>NC_141261.1:14432500-17187500 GCF_054856545.1 Hippocampus guttulatus | reverse complement strand
CTAACAATACTAAATTAGCACCAGCACTGTAAACACCCCATTCTTAGCTAGTCATGGCTGATTGCATCAACAAAATAGACATCTTTGCCCCGACTACTTGTTCTTGAAGCTGGGGGAGAGACCACAATATCTCAGATGTTAGACAGAATGAGCAAAGACGCTCTCTATCTGGCTCGATGTCTGTGACTTGCCGTCAAGCACAGCCTCACACCTTTCTGTGGAGCAGCTTAAGATCAATCATTTTTGAGATCTGATAACCATTGATTATACTTTGGGTCCTTTTTATTCAAGTGAATAATTGATATATTCCTCGTTGCAGTTGATTCAGAAAAAAAATATACTCTTTATTTACAAGAACAAGACATGAGGAAAATCCCTCACAAGGCCGAAAGAATGCAGAACCTTGACTGGTGTAGCATTGCTGGAGGCATTCATGAAAAGGTAGCTGACTCATCCCTTTACTATATATTTTTCTAGTTTTCTGCCATGATCCACAGCACAAACCTGCATACAATTCGTTCTGAAGGAAAAGCTTATGAAAGCAATGTCATCAGCTGTTTTGCAAATTTACTGGATGAAAAAAGTCATGGTGACATGTGGTGTGATGAAAAACACAGCCCCAGCAGTCTAATTGATTATTATGCTAACAACCTTAACACACTATCTTTTTTAGCTTGCGAGCCTGAGCAAAACGTTGCTTTTGAAGCCAGAGACACAAATTAGCATGGGGCTGCTCAGGTGTTCTCTTCACGTTTGATAGGCTAGCGGTTAGCCAATGAGGAGTGACAGAGGAGCGGCTCCAGCTCTAATTCTGAAACGTCAGTCTACATTTGGATTTTACATCCAGCAGACATACACTCGTAAAGTTAGCTCACCCTCCACAAAGTCTGTCAACATCCCTCTCTTATTGGGTTACCGCGGAGTCTATCTTTCATTTACTTCATGATATTTCCCAACTGCTGTGTCGTGTTGCAAAAGTGGGTTGTGGACCCATTTTTGGTGAATCACGGACAGCTAGTTAAAAAAAAAAAAGTATTTGGATTCTGAGCTTTTTTCAGAACAGTATTGAGCAGTACCAAGTTCCCACAGTCTTGGATAAGTGTCAGGGAATGTTACTCACTCGCTACATATTTAGTGTAGCTCAGTCTTAGCTATAGCAATATGCTTTTGGTATTTCATTCCTTCATTCATTCATTTTCCGAACCGCTTGATCCTCACTAGGGTCGCGGGGGGGGGGGGGGGGGGTGCTGGAGCCTATCCCAGCTGTCTTCGGGCAGTAGGCGATGAGTACCCTGGATCGGTTGCCAGCCAGTCGCAGGACACACAGAGACGAACAACCATCCACGCTCACATTCACACCTCGGGACAATTTAGAGTGTTCAATCAGCCTGCCATGCATGTTTTTGGAATGTGGGAGGAAACCGGAGGACCCGGAGAAAACCCACGCAAGCACGGGGAGAACATGCAAACTCCACACAGGGAGGCCGGAGCTGGAATCGAACCCGGTACCTCTGCACTGTGAAGTCGACGTGCTAACCACTCGACTACCGGGCCGGCCCTTTTGGCATTATGTCAAACATTTTTGAAGCTGTGTTTAAAAATCTAACACACGGATTCAAATTTGCTGTTGACCAGTGGAACCTAACATGCAAACTGAGTGTGCATCCTGCTGTTTTGGTTGATTAGCAGCGACATCGTTGCCATCCCCTCACTTCTCAACAATACCAACATCCTCAGTTCAGATAAATGGAGCAGCGCTCTCTGCATTTTCTCTTTCCTTTTTTTTTTAAAAATAATTTTTTCCATGATTGAACTGTGGTTCTGCGCATGTTAATGTTTGTTGGGAAAACGTTGTCATACATCATGTGCATTGTCACTTGGACAGTTATCTCCATGACAGTGAAATCTGCACTAGGCCGCACTGTTTCCTGGCAACCACCGAGAGACGAATGGCCGTTCTTCATCCATCCTGCTCCCTGGGATTGCCGCACCTTCCCTCCAGCTGCCGTCCCATCGCTCGTGCCTTGCCTCTCTTCATGTCACATCCCTCCCTGCCTCTGCGTCTATCTCCATCGCTCGTCACCACCCAGACGCTGCTGTCTCACCCTGTTTGTGTCTGTCAGCCCAGTGTCACTCTGCCTAAGCCCATGTCTCAATGAAAGACCTCCCTCTGTCTAGCTTGAGCCAATGGAGTCCTGTTTTAGCCCTGGAGGGGGGTGAGGGGGAACACAGGCTGTTTGGGCCTTTCTAACCCCACCCCACCGTAAAAACTAAGAGCTTGTCGCCTGTGCCAATTTTTGTCACAACATAAGTAGCTAACATTATTATTTTACAGACCGCCCAATCTTGATTCTGAACCATTGTTGTCTAAGCAGTCAGAAGCGCTAATGTGCAGCAGGGTAAAGTTAGTTCAGCTTTTTGAAATCTCCTTACTGTAACAAGCTTTCAGGTTGTGGTTCCCCCTGCTGTAAGCTCATTGTGGACGCAGTGTCAAGAACCTGCGCAAGACTTCCTTTTACTTCTGGGTTTACTCCGCATTTTCTCTCTGTGCTTGCAGTCTAAACCATGTACTAAAGTATATGTTTGGTTCACTGAAGACTACATAAAAACTTTTAAAAAAACGTTGTTGTTTTTGTTTTTGTTTTGTTTTTAAATTTTCATCCCTCAATTAAAAAACAAGACATCATTTCAAATTGGCAGTGCAGGAAACACGCTAATGTATGAATTATGATTCGGTTACAAGTTTGGTTCATAAAATCTGTCAGAAAATGGGCATGAATGTTGGTCATTCTTTTGAAAAGCAAAGATGTTTGTAAATGCCTTTTACAATTAATCCTTTATCAAAACGGATGTAAATTAATTTGACAATCGATCCGTTGTCGAGTAATTGGTGCACCTCTAATTTAATGTGTTAAACATGCCAATGTTGAGAAAGCTCTACCCTGCGAATTGTAATTCATGTAATTCATACAATTAAATGGACAGGAAAATAACCCAAAAGGCATCAGCTCAAAAACAACTTTGATTTATGAATGAGGTGGCCATGGCCACAGCGATGTGCTGCCAGAGTTGAATTTGCATGTCAACTTTGCGTTTGTGTCTGATCCACCTCTTTGCGCTTCTTCTCGCCGGGCTCCCTCCCCCTCCAAAGCCATTCAAGTGGAACACCGCAGGATTATCTCTCAGCCTCTGAGACACGTTTGTTTGGTGGCACTTGTCGTCTCTGGGTTCACATTGGCAACAGAGGTCAATATCAACATTTGGTTTATCTTTGAGATCACCTATTCGTAGGGATATTTTTGGACGACCCCATCTTCAAATCTTCAAGTGTGTTTTGCTGTTTTTTTTTTTTTCAAATGAAGGCAATGATGGTAAGTGAATACTCACGACAATGTACATGCAAAGTGTACATCAAAAGCATACTTTGAATATGACATTACTGCGATGAATAGGGAGCAGTATTAGAAACAGTAACTGTGGTCGTTATAGCAACCTCCTCAGCCAAGGGTGTTGAAATTTCTTATTTCATGACACTTGCAGTGCCACCTCCCACTATTGTTTTCTCTTCTCTGTCTTTCGGGATGCATGGCACGACCAGAACTGTAGGATGCCTTGTTTTTGCGCTTTGCAACTTTGTGAGTCACCAGTCTTGTGTAAATTGTGCATTGTGACTGACTCTTCAGTTCCGTCTAATTGTCTATCCACCTATAGAAGCATGCAAATGTGCAAAAATGTACAGGGCACAGGATTGTTTTTCCAGAGTTAAGTTTAGCTTCTCGCAAGTCTGTTTGGCTTGTTAGGGGATTGTTGCATCAGGCTGGATCTTAACTGGCTTCCACGTCACCTGGTGTCATCGTCACAAATGCAGAAGGTAATTGGACAACTCAGTTGAGGGGCAGGCTGCTTGACCAGCACCGTGTGATGGTTGCTGAGATTTTGACTGCTTAACTGTGAGGCTGCTTTAGGCTTTCTTGTCATGACAGGAGAAGATAATGTTCATAATTTCTTCGGGCTTGCAGTTGATCTTTTTTTTCCCTGAAACTTTCTGAGACTTTTTTTTTTTTTACTTTTATCAGGCCACGTGAAATATTTTGCTACACCAACCTTTGAGTGAAATAAGTCGATATGAACTTAGTAGAGGGCTTTAGACTCAAAGTCTACATTCATATCTGGTTGGAAGGGGAACTGTCCCCACCAGGTTGGGCGCATGGAATCTCTTCGTAAGCTGAAAGCTTCAGCATGTTCGGCATACCAGGAGATGTTTGTACAATTCCATGCTGGGAGATGGATGATGACGATGGAGCTACTAAGCAAGAGAGCTTCGTAGCAATCTGAGCCTAGCCTCGGGTGCCTCCACAGCAGCATGCTAGAACAAGCAAATGGATGTACCCCCCTGTTACCGTCGCATGTGTTTAATTTACTCAATGCCTGCCATGGGATATTTTTATTATAGGTCTGCAAATAATGATTATTTGAATCATCACGTAATCTTTCAAACAATTAATCAATTACTCAATGCATCTGATAAAAACAGTATTTTAATTTCCACCCTTTCACAAAAAATCAGGACATTCTGTCTTTGTTTTTGTTCCAGCTTTAGCTGGAGTGGAGGGCGTTTCCCTCCAGCAGGTGCACTTGTTCCTTGTTCCCGATCAAAGCTTTGCCCGGTATTTAAGGACTGCTAAATTGCCTACTCTGTGTCAGATTATTGTCCTTGCTTGGTGTTTATGCTCAAGTGTTGTTTTCTCGCTCTCGCTCACAGTCATATCGCTCTCTTTATTCTTTGTTTTATAAATATTGGTATGACTTAATGTTTTTGATCTTGTATTGGTGGAAATTGGACTCTTATCATTCCGTGTGTATTCCCTGTGTTACTTCACTTTGCCTTTTGCAAACGCTTTTTGCTGATGCTTTTTTTTTTCCTGGCTCCTTGTGATCAGCCATTTCTGTTTGTACTTTGTGGGCCCGGTTTTCTGTAAAAAAATATTTTTATCGCAGCTTGTCTGAGCCTGCATTTCTGGGATCCTTAAACATTATTCGGCTCAGTTTCAAACCTGCCATTTTCCCATGGAGTAGCTGAAATTCTGAGGATTTGATAAATGTTTACTTAAAAAACCATCTAAACAATTAATTGATTATCAAAAACAATTGTTAATTTCATTAGTTGTTGATTCATCATTGCACTTACATATGTTTTTGTGAATGCTCTGTGTGTGTGTGCGTGTGTGTGTGTGGCTGTGGCTGTCTAACTCTCTAAATGGGGGAGTACGCCCAGTTGTAAGTCACAGCACACTGCCCATCCAATTGGCACCTTTATTTACAAACTCAAAATTGCACCACTTCCGAGTGGATTGACACTAACTTGAAAATCGCCACACAACAGCAAGTTCACTTATGACTTGAGATGGGAAAAGTACTCACATTCTATACTATTAAAAAACGACATTGGTAAAAGTACTCATTCAAATAATTACTCAAGTAGAAGTGAAATAGTCCAGGCTCTGAAGTTAAAATGACGAGTCAGAGTATTTTTTTTTAACCAGAGGTTTCGTCCTCACATATAATTTGAAGGCTGTTCAAGTTGAAAGATCACCACAAAACATCCCAAACAATCATGCAAATAGATGCAACTCGATGTGCTTTTTGGTAACATACCAAATAAGCACATGAAGCACGTGTCAGAAATTCGCCTGGAATGAAACCAGCGGCTGCTACTCTGTTGCAGGAAATATATGAATACTGAAGTGTGGGATTTGTATGTAAAGTGTCCATGTAATGGGTCAGGGCTTGGACAGTGGATGAATCCAAGATCACGCATGTGGGATGACAGTCGGATTTTTTCTAGGGCATGCCAGTATGAGACGTGCATTCTCGTTCCTTGGGGCAGGGAAACTGGATGTGTGGCTGAGGAAGCTATTTTTATCCCACCATTATGAACATCTCGCTGAATCTGTTCCGTTCAGTAATTGCCACATTATCCCGCAAGGCCTGCTTAGTTATTTTTGTGAGTTAATATTCATCCAGGAGCTTCATGTATGTTGTATAAGCATTTCTTTTCTTTCTTTTCTTTCAGTGTACAGGAAGCCGAGTGCCGCTGCAGAGCACAGGTTTGGTTGAGAAAGACCATTGCAACATCCGCAGAAATGTCTGGCTCCTACGATGAAACTGCAGGTGCTGACGACACCATGGACAGCTTCTGGGAGGTACGAAAACACAAGATGGCGCCTATAAGTATGACTCTGTCCCTCGCATAATATTATGTCAACAAATTTGTGAGTTCTCTGTTCATAAGAACATAAAACTACAACAAACATATTTTGGCCGAGTGGTTAGGTGACCTGACTCCTTGTTGAGAGGTCAGGCTTTGGCACAGGCCTTCCAGCGTGGATTTTGCATGTTCCCCTTGTACTTGAGTGGGTTTTTGCCTGCTACCCGGGCTTTTACCCATGTTCAAAAAAATGATAAAATGGATGTTATGTTAATTGTAGATGTGAATTGGTGTGAAAGTGAGTGTCAACTATAAACCCGATGATTGGTTGTCCAAGGTGTACCCCGATAAGATCCAGCTCACCTGCGACCCAAACAAATCTTTTATGTCAGTGTGGAAAACTGTTATGCCTCCATGGTTGTTGAAATGGACCAATTCAGTCATCGTGGACCGTAAGACACAATGTCTGGTTTGACTGAGCATATTTTATCAGATTTTGTTACGATATCTTTGTTCCCTTACACAAAATAATCAATCCCATTTTCTGAAAGTTAGAAGAAAAATATTCCACTCTTGCATGCATTTTCTATGTAGATCGTCCTCATTAGGATACCCTATCCCAGATTACTTTGGATGCGATTGCTTAGTTTGTTCGCCAGCCAATTGCAGGGACGAATTTTAATTCGATTCATACTTAACTTTGGATGAAGTAAATGTAACAAGAATTTCACCCCCAAACCTTGTCCACATCGCTTGCATAATGGGTAGTTCTTTCTGCTCCAGATCCCAGAAATATCAACAGATCACAGAGCATGAGAGAACGCTCAACATTCCTTGGCCAGTTTACCCACAGTTCCTTCCAAGACACGGGTCGCTCCTGTGCTTCGTTGTACTTCATCCTCTGGCCCATTGCATTCATCTGGCGCTCCTCCTCTGCTTACCCACAGACTCTTTGTACTAGATGACGAATTCTGCTTTGGCTCTGCTCCACCGCTTCTTGCTGTAGTGTCCAAGGCTCAGTTGTCCCTGGAACACCATGCAAATGATCTGGGTGTTTCCAATGGGGATCTACTTCTGTCACAACTTGCTGGGGCTTCCACTTTCTACAGCACTTAGTAGTTTTACCTGTGTGTCTTACATTCCCGTCTATAGACAATAAAATTGTACTGATTGTCCTTGCCTTGGTGGCTTGAAACTCCTCAACCACTGATGAGACTGTCAAAAGAAGCTTCGGAAGCTTGTTCTCCAGGTTGATCGGACAAGGGGCCTCCCTGCCATTTCCATAAAAAAAACTTGCTGCACAGTCTTTCCATTTCTTCCAACTGAGGCATGGGAAAGTCGTAGAGTAGAAACGGACAATGCAGCTGATGTATGAATCCATACTGAAAGCACGAGACTTTCAACCTTCTAAGTAGTTGGCTGTGCTCAGTTGCCTTGAGCGTGTTGTTCACTTGGGCTACTGTGTTGGTTGGGTTGTCACTGTTCTTTAGTGAGCTTCTTTCATGCTTTCTGAGGTATCGAGGCCCTTCAGATTAGCTGGTGTGGGAGAAAAAAGAATATTTACTCATAGGAATAAATCCAGATGTGTCTCTGTGTGCCTTTCTTTGCACATGTCCTTGGGCTTTCTTCAAAGGTATGCTGCGGGTTGTTGAAAAAACTTTTCCTTCTTTATGCTTCTCCTCTCCTCTCTCTCATTTGCTCCTCTCTCTCATTTGCTCCGGCGCTGCACCGATGTATTTTGTTGCGATATATTTTGCACGGCAGCACGGTCTCCGTGCCTTCTGCTCGAGAGTGACGCCCCCGAAAACGTAAATCAACAATGACTTCAATGACACTCAGAAAAGCAAACACGTAATGCGCCAAACAGAAAATCAAGAGAGGAAATCACAAAATAAATTATATGGGGAGCGGGGGGTTGTGAACACACAACAAATGAACAAACTACACAAACAACTCCGAGACAGTCCAGTCTCCTACAAAAGGAAAGATGTTACCAGCCAAGTCTTGTGTCGTTATTAAACAAACACATGACGGAAGTCCGACAGAGCGTGAAAGCAACGCATTCTCGCCGTACGTAAACAAGCATTTGCTCTGGAGCAAATTTAACCCAGTTGCGTTCACACGTGCAAATTTACACCGGTGCTGCTTCGCTAACGAGCATTTGCTCTGGAGCAAAATTTTAAACCACCTCCCTGAGGTGGATCAAATTTGGTCCGGTGTAAGCTGTTTTCCGGGGCTAATTTGCACGTGTGAACGCTCTACTGGGGCAGCCCCGGCGTAGCACCGGACCAAATCTTGCCGTGTGAACACCCCTTATGCTTCTCCTAGTTGGTTTCAGTTCTCCAAAACTAGCTTAGCTTTGAGCTCACCTCTGAGTTTATCTCACTATTCACTCACTACTCTTCACTTGCTTTCTTCCACCTTTCCTTGAGTGTCTCTAACTCTCCTCACAAGTTTTTGATCTGCTGCTGTCGCCAGCTCATGGCTTTGTGGTCTTGCTTTTATTTTCATACCAACGGTTTGGTGTCACATCGAGTGCATCATCTTCAATCACGGTCATGATCTTCTTAGTGTCATCTCTTTTCAGAGTGTTGTCCAGGATGGTATTTCTATCCTCATCCAGCGTGGCCCATCTCCCGTCTGGTGCTGGTGGTAAATTCAGATATGGTTTGCTCTCCAAGTCTTTTGGACTTTCAGGTTCACACAGTCATCCTGTGCTCTGAGTAGGTAGATAAAGGAGGTCCGGGGCATTGTGGTTTACCACCTGGCCCTGGTCCACCAAATGACAAATAACTTCAAATGCAGCGAGATCATTCTGTGTAAGCTCAGTTGCCCTATGTTGCTGAAACGGCTCTTTGCACGAAAACGACCTGCAAATACCATTTAGAGTCTTCAATCGACCGAACACACTAACGTTTTTAAACTGTGGTAGGAGGCTGAAAACCCACACAAACACAGGGAAAGGGTGCAAACACCACACAGGAAGGCTGGAGCCAAGATGAAAAAAACTTTGAACTGCGACACAGACATGCCAACCACTTGCCCAACATGCTGCCAAAAAAAAAAAAATCAAAAATGAATACAAAATTCATTCAACTTAATTGTAATGTGTAAAAGAAAAAAAACAGCTATCAGAAATAACTCATTGATGTTGTCATAGAGCCAAGTTCAAGAATATCACAAGCTGTTTAGACACGATGCAAATTCCAGTAAGGTCAATGTGTACGAAAATGCATCGATTGTGTAAGAGAGCAAGGCCATTTTAAAACCTAATTAGTCTTAATGAATTCCCTCTGTACAGAGGCTTCTTTGTGTCATGGCACTCAGCTACAAGGGTACAAAGAGCCTCAGTCATCATGATTCTGAAGAGGACTTTCTCACTGTGCGTGGTGCACAGTTCCCCCATCTGCAGACGAATAACGCACCCTAGATCATGTTGTGCGAAAAGATGTTATTCATAAGTAGAAATCACCTGTGTTGGTGTTTTTGTTGTTCTGTTTGTGAAAGTACATGCATACAGACACACGTCATAGTCTGCACCAGCCACACATTACACTGCATCTTTGTGAGGGTTAGCATTAGCACAGTCTGCACCCTCTATTCATTACCGTCTCTTTTTATGTCGTCCATCCCTTCGTCTGCCTGCTCTACACACTACTCTGGGGATTAGTGCGTGCACTCTCACGCTCATGTACACACACTAACACAAGCCACTGCCATTGCATAACTACACATGCAAAGGCACGAGCCCCTCACTCCTCCCATCCTCTCCATCATGCTACATGAGCTCACCTCCCCCCCACCCCCTGCAGGCACTGATGAGGCGGAGCCACGCTGCCTGGCCCTGTATTATTATTATTATTTTTTAAGGAAATCCTTCTTAAGGCACCATATCTGAATAAAAATGGACGCCATACTATGATACAACGGTGCGATCAGTGGTATCAGTTGGCCTAGTTGACTAGACAGGCCAGGTCTACTGATGTGCAATATAGGGAGGGTATTCCATTGCAGATGAGCTGTAGGGCATCTTTGGATACATTTTTGATAAATCGCAACACTTAATAATGAGTCTTAATGCATCTTACAAGTCAAGTATGGACCATACAACATGTAATCAATGTTGGTCATTTGTTCCCAGGTGGGGAACTACAAACGTGCTGTCAAGAGATTTGACGATGGCCATCGACTGTGCAATGATCTCATGGGCTGCCTGCAGGAACGGGCCAAGATAGAAAAAGCTTACGGGGATCAGCTGACCGCCTGGTCCAAGAGATGGAGACAGCTCATTGAGAAAGGTTGAATGCTTCAAAACAATAAGTTGTCGTCAATTGACACATGTAATCTAAATCAGTATTGATTGGACTTTTCTCAGGGCCTCAGTACGGCTCTGTGGAGAGGGCCTGGTTGGCTGTAATGACCGAGGCAGAGAAGGTAAGCGAGCTGCACCAAGACGTCAAGAACAACCTGGTGAACGAGGATGTGGAGAAAGTCAAGAACTGGCAGAAGGAGGCCTATCACAAGCAAATGATCGGAGGCTTCAAAGAGGCAAAGGAGGCAGAGGAAGGGTTTAAGAAGGCTCAGAAACCCTGGGCAAAAAAACTCAAGGAGGTCAGAGAATGTTTTATTCCAGTAGAATGTGCATCTTTACCTTACAAACAAGATGGTCTGTGTCACTTGGGTTCATCAATCTTTCTAGAAAAGAAAGGGATGAAAGTCTTTTTATCAGATGAATCACATCCATCCAGAGCCACTAAGATCAGAGGTATACTGTAGGTACACTGCATAGCGTAAGCTTGGGAAGCAGCCACGGTGACACACATCCTTTCTGCAACTAAAGTATTTAGTTATCTGCCGAGCTCAGACTCCAGTAGAAGCACTTGGGGGCTAAAGCCAAGCTGTTTTTATTTTTTGGACCGGGATTTGAAACCTCTGGTTTTCTGCTTTGCTGTCCTAATGAGTTCTGATAAAACTCCTACTATGGCAATATCCACGCGACTCTTTTTGAGAAACTGCTAGATCAGCCACAACTTACTGTTTCTACATTGAATTCGACACACAAATTGACACATGTAGCAGTCAATAAAAGCGTTATGTGATTCCGAACTTGAATATGAGCTCACGATCATTGTGAAGCGTCTTTGTGTGTCTGGAAAAGCGCAATGTAAAATTCTGATGCATCAATTTTCTGCGGTTGTTGTACCCTGTCTTCGAATCAGATTGTGAGTGGGATCGTGACAAAATATACTGTATGTGTTTGGACATGCAGATGGAGACAGCAAAGAAAGCTTACCACATGGCATGCAAGGAGGAGAAGCTGGCCGCCGCTCGAGAGGCCAATGGCAAGACTGAGGCTTCTGTCACACCGGACCAGCAGAAGAAACTCCACGAGAAAGTGGACAAATGCAAACAGGATATGCAGAAAGTAGGGAAAAGACAGGAAAAGTTATACCTATATCGACCATCCCCTTTGGTTTTGTAGATCCAAAAAAGCATTCCTAGAATTGCTGATATACGAACAATTTGAGGACATTTGTGTTTCAGTTTGAATATCTGCATACTGCGAGTATAATCTCTGTATGCAGTTTAAAAAGCGGGACATCATCATGGGAGGCTTTGTGACTTTCCACAGATGTTTGCATGTGAGTTTATCCTTTTAATTTCACCCAGGCTAAAGAAAAGTATGAAAAGTCTCTAGAGGAGCTCAACAAGTGTTCACCGCCCTACATGGAGAGCATGGAGCAGGTGTTTGACCAGTGCCAGCAGCATGAGGTGAAGAGGCTGACTTTCCTGAAGGAGGCCTTGCTGGACATCAAACGCCACCTCAACCTCACAGAGAACCAAAGGTCAGCCACACTTAAACATTGAAAACACCAAACACACATGTCTTTGCCCTGAAGGAGGCTGAAACAAGTCCCACTTTCTTCACACGTGATATAAGTAGGTCTTTCGTAACAACGGTATGCAGGGAGAGAAATTAGGACCCACTTTTCCTCATTTCATTCTTGTCAGTCGGGATAGAATGATTGATCTGGCCAAGTAAGGGTTTATTTTTAACATGTCACGCTCACTTATTAATTGATAAATTGAATGCGTGTCATGCCGTGAAGCAAAACTGAGCCTTGAGCTTTTGGGAAGTGACGCTCATCCTGGTATAATTGCTGTTCATTAATTATTCAATCCCATTTAAAAAGATTATGGTAGTCTAATGATTTTCGTACTTCGTATTCATTCTAATTAATTTTCAAGAAGAGAGGAGTTTGTACAAGAGTGCATTTGGTTTGCATTTTACAGTGCAATTAAGTTAAACAAATGAGCTTGTCATGTTTGGTGCGAAGCAAACAAAGCAGCATATGCACTATCGCCTATGACCGCTATACTGGTATACTATAGTTCTCTCAGCACAGGCTCAGTTCACTCAGTAGCCACTGAAAGTCAAGTGACGAATAAAAGTGGTTGAAGCAACTTGCCATTGCATACAATAAATACTTTGGGCGACTGGTTCGCATTTCTGCCTCACAGTGCAGCGATCGGGAGTTCGAATCTGGGCTCTGGCCTTCCTGTGTTTGGTTTGTATGTTTTCCACGTGCCTGCGTGGGTTTTCTCCGGGTACTCCAGTCTCCTCCAATATTCCAAAAATATGCATGGCAGGTTAATGGAACACTCTAAATTGTCCCTACCTGTGATTTTGAGCACGAATGGTTGTTCGTCTGTGTGTGCCTTGCGAGTGGCTCGCAACCAGTTCAGGGTGTACCCCGCCTACTCCCCGGAGACAGCTGGGACTGGCTTCCAGCATGCCCTCAACCCTCATGAGGCTAAAGTAGCTCGGATAATTATTTAGTTTAATTTGTTTGGATTTTTTTAATAACGTAAATCCAGTCACTGTTCCAATCAGAAGATGGACCAATCTATTTAGCAACTTGTTTATTTCACACACAGACTCGCTTAAATTTTACCAATGTTGGATTTTTACAAAAATCCGACTGTACAGTATTTGCTGTGAAACCTTGGATTATTTCCAATGGTAGCACAGAACGACCCTGCCATAAAATGCAAAATATCTGCCGATCAGATCCGTGCAAAGCCTAATAAATACATTGAATATGTTTTTAATGCTTCATGAAAATTCATTTTCCCATCACTACAAAACACGGCTGAAAACACTTCGTGACAACAAATAATATTTGACCCGATTTTCTCTGGAGAATTTGTCAGTGCAATCCGAACTACAGAAGCTGCCTCTAGCTATGTAGAATGTCACCTCTCTGGCAGCCAAGGAAGTTGTGTGCGAGGTCAAGAAGTTCCGACCAGATGTAGTCAAACGCATCTGGATAAATAGCTTGGATCCAGAACTAGTCTTCTTGACAGGGGTTGAACTCTCTTCTACTCTGGAATTGCCCCCACTGAAAGAGCCAAGCTGGTGTGGGTTGATTTCCCCTGGCTCAATGCCTGTTCACCTTGGTAGACGAGACAGTAGCTTCCCTCCGCCTTCGGATGCAGGTGCAATTCCTCCTGTTGTTTTTGTTCATGCACCAAAAACAGTTTACAGCAAAGAGCGGTTCAGCTTCTGCAATGATGCGAACTCTGCATCGGGCTGTCATGATAAAGAAGCAGCTGAATCTGAAAGAAAAGCTCTCAAGCTCTCAAGTTTTGGGCTTCCCCATTTAGGCTGTTACCCTTGCAACTGCTTGGTTGATCAGAAGAGAATGAAAGGATCGATGGCTCAAGTTTAAATTCATGAAAAATAAAAGCTTCAGTCAGCACTGCCATGATCCTAAAATAAAAGCGCTCTCAGCTCACAACTTCAACGGAACTGTTGGTTTCATTTGCAAAGTGGACAGCATCGTCGTGTGTCCTCTGGTGGATATTTCATGTCACTTTCATTCTTTTTACATCTCTCAGCTACGCCACAATATACAGAGAATTGGAACGTACGATCCTGTCAGCAAACACACAAGAGGATCTGAAGTGGTTCAGCAACAACCACGGACCTGGCATGCACATGAACTGGCCCGCTTTCGAGGTACGACCAAATCTATTCCTCTCCCTCCTGCAAAAGTGCTCTTGTAGATAACCCCGATTTCAACACACTAAGACAGATATGCGATAATAAGTGCACGATACAAAGTGTGTAATGCACGCTGATTCAGAATATTCCTATTTTTAACCAATATTCTGATATTTCTGGCAATTTGGAGCACCTATATTTGATGTGAAGTTTCCAGTAGAGCTTTGGGTCTATTAAGACACTCAGAAATTTCATTTCATAAACGCTTTCAACTTCCACATTGTCAATTTCTACCTTGATTTGTGCACTTATTTTACAATTTACAAATATTATTAATTTATTTTTTATTAAAGTTCAAAAATAGTTTATTTATGTCGAACCCGCGTTTTGATCTTTGCATTTCAATAAAGAGGCTCTTTAAATACTGCTGCAAGTCCTCCCCAGTGCATAAACTATTGTGTCATCTGCAAAAATTACACATTTCAATCACTCAGAACATCTTTGTTTAAAAGGAACAGTTTGGGCTTAGCCTGAGGGGTGTCCAAAAACAAAAACAGCTCTTAATTCATATTCCACTTTTTGCATCATTTTTGAGCAGGAATACAACCCGGACCAGGCAAGTGCCCCTCCAAAGAAGAAGAAACCAGATGGAGCCCCACCCACTCCTAGTACGGATCACGTGGCCCCCCCTGGTGACCGGAGCAGGTTAGTTCCTTTGACTTTTCTTCAATCAAATGGAAAGGTACTGCCTTTCGAATCATCTGTTCTTTGAAAGAAAGGATGAAAATCATCTCACAGCATTGCTATTTCCTGGCAGCGCTCAGTCATACCATGAATGTGAATCATGTTTTCTAGATCTGCTGTGAAAATGTTCAAGACAGGTTTATGGTGCATGAATGGGTTTCATTTTTTCGCTTGTCGCCCATTTAGTTTTGCACCTAACTCAGCACCGTCAAACTCACCATGTATATTGTTTTTCTCTAGCGTGAGCAGCTATGAGAAAAACCAAGCATACTCAACTGAGTGGTCTGATGACGAGCAGCCTGCTGCCTACTCTGGCAACGAAAATGGTGGAAACGGAAACTCATTCGAGGAGGATTCCACCGCCGGGAAAGGCGTTCGCGTGCGAGCTCTCTATGACTATGATGGCCAAGAGCAGGATGAGCTCTCTTTCAAAGCAGGTAAATACCGATAAATACCAGGTAAATAAAAAATGATATTTCAAAATGTTATTGTGCAACTGCACCTTGGTTGTTGTTTTGTAATGACAAAAGTGATCTGAAATTCCCGACGTTGCCTTCGACTGCATTTTAATGTGTCTTCCAACCAAAGACATTTTTCGATCGTCTCCAAAAATACGTTAAGGGACACATCAAACCCTCTGATTAAAACTGACTCTTCTTTTTACCATTTGACCCCATCCTACGTGTTGACGAAGGTATGCTATGACTTGACAGGCGATGAGCTGACCAAGACTGAGGATGAAGACGAACAAGGCTGGTGTCGAGGTCGTTTGGACAGCGGCCGAGAGGGACTGTACCCGGCCAATTACGTTGAGCCGATCTAGACCAGTGGCGGGACAAAGAAAAGACATGCTCCTGGAAGCAGCTTGAACCACACCATCCAATTGCACCGCACATAGCCAGAGACTTAAGAGCAACACATCCCTTGCCCAACAGATGCGCGAAGCAGTCATCAAAACTTAGTAAACTAAAAGACAATACATCGGTATACAGTATATTTTAGCCAGCTTTTGGGGTGGTTGGACACATTTCAAAACAAGAGTGGCAGTTATCCCAGTATATACACACTCAAGTCCAGACCTCGACAGGAACATATGGCTTCTCTGTGTAGCTGTATATAATGGACAATGCAGCGTATTTCAACAAACAGCCTACTGTAGTCTGTTGTGCAAATGCAAGGTTAATATAATCAGTAATACCCATTCAACAAAGACGAGCTTCTCTAACCTGCATTGTGTATATACAGTATGATGCCATTTTTGTGAAGCTTTTTTTTTTTTTTTTTTAATGCTGTGTGTGGTCAGTCATCATTCTTACATCAGGAATGCTGTGTCGTGTTTTCAGTAGCACAAACAGAATCCTCTTTTTATTTTTGGAAGTGATATTTTCCGTGCTCCGGTCCAACCCCTTTACCCTTGTGTGCAGTGTTATGTGTTTAACTGTTTCTGAGCGTGCATAGCAGCATGTGCTATGCAACAACTCCCATTCCTTGGACCCTCCAGCCTTGTTGAGGCCACAACCTGATGCAACCCTTACGACTACAAATGCAGACGTCACTTTGAAAGCATCGCATGCATCTGTTCCCATGAGAGGAAGCTTGCTGACGATAACGCTTGATTTTTTTGTTTGTTTTGTCATCGTGCAATCCATTGAGAAGGGACATCTCATTCTAAACCTACTAACAACTACTGTCAGTGACGAAGCAAAGCCGGATCAGCGCATCCTTTTTGAAACGAGTACTGCAGTGTAAGAGGGGTTTCGTACAATGCCTATGCCAGCATTTTTCTACCAGGAAGGGGTCAATGGAGGCCTGCTGAGCCCCAGACCATTGCACGAAGACTAAGCCTCCTCAACAGGACATGAATGTACTAGTGTTCAGGCATGAAGGAGCCATGCTGTCCAACGGAAAACACAGTTCTTCACTGTCAGAACCCCCCGACGAGTTACGTGGCCCGTTTTTATGCTGAGCCAAAGAATGACCCACCACCATCAACTGCATTTTCCCTCCATGCAATAACCTCACATATCATGTAACTAGACAAGATCGATTTGTAGCTGCCTCCCAGTCCACCAAAGCTTAATTTGTCTTCACACCAGTGGCAATGACACAGGGGATCCTTTCGTCACCATTAATACACTGCGCATGCACTGCTTGCAGTGTATTAAGGGGCTGCTTTTCATTTGACTTCAAAGTTTGAATCATATCTATGTTTGCGTTCAGCAAATGGATTTGTGTGTTGTCATGCCATGGGTTACTGCTAAATTTGCTCAAATGGTTAACAGTATGAGAGACACCTGTTTAGAAGCGCTGGGGTTTTTTTCAGATGTGTTGCTTTTGGTATCACAGTGAGGAGAAACACATCACCAGCTCACAAGTTGTGTCTTACCAGTCGAGTTGTCCAGCTAAGCAAAAAGGACTTGTATCAGCCATGTTCCATGCACATGTAAACACACACACACACACACACACACACACACACGCAACAAGAACGTATTCATCAGACACAAAAAGTACCTGGTTACATTGCCGTTTTGAGGGAGACTTCTTTCAGTATGTATGCATTGTGTAGAAAAAAAATGTTAAAAAAGATGCAAGTGATTGACTACGAAGACAAAATGTCGTGTTATATATGTAAATGTGTTTCATTCAAATAACAGCAATGGAAACATTAAGTAATGGACACCATATCGTATCAATTTTATGGCAATGGTAAGTGTGTCATAAAAGCTCCACTCCAAGCTGTCAGATTTGTAAATGAAGATGTAATTTAAAGATATTATTCTATTGTAACTGTACAACTGTGTTGAGTTGAAAATAAGACCTAACCATGTTGAGGCAGTAAAAATGTGTAAGTGTAAATGCTCTTCCTTTTTTTAATGTTGATATCTACCTTATGCACACAGGGGACCGCAGCTCATGTTGTGGAAACCCTCTAATAGCGGTCCAGGTGATGTATGTTCATAGTTAGTGATGTACTTTTATCTCCTAACTGGTGTAGTGCCTGTTCATCTTGATGTAACAAGACGTTCATTTAAATATGCATAAAGATGATTATGATCACAAAAAAAAATGACTATGGTGATGAAAAATCCCAATCAAATTTGTTGTGATGATGTCAATATTGCGATATTGGTTTGAAAGGGGAACAAGTTTGTTTGAAAAAGCATGGCTCATGTTTTTTTTCTCATTATTTTATTTATTTGCTTGTTTTTAACTGTTAGGTATGCATGGAAAAAATGAACTCATTCGCAGAGGAGAAAAAGGAGCTCTAGATAAGATGAGACACATGATTGTACAATGTATTTTTCAAAAATTTATCATTGAGAAATCAGGAAATAAGAATATTCATTTTCTTTCTTTTGAGAGTGGAATAAGAAGTAGCTGCATGCATGGATCATTATCAATTAAAGACTATTGTACTGTGGTAGAAGCTAAACAGAAATAAGTCCAAACTGGATTGAAGAAAAGGGGACATGTCAATATCTAGAACTGAGGGGAATTAAAAATATTTTGACCTGGAATCATGACTAGTCAAAATTGAAGAATTGTAGATATCCTGAAGTCACAAACTGAAGAATTGTAGATAGAGATCGTGAAATGTCATTGCAGTAATTCCCCTAAGCATACGTCTGCATCTGAAGTATCGCTTTGTAATGACAAAGCACATATTCATGAATGGCAAAAGTGATGTCATTTGTCTTAAACAAAATGACGTGCCAGATTTCTGAAATGCTATTTTGTGGAGAGCATGGAGGAGTGCCCATTGTGCCGTTCACGATTGACCAGTAGCTCGCAAATGAGGTGTCGGTTGATCGCATGGCATTAACTGAATCACTGTCAGCCTTCTCGGTTTTAAGCAATTGCAGCCACTCATAGACCTGATGCATGCGCAGACAAGGGCACTAACTGGCAAAAGTAGCAGTTTCCATTTTGTTATGTCTACTCTAAACTTGATAAAAAAAATATCAAAGTGATCAGGGTAATAAATAAGCGAAGTATTTCCATGCATAATGAGAAGAGGATTGTTTCATGTAGTTATATGCAAGTTATACAAGTATCTATTGTTGGAATTTAATGGGGCCACTGGGGCATATGAACAATTAGCAATTCACCAAAACTATTTACTCAATGCCTGTTCGTTTATCTTCAAGGAAGGAAATCACTCCCAATTAAAAACCACAGAAGAGAAGGTGTTCAATTTCCTCGTCAGTATCTTTCAAACTCTGAGTTCAGAAATTTACAAACAACCCTGGGTTGCTTTTCTCCCTATCATTCAGTCTTGCAAGCGAACCGAGTCAGAAAAAGAAGACGCGCCACAGTAGGTAAGCCTCTCCATCTCTTCCTCGCTACCTGGCCCCCTTCCTCATTTCTGCTGGCATGTGGTGGGTTACCGTGCTCAGACTTCAGTCTTCGGCTTGATCCCCAGACCTCGGTTCCTGTAAGTGTAAACATGACCTGTCTTTTTGATTGTGTTCATGATAGGTCGTGTGTAGTCTAATATGTGTCCCTGTGCATACTTTTTAGTCTTGCTCATGCCCGTGTATGAAACGTTTTCTGCTAAGTTGATATCCTACTATCTTTGTTATACTATGTGGATGCAGGTATGTGTATAGACAGATCACACTGACGTACAGAGAGAATACACAAGACACAAAATATGTCTCCCTTCCATTTCGGCTTCATACTATATGCTGTTGATATGAAACGGTTAACTGATTGTATACCAGAGATGGGCATTACCCAGCAGAGATGTGCATTTAGGCCCTGGATGGACGGACCAATTTTGGGGCGGAGGACGGAGGATGAGAAGTTGTGTTTATTTATTTAGGGCGGACTAAGCACGGACGGAAGTGGAATTTCCTTCGTCCCTTTAATCGTCCCCTAACCAGGTTAGGTATGTGGTGTCGGGAGGCAAAATAACAATGCCAGAGTGGAGCCAAACACTTTCATAACACAACCCTTTTCATCTCAACAGTATTTCTCAAGCAACACTGCCACCTCGTGTACAGTCAGAGAAGATAACAAAGTACCTACGGACACCCATTTCACGAACAATCAATCCAGCCGGTTCGGAAAGATGGCTGTGTTGTATATCTCTCGGTGTCCGCCCACCAAGATGTTTATGCCATTCTAAAAGTAAATGTATTATTATTTTATTTTCTCATTGTCACTATTTTTGTGCTGTGAAATACTAATATTGAGTTGCTTATCACTACGACATTAAAAATACAAAGAAACAGTGATGTCATTTTTAGTTTTAATTGCTGGCCAGTCTTGTCTGCAACAGACAATCACGGCGTTACTGAAAACAAGATTCAGGAGGCAGGCGTATGCGCGACGAATACGTCAAAGTTTGCACGCGAGAGTCCGGCACATTTTTCAAAGTCTGACATTGTGTAATGTGGCAAGACATGTAGTGTTTTGTATTTCATGGACAACGCGTTTCACTCGTCAAGTGATTCCAACAAGTCAAGCTCAGGGTGTCCTCCGCCTACTGCCCGAAGACGGCTGGGATAGGCTCCAGCACCCCACATGACCAATGTGAGGATAAAGCGGAAAATGGATCAGAAATGATATTGACTAATACAAAATGATAATCATTAGTGTGTCATATACTTCTCACTTGATTAACATTTGGTATATAGTGACGAATGTAAAGCCCCCCCCCCCCCCATAGAGTTAGTAATTGTCAGGCTAATTCTTTTTGAAATAGATTCTTCAAGATTTTACCAACAAATAATCTGAAATATACTTATGTACAAATAAATAAAAAAGGTAGATCATTTGAACTTGGTCATTTAATAAGTAAAAGTGTGGGCACCCCTGCTGTAAGTACAAGTGGCCCACAACAGAAAATGAATTAGATACCCCTGCAAAGGTGACATAGAAGAAAAAGAAACAAAACGGTTGCAATTGTTATGTTCACTCACAAAAAGAGGAAATGGCCAACTTTATTCTTTTCATATTTTAGTCTCCCATTTTGTTTGTTGAGAGAAACGTATTTCCTTTTTACAGCCTCCAATACAAAATGACTTGAGATGTCTGCAGTGTGCTTAAAACAATAAAACAATATAATAATTTTCATGTGAGCCTGTAATAGGCAGAAGTGCACTTTTCAGTAGGCAGTCTTTACAAATAAAATGAAAGCTCAAATACATCAGAGAGATTACAAATTATTTTGTTTATGTCCAGCACATTTAGATTTTTTTTCAGCTTGGTGACCTCCTGATGCAGCAAACGGCTCGATCATATGGGGTGAACAAATTGGTAGACCAGTCTGCGTGACACATCCGGCTTTCGAATGATGCCCTTCTTGTAGTACTGGCGTATAGATCGACTCAGTTTGTCATAGTTCATTGCTGGACGGTTCTTTCTGATGCCCCATAGCCTGGCCACATGAGCTGAGTCTTCTATTTTGAAAATTCCTATGGACAGAGGGGGAAAAGTGTCACTGTCACATGGGTGAGGCCACATCTCAACCAGACTCACTCGTGCTTAACATTGCCCAAGACATGGTGGCCAGTTATTCATTGCAAAACCAGTGATTTATCATGTTGGAAACTTTTTACTCCAAGGTATGTGCTTTCAAGTCGCAAATATTTGTCGTTTTGCTTCACCTGTACACTATATGAGAAAAGAGCAGCTGAGAGAGCTTGTGACATTACATTTCAACCATGGACATTTAGACTAGCCGAGCAATGCAGTTTGATAGCGCTCCTTTTTTTATGTTAAATTGTTGAGCATTTCAAACATCCATCTAGCCATTTTGTAATCCGCTTATCCTGACAAGGGTCGTGGGCATGCTGAGACCTATCTCAGCTGTCTTCAAGCAGGAGGTGTTGTGCACTCTGAACTGGGCTGCCAGCAATTCTGAGAGCATTAAAAAATATTCATTTATCAAGTAGGCTATAATTTTTACTTGCAAGTTTTGGAAAAAAAGGACATTTTTTTCCAAGAAGAAGCCCTAATTTTCATGTCGTCTGTAAATTATGATATTTACTCATATTTCTGTGGAGGTTGCTGCAAGTTGATTTAGTAACTGGAAACAAAGCAACAACAAATAGAAAATTTGTTTAAGAGTATTGTCATTTATGTACTGTATTTATTTTTGGATAAGCAAAGGGGGAAAAGGGAAATAGATTACCAGTACAATTCAACATTAATTTTGTGGGAAAAAAAGAAGGCATTATACTGTATTTTAAAGACTTACCGCTCAGCTTTACATTTACAAGTACGGTATATTGTTTCAGGATAACATCTTTTCTGGTATAAAAATAATCACTGAATTGGAGAAACATAGATATTCAAAAGTGTTAGATCACTCAAACCTGACCAGCTCGTCATCAAACCTAATTTACATTGTCTTGATCATATTAAAATTTCCCACTGTCTCAGTGGACGGCAGCTCTCGAGTCCTTACCCTTCTCTTTGTTAATCCAGCGGATACAGCGGCTGTAGTTGTGCGGCTTGTGGAGCAACTCCCGAAGGAACTGCCACAAGTGAATGGGCTGGCTGGGACAGTTGCACCAAGAATTGTTGTTTGCTAAAAACAACAAAAAGAAAGTAGAACTTCAGTCACTGCATTCATAGCTTTACCTATTTAGTGCAATCACTGTTGTAAATCCACGCAGAAATGTGTAAAAATTAGTTACTTACCTGACTTAAAGTCTTCTGGTGGGCACTGGTCCTTCATTGCTGCAGCTAATAGAAAGCGACACAAAATTAATCAAACAGCTTTCCCCACACAGCGTTGACTAATCACAGCAAAGCTCAGTTCCATCAATCCATCCTTTTCCCATCCGCTTTATCTTCACGAGGTTCGCGGGCGTGCTGAAGCCTATCCCAGCTGTCTGCGCAGTAGGTGGAGTACACCCTGAACTTGTTGCCAGCAAATCGCAGGGCACACATAAACCAACAAGCGCTCACACTCACAAGTGACAACCACACCTGGGGACAATTTAGAGTGTTGCTTTAACCTACCACGAATGTGGGAGGAAACCGGAGTACCCGGAGAAAACCCACGCAGTCACGAGGAGAACATACAAACTCCACACAGGAAGGCCGAGGCCAGAATCGATTTCCCACCTGCCTCAAATCTTACCAGATCTCCAGATGTCGAGATGAGCATATAGCATGTCTCCAAATTGCGAGGAACGTTCTCTGAAGTCCGCCTCGGTCATGGAGCACAAGTCCCTTCCACTCAACTCCTTGAAGAGCGTGCTTATCTGTGGCAGTCGGTACAAGTGCTCCGTCCACAGCAGCCATTTGTAAACGTGCATGCAGTTCCACTCTTGCGGGTCTGTGGAGGAAAATTCAAACAAGACTATTGACGAAATATACCCCTGGAAGTCATGGTATTGTGTCATTGGGCCAAAATACCCGACAAATAAATGATGGAATTATGGGTATTATGATGGTTGGCCCATGACATCATAGGAATAAAATTAGAATAAATAGTTCCTTCATGCAACCTTACGATGTACGAAGTGTCAATACTGAGCTGAATTGCACTACAAGAAAATAGTTTGTACAGTATGTATGTTGGTTTGTATCATGTAGTATACTCAGCTGAAATCTTTTTTGATGAACGTAATGTCATGGAGGTTTTCCATTCAGATTTTAAGATGCTTCATAGCACAGAGCCAGCCATGTTACACATTTTTAATGACATCCTCGTGGCTCATGACACTGGATACTGTGTGTCTTGTTTTGTTGGACTGGGCTGCAGTGTTTGATACGGTGGACCACAGTAATCTGTTGGCTCATTTGCAGCACCAGGTGGGCATTAATGGTAGTGTTCTAGAATGGTTGAGATGCGATTTGGCCGGCAGGACTTTTTGTGTTGGCCTTGTGCGCTCTGAGTCCTACTGTATCCACTGTGGTGTGGTGTTCCACAGGGTTCAATGTTTGGCAGGCTAATCATCCAATCATGACAGTGCCATCCAGTGTGCACGATGTTAGATTGCTGAATAGCTTTAATTGTTTTTAGTTTTGCTATTTAAACCAAACATAAAATGAACAAGCAATCGAGTCTGTCAAGACATCATGTCTCAAGCAAAATCCAAGTCCAGTCTCAAGTCTTTTAGTTTTTGTTAAATCCAATTAAAAATGATAGAGAATTGAGTCCCAATGGCTGGAGTCCGAGCTCTGAAAACTCTAAATGGTACCAATTCTGAGGTTTCATCATAGAAAACACAGAAACAAATTTGTGTGGCTGCTAAATTATTTCTGGAACGGCATGTGCTTTGACACAGCAAACAATCAGCGTCACGGTGAAAGATTTTTCAGGCTGTCAGTTAAAAGGGAGGTGTGAAGATCGTCTGTTTGCACAAGGTGTGTAGGTCCCCAGAGGCTCATCAGGCGTGTGCGCATATTCATAGCTAGAGCAGTGCAGTATTTGAAGTTCCACCAAAAGCTATATAATCTGACGTGAAACCACTAGTTGTACCTGGTGCAATGTTGAGCAGCTTGCAAGCTTTCTTGACATCACTCAGCACTTCTCCCACCACCATTGACTGGACCTGCTCCAGACAATATTCCTCTGCTATACCCTGCACTTCAATGGGAGTGTTCTGAGTTGGGCTGAGTATGGGTGGGCTTGGTTCTGAACTCCCCAAACCTTGAGCAGGAAGGGCAGCAGCCTCTGCCATGCTCAGATCTTCAGGAGCTAACCCATCATTACCAGTCAGGCACACAAGTGGCCAGCTAAGCTCTGGCAGGCCCAACAAACTGTGGGAAGGTTTGATATCCTCTGTCTCCTCCGCCCAGCGAATCCTATCCCCGTCATATGGGGGACTTAAGCAGAGACATGAACGTCCTGTGGAGCCCATGTGATCATGACCCGAACTCCCCATGCTCAAATTTATGCAAGGCTGCAAAAGAAAAGCAGATGATTTTGAAGACACACTCAAATAATGCTTATCATATACATTCAGCCAAAACAGTCCAGTTGCAATCAATTCAATACCCTTCGAATGAAATGACCCGTGGAATGAGAATATTCACAAGCAGTTATTGATGCTGTGTTGAATGTGCCACATTTAAAGAGCAGCGATTCCATGGCCAATTTGCTTTTTGTCTCCTTTTATTCATTGAATTAGGACGGCACATAGTAATCAACATATCTGGATTACGCATCGAAATATGTCTGAGCACAATAGCTCAAGTTCATAGAACAAGTTTACAGGTGTGAGAAAGAGCACAGAACTCATCATGTGGACAAAATGGACACTTATTCTTTCGCGGACATAAGGAAAGAGAATTTAGAACAAAGTAAGGTACAATTCTGTTTATAGTTTGGGGGAGTGGATAACAATGAGCGTGACTTAAACAACTGGATGCACCACTGACTGCCATTCAGAAGTTTGGTTGCAGTGAAAACTTGCTCTTCTAGATATTCCTTCCTCCAAAGTAAACAGTTACTCTCTCTCTCTGTCGATGTGAGTGTGTGAGCAGAGAGAGAGAGAGAGAGAGAGAGAGTGTGAGAGCGAGTGAGTGCACACACCAAACTATACAGCAAATAACGTCCCAAAACTATTCGAACCAAAACGTCAAATCTCTATAAAACAAGATGCGTAGAATCAGCAGTCTGTCACAAACAAATTAATCTCAAATAAGGGTCACCAACATGGTACCCTTGGGCACCAGGGAGCCCCCAAGCACCACATGCGTATCCCGCGGGCCTCGTCAGCTAGAATGTGCAATTCTCATGTGGTGCTATACAATAAAATAGCGCCACTTAGTGATTTTTGTTACTCTTTTTTTTTTTTAAATCATACTGCTGTAAATGTGGAACAGTCGAACCTCATTACAACGTACCTCGAGGGACATAACAACTCTGTACGTTATAACAGTAGTTCATCGTAACTATTTCCAATAAAATGGCTGCCAACTACGATGTATAATACAGTACAGTATGAACATTTATAGATGTAAAAAATGAACGTGTAATCCAAGATAAACGTGGCAATTACAAATACGTGTGCACAGTATGAAAAACAAATGATTTGATCAGACATGAACCAAACAACTGTAGCGTTCTGACTTCACCTCTCAAAATATTCAATCAGCAAATGTTACCGTCATAAGATAACTGCCAGTACCGCCGATGTCTGGGAGACTCCCTTTCAAAAGTGAGAGACCATTTCAACTTTCACAGACAGCAAGATTCGCTTCCGTTTACCAGACATGTTTTCAGACGATGTGCTCAGGACTGCGCCGTGCAACAACATACCGAGTTGAACAGTAGCGTTGCTAACCAACGAAGGGGAATCCTGCCCTGTACATTTTGTTCATAAGCAAGGTCACGGCGGCAGTTAGCTTCCCAAGGTTCGTTGTAATGAAGGCCTTTTCACTATTTTTTGGGGAAAAATCTGGTGTTCATAATGAAGTTTACATTATAAATGTGTTCGTTGTAAGCATTGTAAGAAATCGGGACTTTGGAATGTGAATGTTGAAGGAGTGAAAACGTAAATGGGGTACGGTGAAATGAGGTTCAACTTTAATGACAATACTGTATATTTTGAAAAACCTAGTTTAGTTTAAAGGTCAGTATTGGAACACATGAACAAACCAGAGCTTTCTTGGAGACAAGCGAGTGAGCGCAGTTGACATGAGATGATTCTTTGCCAAATAAATTGAGCCAATTTGTTATTTCAGACAGATATATCGAGTCGGTAGACCTTTGCCTCAACCAGTAGCCAAGAAGTAGCTCTCACTTTCAAGAGGGTTGGTGACCCCTGATCTCAAGGTTAATTTGTAGATGTAAAACAACACTGAAGGAATAACACAAAGAGCAAATATAACAATTCTATGAAGCTCTTTTGTATGGTATATCTCATGAATGAAAATAATAACAAGCATTCCACCGCAAAACTTAGTACTGCACATAAATAGTTTTGTTTTTTGTTTTTTTTAAATCATGCAATTTTACTCCGTTTGGCACCACAGCATACAGTATTTGCCATTTTTGGTCCAACAAGGATAGAATGTATGATGTAACATTGTTCTATTAATTGTATTGGAAATTTCTTACCATAGCCGTTGGCTCAAAGTGGGCGCCAGGGGAGATCACTTTCCCCTCCTGATGCATCTGCTCCACTTTGCCTGCGTCCGACCCTGAAATAGTTTTGCACTCTGCTGCAGCGCTCAAACTCACTTGCCTCAAGGCAAAAACTAGCTGTATGTCATACAGAGGTCCTTGTTAATTTAGAGTTGTGTTGCTTCAATCCACGTCAACCCCTGGGACACCTTGTTTGATATCAAGCCCTTAGGAGAAAGCGCCTGACTTCTAATTTGAGTTGTGAAAAACGGGGTGTGAACCAAAAAAGGAGGGGCCTATTTGGCCCAAACTGAAGCAATAATAATTTTTTAAGAGTTATTGAAATAAGCAAACGTTCAAGTTAAGTAAGGCTTTTGTGAAGCATATTAAAGGAATATTAAAACGACACACAGCTGAAAGTACATCAATCGCTTGATGCAAGCATAAAACCAAATTCAGAACCGTCACAATGGTAAGAGAGGTACTTGTATCATCGGTAGCTTAGTTTAGTTTCACCAATTCATGAATGCATGTGGTGAATTCATAGCAGACGTCTAATTTTGTGTGTGCGTGTGTGTGTGTGGGGGGGGGGTCCCATTATTGAAAAATGTCTTGAGTTGTAGATTAATACTTAAGTCATTGACATTATGAACAAATACTAATTGACTTATTTGCTCAACTCCAAAAACATGTTGGCACCTTTTGCCTAGATGACAGCTTTGTACATCTTGGTATTTTCTCCATCATTTTTATGATGTGGATGATGCTTTACGGCCTGGGTTAAACGTTAATAGCTTGAATTTCTTGACCTCTTCATGTGTTTTGAGACTTGATGAATGTGAAGATGTTTCCAAAATTTTAACTGCTACTCCAAAATACAATTTGGGGCTATGGTGGGGACACCTACTGTAGGTCTCATTCCTCCTTTCAAATAATTTAATTAGTTATGTTGACAAATCCAAAATGCTCCTTAATATTTTCTGTGTGGAAAATGCTTTGCGTGGTTTAACAGACCAAGCAACTGTACAAATGTAGAATTACTTCTTCTGGAGAAAAAAAAAGGTGGGCGGGGGGGGGGGGGGGATCTTTGATCTTAAGGATGTTCAACGTAGCCAGTTTGAGTATTGTTGAAAAATTTATCTCGCATTGGTTGAAGAACATGAATGGAAACCTATATAACTATTCTGATGAGTTCTTTTGAAAAGTTGAAGACTCTCATTGGAAAGTCAAACAACAAAGACCAGCAGGTCGTGAAGGAGTGAGAAAGAATTGTGTCAATGTTTGCTTTGACTAAACAGTGTTCAATTATTCTAAAGTGCTGCTTAAATAACCCCCCTCCCCACCCCCACCCGAGTTAGTATTTTTTTTTTTTTACCAGGTTTGCATATCAAAACGAATTGTGATCGAGTAGCGTCCACATTTCCCTCATGCTACTCATAAGGGTGAACAGCAAATGTTTCCTCAGGTTGTTTATTGTGCTGTCGGACAGGAGCCGTTGAAAAGAGCCCCATGCAGACCAGTAAGCCTCCAGGCAAGCATGTAACCTGGCTCCTCCTTTCCAATAAATGGAGGCGAGGCGAAAAGAGATCTGATAACAAGTTGCTGTCTTCCTCTGAATTTGAAACCTAAACTTTCTCTCCCAATACTGTACTGTTTTTCAAAACGTTGATAGCTATGCGACAACACAATTCTCCCTCACGTTTTAATGAGCCAAAAAAGGCAGAGATAGCTTGTCTAACATGTCACTGTAACTCTGTGCATTTACATGCACTATGACCAACTCTCTGTCGAATAAACTTGTACATCAACTGCCACCCCCCTCCATAATACAAGTAACAGCTTTGCCACAGGGCCCTATTTTCGTGCCTAGTTCAAGTCGAGTTCAGTCTTAAATGTGCGCATCGGTGGAATTTTTATTTTTTTCGTGAGCAAACGCTACATCACTTTTGTAGACGAGCGCTTTTAGAACACAATCAAAACGGCTCCCCTCAATCCTTTCAAATGCAGTGCAGGATTGGTGAGCGGTCTACATAGAGGAAGCATAACAGACTCGCTGGAGTCCGTGCAGGAGATTGGATTGCACAAACTACATTCATTAGTAATTGTATGATCTCCACTTGTGGATGAGTTGGCTGTTGCGAAGTAGGCATGTGGAGACCGCACCTTCCATACCCGATCGGGCATCTCTGTGACAACCCGAACACACACAACAGCTGTGCTGCAGTCAGAGAGGTGAAATTAAAATTAAAATATATTCAAGATAATACTAATAATAAAACAATTAATTGAGTTCTAAAATGATTCAGAGGGTTTAATACACTATACTGTTGTCACGGACACAACTCTCGGTATGCTTAGTCTGGTGCAGCCTGGTCTGCCAAATTCCCTAAGACAGTCAACAAGACTGATCCCACCACGAAAATGAAGATGCACTCTTTTTTAAGCACTGAGCGCATGTGCGCCTCTCTACGAAAATGGGGCCCTTCGTTCTCTTTCAAAGGTCTCAAGGGCACTACAAGGCCTTCAAAGATGGCATCGCCATCCAATAGAAGAACAGTATCTAGAGCAGTGGTTCTTAACCTGGGTTCGGTGAATCGGTCTCAGAGGTTCGACGGAGACCCTGCCATGGAGGTTAAGACACACGATCAACATCAACATGTCAGTTGGTTATGACACGCCCAACACTGGCTGCAGATGATCACATTACATTGCTTGTCCAATCAGTGCTGTGGGAAATTTAGCTCGCTCAGTAGTCAACATGTGATTTTTTTTTAAGACTGTTTTAATACATGCTATGTCGAGCAAAAAAACCCCAAAGTGGTTGGACAAATATGTACCACATGGATTCACATGCATCACGGAACATGATGGGACTCAGCGTCCTATCTGCATGATTTGTCATGCCAAATTGAGCAACTCTCATCTCGCACCGGCAAAACTGAAGGAACACATCTTGAATTTGTATTTTTCAGAAATGAAGGGTTCGATGAATGTGCATATGAACTGCTTGGGTTCGGTACCTCGAATAAGGTTAAGAACCACTGGGCTAATGGGTTGCCTTGGACCAAAGCCTTCATCCATTTGTGTTCATGCCAGGGTGGAGCAGTGTTCCACATTTGTTCAATACAGCCATCTATCCATTTTCAACACCCATTACCCAGGGTATAGGGTGGGGGTGTGGTGTGTGCTAGAGCTTGTCCCAGCTGACTTCGGGTGGAAGGTGGACGATACTCTGAACTGGTCGGGAATCAGTCGCAGGGCACATCTGGAGATGAACAACCATTCACATCGTCACCGAGTCAGGCGAGTGTATCACGACACAATCAGCGACTTTCCTTGTTTGATACAAATAAGACAGAACGCCTTCGATTTTCAGTGATAATTTATTCATACAAACATTCATCAAACTTACAAGAGAAAAAAAGTCTTGAACACTCCCTCATTCACAACGTGCTGCTGTATGATTCATCATGTGAAACTTCAGATAAACACATTGCACACTTCCGAGAGCAACTACAAGTGTTACTCTTTGACCACTTGCAAGAATTGTTCTTTGTGGCCTGCTTCGGGTGTTAGCTGGCGTTGTCAAAGTTCCCCCTCGTTTTGGGATTTACAAGTTACAGCTGCATTGAAGTTCTTCACCAGTCAATGGCTTTAACTGACAAGAGTCAATTAGCCCTTTGAAATTCATCGGTAGGAAGAAACATGCACACACACACGGGCCTTCGAAGGTCACGTTACTCAGTGCATAGATCAGCTAGTCCAGTGCTACTAAATTTGCAGTGAAAAAGAATTAGACCACCACCAATGTGTCAGTTCTGATGTCCCTTATGGGATCGGTGATGTTTGCATCCAGCAAAGGAAACCAAAGAGGCAGAATGGTATTCAACACAAACACAAATGGATATCCTCTTTGGGCTGATTTGTTGCTGATTTGGGCTGACCAAATGTTTTCCTTCTCTACATTCATCAAATACATTCAAATCAAAAAGATACTGTCCAAGTGCTTTAAAATGAAATGGGCATGAAAACGGGTTCGATTGATACAAATATGCATTGCCGTCCAGTGATATAATGGATCACTTCTTTCGATCCCTTAGGAATTATGATAAATCATGCAATACTTAAGATAATATGACGGAGACATGACCAGGATAGTGTTGACTTTAAAACAGCATACGTTTAAGTAAAATATGGGTCATTTCAAAGGCAGCAAGGTGAAGTGTGCAGTTGCTTGTGAGCACATAAACCTCACAGTCAAAGGTTGTGGGTTTGAATCTCAGCCTTTCTCTGTAGAGTCTCCAAATCCTCCGACATAATGGATATTCCCTGGATGCTCTGGCTTCCTCCCACATTCCAAAAATATACGTGAGGTTAATTGCATTCCGCCAGAAGAAAAATGGATGCTTGTGTCCAAATGATCTCTCTACAACGTATCTAAAGTCTATAGTTATAATTTAGTAATATTTCCTTGCCATATTACCCATCATAATGCTTTTTAGTCATTGGATAATACCGAGGTCCAAATTAATTACATCCAGCAAACCAGGTTTGAGTTCAATCATGCCACATGAGCTTTCCTCTTTTAGTTCTGACACAAAGAGGGTACGAACACTCATAAAAAGTGTCTTCCACACAGGTAATCAACGTAGTCGAAAAACCCAGATAATGACTGCGAGACTGAGAATCTATTGAAGCGGCTGACAGCAACATGACACCCTCGAGTGGAGGATCTTTGTAGTGCATTCTATTTCTGAAACTATTGCTTAAATTTCACGGATGACTGTGTGCGCGCGTGTGTAGGGGGGGGTATAAGTACACTATGTGGCCTCAGCTTCTCAGATTTTCTGGAGCATTTCTCCATGCAATATAAAAATAAGACATGCATTTTCTGTAATGACCACATTCGATTTCTTTGTAAAAGGAAAACTTTTCAGAAACCCAATCAATCAATGCATTGGGCAGTCAGGGCAGAAACCGGAGCATAAATTGGCTAAATAAATGGCTTTTCCTCCAAAGTTCCTCTTTCTACGCGCACACACACATTACTTGACAAATACACACAACTCTGACAACTAAATTGTATGGAAAAAAAAAAGTGTCACTCAAAAGACTTAATTGCGCTACTTTTTTAACTTAGCATTCATGTGAGCATGCAGTGGCTGTCGGACGTTGGTGGATCCAACTTCAGAGACCTGCTGCTCAAGAGTGCTGGCTGCAGGGTACAACCACTTTGCATAAAATCATTACAGAGTTTCCTGCAGCAACTGATAAAACCTCTTCTCTTTTCCAAATGGTCGGCTCCAGAGACGTTTATTGCTGCAGCTTCTCTAGAACAAGTCCCAAGATTCACGAGTGACCAAAATGGGAAGGCTCTTGTAAACCCTGCAAGGAAGAGGAACAGTTAGAAAACAAAGGATACAGAGCAAGGCTTTTCTTTTCCTAGATCACAGTAACTCGATTGAGCTCATAGTACAAATGCAGACTTGTATAGCAAAGATGTTGGCTTACACTTTGGGGGAGGGGGCAATGTACACATCAAATTGGATTCAAAATTCTGCCTATATGTAAATCAATTTTTAGAGACACTGACAAAGGTATCCCTTTAACATATCACTGCTGTCGGGCAGAATCCTTGAATGCCCAAAAATCGCGATTTTTAGTCAACAAATGCCACATCATTTAAGTTTCTGTTCCACGTTAAATAGCTATCAAACTATCATATACCATTGTGTACCAACATCAACACATCACCACCACTGAAAATACCTGGTAATATAATCTGCAAAATTGAAACAATACTTTATTACCGCTGTCTTTGATTAAAACATCAAAGTCTGCGCTCGAGCTGACCCCCAACAACACAAAAATGCTTTAACATTACAGTAATGTCTGTGGTTACATCATATTCCAAAACTCTTTTTCTACAGCCTCAGTGTCATGAGTACAAATGATCCACTGACAAAGCAACGTCGTCGACGGACGACTGCAAGCAAATTTCACTTTTTGGCTGATGTGCTTCCTTCTATAACAAAGCATTACAATATTGATTTTTAATACAAAAAAAGGCTTACACACAGGTGTCTAAACTGTTTTCTCTCACTATTGTCCCCCACAAATAAATAAATAGAAAAAAAAAAAACGTCCAGCCTTTTAATCTTGAGGCAATTTAATGCCGCAAGACTGCCGTGGAATGAGAAAGTGGTGAAGTTACAAGACACTTGTTAGTTCAAGTATCCAACAGAGTTAATAGAGTCATCGCTTATAAATAAAATCTATTATTATTATCCTCAACAACCAAGAGTAGCAATTTGTGAGAATAAAATGAAATTGACCACATCTATATTCTATGGCGACCCTAAGGTGACAGAAGAAAAAAAAACACAACTTTGCATTCCCTCACAAAGATGGTGTTAATCTTAGTGAAGGAACACATTAAAAGAAAATCTCATCAGCAAACTCCGCAGAAGCCTGATATCAATCCTTTTCATTTGAATCAGGTGTGTCGCAACAGGGAGAGATGAAAAATGTACAGGATGGCGGCCTTCGAGGACCGTAGTTTCACACGTGTGCCTTAGGGGCTCTGTAATTTGCTCTGTGCTTGAAAGTCACAGTATGTACACAGAACCAGTCTGACAGTGCCAATCCAAAATATCTCCGTGGGCCTTGTGACACCTTACCTGATTATAAGTGACTATTGACAGATTGGTTTGTAGGCTGTTTGCTACTATATCCACAGAGTTGTGTGAAAGTCCATTCTGATCTTGCTGCAGCTGGTTCGGGCTTCTCGGCCAGTGTTCCTCTGTGACTTTATGGCTGCTGTCATGGTGGAGGCTGGTGTTGCTGTTGGACCATTTGCTTCTCTCTGGTGAGGCGAAGGGGTTGTAATTTCCTTCTACGTTGCGGTGAGGTTGGGTGTTGAACTCCGCTTGGAAGGACGAAAGCTGCTGTGTGACACCGAGAAGGCCACCGACCTCCACGCTCAGGATCACCCAAATAATATCTGTCAAAAATACAGGGTGGATTACACAACTCAACTGTTATGTAAGACAGAACTGTGTTTTTGGTAGGAAGCTTAGTAAATGGCTTCCTAATTCTATCAAAAACCTCCTTGCACGGCATGAAGGGTTAAGGTTTTGTTACTCATAAAATATTAAAAGGCTTACCGCCTTCTCATCTTGCCGACTTAGTTGTTCTGAACTTTCTGTCACAAAAACTTTGCAACACGTCAGTCTTTGGCTGACTTACAGTATATCTGTAACTCAATAATGAAACCTGAATTGCACAAAATGGCTTTGGATGCAATGTACCAAATTTGGTGCCATGTGCCAAGACAGTCATAGTACTTCTAAAATGTCTATCTTTGCGGCTCAGCTGAAAATTACTACGAAGGGAAAACTGCAGGGTGTAAAAGGTTCAGAAATTTTATTTGAAAAAGTTTCAGAATTTTAAAATAAGGCAAATATGCTATAAAAAGCAAAAACTGCTTGGTATTTTGTGTGTACAGTTACACATACCGCCGTAGTAAAGTCCCGTTGCTGTACACATTCTCCACTGGCCCTGGTACATACCAGGAGACACTGGGCTCTGCATAGGCACACTCACGTCCGTCATTTCCTGAGGAGCTAGTGACCGCACCGTTACCATGTTTACATGACCAAACTCATCTCCTCCAACATACTTCAAGCAAACGCCAGGAGGCCAAGACTCTGCACCTAACAATGAGAAATGCATGGTTGTAAATGACAAGCGCTACATATAATAGATTCCTAGAAGCATTCGGACACAGGCAGTAAATAAAGTTGCATCAATTCAAGATGCATTGATAATCGGACCAAAGCTCGAGGCCCCACCGATAGTGAACCTACTGGACAACTTTGAAAATCTAGACCGTCTCAATTCATTCCAATCCGCAAGTGAGTAAAGTTACTGAAGGTTTGCACGTGCAAAAAGGGGTACCAACTTGCTTGCTCAGGCAAACAGATGCGGAATCTAATCCACTTACTGGATTTACGCAGGATCGTGTATGCAAAGATGCAAAACTACTTCACGTTCATTTTGCATGTGCTTGAAGGGGCACATGCAAAAAATCGATTTGGCACATGCAACGTGATTTATCAAACCTGAGGCGATCTGTGATGCAAACTGGAATCGAAGGAGAAGAATCTGTGTTTGACGGGTGCGCTTCTAGGGCGGCACGCGTGTACAAGCACTGCTTTTGATTTCGACGGGTGGGATGTCGGCGCTATTTGATAGTCGCCGCTCGGCAGCCCCGGGGCACTTGTGTTTTTTTGCACCTGTCATGGGCAGCATTTTTAACAGCCCCATTTTGTTCAGCGGAGATGTTGGAGTTGTTGGACGGTCTGCGTTGGTGTGGCTGGATGGATGGCTGGTGGAGTTGAGGATGAGGATCGAGGAGGGTCGGCTTGGAGCGCGGATGCGTTTTTGGAACTGAGAGTCGCCGCTTGGAATTTAAACAAATTTTACATGGAACGGGAGAAGTGAACCAAACCAATCTCTTTTTTCCTCAATGGACGCTACAGCTTCGTGTTTACTTTCAAACTTAGCTTATAGCAGACGTGTGCACATTTTGAGCATGACGTCTTTAATCCCCTGGTGAAAGGACACTTTGAGTCTTTCATGTAGAACTGCTTCAAACAACAATGTGTATGCAGAAAAGTGGTTAAGATCGCATGCCTGTCTGTGTCTTATGTGTTGTCATATTATTTTGTTATTTTACGCTTTGTTACAGCTGCAGCTGTTGTGAAAGCGCTGTATAAATAAAGATGTATTGTATAAGCTTTAAACAGTGATACGTACAACAAGCAGATACTTTATATCGAACTGACACAGACTTGGGATGAGTTAAATCAACAAAAAATGAATGTATGTAGGTGCTGTCTTACCCCAAATTCTTGGAATGATAGGTTACTGTAACTCAGTAGTAAATTTGTTTGTCTTTCGCTAACACTTCGGAATCCATCACTCCAAATTTTATTTTATTTTTTTTCCTTCAAGATGGCGCCTGAGTACGCAGCCGTCGGCAAGTGCTCTTCAAGAGCCTTGCGTTTTTTGTTGTTTTTGTCTTTTGTTTTGTCACATGGTGTTATTGTTACGTCGTTTGTGGACCTGATGCGGACTGTTTTCAGCATTTTTGGCCACGACATTCGTCAAAGAAGAAGAATCTGTGCTTGGTGGTTGCACCTTCTTATCTTCTTGGCAGCTCACATGTACCAGCACTGATTTTGATTAGTAGGAATGTCGGAAACATTTGACTGTCGTTGCTGGACAGCCTTGGGCGCTTGTGTCTTGCGCCTGTAATGGTCCGATGAGAAAAAAGGAGCGTCAGCGCAGAGCGCCGATGCGTATGTGGAACTGCGAGTCGTGGCTTGGAATTGAAGCGGATTTACATGGGACAGGTGAAGAGAGCCAAGCTCCTTTTCGTTAATGGATGTTACAGCTTCTTGTTGCTTTCAACTTAGCTTGTAGCAGACGTGTACATGCATTCAGCATGACGTCTTTGATCCACTGGTGAAAAGGACACTTTGATTCGCTCCTCTTTCACCTATAATTGCTTCAAACAACAAAGTATATGCAGGAAAGGGGTTCAGATTGCACGATTGTCTGTGTCTTATGTGTTGTCTTGTATTATTTTGTCATTTTATGTTAACTTTTCTTTTGATGGAGGCGCGGGCACCCGCAGCGGCTCCTCTTGTTGCATGTTGTCTTGAGAGGGAAGAAATTTCATCTGTGCTATATCTTGCACATACAGCACATTTAACAATAAGGTTGTACTTGAACTTGAACGTCTACACATATGGTACTCTCCTAGATATTCCACGAAGAAAACCATTCGAGCTACCTAAAATGGTAGACCCTCTTTTAAATTAAATGGTCTCCAACACATTTATAGCTGTTGCCAAAAGAAATATACTGTATGTGGTGGACAAATGATGGTTGTTAGGGCTCTACCTGTGTTCTGTATCCGCCAAGTCTTGGTGAAATGTGTGTCAGGCGGAACTGATTCGCCTTCACCAATAGTCACATCTTTCACAAGCGACATGCAAGGCGCACTGATATTAGGACTCTCAAAGTCATAGTAGGCTCCAATGGCTGCTTGTAAATTCCTGAAACAGAAAGGACAACATTGAGTAGCACAATTGTTTTTCATATCAATTTAGTAGCCATTGGTTACTAAAATGATATGAGCTGTGTAGAACCTCGAAAGCCTGCGTCGTCAACAGTGAAGATTATAATTACAACAGCAACCAGTGGGATGTCATTAATTTGATGATGGCCAGGAAAATACATGATCTTTGAAACATCAAATGACAAGGAAATAATCACAGCAATTCCCTCAACTCGTGCATTTCATTTACCAGGGGGGAGAGGGCTAACTTGACAGACCTGTGAACGGTGTCTTGTGTTTTTTTTCCCTTTCTCGAATAAATCTCATCATTTATTATAATACTTGTTGTCTTGGCTTCCCTGGACAGGACAATCAAATCAATCTGCTGTGCAATTAAAACATCCAAATTATAACGTTAAAAAAACTATTACTTTTGAAATATATCTAACTGTAACTATGAATTGTCAAAATTATATTGTAGGTATCTAAAACTGGAGTTCCAGATTGATTCCGATTCAGTCGCACATATCTATAAATCACAAGCGGCACTAGGCTAGCTGCAATTGAATCGTAGACTAAAGAGACGTCATTTCTCCCGAGAAAAATTACATTGCCTATTTGAACTGCATTGAATGAAAAGTGAGATTATTCAAAATATTAATTACGACTCGACGGAAAGATGTTATTTATGATGCTAAACCCGGACAGTCAAATTTAGTATATAAACGTTGAATCGTCTTGTCATATTTCAGTCCACTGAATAGGCAAGTGGGTGTTTCACGTAACGCGCTCGACATCAATAAACCATCAGATTGTATTTTTAGCAAACTGGTTGCGAGGAGCGCTTCCACGGCGTCACGTGACTTGTGCTAACTCAACTGAATACTGACACGACAGAGCAGAATGGAACAGAATTTGACCAGGTTGCATTGTCGGTTGCGCATTCTACCTTTCCTATTCTGTTAACTGTAAATTACGATTGTAGAAACATGAAATTACACCCAGGTTTGCGACACGTTTGGGGTTTGCTGCCAGATTACATAGTACAGGACTCTCAACTTCCTTCCTTTCGTGAATTAATAGTGTTTCACATGATCCACGCTAACCTTGTATCTCGGGGGAAACATGGTAGTTAATTACTACGTTCAGTTTTGCGAGTTAAATAGTTAGTTGCATCTGTGGCTATTAATATAAAATCGTAGAACCCGTGAAAACAGACGCAGATGGGACAATAGCGTATTTTCCTTGCGTTTGGCTAATTGTTTCTGAAAGTACAATCAAATCACTGTACCAGGGTTAATATGCATGTACATTCCTCTGTAAAAGTTAGCGTCTGTTGTTTCACTTTCGGGTACATTATGTAAATTATTATAACATTATTGCATTCGAACTAACGCACACTCCATAAATAGGAATGGTTCTTCCCCGAGTGTATATATTGTTTCATATCTGCGAATGTAATGTTAGCTACCCGGAGTGCAACGGCTCGCACGAAGGTGCTCAATAGGCCAGTCCAGTCCTCGGGCTCACCAGTTGGTCATGTCCAGAAAGAAGGCGCATCCGGCGGGGTTAAGCTGAAAACCGAGCAGCCTCTGGAACTCCGAGATGAGGATGTCTTTGTCGGTTGTGCCCATGCAGCTAAATTTCTGCGTGAGTTCCTGGTCTACGTCCAGGTCCATTCCCTCCATCGTCACTTGGCCTCCTGAAAATGTTTTTATTTTATTTTATTTTTTACAAAAGAAACCCCCAATAAAGATGAAGGCCTGCGCTTGTCATAACAAACTGAACAACAGCGGCCAGTGCGCATGTCACAACCACAACGCTCACCCCTGACACCACCGAGGCCATGTGACTGTCAAATTCAACGTACGCACGCAAAAAATAAAATAAAAACGTACACAAGCATACATAAGTGCACACTGACAGGATTCTACTTTAAAACGTTTTGTTTAAAGCCACCCACTTTTCAAATGAGCAAAAGTATTCGAACCCACATTATCAGATTAAAGTGAATAACATTTAATATTTGGTGGCATAACCCGTACTTGGAAAAACTGCATCAATTCTGTGATCCACTGACTTCAACGCTGTTCTTCATTTGAATGCTTTTCCAGGGCTTGACTGCAGTCTCTTTCCCTTCTTCTTTCCCCCTTCTCCCCCCCACTAGGTTTGTAATGTACAAGATGAGACTTCGTCTCGTGCAGAGGCCACCAACGTGGTGACCGCGGGCACCAGATAGCCCCCAGTCCTGTTCTAAAAATGGCTCACTGATGAAGTGATCATTTAAAAATGTTACAATTTACAAAGATTTATAGAGATAAAGTGTTGCATATTGATATCTATGTGTTTCCCATCATGTTAAATCATTGTAGATAATGAGAGAATAATGCATATGATCTTAACATACATAAATATAATATAATTAATTAATTAATTAATTAATTAATTAATTAATTACTAACATCTAATTCCAGATGTGTTTCTCAACTCAATTACAATCGAATAATTTTTGTGCAGTATCGTTTTAGTGGGTAAATTTACCGCTTCTCACCACGACACCCATGCTTCCGGGTTTAAACTAATACCGTATTTACTTGTACTGTCCGACAGGTAGCGCTATTGCATTTTTAGTGCGGTTCGTACGTGTGTTGTGTGCGTGTGTGTGTGTGTGTGTGTGTGTGCGCGCGCATGTGAGAGAGAGAGAGAGAGAGAGACAGGGAGAGAGAGAGAGACAGGGAGAGAGAGAGAGAGACAGGGAGAGAGAGAGACAGGTGGGGGCTCTCAGGAGCATGGGGGAGGTGGGGGCTATGCTGTCCAATGTGGAGCGAGGTACTTCCTAGCCTAGCAGCATCGCCATGGCTTTTAAGATCACCCCAGCCAATTATACATTCTGTATAGCACGATTTCTAAACTAGTAAATGTTGACCAGTAGAAACACATCGGCAGAGATAAGGCACAACCACAGCAGAAATGGCCGGGATTATCAAAAAGCAAATTCTGAAACATTTGTCAAGGTAGGTGTCATGTTGGTTAGCCTGCTAGCCTTGCTGGATGCTGGCGACGTCAACAATCGCTTCTCGCTGGCTCGTATTGACACTTGAGGGGACACTTGTTTTTTCGAACGTGTTGTAAATTTCCGATTGCCGAACATCAGACGAGAAGAGAATTTCTATCTGCGCGCAATCTTGCACATTATTTCTGAAACGTGCAAGCACCTTCTTAAGCTCCACAAGCACCTGCATGAAAAACCGATTTACTGTAATACATTTTGGTACAATCGCAGTTTTTTACTCCAATTCTTACACACCAAGTTAATGGTTGAATTGCAGTGCTTTTGCAGATTTACAGATTTGACTTGTGACAGAAAGCCTAAAAATAAAGAAACGTGACATCTTTGTGAGCATCATCATGAATTTTGGACATGCAGTACTTCGTCACATTTATTTTTTAGTTTTGTCCTAATGCAGACACAAAAGTAATATTTATGTAAGACATTGTCTAACAATACCAATTCCTTAATGTGGCTGTCATAATTTCGAGTAGTTTGGTATGTATTCAAATCCAATCCAGCGTGTAGGTCCCATTAGGTTTTTAAACAATGATCCTATTTGTAAATGGTTTAAGATCAACTGTAGTGCTGTTTAATTTTCAGGCCACCAGTTTTTAGAGTGCCAGGTTTTTTTTCTAGTGGGATCAACTTAAATGTTTGCACTTATTTCAAGCATGTTAATCGGTGGCCATATAGTGTTTTGAACTAAAGTGGTTTTAATTCCATCAAATCACTACTTTTTTTTCATCTAGTCCATCATTTAGAAAGTAGTAAAAGTGCACTTGAAGCAGATATTAAAGCAAACCACAGATTTGTCACAGACATGTAAAGTTGGGTGTTGTATGTGGGATGTGGGAGCTTAGTTTTGAACTGGTCTGTCAGGTCTTTCAGGCACATCATGGTGTTTACTAACGAAGTTAACAATTTGGCCAAATTCACAAGATCTGTCTGTCAACTATTCCCTAAACATCTTGTTTGACATTTTGCACAATTCTCTGAAATGTCACGATGACGCATCAATCGTGTTTTGTGTGTGAAATGAAGAGATATTGAACAAATGAAGGTGCTGTGATTGATGTTGTGTTCCTTTTCCCTACAGTTGCTTTCCCGCTCTCCTTTTATTGACTTCTTATCCAGATGTGTGTATATAAAATAGCAATTTTCTTTAGTCTTAAAGGAATCCTGAAATGTATGATTTTTTTTTCTGCCCCACAAATCTGTGGCCTTCTGAGATAAAATGACTATTGTCTTTGTTCTGGTTCTTCTTCTTAGGTTCACCAAGAATCTGTCCCCAGACAAGATCAACCTGAGTACCTTGAAGGGGGAGGGGCAACTGTCCAACCTTGAGCTCGATGAAGAGGTTCTGCAGAACATGCTCGACCTTCCTACCTGGCTGGCCGTCACACGTGTCTACTGTAACAAAGCTGCCATTAGAGTGAGTCACTCTTAAAAAGACCAGCGAACCGGTTTGACAGATAAGTGCACAACTGAACCGTTAAGCAGAAACGACATTTTTTTAACCTTTATTTATCAGCTAAGGGAGTGGGAGCAGATTTCATTTGCAATGCCGACCTGGTTGTAGACAGCAAAGTATTAAAAAAATGATTGATGCAAGTATTCTTTATCATACCTGTTCAAAAATAATCAAAATGATTTTCTTCAGTGATATCTAATCTTTGACAAAGTGTAGACCAAGGAAGTTTGTTGAGGAGTAGCAGTTTTATTTTGTCATACATCATATGAGTCATTATATTTTTACTCACACTTTTTAACTCTTTAAAAATACACGAAGAATCAACAGTGGTCCCCAATCACTGGTCTGCAGGTCGGACCAGGCCGCAGAAAGTCAGAACCCTGTAAGTTTTTTCGGGGTGGTGGGGTCACAGCTGGACAGCCCTCCAGCTTGATTACCTTCCAAAGAGGTATTACAAGTAGCGCTGGGTGATTATATGATTGAGAATCATGAAACATTACTACGTGACCAGCTATGAGCATATTTACGCCATCCGTGGCTGAAATGTGTAAGGCTTCAGCCAGTCAGAGTTCAGCTTTTCCTTGCAAGTTTCGCTAAAAAGTTGAACATAATTCGCCAATAAATGAAAGTAGCAGCAGAAAACAGAATGTAATGGTAATAAAATGACTGACCCGTGCGGTCTTAACATCCAAAGAGAAAGGTATTTCTTCCCGTCGCGGGGAAGATAAAGCCGTCGTGCAAGGTATGTCATGAAAAGCAAGGCGATATACCAAACGTGTTGAATCATTTAAACAAGTAGTACCTAAGCGGATCGCTTAAAAATGCCAGCAGAGTTTGCCCAGTAGACCTGGCTCAGCTTAAAAAAATGGGTGAGCCTTGATTGGTCGTTGCCTGAACCCTGAGCAACTGTGATGTCATTTTCAGTGTACCGAAAATAGCAAAATGGGCGCGCCCTGAGATGGCTAAAATGTGGCGGATTTCGTTCCTTATACCAGGGGTCCCCAACCTTTTTTGCCCCACGGACCGGTTTATGTCAGACAATATTTTCAGGGACCGGCATTTAAGGTGTGGCGGATTAATACAACAAAATAATATGGTATGAGCTGCATGAAAACTGTGGTGTTTTCGAAATATAATAAGAAACACAAGGAGCGTCTAATCTGGCCGCAACACTCTGATCGCTATGGTAATGTTTAATGCCTTCAAAATACGATACAACCCGAATTCAAAGTGCATGAAAATGACGACTCGAGCTTGATGTTTTGCAACCAGATGGTCCCATCTCGGGGTAATAGGAGACAATGACTATATAACATAACTTTAATCCAGTTGTCTCGAAAGTACTTTTAAGGCCGCCGTCATTTGCGATCTCCAGCAGTTTTTTTAAACTCATTTTGCGAGCTCCAGCGCTTTGTTTTTAGCGTAATCGGTCACGTGACGGAGAAGCGTGGCTTGACGTGAGTCAAGCGTGACACAGCTGGATGTAACGGAGAATCCGGTAATTTTTCAAAATAAAACATCTTTCGTATTCCGAAATAAATAAAACGGAATGAAGGCAAGTTCTTTCTGTGCGGCCCGGCACCAAATGCCCTGCGGACCAGTAACGGTCCGCGGACCGGCGGTCGGGGACCCCTGCCTTATACTGTATTCCACAAACCCAATATTAATCACAATGCCGTGTTTAGGCTAGCGGAGGTGCAGAGAACATATTACTGTAAAGAACATTTCTGGGTTGACTTCCTTCATTAGACGTATTCATAATTCCTCAGGGGACCATTTTTACTAGTTAACGGTGTTATTTTATATCGTTCTAGATTATTGTATTTTTTAATTAAAATGTAAACATATGCTATTTTTTTTGTCAGTACCAATGATTTAAAACTGGCAATTAAAAGCAATGAAAAAAAAAAAGATTTCCATACCACAAGACCAACGTCAGTGAATTGTTGCCAATCCGTGAACAGTATGTACTTGTCTCAACTGGTCTGTGATGCCAAAAAGGTTGGGGACTTCTAGAATCAGAGGAAAGGAGCATCACTTTTTGTTGTCGAATGCCATGTTGTAAGTTGAAGAGGTTGTTATGTCGGCAAATTCCAAGCTTGTAGTGCAGCACATTTTTCATGAAGGAAAAATATTATGGAAATAAATGTTGAATTTCAAGAAAGCTGCCTGCAGAAATCCTAGACCTATTAAGCCATCCATCCATCTTCTGAGCCATGTATCCTCACATTGGTCGCGGCCTATTAATCCAATTTAAAAAAACATCTCTTTATGAATGCATTTTCTTCATTCCTTATTGGCATGACACATTGAGAAGTGCCGGGAATATGCTTGCTTGCTTACGTCATGCTTTGAGAGTCTTTTGTGCCCACTGAGTACAAAAGACTGTCGAATTCTGTGAATTTTTTTTCCGCAGCCTTGACTAACTTTGTATTCCTACTGTCTTTGCAGATACAATGGACCAAATTAAAAACAAGCCCCATCTGTCTGGTAAGAATTTGCTTCTGTCTTGCAGTATTTTTCAGCATTACTTGTCTCGTTATGTCCCAATGATTCTAGCATCGGCCTTTTGTGTTCTTTATCGTAAATAAATATTTGCCCACATTTCTTTTTTATCCACGGCCAATTCTGTTTCCTCTTTTGTGCAGTTCCTGGATAAGGTGGAGGTAGAAATGAGGACATGTGAGGAGCCACGTCCACCCAATGGCCCCTCTCCTATCGCCATCACAGCAGGCCAGAGGTAAGCCTGCAGGGATCCTGCTTGAAAGGAGCACATTGGCTCACGTGTGCTGTGACTGTTCACAGCGAGTACGGCTTTGCTGAGAAAGTGGTAGAGGGCATGTCTGTTCGGATCAACTCCATCACCATCAAAGTGCAGGCTCGGGCCTTCCATGCCTCTTTTGAGCTGTGGCAGCTGCAAGGCAACAGCCTCAACCCTAAATGGCAGCACAGCGACCTCCGCTTCACGCGCATCACAGACCCAAAGAGAGGAGAGGTACCAGTGCAGCATCGAATTCTGTCCACATCGTATTTGGTTTAATTTGTCTGCATGTGTGCATGTAGTTAATGTCAGGGCTGTGAGAAATATTCAAAATGCATACAATCCTCTCCGCATTGTTACTTTAGGAAGCAAATTAAATCCATACTTAGGGGTGTAACAAAATACGTCTTGAACTGGAAAATCGCTTATTGAAGAGGTATACTGTATCTTACTAAGAAATGGCACATTAACAGTAGTGACCAGTTCATTCAATTGTATGTAAAATGACCACAAAAAAGTCCTGACATCATACCGTCTTAAACTGAGATGTACCATATTGAATCGAATCATAATCCCACTGAGTTGAAACGAAACGAATCATTTCCACTTTCAAATTACACCATCCACGAATCATTTCGCACCCTACGTATCGAAAGCCGTATCAAATCGTCTTTTGTGGAGAGATTCACACCCTAGCCAATTCTGCTATGCTATGTACCCAGTTGATGAAGTTATGACAATCCATCCATCCATCCATTTACCGAACCGCTTGATCCTCACTAGGGTCGCGGGGGTGCTGGAGCCTATCCCAGCTGTCTTCGGGCAGTAGGCGGGGGACACCCTGAATCGGTTGCCAGCCAATCGCAGGGCACACAGAGACGAACAACCATCCACGCTCACATTCACACCTAGGGGCAATTTAGAGCGTTCAATCAGCCTGCCATGCATGTTTTTGGAATGTGGGAGGAAACCGGAGAACCCGGAGAAAACCCACGCAGGCCCGGGAGAACATGCAAACTCCACACAGGGAGGCCGGAGCTGGAATTGAACCCGGTACCTCTGCACTGTGAAGTCGACGTGCTAACCACTGGACTACCGGGCCGCCCTAAGTTATGACAAGGTTCCCGTAAATCCTTAAAGTATGAAAAGAAATAGAATAAGACAATCTAAAAATGAGCCCTTAATTGGTATAAAAAGTCTTGTCATGTAATAAGTAGGATTTTATCATTCTAAATAGTCTAAAATCTTTAAATAAAGTAACATTCTTGAAAAAAAAAAATCCGGAATGTCATTAATGTTAACGTCACACAATCATAACAGCGGAACCAAAAAAAAAAAAAGTAATGTGGTTTTTAGTTTGAACTCTGAAGCGCAGAGTCATTTATGGACTGGAGCAACTTCGAACAACATTGGGATAATTGTGAAGTTGTTGGTCTCCAATTTAATTTCAAATGGAATTAAAAAGGCTTGAATTTAACTTGCCTTTAGCCGTAGGAACTCTGAATTAAATAAAGCCTATTTGACCCATGTTTCACCTCTTCTTCCCAATGATGGCTGTCATGTTTGACTGCTGCGTGTGTTGTGTACCTTCTCTCTGCTTCAGGTATTGACGTTCAAGGAAATTAATTGGCAGACTTTGCGCATTGAGGCAGACGCCATTGAGAGTGACGAGCAGGATTTGGGGAGCACCCCATTGCGCCTCATCACTAACCAGGGGCGCATCCGCATTGCTCTTAAACGCCGAGTGAGATATGATCTTTGAATTGATATTCTTGTCAGATAATTTTTACATTACATTGCATGAAATTATGCGAGCTGCAGTATCATATTTATTGAGAGTAATGTAATGCGGATGTGAGGATCAAAGCATCTTCTCTTGCTGTCCATGCATTTGGGTCACAAATGCTTCCTTGTTCCACCCAGATAAAGGACTGCAACGTGTTGGCCTCCAAACTGCTTTTCATTCTGGATGACTTGTTGTGGGTGCTGACCGACTCTCAGCTCAAAGCCATCATCCGCTATGCCAAGTCCCTCAGCGAGGCCATGGAGAAGTCCGCTCAGCAGAGGAAGAGCTTGACTGCAGATTCCCTGCAGGTCCTCCTGCCGAGTGTGATCGAGTCAATGAAACTCAAATTGAGCATTAAAGAGCTTGATCTTATGTCCTCTGAAAAGCATATTTGAAGTCTTGCAAATGACAATTTCCTGTGCTTTTCTTGCACACATCTTAAGAATTGCATTCCTTTTTTCAACATGTTAGCTTCAAATGTGGGCTGAAGTCTGTCTCTTTTCATTACGAGATAATTACTATCACTTGTATATTATAGACTGCTTCTCCATCACCTGGGCTCCACAACCTTTGGGCCGAGTCAACAGCCACTCATACTGGCTCACCCAACAACATGAGTCAATATTTTGATCGCTTTGATGTGAAAGAATCTTCTTACCACACTTTCATTTCCCGCTTGGACCTACATGTATGCAATGACAGTTCCTCAGTTTCTGAAGGTACACGAATCAGACTTATATTCAAGTAAAATCATAAGGGTCTGTCACGACCACTCCCAACAACTATAATATATTGACAGATCGAGAAGAGCCTCCAGGTTTGCAGGGTGCAATGCAGTTGACCTTCAAGAAGTTGGGCTTTGACTACTATCCTGTTCACAGACCTGGTGAGTGGGATGAACCCCTCTCCATTTTATTACCCTTTGTTAAACGGTGTCCTGCCACATATTCATTTATGAATCAGTGTTCTGTGACAATTATATCGTAATAATGATAATGCATAGTTTACCAATGGCCAATGATGCTATTCTGCACCCAGAAAAGGAAGTTTATCATTCTGAATCATTTACATTTAACTATTTGCTGTAGTTGTCATTTATCTGATTTATTTAAGAAGGAATCTTCATGATAGTCTTCATTTTTTTGATTGTATCTGCTGAAATTGTCTTCAGACACAAAGGCCCACATGATGAAACCGACTCGCATGTGTGGTGTTTATGAACTATAATTTTCATCTCTCTCTCTCTAAAAACACATTTCTACCACTTAAAATATCCTGAATATTGCCAAACTAGTGACGTGACTCTCTTATACACCATTTCTTTCAGTGCTGTTTTCGTTTTAGTGCATTCTTTTTTTTTGATAAATGTTCTGAGACGGTGTGAGTAGCCAACTGTAATTATTTCGGTCCAGTCGCTCTCCATGCATTAGGACTAAATTTGAGGACTGTGTTTTGCTGCCATTTAATGCTGCTGCTCTGTAGCTGATGGATGTCGCCACTGGGAACGCTATAGTGGAACTATGGAAGCTCAGGCGCAGTGGGTAGGCAAACTGCTGCATGACTTCCAGAGGAGGGCAGAGTCGTCGGGGTTTCCGGGTCCATGTACTGAGGTGCCGGAGCCACGCAACGATTCGCCTGCAAGGAGGCCCCGAGGTATAGATGCAGAATTCATTTCACAATTTCACACTGAAAGCCATCTGAGGTACAGTAACAGTAAAAATGAATCTTTTTTAGAATCGATAATTCGATCCAACTCGACAAACACAAACAATCCAAATGTTGAGTTAATGAAATAACTCAACTCTTTTGAGAGTGCGGGCGATCCCAACAGGGTCTTAATGCCCAAAACAGCTTTAATTGTGCATTCTCTCAATCCAGATGGAACAACAAGCCCAAGGTCAGATCTCTCCGACAAAGAACACTCAGCCAAAAACAACTCTAGCATGAGTCCTTCAAGCGCAGCACTGAAGAGATTGCGGTCAAGCTGCATGGTGGTCCGTATAGATGACGTTGACATTTACCAGGCAAGATTTTATCGTTCTCTGATTTGATTTACCTGCTTACTGTTGCGCTCTGCAAGCAGTCAATTATTTGAACAAGCTACAAAGGTTTGCTGCTAACAACAGAAAGGGTAAACATGGATTTATTTGAAAGCAGGGATACACGCATACGAATTTAAAACAGATGCAAATACTTTTTTTTTTTCAGGGAGTCTAATGTGCATTTATTCAGGTCGGTTAGGCCACATGCGATAATACTGTAGTATTTTAGACTTTTTTTTTTCCATTCAAAGCAATAAAAACACAACCTAAAATAAGTTTTCATTACCATGTGTTTGTGTTTCAATTGTTATTTCCAGGGTTATTAAAAGGGAATTTTAGTTCCCCTTTAGGCAGAGTGAGACCCTTGGGGAATTGTTATTGGCTGTATTTTTTGTTGTTGTTTTTGTTTAAGGTAGTTATCTTTTCTACCCTTTTTTTTGCCACAAATGACTAAAACTTCAATGACTTTCTTTCTCTACCGTCCCCCCCTGCCCCCACCCATTCAGTTGTCTACAAAGAGCCGTCAAAACAAGAAATCCCAGCCTTTGTTGTCATGTAATCGTAAAGTTTTGAATCTGCCGGATAATATACCAGCAGTTCATTTGCAGTTCACTGAATACTACTTTCCCAACAGCCCCAGTTTCTCAGGTAACTGTCTTGGGTTGTCTTTTTCACTCTCGGTTATTAAATGAGTTAGTACTGCATCTTCTCCACGACTGAAACCTTGGTTTCATCTACAATGTATTTGCAAGCCTCTCCTGAAATGTGAACTGAACCCCTTCCTTGTTTCATACTGCCAGTGCCAACCTCGAACCTGTATGCCCAGGCAAATGGCCTCCAGCTGTGTGTTGACCCAGAAAGTGTGTTGTGGATTAATCTATTCTCAAGAGGGCTGCTGCACACTCTAGACCAGGTCAAAGCTTTCTACCATTTGCAAGACGGTGGCAAAGCAGACGAGCATGTTGACATCCGTCTGGATGCAGCTCAGCTCAAGGTGAATTGTGAAGTTGAAAAGTAATTTAATTTAAAAAAAAAACAACAACAAAAAGAAGTCTGAATGGTTGGTTGTCATGTTTTATGTTGCTTTTCTTAGGTGGTGATACCCCTAGATTCTTCTATACTGGACCATCCTGAGCGTCCTCGGTCCCTTTCTGTTACTGTACCTCAGATGGCTTTCAGCAACACCCGCCACTGTCCCCATGGCTCCAGAGCTGACCTCAGCATGACCTGTGACACCTTTGCAAGCTATTCGTTCTTCCAGCACGAGCCACCATGTCCTTACCCCAGAGACCGCAGTGCCTTCTGCGCCATACCCTCCATCTTCTCCCAGCACTCTCAAGAGTCGACACCTTCGCCGATCATTACAAAACAACGAAGATCCCAAGATGTGTGGTCCCTAAGCCTGTCCCGTGTTGCGCTAGGTTTCGATGGAACTCGAGGGCTCCCCAAAGGCAAAACGTACCCTTTTGTGGAGCCCTTTGCTATGTCTGTATGGATGTGCCAGCCGGCTGCCTGGGTCAGGCGTTCATCATCTCATCCCGCTAGCCCTTGCAGGGCTCATCAGCCCCCCTCAGAACAACTTCCCCACGAAGATGCTGCGCTTGCCTTTATCCACGTCTTGGCCCATGTCATCACACCAGTCAAGATGTGGCTCAACCACTACCAGTATGTTGCCTTGCTCAGAATGAAGGATTCCATGGCACGTTTGGGGGTGGAATTAAGTCGGGATCTAAACGACATTAAGCCGTGTTGCGACCAAAAGTCAAAACCAGCCACTGTTTGTCTTGCCCTGCTTTTGGACTCGGTGGAGATGGGTCTCCTCTTACCACCAGCCAGCACAGAACCTGAGGAAGAGGTCCCCCATACTCCAGAGACTGACAGCCCCAGTCTCACAGACTCTGACATCTCCCCTTCTCATCATTCGGCAGATTTGATCCATGAGGATAATGGGTTACAAAACGGTGTATCCTCCCTCAGCACGGCCCACACTGCGTTTGATCACGCTGAACAAGATGGTACTGTGGAGGAGGCATGTGAGGCTGTTGAAGAGGGACTGGAAGGTGATGCCTTGGCGTTCCTCGAGGACACTCCAGTCCTGTCACCTCAGCTCTCACCTATCAACTCCCCTATACTCTCCCGAGATCCCTCCACCTTCAGCCTGGAGGGAGAACTATCAAGCGCCATCAATGTCACCAAAGATGTGACCAAAGAGGCCATCAGTGCCTCGCTGGACTTAACCAAAGGCGCTTTTTCAATAACAAGGGACGCCTTTAGCATATTGAGTCGTGGCTCTGGGATGAGCAAACTGTTCAGTCCACATGCCAAGTAAGTGCTCGTGCTTTCTGGCTGAGCTGGTGACATTGTAACCAGGCGTTTGTGCATCACATGCTTTTATTAGCGCTTGATGATCTTAACAGATGAGTGTGTGTTCTTGCACATTCACAGGGAGCAAGTCCAAAATCCAGAAGAGTCCTCCCCCTCCCTGGTGGCCAGCCTTAGGCACCAAATGATGAAGCAGTCACCTTCCCAGCATTCCTTTGACAGTGCGATTTTGGATGGCAGTCTGCCTGATGAAAGTCTGTCTGTGGGCAGTGATGTCGGCGACAATTTAGTTGTTCTCATGGAATCAGGTACTTGGGACATTTCCATTTGAAACAATATCGCCCTAGATCTGCCGCACATCGAAGGATGCAGCTGAAATGTTGCACAGTGTGCACAGTGTGCAGAGTTTGACAGCTAGTTTTCGGTATTGGCTGACTGTTGGACATTTGTTTTGCTGCAATTCAACATTTCTAGCACTGATAGCCAAATAAAAATGGCATGTTGTATCTTGTGAAATTTCACAACCACAATATACGTACAATGTATGTCACCCATAGACATTTAACATTGCAAATAAGGTTAAGTTCTGTGACAAAATGCAACACTTATGCACTGTGCTTCTCCACAACTTGGCGGTGGCCGGCCACGTCTTGCTCGCCCAAAATCAGGAAGTGGGCATGTGCAGTGGAGTTTCATGTCGCATTGCTTCAAGAAACACCCACATGTGTTGGCCAATCAGATGAGTGACATCGCGGCCCTGCTCTGCCTGTGTGTTACAAGCCCCTCAGACATGGTTCTGAAAGCGGTTCCATTACGACCACATGGCCCCGAAAAAAGTGTCATGGAAAAGCGACCACGTAGGGCGGAGCCCTATTTCGAAATTGAACCCTTATAATGGGAAAGCAGCTTGACATCCCAAATAACGGACGCTAAATTCACTCTGACATATTGCACACACGTTTAGTGGATGGGTTACAAGTGCTCTACTAATTTGTAAGATGTAAAAAATGGTGCACACCACCCTATTTGTATGAGGTAGCAAGTGTAAGTGCAAAAGGAAATTTTGAAGTGATGGAAATGTAACTTCTCGTGGACGAGCGAACAAACTGTGGATAGTTTGCCAAATCAGAATCAGAATCATCTTTATTGGCCAAGTATGTAGATCACACAAGGAATTTGTCTTCGGTATAACACGCTGCATTAGTATCATCATAAACAAGGACATGACAAATAGGTATGGAAGGACATTTCGTAATGTAAGTGAACCGTAGTGCGGTGGTACCACCCGTGACAACTGTGAGACAATGTGCAAAGTATCAAGCAGAGCTAAAGTGATCAGTAGCAGTGGTAGAATACAATACTATGACAGTTGTACAGTTGGTGCAGAAAATCATTGAACCATTTGAGAGTGACCAGTAACAGTATTTGTTGTACAAGAAGAGTGACTACGTCAGTGACTGTTTAGGAAGTTAATAGCTAGAGGGAAGAAGCTGTTTAAGTGTCTGCTGGATTTGGTGCGCATGGATCGTTCTGAATCACACACAGGTTGCTCATAACAAGAATGTTGGTGCTGATGATCAGGCTATGAAAACTCTGTTTGAAATCGGAAGAAGTTAGACATGAGTGTGAGAAAAGTGGATGCATCTGCTTAACACTGCATTAAAAAAAAAAAGAAGCCAGCACCAATAACCACAGTACGCTAAAAAGACCCAGACATCTCTTTGCAAGTGCAGTCGAGTTTGCCCCCATTAATGCATGTCCAAACCTTTTATAAGTCAGGCCTTCAGCGTGTTGTTTGACGTTTCCAGAATCTGGTGTAGATTCTGCGCGTGTCACTGTCAATCCTTCAACCAACCGAGGCAGCCCGGCTCTTGGCACAGAGGGAGGGTCATCAGCTGATCTCAGCAGCTCCTTATCATTCAGTACAGAGGATGTATCTACAGATATGGTAGGTTCTTGGGTTCAGACAATGTAAGTTATGGAGTTTCTAAACAGATTTGATTTTCACAATTAACATTCTTTTGTATGGTCTTTCCAGTCCTCTGTGTTGTTACTCATTCTGAATGGGACATCCTGCACATTGGAAATAAAGGGCGAGGACCAAGTTTTTGCTGTACAAGCCCAGAATCTAAGCTCAGTACAGATGGGTAACGTCAAGGTTTTTGACCTGCTAGCTGGTCTCATTCAAGGTAACACAGACTGCCACTGTCAGACATTACTGACACACTGCTTAATGGTAAGCTGATTAGTCACTACATTTGTCTGTTTTGCCCACAACATTCCCTTTGTGCAGCTCCTGCCCACAAGCAGAATGGAGATTGTAGCAGGGGCTCTCCCGCAGTGTGTATGCGAGCAGAAAGCGGTCCATCTGCAGCACGACACTCTGAAGCGACAGAGTCTTTAGGCCTGCTGGATGTGAGAGTGCAAGACTGTCACGTGGAGTTGCTCGCCTCTACCGTAGCAAACATCGGGCCTTTTCTGGAGGATGAATTGAACATGGATGGTCTGCCAATAAACGTACACTTCAGCAATGTAACCATTACTATTAAGGTGGGCAATTGAAGTCCTTTTTAATTTTGAAATGTTTCTGCATGTTACTTGAACGTGATTCGAATGAAAAAACTGTAAAGCTTTGTTTTATTTTGTGAGTTGTTATCTTGTTTTTGTTTTCATTAGGATGATAGCCCAAGAATTTACCCAACAGCTCCTCAGCCAACCTCAGTCACGTTTGTGGTAGATCAGCTGCTTTTTGAGCGCAGTGATGATGGCGTCATGAGGCTCAAAGGTGGGCAAAACAGCGTTTTCATCTCTAAATGTTGGATGCGATGGGGCACCCATTTATGTTTTGTTTTATTTTTTTAATCGACTACAGCTGAAGTTCTGAACAGTCCAAACTATTCCTGCTCTGGTAATCAGCAATGTGAGGTAAGCAATCTCTGCCCCTGCACAACCATACGCAATCATAGGCCACATTTGTTACACTGTATTGTATTGGTTTGTTTATTGAACATAAAACATATACAGTAATAATTTGACAGAAAATAAGGTAGATAAAATAGTGAAAAGAAAGAAATCAGTCTTCATTCAACACAGTTATTATGTTCAAGGGAGTAGGAAGAAGTAAAAAAACGTATCTAGTCCTACCCCGTTATGTGTTTATATCTAATAAATCATTTTTATATCAATCAGAAAAGAAAAAAAGTAAGAAGAAAGATGTCTCCATTAAGGCTCATACTATACCCTTATCCGTGATATTTTTACAACCTTTGGTTTGTATTGGGATTATATACATCCACACCCTGGCACTCTTGTGTCAATTTTCTCTTGTATTCATAATGGATATTTCAATACCTTTCTCTATTTATCAACTTAGTTATGATTTATCATTATATTTAATGTTTAGAATTTATCATTTTAACTGTGATTGATGTAGATTGTTTGTACTATGTTTTTTAATTTGTTTTTGAACTCAGCAAGCGATTTACTCATTTTCAGGTCCGTTTCGAAATTATTCCACAGATTAACACCTTTGATAGATACACTTCTTTGCTTGACGTTTGTTCTTGTTTTGAGTGTTTTGAATAAGTTGGTACCACTTAAATCATAGCTGCTTTCTCGAATTTCGAAAAACGTGCTTTGTACATTAATTGGGCGATTTTAAAGTCAACCAGGTCATAAAATTTCATCGTATTTAATTTGATAAATAGTGGATTTGTGGGTTCACTCACACAATCTAATGAGATCCAATACTGTACAGGAAAAACACATTCAGAAAATGCCCAGGTTTATTTAAATTTGTTGTATAGTCATTTTAATTTGTAGAGCTGTAGAACTGTCATTTTGTTGTCCTAAAAATTTATATATAGCCATTTCTAACTGATTGGTTTTTATTCCTAGCTGTATTGCCTGAATTTCCCCTCTGGGCGGGATCATTAAAAAAAAAAAGATCTTATCAGCATGATCTGTGACGCACCAACACAGTGGTTCTTAAACCTTTGACACCAAGTACCATCACAAAAAATACTTGACTCCACAAGTACAACCATCATCATGAGAATTAAAATACAGTAGCGTCGTTGGCCAAGGTGTTCAAAAATGAGGCAGAGGTTTTATTTAATATTAGTGTTGGTAAGGCTGTCACTATGTAATATTTTTAGAATCGATTATTCTATCGATTATACCATTGATTCATCATATAATCTGACATTTTATTTTGCGGTTAGGTGTATTATAAATTCCTCAATTATGGCTTATGAACCAATTGTTGTTTATAGTGATTTAAAAAAAAACTAAACAACAATTATGATTAGCAATACTGTATCACAAGAGGGATTGATGTTGTACTTATCAAACTTTTTGAGACTCATTCAGTTAATTGTTTTCCAAAGTAAAAGCAGATGTTTGCAGATGTTTTCTTATTTTGGACCAACATAGAGTCTGTTTCCTTACATGAAGGAGTACAGAAATCAGAGAATACTTACAGTTTAGTGGTTGAAATTTGACGGTTTGAAATTAGTTAAACAATGGCTCAATAGGGTAGCTTGATTTATTTTTTTTAAAATTGTGGATTAATTTTGACACATCTAATTGTTAGCCACCATAACAGTTTAAGCATTACTAGTCCACTTAAATATAGGAAAATAAAAACTGTATTTAAATAAGGAGTCAAACACTTAAAAGAATAAAAATTGTACCTACATTTTTGAAAAACATTTCAATAAGATTCCTGTGAGTGTATTGTATTTTAGCAATGTATTGTAGTGAAATTAAAAAAAAGTTTAAACATTTAATTTAGCGATGATTTTGCATACCACAAGAGAGAGCTTGGGTTACACTAGTGGTAATCGTACCACACCTTTTGGGTTTTTCTTTTAACTCTGGAGTCTAGTTGTACTCATCGTGAAAAACAAAACATCGTGATTAGATTAGTTTGCTTGCGGCATCATCATTTACAAATGATGTGCTATGAACTGATCTATTCATCCTGCCATTACAGAGGCAAAGCCTGCAGTCGAAACTTTCTGACTCCCAGGTGGCCCTCACACAGGCCCTCAGTGACCGAGATCGCCTCCTTCTGGAGATAAAGAAGTATGACCCTGGGTTCACGCTCTGAGCCCAATGACCTTCAAGCCTCCGTGGTGATCTCGTACAAGAGCACTGTAAGAAGGTGACGACTGGAAAGTGGAGGTGATTACATGATGATGACTTTAAATTGCTGCAATTACTAAAGGGGAACTTGTAATTATCTGGACAATGACTTTTTCTCTTGATCCGGTGAATTTGAAATAAAACTCGGTGTGTTTCAAATATTGACTTTCAGCTTTAATTTAAAGAATGCTGAATGTGTTATGCACAACACATCAATTAAAAATGCCTTTCAGAGAAGGTCAGAAAGAGCCACATTTGTCCATTGTATGTTTGTGCCCCCAATACTGAATGTGTGTCCTACCTTAAAAGACGCAAACAAATCTAAACAATTGCTATAACTTCAAGTCCATCATGAGGCTCAAAAGAGGCCATACATTGTTTTTGAATATGTCAATGTCCAAATAATTCCAGAGCTAGCCAAGTAGGCAATGGCTATACTCATATCAGACAGTGAATCAAGTGTTTTCTGCCCACATTAGCATGGACAGAAAACTCATTGTTTTTTTTGTCACACAGAATGATTAGTTAGATACTATCAGCCGTTCAATTCTTTCCACTTCATAGTTTTGGGTGGAGATATTCAAGGTTGATCGTGTGTGGAAAAACATGATAAGCGCACGTCTTGGTACTGTAGATCCTAACTATACGAAAGACCTGTATTTATTTATAAAATTATGATGTAGCATAGTAGTGTCACATGTTGTGAAATGTAAAGAAAACAAGTCACTTTTTATAAAGCATAAACGTACTGTACATGAGCATAGACACGTTGAAGTTCACCTCGTTGCCATCTTTGAGTTGTTTTATTTCCGTGCAGTGTTTTTGAAGTATTGAAATGTATTGCATTTAGAATTCAGCACCTTTGTGGCTGCTCGTGTTATTACCTGTGGACACCGACAGTGACCACACAACATGCCCATTAAGTTTACTTGCGTGAGTGCAAGACAGTACGAAGCAATTTTATGGTTCACTATTCCGGCGCAGTATTTTGGAATCATACAATTCAATGGCTTTGTGGTACTAATTATGCATGCTCACACAGTGTATCACGTAAAGCACTTTTCTGAACATCTGTGACTGTGAAGTAGGATCGATGTTTTAGACCTAATGCTTGCGTTTTCTATTTAATGCAGAATAATGATGTAGCCATTCGTTCTAAAACTGCACAGTATGTTGTTCATGACATGAATGCTTTATTTAAAATGTTGACCTATTCCATCTTGTCATATGTGGTGTGGCGTTTTGCCTTTAGAGGCAATTTACTGACCTCTTAGGTCACCTCATCTTCAGTGTGTGTGGGGCAGACCTCTTGTGGTTGTAACTCACCAATGCACTCATTTCAAGGTTATTCCAAGGAATCTTAGCAATATCACCTCTTGATCAACCAAAATCAAAGAACAGGTGTTGAATTCATACATGGTCCTTTAACAGTAAGTGATTCAATCAAGTGTGAAAGCTTCTTGGTCTGCACCTGCTCACAACTTGATCAACTCCATGTCTGCCCTCCAAAGCAAGTGTGAGGTGCAGAAATGGGATGGTCAGTAAAGCAAAGTGTCTCTGTTTTCGCTCTCATGCATGAACTTAAGTGTCATCGTGTTTGCACTTGTGTGAGTATACTCACTGGATTTTTTTTCTACTCATCTTGACAAACTATAAAAGATGGCAGGTGAGAGCTTCCATATGATGCAAGGGTTTTGAACTCTGTGGACAGTACTTGTGTGGAATATTGCAATTTTTGTCTTTATCACTTAAGACTAATATGAAATTGGTTCTGTGAACCAATGGTGAGTGTAAATTATTTTAACAGAATAAATGAACACTTGCTTCAACATATTTAAGTTGTGCTTCTGTGGTCCATCATTGCACCCACCTCCTGACTCACCAACAGACAGGAGCCTATACATCAGTTTATGGTGGACATTGCAATGAATTCACATTTTAAATCTTTTGTAAAAAGGCCAACCCGTAATTCTATCAATAATAAAATTGACTGTATTTACAACCATACTTGATCAGTACAACTCCATATCAATTGAACTGAATGTTGTAGCAATCATTTACACTGACAGTTGGACAAGAACCAGGGGTGTTGCTTCCGTTTCAAAGTCCTTGGTCGTGCACATCAAAGTTTCTTCAGCAGTATGCAGACTGATCTTGATGTTGGCTCAGCAAGTTGGAAGTAGTCTGACGACTGGCGCAACGTTTCCTTGGAGCGACGGCACCACTTTTGTAGTAGGGGCAGTTTGGTCATCTATGACATGTTATTTGAGGCTGCAAACCTCAGTGGAACAGAATGTTTTTGTACTTGGTGTTGGAAATCTGATGGCGGCTCTTCAACCTCCTCACCGCCTCCCTCATGTGTTTGGGCTGAAGAGGTGGTGTGTCTCCCCACTTTTCACAAACATCCAGCGCTGTGAAAACCCAAATTATTTACTATTCGTAATTTATTTATTCACAGGAAACTAGTGTGCTATATTCTTACCTTCCTCAACTATTTCCCCAGCAAAAACTTTGGAGATACCAGACATGGCGATCACCACATTTTGGGAAACCGAGGATCCTGTTATGGACTGGATCAGCTAGAAGAAAAAAAAATACTCCTGTTATTATTTGAGAATAAAGTGATTCCAAACCACTGTGCTGCAGCAAATCAGTGTGTCAAAACTTCACCTTACAAATTGGAACTATGAATAATTTGGTTAATCTACAGTATCTATGCCTGTAATGTATTGTACAATGAACCTACCTGTTCCAGTTCAAACAACATAAGGCTTGGCTTCCTGCAAGTACGGTATATCAGCTTTGTATTTAACTAAAAAGGCCCAGACTTCACATTCAGGTCATTATTTTGTGGTGTACCATGAGATTGTTGTTTTTTAGCTCAATAAAGTTTTGGAAACACTGCACTAAACAAAAGTTAGAAGCAACATACCCTCTTAATAGCTGCCTTAGGGAAGGCAGAACGCCTGTACATTTCATAACGATTCAGCTGGTCTTCAGAGAAAGATGACACCAAAACCCTTCAAAAACAGTGGAAGAAATGTGTTAATGGAAATATATTGAATATAGTTTGTGTTTGGTTGAAAATATCTTACTGCATTTTTTGTATTTCGTCCTCATCAACCTTTTGCCTCTTCTCCTTTTTCTTTTCTGGTTCCACCTTCAGTCTTTTCGATGCAGGCTGACCCGAAGTCCCTTCCTCTTCATCCTCTGCTGCTGCTGGCTCCTTCACACGAAAAAATAAAACGGTGGACATATATTAAGAGCCAGTCATCTAATGATGTCGGCCTAACCTTAACATTTACTTACAGATGCATCGTCCTGTTTCTGCTGGTCTTGCGAAGAAGACTCCTTTAGTTCGTCTGCAGGCTTTTCTGGGGCAGGGGACGTTGTGTCATTTGTCGCCTTAGCTTTAGGCTTCTCATCTTGGCCGGCTACTGGGCTCTCAAGTGTGACCTCGGTTTTGATCCGTGCAGGATCCGCCATTATCACACAATCACGATGACAGACAGCGTCAGCCTCGACAGGGTCAGATTCTGCAGGAGTTAACCATGGTTAGTCTATCTGTCCATTAGTTAGTCTACCACCGTTTACATTTGACCGATCGTGTGAAAGTAAACTAACAATTAAAAAAAAATAATGAAAAATAATTTCAAAATTGAGAGCTGTGGCAGTGACGCACATTTTAATATTACTAACATTACGGTAAACACGAGTTATAGGGTTAGAACAATACTGGACCACAACCCAAACATCAAACCACGTCAGGGTTATGTTTAAATACAAGCAATGTTTGGTGGCTGGCTAACTAAAAAAAAAAGTAATAGTCGCTTACCTTCACTGGGGTCCGGCGTCAACAAAATAGCAGCTAAGATAACAAACGTTCTTTTAACTGGTTACAATCAAGTAAACACACGGCCTAAAACAAAAGTTTCCTTCAGAAAGTAACAATTTATTCTCTAATTATGCTAGCGACTTTTCATTTTTCGGGAGAAAAGAATCAGGCAACTTGCTGCTGCCTAACGTCAGTTCCGGTCACTGTACTAAAACCTTTATTAACAATATAATTTTTAACAGACGGGTTTTTGCCAAACCTTTATTGATACTGTACATGTAAGGAATATTTATTTTTAAACTTGTTTAAAATTGTCATTGACTCGTGATTTTGGTGCCTTTTCATTTTAAAGGTAATTCTTACATTTTGAATCCATCGAGGGTAGAAGTTAAAAAAAACAATCCTGTTGTAATCACTTTATGTGCACTCTTCGTAAGCTTTAATCAAACTATTTAATCAAACTACAGTATTTTCACCAGGGATGCCGGTCGTGTTTTATTCGTTTTTTAAAAATCAAAACCTTATGATTAATCTAATATCAGCCAACGCCGCCTATTGATACCGTTCACTCACTGTCACCTGATGAGCTGTTGTGAAACGTTCCTGTTCACACCCACGGGACAATTTGACTGGTTCGAACAAACATACAAAGTGACAGGGGTTACAGGAATGACGTTCTCGTCATTTTTCAACAATTCGGTTCATCGTTAAATTGAACATCATCAACACGGTCTCTGTGCCCACTTGCGTTTGTGGCTCCATCTGACCGAAATCTCCAGTACTGTATCGAGCTTTAAGCAGCTCGGGGAGGGTGTGTGTCGTGTGGTGTCCGGGGCTGTGCGCGTTTGTCTGCCTGCTGGGGGCTCGGCTTGGAGATGCAGCAAGTGGGAGCATATTCGAGGAAGTGACGGACGCCACTCAGGGGACTGGCCAGAGGAAGTTTGCTCCATGGTGGTGCCGTGCGCCTCAGCGAAACTTTTCCCCCTTTTCGGCACCAGCAGCAACGCCGTGGAGCAGGCGGACGAAGAGATAAGAGGTGGAGGCAGCTTTTTGTTTCCCCACAATTGAGGAATACTAACTCGAGATCGGGGGGAAAGGAGGGCTGTCGCAGAGGAATTTCACAAGAAAAGCCCATCCTTCTATTTTTTTTAACGCATCCACAATGGGGAAGGAGCAGGAGCTCCTCGAAGCGGCGCGCACGGGAAACCTGGCCGCGGTGGAGAAGCTTTTATCCGGGAAACGACCATCGGCCGGCACCGGCAGCGGGTCGTATGGAACTGGTGGAAGCGGCAACAGCGGCGGCCACGCTGCCTCCTCGCATCCGCTCTCCAGTCTGCTCAGGTAGGCTCCATTGGAGAGAAGCAGGCGCTGTAAACGGAACGAGTCCAGCAGTGTTTCTCAGTCAAATATCACCCTGGCCTACTCCGTTTTATTATGTAGACTAATCACTTCTGCTAATTTATTATTATTATTATTTATATACAAAGGAAACATTTTGTCCAAGGCAGCCCAGCGCATGCTTCTTTGTTAGCTCCAAGACAGTTGTACTGTAATGCATAAACCGCTTGCAGGCTATCATGCATCTTTTTATTATCTATTATAAAATAGTACATGCTATTAAAAAAGGACTACCAGACATTATTGAATGTCTATACAGTATTCTCACTGGTGAAGGTGAACTAGCAGCCCAACTTTCATCTAACCATTCAAATGTGTGTGTGTGTGCGCGCGTGTGTACGTGTGCGTGCGCACGCGCGCAAGTGCGTGTGTGTGCGTGTGTGTGCGTGCGTGTGTGTGTGTGTGTGTGTGTTGACTGAATTCAGCTGCTTGGGAACATTATGGCAGAGGTCGTAAGAAGGGGGAAGTCCTTGGTGAGGTAAACGTTTGATGAGGTTTTAGTCACCATCTTGAGGATTTTGTCTTCCTGATGAATTGAATGATGTTTATTTCGATACAAACTATAGTCCATCAAGTCTGTACATGTCATCTCAAGTCTGTTTGCCTGCCAGGAGTCTCTCATCCAAATGCTTGGTATACAGCCCTAAATGGATGACATTCATATCAGAATTGGTTGTGTGCCAAAATATCCAGTTCTGTCATGGTATGAGTCTGATTGTTTTTGCCAAGTTCTTCCCATGACCTGATATATTGGTGAGCCAAAGCAGCACACACTACCTCAACGTGTTCTAAGTGTGAGTCTTTCATCCACTCCCTAATATCATCAGCCTACTCAAAGTGATCTTGGCTACGATGCATCGTCATCATCAAATCCGGATGAACGTCTGTTAGTCAAAGCATCCTAGCCAACTTGATCTCAAGTGTTACTGTCAAACTAAACGTGATAAATTGGGAGACTTCATGCAGACCATGTAGCACACCTAAATTTCATGTCATTAGAATCAGCTTTGAAGTCAAGATGGCGCCCGAGTAGGCAGCCGTCGGCAAGTGCTCTCATGAGCCTTGCTTTTTTTGTTGTTTTTGTGTTTGTTTTGTCACTTTGTGTTTGTTGTTATGTCGTGTGGACCTGATGTGGACTTTTCTCAGCATTTTTTGGCCACAACATTCATCAAGGAGGAGACTCTGTGCTTGGTGGTTGCGCCTTCTCGGCAGCATGGGTATACCAGCACTGTTTTTGACTGGGAGGAATGTCGGCGCCATTTGACTGTCGTTGCTGGACAGTCCCGGGGCGCTTGTGTCTTGCGCCTGGAATGGGCAGCATTTTTCACAGCCCTGCTTTGTTCAGCGGAGAGATAAGTGCTGTTGAACGGTCTGCGGCTGGATGGATGTAAGTCTTGAGGAGCCGACGATGAGAAGAAAGGAGCGTTAGCGCGGAGCGCTGTTGCGGATTTGGAACTGGGAGTCGCGGCTTGGAGTTTGAAGCGGATTACGTGGGACAGGAGAAGTCAACTAATCTCTTTTCGTCAATGGACGCTACAACTTCGTATTTGCTTTCGAAACTTAGCTTGTAGCAGACGTGTGCACATTTTTAACATGATGTCTCTGACCCACTGGTGAAAGGACACTTTGATCCTCTCCTCTTTCATCTATAACTGCTTCAGACAACAAAGTGTATGCAGAAAAGTGGTGAAGATTGCACGACTGTCTGTGTCCTATGTGTTGTGTTGTGTTGTTTTTGTTATTTTGACTTCAAAATGGCGCCGCGAGAGTGGCTGCCTTTCCAGCAGCTCCTATATTTTGTTGTTCTACTTCTTCCTTTCATAACTTTGCTGCTGTGAATTGGGAATTTCTCCATTGTGAGACTAATAAAGTTTTTCTTATCTTTTCTTATCTTATCTTATTAAAACCTTCTAATGGGAAACCCAATTTCAGAGACATTGTTTTGAAGCGGAATGACTCATGACCACTGGAGTCTGTCATGCCACCTTCTCAGTCAGATTAATGGGAACATTGTGAAATTAGTTTTCCCAGATTCGATTGACTATTCCACCATTTAAGGACAGGCAGGTTTCAGATTCACAGAATTTTGTTCCAAAATAATGGAGCTTTTGTCAATAAGGCTACCTGTTATTAACAATCTAACTTCAATCGCTATTATCATTTAACGCTGTCTGACGTGTGTTTTCACTAGCTTTTGGTGTTCTTGCTTTGGAATGGGGCACATGTCAAGACCTGCAGTGTTGTTATATGCACGCAGTAGTGCAGCTAGGCTCTGCGGAATGTCAGCTTTCCCAGGAGGCCTCACACCAGCGGTTGCCATGGGACAGGCACCGACCCCGGCGTGTTTAATGATGCCCTGACCCTAAACATTTGCTTCATTAGAATCAAAACGAGGCGGACAGGGCTGCTTCAAGTTGCAAGGTCATGGCCTTTGAATCGGCTACACGTGGTGCAACCTATTTAAAGCAACAATGCCATAATAACAATGTCTCTAAATGATGCATTGCCATTACAATAACAATGAAGTCTCTCAGACAAACCCCTTATTATTGTATCTGACAAGAACATGATTGTGGACCCTTGAAATCCAGCTATGTATGGGCCTATTTCAAGTTTTATCCCATATATAGCGAGCCGTAATGTGTGACGACTATCCAAATCAATTTAAGTGAGGAAAAGGTATTCAAATCAGTTTATGACTTAATTTAATTATGTAGGATATTACATTTTCCCACTTGAATATCTTTCAACAAGTTAACGTGAAAACAGTTTCATAACAGTTGGTCTAGGCGCAAACTCGCTAGAACTGGTTACAGGCAAGTAAAAAACATTATTTACTCTCAGTTGACAATCAGTTTTCTTCTCAACTGGCAGAATTCCAACCAATCAATTGATCAACTAATCAATTATCATACATTCTCTGTGTGTTTCTCAGAGGTCAACAGGAATAGCCCCCCCCCCCCCCCCCCGATTTTCTGGTCCACTTTGTAACAACATAAGCGGTGGATCTGAGTGAGCTGGAGCTCAGATGAAATACCTGGCAAGAAAAACAAACCCTGTGCCCATTGAGGGGGAAATTAACTGAGGAATTCTGGGATATCTGGACAGACACCCTGAGAGCTTAGCCAGATTGAGGGCTTGTCTTGTAGCTTCACAGCCACATCCTTTGTCCAGCTGACAAAGCCTTGCCGGATAGCTTTTCATATTCATATAAAACCATTTGGCGCGGGGGTTTCTCGCCTGTTTCAGTCTTACAAAGAGAACTGAGCTCTCATCCGGCTGGAACTGGATCACCTGTTTAGAGTGCCCTCTTCATTAGACTCCCCGTTGGCCAAGAGAAGTCTGCAGTATTTTAGGACCGGAACAGCTGTAAAATGTTCTGTGGATGCATATTGTTTATTGTCTTGCAGGGTCCGTTTTCTTAAGAGTTATAATGATTTGGTTTGCATTTTAATTTTGTCTGGGCCCGACTCCAGATGCTTCCCTACTATTAGGTCTGCTATGTCCGGGTCGTTCTATCTATACAGACCCACACGTAAGACAGACTGAAGTCCCCTTTAAAAAAGAAAGTGCTCAGTGAGAACTAACTCAGTCTGCTCTTAAAGAAAAAAAAACTAGCACCAAAGTATGTCTCTTGAGACGAGTGTGCACACGTATATCAGTGCAGTTTGAAGGTAGCCAGAGTGGTGTGTCAGTGCACACCCTGCTGAGGAAAACTCTTCTTACTGTTTCACCGTAGCATATAGAAATCATGCAAAATCCGAGTTCCAAGTTATGCTACAGTACTCCCCTGCAATGTCTCATTCGGAGGTTAATGTCGAGCTGGCGAGCGGCAGGCTTGCCACTCACATTGCATCAATTCTAACCTCTGAACTTGGAGACACTGTGTCTAGTTCAACGTGGGTCGTTGGGAAATCTTACACTGCCATGTTAGCATTGCAGGAGCATCTGAGTTTGGGGTGAGCTGCTCGGCGTGTGACGTTTGCCAACCAGAATACCAGGAGAAAACCCACGCAGGCACGGGGAGAACATGCAAACTCCACACAGGAAGGCTGGAGCCGAAATCGAACCCTGCACCACTACACTGTGAGGCTTGCCGTACGAACCAGTCTACCACCATTACACACACACACACACACACACACAAACACACAGACATATATACATGAATGAGTCCCAGGCCCAACGTGCTAAAAAAACCCCAAACCTTTGATTAAAATCGTATATCTTCCTTGATACGAAATGACAAAACCTGTCTTGTCGTCTACTTCTCCATCCTGACCTAGAAAGTTGCTGGTATGGTGAATGAAAGGTTACATTAGACTTGAGTACTCCCATGTGTGCTTGCTAATGTAAACTCCAGTTCATTCCTCCATTGAAAATCTTGCAATAACAAATAGTCGAGAGGAAACGATAAGAACTATGAGGGTTGTGAGTGTGTCTTTGGTTTTTATTTGGGGGGGGGGGGCATTGAGATATGGGCCCCAGTTATGGACGTGCGCAGGCCCTCTAGTTGCCCATTAGTGGTCCAGACGTTTGGTCTGTGTGCTCCTGCGGATGGCGTCTCCCTCTATCTCTCACCGTTCCCCTGTCAGCAGTCTTCCTGCCCACCTACTGGTTGCACAGCCATACATCTGTCTATACCACACTTCAAACATGTGACACAGTTATGGCCCATGCTTTACAGGAAACAAATTACTTTCTTCTCAAGAGGTTCACTTTTCACATCAATTTTGCTATATAAAAGAAGTCAAATAAGAGTTTTCTGGAATGAGACATCCTGAGGTTGACTAATAAGGCACACTTAATTGAATCATCAGAGAATATGTATTACATATAAAAGAAAAAAAATGAAACGATGATTTGGCTGGTGTACAAATAGATGATTTTAGATTTATTTTTTGTACGAAACAATGATTTGCAATTGTGTTTCAAGTACCAACATATGTCATTCAAATTTAAACAAAACACTTGAAAGCTGCTGTTGGGAGAGTCACGCGTTCACTGTTTGGGGAAATGCCAGCTAGAAAATAGACTGGGATTTAATTGTTTTTTAAATGTATTTTTTTAATGGCTTGCTATCCTTCTTTTCTACAAGCCATCTTTCCCTGTTGCCCACGTTGCTTTTCATGCCCATCTTGTTAGTTGTGCTGCAGGCCTTCTGACTGCTGCCTTCTTAATCTGTGACCACCCGTAGTTAATTAACATCTCCTATGACCACTCACGCTCTGTGAAATGCAATATGCAATATTGTATGATGTGTTTATGACCCCCTCTGTAGGCCTTGAATTGACCCGGCCACAACTGAACCTACAGTCGTGCTACTGTATGTTCGTTTTCATTTCAGTAATGGAGCATTATAATCTCTTGCATCTCCTATACGTTTAATTTAAGGATCTCAGATGTTCTTGTCCAGTTATTTAAAATGTATTGCTGCTAGGAATACAGTGCATGTGTGGACCAAATCTTATATCCCGATATGGATAATTTTATATCCCAATAACAATGCATAGTAAACTATCAAGGTTTATGTCAGCCGGTACAGTCGAGATGTTCATATGGCACTATGATATGTTATTATATTGCACAGCTCTACTATAGTATACCAAAAAAAATGCCAAGTCATCGCTTTGAAGTAAGTAGTGTTAACATACTAAATTAAGATAGCGGCTGTAATCAAATCTACATTACATCAAACCATTAACAGTTTAGGTTTTGGAATGTCATTATCTTATTTCCAGGAGTTAAATTAAACAATGTTACATATGCACATGTCCCTAAAAGGTATGAACAGAAAAAAAATGTACTCCTGGTGCTGTAACATCTTATGAAAACTGAAATAGAACTCCGAAGTAAGCATAAGTAGAATGAATATATTGAGTAGGCATGCTGTTGTTTTCCTTTGCCGTGTTACATTTTCATGAGTCATTCTTTTGGACTCGGAGGTCATATGTCTTTCGAGAAAGTCTAGATCTAAACTGTAGATGGGCAGACCATGACATCACAAATTCATCTTGTGGTTTACGGACGTATGTGTCACAGACATCTCGAGGACTCATCATCATTCTCATCGAACTGTTGCACAATTTGTCCACTAACTTTCAATATTGACAATAAAACAGTTAGGATGGCACAGATTATCAATACAAACTTGACAATCGTATAGTATGTCTGACATTTTAAGACAAATAACTGAGGATTTAAGAAGAACTGTGAGGATTTATGATTCATCCAACTGTACTTTTATGCAACATGTCAGCATTTAACTATCATCAGTAGGCTCATGGAAAGGACAGGAGGGAAATATTATCTGTCCTCTCTTTAAAATCGAGCTTTATACAGCACGGAATTACAGCCCCCCAGAATCTCTTTCGAACTCTAGTTTCATCCTGTTGATATTCCCTGAGGGAAATTAAGGATTAGCGTGGCCCTTTCAAAAAGGAATTTCTTCGTCGCTTCCCATGAATGCCCCGACAACCACACATACGCACACACGAACACACACACACGAACACACACATGCACACACACACACACATACACCATCCGCGCTTCCAATCCAAATTGTGTGTTGTGTTTTGCCCACCGCCTAGCTATGGGATTTAAGCCCTGTCTCTCTGCTACGTCGGTTGTGAGCCGTAGTAAGAGGATGACAGTGGATTGTCCGGCTCCACGCTGATTCCTGGCCTCGAGTGCCACTTCACCAAAATGCTGAGCAGATGAGGTGTTGTGGCTTATCCGACTGGCCGCTCTAAATGATTGTGAACTCTGTAACAAATGAAAAAGTTATGTAAAATTGTGACACTGCAGCTCCTCTGCTAATGTGGCTTCCATGACACAATTTGTGTGTATCTGAGTAGCATGAGAACTCTAAACCAGAGGTCCCCAACCTTTTTTGCTCCGCGGCCTGGTTTCATGTCAGACAATATTTTCAGGGACCGGCCTTTAAGGTCGGATAGATACAACAATATAAAATGATATGACCTGCATGAAAAGTATGGTATTTTCGAAACATAATAATAAACACGAATCATGACACGAGGAACGTCCTATCTGGCCACAACGTTCTCTGGTCGCCATGGTAACATTTAAACATGCCTTCAAAATAAGATACGCGGCAAATAAAAAGTGCATGAAAAATACGACTTACCATCGCCACTTATTATGCGTAGTAGGCTTGGTGCGTGTGAATCTCCCGTTGAGATAAAGCCATATTTGAAATAGGAGGCCTTATACTGTCTATTAAATGCAGCCTTCTCTTTCTTGAAAGTCGTAGGCTCCTCTTCTGTCTCCTGGGTGGGCCTTTTCTCCTTCCCGAAAAAAACTTTTCAAAGACGTTTGTTTTTTATGTGGTAACCTATCATGTGACCGAGAAGCGCGCATTCACCTGCGTCAAGAATGACATACTGGCGACTGATATAACAGAGAATCCGGTAATTTTTCAAAATAAAACATCTTTCAGATTCCGAAATGAATAAAACGGAAGGAATGTAAGTTATTTATTCTTTCTGTGTGGCCCGGCACCCGGTCCGCGGGTCATTTGGTGCCGGGCCCGGCAGTTGGGGACCCCTACTCTAAGCCAGTGTTTTTCAACCCGTGTGCCACGGCACACTGGTGTGCCGCGAGACATTATCAAGTGTGCCGCGGGAAAATATCCAATTTGTATGCCTGTGCGGTCTTTCGCCCAGAAAGTAATCATGTAGTACCCTCCCATACCGCTAGGGAGCAGCAACAGCTAGCCAATTGCCTTGTGTTTCGACAAGAGACAAGCGAATTTGTGACGCATGAATGCAGGATGACGGTGAAACAATAAAAATGAAAGATGATAAAATACTGTTTTCTTTGTGTTCATTTGATTCCAATTCAAGCTGTTATAACATCATTCTTCACTGTTAAAAACGGTTATAGTAACAATATCCATCCATCCATCCATTTTCCGAACCGCTTTATCCTCACTAGGGTCGCGGGGGGTGCTGGAGCCTATCCCAGCTGTCTTCGGGCAGTAGGCGGGGGACACCCTGAATTGGTTGCCAGCCAATCGCAGGGCACACAGAGACGAACAACCATTTACGCCCACACTCATACCTAGGGACAATTTAGAGTGCCCAATCAGCCTGCCATGCATGTTTTTGGAATGTGGGAGGAAACCGGAGTACCCGGAGAAAACCCACGCAGGCTCGGGGAGAACATGCAAACTCCACACAGGGAGGCCGGAGCTGGAATTGAACCCGGTACCTCTGTAATGTGAAGCCGACGTGCTAACTACTGGACTACCGGGCCGCCTAGTAACAATATAACACGTTAATTGTTCAAATAAGCGGGGTGGGGGGGGGGGGGAGTTCACATTTTCAGCGAGTGGTGTGCCGCGAGATTTTTTTCAATGAAAGAATTGTGCCTAAGCTCAAAAAAGTTTGAAAAACACTGCTCTAAGCAATGACACTCCACTCATACCCACTACCACGCAACTCTGACTTGGCCAACGTATAAAAGCTTCCATGCATTTTCTTACCCCCCTGAAGCTACACAAAACTAATAACTGTGTCTTGAAAGAATGCCAAAAATGATTATTAGATGGACCATTCCCAAAAGCTCTATTATAAAATCATGTGACAAATAAAAAGGTGGTTTTGCTTTGCAATTTTATCGCTAATGTATACAATAATAGATGGTGTTTGATTTGTTTAATGATCAATACCAGTCATTCGTAGAAACATTGTCATATATTGGAACTGTTTTCTGAAGTCACCTCTGTCTGCATGCTTACTTCAGGTCTATGCCATCAATTTCTTGGCTAATGTTACGTAACTTGACTCAACCAAAAGTGGTTCTCATTCAAAATTCGAGTGCTACAAATAAAATATGTGATTCCTTTTCGAAAGAAACATAAGTCCTGCTAAATATTAAAATAGACACACTTCAAATTCCTGTTGCCGATTTTGTGACATCTATCTGCAAATACTGTGAACAATGAGTAAATATAGCTAAAATGTCTGATTAAACTCGACTAAGCCTTGAATGAGAGCCTCACAATTAAACTGCAATGTCTGGAAAGAAGCTATCAGTGTTCACGAGTGAGACCATCAGTGCAATAAAGTCATAGTCGTACTAATTGTGTGCTTGATGCTCAGGCAGGACGTCTTGCACGTATCTGGTAATGCTTTCTGCACTCTGCCTGATTTCGTTAACTTCTCCTGTCCTAGTTGCTGCTCTGTTTATGTTTGTTAATGTGTTTATGAGCTTTTTTTTCCTGATGTAAGCTGTTATGTAATTCTTTTATCTAGGACAGAAACCAAAAGTCGGTTTCTGTCTCCACTTGTGCTTGTGATGTGTTCAGTGGCCACGCAAACGTGGCATTGGTGCGCAAGAGGACTGCAAATGCAGGGTCCAACATTAAGCCTTTTTGAGTGGTGACCCAGTGGGGCCACGATGAGCCACGTTGTGGTGGCCCTATATAATGAGAAACAGTGTTCCCTCCCATTTCATGGTGGTATGTTCTATAATTCCCCGGGTTAGGTGAATTTCCGCAAAGTAGAGATTGCCTTTTTTGGGTGGGATGCGCTAACAAGTCATTACAAAACCCTCTACATGGATTCCACCCTTCTAAACACTTTTTACACTTAATAAATATCACTTTAAAAATGATAAATGAAGAATACAAGCTCTGTAAATCCTTGTACTTTCATCGGAATTTCTTCTAAATGGAAGAAGAATAAGAATGGTAGCATTGACAACCAGCTTTGGGCTCCCACAGCAAGGATTTACAGAGCCAAAAGGCGCATTAAACCACCAGTGTACCTTTGACTACAATATGACACAGGATCCTGGTTTAGGTGAGCCAATTGAGACAAAACAAACAAACAAAAAAAAAAGGAAACGTAGCTATTAAGCTGATGTTGTTTCTTCCTCGTGTACTGTCGATGGCAGAATGCGCTCTGATCGCATTAATTTCTGAACGTAACCTATCGTTTTTTTTGGTTTTGGTTTGTTTGTTTATTGAACATAAAACATATATACAGTAATAATTTGACAGAAAATAAGGTAGATAAAAAAAGAAAGAAATCAATCTTCATACAACACAGTTATTATGTTCAAGGGAGTAGGAAGAAGTAAAAAACTTATCTAGTCCTACCCCGTTATGTGATTGTATCTAATAAATCATTTTTATATCAATCAGAAAAGAAAAAAGTAAGAAGAAAGAAGTCTCCATTAAGGCTCATACTTTACCCTTAACCGTGATATTTTTACAACTTTTGGTTTGTATCGGGATTATATACTTCCACACCCTGACACTCTTGTGTCAATTTTCTCTTGTATTCATAATGGATATTTATATACCTTTCTCTATTTATCAACTTAGTTCTGATTTATCATTATATTTAATGTTTTGAATTTATCATTTTAACTCTGATTGATGTAGGTTGTTTGTACTATTTTTTTGAATTTGTTTTTGAACTCAGCAAGCGATTTACTCATTTTCAGGTCCGTTTCGAGATTATTCCACAGATTAACACCTTTGATAGATACACTTCTTTGCTTGATGTTTGTTCTTGTTTTGAGTTTTTTGAATAAGTTGGTACCTCTTAAATCATAGCTGCTTTCTCGAATTTTGAAAAACTTCTGAATGTTTTGGCAGAGCAGGTTATTGTGTGCTTTGTACATTAATTGGGCGATTTTAAAGTCAACCAGGTCATAAAATTTCATCGTATTTAATTTGATAAATAGTGGATTTGTGGGTTCCGTATATTTTGATCTATTAATAATTCGAATTGCTTTTTTTTGTAGGTTGAGAATAGGGAGTGTGTTTGTTTTGCAGGCATTTCCCCATATTTCCACACAGTAGGTCATATATGGTAATAATAATGAAGTGTATAATGTGTACAAAGATCTCTTATTTAGCACTTCCTTGGTTTTGTAGAGGATCCCTACGGTTTTGGCTATTTTTCTTTTTACGTTATCGATATGTGGCTTCCAACATAGTTTTGAGTCTATTACTAATCCGAGAAACTTGGTTTCATACGCTCTTTCTATCTCAATTGAGTTTACCATAATTTTAGCTTGGTGTTTGATTGGTCTTGTGCCAAAAACAATTAACTTCGATTTTTTCAGGTTAAGTGACAATTTATTTCTGTCGAACCAGTTTTTTAATTTGTTTAATTCGTTTTCTACGGTTGTCAGGAGCTGTTTCAGATTTATTCCAGAACAGTAGAAAGTTGTATCATCAGCAAATAGGACACATTTAAATTGTTTTGAGACCTTGCAGATATCATTTATATATAAGATGAATAGTTTTGGACCAAGCACTGACCCCTGAGGAACTCCGTGAGTGATTTTTAGTTGATTCGTTTTTTTATTGTTGAGTTGCACGTACTGATATCTGTTTTCTAAATAACTTTTTATCCATTTATAAGCTACACCTCTAATGCCATATCTTTCTAGTTTTTTCAATAATATACTGTGATCTATTGTGTCAAAAGCTTTTTTTAGATCTAGGAAAACCCCAACAGTAAATTCTTTGTTGTCTATATTAGTGGCTATTGCTTCCACAAACTCCATAACTGCCATTGAGGTGGTCCGTTTTCCCCTGAAGCCATATTGATTCTCACTTAACAGCGCATGCTTTTGTATAAAGCTATCAAGTCTGCGAGCAGAAAATAGTTTTTCTAATATTTTTGAAAATTGTGGTAGTAGTGATATTGGTCTATAATTTGTAAACCGATGTCTTTCTCCACTTTTATAGATTGGAATAACTTTAGCAATTTTCATTTTTGATGGAAAGATACCAGCTTTGAATGACAGGTTGCATATGTGCGTGAAAGGTCGCACTACATATTCTATAATCTGCTTTATTATTGTCATGTCAATATTAAAGCAATCAGTTGACTTTTTATTTTTAAAAGTTTTTATAATATTTGATACTTCTTCTTGTTTTACAGCAGTAAGGAACATCGTGGAGGAGTTTTTTTCTACATATCTATCTATTTCAAACAAGTTTGTTGGATCAGGAATTTGTTTTGCTAGGTTACTGCCGATGTTGACAAAATACTCATTAAATTCAGTTGCTATTTCTGCAGTTTTTTCCAAAATAGTATTTTTGCCTTTGATAAAATACTCTGGATAATCCATTTTTTTAGGACTATTTCTGATTACTTGGTTAAGTATCTTCCATATTTCTTGTGTGTTACTTTTATTCTGCTCTAATAGTGCATGATAATGATCTCTTTTACTGGTTCTTATAATATTTACTAGTTTATTTTTATAGGTCTTATATTTTTTTTCTGCTTCTTCGTCAGCAGTTCATGCTTTAGCTGGATACTTCCTTGTACCGCCTGATGCACTGGGGCCTGTTTTTTGGGCTACTCTGAAAAAGTGAATAGCACATTTGAATAACGTTCTCAGTTTGCCAACGGTCTCTGTCAAGCAGTGCGCTTGTAGCGTCTTTCCGAATGCTCCCACGATGAGGGGATTTGGAGGGTGACTGGCTATTATGTTCATGGTATCGTTTTTTAAATTTTGTTTGTCAAACAAATTTCGCCTGGTCTGTCTTAGAAGGAAGAAAAATAGTAAGAAAACACACAAATGACTTAGAAGGAAGAAAAATAGTAAGAAAACACAAAATAGTGTGGTAAATTCACAGTAGACGAAATTATGGTCACATATGAAAACCTTGCAATTAGACTGACGCTGCGATAACTGAACCGCAGTTTAGCAAGGCAACACTGTGATATGGTAAATCTCAGTGATTATTTCATATTTAGCATTGTTCTATTATTTTTTCAAAGAATTTTTGAAGATATTTCTGCGTAGTTCATTTGTTTGCATGTAAACAAAAAAGAAAAGAAAAGCAAGAACATGTTGATTTCATTATCATTGATGAAATGTCTCCTGGCCTGGTCGGGCCACTGTCTTCAGGGTATGTAATGGCTGTAGTGGCCCAAGACAGGGCCGTAGTGACTCGGGAACATTAATATCCGACCCTAAAATGTCATTGCTGGTTCTTAGAGGAACGACAAGGAAACATGTTGGTTTTAATATCTGGCATGATCATCGCTTCCTTCACTGACTTACAGAAGCCGAGAAACGCCCAACTTTTCCTCACACTCGAGCAATTCCTCCTCGCACATTCTGCTTTTTTAGTGCATCCTCATGGCTGCCTCTTGTTATGAATAAACTCTGAAGACATGCTGGAGGGTTTAAGCGGTCTGTGACTTGGAAAGGGTTGCATCTCTTTGAATGCGCAGTGTCAAGTTCATTGTTCCATGAGCCACAGATCCACAGCAGTGGCCGTATAATTCCACACTACTAAGACTTCTACTATGAGGGATATATTTTGTGGTGGGGTGCCTAAGGCAGAGATAAGTGTGTGAAGCAAAGTTATATTCATGCAGATCAAATCCCTGATGGTGTAGTGAACGAGTGGTTCATTCAACCTGACTTTGGTGCAGGCAGTGTGGGTTCCGTTCCCATTCAGTGACGGTGTGATCGTGAGTCACAATAGTTGTCTCTCCTTATCCACCTTAATCATGATTGTGCTGATGTAGAAATAAAAATGGGCACGAGTTCCCTGAAGACACCTGAAGTAGCAATGAACCATGTGTTACATTGGCTTTCATTTCCCGGACTGGTTTATTTCAATGTTGTGTCTTTTTCTAAACATTCATGAGCCCTGTAGCATTGAAAATAGCAATGTAAATAAGAAAAGATACTTCAATTATGCATTCATTTATCTCTGAAGCAAAGAATGTGACTCAGACATTTGGTTCACTAGTGCTTGTATTTTCTAGTCTAATGATTTATTATTTAGCGCTGTTAAGGTCTTTCAGAGTGCTTTGCATCCCCGCTCAGGCACTTCATCACACCAGACATCCTTTGGCTTCTTTGGTCTCTCTTTCTTGCTTTTTATTCACCCACTCGATCGTCTCCCTTCTAGAAAGAGAACATTGCACTTTGCAAGTTAAAAGAAGCAAACCAGTGTTAGTTGACAGCTGAGTGCAGCTACTGTGTTGGAAGAGATCTGCATTTGAGATGTCCAAAGTATTACCTCTTTGGTATTTCAGTGCTATTTGTGGGTGCTCATGCTGCACAAAGGCCTTTTGTGCATGGGGAAATAGCTGGGAATAACAAAGTTAACTAGATGTGATGAGCTAATTTTAGTAGGCAGCAATCTGGTGATTTTCCTTCCTGGTTGAAAACTGCAGCCTGCCTGTGCTTCGTAGTTGTCCTCTTGAACTTGCTTGAGAAGGAGGCTGCACCCTCCTCCCACCATGGACGTTTAGGTTTAAGCTGCAATGGTTGGTCTGTGTATGTTCTGTATATCGGTTTGATTGTAAAATGTTTTGACAAATATAGTCTGTGGTCATGTTATATTCAACGTTCAACATCAACATGATTGTTGATTGAAGATACCATGGCTGTTCAATTATAACCAAAATAACCATAACAATTGTGACTTCACATCATGACAAAGTGAGTATTTAGCATTTTTTGTGTGTACTTATTATTGCTCTCTTTTTTTCGACCAGCATCTGGAGAGGTCCCAATGTGAATTGTGTGGACAGCACCGGATACAGTCCGCTCCATCACGCCGCCTTAAATGGACACAGGTAGTGGCTGTTGCCATATCTATTCGGCCTCCACATTCCACGAGGCCTACGCACACCGCACACCAGTCCCGGTGGGACTATAAAGCTATTGATTACCCGTTTGCAACGTTGTCTGTATTTATTATCGCTCTTTAAAACCTGACGTGCCCTATCCCTTCTTTAACTGTCAGTGAAGTGGTGGAATTGCTCCTACGAAACGAGGCCTTGACCAACATTGCCGACAACAAGGGCTGCTACCCTTTGCACCTGGCAGCATGGAAGGGAGACGAGCAAATTGTCAGGTTGCTCATCCACCAAGGACCCTCCCACCCCAAACTCAACGAACAGGTTGGGCCCTGGATTTACATTGTACTGGTGTGTGTCGGTGTTGTTATTAGAACAGGTCAGCTATTCTCAGCAGAATGAAATGTTTCAACAACGGTCGTACTCTTCGGCGAGAGCGGGTGCCACATACTGTCTAATTTGATGTCAAGTGAGCTGGGCCAGTAAAATCCCAGCATGATTAACATCCCGTAGATAACATTTACTTGATGTTTTTTTTGTTTTGTCGTTTTACACGTCATTATCAACAACAGAAAAATTACAAATAAATCTAAATATATAATATAATAAATGCAAAAGAATGTGGTCACTTGCCGACACCATAAAATCCTATTTATCACACACACCCATGCATAATATGTCCTCCCAAAATCATTCTTTGAATTGGCTCTTGTTTTACGGATATTGATATTTTTAACAGTTAACTGCTTGATAATTTATTCGGTGCTATCTGAAATGCTCATTGTTTATTCTTTAAGAAAAGTGAAACAAGCAGAGGTGGCAAATCCAGGTCCAGAAAGTAAAAACCCTGCCACCGTTTGCCTGAAGCACCAGATGCTTTTCCTCAACCAGTGGGGTAAACCAGCTGGTATGGGGCTTTTGCTTAATGGCTAACGCTGGCATCAGGTGCCATATAATACAATGTCAGCATGATTAAGTAGTTTTTTTATGTGTCCTTAATTAGAGATTGAACTTGATTTCAAGACGACATTGTGTTGGTGAGGTCAGTTTTTAATTTTTTTTTTACATCTATAGGTACAAGTAAACATCGATAAGATGATGCTTTTTTAATAGATCTTTTATTTTAATAGAAAATAGTCTCTAATTCATTGGATTTTATGATAAATGGATGCACTTTATACATTAAACATCCATAAAGAATACATAAATGAATTGTCTGGCATTACATAAATAGGATTTCACCAAACTAAGATCTTTTGTTGTGAAGATGTTTGATTAACATTGACTTACTACAGCAAGGGTTCCTTTTTACAGAACAGTAAGCAGAACTGGCGCTGTGAGATGAACTGAACGCCGTTCAGTCACAACGGGTGCCGAAAAGCACCTCATCATTTGTCTTGTGGGAAGCCACTTGTTGAAAGGATAACAAGGAAGTGGTTGATCAACAATGTCTTTAATGCGCTCAGGATGGGTCACTATCGGCCCTGCCCATGCCAAAATAACAAGAAACCAACCGAATGTTCTCTTCAACCTATTGTTCGCTGACATACTCACACTGCGCCCGCCCCCTTGGCTTACTCATCCAATCACCAGTCAGAGTCATCTTATATAAATTTCTAGCCTCATAGACAGTTAGAAAATGTAGAACTGTTAACAAAACACACAACATGATTTTTTTTTTCACTTTCAAATTCTTCCTGCGTGCTGGATTGAACTATCTAGAGGGCTGGCTTTGGCCCACAAGCCATTTGTTTGATAACTTTGGGCCATTTAACCTCCGACAAGCTTTTCAACAAATAAGTCATTTGACTCATCATTATGTCAATTGCTACCACCGCACTGCATGTGTGATGCACAATATGGATGTTTCTAAAAATTTGACTTGCGTGCACTCTCTCAGCATCATGACTCACACTTGACACTGATACTGTGCTACTTGGAGGTGCTTTGATGCCCAGTTTGCGTGAGAAGTGCTTGTTTGCGCTAACTTCGTTAACAATTTTTGCTAAGTCAGTCACTGTAGACAGGCCTGTTTTGGACATGCAGAAATGACCCACTCTGAGCTCTATACTGGAGCGGGCGTCAAATATTTTCGGTTAAAAAACACAGATCATAATATCATTCTCATTGTGGGCCATTTCTCCGAAACTAATCATGACATCTGATTGGTCATTAACACATCACTGTTGTGTTCTCATATTTAGACGTCATAATCATTCATGTATTCATTTCTTGTCTGAACCGAAACCATCAGCTTATCTTTTTTTTCCTCCCTCCCAGAGCTCTGTAGACCATAAAGAGTTCAAACGCTGCGGGCCCTTTGACCCTTATATTAATGCCAAGGTGTGTACACTGTGCTGCTACAATATTTCCTTTGAGTGTTTGTCTGCTTTGCTGCTGTTGGCTTGCTGTGGGTTTACTGCTGCTGCTTTGAGGGCCACTCTGCCATAGAACCTCAGGGTTCTATGGCTGACGCTATTTGCTCTGTCAGTGGATCACTTGCTCACCCATGCTCATAATCCCAAATTTTATCGAGCTGCTTGTGCATTATGACAACAATCCTTGCATGTGAGAGAAACTGCCAGCCTTATTTATGGAGATTTATATATTTAATTTTACTGTACTTTTTGGGAGGTAAGATGGAAAGCGTAAACAAATTACTTTGGTGTCAACAAAATGTATTTGACAAACTTTTTTCCCCGGTTGATTTACTTTGAAGACATGAAGGTAAATACTGTATAAATAATTTACAGCGGTAAACATTTATTTTTTTGAAAAGCTGACTAGGTGACAAAAGTTATTCATATATATTTATTGATATGAGCCATGCCATTGGCTACTGCTTTTTGACGTATTAGTCATTTTCACTAGAATATGAAAAGACAGCCCACAGAGAGGACCCAATATTCATTATAATTAACTAACTGGTTTTCATTGTATCCAAATTTGATTTGCAGTTACTGTTTGTTCAATGGTCAGCGTCTCGCTAATGATTACGCTGGATTAAATTAAAGTCAATGGTAGGATGGCATTGAGGGTATGCATATGAACCCGAAAAGCAAGAGTTTATGCACTGCACTCTAGTTTTAGCACTCATGGTGTTGCCAGCACAACACTGGAGGTGTTATGACCAGGGCACCAATGCACACACTTCAAAATTTATTATTGCAATTCCTTAAGTGTTTTATGTCCATGTCAGCAAAGAAGGGTGGCAGACCATCTCTTCCAGATTCTGAGCGATCGCACGCTCATATTTTAAAATAGTAAATTTATGAACACAGGAACCCAAGTGGCACTGTTACAAAGCACAGAGCCACTCGGGTCCTTATCCGCGTTAAATAATATGCTCATCATTTAAAGAGGGTCACCCATTACCTGCATCTATTTAAAGAGGAACACGCATTACCTGCATCCATGTTTGAATTCACCTGTTGACTTTGACAGCAGCTCCCCCTTTCCTGTGTAGCAGTGCAAACATGTCAGCCCAACCATAATTGTGTTCGGAGCAGGCGTAGCTGGAAGCCCACCAAGGCCTGTAGATAAAGCCTCACACTATTTTTGAACATGGTCAACTAATCCTTATAGTGTTTGGATGGGGAAGGATGGCTTTCCTCTATAGCACGATGCAGTCTCATTCAGCAATTTACCTTCTCCTTCCATTTCTGTTTTATCTATTTGACTTGTGGCTATGCATGTCGTCTAAGTAAGCACATCATGGCAGTTTGATGAGGGTACTACCTACTTTTGTGGCTGAATAATTGAGTCATTGTTATGAATAAATAAAAAACGAAGGTGCTTTAGCGTTGGTTGATGGCATCATGTGACTCAGTGGAGGGGTGGAGGGATCCTACTTCCAGTGAGGAGGAGGATGGGTAGTGTTCAGTGTCGCCATCGCTTTACATCAACATCAAACAGAGATTTCCATGGCACGCTTGTCTGTGTGGAGGGTGGTAATGGGCGGATTGGCCCCACCTCCCACTTGGTGTCTATAAGGTTGCTCAGGAGAGGACAGGGCATACCGTTGTCATGGTAACATTGTCATTGGCCATACAGTGGAGAATGACCCAGTCGAGAGAATGAGCCAGGTGTGGGCTGGAACCTGAAAGGAAGGGTGGTCTACCTCAGTCATTGGAAAATGTTCCCATCTGAAGTGAAACCAGTTGTCTGTCATCCTGGAACAGCAGTCCCAAACACCCAAATATTGGAGTTGCTATACACACTACAATGCTAAATTTCTTCCTTGAAGGGTCCAATGGCTTGTCATAGGGGCAGTACCTACTAGGCTACCCCAATTGTACCCTTCATGATTTTGGAATGTGCGAGGAAACTGGAGTACCTGGAGAAAACCCACGCAGGCACATGCATAGTATAATATGTTTCCATCCATGCTCCACTAACACTGCCGTAAACGCTTATTTGCATCAGATGCAACCCATACGGACTGTATGCAGTACAGATGACCAAACATCTTGGGACTGCCTCACTGTTGTTATTGCCACCGTACATTTATTGTTTTAAATGCCTGATTGTGCAACAAGAGCTAAGAATATTGCGATAGAAATTCTTCCATTCCAACAAAAATAATATTAAACAAATAACTGTCAGTGAATTGGTTAATTGCCATTGCCATTCAAGGGTTTTTCGTGAAATGCAGGTGCGTACAGTAGTCATCGTAGTTTCAGTAAAACATTATGGCCATTGGTCTCCTCAGTCTCATGTCACAGTACCTCTCATGCAGGCTTCATATCGCTATATAGGTCACTTGTCTAATTGAATATACGTTACGATGAATTCCTCTGACCATGCGTGCGCATCTGAGCGCGTCACATTTGAAATGTAAAATCGGCTCTACGAGTGTTGCACCAAGTTTCGATCCCGCTCCTGAACCAAAATTTTTAGCTGGCAACAAAAGACTATAATTTTTAGTCCTGGCATTTGGGGTGGGTTGGGTGGGGATGCAGTTAGTATCGGTATCAAGGTACTATATTCAGGAATAGTATCAAAGTCATAAATTATGGTATTGTGACAACACTAGGCTCTCCGGGGTCCTTCTTGTAAGGATCTTCCGCCCTTATTTTCAGCAGATGCAGGAGTGTTCGGCAGGCCATTTGTAATTCAAGAAATGCCTTTTTGAAATTGCACTGAAAATTTTAAAGGATTTTGTGTCAGCTGTGTTTACAGGGCGCATCTCAATCAGTCCCACGCACTATGAACGTAAAAGGGAGTCTTAGTCCAGTCCACAGAACCATAGTTTGTGTCCGGAAGGAGATTTACCTCACCCCAAGGCTGCATGGCCTATTTACTCAGGAATGTGTGACAGTGTCCAAATTTAAAAGAAAAACGTTATCGTGATACTTCCCACAACACTAAGTATCATCAGATCTGTTCAAAATGAGTTCCCCAGAGTCCATTTTCTTTTTTGTTGTCTCACTTAAAAATCCAAAGAGTACTGAATGTCTTTAAAACCTGCTGTCGACGAATCTCCTCTTCATTCAGGGGAGAGCATTATTTGATTGTGGCCATGGACAGATGAGACCCTGGCACACACAGCCTCTTGGTGCACAAGCAACAACAGCTGCTCAAGCGCACGCCTCCTTTGCCACCGCTGGGGGCCATGGTGACGTAACCTCACTGTGCCGCCAGCCAGTTTGTCACGTGACAGAGGTCGCTCGTCAGACCGCGTTATCGTCTCTGGGGCTGCAGGTTGTGGGAACCACAACAATGTCTTTGCTTCTCTCTGTCACAAAGACTCTCGCTCGCACAATATGGAAAAGACACAATAAACGTAATGGCCAGATGTTCCTTGACAGAGATGATCAATAAGCAACAAAAATCATAAGCTCATCTTGTTTGATGTGCACCGACGACTCAATCAGGATGAGGTTTTGTGCTGTGCAGTGCCTTGACAAAAAGGCTTCCATATAAACATGCTCTGTCCAGGAAGTCTGCTTGTGCCACTTGAATTTTAATGTCTCGCTCTCAGTGAGGCTGCGAGGCATCGGTGCCATTTGCACATAACCTTGAATGTCTGACTTTTGTTGGTACACATTTATTGCAATGGTCACATGATCAACTGTCCTTTCATAGTCTTACGTGTCATGATCATAGTAGTAGTTGTTTACAGTAACTGAAGTCCAGTACCGTGTCTAGGTTTTGGTGTTGTGGCTATTTTGACAGCCCCCTTGTGTGAAAAGTATTTTATTGACTTACTTGACTGTTGACATGTAAGCGAGTGCAGCTGTTGTTGATGTGACAATCTGGATTGTTTTTCGAATGTTTGCAACAGCCTCCTGTTTGCTGTTATTTTGTTCATGCTATTTTAATTGCACCACACATTTCAAGCTTTTTCAGAAAGCATTTGCAAAACACAGTGCATTACATTGACTGACTTTCAAAACATGTTTGCATTGAAAATGATGTAAAGTGAATTTGTTTTAGGCTCATATAGTTGCCGACATTGAACCTTCATTAACTGCAGAGGCAACATTTGAGTAACATTTTTGAAATAAAATATGCCATGACTGGCAAGCTGTCATTCTCACGCTGTTCATTAGCCATTATGCATTCAGCATTTGGTGTGCATTTGGGAGTTTGCACTCCATCACATTTTGGAGGGATTATGTAAATTTTACTGGTAAACAAAAATCATGTGGATGACGGGCCTTTGATTATTTAATCAAACTCAATAATGTGAAAAATACACATCACGAAATTACCCACTTCCATTTTAGCCACGAGCAGCATTCAAAGAGCATCGCAAATTGATGTTTTGTTATTTGGGGATGGTGTTTGAGAGTTCCAGGACAGGCCATTTGTGGAGTTGCTGTGCTAACTCAAGGAGTGTTGCATCCCAGCAAACACAGAATCAGCTCACCAAGTGTCCTATGTTCCACTGCTCCCGTCGTCACCTGAGAGTAAATGTTTCAATATGGATACAGATACACACATTGACATCTGTCAAGTTCAGGGATCATCAACCTTTTGGAAGCTAAGGGCTACTGCTCGGGTACGGATTAATGCCAAGGGCTACCAGTTTGATACACACTTCTGAAAAAACATATTTTCTCTAATGACCTTTATTATATACCTATATCTTATTATTATTAAACATTAATGATATTACTTTATGAAAAGACACTGATCATGTTTGAGTTCTCACGAGTATTCATAAACAGATTATTATCAACAGTCAATACTCATCTTTCTCTCTCTATGTCTGCCACTGTTCTCACTTTCCAAATGATCACTTCTACAAGATTCCTAGAAAATCACAATGTTCCATCACTTTTCCTAGAACAGCCCCGTGGGCTTCTCATGCGGTCCACGGGCACTACAAGGTGCCTGGAGGCACCGCCTTTGTGACCGCTGCTATCGCTTAATGTAGAATCACTTGTTTGTGGATGGATAATACGTGCAAGAATCACAGAGATGACCACTGAGGCAGCAGATGTTAATATGTGAGGAAGTGAATCATGCTGATGTCAACTCAGCATGTATGTTTTGCATGCTGAAGTCATCTACACCCTCTGAGTTTATCTCACTAATAAGCAAATACTTGACGATGCACCACAGATGAAAGTCGGCACGCTCCTCTTAGGCGAGGTGCCGCCTTTTCTTTGCTTGCACGTGACTTTGTATCGCCACGGGAAGAAGGAACAAAGTGGATGAAGTCCAGTCGTGCTAATTTGCGTTTCGCTAAAGTGTCAACTATGTCTTTGTGATGACGGGGTTATTTCTATTTAAGCTCCACGCCTGCCCCCCTTCCAAGGGGTCACCTGCTTCGCGAGTATCTGTCCTGACCTCATGCTCAGGAACTAGGCGCTGATCCCCACCAGAGAACAGGTTTTTGATTTGTCAAATGGTGTTCTGAGGCCACACAGCACAAAACCCAGCCACCATGTGTTGTCAGGCGTGCATGCATAAGTGGGGTAGGGTTAGGGGCTTATCTGTTGAGTGACTGGCCATACTCTCTAGCCTTATCTGTCACACCCATTTCTCCACTCTGACTATAACACAAGTCTTCCGGGTACATTGAGTGAGCTGTTTTCAATTGTGGGGCAAGATCACTGGTTTCTGTTGACTTTGCTGCGGTGGATATCACGTAAAATGACTTTGACTTGGACGGTACAAAATGTTCAGTGCGGCACATGTCTCAGTTCAGACTGTCTCGGTGTAGCTGTGCTGTTGGGATGACATGCTTTAGCTCAGCTCTGCAAATTTCTCCCCCTGCTGGCCATGATTTCTGCGAGTAACCTCAATCTGTGCTGATTTTGCTGCTACATTGTGAGTCATTCCATCCAGAAAGCAGCATTTAAGGAGTTTATATCGCAACCAATTAACAACTGCTGAGTTTGCTTCATCAAGGCGGATTCATGGAATGAGCTCGCACCCACAAGGTCATTTTTGCACAAGCAGGATTAATTATTGCAATGCCGGATTAAATGGGAACATGATGTTTGGTGTGATGGTCGTAATTCCAAGTTGTCAATTCGTCTTCCAAGTCCCCACCTACCTTGGTGCCTCTGTCTCTGTCCTCGCCTCTTTGCCTGTGGCAATCCTTTCTGCCGCACCTGTCCCTATTAGTCTCTGTGTACCTCGAGTCATCATCCTCCATTCGCTGCCTTGTACACTGTGCGTTATAATGGTGGTTGGGGCTTTTACAACAGTTTTAATTTAGTCTAATTTCATGCAAATAACAATTTGTCCCATGTTCTGTCTCTCTTAATTTACTCTACGTGTGTGTGTCTCGGTGTTGCCTCTGTTACACACACCTGTCTACTCCTCGACAGAACAACGACAATGAGACGCCACTGCACTGTGCCGCCCAGTACGGACACTCACAGGTAGTGCGGCTGCTGCTGGAAGAGCTGACGGACCCAACCATGAGGAACAACAAATTTGAGACTCCCCTAGACCTGGCTGCACTATATGGCCGGCTAGAGGTCGTCAAGCTGCTGCTCAGCGCTCACCCCAACCTGCTCAGCTGCAACACTAAGAAGCACACACCGCTGCATCTGGCTTCCCGAAACGGACATCTGTCTGTGGTGGAGGTGCTGCTTGATGCTGGCATGGACATTAACTATGAGGTGTGTTTTTATTCACATTACCAGATTCACCTTCAATCTTAATTCTTCATCTCATCAAGAGCTCTTGTTCAGCTTTTCGGGGTAGGCACTTTTCTGTCCCAGTGTGACAATGCCCATTGCACAAAATAATTTTCATCAAGATGTGCTTGGAGGAGTTTGGTGTGGAAGAACTTGAGAGTGCTAACCTCATCGACAGCAAACCCCTTTGGAATAAGCAAGAACTGAGATTGTGAGCCAGGCCCTTCCTTCGATATTTTATTGATTAATATTATATAAACTAGACACTCCCTAGGATCTCGGTGGGGGAACCTAGGAACTTTATGTTATGACTATATACAGCTGAATGCTTTTTTTTTTATATCAGATATGTTGTTTGTGTTCTATTGCAATACTTTGCACCACGGAATGCTGAGATTTTGGGTTTTGTCATCTGCACGATAAATATTCTCAAAGTTAAATTTTATATTTTATGTTTTCAATTAATCAAGCAAGCTCTGCTATGTAGCTGAAGGACCCATTCAGAAATACTCCCATTCACAATTTTACCCTTAAATTAATGTTGCAGTATATATAACACCATTTCGGGATTCGGTGTATACTGTAATGTGCATTTTAATTCATATTGCCCGGCCCTAGTGTGACAAATTCCTTATTTTCTCTTACTTTAGGCTCTAATAATGTGTGTGTGTGTGTGTGTGTGTGTGTGTGTGTGTGTGTGTGTGTGTGTGTGTGTGTGTGTTTTAATCACAACTGTCAATGTTACCCAATATGCAAGCCCACACTGGTCTTGCAGCATTTCCTTTGGCTCATGCTACTTCTCGCTCAACTTCTGCAATATGAGACAACATCTGCTAATAATAGCATATCACGATGATTAAAAAATTGAGCTGGGTCAGGCACCCATACGAGGGGGAGGGGCATCTGTTGGTCGGTCTGTACCAAAGAGTACCATCCATCTGTTTTGTCTTTTCTTCTTCCGTCCTTTTCTTCTCAATCAAGGCTTGTTTCATGACTTGAGGCCGTGCATCCTGCTGGTTGTAATTAGCATGATCCCGTGACCTGGAAAATGGGCTGCTATTAGGGGTGCTTCCTTGGTGCTAAGTAAATACATCATAGAGAATGCTCTTTTAATGTCCTGAATATATCTGAATGTATGGGTGTAGAAATTGAAGGACCTGCTCTGCACTGCAGGTTATTCATTAAAAACAGTTTTGTAATGCAATATTAAACTAGTGGGCAACAAATTGGAAAAGACACTTTTTACATAACCTTGCTTGCTTTGAGTGAGACCTAACGCCAAACTTCCTTGGTGACTTGGTGATTATGAGTCGCAATAGTGGAGGAACCAATAGTCCAAACTTCAGCAGTTTAAGGAAGCATGTTGCAGTTTTTAACCTCCTCCTTCTCTTCCTCTCATTTCTTACACTTTCTTTTCTGATCAGACGGAGAAAGGCAGCGCACTCCACGAAGCTGCCTTGTTTGGGAAGATAGATGTGGTACAGAAGCTTCTCAGCGCAGGTCAGACGTCATCTTTAATCCTTCCGATTGCCCGGACAAATTGATTCAACGAGTGATCAGAAACGTGGTAGCATAACTCCTCCATGTGATGACTCTTAGGTATCGATGTGAACATTTTGGACCAGAAGGGCTTGACAGCGCTGGACACTGTCAAAGACATGCCCTCTCAGAAGAGCAGAGCAATAGCAGGGCTTATCCAAAGTAGGAGCATTCATATGGAAAAAGAGGCACAGAAACGCCACTGGAAGTCTCCTCTTAACTTGTCTTGATGTGCTCACTGTGATTGAATCTTGTCCTGCTGCAGGACTCATGAGCGGAAAGCCTCCTGACATCGACCTCCCCCCTCCACCAATCCCTCCACCCCTGGACAGTCCGAGCCCTCGAAACAAGGGTATGATTTACCAGGTTAAAAAAAACAAACAGATTTTTAAAAGCATGAATGTTCGGTGCAATTATTGCAGCAGCTTGTTCAACAATTCGAAAATGATTCATTGCTTCTGTCCTGAATTGAGGTTTTATTACTTTGCATGCACACGGTACATTTTGAACTGTTTTACAGGCGATCTGGCAAAAGTGAACGAGCTCATCTCGGGGCTGGCCCCGGGGCCTGAGGAGGAGAGTCCTTATGAAGCTCTGTTTGAAGCTACCTCTTGCCATTCTCTGGACAGCCTTACAAGTGGCAAATCCTCGGACAGGGACTCTGGGAGGCCCGACAGTGATGTGGGAAAGGTTAGACCAGTGGTCCCCAACCACCGATCTTACTTTTTCAGAAGTAGTGAAAATGTGCATGACAGCAGCCAATCAGAGCCCGGCTCTTCCTTCTAACTTTGGTTTGCAAGTTGAAGTAAACAAAGTAATTGTAAGATGTAAACAATAACTGAACTTGCTTATAAATGTGCAGCTGGTGGATCATCTTTGCAGATGAGTGTGGTGCTATTTTCACAGCGGCATGAAGTAAATGAAGCCGTTATGCTGTCTTCAAAAACAGGCAGCACAAACAATCCGATTGATTCATTTGAACAAGTACAACCCAAGTTAACAAAGCATGAAAATGCAAAACCCGTCACTATAGCATTAGAAGTTTAGCCGCCACAAGCTGTTCAGCCACCAGACTAAAGGAGCAATCAATCGTGTCATCTTTTGATCATGCACATCTGCAGAGAGCAATGAAGTTAACGCCATACAGAGGATCATAACTTACAAATTGTGATGTCTACATTTTAAGCCGTATTCATTATTCCTGATGGGTCATTTTTTTAATAGTTCACCGTGCTCTTTTATATTGTTCTTCAGTTGTTGACTGTTTCATTAAAAAAAAGAACAAATAATCTTATTTTGTTGTAAAAATGTATTTTATATGCTAACCTGCTGAAGTACTCTCGAGTTATGTTATTTTTCAGTACCAATGCTTGAAAGCTGAAGCAATATAAAATTAATGTGAAGTCGTGATAATGATAGTAATTTTTAAAGCTACCCACCCAGTCGGCAGATGGCTGCTGCTCTGCGAAAGGCATGTCTTTACCGGTCCATGGTGCATAAACCGTTTTCGGGACTACTGGTAGACTATAGACTATGCAAGATGGAAAATGAGAATCACTAATTACCACTAGAGGGTACTAGTGCTCCTCGGGATATTTGTTGGGGGACTTGCTTTTCTCAAATTTGGAACCATATGTCTCTTGCAGAAAGATCGCTTGGTCCACTCATCACACCCTGGCTCTGGTTTTGAAGAAGAGGTGAGCTCAGAGGTGAGGAGTTTTCCAGTTTCTAAATTAAAACAAAAAAAAGCAGTCATCTCCTGAAGTCAAGAGAAGAGGATGACTGGTGCTAACAGAACCATGGCACATACCAGACATTTCTCTCTCTCTCTCTCTCTCTCTCTCTCTATCTATCTATATACTGTATATATTTCTATAAAGCTGGTTTGCTAGCTATTTACAATAAATTGTCAAGTTCATCTCAAATGACTTTCTCATCACTTGTGCTCTGCATAGGCTGTCTTTACGAATAGCAGTATTGATGAACGAGGAGAGACTGCTGTGGAGGAGGAGGACCACACATATGAGTTGTTACTAACTGCTCAAACCAAAGTCCCACCGCCAAGCCAAGAGTCCCAATTTCATAAAGGTGATCATGTGATATAATGTTCCTTGACAAACATCCATAGTCATCTTCGCACATATAATGAGCTGTCATAATAAATTCATATAACCGACGGGTGAAGTCTAAACATGATGCGGCATCAGTGAAGATCCTTTCTCAATAATCAGGGGAGCCTAAATGTCAAGCAAACTCTCCTCAACTGAAGAGCATTATACTTAATTATATTACATCGGATCAATTTCGGACCGTTTACTTTCAATAGAAACCTCGGTCATTGCCCAAAAGATTAATGTTTTGCAATTTTCCCCTTAAGGTGGCAAGAAAGGGAATGGATGAGTTTCGATTTCATGAATCCACCTCATCATCACAGCTGCATAGACATTGTCCTTTAATTAGCAGAAAGATGAATCAAGAGCCTGTCAGATGTATTGCTCAATGTCTCCATACATTAATCATGCTTTTATTATACCTCACTTTCACACAACATTAAACACTCACAAAAGCAGAATGGGTTTCTCGTTAATCCATCCATATGGTTACTCTTGTGCCTTCTGTCTCCTCAGATGAAAACACATGTATCCAGTCATCCCACAGTGTCCTACCTCAGGTATGTATGAAATGTAATTTTGTTGTCGATGTCTGTTTTCTTTTGAAAACTGCCAAATCCTTTAGAAGATCCATGTCGAACTTGTAAATCTTTGGCAAACAGAAATTATCTGCTATGTGCGTTCCATATTTTGAATTTGGTACAATACAATGAATAACACGGTCATGTTGCTAGACGATGACTGTTTACAGGAAATAGTTTTTACTTTGACACAGCCCTGTGTTGTAAATGCACTCCAAACAAGTAGGATATTGGCCATGTCATCACCAGGGTAACCTGAGAATTATGAACTGTCAATGATTTTGCTTGCTATGTTTAATTTTCTATTTTGGTAATTTGGTGCATGTGGCGATGGCCAGATGCAACATGAGGCGGACAAGTTGGCCTAAACTGTGCATTCCATAGGATTTTTGGATGGCTGGAATTAAACTGACCATTACTGCTCTGTGTTACTTTATAGTGCAAATCCAACACCCTAAATAACTCTGGCACACCAAACTCGACAAAAGAAACACTGCATCCCTCAGGACGAGTGGACCTGCGAGTATTAGAAGGTGAGTTTAGACACTTACATGCACCTCCGCCAAGGAAAGTATGTCCTTGTTTTGATTTGTAATCCTTTCATTTATTTGTGTGCAGTATTAGAATGTAATAATTCATACTCGGTCTCTCCTCATACCGATCCAGTTTATGCATTTAGCAGTCCTTCTGTAGGACAGTTAAAATTTCAGTTTGACATGTTCAGACGCTGCATCTGCGGTCATCTTAAAGGCATGCTAACCTTCGCTGTATTTAAGGTTGACTCTTCATTTCATACATGTATACGACAGAAAAGGTTACCCAATTTCAGCTATGAAGCTATTCTTGTCCACTCGTTGTTTTTGCACCTAACAAATGTTTCCCTCTTGGGAGAGGGCTGTACGTATTAGTGCTCTTGTTAAGGGAATTGCTTTTGGGCTAGCTGGTTGTGTTGTGAAGAAAAATGAAAGCAGGGATAATCTGCTATTAAAATTGCAAACCAAGCGTTTCAGCCAAATACTGTAGATTGTATCCTGCCAGGGTATGCACGGCTGATGGATTGGAACAGCAGACTGGGCTTGGCTTGTCCGTGTAGACTTGAGTGATAATCTCTAGCAGGTAATGAGTGAGACTCATTTCATTGGTAAAATCGAGATGTTTTTAACAAATTGTTGCTTTCTTAATCTATGAGCACAGTTGTATCACATAATTTCATCTATGAATTTATCCTTTTCCGTACGAGCAAGATTTTAGCGGTGTTTGCTTTTGTAAACTTTGTTTAATATGGGCGTTGAAGGTAAAAATTATATCCATTAACTAATTGTGAAGTCAATCACGTTTTTTCACTTTTTTAGCAGAGTAGACACAATTTTATCTGGTAAGACAAAACTACAGTATAAGATCGATGCCACCTCATTCTTTTTAGTGTACAGGAACACAGCCTGGTTTGAGGTGACAGTCGTATTTCATCCAAATGAGCCTTTAATTAATCTGCTCAACTATGGAGCCAAATGTGTAGTAGGCTGTTGTTACCGTGACGACCAAAACCAAACCAGTGCGTGCAAGTGCGGGCCCAGCCCTCCTAATGAGAGCTCATTGGAAACGGCTGGAACCGTGACACTTTGTGGGGTTTCACTTCGAAACACAATCACTTGAACTTTTCATTTTCTTGGGAGCCATACAGCAAGAAACAGTGATACCTGAATTACATCATTCATGGAGGAAAGAAAATTTACCGGTATGCGGTGAGAAAGCATTACTGGAGCATTCTGTGTGGATACTGTGAATGTTCACAAACTGAAGTTTAGTTTGTAAACCAGGCTATATTTGTTCATGAAGAGGGGCTTTGTGAACTCAAGTTCCGCTGCGTGTGCCGTCATCACAAGCTAGCAAAATGCAGCCCATGTCACAAAATATCAAAAAGCTATCAAAATGCAGCTCTGCTGGCATTTTGACTTTGACCTGGTAGTGTTTCAGACAAATAGTGCCGTGGCTTAAAAGTGGCGCTTCTTTTCCCAGCCTAGCTACTCATGGCCAGAGAAACTATGAGTGGACTTGGTTATTATGTAGATTATCCTCACTGTTGGATCACGGTGCAGCAGCATTGACACGTTTGTAAAAATGGGCTCATAAACTCAGATATATGTGGTTCACATGTCACAGTTCACTGCTTGTGGTTCACCCAAGAGACCCAACTCTTTGTCCACAAGCAACAAAAAGTCAATCTTCCATAAAAGGTCCCCTTGTAAATCACCTTTGAGGTAAAGCTGTAAATGGGTTTCATCTGACATCCCTCTCAAAAGCAGCTCAACCCGTGATACAGTATATTCATCGATTCATTGGAGGTGATTTCCAAGACTTTGGTCTATGATTCGGACTCGTCATTTTTGTTATTTTTTGGGGGGTTTCTATTAATTTATATGCCCTACTCCAATTTGAACTGAATACTACAAAAAACGTTTTTTCACACCGTGGTCTTCCCAACTTCACACATACCAGCAAATTAAAGGCAGAACTCACTTGCCATAATGAAATCCAAAGCAGCTGTCTCAGTCGAAATATTTCATTTTGCTCATGTGGGCGTGACTTTTGCCGTGTGTTTGGCAGATCTGATTACTCGTCCCATGCACCAGCCCTCTGTACGCTCAGCATGGGGCAGGTGGAAGATAAATGCGTGGTCAGCGAAAGTTGTGTTTATCATCAGCCACAATATTCAATATTGTTCCCTGAAGGAATGTGCTGCTCTGCATGAACTTCAAGCGACCGCTGAAAAATAGGAGCATACTGAAGGCACAGATTAAAATGGGTCAGTTACACGTTGAAGAAGCACACATCGTGTTGCAAATAAACTGAAAGCAACTGGTATGTAGCTGACCTAAACAAATGGGCTCACAAGCTAAGTCCAGTTAGGAAGTGCGGCGCGGTGAAATGATAGTTGGCACTAGTGCAGCTGTTTCTTCAAACCAAACATGACATCATTCGTCAAACATGATGCTTGCCGTGCCAAAGGAAACACGTATTTCACATCTGTAGTGACCTAATCTGCCGCATATGAGCTGCAATAATATCGAGTCGTGCTCTCTATAAGGAAGGTGAAGAGCAAAGGAAGAAAGTGTCGTGATCCTGGAGAGGGTTCACCGGGTGAGACATTGTAGAAAGCAGATCGATGTGCTCAGAGGGCGTTCACACTCCTTTGAGTTTGGCAAGTATCCTGACAACCATTCACCTCTTTTATCACATGCATACTTCAAGTTCAAGTGTTTGGCAGTGCGTGACAGGAGTTCAAGGTGTGGACAGACAACAGGAAAGGCAATGCAAGGTTGTCCTTTTTGACTTGACCTCCACTGGTCCACTGTTTTTCTTGTGACCACTGCCCCAGTTTCCCAGTCACCCAACACCCTGACCCCATGACCCTGACAGAGACAGTCCGTTCCCTTCTCTCTGCATGTGTCACTGTGCTAATTACCTCCGGTCTGGCCACTGAGGATGGGGCGATTCAAATTTCCATTCCTGAGCCTTCATTCGAGTCCAGAATTAGAATTCAGAAAACACAGAGAGATTCTCGTCACACGGGCAGACGGCCGCACACAACACAGCCGTGCATACACAAAGTCAGACGGGAAAACGTGTTTAGGCCTCTTTAAAGCAAAGCCAAGCTGTGTGGTGGACTTGATGGAGGAAAGCGGGCTCATGTGGCTGAAATTCCTATGGGGAGGGAGGAGGAAAATCTAATTGTTTTTAATTGCACTTGCTATGCAGTCACATTAAGGATTTGTTTTTGTTGGTGAAGGCGCCCTCTTTAAAGTGGAACCCCCTTTGGTAAGTCTACGCATTCACTTCCCTTCTGGTCTACGTTTTATACCGAATGATGCGTGTGTGCCCTCGAAAGGAAACACAAGACAAGTGAGCCTACGGACTCAGCCAGTCACGTTTCCCATAGAGAATAAAAGCACATACAGAATGCAGGCGTTCGGCACCACCAGCCTGTCCTCAGCTTGCCTCAAAGCGGCTGTGGAATCTTGACATTTCTCTCGCAAACATGTGCCTCCTGTCTTCTCCAACTTTTCTCCCCCTCCACTCCCACCTCTCTCCATCACCCCTGCTAGGAAACAATTACAAAACTGTTTCAGCGCCTGTGTGGGCGGTTTCTTTTGAGCCCTGCCCTAAGGATCTGACGCTCGGTCTTCCATCCAGTTTCAGTCGCCCCAAACAACTCTCCCCTCCTTGCTGACCTTGTGATGTTTTTTTCTCGTCTAGATAACTCCCAGCTCAGCCCAGATCAGGGTGCAGGTATCCCAGAGCAGTTTACTGGACTTCTGCATGGATCGTCGCCAGTGTTTGATTGCCGTGAGGAGCCGTTCAGGATTCCAGGTGTCTCGCCACCTGGTCAGAGCCAGTCGCAGTCAAGAGGCAAAGTGAAAGAGCAAGCCCTTTCAAGCCCACCTAGCCGTCCCAGTATGGCTGCCATCCTAACAGACTGTGATCCAAAGGCCATTTATGCAACTGTGAACAAGGAGCCCAGGGACTCTGGGGCAGTGTCTGGTAGGATGCATCCTCCCGGGGACCTGAAGCTGGCCCGCAGCCTCTCCAAGTCGGACTCAGATTTGCTTGTGTCGCCTCCGAGTGAGGAAGACGGAGGACTGGGCAACCGAAGTGAATCTGTTTCTAACTGTAGCAGCGGGAAGAAAAGGCTTGAGAAATCGCCGTCATTCACCTCAGAATGGGATGAGGTAAGTTCAATGTTCCATTGTGAGTATTGACATAAAAAAAAAGGTCATCCAAAAGTATCAATCCACTGCCTTGAACAAATGTAACATTTTAAAAATGCTGGCTGAATGCAGTTACGCTGAATTTGATCAACTGTGAGAGCAGAGAATGCTAACCGTTAACATTTGTACATTTGAGACAATGAGTGACTACTATCATTTCACTCATTCGGGGGAAAGTATCAGACGTGTTGTAAAAGTGTAGCAAAGAACCATGAACACCGAGATCCCTCCCCCATGTACAAAGCTTCTCTTATTTTGCCAGGTTGCCCTGAAGATATTTTACAGCCTTACCGCATTAAGCCATAACCATAGTCTTGTATGGTAATGTAATGTTTCCTTAGTTTTAATACAACTTTGAATTTAGATTTCTTTACATTGGCATTTTTCTAGGGTGTTGTTAACAGGATGTTGCTTTCTATTCAGAGCCACACATAGCCCCTCCCTCCTACAGCATGTTGATGTTCAGTCTGTGCTGGAGGAGATTAGACAGAACAAGGATACGAGAATAAACCCGGAGAGAAGATGAGAAACTAAGACGACAGACGGAGATTTGTAAATCAAGATTCAAAAAGGAGTGAAGGGGCACATCTTCCTTCAGCTACGCTCACTTCTATTTGCATATGCTTCCCGCTGCACAGAGGACCATTCGAGCAATGCCAACACACCGCAGTTGACATTGAACGTGCCATTCTCAAAGCTGTTCCTAAATCTTAAAAATGCAGTTTTGGTACTCCAGCTCACATAGAACATAAACATGTATCCGTACGGGCACTCTTTTTTTTCCATCCGATTCAACAATGTTGCATTTGTCAACATGCTTTATACGATTTTCTGCTTCCGGTGTCAAATTCAGTGAACATTTTGACATAATTAGATGTTTTACTGCATATCAAAAGGTTTTTTAACAACCTGCGTAAGATTTGGCCTCAGTCCATGGATCCCTTGAAGTTTCTTCTTCTTGTCAGACTTTCAGTCATGTTCTGCAAATGCATGAGGATTTTCAGTTTCGGTGGATGTTATCCAAGGAAGGACCCTACCGGTATTTATTCTGAATGGAGTGCGCCACACAATGTTTAAGTTAGTTCTGGTCAAATGTTAAATCAGTCCAGTTCTTTGTTGAATCGTATTGAACAGTTTCCATTGCAAGGCTGTGGGGTCCAAGGTGTGATCACTAAATGTTGTTTGCCTGGTTGCCTTTTTTTAGCCAAGCTATTATTTTCCTCACTGCTAATTAGTGACTGCTTCACAGAGGAAAGTACACTGCCAGACTCGTGTCGTCAAGGTTTCGGACACTATCCTAATTATTCATTGAAGAGTTTTCTATTAGCTTTTTTACTTTTTTTTGTTTTGTTTTGTTTTTTTGACCATATCATCCAGGAAAGTGTTTGGAAAATGAAAAAAAACTGGAGTGGACAAACACAACTGTGTCTTGTCACTTTCCGTCCAAAGTTGAAACCCCTTGTGTCCTTTCAGGATTGGTCAGCCGATTAGCCACAAATGTATCACCTTGAAGTTTGGTCAAATGAATTAGTGAGATTAAAGAGATGCATTTTTAGCAATCCCATTGGCAAAATCAGATTATCCTCCAAATAACATTTCAATCCAATGATGATAAAATATTATTTGTTATTCCTTGGCAACCAAAACTGAGATTGTTCTGAAATTGTAAACATTTTATTTGCCCAATTCTTAAGGGCATATGCCAGTGAGCTGAAACACTCCTGCAGCGGTGCTTCTCCTTGATCAGAAAGGCCCATTCCAAAATCAGCCTTTGGTTAGGTTGTAACAGCCAAGTGAGTGTTGGTTGTAGTTGAAGTTTGAATGACTGTAACACAGCCTGCATGTTCCTCAGTATAAGACACAATGAAAATCCTCCCCCAAATTGTTTCCTTTACGCGGTGTTTCCTTCTCCAGCAACCGCTCACGCTATCAAGCAGGTTTGAAGGCAGGCACACATCACTTCACGTCTTTTTCATCTAATTTGCTAAAATACACATTCTGACACACACTCTGTTTCCCCATCTTTCCCACACCTACAACTCCCCCCACCCTCACATCTTTTTTTTTGTGCTTTGGCGCTATACACTCATGCATTCTCTGGTTGAAAGACACGCATATTTGACTTGCATGAGGTCTTGGCCTATCTCAGGCACTCCGAAAGCGTGTGCACTGGTATGTAACGTGCATGATAATGTGGGCTCGGATCCGTCAATGGGATCGGATTTTAAGATGACAATCCGGGAAGGACACAATGTGAAGTGCACAGACGGGACTAGAGAAAGGAAGGCTGAGGAAAAGGGGCACTTCTTTTCTGGACACCCAACGTCACTTTTGAATGTCACTCGTAAGACCCTGATATATGAAGCCTGCTTTTGTGAGTATTGATTTCGTGCCGAAGGTTCATTTTTCTAAGTCGATGCTGCAGTATTTTGTGCAAAACTAATTTGTTTGATATTGTTTCGATTGGAGCTTCGTGTTGGGCCAATGCAAGTCGTAGATCTTTGCTCTCAAAAAGAATTCTTACACAAGAATAATTCTTTGGATTCCAAAGGATCGAAAATCCTTTTGCTTAAACTTTTTATACGTACTACATTTTGATTTACAAAATTATTGACACCCCAAGCACGGTGCTGTAACCTACCCCTGCCTTCTCTGACCTAAAAAATAAAGAAATAAATAGATCTAATAAGAATTGATTAATTAAATTGAGTAATGTATTTTCTATTCAGAAAGGAATGTGATCCATCATGTGGGAAATGAGGCAAGACAAATAAAGACAGGCAAGTCTTTAATGAATGTCTTTCACTTTTTAACTAAACATTGAATTTGGTGCTGAAGAGATTTACAAACTCATGGGGGGGATATACATATATATATATATATATATAAAATAGACGGCTGGATAGCTCAGTTGGTAAGGCATCGGTTTGGCATACGGGAGACGGTGGTTCGAATCCCGCTTGGGGCAAAAAAATGAGCACATAACACCATCCAGTGTGGGTCCTTGGGCAAGATCCTTCACGCTAATGCCTACCTCATACAATGATGAGAGACAATAAAACGAATGACATGCCGGCTCAGACGTCGCCCGGCCAAACAACGTCAGGTGCTGGGGAACCAGAGCACCTTGATGAAAAATGGGCTACTGGAACAAAGCGGAGATGGGCGAGATGCGACAACATGGCTCTGTTGGAATGCTACTACTCAAGCAACCCTAGTCAGAGGGGTTACTAAATGGTTACTTCGAAACCCACAGTCACGGTTGACCACGAAAATACTAGTAGCTCAGTGTTCCAACATCCACAAACGGCAACTGCTGTCACAACTTGAGATTGATGAGGTACAACGCAGGTTCCATGGTGAAGGGCCCCAGGCTGCCAGATCAGAGGAGGAGGTCATACTAGAGATTGGGAGGCAAGCCCCAATGAATGCAGATGATGAGATTGGGAGGCCAGCCCCAATGAATGAAATGCTGAGCGAGGCAGCAACTGACCTGAAAGCTAAGATCATGGCGAGAATGAAACCTGGGCAACCTAGAAACCGATTACAACGGCTATGTGAAGTACCACCTGAAAGTCTCATGGAAAGTGTGAATGCAGCACTGAGGGCGATCCGTACCGTAACGATCGCGGAAGACAATGAGCTGATATACGCTTCAGCATCAGTGATCCTTGAGATGCTTGGCTATAAGAGCAACCATGGAAGCCATGAGATACGTTACCCACCATGGAAAAGACGATTGGAGGCTAAGATCAAGGCGGCTCGGAAAGATGTGAGTCAATTGACGGAGGCCCAGACAGGTGTGATGAAAAGGCCGATACCCGAGAGGTACATCCAGATGACCATACCTGAAGCACTTGAAACCGCCAAACAAAGGCTCCAAGCCTTGTCCAGCCGCCTAAAGCGGTACACGAAAGAGAATGAGGCCAGACGAATAAACAGGCTGTTCGCAACACAACCTGCGAAAGTGTACGCTCAGTGGCAGGGTCCTAACAACAGAGCTGACCCACCAAGACTGGAAACTGAAAGGTACTGGAAAGACATATGGGAGAAGGAGGTTGCACATAACAGCAGTGCACAATGGCTGGTGACCCTGAGAGAGGAGCACAGCAACCTCCCTGAACAGAACCCAGTTACCATAACAGTGGCCGACATACAGGAAAGAGTCTCAGATATGAAGACAGCACCAGGCCCGGACATGGTCCACACCTACTCACAGCACTCCATGAGCACTCCATGAGCGCCTAGCAGCACAAATGAACCAGCTGCTGAGGGATGGGACTCACCCAGGATGGCTAACCGAAGGGCGAACGATCCTGATCATGAAGGATCCCTCAAAGGGTGCAGTCCCATCCAACTATCGGCCAATAACCTGTCTCTCCACAACATGGAAGCTCATGTCAGGCATCATTGCGGCTAAGATAAGTGGACACATGGATCAATACATGAGCGAAGCACAGAAGGGCATTGGTAGAGATACCAGAGGAGCCAAACATCAGCTCCTGGTTGACAGAACAGTCGCACAAGACTGCAGGTCCCGACGTACCAACCTGTGCACAGCCTGGATTGATTACAAGAAAGCCTATGACTCGATGCCACATACATGGATCACTGAATGCTTGGAGTTGTATAAGGTGAACAGGACCCTAAGAGCCTTCGTTGCGAACTCGATGAGGATGTGGAAAACCACACTTGAAGCCAATGGCAAGCCACTTACCCAAGTGTCCATCAAATGTGGCATATACCAAGGTGATGCACTCTCCCCACTGCTGTTCTGCATAGGACTGAACCCCCTAAGCCAAGTAATCACCAAGACAGGCTATGGATACCGCCTCAGAAATGGAGCTACGATCAGTCACCTCCTCTACATGGATGACATAAAGCTGTATGCTAAGAGCGAAAGGGACATAGACTCCCTGATCCACACAACCAGGATCTACAGCAGCGACATCGGGATGTCATTCGGCCTTGAGAAATGTAGTCGGATGGTGACTAAGAGAGGAAAGGTAGTCCGCACTGAAGGGGTCTCACTCCCTGAAGGAACAATAGCAGACATTGAGGACAGCTACAAGTACCTCGGTATACCACAAGCCAATGGCAACCTCGAACTGGCAACAAGGAAAGCGGCTACGGCCAAATACCTCCAGCGAGTGAGGCAAGTCCTAAGAAGCCAGCTCAATGGGAAGAATAAGACCCGGGCAATAAACAGCTATGCCCTGCCAGTGATCAGATACCCTGCAGGAATAATAAGGTGGCCAAAGGAAGAGATTCAGACCACGGACGTTAAGACCCGAAAGCTCCTAACCATGCATGGAGGGTTCCATCCCAAATCCAGCACCCTGAGACTGTACGCAAGCCGAAAGGAAGGAGGCCGGGGACTAGTGAGTGTGAGAGCCACTGTCCAGGATGAAACATCCAAGCTCCATGAATACATCAAGGAGAAGGCTCCAACGGATGACATACTCAAAGAATGTCTCAGACAATGGGGAACAGAGAATGAGGCGTTGGAAGAGGGACCATCATGGGAGGACAAGCCCCTACACGGGATGTACCACCGGACCATAACTGAAGTGGCCGATCTCAACAAGTCCTATCAGTGGCTAGAGAGGGCTGGCCTGAAGGACAGCACAGAGGCACTCATCATGGCTGCTCAGGAGCAGGCCCTGAGCACCAGAGCCATTGAGGCCCAGATATACCACACCAGACAAGACCCAAACTGTAGGTTGTGCAAAGAGGCACTTGAGACGATCCAACACATAACTGCAGGGTGTAAGATGCTGGCAGGGAAAGCCTACATGGAACGCCAAAACCAGGTGGCTGGCATAGTCTACCGAAACATCTGTGCGGAGTATGTACTGGAAACCCCAAGGTCAAAATGGGAAACACCTCCGAAGGTGGCGGAGAATGACAGAGCGAAGATCCTGTGGGACTTCCAGATCCGGACTGACAAGATGGTAATGGCGAACCAACCAGATATCGTGATCATAGATCAAGGGCAGAGGAAAGCCGTTGTGGTGGATGTAGCGGTCCCAAGTGATGGAAACATCAGAAAGAAGGAACACGAGAAACTCGAGAAATACCAAGGGCTCAGAGAGGAGCTGGAGAGAGCCTGGAAGGTAAAGGTGACAGTCGTGCCTGTGGTGGTCGGAGCACTCGGGGCAGTGACCCCCAAACTAGATGAGTGGTTGCAACAGATCCCGGGAACAACATCGGACATCTCAGTCCAGAAATGTGCAGTCCTGGGAACAGCAAGGATACTGCGCAGAACCCTCAAGATTCCTGGCCTCTGGTAGAGGACCCGAGCTGAACGAGGGACGGACACCGCCCGAGGGGGAGTGAGACGAGGATTTTTTTTTAATATATATATATATTAGAAAAAAAGTGTGTGTGTGTGTGTGTATATATATATATATATATATATACACTTTTTTTCTTTTTTTTTTTTTTTTTGGAACACACTGCAGAAAGCTTAAACCTACCGTATTTTGACTAAAAATGCCAATTGACTGATGTTTGTTTTCCGAGCATAGTTTGTATATGCTAGCCTTAGTGTTGAGCCAAACTATATCGGGACCAAACTGATTTTGGATGATTGACATGCCACCGACTGCTGTGTGTAGCTTCATGTGGACCTTGTTTTTAAAATAGTGAGCGTGACATTGGACTAGTTGATGGGATTGCTGGCAGTGCTTTGCCCCTCTGTGCCATTGAGGTGCTGACACCTGCTTGCTACTGCGATGCATTCATTCCCCTTGACAATGTCATTAGTTAGTCCACAGCTTGCATCCAAGCCCTGTGTTTCTGCCAACTTGCTGATTTGAGGCTATCTGGTTAGGGCATTCTATCTCGGACACAACCTTTTTTCACCCGGAAAAGCCTCCTTGGCTTTAAACTCACCTATTGCTTGTTGTGTGCCTGAATCTCAGCTTTCTGTGTCGTTTGAGTCTAATAATAAGCAATAAAGTAGCAGCTAAATTATGCTGTGCAGTCATCCTAACAGCAGTCCTACTGCGAAAAGCTTGATGAATGTGTTTCTTTCTCTTTAATCCCAAGCTCGCCTTCCCTTGCCACGGCGGGCTTTTCAGCTGTTGACCTCTACCTCACCAGTGACTTTTGCCCCCACCCATTGTATGTCCTTGTTCATAGGCAGACTTTCCCCCAATGCACCCCTCTGTCATTTTAAGTCTTAGTGCAGCACAAAAACACATTGGCCGCCTTTGCCTCTCCTTTCTGTTGCCCCCCCCCCCAACATTCCCTTATGAAGTTCAAGGGCTTTTTTTTTTTTGCACAATGTTCTATATGTACGGTTTTATTCACGCCATCTGCGGAAAGGATTGTTGTTAAGACTTGGTACACCTGAGTGTAGGTATGTATGGGAAGGATAAAAAAACAGTGTGGATTCTCTCTCAGCAGAAACTGATGTCTTCTCCCAGCACAAAACCACCAGGATCTAATTCCTATGACAGCGTAAGATGGCGATCCTTTTTAATATTTTATGGTCCTCTTGGTATTTGGTCCTGTCTTCTGCAGAGGAATCATTTTGTGGGACTTTGATCGGTTTCTTTGACTTATTCATGGATGTGTTTGGAATTACGATAATTGATTTTATTTTCCTACAATATTTTGCATTACATCTTTCCCTTTCCTCCTCTGGACTTTCCAAATGACTTTACGAAGCATTAGAAGATCTACATCAAGTACAAATTGTAAGTTATTCTATATGCAATTTAACAGTGTCGTGAAAGATTGAGAAAATTCCATTGTGTATTTTAGTGATTTCTTTTGGAATATTTATCGTAATCTATTTGATGTGACTGAGTGATTTCCAAATCAGAAAGCTGTCTGTTTTGTCTGAAAGCCTTCTGTTTTTACAAAAGTTTACACAGTTCGCTCTCTTTTAACAGAGGAGCAAAGGAGAGGAAACAGGGTGGGCGGGGGTCTCAAAATAGTTGCTTATTTATTAAATCGTAAACAAGTATCACTTACTGAAGCTCTTAGCACCGTTGGATCGTGATCGTGCTTGACGACTGGAAGATTTCACATGCATCGTGTAGCGATGCATGGACACACTGCAAGGGCTTATGCTGGTCCTCTTTTCTGCTATTTTTTTTCCTGTTTTGAGAACATCTGTGCCTTTTTAAAATAACGTCATTATTATGAGTCCTACAATGGACACGCAGCATCTTCTCAGCCGAAAGAACACCACAGTCAAGGTGATAAAAGCAGTCTTCTCACCCAAAATCCAGAGGCTCTTTTATTTATTTATTTTTAAAATCCCTTTATTTATTTACTTGTTTTTGGGTTTTTTTAGGCATGTGGGCATCTTGTTGATATTTCTGGTGGATGGTGGAGGAGAAAACAGCGATAGATCCTCCAGGTACTGATGTCTCTCTTGCGCTTGTGTCCTCAGATAGAGAAGATCATGACGCTAATTGGTGCTGGCATTGACTTTTCCAGAGATCAGCAATACGCTACACCAGGTACAGTACAACCATGACTCCAACGGAGTGACCTCAACAATTATTCAAACCTGTTGCAGCTGTTTGTAAGATTACAATTTTCTTTCAATGGTTGTATATTTTGAAAATACATTTAATTTGCATTGGTAGATGAATAAATCTGAGTGCATCTCTACAAGTTTTGTTGGTACAAAGAAGAGAAGTACAGTTGAGCTGTACATTCAATTTTCGTATGGCGTAAAATTCGCTGGCGCCATGTAGTAGTGGAGTGAGTGGAGCTCAAAGTGAAATTTTCGCTCGCAACTTGAGACAAAAAAAAAAACAAAGCAATGGCTTGTATCTTGAAAAATGTAAAGGTACCACTGTATGCAAATAATTCAAACGCAGGTAATTGGCAGTAAAGTTGACATTACTTTAGGAAGAGGATAGCAATCCTGCGGTTTACAGATTCATCAGGTCTGCCAGAGCTCTCCCTACAAATTACCCTATTTTACACACTATATGGCGCACCTAAAAGCATTCAATTTTCTCAAAAGTCGAAAGTGCGCCTTATAATCCGATGCACCTTATATATGGATCAATATTTTGATTTCTTGGACGTAGTACTTTTCATGTTCTATAAATAGCCTTGTTACAGCTGCGGTGGTTGTGAAAGCTCTGTATAAATAAAGCTGTATTGTATTGTATTCCATTTTGCGTAGCTCTATTTAGTGCAGTGGTTCTTAACCTTGTTTGAGGTTCCGAACGCAACCAGTTCATATGCACATTCACCGAACTCTTCATTAGTGAATCATACAAATCAGATTTATTTTTATTTTTTTTTACAAATTCAAGACATAAAAACATTTATTAAAAACCGAAAAAAGTAAATACAATTAGTATAAGTATAAAGTATACGTTTTTTAATTGTGCACAAAATGAACCAGCCAGTAATGGCCAAGCGGGCATATCATAATTAATTGAGATGTTGAGTCGGGTGTGTCTTAACTTCCATGGCAGAGGCTCCGTCGAACCCCTGAGACTGATTCACCGAACCCCTAGGCTTCGATCGAACCTAGGCTAAGAACCACTGATCTAGTGGATGCATAACGCAACTGCAGCCACGATTGTGGCTTCTCAACTCAACTGTATTTATAGAGCACTTTCAAACAGCCATCGCTGCATACAAAGGGCTGTACATGGAGCAACTAACATATATACAACAATAAAGCAATAAATCAGTAACGAAGATGGTAGAAGGCACCAAACAGTAAAACTAAGATCAAATCTGAGTCATGCTGAGTCAAACGCCAATGAATACAAGTGAGTTTTAAGGTGGGTTTTAAAGATGGGCATCGATTCTAGAGAGAGGGACCAGCAACGGAAAAGGCTTGATTAGTTCTTGGTACTTCTAATAATGTCTGGTCCGCAGACCTGAGGCGCCGGGCAGGTGTGTAGGGGCGAATGAGCTCTTCTATTCTCTGCGCCTTATGATGCAGTCCCCCCTTTATATGAAAACAGTTAAAATAGGCCATTCATTGAAGGTGCACCTTATAGTACGGAAAATACGGTATATTGACAAAACAAATACTGTACTCTCCAGCCTATTACCAGTATGTCATTCTAGACCTCCTGTTTGTTATGCCACATCCAGGAGTGAGCTGTTTAAATATTAACCATTACGTATGTCAGGGGATGAGCTCATCTTTCTTTGTAGGCTCGAGGAAAGATGAGAGCACTGCAGTCAGTCAGTCGGCGCCACGTCTCTCTCTTGCTCACCTTCTCTCTTCGCTCTGCTGTGTGCTCAAGTCTCAAGCTTCTATCTGAATATCCGAGCTTTTACCAGAGCAGAAGGTGCTCTCAGTGGGATTTTGACCAGGTTTGCGCCCCTTTAGATTTGCCTGGGGAACTCTGGTGTTTGATTGGCCCCATGCCAGATCAAGTGATTTCTGTCAGGGTGAAAAGGGTGTTGTTTGAAATAGCCCAGAATGAGAAGAAGTCAAACTTAATAATAATGAGGGTGTCCGGGGTCTCTAAAGGATGTGGTTGCTCCCATCGACACAAACATCACCACCTGCAGGCTTTAAGAAGCAAGGCTAAGATTGGAAGAGTAACATTCAAGGAGTGAGTGAGAGAGAAAGAGAGAGAGAGAGAGAGAGAGAGTTGATCTGGAGGGAAGGGAGACATCACATGCAGCCACTAGGAAAGAAGACAGACGCTACCTCAACATCAGTTCCATTAGCTGAGCAGAGACGGGTGGAGTCTGGTGTAAATTTGCTGAATTAGCAAATTCTCTCCCATGAGATTGCATTCGTATTTCCTGCTTTTACTGATGTCCAAGTGACTAATTCTACCTTTGACTGGATAAGTCGTGTTTGTTTCTGAGCATTTGCATTGATGGATTTATTTGATGACGTTCAAGTATTATCACGAGCGGGCTTGGATTTATACAAGGAGGAAGGACAAATTTAAGCCGTAAATGTGACTTTTTCCATTTAATACTTAAGGTACCCAAAATTTCAATCTGTTCATAGGAGGATGACTGACATACTGTAATCTCATTGAAGGCTAATATGTCCTAATCTGTCCAACCTCATCCAGGTGGTAGGCTAAGATTTCACTACCTAATGTGATCGCCACTCTGTGATGAGTGACGGGTTTTAAGGTGAGCAAGGTTGATCTTTGTCAGTCATGAATGAGCATTATTGGCAGTTTCTCCTGCTCCTGAACCTTCCCCATTGACGAACCAAAAATTTAGGACCTGAATTTTTTTTTTATCATGTCCCAAAATCTGTATCATAGCAACGACTAATTCAATGGTAGTCAAAAAGATCTCAGCAAGTTCACAATCGTCTTTGCCCATGAGAACGGAAGTACTTGGGTGCGTCTTTGGAAACTGTGGTTCAGTCGCCGCCGCCCCACAGGAGCTGGCCCCCTGCCCGCAGCGGACACTGTCTCTTTCATCATCCTGTTGCCGGTGTGCTCGGAAGTGCTGGTCAAAGATGATGTGGTTATGTCACATCTCATCCTCAATATGCCGTTGTTACCGGCTGAATGGTTTCTCGCTCCTGAGGCGTGTCCCACTATCGACAGGTGCCTCTGTCCGACTGCTGCAGCAGCCTGTTGGAGACTGGCTGGAGCTGGTGGGTTTGCCTCAGTACGAAAGCAAGCTGCTCCTCAACGGTTTCGATGACCTTCACTACATGGTGAGTGCCTGTTGTCCTTGTAAAGTCTCATTTCATATTGAACTTTTTTTTTGGGCCCTGGCACCCTGTCAACACAATTACATTGCCGTTCATTCGCTTCAAGTTCAAACTGAGTCCCTGTAACAATGCTGTCCTGTATCATTTTCTTGCGGCTGCATAGGTCATTATCTTGTCTGTTATATGAATTTGATGACTCAGAGAGGATTCTGTTCAGTGAGTGATCTCAATTAAGTGACATGAATTTTGACAGTGACAGAGAAAGAAAATGCTTAATGGGGTAGCTGGCAGGCAGAGCATTGAAAACATCAAATATGAGTGAAAGTTATGGAGTAACCTGTGCAATCGACTTGGATCAGTTTCATCAAAACACTTTTTCAATGGAATGGATTTGTGTTAGCGCAGCACACGCTATATAAATAATAACTGACACACTATTTCTGCTGTAAATCAAAATGTCATACTTACTCGAAGAGTGGCGGTCAGGGTTGGGGAAGGATGTGAAGGTTGTGTGCTTTAGTTGTCTACTTTCACTCTGATGTGTACATTAAGATTTGCATTCATTTCTTTTTAATCCTCTTTCCTTTTGAATTCCGTCTTCCTCCCTTTACTGTTATTAACAGCAAGCAATACTTCAAAGTTACTCTTCGTTTAATGTTTTTAATGCTCCCCAGCACTAATTCCCTGTTGGAATCTGTAGATTAAAACATACATTTCAATACTCATGGATTGTTGATGATTTAGAAAGTAAGCCGAAGTAATCAAGAGATATAGTTGCTTAAATTGTCACATTGGGGTTGAATGATTTGAGGGAGGCCCTGCGATTGGCTGGCAATCGGTTCAGGGTGTTCAGTGCTTACCGCCCGAAATCGGCTGGGATATGGTCAAGCACGCCCGCGATCCTCGTCAGGATAAGCCTTTTGTATGGACGGATGAATTGAGTGAACACATTTTTTTTATTATTGGCCGTCTAACCATAATTGTTTTGCTTTTTTACTCACTCAACACGATCAGTATTCATCTAATATACAGTATACCTCTACAACACAGACTTAAGGATTTAAACTACCTGATTGTTTTCTGCACAGAGAACATTTGTCTTCATAAAAGGATTTTTTACTCTGTCTAGAGTAAAAAATGCTGTCTAGCTCTGATACAGTGGCTGCTATGGCAGGGTACAAGATGTTACGCCCTTTTTTTACTTTCTGGGTACTTCAAAACCACACTCAGGGCTCCCATCAAAGGATCTGATTAGTCAAGTAGCAAAAACTCACTTGAATGATCTTAAAATTACCTACAAAAAAAATCTACAATGGTTTAAAAACGGATTGTTGCTGTCAGTGTGCAGCAAGATTCCTAATTCATGCCTCCCCCCACCCCACCCCCACCCCCAATCTTCTTCCAGTGAGATCATTGCAGTCTCTGCTCAGACCACAGCCTCTTTCCTCAGACGTGTTTTTGCGAAGGCAGGGACACAGTGAAAGGCCTTGTTAAAAAGCAATGCCACACTATTTATTGGCACTTAAGAATAAATGCCCACCTAAATCTAGCGTTGACATAAGGCCCTACTTACCGTCATGTTTGGGCACATGCAGATTCTATTGGTTGGTTCCCACTGTTGGAGAGAGAAAGTACCTTATTGCTTGGAAATGACTGTTTCACGTCTTCAAATAAATGTTTCACGTCTTCAAACGATCACTTTTACAACATTCCTCGAAAATCACAATGTTCCATCAGTGGTGAGCTATTTTGAGAACAGGCCCACGGGCTAGTCTTTGAGATCCTTGGGAGGCCACGTATACCGTGTTGGTGGGCCCTGCTGTAGACTAATAAATTTTATTTCAATTATTGATACATTTTCCTCACCGTTAAAACATACGGGGTGTGGGGTTTATTCAACCAGGCTTTCTGGATGTTTGATGCTTTATTATCACATTAAGACCCTTAAATATAAGGTCGTTTAAATCGACCCCACACGCTCGTCAACACCAAATGACACATGAGCATGCTCTGTGTCATTGATTTACAATGCCTTTCCTTTTTGTGCTATCCATCAATGTGGCACATGGTCTCAGAGGTGTACAGTGTGTGTCACCAGAGATAGATCATTTAACACTGTCAGCCGCTCGCTGCGCTCTAATGTCTCTTTGACTGTTCTCATGATACACACCCGCATTTTACAGCCATTGCGTGACAGAAAGGAGTTTGAGCATCTTACTCAGGAAGGAATTGACATTTTTTTCTCCAAGGGTCACGTTTAGTCGTGATCAATGCTAACCCTGCAGTGCAGGCTCTTGTTTTGATTGGCTGAAAGTAGCGGTCAATACATCCAGGGTTTTACATTACTACATTTAGAGCTCTGGCAGGATGCTATCAGTCAGTGATTCACAACCTTAATTGAGCCAAGGCACATTTTTGAAGTTTGAAAAATCGCACAAGACTCCACCAAACAAAATGTTCACAAAAAGAGCATAAATAAGTCAGTTCGATTCGATTTTTCATTTGTTCTTTCTGTCACTATAGGTTGCTGGCATTGATAAATGGAAAAAGCTACTTTATTTGTTATGAATAAATAATTTTCTCATCAATGAAGTAAAATGTTGTAATTTCCCGCGGCATACCGTTGGAGCTCTCAGGGCACACTGGTTGGGAATCACTACTCTAAGTCACCAATTTTAAGGACAACTTTTACTCAACCTTTACACAAACATTGTCTGCATTGAGCATTGTCATAGGACATCAATTACAATGTAATACAATACATCTTTATTTATATAGCGCGTTCACAACAGCTGCAGCAGTAACAAAGCACTTTACAAAACATTTAACAATGACATTATTGTACCATCAGCTAAATATCAATCATTGATAAGAAATACATAAATCTCACTGCAAAAGTCACCGTATACTTTTGGTTAAAAAAAAAAAGAAAACCCAACCTGCAGACAGCAACATCCTGATGTAATCCCTGACAGAGAAAAGCCATTTGCATGATTCAATTTATAAATGCACCTCAGGCTTTGTCCGATGATGCAATATATGCAGATATTTTATTGCAAATTGCTTTTGGAGTCAGTGCGGTTCCATTCATCACATCTTGATTCCCACAGGCTTGCAGTTCATTTTGCAAAAACAAAATACACAACTCAATAAAAGTACATTTACTTGTAGCAACGTCGTACTTTTCTTTCTGTGGCATTCCAGGGGAGTAATGTAATGGAGGAGCAGGACTTGCGAGAGATTGGGATCTCAGACCCAGGCCACAGAAAGAAGATCCTGCATGCAGCACGTTCCCTACCCAAGGTATAAACCACATTCAGTTGCCTGCAGAGACAGAAGTGCCAGTCTCGCTTCGATTCATATTAGTGACTGTGGTGGAATGACTTGCTTCTTGCAGGTGAAAGCACTGGGCTGTGACGGCAGCAGTTCCCTCTCCTCCTGGTTGGAGAATCTGGGCCTGAATGAGTACCTCCATAACTTCCTGGCCAGTGGTTACCGCTCTCTGGACTGTGTCAAGAACCTTTGGGAACTGGAAATTGTCAATGTGCGTAATTAAGCCTGATGAACATGGATTGTGAGGGGTGTCAATGCGGGTTTGTGGAAATTGGGACTTCTGATTCTGGATGTTTCTCTCTGCTCTCTTGAATCCAGGTCCTCAAGATTACACTGCTTGGTCACAGGAAGCGAATTACTGCATCATTAGCAGAGAGGCCTTATGAAGAACCTCCCATTAAGCCACCGCGGTTGTCTCAGATCAGGGTGAGTGCAACCTTTTGTGTACAAGAGCACTATAATCTGTTCAGTTCAACCATGCTTGGCTGGTTTGATTGTGGTAAATTGCCGTGTGTAGGATGTGCACCCCCCCCCCCCCCATGTTCCACAATCGAGGGGGAGTAGTATACACAGGTGTTAATATAACGCAAACATTTTTCAGCTTATGATGTTTACCAGTGTTAGACAGTACCTAGGATTGTAGCAACAATATTTCATGCAATGCGTCACGCCGCCAACATAGTAGGATGCCATCTTCAAAATAAACCATGCCCAGGCAAATAATGTACAGACATCAATGCCTAAGTCAGCTTTTATTTTCAATTTGTTTTCATTTGAAACATTTTGCAGTGTAATGGCTGACTTGACTTGTTTTCCAGACCCTGAGGCATTGCCATCAGAAATTATGGCTACTTGCTGCGACACAATGGCATCCTGAAAAAACATTCAATCGCTGATTAAGGTCACTGCAAAATATGACTTAATTATGCAGACATTTTGGGGATTTACCGCGCCTGTTGCCAGCGCTCAGCGCCGGACGCCCAAGTGGCTAGCAGCGCTGGGGCGCGCTGTCAAATTACTTTTCAAAGGCACTTTGTTTGACACAAATGACTCTGCGCACTTGGATGCTTGACAGCCCGATACAGTTGCTGTTGACTTCGTAACAAACCAGGCTAACTCAAATGTGCTGTTTTTAGCCGATGACATCACTACAGTCATTGTGATGTCACTTTACAAACAAGTGGTGCGTTTATGAGCTCGTATATGTCAGTACTTAGCTTGACAGGCTCATTACAACCCCTCAACAAAGCAACACTCAACAAAGGATTTATCTTACTGTCCCCACCGACCCCCCTGGCAGTCTCTTCAAACCAGGAGAAGTAAAAGGGAGAACCTTGACTAATACTGAAAAAGAGGACATTTTTCAACCATCTTATTTTATAGAGGAAAGTGAGACTGTGTTATGGGAATATGAAAGATATACATCTGCTCAAATGTGACCAGATGATAATAATGGACAGCAGCAAATCAGGGTCCCGTATTATACAAAGGTACAAAGAAAAAAAAACACCTTTTTTAGTTAGATTTTGCAGGAAGGTATTATACACGGGAGCATATAATACACAGGATTTTACCATATTTACGTTGATCATCAACGAACTATATGTGATTGTCTGCAGTGCCAAGACCTCCCAGCATCCCAGTCCTCGTTATCACTTGGTCAGATGGAGTCCTCCACGTGTCAGTCCATGGATCCTCTGCTTCCCACCGGGGAACCAGTGAGGAAGAGAGTGCCAGATAACAACTATGACGTCACCCAAAGGCATCGCAATGAACGTCGCAGATCACATGTGCGTTTGTCAGCAACTTCCTCTTCCAGAGGTATCTATGTTAGTAAAAAGCACCTGCCAGAGGTCTTGCTGTTGCTCTCCAGGAAAGGCAAGAGGAGCGGCACCGGGAATCCCGTCTGATTCTTCGCCCACCTAGTCTGGCAGCGCCATATGCTCCAGTCCAGAGCTGGCATCATCAGCCAGAGAAGCTCATCTTTGAATCCTGCGCTTATGAAGCCAGCGTGAGTTACGATCTTTCTGCCAGCAAAGTGACTGGCTTTGACTGTTTGGTGAACATGTCAAACCACAATCAGATCGGGGCTTCTTTACAGTACTTGGGTTCCATGCTTATCAAGGAGCTACGGGGCACTGAGTCCACCCAGGATGCCTGTGCCAAAATGCGGGTCAGTACGATGATATAATGTGATCTGAGTGCAAGAGGTAACATGTTCTACATTTTAGCCCAACCGTGTGTTCTTATCACTTTGTGTATTTGGCTATTTCTTCCAGAGGTCAACAGAGCAAATGAGAAAAGTCCCCACCATTGTCCTCTCGATTACATACAAAGGCGTGAAGTTCATTGATGCAGCCAACAAGGTCAGTTATGCTAATTGGTTATGCTACTTCATCTGAAAAGTAAATTTGAAGCTTGGGTCAGGGTCGTCCTTTTGGTGAGTAACTGTAGATTTCAGTGCTTTGTTGGATAGTAGCATACTTAGCACAAATATTCAAGTAGTTTTATTCAGTGCAACTCGAGACACACAATAAAATAGTGGTGGTGAACTCTGCTGTTATGAGGGGGGGGGGGGTGTTGTGGTCTTCTACTGACACCTACTGGTTCCAGCTTCACTCCTCATTTTGGTGCCAAAACTACCTGTTAACCGACCAGTGGCTTGAGTCTTTGGAGTATGTTCAAGCTGTAGTGTAACCTCCAGGCCTAAATATATGCAAATTGATTCATGACATCGATGCTTTTTTGAATGTATTTTCCACCTTCTATCCTGCTCCCAAAGTGCCCCCCCCCTCAAAATAAAAATGGAAGCAGTGTCTTTTGTTATCAGTTGCAGCTGCTGTGCAACAGTGTTTCACATTTACAAAATAGAATGACAATATATTCATATAAGTAGAAACTCAGAAGACATTAGAGAGTTTGAGCTAACCTCTTTCTCGTCATCTTGCAGAATATCATCGCAGAGCATGAGATCCGTAACATTTCATGTGCAGCCCAGGACCCGGAAGACTTGTGCACATTTGCCTACATCACCAAGGACTTGCAGACCAGCCATCACTACTGCCACGTGTTCAGCACTGTCGATGTGGTAATGACAACTGGCACTTCTTTTAGCATTGTGATCATAATATTATCAAAATACTGCGAAAGGAAATGGAGAACCCCGGTTGTGTGGTTTTTTTTTTTGTTTTTTTTTTGCATGGATCCCCCTTCTTTATTGTTTATGGGCAGGGCTGCCGTCAAGGATTTGAAAATCTGAAAAAATGAGCCCTTTTCTCAGTCACTCCGGTCAGAGCACAACATACTGTGCTTCAGGGATCAAAATAAGCCATTCTACATCGCAGTTCATGAGGCAAAATATACATTTTGTGCCTCAACAAAACACATTGAAGAGCAGGATTGAGAATCAACAACGGACACAGCCCCTAATAGCTATGCTAGGCTGGATGCAGGCGTGTTGCTTACATCACCTACTACGCAATCTTCACCACTTTTCTGCATACACTTTGTTGTCTGAAGCAGCTATAGATGAAAGAGGAGAGGATCAAAGTAAAAAGTGTCAATACTGTTGTTTTTTTACAATAGAGTCCAGAATTTCAATTTGGATTTTTGAAGTCTGCCAAAAACTGTTCTCAAAATTCTGTTTATAAATCCAAAGTTGAAACTCAAATTTATATTTGTGTTTGAAATTGCCCCTCTTAAAATGTTTCTAGAAAGAAAATAATTCGCTGCGGTACATGATGTGAATTCAAGAAATAAAAAAATATAAAAAAGGAAACCAGTTGTTAGTTTCTTATATTGTAATTTTATTGTTTAAAAAAAAACCCTTTCCTCTATATTAGAACATTGCTCCTCAAATTAAGTCATTGATTCGTCAAATTGCTCCGCAAAGCAAAATAAATTATTTTGAGCCTTGTGCTTAATACATTTGAAAGAATAATACAATTCTGTTATCAGTACAACACAAACTGAAGTTGCGTCAGCAAGAGAAGCGGCAAACAACCCCTTAGCTATTGACTTAATGCATGCAAAATGTCTTCTCAAACCATAGTTTTGCCGTGGAGACAGTTAAGGCAAAAAATGAAATATTTTCGGACATGTTTCATTCACAGAACGTAAACCTGCACCCTTTGTGATCACGCTCTCTTAGAACCTTACCTATGAGATCATCCTGACACTGGGTCAAGCATTTGAGGTGGCCTATCAGCTGGCTCTGCAGGCTCAGAGGACCAAACAGCAGCAGACCCTACCAGCGGGCGCTGCTTCAGAGCTCATCGAGACCAAGTCCAGCCGACCTGTGCCCAAACCACGAGGAAGTGTTCGGAAGTCAGGGGTGAGTCAAAATTTTAGTGTAGAAAACACAGAAGAAGAATTTAAGTAACACAGGATTCAAGATTCCATTATTTGGCGTCTTCCATTTTGAAAAGCATCCTATGAGAAGACACAGGAGACATTTTTAACATTGCTTGATTCAATCATTCCCCGAACCGCTTGTCCTGACTGGAGTCGTCGTAACCAACGAATGCTGGTCACCGCCTGATCAAATGTCACTTATAGACCAACAACCACTGACACTCATCCAAGGACGATTTAAGATAAGAAATAAGATAAGAAAGCCTTTATTAGTCTCGCAATGGAGAAATTCCCAATTCACAGCAGCAAAGTTATGAAAGGAAGTAGAACAACAAAATATAGGAGCTGCTGGAAAGGCAGCCACTCTCGCGGCGCCATTTTGAAGTCAAAATAACAAAAATAACATAACACAACACATAGGACACAGACAGTCGTGCAATCTTCACCACTTTTCTGCATACACTTTGTTGTCTGAAGCAGTTATAGATGAAAGAGGAGAGGATCAAAGTGTCCTTTCACCAGTGGGTCAGAGACATCATGTTAAAAATGTGCACACGTCTGCTACAAGCTAAGTTTCGAAAGCAAATACGAAGTTGTAGCGTCCATTGACGAAAAGAGATTAGTTCACTTCTCCTGTCCCACGTAATCCGCTTCAAACTCCAAGCCGCGACTCCCAGTTCCAAATCCACATCGGCGCTCCGCGCGAACGCTCCTTTCTTCTCATCGTCGGCTCCTCAAGCCTTACATCCATCCAGCCGCAGACCGTTCAACAGCACCGATCTCTCCGCTGAACAAAGCGGGGCTGTGAAAAATGCTGCCCATTCCAGGCGCAAGACACAAGCGCCCCGGGACTGTCCAGCAACGACAGTCAAATGGCGCCGACATTCCTCCCAGTCAAAAACAGTGCTGGTATACCCATGCTGCCGAGAAGGCACAACCACCAAGCACAGAGTCTCCTCCTTGATGAATGTCGTATTTGAAAGACTTCAATTAACATCACGTGCATGAACGAAAGGCCTGAGTTGGTCTTTGAACCAAGGAAAAGGTGCTAACCAGGACACCGACGTGCTGCAACGATTGAGTCACCAGAATCATAATCGTCGGTTGACCATTTCTACTTCACATTATCCTCCCACATCACATCTTGCTACTGCCGCTATCCCCAGACGGGGTGTTCAAAGCAAAACGCAACATGCTAGATGCAGGCCTCCAAGCTAATCTAATCATCCTCATTTGACCATGTTGATGTTAGCCCACAGTGAGCATTACACCATGACTGAGTGTGTGCTGCTGAATATGGATGAGCAAAGTACACTTCAGGGACACATTTTCGACTGGGGCTGAATTAGCGAGCTAAAAGGCATCATGTGGTGTTCAGCAGTCAGTGTTGCATGCTTCTCACATTTTTGCCATGACTTTCATATTATCATTTTTGCCTCTCCTTCCCTGTTGGCTATGACTCTCCTTCTCTGTTGAGTTAACGTCGCAACTTGTACGCCGGCATGAATCTTCCTTCCTCCAGTTCACGTGATGTTGCCTTCAGCTTCTCATGGCATTGTTTTTATGCCCTTCCCCACTTAGCGACTACATAATTGTCTCTGTTTTTGTGACTCTTTTTACAGTAAGTTTATTATTTTTTTGTGGATGTATAAGTGACACTTTAGTGACAGTGTTACTTTTGGCTGCCGCAGTTTAGTCTCCTGACTAGAATTGATCAGATTTGAGCAGCGCCTGTTCTCACATGTTGGAGTCAGGTCAACATTTGCCCTGCGGGGATAAATATATTTCCGGAATCAGAGTCTCAATAAACCCATTCTGTAAAGAGTAGGATAAATGTGTATTGTCATCTAATTTGTGTTTCTAGGGCGCCCTTTTGGAACAGGAGGGAGATTCCCAGTCACAGAGCGGCGCCACATGGCTCGTGGATCCCAATGAACCAAACCGTACAATCAGCACTAAGTATGAGACCACCATATTCTGAGTGGACCCCCCACCCTCCCCTCTTCCTGACATCTGATCTTGCGCCTGGTCTCAATTTTTCTCCTTCCCATTGCCCTTTGTGTGCCTTTCACTGCAACTCCATCGACCCTCCCAATCATTCCTTGAACACTTGTAGCAGTCTGATGTTATAATTCCTCTTCCAGCTGGTATTATTTACACTGCCAGCCTGCCAATCACCTTCACTGCTCGTTGCCTCTGTTTACCTTGTATGCTCCTTGAACTCGCTACAAGACACCGTCACCCTGTTCCCTCCAAGCCCCAGTCATGAATCTCACTATTGACTCTTGGCGATAAGACGTTTATTTTCCCGGTACTTTTCCTGCTCTGCTAGGGGACGGCCGCTCTGAGGCTTTTCACTCCTGACACCCATCGCTTTCCCACAGCTGAGAGGCTGCACACATCTTGCACATGGATGCCGCAGTCCTGTTATTATTATTATTATTTTTTTAATGTATCACTGGGCTTGAACTATTCTGTCTGCTTTACTTTCAGCAGTTAATTGAAATCCAAAGGAGGGAAACATCCCAAAACACTGTGATATGGTCATGTAGCTTAGCATTGAAGCACTTTTACATACGCCCTAAGTCAAGTGTATCTTCCCGTGTTTTGGCCTTATTTGAAAATGGGAAAGGGGGGGCTACATCACTCTGTTAATGTCTTTTAGTCCAGTTAGTTTTACTAAATTTTAACTGTGTGCATGTGTCATCTTCCCTGTAGCTAAACATGGCTGCCAGCCAGTATTCAAGGACAACCCTTTTGAATGATGGGTAGGATGTTATGTTTTTTGGGGGGAGAAAGGAGTATTCCCGAACCACCACCAGTCTGGAGAGCGGGGGTTGTTGGTCCGACATCACAGCGTCCTTCACTTCAGTTTCACTTCCTGCCCATCGGAGATGTCTCATAACGTACAGAGGGCGTGTATGATCTCCTAAAAGTGAGGAGTATCTTGTGTGTTTGTGTGTGAGTGTTTTTAAGATACAAAAAGTAAGTCATCATTTAATTTGTCCTTTATCATCTCATCCTCAACATGTGTAAATGTGGTCAGCAATCTTGTACGGAGTGGTTTCTTTATTTTAACCAAACTAAATTTACCAGAGGTAACACTACAAAGACCGTTTTCTCGATATGTAACCGGGTGCAGCTTTGGCATTTGACCTTGTTGCCATGTATTTTGATTTCATAGGACAGTTGTCCTCATGCAGCAACTTACTTTGTCTCCGTGCTCCTTTGTCCAATTAATCCTGTGTGATTATTCACCAAACCTGCCATGCAGGATGGTACTTCTTTGACTTTTTTTTGTTTTGTTTGCTGCAGTGCAAAAATAAATTAGGGAGAATACTTTTCTCACTGTTCATGGTACTGTACTTGCTGGCCAGCTGATGAATATACAATAATATCTATATCAGCTTGGGTGCGCTTGACAGTGCACTACATAGATAAGCGCATCCAAGAAATCAGCCACAGGTGAGTCATATCCGTATTTCTTGTGTTCACTGAGAAATGCATAAAAAGCTTTCTTTTCAAAGTGACTGTACTCGTTTATGTTGAGCACTGTACACTCGTTTGGTACGTCGTCAGACCAGTGGGATTAAATTTATGGTACACTGTCTTGAACTCGTTAATGAGGGCCCCTTCAGCCATCAGCATGGTCCCATTTTGCCTTTGCACGCCACTGAGGCGAAGAATAAATATTTTGGGACAAATTTGATGCAAAACATATTCTACATGAAACTAGTGGTCTTTATTTTGATACTTGAATGATTTTTGCTTTTATAGATCTCTATACAGTATGTATGTATGTATGTACAGTATGTATGTATGTAATTTTTGACTTATGTCAAAAGAGATTAAAAGGACTATGTCTTATAAAGTTACACATATCGTGGTAAACACCCTGCGTGAGGCTGAGGGAACACGAGGAACCTCACTTCAGAAAAAAAAAGATTGTAAATAATCTTGGGCTTCCCGTTTTTTTAATGATTATTTTCATAATTGTTCAATTAATAAATTGCGCAGTTTGAGATATTTGTCCTTGTTTGTTTTCATTCATAATAGTCATTTTTATGATGATGTTGAATCGGCCTGGGATTTATTTTATATTATTAGAGTCAGGGGCAGAGACAACCAATGGTTTAATGAATTAGAGAATGAAAAAAAAAGAAACTAATGAGAAATTTTGCTGAAATTATTTGTTTGGTTTAACTATTATATAATATCCAGATGGAACACCCTAAAATGTCCCTAGGTGTAAATGTGAGCGCGGATGGTTGTTCGTCTATGTGTGCACTCCGATTGGCTGGCACCTAGTTCAGGGTGCACTCCGCCGACTACCCAAAGACAGCTGGGATATGCTCTAGCATGCCCACGACCCTTAAGAGGATGAGCGAATTAGAAAATGAATCGATTGGGGGAAGAAAAAAAATAAAAAAACAAAACGGCAGTTAAGCACACCATTGACAGAAACGGAACTTGGTAAAACTGGTTTTTCACTTGCACCAACCGATTGGAATTAACCTTAAGGCACCCTAAATCTAGAATTACACCCACCATTCAATATTTTAAAATCAACACTGAAGGTGGTGTAGCACTGTCCTCCGAATATTAAGAAACAGCCCTTTGTTTGATGCCGTCAAATTTGACAACGCACCTCAAAGTACACCTCCAATAATTTTGTGACATACGAGGGCAACTACTAGTAGACAATTATAACACCCCTAGTAAAGTTATACTATTTGGTTTCATTCAACGAGTTGCTTCTAAATGTGGAGGGAAAACAACAGCTGGAATCAAAATAAATGCTCCAACAGTTTGGCATACATCAACAGGATGACATGAAACACTTGCTGTGTTTCTTGTTAGGAGTTTATTTAGACACCATTCAGTTCCAGCAGTAGTCAGGTTGCTTAATTGTCTCCACGTGACCACATGTGCAGAGTCGGATTGGCTTAGCACGGGACAGTTGAACCCAAAGTGCCCCACCCTTTTTCTCAGCTTCAGTGGAGGCAGGACGCACAACCTCAGAGATGGGATGACACCCACACACAGTTCACCTCAACCTGCCTACATTCATGTCCAATTGTCTGGTGAGTTATGATTATGCCGTACTCCGTTCGCAACTTGATTCCAGTGTTCATCTCTTCCCACCTTTACTTATGTCCTTCCACTGAATCAGTTTGTCTTTAAAAACTGTTTTTTTTTATGTTTCCTGAGAAGGTTAGATGATTTTTTTAAATCTCAACACGACGCTCCCCACATAGTCCGCAGCACTTCCTGTTTTCTCTCTCTCTTTTTGAGTCCAAATGACAATCGAAAACATTCGTAATGATCGTTTAATGCAAAATAGAAATTGTTTTCTCGTGAGGGACCCACTGTAGCTTGTGTAATCATTGATTATCATGCTTAATAGACTGAGTTAAGGAATCTACGTACTGCAAATATTTGCCAATGAAAGCCTGTAAGGGGAAAGTGTACTTAGCTTAAACATTAAACAACGCTTCTGTATTACACAATTTATGTTTAAGTTAATCATTACATTGAATGCAATTGTACCATATTGTTACACCCATACCATGCTATCACACTGAGAATTATTGTTTGAAACCCCCAAGCGCATTGAAATACATTTGGCTGACTGATCCACTTAAATGTTTCATGTACCTCGAGTGCAACGCCCAGTAATTGCACATGTCAGCGCTCACTTTAATGTCCCAGTTGTCATGAAGGTATTTGAGCAAGCTAAGTGACATTCCACTCACTATTTCATTCTGACTCAGCTGTGGGTGCACCCTGCGAGTTTTCTTCCTGAGCGCACAGGTGTTGGCTGCTTTAAGGTGCTGAACGTTCCCCCTTCATTCTGCAGATTGTCTTCATGGGAGGGATAGTAATTTGCTGACAGAAAAAAATAAGGAGTGAAATAGTATTTTGGATTGCATAATGTTTGCCCGAAATGAACCAATGTGTTAGGCCTGGTTGCTTCTCTGAACGTATGTACAGTGCAGTGAAAAAGTATTTACCCCCTTCCTGATTTCTGTGTTCTTTGCATATTTATTACGCATAAAGATTTCAATTCATGAAACCAATTTTAATGTCGCACAGAGACGGCTCAAGGAAATACAAAATGCAGTTTCTCAATGCCAATTTAATTTATTAAGGCACAAAAAAAAAATCCGAAATTACCTGTTCCTGTGTGGAAAAGTAATTGCTCCCTGAACCTTTTAATGGCCTGTGCCACCCTTGGCGGCAACAACTGAAATCAAGCATTTGCAATAATTGGTGATGAGTCTTTCACTTTGCTGTGGAGGAATTTTGGCCCACTCTTCTTTGCGGAATTACTTCTATTACGCCATATTGGAGGGTTTTCTAGCATGAACTGCCCGTTTAAGGTCACATCACAGCATCTCAATTGGATTCAAATCCAGACTTTGACTTGGCCACTCCATTTTTAAATTTTATTTTTTGAGCCAGTCAGAGATGTACTCACCAGTGTGTCTCGGATCGTTTTCCTGCTGCATGATCTAAGAACGTTTGCGTTTGAGGGTACAAACTGATGGTTTGACGTTCTCCTTCAGGATTTTCTGGAAGAGAGCAGAATTCATTATCCCATCAATCAAAGCAGGTTGTCGTGGTCCTGTGTTAGTAAAGTAGCCCCAGACCATCACACTGCCACCACCATGCTTCATTGTTGGTATCATGTTCTTTATCATCAAATGCTGTGCCATTTTTACTCCAGACGTAACAGGCCGCATCTTTTTCAATTTTTGACTCATTAATCCACAGCCTTTCCAAAGGTTTTTAGGGTTATCAAGATAGCTTTTGGCAAACTGGAGTTTTTTGGATGGTGTTCAAGGTTCTTTTGCAATCTCCCGAATGAGTCGCTGTTGCACTCTTGGAGTAATTTTAGCTGGTTGACCACTGTTGTTGACCACTCCTATTCCCAGTTTTCTCCATTTGTAGATAATGGCTCTGACGGTGGTTAGCTGAAGCCCCAGATTCTTGGAAATGGCCTTGTAACCTTTTCCAGACTGATAGACTTCAATAACTTTTTTTAATTATTATTATTTCTTCGGAGCGTGGCATGATGTGTTTGTTTCTTGAAATCTGGTATCCCACTTTACTTTGTCTGACAGATTCTATTTATGTGATTTCTTGATCCAACAAATGCGGTGCTACGGTGTTGCCTGTGAAATTGAACTCGTTTTCCCAAAGCAGGAGTTAGCCAGTCACTTTGTGATTTAACAAAGAGGGTGCAATTGCTTTTTCACCTAAAGCCTGATAGGTTTTAATTTTTGTACCTATTTGCTAAATGAAATCATCACTTAGGAACTGCATTTCCTTGGGTCTCTGTGTGATATTAAAATTGGTTTGATGAACAGAAACCTTTCTCTGTGATAAATATGCAAAGAACACAGAAATATATATGTATGTATGTATATATATGTGTGTGTGTGTGTACAGATAGATGGCTAGACGTGGAATGATTTTATTTTGAAGGTCCTCCTACAAATAACTTTGCATATTTCTTTCAACTTTGTTGATAAAGCAGTGATGATGTGAATACAAAACTGACCTTAATGCTTCAAACTCACATTGATTGTACACTGTAATAAAAATAACAGTTTCTTTTTCGTTGTCATGGTGACCCTGGAGCAACCACTTTAATGGTCTGTAATATTGATGGACAGACCAGAATACAGTACCTGATGTTGTTGCACTAACTTTCTGTGAAAGCTACAATTGAGTTAACTGCAGTTCTTGTACAAAGTTGGCTGCGCACTAAATTTTTTTCAGTGGTACAGGCACACAGGTACCTGTAATAATGTTTTCTTCTATTTCTTTCTACATCCATAAAAAAATTCAAAAGCGATTCTTCCTGAAATTCTTTTCTTAATTTGGTGATTTGAGGTGTAAACATAGAAGCCCCAACACCTTTGAAGGAGGGATATTGTGTAAAATGTAAATTAAAAACAGAATACAATTATTTACAACTCCCTTTCAACTTCTATTCAACTGAATACACTACAAAGACAAGATATTTAGTTCAACCTGAAGAACATTCTTGTTTTTTGTTTGTTTGTGTTTCAAGTATTCTCTCATTTTAAATTTGACGCCTGCAACACGTTCCACAAAAGATGGGGCAGGGGTAACAAAAGCCTGGAAAAGTTGAGGAAGCCTCAAAAAACACGTGTTTGGCACACTCCACAGGGCATCCCCAAAAGTCTCAGTTGTTCACCAGCAAGGATGAGGTTAGCTTCACCACTTTGTGAATACTACATGAGCAAATGGTACAGTTTAAGAATGTTTATCAATGTACAAACTGCAAGAAATGTAGGGTTTTCATTATCCACAGTCCATCAATAAATTGTGAGAATCTGCAGATTTATCAAACTTCAAAAGCCAGCATCTGTGACACTTTGGGGTTGTGCTCATGGCACGGGTAATTGGCACATTTGTGTAGGCACCATTCATGGTGAAAGCTACATAGAGGTTTTGGAGAAACCTCTGCTGCCATACAAGCAAATTCTATTGCAGGGACATTCCTGCTTATTTCAGCAAGACAATGCCAAGTCACACTGCATGTGTTACAACAACGTGGCTTCATTGAAAAAGAGTGCCAGCATTCCAGACCTGTCTCCCTTTGAAGATCTGTGACCCATGATGAACCGCAAAATACGACAAGGGAAATCTGGAGAGTTGAGCACCTCAAGCGAGAATGCGAAAGAATTACACCTAAAATGTTCAAAAGTCAGTGTCTGCAGTCACCAAGTGCTTATTGAGTGTTTTTAAAGGTCGTGGTAAACATGCCCCCGTCCCAGCTGTTTTTATGAATGTGTTGCAGCCATCAAATAAAAAATGAGTGCCAAACAAAAACGGTAATCCGTTGGAACAAATCTTGCCTTTGCTGTGTATTCAATTGCCTCTCGGTTGAAAATAATTTGCGAATCATTGCATTCAGTTTGTAGTCACGTCATCGAGAATAATCATGACTGACAGATAATTGTACAAATGATCATTTCCTCCTCCCATACAAGCCACTCATCGTAACTGACCCGCCCCGTGCTATTCTAGTTCCAAAATCAGGGGTCTGGACAGCTGGCTTTTTTTTTTTTTTTCCCTTCCTTCATGGGCCCCCTGATGCCATCTGGGCCCAGGTGTATGCACCGGTTGCACTTTCAATATTTACGGCAAAGGATTCTTCATAACGTCCTTAAATCATTAAATTTGGGGTTAGTAAAACACAACTCACAACAACATCAGTACATATACAGTGTCTGATAATTGTTGATTGCTCTTCATAGCGTTAATGGGAAATGACATTACCCTGGATGACCGTATACGGTGAGCCTGGGAACAAAAAACACCTGTGCTACTACTAAAACTGTTCTGTTAACATAGACGGCCTGCAGTACTGGACCAATTTTTTTTCTTTCATTTAACATTTTCTCCATTTCCACAGCTTGATGAACTACCCACAAGCCTCTTCCCTGTGCAATGTCGATGGGTGATACGATGAAGGATGTTGTCGCTTTAGCATGCTTGAGAAGCAAGGAGAGCAGTGGAAGCCATGACAGTGTGATCAGCATGAACTCAGGCTTTGTGAGTCAATCATCTCCTCTACAGAGGGCTTCCATCCATCCATTTTCCGAACCGCTTGATCCTCACTAGGGTCGCGGGGGGTGCTGGAGCCTATCCCAGCCGTCTTCGGGCAGTAGGCGGGGGACACCCTGAATCAGTTGCCAGCCAATCGCAGCTACAGAGGGCTTGTGTATCTGATATTCTTTGACTCAAGCCATTATTTCTGTTCATGTGTCAAACTACCTTCCATTTCATTCGACTTCAGTACGGCACGCAATAGATGACATCAGTGTTACAATAGTTGGTTATTTTTCGTTCTATACAAAATGCCGCTAGGTAGTTTTAATTAGTTTTTAGAGTGGGGTTGTTTTTGTTTGTTTTTTCAAAAAAGAAAACACATTTTAGTTTCGTTTTTATTCGTCTGATTATTAATATTGGCTTGGTTTCAGATATGGTTCAAGACATAGAAAAGGTCATGTAGTACTATGTAGTAAACTACAATTCCCAAACGATTGTTCAGCCTTCCTTCTCCTGTACGGAGTTAATGTCAAAATGAATGTTTAATGTTTAAAATGAACCCCAAATCTGATTTATGACATTAATTGATATATACAATAATGATATAATTATACAGTGGATCCCCGCTATGACCAGGCCGGCCCACGAGTAGCGAAAATCCACAAGTAATTGACACCCATTAAAATGCATTGGTGGGCAGGGGTGTTTTTAGCTCAAAAATGGAACCAAAATATGCAGATAAGCCTCCAATATGTGTATACCCCAAAAATCAGGAGTTCCCCTCACAAAATTTCAAAATAAAAAATGAACAAAAGATATTTAGTTATTTTTGGGGGGGAAATGAGGGGGAAAAGAATTGCTGAACTGCAAGTATGCACTCCACTGTAGTTTTATGATCTTAAAATGTAGATTCAATTAATTAATATCATTTTTAAGCACACGAATAGTCATTTTTATGAATGGGAATATTTTTTTCAATTTTAGATCTAGTTATTTAGTGACTTAATTGTGAACTATAATCATCTTGCATCACATACAGACACATGTCGTCTGGCCCCTTGTGGTATTTAATTGCGTTGTTGTCCATGGTTAACCCAATTAGACCATGAAGACCATCCAATTTAACAATTTGTTAGGATTAAATGGTCAAAGAGGGTCTTCTGGGATTTCGCTGGTTCTGCAAAGTGTAAAGGTATGAAGAAACACAAGCAACAAAAAATAAAACATGGTATGGTATTCTTTCGTTCCCGTCTAGTTGTTAGAACATCAAAAGATCTTAACTACATTGTGGTTCCTCTCATTTCTCAGAGTGACATTCAGGATGATAATGATGAAAAAGAGAGAGAGAGGTCAGGAGAGAAAGAAATGTGTCCAACGCTAAGGTATATTTGTCTGCAGAGTGAGGACAGCATGGAACACTTATCTGCTGAGGAGAGGGCATGCCTCATGTATCTGGAGCAGACCATTGAAGCATTGGAGGTGCAGGAGGACAGCGGACTATCGAATGATGAACCAGACTCTAGACACCCTCCAGAGAATATGGGTCTAAATAAAGTCAATGGTATGTAAGAAAATGATCTCTGTTCCTGGACAAGATGTTTGCTTGTTTATTTATTGTCATCTGAGTCATTTGTACTGTGCTTTTGTCTTGTAGCTATTTCCAGATTGGACTTCAAGACCAGAATGGATCAGCGATCGGAGACCTTGACCACTCTGCTGGGTGGCTTTCCCGTCGGCAAGAAACCTGTGTACATATCAGTAACTGAAGAAAACATAGCGGGGCATAATCTTTGGAATCAAACCTGTGAATCAAACTTCACCACTGCTTCTAAAGCCAGCACAGAAGCACTTAAAGCGTCTATGACGGTCATATCACCACCTCAAGTTCTGGTTACTGACTCAGTCCCTGGCCTCAACAAATCACTCGATACGCATACTGATGGACTGGGTTTACCGACCATTGACGACTCTCCAAACATAATCCCTTGCATTACTCCTGACTTAGACCTCAGTCTGATCCCACCACCATCTGCTTTCAGGGATGATCCGGGACCTTACCCAGAGCCCGATCCAGAGCCTGACCGCATCAAAGCCTCCCCTCACGTCAACAGCAGCAGGCCAGTCTCTATTGACTTGAAGCGGCTATATCAGAGAGCCTTGGAGAAGAGGCCACCAGTTAGCCCCCCTGTTAACAAGAAACCTACAGACAAGCTCAATATCAAAGCTCATCAGAGTCCCCTCGCCTTGGAGTCTCTTCTACCAATGAACCTTCATCCTGAAGCCAAAGAGCCCCAAAGCCCACCCTCTGTGGCCCCTAAACCCAAAAGGCTTTCATTCAACTCACTCTACCAAACACAAACGGAAGTACCTAATACGCCCAATGGGAACGGCGACCGACAACCGCTGAACCAGGAGAGAATCCACCTTGAGGCCCTCCAGAAGATTGGGCTGCTTAAAGGTTCTGTGACTGATCCAGGCCCCACGGCGAGTCATAAACTTTCCCCGCAAACACGAAGGTCATGGGGACCTCTTCCAGCTCTGAGCAGTCCGACACTCCCGAGTCCATCCAATTTAACACCATCGTATCGCTTCATAAGCAGTGCGTCCTTCTCGACTGCCTCGGAAAGTCCGTTTGTCTCCTCTGCCTTCAGTGACCATGGCAGACCTTGCTCGTCAGGTCGGGAACAATCTTCTGTGAACAATATTTTAGCGAGTTCAAAGTATACTCAATTGAAATCGCCTTCTCTCACATCGTCAGACCTGGTCAAGCAGTTAACCAAGGTTACAGGTTCCCAGTCAGGTGCCATGGAGCACACCGGGCTCCGCCGAAGCCGCCCTGTAGATCATCATGAAAGAATTAGTGTTGAGCAGTGCCTCACTCATGCCACCAGCCCTGACATTCGGCGACGTGTCTCCTCCTATTCTGCCCTGCAGCACTCGAGAGACTCTCACAAGCTGCCTCGGCCGCATGGCATCAGTGTACTAATCCCCCCTCGAGATGCAAATGGAATGGACCGCCGTGATGCCCTGAAGAAACTCGGACTGATTAGGGACTAAGATGAGCCAGACACCCCCTCAAAATACCATGAAGTTCTTACACATAATTAATGACATGTAAATAAATACAGACAAACATTCCCTATTATGTTCAAAGCTGCAGGAAGCCGGTGTATTTCTCAATGGATATCCTGTGTTGATCAACATCTCAATATTATACAGTGGACCCCCACATATTCTCGATTTGGCACCTGCAGATTTAGTTGGTGTTTTTTTTGTTTGTTTGTTTTTTCGCCTTTTTAAAAAAATATTTATGTATTTTATTATTTATTTGCTTTTGGCGGGGAGCCAATCATTTATAGTGGTATTCTCCACGGAGTCATTTGGGGGAGCAGGGGGTGAAAAGAAAGTTGAAATGCATCAGAATTCGAGGATTTTCGCTGTCTGTGTGGCGGCCTGCTCCCTGTCCCCAATGAATAGTGGGGGGTTCACTGTACTGTGTACATGTACATATCCACTTAGAGTACCTTATAAGCTTCCTCATTAGCCTTGATTGCAGACATGCACACTATTGCACTCAGTATATCTCCTAAAACTGTCAGTTAAGCACTCAAAGATTCATGTTTCAATCTTAGAAAGAGAATACATTACATTATCCTGATAAAGGAAATGACGGATGTCTGTTACTCTGTTTTCTGCCTCTGCTGACGGCAGGAATTTTGGCAACATGCAACGTTTTCATTTTTAAGATACCGCATTGAGGCACTTGGCAGGATATGAAGTCAAACAGCAGGAAGGTGGTGATTTTAAAAAACTATGTTCTGCATAGCTTGTCCCTCCCTTTTGTGACACAAGTGCAAAGATTTTACCGTAGCTGCAAGGGGATACGAATGTCAGATGTTGCCTGTAAATAATTCTTGTCTTCATTGTAGTTCTGGAGTGTCACCTTCAGCCGTGTCGGTGGCTTTAGAGTTGATCAGAAAAGTGTCATTATATAGATTCACTTTGACGTGCATTTGAAATGGGACATATTTTGTGTGATTAAGATTCTGGGTGTGACTGTTCGTTTGTCTATGAGTGCCCTGCAATTTGTTGGCAAACAATTAAGGGTGTCCTCAGCCTCCTGCCCGAAGACGCCTGTGTAGGTCCCAGACCCCCTACCCTCGTGAGGATAAGCAGATCAGATAATGGATGGATGGAAATCTATTTATGTCGTGTCACGTCATACACTGAGGCACATGTCGCCGCCTCGTCTCCAGCACACTTATCTAATGTGAAGTTGCGAGAACTGGTGCAACCCGTTTTTTTTTTTTGTTGTTGTTTGTTTGTTTTGTCGTATACTTTTGCTCCGTGCCATGTACGGCACGTTGACAAGCTGCGTGTCTGTCTAAATAACATGCCTGACGACATATTAACTTTGGGTTTGTGTATTTGGAGGGAATAGAGCTTAAGAACAAGTTGTGTTGTGTTTTCAACTTCTTAACAAGGCACGCTACGGTAACTTAGCCAGTAGGATACTGTGAACTTGGCCTAAACTAATGATTCACAACCTTTATAGAGCCAAGGCATATATTTTAAGTTCGAAGTATTTTTCTGATCAATGAAATGAAATTTGATCATTCGTAAAAGCTCTCACGGCACGCTGGTTGGGAATCACTGGTAAACAAATATTCATTTAAAAACAAATACATAAAATAATGCTGGCCACTAGAGGGCGGTCCTGATTCAAACATCCAGCGCCACTTGATAAAAGAGTTGATGAGAGCCAAAATGTTGGACAAACCCAATTTAAACTACACTGTTGCCTACTTAACCCCCAACAATCTATTGAGACAGCAATAAAACATGCTAATATTCTCTCCGTTTTCATTTTAGGGCACGTTGTTATAGTGCATGACTGTGTGAAAGAGATCAACCTTGTTTTACTCATTATTCAGAAAAAAAACCCCAGCAGACTATATCATTTGTATTTGTTCAAACATAATCCCGCACTTCACCACTTCTCCAACATACAGATACAAGGGCATTGTCATGAAAAGTGGGTTTTAATATTTGCAACGACCTTACATTAGCATGCACGTCACGAAAGAGCCACAGGAAATGTTAACAAATTGTCCTCCTCAACAGTGTGAAAGTAATTGTCTGGATCTTTACTGCTGATCATTAAACTCTGAGCGAACAATGCAAAATCGATGTCTTGAAGTCAATATCCGTTTATGTGGACTTCAACTCTAAACCCGTTGTTTTTATCGTTTTGCAATGGCATTTATACTAGACGACTACCGTAAGTCTTAGCTTTTAGTATGACTACATTTTATATTGGTGGGCAAGTTGCTCAAGGATTTTATTCGTCATGGTGTCATCAGGACCCAAATATAAACATGCCTGGTATTGTTGAGCTTCGAGATATGGTCTTTCACTTGAAAGGGGGGAATTAAACATGGCTAAAATCTTTGGTATTTCATGACGCACAGGCAAACCTAACATAGCTTCTGCTGAAAAGTCTCGTTGCTTTCTTTACTTGCAAGGCCATCAAAGAGGATTAGCGCAGACAAAGTGGCACAAAGCCATCGCTGAGGTTCAAACATGCCCGACTCAGGGCTGCTGAGTCGACTCGAAGCGATAGTGTGGAACTTTGACCTAATCATAACAATAATTGAATGTCCATTACAGCTTTGCCAAATGGTTTCAGGCAATCATCATTGAGCCACTCACGGCCAGAAAAGTCTTTCGAAACGTGCTGTGCCGCTGTTAAAATGTTGGAGTCCATAGAGTATCATTTACGTTGGCTCTTTAAATTTGTTTAATGGGAATCCCAAGACATTGTCCTTGATGGATTATTTTTGGAAACTTGCCTCAGAGCTCAGTAAGTACAAACGATGTGGGGGGGGGGGGGGGGGCAATAGTTCTTTGCCTTTTCACAATCCAACAAAAAGCAGCTATTCTTTACTATATTTATTTATTTATTTATTTTGCCGAGAATAAAATATAATGAGCCCATGCTGGCTTTTAGGAAATGCTTCATTTTTTTTGCTAGCTGCCTCACAGAAATAAAGTTTATTTATGATAGCCTAATGGCTTTGTGCGAGGGGCAAACACACAGTTGACTATTATGACAGCAGGACCTTGGTATTCAAATGATGAAGATAAATGAAACTTGGCATCTATTGTAGCAAAGAAAATTACATTGTTTCTACTCACACGGGATGTAATGTAATATCCTGCAGCTTTCCAACAATAGCAGACAGCATGATCAGTCATTGTGCCGGTTTATTCCTCACTCCATTTTAAATATACTTCCATTTATTAATTCAACTTTTTTACTTTTTGCCGTTTAATCACTGTTGATTGTCTAAAGAGTGAATTGAATTATGAATTCCTTGCAGTTGAATAGTGACTGTTCCAAGGGTGCGCCCTGCCTCTCCCCGATAGTCACCTTTGACAGGCTCCAGTTCACCCTTAAGCTTACTGAAGATACGTTACGTTGAAAAAAAGGTTGTTTTGAATTTACTCCATTTTATTTCGTCAAGTGGTTGTATGAATGAAATTATTTGGATCCAGATGCATTTTTGTAAGTAGACTATAATTCTACTTATAAAATGTATCTGAATCCAAATGGTCTTGTAATCCTGGTTACAGGAATCAAAACCTTTGCGAAAATGAAGCTGGTTGTTCTTCATCAAATCATCCTTCCACTGGAAAAAATGGTATGTTGCATTCACTCAATTTTATTTTGTCAGGTGGTTTCTTTGTAGACTGTTCATCTACTTTTAAAAAAATGGATTGGGGATCCAGATTGATTTTTTTTGTGCAAATAAGTGAGTAAATTCAACATACCAGATATATATATATATATATATATATATATACACGCACACACACCACCACCACCACCGAAAACGAGACATCTAAGTCAAGGTTTCTAGAAAAGTGTGCTTCTTGTCAGGAAATAGACAATTGTGTGTTGAAATACATTCCTTAAATAGTACAGGCGTGTCGGGAAAGAATAATTTTGAATTGTAACCGGGATAGCAGTGCTCTTCTGATCCACTTTATTGCCTGTCTGCTGGACACGCACTTGCACATCTGACAAAACATGACCCGAACCCCCTCAAGCGCTCGTGTGTTCACTCACATGACTATTAACTCATTCACTCCCAAAGACGTTTTTAAACGTCTTTTCAGACTTGGTCCAGAATTGGCTGGTACGGAATGAGTTAAGCCTGTCTGTGCGTTGTCAACCTGCTGCAACAATACAAAGAATAGCCTATACGTTTGGAACATGAAAGGGGATCTCACTTGAGAGGGGAGAATATCAGAGCCTGAGGGGTCTGTGACAAAAACACCAGTTGGAAGTTTCAACTCGTGTGCATCACACAACATCACAGAGACCTGCTGTGACAATGTTCTATCTGACATTGGCCCAGAACAGCACCAACAACAGAATTGAAATGTCAGGCACAGAAGTGATTTTTATGATTTTGCCTCGAGCGAGAACAGCGCTACATTTGAAGTAAAACAACGTAGACATGATGAAAGCCTTAACATAACAGTTTACATAATGTGGTTTTTACCATTGCGGAATTACAGGTAGAATGCGCCCATTTTCAGAGGCTGAAGCATTTTTGCATAGATCGCTGTAACGGAAAATTCAGTGTTGCCAGTGTTGTTGTTTATTTTTGTCGACGCGTGTAAACTTTCACAGAGCAGGTTGAAAAAGTATGTTAATCCCTTGGCGAATGACTTCTTCAGGAATTAGTTTCCTGGCATTCCACAGAGAGGACACTGAGAATTTGGCGCTGCCCATTCACACAGTCCTTGACCATAAATGATTTATATACAAAAATTACAAATGTTGGTTGTACTTTCATTCATGTCAAATGTTTAAATACTCTTAATTGCTGACAATTTTTGTTGCACTTCGTCACCAGGCCGCCAATTAACACGCTGTTTCCATATCTGTAAGATGATAAGATTTATTTTTGTAATTCCTTCCTGTATCATACAGCCTTTTTGTGTGCATGGCCAGTCAGTCTGGAGATTTCTGGAACTTGGTCTTCCCCCACTTTTGAGATAAAGTGTCAGTCAAAAGATTGGGCATCCTTGCTCAGCCCATCAATGGTAAGGTGTGTCTCATGCAAAGGGGATGTGGTCAACAAGTCCACAAAAGTCAAAGTTAATTCCATCTGTAGCAATGGTTCCCGAGTCAGAAAAGTGGTGTTTTGGGATGTGGATCTTCCGACGACACCCTCAACCTGATGGCTTTGTTTAGTTACATAAAGTGGTTGGATGAATTTTAGGGGGATTGAAAGTCTTTTTGTACTTACTTTCAAATGTTTGTCCAAAAGTATATTTGCAAAAAGCTTTAGCCACTTATGCATTTATTTACTAAGAATGCCATTAAAATGTTCGAAAAATGTCCCTTACTGTGCTCAGATGATGCCTCCGACCCCTGGAGTATAGAGTTTGGTTTATTTGTGATTTAGGGTGGTGGACGGGTGCACTCAAAGAAAAGCCATTTTGACAAAGTGGGAACAGGTCAGACAGCGAGACGAAAGTCGTGCATACACATGTAGTGGAAAGTAGCAAGAGTGTGCGATTTAAGAGACTATATTCCAAGTTGATGGGCTCAATCAATAGACGGAAGATTCATCAGATGAAGTGATGTTAGTATTGAGAACGAAAGTAGGCCAGAAAAAGATGAAAGCAGGACTCCCCAGCTGAAAAAAGTGGGAGCAACGCACATGCTTATTTATTTTTGTATATTTTTTGATGACTCTCTTTCCGCAGGAGTTCTTTTCGGCAATGATGCTGCAAAATGAGATTTTTGACAGGCAAATTTGTGCCTTTTAAGTCAGACAGGTTGTCTATGTGCGACACCTCTTGGACTCGGCCTCTGTTGCACCACGTTAACGTTTGTTGGCACACGTGAGGCTGTGGTCTGGAAACATTCCTTGGGCAAGCCCACAGCTTTGACCTGCGATGCATGCACTATAAAAAAAAAAAAAAAATAAAGCCACTCTGCTCCCCTGCGGTGCTTGCATGGTGAGTACCAAGAGATCCTGCTGGGCCCGCGGCGATGTTGGTCTGCAGCCCCCGCCAGGAGGGTTGGGGTGAAGTGGAGAAAGTTTTGTGCTCTGAGCCTTGGCTGTGAGAGGAAAGCAAGTGTGGAGCTGCGATATGTTTCTCTGCCTATGACCATCCGGAGGAGAACATCAGGGTCGATGCAAGGCTCCTCGCTTAGTGTAGCGCTGTAGTCGAGTGCGGGGGCACTTCCACACGCTTCCCAACATGCATCCATTTTCTGTTTATCTTCCTGGAGCAGCTGTCGGAGCATTATCTTTGTGCAATACGTCAGTGAAAATGAAAACACAGCTTGTAACAACAGTCTTTCAGACAACTGGTTGCCACATATTTGTCTTGTCTTTTGTAAAGTTCGAATTCCTTCAGTTTTCCCAAGGCATGTACCGTTTGGAATAACTGAGCTCCAATGTCTAAACAGTAGATCAGGGCAACTTTTAACAAACTCAGAAAATTCTATATTATTTTAAAAAAGCTGATAAACATTGAGTAGGAACAGAAAAAGGGAGTAAGGGGGGGGGGTCCTCCAAAAAAATCTGTGAATATACAAATGCATGGATGCCACACTGCAAATATGCTGGGATCGACTGTAGTTTTAAGTTGTAACATCACATTATCCTACCCTACATTACAAGGTGAGTAGGTCTAATGATATTTTTTTTGTTTTGAGGCTTTGGAATACAATGTAGGATAAAAATAGTGCCTCAGAGAATATTAAGATTTTGAATGAGTTGATTATCATGGAATAAAAGTGCACAAAATGATTCTTGCTGATTTCTTGTTCGGTAGTTTTGTGCCGCCCTTGAATGGTCATTTTAATGCAATAGAGCCCTTTGCATTGGCAAAAAAAAAAAAGCAGTTAGTTTGTTTTGTTTGCATCATAACCTTTGTTGTTGCGTTAGGGTAATGGATATTTTATTTGTTCATCAAAAAGATTATTACATATTTTGCATGTATCCCCCATATTTAAAATAGCATTTTGTCATACATCTGGTTAGGAAGTGCGTGGTGCTATGTGGCACTGATGAAAAATTATGGCCCCGTCCAGTAGATATTCTTGGTCAGTTCAATTATGGCTTTTTTCTTTCTGTCATTACCACTGCATGTGCATGATTTGCTGCATTTTAACAATTCGTCCTGTTATGTTGCCTATCGTGGTTACTGTATAGTTGTTGTTCCCCCCCCCCCTTGCATTTTACATTGTGTAGCTGGAAAATGAGAAACTGGGAATGTGTGATAAAAATAAATTCTTTCTTACCTACAAAACTGAAAATGAATACGAAAGATACTTGCAGGTCTCTGGGCGGCTTCCTGCTGTCCCACTCCTCCATAGCCGGTGTGGATTTTATGATGTGGCTCATAAATTAAACATTGCCTGGTCTTCCCTTGCACGTCTGTCGACGTAAAAATAACTTTTGTTTTGGTGCACAGTGTGATGCCTGTGCACAGCCCCCTGTCTTTAATGAAGTGTTGCCATGAAAAGTGCACAGATCCCACTGCTCAGACTGTGTGGCAACCATACTGTGACTTTCTCAGACTCCCCCAGTGGCTCTCGGAGCTCATTTGGTTATACGGGGGCTCACCATTATCCAGAGATTTGCACACAAGGACATGCGATATGCATCCATATCCCTGATGGGAGTTATTTTAATTACACTGAATGCTTTGGCTTTGTGGTGCACATTTACATGTTTAACTGTTCGTGTGGATGCAAACTGGGATTTCTGAGAAGATTGTTCTGTTGTGCTGAATGTCTCATTTAACGAGGCCCCTGGTTTGTGGCAAAACACACACTGAGCTCATTTGAATGTTCCTTGCGTAGGGTGACATTATTTTAGATGAATGCTGCTCCAGGCAACGGTCTGATTAGACAGCTGATAATGAAAAATGATCACCTCTCCTCCCTTTGACTGTAAATCACTATTTTTAGATTTTGCTCCCTTGGCATTATGCCATGAAGGTAGAATTATCTTCACTCTGCCTCGTTTTGAGGTTGTAATTATATTTGATGAAATAGATAAAAAGTATACATGGAAGCAGCGGGGATAATTATTGACCTTCCAGTATCATGTCAAACACAAATGCACCAACAACTGATTCATTTTGGTCGTAATGTGGACGACGGAAGTAAGTGATGGGAGGATTATTATTTTTCCTCTACAGAATGCTGCTTGAAAACAAATGTCACTCACTGGCCCTGCAATGTGGCATACTCACACTGTGGGTGGCATTGAGAGATTTTGATTCATGGAAGTCGCTGATGGTGTAGCGGGACACTCGCCTGATTTGTGTGCAGGCAGCGTTGGATTGGTTCCCACTCAGTCACGGTGTGGATGTGGGTGTGAATGGTCTATATGTGCCCTGCGACTGTCTGGCGACCAGTTCAGGGTGTAGCCCGCCTTCCGCTCAAAGTCAGCTGGAATAGGCTCCAGCAATTCCCCGCGACCCTGTTCAGGATAAGCGGTCTTGAAAATGGATGGATGGAAGATTCATGGAACTGGTCAAGTCTCAGTCCTCTTGGGGGTGATGGTGAATGCGGAGTGCCGCAGTGGTCTGCAAAGCCAAAGTACCGATGGCTGCCAGTGAACAGTCTCTCAAATCCCCTTAACTTGTAAACTCCACATGTTGCGAGTTTCACGTGTCGTTTAGGTACAATCCGGCCCAAATGTGCTCTGCTGGTTTCTGGCAGGGTATTAAGAGGGAAGTGTGACAGTGGAGCTGCATCTCCTCCATGCACAGATAATATGGTATTTGTCAAGTTTCTGGAACCAGATGACACAGAACATAATTGCTTTTGGTGATTATCAAAAGCTTTCATCACTGTTTCTGTAAACAATTACTGATTGTTTGCTATACCACCTGAGGAATCAATTCACCTTGATCTGGATTTTCGACAGCTGGAACCATTTCAGCATAATAAACCAATTACAGCAGGACTTTTTTTTTTCTTTTTTGGTAATTAAGCAATTCCCCCAAGGGCATTTTCTTAGATAATACAGAGTGGTTGAGTTAAGTAGGGTTCAATTCTTCGTGAAGAAATGCTTCTGCATGGCTCCAACAAGAAGTATCACATCGCCAGATGACCTTGGAATGATCACGCTCCGAGATTACAGCATCAACAGGTATCTATCTATCTATCTATCTATCTATCTATCTGTTGTGTGATTGACCGTTTTTGCGCATGCGCAATCATCAAGGGAAGGCACGCGAAAAAAGCCAGGTAAACAGCACCTGCATGAAGATTATCGGTAAAAATAAATAAATAAAATTAAAAAAATAGGCAGGCAAAGCTCTTGCGTTAGAGGGGAAGGAACAGCTCGTAGTGCATCGCGGACGCATCTCTCCTCCCCTTTTCTTGCAAAGTCCGGCGCACTGCTTCATCTCTCTCTCTCTCTCTCTCTCTCTCGAAATGACATTGGTCTGCCTCGAAACATGATAACAGATAAGCCTCCCTGCGCTCCGCGTTGTCGGAGTGTCCGCAATGACGACAACCTGAAACAAAAATTAACTGGCTTGAATACGTTTTTCAAAAAAACAAAAACATAAGCAAAAAAAAAAAAAACAACAACAAAAATTAAATTAAAAAACGGGGGTTCGCACTGGATCCTTGTCGCGCGCGCCCACGAGGAATAACAAACAGGAGAATTTGGTGGCGCGCACTCGCTCCGCCGTGCTCCCGCACCTCGTAGATCTTGGCTAAAGTGCTCAACTGCAGGCAAAGTGAGCATGTATGTGCACGGTTTCATTCCAGCGAGCCTTGGATTTGTTGGCTTCTGCCTGGTCGCCTTTGTCCAACAGCCTGCTTCAGGAAGTAAAACCGGCCAAGGTAAGTTTTCTACTCCTCCACTTATTATCTAAGTGTAGCTGCTCCGGGCTGGGGTTTTTTTTTGTTTGTTTGTTTGTGTGGCCGAACCTCTGTGTGTTGTCTTTTTAATTAAATAAACGTTTTTGATGCATTGCTGATGACGACATTTAACTGCGCTCCCAACAGAGCTACTGATCACTAAAAAATACACAAAGTAGTGCGAGTGTTTTAAAGACACGATTCAAATCACTTCATTTTGAAGTGCAAGCACCACACGTTAGCAGTCGACTCGCCTTTTTATTTTTATTTATTTATTTTTTGCGGTCACTTTTGAGTCATCAGAGGACACTCACTCAAGTCAAATGAAGTTTGCTGTCATTGCAGTGCTTGCCTTTGATCTTGAGGAGCACGAACGGTTATGTTTCATCGGCCATCCTGCAGGTACTTACGGCGAGACTAGCGGGTGGCATTTGTCACAGTCCAGACAAGTATTTGACACCTGGCTGTAACGCACATACGCAGGAGCCCGTGAGTGTCAAGACACTGCAGCTTCAGTGCCGAGCTGGAGCTGCCCCGCCGCCTGCCCTCTTGCTCTCTTGCTCTCTTGTCCTGTGAGAAATGCTCCAGAGCACACAGGCGGCCCGGCCTCAATCCGCCCGATTCCCGACACCTTGCGGGAACAAGCGAGGCACAGTATTCCACAGTGATCCCGTCCCGCTTGGCCCCTCGACACTTCATGTTCCCACAATACAAAATGCCAAGCCGGCCCTTGCCAGAAAGTATTTGCATGCAAAGAAAGACACATAATGGTTTGTGTTCGGGTGTTGATTCTGGGTTGGTGATGTTTCACACACACACAAAAAGACATCTCTCGCACTGTCGACAAGGGAAAAAAAAAGGGTGGTGGTGGTGGTGGGGGGGGGGGGGGGTTGGTGGGTGACTATTTTGCACCCTGGGTGGTCTGTCCCCCACTTGTGGGAAAACTCAATATTTACATTTTGCAATTAGAACTACTTTTTCCTCACTTTATTCTCCGCAACATCAATTATACGCTTCCTTGTAGAGCAGTGTTGGTGTGAAATGGCGTGCACCTGTTTATTGGTCACTCACCACTGAGCAGCCACTTGCAGGGAGCATTGTGACTATTTGTGCGGCTACTTCGTGCCTCAACTGGAAAGAAACATTTTGCTTGACGTCAGTACCGCTAGCGAGTTGACCAACTGTAAACTGTCTTTTTTTTTCTTAAAAACTGCACAGCTTGTGGGCTCAACACTTCGCCAAGGCAGATGTGTCTGACAAGCATCTTTGTCTTTCATCAATGTCAGACTAATCATGGCACTCAGACATAAGTCATCACTGAGTGGGAAGAGTGGGTGGGAAGAGGCACAGTGGAATGAGTGAGGGAGAACTTAAGGATGTGATGGAGACGATGACAAAGAAGAGGAGAATGGTGGAAAAATGGAGAGACTGAGTGTGCCGAGACATGCAGCCACATGGCGGCAAAGTGCAGCGGATTCTAGAGGAGAGCCCTAGACGTCATGGCAAATCACTTTCCTTGCAACACAGTCAAGAGCGCTTCGCTAATGCGGCGGCACCAAGGCAACGGTTGGTGTGGGCCTGACATGTTGCTGTGCTTGGCTGTGTTGGTGTAACCTCTGCTCCAGGGCCTGGGGGTCTAAAGACGCAGGGCCGCCGGAGTGGGGAGGAAGGCCACGTCTAGGTCCGGTCACACTGTGGGAACCGAGCAGCCTTGGCAATATGAGACCCCCGAGTGACGGGGCTGCTTACCTAGAGATGCTGCCGACCTCCCTCCACTCTGCAGAGGAGACGAGAGAGAGAGGAGAGGGAGGGCAGGGGGAGCCCACAGCCCACCCACCCCTGACATTCACTCACCCCTTTCCTTTTTGCACCCAACTCTTGCTTTGTTTGCTTTGTCTTCGCTTCCTTTCCTTTGCATTTAATGAAGTAGCGGTGCTTTTCCTACTTGGCCATAGGGAAGGCCAAAGTTGCACACACACACACACACACACACACACGCTCACACACGCATGACAACCCAGGGCATTTATATTTTTGCATATCAAAAAGCCTTGGTACTAAGCGCATTTGACACTCTGATCACTGCTGCAAAAGTGATCAAATGCACAGATATTTATTTATTTGGAAATGTGTAAGCTTGGAAATGTAAATGAAGAAAACAGCAGAAGTCCTGTTTCCAACAAGAGTTCAGTTCGTTGTTCTTTTCCAGTGATAAGCGGTGAGGTTCATGACTGGTGAAGCATTACTCCTCTGGAGTCGGATCTAAAACTATGAAGCCCAAATAGAAGACTAGCTGATATTTCATGACCTTCATGGAAAACGTGTTTCAAATAAGGTCCACATTGAAGTTTTGAAGATATGTTTTCGGGCTGAAACGATTCCTCAAATAACTCGATTAAAAACAAAAGACAAAAAATGCTCAAGGCATTTTTTTCTGCCTCGAGTACCAGCTTATCGACACGTGCACCCCTCAGACGTAGTCAAGTATAACCACAGCAGCAATTGTGCATGCTATGCATGACAGTAACATGCTGCGAACGCGGTAGGAAAGCCAACTTGAAAATAAACCTTACCTTAGCAAATAATATACTGTGGCTCCCTACTTATGCATGCTACATTGTGGAGTTCCTCTTACTTTGTACTACAGGCACTGCGTGGTGAAATCGAAACAATTTGAGACAATATCAATGCGGTCTGTGAGGACAGAGCCAAAACAGGAGCAGGCATGTAGAATGCAGAGTGAGGAAGCTGGCGTATCTGGTGAGTGTGTTGACTTGTTTACATCTGTAGAATTGTCAACAAAGGTCATATTTAGCAGCCGCGGTAATAAACAAAAACACCAGTCCCCAGATTGACTAGCGATGTTCTAACCTTTTTTTCTGTTGGAGTAGAAGGCGATGTTCAAACGTTTTTTTTTTTTTTTTTATCTGTTGGAACAGAAGGTGGCGCATGTTTCGATCTGAACTTGACTGTAATCGTCGCAAAGCGATGCTGATTGCAAAGGTAACCTAAGATTGACACGGCGAGTGCACCGGAAAGAAGTACATGGGCGATCAAGTCCAGTTTTCACAGACGTCTAGTTGGAATCAAATTAAAGTGGCGCATTTCCATCTTTACATAGCAAAAAAAAAGCTGAAAAATTAATAAATAACTGGACCGTGGGCAGAAAATGTACTTGTTAAACTGAACCTAAAACCAGCAATGAATTACTGTACTCTACGCCCTTCATCAGCTAAAAAAGGGGCCTATAAAGTTAAAAGTATGTTGATATCAATCTTTGTCAGAACAGTAATGTTACTTTATTGTTTTCACAATAGAATCCTGAGTTCTGATTTAGACTTTTGAGGTCTGCACAAAAAATGGTCTAATCATTACAAAATGGCATGCATATTATATATATACAGTATATATATATATATATATATATATATATATATATATATATACACACAGTATATATATATATATATATATATATATATATATACACACAATTTGCTTCTCTACACAATGTGAATTTTAGAAATAAAAAAAGATTATATAAAATAGAAAACCAATTGTTCATTGCTCTCTTGTGACAAGAAGCTAGTCTTAGTCTGTGTCTGCCTCTGTGTGCAGGGCAGGCATGCAGTGCCTGAGATGGGCCGCGCCTCAGGGCAGCCCTCGGTCACTCGCCGATGATGAATGAGCCGAGGGGATCAATCCGGTGTCACTTTACCCACTCAGCAAACGCACACACAAATCATCTGCTTGCCAAGTGGCGTGCCAAGAGCACTCTACGTGTTGTTACACAGCAGCTCAGAAAGCGCTGAGATGATTATCTTGCCATTATTTGAGTGGCGAACACACTCGACAATACTGTACTGTCCAAGGCCGACGCTGTTTGATTCACAACAAAACTAGGATCAGTGGGTGTGCGCTGAGGACAAGCTCGAGTGTACGCCAGCGATGAGTGATTGTAGACTGGATAGAAATCACTGCACTTCGCAGGCACACATGCTTTTTTGATGCCACAGTTTCAATGAATTGTGCAGTGCGAGCAATGATAAGATAAGATAAGATATCCTTTATTTGTCCCACACTGGGGAAATTTACAGTCTACAGCAGCAAGATTGTGGGTAGAAAGAAGAAAGAAGAAAAAAAACAAACACCGTTCAATTAAGTGCAATATAAATACAAATATGGATAAGGTCGCAGTGCTATTTACAATTGTTTTTCACATCATTTAATGAATTTTTTTTATTCAGCAGCCTGACAGCAGTCGGTAGGAACGAGCGGCGGTATCTCTCCTTCTTGCAGCACGGGTGTAACAGTCTCTGGCTGAAGGAGCTACCTAGTGCTGTCAGGGCGGGCTGGAGGGGGTGGGAGGGACTGTCCATCATAGCTTTTAGCTTAGTTAGCATCTTCCTGTTGCCCACCTCCTCCAGAGTGTCGAGGGAGCAGCCCAGGACAGAACTGGCCTTCCTGACCAGTCGCTCCAGTCTCTTTCTGTCCCTGGCCGAGATGCTGCCTGACCAGCAGACAATGAGCTCCATGTTTGCAGGCACGACCAAGCCTTTTTTGTGTCACTCACTTTTAGCCTAAACACTGGAATGTATCACCACGACATTTTCCACTCTGCCAGCACGGGTTAAAGATGCTGTCCTGAAGCTATCTGACTTACACCGTAGTCAAAAATGCCAATTTCATCTCATTAATCACTTGGGCTAATAATTATGTTGCTATTAATTAGCTGCTTATTTAAGTGAAAGAGCTAGCACAGCACCGCTGCGGTTTTTCCTAGGGTGTATTGTTAATGCCCTACGTATTCATGTCACCTTATAAGTTTCTACATCATGCTGATGGCACACTGGCTAGAAATAGGTCAACTGGTGTCTTAATCATGGTGAACTCTAATTTATTGGTCTTGAACAGGGTTCGGCCACATAAATGCTGGAGGGGGCCACAAATTATCATCAGTGCTACTGGGGCGCCACATAGGACTACGTACTTCTTGACCAGACGTATGACAAAATGTTATTTTCATTATGGACAAAGTAGGTGCATATAGGCATAAAATCCATGCCCTTAATATATTTCATTGTTGATGATACATTTTACAATGCATGTATAAAGATCTGCTATTCTAACAAAAGGTTTGAAGCAAACAACAACTAAAAAAACAAAACAAAACTACTGAATAATGAATAATAAATCCACATTAAGTGCAATAATTTATTTTGGACAATATTTGCCTGTAACTTGCTCGCATGTGCAATTGCGCATGGCTCTCACCCCTTGATGAGAGCACAGCAAATGCATACAGCCCATTAAAAAAAAAAAAAATCTGAACCTGCGGTGTATTGACATTTTGCATTGTCATATTTGCCTCGTACAAAAAAAAAAATCTTTGGCATGCAGTTTATGGAGCAGGAAGAAAAATGCTTCAAAGAAAGACTGATAATAATTACAGACTGATGTCATGTAATTATTGTCACCATGGAAGACGCCCACTAACGTTTGTTTTACCTTGTCTTGACCTTATCTTTAATGTGCCTTTTTGTGCCTAATGTGCCTTAACATTACGTTATCCCCTTAGAGCATAGGTGTCAAACTCAGGTCCTGGAGGGCTGCTGTCCTGCATGTTTTCCAAGTCTCCCTGTTGCAACACACCTGATTCAAATGAACAGGTTCAATGTCAGGCTTGCGCAGAGCTTGCTGATGATCTGATCATTTGAATCAGGTGTGTTGCAACAGGGAGACTTGGAAAACATGCAGGACAGCGGCCCTCCAGGACCTGAGTTTGACACCTATGCCTTAGAGGACTTGCTCTCTCTTAATTAATGCTACTGGGGAGTTTCCACATGACTTGGAAGCCCTGGAAAATGTTTGACCAATTTTCCAGTCATGGAAAACACATTGAAAATTAGAAAAAAGTCAAATGTCCTGGAAAAGCTTGAGTTGCCCTGGAAAATTATTTTTCCTCCCTCTGCTGCTCCCTGCCTTGTGGGTAAATGCAAACGGGTTTAACAGATATGTATCAATATTTCTCTTTTCGGCTGCCTTCAATGAGCAATGTTGAGCTGTCGTGCTTTTCTCTTTTTCTTCACCCCACGTAATAGTTGGTCAAATTGTAAACTTCCTTAGAATAGTTCTGTTGCCCAGTGTTTCCATCTAACTTTATTGCCAGTTTTACAGACTTTTCAGAACCAAATAAGGGTTCATTATTCTTATTGTTATTATTATTATGATCATTATTATTATTATTATTATTACTTCAAGTGCGAAAACTAGTGACTTTCAACTCAAGAGTGGTGCTGTAGTGCTGTATATCGAAGGTGAGCTTTTTCTCCCTGTCTCTGTCTGTCTCCTCTGTTGAGTGACAGTAGCGGGCGTGCCACCACATTTGGTCGAGCATTCTGAGATGAAACACATCTCTGGTGTCAGTCGACGTGTCGATGGCCAACTTGTCGCGCAATTCGCATGAGTTGTCGCAGCTCCGAGCTGCTTCGCGTCATCAATGCACAAGCTGCGAAGGAGCACACGTTGACTGGCTCGATCAAGGGTCTTAGCTCGGCAAACATAGTCAAAGCACCTGCCGCCACCCTGCTCACTATTTGACAAAATATGTGATGAAATAAAACCCACCTTGTACTGATTTTTACATCTGTTCCAATGATAAGATAGCCTGCAAATATTTACCACAAGAGACTTTGAATACTGAAGTTTAGCTTTCTCTAAACGGTGTGATTTTTGAGAATATTTTCATATTTACTGGGCTCGCTAGAGTTCTTAAAATCCTTCTTGAACTTATATCGAACAAGTGAAGTGCCTCAACAATGTTATTACTGGAACATGATGCAACAGTTAATATGGTTGACCTTTTCAACTATTTTATACTCATATATTGTTGATGAAAAGCATCACTCAAGTCACCCTTCACTTTCATATAGTTTGTATGGTAAAATTGCAAATACTGAAGCCACAATTTATAATATATAATATATGAGTGTTGCAAAATTCCCATTTACTTACGTTGATAGGCGGCCCGGTGGTCCAGTGGTTAGCGCGTCGACCGCACAGTGCTGAAGTGCCGGGTTCAATCCCAGCTCCGGCCTCCCTGTGTGGAGTTTTCATGTTCTCCCCGGGCCTGTGTGGGTTTCTCCTGGTACTACGGTTTCCTCCCACATTCTAAAAACATGCATGGCAGGTTACCGGAACACTTGAATTGTTCCAAGGTGTGAACATGGTTGCTCGTCTGTGTGTGCCCTGCGATTGGCGACCGGTTCAGGGTGTCCCCCGCCTACTGCCCGAAAAAGCTGGGATAGGCTCCAGCACCCCCCGCGACCCTTGTGAGGATAAAGCGGATCGGAAAATGAATGAATATGTGTATATTGATCGATCGATCGATATATATACACACACACACACAGACATACATACACATATAGTGGCTGGATAGCTCAGTTGGTAAGGCACCGGTTTGGTGTATGGGAGAGGGGGTTCGAATCCCACTTGGGGCAATATGAGCAATATGAGCACATAACACCATCCAGTGTGGGTCATTGGGCAAGGCCCTTCCATGTCTACCTCATACAATGATAAGAGACAATAAAACGAATGACATGCCGGCTCAGACGTTGCCTGGCCAAACAAGCTCTGCGTCAGGTGCTGGGGAACCAGAGGACCTTGATTAAAAAATGGGCTGCTGGAACAAAGCGGAGATGGGCGAGATGCGATAACATGGCTCTGTTGGAATGCTACTCCTCAAGCAACCCTAGTCAGAGGGGTTACATGCAGAGAATGTGGGCTGAATGGTTACTTCGCAACCCACAGTCACGGTTGACCATGAAACAACTCATAGCTCAGTGTTCAACATCCACAAACGGCAATTGCTATCACAACTTGAGATTGATGAGGTACAACGCAGATTCCATGGTGAATGGTCCCAGGCAAGCCCCAACAAATGCAAATGATGAGATTGGGAGGCCAGCCCCAATGAATGAAATGCTGAGCGAGGCAGCAAATGACCTGAGAGCTAAGATCATTGCGAAAATGAAGGCTGGGCAACCTAGAAACAGATTACAACGGCTATGTGAAGTACCACCTAAAAGTCTCATGGAAACTGTGAATGCAGCACTGAGGGCGATCCCTACCGTAACAATCACGGAAACGAATGAACTGATATATGCTTCAGCATCAGCGATCCTAGGGATGTTTGGCTATAAGAGCAATATATATATATATATATATATATATATTAGAGCTGTCAGTTTAGCGCGTTTTTATTGGCATTAATTTCAATGAATTTTAACGGGATTCAATTTTTACTCGCGAGATTAACGCAGCACACGTCACAGCGGATGTTACGTTGCTCTATCAATAAAGCAGCAACAAAACAACAAGCGCGCTGCACAGGTCCACGCACGTTTGTTTTGCCAGCCTGGACAGCGCGAGACACCGAAAACGGATACTTAAAGAGTTTATGAATGGAAAATTTACTTTTAAAAAATTGCCAGATTATTCCACTGACCAGACCAAAGTTAGCTGTATGTTTTGCAGTAGTAAACTGAGCTATCATCATAGCATGTCGAGTCTGAAGTACCACTTAATGGCCAAGCACACAGCTGACGTGAGTACTCCGCCCCCTCGTCTAAGACAGACAGCGATGGATCATTTCAAAGCGAAGAAAATGGATAACACGACGAAGAAAAAATTTGCTGAAGCCATAGATAAATATATGGCGACTGCATGCGAGCCTGTGAACATTGTCCACAGCTCGACTCAAGCTGAAATCATTCGCATTGCATCTAACGACTCCACTATGGATTGCCAGCGAGAGCCTCCATTACAAACTATGAACAGAAATTGTACGTAGCGGAGAAGGCTAAGTTACACCAAGCGGGAGAAGACACTGTTTTGGGAGAGAAATAAGAGACTAGGTTGATGAGCCTCTGGTGAATAAAGAGCAGGCATTCTGTTCAGTTCGATGTATGCCACTGACGCGATTGTTACTTGTTTGGAACTATTTTGTGTGGAAGGTTACCGTGTTCCGTGTCCATATAAATAATGGGGGTGGAGCTTCTCTGTGTTCGTCTGACAGCGACGGTGCGCTGAGGCACGTCGAGAGTTCAGCGGTGCAGTCGTAGCGACCATACTGAAAATAAGACGTCTCCCGTGTTGTCATCTAACCAAGTGTAGTCATCCGAAATGATGTCTACACAAAACCGTAGAGAGACTTGCGCGCAAGAAGGACCAACAGAATCAACATAGCCTGACTGCTGTGTTCAAAGCAAACTTGAGAAAAACGAAGTATGCAACCAAGCCTTAAATCCACTATAGGCTGAGTACTAGTTTACCTTAGATATGCACTTTATAATGTTATATTGCTCTGTTTTGAGTCCATAAAAAGAGCTGTTAAAGCAGCTGTTGTGTGACAAAATATTTTTTCACTGTTGTTGATGGACAGTAATATTGTGTGAGAGATTATGTGTGAATAACTGCTCCAAGTGAAAAATGTTCATGTAAAATTGAAAATTTAAATTGTTATTTCAGTAAATATGTGCATTTTGCACATAGAAAACTGATTCATGATTCCATGTTGATGAGAGCATTAAAATGGGGAAAAATAGGACAAAAATATTAAAGGAAATTCAGAAACAATAAAAAACGTGTGAGTAATCATGATTAATTTTTAGTTCATTTGAGTTAATTATGACAGTTGCGTTTTTAATTTGATTAAATATTTTAATCGTTTGACAGCTCTTATATATATATATATATATATATATATATACTTCGAAACCCACAGTCACGTTTGACCACGAAACAACTAGTAGCTCAGTGTTCCAACATCCACAAACGGCAACTGCTGTCACAACTTGAGATTGATGAGGTACAACGCAGGTTCCATGGTGAAAGGCCCCAGGCTGCCAGATCAGAGGAGGAGGTCATACCAGAGATTGGGAGGCAAGCCCCAATGAATGCAGATGATGAGATTGGAAGGCCAGCCCCAATGAATGAAATGCTGAGCGAGGCAGCAACTGACCTGAAAGCTAAGATCATGGCGAGAATGAAAGCTGGGCAACCTAGACACCGATGTCAACGGCTATGTGAAGTACCACCTGAAAGTCTCATGGAAAGTGTGAATGCAGCACTGAGGGCGATACCTATCGTAACGATCACGGAAACCAATGAGCTGATATACGCGTCAGCATCAGTGATCCTAGAGATGCTTGGCTATAAGAGCAACCATGGAAGCCATGAGATACGTTACTCACCATGGAAAAGACGGTTGGAGGCTAAGATCAAGGCGGCTCGGAAAGATGTGAGTTAATTGACAGAGGCCCAGAGAGGTGTGATGAAAAGGCCGATACCCGAGAGGTACATCCAGATGACCATACCTGAAGCACTCGAAACTGCCAAACAAAGGCTCCAAGCCTTGTCCAGCCGCCTAAAGCGGTACACGAAAGAAAATGAGGCCAGACGAATAAACAGGCTGTTCGCAACACAACCTGCGAAAGTGTACGCTCAGTGGCAGGGTCCTAACAACAGAGCTGACCCACCAAGAAACTGAAAGGTACTGGAAAGGCATATGGGAGAAGGAGGTTGCACATAACAGCAGTGCACAATGGCTGGTGACCCTGAGAGAGGAGCACAGCAACCTCCCTGAACAGAACCCAGTTACTATAACAGTGGCAGACATACAGGAAAGAGTCTCAGATATGAAGAACTGGACAGCACCAGGCCCGAAAATGGTCCACACCTACTGGCTAAAGAAACTCACAGCACTCCATGAGCGCCTAGCAGCACAAATGAACCAGCTGCTGAGGGATGGGACTCACCCAGGATGGCTAACTGAAGGGCGAACGATCCTGATCATGAAGGATCCCTCAAAGGGTGCAGTCCCATCCAACTATCGGCCAATAACCTGTCTCTCCACAACATGGAAGCTCATGTCAGGCATCATTGCGGCTAAGATAAGTGGACACATGGATCAATACATGAGCGAAGCACAGAAGGGCATTGGTAGAGATACCAGAGGAGCCAAACATCAGCTCCTGGTTGACAGAACAGTCGCACAAGACTGCAGGTCCCGACATACCAACCTGTGCACAGCCTGGATTGATTACAAGAAAGCCTATGACTCGATGCCACATACATGGATCACTGAATGCTTGGAGTTGTATAAGGTGAACAGGACCCTAAGAGCCTTCGTTGCGAACTCGATGAGGATGTGGAAAACCAGACTTGAAGCCAATGGCAAGCCACTTGCCCAAGTGTCCATCAAATGTGGCATATACCAAGGTGATGCACTCTCCCCACTGCTGTTCTGCATAGGACTGAACCCCCTAAGCCAAGTAATCACCAAGACAGGCTATGGATACCGCCTCAGAAATGGAGCTACGATCAGTCACCTCCTCTACATGGATGACATAAAGCTGTATGCTAAGAGCGAAAGGGACATAGACTCCCTGATCCACACAACCAGGATCTACAGCAGCGACATCGGGATGTCATTCGGGCTTGAGAAATGTAGTCGGATGGTGACTAAGAGAGGAAAGGTAGTCCGCACTGAAGGGGTCTCACTCCCTGAAAGAACAATAGCAGACATTGAGGACAGCTACAAGTACCTTGGTATACCACAAGCCAATGGCAACCTCGAACTGGCAACAAGGAAAGCGGCTACGGCCAAATACCTCCAGCGAGTGAGGCAAGTCCCAAGAAGCCAGCTCAATGGCAAGAATAAGACCCGGGCAATAAACAGCTATGCCCTGCCAGTGATCAGATACCCCGCAGGAATAATAAGGTGGCCAAAGGAAGAGATTCAGACCACGGACGTTAAGACCCGAAAGCTCCTAACCATGCATGGAGGGTTCCATCCCAAATCCAGCACCCTGAGACTGTATGCAAGCCGAAAGGAAGGAGGCCGGGGACTAGTGAGTGTGAGAGCCACTGTCCAGGATGAAACATCCAAGCTCCATGAATACATCAAGGAGAAGGCTCCAACGGATGACGTACTCTGAGAATGTCTCAGACAATGGGGAACAGAGGATGAGGCGCTGGAAGAGGGACCATCATGGGAGGACAAGCCCCTACACGGGATGTAACACCGGACCATAACTGAAGTGGCTGATCTGAAGAAGTCCTATCAGTGGCTAGAGAGGGCTGGCCTGAAGGACAGCACAGAGGCACTCATCTTGGCTGCTTAGGAGCAGGCCCTGAGCACCAGAGCCATTGAGGCCCAGATATACCACACGAGACAAGACCCAAGGTGTAGGTTGTGCAAAGAGGCACCTGAGACGATCCAACACATAACTGCAGGGTGTAAGATGCTGGCAGGGAAAGCCTACATGGCACGTCATAACCAGGTGGCTGGCATAGTCTACCGAAACATCTGTGCGGAGTATGGACTGGAAACCCCAAGGTCAAAATGGGAAACACCTCCGAAGGTGGTGGAGAATGACAGAGCGAAGATCCTGTGGGACTTCCAGATCCAGACTGACAAGATGGTAATGGCGAACCAACCAGATATCGTGATCATAGATAAAGGGCAGAGGAAAGCCGTTGTAGTGGATGTAGCGGTCCCAAGTGATGGAAACATCAGAAAGAAGGAACACGAGAAACTCGAGAAATACCAAGGGCTCAGAGAGGAGCTGGAGAGAGCCTGGAAGGTAAAGGTGACAGTCGTGCCTGTGGTGGTCGGAGCACTCGGGGCAGTGACTCCCAAACTAGATGAGTGGTTGCAACAGATCCCGGGAACAACATCGGACATCTCAGTCCAGAAATGTGCAGTGCTGGGAACAGCAAGGATACTGTGCAGAAATCTCAAGCTTCCTGGCCTCTGGTAGAGGACCCGAGCTGAATGAGGGACGGACACCACCCGAGGGGTGAGATGAGGATTTTATGTATGTATGTATGTATAAAGCACATGCACACGCATTTAGGTTGGGTGCAAAACCAATCTAGTCTCCTCAATTGCCAGCTTAAACAAACAAAAGATGTCCACTGAAGAGACAGCTCTATGCTCAAAAGTACAGTAAGTACATTCCACAATTCGGGGACAATGTGGCCCTTCATTAGCTCAAGGCTCTATCATGTTTAGTTTTTATATTTTTGTGAGTAACACGACACAAGTAAAAGTCAGTTCGTAGGGCACAGTGACCTAAGAAGATGATAAAATCACACCGAATCCACCAAGTGTGGAGGATCCCGACTATTCAGGGCTATGTGAGTGACTGTTAACGTTTTGTACGGCATCCTGAAATGAACAGGGAGCGAGCGCAAGGACGACAGTGACTGGCGTCAGTGAGGAGGGGAGTGTAGAAACTTCTCAAACTAGCTTGTTTGTTTGTTGAGCTTTAATCTGGAGAAGATGTTCTAAATGAGGCCTGGGATGCATTTCTGCACTGTGGCATTGTGTTTGAAATGACAAAAAGTCACTCCCCTGCTTCCATCTTCTTCTCACCCTGTCAGTGGCCTTTGTCCTGCGTGCAGATGCGGTGGTCTGCTGACAGCATCGCTATTGGTGTCGGCGGAGGATGGAGGTGGTGTTGACGGCTCTCTGTCCCCTCCAGTCTGAAACTCACCTCTCACACCCCCTCTACCCTCCAACCCCACCAGCGCTTACTGAGGAATCACTGCGCCGCTCCTCAGCCAGCTGCAGCAGATCATTAATCCTCTCAAACCACCTCCCCCTTTCTCCCCCCAACCCCGCACCCCCTCCAGCCTCGCTCCACCGCCGAGCCCACATTTGTTTTTTCTGTTACTCACCAATGGGACATGTTGAGGATCTCGAAGAAATATGAGTGGTGCTGTCATCTTCCGAGGCTCTCTTCATCCTCTCTCTTGTCACCTGTGGGCTGAATAATGCGGCCATGTCGCTCTTTGAGCATTGAGGCGGGAAGCGGCTTGGGGGTCAGAGAGGGACGTCATTAGGCTAGCCTTGTTGTGGTCAGTGATGTTTGAAGGGGGTTGGGGTCACAGAGAGCCTTGTTTACAGACTGTGCATGTTTACATTCCTGACGGCAAGCGCCAGCTTTACTGTTGGAAGTGAAAGGAAATGCTTTTATTATGCTGAGTAATGGAAAATCTAAGCCATCAAGGAGTCCACATAACAAAAAAAAGAAAAAGCAAAGTTATTTATTTGGTGGGTTCTCACCAGTGCATTCAAGGCATGGAGGGTGGAGGTGGTGGTGGGGGTCATTCGAAATGAATTTGAGGTCCTCAATGGACAAAAGCATGGGAAAAAGCTGAGCCATCCTCTGGATGTGGGGTCCTTCTGTACCTCTTACAATAGCATGTAGTGGTGGAACAGTAGCATGATAGCGCAACTGGAACAAGACCACATATGTTGCGAAAGAAATTTTGTCAATTTTCTCATAAAACCGTTTATCATTTCACTCGGTGTTAAGAAATTGGCAAAATTCTTCATCTTACTTTTTACTCTACTGTATATGTCACAACCACAGAGTTGAAGCTCCAATGCAATATTTCTCCTGTTCGTCAATGATCCATCATTGAAAGGGACTGAGCTTTGTGAGCCGCACCATGAAACACTTCATGCGACCTTCTAAACCGATGTTTGTTAATTGTCGCGTCTCACGGTTTTTAAATGAGGTGCTCATTCAGTCACTTCCAGGAGGTTGAACGTTTTATTTCAAACGTCTGCTTCACAACTCACACAGAGAAGCATTCACTTTGTAACTGGCTTTGACAGGGGAAAAAAACCCTAAAAATATCACACTTTTGCTGTAATTGCTATGTTGCCATCTTTATAGTTGGTACCATAGCTGGTGAAAGTGACCACCAATGAATGTAATTGCTGTGCGCAGGGGGGAGAGTGCATGTCGTGTCAGTTAACTCCTGTTGTATAAATATAAAGTGTTCAGCTGGACTAACTGCCACCCTCCGACCATATCAAATAAACTGCACGGGCCAAGGATTTGTTAAGGACACGTGCCACACAAGCTGAAAAATTCATTTGTATGTTACAAATTAATTTCTTGCCACTCCAGCTCGAGCGTTCTGCGAAATTCTTAGACTGAACAATTCAGTATGGTACATATTTGACTATCAGCTGTCTGTCATGCCATTCCAAAAATATTTATATGTGTGGACTCCCTTAATTATTGCAAAAAAATGTTTTGCATCTGGAAGTGGACTGGGGGTCTGAGCTCCATTAAGACTGCATGCCAAAAGGAATAAATGGGCACAAAGGCACCAAAAAAAACTGATTATTTTAAAACTGCAGAGATGTGGCAAATTCATTGTCATTGGAATGTAACCTTCAAAGGCTTTTAATAAAGAGGTCCTTTGAGGTTTCCAGCATCTTCATAGATCTTGAAGTTTTGTCATAAATTCACAAACCCTTACATTGATTTCAAATGGGGAATAAGTCACTTAAGTCACCTTCCAAAACTGAAAATTCAATAGTCACCATTAAGAAAAAAATGTGTTTATTTGTCTCACTCCCTCTCCTATCAGCTAATAACTGCCCAGAGGCCAATCCTAGCACAGTATTTTTGCACCATGTAAGGAGAACAGTGTCTGTCATTGCAATGGCAACTTCTCTAATTGCCTAAGATTGGTGGACTAGCCAGGCAACCTTTCAAGGTGCAGTAAGTGCTGGCATTGCTGTTGAGAGCTTCAAGACTGGCAAGTGCAATTCTCGATTTGACTTCTACAGCTTTAGAACGTGTCGTTGTGGTGTGTATTCATCTATTCATGTCTATATTTAAAGTTTTTTAGTCAAGTGCACTTGTAAACGGTTAGATGATTGTGGAGCACAACCAAATTGTCAGTCTGACCCTCTATTGAATCATATGAGTCTTTGAGCCTTTGGCAGCAGCTGCATCTGGAGGAGCACCAGGAGGTCACAAAACATCAAACGCTGTACAGTCATTCAGGGTGACACCATGCTGCCTTCAGTGTTTGGTTGCAAACTGACTTGCAGGCAATTACCACAGGCGCCACACTGCGGGTTGTCCGAGATTTTTTTTTTCCTCTCCCCTGAAGTAAATCTCTCTGAATCGCCATCAACACGTCCTAAAGCCAGTGTGTCTGAACATGTTGAAATGCCCCTGTTCTGATATCACCACCAGAGTCATGAGAGAGCTAAATGTGCTGACCTGGCACTAACGCTTCTAGTGAGAGCAACTGGATAGCTGGTTGAAAAAGGTGCCAGAGCAGAGGATGGGAGATGAACTGTGAACCCAGCTATGCATAATCCTTGACAGCTTGGTCAAGGTTGTACGTGTGAAGATATATCTCTGAAGCGTATATGTGTACTAATGATGCTGAATTAAACACTTCCTTTTGGTTTTAGTGCTGATGATTTTATTTCAAGGACACTCATCCATTCACCAGTTTTTTTTTTCTTTTCTTTAAACAAGGTAAAGGCACAGTTTAGAAAACAAGTAATGCTTTTTTGGCAGAGTAACACAGTCAACTCTAAAATTGAACTGGGATATTCTTTATTTTTTCTTCATGGTTGGTGGACATCAGCAGGGAGGGCTGAGGCGTTTGAAGCAGTGATCACAGTTTTCTTGAACGCAAAGGATCAGTCAGTGGTCGTGATTCCTCAACATTTAGAGTGTGTGAAGGATGAGTGTAAATATCCCGAATGGAAGCAGTTGATATTTTTATTCACAAGGCTGGCTGGACAGCCAACAGTGTGGCCCTTCATTAGCTCAAGGCAATCGAGACTAGAGTGGGGTGGGGTGGCGTGAGATGCTAATTTTTGTGTCCGTGTTGACGTCTGCATTTAATCAAACCACTTTTGGGCATGGTCAAGCTACCCCATTTTGAAGATACACAGCCAGGCATGGTTCATGTCCTCTTCCTGTGTATCCGATTTCATTCGTTGGGTAAGTGACTGGAAGTGCAGTTGATAAGTTGCGCATGGAGTACTGTAAACATTCTTTAGCAGGTTTTTATTTATTTATTTATTTTTGTAGGTTGTCACAGTAGAGCATCAGAAATTACCCCCTTTATTTAAATATAAATGGACGACATGGCTGCTGGTTGGGCAAAAAACAAACAAAAAAACCCCCAAAACCAGTCCATTTACGTAAGAAATGGGCTGACTCAATAGTGGATGCATAAGGACTTTTTCTGGCCTCCTCTTTAAAGACACAGAGGTGGCAGCTTTTGACTGTCATTGAGAAACAACCCTACCTAGCATTGCAGCTGTTAAAGAGATGTCATAATGTAATGCAGTTTTATCCGAACTGGAATAGATTTCCAGAAAGTCAACGAAAAGCACTGAAGAGTTTTCTTGACATGAAGGTTGTTTTACCCCAACTGATCCCTGCAAGAGAAATGGGTTGCTTGTTCAGATATAACACTTTAGTTTACTTTTCTACTTATTGATTTGAATGTTGTGACAGACACAACATTAATCCAATCGAATTTTTTTCCATCAGCTCTTTCCCTGATATGTTTGAGAAACACATTCAAACTGTTTGGCGTGGTTATAGATGGATTCCAATTGTTGGTCCACTCCCATTTTCCTAACGTAATTATCTTGACATCACCTCCATCCTTGTATGACCACAAGCCTAAGCAACGTGTAAGTGTGGCGCTGGGATGGGTAATTACAGTTCTTGTTCTCAAGTAATTATATGTAGAAAGGCGAACCTGAGAACACCTTGCATGGAGTTCATCTCCATCCTTACTCCCCCGCTGCTAGAAACTCATGGAAATGGACAATAGTGTCTAATATACTGCACTGTTTGCAGCTGGTCCTTATTTCATGAGGAAAGCTATACTCATGTCATGTCCTGTGTGTGTGTGTTTTTTTTCTGCACCAGTTGGAGTGGAGGGCGTTAATCTTCAGCGGCGTACCTGTGTCTGCTTTTCTAATCAAGCTCTGTCTTGTATTTGAGGACTGCCAAGCAGCCGAATTCTCGGTTGGATTATTGACCTTGCTTGCTGTTGCCTCAATTGATATTTCTAAACCTTTTGCTCATGTTCGTAGTCACTCTTGTTGGCTTAGATTCGCATTTGGTAAGTTATTCTTTGCCAAGCGTTTATCTTTTGATTTTGTTACAGGTATTGGAACTCTTGCCATTTCGTTAATTAGTTAATTTCAGTTTATTCTTTCACCTTGCCTTTTGCAACTTTTTGTTAATATCGTACTTTTTCTGGCTCTTTGTCGCCACTCCAGTCTTCTTTCCCTGAATTGATTGCAGAGTTACGTCAGGTGTCCCACCACCCAGTTCAGGGTAGAGAGGCCAGAGGTCGGTTATTAGTTTGTAGTCGCGGTCGGCAATCGGTAGCTGACTACTCCAAGCCGGAGGTCGGTTATTACATTGTAGTCACGGTCGGCAATCGGTAGCTGACTATTCCATTGCTTTTCACATTCTGGCCACAGAGAATGGATTTGATGACTGTGCTTTACGTAGCATCTTCCGACGCTGACTTCACACCTCTTAGAAAGACGACCTGGCCATCCGGGACAACACTTCTAACCTGGAGGACCTCATTGCTCTGGCAATTAGGTTAGACAATCACATGAGGGAGAGATACCGGGAACGCGGGTTTGAATAGTCCAGAGCATCGACCGTTACCCTCAGTGTTGACCGATCGATCCTGGGAAGACACAATCTTCCGACCAGAGACCGCCGAATTTCAGAGGAGCATCACAGAGACACTGATGAACCCATGCAGTTAGGTGGAGGGGGACTTCAGCCCGAGGAGAGGAGGAGGCATTCCAGACTGGATCTTGCTTCTACTGCGGTCTACTGGGTCATCAGGAGGCCACTTGTCCGACGAGACCATTGCGATCACCCCGTGTGTCTACTCAGCTTGGTCTTCATGAATCAAGCACCAAGGGACTTAACTCCGGCACAGAAAAGATCCATGAGACCAGCCCAGGTTCTTCTACGTCCTGTCAGGTTTCAAGCCATCCTTCTAACACCAAGAGACTCGAATTGTCAAGGGAGGTATCTATATCCAGCCAGAAAGTCCAGAAAGATCATGGCTCTTGTTGATTCAGGTGTCGATGAATGTTTTATTGATCCATGTGTTGTTGAAGCCCTAGGCTTCTTGATGGGCGTCTTCTGGCAGAAGTCAACTATATTACTCTAGCCCTCTCCAGCTTGGACTACCTGGAAATCACTTCAAACAAAGGAGATTTTTTATTTTTTTATTTTTTGTCATGCCTTCTCGTGCTGCCCGGATCATCTTATGAAGCTCCATAACCCGGACATTAATTGGAGCCTTCCCTTGATTGAGAATTGGAGTTTATTTTGTCATGCCCATTGCATAAATTCAGCCAAACCAGAAAATAAATTTCCCAGGAGTTCCAACACAGAAACTAAAGTCCCTGAGGAATATCATGGTTTAAAGAAAGTATTTAGTAAAGATCGCGCTCAGTCGGTGCCTCCTCACCATATGATTGCACTATGGAACTTCTTTCTAATACTATTCTTCCTAGTTCCCTTTTGTATTGCAACCAGACCATGAAGCACTGAAGGAGTATATCTCCAGTGACTTCGCCGCAGGATTTACTCATCCATCCCTGGTCGACCAGAGACTCCACCCCTGTGCTTTCTTCTCCCGAAGACTCACCTGCCGAATCCAATTATGATGTGGGTAACCGTGAATGGCGTCACTGGCTAGAGTGAGCCAAGGAACCTTTCACAGTATTCACTGACCACAAGAACCTGGCCAACATTCGCTTATAAAAAGGGTTGAACCCACGACAGGCACGATAGGCTCTGCTATTCAACCGTTTTAATTTCACGCTTACCTATTACAAGGGTTCCCGTAATCAAAAGCTTGATGCTCTCTTCCGACTTCGCGATCCGGCTGTGGAAGAAGTCAGATTAGGCTATCCTGCCTGGCCAGTGCATAGTGGGTATGCTGCAGTGGGAGATTGAGCAACAGATCATGGAGGCTTTAACAAACACACCAGTTCCTGAGAGATGTCCTGCCAACTGTTTATTTGTACCAGAAGTGTTTCGTTCTGAGGTATTAGAGCGAGGACATGTCTCTAAAGTCACATGCCATCCGGGAATCAACTATACACGATCCCTGATAAATCAACGATTTTGGTGGCCCTACATCAAGAAAGATATCACAGACTTTATTGGGACCTGCTTGGCTTGTGTCTGTGGCAAACCTTCATGCCGACCTTCGGCTGAATTGCTTCGGCCGTTGCCTGTGCAGTCTCGTCCATGGTCACAAAACTCTTTGGACTTTATAACTGGCTTACATGTTTCCAGAGGAAAGTCAGTCATATTTATTGTAATGGACTGATTTTCCAAACTCGCCCAATTCCTGGCCCTGTCCAAAATTCCGTCATCTCTAGATCCCATTCAGCTGCTCATCTGCCATGTGTTCTGCCTCCGTGATCTACCTTTAGTCATTGTGTCGGATCGAGGACCCCAGTTGTCCCGAAGAATTTTTGCAAAGCCCTACACGGCGAGCCTGTCCCTCACAAATGGTCAAAGATCCAGGACCTGGAAATGGAAATGGCCCTCTGCTGTGTTTGCCTCTACCAACCTACATCATGGGCCAACCAGCTATCATGGCTCAAATATGCCCACAACAGCCTCATCTCGTCTGCCACAGGTTGGTCCCCATTTACGGCCGCGTACAGTTATCAACCCCCTCTGTTTCCCTCTCAGAAAGGTCAAGTGGACATTCCCTCTATATAGCTCAATTTTAAGCGGGCCCATCATGTCTGGAGGGAAACCCGACCAGCCGTGTCATGCACTGCTGAGTGCAATCAGTTGATTGCAGATCACCGACGCCACCCAGCAGCCAATTACCTTCCTGGACAAAAGGTATGGTTCTCCACACGGGATCTGCATCTCGGGTGCAACTCACGCAAATTAGGACCAAGATTCATCGGACCTTTTGAGGTGGAAGCGATTGTGAACCCTGTTGCTGTCAAGCCCAGGCTTCCACTTACTCTCAAGGTCTATCCTGTCTTCCATGCACCGCTGCTGAGGCCCGTGGAGTCCAGAGCTCTGGTAGTCCCCGCCCACTCCACCACCTCCTCCTCGTATTGTTGACGGAGACCCTGTTCGCACGGTCAAAGCAATATTGGATACCTACACCGAGGCAGAGGTGTGCACTATTTGGTCGACTGGGAAGGCTATGATGCAGAAGACTGTCAATGGGTCCCCCACTCCTAGATCCTGGATCCATCCCTACTCCAAGACTTTCATAACGCTCATCCATCCAAGCCAGGTACTCCGCCAAGGGGTGTCCATTATGGGGGGGTGAGGGGGTACTGTTATTTCCGGTGTGTATTTGTTTTGTTTCAGCACCAGCTGGAGTGGAGGACGTTCCTCTTCAGCGGCACACCTGTGTGTGGTTTTCTAATCAAGCCTTGTCTTGCATTTAAGGACTGCCAAGCAGTCAAGTTCTCTGTCGGATTATTGACCTTGCTCGCTGTTTTGCCTCAGGTGATATTTTCTGGACTTTTTGCTCATGTTCATAATCGCTCTTGTCGTTTTACATTCATATTTGGTAAGTTATTATTTGCCAAGTGTTTATCTATTGATATTGGGACTCTTGCCATTTCATTTATTAGTTCATCTCAGTTTCTTCTTTTGCCTTGCCTTTTGCAAGTGCTTTTTGTTCATGTCATGCTTCTTCTGGCTCTTTGTTGTCAGCGATTTGTTTGTATTTTGGCGCTTCTTCATTTTCTGTAAATAAATATTTTTGTTACATATTTTATCTCTGTCTCCGTTTGTGGGATCCAAACACCATCTGGTTAGTTCCCGAACCTTGTCAAGCCAAGCATCTCTATCTTTGACCTGAAGGAGAGGTGATGAGGGAAAGTTGGGGGTCGTAGGTTGTGTATTGGATGCAGGCAGGTTTGGTGCAAAGCAAGCAGCAATGGTCTCAACGTTCAAAGTAAACACTACCCTATGTTTGAACTGCACACCTACGACCCTAATTCTCCCACACACTCGCACTCTCCCTTCTGGGTCCTATTCCTGCTAACACCCCCACTCGTCCACCTTGCTAAATATGCTTCTTACCCCAGCCCTTTTAATAAATCGGGGAGGAAAAGCAACTCTGATGAGGTCTCACCTCCGTAGCTAGCAGCTCATCACAGGAAGCTCATGAATTCTGATTCAAATTACCTGTTGAAAAATGTAGTTAGTAACATAAGACAACCATCATGATAATAAAATAATGTAACTTGATTACTTTTGGATTATGTACTTTAATACTCAATATGATTTTTTAAAAAACACCACCACCAACTTCCAAAAAAATTATGTGTGGTTCTCAAAGTGAGGTCCAGGAGTATGACATGAGTGCCTAAAAATAAACTTGTTCAAAAACAAGTCAAAATGATATATACTTTGAGTTAAGCCTTCCTGCAGTGTGCTTGAATAAATAATGATAGTTCACTCATCCCTTTGTTCGCAAGAGATTGTTGAATGTCATGGTACTCCATTGTTTCTTATTTGAGCGCTTGGTATTTGAACACCAAGCACTCAGCGGTATTAGATTCACTACCTTTACATCCAGTTGAAAACCTGGGACAAATGACCAATTGTATGTTGAAAATGAACTCTGGCCGTCATTTACGCAGTGCTACTTTGGAGGCAAAGGAGCAACATTCTAATGATCCAGGCCATCCAGTTGGACCACACTTTCCGAGAGCCACCCATATAGATTTGCCTGGTCGAGGTTGTGGAGTTAGGGAGCAAGAGCACCTGGAATTTAAATCCAAAGCAGAGGAACTATGACGCAGATATGCTAAACACTTGTTCACCATTCTGATAGATAGATATAGATAACTTTACCTCGTGAGGCAAATTAGATGTGCTAGATTCATGACAGAAGTTTTTCACACCTTTCCACATGACCTGCGTTATAAAAAGTAAAAGGTAAAAAAGAGAGGTTCTCCTCATGCCCTGTCTCACACAAAACATTTACGACCTGCAGCTGTAACAAAGCACTTCACAGAACATTTAACATAAAATATCAGTGATACAAAGAGCACGTAATATAAAACATTGACGATAATACAATCAGAATAACTATTCCGAGATACGGCTTGTTTTTTGAAGCGGTTATCGATGAAAGAGGAGAGAATTGGTCTCTTTTCACCAGCGGATCAGAGACGCCATGATCAAAACATGCATGATGTCACATACGCCTCCTAAAAACTAAGATTGAAAGCAAATAAAATAATAAGTATGTGCAAGTAGTAACAGAAAAAGAATAGAAAATTTTACATTTTGGTGACAGACTTATATTTATTAATTTTTCAATTTTCTCCACCAAAAAATAAATAAATATATATATATATATATATGGAGCCTCATGTTGTTGTTGTTTTGACTTTTTAGTTCAACATAAATAGTGAGAGTATTTTCACGTTCTTATTGCCCCTTACTCCGAATTTATTTAAAACCAAAATATATTTCAATTTTTGTCATTCAACCACTCAACCATGGAATCCTTTTATTTTGAAACCCCATTTAAAGTGCAACCGCCACCATTATAAATTTAGAACGATATATTAACTAAAAAATGGGCACTCGAGAGTTAATTCAAAGCAGGTGACACAGAAGCGCAAGCCGCCGCTCTGCCAAATTAGCGGCAACTTTGATTTCAACTAATTTTACCTTGCTCCTCTGTACTTATTAAATTGTTCATATGGACTTGTCTGTAGTGCTCTTTGTTTTTAACTAGATATTGAGATGTATCCATTAATTATTTGTTTGAATAAAATTACATGGAAGGGAAAATTTCAGCCGAGTTTTGCCCCCCCCCCCGCTCCCCTCCCCGAGCTCACGGCAATAACTGAAATGTGAAACTTGAAAATGAATGGATAATAGTCCTCATTTCGTAACCTTGTTAAATATAATTTTGGTTTACGCGATTATGCATTTACGGCACACGGGGTGTAAACCTTTCATTTGGTCAGGTCAATTTGTGGAACATTGATTTCAAATTAATCAAATGGGGCATATTTGACATCTGACATGTTGTACGTCACATCCAGTTCCTTCAAACGGAAAGCTAATTTGTCTTAAATGTGCAGAAACAAGAAAGCTTTGGCATTCTCATGGAAAATAAGTCGTCCTTTGGAGGAGACTATTTCAACTGAATATGATTGGGTTTTCCCCAACAGCCCTTTCTCCTTTTTTTTTTTTTTTCTGGTGTGTGTTTTGACTCTGTTTATTCGGCCTTGTCCCAGTGCATTGGCTTCATCCTCCTCTGGCCTAAGTTGTTCCCAACAAGTATGATTCCTCAACACAAAAGAATGAAAGAAACTCACTGGGAAAACCCAATCTTTTAATCTTGGGCATGAGTCAATTACCAGAGCGGCATTGCTGAGCATGCGGCAATGTTGGTTTCAGACTGCACCAAAGGATGTATTGACTCTGACATGTTTATTTCCTTGCCAAAGAAATTTAGAGCATATGCAACTTTTGTTGTCCAGTGGAATTCTCTTTCGTTCTTGGGTACGTGCAAACAATAACTTGTGAGAAGATTATCGAAGTTCGTGCGACTGGCATTATAGTGTTTATTTCCATTAGTGCAGCAAACACCAAAGGCAACAGGGTGGTCAAATGTTCACTTGGCTTCCCACCCAGCTCATTTTGGTCATTTTCATGTCACTGCAAAAAAAGTTTAGTGTTTTGCCTGGTGGTTGGCATTTCCTTTGGTGACAGATTAGAAAAATGATGCGGCTGTAATACAAATTTCCCATTTGTCATTGATTAGAGGGGGACTTTTTTGATGACTTGCACATAGTCCCAAATTCAACTGGTTTGGGTGGTTTCATCAAATACGTAAAGTACAAACTATGCCGGCAGTCCGGTACGTTCCATAGAATGTTGGAGGACTGTCACAGCCGCACTCAATCTCCTTTCTTCTGTTTTTACTTCTTCAAATGTTTCAGTACAAGCCAAAAGGGGTGCATCGCAGCAAACGTGGAAAGATATTCTAAATGTATTGCTCCGACGGGAACATTACAACAAGATGATACTTGTGCGTTTCTGTCATAATGAACACAGGCAGTGATACCTGATGAAAAATATGGACAGCAAAGAAATCGGATTGAAAACGATCTTTCTGAGCTGATTATTCCCCTCCTAATCCTTGGTGGTCATTTGATAGTGTTCGAAAATCGAGACGTATAATATGCAACAAAAAGGCCAAGAATGGATTTTAACCTTGATTACTGTTACGGAGCTGCCTCGAAACCGTTCGAACTGTTTGACCTTGCGAGAGTAGGAGCATAAAAAGTATTCACTGGCGCCTACAAACATGACAATTACAGTAATGAATACATTCCACATTAAAAACAAGACTTCCTCATGTGGTTTCTTTTTTTTTTTCTGGGAAGGCAGATGACTAAAGACCAAGGCTACGCCACAGGAGATGTCTTATTGTTTTCACATCACATAAATCAATAGTGCATCCGGGGGAGCTTCTGCATTGCTTAAATGCCCGAAGGAAACTTGGCAGGAGGGGAGCCACGACCACCCCAACTGCATACGGGATTCCATTTTGCACGGCGCTTTAAAATCCTTTATAGACAAGAAAATATTGAAGGCGGGAACGCGTCACCAACTTAAAACGCTGTACATTGTTCCACTGTCATTCTGGCCTAACAGTCAATCATTTCATCTGCGAAATAATCAGGTGATTCATCTCTACTGTCATCAGTCTTTTGACAGTGGTCTCCCTTTTATATTTTGACCTCGGAGCTGGATGTTCTTGCTGAAGTAAAACCAAGTTGAGTAAACTTTCATAGAACATAATTTGCTGATGTTGTTCCTCCCATTACAGTCGCAACCAAATGCATCGCGGATCTGCTCCAGTTTATGATTATGATCGCGCGATCATTCTGCATTGCTGCAAAGGGCTCGTCTCCACAGCAGACCTTGTGTCGTCCAGGAATAGGCAATGTGCTAAGCGTGAGGCTTTCTGTTGCAGGTCATTTCCCAGTGGGATCAGCCGGCTCCTGCAGAGGGCTTGTGATAAGAGTGGATATTGGAACCTATGTAAACTGCCCTTCCCCTGTGTGCCGAGGGGTAATCCTAAACACCTGGGCAAGATCGCTAGGATTTGGCTGGATTAGGGGTTCCGTAAAGGCAGACCTGACCGCGCATCTGATTGAATCCGTTTTCATACTTATCTTTTCACATTCTCACCCAAATTACTCAGACTGCAGCAATTTACAATTTAAACGGAACATTTCAGTTAAAGGCCCTAAAGATGTGTTATCCTGTGTTCCTGTGTTATCCTTCAAATGTGTCGGCCGCTGTTTACTTAATATACGGCCTTCTTATCAAACTAACAAACGAACACATTTTAAGCATCACATTTACTTGCTTATGGGGACCGCCATTTTTAGGACTTTGAGTGTGAATTAAGAAGTGATGTCTGCTCAGCAATTCCTGCCTGCTTCATTTGGGTCTGGAATTCTTCACGACACTTTTTCTGTTAGCTGGCCTGCTGCATGTTTTCCATCCCAGCCGTGGTGTACACAGGATTAAATGACTAAAACCATCACTCTCAACACCGTCTCAGCCTACCATTCAATATCCCGTATTATTGACCCTTGCCCTTGACGCCATTTTACCCGCAATGCTTAATTTCTGGAACTATATTCGAGGGCCCACAAGCAAAAAGAAAACACGAAGGGAAGTCTGAGCCACTTTTTACGTTATCGGTTATCGGTCTACTTATGTCTTGTTTTGTGAAAAAGGTCCCTATTAGGACACCTGTTCATCGATACATTGCAAGCAGTCGCATGAAGTTGATACGTGCAAAACTGGAGTTGGTTGAAGGGAAAGACGATGGGAAAACATAAATTCCTAGCCTCGCGTCTTACAATTATTTCTTGTCTCGACGGTGAAGGACGTTTGCTGCCTTCAATAGGGCCATCATTGTCTTGTGGGAGCAGAGGTACTGCATGTTGCTTTTGGTTGACACAGTTCATGAATCACTGAATCACTGATAGTGTAAAAAGTTATTCATTAAATTGTTTGTGTCCAATATATGTATTCCTACGCAATAAACAGAGTAATGTTGAATGGCAATGCGGACTAAAACTTGAACGTGTATGCAAATAGGTAAGCATCATTATGAAATCAAAGGTATATTTTATGAACCACTGAACATGAAAAGAAAAAAAGTACCTCATGTTAAGTGATATATGTTTTGTTTTGATGGTTTGAAGTGGTCATGTCGAACATTTACCAGACGTTGCGCTCGTCTTCTTTCACTCAACTCCTTAGTTTTTGGGGGGGTTTTACACTCACTGCCGTAGTGGAAGGAATGATTTCTTATCTCTAGTGACTCAAGTAACCGTAAACCGCACAGGTGTTCCCCATTGTTGTGGCTTGTGAACGCAAAAGGGATTTATTTAGCAACTATTTTTCCTCCGTTGTCACTGTGCGCCCTTGGCAGCGCGCCCTCGAACGTGGACGCCTTTGCACACGCGACATCAGCGTAGAAAAGTCTCCTTGTGCTTCAACGTCACTCCCAATCTGCCGCTGAAAAGTATTTTGCCTAACACGTCGCTGCCTTATCATTGAGTGAAATATCCCATTTAGTTCCATAAACGCAAAATTAATCACAGTATTGTGTTTTTACTAGTGCTGGCATGTACGATGTCGTCTTGCTTTAAACATTGTAAACATGCGTTTAGTTTCCCTTTAGTGCTTACTGTATATTAGTGATGCAGGTGTCTAAATGGTTTGTCTGGGTTTTTACAATCCAACTGCTGTTTGCAATTAAGTGAGTGTGTGTTTGTTTTTTAATTTGCTCATGGGCTGTAGTTGATTGTGGTCTTTGGTCCAGTCTTAAAACAATCGGAACATAAAACACCTTCAGTGAATGGATTTGACCATGCATGCTAAATGCCCACACACGCACATGTTAATTGCTGGCTCATTGAACTGTGAATGCTGTGTCAACTCATGAATTTTTAGGACCACATCCCAATGACATCATTTGCACTACATTAGCTTTTGAGATTAGCACCAGTTGACATCATCTAGCCTCCACGATTTGTATTTTTGCTTGTCGTTCTTGTCGTTATTATCGTCGCAGATTAAAATAGAATCAGAACATCCTTTCCATTTGACACTTTCAGTATTGTGTAAATATATACTTTGGTGAAATGATCTTCATTATTTTCATTCAACGGTTTGCCCTTAATAAAAAAATACATTCAGTTTTCGTGTTTCTGTTAACTGAGGCACAGGACAGGTATTTCTGCTACATGTCGCGATTAGCTTTACCAATGACCAGTGAAGAGTTAATCCGACATGATTGACCAATCACAAAGTCTGTTGGGTTTACATCGAAAACAAGTATGGATATTGATTGCACACGCTCAAATCATGTTTGACCGTGATGAATATTGCAAAAAGATAATAGAATAGATAGAATAGAATCATAGCTATGTTGGTGAGACATTTATTTTTAATGCGTGCCACTAATGTCCATTTTTTAATGCCAATCCAACAGACTCTTAATTTTCAGTGAGGCTGCTTAATGTGGCACCAAACAAAGTCTCGATGAAGATTGTATTTGAGCTATGTGTTTTTTATAGTGCTGGTTATGAAGATTGTTAATCTGATACAGCGGATGTAAAAAGACGACACAAAATGTCATTTTCTTCCGATATAAGAAAATAAAACCAAGATCAATCATTTCAGTTTTTTTCCCCCCATGAATGTAACCCATTGTATAACCTGCACAGCTCAAGATAGATGAAAAGAAAAAAGTATTTTCAAGAGAGGAAGTAAAAGTAAACAAATGAAATATGCCCATCCAAGTGTGCACACCTTCTCATAACTAGGACATGGCTGTGTTCAGATTTTACCAATGGCATTCCAACTCTTGCTTAATGAGAGTCAGCATACACCTGCCACCATTTGAAGTGCCTCTATTTATTTATGTATAACTGAAGCCTGGTGTTTTTCTGCCAGAATGGACGAAGTGTTCGTAACTCCCTCCACCTCGCCTATGGCCCCAGGTCCAAAACAGCCCCGAAACATAACGCTGTCATCACCATATTTTCACTGAACATGTACTGTTCTTTTGGTGATGAGCATTGTTTTGTTTGCACCAAACATATTTTGGGGAGAATTAGGGCCGAATAGCTCAACTTTGGTTTCATTCTACCATAGCAACATCTTCTAAATATCTGTGTGTTATGGGCCAGTGAAACCAAGGGTGAACTCGCTCATCATCCAAAGACCACCATTCCTACAGTGGAGCATATACTCATGCCAGCATGATGTTTTGGGGCTGTTTGAATTCAGATGGACGTGGGGCCTTGGAAAAGGTTGAGGGAATTAATTAATGGATAAAAAAAATAGTCGGCAAGGCTTACTTGAGCATCTTAAATGTATTTTAGGTTAATCGGGGGTGCCAGGTGTGTTCTGGCTTCCATTTAACATGAGTTTGAATGTGAATGGTTTATTGTGAGCACAGCCGCATCCCAGTTAGTACAGTGTGCACACTCAGGTGTAGGTGTGTTCATTTTTACATCCCTCTCGGAAAATCTGTTGAGTTGTACAGGTTATATGTCACGTTAACGGTGGAGAAAGTTATAAAATGATTAATCATGATCTGATTTTTAAATTTTTCATGTCACAAATAGTTGGCATTTGAACACGGGTGTGTGGACGTTTTCTATCCACACGTTAAGAAGGCAAGGATGTTAAATTACCTGACAGGTGTTCAAAGAAAAGGAACGCTGACCTGCTTTCTGCGTGATCGAAGCTTTTGAAGCGGTTTCGAGTTCCATCAATAAATGTACTTTGATGCTTTGTCCATTTCAGTTCCGCTCTTTGTTTTACTCGTCAAAATCATTTGAGGGTTCCATGGATTTTCTTTTCTGTGGCAGGATCGACTCACCAAGCGCTTTCTTTCTTCCTAGATGTGGACGAGTGTGCAGAGGCGCTTGACAACTGCAGCATCGACGCCATCTGCCAGAACACACTGAAATCCTACAAGTGCATCTGCAAGTCGGGCTATAAAGGAGATGGCAAACATTGTGAAGGTAAAGGACTCTGAATGAACGAGTTCACTTTTCGCACGTGGTTTGTAGGTACAACATTCGGCGGTTCCCTTTGGGACCGTGGAGAGAACGGTTACTGTCAAAGTCATACATCTGATGTCAATCACTCAGCATTAGCGTGAGAGCAAAGAGAAGCCAGGGAGTGAGAAGTGGACGCAGGATGAGAAAAGCCAGTTGCCGAGTTCTCCTTTATGACAAGGCGAAATGAAGCAGTAAATTTCCGATACACATGCTGGAGCGAATTAAGATTGCGGCTGAAATAGCAGCCAGAGGCACAGCCAAGCAGTCGGGGTAATTTCCAGCAGGGGTTCTAAAGACATTGCCCCCCCCACCCCCCACCCCCTCCCAATCCCCAACCACCCCCCACTCCCAAACTCAAACAGTCTGAATCAGTCTATTTCACAAATCTGGTGTTATTACAAAGCCATAATCACAATGTTTTCTTTTTTATTACCGACTGGGTGACGTCTGTGGCTTCTTGCCTCTTGGCCATTCAAGATTGATTTGTGAGATTTTGGTTGTGCAATGTTCAGTCTTCATCCATCAGAGGTTTAGGGTGAGCAAATAGTTCTAAAAGACTGATATTTTTGCAAAGCAAGTTTAATTTATTTAAGTAGGTGGTTCCGTTTGTTATTATCAGTGATTACTTGTATCGATCGTTATCCAATATGAGAGCTGTCTCATCATATTCTGCCTTTACAAAGGCATTGATGGTCAGTTCTCATTGACACTGAGCGAGTCTATTATACTTGCATATGATCATATTTTTTGCGACCTCCAAGCGAGCAGCTCACGAGTAGCTCACAAACATCGACGCCGGTATTAGCAGCTAACAAGACAAATACCTTACCATGTTCATACCAAATAGAATCAGCCACAACATGCGTCCTTGAAGATGTTAATGCATCCCGGACCCACTGCCACGAAAGGCTCCTTCTTAAAAGCCCCTAAAACCTTCTGGCTCCGTTGCTAGCGGATAACCATGACCACGAGGGCCTGTTTGTCAGACGTGAGTGACATCAAGATACATCGTTTTCCGGTTATGTCGCGGCTAACCCTGATTACTGCTACTGCGCGTGGACGTCAAAGACAGCAAGGCATCGAGTCGACTAATCTTGGCGGCTCTAATCAAGTGATGGTTATTGTCTGTAGAAAAGTAAGATTTATTTATGTATTTATGTATGTACAGTATGTATCTATCTATCTATCTATCTATATATATATACATTTATATTTATTCATTTTAAACAGCCATTGTATTGCATATAATATTGTGCAAATAATCACAACGTTGTGGATATGAGAGATATGTAGATATTTTAATTTTTGGGCTCTGGTTAGATTTTTCCCAAACACATCCAACCGCAAACTGTCAGTCGTGCCATTGTCAAATGGCATGTCTTTTATCTCCTTCACAATGTTCTCTTTCACTTGCTTGTGAAAGAGAGGAACGCATGTTTGGGAAGTCTCATTTGTATTTTTTATTATGCATGTTGTACATGGAGCAAAGCAGCGCGAATGAATGTTGGTGGCATTTGTAAACAAGCACGTATAAAAATGACCTTTTATTGAGTTTGGGGGGGGGGGGGGGGGGTGACATGGGGTTCATTTTATTTGATAGCATGAGTGTCAGACACAAAGCCTGGGTGTGAAGATGTGACCCGCCACATCATTTTACGTGGCAAATCAAGCATGTCATCTTCCATGATGCTTGCTAAAATCTATATCAAAATTTCAAATTGTCAAATGTAATAAATAATAATGGTGAGATGTTGCAAGGGTTTTCTCGTTACGTTATGACGATAATAACTTGAGCAATAGTTGAACAAGCTATTATTCTTGACTTTTTGATTTCAACGAGTTATCCAGCAATCTGGTGTGTACTGTGGATGTAATGATGTGCGGGTGTGATAAAACGTAACATAAAAATAACTTAATAGCTCTCAGACGGAAAACGTGACTACATTGTGGGCCATGACAAAAATGAGTTTAACGGCCCTGTCACTTGTATTTTCAAAAGGTTTATATTCTTGAAAAGCTTTCTGAACACGGAAAGTGACAATGTATAATGGTCAAGCATTTTTATGAATTCCAAATTTACAAAAGGGAATGCTGCATACAAAAATTAATTGAGAAACATTTGTAGTCGATAGATTCAGGAAAATTACTGTTGGAACTGGTGATTGTGTGTGTGCGTGCACCTTTTGAACTTTTTAATGACCGTTGAGCAATTTTAAATGTCAGGAAATGTAGTTTTGTGACATGCATATGTGTGCTTGATCAATCAGAAAACTTTGAAGCCTTGGAGATACAAGGAAATGTGAGCGGGTCAATGGATTTTGCATACACGTGCGATCTGCTCATTGAGTGACAACGGCAGATGCTCAGACATTCATAAGGTGCACGCGCACACCCACGCACTTGAAGGGCACGAGGGGGAAAGTAATGAAAAGTGTCCTTTGCGGTTATTTTGGACATTGGACAAGTCATTCACAAATAGATGATTTAAAATATCATTACAATTATTATTAATGATTTTATCATTGAGTATGATTCACTACGTTGTGCGTCTTGGAGAAAAAAATGTGTGTTTCACTTTTTTTGTTCAAAATCAGATGCGGTATTATTTTTGCTTTTCTTCTCCAGAATATTCCGAATTGTTGAACTGACTAGGGCTAATTTTTGTCGAATGGCAGTGTTTTATTTTCTGTGTTTTTACAGCATGACAATTCCTTGTTAGTCACCCATCAGGAGCCCTTTGGTTTTCAAGTTGATTACATCTCTAAACAAGTACGATAAGTGCAGTGCTTTAAGTAGGAGGGGGGGAAAAAAAAGTACCGGTCCTCCCCTTATTGGACTGTTGTCTGGTAAATTAGATGAACTGCATCTCATGAAGGTAATTAATTATTCCATAAATATGTAATATATAATAGATGATAAATACAGAGGTCAATGTTTAACCATGCCATTAGCGGCAAAGATTTAAATGACGGCATGATTAACTTTCTTAGTATCTTAAATCAGCTATTCCATATCATTGTATTGATGAAGCAACTGTGAAATTGTGATAAACCAAAATGTCGAGAAGGTAAGGCAAGATTGCCGTCAGACCACCGCGTAAGCTAATTTCAGTGTGTTTTGTTTTTATTTAGCTTATTAGCTTAAGTTACCTTTTGCGTCGGCAGCCTGTTACGTTATGAATATGTTTGCAAGTTTCAATGACGGCGCACATACCGAATAAAATGTTACCCCAGGCTTTAAAAAAAAAAAAAACTCTTTTTTTCTTTCTTTTTTTTTTTTTTAATGTACCTGAAGGATTCGTCTGAGTATCACAAGGTGCACGAGAGTAGAACAAGACAGGGTACTATGGGGACATGTGAAGTCACAGTACGCCGTAAAAAGTATGCTGGAGGCTAACATTTAGAAGTGCTCCTTACCGCTGCGTACCGGCCCACTTAAAGCACTGTGCAAGTGTAATTCTTCACAGGCAAAACCTAAATCTGAACCATTCAACGTGATTTACTGTTTGAACATAATCGGACCCATGTGGGCAACAAAGCACACCTGTCAGACTCAAGTTTCAATGCTTTTGCTCAACTTGTCTATCATATGTAGATAATAAAAGTTTATTTGTTAATCTGTTGTCTTCTATTCATCTTTGGATGTCAACTCAAATTTCCCCATATAAAGCAAAAATCAAAAAGAATCAGCTTCACTGTTCAATCCGATTTGGAGGGGGTGGGCGGTGGGGGGGGGGGGGGGGGGAGTATATAAGATTGTGAACCGCATTTTTCTTGTTGTGACTTAGCAAGCCTGACAAGCTGAGAATATTGAACAAGGCTGATGGAGGAGAATCTGTTGCAAATGTTGTGCATGTTCCAGAGTAAAAGGGGAGAGGGAAAAGTGATGGGTGATTTTGTGCTGAGCTTGGCAAACGGTGCTGATGTGTGGGAAGAAGGGACGCGGGGAGCAGAGTGTTCCTTTGTCTTGGTCCCATCCCTCCGCTGTCAAGTCTAATTAAGCCTTGAGAGCGGCAGCCTGAAAGAGAAGCTGAACCACCAGGATCATAGGGCCTAAATGGGCCAGCAAGCGCTGAGTGGATGTGCACAGTGTTCGCAATCCATCCTGCCCCTGGTCTTCTCAATGAGGCCCTGCAGCCATCATCATAACCATTACAGACAACCTCACTATCACTGTCAAACCAATCTGCGATCTTTCTGTAAACGTCAGCCTCCACTCTGCTTTTATGTCGCACGTGTCTTTGATTTTTTTTGCACTTGTGAACTTACTTTCAGGTCTTAATGGTTATTCAGAATGCACTAGTTTCCCTTTTGCAACCTAAATTTTACCATTAACAATGTGCAGACGATTTACTTTATTTAAAACTTTCAATACACAACCCGTCCTGTATTAACTGTGCTAAAGAAGAAATATTTGTGTTCTTTTATCAGTAAAATGAAATCAAATGTCGAGTTAGATGTATCCTTGTCAATTAGCAATGTGAAACAGTTGGAAAGACTTAAATTATACATGGATGTAAAAATCTATTCCCCCCAGCCCCCCAAAAACAAATTTTAAAGCTTATTTTTGCGGTTATGGGTGTTCTGAAAAAGGATGTATTGAATTTGGTCCAAGTGTTCCCATGTCACCCGTGGCAAACAGTCCTCGGTGTGGGCCAGCAAAAGCATGGCTCAAAGACCCCTTCGGTATGGAAGTGAACCCTTGCAGCAAAATGGGCCGGTGCAAAAAGGGGTCAGCTGCAGGACACCAAACACTGATAAGTGGCAACAAGGCTCTTTCTGCTAGGAAACATTTTTGTAGCAGAGAGAACGCCAAGATTCTGTGGTCTAGCAATGACAAGGTGTCCGATAGATCGAAGAAAATTGAGATCGCTACCGAGCGCCAAACTATCAAGTCGCTAATTATACACACAGGAGCGTTGAATGTTTTGAATCAGTAGGCTGAAATACTAAAGCAGGATTTTGTTGTTGTTAGCAAAGTGCAATCGCAAATTGCCAGGTAAGTGGACCGCTGCCAACAGTATGACGAGGAGATGAGCACTTCAGACGATTATTGCCGCTCACTAAAGGGCTGAAAAACATGTGTGCTTCTCAATTAGTGAATTTTTATTGATCATTTTTCCATTTTCCGGGAGGGTTGACACGCTTCCAATATGACGGGGTACATCTGAATAAACGTGGGCTGAAACTGCCAGCTTCCAATATCTTCTACAGTGTACGTCATTTGTTCCAAAACAGCTGGGGAGAGTATCCACAACAGCCGATAAGACAGGAGCCTGGCACCAAGTTCAATCGAGCACAAAGTGAAACACAAAGTCAAAAACTAGATGCAATTACCGTGACTGTGATTGTGATTGGTTGTTTGTCGATGCGTGCCCTGCGATTGGCTGGGAACCAGTTCAGGGTGTACCCCGCCCGCTGCTCGAAGACAGCTGGGATAGGCTCCAGCATGGCCGTGGAGGGATATACATTTGGTCTGTCTCTGTACGGCCTGGCCCGGTACCGGTGGTTGGGGGAGCACTCTTCAAAACGCTCTGAAATCATTCTGGTCATGTGAAGCACATCGAGTTGCCTTGTGTATGAAATGTGCAACATAAATAACTCTGCCTTGACTTGCTTTACGATTAACACAAATTTGCGGCGATATTTTTTTCCCTCGCCCGGACACGGGCCCGCTTAATAATTGTATATATTTAGCAGAAATTATTCTCTCGACACCACTCCTGCTCCTCACTAAGTGGAACATGACAGATTTGTGCAATTGTTTGTCGATGTGTGCCTGCTTTAATGTCTTCATTTGATGTTGGTTGTTTTGTTGCAGATGTCGACGAGTGTGCGACCGAATACAATGGTGGCTGTGTCCATGAGTGCATCAACATCCCGGGAAATTACAGGTGCACATGCTATGATGGCTTCCGCTTGGCACATGATGGGCACAATTGTCTAGGTGAGTGTGTGATTTGTGTGTGAGCGTGTGTGTGCCTGTGAGCGTATGAGCGAGGCTCTGTGCGCGTGTGTTTTTGTGTGTATATGTTTGAATTCTTTCCTCCAAGTTTCCACTAAATGAATTGTCCTACGTAGTCATGTGAGAAAACCTTGTTATATATGGTTTAGAGCAGTAGTTCTTAACCCGGGTTCAATCGAACCCCAGGGGTTCGGTGAGTCGGTCTCAGGGGTTCGACAGAGCCTCTGCCATGGAAGTTAAGACACACGCGACTCAACATGTTAATTAGTTATGACACGTCCGCTTGGCCATCACTGGCTGCAGATGATCACATGACATTGCTTGTCCAATCAGTGCTGTGGGAAATTTAGTTCGTTTAGTCGTCAACGTGTGACCCTCGTGGTAGTACGTCGTACAATTTTTAAAAAAGTACAGTCAAACCTCGGTTTTCGTCCATAATCCGTTCCAGAAGGCTGTTTGAAAACCGAAATTGTTCGAAAACCGAAACCACGCTCTTTTTCAAATAAAACTGTTTATTGAACACGTCTGCTCACAATGGAAAGCAACACGAGGAAGCGTCACTTCCTCATCTACCCGAAGAAGCGTCACTTCCTCGTGTAAGGAAGGCGAGAGGAGTCAAATGGTGCATTCAAGTGCGCTCAGTTTGTTCGAGAACCGAAATTTGTTCGTCATCCGAGGCATAAAAAAACATATAGTGTATATTTATTTTTCACTCATGAAGGGTTCGGTGAATGTGCATATGAACTGGCTGGGTTCGGTACCTCTAAAAAGGTTAAGAACCACTGGTTTAGCGGTATGAGTATGTTGCAAAGAACATTTGATGGCACAGGAGAGTAACTTCACTGGTGCCGAGTGCCGACGGTCTGTGTGGGGTGGCGACTGCTGGTGGGAAAGTCCCATGCTTTGTCATCCGGTGGCTCTTCAGTGGTTAGCGCTTCAGCGTTTACTGACCCGAAACTGATGGATCCTCACTAGTAGTCGTAGATAGGTTTAGAGATGTTCCGTTGATCTGTTGTAATAGATTCCAATTGTTTAGATGCCACGTTAAGTCCTCGTTTGGCTACGATATCATGATCCAAAGCAGCGGTACACACCCCTGACGTTAATGGTGGCGTTTCAAATTGGTAAATTATTCAGGAGCATGAAATCTTACCTGCACATGAGACATTCCCCTCCCTCCCCACCCGATTTTTTAAGTAGACTATATATCAATTTAAAAATGGATCTGGGGCCAGATAATTTGATTAAGGGCAACCACTCAAAATAAAATTGAGTAAATTCAAGACACCATTTTATCAGTGTAGCATACCTGTCATTCTAAAGTTTACGGTGATGAAGTGACGTTAAATGTTGCACTTGTGTTTTTAATCTTAGAGTTGCAAGGCTTGCATAGCATTCAGTTATGAGGTTTGCGTAAATGACACACAAATACGCACTGTTGAAAATGCAGATTTATTTTTTTTTAAGTTAATGTCGAGTCTTTTGAATACCAACTCAAGACTTCACAAGATTTAGCCAAGCAAGACCGCAAGCCAAGCAAGACCGCAAAACATTGGAGCGTCGGGTCTAACTCGAGCCCTGTACCTCTGATATTGATCTTTTGTCAGAAGAGGACTTTAACCGACGAGGACACATACCTTTATTGCTTCACATCGCTAATATCACATCACAAATGCTAATACATGCCCTCGGGATAAATGCGCTCTTATTTGAATACTTGCATGAGATATTTGAAATTTTTTGTTTTCACAAAGCACGTGAAGTCTAGTCTGGTTTCACCTACAGAAAAAAAAAGGCTTCTCTTTTTAATTAGCCTGACAAAAAGAAAGTGAATTTATGAAGGGCTTGACCCTGAGCTTAGAGCTCTGAGTCAGCCACTGGGCCAGTGTACTTTCCCATGGTTTAATATTTCACCAGTGTGCTGTGTGAATGAGCCTGACTGAAAACGTTTTAAAAGTATATTAAATAATGTGGCTTTTTTTTTTTTTGCTAAACATAGACATCACTCTTGCCTTTCGCTAGCCATATGATATACATCCTTTTATGAAACTCAAGTGCAACTAGAAAGCTCCATCTCCGTCATGCTTTTAGCCTTAGCCTCCACTAGTCACTTTGGTGGGGAAATGTAACCAGCTACTAAATACAGTATTGCTCAGATTCAGGCAAAACCATTCCCAATTATTCATGGAGAGCCAGCTTGTGGGCACACAAAGTGGCACGGTCACATGAACCTTGTCAATTATTTAGTTATAGTGCTCTGATGCCAGTTAAGGTAGCCTTTAATGAAAAACACAAACTTCTCCTTGGTTTGATCATAAACGAGAATGGCGCCCAATTAACAGTGTTTAACGACATCGAGCAAATGCCTGAATTATGTCACTCGCATTCACGCATCACACTACGAAATAAAGGACATCTCGCGTTGTGTACAAAGCTCACTGGCGCCAGGACCAGAAGTTCAATGGGTTCTTCCTCGGTTTACTCTGTTGCTCCACCCCTCTACAACAAAATCTGTTGCGTAGCTCTTCAGTGAGGGGAACCAGTTGTCACTGCGAGAGGTTACCATGGCTTTCTTTTCCTCATAGTCTAGCCATAGTCTTACCCCTCTTTGCTTTCCCTCACTCGCTCCCCTCTTGCTGTATCTCGCTTGGATCTGCAGTGCAGGGCTATTTTCCAAGCCATTTAGAAACTACATCCAGTTGTGAATGGATCATTTGGTGTGCCGGGGATCAGCTGTTGACTAGCGTGCAGGTGTTTAATCGCAATAAGTGGTTGTATGATGGTTACATCAAACAGTTTTATCTATCGGTCCTTTTGATACAGCCCGTAAATCAGGCGCCATCAAATCAAGACAGCTTTTAAGTTTAGCTACCTCGCAGAGTTGATCCTTCCTACAATGGCCTTGCAGCGTGCATGTGAGATGAGGCCTAACTTTTCAGATTTGATTGACACTCTCAGAGTTATTAATTTACCAATATGCTTAATTTTACTGTGGTTGTAGTTTGCATCGGTATGGTGCTGTCGTGCATCATATTGAGAGCTGGTCCCAATGTTTTTGGACGAGTCCATGTGAGAAATTCAGGTCATCAAAACTCAGCTCTTATCGTGATTTAGTGCAATTCTAAACCAGAGCAAACTATAAACCACAACAATCAACATTTTGAATCAAATTTTAAATGTCAGCACTGTACGTTAAAAAAAAAAAAAAGGATGTTGTTATCTTTTCAAAAACCTCCTGTATTGAATGTATGACCACTTGGATGTGCATTTTCGAAAGGGTTTTCCGCATTTGGGTCACGGGTGACCTGGCACTTAACGCAGCTGAACTTTGGACGAACGGCGCGGTTCTCACCTTGATTGATTGCCTTCCAATCGCAGGGCAACCATCATGTTGTGGCTGATCCGTGTATACGTCTGTAGCTTCCAAATCCATCCATTGTCTTGAGACATTAAAGGACTCTAAAGATTTCCACTAAAGCAATAACCTTCAGCAAGAAGAGAGGGAGAGGTACAATTAAGGTTTCACCTCAAAGCCCCAACTTCGTCTTTCAGCTTTAAGCTTCTTTTTGGCCCCAAAGAAAAGGTTAGTCCCTCTTGGCCCTGGAGTGGAGAACCTAAGCAGCTGGTTCCCAGATAAGGTCAGACCCTCAGAGCCCCTAAAGACCAGATGTGCCCGAGGCTGCAGAGCAGGAGACGTTCTCCTGATCCTTAAAAGTTCACGTTGAGTTCAGAATCTTAGATCTTTAAGGTGAGTTTTATTGGATGTTATGTGTAACTGGTAGTCATGCCCATAACTTAGAGTTTTAGTCTTCTCAGGCTTTTCCGTGTTACTGTCAGCCCAGGGAGAGATTCCCCGTGCATCTCCTTCACTGCATCTCTTTTTGTAGTGCGCGCCACGTGCCCCATGACTCCTTGTAATTGCATGTGTTGGCAGCATAATGGCATTGGGCGGTGGCAGAAGGCGGCGGAGCATGAATCAGAACGCCACCTTGTGTGCCTCAACAGGGACGCTGTGGTTTCTGAGGTCTCCGCCGTCTGCCCTGAGCCTCACAAAGATGTCAGGAAGTCAGCTAGGTGGAAGAAATGCAATATCACAGCACACTGCTTCTGTCTTCGTGGAGTGAGATGTCACTCACTGTATAATTTAGCCCACAGTGAGCTTTTGTACCCTCTCGAAGCACCCACACAAACGAGACAACGTGGCATTCAAGAGCCTGATTACATCTTTTATAACCATCAGGACTACTTGCTGGTAGAGGTGAGGGATGGATGGTAGTTAATCACCACATGGCCAAGCTGTAAAGGATTTTTAGAGTCTTAGGAAAAACAGAGGAATCAATGTCAATTTAATCCATAACACACATCCCCTTTACAATGAAAACCAGATGCAGGAAGTCTATTAGTTCCTCAATGTAGCACCACCGTCCCCACTTATGACCTATGCATTTTGGATGAGGTCCTTTTGGAAACCAAAGTACGTGTCATTGTTGCTTGCTAAAGTAATTAGTTGCCTGTATCGTCAACATATGTGCTGATATTAGTTCTAACAAAAAGCACAAGAGTTCACCTTTTTGTTGAAAATAGGACAGGCCCAAGTCACCACATTGTTGTTATTGTATTCATGCTTCACTGCTTTGTCAAAAGACACCTTGCTCCCTGTCATTAAAGAAGCGACTTGGGGGTCCACCCGTGGGCTGTGTTCCTTTTGATTTTTTGTTGACTTACGCTGATTCGGTTTGTATTGATTCAGTAGGGCTCAATTCTCTTTGCAATCTATAGGGAAATGAATGGCCTTTTACTTTGATCTCCCCAAAGTCATAAAATGATCAAGAACACTAACCCAATGTCATTACAGCCTTGACGCATCAACAGCTTTCAAGGAACAGCTTTGAGAAGGTCGCATCAAATAACCCTGCCAAGTGATTACATTTTTTTTTCCAAATAATGCTCTTGTAAAAGTCATAGTTGTCTTGCGTTGCAACATTGAAAACACCCATCGATATAAAGCATGAAAATCTCTTGTCACCCGATGAACTTTAATCTCAACTCTTGTAATCCTCAGAGACTATTGGGTTTCAAATCAAAGCGGAAGCTTCAGATGCACGTATTGACCGGCTTATGCGAGTCAGCAGAGTGTTCCAGTTGCACTTTCAAGTGTAATTCCTTTAAGTGTGTTTGGTGGCAGTCACATTCTGTTGCATTGCGCACATTGTATGTTTGTGCGCATTAGCTGTTGATGATTTTGACTTTGGTGGCATGCTCGGCAAGTGCTCAGCACACGCGCCTCACAGTTCTGAGGCTTAGGGTTCGAATCTGGGCTCCGGCCTTCCCATGTGGAGTTTCTTTTCTCCCGTAACGCCAACTTCCTTCAGTGTTCCAAAAGCATGCGTATGACACATATTGAACACTCTAAACCCGGGGTGTCCATTACGTCGATCGCGATCGACCGGTAGATCGCCGACTGGTCCGAAGTCGATCGCGAGGGGTGTAAAGGAGAAAAAAAACCCAACCATTTGTGTGGTAGATCTTCGGTCCAAAAAGTTTGGGCACCCCTGCTCTAAACTGTCCTTAGGGATGAGTGCAAATGGTTGTTTGTCACTGTTTGTCTATATATGCCCTGTGATTGACTGGCGACCAGTCTGTGATGTAGCGCTCACCTAAAGTCATCTGGCAGAGGCTTCAGCGCATACTGATGAGGATGAGCAGTATGGAAAACAGATGAATGGATGGATTTTGACTTAACTTTGTATTCCTGACAAGGCGTTTTTATATTGTGTCCATCCATCCATTATCTAAACCGTTCATCCTCATGAGGGTTGCGAGCATACTGGAGTCTATTCCAGCTCTCTTCAGGCTGTTGGCAGGGTACACCCTGCAACTGCTTTCCAGCCATTTGTAGGGCACATACAGACAAACAACAACCCTTCGCACTCACAGTCACACCTAAGGACAATTTAGAGGAGTCAATTAACCCACCAAGCATGTTTTTAAATTGTGGGAGGAAACTAGAGTACCCAGAGAAAACCCATGCAGGCACGTGGAGAACATGCAAACTCCACACAGGAAGGCCGAGTCCTGGAATCGAACTTTGGACCTCTGCACTTGACTTGCTAATCAGTGGATCAACCTTTTATACTGTATTTTATTCATATTTACCCAAGACAATCCATCCATTTTCCGAACCGCTTGATCCTCACTAGGGTCGCGGGGGGTGCTGGAGCCTATCCCAGCCATCTACGGGCAGTAGGCGGGGGACACCCTGAATCAGTTGCCAGCCAATCGCAGGGCACACAGAGACGAACAACCATGCACGCCCTCACTCACACCTCGGGACAATTTAGAGTGATCAATCAGCCTGCCATGCATGCTGAGATTGTGAAAAAGCCAACCAAGTGAAAAGGCATCACAGATGATGCGAGCCAAAACCTTAACATGAAATTTCAGTGATAGCACGGAAAGCCTCGCGATGACCTTTGCTTCCGAGGCTTTGGGCGATATATTTTTTGGTTCAAACTTGAAGGGATGTGTAGTCAGACAAAAATGCTATCCATCCTAAAATTTGATTGATGCTCGACAAAAGTGCGATTTTAGCACATTCAGCACCCCCCCCCCCGCCCCCACACACACACATATATAGCGTTTGAGAGTGGAAATCAGGCTTGATTTTTCATGCTTTGGAAGCTTCATTTTATGTCTAGGTCTTGCATATTTTTTTAATCATTTTAATTTGGCGAGGTTGTTAACAAGTCCAAATTTACAAGACGTTTAATTTCACTTTACAGGGACTTCATGAGCTTTTCCTATGCTGTACCGGTAGATTTTGGTTCCTTACATTTTTTACAGGCGGACAACACCTTGTGATCAACGCATGATCAGTTAATGATAACTTGAAAAGGGTATCCCTGTTCCTATGGAGATGAAAGTCTCTGCCATGCTCAGCTGACACGCCTCGTCAAGCCAACAAGTGAATGGAAAGGGAAAGGGCATATTTGTCCACCACCTTTCACCCCCGCTGGGATAGAATAGAGGCAACAATGATCCTGTTACCCCCGTGTCTTCCTGTCTAGGATGCAGGCTCTTCTCGGGCTAAGCGCAACTCCAACTCATTTCACCACTGCACATGCGGCTACCCTGCCTCTCTTTGGTAGCAGTCAATGTTTATTTGTTGTGATCCACATACAGTACATCCAGTTCGGACAAGAGTCTCTACAGCTCATAGGAGAGGAGGCGCAGCGATGAGTTATGGGACAGATTTGAAATTGGTGCATTAGCCGGCTCCTGAGGACTATATCAACAAACGCCCTCTCTTTTCTCGGTGTTGTTCATTTCTATCCACTATGAGCTGAACAATCCCAGCTGAGCCTATTGGCAGAAAAGTGCTTCAGAGGAAACTGAAGCCCGAGACTGGGTTTAGCGACGTAAACGTCAAACAGCCTGGTAACCATCAGACCTCAGTATGAGAGCCTCTTGTCTCCTTGACATAAGGTTATCCACCAAGAAACCTCTTCTGGGCTTGTGTTTCTTAAACACTTCCAGATTGTTTGGGAGCTTCAGAAAAATACTGGTTCACATGATTTTAGCTCATTCCATGGAGGAATTGTCGGTCTGCGTGGTTTCCAGCCGCACCTGAATAGTCACAGGGAGGGATGGGATTTTCAAATAAAATGACCTCCAGGTGACCTCAGACATCATTCAGTTAAAGAGGACATATTTACTTTTTGATTGCATGTATACTATTAGTTGGGTCTCATCCATCTGTCAAGTGTGATAATAAACAACCAAATTGTTTGTTTGCTGCATGTTTCTAAATATGTCTCTGGATTGGAGCCTTTCCGAATTTAATTTCAAATTTGAAGTAACAGTCACTAATTTGCAATACAGTAATTACAATAATATGGCGCTTAGATGGAGTTTCTCCACCCATGACTTGGCCTCTAGCTCTGTCATTTACAAGTTGCCACCAGACTACACCGTCTGAAACACTTAGCCAAAATATAAGCGGAGCTGCAGTGCGTCTTCTTAAATGTGCAGATGAACTTCTCATAAAGTGAAATTATGAAGATACAATGATCCCTCGCTATTTCGCAGTTCGTTTATCACGGCTTCAGTGCATCGTGGATTTTTCCAACCATATTCATAAAAAAATTCATATACATGTAGTCCAGTACTGTATATGTTGCTCTATGTGACTCGCTGTTGTTTTGCTGACTTTCGCAGCTTCTCGCGGACTTAAAAAAAAAAGTATATGTTTACTGTCTTTTGTTATTCATAAACTAACCTAACTTATACATGTTTAAATCTATTAGTATACAGAATTAAGTCATGTTAATTACTTCAAAATGTACTTCTACATGCATGGATACCATTAAATTTGTCCTTATAAATATTATGTACATGTACCTATATGGAGGGGGGGGTCGCTACTTCGCGGATTTTCGTTTATCGCGGGTGGTTTTGGTCCCCATTAACCACGATAAACGTAGGATTACTGTATTTGTTTGCTGATGATGGATGCTTGTTTTTTTTGTTTGTTTTTTTTGCTTTGCTGAGAAACTTTTGTTTCTTTGAATTTTTGCAGTGTGTACGAAAGTAAACATGGTCCCGGGTGTAGGGGTTTATTTCATCATCTCATATCTGCAGAGTAGCGAGGCCGGAGGAGGTACAAATATTTTGAGGATCTGAGGCGACGCTCCTTAATCTCCTCATTTCATGGCGACGTCTGCTAAAGGTGACGTCATGTCATTGCCATGCAAAATAAAGGAAGCGTCTGCATGGCTGAATTTACGACTATCACCGCAAATGTCCTCTTGATGCTTTGTGTTTCAAGTAGGATTTAATTCAAGTCAAATGTTTGGACAGCAACTGTGGCTCAAAACAACTGCACATTTACGGATGATTGTCAGTAGTCTCTTGATCAGTGTCCCTCTCACTCACACGGAGGAAATATTTGGCTTTTGATGACATTTGGGTGGGACATGTGCTGATGAGGCGTCACATACATATCTGATTTATATCCACATACAAAAGAGGCCCGGGTTGAATGTGAAAATCTGAATTGTATTGTTCACACTGCCTGAAAAAAATCGGAAATGTGTCACACATGGGCAAAAAAATCGGAGTTGAACTGCAGTGTGAATATAGCCTAAAATTTTATTGGGAGGGGTGGAGGGGGGTGAATAAAACCTAACAAACCCACTCTGGAAATGAATTAAAACGAACTACATTAAAAAACAAAACTAAATAAAATCTCAGTATAATGAGAAACTACGATAACCCACCGATCACAATAAACACACCAAAGTGTTATCAAGTTCCTTATGTTATGTATTCTGTCACCCATGAAAGAATGTGTCCTTTTGGGCTCAGCAGACATTTGAAAGACAAGATGTGACTTTGCACTCAGCTGTCCCCTCTGGCTGGGTTCAAACCCGTTATTGCCTTTCGTCGAGTGGCTGGGGAAATGTGCTCTGTCACTGAACTCCAAAGGGAGCATATAGGAAAACCGGAAATCCCCTCTAAAGCCTTTTGAAAATAAGAAATCTTGCTTTGGTGGGACCTTGCCATCTATTTGCCAACTTCTCCTCACTCTTCACAAAACCAAAGCACAGCAACTGGCCCCGGCAGCCCAGCGCAGCCATGCCCCCCCCCCCCCCCCCCCCAGCTTTCCTGTTGCCTGTTACTGCACATGGGTCTGATTTGCTGCCTTATTAGAGGGTGTTTGCCTCCTGTAAATGAAATACCCAAAGAGGCCAGTGTCCATCCACTCACCTCCTCGTCTCTGGTGTGTCTAGACCACAGAGACAGTCCTGTCTGCGCCACACAGAAGCCAAGCAGTGGGATACATACATCGACACCTCTGATGACAGACAGCAGTTGTTTTTCACTCACACTGTACAATCGGTCAGTAATAACTGTCAATGACATCGCTCAACCTTCAGAAAATAAAAGCGCGCGACAGATTCAGGATTTTTCAACAAGGCGTATTTACATGGCTCTACTTCTCCGCGCGAGGGCAAATGTTATATACATGCAGTCAAGGCTATCTGAGAAACCGGCGGACATGGCCTCGGCAAACACAACCAATCTCTTAATCTCGCTCTGTTTGAGCCTTCCTTTTGCTTTCGTCTCCTGGACTGAAGCAGGGATAAAGCGGCGGCGTGTCTCACTTTTCAGAATTAAGGAAGCCCTTTCAACTTGATGAAGACATTTTTGTCTATCCTCAAGAGAATTTTTAAGAAATGTTTTAAGACCAAATAACATGAGCACTTCTCCGAGCCATGCCAGAAACCCTTTCCGCTTGGAAATATTTGCTTTGGACGCCAGCCTTGCCCAGCACACAACACAGGCAATTATGGGAGCTATTTTAAACGAGAGAGATCTACTGACAGGCGACGCCTCATTTGGAGGGATGAAGGAATCAGGAAATGAAACCTTCATTGATGCACTGAGAGTATGGAAAGAGAATTCCCGCAGGTCTGTTTGCATCTCCCACAGGCATGCTGTGCATCCATTAGGGGCATTTGGGTTTGCGCATGCATTTGAACAACTTTTCGGTTTCAAGCAGCTGCTCTCTTTGTTATTGCCAACTTGATGAAGTCAACAGCAAGTCACGCTACTTGGTAAATCCAGGAAAAGCTAGCTCTTTGGCTCTTTCTCGATTTGTAGGTTGCAGAGAGGTCTGCCGCTTGAAGGTCAGAATTGGTACAGCAGACTTGGTCCATGGGGTGACCAGCCACTGATGTCTCGTCAGGTGCCATTTCGAGCTCACGACTGTCTGTGTGCGCCACTCTCTGCATTGCTGTGGGGAAGAACAAAGAAGACAGAGTCCATTTTAATTTGTAACTCTGCCGGGCTGAGAATTCCCCAGAAAGGAAACTTAACCTAGAGGCCTTCTCAGACTGGACAAATACACAGTAATTTAGTTTCGCATGACGGTTTATTAAAAAAACAGCCTTGTATACACAGCAGATTATTGATGCAACGAGCAGTGGGGTGGATAAGGTTCCAATGTGGTCGGTCCTGATAGAGCCCAGGTCTCTAGGGGAAGAGAGAAAATGGAGTGTTACCTCCAGAGCCACAATGCACTCACGCACAGTTCTTTGGACTAAGAAAAGCAACACAGAAAAAAACAACTGCAAGATTTTTGATATTGAGGGACATATTTTTGTCCCAAATGGGCATGCCCGCAAGGGGTGTGCCATTTATTATCAGTGGCACAGTCAATTGTGGTCATCGCCATTTCTTGTCCTATGGGAGAGCCAAGCCTCAGGCGATACCTTTGAAAATGTCCTGCCTCTGTGAGGTGCATTCACTTGGTTGCTTGCACCAGCCCTCGAGTCCCCCCCCCCCCCACCCCCGCCTCCACCTCGACTTCTGCTTCCTTCCTTCTAACTGCATTCCTTCACCATGGGGCTGACAGACACTCATCATCAGCAGGTACTCTAGCCCAGGTGGATCAGGTTTCTCACTTGCCAGGGCTTTGTGCTGCATGTGCAATTTTATGGGTTAGGCATGCTGCAGTTGGCAGTTTCTGTGCAAATCTTGTGAGCTACCATTTCAGATGCCTATTCGTCAAGGCCTCTCTGCAAACAGATTAAGACAAGCCCTTTTGGCCTTCCTGTATACAGTATTTCAAGGGACGCTGAGGCCAGATGGTCAATTGTTTTTACTATCAATTTATGTTTTTTTTTTATTATTATCATGAATATCATGTGAGCTTGTATTTTCAATATTCATTTGCTTTTGAGAAATCAATAAAAAAAAGGATGCACTTTAAATGAAAATGAGAGACATGGCCATGCCCACCTCCCCTCCTACATTTTTCTGTCACCATATTATCAAATTAAGGATAGCGTGGGACTCAGTTCAATCGTATTGTGTTGCAAATGACATTTTGCCAGTTTAGGGATAACAGCTGTTAAGCAGATGCATTTTAAGGGTAACTCTCAATTACATGGGTGCGCTGTCATGTCACAAAGTGGAAGTGGCTGCACAAAATACATTCACACACAAACGACAACACAAATATAAGTCAAGTTGTTTATTTCTGCAGTGTCTGGTGATTGATTGTTAAGGGAAGAAAATAGTGACTGAGAACCACCCGTAAAAGAGCAACTATTATAACATGGACTCACAATATTTATTTATAATATGTCATCCTGTACATGGTAAATCAATCCATTAATAAATCAGGGGTTGGGATCTACTTTTTGGCCCAGATTTCATCCAGATTAAATGCATTTGTGAGTAAATTGAGGAGCAATCAGTAATTTCAGGATTCATACTTGTTGTGGCATTTTTGTTCTGGTTGTTTGCCATGATTTTTTTTTTCGAACGTAACATGGGTGCTGTGGCTCAGTAACAGTTGGGAAACACTCAACTTTGTGCACAAAGCAAAGTCAATAAAAGACCTTTGAATTTGGTGTGGAAGATTTTACGACCAGCCAAGTATGACATTCAAATTAACATCATGCATGTGAAGCCGTTAATGTGTTTGGTAAACATTGTGTTACGGCTTGTACTTAAACTAATATTGGCATTTAACTCTGCTCTGTCTTTATTAGCCAAGGCCTCGTGAAGTGACTGTAGGCTCTTAAAAACGACATTCATCTGTTTCTTATTAAATCTCTCTGTGTTCAAAGACTTGCTTATTATGATTGCGGTTTACAAGTAGTTTTCCAGACTCTGGCCAGCAGCACTCTGCGTACGTTTTGTTCGAACCTGAAGTAATTGTAACTGTGTTTTGAACGTTTCTCTCTTTGCAGATGTAGACGAGTGTTCGGAGGGCAACGGCGGATGCCAGCAGATCTGCGTCAACATGATGGGCAGCTATGAATGTCGCTGCAGAGAAGGATTCCTCCTCAGTGACAACCAGCATACCTGCATCCAAAGGCCAAAAGGTTAATACGTACATAATACACACATGCAAAAAGATTAGCCCGAAAAGGTCTTATTTGGACAATTATGTTGATTTACCCAACCATATGTGATAGGCCTATACCACATGTAAAAGCAAGTTTTGCAATTTCATGTCCACAATTGTTTTGTACTCTAAACTGAAGGGTGAGCAACATAATAAGTTCTCATTCTGCAGGGGACAAGAAAAAAAAAGAAGAGTGGTATTAATCTTTTTATTTTTTTTCCCCCTCTGACATTTCAAATTGAACCCATTCAATGTCTGACAGCATTTGAAGCCATTGGCTTGTGGAGTTAGCCCAGGGTGCTGTGAGCAGATAAAATGACTCAAGGTAGTGCTTGGGGAAGACATACCTTAGATTTATTGGATAGACATTTTTTTAACCTGTTGAAGTTTGAGAAGACAGGGAGTCATGATTTATATCACATATGTAATGATCAACTACACGTAGTGGTATGCTTACCTGCATGTTGCACTGCTGCATACTCACTCCTTTAAAATCATGTTAAACATTCTTTTTTTATTATCATGATTGCAATCATGGGTGGCACGGTGGCTGACTGAGTAGCACATCCGCTCACAGTGCAGAGGTCCAGAGTTGGATTCCGGACTCCTGGAGGGAGGGAAGTTTTTATTATTAGCAGATTTCCTTCGCGGTTCTCAAGTGTGAACTTGGAAACTCAACTCCGACCTTACCCAAAAAGGAATAGACTCTAAGGGCCCTGCTTTGGTAGACAGGTGTAAAAAGTGGCGCATCTTGATTTTTGTACTGGGTCAAGTCTAGTTTACCGTGTTTGGGAAGTTGGCAGACCACGCTACGCCTCGTCGGGCATTCCAGCAGACCAACGGCATTTTCTAATAGACGCCTCGGCGCACCTCCATGACCAACTAGAGACTCACCCACCAATTTTCTGACAACAAGGCATGTCCTGCTCAACACTTTACTTGGGAACATTCTCGTATAAAAAAGATATTTTTGTTGGTACTCCGGTTTCCTCCCGTAGTCCAAAAAACATGGCAACTCTATATTGTGACTAGGTGTGATTGTGAGCGTGGATGGTTGTTTGTCTCTGTGTGCCCTGCGATTGGCTGGCAACCACTTTGGGGTGTCCACCGTCTACTGCCTGAAGACGGCTAGGATAGGTTCCAGCGCACCCCGACCCTCGTAAGGACAAGCGGATTAGAAAATGGACGGATGTATTTTCATCAGTCTGTGTTCAGACTACATACTGTACATATACTTTGGGATGTGCCACGACTTTGAAAAAAAAGTTCATTCAGATCATCTCGTCTTGTAACATATTTTAGTTTGTCTTCACCAGCCCTGCATTGTCCTACACTGTGTTCCCATTCAGCATTAGTTAGGAATTTGTCCATCAATAAACATATATTGGCGATCTCAATCACATGTTTTTGCAAGATGTGATGATTCAAAAGATTCCAAAGCGCAGCCAGCCCGACCTGATATTGCGGCGGTAGTCAATGAGCTCCGATGTTCCAAACTCCCCTGGATTGTGCACTGTGCATCTTGGAAGTCTGGGGTTTATGAGATCAGGCTGGCCTGGTGAACTGTCAGTGTTTACATTTCATAAACGCAGTGTTATTTGAGTGGAGTAAAAAGCTGGATCGTGTGTTTCAAAGCACTACGACTCTATTCATGGTGCCAGAAGCAGTGCGTGAGCACCAGGCCCATTTGACAAATGTGCTCACTATTTCCCTTAATATTTCATTTTCATATTAATTTGAACTTCATCGCTTCCAGATGAAATTTAGATCGGGCGATAGCAGCGGTAATGTAAATGTAATAAAACTCACTCCTTCATTCAGATAGCAGCTCTTTCCGTCATTGTTTCATTATTTTGAAAGATGGCTTGGCTGCTTATTAATCAGCACCTTCTCATTCACAACTCATCCCGAGTGAACACTTGATCAGTGTAATACGAGTGGAGCAGATTAGCTGCAGGAACCCTTCAAAGGGTCAAATTTGGATGTGATATTTCACTTCAAAACATGACGTGCTGGTAACAAGCGCACATTTATTAAAAGAGCCTTTGGAAGCCATTATGTTATATGATGTGTGAACGCTCAAATTGAGGTCTGGTTCGGTTTATGCACAAAAAGCACTTGGTCAGAGTTACAATATATTGCGGCTTTAACTTAAGTTATTACTTCCTCAAGGCCGTGCGAGCTTTACCTTCATGGTTACAGTAAGACTTGTCGATAATCCTGGAAATGTCTTGCTTGTAAAGAACTAATGATCCCCGTTTCAAGTGTTCTGCTTTTTGTTGCGGTATGTCAGCAGAACATGAACTTGGGTCACCAGTAGCAAAGTGCTTGTTTGATTCATCTCAGATGACAGAAATGGCACCACCATCCATCATGCAACTTCCACTGCCACATTCTGTCCTTTAAAGAAGTAGGACCTTTTGCAAAATAAAACACTTGACAATGAGTGTATATGTGTGTGTGTGTGTGTGTCTTATACTGTATAGAGTACAGCATTGTGAATCTGAATCTGAATGAAACAGGAAGGAAAGATTGTGTCTCTGCCTGTGTATTGGACCTGAAGGATAGATTTATGCTGCATTTTTTTTTTACGAGTGGTTCAATAACATAAATCCTTGAGAAAATGAAGTGATCTGCTCTCCTGGCCAAGTAGGTTTAAATGCGACTCACCTTCCATTCTGCAGGATTTCTTCCCAACCCTGAGGGTGCAGTTTTCTCATAGGATTCACTGTTACCACTAAAAAGACACGAGCTTTCCATTTCTTTCATGAACAGATACAGTGTTGTGAGCAAATTTTGGCCTTCCAAACTGGACACAGTGGTGTCTGGCATTCTGGTTGCAGTCTGTTTTCCTCTGCCTGTTAGCAAACACTTGTTAGCATTGAACCTGTGCCAATTAGACAGCAGGGGTCTGCTAGCTTCTCAGCTAATGACAAAGTTGCTGCTGGTCTGTCTCTTATTAGATTTGCCGTAACCCCCCCCCCCTCCCCCAAGCCCCCACCCCCTCCACACACACACACCACCCCGCAACCCCCTGAACAGAAATAACTCAAGCCAAATGAAGGTTCCATCGTCTACCTGGCCAAAATGTAACAGTTCATTTATTCTCTCTGAACATTTCTCCTTGTGAAGACATAAAGTCTTTGAAAGGCCAACCAAGGTGCTTGACGGTTGATAGGAATGACATTTAGGTCAAGAAAGGGTCCACTGCTTTGGATTTGATTTAATGTTTACCTTTTCGAGATGGATGACAGGAGCCCTGCAACAAACACTCTGTGTGCGTGCGTTTGTGCGTGCATTTGTGAGCGAGTCAAGATCCTGTGCACAGGAATTTTGGAATTTCAGACTCAGCAGAGCCACACATTTATATTTTCTGTTTTGCACATTTATGAACACAAAGTAGGGCAATTACTTGAAGTGTGCATTGATGGATTGTTACAAAAGTAAAGCAGCTAATGTATTCGGTGTCCTTCCCCTGACTGTTCATGACACAAAATGGAAATGTTTTGAAAGTTGTGTTAAAAATAGAGCTGCACAAGCTGTTGCCATTGAAGGAGGATACAAGATTTATCTAATATGATATCATATATCCGCCTGGAGGTCGACTGGTTAGCGCGTTGGCCGGAGAGTGCAGAGGTGCAGGGTTCGATTACAACTCCGGCCTTCATGTATGGAGTTTGCATGTTCTCCCCGTGCCGTTAATTTATTTGTGCCATTAATTTATTTGCAGAGGGTTTCAGAACCAAAACTGTGCTGTGTTGGGGCACATTTCGTAGAGGATGGGTTTGTCAATGTCACCTTTGACACCCGCTACACTGTCAATGCATTTCCAGTTTTAAGTGACACAGCCACACATACGAACAAATTACACAGCCGCCTCCCACCATGGAGCGGGATTTAAAAATAAATAACCCAGTGTTCAACTGAGATCCAACAGTGGCTTCCCCCTTCGTCCCTGATTGAGGTCGCCGTGAGTCACCATGGAGAAGGAAAGAAAAGGAGGAACATTTTTCCTTCACGGCAACTGGGCCAGCACACTCCTGTCGCCGCCTCAGAATGTACATAGCCGGCCACAATTCCGCCAGTAGCCCGCTGAATTTCTACCAGCAACAAATAGACATGGTGGCTACAAGACATCCTCATCAACATATTGGGAACTAACCATTGAGAGGAAAGCTGTTTTCCATTATAAATCGGGGGATCAGTGAAATACAATTGTTTCATTTATATATGCAATATATTGGTATTGAGGGAGCGCTTGATTTAATCAGCTTTGCTTCTGCTCTTTCATTTTTAACCAATACATACATTTTACTTGATATTTTCAAATCTCGGGCGGCCCGGTGGCCCAGTGGTTAGCGCGTCAACCTCACAGAGCAGAGGTCGTGGGTTTGATCCCGGCTCTGGCCTTCCTGTGTGGAGTTTGCATGTTCTCCCCGAGCCTGTGTGGGTTTTCTCCAGGTACTCCGGTTTCCTCCCACATTCCAAAAACATGCATGGCAGGCTGATTGAACACTCTAAATTGTCCCTAGGTGTGAGTGTGTGCGCGGATGGTTGTTCGTCTCTGTGTGCCCTGCGAATGGCTGGCAACCAGTTCAGGGTGTACCTCGCCTGCTGCCCGAAGACGGCTGGGATAGGCTCCAGCACCCTCCGTGACCCTTGTGAGGATAAAGCGGATCGGAAAATGGATGGATGGATGGATTTTCAAATCTCCCCATTATGTTGGCTGAAAAAATTATTCGGGAAAAAAACCCACATTTGGATGGCAGCATATCTTGCATCTCCAAAATGTACCTTTCAGCATTGATGTTGCCTTCACACATGTGCTAGTTATCCGTGCCATGGGCACTAACACCAACCCCAAACAATTACATACCCTGGCTTTTGAACTTTGCGCTGATAACAATCTAGATCAGGGGTGGGCAATTATTTTCCCGGGGGGGGGGGGCCAAATGAGAAGCAGAAAGTATTGTGGAGGGCCGGGCCAAAAGTTAGAAATAGAAATAGAAAATAAAGAAGATAGCACAATGTCTTTGTATGCCAGTAATAATGTAACATTCTCCTCCACCATCACACTCAGCACCGGTTCTCCTCAAGGATGTGTACTGAGCCCCCTGTTGTTCACGCTCTACACATTTGACTGCTCTCCGACTCTTATTAGCGGTCCAGTTTGCGGAAAGTTTTTAACATGATAACAATCAAACCATTCTAGGAAATGTTCATTTACTCGAGCCACAAGCAATTCGCTCTGAGCATGGAAATTGCCAGAATCGGACTGAGTAAGAATTGCTTCCTTGTTTTTCAAAGTCTCGTAGATTTGAGTCTTTCCGACTCCAGGCGTCTCCTGAATGTTTTGTACTTTGTTACCCGCTTCGTTTAATCAGACACATATCACTTTCCCTTCCATGGTCATTACTCTCTCCCTCTTTCTTCGTCTTCCCCTCCCTCCCTGTGCTCTGCAACTTGAAGTAACTGTGCCACCTGGTGTTGAAATACCTGTCATTACAAGTCCAAACGAAATGAATGCAATCAAACCTTAATTGTGCACCAATCTTCGGCGGGCCGGATTAAAAAGACCAACGGGCCGGATTTGGCCCGCGGGCCGTAGTTTGCCCACCCCTGATCTAGATCGTCCTTTTGCTTTTTGGCCCGGAGGACGTCCATGATTTCCAAAAACAATTTGAAATGTTGACTCGTCAGACCCCGGAACACTTTTTCATTTTGCTACAGTCCAGTTCAGATGACCTCGTGCCTTGAGAAGCCTTTCTGATTGTTGTTGATGTATGGATTTTACTCTCCATGGTAGAGTTTTAACTTGCATTTGCAAATGTAGTGACAAGCTTTATAAGACGACAGTGGTTTTCTGAAGTGTTCTGAGCCCACATGGCAATATACTTTATGCCATTTTTTTTAATGCAGTGCTACCTGAGGTATCATAGGTCAGGGCATTCAATGTTGGTTGTCATCCTCGGTTACTTGCTTGCAGAGATGTTTCCAGATTCCCGTAATCTTTTGATGATATTATTGACCCTTGATGATCAAATCCCTCAATATCTTTGAATTATGCGTTGAGAAATGTTGTTTTACAACTGTTGCTACAACTGCTCAAATAGTTGTTCTTGAAATGGTGAACCTCACCTCATTCTTGCTTGTGACAGAGCCTTTTGGGGATGTTCCGTTTATACCTGAAAGTGTAACATGCATTCAAAAATTCTTAATGATAGTTCATCAGTTTGAATGTTAAATATCTTTGTTGTTTATTGAATTGAATATAGCCTGAAAACAAATTCTAAATAATTGATTTCTGTTTTTAGTTACATTTCAAATAACGTTCCAACTTCAGTGGAAATGGAGCTTGTATACATTTTATACAATGTGAGTATAACAGTATGAGAATCCATTCATGAAGTGCTGCAGGTAAACTCCTCCGGAAAAGTGGTCCTCTTGCGTGCTGCCGGTCGGATTCCTCCATGGCAACAGTGACAGCCTCTCTCAAATCAATGATACCGAGCTCGCTCGCTGAGCAGGAGAGAGGAAGGAAGACACAAGACGCACTTACACAGGCCAAAATCAAGATGTCATGGGGGGAGACAGGGTGAGAGGTTACTTGCAGACGAGTGTAGTTTAACCAAACACAGTAGAAAGAAGTTGCAAGTCAGGATGTAAACAGTTTTACTGAAGTAACGGGTCGTGCATTCCAGAGCACTGGAACCCAAATAGAGAAGTTTCTCGAACTTGTTGATTACGTTTTAGCTCTCTGGGCCACAAAAAGATGAATGTGTTGTGATTGGAAGGTTTAATATGGAACTTAAGGCCTGTTGCTCACCAAGCACATACTGAACTGTCTCACACAAAGTGTGCTGGGTTCATCAACAAGTTTTCATGAGTGGCCAACGTGACGATAATGCTTAGCTGTATTTATACTTTCTTATTTCCCTGTGGCTAGAACGCAAAGTGCAGAGTTTTGTCACCGAAACGCACCGGTGCAGTCATGAACGGGGTTGTCAACAGCCTCTCGAAACATCCATCCTCTTTCCTTATTCTCGCCTGTTCTGATTTTTCGTTGCGGCATCGGCTTCTTCCTTGATAATCGCGCCATGTTTTTGTGGTTCAAAAATAATGAAAGCAGTATATTTTATGTGGAGCCTAACATGGTTTGCATTCCCATTCCTGACTGTAATTTATTTGTGATGCTTCTCTTCAGTTGTGTTTGTCTTAAGTGATTAAGCGGATCAAAAGAAGATCATTAATCTCAAGTGCGAGAGGAGAGGGATAGATGAATCATTTTTAAAAAGAGAAGGTCCTCGGATTACAAACAGTTTTTAATGGGTTTCTCGTGGAGAAGGTTGAACGGGCATGTTGTCAGTATTGCTGCATTAAAGAGTTGTGCGAGTCTTTAAAAGACTTAAAGAAGTCCTCGAGGTCTGAGAGTGCAACCTAACTAGGTTCGGGCCAGAGTGCTTTTAATCTCTCCCCAAATTAATTCCATTTTTGGAGTCAAAAATTTCATAAAGTCATTGGCCAGATAGCGGGAGTTATTGAATATAGGCTGTTGTTGGGTTCACAGCCTTACGGCATCAAATAAGAATTTGGGTTATTTGGATGGCGACAAATGATTAGTTTTGAGAGCTTGTTTGTATTTCAACAATCTATTGCCCATGCCTGATGGAAGACCAAGTGTAGTTGCTCTCAAGTTTTCGACAGGATTGATTACCGGTATATGCTTGTGTCTAATCTCAGAACCAGGGTATTAATGGTGCTACACGGTCAAGGACGTCACGGAGAGCCACGTTCAAATCATTTGTGAGATTTTTAAAAGGACCGATTGACAGTATGAAGAAGGGGAAGAAATAGCTGGCGTTGATATTTCAGACAGCGGGGTTGTCGTTAAAGCACTAATATTATAACAGCAATCGCAATGGCTGTGGTCCAAGCAATGGCAGGAGGCCAAGTCCTCGAATTTTATTAGCTCGTGGTCCATCACATTGGAAGTTGTAATGAACCGAGTCAGTACCGAGTATAAAATATTACCATTGTCATGGGTTGGCTAGCTGCGGGAAGCCAAAAGTATCAATTATTTTCAGGAACGCCCTGCTAAGCAGTCCAGATGAGCAGTTCATGTGACGATAAAAGTCACTCTTATCATGAATATATTTTCAGACCAAACAAAATTCAAATAATTCATCTAAAAAAAATCTCGAGCAGGGGCCAAGAAGAATGCCGGGTATATTCGCTTTGGTTGCAAGGAATCAAATCATGAGAACTTGGAACGATTTGAATTATTTTTTAATCTAAGACTGACGTTGACATCACATTCAGAGATGGAGGATGATGCCGGCACCTTTCTTGGAGGGTTGCACAAAATCACCTCACAAAGTTTGGGTGAGAAGACTTGTTTCATGGTAGTAATTCATTTGGTTTTAACCAAGTCTCACAAAGACCCATCATATCAAGGTTATGGCCTCTGATCAGCCCGTCTGCGAGCAAGGCTTCAAAGGGAGTGATAGTGGTACTGATATTCATAAGACCAATCGTCGTGACAATGGGCTGGCAAGTGCACTCTTCCTTTGATGCATTCCTGGCATTAAAATGAAGATTGCACTGTACAATGCAGGGTGTCCCAGCTTTTATTGAGCCATTGCACCCATTTGACATGAGACATATTTCACATCACCAAACATAAATCTGATAAAAACTGTTGAATACTGAAATATTGACGTTATCATCTCGAATGACTCTAAAGTGTACTTAAATGTTGTGAAATCAAGGCCCGTTTAATGCAATACAAAGCTAATAAACATGCCAACACGTATTTTGCACCCGAGTCACTTAATTTTGTCTATCAGCCCGTGTCCGATCCAACGAAAATCACATTACTGTTGAGTTTTGGTTCAACGGAATGATTTAAAAACAAATCAAGAAAAAGAAAAAAAACTCAGGAAACAGGCCTGAAGTAAATTGCCAGCAGGCCAAGAGATGGCAGATTGAGCATCGAAAGCAATGCTTCTCATCTTGCAGAAATTAAAACAAGGGGAAAGAGTAAAAACTAAGGTTAAAGGTTAAAAAAAAATAGGCAAGCGGTAGGCGTGCATCCGTCTTCTCCAGCATTCTCTGAGGCATTACAGATAGTAAGCGTGTTACAGGAAACAGGCAGTGTTGCGTTTTTAGGGCTCAACCATATGATCGGTAGGGCAAAGGTCGGCTTCTCAGTGTGCTGCGGCTCTCGCTTATCGCCCCGCCCCTCCCTCGTCCACATTAAAATGTGAACATGCACAAATCTTTAGCTTTCATTTTATTCCTTCTTGGGGCAGATTCAGGCATGTTTTTATGACATTTGACCGCAGACCTCCTTGCATCTGCTTTGGGATGTGTGTGTGGGGTTTTTTGTGCCGGTCAGCCAGGACTGTAACAATTCAAGGAATTTTCCAATAAATGTGATGAAATTCCATAATAAATAGTTGTATCAGTTAGTTTTGCTTTGCAGCCTGTGTGTGAAATCAGAAACGGGGTGATTGAAACCTGTTTTTTTTTGGGATTTTTTTGGATCGACTCATAATTAATGTGTTTTCATTCATCCGGTGCAACAAAGTGTTGGCTCTCAGTATGCTTGCACGTTTGCCCCAAAACTGTTTTTACAAATGCAGAAATATCTGCCCCATTGCTCTGCAGCCCGGCCATATCGCCAGGCTCTTTTCCTCTTCCGGGGAAGTGGAACAAACAAACAGACACCTTTCTGTCACCAGTAGCCTCCACTTCCCTCTCTATTCTTTTCACCCTCTCTCTGTGTCCATGCGACATGACTACATTATCTTCCCAAACGTCCTTCCTCTTTGTCCACTTTCACAGGCGCCGTGCCTTTGCTGCCCGCACCCCCCAACCTTGAACAAACACGAATCGGTGGCTTGGGTTTGAGCAAAGTCTGACTGCCTTGCCAGTGAGTTTGCTGGACCTCACCTTTCGACGGGCATCCCTTTTGCTTGTGGCTTTCTTGAAGGTTGAATTCTGAGGCTGGCCAGCCCAGCACACTCCTGTGGACTACCTCTGTGCCAGTGGGGTTTTTCCATTAACACTTGGCTGTCATGGCTATAACCAGCAGGCCAGACCGAGCTCTGCTGAGACATATTCAGCTGTCTGGCCCTTTTTGATTTCGGAAAGAATGTGCCTGTACAATAACATGCTGTACCTCTGCAGCTGACACACTTTCTTTTGCGAGAAGATACACAATGGAAAGATGGGAGTCCTTTGGGACTACATAGCAAGGTGACCCTGATAGAATATGAGAGCGAAGACGAGAGGCACGACATCCTCAGCAGGTGTTGGGCCACAGTCTGTTCCACAGATGGACAAAAGCACTGAGATGCAAGATGCATACATGATGAACATACATCTGTGTCAATCCAGATGATGTGTGCATTGGGCTGTCACTCACCTAGACAATATTCTTGAGCCGATTATAAATATGAATGTGCATCGAGGCTTTTGAACCTGATGCCATTTTAGTATGAACTTACCTTGAACAATAAGATGCGTAGAAGTGCCACAGTACACTCGAGGACATCTTCTCCGGTGGCTGATTTCTTTCATAGGCAAATGATTAGCCTAAATGTAATTCTTGTGAGTTTGACAGAGGTGAAGTTTCAAAATGAAATCTGTACTTTTGGCACTTTGGTGACGTGTGTCCACCATCAGATCGCAAGGTTTTTGGAGGGATTCTGTCCTTTCCTAGTTGGCTCGTCACTCAGTTTGAGCATTTGTGTTGCAGCTCTGCCTGACCAAATCCTGTTCAGCTCCTTTTCCCATTGTCCTTTCGATGCGGTGACATTTTTATCCTTGCGTTAAAACTTTTAAGAGCCCATTATTTAAAAGGAAGGAATGCTGCTTTAATAGTCTGGTGGGTCCATGCTTAGGCCCCTTCTTTTCAGTGGCTAACCAACCGGCCCTCACTAGCTGCCTAATGTTCTCCAGTCCGAGGATCATCTCCCCCCTGAGGCTTGTGATGGTCCAGGAGCCCTCTTTTCACTACTCCAAGCACTCAGAGCAGACTATAAACTCTTGGCATGCCGTACGCTACTTCAGAGCCATTGTTTCAGTCTCTCTACTTGTGGTCTTCGGGTTTGAACAGAGCTTGCGGCACTGGTTTCAAAAACCTTTGGCCTCTTTGGAGCTTTTGTGACAAGATCAGTTGTTTCGGCTTCTGAGCTGGAAAAGCCAAATTAACTTTCCTTCTGGATGCTAAATGCCGTCGCTGCCCTTGCATTCATGCCTTTCATTCCATTTCATATATTAAATGTGGATGGATGGGTGGATGGATCAACACTCGTAAGTTTGCAAATGAAAGGATGATAGTTGTGGTTGTCCTTCTAAAACCCGGCCCGTAATCCACGCAGCGCATATTGGCAGCGTTGCTTTGTTCGTTATTTATTATGCTTCAGAATAAGAAAACCTTTATTCGTCTCACAATGGAGAAATTCCCAATTTACAGCAGCAAAGATATGAAAGGAAGAAAGTAGAAGAGCAAAAAGCAGAGGAGCTGCTGTAAAGGCAGCCACTCTCGCGGCGCCATCTTGAAGTCATAATAATAGAATAACAAAATAATACAACACAACACATAAGACAGAGACAGTCATTCAAACTTAACCCCTTTTCTGCACACATGATGGCTCAGGAAATGAAGTGAAATCTTCATGGGATTGAGGCCAAAGTCATCATTTTTGCCCCGATTTCATTTGTTGAGATGTCAAACTTCCTCAGATTTTATAATAGGTTAAACTCTCAGATGGTGTCCTTACTTGCTGTTGGAATTGACTTTCCTGTGGTCTTTCAACATTTCCCAAAGGTTTGGGGGTCAATATTTTTTTCCGAAAGTACTGGTTGCCATGGACATTTGCCAAAACTTTAAATGTGATTTTTCTCAAAATTAGGGATTTCAACCTGCCAAGGTTGAAATTGTTGTAACTTTGTCAAAATTTGACATTTGGCAAACGTGAAACGAGACTTTTTGTTCTTCTTGGAAAGGCAGTGGTTTTCACAATGGATGACATTTTTGGCTAGTGTCTTTCTTATGGTAGAGTGGTGAACACTGACCTGAACTAAGGCCATCGAGGTCTGGAGTTTTGGGGTTGTTGTTCTCGGTTCTTTTGCAACCTCCTGGATAAGTTGTCGTCACACTCGTGGAGTAATTTGAGCTGGTCGATCACTGCTGGGAATCTTTTTTCCGTGGTCAGTCTCTGTGTGGTATTAAAATTGGTTTGATGAACTTTGTGTGTGATAAATATGAAGAACAGAGAAATCAGGCACGCGGCAAATACTATTTCACAGCACTATCTCCATCCATCCATTTTCTTATCCGATTTACCTCACAAGGGCCGCGGGCATCCCGGAGCCTATCCCAGCTGTCATCGGGCAGTTGGCAGAATGCACCCTGAACCGGTTGCCAGCCAAACGCAGGGCACACACAGACATACAACCATCGCCACTCACAATCACACCTAGGGACAATTTCGAGTGTTCCATTAATCTGCCATGCATATTTTTGGAATGTGGGAGGAAACCGGAGTACCCGGAGAAAACCCGCAAACATGCAAACTACACACAGGACAACCGGAGCTGGAATCAAACCCTGCACCTCTGCACTATGCGGCCGACACACTAACACACTTTTATATAATGTGTGTGTTGTGTGTTGTGTGTGTGTGTGTGTGTATGCATGGAGTCTCACAGGTTGTGGTTTCAACAAACAATCATACAACTTCTCATCATATAATTGATTGGCTGTGGTGCCGTGCATACAAAGATGTGTTACTTTTGGACTGAGCAATGCTGGCTTGATATGAGAGTACCATTCTCCTTATCAGCGGGAGAACATTTCCAAACAGATGGTGGAGCCGAGCCATGAGCTACATGAAAGGAATTTATTAGCTTTGAGTAGCGCTTCAGGTTCAGAGGTCACGACCTTGTCCCGGGGAGAAATAAGAAGTTCCTGAGTGAACGCTCCCACTTGTTTTCACGCCTAATTGCTGTAATCTCTTTTATTTACATGCAATGGTTCACTCTTGTTCCACTGCTGCTTGTTCCTGTTTAATCTTAATATGCTGAAGTCGTAAGTCTCACCTACCCGTCTATTTATTAAAAGGTGTGAGCTTTATTAGTTTCCACATGTAGGCTGTATATGGGCAAGCATGTTGCTCTCGTGGAATGCGGTTCATATCTTGAGTTGTTTTTCCATTTCACTTTCCCATCCGTGTTCAAATTAAGGGTTGTTTTTCTTTCTGCTTCCCATCACTTAGTAATGATAAAAAAGCTGGAGCAAGTTCGAGAGGACGGCACAGTGCGGATGATAGCTGTGCTTGGCCCGGAGAAAGGGTCCATTGTGTCAACACTGTGACTTTTATTGGTCCTCAGAGAGAGGAAGGCTGAGGTTCTGGCCTGAGACCGGCATGTTATTGATGGATGGGTCTGCAGCATTTGGGTAGCAAGGCAGTATAAAAATGATGAGGGACTGATGTGAGTTTTGGGATGCACAATACAACCTCAGTTGGTAATTTTCACTCCAGTAGGGTGACTTGGATACAACTTCAACCCTGTGTTAAGTTCATGGATTTATCGCTTGTTTTCTCTCACTGGTTTCTCACTCTGACCCTAGAGAAGACGCACAGATCACCAACAATTTCCAACATGATCCACAGAATTTAGAATGTCAGCACCTTTCATAATATGCTGATTCATATACTGGGAAAAAAATTATCCTTTGGATTTACTTAATTTGAACATGTGCATCGGATGCACATGATTAAAATGTGCTCAACCAATGGAATGTTCCTGGGTTTTCCTCAAAAATAAACAAATCCATCACTAATACATCGACAAAAGGAACAGGACGGTCTGTGTACGCTCCCTAGAAGTTGCTGCCTGGACAGCGCTTGACAAATCTGCCTTGTTAACTGCGAAGCATCTTATCTGATCTTATACGCACTTGCCTCTTGGGCCCTTTTTGTCCTTTTATCTATATGAACTATTTATGTTCTCAAACATGTTCAAAAAACACTGACGAAATGCATCAAGTTGTAATTTTGACTTCTGATCATTTAATCACCATTTTGATACACTTCGAAGGCGAATATTTTACATCTTCATTAATACAGTGAGAATTTAAGTGGGCTGCTCCAACCCTTGAAACTCCAGAGTTGAAAATGAATCCCACTTTGGTTCTGCTTCCGTTATCAATATGGAAGTGACAATTCTCTGAAGACCAATCAAAAGACAGCAGCACACCTTGCTCCACGCCGCGTAAACAAAGCTGAAACCAGTGTCAAAAACTAAGATGGCACAAGTCACATATTTTGGGGTCCTTTCCAATAAAACCATTTGAAAATATACACCGAAGCATTTCGGACTCAAAATAGTCTCAGTCGGACTGAGTTGAGTTGCATAAAAAGAGAAGAACAGAGTCAACACTGGTTATGCTAGCTGGAGTGAAAGTCTATAAATATGCAATTAGGCCTGTTTCCGGCATGCCGAGATTGTACCCCTGTTGTAGCCCCTGAGTCAGAAACTGTACGACAAGCACACGCAAGTCTAAAGAGTAAGAATGTGCAAGGTTATACAAGCTTTAAAAGGTTACAATGCAACACATGCAAATCATTAGAATTCGAGGAAAATGTTGGTTTATTATGGAAGTCAGCCCTCCAAATGCCCTTCGGGGCGACAGCAGATTTAATGAGACGTTAATGGAGATATCTTGGTGCTCACCGTCTCCCTTGTGCACCACACGAGGAAGAGCAGGAGAGGAGATCTGTTTGTTTTTTAATGAGCCAGGGAGCTGGAGTATGGCACTTTGTCTGTGGTGACGCTGGGGGTTCACAACAAATATATCAAATGTCAGTCTTCTCCAGCCAAGGACTTGTGTTATACGACGTCCTTGTCCCAAGTGGAAGAGATCATGCAGGGGGCTCCCCCCCCCCCCTTCTTCCAACACTTTTACAATACACTACACTACATTTAATCACATACATATTCTGCCTCATTTATGCCATGTAGGCCAAGTGTCACATTTCCTCACCTCACTGAAGCACTTTAAACTTGTCGACATTTAAAAGGATAGATACCTTGACATCCTTATTTAGTCTCTTTTGATCTGTGTTTCCACAGAGAGCCCCCCCCCCACCCTCCTCCTTTCCTTCCTTTACGGTGATTACCTCAATTAAAATGACAAGTGTACAGGATCAGCTCCTGCTGGGAGTTTTATCCTTGTTCCGTCGGCAGCCTCCTTTTTATAGCCTGAAACAAGTGAGCGTGTTCCAACAAGTGCTCAGAGCTGTGCGAAGGGCTGCCGTGCATGTCAGTCACCAACAGTAGGCACAGATGTGATTTTAGGGCATGTGACAGCGAGGTGAACATTTCTACTCCGCTCAACCAGCGCTGATCATTTGAAAGTGACATTGTTTAAGCCACGCAACGCAGCGTGAAATCTGTGTGACGTGCAAGGAGTGAAAAAAAACCTCTCTGCTTTTGCTTTACAGTGCGACCGGAAGGAACAAAGGAGGGTCCCACCTGCATGGACAAGAATCACGGCTGTGCGCACATCTGCAGGGAAACACAGAAGGGCGGCATCTCCTGCGAATGTCGACCTGGATTCCAGCTCACACGTAACATGAAGGACTGCAAATGTAAGGCCAAACTCATAGTTCACTTCCCTGGCGCACACACACACACACACACACACACACACACACACACACACACACACACACACACACACACACACACACACACAAATCTGCCGATGATGGATAATTGCACTCATTCCACCAATACCTTCAGGATAGATTCAAAGAAGACCTTGACATTACATTACCGGACAGGAACTAATCTCCTAAACGGTCCTCATCAAGAAAAGCATGTTTGTCAAATAGGGAATGATCATTTACACAACCAGGGCAAGTGTGGAGGTTATGCGAAGGGGACCGCACTGACGGACAGCACACACTTCCTGTTGCTGTGCAACCAAGATCATCCTGTCAGCGCCGGGGCCACGGTTGATGGGGGATTTGTCTGTGTTTGGACAAGGATTGGAGAAGTGTTATTCTATAGTTTTTCTGTGACAGCCCAGGAAAAGGGCAAAAGGGGCTGCGATGCTCGAGTGTAGACAGGATGGTGGTGGAAGCCGGAGCTCGCCGCTGCTTTTTTTTCACTCTGTCATCACAGGTGTGTTAAAAGTGCCAAAGCGGAGGCTTCCTTCAGCAGCCGGAGCAGAAATGTGGACTTAAAAACATTGCAAAGTCGTCAATGTGTACCCACGCGTAGAACAACAAATGCTGACCTGTCCTTCGTTTCAAGGGAAACCACGCTGATGTGAAGTGTTCCGGAAATGGGGCAAAATTAACTGCGATCATGATGACGAGTGCTTCTTGTGATGTGATTCCACTTGCACATTTTTCACTTTTGCACATCTTTCGTTGATATGAAAATTCATATTTCCACGAATTCCCATTCATGTTAGATCAATATTAGTCTGACTTCAGACCCTTCAGTTCACTAGTGACATTTGAGTGATATGCTCCGTGACAACCTACCAAAACATCAAAGCTTTTGTACCTAAAAGTTGAATATTCTTGAAGACTCCAAAGTATTGAAGATCTAACCCACAGGACCAAGTTTAGAGCAACGTGATGGATGCCTAAAAGGCTGTGCCGAGGCCCCATTTTGGACAAACTGACCACACATCCGAGTTCGTCTACTCAGCCTACAGGAAGCTCCGCAAAAAGACCTTTGCAGAAGAGACTCACCTTGTACTTCAGGACTACTACTACTGAGTGGGCTGTGTTTAAAGACTGCCACTGTGAATGAGGACTGAATATGCCTCAGTCGTCACAGGATACATTGGCACGTGCATCAACATTGTCCCCACCGTGTTCCTACTCTTTGCTCGAATCGACCTCCACAGATCCTAAAGAGAAGCCGAGGGACAGTACCGGCCGAAACTGTGGCAAGACGACTACACCGCTGACTCCAGACGCATATGACAAGGCCTCCATCACATCACAAACCTCTGACAGCGGAGGAGCACCATCATTCCCTGCAGCAACAGCAAGCAGTTTCTTCACTCACTACTGACCAACGCAGTGTGGTTGTAGCAACAGAGGCAAAGCTTCCGCTCTCTTTCATAGTCAGGAGAGGCGTGTAAAGTGCTGAGGAGTAAACGTTCACATGCCTGGCCGAGCTTGAGCTCTTCAGAGTTGGCGAAGGTGTTTACAGGCATCTTTAACCTGTCCCCCATTCACTGATCTGTGCCCACCTTTTTCAAAATCACCACCATAGTCCCCCTCCCCAAGAAAAACCTTGTAAACTGTCACTCACCTCAGTAGTGTTGAAGTGCTTTGAGAAAGTAGCAAAGACACACTTCAAGAAGGCAGTCTCGGACACACTGCATTCAACACTGTCATCTCAAGCAGGCTGGCTGAGAAGTGACAGAAATCCACATTTCCCAATTCCCCAGAAACTGTTCAGCAACTTCTCCAGTTTTGCAGTGGAGGGCATCCTGACCAATTCAATCGTAGTCTGGTGGGGGAACTATGCTGTACGGGACAGGGAGACTCTGCAACGTGTCATTAAAAATGTACAACACATCTGTGGCGCAGCCTCTCACCACTACACCACATATGACAACCGTGCCACAAAGAATGCACAGAACATCATCAGAGACGGCATGCATCTCCAACCCGCAGTTTTCAAACTTCTTTCATCTGCAAGAGGCGAGGATCAGCACAGCCAGAAGTTAAAAAAAAAACTTCTTCCCACACAACACCAGACTGCCGAGCAAACGACGTCACAAACTGTCAACCACACTGTGTAGTCATTGTCTTTTGTGATCCTGGTCGCGTGCACGTTTACACTGTGCAATTCCTCTGTCACTTGCAATATTTCAATAGACAAATGCACTCATTTGATGATTACTACTGCCTAACTGGAATAGACCATTCTTTAAAAAAAGTTCTTGTTTTTGAATTGCACTTAGGTACATTGCCAGGCCCCAACCCCCGTTCTCCTTCAGTATTCTCTGATTCTTTTAATTGGCTCTCTTTTTCATCCTTTATATTTTTTATTGTATAAAGTGGAAGGAGACAAGCAAATCATTTCATTGTGCAATTCTCGTGCCACAGTTGTTTTTACTGTACATTTGACAACTAAACGTTGTCTTGAACTAGCCAAAGCTCATGACGATAGCTGAAGGTTGAGTGATTCTCGCGGCTGATGACTTTCCAAATTAATACGGAGCCAAATTCTAGCTTGTGCGGACCAATTACAAATTCTAGACCTTCCTCATTTATTTGTCTCTTCTCAGAAAAAAAACAACAGATCTCCTTATGAATAAAAGTCCATGTAATCTTGATTTAATGTGTGCTCTTTGCTAGTGACATGTAACTATGGGAATGGTGGTTGCCAGCACATCTGTGAGGAAACGGACCACGGCCCCAAGTGTTCCTGCCACATGAAGTTTGTCCTGCACACAGATGGGAAGACTTGTGTTGGTGAGTCTTAACACCCTCATACGTCTTGCATGGGAAAAAAAACGCTGCTTTTCAAGAGCAAAAGGTAGAACCCCGACTGATTAAATCAGTGTCCAACGTCTTCAAATAAATTTGTGTTTGGGATTTGAGTCTATTGTGATGACGCAACTTGAAATGCAGGCCTTGTTCCAGTAGCTGTGAGCTTTTTCTCTTGATGTGTGACATACATGGGTAAAAGGCGACCACCGACTGTGCTTTCCCTTTGCTGCTGCTCCAATAACCTCTCACTTCCTGCATCTGCTTCTGCTTCTCTTCCTCCTCCTCCTCCTTCCCCCTCTTGGCTGGGCTTTGTGCAACAGCTCGCGAGGTGCCTCTCCATTTCTGCAGCCATGCAGACAGACACACACCCTCCATTAGTTCCTGGGTCAATTCCTCCGCTGCTGTCCATTGGGGATTAACTCACACACCTGACCTACCCTTCCATTGGCATTTATCAGTGTTTGCCTCAGTTGAATTACATTGAGTAAAAATCATTCAGCTCCTAGAGCATATTGAACCGGGCTGAAGGGCAATTTTCCTTCGGGCGCAGAGCAGTCAAAGCACAAGTCTTGGTGTGGGCTTTACGTTCGGCCTCGCAGGATTTGCGCCGGCATTCAGTTACATGATGATAAGTTAAATGCTTTGGCAAGACAGTCAGTGGAAGTCATTTTGAGATTTGTCATTGTTCAAGACTGTTTCTAGATGTTTATCCAAGGCTTGTGAATGCCATAGGAAGCCTTACTTACTACAGTAGTTACCACCACGCAATGCTTCTTAACTGTGTTTATGTTGGGTTGGACATTGTTTCCTTGTCAGACGGACGAGTACATTGCCAGAATGTGATGCCACTCTTCCCGAACAGGCTCTTGCTAAGATTGATTGCTTTTGGAAGTTTTTAAAGTTGAGAGTTTGGTTTGGCGAGCAGCCGATCTTCTTTACTAGCGCAAATTACATACAAGCCAGATGTATGTCAAGGTCTGGTCAACCAACCTTTCATTATTGCGAGGCCACCGGAATGCCATAAAGTTGACCGCGACCGAACTGTGCATCTCAGCCAGGCCATTCCCCAAGACAAAGCACATGTACCGTTGATGGGCCAGTAGGAAGAAACCATTTGGTTGAAAGCTCACGATTCCACTTCAGAGTCAGATTCTGCATTTCCTCGACACTCCATTAGTTAATGAAACCTTAGGCAAGCAAACACGCTGCCAAATGAAGCGCTGATGAGCTACTAAGTGACGAGAACGCCTCCACCGCTACTGTGTTTCCACTGTGAAGTAACCACATATCTTCGGCATATGCAGTGAATCCTTATTTTCTTTCGTAGAGAAACTTAGTAGATTTTCAAAATAACATTTCTAGAAATTTGATTTCACCTTGGACAAACATCATCCTATTAGTTGCGCACTACATTCATTAACAATTCATCCACGTGATCACACTGAAATAAGGAATGTGTGCTTTGTATTCGAAAACTAATTTTTTTATGAGTAAAAAAGAAAATCTCTCTTTCTTAATAACATTAAGCAAGAATTACTCGTAACAAGCTAAAACCAACCTTTATATGCAAGAGTTATTTTTAAGACTTTAAGAGTAACAATTACATCACTCCTCAATCTAAAAAATATTCGAATGACACCAAAGTTTGAAATTGCTTGTTTTTTTTGTTTTTTTACAAGCACATTGGAGCAGTAATCCTCACGCATACCACACTGAGAAAACATTGGTTTTCAAGTCATGTTCACTGTATTTCAAAGAGTTATCTGGCAGTTTACCAATTCTATAATTCCTGCCACTCACCCAGTGAGGCGGCTGAACTTGACCGAACTCCTGTGCAGTGTGCGGGGTTCGGTCACTATTGTTCGCACACACTAAAACCTCTTCAATTTAAGACGAAACAGCTTGCTGAGTTGCCGTGATTCGAAGACCTTTTCGTACAGAGTGAGAGCCCAAAAATTCACAAAGAATTCACAAACCAGTGTTAAGTTTATTTCATTCAATATGGTGCTTGGAATGAGAATTTCCCACCTTCTTTTATGAAGCAAATTATACTGAAGGTTTATTCTAGTTAAAACCTGTTACTGTCTGAAAGGGGTTAGATTGATTTGTGTTTCCAGCCATTGCTTATTGCACTGGCAGATTTTAAAAAATTGTTGGGGTTTTTTTGGGTTGTTGTTTTTTTTTCACTCAAGAAGAAAATTTCACCAAATTTGAAGAAATGTCTTGTACAGCACTTCATTTCAAATATCTGACCTCATCAGTAATCTGGTGAGCATTTGCTGTATTCCGAAGATGCCTGTCATACATCGTTCAGCGTGTCTTTTATACCTCCTTGCCACACTGCCTTTTGTGGTGTCTCGACATCCATTTTGTAAAATACTCCAAATACTGCTCAGCTTGGAAGTGTGCTTGATCCCATTATGTCTCAACTGTTTTGGAGTCGTTGTGTGTTTGGCTTTAAAGTCAGCTGAGTGTGGAAGACATGCACTTTTCTTGCCTACACACGTATGCACGCACGCACGCACACACACACACACACACACACACACACACACACACACACAAGGCACTTTAAGAAATATTTACTCAGTCGCCCATTCGAACTCCACAATCAGATGTTTGATTTAAACCGTCAAAGCCAGGTTTATTTTTGCATAAAACGTCTGTGTACCATGCTGGTTCAGATGTCAGAAAGGAGTGGCCATCATGTGGAAATGTTCACGCTGTTGGCAAATCATAAACATTCACAAATAGCAGGCAGATGCAGACATGCTCAGGAGTTCAGTCATCTAAAGAGTTGGCCACACATTGCAATGCACACACACACACACACACACAGACGCACGCACATGCACACACACACTCACATTCAAAGTTACACAAAGATCCTCACAAATATACAGCGCATATCAAGAATGCATCTTTGTATCACGTGCTTGTAGACGCATGCATATTGCCCATAACATAAACACATTTAGCTTTCATTTCAGGTGGTCTGACATTCATGCTGGCATACTGTATGTACTCTTTCCCCCTGGCTGCTGATACTTGTTTCTGGATGTTGCATGTCGAAATGGTGGCTGGGTGGGGGAGCAGATTGGGTGGATGTGCATGCTTTGTAGTAGTGATTTATTTCTGTCTCATATGTATATGTACGAAATAAATTCCCTGTAAACTGAAAATTAAAATTGTAAATCAGACACGGCAGAAGTGTGTTGATAACAAGCCTGCAAAATTTGAATGAATTAAGCTTTCAGACGATTTGAGTGGTTTATTCATGGCACTCCCCCCCCCCCCCCAAAAAAACCACATCATAGTCCAACAAATGAAAAATCCACTTTAATGTGAAATGGAGTGCACTTATATTGTGCTGTAGCTACTCGTACATCATAACTTGTCCAAGTGCTTTACAAGGCCTCACATTCACATATTTAAAACTATATTTTCAACTGGAGATTATACCTGTAAATTTTGACTGTCACCTTTAACTTAGGTTCAAGCTTTTATTTTTTTTATATTTGTGTAAAATTCCTCGCCGTGCTGTGACCAAAGATGCAATCCGGGTCGTTTTGTTGGTGGACCCTCGTTTCACCAACCAGTTGCCAACTTGATTACTAGCTAGCTGGCTCGATGGGAGAAGTCTGTCCCCGCGTCTAAATTCCATTGTTTGTTGGCTGGCAGCAGCCTATCGACAGAGGTGTTGATGCATGATGCGTCGACCCTCCTACTTGGGATTTTTTTGGGTTCTCATTAACTGGCTAACTTTTCCCAGCCACCGCCTTGCGGGCTCCAAACTACACATACGAATGCCCCCCCCCCCCCATATACAGTATATGTAAACAAATACTGAGCCCCCCCATTACATTTGATTCTGACCGCAACAGAGTACAACCATTACGATTCGCAATCGCTTTTCCACGCCAACTTGAATCCCAGTTTGAATCACCACTGATTCGAGCAGAGTCATAATGTATTATTATTACAGCTTTGTCATCAACAATTCGTCAGACATAATTATGGCCCCCATAGTTGCCATTGTCTGCTATAGGCGCTGCAAAAATAAAGCCTCCGCTGCCTCGGATAAATCCAGAGTCAACGCACTGCTTTTTGATGCTGTGACAACTCAGGCTAGCTACTGCGCTGGCTAACATGCTTCAAAACGGCAGAGATCAGCAGCCATCATCTAATACGTCACAAGCTTGCTTGGTGTTGTGCCCCTCTCTGTGAGTTCACATAACAGAGACACTCATTAAACTCAGTGGCACGTTATTCAGCCTGTGGATTTGTGGCTATTTTTGCTAGTTAGAAACTCCACAAAGGTTTGAATTTCAATTGATTACGGTAGACTGTATAGCACAAAAGACATAACACTCGGGACTTAATTTACAACACCATGCTGATCTGTCCAGAGAAGATACGTTTTTTTTGGGTTGTAGGTGTAGCTTGCTAGCTAACTGCATGATGTTGTAAATAGAAATGGACCTTGTAACAGAATGCAACTGTGCTGCATAGCCACTGAGAGAATCAAAGCCATCACTGCTAGTGGGGGTGAGCCAACCCATACCAGAAAGCTCAAATTTGTCACCGGGCTTCGTTTTAGCCACTGACCAATACATCCATCCATCCATCCGTTATCGGAACCGCTTACGGAGGGTCACTAGCGTGCCGGAGGCTATCTCAGCTGTCTTTGGGCAGTAGGCGGAGTACACTCTGAGGTGGTTGCCAGCCAATAGCAGGGCACACGTTTACAAACAGCAACCATCCACACTCACAATCACACTTCAGAGTGTTCAATCAATCTAGCATGCATGTTTTTGGAATGTGGGAGGAAACTGGAGAAAATCCACACAGGCATGGGGAGAACATGCAAACGCCACACGGGAAGGGCGCAGCCTCGGACCTCTGTCTTGTGAGCCGCCTGACAAATAAATTCTCATTTTATTTGTATCGAAACCCCCAAATCTTCAGAAAAACTCCAAGATATATTTTCCATGAGATACAGGAGTTGTCTCGCCGGCAAAATACAAAACCAAAACCAAAAATCGAAATAAAGTCAGTGAACCCTTGAGTATGCGGCGGTATACGTGTTCAACCCCCCCCCCCCCGGCCCACTCCCCCATTTGTTGTTGTTGTTTGTTTTTAATAAGTCGAGGCACCACTCAGACTGTAGGCTCAGGCCACACGGCCAGTTTCCGATCCCTAAACTAACGACTTTCTTCCATGTTAGCATGTAATTGAGTGCGGCATTGAGTCTTTGTACAAATTTGACATCTCTAGAATCGGCCAAACTATAATTCTATCAATTAAAAGCATGTTTTTCCTGTAGTTCGTGAACGCAGATATACCTGACTTTGTTGAGAAAATTCATAGCCTAATATTAAAAAATATTCGCCAAGATAGAAAGCACAAAGCACAAGTCGTCACACGTCTTTCAGCTTGCAGCACTAACCATTCCTCACTCTGTCTGACCACGCTCACAATACTCACGCTTTATAGCAAAAGGCTCAACTCGCACACAAATCACAACTGCACTTCACTTTTTCCCGAAGTGTGTGGAGCATATATTTGCATGACATGCATGCTGTGCGATAACACTTTTGCCTTGAGATGTCACCTTCATTTTTGTTTCGAGTTGGACAAGAACCTGTTGACGCTAAGGTTTGAAAATCAGTCATAGTTTTGTCATGCCGTTGCTGCCAGTCTGAGTGTCCATTTCCAAAATGCCTAATGTTATTTTCACCTTTTGTATTATGAGACAGCTCAGAAGACATAATTCCTCCTCATCCTGTTACGACTTTGTACGTGCCGCGAAGCTCAGATGATTTATGACAAACAGGAATGCTGCAAGGTTCAAGTGTAACACAGGACTAAAGTGGTGTTTTTGCAATGTGTGTGTGTGGGCGTGGGTGTGCGTGTGCATGCAGGGGAGAGGAGTGTCCAGTCCCAGGCAGCCCCCCAGCTGTTCCCTAATGGTAAATATGTGTTCCTCTGACTCCTCTCTGTGGGGGTACACGGGTGTGGGGAGGATAGGAAGCTAACCTCGCAGACACCTATCGGGCCCTTCCCCACCCACAGGGGGCATCATCCCTATGACCCTTGGCCTCTTGTGTCTTCCTCTTTCTTCTCTGAATGCCCTCTCAATAACAACAAACTGCACCTTTTTCAAAACACAGCTGCAAATACAGTTCTTCCAACAAGCAGCAGGAACTTTATACCGAAGAGATGCTCCAAGCAAGGTTGATTTGTTTGCACACAAAGGGTACTTTTGCCAAGCACAAACAACCCCATCACTTTAACTGTGATGCCTTGAAATATGTTGCTTTGTTTGGATCGAAGTGATCTGAGTGAAACGAAGCTTGCACTATTTCAAACTCTTCGTGGTAAGTGTTCCCTGAATACCATCAGCACAGCCTCTTAGCTTTGGTGAAGGAGCCATTCTTGAGTCCATGATTGGCACTGAAACAAAGTATGGCAAAAAAAAAAAACCTAAAAATTGGGAACGAACACCACATGGAAAATGTGCAGTATATCATTGTCAGACTTACTAGACATGTCATGATTTACAAAGTTTAAACAGTGGGCACTAAATTGCAATTTGCTCTACGTGTATTTTGATGATTGTTACTGCTTTTTTGGACTTGTTATAATGCCGCTCTTTTTGGAAGGAATCTCAATAATGTGTACATACTAAAAGTAGAGTACGCAGTTCTAAGCTGTTAGCAAGATTTGAGCGGAGCCTCACGTCACTAATCCCCCCTCCTCCAGTTTTCTGACCAAAAGCCACGCCTGTCACCAAAGTGCACATCACGCACCATTACCTGCCTTGCAGATGTACCGTGCCCAAATCAATCTGATCTTGAAAATATGCCATTCAGCCAGCGGACAGCCAATATTAATCCACCCCGTTTTTTTTTCCTTCTAATTTCCTTCCTTTCCGCTTGTGAAAGTGCTTGTACGTTTTATCTGTGTGTTGCACTTTGAAGCAATAAAGGCTTAGCTTATCATGCAGAGCGTACCGAACACTGAGCACCATCACTTCCTCTCATGCCTTGTCATGAGAAAGTCACAAAAAAGACACACAACTGCTTTTGAAATCTTTATTTATTTATTTGTTTATTTTACTTTGTTGTTTGCTCCTACGGTTGTGCTCATAATGGCCTTCTCAGACTATAAAACATTTTTTTCGTTCACGACGGTCCCGCTGTCAGACTACCAGATAAATATCCTTCTGTGTGTAGTGTGGAGATGTCACACTACAAGTCCGTCACCGACCAGACCCCTCCCAATCGTTGTGTGCTTCGGTCAAGATTCAGGCCAACAGTGCAGGTCCGTCTGCAATTAACTGTTGTCATGTGGACGAAGGCATTCTTTGGTTGTGCATTGTTTTTCTGTTCAGAAACGGCAAAAAATAAAATAAAATAAAAAACCTGAGATGGGAACGACCTCACTTCAGGGTCACAGAGTGCGTAGATTTCACAAAGGTGCTTAAGTGACACACTGTAGCTGATGGGAGAATCTGTGCAGCCCAAAAAGTGTGCATGCATTACCGTATTGGCCCGAATATAAGACGGTGTTTTTTGCATTGAAATAAGACTGAAAAAGTGGGGGTCATCATATATTCGGGGTCTCGACATTATACCCATTCACGACGCGCGTTGTCGCCAGATATCATTGAAGCAACTGCTGAACTTGACTCCCCAGGCCACAAAGAATGAAACATAAAAATAGCGGTAGCATGGAGAAGAAAAATAAAAAAATAGCGGTAAGAAAGAAAAGAGAAGAAAATAATAGAAGAGAGAACAGAAAATGGACAAACGTAGTGACAATCTAGAGAAAAGTGGGTCAAAGATCGGCCAGGTTAACCGGCAGCTGAGAAGTTATGATGTAATTTACATTTCAAAAACCAGAAGCCATTCATTTACGAATGTGATTGCACTTTAGTTTACATATTTAAATGTTCAAATATTAAGATTTGAATGAGGCAAAATAACATGCTTTTTCTCTCAAATATATTGTTATAATCATTTGTTTCAGATGTGCTGCAATTATTTTCTGTATAAAAATTAATTTGGTGTTCAAAAAGTCATTTTTCAAAATTGAGTCTTGAAAAAGAGGGGGGTCGTCTTATATTCGGGCCAATACGGTATTGTGACTTCAGCATAAGGGTGCGTTTGATATTAGCAGAAACTGTTGAACCAAACAGTTTGGATTCTTTTCAAAGACCATTCCAACCCTAATATGTATGTAAAATATACATTAAGAACCAGCCAGGAACATGGCTTCGTGGAGGTGGAGAAAAAAAAAACCTCCGGACATTCGTGGCCGTGTCAAGATGCACTGTGGCTGGCCACAATTCCTACCAATGGCCCAGTCCCCTGGAGGAAAAAAATTCCCCTCAACTTCGGACCGCCAAGCGAATGGATGCTCTGATGGGGACGCCAAGCGAATGAATGCTCTGAAGGGGACTCAGCACTGCAACAGGAATAGTGCCGTTCCACAGCTGGTTCTCACTGTATGCTATACTTGAATTCTTCTTTTTTTTTTTTTAATTAAATACCTGTACACCACCACGGTGACACCACGTGACCTTGCAGCCAACAGACCAAAGTGTGTGTGTATGTGTGGTTGTGTGGCTTAAAACCTGGAAAACTATTTGTACTTTGTAGACTGATGACTTGAGAAGGCCATCCTATCGCGAAATGTGGCCAAAACAGCGCAATGCTGGTTCCAAAATGTTTTAGAGTTTTTCCAAAACTAATTGAAGCACTTTATTTCACGACTCCTCTGAGAATGGCAATCGGTGCTAAGTTTTAGATACTATGCGTTGTTGCCATCAGTTATTTTTCTTGAGTTGAGTGAGCGTAACCAATGTCAAATCGGTGGAGACGGCCATATTTAAAGCTTTGCGCTTTTGGTAGCTTTGATGGTTTTCAACTTGGGAAATTTTGGAGAGCACCGTGAGCGCAAAATGAATTTTGAAGTTATGGATGAAGTGTCGGGCGGCCCGGTAGTCCAGTGGTTAGCACGTCGGCTTCACAGTGCAGAGGTACCGGGTTCGATTCCAGCTCCGGCCTCCCTGTGTGGAGTTTGCATGTTCTCCCCGGGCCTGCGTGGGTTTTCTCCGGGTGCTCCGGTTTCCTCCCACATTCCAAAAACATGCATGGCAGGCTGATTGGATGCTCTAAATTGTCCCTAGGTGTGAGTGTGGGCGTGGATGGTTGTTCGTCTCTGTGTGCCCTGCGATTGGCTGGCAACTGATTCAGGGTGTCCCCCGCCTACTGCCCGGAGACGGCTGGGATAGGCTCCAGCACCCCCCGCGACCCTAGTGAGGATCAAGCGGTTCGGAAAATGGATGGATGGATGGATGAAGTGTCATTGGAAGCGGCAAACAAATTTGCAGAAATTGATTGCTCTGGTGATTTTGGGGATGCCAGCAACCACATAAAATCCATAATTTGTTTGATTGAACTCATCCTGTGTGGCAATTGGATATATGTGCTCATTCATAAAATGGCATTAAAAGCGACAACTGGAAAGTTGCTTTGGAAGAAGCCAGTTTCACTTATTCCAATGTGCTGAAATGAACGAGATGCAAATGCAGAGTCATTGATGATATGTCATGACTCCTCCTTGGGAGTGACTCCAAACCAGCACTTAGATTATTCAGAAGCGGCAAAATTGAATTAATGAAGAGACGTGACCATTTTTCTTGGCATTTCCAAATTGTTCTTGCCGTTGACTCCTATTTTGACTACGCTCCAATGGTGCTGCTTTGTAAGAGAGTTTGCATTCACCTTTCACAAGCGCTAAATGAGTCGGTGCAATTGGTCTCAGGTATGATTAATCACATTGCATGTGCTAAATTCATGCATTTGCATATACTCCTCCCAAAATGTGCAAAATTAATTTCATGGCAATTTTGTAAGTCTGACGGATGCAATTCTGGTTACACTCGGTTAGTCAATCACCTTCGACCTCTCTTTGCATGCACTGTCAAGTTTGGGCCTGTTTTTGTACATGCAATCTGTTGGTGAGTCAGGCCCTTACATTGAAATATTTACATAAAAGAATGACTCAAAGGAACAGCTCCAGCGTCTTGTTAAGTCATTGTTAGTCATAGTTTTCTGCTTGATATACTGTAGGTTGACGTTGAAATGGTCGTTTTACAGCAATATAAGTCTGAGTCTGTCAACATAAACTCACATTGAGATCACTTATTACACTGAGCTTGATAGACATCCAGTATCACTAATTGATTTTGATCTTTTAATAGCAGCTAAACATTTGCTAGATAAAGTTGGGATATGTACATATCTCCCTATGGCAGATACAGATGGTAGATATGGGCATGCCACTGTCATTGACAGCACCTGGATAGATTAGCACAAAAATGTTACCATTGCATTAGTTTTATCAGGACAAAAAAAACCCCATATGAACAAACTCCATCCATTTTGCTTGTCCTTAACGGGCTTGTAGCGGCTTTGTCATGTTTGCATCTTACTTCTACAAACCCCACTTCCAATGAAGTTGTGAAAATTGTAACTAAAAACAGGATGCTGTGATTTATAAATCCTTTTCATCCTATATTAATGACATGCACTACAAAGACAAGATATATATGTTCATGCTGATGAATGTCACTGTGTTTTTGCAAATACTCGCTCATTTTGAGTTTGACGCCTGCAGCACGTTCCAAAATGCTCGAGCGGGGGAACAAAAGCCTGGGAAAGTAGAGGAATACTCAAAAAATACAGGTTTGGCACATTCCACAGGTCACCAGGTTAATTGGGAACAGGTGAGTGTCATGACTGGGTATAAAAGGAGCATAACCCAAAAGGCTCACTTGTTCACAAGCAAGGATGGGGTGAGGTGCACCACTTTGTGAATAATTGTGTGTGCAAATAGTCCATCGGTTGAAGAACAATATATTTCTCAACATACGATTCAAAGAAATTTAAGGAGTTTATCATGTCGTGTTAATATCATCAAAAGATTCAGAGAATCTGGAGAAATCAAAGCACGAATTAACAAGGCCAAAAACCAACACTGAATGCCTGTGTCCTTTGGTCCCTCAGGCAACACTGCATTAAAACCCAGAAATGGCGCTGGCTTCTCTGGGCTCGAATTCATCTAAGATGCACTGACGCTAAGTGGAAAAGTGTTCTGTCGTCTGAGGAGTCCACATTTCCAATTGTTTTTGGAAATCATGGACGTCGTGTCCATCAGGCCAAAGTGGAAAAAGCCTATTCAGACTGTTATCAGCGCAAAGTTCAAAATCCAGCATCTGTGATGGCGTGGGGCCGTGTTCGTGCTCATGGCCTGTGTAAGATGACTACTTTTTCAAGGCATTGTTTGCTGCCATCCAAGGATGGTCTTTTTACAGAAATGCCCTTGCTTATTTTAACAAGACAATGCCAAGCCACGTTCTGTATGTGTTCGAACAGCGTGGCTTTGTGGTCGAGGAGTGTTGGTCCTAGACTGGCCTGCCAGCAGTCCAAACCTCCTCTACCATTGAAAATGTGTGGCGCACAAAATATGACAGCGGAGACCTTGGAATGTTGAACAACTGAAGTTGTATTTCAAACAAAAATGCGAAAGGATTTCACCTACAAAGCTTCAACACTTAGTGTCCTGAAACATTTACTGAGTGTTGTTAAAAGGAGAGGTGATGTAACATAGTGGTACACATGTACCATATTATTTTTAACGTGTTGCAAATTCAAACTAAGTTAATATTTTCCAAGGAAAAAGAACCCTTTCTGTTTGAACATTCCTAATTTCATAGTGTCTTCAATTGAATAATGGTTGATGAGGATTTTCAAATCATTGCATTTTATTTTTGATTTAGGTTTCACGCAAGATCCCACCTTTATTGGAATTGGGGTTTATAATCCCTCTACGTTGAAACCCACCCAACTGACAAGGCTTATACCCTACAACGATGTAACTAAAGTTGCAGCACCTTTTGAAAAATGTGATGCAAACAAGGTGAAAAGGCAGAGGAAAATATTTACAGTGTAAAAAGGGGCAATTCAATTCAATTAGCAGGACATGTTTTAAGTCAACAAATAGAGTAAACATGGGAGACCTCATGCAACTCAGAGTGGGTAAAGTGTTGCCGGATCAAAGAAATTCATGTTTTAAATATATCACGTAAGAGGCGGAGAGAGGAGGCTCTCCAAGGAGCAGACTGCTCAAGGTAGGAATGGGAGACAACAGCTTGTTTAAGTTGTTACCACTCAATGCACATGAACAACGACTTTTCGCAATTGAACAGCCTGGTTTATTTCTGGATATTGTGTCCTAGTTTCTGCTCTTTCTGTCCACGAAAATAGAAACATGAGGAGGGATAGGCCGATTTAGTATCCCGCTTTATCACATTAATTTCCTGTGTAGATGTAGCACACGGGAATTAGCGTTTGCTTTTTCTGTTACACCTCAGGGGAACATCAGCCGAGTGTTGGACATCGCATGATTTCTTATTGTGCGGTTTGTAGCACAAGCTCAGAGATTTCTCCATCCATTCGTTTTCTACATGGCTTATCCTGTTCAGCGTCGCAGGGTGCTTATCTCAGCGGACTTTGGACGAAAGGCGGACAAGGTGCCCTGAACTGGTCGCAGGGCACATAAAGACGGACAACCATTCGCACTCACATTCACATCGTCACTGAGTGGGAAGTCAACTCACGCTGCCCGCATCAAAGTCAGGCGAACCATCAGTGTCACCTCGGAGACTTGTTGCTTTTTGGATAATAAGCACTGTGCTTATTATTGTTTTTCTTCCCCCCACAAAGCCAATTTGAATCTTCCCTTTTACAAAATGAAAGTTTGTATGTGGTGGCCTTTAAAAATGAAACAAGTTACATGGAGTTTATTTGACAACCCTTATCATGTGTGTGATATGCAAGCCCATCAAATAGAACTCTGTGTCTAAGGGGGAAAAAAAAAAGAGCGTAAGAGCCAAACTGCAGTGTCAGGTTCAGGCCGAAAACGTCATTTTGGGAAATATCTTCCCGGTGTTAATTGCAGGTCCCAACCTGGTGATGCGGCTGGTGTGCATCCAAAACTCACAAAACCCAACACATTCCAGAGTGGGTGCCCTTCGCCCGTCATCACTCAACCACAATGTCAGAAATACTCCTTTGCTCTCTTGGCACATGATCATTACAGTCGGTGGAGATGTCTGCCTAAGCGTTTTTGAGGCATGTCCTGACACTGTCTTGTCTGCCAACCATCTCTGCTCGCACTTTGCAATTATGTGAAAGCGCAGCACTGAACTCTCTGGTCTGGGGTTGGGGAGGGGGGCGGGGGATCAAGTCATAGGCCCACTCTACCCACTGCTATCAGGTTGCACACCATCGTGTCAAGCCGTCTCGCCGACACGCGACGAGAGCCAAGATGTTCCGCCAGCTATGACGCTCGACTAAATATTGTCAACAGTTTAAGGAAAGGATGAACTCTCTAACGTGCCTTCAACTGCTAAAAGCAGCCGAGGAAAGAAAACACAGCATTACCGTATGGTTCTCTTGATGTTATCTTTACCAGGACTTAGCTCTTGAAATAATCCATGGTAACCCACATTTTAACACTGTTTGGGACGTTCATTGCGTTATGATCGCGTCAGACCTTTTTCATCAATCATGTACCTGATATGTGGGTGTCTCATGGACAGCCTTCAGCAACAACAGGCACTGTTTTGAACAGTTGTCTATGCGACGGCTATTAAACATAGAATGACATCACGCCAAGCACCTGTTTTGCTTGGATGCGTCAATTCTGCTGCGTAGCGGAGCATTTTTACCACTCACCCTGCTGCGCTTGATTTTACATTCCCAGCCTGCATCCCCCCCCCCAACACCCACACAGTAAAGAAATGAGCAGATGACGAATTATATCAACTTAAATATTTGACAAAACATATATTTTGGTGTTCAGTGAACATATAGCAGTCACTTAATGTATAACTCATCATTTTCCAAAGAAGAAAAGGGTTCTTGGGTTCTCCAGGGTTCAAGTGATTGTTACAAAGTATTATTTTATGATGATTTTTAAGAAGCAAAAATCTTTTGACACACACTCAGTCCTCTTCTAATCTCCTCTTTTGAAATGTGTTTCCCCCTCGTCCCTGTCACATGAAACCCTGCCAACTCGTCTTGACCGACGACTTCCATTTCTTTTTTTCCTAATCAGCCTAGCCGCACAGCAGCCAGGTAGCTGAAATTGCTGTTTTGCCCCCCAAGCACACAGGTTTTATTGCGCTCACAGAAATTGCAATCAGAGGCCAAACATCAGCCAAGTCAGAGACACTGTTGGGCTGTGTTTGCAACTAATTGCATGACTTTATTGGTCACCATTATTATTGTCGCTATTAACCATTATCGTTCTACTGTTCAGCATCTCTTTTCCGTCCCCTTGCTTCTTTTATATTTCTGTGTGCAACTAAAATCTCTCCAGTGCTTTTTCATTTTTTTTCCCCCTGACACAAAAGCTATTTGATTCTAACAGTGGTTCCAGAGACATAAGTAGGTCGGAGCAGCATTGTTGATTTTGATGCCCGTTGATTGTTTGCCTGCAGAGACCTGCGCGGTGAACAATGGTGGCTGTGATAGCACGTGTCACGATTCGGTGACTGGAGTCCGCTGCAGCTGTCCTGTCGGCTTCACGCTGCAGCCGGATCGAAAGACCTGCAAAGGTGACCGATCGCACATGTTCAATCTGCAGCTGCCTCTCACTTTTACATTGGGAATCCTTTAGTGACATGGAGTATTTGAGCGTGCATTTCACCAAAGTGACTTCACGATGAGTCCATCACAGTAATGAACACGTCAAGGACACAACGTTAATTACATTCGCAGTCAAAAAGCCACCCTCCACTCTCCAGGTCGACCCCTTTACAGTCACAGCTACTGTGTATGGTTTCATTCAGTGACATGTGTCATCGTTTGTCATTATTGAACCAAAGACTCCTCCATCTTAATACTTCAAGCATGCAAGACACTCAAGACATTTCAGACAATTAGATCATTCCAACGCTTTTGTTCGGGGAAAACACTTTTCTGCTGAGAAAAATGGTCCATAATTACACGGTTCAAAGCGTTTGATGTGGAAGAACTTTGCTGTTGATGACCAGCCTTGATGCATGAACTGATGACAAAACATCTTCTGAGACAACCAGAGCAGTCCAGCTGTGATCGATTCAATGCTGAGAATGAGGTGGCATGAATGAAAGAGACCATCCACCAGCACAGCTTACCTAACAAACCGATGTGGGTGTCGCTTTAAAGCAGGCGTGGCCACCTTAGTCCTCGAGGGCCGCTGTCCTGCCTGATGTCCTCCAACACACCAGATTCAAATGATCAGGGTCTTCATCAGGGTTCTGCAGTTCTTGCTGATAGGCTGAATGCTTGAATCAGGTGTGTTGGAGGAGGGAGACATCTAAAGCATGCAGGACTGTGGAACCTCGAGGACCAGAGCTGCCCACCGACGCTTTCAAGACTAAACTGTGGTCTCAAGCTGCACTTTCCATTTTAGTTACAGCAATTTTCATCCTGGTAATAGCTTTCCAAGTCAGAGAGCCCCTCAACTCAAGCAACCAGGCAGCCTTATTCATATTAACTCCAATAGAATAAAATGAGCATTATATCAGGATACTGAGGAAACAAATGTTCTGCTGAAAGACGGTGAAAAAAAACTATTGGCTTCCTGCAGCTGGCAATAGCACACTAACAACTCTAATAAAAGTCCATCTTCTGGTGTTTGGTTTGAGAGGAAAGAGCAGGAAAATAAACGCAGGCAGCACTGGCGCAGGAGGACTGCAGCTCATTGCGTGTCGGCCACTTTTGAAGAGCGGAATGGATCAAGGGCAGAATTATTTTGTTCCATTTTGGAGACATTCGTTTTAGCAGATGATGCAAACGCATTTGGAACAATTATTCAAGATGGACCCGAATCAGTGCCAAGGCAGAACAATCAACCAGGCGGCGATGGACACGTGACATATTGATTAGGTATTGGCTGATGATATAAAGTGCTCACTAATCAGAAGAAGATGGCTTATGAGGATTTGGAGACTGGGGTAAATCATTAAAACCTAATGCATGCAGGTTGCAGTATTTTCTGCTTCAAGAGATCAGTTGGGATGTGTAAAGTATGACATGTACCTGCATGAATACATTGATGGAATAAATTGATGGTACTTTCAATTAGGGCGGTGTGACATGGCCTTAAAATAAATGTTGCTTCATCGGGACACTAGAAGGTGGTGGGACATTAGTTCATACATCCCAGATAGCTACAAAAAATTCTAATTGCAAGTTCAGCTTTTGTCATATTATCGTGTTTGACCTCTCCTCCGGTTTCCCTCTTGCAGACATTGATGAGTGCCGTCTTAACAACGGGGGTTGTGACCATGTGTGTCGGAACACAGTGGGCAGCTTTGAGTGCAGCTGCAAAAAAGGCTACAAGCTGTTGACCAATGAAAGAACATGTCAAGGTAGGTACCGTATACACTTTAACCGCGAAAGCAACAATATGTGGTAACTGTGCCTTCACATCAGAGTTTCATATCATGATTAATGTCAGTGGAAATGGCATGGCCTTGCAGCGTTTGTCCAAATCTTGATGCATGCTATGATAGTAAGACATGCAGGACTGTAAACTGGACCCCCACTTTCCGCCACATTTACGTTAACCTACTGACAAGTTCATTCATATTGTAAAATGACCACAAGAAAATCACTGAATGATAGCCTCTCGAACTGAGCTGTACAACGGTGAATCGAATCGTAATCTCACTGAATCGATTGTTCCACCTTCAAATAAACCGTCTTTCAATCATAACACATCCCGTTTACCAAGATATCTTTCGCATTGTCTTTTATTCAACAGATGCACAGCCCGAAATAATTGTTTTGGCCTCAGTGAAAAACAGTGAATACCGGTAGCTGAGATCCTCAGCAAATACCAAAGGATTGGTTCCCCACAAGTATCCGTGAAAATGCAAACGAGCACAACATATTCATTGGCTTGGCTTCAGAGCATGTCTTTGTAGGTGAACAAATCCAAGTCAATTGCCTTGCATTATGACCAATTTTGAAGATTTTTTTTTACGCTTCACAAATGCAGCAAGGAAACGACAATCACAAAAAAGAATTCCTTGATTATATTTAAAAGCTAACAATATACCACAAACAAAACGTCTGCTGTGGCAGCTCACAGGTGTTGGAAATTACGGTTCTGACCCTAAAACCTCCCGTTGTTGAATAAATCAATCCACCTCAAGAACATCTGGTAGAAGACGGCAAGCAGCCTGGAACTACTGAGATGAGTTGTGCATCATGCCGAGTCGAAAAACACAAGACACGCGATTCTTTAATCTTCTGCTTTTTACTCATGTGGTCAGTCATTCTGCCGCCTGGTTCACATAAGTGTCTCGCATTTGGTTTCCAGCACAAACAGATAAACATCGTATGTGTGAAAAGAAAACAGCGTGTCTCTGCGTGTGCTTCAGACACTTTCTTATTTGGAAGCCTATTTTTGGTACAAGGTTTTTCTCTTGGTTATTTGGAAGCCTCACATAGATAAATGAGAAAACGTATGCAAGTCTATACACAAATGTCAGGTGGCGTTCTTTTTTATGATATCAGTCTTTGGATGAAATAGTTTTGTTTGATAACTCTACATATGTATCTCATCATTCTCTGCCTCACTCATCTGATTCTTTCTCCCGAATTCAATTAGCTCCAACTCCTTCAGTCATTTAGATGCCTCAAAAAAAGAAAAAAGAGAGAGAGAGCGAGACAGAGAGAATTTATTTGGCGTCTGCGCCATCACTGAGGCAGGTCATAGAAACTGCAAACTTACTCATTACGTAACAAGGTGTGAATGCAAAGGCTTGCTTGAAAATAAAAGCATTGACGCAATTTTAATTGACTTCGTAAGCTTTTATTTTGAAGTTGGCCCGCCCGGTGGCGTGACGTCTGGCTTGACTGACCTTCTCGACATTTTGGCTTACCTCATCTCAGTTTTAGTCCCTTTACATAGTTGCTGCCAAAATCAACACAAGGCAATTTTGAAATCATATTCAATCGCTAATTGAGGAAGTCAAGAAACCGCAAGTTAATAGCACCGTCATTTTATGATACAGCAGACGTCCCTGGCGTTAGCGGAAGTGTAAAAATTGACGCACGAAACACGAGTTGCATTCATATGCAGTCGGACATTTTACTCCATTAAAAAAAAAATTAACAAAGACAGTATTTGTTACCTATAACTACATATACATTTTATGTATTTATTTACTTAATGGTCTGCTGTTACCCACCTAATTTACCTAGAAACAGTCAAATGAGGAGAGTGCCGGTACTTATTTTTTTATCCGCCTCTTAAAGCATGTGGTAAAACGAAATCTGTCAAGAACTCTGACATTGAAATAAATGATTCTCTTTTTCCACTGCAATCGTTGTGTCAGCTGTTACCATCATGAATCAAAATAGTCATTAACTTGCCTCTATGTTGTCCTGAATTCACAAGAAAATATATTCCACATTTTACATTGTTTAATGTGGAATACAAAAAAGCTTTTGAAAAGTTGTTCCGTGCAATGGAAATAAGAAGATCAAGGGTTTGAAGTGGCTAACCTCATCTAAAAATTCTGCAGCAAGCAAGTGAGCAACGGAGATTGACTTTTTTTTTTCAGGCTAGGTCTACACGCTGAGTGTGACTTGCCCTGCAGTAAGTCGACGCTGAGGCCTCTGTGGCATCGAATACATTTAAATAACAGTTTAGTGTCTCTGTGGGGTGTTGAAATGCGTAAAGTCAATTCTAAAGTTATCTTGGTTTAAACAGTCACGGTGCTTCCTTGCTGTCAGTGGACCGTGGCCTATATATCAGGATGAGGCATGTCTGCTGAACCCATGCCAGCATTCCTCCAAACTCAATGCCCTCCTATGTTTCGTCTGCTTCCCCCTTCTAATCCCATGTGAGGGCGGTCCGGGACACGTTCTTCACATCCCATGATTGCTCCACAGATGACGTCTGCGGAGGCGCACTTACCTAAAGTGGCATTACCTCACGCTTGTTTGTTTGTTATTTAGATTTTTAACTGGCAAAATTATGGCTTGCACTTTGATTTATTGATTTGATCTCATTTTGTGATTTCTAACATTTTCAGTCTTTTGGCTGCACAAAAGGAATAATTGGGATCAGATAATGTTTCCATTCTAGTGACGTTGCCCTGCCCAAGTCCTGCATGCTTCACCTGAGCTGACTGGTAAATAGGGATTGTGGGGAGTCCCAGATACATAAAGAGAAGTTGTGCATCAACAATTGCAACACCTGATTTCGTCAGCACTCTTAAATCCCATCATGGCTAAGATTGCGCAGTTGACATTGTGCTGTGCGCAAATAAAGCTTAATAATCCTAAAAGAAATCCACACAGAAACACAGACTTGGGTCACAACAGCAACCATCTCGTTACCTCTGCGTCCCGCGTCCTAGATGCATAATTTTCCCGCGGGACGCACAGTTCCGCCATTGTTGTTTTGATCTCACGTTAAGTAATCTCGCGTGACAAGATTTCCGTTCTCGCAAGACGAGATTGGCGAGATCGGCAGACGATTGCCAAGTTGTGTAACATTAAAACAAGTGTTGCGAAAGTTTATTGCGGAGATATCACAGAGGAAGCAACTAAAGTTGCTTCGATAGTTTTTTTGCGATAATAAGTTGACTTTGAGAAAGCCTTGCATAATTGGAAGCAGAGTAAAGAGAGGAGAATTTATGAACTCAAAGATTGAACCATGGGATGAAATAAGAACCTATTTCTCAGCAAATCTTGTATGCCTGAATTATAAAAAAATTTGCAGCATTTGTTTATAAGAAATAAACCTATTATCAATGTATATTGTTGTTGTTTGTGTTATTTTCATATGCAATTGAATAAGTAGACCATTTCAGAATTCGGAATTTGGGACTCTCTAAATGCATAATGGGACTCATACTTTTCTGATCAGCGAGTCCCCGGAACTCGCAGGGCTCAAACTGTAAGATTATCACTGCGACAGGTAACAACAGTATTTTCACTTTGATGATTGTACAACACAATAGTGTCAAGGTATACCTCTGAAGCAAATATTCAATCAGTGCTTTGGCTGAATGCCCTAAATTTTCCTCCCAAAACCAAATTTTCAGAATACCAAGGCCACAAGGCTTTATTTATATCATGTGTTTCCTATGGTGGACACCATGGTCACTATTTAACCGTTGTCATTGATTTCCTTGTATAACCATCTGATCCTTGAGCCCAAAGTGACTGACTTACAAAAGTCGCAAATGTGTTACAGGAAGATCGGTTTTGCACAGCATTCAAAAAGTGACACATTTGATTTTTGAGCAACTGTCACTCTGGCGTGACATCTTGACATAGGAGGGTGCAGAGCAATCTCTGGGCCTTTATTGTGTATTTTAGAATGTGGGGCGGGATTGACAGGCTCTCAGAGAGAAGAAAGAAACTGCTCTTGGGCACCTATTATCACCTGACTCCTGCTGCTGCTGCTCGCCATTTCCAAAAGTATATTTTGAAAATTCCATTTTGCCGCATCAAAATGGAAAACATCGTGACTGCAGGAGGGCAATTACAGCAACAGACGTGGGAGCAAAGGTCCAAAGCTTTGTTGTTGTTATTTCGATGTGGCCCATTGAAATGCATGATAAACAATACAGAGAGAGGAAATGGGACTGACTCCTGCCCTTTGTGGTTTCTGAGTGATGGTAACATTCCTAACTGTCTCTCTCCATCTTGTGCAGACATCGACGAGTGCTCCTTTGACCGCACCTGCGACCATTTCTGTGTCAACTCTGCAGGAAGTTTCCAGTGCCTTTGTCACAAGGGCTACGTCCTCTATGGCCTGGCGCACTGTGGAGGTGAGACGGTGGCACTTTTTTGTTTTTTTCCTACATGTGTAAATCTGCTGTCCATAACCCTGCGCCTCTTCAAAGCCTCAATGAGTTTCTCTCATGTTGAACAGGAAGTACGCACTCCAAGCAGACTGATTTATTCATGTTCATAAAAAGGTGTTATCATGTTAAAGCTTTCTGCTTTAATCCGCATGCCATGCAAGCTCCCAATTGTGCAGAGGTGAATGTATGCCAAATGCTCTGCTTGCCCTTGAAGAGATTCTTAAGTGTTCTTTTGAAAGGGGAAAAAAAAGGACTTTTTGTAATTAGATTCATCTGAGATGCTCTCAAGTCTTAATAGCAGCAAACTAACAAATCATCTTTGTTTATTTCCATGGTTTCAGGGTGTGAAGGCTTTACGCCGTCCAATTCATTAATCTGAATGTCACCACATGGAGAATGTCAACATAAAAAAAGTCCTTGCATGCAACCGCATCGAAAGACAAAATGTAACTAAATGCTGGCCGTGATGGATTGCCCGGTTCAAGCGGGTTTAAGTCTCTGCAAGTTGATTTCCGAATAGACTAAAAGGAGCACAAACAGGTGGCTGCCCGGAAGGCAGGAAATCAATCTTAATCTTACGCTACACTTGGCAGCAATGTAAAGCAAAGGTGATTTGTGCTGTAGTTAATTGACGAAAACATGTTTGCAAAAAAAGTCTTTGGCTACTTCACTTCAAGGTGGAGCGTGACCTGTGACAACACACTACTGTAGACCAGTTAGCCCAGAGAGTAAATTGGGAGGTGTGAATGTTCTGAGGGAAGAGTTCTTGGACTTCCCTATGCCGCAGGAAGGGGAGGAGCCCGGCCCGGGTCCCTCGTAATCAATTGGGCAAGACAAGCTCGGAAGCTGGGGGAGCCCCGCATGGCGCAGATTATTATTCTTATTTTTTTGCATTTGCATTACCCTGACGTACGTGACGTATCAAGTGTCGATGGCAAATTCACATGAGTTCGCGCAGCTATGAGCTGCATTGTTCAGCAGTGCACGTAGCCACGAATCAAACGTTGGCTCTGTCAGGCTGCTGATGACATCATCGCTGGCTCTGCCCAGGGCTAACTAGTCATTTGCCCAAGGCAAACAGTCACCTTGTATACGGTCACCAAGCATCCCTTGTAATATAAGAATTCAAGATACTATAATTATGTAACATAACAAATACAATACAAAGCAATCTAAAACATAACTCACCCAATAATTATTATCTTTTGCAATTGAGCAGTAAGTATAGTGAATTATTTTCTCCTATTACATCATGGACTCCAATAACTGGCCCACGTAATATTCTTGACATTATGTTACAAATCTGGAAATTCTGACAAATTGTTCTGGGAGTGAATTTCAATAGGTCGGCAGCTTTTGGGGGTTTTCTCATCTTTTCCATTGTTTGTTTTTTGTTTTTTTTTTCAACCTTGCTAATTTCTGATCCCTAGTGTGTTTCCTCTAGTGCACCGGAGTCAAACTCGAGGCCCGGGGGCCAGATCCGGCCCGCCAGGTCATTTTATGTGGCTCGCAAAACTAAATCATGTGTGTCAACTTGCTAAAATCTCTACCGAAATGTGAAATCGTCATGTGTCGTAAATAACGTTGAGATTTCACAATAATTTTGTTACCCAGTTTACACTCACTTGAACAACAATTGAACAAACTATTATGATTGACTTGACTCATCTCAAAGCTAGTAATCTATTAATTTGTTGTGTACAATTCATCATTTTGTGGTCACTGTCATAACGGCCCTCCAAGGGAAGACGTAACTCCAAATTGGCCTGCGACTAAAATGAGTTTGACACCCCTGCGAGTGTTCTGAATAAAAATGGGCATAGATGCACAGTTTGTATTGGTTCAGAATCAGCTGTTGTTACTCTGTATAGTGTTGGAGGTATCTAAATTAAAAGCCTAATGAATAAAAAAAATGCATCAAAATAACGGTGAAAGTATTTTTTGGAAAAGAGAGAGAGACAAAGAGAGAGGGAGAGTGTGACAGAGAGAGAGAGAGAGAAGGCATGTGTATCTATGTACAAGGGCGACACTGCCGATCCACAGTCTATACTACTGTTGAATATCCAGCAACATAAGTGTCACTTAACTTGAGCTCTAAGTGCATGTACAAAGCCTCACTAGAACGCACTAACAAGAGCACTCCACCAACATGGCAAATACACAAATGGTAAATGTTAACCATCATCATTTCGACACTTCCGAGCTTATTCCTTTCTCCTCATATTATTATAGTACAGTAATCCCTCGTTTATCGCGGTTAATGGGGACCAAAACTACCCGCGATAAAAGAAAATCCGCAAAGTAGCAACCAATAAACATATACAGGTAAAAAATCAATTTTTTTTTTTTAAGTCCACAAACGTTCCGCGAGAAGCTGCAAAACAACAGCGAGTCACATTGAGCAACATATACACAGTACTGTACTCCATGTATATATAAAAAAAAGAATATAATTTTTGAAAATATGATTTTTGAAAAAATCTGCGATGCACTGAAAAGCCGCGATAAACGAACCCCGAAATAGCGAGGGATTACCGTACATAACCTTTGAGGCCCGCCTACTAAATTCCTGAGATAGCATGGGAACATTGTGGCCCTTCGCTAACAATTATGCAACATTTTCTTTATTCACTATTATCTATATGACCTTATATAAGTTTTGCGCATTTCAAGCATTTATGCCCATAAATAACGAGCTGAAATAACCGAATAAGCTTCAGTCTGTACCGGGAGGGGACTGTGACACATGGGAAGATGCCATTGACTCTGTGTAAAATGCAAAAGTGATGGCTCACACTGCAAAATGTCTGTCTATTGAAGGATTAAAAAGCACTGGCATTGGATTGGTAGGCCTTTTTCTCCCAGGATGGACCAGACCGACATCGACGACGTGCTACCATTGTTTACAGCACCGGTGATGAATGGCTTTGCCAGGCTTTTCATCGCTGCTGTGGGAACTATTAGATGACCCCCGGAGATTTATTGAGTGGCGTACGACTCCCCGCTGTACGCCCTCACTCGCCGCTCATAACTAAGCTTAGCTTGCTCCCGCTGTGTTTCATCAACCCCAAAATATCGGCGCAAGCCGGGCTCTGTGTTTATTAATCGGCTCGCACTCAACAAACCCAGTCGGGTCGGCGACCTGCTGTCGAGTATTGTGCTGAGACCTGTCGGCATTCTTTCCCAAGTGAGAGTTCATCTAGCCATTCTCCTCTTCACCTCGCCAAACACTCTGCTTACTTTTTGCTTATCTGCTAAGAAAATACACTCGGTGCTGTTGTGACTTCGGACCTCCACAAAGCGTGTTTCAAAATCGTCCCGGTTTCACAGAGTGCAGCTTTAGCCTCGGCACAAATACATTCCTGGGGTGTCTGTGCGTTTATTCATATTTATTTGAAAACCATATCAAAAAAGTCTTGAGCAACAATAGTCCCTGTTTCATCACTTCAACAATGGGAGCAACACGTTGTAATATTCCCTAAAGTTGACCAAACAATTCCATGAAGTCAGTCACTCTCCATGGTCGAGGCATAGGTTCCAAATTTCAATTGATCTTCTGTCTTCATCCTTCTTGACTGGTCTGTGTGCGTGAAAAGGAAAAAGGCCTAAAGGGATTTGCAGAAAGGTCAGCAGAGATCCATTTGATTGTATTTCAAGTATGGAAGAAAATAAAAGAAGTCAAAACAACAGTTTCTGCCAGATGAGCGGCGCTGCCATCAGATGTTCATTAGAGCTCTTCGTCCTTAAAATCGAGTGCTTTGATGCGGAGGGTAAGCAGCACATCTCTCGCCATGTTTCCAAGTCGCTCTGGGCGACATGTTGGCAGGCTGCACTTGATGAAGTCATCATCCTCTTCGGGGAATGAAGAGGCACGTAGACATTTTTTTTGGTTTTTGTTTTTACTTGTGGTGAATGATTGAACGAGACAGGGATGGTCGTTTCACATCAACAGTCAGCATCATCAATCACTGACATTATCAGTAACTTGTACTCTTTTTCCTTCTTCTTTCTGTCGACCTGTAAACTGTCCTCGGAGGTACTGGAAATATTATTTTAGTATCAGTCCTCATGTTATAGACACTTCCATATACAGTATTCCCTCTTTACCATTTTTAGTGTTTCAGTCTTGCGATGTTTTGGCCATCAAATTGAAAGTGGACTGTGTGGACTGCAACTGCGCACACACATTCCATCGCTCCATCATCCATTTTGTATACCGTGCTCATAATTTTCAGGGTCACGGCGGGGCCTGGAGCGATAGTGCGACACACTATGGCTGGATTTACCCTGCAAGTCCAAGTGCCCAATTGCAGTTTGTTTTTGTTTTTTTTGTTGTTGTTTTTGGTGAATTGACCCCGTGCCAAACTGTCGAGGCGATAAGAACCACTGCACTGTCTACACATAGCTTCACATTGATCTTCCCCTCATGTCAAATGCACATATGAAATGAGCGATGTATTAACAATGATATGGCCTTAAAATAAAATCTCCCTCTTCTGCTGTTATTTGCTTTATTTCTCCAAAACCAAACAAGCTTTGAAACTGTTTTTTTCTCCCCCAGCAATAACTTGCCCCAACTTCCACAGCAATATTTGAAATAAATATTTTTTTCTTGACCCCCCCCAAAAAAAATTTATTGATTGATTATTTATAATTTATACATTCATCTTTAGTATGCACAACAATTTAACATCGTAAAATTATATTTTAAACTTCACAGCTCAGCAAGCTGGTAAAAATGTAATCTTTAGAGTAACAACCGCCCCTTTCATATTTTTTTCCCCTCAAGTAGAGTTGTGCAGGTGAGCTAAGAAGACTTTGGCAAAATATTAACTGTACATATTTATGGTTTGGAAGCCTCTACCTCGAGTCAAAACTTTCCAACATAATCCATAAAATCATAAATGCTTTTGCAAGGGATACTAAATGCACGTTATCGTACGCCTTTGAAATTGTTCACATGATTGACGAGGTGATTGCCTTTCACCGGGAAACCAGTGTGACCGTGTGATTCCGCTCATGTTGGCTGTTTATAAAGTTAAAAGGAAAACCAGACGGCTACAAACAGCTGGAGAGGTTGGAAAAGTCCCTGATTTAGTTTTTTTTTTTTTTTTACTTGCTGCTAGTTGTCAGCAGCCATTTTGTTCGAACAAGTAAGAACTTGTTTGAGCTCCAGAAGCCACTAAAAATAATCCATTCAAACATAAAATCGTCATGTGGAAAAAAAAAACAAACTAATCAATAGAACTGTCTCATCCCTGGCGTTGGTGAAGTGCTATTTTTCTCGCCCCCCCCCCCCCCCCTTGGTGAGATGCAAAGCCGTTGTCCATAATGTACATCCAATCAATGTATCCTGTATTTTCAGATATTGATGAATGCAGTATAAACCGAGGAGGATGCAAATATGGATGCATTAACACTCTGGGGAGCTACGAGTGTACCTGCCCACCTGGATACAAGTTGCACTGGAACAGGAAGGACTGTATCGGTACGTAGCAGTACTGCCCTCTAGCGGTAAAGAGAAAATTGTGTTCCGAGCTCTGCAAACTCAACCTGAGTTTATTTTCCAGAGTTGTTTGATTTTTACAGTTCTGTCTTGTGTCTCTCCTCAGAGTTGGTGAAATGTCCTCCAGGCCTTGTCGCCCCCAAGGCTACTCTCACCTGTAGCAAAACGGGCAAGAAAGAGAGCTGCTCACTCACATGTGCCTCCAAAGCACACTACTTGGCTGGTATGTTTGCTGCAAAACGCTACACAAGTGATTTTTGGAATTTTTTTATACTAAGTACCCTCCTAAAAATACCTCATGCAGTAGCATTAGTAGTAGGAGTAGACTAGTAGGTCAAGAGGTTTTATTCCGAAAAAAAATCTATTGAATATAATAAACCACTGTCATAAAACGTAGGCTTTAAACATCAACACTGCACTTTAATGTAGGAAAATCAGGCAAAGTGATCAATAATACTAGTGATTCTATTAAAATGTATTGTACAAATAGAAATAAAAATTGCATTCAATAGATGTTTAAAAAGGAACCATTCTCAAAGATTAAACACAAATGCAAATATATTGTACTTGTGCACTGGCTCCCAATCAGCTATAGAATAGGTATTTAAATTCTGGTCTGTAAATCACTGAATGTTTTAGGTTCCTGATTACATGAAAGAAATACTAATGGAATACAAACTCAGTGGGACTCTGCAGTCTGCACACTTGGGTCTTTCTATTTGTGTGTGTGTGTGTGTGTGTGTGTGTGTGTGTGTGTGTGTGTGTGTGTGTGTGTGTGTGTGTGTGTGTGTGTGTGTGTGTGTGAATGTGTGTGTGTGTGTGTGAATGTGTGTGTTTGCATTGCTGCAAGCTTCTAATATGTTTGATTGTATTTTACAATCACTTGTGTACCTGTAAACCCAATGTTTTTTTTAATCTTAGTTTTACTTTTGTCTTTGTCTTCTCGAAGAGTCTGACAACAGCTACTCGGTGAGTTGCGGCATCCCCATCGTCAGAGGGAAGGCCCCCATCCGGCTCAACTCCAGCAGCAGTCATAGCTGCATAGGTGGCACCCGCTAAATCCTTTGCCTTTGTTCAGGGTGTTTACTATGATAGCTGCTTGCATCCTAGCTGCATTTGCTCCTTTTGTAGAAACTTTGGCGCCTCCAGTGAAGCAGACAGCATCTTTCAAGATAAAAAATGCCAAATGTCACCTGCACCCTAAACTGACTGGCAGGACAGAAGACAGGGGGCGGACCCTAGGACCAGGTCTGCCCTTATCTGTTGGATTCAAATACATTTAGCATTGAGCATCAACCGGAGTTGGACATTTCTGAGACATTTTGCACAAAAGGTTGAGAAATTGCATTGCTGAGCTAAATCCACAAATGCATCAAGGTTACTGGCTTATACATCACAGCACATTATCATAGCGCAAACATGCCAATATGTCTTGATTGACAAGTGAAGCTTGATGAAGCACTTGTGATCATTTTTGACTCCTATAGATTGCACTCTTGGTTTCGACATGCATTGGAAATGTAATTATTTTTCATTGCACCAGCCTTTATCTTTAAGCCAAGAGCACCATCTGGAGGAGTAAAAAAAACAAAAACAAATGCTCCACGAAGTTTCATTTTTCCAGCACCATCAAGATGCATTGGGCATTTGGTTAGCGATACCATTACACCGGGGGGTCAAATAAGTGTGAGTACTTGCTGTACCTGTTTTAGCATTACACAATTTTCTTTAAGGTGCTGTAAAATCCTAAACGGAATGATAATATACTGATTGTAAATTTCTCAGCTGTACATTGACTGACTGACTTTTTCCACAGGAGGTGGTCAGCCCTGCAGTAACTGCTTGGTGACATTTGTCAATCTCAAATGTGACTCGTCAAAGAAAGCGAAAGGGCGGCGTGCGCGCAACCCGGCTAACAAAGAGGTAACACGCATAACTTTGGAGCTGGAAGCAGAGGTCAAAGCTGGCGACACAACAGGTCAGTCTTGTGGCATCACCGCAATGGGAACCGGCCAGTATAATGTCTTCATAGATGTCGCTGCTTGGATGTATTCTCTCAAACCTTGCCAGGAAGTTGTAATCTCAGCTGCCTCAGACAACGCATGGAGAAGCAAGTCAAGACCTACATCAAGGCTCTGAAGAAGTCCATCAACCAAGAGCGATTCCTGATCAGAGTCGCTGGTTTGGAGTACGAGGTGGCCCAGAAACTTCCACAGGCTGCTCCCATTCAAGAGAACTGCGGCCCGGGCTCTGAAAAGGACAGTGGCCGATGCGGTAAGACTTCATGATTATTTACGCGTCTCCTTCACTTACCTTGACTTTGATCACTGAACGAGAGAAAGTTTTTCATATCAATGTAGCAATTTAAATCAAATTGTGATCAATTTAATATATTTGCTCAAAGGCCCAGTTCATCAAATAAACAACTTTCAAACATCTTGCTGACTAGAAGGGCGTTCGTATATGATCCATCCATCCGACATGTCTATTTATAAAAAAATTTGAGACTCTTAGTGGTTTACAAAAAAAATGATAATTATAATTTCAATGGCAGTCAGTCAGTTTTGGTATACGTAGATTGTCCCCGTTCGCGAGCCAGCCCAGTGCCCATCCCCACAAATAGTGGGGTGGCTCTACTATATAGTTTTGATTTCTGCCATCCTTGAATGGTCTTTTTTTTTTTCGTGCATGGGAGCCTTTGTACAGGAAAAAAAATCAGAATATGTGGTTATTTTTTCATTGTTCAAACTAGTGATGAGCAAATGAAACTTTGTGAAGCACTGTTGTCGATTTTGTTTTTCAGTCAGGTGCTTGCCAGGCTCATACTATCACGGTGAGCAGGAGCGTTGCGTCCAGTGTCCGCCTGGCACCTTCCAGGAGAGGGAGGGGCAGCTGGCATGCGACCTGTGTCCAGGCAGCGACGGCCACGGGCCTGTGGGAGCCCGAAACATTTCATCGTGTGCAGGTAGCAAAAGCCCAACTTCCAAATTCTGTGCCAGTCAAACATTTCTCCTGCCAAACGTGATGTGGTGGTCTGCGCTCCACAGGCCAATGTCCCACCGGGTTCTTCTCAGGCGACGGCTTCAAGCCTTGCCAGCCGTGTCCCCAGGGCACATACCAGCCAGATTTGGGTCGGACTTTGTGCTTTCCTTGCGGGGGAGGACTGAGCAGCAAGCGTGAGGGTGCAAGCTCCTTTCATGATTGTGAGGTCAAAGGTGAGATGAGCGTGAATAAAAGCCATCCAAAAAAAAAAAGACACTTAGCTCGGCTGATTTCATGTGTGTCTTCATTGGTGCTGCAGTGCAGTGTTCTCCGGGTCACTACTACAACACCACAGTGCACAGGTGTATCCGCTGCCCAGTCGGAACCTATCAGACCGAGTTTCGGCAGAACTACTGTATTTCCTGCCCTGGAAACACCACCACAGATTTTGATGGTGCCACCAGTGTGTCGCAGTGCAAGAGTGAGTACACAAAAGACACTTTGAGGCTTCCGCTTTGGAGCCAGAATGTAATGCGTTGAGTTTGTGCATGTCTAGACAGGCAGTGTGGCGGCGAGATGGGCGAGTTTATGGGCTACATCGAGTCCCCTAACTACCCCGGTAATTACCCGGCCAACGTGGAGTGCATTTGGAACATCAACCCGCCCAGCAAGCGCAAGATCCTTATTGTGGTGCCCGAGATCTTCCTGCCCTCGGAGGACGAGTGCGGAGATGTGCTGGTGATGAGGAAGAACTGTGAGTATACCCACGCCCGTGACACCACCGCATCCATAAACTTGATTCATCATTGCCCTTTCTGTGCTCTTGCAAGGGTCAGCTACATCCATCACCACCTATGAGACATGTCAGACGTATGAGCGGCCCATCGCCTTCACGGCACGCTCCAGGCGCCTCTGGATTAATTTCAAGTCCAATGAGGCCAATAGTGCTAGGGGCTTTCAGATTCCCTACGTGACTTATGATGGTATGGTCTTCAAATGGTTCACAGCGCTCCTCGGCATTTCATGAGGTGACCAAGAGTAATGGTGTTGTCTGTTTAACTTCAGAGGACTATGAGCAGCTGGTTGAGGACATCGTACGGGATGGAAGACTTTACGCTTCAGAGAACCATCAAGAAATCCTTAAGGTTAGCCCTGGTAGCCATTATTACTCTAAGCTGGAGAACATTGATCAATGACTGGAATTCCTGTGAAGCATTGAGGCTACATTAACTTTGGCCTTAACTCTGAAAAAAGAACTTGACCCTATTTAAACCCCTTTCGAACAATAGAATTCCTCTTCTACTACTTTGTGACTAATGGGCTGGGACAACACTTTGCTGCAACACTTTAGTCTTTATTCACATTAGTAAATACTGGTCATTTTTTAAAAAAGTAACTTGATTTTGGATGTGGAATAGATTAATTGCATTTCCATTCATTTTAATGGGAAACACTACCTCGATCTATGAACATTTCAGGTTACACATGGGCTCACGAAATCAAGTACCGGTAAGTTCGTTCCTTGAGATTCCGCAGTTTACAAATGCACTAACGACTCTTTTTCTGTTTGCAGGATAAAAAACTGATAAAGACTCTTTTTGACGTGCTGGCTCACCCAAACAACTACTTCAAGTACACCACTCGGGAGTCCAATGAGATGCTTCCCCGATCCTTCATACGTCTCATAAGCAGCAAAGTCTCTGCTTTCCTGCGACCATACAAGTAAACCCGCATCATCTGCAATTCACTAAACGCCCCCCCCCCCACCCACCCCACCCCCGTCACCCTTACAGGCTACATCCCGCAACTCATAAAGGACTTTGACACACATAATACATCCTTTTTTGTAACCATCTTTTGATTTCCCTTGACAAACATGCAAAATGCTGAATATTTGTGTTGTTTGTCAAGTTTCCCTCGCACGTCCACAGTCCGGAGCGTACGCGTTCAGTGGGGATGTAGAATATGTGAGTGGGTTTGGTTTCCATTGTGTCGTGCATTGAGACCATTCAAACGGATAGAAACGGCTCTTTGAGACAGTAGGAGTGATGATGTGTTAGAGCTTGGCGTTGTATTTGCTTAAATGACTGGTCTGTATTCCAGCGCCGACTGCGACCGTTAAGTATGCCTGTAAGTGTTGTGCAAGTGTTGTATAACCTTCGTTCCATCGTGTGTGTGTGTGCGTGTGTGTGTGTGTGCGTGCGTGTGTGTGTGTGTGTGTGTGCGCGTGGGGTGCGTGCGCTGGTGAGGATGTGTGCTTGTGTGTGCCTCCTCGAGGAGGAGCAGTTGCAAACTAATTCATGTCGCAGCTGCGTTCCAGCTCATTTCAAGCCTTACTATGTTTGAGCTCTTAGAGCAGTTTTACTGTTAAAACAGTTCATCTGTGCTGTCTAGACTGCACCAGCCTTTTCCAACACGCCCAGCATTTCTGTTGCTCTTTTTCTCCTCTATTTTTTTCCCCCAAGGCAACTTTAAAGCAAATACAAAAAAAAAAAGGTGGTTAATCAATCCAGAAACACAGAGGACATTTTTGGAAGACGAATAAGAAACTAAGTAGGAGAGCCACAGGAATGAGATGATGTGGAATGTGTCTGGGAGAGGGATTGAGAGTTGAATGTCTTTGAGGGACATGATGTTTGCTGCTTCTTGTAAAAGGTCACTTTAATTCTTCAATCTCATCTTGTCTTTCTCATGTACTCTACTCCTGAATAGTGTCAAGGTTCGAAGTTGAAAAGAATTTCACGTTCTTCACTTGTTAGCTGACAGCAGTTTGATAATCCCGTCACCTGCTTGTGGAGCAGGTCTGTGGTGTTTTTGACTTGTAAATACCGAACATTAGCAAGACAAGGGTTGGATTCCATGAGGCCGACTCCTAGAATTACACCTGCACCGCTCCTCCCCTAAACTGCCGTGCCCATATCAAATCCAAAGACGGCCATCTCCCCAGCTCTTGTTTGATCTGTCCCAGTGCAGACAGCTCTTCCAAAGAGGGCCCACAAGGGCGGGCGGGTCACATTGTTGTGTGCACTAGATCGTGAGCCCATCCTTCTACCTTTATAATACACGTGCAATGAATGAAAATAACACACACTCAATTTGGTTATAGTGACCCAAACTGATCTTTTGGAAAGCAGCACTGCTGACCCTTTGTATGACATGTTATGAGCAGAACTTAAGTGTGTTGTCTGCTCTTCTGCAGAGGGAGTCAAAGATGTCTTGAAACATACAGCAGTTTGGAAAAAAAAAAGAAGAATAGAAAAGGTTCTTTGTGATCTCAGAACAGTGACAGCAACAGGGTATAATAATTTAACTTTAAAATCAAAGAACATTCCCATGATAGCTGATAAGCAATTTTGAGAGTGTGACGATAAGATCAAAACTTCATCTGGCTCTAAGCCACGTGGCCGTCATGGTTTCCTTTTGGCGCGTTTGTCATGAAGGCTGGAAATGGGAAGCAGCTAGACTAGTTTAAAACCCCAATGTTATTTGCAGGGGATTCATTTGGCTGGGAGGCCCCCAAGAAATTGAATAAACATATTTCTTTTTCTTTTGTGTGTGTTCACATAGCCCACAATGCTATTGGTAACACCCTAACATGCAGATTTTCATCATGGAGGGACAATTGCTAATTGTCAAACTTACACTATAACTATCATAAAGGCATGGCCCGTATCCCCTCATGGGCAAAAACTCCCCTCCTACCAGAATCAGCTTCTTTCCTGCAACCTGATTGATTTTTCCTTTCTCCTTTTTTTTCTTTTTGGTTGAGATTGTTGCCTTTTAAAAGAGAGTTTGCTATGATGTATCATAGAGTCGATATTTGCACTTGAATTGTCATTGCTCATGTAAATGTCTGGATTTTGTATTGTCTTTTTAAATGAATGCAATTGGTGTTCTTTATTTTCTTGTAACTTGTTTGTTCATGAACGCTCACTAGCAGTTTAGCCTATAGATGATGATACACATGACATTATTGACAGTAAAGGACAAAAAAAAAACAAAAAAACAAAAAAAAACAATGTATAGAGGTGAACGCAATAAGTTTGTACTCATTCTTGCCCAAAAACACTTTATTGAAATAAACACCATGTATGTCAGCTTCATTTTAAAAACATGTCGAATGTGTGTAAGGCAAAGAAATATTAAGGTCCAAAGGGAATTTTTCCATCTTCTGTTTGCTCTTATTATGCCGGTCCTGGACTGAGAAATGTAGCATGACACATCAGACAGCATACCGGCTCTGCCATTTAGTGTGCCGTGCTAAAAAAATAAACAAAAACAAGATATGAATTTGTTAATAAAAGTAATTACAATAACAATCACCTGATAGATTTCTACCAGAGGTGTTGACTTACATGTGCGTCTACACTTGGGAAGGCTGGGAACCCACTGACCATCGTCACCACAGGTGACGGTGCTTGTGCCGACCACTGTGTAACCATGGCGACAGTCTATGCTGATCGTGTCCCGGTGTTGATAAAGTCTGGTGTGAGCTCGCGTCCAGGAGGCGTTGGGCACTTTTGGAGATGGACAGGTGATTTCTGTGGAGAAACTCCAACTTTTATTCACTTTTAATCATGGCAAATTGTAAATAAATTTGTTTAAAGATGACCGTGTGTGTTTTTGTGTGACCTCTGCACAAAGGCGGTGCGCTCCACGTGCCGTTCTCTGTGCACCATATCACCTTGTTCCCCACAAGGTTCCCCGTGCGACATTCATACACTACCACAGTCCTGTACTTGTAGGGTGCTTCCTCTTTGCCGTTTTGCTCTGCATTGGCTACCTCTGGAGGCTCTTCACACTCCACGACTGCAACGGACAAAAAAATGTAGTGTGCACCATGGAAAGGTACAAAGTCCAACAAATTTCCAGGCTGCACCTTCACAAAAGGGAGCGTGACCATCCCAGCCAAAGCTCATGCAATTCCTGGTTGGTCGTCCTACGAGCTGAAACCTGGTGACAGGGTGAACATTCATAACCGTTCCAGCACTAATAAAGAGGGATGCATGTGAAGCACACAAATTATTTGATTGTCTCACCCATCATCACAGTGAGCTGTGGCGATGTCTCCAAACTCTACTCCGGTATAAATGAAGCGTCCATTTTGAATCTCCCCAGCCGAGCCACACAATTTCCCTTTTACAGAACGGAAAGAGAAAAAAAAATTGTTCGGGTGGCTTTAATGGGGAAGTCAAGTCAATAATGGTCTTTACGATATTATGAACATACAGTATTATCGTAAAGAACATATGCATCCCCACTAGTCTAAACACAGTACTGTATTATGATGAACTCTGAGTACCAGTGACGTGAAATGCTGTCAATTGGAATCATAACGAGAAGCTCTGTCAGCGTCATTTGCTGTCAACTTATGTGTTTTTTGTTTTGTTTTGGTTTTTTTTTTAAAAAGGGAATGGGCCATGAAAGGTCTTGGCCAACTCTGGTTTAATGATCATTTAGCTGAGAAACTTAAAAACAATAAATAAAATGACTACGGCCAGAAGATAGCAATATTTTATCTCTTTTGGATGAGATCGCCGTGTGTCACAACAATGCGTAAGCTTGTGAAACTAGGCGAGCCCTTGGAAATGTGGCAGTTACAAGCAGTTTGGGACTGATCAAAGTCGTTCTCACGTTGAATCTACTGCAGAGTGTAACAAAAGAGGTAAAAGATGATGGGAATTATTTCAATTTATAAATAGAAGAGATTACGTGATTTATGTGCATACATTTACACACACACACACACATGGCACGATGTACACACACACACACACATGGCACGATGTACGCACACACCACTAGATAGTACTACGACTAAATATTGCGCAAATAGTTGCTAAAGTTTGTCAAGTATAAAATTGTGACACGGTGATCCATTGTAAATCCATTATGTTGCCATCAAAAGCACATTTTCGTTGTTTTTGGTGGTATTTTATAGGAAAAAAGGACCGTTTAGATGTTTGAGCCGCCACTAAAGCAAAAGTTTGCCTTAAAGTCACTGATTCGCCCCAAAATATCTTATATCTTCTCACAAAAAGATATAAGATATTTGGTGTATTTTTTGTTCCAAATGATTTACTGTTGATTATTGAAAAAAATGGAAAAAGTTTAAAAAATATTTTGTGAGATAAAAGAAAGAAGTCTAATCCTTCATTTAGTAGTTTCTGTGTTTACATAGTTTTAAAACATCTCCTTTTTTTAATGGCTGACAATGAAATACTGCATATTGTGTTTGTGGAATATAATTTAAGCAGAAAAATCTGCCTGGTTTTATTCAATTTAGACAGAGGTCAGCCATTTTGCGTCAACGTCACATGATCCAACCAGATAGATAAATAATGATTCTGACCTGTATCAGATGATGTCCAAGGTACAGGTATGTTCTGTTACATTACATTATTACTGTATATAGTACTGGTTTGGGTTCTATTGTGGTGGTTTTAGATGGATGAAGTCCGGTAAGTGCTTACTGAAGGCCCAGATTCCAAACGTAAGCCCTGCCACTGCCATTGTCAGTTGGTCATGGTTCATATTCAAAATTTAAAGCATCATTCATTGCAATTTTAATGGAATGTGGGTGGCCAAGGTCACTGAAGTGACTTGTGTACATTATTTGTCCAGCAGTAGCTTGTGCTCAAGAAATAACCATTCTGTTTGGGTACCAACCCAATATAAAGGATGTTTTTGGTGGAAACTGTGTTTGTGAAATTTTGTAAAAATGATCTCTATGTAATCCTGAGTTCTTTGTAACCTATATGATGTTTCAAGATTTGTGCATAATAATATGAAACTGTATTTTTGAAAGGAAGAAAAATGTCATCTCATATTCAGAAAAAAACACGATTCATAGAGAAGCTAAATGCTGTCAGAATCTAAATTAAAACGAGTATTCATGTTGCCCATCCCCGATCTACCATATGTTGTCAATCTTGCGGTAAGTAAATACATAAAAGACTCAATAAGACAAAGAATTGAGCTCACGTTCACACTTGACCAGAAGCGGCGTCCACTGTCCACTGATGCACTTCCGATATCTGCTGCCACCTACTGGACTGTAGCCAACATCACACGTGTACGTGACTTGCTCACCAGCGGCAAAGGTCGTCCTAGTGATGAACTCATCAGCGAGGTTGGCATGAGACTCGTCCAAATTTTTCGGAGCACTACAGCCACCTGTAGAGTAGAATATTCTTTAGACAGAATCATTTGTGTAGACTAGAGCATGTTTCACCGTGAAATCACAAATACTTCCAGGTGGCGAAACTCCGATCGTACCACAGCTAACAGTCCATTTGACTGAGACAAAGTGAGTGAGAATACTGGAATACTGGGTTGAATTACCACGCTTGCAATAATACATTGGCTAAATTTAGCTTTATTTATTTATTTGTGTGGGGGTGGGGGGGGGGGGGATAAAACAGTTAAAAGCAACAATGAAATCTTTTGAGGTACTGTATATCAGACAGTGTGCAACTACAGTAGTGCTGTCAAGAGATTAAAAATTTTGTAAGATTAATTAAGATCTGTAATTACTTAATCTAATTAATCTAAATTTTAATCTCTAAAAATTGCTGAGAAAACCCCTATTTTCGTTTTCAATTCATTATTGAGCATTGAGGCAGATCAAAAGATTCACATCAAAAGTGGTACGATAAAGTTTTTATTGTTTTTAAACAGACTTGAACAGATGCAGTCCAAGCCATTTACTTTCTGCTCTATTTGAGACTAATCCCAAATCCTACCTGCAACCTTTAGTTTCGACCACCAGGGGGAATATTACTGTTTTCATTCATCCATCCATCCATTTTCCGAAACGCTTTATCCTCACTAGGGTTGCGGGGGGGGGGGGGGGGGGCTGGAGCCTATCCCAGCTGTCTTCGGTGGTAAACAAACTTCTTACAAATTAGGCACAACACTCTACCTTTATCAATAGTGCTGTCAGGGCGTTTTTGGAATGTAAATTGCCCATTCATTGTGCCTAGAACTTTCAAATGATCCTCCATTTTCACCTCACCTCTCCTCACAGCTGCTTACTCAGCCCGCCCAACTCCAATAGGAGCCAATCAGCTTATGCTAAACAAGCCCAAACATAATGACAGCCAATCAATGTCTGCTTCAGGCTGTGACTGACAGTTGTTTCCCCACCCTCAACAACTCGAACACAGGAAGCCAACACATAAAAAAGGATACTGTATTAGAAAAAGGCAACCCACCTACAGAAACAATCAAGTTAGAGATGAAATTTTAGGTTAACGCGATTAAAAAAATAACGCGCTAAATATGGCTGTAATTAATTAATCACAATTGACGTGATAATTTGACAACTCTATGTGTAACCCCGACCACAATTTTTTGTCATGGTTTCAGTTCAGGTCAGCAGTCGTCACTCACTTTTCTGCTGGCCGGGAGTATATTGATGCTTGTTGTTTACAAACTGGAAGAAATTGAATATTATTTGCACCTTGATGAGCAGCTGAAGTCAGACACTGGGGGACTTTGGGCTCCCACTGGCCTGAGGGACTGCAAGTGACGTGCTGAGGGCCATCTAACAGGAAACCTGGACTGCAAGTAAAGGTCAACTTTTCGCCTGCCCGGTGTATGGAATCACCACCACTAATCCTCTCTGAGTTGGCCACTTCCGGTGTGGAGCAGGTGGTGTCAACCTCTGCACAAAGCAAAATCATGTATCTTTAAATCGGGTCAAGTTGCCCCGGACATGTCTGCATCAGACATCTGTGCTGAGGCCAAACATTTGCTTGTGTTGACTGTATCAGTACATCTTAATCTTTATCCTGCTAAACCGATAGTTTATCATTTCAATTTCTGTGCTCTTGGAATGTGCACGTCACTAAAATATCAAAAAAGCTCTCGTTGTGTCGCCACAATAGATCAAGATAATTAAATTACAGCAGCAAATGACATGAATCAAGATTGCTTGTCCCACTTTCTGTCCCATGTCAAGGTCAGTTTAGTACAGATTATTCTCATTTTGGTTTTGAATGTGAAGATCTTATTTTGCTTATGCTCAGTACAGTGACAGATCTATGATTGTGAGATACGTTGTCAGTGGTCACCCAAAAAGACCTAGGATATTCATCCATTTGATTACATCAATCCAGGGGTGCCCAAACATTTTGGACCGAAGATCGACTTTTCGATCAACCAACCTCCTGCGATCGACCTGTTACCGCGCACGCGCACGCACATACACACGCACGACATGATGAGCAACAGCCTGACATGGAGGCATGCGACGCACTTTTGCAGTAGCTCACACGTACCGTTTATAAGTGCTTCCCTCGGCCCTCTAGATTCCCATTATTTGCCCGTGCCCTCGGTAAATTGTACACGAAACAAACTCTGAATGAGAATAATGATAGGATGCTTAGGGTATAGTGTACATTAGCACAAAAAATATATTACTAACATGCACAAAGACACACAAATGGTTGTTTGTTTGTTTTTCTCCTCTACACCCCTCGCGATCGACTTGGGACCAATCCGCGATCTACCGGTCGATCGTGATCGACGTAATGGGCACCCCTACATCAATCCATTCACCCATTTTCAACACCATTTATCCTGAAGAGGGTCGCAGGAGTTGCTGGAGCCTATCCCAGCTGCCTTTGGGCAAAAGGCGGATAAACACCTGAACTAGTCCGCCAGTCAGTCACAGGGCACATATCGAGACAAACAACCATACACTCGCACATTCACTGAGTGGGAACTGATACCACACTGCCCTCACACAAATCAGGCGAGTGTACCACCGCACCATCAGCAACTCATTTGATTACACTGGTCAACCATTTTTTACTTTTTTTTTTTCAAACAATTTCAAGTCAATGAGATATACCAGTAGTTTTTGCACAGATTTTGAATCTGCCCTTGTTATTTCTCTAGCAGGTTTTCATAATAATTATAGCAACAGTAAAAGGACAATAATAGTGTTATATTTAGTAATATTTATGAATTAAGGGGTATGTTCAGCAACAATTGGATTTTTTTCCAAAACAACATAGATTTAAATTACAACGGATCGTAAAATCCGCATTGTGCAAACTGTGTAGGTCAAACTTCAAAAGAAAAAAATATCTTACTTTACTGATGTGCTAGAGGGAAAAAAAAGGCATTTTTAAATCAGCGTCAGAAACACGTTTAGGTAAATGTTAAAGCCATCTCTGTCATTGTACACGTGCTTTTTTTTTTTTTTTTTTGCCGAGCTGAGCATGTTTTCTGAGTTTGAATGTTTCTTAATAGGAATGAGTTGCATGATCAGATTAATGTTCATTTAGGCTTCAGGAGGTCAACCTGAACTAAAAAGGTATTAATTTTGCTCTTGACCAGTGTTATTTTATGTCAATTTGTTTTTACCACAGTGGCTTAAAAATAGTTACTGTGGGGCGAAAAAAAGAAACTTAACTTAAAGCCAAGTAATCAAAATGTATTCGGGCATACTTTCACATGTGGGAAATTCACCAGTCCATCCAGCCCTCTCACATGTCATGTACTTCGGTCCTTTTAGTGTGTATCTGAAAGCAAGAAGAAACACACACCATCATGGTCTTTTTTCCCCGCCTTTAGAGCACTTCCATTAGCTTCAAATACGTCTTATGATCAGTTTACCCGTCATTGCACAATGCGTAGACCCTTTCCCCAATGAGTGGACGTCCTTCATAGCGAAACCTTCCGTTAGGTAGATCACCAACATTACCACATGGTCTCTCTATCGCAAACCGGCAGAGTACATTAGTCAGTGTGATGAGGGAAAAAAATCAGGTCGTTTTTCAAGGAAAATACTAGGCATCTTTAAAGGGAACATCAACTTGGTTTCAGGACGCTCTCGCGTGGCCATATGTAAAAACTACAACTGTCCTCCAGCACATTAACCTTGCCAGAACAGCAGGCAGCCACTTGTGGCAGGTCGGTCATATTCTTACTTTCGCATTTGAGTGTCAACGCAGTCCAGATTCCATTGACGCACATCACAGAGAGGCTGCCCGCGTATGCGACGAAATCTTCGGCACACTTGTAGTAAACTTTCTCCCCAATGCCGAACGTGCTTCTGGTCCTCCATTTATTTTGGAGTCTGGTGGACGGAAACTGGGGTGGCGCTGAGCATCGCTTCGGAACCTCAGCTATAGTTGAAGATGCAATGCCATCCACTCTTGTTTCAAAAATCAGAATTTGGTCGTATTCTACGAAAAATCAACTTACCCGTGTCAAGTAATGAAATGGATAAACAGAGAATGTTCCACACGATGAACCTCATGTTGAACGTGTTCAGGTAAAAATGAGGAAAAGAAGTAATGTGCAGTATTTATAGAGGGGCGTCCCGATACCTCCCACTCACGCGCGTGGGCACACGCGCACACACCAACTTGGTCCAGGCTACAATAAAATAAAGACAACGTACTCAATAGAGCATCAGTAGCATATTGTATTGTATTTTGCAGACATGAAATGACATTTGAATGAGGGTGAGGATGTTTTCTAATTTAAATTCAAACACATTAAATTCGGCAAATACATTGCCTGAAATGCATGCACATTTAAAGAGTGTGTGTACCATCCAAACAGGGGCGGAGCTACAAAGTGCCCAAGGGTGACCAGTGCCCAAGGGTGACCATGACAACCGCAACACTCAAAGAAAATTTTTGTTTTGTGATTTTTCTACCTTTTTCACGTGGATGCAGTATTCTTAAGATGCTTTGATGCTCAATCTTTTTTTTTTTTTACATGAACTGCATATGGTTTCCTGAAATAAAATGCACAATCTTGAATACACTCACACTCATAATACAAACAAGAACGGATCTAAGACAAAAACATTTAGAATTTTCAAGAGTGAAGGCATTTTTTATGCCATTGTGCATTTGAAAGATGGTTTGAATAAGTAATTGATCGCAGAATGCAAAATGGGGGCGGCCGCCTCTGACAATTTATCGCTTCGATTGATTCTTACTTCGTGAACGAATGAGTGCATGAGACAGAAGTCCACTATGAGATAGCACACAAAATTTAAGCCATTGGCATTATCGTAAATATAGCTCAGCAAAACATTGCTTTTTACATTGATTTGTTCCTGCTTGATTATGAGTGTGATGACCATTGTTCTGGACGTGTGAATTTGATCTCATCAAACCCCTCACTGTGTTGTCTCACATTCCACTGAAAATTTTCCGACTAAGCTCCAACACAAAATCGACGTCCGATAGGTTGCAGTGCATGTGGTTATAGTGTTGAATGACAATAGATGAGCACTATGCGCACATATGATCTGGTCAAAAGCGCTGCATCAGAACAAGCAGATTAAAGTTCTCAGTCACATGTCATCGCCTCTCCTCATCCGATGCAAGTCAAGCAAGCAAATGGCTGTGAATACGCGTTTGCCATTAATTCACACTGGCAACGATTCGTAAATGTGATTCTAATCAGTGAAAACCATCAGCAATTGAAGCAAATGGTTCACACAAAGGGCATGCCTTTATAGTGATACTGTGCATCTTAAAATATCTTATTGATTCTATTAGACTGATCATTGATAGCCTGTAAAATACGCACGTGTTTGCGGGGTGTCGGAATGTATTATTCTTTAGAAGTGTTGCGAAACTGAGCGTGGTATGTAAGAAAGAAAAAAAAAGTCTAAAATCGTGACTGGTCATCCTTTCATCATGATCATTTTAAGTACTTCACAATGCTCCTTGTAGTGTTTCATACAAAGGCACAGTTGTTTGGTTTATTCGTGACAATAATGTGCACGAATGTGTCCTTAGTTACATTTGACGTACTGGTGCTGCACATATAAATTTCAGAGTGAATAGTGATTGTCTCAGCATTAGAAAGAGGATGGATGGCTCTTTTACTAGCGCCATTTGCAAGACTCCATTGAATTTCTAGTTCCGATAGGCTTCAAATGTAATTTCAACACAGTCATATTTGACTGGGTGCACCTTCCATTGAAAAACTAGCTTCCTTACACCTTTTATGTCGAAAGTTGCATTACTTTGTAATACACTTTATTTTAGGGTACACAATCTGAACATTTCAGACGCCAACAGGACATTCATAAAATAATTGTTACCTTAAATCAGCATATTGATTTTCATGGCTGCCATTCCATTAATGTGTTATTTCTGATTCCATTTCATGAAAGGTGAGAGAGAGCGACAGAGAGAGATGTAGAGGTCATCTTATTACATCATCCTATAATGGGTTAGTTCTGAAGAACAACGTCAAGTGGCAGACATTAGAGACAACAAAGATACAGACCAGCAGGTGACAAAAAAACAACTCTCCACTGACCAGTATGAACGCCGCTGCCGAGGAATATCATTCAACAACCAGTGACCCACAAAAAGAAGACGGCAAATGCAAACACTTCTGTCTGCTTTGACAACGTTCCTGAAATCTGATCTTTTTTTTCCCACAACAAGGAGTGCCACAAAGTAAAATCAAGGTTGTTCCATTAAGTATTGATTGCTAAAAATAAATCGAAAGTAAAAGAATACATTTTGCAGAGTGTATAATGACAGCGAAAGGAAATGCTAATTAAGAGGTTTTCACTCAATTGTTTGATAACACATTTGACACTCTATAGGTCAGGGGTGTCCAAGCTACGGCACTTTTCAGCTGCTTGTGCCATAAAATAATAATGACATTTGACACGGCTTGCAAGGCTTGTTTAAATATATATATATATATATATATGGAGGTGGCCAGAGAAAGGAGGTTTTCAAAAAATAGGTGCCACTACTGTTTATGTATACTCTAGATATGCAAAGCTACACAAACTATTTAGAACTAAATCATTTAAAAATTCTCTTGAAAACACTGGTGAAAAAAAGATCATTCCGTTTTAGAAGCTAAATTGTTTCACTTTCTGCAAGGTCAAGGTCCGATTTATGAACATATCACATTTATCATCCTCAAGTAACTGTTTTAAAAAAAGGCCAATGGCACCACAGTTTACTCGTTTTGGTTCTGAATGTGGAGATGGGATTCGGCTGCTGTTCAGTGCAGTGCTGTAACGAGGCTACTGGGACACAGGGCCCCGTGGCCCTCACAAAATTGTGAAAATCTCTAAACTATTTGCCTCATCACCTTTAAAGGAGCAGGGGGTTTTTTTTCAAAATACCTAGAAAATACCAGCAGCATAGAAAATGCTTGCTTGACTGATTTTGGGGTGTTTTATAAAGTTGATGAATTTTAAAGCTGCCCTTGTCCATGATTAGGTATGCGGGACTCAAACGAAAAAGTTTGGACACCGCTGCTCTAGGTAGCTTACCTATTTGCAAACAACAAATGGACGGAGTCTGTTTGTATGGCAGACCTGTACAGCGATTTTGTTGAAGTTGCAAACATGTGGCAGACAAACAACAACTTGCGGTGGTACAAGCGAAAGGTACATGTGGCACAAAGCCGGGCCAAACATTTGGTCAGCAGTGTACAAAGGTCGAGACTAAATGAAAGAAACTTTTCTTCAACTGCCAACACAGTCATCTGTGTCTCCTGCACTGAAACCGTTCTGGCAGTCCTGCAAAGAAGCATGAGAGGAAGATGCAGATTGCATGAAAACACCACACCAAACAGACACGTGGGCACAACTTGTCCTACTTTTGACATGTGAGCTCACCAGTCAGGGTGAAACACTGTCTGGATGGCAGTGACAAACAAACCCATTTCATTCATTTTTGTTTCACCCTCTTCCCAAATTCAACACTGACCTCTCTTTCTCACAGCTCCACGCCCTCCGATGCCTCAGAGAACGGCATGCCGGGTAAAATGGGAGTCTGGGACAAGCGAGGCTGCGGTTGGTTGTCGGCGCTGTAGAGGCGAGGTCGTTTGATCTGGTCGTGGCTGGACAGTGGCGTGAAGCTATTCCTCCGGTAGAAAGCTGGTGGAACGTCTCCCCTTTCTTTGTTCTACACGGTGATGGCAGACAAGAGACCACGAGACCTTGGTAACATGTTTTCGCACCACGTCAAACGAGTCTGCGTACCTTTTTACGCATTTAGCTCGGGAAATAACCTGTAAACCTGCGCTGACATGTCAGTTGCTTAACCACCTCCCAAATTGACAAACAAAAAAAGAAAGGCACCGTGAGAATGTTTTCTCTGCAGCTAAGGCAAAAAAAAGGGAAGATGACAGCGAGCGAAAAGTGAGGGAAATCATGACATTGAGCTGTGCAGAGAAAACATCAAGCTGCAGCTTTGGCAGGTTGTGCGGCAACAATCTGCCAAAATCCCAAAGAAATTGAGAGATACAGCCACGCAAGTTCCGACACCGTCTCCCCAAGGTCCGAAACACTGTGTGCTCTGGAAGCCGTAAAGCCATTGTTCAGGTTGCTCCCACCCCTGTCAACAAGTCTTTCTCTGTACATGTCCCTCAATATGTTCATGTAGAGCACTCACTCTGTCTAGGACTCCAGGCTGAACGTCTCACTGCAAATAACACACAATTATAACCAGGACACAAGTATGGAGCTGTTCCTAAAAGAGGTAGTGGTGTGCCAGAAAGGTAGCAGAGGCAGACTGGTGTGAGCTGGTATACAGTGCAGCAAAGTAAAAAAAGAAATACATTGGACAGTTGAAACTTAACCGGTAACCGTCTTGACATTGTATTGCAACCTTTGCATTTAGGCGTGTGCTCCATTGGCACAACATAGCCTCACATGTTTTTGCTTCTTTTGAGAGCCTCGGCTCAAGTCATCATTAAGGAACACCGTCTTGCATTCTGGGCCGGTGTCTGTATTAGATCACACCAGCATGAATAGCCGTATCTTTTTTTTTTTTAACCTTTAGAACCAAATGTGAGTGATGGATCAAATGGTCTGATTCTAAAGTTCATGTTCAACGTTTTCAGGCGACACATACTCACGAAGAAACCTGCCACCCAATTCCTCATAAGACATAATCAAAAGCTTACTAATGGTCTCTCCCTGTGAGTGTTGACAGCCTCCACCTTGAGGTCAAAAATATCCACTTCACAACCTAGCGGCGGGGGAGAAGAAAAGACGTCTCAATACCACAAATGGTTACCGTGCAAGTCAGGTTCAGCTGACTCGAAAACAGCAAGGGGACTTACCATATGCCACTGGGGTGAGTTTGAGGACAGTGTGCAGGGGACACTTCAAGTATGGCAGGTCATCTGTGACAAGGAAGTACAAAGGGTCAACTTTCTCTGTTGTGCGGTGTGGCAAAGCGCTTTCTGTGGTCTATGCGGGGTGTTGTGTTCAAACGACAACACTACTCCCCTTTGGATGGGAGGAAGGGTGAAAAGCAACCAAAGCCACATGCCTTTTTGGTTTTTCTCGTCAATACTCTGTCCATGCCCACTTGTGACTCGGACTATCCGAGTCATACAAAAATACACTTCTGTCTCTTTAAATCTGCAATGTGTTGCTGCAGCTGGATGTCTCGTTTGTATCTTTGGTGTTGTTCAACCCCAACCCAGAAGAATCATGTGAACTGGAATCGCTTCTATATTTTCAGAAGTGAAAAATAATAACTCGGAACAATAAGTTTGATTGGCTAAACAGGCTTATCCCCATATTATATTATCATGCTTCTCTACCGGCGCTCTTGTCCAGGAAGTAGGCGAGCAGGCAGCGCATGACGGCCTGATGACAGATAACCAGCACGTTGCCCTGTCGCTCCAGCTCCATGATCACCGGCTCTAGCCGCTGCACCAGGTCCTGGTAAGACTAAAGCCAAAAGAAAAAGTACATACAGCGTCCAGTTAAAAGCAAGAGGTGAGCTTGACTCAACCCGTCATTCATGACTCGAATGAAATGTGCAATTACTTCTCCTCCAGGATAGCGGTAGTGATACTTGTCCTGGTACCTCAGGGCGTACTCCTCTGGGTAGGTTTCCTCAATCATTTTGTAAGTCATCTCTTCACACACTCCCTGAAACCCAAAGCAATAAAACCCTAACCACCCGATGACTGCCTCTCAGTGCGCCTTTCTGTTTAGATGACATACAGCATCGATCTCGTTCAGGATCTTCCACTGCTCGTAGGGAACACCAAGCTCCTCCGCAGTTTGAATGGTGCGCCGCAGCTGACTGGTCCAAACTTTCAGGTCTGACAGACGATGTTCATCCACAAAACCTTTCAGTGCCACAGCAAACTGAAAAGGAAGTGGAGTTAGCGTATGGAAAAATAACAAGACAGGCCAAAACAAATTCCCGATTCATCGAACCACATTAGAAGTGTACCGGTACATTAAAAGTTGTACTGCGCAAAAGCAATCGTGAGCTCAGCACCTGTTTGCCTCTGTCTGACAGCTCAGAATCTCCGCCAATGCGTCCTTGCAGATTGTGATGGCTCTCTCCGTGTCGGCATATGTAGATGGAGTGGGAGTGCACGTGGATGTTCATGAGGTAGTAGACAATTTTACTCTGAATGTAATCCTGCACCCTGTTGACCAGGAACCGACGGCCGACATTGATGACCTGAATAAAGGACAGGCACCTACAAGCACAAAATGACGACGGCAGACTCTGAGGCTCACAGAAACAAACGGTAACTGAATTTGTTTTTTTTAAAAAAAGTCTCAAAGTATGAAGAAGAAAAATAGAGTACTTTTGCTGCAGTCTCTCCAATTGTCTCTCGACTACCAGATACAGTATATTGGGCTTTCACTAAAAGTGTCTTGGAAGGGTGTGAATACCACAGTACACAATTATATCGATGTAAGTGTACATAAATTATAACTAATACTGTAGAACTTGTACATCTCCCTCTGCTGGCCATTTTGTGCAACATCACAATGTTGTTTTTTTTAAATTCAAGACGTAAAAGGAATAAATGGCACAGGTTCATGTCTATGCCATATAAAACATCCTACTTGTCATGGTCATCTGGATCCAAAGGTTGGTAAGTTACTTTATAACATTCTATCCTCTTGAGAAAATCGTCCATAACACTCTCTCTGTCCCTCTCTGGGTAGTCTGGACTGGACACCTTCACTTCCTATAAACATGGCGGAACAGAACATTATGATGCCAGAATGGGACTTGAAGTTTGCATTGAAGCGTCAAAATGAATATGTGGTTTGCTTTTTCTGTCTTCTAAAAACACTTTAGTTTTGCTTTAATTACCAGGATGTTTGCAGCGATGACATCCGGATCATCACATATAGATTCCACAAAAAATACCTGACAGAAGAAAAACTTATTTTGACATCAACTATATGCGTACTGTGACCTGACAATGTATTATCAGAGGGGTTTTGACCTTGTACGCATTCTTCTTTGCAAAATTAAGGATGAGCTCCCGCCTCTCCCGGGTGGTGTTGGTCGCATCAAATACCTGCATGAAAAAGTGAGGCATTCAGTCCAAATGAAGAAAAACCTGAGACATAGTGCTCAGTTTTCTTACAGCAATCTGCCCTCCTTCCTCATTGAAATAGGACTTGACATCTTGTAGTGCCACCAGAGCACACTGTCTGTTAAAAACAAAGTTTTATGAATGCTCCTGCAAAGCACAGCCAGTTTTATTTGTTATACGTCAAAGTAGTTTACGAGCTTGCTAATCTCGTCTTACGCACTTTCTTATTTGCATGGCTTCTGCGTTGTCATGTCTGAAAAAGTCATAGGACTTGTATGACTTCACGGCTTGTCTCCTATAAACTCCAAGGTTGAATACTGTGGATAAGACGTGAGAGAGTTACAGCGCAAAAACTGTTCTGGGCGGTGACTTTCATTTCAGCTGCGCCCTCCGAACCGGTTCACCTGCATTCCAACAGAGTACAACTACAGAGAGATGCAGTGTTGACATGGACACAATCACATACCTCACATACAGTTCAAGAAGCGACTGGAGGAACATCTCAGAACATACCAGTAGTTTACATTTTACAACAAGGAGGTAACAGTGTGTGAGTGATTAAGAATGGAACCTGAGAAAGAAAGGTCTTTGGTTTGTTTTGCCAGATAGATACAAGGACATAAGGGAGAGAGGGAGGGACGGAAGGAAGGGGGGAGTGCCCCCCCCCACCACACATATTTAGCTAACAAACCTTCTAACTCCATTTCTGTTTCTTAATCATTAAAAAACTGCCCACTACTGCTATGTTGTTTTGTTCGTTCTTTTTTTTTATTACCCGTAAGTTCACTGGTTTGTTGGCTTTAATGAAGTGGTTAAGTTTAATGACGGAATATGTCCACACATGCTCATAATGCTTCAACAAAGCTGCACTGGATGTGCAATGCACACAAAAGACATGAGAACCAAAACAAGGGCAATTCATGAAGAAGCAATGTTTACCTGGGAATAAGTAATGTGATATGTTAAAAAATCTAACCGTGACACAGAGCATTTCTGGGAAACGATTCTTTAAGTCACGGTGGTGTTATGAAGAGAATTGTTATTATTTTAGTTGCTAATAGTTGTTTTGCTCTTAGCATATCTAGAAAAATCTCCGCAAAACCAACATCTTTTTCTCTTTTCAAATAGCATTGTAGACTGTGTCAAATATTTTTGGTTGACATAGTGGGTCATGACCAAAATGCGTGGCAAAGCACAAACAGCCCATGGTCCATACTGATGACTCTGTTGGGCTAGTCATATAAAGTCTTAAGCAAATCCCACTTAAGTATGTTTGAGTGTTGATCAACTAATCTTAAGCAATTCACAGTCAAGACGCAAGTAACTCAGCCAAGCAGCTAAGAAGGTAGAAGGCTACTCGTTGGTTCAAGTACATATTAGCTCATCAAAACAGTCACAAGGACTCAGCCAAGCAAGTGAAAGGATAATCAGACCGTTTTGCACTCAACATTTCAGACGCTTAGCGTTAGTTTAAAAAAACGTTTCAATCATTGCTACTACTGTATTTAGTAGCTATACCATATTTAGAAATAGTTGTCTTTGACCTATTTTCAACAGATGAAGACATGAATCTTGAAAGAGGAGCAGGATGTGATGAGGATAGTGAAGAAGACGACAAGGCAAATGTTACGGTGCTACAAAATAGAAGAGAAGGCAGACCAAGTGACAGCTATTTTTCACCTCCCCCCCCTCTAAAAAAAAGACGAACACACAAGTGTGGAGATCTTTCGTTTTACAAGACTACATTTAATTCCACTGTACTTTTCAAATAAAATCAGTTGCAAGGAGGAAAACAAAGTCACTTCTTTTGACGAATATGTGCTATCACTATCTTTGCAGTCTTAGAACTTTTAAGTACCGGTACGTTTTGTGGGCTTCAGGCACGCATGATAATTCATTTTGGTGGTTTACGTTTACAGCTAATAAGTGTTTTAGTCAAGTGAAGTTTCAGAATCAAACAAGCGAATGAGTGTTTGTGACGTGACGTTAAAACTCAGTAGGCTTTAGATGTACTCATGACTTGATACCTACCCTTAGTCGGCACTCCAATCCAGTTGAGGTAGCGCGTCAGCTTCTTGGACATGTAGGTTTTCCCCCGAGCAGGCAGCCCAATCATCACAATCACAGTTGGAGAATTGGTCATGTAGGAGGCCCAGGCTGAGACGATAAACAAGCCTTAATAGTTTGCACAATGGCGGAAGGATAAGTTGTCAAGCGACGCAACAAAGTTGCCACCGCACTTCCTCTTTTTCACTTGGTTGTTTTAAATGTCTGGTCTTCGTGTGCTGTCTGTTCAATTATTTGCATGGGAGAGTGACAGCTTACGGCGCGCTCCAAATTAAAATTTGGGTGACATCGCTGCCATAGGATAGGGGGACTCCATCATAAACTGAGGACCCCTTTTTCATCAATATATTTATGTAAATAAAGGCATGCTGAGGAATAGCAAGTCAATGCCGCAGTATAACACTCAGACGAATATTTCACTCACACCTACATGTCTGATGGGTGACAAGAGCAAATACCTCACCAGACCAGACTCTTAATCGTTAAGGCAGTCAAGATCAGGTCCTTCAGAAAAATCATCCATGCAATCATTTCAGATCCATCTAGAGTCTAGCCAATCACATTTCACGTCGTTCTGAATAAGACTCACGAGTGGTACTTCACCTGGGTTATTATACAACGTTGAATAGTTAATACTTAAGGACCTCAACTGAGTCCGCCTTTCGCCCTTGAGGCACAGAGAGACAACAGATTACTTACAGCACTTTTTCTCAGTCTTTTTGGACTCCATTAAGCCGTCTGCCATGTCCACTGGTCTCTGATGCCGGGCAGCCATGGCGAGTCAGCTTGCCGATGTTCCCCAGTCACTGTGGCGATGAAGTCAGCATCTTTCTGTGGAGGACCGGATGGATGTTCATAGCATTCAAGGTTCAGAGCAGGACAGCCCAATGCACAAAATTTTTAGAAGCAGGATGTTATTGTGGAAAATTGGTGAAAATAACAGTTTACAAGTAGATACGCAGTGCTTAATAATGGGTCAATTTACTGATCATTTAGTAGACAAGTCAATATTAAAATATAATAAAATAAAAGATACACATTTGGAATCGCGTCACAAATAGATTATCAAATGCAGACTACAAATAATAAACAATCAGCAATACAAAATTACTGGATATAAATTGTGGGATTAAATTGGGCAAAGCTCTATGAAGGGGAAATCCGTGAAAGTTATCACGCCAAAAATACAACATTAATGCGCAAGTAATGCCCGACACACTTCAAAGCTGCTCCAGACTTTACTACGTTACCGGCCGCAGAGTTCCTCGTTTCAGTTTTAAACAATACCTTATGGTGAAAGAACAAAGCGTTTGACAGTGCGGAAAGAAAGAGCAAACTTTGAAGACTCACCTAGTCCACGGCAGGTGTCGATCAATGTTCGTTTTTTCTTTGTTCAAGTATTCCCATCAGTTGGCGACACCTACCTCTCCTCGGATGTTTTCTGCTCCTCCTTCTGGTGTCTTAGCAGGAAGTGTAGCCTGCTCAATTTCACCCTCACAACAACTACGAGATCCGACAAAGCGACAAATTAAAACCGATTATCGCCATCATTTATGAACACGGTTTCTTTCTTATCCTCTAAATTTAAGGTACGGTAAATGTACATATTCAAATAGAGGGGTGGTCGAGGGCCACATATAGATTTTAAGTGTCCACTCTGTGATGTTCAAACTGCTACCAAGATTATATGTATTTTGTATTTCTCTTGACTGTATTTTGTATTTTTCACTTCACTTTACCACCAGCCCACGCCGCCCCTGACCAAAGCTGAACATGCATGCACGCAACACGCAGCTGTTGTGCAATGTCCACTGTCACAACCTAACATTTGCCATGGCTGCTTCGTTGCTAGCATATAGCTTATTCGTTTATGAAAAGTTTCAAACATGAAATGTTACCAATTTGATGTTATTTTTTTGGGGATCGTACACTGAATTAAAAATATATGAGTGGTGTTCTAGGCCCAGGGATGCAGCCGCCTGCATAGGAAACTGACCATTCCAATTTCTTATTTTATTTCTTTTTGACTTGCGAGAGTACAAAACAAAATTGTCGATCAGAAGATTGTAAGGATTCAACATAATAAATTAATAAAGTACATTTTGAAACCAACATATAACTTTTATTGTGAAGGTGATTTGGCGCTTGTTATACAGTTCATGTACAGTACTGTATTTCTGTTATTTATTTGTCGTTGACGGAAGATTCACAATGCAAACGGCGGGGGGCGCTATGTACAATATCTATGACGCAAGGGGGCGCTTTTGTCAGAAACCAGCGTATTCATGAATGAACTGACGCTTGTTCTCAACATCAAAGTCGAAGGACTTATATCCATCCTACCCTTTTGCTTTAGCAGCCCTTGATTTCTTAGATGAATAGCATGTTTCTGACATATCTGAAATCGTTTCCCTTGAAAAGGTGCTCGCAGTCTGCCAGAATGAAGTGTGTACACCTTGGTTACTTCGCGGATTTGCAACTTGATTCAGGTACGGGCTTTGATTGAGACATCCTATCGAGAGGCCATTATTTTCTGTTAATTAGGGATTGCTGTGCAACACACTTAACTATTTTTTTCCATCTGACATGTGGCATCACCGGTTATTTAATAGGCATATATTTAGCAGAAAATAGAGACGATTTAATTTATTTTATTAAAAGAGTCAATATTAGAAGAAATTTGAAAATTTGTTTTAACGTACTGTATACCAAAGGTAAAAAAATGACACTTCAAACATTTAGTGGCATTCCACTTTAATTCGACAAGTCCAGTCTATTCAAAATGTCAGGTACGCGCTCAGAAGAAACCAGCCTCATAGTGTCAAAGTACCGGTAATACATCATAACAATCAAACCATCAGTTGTAATATATGTGCTTATGGTAGTTGGTAACGTTTTGCTCACTTGTGTTGCGCCACCACCAAGGATGAATTACAGCCATGACGTCAGAATTGGCGCGCGTGTCTTTGTCATTCACTCTTATCAAATCAGATACCACTGAAAGAAATGCACCAGTACAATATTGCGCGAAACGGCACATGGAAAAATCTGTCTTCAAAGTTGTGCCTTCACATATGCCCATTTTTAGCCCTTGGAAACTCCGGAAGGACAGGTAAGCAAATTGCTCATAGACTCTTAATCATCATGAGAAGGAATAAGGGATCCGTCTTGAACGTACTTTCTAGAACACCCCAGGGACTCAATGCTCCACATTTACAAAACCCGTTCAAAGGAGTACTCGTTCGAGATCTAAATATTTTTATCCGTATGAAAGCCATACGTGAACACTAGTCAGGATAACATGTCTAATCTGAATGTGACCAGCTACTGGTGTAATTAAAAAAAAAAAGAAATAAAAAGAGGCAGAATGATGACCAGGACATGTAGCAAAGGGATGTTTAATGATTTCTTTGGAGAATGAAATGCACATGTCCACTGTTGATGTAATACAAATAAAATAAAATCAACAACAATGGGATGCACTGTCAACATTGACAATTCAATGTTATTTTTGCTTTGATTCAAAATTGGGCAGGACATTATAATTGGAGTGTAACGCGGGGACTGACCAGTTGGACGCGAGTGAAGTCTGACAAGTGGCTCGACCCTTTCATCAGGCTTCAGGCCAGGCTACACGTGTGTACCGTTGGAGGTGCTGCAAAAAACTTTTGCTAAGACTTAAGTACATTAAATAATAAAAACACCACCTAAAAAATAAAAAATCTCAAATGACACAGATGTTGATGACCACTGCCGTCTTGGCACAAAAGGAAATTCCTTGCAGCACCATATGTGATTAGAATTACAGGCCTTTTAGCTAGAAGGAGGAGGATGTGTCATATGGATGGGGAGTACCACAGTTAGTCATCTTTTAACACAGCTGAGCGTGAAAAGTGGAGTCAAAAACTGATGTCTGCTTTGCACAAAATCTATGCATGAAGCAGCTTGTGGATTTGAACAATTTCATAATTGGTTCACATCAGGCGATTGGTGTAAATTTCCATTCGATTCGTAGTGGTTCTTCTGACTTTGAGCTTTCAACCTGAGATTGAAGTGGATAAAGACAGTTCACAAGTGAAAGAAACATTCATCCTTCATGCCAAGAAAGCCTTACGAGGCAAATTGTAAAATGACTTAACATTGGGCATGTCCTGCATTGCATGCACTGATAAAATTCCATTTCATTATTGCTTTTCCATTGCCATTCCAGTGGTATGAAAACTCCCACACACTCACGTGGTCTGGGTAAATGGGAATGACATATCAAGTGGTGGGTGTCTTGGTCCCCTGCGTCACACGTTGCAGCTAAAGTCATAATGATTCGGTGAACGAAAGAAAAAATAAAGACAAGGAAACTTGATCTGAGGTGAAAGTGCAGTGATCAAGTTGGAATGTGCTGCAAAATACATACGTGCAATACATTCCTCCAAAGCTCATTGGCTGAGCAGTGCTTCCCAAAATACCACCTCAAAACAAACCCAACAAATGTAAGACTTAAAAATGATGACAATCACAGACACAGACTATGTAGTGTGCGTTTGTGAGACAAGCTAAGGGGGGTGAAGTCAAAAATGATTGCATCAAGTGCTAATATAACCTGACAGGACATGTACTTGATCTATTCATTAAAAAAACTATCTTGGGTACTGAACACACAGCTCTTTCTAACAAATAATCTGGTATACAACATTTACAAAATGAACATCATAATAGTGTGTTATTTATACTATATATTTATATATGCTACTGCCTTCCTCTGGTTCTCTGCATTCCTACCCTCGTCCCATAACTTTTACACGGTAAAGAGTACAGCCAAAGCGTGGCAGCCATATACAAAGAGAGAACAGGAAGACTCTGTGGTCAGCGAGTACACCTGCATGTGTATCCTGAGTGAGTGTGAATGGTCGCTCACGTCGTAAACCAGGCAACCACAACGTGTCGGTCCACTCCCAAGAGCTGAGAGACGGTAAACTTGGGCCACACCGAGATTCTTCGCGGTGTCCTTGTCTAAAAGGTACTCGCACATCTCAGTCTTGATATACTTGGGGAGAATATAATTAGCATAAAGTCAATAATATCAATCGTATTCAACATCCTGCTTGTTTGTCTTGTGTTCCGCTGAAGGGCTGACCGCAATGTTTGGATCCACATGTTGCACCGATGCATCCGTTGTACATGTGTGGATGATTCGGTTCGGTTCGGTTTTGAGTCGCTGAGTGAACGCAGACACCGATGATGGGTGATGGCCTACTCAGAGGCGAGTCTGTGCCTCGGGGACATAGATTTCGATGCTGTCGGCGCTCTCCGTTGCAGAGTTCTGTCGCACAGACGCCGCGCGTTTTGCTGCCATCAAGCGTTTTCTGGCTTCCTGTCGCTGCTTGTCCACAGCCGAGTCCACGCTTCTGTCCTTCCCAGCTGATAGCCTGGGCTTAGATTGCTTCTTTGGCACGGCCAATGGAAGCTGCTTGTTTTCAACCTGAGGAGACCGAAGAGCAAGGTCACCTTTGTGTTTTGGGAAGCGGGGTGCACACACCAATTTGTCAACAAAATTGACCTCCGATTTCTCCGGAAGTTGCCAGTTGTTGGTTCTCAATTGGTAGAGCTCATCAAACTTCATGCTGATGTCTTCTATTGAGAGCTGCAGCAGATCCCAGAACCCCGCAAGGTCCTGTGCTGTTGGGCGTGGGTCGGCATTGACGTTCTGATGGGTGATAGAAGAACGGAATCAACGAAGACGCGGCTTTGAGACGATCAGCGCCAGCATGCGTGTCTCCCATTTCAAGGCAACAGAAGAAAAACTACAACTCAATATGCAAGCCAGAGACAATATGAGCACGGAAAGCAGCACTCCCAGTAAATCAGTCATGAAGGATTGTATGCTTCCGGCGCAGTCTCTCACCAGGTTTTCATTACAGAGCCCCTTGAACTGCTCAAACTTCTGTGAAATGAGGAGTTGAGCGCTGCCGACTGCGCTGCGGATGGTCCCCAATACTACAAATCAGACAAAGAATTCATTACCACAAACAGCACGTAAAATGCCTCCGGGCATCAGATGAGTGATGCATCGAGACCGGGGAGGAAGTGACTGCACATCAAATACAGTATTATTGGGATATAGCCATGAAATATTGATTTGAGCACTTAACATTCTGTGATAGCAAATGGATCGTTTAGGTGATGTTTATTAACTCAATCTCAGGAAGGATGACAAATATCTATTCCGCTGCTTTCCACCTAATATTTGTATGCAAATGGAAATTCATCAGTCAAGTCTGCGGAGAGCTGCGAAGCCTGGTAATCTGATGGAGGCTCTCAAGTGAGTCGGCCCTCCACTCATTCATATTTCACCAAGCGCAATAATAGATCTGCCTAATGGCCCGAGTGGTATTCTGGGAGTTTTTCTCCCGCCTTTTTGGGGGTGATGAAACTGAGCAAACAGTTGTGACTTGAGTACTTTTCTCAACATGTACAGATTACTGCGCAATCGTGACCTCATCCTATCTCTGACCTTCCTCTGACAACTTGTTGTCTTTGGTCTCCTGCTCCATCTGTTGACACCAGCCCTCCATGCGGCCCGTTTCCGCCTGCAACAGCTTCAGGAACCAGTTCCCGTCACGGAGGCAAGCCGGCGTGCCGGCTTGTGACGAGTCTCCTTGGGCGTTGCAGTTTCCGCGCACCAGGCTGGGATCCGGTGGTGGCAGTGACGAAGGATCCAAAGCCGGGTCCAGCGTCTGTGGGGGCGAGGTGGACATTCCCAGTGGAGTTGCGGTTTGTTTAAGAGAACGCTGTTCTGTGGCTTTGTCCTTCGCCTTGGATTCGTTAGAATTTGTGGTTTTGGGGCTGGTGCCGTTGGCTTTGTTGCTTTCCAAGGGTGCGGCTCCGTGGGGCGGCTCCTGAGGCTCGGTCTCTGTATTTTGTCTGGAGGCCATGCTGCTGTCCCGGCTAAGACTGCACAGACACGCACAAAAATCAGTCTCTGACAGACACTAGGGTGGGTTTAAAAAAAAAAAAAAAACACTACTACACAAGAACACTGTTCAGCGCCAGACATGCCAATCAGCATCAATTGGCACCAAAATCACATAACGGAAGTGACAGGCGGAAAACTCCTCTGTTCAAAATTGCTCTACTTCATACATTTGATTAATACAAATGATCAGTAAGTTTGACATGATACCACATTTTTAGGATTTTCATACATCATGATAATTGATCCTATGGTACTGTGGGGGTTTTTAATACCACTGATAGAATGATATCAGATGAGAATTCAAGTCGGCTGCATCCTTTTTAAGCGCAATTAACTTAATTCTCAAGAAAATGTAACACGGCCATTGAAATACAGAACAATAACACGGGTCAAATTTTTACAACTTTTTTTTTTTTAACCGGCAATTCAAGTACATTTTTCCTACATTTTTTTTGCACAGATTCTAATTCTGCCCGTGTTTTTTTTCTGGAGCAAATCACCTTCTCATTAGGGCTGGGAATGAACTCATTTGTGTCAACCACAAAAACGCATGCCTCGAAATGTTTTTAAATCTTTTTAAAAAGACAAAGGCAAAATAGTGATTTGAAATTTAAATTGCTGGATATATATTTGTTTAGAAAATAACTAGTTAAGCAATTCTCACAAAATAAAATGTTGTCAGTCTACATTAGGAAAAAAGGGTAGACAATCTGATATACCCTGTGAGGAAACGAAATTTCATAGGGTTGTTTGAACAAGGCTTAAAGTATTTCAAGCACTGTGAAAATTTTGTTTTTAGTTTCAAAAGTCAATTCTTCAACAATGTCCTATCAGACTCTTTCATGTCTTGTGATTTGATCACTTAGAGTGTACACTTACGGCCTGCCGTTCTCCACTTGAACTCCAATTGACTGGAATTTAAGGGGGGCAGTCAAGGGTAAAAGTTCCTCTCTTGGGTCCGGCTGAAGGCAATCCACCTAATAATTTCATACAAGAACACCGTTTTTGTTTGATTTATATCGAGCTACAAATAATATTTGAATTTCACTATTCAATATTGAACTTTATATGTGATAAAGTTGGAGACGATTTTCATCTACAACTGAAGGGTCAACAAAATCTCACCTGAATTCCAATGGAGGATAGCTTTCGTTTGGGTGCAGTGGGGGGCTGCTCCAAAGTGACGCCAGTGTTCAGGGTGTCATTTTGGGGCTGAGCCAATGTTGAAGTGGTGGAAGAGGTAGTGGGTGGAAGGTCACGAGGAGCTGGAACAGGGGGCACAGAGGCTACAGCAGGTGCAAGGGAAGCGGCTGGGTCAGTCGTGGGAGCCTGCTTCCTCTTAGCCAGATCGCTGGTGCGGATGCTACAGAGACTCTCAGAGGAAGTGCTGCGTCCTGATTGGCTGTTGGCTTCACTGGCGTGGTCTTGGGCCGATTCTGTGCTGCTCTGAAGTGTCACCGAGATGAGAGGCTTGGAGGTGGTGCGGGGTGGGACTGGAGGTGGAGCCTTCCTACTGTTGACTGCAGACAGAAAAAAAAAAAAAGATTGCTGAGAATTGCTTATTCCTGATTACCGATGTCAGTTTTAACAGCTCGGTGCTGAAACAAATCAGGTAAAAATGCAATCAATGCAATAAGACACAAGGTGCAAAACAAGAAGAAAAAAGAAATTCCACCTATCTAAACAAAAACCTTCACTTTGTCCCTCTTGCTGGCTGCCTACCAAGTACAGCAAAAAGCTACCACTATTTGCCTGTCAACCTGCTGCTGCGGGTTACCCTCCACTTACGTCAGTCTGACTCCGGGGATTGTCCTTTGCACGCCACTGCTGCACATTTAATTACCATCTATGCTCAAAGTTCTTTTCAAACCCAGGATGAATGAGTCCTTTTTAACAGTTTGCCCCATAAATAATGAATTTGACATAGGATATTAGGCAGCTCGAGAGCTAAGAGAGGTTTTGGCCCCCTTGAGAGTCAAGAACGACGGCTGTTGAAATCCCTGTTCCTGGAGTCAAAACAACAGTGACTTATGTATTGGCCCCCCGATGGCATTCCCAAAGTACAAAGGGCTGAACATATAGCAACACACAGTGCATAGATTAAAATGTCACTCGAGCTCTATAACCTCAAGAAAATGGTATCTTCACCTGACAGGCACGTGCTTGGAACATGGGAGGAAGCCGAGTTACCTTGACAAAACGAGGCAATCTCCACACAAGAAGGCTGGAACGCATATTCAAGCCAATCCATAAAAGGGTTCAAAATGTCACTCGGGCATTCGTCGTTTCGAAATTAAAATGGCAACTCAACACTGTCATTGGGAGGTCACTGCTCATCAGCTAATAACGGAGCAGCAGCAAAGCCATCATTAAATCGCAGCAGACTTGGATCAAATGAAAAATGCCTGCAGTACTGCTGACTGGAAAATCAAATAATCAAGTGTCAACAAGAGGCACAGTAGCCTACATTTTTTTCACAAAATGTAGATATCAATTTAAAAAGGCAAAAAAAAGTTTCAGACATTTTCAGGTAAATAATAAAAGGTATCCCAACTATTTGTCAGAGTGCACAGTTTTAAGTTTGTGACGTGTCGCTGATAATGCAGCCATTTAGTCCAACGTAGCTATTGAAAGAGGATAAATGATGATAGGAACAATAGGAGGGAAGTGGCACGATAAAAACTATTGTATCGTCTCTGCAATACATAATATCACAGAGCTACAGCCACTATTTAAGACTTGGTCTTGGTTGCTGTATCTAAAATGAGCGAAAGGCCCTGCCGTGTAATTATTTTATGGTGTTAAGTGCTTTAATCCGATCTTGAGTGGGCCACAAAGCTTAACTTTTTGAATATGTTCAAGAAACACCTTTTTTAAAGGCCAACTGTGAAGTAATTTCAGAAAATCCCAAATGAAATATGTTTTTGTCACCGGTAAAGTAATTAGACAAAATACATTAAATAAAGCATGAAAAAAATATCTCCCTTTCGTATAATTGATAAAGTAATTGTTTTCCTGAAGTGAAACTCTGGCGTGTGACAAACCCGGAAGTGTGACGGCAATTCAAGAACAACAATGGCGCAGCTCGGTATGGAAAGTGCACAGAGCCAGCTAGAAATTGCTTCAGAAAGCGATTTTTCAAACCGAGGCATTTTGCAGAATAACTCAGTAACAATCACAAAGAGCAGTTAATGGGACAATCAACAATGCAGTACATTGGCTGACTGGCACTCGGCATTCCGTAATTGGCGTCACTCGCTGGAGATTGCCGAACGAAAGCATTTTCGTTGTTAAGCGCGTTGCTGTGAGTCTAACTGTGAATCGGGGTGGTTTAAAAACAAAACTATACTTGAAATAGTTTTAGCTCTAAGTATTACACAAAAGATGGTTGGCCAAGTTTACTTCACTCTTGGGCCTTTAACTGGTGTCAATGGAAAATGTTAAGGATTAAAGACTGCTAAAATTTCCACTGCATTTCCATGAACCTTTTTTTCAAAAGCGAGTGCTCTAGTTTGGGATTTGGCAATTCTAGCCACCGCTGTCAGTTTCATCCACCATCAGAAGAATTGAATGAGTGTCAAATGAACATCTTTGCAGGGGCATGGTTTGTTAGACATTTTCACTTGCTACGGCTTGAAAGTTTTTTTTTCACCCCCCAGTGAATTTAGTGTCAAGTAAACCGGCATTTACCGGTAAATCCCGTTGGACTGAAAGGAACAGAATAACCTGATCATGCAAATATATCAATTTCAGGGTGTGAAACCGAGACGCAGGAGTGCACCTGGCAGACGTGCCATTATTTGTTAATAATAGCTGTATGGCCTTTTATTATTTCAAACTTAATAACCGTTTCATCTTTGTACGAGCATTTGCGAAACAGCGAGCAGCAACTGACAGCGACAACCTAAACAATGCATCAAAGCAATAATAAAAAAAATGTTTTACTCTAAAATTTTTAACAGAAAATCTTAGGTGACAGACACTTACATGTACATACTGTACATATAAAGTAATTTGTGCAGTGACAACACCCAAACTCTGTTCCACAGACAAATTCAAATTGATTATAGTAGCTATTACCTCCTACCCAGCGCATAGTAATGTAAAAAACTGATTTGCAATTCAGTCAGTACCTAGTTTTCAACCTATTTTACCTCATGACTGATGCATTGTAACTCTTAGGTCTAGGGATGGTCCCATCCATCAGTGGCCGATAATCGAGAAAAAATGTGTGATCTGTGAATCCGATCAAAGCCTCTTAAGGCCAATTGATCACTCCATGTATGTAATATTTCTGGGAAGGGGGCGACTTATTTCTCCATAAATTCTGTCAACAAAAGATTTGTTGAAATTGACCATCTCCTCCATATTGGCTAATTATTACCATTTTGACTACAATACTCCACAGTGTGATTTCATGTTTTTAGACAGGTTATCATTTTGCTAACAGCTAACTGGTCTCCCAACGTATGTGTGAAGGTAAACTGCACCGTCAATTTTTTGGCCACAAGCACAGTGATGTGAAACTAGTGATGCGCCTCCCATTCGGTCGAAAGATGACCTCATCAAAGAGTGTGCGGAAGCGCGTGTAATAGTTCAGGATGACTCATTGTGTCTCTCCATGGTGATACGCAGACACACCACACTCTGAGATAAAGCTAGCCAATTCAATCAACACCTTGTTGGTGTATATATAGCGTAAAACAATTCATTCAATCCCAAAGTTCTCCCTGTGCCTGTGTGAGTTTTCTGTGATACTCCAGTTTCTTCCCACATTCCAAAAACCTGTAAGGTAAGTTAATTAGAACACTCCAAATTGTCCCTAGGTGTGATTGTGATTGTGTGTGTGAATGATTGTTTGTCAAGATGTGCCCTGCGATTGGCTGGCAACCAGTTCAGGGTGTACCCTGCCTGCTGCGAAGACTGATGGGTTAGACTCTAGTATACCCGCGACCCTCGTGAGGATAAGCATTTCATATGTCAAAGTGGACAATAACAAAAGCTGCACTCCCAAAACAAGAAAACTATCTCCATCAAGCTAACAGCTATTACTACGTTTTGAGTGCACATGCCTCTCTGGTGGTCAGGCGAGTTGTTTAAAGGGCACTTAGGACTTTAAATTGCTCAAATGCAAAGCACAAACTTTCAGTGTTCACAAAGCAGGAAGCTGAACATTATTAATTCAGTATGTAACAATAACAAGCAAGCTGCGTTCGAAGGTTCTCCATTAACGGCGAGGAGTGAAACGTGACTTTTTTTTCATCCGTCCTGGGATACACCATTTTTTCCAAATCCAACGCCAAAAAATTACTATTCACCAAATGAAATAATGACAGCATTAACATATCTGAACGTTCGGGTTTAACAGCATTTGGCGACCGAGTTCAAATAGTCAACACACACGCACATCTATGTACGTCACGATGGATGGATGGCAAATTATAAATACTAACCAAATTATTACGATCGAGATGAGCGAGTCGTTGCATGTGTTGACGCCTGACATCCTGTTAGCTTTGTGCCGTGCTCTCGAGCCCGCTCCTGTCACGGTGTGCCGCCAGTTTCCACGCAGCCAGGCGATTCAATGTTGAACAACGTCAAGCAGAGGCACCCGATATCGGCGATAAAACACACCCACGAAAAGCGGCAGCGCCACGTTCACGCCACGCTGACAAGGGCGGCCACATTACTGCCAGCATCTCCTTCCTTTCTTCACCCACGTTAGCTAGCTACGCCAAACCTACAATGCAATTGAGGTTAACCCCGGTTAGCGTGCTTCTGCTCACGCGGGGGATTTCATCAAATCTCCCGAATGCAAATGTCGATTGAGGAGAAAGCAATTCAATGACCTACTGTGTCAGCGGCGGGTGGAAAAGCGTGACTTTGTGTCCATTCTTGAAACAGACAGAGGAAACGAGCGCTGCCATTAGATACACAGCTACACTGTGAAAGAGGATTTTGTAGTTCACGCCCTGCGTCGAGGATTGGCGTGCACGTTTTGCCTGGGAATTATTTCCCGAACAGCGATTGGACTGTGTCCTCAGTATTTTCACCGATGAAAACGACCATTGGTTTAACTGTCACCGATGAACACAGCTATTGGATTATTTCTAATTGTGGCGACCCCTCAACGATAAGTGAGTTTTCGTTTGTCCCAAACGTCGCGCGAACCGACCCACCCGAGCCTAATGAATTTCGCACGCGCAGTCAATATCGATCGACATATTCAGAATATCATTTTTTAGCTTAGTTTATACCTCATTAATCTTTTTAGGCAAAGACAATTATCCACATGATTCGACGCAGTGGATTCGGTTCTGTAACCTCTCACTAACCCCTCATCAAAACAAAAAGTCTCCTAACTAGTAACACACAAACCACAAGCTTGCGTAGCAACATGCTGAAGGCTTGTGCAAGACGAAGAGTAGTAATACAGAAATAATAGGAAAAATACCATGCATTCAGAAAGGTACGATTTGCAATTGATACTGATCTGTTGATTATATTAAGCAAAAATCTGTTATTATTATGCTATTATGATTGCATGGGAAATCGTGAATAGGCTATCAAAAGTGTCTGCCATTTTGGATGAGATCATGCAAACTATTCAAAATGGATCTAGTTTTATTTATATTATCTAAATAAGTACGACAGTTTGTTTGGAAAAGTTCAAATTATTCATACTGACACAAAACAGACAGGCAGTCACACATACATGGATGACAAATACTGTACAGGTTATCAGGTAATCTCATACTGCCCCAAAAGCTCCAGCCATATGAACTGTAATATGATAATTCATAACCCAACGCTATTGAATGTAATGGTTTTGTTATCTTTTCAGCAACTACAAAACAGCATTATGTAATCTACAACATAATTATGAAGACTGCCCTGAAATCAAACAAGTCACTGTTTAAAAAAGGTAAACTTCAAACCTTTTGACTCTCAAAACAACCGAAACCACAACATGCAGATTATATTTAAGTGCAGATTGATCAACTAAACTCTTCAAAAGAGGTGTACACATTGAATCGTTTTATTTAATCCCACTGCTTTACCATTTTTTTCATTTGTATTACTCATTATAATAATGAATTAAACTGACACAGTGCTGTATATTTGTTGGTTACCAATATACGTGTATGTATATATATTATATATCTCTTCACAGTGCGGAAGAGAGTGCCCAAAGCCACGCCCGCATACCTGAATGATGGGGTGCAGACTCACACGCTAAGGGCAGAAGGTGGACTGAGAAATATATACTGTTTATATATATATATATATATATATATATATATATATATATATATAGTATAAAGATATAAAAAATGATTCCCACAATGACTGATATTAAAATTCCGTTAAACAGGTTTCCAAGAAAAATGTTTTGTACCTAAAAAGTGTATTGTTGTAATCCTTTACAACAATGAGCACTGTGCAAAGTAACTTAAATATATGAAACAAAAAAGCCTACTTAAATGATTCAAGTATAATGTAGATTATTAACATAACATTTTCCCCAAAAAATAAATAAATAAAGGTTTAATGTGCATGAATTTACTTCGAAATTAAAACAACTGAGCTGTACTTAGAAAGCTTATTGTACTTGAAACGTACAAAATGTTCTGATTTACCCAAAAAATGATATGCTGTAAGCATAGCCACAATCTTATTTCTAATGTTTCATTGTGTTTATTCAGTGATTCTTTGATTTATTCTTTCCTATAAATAAACAATGCACAGAATTCAGTATAGCGTATTTCATAATGTGGTTATTGAATGGAACATGATATCCTCTCTTAGTGTTGTATCACAAGTTTGGGTAGAACAATACTCACTGGTGTTTGAGTTGTAGGTTTTGGCGGTGGGCGGTGGTGAGTCGGAGTCCACAGAGGCCGTATCTTCATCCTGGGAGCAACCAGTCTGGATGGCCCTCAAGTAGCTATGGCTGCGCGACCTAAAGCAGGTAGCCGCAGGAAGGTCCAAGGCCTCCACTGCCTGTGATTCCCCTTCACAGTGCGGAAGAGAGTGCCCAAAGCCACGCCCGCATACCTGAAAGATGGTGTGCAGAGAAGGGCAGAAGGTGGACTGAGAAATAAGCATTAACTAGCTACACCGTCATAAACATTCTGCTTGGGTTTCAGGTATGAGTTGATGAAAATGAACATTTTGCTTACTGAAGTTATTTAGCATCAATACTGATTGTACACTGTGCCCGGTGTTGCTGGGAGGGTAAACAATAATTTAGTTACTAAAAAAAGTGTGACGTGCCAAACTAGAGTTGGTTAGTCATTGGATGCTGTATTATTCTGACTCGAGAAACAGCATGCACATTAATGATAAAAACCGTGAGCAAGAACATATCCCCATTCACTTTGGGTGTTGGACTGTTCACCACTCACCAGTCAGTTGCCATCCATCTCTAGGCAAAAGAAAACAATCAATTTCAGCTCACATTCACACCTATGGACAGTTTTAGAGACAGGGCCAGATTTCACACGGACTCATTTTGCAAGTGGACTGAGACAAGATCATTTCAGTCTTTTATGATGTGTGAATGTACAATGAGTGCCTTGGCTCAATGAAGATTGGGGAACACTGGTATAAAGTCCAGTCTCTGACACACACACACACACGCACACACGCACACACACACACGCACACACCTGAACGGCGGGTCCTCTGGTTAAAGTAGCGGAGCAATGGCTGAAATCTTTCCGTCCGTGGCCCGGTGATGTCTCCAGTGGGCTCACCAAGCAGTCTAAGTTGTCGAGGCTCCGATTTGTGGACAGCTCTTTTAGGGAGGGCAGGGAGCTGTGGAACAGAGTGCAATAATCAGCTTTTAAGAGAACATTCAGAGAGCAGTGCAGAGAAAATTTGTCTTATATCCAGGAGAAACTTGAAATCCTACTCCAAAGTTCCTCTGGGTATTTTTAGATGAGAAACGGAGATATGTGAAGAGTGACTGAGTGGGTTTAAAATAGCAGCGCAGAGGAAACATTCATTTGTGAGGAATTAAGCTTCATATGTCATTATTTGACTTGTCATAGCTCGCAACTATTTCTGGCAAGTTTCCTCTGTTCTGGACTGCAAAATTGGCACTTGTGTTCGTGAAATTTCTGTGCTCCGAGCAGTAGGGGACTTGAAGGGTTACCACGGCCACTTTGCATGTTATGCAAAAAAGGGCAAAAAAAAAAAAAGGAAAAAGGGCAAAGGGCAAAAAAAAAAAAAGGAAAGTCTTGTGAAATGGGGAATGTTTGACCAAAAACGATGCTGGGTAGTGGGGGTACGGCAAGTGAGGTGGGCTCGGGTCATTGGCCATATAACCTGCCTGTGGATTGCACTGACCTCAGATGCTGCATAGAGCATGCACTCTGTAGTGGAGACCAAAGAAAATCCTCCCGCATGAGAGCGTAGCAACGAGGCCTGTCGGTGTGGACGAAGGGGTAAAACACAGCAAAAATTCACCTATCCTTGTTTTATTCCAACAATACAAATGGGCTTCGATGACGTATTCTCCTTTAGCTAGAGCACAATCTGAACAGTTGAAGCAGCATGCCGCTATACAAGCAACATCTTCCATTTTTGACTAGGTGTTGCCCCCTGCTGTCTATCTTTGGAAGACCTGTGCCACCCTAGCTTTGAGTCAATTTCTGTTGGAATGCGGAGTGCTAGATTAAATTGGGCATCTATGAAGATGACCTCTTGTACTGTAGGACTCACTTGCATGCAGGTGGAGGAGGCTGCTGCTCACTGAAGGACTGCTGAGTGGCCTTCAGATAGCTCTGGCGACGGGCTGCAGATTTGGGAGAAGGTTTGGGGCTACCCTCTGAGTCATCGCTGCCCTCCATGTCTCCCATTGCTTTCACATAGCTGCCACTGCGCATCCTTCGACATGGAATTTCTGTTCCTTTGGCTCGGCTGGGCCCTAACGTGCCAGCCCATTCACCTAGGGGAACCTGAATTGTAGAAACACATTTTCATTTCCGATTTGTCGATGCAATCCAGAAATCTGCATTCATCCTTCAGATGTTGCTTAGTGTACTTTGGGTTTGTTGGGACTTTTTGTGATATATGACTATGGGCTTGAAATATAGTTGTGGAGGCTAATGAAATGAAGATTTGTAACTAAAATGATTGAATATAGGCATGTCGCGGGGTGAAAACCAGCATTAACGAGTGTGGTAAACACAAATAATGTTAAATTGAAGAATGAAGATGAACTCACTGGTACGCCTGCCTACCTGAAGGAACTGGTTGGCCAGATCCTGGTGGCATGACTTTGTTTTTAAAAGGGTCCTGTTGACTGTAGCCGAGCCTTTCTGCAACACTTGCCGGGCCTGATTAAAGGTGAGATTGGACCAGGATCCCCTCTTCACGAGCGTATCATCCTTGCTCCGAGCTATTCCTTCTCCGTCCTTGGATCCAACCTTTGATCCGGGACACCCCAGGAGCTTGAGGTCACTGCTGCTTTTTGAGGACTTGAGAGAATGTGCAGAAATGGTGTTGTAGCCCTGTGAGATATGTCTAGGGTGGGCCTGGATGTCTGATATCGCTCTACCAAGTGTCATCATACATAATGGGTTGCGGTAACCAACAGCAACAGTGCCGGCTTTGGTAGTATCACTGTCAAGAGTGTTGTCTGAGCTCCACAGGCCTAATGCATTTGCCCTTGATTTCTGCTTTTGTCCTTCAGTCTTAGCCCTATCTGTACTCTTGCTCCTCTGGGGGGGTCTACCGCTGTCCTCACTGGTTCCGGTGATTGCATTTCCTTTTACGGAAGCGTTTTCCAGGGATTGAGATTTGGCAAAGAGCTTCTGCACAGAATGCATCAGGTGCCGTATCCGCCCTGGACTCTCACTCCGTTGTTTCGACATACGTCCTCTGTGAAATTGCAAAGTGCTAAAGCCGTCCCGCTGCAGGGGCAGATGCCGTTCCAGTTGATCCAAGATGTTGGATGGTAACCGATTCATTTTGGCTGCCGCTGCAGAGGAGATGGTGGCTGATCCACTTGTGATCATGGGAGTGCCAGTGAAACCCAAACCCAGGCCCCTGCCCGTTGTCACAGAGGTGGATAGTGTACCTGCCCTGCTGCGCTGCCCTGCTCCCGCACTGCCTGCCATACAGCCTTGGGGACAGTCCGACTGCTCTGTCTGCGGGGTGAAGTGGAGACGAGGGAAGGTGCTGCTGTTGGACATCTGGTTGAAAGGCAGAAGGCAGTCTGGAGCTAAGGCGGTTGGGCTAGTGGGTGCATACTGGTGGAAGTGAGGATCCAGGGTGCCATAGTGCTTGATGGTTGGGCTTAACATGAAGGAGCAGTGAGGATCAGAGGTCAAAGGGCAGAGAGCTTTCTGCGGGCACCCTGCTGCCTCACACGAGTCAGAGAGATGTCGACTGCGGTTGGCTCCTAACCCTTTCATGGTGGCCGGCGCGTTGTCTTTAGAGCATGGCGGCAGTCACTGCAGGACCTGTAGTGCTCATCCTGCAATTAAGGGAGATCTGTTATTGTGGCTTTATATCAAATATGCATTCTAAAAGATTGATGCCAGTGTGTACAATTTGCCTATGGAGAATCTGGCGTACGCACCTTGACCAAAGTCTCCCAAGAAAATTACAGAATGTAATTGAGCCAAACAATTAAAAAAATATATACTGTACTTAAATACCACCAGAGGGAGTTTGAGGTCTCGGGACAGGGATTTTATATAAACACACCTGATAAATTAAAATGCAAACATACATTTTAAAAAAGAAAGAAAAGAACATCAAGCTCTATTGTAAAACATTAAAAAGAAACTACAATCATATTTTTAATTAAGTAGGAACGTTTACCCACAGTCCTTTTCTAATGCTTCTTGTTGTCGAGTTGATTTATAGTGATGTATATGTAAATCAGCGGAATATTGAAGGAGTTCCTCTCCAAAGTCGGAATTGAACCTTGTCCCTACATCTACTCCTTTCATCTTAAATACAATTATTTTTGTCTTTTGTAGTGACTTTGATCTCTGTCTGAAGTATTTGTTAACTAAGATGGCCGGTCACGGGAAGTCTTCGCTAGCAAGACAACACAAAGTCATTTAACATTTTCACTTGATGAATGTGATGGTGATTTCTTGTGAAAAGTGAACAGACGTTCGCTATGCAGATTCTGTCTGGAGAGATGATCCAGCAAGGAATGGGGGAGGGCAGGTCAAGCATTTTGATAAACCAAATTGTGAAAACAAATAGATTGGGATGCATTTCAGTCATGTTTGTGAAAGTTGTTTTCCAACACAAGTCCTTCACCAATTATGTCAGCACATCAACTATAAGACTGTATCATAATCGTCACGCCAGACCAGAAGGTTACACACCACAAACAGAGACGATCTGGAGGGCAATAAAAACAAAGAGCTCAACTGCAGTGCCATGTCCTATCACAGAGCTTCAGATTTTTAAAGCCTTTAGGTGGAGTCATATTTCATCAATTTTAGAAAAGCCTCATAATTCAGCCAGCAAATCCAGGCTGCATTTGCATTTGCACTCTAACAGATGCTGTCTGTATCATAGTGGAGTGAGTCACTGATCAGTCAATGGTGAGAGCCCTGTTGCCACCGCTAGCATGAAATCTTGCCTGGGAGCTGAATGTGATGAGGCACACACATTTTCCCGACACTATTGCTTTGTTACCTCTCACAGCTCTTTGACCTCCCATGCAATCTCCGTTGCGCGGGAGCAGCCACTTACGTGAGTCAGTGTTCCTGGATGGGCACAGCAGTGTGCTGTCAAAATGCACCACCAGCGTTTTACAACATCGCCACATGCTGTATCTCATCCACTCCAGCTGACTGCATCCCCTGCGTGTTGGCGTCCTGCAGGCGCCACTGCTGACACGCTGACAGACACCGACCTACACATTGACACGCAGATATTGCTAACTTTACGCCCACCAACCTACTGCACTGATGAACCCTCGTCAAGTGATGAACATCACGGGGCCAACATGAGGAGTACAGTAAATGAATGTTCAACGTTGGAGGCACCTTCTCACAGGTCCAAAGCATTTTTTTGCACAATGGAGGGCAGCACGCTTCTTCATAACAATACGGTGAATGAAATGGATTGTGTGTTGGTAACAGCGGCTTGTAAAAGTAAATATCTGGCTCAGAGAATCTTTCACATTCAGTTCACTGGATACTAGCGAGTCACTTGTTGATGCACATGTGTCTCATTGAAGCCTATCATCAAATGACAATCTAGCTTAGAATGTGATAAAAGTGCTACAAAAAGTATCAAACAAAATGTGTTTATTTTTTTTTTTTAATGCTGGAATCACACTTTGACAGTAAAAGGAGTGGACCTAAATCATAGGAACTTCATAATCAGCAAGGGATCAGTAAAATAATCAGTTCGGCTCAAATGTCAAACTTATTTTATTCTGAGAAATTCAACACCGTAACAAGAAGCACGCACAATTAAAAGATTTTTTTAATGATTGTATTACTGCAGGAACTCAGCTGCGATAGGCTCCACCACACCTACAACCCTCGAGAGCATAGAGATACAGTGGATGGATGCTGATTGTTTTATTTTAATTTTTGTCTTTCTTTTATGTGCAGAACTTTTTTGCAACACCTGCGGTTGTTGCTATACTGCAGTATAAAGTTGAGTGACCGTAACGAAATTGTTACGACACTTGAATTATGAAAGGTATTTCAATGTTTTTAAAAGTCAACACAATTTTAGTTTGACCCCACTTTTCTACAAGATCCACCTGCACGTCAAACTTTCAGTGCACCCAAACTTAAAATTAAATCAGGTTGGAGACCCCTGAGACAAACAAATTTTGCTCATCAATAACTCTACTATTCATCTTGATCATCTAAAACAGACATACATACCGGTATATTTTGAATTATAATACTGTACTTCATGTTTTTGGTCCCATTCAAGGTGACTCAGCTGGGATAGAGGGTGTCGCCAGGTGCCCTCCACCGACGACAAGTCTTTATTGATTAAAATCCGTTTTCATCACCACTTTCTATTTGGCAGAAACTGTCCACTGATTTCACATACCGGTAATTGCACTGTGTCTTTGTTGTGATACTGTATTAGAATAACTACTGTTTTTATTGATCATATCTTTATTTCTGGACCCATGTACCCGATTTTGCATTATAAATTAAAATAAGCAGTCTTATATTAGCCAATAATTCATTCATTCATTCATTCATCTTCCGTACCGCTTGATCCTCACTAGGGTCGCGGGGGGTGCTGGAGCCTATCCCAGCTGTCACCTGGGCAGTAGGCAGGGGACACCCTGAATCGGTTGCCAGCCAATCGCAGGGCACACAGAGACGAACAACCATCCGCGCTCACACTCACACCTAGGGACAATTTAGAGTGTTCAAACAGCCTGCCACGCATGTTTTTGGAATGTGGGAGGAAACCGGAGCACCCGGGGAAAACCCACGCAGGCCCGGGGAGAACATGCAAACTCCACACAGGGAGGCCGGAGCTGGAATCGAACCCGGTACCTCTGCACTGTGAAGCCGACGTGCTAACCACTGGACTACCGGGCTGCCCATATTAGCCAATAATGATAATGTTAATTTTAATACTATTCGGCAAACTTAGCGTGGAGTCGAATAAGTTCAAAGAAGCAACATGTAAAATATGTTAAAAGTCGATTAATTTGTTAAATGTGCCCTGTAGCAAGAAAAAGACAAATGACAAGATCAAAAGATAATAACAAATACCTCTGAGATTATTTTTCAACAGAGGTTTGCCATGTAACAAATGCATTTTGACACAACGATGATCCTCCTAGGGCCTGTGAAAGTAGAGCTCCTTTGTCACAGTTACCATCATTGGTCTATTGGGAAGTGCATAATACCACGCAGCCTTATGATGACATATAGCTCGCCTGATAACAAGCAGAACCAAGAATACCGGAATGTGTCAGTTGCCCCGCAGCACTGTAATACATGTCTCATGTGGTCACGCGGTCCCCGACAACCACCCCCACCTCTCGCCTCTAGTAATGAGCAGAAGTGAAGAGAGGAAAATATCGATTTCTGCTCTTGCTCCTTGTTCAAAGGGTGAATATGCAGCTGCTTTGTTTTGAATCGTCTTTCTCAGAGCCATTTCTAGTATTGACACTATGTACCAGTCCTTTTCCTTAATTAGTATCCTACTGGTTTTCAAATGTTTCTATTTGTATCCTCTTACAGTAGAGCATTGGTGTCTTGTTTTTGCACCCAGTTTAACAGCCTGTGAAAAGGTGGCTCTTTCCCAACCGATCTTTTATAAGTACATGGTCCAGATTTATGGTAACGGATACTTGAGATGAGCCATGCGTTCTCCCCGCTGTGCTTTGAGAACCTTCTATTAGCTTGTTGGTGATGTCATCTGTGCTTCCTGCTTATCAGATATAGTGTTGTTCTTTGCAGGCTTTCTAAACCATAGAAAATCTCAGCGACAGCACGATTTGCAGCATGTCTGCTTGCATACATACATCTGACCACAATACTATCTCAAATAAAAAGCCTTTAAAAAGAATTATGTTCAGTTTTTGTAAACCAAAAAAAAAAAAAATCATACCTAATTTTCACTAGACTCAGGCTGCAAAATGATCAGTTTCAGTCAACTATGTGCTGCATCTATTTTATTGACTTGGAAATGTACAAAAACAAAAACACGACATCCACAAAATGGCGGTTGACCCAAATGAAAATTCCACGGATACTATGTGCGGAATTACTGTACATCTATCAATTATTTTTTCAATTGTGTTGCCAAATGGCATCAAAATTGGTTCGAGTACTAGCTATCCACGTTTGAATGTCAAAGTTAATTTATATCTACATAGACAAATGTTGTCCATCCATTTTCTGAAGCATTTGTCCTCATTTGGGTTGCATGTTAGCAAGAACATATCCCCATTCACTTCAGTGTTGGACTGGACGCCACTTACCAGTCAATTACCATCCATCGATCGACAAAAGAAATCTATTTCCACTCATTCATACCTATGGACAGTTTTAGAGTCAGGGCCAGATTTCACACTGACTCATTTTGCGAGTGGATTGAGACAAAATCATTCCAGTTTTTTTATGATGTGTGAATGTAGAATGAGCTGGTAACACCCGTATAATAGCTGCAAAATAATAGCCATTTAAAATATTTTACCTGGTTAATACGTTTTTTGTTCCTGATACTCAGCTCATAGTGTCAGCATAGCTGTAAGTCATCACCGCCATCCTCACGCACAATTGTAAATTTTCATCCGGGAGGCGATGTGCACAATGTTTATTTTTAAAATACTTCATTTAGCACCCAGGATTAAACGTTCCGTTTCCTTTAGAAACTTCTCTTGGAATTGGAATTGTCGGTTTTCTCCCTAGACAACTTTTTATCATCTGTCCGTGGGGGTCTGCTAGGAGCTACTTATTAACGTACATTTCATGCCTTGACCTGTCGGAGGAATTGAGCAAATCAGTTTCTTCTTCCACTATTTCAAGGCTTGTCAGCGTGCGGCATTTGAAAAGAAAGAGGAACCGATTCAATTGCTGGCAAATAAAGTCAACTGCGTTCACACCCACAACACTGCAAAACGTCTTTTTTTTTTTAAATCCACCACACTGTGCCTGCTTGTACCCATCTGTGAAAATACCAAAACAATGATTTAGACTGCACATCGTGTAAACTTGCACTAGGGCACAAAAATAGTGCCCTAAGCAGGGTATTTTTGGGGAAACATTGTACATTAATATTTATGTGAACAATAAATGGTATATATATCCATTGAGCAGAATTCCCTTCACTACTTTTTTGGCTCTGATAAAAAAAAAATTAATAATAATAAAAACCTCAATATTTGAGTAGTCTTTTCTCTGAATACTCATTTACTCAAAGAAATGTAGGGAGGACCATTTTTAACTGTGTGATATTCTAAAATAACATTACTCCTACTTGAGTACAATTTTCGATGACCCGCCTGCTGCCTTAGTGTAGCTTTGCATAAGAAAATAAAATGGCATCCACAAAATTCACATTTTCCAAAAAGTCTCATCCTAAATGATATCTGTCATAATGATCAAATCAGGGTCTAATATGCCTGAAGGTAAAAAAGTATCAAGAAGATATTTTGACTAATAGCTGCAAAGCTCCCAATATCCGTTCATTCAAACAAGGTTTATTTACCACGAGCCATATAAATAGCACTGGGATGTTTTTTTCCTGCAGTGGGGATTCAACTGCCAAATGTCGGTCAGTCGTATTGATAGAGGAGCCCCATGTGGCTAAGCGGTTAGAAAAAAAAAGTCTTAATTCTTATTCCTGTCATTGATGATATCAACAGAGCAAAAAAAAAAAAACAAAAGAAAAGGATGTGATGATGCCACTTTATCAAACATGTTGCTCTGAATGCAAAAAAATGCAGAAATATTCAGGGGTAAATGGAAATTGGATGCTCATCAGTGCTTTGCCCATTAAAGCAATCCCAGTGTGCACCTCACCCTTGTTCACCTCTGCATGCACTGACGTGTAATTACGAGAGAGGTTATACTTTTCCCTCAGGCCATTTACCATCCTGACTGCACGCCTTCTGCTTTTGCGCTTTGACATTGCCCGGCCACACAGATCCATTGCCAGTCGGAATAATGCCAGTCTTAATGTTGGCCAGACACAGAACCGTGCAATTGGGTATGAGCAGCAACACTCGATTAAAGAATATGATCTAGATGTATGTCTCTATTTTTGTGGCCCCATGAAGCATAGAGCAAAAAAAGCAGTGCAAGTGTTGTGATCCGTGATTAAATGACTCTTGAAGTTGTGCTGGTCCTGGGCGAAACAGGACATAATTTAGCCAATAAGATGCATGCATTTCCCTGCCCTGTCACGTGCGGTTGTGTCATGCATGCTGAACATGAAGAGCCTGGTGTGAACACTCTCACACTAGCCATGTATTGCGCTCCACACTCGACCCCCAGGGAGTTATTGCATGCCATCGGTGATAGCTGGCAGCGTGAATCCTCCGCCAGTGCTCGTTTTAAGAGGCTGTCAGAGCTTTAATGGTCTTTAGGGGCTTGGCCTTAAATAGGAAATGCTTTAGTCTATTCTAGAAAGAGAGGCTGAGGAGACAATAGTGTTCGATAGTGAGCAGCACCATTTGCCTTTTTTTTTTTGCTTCCAAACTGTTGGGGCTAAAGCTGTGCAAGCTGGATTAAATTGGATCAGTTTTATGTTGAGCTGTTGGGGTTTATCCTTCTCCATGCATGCTGTGCCCCCTATTTCAACTGGCCCTAAATTGTCTGCTGCCACGCACGCTATAGTAACACATAGCAAAACGATACAATTGTTTCGACATTTTTCGTCTTGCATTCTCTCTGGTGACAGATTAGAATTGCGGAATATAATTTTCAGAACTCAACAACCTCAACTAATGATGTCACGTCCAGAACAAAACGTTCTAATTTAATTGAGGAACATCAAAGGTATCCACTTCTATTAACATAATCTCAAGAGCTTTGCCTCCATCATACTCCAATCTGGGGTCCCACAACGGATTTCTTGGAGATTGCCACACACAAATCCTATGGGAGAGATCTCCAGCTGCTTAAATCGGGAGTATCGGCTGTGATCAAAATCATTTCCGATCCACGATATAGTAATCAATATCCAATGAACCCCTATTGTTCATTGGATATTGTGTGATATTGGGATGTTGTGTTCTGCAATTCATATTTAACCCATATTTAATTGAATGCACAACAAAGACAGGATATTTAAATGTTCAAACTGCTAAACTTTACTGTTGATTTGAAATTTTCTCTGACAAGGCATATCTGTGAATGCTACTCAAATATTCGTTTGCAACATGGTGAAACCATCACCAATGAAATGAAAGTGTAGCCTATTTGAACACAATTCTTTGCGAAATGTAAACCTAACTTCTGTCAGTCACAATTCACGACACTGAGATAATATGCAAACAGCAACGTAAAATGGCTGCCCTCTGGCTTGAGCCAAGAGGAGACTATTAATAGTCCATCCATCCTTTTTCTGATGCACTTCCATGTGTATTACACAAGGATCAACTGTGCAAGTCACGCTTTTAACAGTGATGTCATCATTTTGAAAAGCCAATCTGATCAATCACAGTATAGTATTCATCCAGATCATCCAAAACCAGATAAACATACATTTTGAAGGGCTTTTATCAAAATATTTTAGATTTAATTTTTGTCCCATTCAAGATGACGCAGCTGGGCAGGAGGGCGGCGTCCTATAGTGCCCTCTATTGACAAGCCACCGTTGGTGTTACCAAGCAGACCATTAAGTCTGCTTGGCAATTGCCTGAAGCTGGCTGTATCGCACGTGGTTTTAAATTACTCATAATTCCGAGTTGCACCTATGGCAGCAGTCATTGCATTCGTTCATTTTGTGTCACAGAGTTGATTAACAGATTATGCCAATCATGTGGGACAAGTGCAAAATACAGTTCATCTCATTAAAATGGAAAGAAGTCATAAAGTAAAGCCAAGGATTTGCTTCTACAGTCAGAAAAAAAGAAAAGTTGTGAGCGTCATTCCCGATGGATTGTAAAATGCTGTAGGACAGAGACTAAAACTGGGTCCGTCTCCTGGGTATGGTATTCTTGTCACCCTGAGCCGGCTGTTCGGCACAGACTCAGAAATGTGTGAAAATGTGCACGCAGCTGCTGACTTCTAGTAGTCAGTGCAGCCCTGACATGTGTACTCGCCGCTGTGTGTTGATTTGGAGATATATATTTATATATAAAAATATATTAACCCAGAGCTAGGATAAATTGCATTTTTAAAAAAAGTCTGTACTCGTGGCCTTAAAAAGCTGATATACTCCACACATTCATCAGATGATTTTGTTTGCCTTTCGAAATAAGTGACACTGATCGAATAGTTAACATGATAGTGTGAGCACCGACATTCCTTCTCACGCTGTTGGCAGCTCAGATTGTGTGGCCGAGTCACAATGCTCGTTCGTGACAACAATGGTAATTGGACACGCCAAGCATCGTGTCATCACAGAGCTATTGCATCAACGAGGCGATATCGTGCTCCTGTATCAACAAAAACAAGTGAAAAAAAAGATCCAAATGTACAGAGTGTTATATTTAGCAAGAATGAAAAAACAAAAAGAAAACGTGCATCCAAAGCTCCTTAAGAGATTTCAGTTATTGTGAAGGTTATCCATCTTGGGCCATGTTTATGAGCCTTCTGTTCTTTATATAAAAGCCTGCCTTGTGTTGACAAAGGGCCGTTTTGCTCCGTTTTTTTTTTTTTGAGTGCTTGGACATGCCCACCTTTTCATTTATGAGAATTCTCTTGCCAGACCTCTGACACTCCCACTGCGCACATGATGTGAATGAAGGGGGGGGGGGGGGAAATCACAGAGGAGCAAATCATGGGCAGCGTAGGTTGTGTGCAAATCTCGAAATGTACTTTTCTTGAGACCTGTAACTGACATTGACATTTTAAAATGCCTTATGGAGGAGATACTTGATATGTACTTCAACTTTCAACGAGAGCATGCTTTTTTTTTTCCCTGAAAAAAAATCAATCTGATTTAAAAATATTTAAAAAACAGCATACAAGCCTCATGACCGCATGTGTGTTTGAAATTCCACCAATTAAAAAGAGGGTGAGCCTACTGTAACAGACATGAGTTAAAGTTCATGACTATTTAAAAAGAAATAGCATATCTTCCTACATGTATGAATGATTTTAGTGCGTGTGTTTAGTTGTACAGTAACCTCCACCTGAGGTGTCATTAGACAGCTTAAAGCACATTCAGAGAGGGCCGAAGCACATCAGGTAACACAGCTAAAATTATTTATGACCCTTGTGAGAAGAAGCAGTACAGAGGAGTGTGTTTTGCCTTACTTGAGAGTAGGCAACTCCGGTCCTCGAGAGTCGCAGTCTGCTTGTTTTAGAAGTTTCCCTCTTCCAACCCACCTGATTTAAATGATCAGGATCCTTTTAAGGCTTCTGCAGAGCTTCTGCAGAGCTTGTTGATAAGCCGATCATTTGAATGTGGTATGTTGGAAGAGGGAAACCTCTAAAACAAGCAGGCCTGTGGCTCTCGAGGCCCGGAGTTGCCTTCCCTTGCCCTAACTAAGATATCATTCAGAAGACGATATCCAACTTGCATCAAGAACACGAGAGGAGAAACTGAGGCTGCAAAAGGGCAAGATGGACAGACATAAACAGACTGTAAATGTGTGCTCAGAGTTCTGGTTGCATTCAAGTAGTCACATGGACAACCGGCAGAAGAAAGTGTAGACTAAACATTTGTTTCCTAGCTACCTTCCTCGATAAGGAAATGTTGGAACGGAAGACCAGATTAAGCATGGCTGCGTGCTAAACCTGTGACCGGAGTAGACTGTTTCCCAAAGTAGTGTCGGTGGGAAGGACACTCATTTACCAGATTGATGGGCCACTTTATTGCCTGCCACCTCTCCTCCGTCTCCCTCGTCATCCCATCCTTGCCACGGTCTTGCAGAGCCATTTCCCTCCTAATCTGTCCTCTCTCTCTCTCTCTGCTGGCTCCCAAGCACACGCAAACAAACACACTTCATCAATTCATGAAGTATCCCTTGCTGTCTTTTCCCAATACAAACACATGGATCTGCAAAAATAATTTTCTATGAAAGTGAAAATTAGTAAAATAGGGAACATTCGGAAGAGCAGTGAATTCCAAATAAATATCCTATACTTTTTGTTCTTCTACATTCTTCCTTTCATAACCTTGCTGCTGTACATCGGGAATTTCTCCATTGTGAGACGAATAAAGGCTTTCTTATTCTTATTCTTAAACAAGCTTACCGCACGTGTCGAAATTGCTGACTGTCTTTTTTGTTTTAAACAGGCCCAAGTTGACACAAGCAGTCTCGCGGATCCCAGCAGTCATATCACACACGCCGAACCAGATCAGTGATCAGCTGGAAAAGTGCCGCCTCATGCATAAGTAAACGTCACCCTCTTGTCTGTGCCTACTCTGCACACCTGAACTCACATCGGCACGCAAAGATATGACACGTGAGTCCTCGGGCTCTTATCTGAAGAACACATATGATAACTTATTCATAAGAGTGAAGCAGACCATAAATTGCAAGTGGCATATGGATTTTGATCCCCAAAGCCGAATAACAGGAGGAGCAACACATGGCGCCACAGATGTGGCAGCCAATGCCACTGAGCTCACTGCACCTCAATGACCTGAGAAAGATCAAGGGCGTAAAATAAATCAAAACAACACATTCTAAAAATACGTTACATTGGAACCTTTCCTCTTCTGTCAACGCACCAGGAGCACTCACTACAATGTCACAGGCTTGATATGGCATCGTAGGTCTTTTTAATTTTTTTTGTAAACGTGTTTTTGGAGCCCTTAGCTATGAGCGACTTTTGCGGTAACGGCTTACATTCTGACGCTGAATTTTGCCAATACTGTATTCTGTTTTGACGGGTGCTGCGTTATCAAGGGCAGCATTGATAATGTGGTGATCATTATCGATTTCCCGCAGGTAATCATCAATTGTCACATTGCAGATGTCAGCAGGCTGAATGCGCTCTCGCGAATGGCCCTGTGATGAACGGAATGCGCTAGAATGCGCTAGACTGTGGCCGCTGCCTCTGTACTCGCTGTCAGCCCAATAAGTTAAGAGAACACACACACACACTATAATAGTACTACAAGTACTATTGCATCACAAGTAAACACAACAACTAATATGGCTGGAATATTGACTATTATCGGACAGCCCCCGCCCCCTGCTCCCCAGGATATATCCTCCTGACTACCAGTAGTTCAAAGTTGTCCTCTGTAAAGGACATTTGTGAACCTAAATATCTCCCACCCAGTGCATCCAATCGCATTAACTCATTTTGTTACTCTAAAGAGGACATTCAGTGCTTTCCAATGATACCGAATTTGTAGGGGTTAGAAAAAGTAAGAAAATGGCTTCCCTCAGTGCAAGCACTTTTTATGGGAAGAGGAAAAGTAATACTTTTTATCGAACACATTTTGTCTTGAAATGCTGTTGGCATTTTAATTATAAGACTCTTATGAACATGTTAAAGTGTTGTTTGAGTTGTTTTAAGTGTATTTGAGCCTGTTTAAAAAATGTAGTGGGATTTCAAAAATTTCTTTTGGAGTAGTCCAATTACTTCACATAGATTGCGGAATTTCAAAATAAATGTGATTGGACAACATTTTTTTTCCTGGTAGTCAGGAGGATATATGTACAGTCCGTTATTCAACAGGCCAACAACATTCTAGACAATCCTTCTCACGTGCTGCACTCCCAATTCGAGCTCCTACACTCAGGAAGGAGGTACAGGACCCTTCTATGCAAACTAAACCGATACAAAAACTCATTCATACCGCAGGCTATCAACCTAATTAACAAACAACTAGAGGAAAGCAGACAGGCAGGAGGACATGAGGGCAATGTGGGGTGTGCAGATGCCTGTAACGTATTGTCCAATGTATGTAGAGTATATATTGTCCTGTATTGTATTATTGTCCAATGTCTGTTGTGTATTGTATACTGTATGTATTGTTCAATGTATGTAGCGGCATGGGGGGCCTGTCCTCTAAGACAAGTTTCTCCTATGGGAGACCAAATAAAAAGTCAAATCAAATCAATATACAGTCCTTTTTTTCTTAAACTGGGCTATGGGGCGCTCATTATGGAGACCTCAGAATCTTGCCTGGCAACAACTTGAGCAGGGATGGGCAACTTAATTGCTGGAGGAGGGCGCAATTTTTCATCAGTGCTACTTGAGAGGGGTGTGGGGGGACAAGCCAGGACCTGCCTTAAAAGTTTTAATGAAGCACTAAACATTTATAATGATGGATATGCTGAAAGCAAAACTACATCTCTTGAAGATCTTGTGTGCTTTGACCTGCTTTGGGGGGATTTTGAGGAGGCGAGAGTTGAGAGATTCTCACCAGAGCAGAGGTCAGCACCCTGGACAGCACCACCAAGACAAGGCTCCCTGCCAATCAAGTCAAAGACTGCCGGCTGTCAGCTTTGCACCAGGCAGCATTAGCAGGGCACATCTCTGACACTCTGTGGAGACTTAACCTCAGCTTATGTGCAACTTCATCATGTGTTACATCCTCTCCAGCTGGATCTCATTTCTGCCTTTGGACTCATGTGTCAAAGGTCATATTATTGTCACACTCCGCATCCAGACCACGGCCTCTCACTTTATTGTCGCTGACATTTATATGAGCAAAATTCAGTTATATGTTCATGGTTCATTACATTTCATATGTAATCCTTTCATCTGAAGTTGACTACTGTACATATAATAGTAGACTGAGTCTGTAGGTTTGTCATCAACAGGAATTCATGTTACCCAACAGTCCTGCAGCAGGGCAGGGGGTGAAATTTAGTTCACTTTCAGACATTTCAGACATCTATTTTCGAAAGTGCTTGTCCTCCCAATCCATTACAATTGTTTGATTTTACTATCTTTTATTGCATACTTCTGGAGATGGTAGAATCAACCTTTACTGTTCAACATTTTTAGCGGGTAAAATCTGAATATACCAATATCTAGTCTGCTCAATAATAAAACAATGTCCTACATACAATCTTCAACCCATACACTATTTAATAACAATGATAATTCAACTGAAATTGGGGAAAACGTGCAATGATTAAATATGAATTGAAAAGCAATAATTTTCCAAAGGTGAACCATTAACAAACAATTTTCTCCCTAACAAGTGAAACATTAAAACTACACACATCATGGATAATAACGAGATGTAATTGAAAAGCTCCATGAGGTCTGCTCAAATTGAGGAGATTATACGCACATGACCTAGAAAACTTTAGCTTATTCTCTGAACAGCTCGCTGCATTGACAACTTTCGAGGCGGTGGAGGAATGAAAAGGGAAAATAAAGAATGCAGGCACGAGAGAAGCATACTGGCAGCCGGAGAAGGTTTTTGTGTGAAGGATTTAGAGGAAATGATTGAAAATGCATGCAAGAAAAGAATGCTTGTCGCCTCGACAAAATTCGTTTGGCTATTTATTTTGGCAAAGTCCAAGAAAATACAAGACAAGGATGCACATCTCTGGGTTAGATTTCCTCAACTGCAGAACCGCAGATTTATTTTAAATGCGGTACTTATTCGAGAGGTATTTCATGTACAAATGCTTGATTCAAATTTTCATTTGCTGTACAACTATAAAGACTCGAAAATGTGGATTTTTGTTTGTCTTATCTTGTACAGTTATTTTAATTTAGTGATTTGTTCTTTTCAACTCAATAGATGTCATGATCCTGTTCTTGTGTTTCACCAGCAGGTGGCAGTAGAAGGCTTCTCTTCCAGCGTGCACACCTGCTACCAATTTGCTTATCATGATTGAAGCCACTGCCAAGATCATGTCTCTTGTCGGATTATTGACCTTGTTGCTGCTCTTGCTCAAGTGTTGTTTTCCTCACCTCTCGATCTCGTCATAGTGGTTTTTTACCCTCTAGCCTCTCGCTTGGTAAGTATTTGGTTTTTTTTTGTCTTTGACCATGCTGATGTTTTTGTTTTCATGAAATTAAACTTTTGTCATTTCGTTCATATCTCAGAGTTTCTTTTTCCTAGGCTTTGCAAGCGCTTTTTGTTCATGTATAGTTTTCCTGGTTCTTTTGACCAGTGATTTCTGTTGACACTTTGTCGATACGTTTATGTATTATTTGTTTGAGTTCACGATTGTGTGATCCAATCGCCATTCAGTTCGTTCCCGAGCTGTGTCAGTAGGTTGCTTAGTATGACTAAATGCCCATTTTTAAGAACTGCAGCTTTTAAATGCTACTTGGGGTTGCTAATGATAAGAATTAAAAAGAGCTTACCTCACTCAATGTCACAACACTGTGATCACCCATCCAATGTATGTGCACATCTCTACTTATGCCCACACCAACCTCCAAAAATATACCGATCACCCCAATACTTTGTATTTTATGGACAAAGCGTTTTCCTCATTAAGCAACATGAGCTTCTGTTGTGAGCGCCAATTTGGAGAGGAAAATGCTCCATCCATAAAATTGACCATATTCGGGCAGTCATTCTAATATTCTCAGCCGTCAATGTCAAGATACATTTTGGTGACTGATCACAATTTTCAGACAGAAGACAACGTATGGGTCTTGTACGTCACGTGTTTCGACTGTACCCGGCACAATCACAGTATGGCAAGTGAGAAGGGACATATTACATTGGGATCAGCACTGAAAGAGCCATTTGAACCAGTTTCACAAAATAAACCACAGGAGCCACAAACCCTTTGGTCAGGTAAAATGAATGTTTTTTTTTTCTTTTTCTTTATTTTTAATCCTGCCACAGACACCAATTGAACTAGATGGCCCATTGGAAGTGATGTTAGATGAACCGCAAGTGATGTCAGATGATCCGCCATCATGGATGTGGACATCATATTAGAAATCAGCAATTACCGGTAATAATAATGGTAAAACTGAGTTTGAATGACATAGTACAATCAAAATGCAACACTATTGACGAAATGAGTTAATAGAGTGTGATAGCATCAAAAGTATGGCATAACGTTGTCTACTGTCTAGAGAATATTCATGACAAATGCACTCCATTCTTACCGTAATGCCTATTCAGGTGACAAACGTCCAATAAAGACAATGTTTTCCAAGCTCATCTACCAGCCCTCTTGGGCACACTGTCTTTTGATTTTCTCAACTTGCATGCAGATAATTACCGCCGCACAGATCAGTAATTATGTACAAGAAACAGCACATGTATCTGTGGCTGGAAATAGTAATACGAGCATCCCAAGGGAAGTGGGATGAAGCCACTGACTTTGCAGCTTCAGGCAGTCTTTCAACATTAGTGTGTGTGAGGCCGGAAGCACATGTGTTGATATAGCGGGAAGATGCTTGAGAAATGAAATGATAGCTCCCAACAGATGATTTAGGTTGGTGAGACACAAACCCTCCTAAATTGAGTCATGCACCAAACCTCTGTCTACGGTCGCTGCCAGAGCAAAACGAGTTAAAAGTAGTTATTGCTGAAGGTATTTAGCTCAGACAAGTGGGGACTTTTAGCTTGCTCGATTCTGAGTCACTGCCTGGCGATACTTTGCCAGCCCTTCACTGCAGCTTTTCACTTGTCATTAGCAAGTGAAAAGCATGTTCTGTCAGCTTGAAATCAAGCCAGAGATGTGGGCAATCTAGTTCTCAAAATTTTGTGATGACTGCAAATGATTTTTATTTCAAGTTTTGAAAGATAGAATTTTGGTTGAGCTAAAAACTACCAACTTGAGTACATCCTGAGCTTGTTCTAAAATATTTACCAAAGAGGCTTTTTCTTGATGCTCTCCGAACATATTGACAGCCCAAAATATCCTGTGATGAAAAGGCTGAATCAGAGTAGAGGAAAAGTACACCAGGGTGCGTGGCCTTGGCCCGTTATGGTTTTAATCTAAGTGCACACATGCATCATCTCAGGTTCCTCCAGCTGAGTGTAAAATACAACTGGGCAGGTTTTGCTTCTTTATTGTGCACCTGCTCCGCAGGAGAGAAAGTAATAGAATCAGCTGCTTCTCCTCCTCGATTGCAGTGTCATTTTTGACAAAAGATCCACGTTGTGAGGTCGGTGGCGGGTTAGTGTCTCACCCGGTGTGGTTGTCACTTGCATTTGGTTCAACCGAGAGTACAGGCATGTAACATCACATCTTGTTTGAGATTCAAAATGTTGATAGTTGAAAAATGACATGAGCTCAGCACTCATTCACAAGACAGCAGCACCACATATAAACGTTGAACTGTTGAAATAATTACATGGTTATCATCAATGGCGGCCAAAAACAGCATTCAAGACTTTTTCTTCATCGCAACAATCACTATTTGACAGCACAATATTAACCCTTTCAGGGACAGTGGTTACTACAGTGGACAGCTTTTCATGTTATTAGGTTACAGAGTGCATGAAAGGGTTAATATGTGGAACAACCACACCGTCTCAGGGTCTCCTGAAAAGTGATTATTTTGGTAGTACAGGGTTTTCAAATCACTTAACCTGTTAAACTGTAACTGTGTTTTCACAAACAAAGCCCATTAGCTCCTCCTGTTCGATTTTGCAAAATAAGATTCTGCACCATTTTTCTCTTCGCTTGTCTTCACTCGTCAATGTTTTGCGTTGGGCGCAGTAAGCAAAATTGCTGCATTTGCGTAAACAGCAATAATTTGACAATCGTCCCGAATCCAAATAAAATGAAATCTCACTGATGGTGTTTGCATGTCTTTCTGATAATACACTCTATTAAAATCAGGTTTCAGAACACTGGTTCTGTTAACATTTCATGTGTAATGGAAAAATGTAATTCAATTGCCTTCAATTTTTTTTTTTTTTTTTTTTTTTTTTGCTAATGTAATTTCAAGTGATGCATTTCTGATATCACTGTGCACACGCCCAAAATGCAGATGAACAAATGAACATCGGGTATCAAAACAGAAGTGACAACATTGGGCAGCAACAACACAAGAAACAAACGTTAAGAATGGAAAGAGGTCAGGCAGAGCTCCTCATATACACCATGAGTCTCTGAAGCACACTTGCAGTGTATAGTTTTGATTGACTGTGAGTGTGTCATTCAGCAGTGAGTACATCCGTCATTCCACACACTTTGATGGCTTGTGCATATATCCTGCAATCAGATTGGCACATATCCAATACATCCATCCATCCATTTTCTAATCCGTTTAATGCAAATTCCACACAGAGCCGGAATAGAACCCGACACCTTTGCACTGTGAGGCGAATGTACTAACCAGCTGTGCACCGTGCTGCCACATATCCAATACATATCAGATATTATCCACCTACCATGACGCCTATCTGAACTGGACTTTAATCCAAGTTGGAAAGAAATTGGAATTGACTTACTTGATTCTTGCCATGGTGTGATTATTGACACAAGGTAATTATAGTACAGTGTTAACATTTTTAGACAATAAGAAATCACAATTACAGGCAAGTCCAAAAAATTATATGAATTTATTTTTAAGTCTAGTTTAAGTCTGGTGTGGCAAGCTGTCAAACTCTGCGCGAAGGCGGTTTAGACTATGTGTTGGTACTTTCACAGATGCATTTAAGAAGGTGTGTGCTGTTGTGGGTGTGAACACAGTAAACTTGAGTCACTGTCAATCAAAGCAGCTCCTCTTATAAGAGCTGCAATCGTCCTTGACATGGCAAAGGAAGAAACTGATTTGCTCGAGTCTGGCGGCATATCTAAACGTGCAAAGGACGTTTATAAGAAAACGCAAGCAGGCCTCGGTCTTCCGTATGATGTAAAGTTGACACGTGGAGACTGACTTCCACCCTAGTCATTTGTGTTCAGATGTGAAACACACCCACTTGCCATAGCTGTGCCCCGACCAGTGGAATGGTTTTAAGAAATTGAAAAAGACGATAATAGCACATTCAATGAATTATTACGACAATAATTCAAAGATGCTCCAGCAGGTGTAAATTTTGGACAAATTTCCCCAACCAATATGTCAAATAGGCTGGGCACACGTCAAAGGAAATGCCCTCGGAACGCCTGCATGAAAATCAAGATGCGCGACTTTTTACACTTAAGTCTCCAAAAAAGAGCCCGTGTTCTTATGATGGGTTTGCCTTCATATAGCACCACAATGATTTTCATTTGTCCACTTTCAGCATTGAATTTGTCAATTTCAAGTTATTTCATCTTCAGTGTCTTTTATTGTTTTGGAATTTTGGAATGGATGGCGAATTACAATTTAGCCGATGTTTTTAGTTCTGGACCTCCTCATACAGGAGTCGGTAGTCGCACATTGTAAAGTGTCCGTGAGTGTCTTGAAAGGCACTTATAAATGAAATGTATTATTATTATTATTATTATTATTATGTCACGGCATGCTGCGAAACTTCACAGGCTGTAATCAAGCGCACATATGACCACAATAATGTGATTATGATTAAAATAATCCTTGTTTTATTACTGTTGCTTTTCCACAAAAAACGCAATGTTTCACTTCACGTAAACATGCATCCGTATTACTTTTCAACAAGTTCGTTTCATAAAATAACCCTCCACAACATGTTAGTGTTGCTCCTGCTCATGTCACTGTGAGTGCAGGCGCACAAAGCTGATTGCACGCAGGACCACCGTTGTTACATAATATGAAAGAATGAACCCACATTGTCGTGATTTAGGATTTGTAACAGGAATGGGAATAGGAAAAGTGGTCTGACGCTTCATATTTCTACTCAGACAAGTCACCTACTGCTCAGTCCCAAATGTGGGAAATTAAAAAGCTTTTATTTGCTCCCTTGTGTTCATTAGCATAAGTCCTGTGGTGCCGCGACTGCGGCAGCTGTTTAAAAGACAGAGATAACTGCTTGAAAGCTTAAACGCCACATCTGAAAGGACCGTGTGAGAGTCAGAGGGGCTGATCTTAAGTGCCATCTGGATGAGGACACCTGGATGTGGGGCGTTGTTTTATGGAGCCCACCGTCACCACCACCACCACTGAGCTTTTAATCCACATCCTGCTCATGAGAGTCACATCTTCACTTAGATAATGAATTATGAATCCGAACCGGGATGATATTCAATATTAGATGAACTTCATTTGATGACAGTACCCCGGCCGACGTGTGGGACAATCCTCTCTCAGAAGCCTCTACTCAGAGCTGAAGAAAAGCACATTATCGTCTCTCTTCATGATGGGGATGCGCCACATGCATGCAGACTCGGCCCATCCATGAGTGTGTGTGTATTGTGTTTGAGTGGTTACAGTATCCCACAAAAAATGAATACACTTCACATTTTTGTACAATGCTCGAGTTGATTGGTCAGATCTTCACACCATCCTCTTTCATGGTGACATTTAGTGGTGGTTCGAGACCTTGTGCTCCACCATCTTCTATTTCAAAATGCTAGTCAGATGCTCAATAGGCTTTAGGTCCGGTGACTTGCTTTGCCAGTCCATCACATTTATCCTCAGCTTCTTTCACAAGGCAGAGGTCATCTCGGTGGTGTGTTCATCATGTTGCAATGCTGTTGGTTAATTGGGACAGATGTGGATTTTTTTTTTTTACTCATGGTATACTCACATTTGTGGCTGTGTGTTGAGAAACAAGCTATACACTGACGACTATAGAGACTCAAAATGCTATTTTTTTCATTGGTGTCCCATTAGGTACTATTCATTCATTCATTCATTCATTTTCCGAACCGCTTTATCCTCACTAGGGTCGCGGGGGGTGCTGGAGCCTATCCCAGCTGTCTTCATGCAGTGGGCGGGGTACACCCGGAACCAGTTGCCAGCCAATCGCAGGGCACACAAAGACGAACAACCATCCTTGCTCACACTCACATCGAGGGACAATTTAGAGTGTTCATTCAGACTGCCATGCATGCTTTTGGAATGTGGAAGGAAACCAGAGTACCCGGAGAAAACCCACACAGGCCCGGGGAGAAAATGCAAACTCCACACAGAAAGGCCGGAGCTGGGATCAAACCCACGACCTCTGCACTGTGAGGTCAATACGCTAACCGCTGGAGCACCGGGCCGCTCTATCTATATCTACTAACTATAATATATATGATAATATAGTAAAACACTTTAAAAAATGTGAGGGATATAGTCACTTTTGTGAGAAACTGTAACGAGAGCTTTCATACAATTGCAAAATTGTGAAAATGAAATACTTCCTCTGAAGCTAGCAGGTTGATTCGGCATGGCCTTTCTAAATAGTGATAGGAGGATAAAAGTCACTCATCACTACAGAACACATCAGGCTGTTGTTCCTTCTGCCTGAATACACAAGTGGCCAGGCAGTTCTTTTCCCTGCTCTGGCTGCATTGAAAAACACAAAGATGCTCAACACAGAACTGTATTGTACATTTATGAGAACACAGGAGAGACCGAAGGTTCACTGGAGCGTTAGCAAGCACATGGAAGAAAAAAAAAACTAGTACGACGAGCAGCCTTTAAATGCTGAGCTACTCCTATGTGCCACTAGAAATACACTTGCTGCTCAGTGGCCCATGTCTATTTTTACCACACTTATCACAGGTCATTAATGGATGAATGCTTAAAAAGTAATCATCTGTAAATAGCCTGACAGCTTAAAGATTAAAATGAACAGTCTTATGTAACACAGGGTCACAACCTTCTAAATAATAGTGCAAAAAATCTTGCGGGAGGCAGGTCATTTATGCATCAATTACTGTGGTATCCAACCACGTTTATTTGAAGAGGTCAAGCCTGATAGACATGAGTAGTTAGGTGCAAACTGTATTTGAGATGAGCTGCACAACATTCACGGTGGAATAAAGGACTTTCCGTGGAAATTATGGCTTCGGTAAGGCACTATCAGTGTGCAAAATGCATACTATTCAGAGCCAGTACTATGACAGACTATGCCATTACACCGTTATTTCTATAGTCAGTTGCAAATATAGAACACACCTCTCCATAATGTTTGAGGAAAATTGGTTGTCAGTAATTATTGCAGAATTCTAAATAAAAGGGGAGAGAGGCGAAGATTTACACTAAGACAAACTGAATTGTGGAGACGGTGGTCTGTAGAAATGAGTGCCAGTCTTGGAAGTGCTCTGCTCCCCAGGGCTACCAGTCTAGTACTTTTCAGTATTTTTGACACCTTTAGGCCACCTTAGTTCCTGCCTGTGTCTGGCAACGCGAAAGTACCGTAAGCCGAGCAACTCCAGTAATTGGTGGTGTCACTTTTTGTACATGTGGACTACCTTAAACAAACTGAAATACAATTATCAGTCGCAATCAAAACAACACTGGTTCACATAAGAATATTGATATTTTTGACCACAGATGGCATATTGGGTCATCCATGCAACCATTTTCCATACTGGTTGTCCTCATTCGGGTCACAGGTGAGCTGGGGATACCATAGACTAGCTGTCACTCAATCACGGGGCACGTGTAGACAAACTACCATTCATACTCAGATTCCAAAATATGGACAATCCAGAGTCTTAAGTTTGCCTAACAAGCGTGTCTTTAGAACGTCGGTAGGCGCTGGCGTTCCTGGAGAAAAACCCACGCAAGCAAAACATCAATCTCTACACAGGAATGCCCGAGTCAGGATTTGATCCCAGGCGCTCTCAGCTGTGAGGCAGACATGTTAACCGCTTGATTCAATATGGAGGCAGGACATCCTAGAGGCCTGCAAATCTTTGAGACACACATAAGCGCACACACCAAACCAGTGTGCCAAACCACTCAATTCTCAGCGCTGCAAAGCAAACAGCACTTAAATGACCAACTCTTGCCCTTGTGCATTCAGGCTATGTTTGAGGCAACCTTCTTGCTGTCATCTTGCCACAGCGGCGTGGTCTCCTCTTTATCATTTGTCATGTGACAGCATCTGAATCATTTGGCCAAAGGGGGAAAACTCATAGTTGCTGCTAACGTCAGATGGCAAGAAAAGCAAATGCAAAAACCTCTGTCTTTGTTGCATGAGAATTGTCCATCGCACACACACACTTCGGGCTCTAATTTCATAAACAGCACATTTACAGTACACTCCAATGTAAAAACCAGCAAATCTTGATTTTCGTGCTGTTGCAAGCTTTCTCTGGCTCCTCTGCACCATTCTGAGAAAGGGCATTTTCTTTTATCCGCCACCGGCGCACCTGACAATTTGGAGCCTCAAAGTCGAGCAAAATTGTTATGGTGTTGCAAGGTTGAGGATCCAAGTGCAGGGAAGCAGGGATGTAAGGCAGAAGTGCTTGCAAAAAGTAACTCATTTCAAAATATAAAACTGGAAAACCAGGCTTTTTTGGAATAATCAAAATCAAAGGAATGAAAGGAAGTCCAAAACAAACACTCAAAGTAACAAACAATCAAACTAAACTCATCATGACACGAGGATGAGACAACTGACGGGAACAACAACAAAAATTAAGAGACAAGGAGTGAAAGAAACACGCAAACTAAGTACAAGCAAACTGACGGGACAACGTCATGACTAGACTCGAGTCACACTGGAGTTACAGTACCATTTTGAGGACTTGCAACGTGCTTTTAGGCAGGAAAGAAAGAAACAAAGGATTTTTTTTTTCATTCGTGCCAACCTGGCAGCCCAGTCAGTGTCATTTGTTGGTGTGAAGTGGCTACCTAACCCTCATCGCGATGGGAGCAGCTCTGAAGATCAATAATTTAAATGAATGGATTATCTCGTCATTGAATTTGGAAAATAAATAAATAAATAAAATACTGTAGGATGACAAACTGCATGCTTTGCAAGTCACAAAATGAAGACACAACAACAACATTTTAACTTCATTTGTCACTACAATAACCCACAAAGACAGGCACCGGTAAGCTAATGTCACGGATCAAGAGTGACAGCATGAACAGCCATTAGATCACGCAGAGAAGAAAACAGTGCAGAGGTCAATTGTCAGGGCTCTCAAATGATTCAGCAAGCCTCCAAGTCTCTCACCTGCAATACAAACCAATCCGAACCACACGTAGAGTGGCCAAAAATAGCTGTGACGACTACTTCAGGCGTCATTGTGATTACACACAACGCAAACTGTACATACCGGTACATATTTTGTGTCTTTTGCCTCCACCAGCTTGTTTAAAATGACCTTTTACAGCAGTCATTCTGACACAGTAAATGGGAAACAGTAGGGCAGTAAAAGCAGTTAGCAGTGATATTTATTGGAGTTTTATAACATTTTGTGACTTCTGGATGTGTAAATTAAAGCTGGTTCATGATTACATATGGTCTATCCAAGCAATGATGAATTGCCATTTTAATGAAGATTTTTGGACACTGTCATGTAAAAGTTTTTTTTTTGTAGATGTGTAGAATGATGAAGTTTTAAAGATCTGTACGAAGAGAGTCCTAAATGGACTTAAAATGATCTTGTTCTGCAAACAGTTCATCCTGATCTGTTCCTTTTGTCGTTTTTGCAGGAAGTGGAAAACAGTTGAATAAACAACACAACAAAAGTAGTGCCAGTATATTTTTTAGAACCTCGAAAACGCATCTTTCTCAAGGTTCAGTGTCAGCCTCACATATGTATGTCTGTGAGGATTTTGCTTCGAGACGGCATGCAAGAGCAGAAGGACACTTAATGGCTTTTTTTAGCGGCGTGTCAGACGTGAAAATCATTTTGGGCCAAACTGTTGGTGTGATTACAACATTTTAAGGCCCTGGGGCCTGTTTAGGTTTGCTGAAGTGTGCAGCTGAACTAAAATCCAGGTGCAGTACTGCAAAGCCGTCCTGGGAGTATTTCACTTTGAGCAAACTCCAGTACAGAGGCTTGTGAAAGCAATCGCCTGTGCACTCACTTACATTGTTGAATGTGTCACATAATGTCATGCCAAACAGAGAAGTCCATACAAACACGAGGTTGGCCGCTAAGTGTTAAGGTCAGAGACAAATGATGGCTCGCTGCATGATGCGATGGGCCCGACCTGCTGCAGCTCATTCATTTGGATGAGGAAAATAATAAACAGTAGTTGAGTCGTACTTGCCTTCGCGAATAATCACGCGTCAATTTCATGCCAATTTTTCTGGAAAATGTCTATTTGCGGTTTGGATGGTGTCATGTGTTGTCAGCTGTGGGGGCTTCGTGACACGGGGTTGATCTTCGCACCACATTCTGCAAGGCTTGCACACTGATAGCATTCACCATCGTGGCCCTTGCTTATTACGTTAATGCAGTCTGAATGTGCTCATGTTAACTTCTGAGCAGCCACTTAGTTTGTCAGAATTTTGGTCTCAAAGTATCTATCTATGTACCAATATGTCAAGGCTTGTAGTAATGTGATTGTATTTAAATTTTGCACCAAGACCAACCTAAAAAAATACTTACCTCATCAAGTTAGGACCATTCTGACCAACATTAAAATACAGTGGTGTCATAAGGCCAGGGATTCATGAAAAAAAATAATTAGAGGTTTTATTCCTAAAACGAATTTAAAAAAACAATTTGATATGATTGCAAACCCTTGTGAGGATAAGCGGATTAGAAAATGCATGGATGAGTCCCACAACAACAAATGCCAAAAAGGAGCAGGGCAACTTCCATCAGAAATGCACATATAGGGGGTCACTCAAAATGACAGTGACAGCCTCTACACCCACACCACCCCCAAAAAGCAGAAGGTCATTAAAACCAAGACAGTGTCACACATCAATCTTGAGGCTCAAGTTCAAGCAAGGTGGTGAAAAGCCTGATATTGAAAGGGATAGGCGTGTCTTCCAAAATGCTTTTAGTTTATTATATCAGGCTGAGGTTGCGACCACTTGCAGGCAGAGATCCATTACATGTGAGCAAGGCCCTGGTATCAGCTGGAACTATGCTCATCCAATTACTGTGGTCAGCCATAGACACACACGGGCACACCGACACACGCACGCACGCGCTGACATAAGCCTATAACGCTATCTGTCGTGCACATGCAATATATGACAACTGCTTATCTGTTTTAGCATTGAATAGAAACTGCTCTGTTTCTCTCAATTGCAGTGCTTTCATTTGTTGTCAAAAACATAACGTCATTTAATTACGTTTTATTGGTTGGCAACTGGTTCAGGGTGTCCCCCGCCTACTGCCCGTAGACAGCTGGGATAGGCTCCAGCACCCCCCCCCCCCCGCAATCCTTGTAAGGATAAAGCGGATCGGAAAATGAATGAATGTATAATTACGTTTTCTAAAATCTACCACGCATTTATACACTTGGCATTTTTGAGATGACTGACGTCCCTTTGAAGCACAGGACAGAAATGTACCAGAATTGATTTCATTCTGACGCAAGCCAGAGATCAACATTCCAGTTGCATTTGCAAACAAACTCGAAACACTTCTGCAACTATTGAGCAGCCGAGATGCCTGCAGTACAACGTTCATGAATCTGAACAAGCAATTTAACACTTCTAACGCTCAATGATGAACTAATACTAATACGACATATGGTGTGGATAGCAGGCATATCTTCAATGTTTTAAAGCGATACCTTCATGCATTCATGACCCTGAATTGATGGCGTGGCATAAAACATCAATGATGTGACCTAAAGTATCGAGTGTGCAAGAGGGACTCAATTAGTTTTTGTGCTTTCAGAGGCATGCGTATTCTGCTTATTATTGGATATTAGGACTGCAGAGTGGTACCTTTTTTTTCATCATTCTAGAGATTTTTATCATATAAAACAATACATCCCGATTTATCTAGCACTTTCACAACAGCTGCAGCTGTAACAAAGTGCTTAACAAAACAGTGAACATAAAGTAAAATAATAAACACAACACATAACATAAAACACGGACAGTCGTGCAATCCTAACCACTTTTCCCTCATACGCTTTGTTGTTAAAAGCAGTTTGAGATGAAAGAGGAGAGAATCAAAGTGTCCTCTCACCAGTGGATCAGAGACGTCATGCTCAAGGGTCCCATAAGGGTACAATATGGGAAACCAATTTCATACAGTCAAACAAAATTATGAACTGTATAACATTGGTTTCATTTGAAGTTTAAAAAGTCCTTATTAAGAATGGTTTCATCCAGTGCTTGAATGGGCTCCTGTTGATTTTTTTTTTTGTACACGTGCAGCTTAATTATCTGAGGCGTTCTCGACAAAATTTAGAACAAGACACGATTATTTAGTGTGCGGTAAGATTAAAAGTATTCAATAACTTTATGATGTGATGGGACATTGTTTGCTTTTACAGAAGTGTGGACTGCCGGTGTGAAGTAAACATTTTTCACTGGCAAATACGTCTGGAAGTACTTGCAAATACGTGTGAATGTATTTGCATGTCCCAGTCCGTTCTCTCAAAGCAGTCTTGCAGCGCAAACATTTTGTAGCCCCTTCATGCTATTTTTGTTCTTATTTGCAAAATATTATAATGATATCGCATTGCAAGTTACTTTGTCATTTCCCACCCTAAACTTTATGTTCTTAGCGATAATCAGGGGCCACCTTCCCTCCAACCTGGCCCAACCCCTCAATTTGATCAAGTGAACTGGATCTATCATTTCAGTGGGTATCAATTCAGTATTTTTGTGTGTGTGTGTCTGTGTGTGTGTGTGTGTGTGTGCGTGTGTGTGTGTGTGTGTGTGTGTGTGCGTGTGTGTGACACGCACTGTAGCAAGATTTGTTTCTGAAAATTGACAAAAGGGAACAAATATTGATAATAGAGGGCATGCAAGGAGAAGAACATGAGCGAACAGATAAATGGAGGACTAACACAATGCAACAACTAACTGCCAGTCAGCAAAACTACATGAAAGTAACATTGACAACAATTATTATCAGGATTGAATGAAACAATATAAATGATGAGGTGATGTTGCTGCACCTGTCGAAGCTTGATTTACGGGCCTCTTATCTAACAAGCACCAAAGGCATTACCTGGAGCACTTGGATAATATGTCAATATGACTCACTGTGAGCGCATGACGAACAAAATATATGTGTGTCAGTGTCTCTGAGTCGTGCCGAGAAAAATTCCCAACCCTGCTGCGAGTGTAACATGAAGCAGGTGGGAAGTGAAGGAGGGAGGCTGTGAAACCACAATGAGGTGGTGTCTTGAAGTCAGATTTAGCAGAAGAGGGCAAACTACGCAGCGGGGTCCCAGCAATCACAGCACGGCAAAGCTGAGCTCCGTGGATGTGTTTATTACATCAATTCCTCTGGTAGTTTCACGCCCCCAACCCCTCTTTGTGCTGCGCGGCCTTCGGAAGCAAGCAAAGCATGACTCGGGGAGCTGACACTGTGAAAGCTAAAAAAGGGATCATTGCATAATCAGGTGACTTTGCAAAGGCAGTGATGTTTTATCTTCCTGTCATGTCGCTGATGGCTGAATGAATGAAAGCCAAGAGTGATGACATGGCACCATATTGTGCAGAGTTCATTCCAGGGTCTACGGTAGGGACAAAGGGCTGATGTCCTTCAATGCGCTGCACTAAGAAGATCTCCTTACTCAAATATTTACCCCTTTACTCACATGCTTCGAGCATCAGTCAAAAAAAGGGGTTAATTCATTACAAGGTGTCATTTTTGCCTGCATTATGAAGACACTACACACTGAAAACGTTTTTTTTTTGAATGTACAACATGTTATACTGTGCACTGGTTGCACACATCTATCCATCCATTTTCTAATCTGCTTATCCACACAAGGATCATGGGGTGTGCTGGAGCCTATCCCAGCTGTCTTCGGTCTGTAGGTGGGGGACAACCTGAACCGGTTGCCAGCCAATCACAGTGTTTGCAACGCGTGACGATGTTGTCACTGGAACAGACATGGAGTGAAGTTACAATGATGAGATTAGACATTAGTCCATCTCTCCAACCATCCGTCCGGCCAGCCGGCCATCCTGTCATCTAGCACAATGGTTCTTAATCTTGTTAGAGGTAGCGAACCCAACCGGTTCATATGCACATCCACCGAACCCTTCATACATGTAAAAAAAAAAAAACAAGAGTATGTTTTTTTTTACAAATTCAAGACATAAAAAACACATTTATTAAAAAGAGAAAACATTTCAACCTTATTAGTATAATTATAAAGTATACGTTTTTTAATTGTGCACAAAATGAACCAGCCAGTGATGGCCAAGCAGGCGTGTCATAACTAATTGACGTGTTGAGTCGGGTGTGTCTTAACCTCCATGGCAGAGGCTCTGTCGAACCCCTGCGACCGATTCACCGAACCCCTGGGGTTCGATCGAACCCGGGTTGAGAACCACTGATCTAGCATATAATGTACATCCCTTCCCAAAGCAAACATTTGAGCGTCCTGTATCACATGCGAGCATTCGAAATGAGTACATTAATGCAAATAAGTTCCAGACACTTAAATGTAAAAGGCGGACCTTCCTGTCAATTTCAGTTACAGTGACAGGGACACAAACATTTCTAATGGCAGACAACAGAACTAAAAATCCATTCATTTTGTGTGTTGGCTCCGTTGAAATTCAGCAGGCCGTTGGCTGAAAAATGGCTGGCCACTGCAGCGCCGGGTCCCCCCGGAGGAATATTTTTACTGAAGCTGACTGACCACCGTGTGTATACTGAGTGTCTTGCTGATTGCTTAAAATTCAGGATCCTCCGTAAAAAAAGGCCCAAACACAGCACGGGTCTAGTTTTGAAATGCGTCAGAGTGTCTTCAAAAATACATTGAACCTGTTTATTGCTCAACCCTTCTGAGGTTGGTTAGTGATGACAAGTTTTAGCTTTGCACAAGACACAGGTGTCTTTTCACCACCACTCATTTTTGTGTGGGCATGTAGCAACCACAAAATGGGCAGGTACTTCAATCATGAGTGATGAACCAACGAAATCAAACGAGCATGCAAAGGACAAAATGTGTAGAGTAGAACCGCAAATAGTCAAACTTCAACCATGTCACGGCTCATTTTGGCCTCTGTTATGCATAAAACTGCATACTGCATACCCATATGAATCTTGAGTCACCCTTCATTCAAACATCTTCTTCAATCCAATGAGGACATTTCACTCATTCTTGGGTGGAAAGAGCAGCGGCAGTCTCCCACCAGCCATCCCGGGACAATGCGGCAGTTCATCAAGCAGCTCTACTACAGTAGTGGCATGGCAGGTTCAGCTGAAGGAGAGACGCTGACGCCCATACTAATGAGACCCTACGCAGCTCAGTGCATGGAGGGGGATCTCACATACACACACACACACACACTTTCAGAAGTATCAGAGAGACTATCACTGCACAGACGCCCCTGCAGAAAATGCAAAAAGCACATTTCCTTTTGTAAATTCCTTGAAACTGGCAGTGGTGGGGAATAAAGTACAAATACTTGACTACTGTATAGTATGTGTTTTTATCTTTACACCCAACATTTTTGAAGCAAAATCCAACCGTTGTTCTTCATCTTTGTGAGTGGCCATTTTTCCACTTACTATCAAATGAAAATCACATCACCGTGCCTGAGGGCTCAACTTGTGAACGTCACAGGACCAAACCAAGAAAACAGGTGAGCCATAATTGGGCATTGCCCCGAGCCAGGGTTCTTCAGTCCTGTTCCTCGGGGCCGATTTCCTGCATGTTGTCCATCTCTCCCTGCTGCAACACACCTGATTCAAACGATCAGGATCATTATCCAGCTTCTGCAGACCCTGCTGACTATCTGATGATTTAAATCAAGTGTGTTGCAGCAGGGAGAGATTAAAAAACATGAAGGAAATTGGCCCTTGAGGAACAGCATTGAAGAACGCTACCTTTAGCTATTCGTGGGCCAGCCTGGTCCAATTCACCTGCAAATAGTGTGAATAGGGGTAATTTGTTAAGCTATTACCACCTGCAGACCTGAAGTGGCCATGAATGTGCGATTGATGATATCTATTAATGATTTTTTTTTAATGTGTCAGACATGTTTAGTTTTGTTCAGCCAAGGCAGAAAACTCACTGTGACTTCAATTATTACAGTAAAAACTTTAATGGAGGTATGGACGCGGATCTCATGATGCCATGCGGATCTGCCCAACATTGAGGCTTTGTGTGAAAGTAATAATGCCAGTAGTAATCTTTAGAAACATGACTTTAAGTTACTCTGGCTGCTCAGGTATTAAGCAATCAAGTCGGGTTAAAAATGGCCACGAGATATGGATACACAATCAGGCCTTCCTGCATGATGTCTACAAGTCATCCAGGATTTCCTGCTTAAGTCTCCCGAGATGGACAGGAGCATTTCAGCGAATTGCCTCTCTTGCACAACAGCTGCCCCCTCTCCTGCTGTGAATTATGCAACAGTTGTATGTACAGGTTCACTCTCAGAAGGAATAGAAACAAGGACATATGAGGTCAGTGAGGTGAAGGATAGCTTAGAAATGATTTCCCTTCCTGAATTCTCAACGTGGATACAAACCGACAGCCTAACATCACACTGATCTCTGACTAACACTCCCTAGAAGGGCAGGACAATAAGATCTAAGGAGGAACTCCGCATGTTCTTTGAGGTTTGGGTGAACATCAACGGAAGGTGTCAGTTATTCTGCAGGCCTTAGAAAACACACTGCACAAGTGACTAAGAGCTAAGATTTATTTGAAACCCAAACCACAATTTTTCCTCGTCAGTGTGGGCGAGCCACAAAAAGGAACCTGCGGCTTTGGCTACGTTCAGTGCCTGAGAAGATGTGAGAGTTGTGGCGTGGCGTTTTCATTTTATATACAGGTATATTTTTTGTCCTATTTTTCCCCATTTTAATGCTCTCATCAACATGGAATCATGGATCAGTTTTCTATGTGCAAAATGCAAATATTTACTGAAACAACAATTTCAATTTTCAATTTTACATGAACATTTTTCACTTGGAGCAGTTATTCACACATTATCTCTCACACAATATTACTGTCCATCAACAACAGTGAAAAAAAATATTTTGTCACACAACAGCTCCTTTAACAGCTCTTTTTTAGGGAATCAACAACAACAGAGCAATATAAAATTATAAAGTGCACATCTAAGGTAAACTAGTACTCAGCCGATAGTGGATTTAAGCCATGGTTGCATACTTTGTTTTTTTCAAGTTTGCTTTGAACACAGCTGTCAGAATATGTTGATTGTGTTGGTCCTTCTTGCGCGGAAGTCTCTCGATGGTTTTGTGTAGACATCTTTTCGGATGACTACACTTGGTTTGAGGCACAACACTGGAGACGTTTTATTTTCAGTGTGGTCACTACCAATGCACAGCTGAACTCTCGACGTGCCTCAGCGCACCGTCACTGTCAGACGAACACAGAGAAGCTCCACCCCCTTTATTTATATGGACACGGAACACAGTAACCTTCCACACCAAATAGTTCCAAACAAGTCTCAATCGTGTCAGTGGCATATATCGTACTCAACAGGCTACCTGCTCTTTATTCACCAGAGGCTCATCAACCTAGTCTCTTATTTCTCTCCCGAAACAGTGTCTTCTCCGCTTCATACAATTTCTGTACATAGCTTGTAATGGAGGCTCTAGCTGGCAATCCGTAGTGGAGTCGTTCGATGCAATGCGAATGATTTCAGCTTGAGTCTAGCTGTGGACAATGTTTGCGGGCTTGCATGCAGTAGCCATACATTTAGCTATGGCTTCAGCAAATTTGTTCTTCGTCGTGTTATCCATTTTCTTCGCTTTGAAATTATCCATAGCTGTCTGTCTTAGACAAGGGGGCGGAGTACTCACATCAGCTGTGTGCTTGGCCATTAAGTGGTATTTCAGACTCGACATGCTATGATGACAGCTCAGTTTACAACTGCAAAACATACAGGTAACTTTGGTCTTGTCAGTGGAACCATCTGGCAACTTTTCAAAAGTAAACTTTCCGTTCATAAACTCTTAAAGTATCCGTTTTTGGTGTCTCACGCTGCCGTGGCTGGCAAAACAGACATGGGCGTGGACCTGTGCAGCGCGCTTGTTGTTTTGTTTCCGGTTTATTTATAGAGCAACGTAACATCCGCTGTGACGTGTTGCCGCATTAATCTCGCGATAAAAAATGTAATCACATTAAAGTTGATTTAAATTAATGCTGATAATAATGCGCTAAACTGACAGCTCTAATATATATATATATATATATATACACACACACACACACACACACACACACACACACACACACACAGGAAGTGTATGCGTCACAACAGGGCAGCATGGTGGTCTACTGGTTCGCACATTGACCTTACAATGCAGAGGTGCAGGGTTCAATTCCAGCTCCGGCCTTCCTGCGTGGAGTTTGCATGCTCTCCCTGTACCTGCGTGGGTTTTCTGTGGGTACTCCGGTTTTCTCCCACATTTCAAAAACATGCATGGCAGGTTAATTGGGTACTCCAAATTGTCCCTAGGTGTGATTCTGAGTGTGAATTGTTGTTTGTCTATGTGTGCCCTGCGACTGACTGGCAACCAGTTCAGGGTGAACCCCCATCTACTGCCCGAAGACAACTGGGAGAAGGCTCCAAGCATGCCCTGCGATCCTTGTGAGCATAAGCGGATTAAAAAATGGATGGATCAATAGAATTGGCCCCAAGCATCGCAAATATGGCTTGAAAAACATTAGTTACAGTTTGGATAGAATATTATCTATCCATCTATCTATTGGGCATAGCTAGTTGCCATTATTGGAAACTGAGATTTTTGACAGTATTTTTTTATAAATCACCTGTAATTATTCATGCCGTTTTGAGTGCTTCATTTTAAATAATAAAGCTGATACAAGGACGGGCCGGGAAAACCAATCATCATATCTGCTCATGCAATTGTTCACCTTAAGAATGTGACCTTATTGTCATGCAAAGCTGTTGCAATTCTCACTGCTCAGATAAAGCAACTCCCGATACTTCATTTGTAGGATTAAAGACACAGGGATTACCCTGAGAATGAGTGCAGTGTTTTACAAATTGTCACACTCCTTAAAGGCAAAGAAAATTAGTTCACAAAGTACAGATGTGAAGTATCAGTCGTATTTTCTGTCAATGCGAACTAAACAGAGGCACTGACATAAAATGAAGAAAACAGTAGCTGGAGTGTTTCGGGTGGTTTTCTAGGTTCTTTTGCAACTTCCTGGATGAGTCGTCATCGCACTTTTGGAGTAATTTTAGCTGGTCGACCACTCCTCGGAATGGTTAACACTGTTCCCAGTTTTCTCTATTTATGGATCATGGCTCTGACAGGGGTTTGCTGGAGCCCCAGAGTCTGGCTTTGTAACTTTTTACAGACTGATTGATGTACTGATTGGAAAAAAATATCTCAAAGTATGACATCAAGCACCGGACTCCCCTATAATTTTATGTTACTATTACAGGACAACAATTTCTCATCCTGAAACCCTGAAAGCACGTGCAATCGTATACCACTGGGGAAAGATGAATCTCCCCCATCTCACAAATTTAAAAAACAAACAGAGGTGCTAGCTATGAGTGTCGTGGGGCGATAAACCCAAGATTGAGAGTTATCTCACAGCCGCATCCTTCTTACAATCAGCAGAAACTATGGATATAAGCGTCACCATGGCAACAACTTCAACTGCAGACAACCCCCCCGCCCCTCCGATAAAAACACTGAATGCTTCTTTCTTTCTGATAGTTTTGTACTTCTGCAGTCATAAAAAGCTTCAGTGTACTATGTTACCAATACTTGAATTATTCAGCCCTTTGTATCATAAAGAACAACAGAATGTGTTGGTAATACTTGGACACACAGTTCAGAACTGATTGAAATAGATTTCGCGGCAATTGTTTCTGTTATCTCAAACTAACACAATGCCTTCAGTTATTATGCAAGATCCGTGCAAGACAATGTGCATATGCAGGATTAACTCAAATTTAAGTCTTGGTGTGTGTGTGTGTTTTCTCCCTCCCATCTTCAAATGAAAGCTTATTCTAAGATGCAGTTCACAAAGAGCTACAGTAGGCCTATTTCGCCCTGAAATCTCACAGCCGGAAAGTTGCATCCGCCGTACGGGTGAGTCAAAGTCGATGTGGACAATAATGTCAGTTGAAGAGAGAGCTTAGTGTCATTTTGGCTTTCATGTCTGATTGTTAGCTCTTGGTTGAAAACAGTTGATACATGCCAATATGTGACTTACACCACTCACAAAAACTTTGGAAATTTTGCATTCGGGTTTAATTTCAGGATGAACTTGAAATGGACTATAACAGCGGTCCTCAACTAGAAATGCTGTAGGTCCACTTTTTTTTTTATTTTTTTATAATAAGACCAAGGTCCGGTCCCATGCACGGTGGTCATGGGGCGCAGGGCTATATGCCCATTTAGTATGGTCAAGCCAAGCTTATACAAATCAACACTCCTCACAACCAACCAATAATGGGGTGCATGAAAATAAGAATTATTCACTTTGCCAGTACACAGCAAATAATGAGAGGTACTGTGTTGAAGCACAGGAACTCTTTTATTTTGTTAAGTTGTGCCTGCTTAATAATAGAAATAGCCCTTTTAGGGAAATAAGACATTTTTACTTTAACTTTGTTAAACAGTAGTTGTCTTTTTCCCCTTAATTTAACAAAAACAAAACAAAATACTAATTTTACCAAAATAAATACTCAACATGAAAACAATCATTTTCATTTGTACAATTCCCCTTTTCACAATTCCCCTCTGAAATCACTGAAAAATATATCAGAAGAGGAGTTAAGAACCATCTTAAATACTGACACAAGGGAGCACAGGAATGTGCAGTGCTGATCTTCCACTAAAGGTGAATGCAATGTCTGAGGCAGGCAAATATTATTTGAGGACGCCATTGGGATGTTCATTTACCATGTTGCGGTGTTCTGCTGTTAAACAGCTGCAAAGATCCCCGGGTAGACGGGAGCAAAACTGCACACAATCGAAACCTCCCGCGATTCTTCTTGTCTAATTGTCTGTGTGCGGCTCTCCTGGGCTGAAGCTGTGAGCACACTGTGGCGTCGCGCATGCGTCTGTTTCCTGACACAATCATCCATTTTGAATGCGTGTGTATTGGGATAGACGCGTGCTGACGCTTATGTATGGGCACACCTTCAGTTCAGAGGAGCCAATCAGCGCATCGTTATCGCCGACATGCCCTGCTCAGCCAGGGTCTCTAGTTCGTCAAACATTATACACACAAAGTCGCGCTGCTGCGGTCCTCTGTATTACATCTGTTAGTGCACGCAAAGAATACAACGGATAATTTTAACAAGCGATCGCGGTAATGCGCAGATTATAGTCCAAAAATATAAAATGTATAACGTAAAAATCACTTTATAATTTATTATTTTATACAATTTGCCGAGCGTCCGGACAGAGGAGGTCCGGACAGAGGAGGTCGGCGGTCCGGTCGTGGATCGCGGTCCGCCAGTTGAGGAAGGCTGGACTATAATCTTTACAGGTGAACTTAATTTGTCCTGCACTGAAGCTTTGATAACAAACGGCCAAATGTTTGATGTTTCACTACTTTTAGCACAACTTGCTACTCTCGAACAAAGAGACGAAAACAGAAATTCACAAAAGATTTTGGTTCAACTCTAAATTGTCCCTAGGTGTGAGTGTGAGCGCGAATGGGTGTGTGCATGCCCTTCGACTGGCTGGCAACCAGTTCAGGGTGTCCCCCAACTGCTGCCCGAAGACAGCTGGGATAGGCTCCAGCATGCCCCGCGACCCTTGTGAGGATAAGCGGGTCAGAAAATGGCTTACTGGTTTGCTGAATTCACAGCGCTCTATGGTTGTAGATGGCACAGCTGTAGACAAATGCAAAAACTGTCTTATCTAGATTTTTATGCCAATGCAAGCCTTGACATGCTTCTTTGGGAATTTGATTTATCACTTTGTGCCATGCTGGGCATCCTGGCATAATGTGGATGTTTCTTTTGACACACACCCAGCGTCCCTGGCAATTTAGTGGATGAAACAAGACAAAATTGTATGACTGCTGAAAGCAGTTCAAAGTTGTGGCGCAGGTGGTGTAATGTCCATCCATCCATCCATTTTCCGAACCGCTTGATCCTCACTAGGGTCGCGGGGGGTGCTGGAGCCTATCCCAGCCATCTCCGGGCAGTAGGCAGGGGACACCCTGAATCAGTTGCCAGCCAATCGCAGGGCACACAGAGACGAACAACCATCCACGCCCACACTCACACCTAGGGACAATTTTAGAGCGTCCAATCAACCTGCCATGCATGTTTTTGGAATGTGGGAGGAAACCGGAGCACCCGGAGAAAACCCACGCAGGCCCGGGGAGAACATGCAAACTCCACACAGGGAGGCCGGAGCTGGAATCGAACCCGGTATGGTGTAATGTGATTTTGGTAAATTTGATAGAGGTGTCGGCAGACACTCCGCGGACATGTGTGGTAGATGTCATTGTATTAATTTGTAAATATGACAACAAGGCCGCCCTTCTCAACACCAGACTATTGCCCTGGCAGGAATGTGACATTGCACCCGTTTTTTTTTGTTGTTTTTTTTAAATGACTGGCGCAGGCAAGGCAGGCAATGCTGCTTCGTACGTTGGTAACACCCAGAGAGGCACAACACAGCCCCAAACATGCTAGATTGGACTTTTGCTGGCATGAAATTGAAGCTGCACCTGTTTTTACGCCAAACGCACGGATGCCAGTCTACCAAAATAGGGTCATTTCTCTCATCAGTTTCTCTTTCCAACATGTCACAGGACTGTGTGTCTCTCGGACACCAATTTTAAAGGCAATGAGAAGAAACGCTTCGATTGGCAGTGAACCAAGTAGGCTGTGTTCACACCCACAACGGAGGAAAAAAAACAATTTTTAACTACGCCACACTGTGTGTGTCTACAAAAACGTCACCCTCCTAGCTATATGACGTGATTTATTTTATCAACAAATGAGTCATGATTGAGAAAACCTGGTTGATTTAAGATCTATTTTGATTAATTTCAAGCAAACTCCGCTTAATATGATGCAATCAGGCTTGATTATTGCTTAAGAGGGCAGCATTGATAAAATGTCAGTATTTACACTGTGGTCATAGCGACTTAATCATCTCTATTGACGATTGTTCCAGTCTCATATCATGTTCAGTGTGCCTGAGATGTGGTGGAGCCATCCATGTCGACTGGACACCCAGAATGGCAACATGGCTAATGACATGAAATGTGGTGTCCATATGGCTTTGTGACACAGGCACACCCGGGTTCAAATCTTGGTTTGAGTTAATGTAATCGGCGGCAGAAGGCGATGTCCCGTGGTGTTAATCTTCAGCAAGCTCAGATCTGCTCTCTATAACTGATCATGAAGACCAAGGCGGACTACGGAGAAAAAGTGACCTGGGAGTCATTGATAGATCAGCCCACTTCATGTGATGGATGGATGCATAGAGTATATACTGTACTAGGGGTACAATGATACACATAACTTAATAATTTATTTCAAAAAGTTAGCGTCATAATTCGACATTTTTTCAATAGAATAAATCACTTTGTGGCGTTTTCTACAGGAATCGTAGGTGTTTCTTCACAAAGGCCATTAAGAAGCGGCATTTTTACTGCTGGCAAAATTAACACTTTCTGACAGTTTATTGATCCCATAATGGTTATTTTGTAAAGGGAGGGCATCATTTGGTTACTGGGGTGTTGTTTCTTACAGTGTATTAAATTATTGCTACTTCAGGTATTAAATTATTGTGACTCCTGCTGACACCCGAAGCAACGCAGTCAGTCACTCAGTTCTCTATAAAATTCAATGGCCACCTTTAAGATTTAAAATTGAAGTGATAATGCTCTTATTTCTGCATTGTCCAACTACGGAGAGGCAGTCGTGATTTTAATAATTCACGAGGTGATGTATCCTGATCTAAATCCTAGTGGTCATCGAATGTGTTGGCAATGATCTGTCACGGCCCACAGGGGGAAGCTCCGCCTCTCTGTAGCCCAGCCTGCACCTAATCAAGACTCATGTCTACGCATGATGACTCCTGCAGCAGAACACCACATTAGTATTGTGAGACCATCACAAACCTGCTTGCAAATATCCCATGATCAGAAAGGGAATATATAAATTCAGTCACCCCAAAGTTTAATCCAATCCCATCTCCCCCATGTCGGTTTACTACCATATTCACACTGTGAGCGCATGTCACTGATACTAATAGCCATTTTATTTGTCTTTTCAACTGTGATTTCGGCTTGCCAGGATCCAAAACACTGGTTATAAAGATAGCTCTTGCTTGTTTTCCATGGATGTCATTAAAGTCAAACTCATGTGAGCAGACAGTGGCTACTACTGCTCAAAGCACTGTACGATCCATCCCTGCATGTCCAAAAACATTTTTTACATACACAACCACACACAGACACAATCATCAAGTACTGCCCTCGAAATCCAAGCGAGGATCACACAGATTCTTTCAGTCCTTTGTAGTCACAAAAATATATATATATTAAGGATGGCCCTGCATTGCTTCAGCAGCACCCTTGTAACTATTTATCATTGCTTATCTTCTTCGTTGACTCAGCAATTGTCCCTCAGTCATGTTAGGCAACTTCTCCCTCAAGCACGTTTTGCTTCTTGGTCATAATAAAGTCATTTTAGGGCTATTTGTTGGTAAACTGCTAGCAGAACAAATACACTACATTTCCCTTCATCTGTTTTCATATTTGCATTTAATTTGTATTTCTGTAGCACATTATTAACTGAGGAAACTATTATCATTTGGAGGGCCACAGAGACAGTGAAATGAATAAACATCTGTTACTAGGATCTCTATCTCGATGGACACACGAGACATAATTAATCACTGAGGGGCAGAAATTCACCATTGCTGCACACTGATGAATTTGTCCCTGGTGGGGAGCGTTTGGTTTAAAATGCAAATTTGAGTCAGAGGATCCGTACAGTGAGGCAGCCCAGGAAATGGCTTAAAATGACAAACACACAGAGGGAGTGGGGGGAGGGGGATGCACTAAACAAGGTGCATTAATTGGCCTGTTTTTACAAAACATGTTTTTTATTTTAGTGTTCAACCTTGAACAGTTACAACACAAAACGGAACCTTGAGCACCAACACTAGTGCTAAACATCATCTGTGATGTCATTGCTCTTCTGCTATTGTTATTGATCACTAAATAAGGGGATCAGGGGTCACTTTGTCAATGGCCGACTGTTTTCTCATTATTACGAGTCAGCAACTTGATGTGAGGCGAGTATTTTAAAAGTCAAATCATTCCATAATGTTATATAAGAGTGTCCTTGTATGATTTGCTTCATCCTTGGTTCACTGTTATTGTTATCATACAAGCTCAAATGAAGGAAGTTAGTCGATAATGGTGAACTGTTGGCAGAAAAGCAGAAAAGGTTACTGACTCAGCGATAGTAGCAGACTTTAGTTAACCTCCAGGTTATGGTTCACGTGAAAAGTATTTGCCCTCTTCTCAAATTCTTCCTTTTTTTTTGCAGTTTGCCCCATTTCAATACTTAAGATCATAAAACAATACAATACATCCTGATTTATCTAGCGCTTTCACAACAGCAGCAGCTGTAACAAAGCGCTTAACAAAACAGTTAACATAAAGTAAAATAATAAACACAACACCTAACATAAAAACAGTCGTGCAGTCCTAACCACGTTTCCCTTCATACGCTTGGTTGTTTAAAGCAGTTTGAGATGAAAGAGGAGAGAATCAAAGTGCCCTTTCATGCTCAAAATGTGCTCACGTCGGCTACAAGCTAAGTTTCAAAGTCAACAAGAAGCTGTAGCACCCATTGATGAAAAAAAGAGATTGGTTCACTTCTCCTGTGCAGAACAGTGCGAGCTTCTTTAGGGGTGTTCACACGGCACACATTTGCTCCGGTGCTGCACCGATGTACTGTATTTTGTTGCGATATATCTTACACCCAGTGGCGGGCCGTGCATTTCAACCTTAGGCCTTCAGTGACGTCACATACTGTACATGAACACAATATAGGCTCGTCAGGCAGCACTTAATTTCAGGAGCATTTAAAACCATCAAGTATGCATTCACAATTAAGAGCAGGAAACTAAATTTACAGATATTGTCAAAAATAAAAAGATTTAAAAAATACTAAATAAAATGCCACCCAAATTACGCTGTGTGATCATAAACAAGTCTGTCCAATAAATTGCGCAATGTCGCGGTTTCATATAAGACACCAACCACACAATAACAAAACAAACTATTCTTTGAAAATAAAATTAACAGATCATTTGCATTTTGAGAATAGGCTATACAACAGCAAATAACTGAAAATGTTGAGCAGCTGAGATTGAACGAATTTTAGTGCATGAAGCTGACTACAATGCGCCATTATAAATTGCGGGTGAGCTGATTTATTTGATACATTTTTGTATCTTTGTCATTTTATTTCGTGACCATTAATACTACCGAAATAAAATAACAAGAAGAAATGTAAAATAAAATTCATTTACTCACCAATGTAGTGCCTGTTCACTGAGCTGCAGATCTACGCGAGTGTGCCCAAACGTTTTTAAACGCACCGTAGCTTGTAAGTGCCCAGCCGTGCTCTGATGTTTCCTTGCTGCCTTGGTAAAACAACTTAAATTGGTAAATCCAGTGGAAGGTCCGTCTTGAAAATTGTGTGGAAAGTAGTCCTGCAACCAGATCAACGTCTTCTCCTTCAGCCATTTTGGGTCAAAATGCAGCAACAGCTTCCTCGAGCAGGCGCTAATCCAATCACCGAACGCGCACGTCCAGTGTCGACGTAAGGCCTTCTAGCTGTCCCTGGTACGCAGACTCGTGATCTGATTGGCTATTGCAAGCTGACTGTGCCCGTTCATTTACAGCGCACAGGGGCCTGCTCTGTTTAATCTGAAGGCCCCGAGCAAGTTTAGTTGACCTGGCGACACAAGCTATCTGAAATATGATTGGTTAAAAACTCTACCATAACAAATAAGTTATTTATCGAGTGGCTTTCAATGTTATTTAAAATAACATTGAAAGCCACTCGACTAAGTGGAAATAATATGACATAAAGAATACTGTACCGAGAATAATTTTGTTTACATATTTATGAAAATAAAATAAAGTAAATTTATGATATTCTCAGAAAAGTAAATTTATTACATTTAGTTTTCTGAGAAGGCCTTGCTGGCCCTGACGGAACGCCACTGCTTACACTGCTTGCAAATTTTGTGGAGCGTTCAGACGTACAAAGCCGCTGAGCATGTTAACCCCGGTGCAGCCCCACTTGCGTTCACATGGCAGTTTCTGCAGCGGTGCAAAACGATAGAAAACAAAGAGCTGTCGTGTTGGTTCTTTTTAAAACATACACAACTCAAGCAACCACTGTGCCGGCACATCCTTCTCCTTCTCGCTCTCCGTGCCTTCTGCTCGAGAGGCGTTCAACAAAAACAAATGTAAATATAAAACAAAGATACCTAAAGTCAACATAAAATGCAATACTTACATGGTGATTTTATTTATTAGGGGAATAAAAACGATTCAAAGCTCCCTAGCCTTCTGTAAAAAAAAATCTATATATATATTGCACCCTAAAGGTGATAATTCCTTGGGCCATGCTCAGCAGCAACAATTGAAATAAAGTGTTTTCTGGCAATGAGACTCTCACATCTCTGTGGAGATATTTTGACCCAATGTTCCTTCCAGAATTGTTTACTCCAGCAATTCTGGAGGTTTTTACAGCCTGAGTGGCCTTGTTATGATCATTTCACAGCATTTCAATTGGATTAAAGTCCGGACCTTAACTTTGATCTCACCTAAACTATAATACAGTATTTGTTTATGAAAGTAATTCCGAAATTGGTGGCGTCTTTTGGATCGTTGACCTGCTGCACTTAAGTGCACTTCACCTTAAGGTCATGAACAGATGGTCAAACATTCTCCGTCAGGACTTTCCGGTCATGAGCAGAATTCATGGTTCCATCAATCACAGAATGTGGTCCAGGTCCTGAAGTTGCAAATTAGCCCCAAACCATCATAGAACCACCACCACCATCTTTGACTGTTGGTGTGATGTTATTTTTCAGAAATGTTATCTTGCATTTACGCGAGATGTAATGAGACACACAACTTCCAAAAAAAAAAAATACTTCTGGACTAATCAGTCCATAGAATATCCTCTCAAAAGACTTGGTAATCATGTGTTTTGCAAAAAATGGACAAGCCTTTATACTCATTTTGGTCAGCTGTGGTTTTCACCTTGGATCTCTTCCATGGATATCATCTTGCTCAGTATCTTTCTCATTGTTGAGTCATCAATGCTAACCTTAACTGAGGCTGGGGGGCCTGCGGTTCTACTTTTGATGTTGTCCTGGGTTCCTCTTTGACCTCCTGGATGAGTCGTTGCTGTGCTTTTGGGGTAGTTTTCGTAGGCTGGAAAGTGGTTCCCCACTGTGCTGTACTTTCCCATTTTCTGGATAATGGTCTCTCAGCGTGGTTCCCTGTAGTCCTAAAGCTTTAGGAATTGCTCTGTAACCCTTTCCTGACTGATATGTGTCAATTACTTTATTTCTCATTTGTTCTTGAATTTCTTTGGATCAAGGCGGCTTTTTGAGATCTTTCGGCCAACTTCATTTTGTCAGACAGGTTCTATCTAGGTGATTGGGTTGCTGTGCGGTCAGTGAAAATGAACTGAAAAATGTGATTAGTCACAGTAAAGTCACAATTTTAACAAGAGGGACAAGAACGTTTTCCACACAGGGCCACGCCCCTTTGAATAGCTTTTTTCCCCATAATAAATAAAATCACCGTATAAAAATGGCTTTATACATTTAGGTTATCTTTCTAAGTTATTTAACATGTCGGTTGGTCTACATTATTTCGACTGTGTTTACATTTACCGTCTCTGTCAACGTATGAATAAGTATTTCATATCTACTTTATGTAGATGTTTATTCAAATGAGGATTGTAAATTTCTTGGTATTTTTAGATAAAATTTGTATTTTTATATAAAAAAGATTAAGTAACTTAAAAAAAAAAGAAAAGGTTTAGCAGACAACCTATTTAAAACACAACAAGCAATGCCACCCACCTTAAGAGATGAGACCACACCATTTGCCTCTCCACTTCAGGCCTCAACTAAAAATTTGAGAGAGTGACGATGAGACAATAGCTGAACAGATGGAGCAGTAAGACACTTCTAACAGTGGCAGGGAGGAAGTGTACACACAAGTCTAGGCACAAGGCTGAACTCAAGTTACACTGATGCTTTGTTGCTATGGTAAATGTGGAGGGACACCAGCTTGACATAATACATGTAATGTATTTGAACTATTTTATATTGAAGTTAGGATTCACTTGCAGCAAACACATCAGTCATCGATATTCAACTGCAAATCGCAATGCGACTCTTGCTTGTGATTGAGCACTGCTATAAAGCTCCACAGTGAGTTTTGCATCACATTGCAACACATAGAATTTAATGACTATAGCTCAAGACCTTCAATACAACACGACATGAGTGACAGGAGAGGCTTCTCTGTATTGTGTATGTCAACTGGCTTGACTGCCACCCAACACAGCCAAACGAGAAGACCAGACAAGGGGGTTGCTTTCGAAGCCGTAGTCCATGCAAATACGACAGTTAGCTTTAGTGACATTTTGCACTTCATCTCATGATGCTATTAATGTGCCCCAGCAGGAGCAGTCACTTATTGTATGCAAAGGCCTTGAAATGTTTTGATCTTCTAAGACAGTAGATCAGACACACAATATTGCAACACTTGCTTCATGACACACACTTCTGCGATGAGGTGCTAATGAAGCCAGTGTGAAAGGTCTGGTATGTCGACCCTCAAAATTGGCAACACAATAAACCGGTTTAATCATTTGAAGAACGACCACACAAGTGAATCTGTGGAAAGCAAAAAGATGCAAGCCGAGTTGGCACTTCCACTGCTGCCACACGCGTAGTGTCATGATTCGGTTTAGGGACCAACAGGTGGCACTGTAGGGCTCCCCTGGCAGCTGCACACCTGTTGGTCATTTGGTAATTAGTTGTATAAAAGGACTCCTGCCCGAACACTCGGTGTCGGGTCATTGTGTTTGCTTTTTGCTACTGTCATGTGTGTTGCTGTTTGCTCTTAGTTTCTGTCATGTTTAGTTCATTGTTATGTTTTAGCTTTAGTCATGGTTTTTGTTTGATACTTTGGACTTTGGGTGTTTGGGATTTAGTTTTCTTTGTTTTAAATACAATTCTTCAAATACACCGTGCTCCTCCCTCCTGCCTGCTTTTTGGGGTCCACCACCACCATGCAAACGTGACACGTAGCAGTTGCAGTTCAGCCTCGACCAACTACCATTGAGACGCCAGACCAAACCAACTTTTGATCATGGCCATTTGCTAGTATAAATGGTGTTGACACCGTATGGAGCATGATTTAAAAATGATAACTTTTATATTTAAGGCAGCTTCATTGTTCCTGAGGGGGCAAAGTGCTTATTTTGGATCTTGTGTACCAGCACATACCCACAATACTGGAAAATATTTTACTGTTGTTTGAAATTGTTTTATGTTTGTTGTATTGTTGAAAAACAATGTTTTAAATCATTTTCTGTTCATCTTTTCATTCTGTTTTAAAACTGTAGCACATATATGAATATTTTTTTACAGTATAACTTCATACAGACGCTGGCATTTTTAAAAGAATATAAACAAAATTCATGTTCAATAATTGACGAAAGGGTGGCCCGGTAGTCGAGTGGTTAGCACGTCGACTTCACAGTGCAGAGGTACGGGGTTCAATTCCAGCTCTGGCCTTCCTGTGTGGAGTTTGCATGTTCTCTCCGTGCTTGCGTGGGTTTTCTCCGGGCAATCCGGTTTCCTCCCACATTCCAAAAACATGCATGGCAGGCTGATTGAACAGTCCAAATTGTCCCTAGGTGTGAATGTGAGCGCGAATGGTTGATCGTTTCTGTGTGCCCTGCGATTGGCTGGCAACCAGTTTAGGGTGTCCGCTGCCTACTGCCTGAAGACAGCTGGGACAGGCTCCAGCACCCCCCGCAACACTCGTGAGGATAAAGCGGTTCGGAAAATGAATGAATGAATAATTGATGAAATTGGATGATATGAAAATCCCCCACCCTGGTTGGCGAATGGCTGCCAGTCTGCAGTGGACTTGTATGAACTGGTATGTGGCGGAAAAAAAGTTTGGGGACCGCTGAGTCGAAATGAAAGACTGCAGTTTCCCTGTCAGGTTTTTCCACTGAGCTCTTTATAAGGATTTCTACAAAGTTGGAGAGCTCAGCTGATATCTAATAGTTAAAAGGAAACATATTTTCACAATTTCAAATAAAAAAAACCATTGGAGTTCACCTATGTTAAAGTGTGAACTAGGATATAATGAGTGTGAAAATCGAGCCTCAGATGGTGAAGGGTTGAAAAAGAAATTACCTCAAAATGTTGCCTGCAAGCACATCCTTGGCTGAGAAAACAATAATTATTAACTCTCCTTAGAAAAGACAAAACAATTGTAAAAGAGATGGGGGGGGGGGGGGGCTGATTGACTTGTGACCTGCTTGGTAAAGTCTTTTGAATGACTCAACTTGACTAACTCATACCTGTCAACTTTTCGGAGCGCCAACCTGTATAAACTACCAGAAAAATCCTTATAAAGAGCAAAAAATCCTTATAACATACCAAAGCATTTTACATGTCAAAATAACGGCAGAAAAAAACCCACGAAATTTTCAATGTTATTTATTGTAGATCTCCATAATACAATGTCTGGTTAATGTCTAATCATCATTCTACTTAGTGGCATTACTGTGTTCAGAGTTGTATTACTGCGTTACTTTTTTCACCAAATCCAAATCATTTGGAGTTGGTGAAAAAAAACCCGGAAATTTTCAGAATCCGTATGATTTGTGCGATACGGCCATATACGTAAGATTCACCACAAAATCCGTATGAACTATGGTTAAACCGTATGAGTTGACAGGTATGCTAACTTGGCATTCAGATTCAGATTCATGAGACTCATTTTGACTTCGACTTGACATGCTGTGCTTCTCCTCCACATTTAACTCCATACGTAAGTGACTGTAATAGACTGACTCAGAAAGCTCAGCTCCCTTAACGACTACATCAGGTGGTATTCGTGGATTTACGGTACATAAATTGGGGCTCATAATTGCTCACTGACCAACTATTCTTTGCTGTGATTTATTGTGAAAACAGTGCATCTTTTACACACGTACAGATTCTAAGACCAGACGAGGTGTTATTTGTCAGAAAGAGCAAAGCTTCAGATGTCCGACTGCCAATCTCTCAATGTGTCTCGGAGGCTGACATCCCCCCGTGTGTCATCCACAGATTTGCGGTCCCATCCAGCCGATTAATTATTAATCAAGCTTCCACTAACAAATGGGCTTTTAATTGTCTGGATTGCTGTTTGACAACAACTGAAACACAGGCCTCGATCCAAGCAGGCTATCGATCAGCCCAATGCAGCCTCATCAACAGCAGCAGAGGAGGCGAGAGCTGCCTTGAATCAATCCAGGCATAGAGGATAAGGCAAACTAACAAGATTTTTTTTTTTACTCTAATCTCTAATTAAACTTTGAAAACACAATGCCGGACAAGGAAAATGAAGTTCATTCTTCATTTTGTTATTCGAAATTCTGCATCAAGTTGAACACTCACAGAGACATTGTGCCTTTCCAAAACTTGCCTAGAGGACACACATACAGTACATACGAAAGTCTCCCATGCAGATATTTGCCTCAATCAAGAGACTGCTCTGGGGCACCGAGGAGCAGATCTGCACTCCACACGCATCCTGAGCTGAACCTCACTCAGCAGCGTGATGCAAACAGGCTGTCGGCGTCACACGCACATACAAGTCTCTGCATCTTGAATGCTCATATTTGAAACGAGAAATCGTCAGTAGGAGGCTGGACGATGGAACAATGCAGCCCGGTGAGCTCCAATCGAGCATCGGGGGTTGTTTTAAGAGGCAGAGAGACGCAACGCCCGGCAAGCGTACCTTCTTACCTTTTATTGCGATGAGCTGCAGATGTTGCCGCCAGTCACACGCCAATAGTTATCGTCCTCTTGCATGTCGACCAAATCTCCGCCAAGCGACTCTTTATGTCTCTGCAAGGTAACAACACCCCCGATATCACGGCATGAAAGACGCAAGAGTCACTCTGTTGAATTTGAGCCGCCCTCGGCTGGATGCGGATCACCGGCGCACGAGAGGCTGAAGCTCCATGGCGGCACGGGAATCTCTGTTGGGAAGCTGCCGCTGATGCCGCAGCAACCTTTTTACTCCGAAGAGACGTGGGATGAGTGCGGGGCGGGTGGGGGTGGCGTGGGGGCGTCCGAGGGCCACGACCAAACACTCAGCCCACGAAATCAACCCAACGGAGCCGCAATGACGGCCTCACAGTGGATGAATCACCACGCGTGCGTGTTTTGTCAGCAAGTCAATTAGGGAGAGAGAGAGAGAGAGAGAGAGAGAGAGAGAGAGAGAGAGAGAGAGAGAGAGAGAGAGAGAGAGAGAGAGAGAGAGAGAAAGAGAGAGAGAGATCGTCTTGGATGATTCAGCCAGTGACAAAGTGCCAATATGGACTATTCAGAAGCACTTTCAACATTCACGAGCAGCAAAAGCTTCTAAATGTGAACGTGTTCTCTCTGTGTTTAGAAGAGATGCTCAAGTCATTTTTTGCAAGTTCAAATGCTGCGTGACGTACATTACCTATGCAGTCGTTGTTTACTATCTTTGAATGTGATCATGGTATTTTTTTTTTAATGGGTGACTGTAGTGTACGTACTGTAGATATATCCGTCCATCCATTTTCCGAACCGCTTTATCCTCACTAGGGTTGCGGGGGGTGCTGGAGCCTATCCCAGCTGTCTTCGGGCAGTAGGCGGGGGACACCTTGAATCAGTTGCCAGCCAATCGCAGGGCACACAGAGACGAACAACCATCCACGCTCACATTCACACCTAGGGACAATTTAGAGCGTTCAAACAGCCTGCCACGCATGTTTTTGGAATGTGGGAGGAAACCGGAGTACCCGAAGAAAACCCACGCAGGCCCGGAGAGAACAGGCAAACTCCACACAGGGAGGCCGGAGCTGGAAATTGGACTCCGGTACCTATGCACTGTGAAGTCGACGTGCTCACCACTGGACTACCGGGCCGCCCTACGTAGATATAATTCCTTAAAAAAAAAAAAACATGGGACACACTTGGACCACTTGTTATAAAGAGAAGTACCAGCATCATGAAATGGTTTAATGGCCCCCGGCCCCACTTTCAGTGAGCCACTACCATTTTGAAAACCGAATTGCCCTCTTTATACACACACATTTGGACGTGTTTATTGGCTTTCTTTGAGATGCCAAACGCAAATAGCACGGCACTCCAGTACTAAATATCATTTCTCTCTCTTTCTCTCTCTCTGATCAGAAAAAGAAGTGACAATAATTTGAAATGTTTAACGAGAAGTAATCATGTGTGGTGTTCTCTTTTTCATTTTTTGCAAAACAACAACAAATTAAAATTTCTAGTTTACCATGAGAAAAACCTGACTAATACTGCAACCCTGTATCTGATCCAAGAGTGCATATCTTAAGTGGTAGGGGTGGGGGGCAGGCTTTCATCTTTTCCCCCAAAATGATGGCAAAGTTACCTGACTGTGTTTGAAATGCAACGGCGAAAGGACAGTTATTTGTACTGTATATGACTCTCATATGTCTCAATTTTGGTAAGATGTTTTACATCAGCATTTACATTGGGTAAATGTCCTGTCCTTTGCATTTTGGATATCACAGCAGCATGCGCAATCAGTGACTTCATCAAATGTGTGGTGTACATTGGAGCTCGTGAAAGCAGTTACTGAAACGTTCGCTCGTGAGACCCTTTCAGCCGCTCAAAGTCTCTCTCTGTCCCATAAACTCTCTCTATGTCAGTCTTTTTGTCAACATCGCAGAAGGTTAACCATTTGCACCAATGATAACAATAATCTGTCACCTGTGTTGATGTACAAGATGTACAAAAATGCTGATCTGTGTCTTCTTCGTATCTCACCCTGTGCAGTACGCAGTAGGTGTAAATAGACGTATTGTTTCAGCCATGATTACAGTACAGCATTTGGGAAAACGCAGCACACTGAACAAAACAGGCAGGCTGTTCTGAAGAATATCAACATCTCTTTCATTTCTTTGGATCCTTCTTCTGATTTAATACCCTTGAATGATAAGATTCCTCTGATGCTGTGGAGGCTCTCGAGAGACAATGGATTATGTCCTACGGTGCAACTACAAAAATGTCGGGAAAAGCCTACTGAAACAGCATTCAGGGTATGTGCACCAGCACAAATGTTTACTTCTACAAGTATGCCGTCAAGAGATTACATGTTTAAAATCCAATTAATCGCACACTTGTATGCAATTAATCACACTTTTGTACTTGTACTACTTTCCACAAAGTTGTAACGGATGTTTACTTTGGTCAAATCTTGGAATCCATGCACAATCAGCATATCGAATGTATACATTCACAAACTACTTTAGTAGATTTTCTTCATCCTTGAATAATATTCTTCTGCTGTTATATTTGTTTGAGGATATCGAATAGAATCTATCAACTAAAGGTTAAGATGTCAATGTCAAGATATGTCAAGAAGACAAAGTTAATTCATTTAGAAGGGAACTATTCTGTCATCATAATGGGACTTATTGACAGTGTGACAACTCATTGTGAGCTAAGCACTAATTAAATACGTTTGCCTAGACACGAGCTGTTTGAAGCGCATGCCCGCTGACATGTGTAACTTCTCTTCCTCCAAGATTGGCATCAAAATCCATGCGGCTCCTCGCGCTTGTGCCCCCAAGATACCACGCCAATTATTTGTCAGTGTGGGAGAAACCTATTTGTGAAAGCCCTTCTTCCTATTTGTGCGGGCCATCCCAGCGGTGCTGCATCCTTCCGGCTTTCAGACTGGACAGTTGACAGAGAAGACATGGTCATCATCGCTGTGACCCTCCGGGGCATTCTTTGGCTGTAGGAGGGATGTGACATCGCAGTTGCCCCTACAGAGAGAATTCAGTCCAATTTGGGGGAGTTAACAAATCTGTAAAAGAACACCCATGGCTCTATCAAACTCCATCCTACTGCATTCACAGGTGGAAAACATTTTGTGCTCAATGATGATGCTTTAAGAGATGCACATTTGCAAGTTAATCCTCCTTTCAGCCACCTTTCATTTTCAAGCAGCATTCCCTTCAAGTTCATTCATGAGGTGACTAATTGGAAACATTTCTGGCTTTCAGTGTGGCATCCAGTTTCTCTCTGTCATTTCCTAAATAGATGAAAACTATTTGAAGCAAAGGCGAATAAACTGCAATTGGCCTCATTTGGAAAGGTGTAAAATAGGAATTTTCTGAGGTAATATACCAGTGGATCATTTGATCATCTGTTCTTTTCACACAATATTACTCTGAACACAACATTTGGAATACACAGAGAGGGTGGGCTGTCAGTGGCCACTGACAAGCATGAGTGATTGGCATTTCAGTGTGCATTTTCTCTGCCCTAATCAATGAACACTCTCTAGTGCAGTGGTTCTTAACCTTGTTAGAGGTACCGAACCCAACTTGTTTCATATGCACATTCACTGAACCCTTCATTAGTGAAAAATAAAGATTTTTTTTTACAAATTCAAGACATAAAAAACACATTTATTAAAAGCAGAAAAAAGTAAACACAATTAGTGTAAGAACAGTATAAAGTATACATTTTAAAATTGTGCACAAAATGAACCAGCCAGTGATGGCCAAGCGGGCATGTCATAACTAATTGACATGTTGAGTCGGGTGTGCCTTAACCCCCATGGCAGAGGCTCTGTCGAACCCCTGAGGCTGATTCACCAAACGCCTCGGGTTCGATCGAACCCAGGTTAAGAACCACTGCTCTAGTGGAAGAAGGAGGGTATTTTGTATAAAAGTATCCAAGGAAAAACCAGCAAACTCAAGGAGGTTGCAATTGGTGGGGGTACAACAGTGTATGGGCAAGTGTAATACGGCAAAAATGGGGATACTGTACGATTATGTAAGAGAGCAGCCACACGCGATGAAGACATCCATGAAAGGCAAAGCCAACCATGCGACCATTGGAAACACCAATGAGCCTCCATTTTTTGTGTGCAATTTTTGCTGGAATTAATCTCATTTGCTCACAGCATCCATCAAATAAAAGCTGCTCATACTTTTCTTTGCGCAAGTGAGCAAAATACCGGTACGTTTCTTTAGTTCGGACCAGTCTGACTGGATTTGAAACCACTGCCAAAATGAGGCAGGCACAATCATGCAGCTCTGCAGATAATTTAGCGCGATAATATCTAAAATGTACTGCTCTCACTTTGCACAGGAGGGTGGGGGGGGGGGGGGGGATCAAACATTTCTGCTTTATTTCCTCCCAAATGGTGGCATATTATTGAAATGTTTGCTTTACTGTATGCGCCTAATGACAATGAGTGCATGAAGCACATTATATCAATCGAGAATTTGATCCTCTCCTCTTTCATCTATAACTGCTTCAGACAACAAAGTGTATGCAGAAAAGTGGTGAAGATTGCACAGTCGTCTGTGTCCTATGTGTTGTGTTGTGTTATTTTTGTTATTTTGACTTCAAAATGGCGCCGCGTGAGTGGCTGGCTTTCCAGCAGCTCCTATATTTTGTTGTTCTACTTCTTCCTTTCATAACTTTGCTGCTGTGAATCGGGAATTTCTCCATTGCGAGACTAATAAAGGTTTTCTTATCTTATCTTATCTTATCTTATCTTATTAATAAAAGAGTAGCTATTATCTTATTAATAAAAGAGTAGCTATTTGAGTAACTATTTGTTAGAAGTTTTGTTTCTGGCAACTGACTGATTGCATTGTGGGTGCTCTGATGTGCACCAGATTAATGAGCATGTGCTGAGCGCAGTCAGGCAGAATATATGGCAAGCAGACCATGAAAACATGGTTACAGGGCGATACTGTTCCATTTTGGCAACTTTATAAATATCCTGATAAGGTTGTGTGGCTCTGCAAATGTCACTCTTAAACCCTTTGTTTCTGTTCTTTTGATTCAAAGGTAGCATCAGATGACAATCAACTTCCTCTGTTACAGAATGCCAAACAAGAGGAATATGAACAAAAACAATGGCCTTATTCAAAACAAAACAACCTATCATGAATCCTGAAGTCATCAAGCATGAAATTAATAGGATAGTGGATTGTAGTATGTGGAGGCCAAAGGTTGAATATCAAGAGACGTTTTTTTTCTTTTTTTAAATCAGCAAAACCACTTTTGAATGATGACAAATACCAAAAAAATGACAAAAGCCTGAAGGGGCATTTAGCCTAATTCATATTTAAAATATCCCAGTGCCCCTGACAGTGAGGACAGAGAAAGCCAATTGTACAGCAACATGGGTTCATCAGTTGATTGAATTCATGTCCACCGATCTAGTCATGAATATTTACTGTACATTATTATTTAGTATGATTATTATTATAGGGGAGAATTCAACACTCACTCTCCACTTTGTGTTGTACACGTCACACAGATCAAGCATGCAGGTGTGCAAGGAGGGATTCATTGTGAAATAGGTGTGCAGAGTGTCGCGCCACTTGAGCTGGGATGGCGGGACCAATGTCTTGCTCAAGGACACCTCGATGGTAGCCAACGAGTAGACGAGCATTCCTCTAACAACTAATTGCCATTTTTACATTTTCCTCTGCAGTAGTTCTTGTTGGGGTTGGAGCGGCCTCCTCTACCCCGCGTGTTCTTTGAATTTCGGACGAGGAGAATGTTGGTAATCCAAATAAAGGCTGTAGTCGATGAACAGTTCCTTCGAAGCTTTTAATAACGGAATATTCCGGGCACCCGTGAATTACAGACAATGGCTGCGCGTCACGAGTGCGAAGCAGGAAGAGATGCACATCATTTTTATACCATCAGAAGGGCGGTACAGTACCGAGACACAAAGTGTGATATCCTAAACCGTTTCTAAGCTTGGCACATTCCAAAGTTTGTGCGTCTTCAGCAGGGAGTATTCCAATTCTAGGTGATGATTGTTACAAGGACGCAAAGCTACACTGCGGGCATGGGAAAGTTATACAGCATGACGAAATATGAGCAGAATACAGACTTCACTCCCAAACAAAACCCATTTCGTTCAACTCCAAAGACCAAGTCCTGACAGACCAACCACCCTTAAGGAAACATTCCTGATGCCTTGCCATGCATAGAACAGAGGTGTGAGTTAATGTGTCGTGCGACACATTTACTTGTTTAATTCATTTTGAAACGTGAACTGTTTGAGATTATATGATGATGCAATTGTCTTTTGATTATGTGTAGTCCAGGACAGGTATATGAACACGACTATCTCGGATATTACGATTGGGGCCCGGAGAGAGAGAGAGAGAGGGGGGGGGGGGGGGGGGTGATGGCAGGGGAAATGCGATTCTGACTTCCAGCGTTCTTAGTGTAATTCTGCCCTCTAGTGGATACATACCTTACTCCAGCAAGAACTAAATTGAACTATGTAATTATGTAATTTAACAGACATTATAGGACCCATATTGCTGAATTCGTGAGTGTGATTGGCGTTGACGCCCCCTCCCCGCCCACCACACACACATACACACTTTCCAAAAATTTCCACTCGGGAACTATTGCTATGCTTCATCTTTTGTTGTGTGTTTTTGGTTTTTCTTTGCGATTAATTTTCTTTTGTTTGTTTGTTTGTGGTTTTTTGATTTGCCGTTGTGTTTTGTCTTTGATGTGTTTTTGGTTGATTGTTTGGGATTCAGTTTCTTTTATTTGTTTTTTGCTGATTTGCCATTGTCTTTTCACTTTTGTTTTTGTGTTTTGCTATTTGTGTTTCCAATTACCTTTTTTGTTTTGTTATTTGTTTTTAATTGCACTGCAGGACAACCACATATTGAAACATCGACAAACTCGTCATTACACGTGACTTATATGGTTATGCTTATTCATTTCTGATGTTTCAGGATGGATAATCTTCTAGTCTACATATGCACTAGTTTCAAACAGCACTGTGGTTACACTTTTTATGTGTGTTTAAAAAATGAACAAATGTTATCATTACTGTTGTTAGTGCTGTACAGAATGGGACTGAAAGAGGGAATATTTGCAACAGCCTTGCTTCATCCATCCATTTTCCAATCTGTTTATCCTCACAAGGGTCGCGGGCGTGCTGGATCCTATTCCAGCTGTCTTCTGGCAGTAGGCAGAGTACACCCTGAACTGGTTGCCAGCCAATCACACATAGACGAACAACCATCCGCGCAAAGGACAATTTTGGAATGTGGGAGATAACTACGCAACCACGAAAATCCATGCAGGCACGGGGTCTAAGGCACGGGGAGAACATGCAAACTCCACACATGAAGGCCTGAGCTGGACCCTGTACCTCTGTACTGTGAGGTCGCCCCTGCGATATACATTTCGTAAGAAATAAACAAAATTGGGCGGCCCAGTGGTCGACTGGTTAGCGCGTCTACCTCACAATGCAGAGGTACCGGGTTCGATTCCAGCTCCGGCCTTCCTGTTTGGAGTCTGCATGTTCTCCCCGTGCCTGCGTGGGTTTTCTCTGGATACTCCCGTTTCCTCCCACATTCCAAAAACATGCACGGCAGGCTGATTGAACACTCAAATTTGTCCCTAGATGTGAGTGTGATTGCGGATGGTTGTTCGTCGTATGTCTACCATTGCCTAAATCTACCTCCTCCGAGTCTGCAGCTGGATACTCTTGTGCGATTGGCTGGCAACCGGTTCAGGGTGCCCCCTACTGCCCGAAGACGGCTGGGATAGGCTCCAGTACGCCCCTTGTGAGGATAAGGATAACTGCGGTCGGATAAAGCGGATCAGAAAATGGATGGATAAACAAAATTGTGAATAACGTCAAAATATGAACAGAGTAACTTTGTTAATTGGCAAGCTACAATTGAACGTTTTTTGAACTACTCTTTCAAGCCGTTTTTTACGTTTGGAATGAGTCAATCGTGAAAAAAGTGAACTTGTGTCAAGGGAAGGCGTGCACGCAAGGGGCGTGGCCATCAAGAGGTCAAAGTTGAATCCGCTCTAGCTTTTGTGCGAAGCAGCAGAGTGGAGTCCCATCGAAGCGCGGCGTCTCTTCCCTCTTCCCCAGATCCTTTTCAAAGTCCCTCCCGAACCTCTCCCCCTTCTTCCCTTGTCACCCTACCCAACCCCTGGACACACATTGACGGACGGTTTGGGTAAGAGATCCAAGCACGGCACTATATGCTCTTTGTCGCTGTTTTTCTTTAGCTTTGCTAGGAGACTGGGGCACAGCGAGAACTCGGTGCTTCTCAGTGCGTTCGAAGGCCGCGGGTTGAGACTATTTCCTGGAGGAGGGGACGTTTAAGCTAGCAAGCCGGATGGAAAATTACCGGTTATGCTAACAAATCTAGTGAGTGTGCTAGCTCGTGTCTGCTGCTTATGGTGTTCTCTTCCTATGTTATTGATAAAATCCCAGTAGTTATGCGTAAAATAAGTCTTGATGTTAATTAAGATACGACGTGGTGTTAAACTTGGCTATCTGCTTGCGTGACAGACATATTGTCATTGACAGACTTGCCTTGGAGTGGGGGTGTTAGTTTCTCACTCGGAGCCCCCCCCCCCCCCCCCCCGCTGTCCGCTAAGAAGCACTTGGCACGAAGGCACGCGAATCCCAAGTGATCTAAACAAGTGTTTACACATGCAATAACAGCGCTGTGCATGTAGCATATGTCGTTTCTGCTCCTTGGTACCATGAAATAGTCGGCGCCCTACGCAGACAGTGGCTCATTGTACTGCCGTGAATGGATGGACTCGTGCCAGTCCAATGTGCATTACAGCAATTAAATATCTCTATTTCTTTCGCTGCTGAAGTGCTTTGTCACGACAGAGGCAGCTTCAGCTTGTACACCTGCACAGAGAGCATCTTCGTGGTCAAACACAACTTCTGATGCGGCTACGTGTAGTTGTCTCTGACTTTGCTCCTCTCCACGCTCTTGCAGGCATTTGGCCTGTGACCAAAGATTCACTCCTGTCTGTCACATCCAGCTGCATCAATGGACTCAAGTCTGGTTGAAGGAGGACTAAATGTCACTCTAACTATCAGGTTACTCATGCATGGAAAGGTGAGTGTGGATGCATGCACTGCTTCATCATTTATATTAAAAGTAACATGTCCCTGAATGTTCCTTTTCCGTCATTCTTTTAGGCAATATGTATCAACATTAATACTGGATCATTGGCACCTGATCCCTTCAAGAAAAAGTTTTTAAGCCGTTGTAATGCGGCATGCCCTCGAACATGCCAATGTTTATTTCTGCCTTGTTTTCTGGTCTATTCTGCTACAGCGCAATGCTTTATGGCCTTGTCAAGTCTTGCCATAATTTAGATAGCAGTCCTACCTATTTCAAATCTCATTTTATTCCTTCAAAAGGCATTTATGGTGGCAGTACCTGACAAATGCACCCAGTAAGGGAGTCTCCAAAAGGCAGTCTATGACAAGCTCAACATTGCATCATGTCCAAAAAGCGTGATCAATCCTCCTTCAAATTTATGTCCATTGTGTATACATGTTAAAATCTTAGTCTGAAAATATGAAAGCGAAAGTTGTAATGTTTCTTAATTGAATGTCATAAATTGCCTCTTCTGTTGCCTCAGAGAAAAAACGGACGGTTGCAGTTGCTTTATGGAGGATGGGGCTGGCTACGTTCACCAGCTCCTGCTGTGATAAATGTCTTTTTTGAAGGAAGAAAATGAATCCTAACATGGGTGCTATCTAAATTATGCCAATACTTAATGATGCCATATATTATATTAACTCATTGAATACCACCCGTTTTCACTGGAGCAACCCCCTCAATCCCTCACATTTTACTGAATTTTGACTGATTTGCAAGGCCCACAGAATTTTCTGTTCTATGGCTATATATACATGCAACCTGTCAAAAGAAAGGTGAGACTCTCTTCTTTCAGCAGAAAAAAAAGTTTGTTTCTATCTTTCTCCGTTCGTTGGCAATCAGCATTAGAAAACTGCTAAGTTTTATGGGAAAGGCCAATTTTCTGCAGAAATCCAGAGAAAATGAGCTTTTTGTAAAAGCATGCATTTCAAGCATCATTTCAAGTTTTACACTATTTTTTGCTTTTGTGACAGCTCAAATACCTCAATAATGTGTTCCTCCTACAAAAGAACATTACAAATAATGTTTTTGTAGCAAAATAATTTATTTGCACACAACAAAACTATTGAACTATGAACAAAAGTGCAGCTGTGGAGAAGATGGTTTTTGGCTTCCATCCAGTTTGTCACCATCGATTCATCCCACCACGTCCAGATGCACGACCTATAAATTATAGAAACATAAAAAGTTGCAAATATATCTTGCTGCAGAGTGAGGTACAATAATTTTATTTACCTTTCTTTCCACCACCAAAGCGAGGAGTCGTCATCTTTTGGCTTCTGGTTGGACAATCTGTAATTTATAGAAGTAATGTACAATTACCACACTTTTATTTTTCTATTTTTTTATTGTTGCTTTCCACTTACATTTCAACATCTCTCACACACACACATACATGCTCGCACACTGATATTTACACCATTCATTCCACATTGCTCAGCATCCAATTTGAAATGAAATGGAATATGAATTTAACACTAGTGGTTTTAGCAGAGCTGAGCGGACCAAATGTGTCCTGTTTTTTTTTTATATATATTTTTTTTATTAAACCTATGGCGACATGCAAGTCAGCACATTTACGGCGCATATTTTCATCCACATCTACGAGACGCATCAACAGTACATAAATGATTAGTGTTACTGGCAACTTCATAGTATAGCGGGGAATGTAGCGGTACATAAAAGTGACTGAGGAGGCATAAGAAGTGATGAAGTTTTGAATGGGAACTTGCAAGCTAGTCAGCAGTTACCTCCTCGTTCCAGCGGCTCTGGCGAGGACTCTCAGCTGCTTTCCGTTATGTCCGAAGGCACACATTCGTCCGACATATCGGGATCCAAATCGCTCTCCAATTCATCGTTTTCGCCGTCGTCTACGAGACGATTCCGACGAATCGCTGACGTGTGCCCGGCGTCGGCCATGCGAAGCAATGCAGTCTCTTTGCCGTCATCGCTGGAAGTCGCCGGGGAGACGATTTGTGGGCGATGTGGGGCATCGGGAGGCACAAAATGCTCTGCCAAGCGATGATCGCTGACGTGGAGCAAGTTCATCTTCATCAGATGAACTCGAAACTCGGCGTGAGCTATGCGGGCTGCTTGTAGCACGCCATGTTTGTGCAGGCCGACGTTCATTTGACGGGTGCCGCTTTCGATTACGTGACCGAAGCATCATTTTTTCTTCCACACATCTCCTTTGTTGTTTTGTTTCGAGGACGCTTTTATACCGAAAAAAAATCATTTTTAGTTAGTTATTTCCTTTTCTCCGTCGTCGCTAGTTGCTAATGTTCCAATCCACTATCCACATACGCCCCTCCTTCACTGTACGCCCTTTCTACTACTTCTGCGGCGTGATCCTGGTTGATATTTGCACCACTGACACCCGATGGCCATTTTTTTGCTATTTAACATTGCCGTCAAGCCTTATCCTGTGGTGAGAAGTTGCATCGGACTCTCTTGCACCCTCCCCCATGAAAACACGTGATTGACGTATTAATACGTCATGGGGAGGGAACGGCTATGCGCTAATTGACGTATTTATATGTCAAAGGGTGTAAATGAGTTAATATGAAAATAGACAAGGAAACAGGTCAAAAAATGAACAGTGGCGCGTTACAGAACGCGCTTCATCACAGACCTTATGTGAATGGCTCAAAAAAGCTCAAGATGGGGCTGTGCAGGATATGTCATTATTTTGATACTTAATTGACTTAAACTTTTTTCAGGGAATCGGATGCCATTGATATTTGCACTGTTCATGTTGATACACACTGCCTCATAGAATGAAGGAAAATGCACGTTGAGTGGGATGCTCCTTAAAGGATACTTGTCGCTCAGTGCACTTATAATTTACTCTTTGCATTTTTGTCATCTTGTAGGAGGTTGGAAGTATAATTGGCAAGGTATGTGATTTATTATTTTTTTTACCTTTAGCTGGGTATGACTTACTGTACATCTAACGCACCAGTTTTGTTTTGGAAATGTTATTTGTCTGCACGACAGAAAGGAGAGTCGGTGAAGAAAATGAGAGAGGAGGTAAGATACAAGAAAACAATGAGAACACGCCTCATGATTTTGCGTCATCATTTGCCACGTGGCTCATCTGTGCCTGCAGAGTGGAGCTCGCATCAACATCTCTGAGGGGAACTGTCCAGAGAGGATCATAACGCTGGCAGGACCCACCACCTCCATCTTCAAAGCGTTCTCCATGATCATCGAGAAATTGGAGGAGGTTTGAATGTGCAAACTCCATTTCATAAAGACGCAAGATTCCGCTGGTGACCTTGAAAATGAACATTTGGCTTTCTCCCTTAGGACATCAGTACCTCGCTAACAAACAGTACAGCCACCAGCAAACCACCAGTCACCATGCGCCTTGTTGTGCCTGCCAGCCAGTGTGGCTCACTCATCGGCAAAGGGGGCTGCAAGATCAAAGAAATTAGAGAGGTGGGACGTCGTCATCTGACTGTCAACTCCATCATTAGTGTTGGTCCGCTGAGCTCGCTCAAGAGTGTCTTCTACCAATCGCAGTGCGTTTTGCATAAGAGACGAATGGCCATTGAGAGGATTCAAATGAAGGTCTTTGCAATGAATGCAAATAAAATGTGATAATGCCATATTTTATATTTTTAAGATTAAGATATCCTTTATTTGTCCCACAATGGGGAAATTTACAGTCTACAGCAGCAAGATTGTGGGTAGAAGAAGAAAGAAGAAAAAAAACAAAGCTTTTTTTTTTTTTTTTTTTGCATTCACAGATAGAGGTACGGTGGCTGTGCTATTTACCAATGTTTGTCACATCATTTCATTTTTTATTCAGCAACCTGACAGCAGTCGGTAGGAACGAGCGGCGGTATCTCTCCTTGCAGCGCGGGTGTAACAGTCTCTGACTGAAGGAGCTACCTAGTGCTGTCAGGGCGCGCTGGAGGGGGTGGGAGGGACTGTCCATCATAGCTTTTAGCTTAGCTAGCATCCTCCTGTTGCCCACCTCCTTAAGAGTGTCTAAAGAGCAGCCCAGGACAGAACTGGCCCTCCTGACCAGTCGCTCCAGTCTCTTTCTGTCCCAGGCCGAGATGCTGCCTGACCAGCAGACAATGCCATAATGGATGGCCGAAGCCACCACCGAGTTATATAAAGTTTCCTACGATTAGAAACCATGCCCCAACTAATTGACTGGTGTGTTGTCTCCTGGAATAAATATCTGCCACATCCCAAATAGGCACCCTTCCGCCACTCATACAAAAGTAGTATAATTCACCAGTTAGCTGCAGTAACCATTGCTCTGAGATTTCTTGCGGTACATGTCACTCATCTCACCCACCACTCTGAAGACAAGCGATAGGGCTGCAGGATAAATGTTATTATTAACCAAGTTGGCCTTAGTACAGACCTGCAATGAGTAAATACATGCCCCCGGACTCTACGTGAGGTATTGAGAAGCAAAATATAGGCTTAATGATTTGTAAACTCTTGGCTAATTCATGGTGTCTTATCTCAGCCTTTATGCCGCTGTCAAAATGGTTTTGTTTATTTTTTTACATGGGTGTTTGTGTGTTCACAGTCAGCAGGAGCTCAGGTACAAGTAGCAGGGGACATGTTGCCCAATTCAACAGAACGCGCCATTACCGTTGCAGGGACGCCACAGTCCATCATTGAGTGTGTCAAGCAGATCTGCGTTGTCATGCTTGAGGTAAAAGAATACTGAATGGAAAAAAAACTTTGAGATGCACTTACTGTTTGTTTTTTCTTAATAATTTTTAAAATTATCTTTGAAGTTTACTGTTCTGCTGTGTCTGTTTCCCCAGTCGCCTCCAAAGGGAGTAACCATCCCATACCGACCCAAACCCTCAGGCTCTCCTGTCATCTTTGCAGGTGGTCAGGTAGGAATTTCTCTGTTCGGTCCTCTACATTAGTTGTTCTCTAACTACATTCCCCAAATTCATACCTACAAGTCCAGGAACAGCGTGCCAATAAAGCAAACAAACCAAACCAAGTACTTCTCCCTCTCGAAGCTTTGGGCCAATCAAAGGCTTCAAAATGATTGTGATGTATCGCATAAATCCAGGCTCAAAGTCTCATTACGTTTTTGACTGCCCCTCGTAGCTTATCGCTGGGTTGCTAACATTGACCGTGCTTTTGTAAGATAGCTCCTTTTTATGATTGCAGGGCAAGTCAGCTTACAATGATGGCTTACTATTTAATTCAATTTAGTACGATATCTGTGTGGAAAAGTAAAAAAAAAAAAAAAAAAAGAGTATTCCTTCAGCATTTAAGAGTACAAGTAATGGTGATGTTTAATTGAAGCAACACTTCAACAGTGATGCTAAGTTTGAAGCTGTCAACTTCTAACACATCTGTCCTTTACATACAAAAGAGCGATCCGTGAAAATGTCGGCAGAGTGTGAAATTGACTAAAGTTACTTTTTTTTGTCCCCCTCAGACTAATAATCCCATTTCTTTGGGGGGTAAAGTTGCCACTGTAGCACTTTGTTGTGTGCATAGCTCTGTTTTGTGAATTCCTCAAGGACACTGTCCAAACCTCCTAAGTGCTCTTCTCTCCTTGCAGGCGTACGCTGTCCAAGGACAGCACACCATTCCTCAGCCTGATGTAAGTGAAGGGCCATCTGTAAGTGATGCAATATATTTGCATTTAATGTCTGCAAGGAATCTAAATTTGTGTCACGACCTATGGCGAAATGATCCATTTCATATGTCCCTCACATTGTCACTGGGCTGTAAAAATCAACATGATATGAGTTGTAACGTTTGCCGTCTGTCTGTCCTTCTGTTGGCTTCGCAGCTCACCAAACTCCACCAGCTGGCCATGCAGCAGAGCCCCTTCCCCGTTGCGCACAGCAACCAGGGCTTCCAAGGTAGGTGGGCAGTCACCGCTTTCGAGTTGTCATCATGCATTCTTCTGCTTGACGGGGCTTTCTTTGCAACTCTGCAGCTGGGATGGACGCCTCTGCACAAACTGGCTCGCATGAACTCACCATTCCCAACGACGTAAAGCCCAACTGTTTTCAGTCACATAAGCTTTGGGCAACTAACGTCTTTCCGAGATTTCAATCTATGCTCCCATTCCTGATGTTCACCTAGCTCATCGGCTGCATCATTGGCCGTCAGGGCGCAAAGATCAATGAGATCCGTCAGATGTCGGGTGCTCAGATCAAAATTGCCAATCCTGTGGAGGGTTCCACCGACAGACAGGTCACCATCACTGGCTCCCATGCCAGCATCAACCTTGCCGAGTACCTGATCAACGCTCGGTAAGGCATATTTGCCCACACGTTTTCTTTGTTCTTCCAAAATTCTCATGCTTAAAGAGTTTAAAATGGTGAGTTTGAAGCATCCTGCTTTTGTTGTTCTGCACACAGGCTGTCCTCTGAAGCCACTGGACTCGCAGCCAACTGACGTGGTGGTTCCTCATCAGCATCTAATATTGCCCCCGCCCCGACTTTTTACCAAGAGGTCCCTTATTGAACTTCATGCAAAAATACTATGAACTCATGATCTCCTTTACTTTGGGTTCTATATGCCTCGGTTGTAACTATGGCAACATCACGATCAAGGTATTCTATTTATTTATAAAGTTTGAAATTCCCATTCCAATAATTTCTAAAGACTTCTGGTAATTTTTTTTCTGTATATCCTTATGGTCTTGATCAAGGTTCAAATGTTTTAGAAAAATCTGAAAATGCATAAATCTTTTTTATGTCAGATTTTTCTTAGAAAATGTAAAAATTAAGAAAAAAAACACTCAAATTATAGACGGACTGTTCTTTACCCTCCCTTTTGAATATATTTATTTTTATTTAAGACGGCTCCTTGTAAGAAGAGAATCTATTGATATTTGGAGCTGTGCTTCTTGAGCAATGCATTATGGGTTTGACGGGTTTTTAATGGGTCAAGGCCTCAGTTGAAGTTGAACGCAGGAGGGGGGAATAGAAAAGTTTGCCATTGTATGAATTTTAATCTGTTTGGTCTCACCTCAGAGTAATTGTCATTCCTGTGTTTCATCAGTTTCAGTTCTTGATCGGAAATTTTGACGATTGTTTTGTATTGTATTATGATGTGGGCGGGTGGGTCTTTGTTGCCAGGAACGGGCCTGAATGAGAGGAAAATATTTTATTTCCGAAATTACTAAAGACCACACTAATGACAATGATAACGTTTGAAATGGTTGTTTTAAATAGAGAAAATATTTTTTTTAACTGCTGGGCTGGGGAATGCTGCAAGACTATAAAAGTCATGTTGGTATTTAATAGTATATTATTATGCTAAGCTGTTAACTTATGATAAACTAGAAGGAAATTTAATAATAGAATAACACTAATATCCTGTTACCCTTATTTTTTTGTTTTTTGCCTGGGTCAGATTTTTTATTTTATTCTTTGCAGGATGAAGAAACTCACATTTTGTGCACGATTTCAAACTATTATAGATCCGGGTGCAATTAAATTGTTGAAGATAAAAATGCAGAAATTAAAAACATGTGAGATGCTTAAACACACCTTTTGTTGTAATTACCTATTCGTTGGTCGTTCAAGCTCTGGTCAGAAGCATAGATATATGCATCATGGGTGAGAATCTCATTTTGAACATGTAATTATTCTACCCGCCTTTTCAGCCTTTAGTGACAATACAACAAGCATTTTTAATTAGTACACACACACACACAAAATCTGTGCACGGGTTTCACTCAAATTACATTTTTCATTGGTCTACATAGGCTCATTATAAAAACTGGATCTATATATGGTTCGTACTTCAATACTAATATTTGGTTAAATTTCCCTGACCAACACATTTCAACTTACAGGGGTGGGCAACTCTGTTCCTCGAGGGCTGCGTTCCGGCATGCTTTAGATGTCTCTCCTCCAACGCTCCTGTTTCAAATGATCAGGATGGTCATCAGGCTTCTGAAGAGATGGCTAATTAACTGCTCATTTAAATCATGTCTGTTGGAGGAAGCAGACATCTAAAACATGCAGGAAGGCGGCCTCAGAGGACCGGTGCTCGTTCGGCGCCAGGGCCAGTGCTGTGCTTAGTTGGTGCTTCACAAGTTCTTAGGAAGAACATGTTTGTTTTTCCACCGGCATAGTTGGAGCTACATCATCGTTAAGCATCCAGACGTCATTGCTCCCGTCGATGTTTACCCAAGAATGACTGCGCTATTAATAATAATAATTCTAATAATGTGCTCTGCGAGGCAACTTAGCATAGCATTGATTATACTTGTACTGTATGTAACAATCAGGAACTTGCAATCAGCAAATGCTTGGAACTTTCTTAATCATTATAGATCAGTGGTTCTTAACGTGGGTTCGACAGAGCCTCTGCCATGGAGGTTAAGACACGCCCGACTCAACATGTCAATTAGTTATGACACGCCCGCTTGGCCATCACTGACTGGTTCATTTTGTGCACAGTTAAAAAATGTATACTTTATAATTATATTAACTATGTTTACATTTTTTATGTTTTTAATAGATGTGTTTTTCTATGTCTAGGATTTGTTTTAAAAAAAGGTCATACTTTTTATTTTTCACTAATGAAGGGTTCGGTAAATGTGTACATGAACCGGTTGGGTTTGATACCTCGAACAAGGTTAAGAACCACTGTTATAGATGATCACGAAGCTGGCTGCGAATTAGAAATCACCTGTTACCCGGGTACACAATTGCTCTTCTGGGACACAATTGTGCCACAGTTCACCACTCAACAGTTTTTTGCAAAACTTCAGTGTGACCAGGGAGTTATTCCCTACATCTGCGATCATCATGATTACCCCGCCTCCTGACATAGTTGGTGCCAGAGACTGAAGGGCCATTTTAAACACCAGAGCATTAAGAGCTGAGAGACCAATTTCGGTGGTGGTATAAGAAAGAACTGGTGCTAACCTGGGCACTGACTCGGAACTAGCAGTAGTACAAGCACGGTGGAAAAGGGCTAATCGATCAGCCACTGCAGGCCCAAACACAGGAAAAACAAAACACACACAGACTCTTAACAATACATTATTTGTTTATTGCAGCTCGTTAATTTTTCTTTTGATATATTTCCTATATTACAGGTACAATGTGCAATGCAGTATAAAAACAAGACATTTCTATTCAAAGGATACTTAACATTTCAATGAGTGACCACAGAGAAGTGCTCTATATACTTTACCAGGCTACTCCTGCAGAAATCTTAAAGGGTCATGGGGGATTGTGGAGGTTTTTATGAAGGCGACCACCGGAATGAATCCTTTAAGTTAATTACAAAAGCACATTCACGTGTATTAGCACCTACCCCACTGTTGCTGCTTGGAGAGAGTTGACGCCTACAGTAAGTCATTGTCCTGGTTCTTTGCGTTTCAGAGGAAGTTGTCACTGTGAGTGCAGTTACTACTTTATCCTCCCCAAAGACAACGCTTGGGAATTATACCCACGCAATGACAAGCATTTCCTTCCGAGTGAACCGAAAGGTCTCCATTCCAACACAAATCTGATGACCTTTGTAAAAACCTCACGCAAGTCTCATGCGCTAGAAACTTTGCAGGAATTGTTTTGCAATTCAAACCTACTAAGAAACCCCAATCACGCATCATGACTGGAGACTCGTTCCAACCCCCCCCCCCCCTTTTTTTCTTCAGTGCTAACATTTATTAACATAAAGAACAGAGAAAATACTTTCAGGATTAAAAAAGTGTAAACTTCCACAAAATATAAAACAGATACATTCGAATCGTAAATTATAAACATATAGTCATGCATTTGTTCACAGGGCTGCAAACCATTCTTAGATTTTATCTCATAAATAAATTTTTTCACGTGGCATGTCGAGATTATTTACATTATTATTTATTTGTATTTTAATGCATGGAGTGTATGGGAATGCTGCCAGAGTGGGTGTTAGTGAACTAAATGACTCGTAGTGGTGACCTATTTTGACTACAAAGAGTAAACTCTGAATTTCCCAAACTGACAAAAGAAAACCAAAAGAATGTCAGGTTATGAAAAATGTGTGTCATGTGGTGCCGGTTTCCCAGCCAGTGTACGTGGGAGCCCTCGTAACTTCGCTAAAGACGTGATCCCTCATGACATGCTGCACCAGCTCGACTGGTGCACTGTGACGGTTCGGTGTACGGTGATTCGAGGTATTTAAGTCCAGGTGTCTATGGGGGTCCTGTGTGAGACGACTGTGGTGCCCCTTGATTGGTTTGAGGCGGCGGCATCCACGCTCCAGCACTGGGGGGTCGGCTTGGCTCTCCGCTGCCCGACTGGTCCAGCTCGGCGCTGTCGCAGTCCGAATCGTCACAAAGGACTCGACCCTGAGGACAGAGGGGAAGACGTCCCTAACACTTCTCAGGAAGTAGATATGCAGATCCCTGGAACTGCCGTACCTCATTTGGATTCTGCTCGCTTTCCAGCTTTGCTTTGGCCTGACCCAGCATCCCGTCTCTCTCTGACAGGCCATCGGAGGCCTGCGCGGGATCCGTGTTGTCTGCTGGGATCTCTGAGCCCTGAGAGAGGAGATCGTCACTGCGGTAGTCTAACCTGTCATCCGTGTTAGTGCTGACTACGTCAGGGGTGCCGCTGTTTGAGTGGTCTGTCGTGTGGCCCTCCTCGCCGTCCGAAACGGACAGGTTCTCTGAGCTGAAGGTTGACACCGACTGACACTTGGTGATACTCGTCGGACGTCTGCGGAATGCAACACAGTTTGGGATCAAAATTATCATTTGAGAAAACTTATCACTTGAAAACTTATCAGGGAAGATGACTCGCTCATTTCACAGAAACTAAAGCGTGCAAGTTCCTCACCGTCTCCGCGGTAACTCAACTTCACTGTCAACTTCCCCCTCCTCCTCTTCTGATGACACTCCGCGCCTCTGTAGTGATCATCAGTTATGTATTGTTAAAAGATAAGAGCATATCCTGATTAATTCTCGGAACATGTTGTGTCCTCTGACCTGTTTTCGTGTAATGGCTGCCCTGTACAGAATGGCAGAAGGTGTGAGGTGCTGACCGCCACTTCCCCCTGAAGCCCCCCGGGACAACCTCACAGCACCTGCTCCATCCTCCTTATCCTCCCCGCCATCGTGGGGGAGGCGCGGAGATCCAAGCGATCCACGCCCTGCTGCTGCCCCCCTCCCACAAGGCGAGTCGGGGCTGCTGGAGAAGGGAAATGATGCTGCATCCTCGCTAGGGGTGTCGCTGCGTGGTGGAGTTTCTGTAAGATCATCCAGACCGGCAACCCCCACCTCTGATTCCCCTAATCCTGCAGAGGCGCTGAGGCTGCCTCCTCTTTCCAGCCCGCCGACAGGTGGATCCTTTTTTCCCTGGCCGCCCACTTCTAGCGTGGTGCAGATCAGGTCAGGGCTGGAAGAGGACATCTGCCTTTGCTGCTGCTCGTGGTGGAGGCCCCGCAAGGCTGCGGAGGGCTCCAGGAGCTGCTTTGAGGAATCAGTGGCCAGGCTGTTAACCTGGGCCACTGTCTCTCGATTGGGAGATGACTGATGGGCTTTCAGTCCTGAGAGATCTCCACTGCTGCCTTTTCCAGGTTTGCGGTGGCGTGTTTTGACCCTCCGAGACCGACTGGGAGAAGTGGAGCTTCTGCTGGGGCAGGTTGGGATAGTGACTTGCATTACAGAGGAATCAAGTTTGGGAATGATTACCTCAGACTTAAGGATGTCTGACCTGAAAAACAGGGAATGGGAAACAACAAATGAAATCTATAATCTTCACAGCCTGAGACCCAGTGTTTGGTTTAACAAGTGACATCGCACCGCTTTGCTGAGGGCAGTTTCTGTGGGACATTTCTCTTCTTGATGAGCTTGTCCACACTGTTGGAAGAGCTGCTCTGCCTGGAGCTGTGGTGCTTAAAAAACCCCGGATACTTCTTATCCAAGGACTGCTCCCTCCTGCAGATAAACAAGTGGCTTTGTAAAAACTGTCATCGTGAGCCAAAGACAGACTCTTTGAATGAATTTAGTCGAACCTCTGCAACTCTTTTTCTTTGAGCTCCAGCTGTAGCATGACAGCACTGAGTTCCATGTAAAGGTTGTTTGCCCTCTCCAGTTTCCTCTCATAGTGTTCGCGAATGTCTAAAGCATGTCTGACAAAAAAGAAAAAAGGCGGCTGATGTCATCGTGCATGTGCATGAGAGAATCCCAATCCTTGGCGCCTGGCATGCACTCAAGGCACACCATCCACCCACGGGGATGGACAAAGAAGTGACATAAGGAAAGGGTACAGACTCTTAGAAAAGTGGCCTGTTTCGTGTGCGCCACCAGTAAGGGCACAACCATTAAAAGGAAATGCTGTGTGCGCATTTAAAAAAAACAAACAAACCTGAGCTCTTCTCTGCGTCGGTTGATCAGCTCCTCATCGAGTCGGTGCAGACAAGTACCCTCAGATTTAATCTTTTCAAAGTGCTGTTTCACCTCCTCTCGCCATTCCGCCTGATGAGAGCACATTTTTGCTAAGCATCTGCGTCTAGTTAGAGTTGACTTGAGAGGTGGTTCTCTTTTGTTGGCAAACAACAGATCAGATGACTCAGCAAGACATGTGGGCGATTGGCTGTGTACATCTATATACTGTATGTGTATATGTACGCACACTACACTGGATGTACATTATATAGAAGCACTCCGATGTTCTTCAGCGGGCCAATATGAACCCCGACCTCATACGACACTTTTGGGATAAATTAGATTACACAGACACAGTCCAAAATCCAGGTCTCCCAGAAGATTAGAAGTAGTCCCAAAGACAGGGAGTGGAAGCCACTCCATATTTTGGAACAATTTGACAGGGTGGAGTAATGGCCATGGCACCAATGCAGTATGCTCTGTACTCTATGTCAGGGGAGTAAGACCAGCAGCAATACCTGGGACTTGAAGTACGTCTCCTGAGGAGTGGACAGAACGTCAGCTGATGCTATGTCCAAATGGAGAAGGATCTGACGGAAGGAAGGCCGATTCCTGGGTTTGCAGTTCCTGCAAAAGCCAAGGTTAAACACAATTGTGCAGTGTGTATACATACGCTGCATTTTAATATTAATCCCCCAATATTGGCCAATGTTGCATGCATGGCTCATAACCATTGTTTCAGCTCTTCTTGTCTCTGTTTATTTTTGCCCCTAATCCTCTCCTCACCCTTTACGCAGCCTCACTTCCGATATCCAATAATTTCTCACCAGCATTGTCTGAGGAGAATCTTGAAGCCATCAGGGCAGCTCTCAGGTATGGGCAGTTGCAGGCTGTTGTTTCCGACACCCCAGATGATGGCGGATGAATCCACGTCTTTGTAAGGGATCTCTCCGGTGAGCATCTCCCACAGCACCACTCCAAATGACCTTAAAGTCAGGTTAAAGCTTGAATACTGGTTTATACAGTCTTACGGAGGTCAAAAAGAGAGAGAAATTCATAGCGAACGTGATATCAAAAATCACTGCTAGCTCATTCAATCCCAGCCATTTTCACTGGAGCAACCCCCTCAGTCCCAGCGTTTTACTGGATTTTGACTGATCTTGCAAGGCCCACAGAATATTTGGTTCTAATACTATATAAACATGGAGCCTACCAAAATAAAGTTTGGACTCTCTTCCTTCAGCAGAAAAACATATTTTGTTTCTATCTGTTTCCATTCTTCAGCAATCGGCATTACAAAATGGCTAAGTTTCATGGAAATGGCGATTCCTGGGCAAAAAAACGGAGAAAAAGAGCTTTTTGTAAAGGCATGCATTTCAAGCACGTGAGGAACCACTGCCACCTACTGGTCGCTTTTTTACATGATTTACAATGCAAACCGCTTATTCTCTTTCAAAGATTGCATCAGACCCTCCTCCTCTCTATGACGCAAAAAAAAAGACTTTGACGTACAAGTACGTCCTTGGTAGGCGGGGCCTAATTTTAAAAAGACGTACAAGTACGCCTTGTGGAATGAAAGAGCTCATAGTAACACAGGCCAGATATTTATGTCTACAGAAATATACTTTCTTACACCTACCAGATGTCCACCTTTTCTGACACTGGCTCATTCCGGATGACCTCAGGAGCCATCCAGGCTACAGTGCCTGCAAAGGACATCTTTGTGCTCTTGTCACTGAGCTCCTTTGAGGTTCCGAAGTCGGATATCTTTACAAGGTCATCGTGTGTGATCAGCATGCTGAAAAAAAGTAAGCATCACATCCAGTTCTTGATAATACACGCCAGAATCGTTCATGTCTTTCGACCCACATTCCAAGCATGACACATTCCGCCATGTGTAAGTGTAAAATATTAGCTAGTAAAAATATCTACCGGTAGTTAGATGGGTGATGGTACGCTATAATTATGAGCATTCCAAAAATTATTATTTTTAAATACGTCTCAGCACTTTCTTTCGAGTGAGTTGGACAACCCATTGTAACACAATGCTGTTGCTTTGGGGTGTGACAAAAGGATCAAGGTCTTTCCAAAAGGCACCCTTAAAGTGGTATGTGATGAATTGGTGACTTACTTGGGGGATTTGAGGTCTCGGTGTATGATCTTATGAAGGTGTAGGTAGTTCATGCCTCCTGCAATGCCCATGGACCAGTCAACCAGGAGGGAGGGGGTGATTTTTCGATCTGCCCTCAGCACCTCATATAGTTGGCCTTGGGCACAGTATTCCATCAAGATACAATAGCAAGGAGCTTGGGTGCACACGCCCCTAGATGGCAACCCAGCGATTAGAGAAAAGAGAATGTTAATGGCAGACTGACGTGGATAAAGTATTTGAATGAAGGATAGAGGAGCTTCCCTACTTGAAAGTAATGATGTTGGGGTGCTTGAGTTTGCGAAGGTGTTTGATTTCAGTCTCCTTGATGTCTCGCACTTTCTTCACAGCCACATCGTCTCCGTGGAACTTGCCGAGGAAGACAGCACCTTGCGCCCCACTGCCCACCCACTGCAGGTCTGAGATTTCCTCAAAAGGAATCTCCCAGCACTCTGTTCAAAAGACCAGCGAGTAGAAACAACCTAAGCGTGATAAATGGGGGAATCACCAAGTATCTTTTAAATATCAGCAATATGTGTACAACAGCTGTCTGACTAGAAGCTTTTCTGGCCCACAATATGACATTTTCACATTTAGCCAATCGGTACAGGAAACAGTCAGATTGTACTTCACCATTGAACAGGCATCGTGCAACGCAGAGGCTGACATGTCAAAGAAACGAGAGTGACTAATTAGTCGACGGAGTAACATACTGTTCTGACAGACGGATGATATTGTGATATTCTGGTTATTGTTGTTCTTGTTAAAAGAAAATTGAAGCGAAAGCATCTGTTATCCCCACCATAAATAACAGAGTACTTGGCCACTAAAGAGGAACGCTCATGCACAAGCAGAGAGAGAAGCAAATCTATTCTTCATGAGGTCCACTGAAGTGTGAAGCTCTCTGGAGGACGGCTTTAGCAGAGACGGATGCACACAACGCTTCCCCCAGTTAGCTGCTAAAAGTCACTTTGTCCGATTAGTATAAACAGTGAACACTGGCATTGTGCTGTTAGACACAATTAGAATACTGTATTGGATAATCACCGACTTCTCACATCATCCTCTCTCATGTAAGCGCTGTGAAGAAGGTGAGACAGCACGACATAGTGATCTCCACAACAGTTTGCAAATTTCTTATCTTCATTTGCTCTTCGCCTTTTTCTACAGTGAGAGTGACAACGATGATGTAAAGCCTACTAACGAAACACTGTAATTGTTTATGGCAATAAAGAAAAAAAGGGCTGCTGTGAGTAAACACTTGGAGTCAATGTGTTTAAGAAACAAAGACCAGCTCTGATATGCTGGGTTGCTGATCGATACGGCCCTGAGTTTCAGCAGTTATATCAGATCAATCTTTAAAACAGCCTTTTATCAGCTGAATAACATATCCAATCTGAAGGGTTGCATGCTCCGAGCAGACCAAGAGAAGCTGAACCATGCTTTTATTTCCAGTAGATTTGATTATTGCAGTGGTTTTCCGACTGAACTTCCTAAAAAGAGCGTCAAGCAGCTGCAGCTCATTCAAAATGCTGCAGCTCGTGTTCTGACCAAAAACAAAGAGATTAGAAGATATTACTCCCGTCCTAAAGGCTTTCTGCTGGCTCCCAGTCAGCTGTAGAGTAGATTTGAAGATTCTGCTTGTGGTCTGGAAATCACTGAATGGTTTGGGTCCTGAATACATTAAGGAAATTGAATATGAACCCAGTATAAGTCTCCAAGGTCTGCAGACTTGTGTCAATTAGTAGAGCCCATGAGTTTAAAATGAAGATGGTGACACTGCATTGCTCTGTTATGCTGCAGCCAAATGGAATAGGCTGCCGACAGAAGTGAAGTCGGCCCCAAACATAAATGCTTCCAAATCGAGGTTAAAAGCGATGCTTTGAGTTCACATTCCTGTCATTACATTAATTTCACGCTGGTCTGATTTTGTAATTTCATAAATCGACTTTGTATTTGTATCCTTTGCTAGTAAACGTCTTTAAATCTTGTTTGTAAATGTGTCTTGATGTTATCAATGTCCGTTCGTAAATTTAATGAGATACTCATGCTGTCTTTTCTCCTCCTTGGAATATTTTCAGCTTTTATTCTTTCCGAGTGCTTTCAGGAGTTGTGCCTTTGGTTGTGCGAAGCACATTGAATTGCCTTGTACATAAAATGTGCGATATAAATACATTTGCCTTGCCTTACAAATTTTTTTGACAGATGGAACTGATGATAAGGACACCTGAAGTAGACAATTTCACATACCTTCATGGCTATGCTTGTGTTCAGTGGAATAGGCCTTTCCGATCATGGTCCACACAGGCTTTAGGCATCCAAATAGACCCTCCAAGAAACCGCCACTACCTGATTGGAGCCGGATATTCTCCGAATGGCTCCGGACGGCGCCCGCCTCCGGACTGTGGCCTGCCTCGGCACCACTCCCACAGTGGCAGACGTCATGTTCGTGTAGTTTTAGCACACTGTTATCAAAGTGGCCTGAAGGTCCATCGCTGGGAGTGGGACTGCTGCCTCCTGGTGCCCCCGGCCCACCGGTGTCAATGGACAACACGTTTCGGAGGACACACTGTGTGGGGGTCAGGTCTGTTTCCGGGGTGCAGGCGGGGGTGTCACCATCAAGTCTTCGGTAGGGGGGTTCGGATACCGCGGTACTGAAGCCTGACAGGGAGGGGGAAGGGGCACGGGGCTCATGGATACAGGTCCCACTCATCAGGGGTTTCCCCAACCCACCAGGTTAAGGTGGATGGAGGGACAGCTAAGAATAAGACCTAAAGGAAAAGATAATAAAATGCCCTGTTATTACAGAAAAACAAACATAGCTCTCATTCAAGCGATAGGAAACTAGACTAGGCAGCCTTGTATGGTGGTAACATGGCAGTTCATGTCTGCCTCATAGTTGAGAGGTCCTGGGTTGGAATGTCGCCTCTCCTTGTGAGTGCTTTGCATGTCCTCCTCGTGCTGGCATGGGTTTTCTACAACTACTCTCTCCCACGTTACAACAATTTCCATAAATTGCCCTTGTTGTGTGTATATTTGTGCCCTGCGATTGACCAGTGCCTAAATTCAGCTAGGACCGTCTCCAGCTCACCATGACCAAAAAGAGGACGATTAAGCAATGTATTGAAAATGGATGGATGAAAAAAGCAACACAGGGGCAAACTGCCAGTCCTGAGTCTAATTACGCATTTTTGAAAACTAAGCCATGTCTGAATCCTGCTAAAAATAGTCATTCTGCTATATGAATGGAAGCCCGTGCAGCCTACCCAGTGGAGCCATCAACCGGAGTGGAAATGGCCTTTATGAATGAGTCGACGAAAGCATGGCGGTGATGCTGCTCTGTTATCCGGACTTGACGGAGATGACGACACACAACCGCGCACCCCCCAGCCCTCAATATGACTCCTTCCATGCATCAAGTCTGAAGTATGTACATGCTTGGAAAATGATGAATTGCATAATCGTCCCCGCGAGGCAGTTTGTGTGCAGGAAGAGAAGGAAGGGGGTGGGTCATTTCATACAGTAGAACCCAGAGTGTCTCCGTGACTCGGACTGCACCATCGTATAAGAAGAACCACGGCGGAAAACGCAGCGTGCAGAAATTAGGCGAAAAACAATCAGTGGGCCTATGAAATTTGCACGCGCGCACGCACGCGGCCATGCATGCCTGCATGCAAGTATGCAGGAAGCTCAATCTTAAAATAACCGAGGATGCGATGTTGACACTCAGCAGCCAGCGTGCAGCGTGCATTGCAAGCCCGATACCTACTACGCTGCGTGCCAAGTCCAAGTGCCGCAGCGTCGGTACATTTACTCAATGTAGGCACAGGCGCAAATGATATAGAACGTGTGTTTCCTCGTCGCACACATACGGTCTTCAAGCAACTACCGTCGATGGTTCGTTTATCTTTCAAACAGCATCCGTTTGCTAGTGTAGTGCGAGTGGCGTTGCACTGAGCGTCAGGCGCAAAAGCACGCGCCGTGATTCCAGACCTGGCGTTTCGTTTGCATTTAATCGGTTAGTATGACATTCCCATACCTTTCTATCCGCTTGTTGTCGCGTTGTCAAGTGAAAGGATGGGCTCGGCTTTCTCTTATCCGCGCGATGAACAACCAGTCGTCCCCCCCTCCCCCCCACCAACTCTGCCGTCCGTCTCTTCTATTTCCCGTCCTGTAATTCAGCAGTTTTACGTCGCTGGGACGGATCCCAGCGGGCAAATGTGTTTCGATAGCTGGGGAACCATACAACGTGCAGGCGCGCTGGGTTTGGGGGGGGGGGGGGGGGGGGAGCTGTCTCACTCCCGGTGCTGAATTGACGTCACGTAGCTGACGGGATGCGCCGCGAGGGGGCGCTGCACAACCGCCCCCCCCCTCCGAAAAACATGAAACTAGTCTTCCGCTTTGACTGCATTGTGGATTACTATACTGTACTTCGGTTTACCTCATGGCAGCAGAGGTGGCAAAAACACTGTACGAAAGAAGAAGTAGGCTACAGTAATATACTCTAGGCAAGGCAAGGGCACGGCAGTTTTATGTACAGTATATGCCACATTTCATACATATTTAATTCTATAGTAAAAGTACAAGTGAAAGAACATTGATTTTAAAAAAGCTGCGAAGGTACTGATTCACCTCCTGTACCTAAGATGAGAAAAGTAGCCTGACTCTGATTCATTCTCATAGCCGACATACTATCCATCCATTTTCCGATCAGCTTTTATCCTCACAAGGGTCGCGGGGGATGCTGGAGCCTATCCCAGCCGTCTACGGGCAGTAGGCGGTGGACACCCTGAATCGGTTGCCAGCCAATCGCAGGGCACACAGAGATGAACAACCATCCACGCCCACACTCACACCTAGGGACAATTTAGAGTGTTCAATCAGCCTGCCATGCATGTTTTTGGAACGTGGGAGGAAACCGGAGTACCGGAGAAAATCCACGCTGGCACAGGGAGAACATGCAAACTCCACACAGGAAGGCTGGAGCTGGAATCAAACCTGGTACCTCTGCACTGTGAGGTCAACGCGCTAACCACCCGATCACCGGGCCGCCAGCGACTATATTATGTTTCTAAATCTGTTGCTGTTGACAATGCTCCTTGGTTCACATTCCTCCGCGCCGCTCGTGTCTCTTGGAAGACCCCAAGATCTCAATCAATCAACTTAACTTTATTCGTCACAACTTTTTCATGTCTGTGATGTCTGAAAAAAGTAACTTACCTATTATGTCAATGCAAGGAGTAGAAAGCACATACAGTGTATCTGCCTTCACATATCGCTATTACAACTAAAACATAGAGACAAAGAAGGAAACACTCAAGTATATAATGGATAGCATAGCTGGGAAAAACTACTTTAGTACAGTAAAAAGTACTTGTACTTAGTTACTTTCCAATACTGTACTACATGGCAGCCAGCATCCATCCTGCCAGTGTGCTTAAAGCATGGCACCATTAATCCTGGCTGACATCGGAGAGGCTTGCTCAAGGCAGACCATCTTTCAAACACACAGTGAAATTAAATTGCTGCAAAAAGAACACACACGCATTTGAAATATAATGCAATTCGTAGGCTTGAAACTTGATTAAAGTAGAATGAATTGTTATAAATCAGCCTTAACCTGGATGCAGATAAATATTAATAAATACAATGAGTTCACCCCATCATGCTCAAAAGTCCAATTTATTGGTAACTAGAACACTATAATTATGTTTATTTTTTTTTCAAATACATGATTTTTTTTTTTAATGCCAACAACCAAATGGATCAAAGCAGTTAGCCTTTTAAAGCCGATTTCAAACTATGAAACCTGGAATTTTGAATAGAGAATTTGCAGACTGAGCATATCCCTTGGATCCCTTGGTTGAAGACGAGTCCTATGAATTTCGATTGCAGGGCACTAAAGTGGTGTGCATAAAGAGAAAATCAGATATATAAAAACAGCATGGTGGAAGAAGATCCTCAAACATCTTCCAAAAGATTGGATGGAGCAAAGATAGATCCTCTCTTCTATTTTTCCACATTTTTATAAAATAGGTAGCCTTCATTGAATGTCTCACGCTACCTCACGCAGCCCTGTTATGCATATGGTCAGAATAAGACAATCATTTTACCATTAATCTAGGCTGGGCTAATCAAGGCTTTAATAGTGTATTATCTATTATTGATGAATATGTATCAGGAAAGCAGAAAAGTGAAGGTTTATTTTTCAAGAATTTTGAAGTCAAATGTCCTCCAAATATGGAATGACGCATCCAAGTCGTAACTAAACATTGTTTGGGTCAAGCCTTCTGCAATTTCAACTCCTGTCCTCAAGAGGGCATTGCTTAGGTGTTCAGGATTTAAACATCATGTACTGTTTGTCCCTCTTACGGACCCGTACACTTCCACGGCGGGATTCAAGCATTTGAAGGATCGAATATGGATGTGACAACGAGCAAAACGATGTTTTAAGTTCGTCAAAATATAGCGAGCGACATTTGACCTGGCATAGGGTAATTAAAATTTCGTCCCAAGCAAAGAGCAAATATTGCTACAAGAGCCTTGCTCACATCTTTTTAGTTTGCGACAGTTCTCCTGCTAATAGTGTTAGCAGCGTAGCAGCAGCGTCAACACTTGGACTGTCAGTGTGCAATGGTTCTAACAGTCGATCGCTTTTTATTTGTCCTTCAGGCTTCGTCTCCCATTCCTCCAAAAGATGTGCTCTCTGGCTTTGTTTCCCCCTCCGTGCCCTCCTGGACAGACGACTCTGTGCGAGTCCAACAACGAGCTCCTGACTGGGTGCAACGCGGAGGAGCGGCTGCAGCAGGTCTGGTATAGTCTGGTCTAACCTAACCCAACCAAACCAAACCAGCAAGTTGTTTACAAATGGCATGTAATGGCCGAGCTCTGGACATATTATAATTCTTTTCTGTGCGCTGTTCCTCTATATCTATTAACGAACCGAACTACCACATTATTCTAATCAAAGTTGGGTTAAGTAGCCAAAAATTGTACTTAAGCCCGTATTTCACTGAGCGTCTCAATTTAATAGAGTAAAGTAGTGTTTCTTTTTAACATCCATCATCAAGTAAAAAGTACGTTGTGTCAAAACTACGCTGGCAAGTACAATGTATTCCAAAAGTTCAGAATCAGAATCGCCTTTATTGTCATTGTATAGCATACAACAAAATTTGGGTGCCACTCCTTACTGCATTTCGTAAAAAAATAAATAAATAAATAGAATAAAATAACGGTTTAATAAATACAAAACTCAACAACACACAACAATAGCAGCAGTAGTGGTAGTGTGGACTAAGGCTTATATTGCATGCAGGACACATATTGCATTAGTGATTTGTTTTAATGTAATACAGTATGAATAGGTGGTTGGTGCTTTATCATTCTCTGCAGGAGTCAAGTCCTTTGAGTTTGTACTTTCCCCGAGAGTCCCTCAAGTTGCACAGTCGCACTGAGAGCAGTAGCAAGGCAGCCTTCCTGGACCACTCTGAGACGTTGTGGATGAGGAGTGCAACAGCTTGGTATGCATATTGCACAATACAATATATGCCAGCACCCACAATCATCACATGACTAAATCACGGTTGCCAAAGACAGGGTTTTATTCCTAAAATATTTTAAATAAACTGTGTGCACACATTATTTATAGTTGGGGCAGGAGTGTTTGGTAGTGCTTTGTAGGGGAGGGAAAAACTATTTGAGACAACAATCGGACAATTATTCCTGATACACAGAATCTTGAAATGGAAAGTAGCCACTGTAAAAATGACTGCATTCATTTCAGTTCATTTCTTTTTCATACATGTTAGCAGTATTTACAGAGAAGAGCTTGATTCCAATGCAAGTTCATCACAACCAGTTAATGTTTCATATTGGTAAACATGAACTTCTTCCTACTCCCTTGAACATAATAACTGTGTTGAATGAAGATTGATTTCTTTCTTTTTACTTTTTTTATCTACCTTATTTTCTGTCAAATTATTACTGTATATATGTTTTATGTTCAATAAACAAACAAACAAACAAACACGGATAACTAACTGCAGATTGAAATGCAAGATTCAACCTATTTTGTCGGGAGGGACGAATTAAACTAAAGAAGGATTATTGTGGCTTCGGTTTGGATTGAAGTACAACATCACTTTATCATCATCAGATATACAGTATGTGTCAGAGGAGCTTTGTTTTTTTTCTTTCAGGCGCGACGGCGGTTTTACAGGGCTACTGAATGAAATCACTAACTCCCATGAAGAGGGTATGTTAGTCATTATGAGCGAGTGACATATAGCGGTCAAGGTCGTCTTTATTTTCAAGTATGCTCTATGTACAGCATACAGCACAGATGAAATTTCTTTCCCCTCAATCCTCAGTGCAAACATGCAGTACATTTAACACACACAGCTAAAGATAAGGCAGTGAAACAAAACTGTATTAAAAAGACAAATATATAAATCTAAACAATAAAGCAATATGCATGTATTTGTAAGTCTGTTGTTTTTTTTCCACAGTACCAAAATGGTTGGCTGTGAGTTCTGGGTGCATCCTGGCCTTGCTGCAGAGAATCTCTTCCTTTCATAGCTCCTTGTTTCCTCATCTCACAGTAAGATTTTCCTGATCATTCAGTCAAGTTATTTGAGTGAATGGATGAGATGATGTTGAAGTGTGTTTCTATTTGTCCTGTGGTCTGTAGCTGAGCAGCGAGGACATGATCGCAGAATTTTCGCAAGCGCTGGACTGGTAAGTGACAAAAGAAATGTAGAGTTGGGATGCTCATTAAACCAAATAACTCAGATATTGTCTGCAACACAAATCCCCAAAACTCACTCTGTAGCACCCCTAGCAATAAATAAATAATCCAGTTGTACCAATCAGCACGAAATTCGGGACAAAAGTCTATCATAACAGGATGCATGAAAAACCCCATTCTTGAATTTGAAGAGGATGTCAGGCATTTTAGTTCAAAGCGCCCATTTTGGGTAGATTCCAGAGCTTGGGTTTGGACAGCTCCTTCTTGGGAAATGGCTCAAACATGCCTCAAGCAAAAGCAGGTATACTGGTCAGATAGTTAAAGTTAAATTGCCAAGCCTTTTTGCCCAAGGCATGACCTCAAGTGTTTCAAGGATTCGCCCTAAAAACTGTTGTTTGATGTTCCATTCTTCAATGCTTGCTGCTGTAATTTGGATAGCAGGTTGGAGAAAAATGTTCTTGCAATTGGTAGGTTTACCGTAAACCTGCACTTTTGTATCCTTTCTCTTTGTTTTCTGATGCCTAACTGTGAATATTACGTTTGCTTTGTTAAAACAAATGCAAATACATATATTTGTAAGGAAGAAACTCTGTAAATGTCCCACAGCAATTGTTTAAGTAACAAATAAAGCGGCAAAGGTAGTTTCAGGGTGAACACTCTATTAAAAAAAATAAAAAAAGCAGTCTTAATCCTTTTTCACTTTCAGCTCTCACATGTTAAGTCCAAATTTGTAGTCACCCGGCATTCTGATTTAGTTAATCTCGAATATGAGTGAACTGTTGTTCCCTTTCTTCAAATCTGTCAGCATGTGTGATCTGAGTGCTTTGACAGGTCCGACTGTGTGGTGCGAGCCTTTTCCTGGCATCCTCATACTGATAAATTTGCCGTTGCCCTGTTGGATGACTCGGTTAAGATCTACAATCCCAAAAGGTGATGAAACTTCCATGCTTTGGAACACCGAGAGACAATGAGGAGTTGTCTCATGAAGACAGAGATTTACTGGCCGTGTCTTTGTTTGACTGAACTCTCAGTGCCATCACTCCAACCTTGAAGCACCGCCTCCAGAGGAGCGTTGCAGCAGTGCAGTGGAAGCCGCTGTGTGCATCTGCACTCGCTGTGGCTTGCCAGAATTGTTTACTGGTCTGGAACGTGGACCCTTGCTCGCTATCCACCAGGCATGTAAATGGTCTCATGCTTGTATCCGGTCGTTACTGTACATCTTTGATTCATTACCACAGACCTTTTCAGAATGTTTGTCAACCGTAGTTGCCAGGATACCTCTGCGCGGCAGAAAAATCACCCGGCTCTCAATGTGTCTCGTGTCACATCTACTGACACTGCATCCATTTAAATAATGGCAATAGAGAAGAAGGCCTAAATAATGTCTTTTTTGCAGTATTTGCCCTGTTTTCTCCATTGGCTCTATCGGAAAAGCTTGGACTTTTGCCGCACGTAAGAACGTGCAACATTGTGATGAAATGCTCTATATCTGTCACCTCCTCTTCAACAGGCCTTCGTCTGGATGCGCGCAGGTTTTGTCTCATCCCGGCCACTCACCAGTCAATTCCATTGCTTGGTCACCCAACGGCTCTCTCCTCGTGTCAGCCTCGCCCATGGACACGGCAATGATGGTACAAGGCTTCTGCATTGTCCGCCATCATTTGTTGAGCTTTTCAGTGTGTTACCCCTTTGTGCACTTTCAGGTATGGGATGTAGCGTCAGAGAGCTGTGTGCCCCTCCAGCGTGTTGGAGGTGGTGGGGTCAGCTTTCTGTCCTGGTCCACGGATGGGGGCCATCTTCTTGCCTCAACGCCTTCTGCTCTCTTCAGGTTCAACATTCAAATAAGTCTCATTTCTAGACTGTATCCTGTCTTGGCTGCTCGAGTGGTGCATTTCAATTTTGTAGAATACAGTATATAGCCGTTATTGCAAAGGTCGGCAACCTGCACGTGACTCTTTCTGTCATCTGCTGTGGGTCTGTGTCACAAAAAAAACAACACTCAAAATATGCGACACGGCGCCAATATGTATTGAGCTATTAATAGGCAAACCATTGATACATGTGCAAGGTTTCTGAAGAAAACAGAATGCTGAATAATAAGGCCTACATGAACGATATTAAAAAGAAACATTGCACACGCCTTGAAGATGACAGCTTACAACTGTGTGTGAAAATCAAGTTGACTTCTACAGCCCAGTACGCGGAGGTACAGGAGCAAATTTCACATTAACCAGGCAAAATATTCTAGTTGGTTATTTTACAAATATTTGGTATTTTTTACATTGTTAAGTGAAATACTGAAGTCTTTTTTAGATGACCGCAAGCCCCACCCGCGATAAAACGATGACTGAACCTAGAAGATGATGGCTTGTCGTTATTCTCCAGGGTCTGGGAGACCAGGATGTGGACGTGTGAGCGTTGGCCATGTGAGAAAGGCCGCTGCCAAGTAAGCGTTGCCGCCACATTTCAATGACGCTCTCATTTCAAAGGTTTCGTTACGGCAAGGCAACGTCTTTCTTTTGGTTTAGTCCGGCTGTTGGAGTCCAGACGGGAGTAGGCTTCTCTTCACCGTACAGGGAGAAACTGTAATCTACGCTCTGACCTTCACTGACACGCCAGGTTGGTTCCATATTAAATAGGCATAGTTTGCCAGATTGTCAACACAGCCGTGCCACACTGTTATCTTCTTTAAGCAAACGGGATACTCATATTGGTTCATAGCCTCAATTTCAGTAAAATGCAAACTTTTTTCGCCACAGTGTATGTATTTCTGTATGCCGAGTATATGTATATTTTCTCCTGATGACATTTTAATCCCTCCATGCCTCGGTCACACTAAACATCACCAAGCTCCTCCATCCCTAAACCCCTGCATGGAAGCTACAGTCATGCTCTTAAAACACCAAAGCTGAGCGACAGAGGCCAGAACATTTTTACAGCAAAAATCTGTGGTGCTGGTTCCCTACTTTTCAATTCAGTATAATTTATATAGGGACAAATCATAGCAGACATTGTCTCAGGCTGTATGTTATATACACACACGGAGCAGGTCTCCAACCACATTATTAAAAGACCAACTGAACGCTACATTTAAACAAGCAACAGGCAATGGAGGCAATTGATCTATAATTTGTAGAAAATAACAGACCTTTGACTGACCAATAAATAGTATTCATATGTGAAAAAAAATATGGAATTCACCAAATGTGGGCATAGGAGGTTTTAATTACCTCAATTAGTTAATATCCTTGACTTACTTGAAAAGATATTTCTGGTCTTATGTGTTACATTTGTTGTGACTCAACCAAGTGTGATGCTACCCAACTGTGATTTGCCTTTTTTTTTTTTTTTGTAGGCGTCCTCACAGGCGCATCAAAAGGATCACAAACGGCATCAGTGGTGGCCGACCTATCACAGACAACCTTTAATACATCTGAGGGAGATGTCACGTAAGAGCTGTAATCTGAAAAGCTATCCCTAAAAAAAGTGCAGCTGTATCATAGAGAAAGAGAGCGAGCGCAATGGAAATTTATTTATTTGTGCAGTGTTGGTGGAGAGGTCCAGTCTCTGACATGGGATCCGAGAGGAGAAAGACTTGCTGTGCTTCTCAAAGGTCTTTGCAACTCTTTTTTCGATACTCCCTCATCAAACCACACATTGAGTGACTGACTTTATACATTTTTCTCCTTTGTTATTGTCATTGGCCGGATGAAGACAATGCTATGAATAAGACGACAATGCTATGTAATCACCTTTTCTGACGGCATTAATCGGAATAAGGTCAAAGTGGAAATATTACTACTATTATACTATAAACTAATCCAGAGTATCAGTCGTACAAGTCAAATCGGGAGGATCACGATGGTTGGCCGATTGCTCCGAGGACCACTAGTAAATCTTTGTTGTAGTGGAAGGAAGCTGCATGCTAAGCAAATTATAAATCACACACTTCTTTCGCCTACTGTTCTTCTAATTTTGGCGGTTGGCACATACGTTTGGTCCATTACTGCCACCTACTTTAGAATCTTACAAAGAAGGTGGTCACTGGTGGTAATGCACTGTTACCACTACCTTTTTTCTCCTTGTCTTTTGGCGGTCGGGAAATATTTTTGTTGCAATACCGCTGGTGGAAAGACGGTGGCGGAAATGCACAGAACATCAACACAATTTGGAAATGGGGATTTGAGATCACACCTGATTCGCAGGACCAGCCGAACTCGGGGGGGGGGGGGGGGGGGGGTGATTTAAAATCTGAAAAATATTATAGTAATAACCCTGTTATAATATTCAGAGTTTTCTGACCTGACTTGTATTATTATAGACATTACACACAACAGTTGTTGATTACTGGCCTTTCAGGTGATCCGCGAGCAGACCGTCCTGCAGTCATTCCCGTGTTTAAGACCAGAACAAAGCCTATTTTTGAACTTTTGCCATGGTAGGTTTTGCCATCCTTGGTTGCGTTTCATAAATGTGAGCTGTGCTTTCTTGTCACCATTTTCAAAGGAAATGTATCTAAATGTGAAAGGCTTCGTTCTTCCTTTCCTTAGCGGCTTTGTTCAAGGGGATCCTGGTGCAGAACCGAGACTGCTGCAGTTCCACCCAAATTTTCAGCACGGAGCTCTGCTCACTGTGGTCAGTAAAAACCTCGATTCTCATACTCCATTTCCAAAATAATGCCATGTTTCCTTACCGCAACTGACTAATTATCAAATGTTTCACTCCATAGTGTTGGTCCACAGGAAGAATTACCCATGTGCCTTTCTACTTCCAAAGTGGCAACATCAGCCGTTTTAGGCTCAATGGCAGTCCATCGCTACCACGCCCCCAGGAACATACTGCTGACCGAGCCAATCAGTCGCTCTTTACTGAGCTCATGTCATGACAGTCCATCACATCGTGTCAAAAATATTTTCCATCTTATTCATGTCAACAAAATGTATTAAAGGAATTTTTGATCCCATTCCCAGACGTCTGAAATTATCAATATAGGACTAAACTACGTAAGTAGGTCTGCTTTTGTGATCATAACTTGGGATAAAATGACATTGTTCACCAATTGTCGCGCTCTCAGTGTGCCTTAGTTGTCTGGCCGAGTTCCCGGTGGACATCTTCTCGCCATTCAGCATTGATTTTCAATGTTTTCTGGACCATGGAGAGTTTAGTCTCCAACCTCAAACATTTACCAACAGTTTCAATGATTAAGCTCTTTATTTTTTTCTTCGATTCTTTCGCAGAACTCACCCCAAAACTTTGATATACTTTCATTTCCCTGCTCCCGACGTTATATCCATCAATATAATTCACCGGCTGTGCACATTAATGGTGTGTGTATATATATTCAGAACTTGACTTGAGAGAGAGAATGATGCTTACCTGTACCCTGAAAGCGAAGAGCCAATAAATGGTGCTTTTCGTTCAGATTTGTGGCACATTATGAATGTTTTGTTGGGTAGCTGACTTTAGCTGTGGTACAGCAAAAGCACACTGTCGGAATGGTTGGTCAAAAGAAGGAGAAAACCTTTCCACGCCTGTGATACTTTTATTGAAAACTCAAAGCAAAATCAACGTCTTCATTCTGTTTTCCTTTTATTTCCAATTTACATCAATAAGAAGTGTAACAAAATAAGAACAAAACGGATCATAATAAAATTAATTTAAAAAAATGTACACACCCTCACGCACACAGAGGCGTCCCACCCTGGTTGTTATTGAGCGACTTGGTTCAGCTTTGGTGTGTGTGGACTTCAGCAGAGGTCTTGAAGTGTCCCCCGGTCTCCACCTGTCTTACCCGACGGCACCCCTTCTGCACGGTGGAGTGTGAGTGCGGTGTGAGGCTAGTGGGAATTAGGGCTGGCGTCGAGGGGCTTTCGGTACCGACTATTACAGAACTCATAGCACCTTCTGAAGAGAGAGCCACCCGAAGCAAAGGCAGCCGTTCGGATTTGCCTGATAGTAGATGTGTTTGTGGTCATCTCTGCATTTTCACTTTGTTTTTCAGCGTGAGGTAGCTTCAAACCATCTGGATGACGACACGAAATGGCAAAATTGCTTTGGATTTGTACAAAACAAATTTGGGATGAGAGCAGAGTTAAACCTCCCTTCTCTGATGGGCAGTGAAGGGGTACAGGACTTTGGAACATACACCCCCAAATGTAACCTCACTTTCCAAAAAGTGTTGGTGTGCATATAAACACATGTACACACATAATGTGGAAATACACATTTAAACCATCTTGTTGCTTATAAACACAGACCTTTACAACAATAGAACCAAGGCGTTATAATACACAGTAAAGGTTTTGCTCCTGCTCACGATGGACAGGCGTGGAGTACCTGGATTTTCAGAATATTTTATTGGTCTACACGGATTCAAACTTCCATATTAGTGTGACAGGAGGGAACAGGGAGGGAGGTGGAGTAGGACTGGGACAGAGGTTGTGCGGCTGTTCTGTAGTGGAAAGGGGCTTGTCGTACTTACAAAGTGAACCCCTCCAGTCCTACCTCATCTCAGCCCGTTCAAGTGAGACAATAAATAAGTGACATCAAGTCATGTTTCAGTTCTCCACATTTGCTCAGTCCCTCTTCCTCCGGACTCGTACCCGTCAACAGTGGGCCATGGGAAACATGACTGGATCTCAGGAAGCGGGTTGACAGAGATGTACACTTATTGCCGATGCCCTTCAGTGCTAGCATCCAACTTGGAGAGCACTTCGTTGTGAGATCAATTTTCTTTTAGAATGCCATTCTTCTTTATTGTGGAATTGTGTGTAGTGTTTCATGGTTGAGTTTATTTCGTTCCTGTTATTCTGGGGGCAGGGGGGAGGGGTCACTGTGATATTCCACTTTACAAGAAGCAGACTGGGCCTACATCCACGCCAAACTCCTGACCCGCTCCTCCGATATCCATAGGAGCAATGTCCACGATGGGCAGACGGGAGGTTTTCTGTGTTTTGTACTCAAAGACAGTTTTGCCCCACCGGCCTGTGTGTTTCTGTTGGCGGAAGAAAAAGAAACCTGTAAGTTTCTCTCTCAATTATCCTTCATGGAATATTGTTTTCTGTTCTCTGCACTTACCTTGCAGCCATCCTCCAACACGCTATATGTGAAGCGGCTGTTGCCCTCTGCGCGGACCTCCACATCATTGGAGCCCTGCAGCAGCAAAGCCTTCTTCAGGTTGCCTGTGGCCTGATCCATGTAGGCAATGCTGTTCTTGCAGTGGTACGTGAGGTTCTGGGATGCCTCATTGGAAAGAAGCCTCAAGAAGGTAAGCTGAACGCTGGCGGCGTTGGCAGCGGGGCCATCCTGAGCGTAGCTGAACTGTAACCAAACAAGTCGAGGGAGGGAGCGATTAACTATTTTCAAGAAATGTCTTAAATCATCATCACCTAGTAAGGTAGTTGGTTGAAGTGCACTCACGTGGAATCCTCCATTCATGGTCTCTCCAAACCAGATGTGCTTGCGATCCTTGCTCTTGCTGGTCCACCAGGACTTCTTTGGTACATTGGCAATAGTTGGGTAGACGCAGGTCTCGCCAGTCTCCATGTTGCAGAAGACCTTGATGGCATCAGCTGTGCTTCCAATGTTGGGGTCAACCCAGTAGTCACCTTGAGAGATAGAAAAAGGTTGGGCGGTGGAATACTGTACATAAATGCCACTTTTACTCCAGATGCACATGTCTAAGAAGAGAGTGGTCCTGATCATTCATGGACATGTGCGGTGCCCCATTCTTTTGTATGGCTCATTGGGAATCTTCCTTAATTATGAGAACCCTAACCCTTCATCCGATCTGTCCATCTTTGTTTCACGTGTTCTGTGAGTTCACACTGAGGCCAAGAAAGGATCCATGTGGACCTCCAACATATTATAGCTGTGTATATTTCTAAAGTAGATCCTCTGCTTCAGGGGCACTGACCGAACCTTGAGTATTCACAAATTACAATCTGGCAATGCATGAGAAATGACGGGTTTCCACTGAAATATAGCTTTTGCTAACTTTCTTATATCTGTCATATATTTTTTCTTTGACAACAGCCAAATATACTTACCACTCTTCCACTCAGGGTGGCACAGTTTGAGGTCCCTGCAGGAGCGAGCGGGGTTCTTCTGGGAGCCGTCGGGGCTGCGCAGGTTCTCAATCTGGTTGTTGAGCGACTTGAGTGTGGAATCAACCTCAACATCGTGCTGTCTCAGGGAACTGGAAGCCTCATCAGCCCTCATGTACCTCAGTGGATCGGGAGACTTCTCAGTCTGACCCAAACCAGCGAAGGCAGACATGTCAATGCCAGGGCCTGGGGGCCCAGGAGGACCAGGGGGTCCAGCGTTTCCAGGAGGACCCTAGTGAATACAAAACCGCAAATGCTCAAGAATAGAAAAATTACCCAAAAGTACACAAACTTGAAATGAAACTGTGTTCTGTTTAACATACAGGTGGGCCGCTTTCTCCAGAGCGTCCACGAGGTCCAGGTGGTCCGATGGGGCCAAGTTGTCCGTTAGATCCATCTTTGCCAGCAGGTCCAGTTGGTCCAGGTGGTCCCTAAAGAAACAACGTGTGTTAAGTCAAATGCAAAATGGGGTGGAAATGAATATGAAATATGAATGATTCCTAAACTTTGCATAGGGCTAAGTATAAAACTTTCCTTGGTTCAGTGATGCGACGCAAAAGGTTGATGAAGTATTTAAAATGTAACTTTCAGTTCCCCTCTATTCTCCTATCACCACCAGACCACTTGCCTTATTATGCATGAAGATAATTTGTGTGGTGACATTTTCCTTCATTCCTCTTATCATAGCCCCTCTGCTTATCTAATCTACAAGAGATAATACAGCCTATTCTGATCTGAGCAGGGGTGGTTCCCCCTGTCTGTCAGCTTCTTTTCCTCACACAGCGTACCGGTAATTACAAAATTGCTCCGCCGCCCACCTTATCACATTGGTGGATAATTAAGGCCCTCACGCTTTGCTATCCCCTTCTTTGCCAAGTGATTGGAGAATTGCACAGAGACTGACCTGTGACCCCCATTCCTGTTAAATATCGTAGCACATGATGGAAAATATGTGTCACTCATTTTTCTCCTCTTTTTGTTCACACCTTAGCTCCGTTTGGTCCTGCTGGTCCCGAAGCCCCAGAATCTCCAGCGGGACCCTGTTTAAACAATTCAACACAGATTAGGCAACAAAGAGAAGGCAAATTAAAGATGCCTAATTGTTGTGAATTCCTTACGGGAGGTCCAGGCAGACCCTGCAGACCAGTGAATCCACGGTGACCCTTCTGTCCTCTCTCGCCAGCCTCACCACTCTCTCCCTTATCTCCACGTGGTCCTTGAGGTCCCTGGATTGCAGGAGTGACGTCTCAAAATTAATCACTTCGGGTAGCACTCAAATAAAATAATCAACTTCTTTCTGAGGTTGATTTGAATTTTTGACACTCACAGCCATTCCTCGTGCACCAGCGAGTCCAGGAGGTCCTGCAGGTCCTTGTGCACCCTGAAGAGAGATGTTTTCTCATGTCCATATGCAACCTTCTCATTTTTTTTATATCCGATTAGTGTCCACACACTGGTCTTTTAGTAGCCTCAGTTTTTTTGGGTTACTCACAGACTCTCCTCTGTCTCCCTGCTTGCCAAGAGGTCCGACAGGGCCAGGGGCGCCAGGAGCACCAGGAGCTCCAGGGCCACCAGCAGGACCAGCGTTACCTCGCTCTCCCTACAGGAAGAAAAAGTCCAGTGACTGAATGTGAAACTTTGTTGTTTGCGTACAATTTTTTTTTCCAGTTATTTCATTACATTTTTTTTCTCTCAGATTGGGAGAACTTGCACTATTTTCTCTCACCTTGATTCCAACTGCTCCATCTCTGCCAGGTGGTCCATCTGATCCAGGGGTACCCTGAAACACAGACAGAAATATTGAACAAACCATGACTCTGCTCAATGTTGTACTCACTCTGGTCTTTGTTTATATGGTTGATATGTCTATCTGTTTATCGAAGCTTCACCTCTCTTCCAGTCTCTCCAGAAGGTCCAGTAAGTCCAGGGGGTCCTACAGGTCCAGGAGGTCCACGGTCACCACCAGAGCCAGGAGATCCTTGTTTACCAGGCTCACCCTTGACACAAAGTGGATATTAATTTTGTTGAATTGTTCTTCTTAGATGCCCCATCAGTGTTCCAGAATCATGGTCTCCTTTTTAACACTTGAGAATATTCTGAAATTTAGTATATAAGATGCAAATCAAAAGGAAAAAAAAAGTTTAAGGCCTTTTTTATATGTCATATTTGCAAAGGTTACAAAATTGCAGTTGATGTTGAATAATTTCGAGTGCAACTAAAGTGTAGCAGAATAGTCTAGAAATAGTCAAAGAACTTACAGAAGGTCCAGGAAGACCAGGGAAGCCTCTCTCTCCACGCTGTCCAGGCAAACCAACAATACCACGAGATCCAGCCAAACCTTGAGGCCCTGAAGGTCCGTCAGCACCCTACACAGACCGACAACAGAGGATTCCAGTGCAACTGTTCTCCGAGAAGTAAGAAGCACAATCATAAGAATGGGTGACTTACAGGGGGTCCATCTTCTCCGGGTTCTCCCTTTTCTCCTTGTGCACCAGCCGGTCCTCTAAGACCAGCATCTCCCTGTCTTCCTTGGGGTCCTGCATCACCACGAGCACCCTTTGGTCCGTCTTTGCCAGCGGGACCAGCAGGTCCAACAGCACCAGGGTTACCCTTTGATGGAGAAAGAAACGTGGGTCCATGACAGTCAAAAACAGAACTTTTGAGATCATTTTGAAATAAATATACTTACATTAGGGCCTGGAGATCCAACTCTACCAGCAGCACCAGGGAAACCAGTGGCACCCTGTCAAAGACAGACTGTGTTCAGCATCACCAAACCTGTGTAACTCAGCCATAATTTCTTTTCAACAATTTAATAACTAAAGGTTCTTTGCGTCAACACAGATTTGTGAATGGTTGCCCACTTTTATACAAATTTATCTGTGTCACAATTGAAGATCGCCTCTTCATATAGGGCCCTCTGAGTTTAAACAGTGTCCACCCCAGTCATTGAGTTACAACGTCACAAAGCTTGCATTGATTAAAAAAGTATTAGAAATTTAAAAAAAAAAGATTGTTCTGTGAATCCTATCCCTGTAAATTTTTATTTAAGTTACTTACAGGAGCTCCCTGAGCACCACGTGCTCCCTTAGGTCCAGAAACACCAGTTGGACCCTGACAAAGGGAATGACCAAACATAAGTTATTATACCCGATACATTTAGATTTACCTTCTGTGGAATTGCCTTTAACTTGGAGCTAATTCTAAGTACCCACCACGGGTCCAGGTGCTCCTGATGGCCCTTGAGGTCCAGAGGCACCAGACTCTCCTTTCTGTCCGCTCTCACCAAGCTCTCCCTTGACTCCAGGCTGACCATCTGCACCCTGGATGTGTCAAACAATTCCGCAACGTTCGTATAATTGCTGAAGAGGGCTTCAGACAAACATTCCATTAGGTCTAATGTACTTACAGGAGGTCCAGCAAAGCCAGCAGGTCCAGGAGGACCCCCCTCACCACGGTCACCCTGCAGGAGTTTAGAAGAGACTCAATCAAGGCATGCATTATTGTAGCAGATATGTACCAGGAAGCCATAATATAAAGCTCACTGATCGATCCAAACGTCTAAGGACGATGATGATCACACGTAATATGTGATCATGTCCTTATATGCCAGTTGTATACTTACAGGAGCGCCACGAACACCAGGAGCACCAGAGGGTCCTGAAAGTCCAGTCTCACCCTTGATTCAGTAGAAGAGAAACAGTCAAGCCAACCATAATTAATAACATACAATTTGGATGGTACATCATACAAAAGGGTTAATTTCAAGTGATTGTTGCTTTAGCAATCCAGAAAAGGCACTCTTAGTCTTACCTTGGCACCATTGGGTCCAGCAGGGCCAGGAGGACCAATGGGACCAGTCAAACCCTGAAGAGGGAGGGAAGGGAGCAGAGTTACTGATGTTGATTAATGGGTGTCGCCAGGGATGAAAGATGAATTAATAATCACAACATCATTGTGGACTCACTCTAGAACCATCCTTTCCAGGAGCTCCTTCAGGCCCCTTTGCTCCATTATCACCCTGTTAGACAAAGAAAAACATGTTTATTATACATTTCATGCTAAAATGAATATGAAAGTCTGAACAAAAAGTAATCAGCCACGCACTCTGTCTCCTTTGGCTCCTGGGATGCCACCGGCACCTCTCTCTCCGGGCATTCCCTGTAGCCCAGGGGGTCCCTGGGGTCCTGCAGCTCCAGCAGGTCCAATGGCTCCCTATATGACGAGGATGTCACTTGTCAATCCAGTTGTGTAATGGCGATTGTAACAACATGTGAAAAAGACTGCTCATCTGTCTTTTGTCTTCTGGGTGAAGAAGGGCATATTTGGATGGTTTTCAAAAAGAATTAGTCAAAAACACAAGGTGAGGAGCTTGACGACGAAGTGTAGGTGGTACAGAGGACACAATTTATGCTGTATTGGTGATGAAAATGTTCCAGTTCTTTACTGACCTTGGGTCCATCACTTCCAGGTGTTCCGGGAAGTCCACGAGGTCCCTGCAGACCCTGAGGACCAGCACCACCCCTCTCACCAGGGAAACCACGTTCACCCTGTTTGGAGACAGATACACTGAATTAACATGAGCATCATGCGATGAATGTAAAATGACAATGTAAAGGTATGTAAATGTCAGGTACCGTTGTTATTTAATGACCTTGATATTGGTATAGTACATATAATAAATCTTTATGCAGCACTACATTAACATGAAACTTTTCCCTATATATGTTATGTTCTCCTTTAAATAACAGAGAAGGAACTTACTCTGGGTCCAACAGCACCAGGAGCTCCACCCTCTCCAGGAACACCCTGTAGAGAGAAACCGAAAAGTGCATTCCTGTTTGAGGAATAGTTTTAAAATGCAATGTTCTATACTACTACTACTACTACAACTCAAAGGAAGCACAACAAGAATTCTTAATTGTCTGTTCAACTTCAGGCAGATGCAATGCTGTTTCACGACACCACCACACTTTGGCATAATTCCATTTCATTCAAAGAGGAAGTATGGAAAGGCTTGACTGAAAATGTATTCACCTGGTCTCCGGGTTTTCCAGCCTCTCCAGGGGAACCAGTTGGTCCAGGCAGACCCTGTTTGACAAAAAAATTGACATTTTTTAATCTATTATGTTTATGTATCTTTGTAAGTGCAAATAAACATGCATTAACTGGAGAGTGGGGACTTTTCGAAAACAGTCCTAGAGTAACCCTTCCTTATCTTGTCTACCGCTGCACTTGGTTTCTCGGATCACACTGAGGTATTGCATCTAGATCTCCAAGTGTGTTTCCCTGATAGCTCAACCTTACGTCTCTAGAATAATAATCGGTGTTCAATTCTGAGCAGGGACAGACATTTATTGTGTGGGTCGTCAATATGATGGTGGAGTTTGATCAAAAAACTAACCTGGAAGCCAGAAGGTCCAGGCTGACCTTGCTCTCCTCTCTCTCCAGCGGGTCCCTGAGATTGGAGTTAAAAAAACAAAACAAAACAAAAGCAAACAAACAAATTAGTGTTGGAAACATCGAAATCCAATCTTACAAATGAAGTAAACTCCCTCCACGACAGGTTCCAGGTTCAGTCTATTTTCCTCATTGTTTGTTGTTGTTGTTGCTGTTGTACAATCACAACTGGTGCTGTGTCACCAGTAGGTGAATGAGCTAACAGTGTGAAGCACTTGAATATCTGAGGTAGGCAGCTATACAAGTGACAGCCCATTTACCATTTACCATAACTGATTTGTTGTGGGACTTTCGGTGTAATGGCAGAAGCCCTATTGTTTTACACTGTGTAAAGTTGAAAGACAAAGACTGAAAGGAGGAAGTAGGCCAATAGTATTTCAAAATTGGCCTAGTTTATTCAGAAAAGTATTCAGCGTAAACTCCTCTTTAATCCTGCTTTTTTTCACGTACAGAAAGCGGCAGCTTCTGACTAATTTAACAATGTACGTCTTTGGACATTATGATTGATGCATATTGTGAGATGACAAGTTAAGTGTCTGTTTGGAAAAAAGGACTGTTAAAACATAGATCAGAGATAGAGAGAGATATATACTCTCTCTCATTCTCTCTCTTTTTCTCTATATATTTATGTGTGCATATCTTTATCTTATATGCTTTTAAACATGTTTGTTTTCTTTTGAAAGTGTGTTTGAAGACCTTAAAACAAGTACTGTTAATGCAATAATAACATGCCTGGGGAGTCCTTAAATAGGGCATTTCTGTATAGCAGATTACTTATTGCAGGGGTAGTCTGGAAGGTAACGCCCATGCTGGAAATGGATTTGTTGTCATAGTCTTGATGATATGCAATCTAGTCCCGTAAATTAGTACAAAATGGGCCACTTACTGCAGGGCCAGGTGGTCCAGCAGATCCAGTCTCACCATCTTTTCCAGGCAGGCCCTGTTCAGAGAGAAATATTTCAGTTAGAATTTTGGCAATAGATGATAATACATCCACCAATGGCTGTTAAGTGGAGGTAGTATACATTGACAAAAGATCACTTACTCTCAGACCAGTGCGACCTAGAAGACCTTTCTCTCCAGGCTTTCCAGGCTCACCCTGTTGAACACAAATCAGTCAGCTATAAAAACTTTCTTCATGATGAAAAATGAAAGTAACTGAGATATTCAAATTTCTTTCTGACAAACTTACATTGCCTCCTTTTGGTCCAGGGAATCCCATCACTCCTGGCTGTCCACGGGCTCCCTGAGGACCAGGAGGGCCGGGGCGACCGTCCTCACCTGGAGCACCCTATCATCCATCAATTAGACAAATTAACACTGAGAAACAGATTTTGCTGAAGATGTAAAGAAGGAACTTGAACCATACTGACATGTATGACCTGTATTCATTCCCAACATGTGTTGAATATTCATTATAATACGCATAATTGCATGAGTCTTTTGTAACTTCTTGATTGTCTGTCTAAATTCTCAGTCATGGTAAGTTAATTCAAGTCAACTGGAATTTTCTTGTTTGTTGAATTAGTTGTGTGTCTTGTTTTCCAAAAGCTTTCAAATATGACTGAGGCTACTCTGCTGTTATGGTAATGATATTTCACAAAGTTTTGCAGAACAAATGTTCTGGCTAGACCACTGTTTTTCATTTTTTAATCCCTCAGGGGGAAATTCAACTTTATATCTTCAATGGTACTCACAGAAGGTCCAACTTTGCCTTGAGGACCAGTATCTCCAGGACGGCCAGTTAGACCCTGCAAAAGGTATGCATTTATTCAGACCATTTCAGATGCAAAAAAACTAGGTGCTTCTGCCTTACTGATTTTGACTGCTGTAAGGCAGCACTCACCCTTGCTCCAGGAAGACCAGACTCTCCTGTGCGTCCAGGATCCCCTGTAGCACCTTTAGGCCCAGCGGCACCAGGAACACCACGGTCACCTGGGGCACCCTGAAGAACGCCAAGAGGCAAAAGTCACTTCCAGTTGATTCCAGTTCTCATCCTTCCAGTCAGCCAGTGCAGTCAAACAAAGGACCCACCTTAGCGCCAGCAAGACCATCTTGACCTGGGAAACCACGGTTGCCAGGAGCTCCCTGTAAGGATTAGCACCAAAAAATAAAAAAACCCTCATCAGAATCACGACAGCATCACTACATTTGATTTATTATGCTGCATTTATTTCTTCTAGCCATGTCATTAAATAGGGTGAATCCCTACTCGCTCTCCAGGAGGTCCAAGTGGTCCAGCAGCTCCGGGTTCTCCTCTTGCACCTCGCTTTCCTTCCTCACCAGATGGCCCGGGTGCACCTAGGGGACCGGCGGGGCCCTGGAAACATCAAAGTATATCAGTGTATGATTTCATGCTAAATTACGTTTCAATATTTTGTTAAATATAAATCCAAAATCACTTACAAGCTCTCCCTTGGGTCCAGCTTCACCTTTGAATCCAGGAAGACCAGGGTCACCCTAAACCAGACATGAAAAGGAAGAAGATGAGTATTTGTCAACAACTTTCAAAGCTTTACAGATCACTCTTTAAGTCTCAAGTGACTCACAGACTGTCCTTTGGGTCCCAGGGGGCCTGTTGCGCCCTGTGGTCCAGGGGGTCCGCGGGGGCCAGGGAAGCCAGGGGCACCAGCAATGCCAGGACCACCCTTGAAAGCACCAAAAAAAAACAACAACCCCATAAGTCAAAATTGAGACAATCACACATGCTACACAATGTTATCAAAATGACGAGAGTGGATTTACAGCAGATCCTTTGGCTCCAGGAATACCATCAGTCCCGGGGTTTCCCTGTTTCAGGACGACATGTCACAATCAGATCTTGAGGACAGTTGGAGGTAATTACTGCTGTAGGTGAAAATGACGAACCGATGCCCCGGCCGGTCCGGGAGATCCTGGTGTACCAGCCTCTCCACGGGGACCCTGTTGGCCTTCTGCTCCACGGGCTCCAGTAGGACCAGCTTCACCCTGGCAGGACACGATAACAACATTTGCACTTCCACAACAAGGCCAAGCTGTGGGTTTTTTGAAAAACATAAAGTCCACTGGGGGTCTGTCCACACCTTGGCTCCTGGGGATCCTGGGAAACCGGGAGCTCCAGCAGGACCAACAGGCCCCTGGAGACAGAAGGGCAACCTTCAGGTTAGTGCTGTGTAATCAGTATTAGAAGTACTTGAAATGCGAAGTGAGTTAAATCTATTGAAATAATATCAACATGTTACTTACAGGTGGACCAGCAGGACCGGGCAAGCCATCATTTCCACGGGCACCCTATGGAGTTGGCACAGGAAAGTCAAGGAGCAGAAAACACAAGAAGCTTGAACGGAATAAAGCAGAGATTAAAACTCACTGCAGCTCCGGCAGCACCGGTCCGTCCCCTCTCACCAGGCAGACCACGTGGGCCCTGAAATGACAGAAAATCGAGTTGAGATGCACAGTATTTCCAGACACAAACTTTAAAAGAAAGCAAAAGATCATGAGTGAGAATCAGGTGCATCATTGTAAAAATAAAAAGCACTCACCATGGGTCCAGGGGCACCATTCTCTCCAGAAGCGCCAGACTCTCCCTGTTTAAAAAAAGACAAGATGGCATAAGATTAAAAAACAAAACAAAAAAAGAGAACACGGGAACTAAAAGATGAATTTTTTGGCATGCACTGTTGTCACCTTTGCTCCTGCAGCACCGTTCTCTCCTTTAGCTCCATCCAGACCGGGGTGACCCTACAGAGGACAGTGACAAGACCGCTCAGACTTCAGTGAGCAGTGGCACATTGCGTCATTGTGCCCTTTTTAGTGAAGACATTTCAAATATCAAGCAGTGATGGGAACTTACTCTGTGTCCTTTGATTCCAGGAAGGCCAGGAGTTCCAGGGAATCCACGAGCTCCCTGAAGTGAACACACACGAAGAGAAGAAATGGAAATCAGATCTCTCCCTCCAGTTTCCTCACCTGTCTTCACCAAGTAATTTAAAAGAGTCTCCAACCTGAGGTCCAGCAGGTCCGCGCTCACCAGCTTTGCCAGGTTTGCCAGCCTCACCCTGCAGTAAAACAAGTAATTGAAGGCTTACCATTGAATCGCAGCAACGGCTAACTGATGTGAAATGGTCATTGACTTTGCGGTTGAATGATAAAAATGGGCAATAGAATAGGAATGTTTGATAAAATGTATGTTTTTGTTCTGTGTCATGCTGTGTCCTTGAAATGACTCTTGTCTCAAAGATATTTGAAGTGAACATATCCTTACATCACTTCCTGGTTTTCCAGAAGGTCCAGGTGGTCCACGGGGTCCCATTGCTCCCTATTTTGAAGCAAATGGCCAGTTAGAGTAATCCGCAAATCCATCTTTGGAATGCATTCATGCGAATGATGCAAAATGCAAGCACTGCTCTCGTATTGTTCTTCAGCCAAATTATTGAAATTGAAAATCAAGTGAGTCAAAGCTTTAAACATGAAATGCTGAAAATTAAGAGAAAACGTTTGTACTTACAGCTGGACCGGACTCTCCAGCCTCTCCAGGGGCACCCTGGAAACCTTGTGGCCCCTACAGGAACAATAACACCAATGTACTGTGTTATACTTCTTTGTGAGTAAAAATATTGTACAGATTTTTTTCTTTGATGCTTTGCATTTAGAGCAATGGTAAATGCACTTACAGGGGCTCCACTTGGTCCAGGAGGACCACGAGGACCCATTGGACCCTGCAAGAGAAACATACAGCGGTAAATTTATTGTTCAAAACAATGGATACATCGGTATCAATGAATTTCCCCTGCACCATGTTTTGAGAACGTCATCTGCAGTTTACAATTAAATGAAATGTGGCTCGTTAAAATATTGAAGTGTCCTTTAGTTAATTTATGAACGAAATTTGCAATGATACGTTAATAGGAAAAATAGACACAATGACATGAATCTGTGAATGAGTAGACTTTGACCACAAGATGGCAGCATTGTAAACATTTCAGCCTGTCAAGTTGAGGTTCCAACTGATTACTTCCTGTATGCCACACTACAGGATACACAACACGTACCATTGGTCCTTGCATCACTCCCATCTGAGCACCTCCGGCCTTCTCATCAAAGCCTGTAGCCATCTGTGCAGCAAAGTTCTGAAACCCCCCCCAAAACAAAACACCTTTATTTCACACCAAAACTACACTGATCATGACTTTATTCCCAGAAACATTTGCCTGCTCCAAGCGAACCAAAAGCACCTTTTGAAAAGACACAGTTTCTTGCCTTTTGCGCAGAAAGGTGTCATGGGATTGGTATTAAAAAAAAAAAAATTGAGTCAAAATATGGGATTCACGGATGACTCACCCCTCCAAGTCCAGGGGCTCCAGGTGGCCCAGGTGGGCCAGCTGGTCCGGGGTTTCCAGGAGTCCCAGGCTCACCATCCCTTCCACGAGGTCCAGCATTTCCCTTAGAAAAAAAAGGGCAACAGTGGCCTTCAATCACAGGTTACTGGAAGAATTGAGTTGAATTTTAAATCATGGATTTAGGAAAAGATAAAGGTATATATTGTCACCTTCCTAAAATGATGGGCAAAGTTATTTTTCAAAAAACATGAAAAACGGAACCCAACACAACAGTATATTTGGTAATAATTTCATTTCAGGGGTTGAATTGCGTGATCTCTTCAATGAATGTATTTGATTTTAGCAGGCGTGGCCAGCATCCTGAGGAGGTGCTGAAGGCAACAAAAAAAAGTTTTGTCAAAATATGACTGAGGCCATTGTTGAAGGCCAGAGGTTGAAGGTATGATAGTGGAGCACCACCTATCTGTAGTGGATCAATGTGTTGTCTCCTACCTTGTCACCCTTTGCACCAGCTGGTCCACGTATTCCCTGGTCACCTGGGGGGCCCTGCCAGAGCAAAAATGTTCAACTCAGCATTCCAAGCATGGCTAACATTGCTCAGGCCACCAAGAAACAACTTTTATCGGCCTTCACAGCATCCAAAAGATGGTGATATTTACCATAGGGCCTGATGGTCCTCTTGGTCCTACAACCTGCAGGAGGAAAAACAGAATATATTTGTCATTAATGGTAAAGCAGTCCTTTTTTTTAACAACAACAACGGGAAGGTTTGATTGGCCAGGCCAAGTTTGGCTGACGACATCACCTCTGCTTGACCTCTGCTTGAACTGACTGTTCACCTGACGCATGTGTGTGTGTGTGTGTGTGTGTGTGTTTGTGTGTGCGCGTGCACCCTGGCTCTGGTTGCTGAGATGATATAAGAGGATTTGAAGGGGTTCACTGTGTCCCAGGAATGTCGGATTTTGCTCATTTATAGAAAGTCGAACAAGGCACCCGTGTTGATAACACTTAATGATCATAAGCTTCTTTGGGGGAGATCATTTAACACTCCACGAATAAAGACAAAAAAAATGATAGAACCAAAAGGCACAATGGGGCATAAATCTGGGTCACTTCTAAATTTCGAAGGGGTTCAGGATCCTTTGTTCGTCCAAATAAGAGCAACAGTTGGTCTTTCATGTGGTATTATTCAGTCAACAGTGTTTTATAGAGTGCCGGATTTACTTACATCTGCAATATCGCCTGGTTCACCTTTCTGACCCTGGTTGATAGAAGAGAATGTTAGTAGAAAGCTTCATATTGAAACAGAATGTGTTGGTGGTAAAATAATTTTCGTATCGCCTCACCCTTGCGCCGACCGTCTCTGTCGTCGATGAATGGGTGAGAGGAAAGAAAGAACAGCACATTTAAAAGCATTTCAAGACATTTTATGGACTTTTCATTCGAATGTTGACTTTTAGGAGAGGAGAAATGATGAAACATATGTCAATGCTAAAACCCACAGGCCAAAAAAACCCTCTTGGTTAGTGAAATAAGGAGGGAGCTAAAGCAGAAATAAGCATGCCATGATGATGAAGTGTCATTTCAGACAAAAGCAGCTCGAAAAAAATCCACAATCTAGACGCAAAGAATTACTCCAAGCAAGCAATTTATGTTGGAGTTTTTTTTCCTTTTAGATGAAAGATGCCAATTGATGGCTTGACTTCATCTTAAACTGTTCGCTAAGACCAAGGCATTCTAGGCCTTCAGCCTTGGTCAGGTTCTATTCGAACCATGGCAGAATTCCTCATGGTTTTGTTTTGCTTTTATATAAATATAGACGGACCACTTTGGCATCACACTTCAGGATCCATGCACTGTGAAAGATGTCTATTCTGATCAAAATCAAGCTAGCTGTTTAAGCACAGCTAAAACTAGTGGTTCAAAGACAAAGTGAGCGGTGATCATGCAGCCATTTGGGATCATGCAGCATTGCCCATTCGGTCGTGCTAGCCTTGGTGAGAAAAGCGAACAGAGTAATTTATTTATGGCTACGTGAATAAATAAATTACAACCAATGTGGGCACTGGCATCGGCGGGGCACATGGGGCAGCATTCTCCAGATGGGATGATAGGGTTGGCACACTCCTTCATCTCCTCGCAGATTATCTCATCACACAGAACCGTTCCACTGTCACACACACAGATTCGACACGGCTCTGGCTTCCACACATCCTTATCATTATACAGCTGGCCGTCCTGGATGCAGCCACCTGCCTTCTCTGTTGTGGCCAGCGGGGGGGGAGGCAAATGGAGGGAGGGGAGGGGGGGGGGTAGGGAGTGGGGGTCAATGAGATAATTCCAAAGAAAGTTAGCAAAAGTTTAGGAAATGTTGATGTTGATGTTTAGAAATTGAGAAAAGGAGGATGTGCGAAGGTGGAAGCGGCAGCGTCAGGCTCAGATGGAGGGTTTGTGATTTGTCAGTCACAGAAGTGGACAATGGAGAGAGGGAAAAAGAGTCTCTGTAACAATTACAAACTTTGCAAATAACACATATTTAAAAACTGTAAAACAACCGAAAGAGATTCAGTCGTGTGACTGAATGATTTGGATGAATGGGCGATGATTACTTCACTGATGCTTTTGAACAGGTGCTGCTGTGACCCACAAACATACACGTTTTGAAATATACCTGACTTACAAAACCTCATAGCTGTTCTATAGGTAGTTGCAGCCAAGCTGAAGTACTTCCCATTTTTCACTTGACTGACTGTACAGCACTTCATGTGTTGGGCCTCTGCTGCTCCCATGAATGAATCTCTCTTTCAGGAGCACTGTGCCCAATTGGCAAGCCGCTGCCTTAGGTAAACAGAAAAATTCTCCATCTGGACCACATAGTGGCGTCAAGCAACATAACAAACACAGCGGTAGCTTAAGAAAGCTCAATTTGTTTGTCTGGCCCACTGCTAACTGCTGCTGTTTGTTTTTTCCAGCAGTGTTGAAGGTGTCGATACTCGGCATGAAACTTGCCATCTACTTCATAGCTAAAAGTCAGAAGACAGAAAAATGCATCTTGCTCTGAATTGGGTCCTTTGTCTGGCGGCCTCCCGCTGTGTAGCAACTCAGTTAATAAGCGCCATTGACTTCCTGCTACCCTTTGAGCCTGCTAGACTGAGGTCAAACACCACCTGACCCTTTCACTTCACATTATGACAACAATGATTTTGCGCCAGCCAAACCTTGGGTGTGATGACCTGACTCTGCAATTACATTCAGACCTCATCCACCCTTGCTGTGACTTTTCAATCCAACGGGCAGGTGTTCCCTTCTGAGGAAATAAAAAGGCATCCAGACCCAGACTGGGAAATAACCCGAAGCCATTGCCAACAATGCAGAAAGTCAAAACCAACCTTTCACAGTTTCAGAGTCAGGAGCCACAAGAGGTCCTGCTTCAATTTTTCTTGGGTCATCGGTATGCAACCTCGCAAGTGACTTAATTGATCGTCAAGTTGGTATACATTTTAATAGCTTTTGTACATTAAATGGATATGGTAGTTCTCTGATTTGGGTCTTGAGCTTTTGGAAAAAAAACTCTTCTCTGTACAGTCAGTGCCAGGAGAGTACAAATGAGCACTTGTTCACCTGGTCCACCAAGTCTACAGAAAAAACGCTGGAATACTTCCTCCTTGGCCAAAAAATAAATCAAAAATAAGCACTGCAGACTTTAATAGTGTTGTCCAGAAGAGATGTTGGTCATCACATATATTTTTTATCTACAAAAACTGAAGTTCAAGGAAGAAAGAAAATCTGTCTACTTACGGTCCACTTCTTCCTGACATCTGACCACCGCCAGCAAAACAAGTTGGGATGCTACAAGTAGCAGAACAGTCCTTGAATCCACAAAGCTGAACATGTCTAAATGTTAGACATGCAATAGCTCGGGTGAGAAGTGATGGGACGGAGGAGCCCTTCAGTCAGTTCTGTGTTAAATGTGTGTTCCCAGAGACCGAAGGTACCATGCAGTCAAACCCTCCAAAGACTAAGTGGAATCCAACGCGGGGCCCCAGCTGGCACTCTGCACCCACCGCGTCAGGGCAAGCACCGCGGTTTTATGTCCACTGTGTCTTGTATGGATCTTCGTATATTCCAAAATGCCAGTCCTTCCCCCTGACCCCCTGTCGAGCTGAAACCTGAACCTCACATCCCTCCCTCAATTCAGCACCATGTACTCTCCCAGGGATTTTTTTTCTCCTTTTTTTTTTTTTTAACTCAAGCCCTCCTTCTTCCTTTGACCCGTTTGGGCTGGCCAAGAGATGCACCTTCACTTTCTTCAGGAAAGTGGAGCTTGGTTGGACAACAGAGTGGAGGCTGTTCGTGATATCAACTCAAAGGGCAACAGGCTTCACGTTTCAAGAAGAGCGATTATCTGTCAGGGTTATTCATATTTTACATTGTAGTTTGGCAAAGCAAGGCCCCTGTTTGATTTTTTGGAACTATAATTAGAACAGACATTATTTGTATTTCCATACTGCTTCGCTATGTGGACAGCGACCGCTTTTTGGTTTTTTTCTTTCCATAATAGCGACTTCTTGAAATCCATTTATTTGGAACGGGCTGGCGTTCGAGCTGAAACGAAACCAAAATGTCTTTGCAAACTTGTTAGTACTGATTAAATATTGCATCAAATATACCTGAAACTGCAGAGGAACATTTGCCGTGGAAAGAAAATTCTGAAGGAATCAGGAGCTTCTGGCTCAATACCTCTTATAGGAATCAAGCAGTGCCAAGCAGTGGGTCAGCAGGGTTGTTTGTTCCGGTCCAGTCTGTGGATTATGGATTAAACTGTGGGCATTCAATAATTTTTATGTCTTCAACTGGTCAATGGGCCATGCAATGTGTTGTGTTCACAGTTCAGTCCAACTTTCTGGGATGTTGCTGTTGTTTGTACAGAGGCAATTAACAGGAGGTCGTGATGACCAGTAAGACATTCTGCGAGAAATTCAATTATGAGAAGGACGCTCACAATATTTAGTGTACATTTAGGTTCATTCATTCATTGGTTGATTGATTTCAACTATCATTTTAATTAATCAACTGCGTGCACTTGCATGGATTTAGATTATCACCATATCATGTATCCTGTTAAAACAGCACCTTTATGCCACCGGCGGCTTTTGTGAAGCCGAGCGGTGATGAAACGTCCTCGTGATCGTTATCGAGAAGCGCTCTGTGAGGTTGGGCCAGGTGAGGAAGCTTGAAAGCAGGTCTTTGTCAGGCAGAGAGGCACTGTAATTCCAGGGTTGTGACCTTCTGGCGAGCCGCCGTCATTCCACATGGAGCAAGGAAAGATTTGGACCGGCCATCTTCACTCCGCTCAATCACCTTTACAGCATAGCCGCATAGCCTGTTTTCCAGGTTTCAAATTGACAACATCAAACAAACGTGTTTGAGCGATGTGGTTTAATTGTTGTGTGCGTTGTGTTGTGTTATTTTTGTTATTTTGACTTCAAAATGGCGCCGCGAGAGTGGCTGCCTTTCCAGCAGCTCCTATATTTTGTTGTTCTACTTCTTCCTTTCATAACTTTGCTGCTGTGAATTGGGAATTTCTCCATTGCGAGACTAATAAAGGTTTTCTTATCTTTTCTTATCTTAATCAATTCACGTTCCGATCACAAGCAATGATAATAAGGTGTGTGCCGGAAACATTTCAGGAATTGAACCCGTTTCTACTAAATCAGTAATCATGGCCCTTTCACTAACTGAAGGAGCAGACGTTGAAACTGGCAGATCATGAGCTGTGTCATGTTAAAAAAAAATAAATAAATAAAAATCAGTTTGAATTTCAGTACACATATTTAAAGACTAAGTAGTAAACTCTTACCACAGAGTTAATATTGCAAAAAATGGAGAAAAAGAGGATCTATTTATGATGCAGCCCAATTGTAGGCCTCGGAATCAGCAACAGCCACAATGCTCAATACTGATCTTACACAACCAAAAGAGTAAGCATTATACTTATGCGCCATGGACATTTTTTTTTAATCGACTTTCTCCACATCCCTATTCTGTGCTATTCGGACTGTAAACTGCCGTCTGCCATCCCCCAGCATGCACAATAGGCCTCTGTGTGCACGGCGGCCCGCGGAATGCTGCGAGATGGCAAGGCGGTGGGATAGCTGCATGGTGAGGATGGGGGGTGGGTGGGTGAGGAAGGCTGTGGAAGCGCGGTGGATGAAGAAGGGAGGGGGGGGGGGCCAAGTTTGGAGGTAGGGGAAGAGAGGGCGGCGGTGGCTGGAGGGTGGATGGTGATGTGGTGGTCGGGGTGGTGGAGGGAGGGGGGGCTGCTGATCTTTCATGACTGTACTGCTGCACACAGGCTCCAGGGGTCTACAGGGTGTCTAGGTTTCATTCAGCATTGTGACCACAGAGGAATGAAGTGCTGTGGATGGGTGCTACTGGCTCATGTAGGCGCACGGTCATGGGGCTCTATCATGTCAATCTGAGCTTTTTTGGGGAAGAGGAATATGAGTTCTACTTTAAACAGAAGAGCTGTACAAGTGAACAGATAGATACTTTTTCACTAATTTCATTTTTCACACAAACACTGATGCCCAAGCTAGTTGTGCAAGTGTGAAAGGACTTTTTTCACTTAGTGATATGTCTTGTCAATGTTTTCCCTTTAGTACAAAAAGGTTCACTGATAATATACTTGAAGAAACTACTTTTCGCTAACGGTTATGTTTCCTGCCCATGGACTACGATATGTAAATTAGCTGTACACTAGCTTCAGCACATTTTGGCAGCCATTGTACATCAATGTGCATTGTCCCTTTCAAATAAACAACAACATGAAACATGAAAAAAAAAAAAGTTAAGTCAAAGCCAGCCCGTATAACATCATGTTTTGGGCTTTGGCCTCCTGGTAAGGCTTTTTTTCCCCACTGCCCACGGTCTGCCTTGGTGAATTGGTGGGCAGATCATTCAACATGGTGCACCCGTCGGTAATCTTCCTTGGTTGGTATTTAGGTGCTGCTCCAATGGAAGGAAGGCCCTTGAGTATTGTTATGTTTGCTGTCTGTCCACTTTGTTCCTGGGGGTTGTTTCTTTCCAGGGTTCATTAAGCTTTGTTTTCTTATTAAGAAAAAAAAAATACCAAACGGTCATTTTGTGGTTCTGTTTTCTTTAACCCGCGACCCTGGTGAGGATAAGTGGATTGGAAAATGGATGGATGGATGTTTTCTTCAATGTAGGCGTTCCAGGAGTATTGAAGTTACTGTCAAAGTACTGTCAAATACTTCTGTGGTTTTATGTTCTCTGTTTCTATCGTGGTTAGTTGGCCTGGGCCACTTGTTACAGATGGGTTTCCTGTGATGTCACGTCCATGTGCAGGGGTGTAGACAGACATTTTTCAGTGATGTGGCTGTGCATGCGTGCTTGTGTCATTGTTTATCATACAATCCACAGTCAGTGTTTCATGAAATAAAATTCAAACCTAACCAGAACAATGCCCATCACCCTCCTAATCAAGCAGAAACAAGGCAACATTTTGTGGAACTTAATTTTAATGCCCTTTTCTTTACCCTTACCTTTCTTTTGAGCATTGTCTCATAGTCTAATTCTGCTCAATGTATTGATTTGGTAGTCAACCACCAATCAAAGTGAAAATGTGCCACTGATGACGGATGCCAATTTGCATATATCGATCAATGGCAGATTTGTTCAAATCATATCTAAAAATCCCAATGACACAAAAATCTCTTCACTCTTCACAAATCTAAGCATTGCTTTTTACTTATATTTGCAAGATTGGTATGAATATGCATTTTATTTCATGAAACCATGGCAGTGAATGGCGTGCTAAACAATGACTATTCAGCCATGTTGTTGTCTTGCTATGGTATGAAAGTAATCAAATGTTCTTTAAGATAGAGTCGTTTAGAGTTTACATTTGCATCAATTGTGTATTTATTCTTTAAATATGCAATATAAACCCCCCAAAAAAACCTGCCATGGAAAAATGGCGGAAACAATCACAGATATCATCTGCTCGCCTCTTGACTGGTACTCGTAAGAGGGAGAACATAACTCCCACTCTGGCATCCCTTCACTGGCTCCCCATACATTTTAGAGTTATTTTCAGGATCCTCTTATTTGTTTTCAAATCTCTAAATGACCTTGCGCCACCTTACCTCTCTGAGCTCATCCGCCCCTACGCACCTGCCCGGCGCCTCAGGTCTGCGGACCAGACCTTATTAGAAGTACCAAGAACTAAACTGAGGCTCAGAGGGGATCGAGCCTTTTCTGTTGCTGGTCCCTCTCTCTGGAATGACCTCCCACTAAACATTCGGCAAGCCTCCTCGCTGCCCATCTTCAAAACCCGCCTCAAAATTCACTTGTATTTTTTGGCATTTGACTCAGCATGACTTAGATTTGTTCTTGGTTTTGCTGTTCGGTGCTTTCTACTGTCTTTATTACCGATTTGCTTTACTGTTTGCTGTATATGTTAAATTGCTCCATGTACAGCACTTTGCATGCAGCGATGGCTGTTTTTGCAAGTGCTCTATAAATACAGTTGAGTTGAGTTGAGTTCTCCACTAGTTGTGGGGGTGGCCAGGGTGGGCCTTGGCCACCATGTAGCTCCATCCCTGGTTCTACCCATTGTTGTGTTCCAGTACAGTGAGTGTTTGAAGAAGACATTTTTGAGAGTAAACGTCAATAAATGGTCAATTACTATGCGGTGTGGCGGGACAGCGTCTCATTTCACCATTTACTGGCACCAATTTGGAGTCATGACGAGTAGACGTTTGACAATAACATTTGCTAGGCAGGGTAGGTACAGCATATTAGCTAAACAGTAAACTGTAATATGCTAGCCGTTTGATAATGACTAAATATCGTACAAGGTGTCCAAATGCCGTTTGTAGTGTGACGGTGATTGTTCTCCAATACATGCTATATTGGGCTAACAAACTAATCCAACAGCTACTTGAGCCAAATGCCCAACATTGGCTGCGGCCACGAAAGCAACTCTTCATCCAGTCCTCACTTCACTGAGCCTGAATCAAAGCCTCAGGCCCGGTATGCTCCTTTTCCTGTGTGAGGTGTAGGGGGAAGAGGTTAAGTTTGTGCAGTCCTGGTGAGTGTAGCGAGGGGGGCTTTCTCACACAAGATGCAGGATGAAGGGACAAAGGTAGTATTCATTGGCCCAGGAATGGAAAACATTTTCACCTGAAAAACCGGCCGACACGGTACGCAGAGGCTACTGGGAGCTACTCACCACAGGTCCAAAAGCCTAATAAGGTCCTGTGCCAGATTAGGTTAAGGGAAATTGAATCTCTCGTCATGACATCAATTACCTCATGTAATTCTCATCGCAGTGAGCATTGTGAACATATTTAACAAGTTAGACAATGATGATCATAATAATAAGGATTATGCTTGAGATTTGCGGTACATTGGAGGGAAATTGAATTCCCCCCAGTTCAAAATTTCAGGTTCTTCTTTTCCTCTTATTTTTTTTTTCCATTCATAATTTTTTTTACTATTTTATTTGCAACACGACCATGAAAATGCCTTTTGATGTCTAGCATACATTGTTTGACAAATGGGTTGTAGCTGAGTATTTTGTCAAAAAGAGCATCCGGCATCGTGATGTGCTTTAACATAGACTCTCTTTGCTTCACCGAGCTCTCTGAAGAGCAATGAGGATTCACCAAATTGAATTTGCCTTAGAACTATTTGATTTGTGGCTTGTTTTTGGCTCACGGGGGCTTCTTGGAGAAGTCAGATATTAACCAAGCATAACATTCAACCACTTGAAAAATGTATACTGTATATTTTTTTCTGTTCAGAAAAGTAAGCAAGTAGCTATAATTTCGCATTTGAAGAAATCATGCTGTGCTTTACTTAAATAGTAAAACTATTTGCGGCTCTTATATTGAGTAGTGCTGCAATATTATCAATTCACCATATATTTTCTGTGTCTCAATGTCTAGCATATGATATAAGTTCCCTTTTACGGCAGTACAAAGTTGGACTTTGTACTGTCGTGGAAGATTTTGTGTGTTTCTGAAATCAAACATTGATAAGAGGCAGTTCAATTCAAGACAAATCACACGACGGCCCATGCCAGCTCGCGTATTTAGAGCATTGTGATTCCCGCGGATAGCAGGTAGCCCGCAAGGAACGCATGAGTAGCCTGTGGGCCTGCTCGAAAAATAGCTCAGCAGTGACGGCACATTGTGATGCCATAGAAGTTTGAAAATGTACTGTAAATACTGGAAGGGATGTATAGAAATAATGTATTGTATATTATTTGTTTCCTAATTATGGTGTGAAATCCATGTGATCAGTATCGTCACATGTATCAATATTATTAATTATGAAGTCAAAAGAAAAGCAATTTTTAAGGTACTTAAAGCAAATCAAATATATTTTCAGAAGTGTGTATCAAACTGCTAGCCCTTCGCATTAATGTGTTTCCAAGAAGTGGCTTTCTGCTTCAAAACGGTGGTGACCCCTGCACTAGAGGAAGCATCTCAGACACATGAATGTGAAGTGTCCTCTCAGGAAACCGGCCAAGAGAGCTGCTTGGGACTGGAGTGAGGGCGCTGCCTAGAGGAGGATTGGATTAATGTTCCCTCAAGTCAACTCACTATGAGGTCTCACGACTGCTTGTGACAACACTACAACTGTCGTAAACCACTTGCTAAATACGATGATATCTATGACTGGAGTTGTATCTTAAAATGTGCCTTTGCAAAGGCAATCATGCGATGAACACTTGCAGAGTTAATACCCCGTTCACAAAATGTTTATTATTGATGTCGTTGGCGTTTGCAGTAAAATTGTTCGATATCATGAAACTGGTCCTAATATTTTGATTACCCAAAATAATTACATAGAAAGTACACATTCATTCATTCGTTCATTTTCCAATCTGCTTTATCCTCACTAGGGTCGCGGGGGGTGCTGGAGCCTATCCCAGTTGTCTTCGGGCAGTAGGCGGGGGACACCCCGAACCGGTTGCCAGCCAATCACAGGGAACGTAGAAACAAACAACCATCCGCACTGACAATCACACCTAGGGACAATTTTGAGTGTTCAATCAGCCTGCCATGCATGTTTTTGGAATGTGGGAGGAAAGCGGAGTACCTGGAAAAACCCACGCAGGCCCGGGGAGAACATGCAAACTCCACACTGGGAGGCCGGAGCTGGAATTGAACCCGGTACCTCTGCACCGTGAGCTCGAATTGCTCACCACTGGAACACCGGGCTGCCTGAGGGCACACATATTAGGAATATTGTGTCATCTATAGGGCATCGGTAGAATAGTGCAACGTCACATTTCTGAGATTCACATTCTCACCTCCAGCCATGTGATTGGATGGTGACCAGTCCAGGGCGAACCCTGCCTTTTTCATAATTCAATAAAATCAAGCTTGAGCTTTTTCACCCCGATTCTGAAAGCTATGTTTAGCACAAGCGCAACACTGGGCATTGGCAAATGAGCGCCATACATACAGAGAAGCATGAACAGCTGCTATTTTGCTTCTGCTGGGCCTTGGATAAAAGTGGAGGAAATTCTGAGTGGTTCCATATACCTGTCGTGGACTAGAGGAAAAAAAAAGAAGATGAAAAAAGTCAGGAAAAGCCTCCTAGAACTCCCGAAATTTATCTTTCGGGTTAATCAAAGTCATTTTCAATGGTGGGAGGTGTGTGTTGCAGGGTATTATAGTTTTGGAGGTTTCGTTTATAGGTACCGTACTTTTTATTTCCTTTTGCCTATTTTTTTAAATTCAAATAGTATTGATTCATTTTTTGAGGAAGCTTCTTATCTGTAGTTAGTTTTTATTTTTTGTCAAAAACGTGTTATTTTAGTTTCTTATTGGTTTTATTATTCATTTTAGTTGTATATATATTCTTTTTAAATATATGAAGTATTTGTCACACGAAAAAAAAATGGTAAGTACGAAAGTAAAGTACTTCAGCAAGTTTCAGCAATCCCGAAGTAAAAATATTTGAAATAAACCCAGACGGCTCATGTCCGAAATGAATTGACAAACATAAGAACAAAGCACATTTTCGCTATAATTTTAGTTAAAGTTACTTTTAATAATGTAAGAAGTAATTTCGGTTTTTTTTTCATTTGTTCTTATTTCATTAATGAATTTAATTTTTTCAATTTTAGTTGTAGTTATTTCATTAGTTTACATGAACTATAATAACCTGAGCATGCTAATTCCTATTTAGCAGTTTGAAGTGTGCCACATCGCAATTATAATAGTGGCAACCACATTGTTTTATTTTGTTGTTATTTTTTCCCACCTCTCAAAAAGATGTTTTTTTTAATTGAGTTGCATGATTTTACAGCAATATTTATCTTGTTCTCAATTTTAAAATTCAAACAAAGTGGCATTTGAGTATTGGTGTGTAAACCTTTGTATCCACTGAGTATATACTGTATATATTCATAATGCTAATTAGAATACATGTACTGTAAGCGTTTGTTATGATTGACCTCTGTGATCAACACCTGTCTAAAAATGAGATTTGAAGTAAATGTTATCCCCGCCCCTTTACAATGGGAATTGTATAGATGGAATGTTTCCTACTTTCGTTTGATATCAAACTTCCCAGTGGATGAAACTGCAACGATAACATTTGACCAATCAGGATCATGAACAGTAGCTCAAAGAATATCCCGCTCAGTCTCAGCAGCTGCTGTTGTCTATTTGCGCTGGCACCTCAGCCATTGGGCCGCGTGACCCCACCCCCTTACGACAGCATGTAGTTGAAAGAGCAGCTACTACTAACTGTGAACGCCCTAAAGTACTGTTCACAGAAGTCTAGATCAACCATTGGAGCGGGAGAAAATTTGTACTCTTTTCAATGATCAAATAGTAGGTCCTACTGATCACTATGCATTGCTTGAAAGCTCTGAGGACAGCCAACCCAGGAGTCTTGCGGCTATTGAAGAATGCAGGCGTCACAAACAGAGTTGGAGCTGATAGCAGTGTTCTGTCCAGGACGCAGCAAGCTGTTTTTCTACCCTGCCGGCTCACAACACCACCTCATACTCACAGAGCCCTACTTCATTACCAGACCGGTCCTGATGTGGAGCAAGGACATGGCAAGTAGGTCCTCGCAGGCCACCACAATTGAGTGATTAGAAATGCAACATGAATGGAAGCCCATGTAATTTCACCATCTGCTATATACAGTATATACAGGTATATATGTATATGTGTGTGTGTGTGTGTGTGTGTGTATGTACCTGTATATTTCAGGAACAGTTCAGTACAGTACAGTGTATATATTTTTTTTATGTTGTGTGTTTTTAGGTTGATGTCTAGTATGGAAGACTTACTTTTCTACACAATCACCGACGGCAAAGAGATGATGCCCATGTCACAGTTCATATCAGTGAGTCACAGTCAGCACGCTCACATCGCCATCGGTTTTTGGCTTTCCTTCATGCACATTCTGCATCTGTACACAAACACTGCGCCCACTTGTGCTTCCTAAACATACCTCTGACATTTGTGCTAGCAAACATCAGGAGACATATAAGAGCCTAGTCCAGTTGAATCAAAAGTCATCTGGTGTCCAAGATATTTTTTTCATGTAAAAGGAATCGTTGTTGTGAACCACAGGTAAAGGACACTAAAACAACTTGGAACGATCACTTTTGCCATTTAAACGGTAGAAATAAAACAGAAATAAATATTTTAAATATACATGCTGGATAATTCAGAACTGGATTGATGTTGGTGCTAATACAACTTGATAAATTTCCAGGTTGCTCTATCATTAGTACCTGTGTACTGATATCACTCTACAATGTACGCATTGTATTCAAGGCCTTAGATTAGGATACAATCTTTTGTAGAGGTCTCACATATGCAATCAACAGGTCACATTATTATTCACATTATTATTCTTGTTTGATTTATTTCTTACTATTATGAATGAAGGGCGGCCCGGTAGTCCAGTGGTTAGCACGTCGACTTCACAGTGCAGAGGTACCGGGTTCGATTCCAGCTCCGGCCTCCCTGTGTGGAGTTTGCATGTTCTCCCCGGGCCTGCGTGGGTTTTCTCCGGGTACTCCGGTTTCCTCCCACATTCCAAAAACATCCATGGCAGGCTGATTGAACGCTCTAAATTGTCCCTAGGTGTGAATGTGAGCGTGGATGGTTGTTCGTCTCTGTGTGCCCTGCGATTGGCTGGCAACTGATTCAGGGTGTCCCCCGCCTACTGCCCGGAGACGGCTGGGATAGGCTCCAGCACCCCCGCGACCCTAGTGAGGATCAAGCGGTTCGGAAAATGGATGGATGGATATTATGAATGAAATGCCCAGTTTAACCATCCGGCTGACTTTTGTGACCTCATTGGTCACATCACATTACATACAGATCAGACATATGGTGAACTCTGTGTCTATGGTGACATTCTTACTTAATGGAACAGATTCCATACCTCAGAGAAGTGACCCTTGTGTACACAGCTGCCTTGTTTTGTGTTCTTCGGATGATTGGCTGTGTTTGTAGAAGTGACTCAGGTAGAAATAGGTCGTAGAACTAGGTGGAATTGAGCACAGCAAACCAGTGGCATTGTTGTTTGCATAGTCGAACATGTTTGTTTTTCTCCCTTTCAATCTGTTGCTGCATTAACATTTACACAGTAGACGAGTAAACTCCATTATGCTGTACCAGCATAATGTAATGTTTGCTTGTTTGTAACTTATTACACATTATGCATTTTACAAAGCTATGAAGTGTGTAGATGTGAAGATGTAATTAATTGTAAGTGAGAATGTTATGATTGACTTGGGACCAGTGCACAGTGTTGTCCGCCTTTTATTCGATGCTCCATCACCATCACTACATCCCTCAATAGACATGACATCATGTGACATTCAAGCCGTTTGCAATTCCATTCGGCGCCATTCAAAACTCTGCTGCCTTGCATCCTTGCACACATTTTTTTTAATTTGCTGAATAAGCAGCTCCCTTTTATCTTAATCGTATTTAGGGTTTTTTTTATTGTTGTTGTTGTCACATTTTTATTTCCACAAGTCTTGGGATTTACTGGGCCTTGGACGTCACGGATCGTATTTCCTGCCATTCCTTGTGTAAATGTGAGTTGGTGTGTTGTGAGTCATTCAGAATTTAATTTTAAATAAACTTTGAACGGACAACCAAAAATTAAAATAATGGCAAAGTAAAATAAGAATATACTCAAATGATAGCAAAATAAATACCAACTGTTCCTTGGCCCTGTAGGGGCAATGGGGTGCTGTTCATGCCTGAAGTACAAGACTTAACAATTAGATAAGAAGCAAAGAAGAAAGTTGTGACTGTGCTCTATTAATATAGCTCATTTTTCACTGAGTGGGGTGAGAAGAGTATTTACCTTTGAGTTTTGTTATATTAACTGCATGTATGTGTATGTGCATTGTTATCTGAAGGATTGTCACTCTAGGAGGTCGATGCTAAATTTCATGTTAGCGTGTGAAGGGGATTTTACATTGACTTTAGCATTAGCTCATGCGATGTGTTTAAAATGAAAAGCGTCTTATATTTAACTATACAATGTGTGTAATCGTTTCTGTTGTGTATTTAGATTTACATCTTAGAGCACGCTCAAGGACGGCAAGAGCACATACACATCACACGCTGACAGCCACAAGCAACGTGGTGCATTCAGGGTACTTCAACAACACCAGGAACTTGCAAATTCATCACGTTGTTTAGCACATGAATAATTTTTCGTCTATTATAATATTTTTAAAATGGTGAGGAGCTAAAATTAAAATCAAGATTACATTTTTATTAATGGCCCATCCCTATGCATGACAGGATAAGAGATTATAGAGAAGGGATGAATGGATATGTTACATGAGAAGAGGTCCTGGACTTTTTGACACCAACACAAAATGGCTTTGCTGGTAGACAAGCCAATGATGGCTCATAAACATAGCAGCTGATAATGTGTCGAGATGAATGTATGCATTATTTTATAATCCCGAACCATGGAACATGGTGTTGAATTCTGATGGATCCTTCTACTGTATTAACATACACGTTACCAAAATAAAAATGCTGTGATTTCTAAAGCTGCTCAATCTACTACTAAGTCATTCTTGTCTTCCTTCACATCCCAAATGAAGCATTTTCGAAAAAAATTAACTTGCTCAAAAAATAAATGAAACTAATTGAATTAAAACCAAAAGTCAAAATGAAATAAATCCAAATCGATCATAACACTGTTTATGAGCCGACTGATATGTCCTACAGAGTTATCCATGTGGCGTCCTTCAAACCAGACACATTTCTTATGGAGCTGCTGTCCTGCTTCTCCCTCCAACACTTGTTCCTAAATGTGTATTCCATGTTTGGCATCCACAGAGACGCTGAAGGTTCCTAGACATCAGCAATCTTTTTTTTTTTCTCCCCATTTGTGTTGTCTGTACAGGCTTTGAGAAAAACAGGTCTGTGGACTTCTGACCCCCGGCTGCGTGACTGCATGCGTCAGATTCGCCAAGTCACACTTGACTCACTGGGGCCTGTCATGATGGACAAAACGCTCTTTAGAAGGTACTGTATTCGAAATTTCTCGCGTATGCTGTCCTGCAGTCATGTGCTCCTAATGAGCTTCTATCACTGGACCTGTTGCCTTCTTTGGACCTGGTCAGTCATTCAGAGGACAAGCGTGTGCAAGAAATCAAAATTTGAAAGGACGAGTGAAGTTGAGGGGCTTTCTAGATTTCGAAGCCTATATTTAGAAAATACTTTGGTGTTTAGTAGCAGAGACTGACCGAGGCAGGCAGGCCTTTCTGAGGCGACAGCTGTCACTAGACCCTTTTCACATGTGCACATGCAAGCCAAGAGCTGCAGCAGGAAAGCTGAGTGTGCTCAAGGACTAGGAAAGGCTGCATTACGTAACCAAGATCAACAGTTCAATACTCCAACAGATTGGTTCCTAACAAATGGACAGAAAGGCTAGTACAGTATATGGACACATTCGATGTTTTTTTTTTTCCTCCCATCTTTTCCTTCTCAGGCTCACAGAAAATGCTCTGAGAGAGAGAGAGACTATTTTTCTCCTGAAAATGACCATTTGAGTAATGCAAACCCTCTCTACTTCTTCTGGTGTCCCAAATCTCACACGAGAACACTGGTGTCAAACTCAAGGCCCGGGAGCCAGATATGGCCCGCCACATCATTTTATGTGGCCCGCGAAAGCAGATCAAACATGTCACCTTCCATGATGCTTTCTAAAATGTCTACCAAAAATGTAATTCTCATATGTAATAAATAAGAGAGATATTCTCAGCATTTTCTTGTTACCAAACCCCCCATGATAGTAACTTAAACAAGAGTTGAATCAACAGTTATTATGATGGGTACAACTTTATTGTCAAATTTATTCTTGACTTCTTCATATGTGGTTTCAGTTATAACAGCCCTCCAAGGGAAACGGTAACTAAAATGTGGCCCATGACAAAAATGAGTTTTACACCCCTGCACTAGAATCGCATTGGATTAGGGATGGCTGCTAAATATATTACAATACTACATATATCAGTATCATTCTTCTTCTTATTATTATTATTATTATTATTATGAAAACCAGATGTGCCAGAGGGAAAAAAATGTGTGTAGATTCGAAATAGGTGCATCTCTGATTTAAAAAAAATAATAATTTCTTGGTCAGTGTGCTAATTTTTTTCTACATCGTGTTTTTTAAATTACAAATCTGTCATTCTCCTGTAGGTGTGTAGGTAACAACATCATGCTGCTGACTAAGGCCTTCCGAAAAATGTTCATCATCCCAGACTTTCAAGCGTTCACTCAGAAAATTAAAGTAATATATGACAGCGCACAACAGCAAGATGGGGGACAAGTAAGTCACAGATGCACGATGGTATTTACTACAGTGGTACCTCAACCACAAGGGCCTCCATCCCTTTGATGTCCGTTGATGAAAGGGCATGAAACAATATAATGGGACATCCACATCTGATTAAAGAGCATAACATTGATTTTAAACAAAAACAAACAAACTTCCATCCACAATTCCCCATCCCATAGCACATATAGACAAATAGCCGATCACACTCACATTTACGGACAAAACAGACCTACCTTTAAAAAAATGTGTGTGTGTGTGTGTGTGTGTATATATATATATATATACTGTATATATATGTATGTATGTATCTTATGTTGTAGTTCTTTCAATGCATAGTGCATTGGAAATCTAACATCGCGCTTCATTGTTCATGTCACCATGCAGGTAGCTGATTACATTCCTCAACTTGCAAAATTCAGCTCTGACATTTGGGGAGTATCTCTGTGTACCGTTGATGGACAAAGGTAAGCATCCTCTTGATAAATGCTTGGTTCCACTCTGACATCCTTCAGCAACTACACCATCTCATTTTGTCAATGTTTCTCCATTTATCTGCTCGTGCTGTGCAGGCACTCAATGGGTGACACCAAGGTTCCCTTCTGTCTGCAGTCGTGTGTCAAGCCACTGGAGTACGCCATCGCTGTGCACGAACTGGGCAGCGAACACGTCCACCAGTTTGTGGGCAAAGAGCCTAGTGGATTCAGGTTCAACAACCTATCGCTGAATGAGGAGGGTAAGCAAGCTTTTAACTACCTAACTAACTACCCATTTTTAAAAAGAGCTTGCCTCCTAAATCTAATATTCTGTTGGGACACCCACAGCAGCAAAAACTAGCAATCAGTCTTTAACATCTACAGCATGTGGAGACATTTTGGCCCATTCCTTCCTTTCAGAATTGCTTAATTTCAGTGTTGTCGAGCATGAACGGCCTTTTAAGGTCATGCAGCAGCATCTCAATCAGATTCAAGCACTGACTTTGACCAGGTCCCTCATTAAGAAATTTGTCCTTTTTCGACATTCAATAAGTTGATTTCTGGTGTGTTTTGGATTTATGAAGAACCCAATGCACTTTAGCGTGTGGTCATGAACTGATGGCTGTAAAGAGATTAAAGAGCAGATTTCTTGGGTACATCAATCACAGCAAGTCATCCAAGTCCTGAAGAACCAGAGCAGCCCCAGACCATCACACTAACACCTCCATGTTTGACTGTTAGTATGAGGTTATTTTTATGTGTTAAATTTTATGTAACAAGATGCAAAAAGTTCAACTTTCGTCTCACCAGTCCAACAAAGTCAAAGGTCTTTTGAATCATTCCGATATTTTTATTTTTATTTTTTATTTTTTGCAAATGTAAAATAAGCCTTTATGTTCTTTTTGGTCATTAGTGGTTTTTGCCTTGGAACTTGGTTTTTAACCCCTGGTACCTCCACCCCAGGCCTTGAATGTAATTTTTGCCCAGTCTCTTCCTTTTTGTTGAGTCATGAACTGTGACCTTAACTGAGACGAGGGAGACCATCAGTTGTTTAGATGTTACTTTTAATAATGTCCACACACAACAAAATGAACTGTACCAAACAGTACAAAACAAAAAGGATCCAACCAGGTTGTACAACTTTTGTTTTGCCAGACTCTGGATTATTCCATCACATCAGAAGAACGCTTCCAATAAGTGAAGTAGATCTTTTGAGTCTCAGCAATTCATTCATAACATGCTCTCATTTCTCGTGCAGATAAACCACACAATCCAATGGTGAATGCTGGAGCTATCGTTATCAGTTCATTAATAAAGGTAAACACTGCATATCTGCCACCGATGTCTGTAAATGCACATACGGTAATATTGATCAGTATCACCTTTGTAGAGAGGCGGCTAATGGTACAATTAGAAACCAATTACATTTTGACGTTTTCTGAAAATGCAGTGAATAATAAGTCCTTAAAGCCTTTTTTCATTACAAATATATTTTTTCTTGTTTGTCTGTTTTTCAAGTAAGATAGGATGGTTTATTTTTCACAAAGTCTTTTATAAATCTAATGAACGAACCTGTGATCATTTTGAAAATATTTGAAGAACAAGCTGGGCTATAACTCGGTTACCTAATTGGGCAAAACAAACTGATCAAACTGACGCTGGACTTTGAACCATCACCATTTGTCTTGACAGACGTCATATTTATCTGTGGGCACAGATAAACACAGCATGTGGACGTGTTCCACCTGTTTGAAATTGGCCTTACTTTCACAGCTGACTGAAGTAAACCTTGGGTCACTTGTGAGGGAGGGCCTGTATGGGAGAGGGAGGGGGTTAGGTGTGCGTGTCCTTCCGGCCAACCAGAGCGTCCGCAGGCAGGAGGAGTGCCCTTGCCTGCTTGAAACTTGTTTACGTTTGGTGAATAGATGATTTCAGGTTAACTGTCATAGGGAATATAACTCATGCAACATCTCTCTCTCTCTCTCTCTCTATAAAAAAAAATAATCCTCATCTCACCCCTCGGGTGGTGTCCGTCCCTCCTTCAGCTCGGGTCCTCTACCAGAGGCCAGGAAGCTTGAGGGTTCTGCGCAGTATCCTAGCTGTTCCCAGCACTGCACATTTCTGGACTGAGATGTCCGATGTTGTTCCCGGGATCTGTTGCAACCACTCATCTAGTTTGGGGGTCACTGCCCCGAGTGCTCCGACCACCACAGGCACGACTGTCACCTTTACCTTCCAGGCTCTCTCCAGCTCCTCTCTGAGCCCTTGGTATTTCTCGAGTTTCTCGTGTTCCTTCTTTCTGATGTTTCCATCACTTGGGACCGCTACATCCACTACAACGGCTTTCCTCTGCCCTTTATCTATGATCACGATATCTGGTTGGTTCGCCATTACCATCTTGTCAGTCTGGATCTGGAAGTCCCACAGGATCTTCGCTCTGTCATTCTCCACCACCTTCGGAGGTGTTTCCCATTTTGACCTTGGGGTTTCCAGTCCATACTCCGCACAGATGTTTCGGTAGACTATGCCAGCCACCTGGTTATGGCGTTCCATGTAGGCTTTCCCTGCCAGCATCTTACACCCTGCAGTTATGTGTTGGATCGTCTCAGATGCCTCTTTGCACAACCTACACCTTGGGTCTTGTCTGGTGTGGTATATCTGGGCCTCAATGGTTCTGGTGCTCAGGGCCTGCTCCTGAGCAGCCAGGATGAGTGCCTCTGTGCTATCCTTCAGGCCAGCCCTCTCTAGCCACTGATAGGACTTCTTGAGATCGGCCACTTCAGTTATGGTCCGGTGGTACATCCCGTGTAGGGGCTTGTCCTCCCATGATGGTCCCTCTCATCTTCTGTTCCCCATTGTCTGAGACATTCTCTGAGTACGTCATCCGTTGGAGCCTTCTCCTTGATGTATTCATGGAGCTTGGATGTTTCATCCTGGACAGTGGCTCTCACCCTCACTAGTCCCCGGCCTCCTTCCTTTCGGCTTGCGTACAGTCTCAGGGTGCTGGATTTGGGATAGAACCCTCCGTGCATGGTTAGGAGCTTTCGGGTCTTAACGTCCGTGGTCTGAATCTCTTCCTTTGGCCACCTTATTATTCCTGCAGGGTATCTGATCACTGGCAGGGCATAGCTGTTTATTGCCCGGGTCTTATTCTTGCCATTGAGCTGGCTTCTTAGGACTTGCCTCACTCGCTGGAGGTATTTGGCCGTAGCCGCTTTCCTTGTTGCCAGTTCGAGGTTGCCATTGGCTTGTGGTATACCGAGGTACTTGTAGCTGTCCTCAATGTCTGCTATTGTTCCTTCAGGGAGTGAGACCACTTCAGTGCGGACTACCTTTCCTCTCTTAGTCACCATCCGACTACATTTCTCAAGCCCGAATGACATCCCGATGTCGCTGCTGTAGATCCTGGTTGTGTGGATCAGGGAGTCTATGTCCCTTTCACTCTTAGCATACAGCTTTATGTCATCCATGTAGAGGAGGTGACTGATCGTAGCTCCATTTCTGAGGCGGTATCCATAGCCTGTCTTGGTGATTACTTAACTTAGGGGGTTCAGTCCTATGCAGAACAGCAGTGGGGAGAGTGCATCACCTTGGTATATGCCACATTTGATGGACACTTGGGTAAGTGGCTTGCCATTGGCTTCAAGTGTGGTTTTCCACATCCTCATCGAGTTCGCAACGAAGGCTCTTAGGGTCCTGTTCACCTTATACAACTCCATATATATATATATATATATATATAGAGAGAGAGAGAGAGAGAGAGAGAGAGAGAGAGAGAGAGAGAGAGAGAGAGAGAGAGAGATGTTGCATGAGTTATATATATATATATAGAGAGAGAGAGAAAGGGAATTAGAGACAACTGTTGTTCCAGGCAGCAGTTTTATTACATTACATGCAAATTGTGACATCATGTTGGGTCCTGTTCACCTTATACACCAGTCAAAGTTCTCAAACACTGCCATCTGTAGGGCTGCTATGAATCGTTTCAACCGCAACAAAAATCTCAGTTTTCACCTTTGTCTTTTTTTTTACAGCCTGACTCCAAAAAAGCAGAGAGGTTCGATTACGTGAGTAAAGTGTTTTGGTTTTTTTGCTTTTGTTTTTGTTTTGTTTTTTTCATTCACTGTGCACATTGCATAGGTTTCATTCCATGTCCCACAATGTTATCTCCTCACGTCTGTTTTGCAGGTAATGGAGTTTTTGAAGCGTACAGCGGGAGCAGAGTATGTTGGCTTCAGCAATGCAACGTGAGTATCAGGAATAGAAAACTATTATTTTGTAATTTCTTTTGTCGATTCTTAGCTGTAACATGCTCACAGGTTCCAGTCCGAGAGGGAGACAGGTGATCGGAACTATGCAATTGGTTATTACCTCAAGGAAAAAAAAGTAAGTTGGCGTGCCGGTTTTGTTTCCAAACGAAGTTCTCATATCTTGAATAAGCGATAACTCTGATGTGAGAATGTTTAACTTGTAGTGCTTCCCCAAGAACGTTGACATGAGTGATGCCCTTGACTTCTACTTCCAGGTGAGGACCTTTCTAACTTATATAGTGATTGATGACATATTAAATGAAGAAATTTATTGTTTTGAGGATCTAGAGCAGTGTGGTCAATGGACGAATACATATTGGACATGGTCCAGTGAGAAATTTTAACCCATTTTTCTTTCATGCTTATCAATCTACCCTGAAAAAAAATGGATGTGTGGAATTCACTCAAATTTATTTCGTCTATTGGATTCACAAAAGAAGATAATCTGGATCCAGATGTATAGTCAGTCCACTTAATAAAAATGTATCTGGAATAAATTCAACAAAAATTTGTTTCAGTGTGGATAATCGCAAAAACTCGCTCGATTTTTTTCTGTCATATCTGAAGTTGGATGAGAAGTTCGAATGTCAAAATCAGTCCCCGTTTTTTCCATGGCAGCTGTGCGCCATCGAGATGACGTGCGAGTCAGGCAGCGTCATGGCGGCCACGCTGGCCAACGGAGGCATTTGTCCAATCACCGGCGAGCGTGTGCTGAGCACAGAGGCCGTTCGGAACACGCTGAGTCTCATGCATTCCTGCGGGATGTACGACTTCTCCGGACAGTTCGCCTTCCATGTGAGTTACGCTTTCATAGGCCTCACTGACTTGAGATGGCTTTTTTTCTTGATCGAATACAGGTGCGTTGAGAAAGATAGGCTTGTTTTTTATTTATTTTTTCTTTCCAGGTGGGCTTGCCCGCCAAATCTGGGGTTTCCGGTGCCGTTCTCTTGGTGGTCCCCAATGTCATGGGCATGGTGTGTTGGTCTCCCTCTTTGGATCGCCTGGGGAACAGCGTGCGCGGCATTCACTTCTGCCAGGTAATTCGCAGTTTTGCCCATCAACCTTGAATGTGCGATCCATTCCAACATTTGATTGACTAGGAGCTGGTGTCTCATTTTAACTTCCACAATTACGACAACATGAGACACTTCACCAAGAAGCACGACCCCAGAAGAAGTTTAGATGACGAGCCGGTGAGTTCCGAGCCAAGTTGCATCCACTCTCAAAATCAGAACATCATCATCATCATCGTACTGACTTCTCCATCCTTTAGAACAAAGCAGTTGTAAACTTGATGTTTGCGGCCTACAGCGGTGACGTCTCTGCTCTGAGGAGGTATCAGAAGGGTTCTTGATGGGAAAAAGAACACCACTTCTTTTTGTCAGAAGGGATTCAAAAGCAATGCGTTATTTCAAATATCATCAACCATTTATGAGAACATTTGCTAATTGATAAACTCCAGATTTGTCACTCTAGGCAAGGGTTATGATAGTTTGGGAATTTTCACTATGATTAGTTTTTATTTTGTTTTGTGTGTTTTTAAAAAAAATCATTTAGTTTTAATCAGTTTTAGGGCAGGTTTGCTAGTTTTTATTAGTTTCAGTTTTTTTAATGCTTCGTTGTAATTAGTTTTAGCATTAGTTTTTTTTTAATTTTTGAGTAGTTCTTGTGTGCAAGCCAGAAACCTCTGAGTTAAAATGTAGTTTCAGTTAGTTGTCTTTTCTATGTTTTTTTAAGCATTTTCATTTTAATGCATTTCCTTCATGAAAGTGTATTTTCCAGTTTTATTTTTTAACTTAAGTTTTTATTTGCAAACAGAGTCAGTGGTAGTGTCCCATTTCTTGACTTCCAGGTTTGCTCTTTCTACGTTGGACATGGACCAGCGAGACTACGACTCTCGTACAGCTCTCCATATCGCTGCAGCAGAAGGTGACTCTCTTGTAGTCCATCCATCCATTTGCTCGACTATTTGCCCTCATTCAGGTGAAGGGTAACTGGAGCCTTTTCCAGCTGACGCTGGGCGAGAGGCAGGCTACAATCTGGACTTGTCTCTTTTGATTGACACTTGATATGGGTTTTTTTTGTGTGTTTTGGCCAAGATGTTATCACATACTTTTTTTTTTTTTTAGGTCATGTAGAAGCTGTCATCTTCCTCACTGATAAATGTAAAGTGGATCCTGATATCAAAGACAGGTAGACAGTGTCCAATTTATAATGTGCATTTATTAGTGTGATATTTAATAGAAGAAATGCCCAAAAATGTCAGTCTGAAAGTACAGTATAACAGTCCATGTCATGTCCATGGCATGGTGTTTATTGGCAGATGGGGCAACACTCCCCTGGATGACGCCAGGCAGTTTGACCATCACGTCATCGCCACCATCCTGCAGCAGTACCAGCTTGCGTACAGTAACGGCGAATCATCGAGCTTCAAGGAGGAGCAGAAGACCACCATGGACACGCTGGAGAGCATCAATTGAGGGATTGAGCGAGGCTCAATTAATATGGCACTTGAAATGAAACAGGGTGACTCAGACAAATGAGTCATGTAGGCTTTTAGATGTAGTTCGGGCAATTTATGCACGTTCACGCTAGCGCAATCTACTGAGACACAATAACAGATCTGCGGCAGCACGGGGAAGTTGTGGTTAGCACCGGCTCACAGTCAGGTGATTCAGGTTCCAGTGTATTTGGGAACATCTCTTTAAGGGTGTGTTCGTGTGCTCCAAGTGATCCCTGCATCCTCAAAACAAGCTTCCTTTTTTTTTTTTAATCGAAGACTTGTGAATATGGCTGGGAATGGTTATCCAGTCCCCTCCAAAAGTATTGGAATGGCAAGGTCACTTCTTTCGAATATTTATTCCTCTCGTCAGTATTCAGGGACACGACAATCAATTATTATAATACAAGCACAGTCGTAAAGTCCGGCCACAACAAAGCAAATTCTGTTCAATTAATAACAGAAAGGGATTCATTTTTTAATGAGTGCCAGTATTTTTGATGTCCTCTTTCATTGGAGTTCATGAAATTGTGCAAGTTCACCTGATGTGTTCATTGACAGTGCTCACTAATGCTATGCCAGTTACCGGCAAGTATCTTTATAATATTGCACAATATTTCATGGCACTGTCATGTGGAGGAACATTTTATTCTATTCCTCATATAACACGTAAGAGTTATGTGCTGCTGTATATAATTGTAGTAGGTGTTCTTATCCCAGTCGTAAGAAAAAGCCAATTCCTGTTATTTTTATTTGTCCTCCTGCACAAATGTTTCTGAAACAGATTACGTGACTCTCAAACGAAGGTGACTCAAATACTTGTGACTTATCATAACAATTATGTCATGTCAAGAAGCTAGTGTTTAGGAATACTATTGTGTTAATTCAAGAGAAACATTTCTAGTGGTAGACAAATGACTCAGGGTAACGTTCATATGTGGCAGAAGACGTAATAACGTGTTGTTCTGTTCTTCTTATAAATATACGTCATCATAATGTGAAGAACAGAAACGTGAAGAAGTCAATTGTGATCTTCTTTTAATAAAAAATGTACAGTATTAAGATGACCGAGTAGCACCGAAAAAGTTGATCAATGCATGGCATGCCGGGCGAGCCATCAAAGAGGCTCGTCAAAATCAACCTGCAGAGGATCAGACACGTTACAGTCATCAATGAGTCACTTATATCTACAGTACACACACGCACACACACACACACACGGCATTACAGTGAGACTTGCAACACATCAGAAAAAAATTCGATGGGATTGTATGGGCATATACAAGGAATTTTCAAAATTGGAGTTGGCTCTGAATAGGATTCTTAAATACTGTTGTGGAGAGTAATCCTGACTGACAATTGTATTTCATGCAGGTTGAGTGGTACCTTGACTTACGAGTTGTGTTAGACCAAGGAAGCTTTATTAGGCACTTGTGATATATTTTTTCACTGCACAGCACTTTGAGTTGCATTATTATGCCTGTAAAGTGCTCTGTAAATAAGGTTTGATGGATTGACTTTTCTGCTGACAATAAAATTTCCTTGAAATCACCCGCCCCCAAACTCCCCATGAAATTTCACAGCCATTTGCAATCCTAATTCCAACTATCAATTGAGATTAGTGATGGACAAATGAAGCTTCATCAAGCACTTGTAATTTTTGACTGCTCAAGATGGCACTCTAATGGTTTAAGGATGCAGTGGAAATGTAATACATTTCCATCGAACTAGCCATTATCTTGAGAAGAGTCAAACATACCACAAGTACTTCATGAAGCTTCATTTGCCCATCACTACTTGAGACCCTCTGGCTCAGTCAGACCCGAGTGCGTGAGGAGCTCCCCATCCCAAAGTCCAAACGCGGGACAGAGGGGAGTCTTAAAGTGCCCTCTCATGGCGTGAACGATCCTTGGTTTCTCAATGTCAACCAGGCCCAGAAGGCCTGCCTCGAAGTCCAGCAGGATGCCCATACGGTCCGCCTTGCCCACCAGGGTGATGGGAACCATCTTGTTATTGGTCATGGCGAACCACTTGCGCTGAGCGTACCCAAACACCCACGAGGAGGCACTGGTGCCCACGCAGTCGTCGCGGGACATCAGCGCTTCGGCCACGCCCACTCGAAACTCCTGGGACTTCTTGACCGTCACCTCCCAGTAGTGGCGACCGCCCGTGATCTTCTCGTCGGCAAACACCACCGCCCAGTCTCGGAAACGCTCGGGGTTGTCTTGCACGTGGCTGGGGTCGAGACCCAGCATGCGGTAAATGACGCCTGTGTCCTTCTTGAAGAGGTCCAGACTGCTGTGAGCAGTCCTCTCATCAAGGCGGAACTGTAGACCTGCACACAAACGGACCACAATGGTTAAGGTGATTGAATTTGAAAAAGAATGAAAAAGTGATTGACTGTTTTGGTATTTGATTTTAAATCCAACACGGACACAAAATCCAGAAATATGACAGATTTTGAAGATTTTCTGTCCAGATGAAGACAAAGTAAATCCATGCATCAAAAAACATTAAGCAGACACACTATTTGCTTTCATGGGCCATAGAAAACATTGAGGCTGGACCTTATCGGCCCTAAGTTTAATCAGCCTGCTCTGAACCATACATAATGGTTCAGGTTACGATACGACAGATGAATAATTTAATGGATCTTGGCTCCGACTGCCTGACAACTAAAATGCTAACACAGCTTTACTATTGGAGGTCACGTAAACCTGGTCCAATTATCCAAATAATTTATATGTCTCAAGATCTTGAGACGTTTAGCACATCCGCCTCACAGCACAGACGTCCAGGGTTCGAATCTGAGCTCCAGCCTTCTTGTGTGGCGTTGGCATGTTCTTCCCTTGCTCGGGTGAGTTTTCCCCGGGTCCTCCGCTTTGCTCCCACATTCCAAAAACATGCACGGTAGGCTAACTGAGCACCTAAAATTGTCCTTAGGTGTTATTGTGAATGATTGCTTTCCTATGTGTGACTTGCTCACATCCAGTTCAGAGTGTACCCCGCCGACTGGCCAAACACAGCTAGGATAGGCTCCAGCATGCCCCGGAACCCCTTGTGAAGATAAGCACAAAAGATAAAGGATGGATGGATGTTAGATCTGTTGCGTTAGATGATGTATTTGTAAGACTGATCAAGAAAGTGTGACTTATATTTTCTGTGAATAGCCGTTTGATATCAGGTTTTCAAAAATGTAGAGAAATACATTTCTGAAAAGACATGTCATACTATAAATATTGAAAGTAAAATTATCTCTTATTTTGTATATGAAGATACTTGCAACATTGTTGGTCTTTTTATTCTGTTAGGGAAATGTCATATTCAAAATGTGAATAAAAAAATAAAAACAGTGTCGGCCAGTGTAATTAGCAAGATCTCTTATTTGTATTTGTAGAACGACTAATTTGTTTTTCTCGTTTTATTTTGAACTTGTTTTTATCATTTAGGAACCGTATCCAAGATCTCAAATACGATATTTTCAATCAAAAGAAATGTTTGACACATTGACACAACACTAAAAGTCGGGTTCATGTTACACCTTTTCAAAGTGAGCCAAGGGCACAGAGCAGGCTACAACGACCTCCGTCCCGTTTGAGCAAGAAAAACATAAACACCTACTGACCTCTAAGCAGCTTCTGATTCCAAGCTGACGTGTTTTTAATTTTTATTTTGTTTAACTTTGACAACGTGTTCACTTACTGTTCTCAGTCGACGTGATGAATTGTCTTGCCGCCAGCCAGAGAACACTTTTTTGTGTGTGCCCAACCGACAAAAAGCTGACGGCCTTCCCAGCCAGGCGAGGGACACGAGCAACGACGGCAGGTGACGCCATGATTCCTTCGTTGATGACGTGCACCCCTCGCTTCCGCTTGCCTCGCTGATACAAAACAAATCAAAGTGACGGTATCGCCCCCTGCAGGGACGGGGGAGAACAGTTTGAAGAACAGCACCATGGACAGCTACCTTGCATAAATTGTGGCAAAGTTCCCAACCATGATAAGAACGGAGCTAAATTAAATCCATGTGTTTAATACAGTGGTACCTCTACTTACGAAATTAATTGGTTCTGACAGAAATTTCTTAACTAGAAAATGTTGTAAGTAGAGACGCGTTATCCATGTAAATGCCCTAATTCGTTACACCCCCCCCAAAAAAGATCTGAAAAAAATGTTTCCTAAAGCATAAAAATGCATCAAAATATGTAACAAATACATGTTACAATTAGATCATTACACTCATTTATTGTGCAATGAAGAGTTGTGCATAATGTTAAAAACAAAGGATAAAGAATAAAAATGATGGTCATTTAACTTTTAACTGCATCCGTTTCGTAACTTGAAAATGTTGTGTGAAGAGACGTTCATAAGTAAAGATAACACTGTATTGAAACCCATGAAAATTGCTTTTTCATTTCTTTGTTATTTACTGAATCGTTCAATTTGGGTAAAATCTCATCCTAGACTCAATACGATGATCCTAGACTTATCTTTTATGCATTACAGTTTTATTATTGCATTTAGTTCTTTTCACCATCTATCTTTGGGGTGATGTGGGGTGGCGGCGGAGGGACAAGGAAGCAATTTCATGTCATTTAAAAAAAATATTCTGAAAACATAAATAGAAAAATGGAGAAAAAAAAACATGAAAAACGATACAAAAAAATCTGAAAAACGATTAAAACCGTGAAAAACGATTTTTTAAAAAGTCTGAAAACATCAATGATTCCCAACCAGTGGGGCACATTAGTGTGCTATGAGAACTCGAACGGTGTGCCGTGGGAGATGATCAAATATTACTGTACTTAATTGATGAGAAAATTCGTTATTTATACCAAATAATGCATCTTTGTCCATCTAACTATGCCAGCAATTTATAGTGAAGGAAAGAACAAATAAACAATTTTCTATTAGATGGCAAAAAGTATGAAATTGACATATTTTTTATGTCAATTTCAGCGTATGTATCCTCTTTTTGTGACAATTTTGTTTGGTGGTGAGCCGTGCGATTTTTCAAACTTAAAAAATATGTCTTGGCTCAATAAAGGATGGGAATCACTGGTTTAGTCCTCCTGAAGATACTTATCCATTTTCAGGTGGCGATTTTAAAAAAATAAACTGTGCTGCTGCTTACACGCACGCACACTCGCCACCCCGTACGTGTTCACATGCAAGAAACCTCGCGCCTCATCAGCTACTGCAACAAGCGAGCATCTCACTCCTCGGCACGTTCAGAGCAGGGAAGCCGGACATGAAAATGTGCGCCTCGAAAGAGGCAGGCTTGGCGCCAACTCTTCTTAAATGAGCTGAATTGTCTTGAAGGATTTGTGTGTCGGTTTCGTCTGCGACTCTTTTGCTGACGCGCACTTGCCATGCGCGCTCCACTGCACACATGATCGACGAGCAAACGTGCAGCCTGATTTGGTGCTGCGTTTAGGGAACTTGACATTGACTCGGGTGCTGTTTGGAGGGTGGGGGGGGGGCGTTGGGAGCGGGCGGGGAGCCTTCTAATCGTCACACTTGCGCGTGTGGGAAATGGAGAGTGGACTCCGTGGGTGGTTTACTGCGTGTCCGCACCTGAGCAGGTGGACGGTCGGCGCCACAGGTGAATGAACGCACGAGTAGGTTGAAGTGTGTGGCATCGAACGTTTTACCCGCACCGACGATGGACCAGAAGGTGGAACTGGAGGAAACGGACACCCATCATCCCCCGCCGATTGAAGTTTTCGCTCACAGGTCCACGCTGCACGGCATCTCGCACATTTTCACCTACGAGCGCTTCTGCTTCCGACGTTGCCTGTGGCTCGTCGTCTTCTTTGCCTCCCTCGCCGTGCTGATTTTCGTGTGCGTGGACCGAATCCATTTCTACTTGGAGTATCCGCACGTCACCAGATTGGACGAGGTCGCCAGCCCGATCATGACGTTCCCCGCGGTGACTTTCTGCAACCTCAACGCCTTCCGCTTCAGTCGCGTGACACGCAACGACTTGTATCACGCAGGGGAGCTGCTGGCGCTGCTGAACCACAGGTAGCCTTCACTTCACTTGCTTTTGCACGCCCGTGAAGCTATTTGAATGCAAAGCTCATTTTAAGGTTACTTCCCCCCAAAAAAGAACTTTTCTGAGTGTGTCTGGCGAAGTAACCCCAAACACAACAGTTGTAATTGTCACTTTGCTGCCACATGAAAGTACTGTAACTGCCTATTGTTTACAAACATGTGTTGTGTTTATTATTTTACTTTACCTGCGATTGGCTGGCAACTGATTCAGGGTGTCCCCCGCCTACTGCCCGAAGACGGCTGGGATAGGCTCCAGCACCCCCCGCGACCCTAGTGAGGATCAAGCGGTTCGGAAAATGGATGGATGGATGGATGGATGGATTTTACTTTATGTTAACTGTTTTGTTAAGCGCTTTGTTACAGCTGCCGCTGTTGTGAAAGCGCTATATAAATCAGCATGTATTGTTATCTATTGTATAAACATTAAATGGGATCAGGGGTCACCAACCTTTTCTAAAGGAAGGGCTACTTCTGTTACGTTTCGGACAAGCCGAATTAAGTTTGGATCCCAAAGTGTAGACGTCATAAAGGTCTCCGTAGCAAAAATATGTTTTAATACAAAAATCGCACAGACAAAGAGGTAACATAAAGTGCTGGTCAAAACAAGGACCAGGAGGCTTCTGATTAGTGCGAAGGGTTACCAGTTTGATTAGCACTTCAAAAATGACAAATTAGTTAAAATTACGTTCAATTAAGATATCCTTTATTTGTCCTGCAATGGGGAAATTTACAGTCATTTTTTTGTTATTATTAGGGCTGGGTGGGGTTCTCTACCACATCAGGTTCATAATAGTAAGAATAAGAAGAAAAAGAAGTCAGCGTGGGATCGGTTCCCACTCAGTGATAGTGTAAGTGGGTGTGAATGGTTGTTCGTCTCTATCTGTGCTCTGCGACTGATTGGCGACTGGTAAAGGGTGTAATCTGCCTTTCACCTGAAGTCAGCTGGGATAGTCTCCAGCACTCTCGCCTGCGACCCTGTTCAGGATAAATGGTATTGAAAATGGGTGGATGGATAACAACAACAGCAATAAATAATAATAATAACAATAACAATAACTATTCTTATTATTATTATTATTATTATTATTATTATAAAGCGGCACAATTTTTAACTGGTTGGTATGTTCACCTCACAGTACAGAGGTCATATGTTCGATTCCTGGGCCTGGCCTTCCCCTGTGGGGTTTGCATGTTTTTCCCATGCCTGCGTGGATTTTCTCCGGGTACTTCGGTTTCATCCCACATTCCAAAAACATGCATGGCAGGTTAACTCTGGACTCTAAATTGTCCCTTGGTGGGACTGTGCATGCGAATGGTCGTCCGTCTCTGTGTGCCCTGCAATTGGCTGGCAACTAGTTCAGGGTGTACCCCGCCTACTACCCGAAGACGGATAGGATGGACTCCAGCATGCTCGCGAGAATAAGCGGATCAGAAAATGGATGGATGGATGGCGTTCATGTGAATACGCTGATCACATTTATGCCTTCTCACAACAATTAGGAAACAGTTAAAGGCCAATATGCACAACTTCCCTTCTATAAATATCTACCATTGTTTACACTGTCATATGATCACATAGACAACCTTCCTAGAAAATCACAATGATCCACGGACTACTCATATGGTCCCACGATGGTGACGCTTGACCCACCGCATCATACACTTGTGTTACGTTGACAATGTTCTTACCATTTTTTGAAGCGACTGAGCTGAAGAAGACTTATAATGTATAAATAATGACTTTCCAATATGCGTTGATCAATTCTTGTTTCTCAGATATTGCTTTTCGATTGATTGCCTAAATATTAGACAGTGCTTGTTTTTGGCTTTGGATTTCACCGGTGAAAACTGCGTTTGCTGTTCAGCAAACATCCAGACCAGAGGAGCAGTTTGTGGGAGAAAATCAAACCATTTTGAAGCTGCAAGAAGAGGGGAAAATCAATCGAAGCGATTGCGCAAACATTGGGCGTAGCCAATAGAACAATTCGGACTGACCTGAAAAAGAGAGAAACCTCGGTGACCTCTTGACCTCACAATGGTCTTCTGCTTCAGCAGCTCCAAGAGTGTCTTCCCAGAATAGCGGATGATGTTGAAGCTCTGGGGGGGGTCTTAATGCTTATCTTTTCTTCCTTTTTCAGCGTAATGGCCTGATGTCCTTTTGGTGTACAGCACAGCATTAAATTCCATGTAAACGTAAAGTGAGCCACCACCGGTTTTCACTGATGAAGGTGAAATACATTAGCAAGAGATGTAGCTCGGAGCGTCAGGTGACGTCAGCCACTAATGAGCTGTCGCTGCGGAGATGTTCACAGTGTGGTAGCTGCGCATTCAACTTCTATCTGCAATCTTTGAAGATCTGGACGTGGCTCGCCATCACACATTTCCTGGTAGAATAAAATATTTGTCACGGCTAAAAAGCAAAGCTGATGCGAGCTCATTATCCCGCTAATTGAGACAACTCAAAAGCAGATGCAAACAAAGTCATCTGCTCTTTGGCAAGTCCGTCAGAATGTCACGTTTGGACAAAAGAGCACAGTGAAGGTCTGCGGCTGATGCATTTGCAGCTATTCGACCCCCCTTGGATACATGGCGGCGTAGTCGGAAATTTATGAGCTCCATTTGATGAAAGGAAACTTCCTGAGGCTAAGCATAATGCCAAGAGTGATGTGGGATATTTGGCTCCCTCGCTCACTTCCGAGCTGGCATTCAACACGGGACAATGGCGCCCGCTGCCTTGCACAAGACAAATATCAAAGACATTCCACTGAATGCCAAATTCTTGAATCAATACTGTGATATGTGTGACTTATTGTGATTAGTTCCAAAATATATCAAAGGCCGACATCTATGATGCCTTTTTTCAGTGTAGGTGAACAGAAAAAAAAGCCTAAAACACTGTGAAGTACAGTAATCCCTCGTTTATCGCGGTTAATGGGGACCAAAACCACCCGCGATAAACGAAAATCAAAGTAGCGACCAATTAACATATACAGGTAAAAAAAAAAAAATTGAATAAAAATTTAAGTCGGCAAAAAGTCCGCAAACAGTCCGTGAGAACCTGCAAAACAACAGCGAGTCACATAGAGCAACATATACACAGTACTGTACTCCATGTATATGATTTTTTTTAATGAATATGTTTGAAAAAACCGCAATGCACCGAATCCGCGATAAACGAACCGCGAAATAGCGAGGGATCACTGTACTTCACATTGCATCCATCATTGGAGAGCAACAAAAAGCAGCAATTTCTTTGAAAATATCAGGTTGTAAAATGGCGAGTAGTCTGAGAAAACAGAAAATGTCCATATTTGTTTTTCATTTAATTTTTTTGCCATATCACAGTCGTTCTGACATCAATGCAATGCGCTACTGTGTATTGTGCACGTGTGGCTGATTTCTCTCTTACTTTTGTCTTCTCATATACCATCCGCATGACCAAACTCAATTTCGGGATCTTTTTTATCAAGTCACCAAGAACTTAAATGGATCAATTATGCACAGTTCCAGTCAAAAGTTTGGAAACACCTTCAAATTCACAAAGTCTCAACCACATGAAAAGGTCAAGAAGTTTAAGCTTGAACTCTGTGAAGTGAAAGTCATTCCAGATGATTCCAGGTGATAAGGCATTACATCCACATCATAAAGCTGGTTGAGGAACCACCAAGATTACCAGGGCAAAAGATGCCTACTTTTGGCAAGGATCTAAATTATAAAATGTTCTGTTCGGATTATAATAATAACAATAATAATATTCTTCTTAATGTTGATGACTTAAATATGAATCTACAATTCAGGAAATGTTCAAAGAATGAAAAAAAACCCTAAACTTTCGATTGATATTGTAGAAGAAATGAGCTTGGCAAATTTCCAGCAATGTTTTTTTTTCTTGAGCTGCTCGACAACTGCATGGGGAGCAAGAGAACAATATGAAGTGTACAAAAAAAAAATTCTAACCAGAGGAAATTGCAGTACTTGAATAAAAGACTGCCTTTTTGTTTTTCCTTACTGCTACCTTGGCTGAATTTACGTGGCTGATGTATGAGCAGGCTAAATGGCATCATTCGGATTTGCATCTCTAAAAGCGTGTCTCTTCTAGGTACGAGATCCGAGATGTGCATCTTGTGGAGGAGAGCGTTTTGGAGAGTCTGAGGGTCAAATCTGACTTCCATAACTTCAAACCGCGACCTTTCAACATGCTGGAATTCTACGACCGGACCGGCCACGACATCCACGACATGCTGCTCTCTTGCCACTTCCACGGCAGCGAGTGCAGAGCTGACGACTTCAAAGTGGTACGTTTGGACATGATGAAACCCCCAATTGTGATGATCTTCTTGGTTGCTTCTGAGAGTGAAAAAAACGTTCTTTTCACTGCGACGGGAGCAATGAAAATCAGTTAGGCATCTCACAATTTGCAGCAGTTAAGTTCAAAAAATGCATTCGACTATTTCCGTCCATCCATCTCCTGATCCACTTACCCTCACAAGGGTCAAGGGCGTGCTGGAGCCTGGATGGATGGATGCAACCATTTGATTAAATAAAATTCAACCAAAATATTTTGTTCAGTGTACACATCCAAATGGTGAGCATTCTGGAGTAGACACTGAAAAAAAAAGTACCGGTACTTCATTTTCGGTTACACATAATTAAAGTCCCTTTCCCTTTTTATCCTTGCCATTGATCAAACGACATACTAATAACACATTTTAATCATGAGCAACCGCAGTACTATTGAAGTATCATTTTTATTTCTTTCATGGTATTCAATTAAAACGGATTTGAATAATAGAAATCCGACAGCCTGCGAGGCATGAAAGTTGGATTGATGGCATCGATCTAGAAATACTGTAGTCGGATTCGATGTTGGCCGCCTGACCTTTGTGTTGAGTGAAGATCCCGCTTCTTTCATGGCAAGTGCGTTGATGTTTGCAATGATTCTGCTGCACTTTGTCACGGCTACAACAAATACATTTACCAAAGTACATTTGCGGGAAGATAACATTCAGAGTACTTGTAAGTCTTGTTGATCTGATGTTGCCTTTTTGCTGCTGAGTTGACTTGGCCCCCGACGGTCTTGTGCAAATGTTTACACCTGTCTTTTTCATCTTTTCTGTGTTTGGCTCCTCCGCTTGATAGTGGATAATTAAGCAGTTGTGGAGAGTAGACGAATACACTGCGCATGTGACTGAAGAGAGAAATGCCAACGCTAGAGTGAAACTACAGGACGAAATGGCAACAATAGAATCAGAATCAGAATCAGAATCAGAATCATCTTTATTGGCCAAGTATGTAGAACACACAAGGAATTTGTCTCCGGTATAACACGCTGCATTAGTATCATCGTAAACAACAAATCATTGAACCATTTTAGAGTAACCAGTAGCAGTATTTGTAGTACAAGAAGAGTGACTACGTCAGTGACTGTTTAAGGAGTTAATGGCTAGAGGGAAGAAGCTGTTTAAGTGTCTACTGGATTTGGTGCGCATGGATCTGTAGCGTCTGCCTGAGGGGAGTAGCTGGAAAAGGTGGTGGGCAGGGTGCGGGGGATCCAGGAGGATTTTCCGTGCCCTTGTCTTGATTCTTGCAGTGTGCAAGTCCTCAAGAGTGGGTAGGGCGGTGCCAACGATTTTTTCCGCCGTCCTAACTGTCCGTTGAAGTCGGATTTTGTCCTTTTTTGTGGCGGCCCCAAACCAAACCGTGATGGAAGAACACAGGATTGATTCGATGACTGCCGTGTAGAACTGTCGTAGCACCTCCTGTGGCAGGCCATGCTTCCTCAGCAGCCTCAGAAAGTACATCCTCTGCCGGGCCCTTTTCAGGATGGAGATGGTGTTGACTTCCCACTTCATGTCCTGGGAGACTGTGATTCCCAGGAACTTGAAGGTCTCGACGGTTGACACGGGGCAGTTGGATAATGTGAGGGGCAACTGTGGAGAAGAATGTTTCCTGAAGTCCACGATCATCTCTACAGTCTTGAGCGTGTTCAGCCCGAGGTTGTGTCGGCTGCACCAGAGCTCCAGCTGCTCCACTTGTTGGCGGTACGCAGACTCGCCGCCGTCTTTGATGAGACCGATGACCGTGGTGTCGTCTGTGAACTTTATGAGTTTGACAGCCGGAAAAGCAAAGCTGCCCTGCTTTTTGCACATTATTTAGAGATCGCTCAAAATAAACAAAGAACAATTGTTGTTTGTTTGTTTGTCTCAACAGTCTTTGTGGAAATCCGGCATCTGTGAGGGTGGAAAAAGGTGGTCGAGCCACTGAGCTCAAGCTTGACAGATGGTTGTTGTTTTGGAACAGTGACACACAACATCTCCTCTTGGACTGATCACGGAAGTGTTTGAGTGAGTGGATGAACATTCACTTCAGAAATGAAGTCAAGGGTGAAATTGGTGGCTTTTAATTGGTGTTTCAATAATTCATGAATTTTCTTTGCAAGTTTTTTTTTCTCCCCTCCTAATTATACTATTGATACAACTGGGGAATGATGTTTCACCATTTGTTTGTTCCTTTATTTGCTACGAGCACGACTCAAAAACTACTTTTGGCCATACGGTATTTGAAAAGCAAAAAAGCTGTTAGGTATGAGAATGTTTTTTGAATATTTCTCATGTAAAGTTATAGGGGCATATTTTCATAGACGGGCCCCATGTGCTTGGCATAAAAACTGGCTTTGTGCCATGGCAAGTCTACTTTACCATATTTGGGATGTTGTTGTGTCTCACTGGGCGATCTGGCAGACAGAGCTGGCATGTCCCGAGAAATTGGACTGAACTCAGCAAAAAAACATGAGCATTTTCATTTTCATGCCAGGGCAAATCTAGTTTGGATGTTTGTGAATTTGGTAGATCACGCTACGCCTCGCTAGGCGTTCCAGTCTATTTAACTGCACACCCCCAGCGCATCTGGCAATTTGTTGATCAAAGGTAGACTGCAATTTAGACTAGCCTTTTGAAAGATGGTTTTTGGTGGATTTTGGTGAATTGAAAAGAGTCGCAGGCTTCTGACCTCCACGGACATGTGTGGTTCATGCCATTGTTAATGCCCTTTTTTTTTTCCAAGATGGCGCCCGAGTAGGCAGCCGTCGGCAAGTGCTCTTCAAGAGCCTTGCTTTTTTTGATGTTTTTTGTTGTTCTTGTCTTTTGCTTTGTCACATGGTGTTTGTTGTTTCGTCGTGTGGACCTGATATGGACTGTTTTCAGTGATTTTTGGCCACGACATTCGTCAAAGGAGAAGAATTTGTGCTTGGTGGTTGCGCCTTCTTGGCAGCACGCCTGTGCCAGCACTGATTTTGAGGGAGGAATGTCGGCGCCATTTGACTGTCGGTGCTGGACAGCCCCGGGGCGCTTGTGTTTTTTGCTCCATTTTGTTCAGTGGAGATGTCGGTGCTGTTGGACAGTCTGCGTTGGTGCTGCTGGATGGATGGCTGAGGATGAGGAGAGAGGAGCGTCTGCACGGAGTGCAAAAGTGTATTTGGAACTGAAAGTCGCTGCTTGAAATTGAAGCGGATTTACATGGGACAGGGGAAGTGAACCAATCTCTTTTTTTCATCAATGGATGCTACAGCTTCTTCTTCATCTTAGCTTGTAGCCGACGTGTGTACATTATCTGTGCTGTATGTTCCACATACAGTACATTTGATAATAAAGTTTATCCAATCCAATCCAATCCAATTCTGAGCATGACGTCTCTGATCCACTGGTGAAAGAACACTTTGATTCGCTCCTCTTTCATCTATACCTGCTTCAGACAACAACACGTGTGAGGGAAAAGTGGTTAGGACTGCACGACTGTCCGTGTTTTATGTTATGTGTTGTGTTTATTATTTTACTTTATGTTAACTGTTTTGTTCAGTGCTTTGTTACAACTGCAGCTGTTGTGAAAGCACTATATAAATCAGGATGTATTGTATTGTATCGTATTTCGGTCTGACAACGGCTTGGGACAATCCCTCTGAATCATTGCAGAAGCCAACACATTAAACAAATTCATACCATTATCATTTCAAGATATATTTTACTAGCACCCCACTGGCCGCAAGGCGCTCTCCATTTGCTCAGGTCACATGCGCAACCGACTACATCATCCGCAAGGGGAGATCTTGCAATTTACCTGCCATGCACGGACCCGAGCGAATCAGTGTGTCTTGACCTCGATTTTAAAGTGAATGAGAGGACCCGCTTTATTAGGCACGGTTTGTTTTTGTTTTATTAATTATTATTTTTTAAACACCAGGTACCCTTAATGACGCAACTTAACCATAGTTTTTTAAATGTGGTCTTGGGACCAGTGGTGACTCTGCATTAGGCCACTGGCCGGGAAGCAAACCTATACCAGCTCCATGAAAGGCAACATTATATTGACCCCTTAGCAGCTACATCATGTGATCACATGAGTGCACCATGAGAAACTGCAAAAGTTAATGATTGCCGAATCGAAGTGGATGGAAAACAGAGCGATTTAGTGACTGGGTAGGATATTTTTGCCCATCTTGCCATGACATTCACCACTTCAACTGCTTCCTGCTGTGTTCACCCTTTTAATCAAATCGCTGACTTTGCTGGAATTCACAACGCACGACCTTTATCATTATGTTATCAATGCCGTATCACCTTACACTGGAGCTGATTTAAAAGCTTGTAACAGTCTGGACACTTTTTTTTTTTTTTTTGTCACTGGCTGGGTCCCTGGGATGAGATGCTATGCTCACACCGGAGGGGTACATGAAATCTTCTGTGTAAAACTTGCTTATGATGCTAACCGAGTTATTTATTTATTTATTTATTTTTAATGGAATTTTATTTTTAAACATTCTGTCCCATGTTCGCGCCCGGCAACATGTTTTTTTTAACGATTATGAGTGAAATATATGAATAATGACCGAGGAACCGTGTAAAAAAATGATCGGTGCATACTTTGAGGGCTGCCAGTCCTTTCGGTTGTTCACTGTTATCCAACGCCATCTTTAATCTTCATCAGCAGGTACGTTATAAAAAGTTAATTTTCATTTACACCCTTGTCTATTAGTACATCCGATCGCACAGCAAGATTTGACCATTTCGCCTATATAGATAAATGCAGGACTATGTGCTTGCTTGCTTTACTGGAGTTTCAACGTTTTCAGCACATGCAAATAGTTCTTTTGCACCCCGTATTAAGGCGGAGGGGGTGTTCCTACGAAGACTGTGATGTAACACGCAAAAGGTGAATACCGCTCTACTCAAAAGCAGTGATGAAACCATGAATTTGATCCAGACAGCAGGTGTAAGGTTGGAGTTGTGGCACTGCTGCGTTTCCTCCTGCCTTTGTGCTCTGGCTGACTGGTCACAAGTCTTGAAACATGAAGGCTCATTAACCTTTTCTTTTCATTTGAGTCAAATTCATAATTCATGTGAAAAACATGAACGTACACGAGCAGCCTGGCTCGTGTGATAAAGCCATTCGAGTGGTCTTTGAAGAGAGCGCTGCTCTGCAGGAAATTCCATCTGTCCGCGGCGCAGAGGGAGAGGAGAGGTGCTTCCCCCTGGAGCCGTTTGGGGCTTTAATTTCATTCCAACTCCCTTTGTTGCCTAAATCTGCGCAGAGTTCTCGAGCATGTGCTCCCTGTCAAGACGGCTTTGATGCAATGCATTGGTAATCTGTTCATTGTTGTGTTTGCATAGTGCTTGATGAATGAAGAAAGAGAAATATCCCAACAGACTTTTCTTTGTGCATAGATAGATCAAAAGGAGGGGGCTGATAAGACATTTTGAAACATTTGCATCAAGAATGCTGAGTCCGAGATAGGTGGTCGACTTGCATGTTAATTCAAGTCAGCGCTTCCACCTTGAAGGCAGAACCCAAGTCAAGTACAGTATGTAGTCCAAGTTTCAATTTCTGTCCCCCACCCAGCTGACTGACATGAAGCAGCATGGCTGCAGTTCCCACTCGGTGATGGCACAGTTCAAATGGTTGTTTACTACTGTACAAAATGGATGAGCTGCCTGATTTTGGATAAAATGTCAATCTCAACTCCAAGTCGATAGTCTGTCAACTTTTGCCTTTGTTTGTACTGCCAGCCCCAAATCCATTTTTTTTAAACATGAATAAACACAAAGTTACTTGAGCTGAGGATCGAAATTAGCCCAGAAAAAAAGGCCTGTAGTTCTTCAAAGCAAGCAATCGTTTGTGGTTTTCATCTGCATATTTTGCTATTAAGTTGATTTTTTGGGATATTTTGGAGGATGTAGTTCGCCAGACAAAGCCATCTGGCTCCCCTTGCGACTCTCTTCCCCCGCACTTCTTTCAGGAGGTTCTCCCGAGTGTTGGCGCATCAGTCTTGGATATCATCAACAGCAGCCTCTCTTCTGGTGTAGTTCCCCAACAGTTTAAACATGCTGTGGTCCAACCCTTGATCAAGAAAGCTGGCCTTGATCCAGATGTGCTGTCAAGTTTCAGGCCCATTTCCAAGCTGCCTTTCATTTCCAAAATTCTGGAAAAAGTCGTGCACATGCAGTTGAAAATTTTCTTGGATGAACATAACATCTTGGAGGTCTTCCAGTCAGGTTTCAAGACGATGCATAGCACGGAGTCAGCCCTGTTACGCGTTTCTAATGACATCCTCCTGGCAAATGACTCTGGAGACCACGTGTGTCTAGTTTTATTGGACTTAACTGCAGCATTTGATACAGTGGATCACAGTATTCTGCTGTCTCGTTTGCAGCACTTGGTGGGCATTGGCGGCAGTGCTCTTGAGTGGTTTAGGTCCTATTTAGCTGACAGAACCTTCTGTGTCAGCCTTGGCTGCTCTGAGTCACGCACTGCGCCCCTGTCATGTGGTGTTCCACAGGGCTCAATTCTGGGGCCTCTGCTGTTCTCGCTGTATCTGCTCCCATTGGGTTCCATCTTAAGGAAACATGGTATTCCCTTCCACTGCTATGCAGATGACTGCCAGATCTATGTCCCACTGAGCAAGAAAGACGCCTTCTCATTAAGGCCACTCCTATCCTGTCTGGAAGAAATCAAAACCTGGATGGCACAAAATTTCTTGAGATTCAATGAAAAGAAGACAGAGGTGATATTGTTTGGTCCCAGTGGCCCTTGTACATTCCATCCTGTAGACTTGGGCCCCCTGTCTCCTTATCTTAAGTCAACAGTCTCAAACTTGGGCCTTAAACTGGACAGTGATTTCAAACTCGATCGGCAAATTGGTGCCGTTGTTAAATCCAGCTTCTTTCACCTTAGACAGCTGGCCAAAATAAAACCTCTCCTCTCACATGAACACTTTGAGACAGTAATTCATGCCTCTGTCACATCCCGGCTCGATTACTGCAATGCCCTTTACTTTGGAGTCAGCCAGTCCTCCATTAAGCGCCTTCAGCTGGTCCAGAATGCCGCCGCTCGCCTCTTGACTGGTACTCGTAAGAGGGAGCACATAACTCCTACTCTGGCATCCCTTCACTGGCTCCCCATTCATTTTAGAGTTATTTTCAAGATCCTCTTATTTGTTTTCAAATCTCTGAATAATCTCGCGCCACCTTACCTCTCTGAGCTCATCCGCCCCTACACACCTGCCCGGCGCCTCAGGTCTGTGGACCAGACTTTATTAGAAGTACCAAGAACTAAACTGAGGCTCAGAGGGGATCGAGCCTTTTCTGTTGCTGGTCCCTCTCTCTGGAATGACCTCCCACTAAACATTCGGCAAGCCTCCTCGCTGCCCATCTTCAAAACCCTCCTCAAAACTCACTTGTATTCTTTGGCATTCGACTCAGCATGACTTAGATTTGTTCTTGGTTTTACTGTTTGGTGCTTTCTACCGCCTTTATTACCGATTTGTCTTACTGTTTATTGTGCATGTTAAATTGCTCCATGTACAGCACTTTGTATGCAGCGATGGCTGTTTGAAAGTGCTCTATAAATACTGTTGACTTGACTTGACTTGACTTGATGAAACTGAGTTGTTTTTCTTGCCAAAGAAATGAACAATTATGTTTCTTTTTTTTTTAATCATTAAGATGATCTTTTGCATTGACAGAGACATTACTGGCAGCCTCTTTTTTTTTTTAAATTGCCAGTGTACTCGCAGCATAATTCTGAAGCTGTCGCTTTTGAAAACTGGTTGCTCCCCACTGATAGTTTTTCCCTGGCTCCGTTTATATTTATAAAGACCATCTTTCCAGTTTGTTTTTGCAATTGTGATTCTGCTGGAATTGCTTTCAGTAATAATGTCAGTAGCGTATGCTACAAGACAGGTTGCTGTTTTCCCATTAGACTCTTGAGCTGCACCGGCATGAGGTCAATCCAATGGAGCCTTGCCACAAAGGCCAAATGCTGTTTGCCGCAAAATAGTCAGCCGCGATGAAAAATGCATTCTTTGCGGATGAAATCAAACCAAAGGTTTTATTTCAGCGCCGTGATGGTTTTGTACACACTCAGTGTGTCGCGCAAGTCTGGCTTTCAGTTTGAGTGCTCTCAAGCTCCAAGTGTTTGGCCCCAGTCGGAATCATCTTCAAGCGTTTTCCGGCCATTTCTGCCATTGCTTGGAGCACGAAATGAACCGCAGTCCTTTGAGAGCGTGGGGGCGCAACCATAACACACATGCTTTTATTTCCTCAAGATTTGATGGCTTGAAGGGACAGTTGGCGTGCAGCCCACCAGCAGCACTGCCCGGCGGCTTGCGGGTCAGCACAGCTGCGTTTCCTGGCCCCTGAACATGCGAGCACATCTCGGACGTTTTTTTTTTTTTTTTTTTTAAATCCTCATTCTGTCCCCTCGTGCCCTCTCCCATCTTCAGTCGTGTTCTGCATTCCTACTTGGGCTAAAGCCCTGTGCAGCGAATCCCTCACATCAGCCCCCATGGGCATGACAATCCTCATTATGTTTTCATGTCAGGCTCTTGACTCCCTTCTCTCCCTTCTCTCTCCCTCACTCGCTCCCATGCCCTTCTCTTTGTTCTCCGCGCTATTGCGACGTCCCCTTTTTTCAATTAGGAGTTAAGGGCTTTGCAGACTAGAAAAATTATTCTGAATTAATCCATCCATCCGTCTGTCCTTTTTCGGGACCGCTTAGCCTGTTCAGGGTCGTGGGGAGACGGAGCCCTTCCCGGCGGACGAAACCTTAGACAGTTCGAAAGCCAGTCCCAGAGACACACGACTCTCCCTGCACCGAAATCCCACCCATTTACCACTACACCATCAGTAACTTTACTCTTAAAAAAGATATGAGGCAGCAAATCTTTCAAACGGCCTAGTAAATGTTCCCAGCGTGCTCTTTGGTGATTAAACAAACAAACGCATGTGGCGGATTAAAGTCATATTTGGCCGCCTGCTGAACTATTTATGCTGACCACCAAGAAAGAGTCATCTTCGGCTGAAGCAACCGCATTTCCTAAATCAGCAGGTGAGGAGTATACTCGGGGCTCATAAAGGAAACTCATTGTATGCGCAAAAGTCGTCCGTCAGCAGCGGGACTATCATACGCCGCAGAGGTTTAAATTTGACTTCACCAAGCGTATTTTAAAACAGCAACTCAGTCAAGGTTTCATTGATTTCTTTGTGCCTGTTAATTAAATAAATACCTGTCTTCAAGTGTTCTTGGTGTGCTGTCAGTGTAAAGTTAAAAGACGTGAAACAGTGAGATGAATGTCAGGAGACTAGATGGCATGGAGTTTGGAGTGACTGCCCTTGTGAAGTAACTGGACTGCTCAAGATTTGGGCCTTAGTCCATTGAGTCTTTGGAGGTGACTTGTGGCAGCAGTAACATTTTTTTTCACAAATTATTTGTTTTCAAACAATATTCAAAGGGGAAATTCAAACCCTTTGTCACCTGACACAAGATTTCCAAGTGCAAAGTGTGAATCGGCCTTTGCTGCCATAACGCAATAGTTTGTCCCACGGCGGAAAAAAAATGGAACGATGAAATGACAAAATAAAGGATCTCAGGCCTCCTAGTTCTTGTTGAGCAATATGAGTATGTCAACATGAACCCTTGTTGTCACGTTTGCGAGGTGGTAGTGGACCCCAGAAAGCAGGCAAGAGGGAGGAGCAGGGTGTACTTGAAGAATTGTATTAAAACACAGAGAAAACTAAATCCGAAACAAACAAAGTCCTGAAAACAAAAATAATCCAAAGTAGCTAACAAAACCATGGCTGAAGCAAAAAACTATCAATAACATAAACATGACAGGGACATGGCAGACAAACATGACAGTACCAAACAAACAGCAACAATGACCCAACACCGAGTGTTCGTGCCGGGAGTCCTTCTAAACAAACAAACTAATTACATAACGACCAACAGGTATGCAGCTGCAGGGAGAACCCTACAGTGCCACCTGTTGGTCACAAACAGAATCATGACACTTGTGACACTCACTTCAGCAAAAGTAAGTACAAATAGCCTTCTTTCAGAAGCCGTTTTAGCCGGTGTCCTAACTGCGCTGGCATGAATGAAATCACTCTATTCAATTTCCACCAAGAGATGGGAGACTCTCTCTCGCTCTCTGAGTGTTGTGAGGTCCTCATTCGATTCCACGATCGACACAATTAATGGCGCTTGAAATAAAAAATTAAAAAAACAACAACAACAACAACAAAACCCCCACCCCAAAAAACTGCTTTCTGTTGCCTTCGATTCTGGGAGGATTCTCGGCTGCCAAGCGCCTTCTATCGACCAACCCAAAAAAGATGATCAGCCATGCAGCTTCTCCATGACTCTAGCTGGTTTCTAGATGCTGCTCTGCCCAATCTGGTGTGGGGTGGGGGTGCTTCTTTTTTTTTGAAAGGCATTTTGGAGCGAGCGATGCTGAAAATAGCTCAAGTGGTCTGCATTGCTCTGCCCATGGTTTATTTATTTTGAGGTTTAGTGCCGGTGACTGTGCAGGTCAGGGCTCTGTGTTTGCTGGCAAGAGGCTTCAGTGACACGCTGACTGCGGGAGAGCTGGACGACGCCACGATCCCAGCGAGTCACCTCACCTTAAAATCAGCTCGAGAGTTCCCGATGACATAGCGGCAGGATGATGCCGTGTGGCCAACCTGATGAGCTTTTCCTGATTACACCCACTGAGTGTAATCAAGGTCACCGCGTCGGTCTGAATTGCAATCATGCCAGGCTGGGTTTCACTATTTCACTCAGTGCGAATGAGAGATCACTTTAATGACATGCAGTAACAAGCCACCATCTAACAGAGTGGAAGGAATGAAGCTTTGTAACGGGAGAGAGAAAGAACATCGTTGGGGTTAAAAAAAAAAAAAAAAAAAAGGGCTCTCCAGTTAGCTGCGCAGGCACGCATGCTGTTTTACTTCTGTTTGGACAAACAAACTTGGGATCACTGTTACAAATCCTCCCCATGTGGAAAGGTGGCCTGGATTTTATCAGGGGAGCCCGCTGCAGGAACAGGGGAAGAAGCCATTAACGTCAGAGAAAGCTGAAGACCAAATGTAGGGAAGGGAAAGAAAGAAAGAGGCTGGATTTAGCTGCAGGCGCGTTATCCAGAGCGAAAATATAATTAGGATTTGAATGGGAGGAGAAAGCAGCGCGCGACTAGGACAAAAACGGCTCTCTGCATGTTCATCTGACTGTGGTATCATGAAGCCTTGATTTTATTTATGCAGGAAGGTGCATCCCCAAACCCAAGGTTACATGAAATGTCAACGGGAGCGCTACGGCCAAAGTCGGTGAGGTTAAGATCACTTGGCAAGAGCGCCGCCTGCCTGTAAAAGTGCACACATGGAACCAAAGTCACGCGGATGAAGCGTCACATTAGCCAGTGGCATCCACAACAACAACAGCAGCCTCGCCAGAGATTATCTGACACACTGATTAGTATTTCCTCGATGTGCCCTTTCACTTTTCTACCAGCCTCGGCCTGGCATTTCCTCTGCAATTATTGACTAACCACTGTTAGTCTGGCTTGGCCTGCAGCCTGACTTTGGCCCACTGTTATTTTGAATCTCGTCTCTGGGGAAATTTCAGACATGCCTAGGAAAATAAAGTGGCAGAAGCCATAGTTCACCGGTGGAAAGATGTGTCTTTGAATCCGTGTGTGTGTGAGTGCAAGCGCCTGTGTGTCCGCCTGTGTGTGTGTGTGGGTGTGTGTGGGTGTGTGAGTGCGTGTGTGTGTGGGTGTGTGGGTGTGTGTGTGGGGGGGGGGTGTGCGTGTGTGTGTGTGTGTGGGTGAGATGCACGGGTAGTCGCACTTTAGCCAACGATTTTCATTGTGTTATTTCATGCACAGAATCACAATGCAGGGCTGGACACATGGGACACATTTTCATGCTGTTAAAAATAAAAAGGGATCAGACAGAGATATTAGTAGACACGTGGCAACAAAAATTTGTTACCTTTTTCTCAATGGTTCAATTTAAATGGCATTTATCGTCTTTCCTTGGTGGCAACATGCTACAACTACGTACGTGCACAGTCCAATCTGTAAATGCCGAAAACTACAGCCACTGCCATGTGTGGCGCAGAAAGGCCGGTTTATGGAGTATTTGTGATCTCCATATGGGAAAATGATTCTGTTCACTTTAGAGAAATGCAGTCCTTTCTATCCGCGCCGACTACATACTTACAGTAAACACAGTAAACAATGGCTCTCTTTGCGCATAACGATGGGAAATGAAAGCCATTATTCATGCCGCTTTGCAGCTACGCGAGGCGAAATCGGAAGTGCCGCTTCATGAGCGCTGTTCTGACTGCCACCCAGAGGAGAGGACATCAGTCACGTTTAGCAGGCAGGCGACCACGTTTGTAGCAGCGGCAGGTCGAACTGGCTTTGCTGTCACTGTATACTCACTGCTGGTCATCGCCTCTCAGCATCTCTGAAAAGTGCAGCGGAGACGAAGGCGGACCCGAGACCAGGTCGTATTTTCCTGCCTACCCCCTTTTTTAAGGTAGCAGAATCCTGCTTATTATGCAGCTCCAGTCTTCGTCTCCTGTGCCACTTCTCCGCTTCAATTACACCCCTGTGCTTGAGTAAGGGAGAATGGCATGACACTCTGTCAAGAGAAACTAAAAAGGAAGGTTGAAGGAAATGCGCGTCACATACCTTAGACGCCCTCATGTTGTCGTTTTTCTTCTGACCTTTCTGATGACTCAGTACCGATGACTATTTTTATTTTTTACGTTTCCAAGAAGCTATTCACTTCCAAGGTGAGTCAAAATGAAAAAGGAGCAATGCTACTGAATACTATTCAGCTGTGACCAATCTTCTTCACTACTGCGGGCCAACAGGGACAAAATATCAGTGCAGACACATTACAGGCTAAAAAGTTTAGGGGGTGAATTTGAAAGCAAACACACACATCAAGAGATGGATGCTGATGCTAAGTCAGTGTGTCCAAATGCTTGAATTTAAATTTAGAGCAGAGGAAGCGGTTGCAAAGGTTCAAACAGGGAGGGAGCTGAGTGATGGCAGTCTTGGTGGAGTGCAAGATTATTGAGCGGCAGGACGCACAGAGACATCCAGCTCCCACTCTGCTTGGGGGGTGCCAAATCGGGCGCATCAAGAACACAACGTCAACAAAAATCAATTGCTATTCAGGAGTGTACAAATGGTCATCAAGAACTCAACCGCAACCAAAGTTCAGGAGTTCAGATTCATAGTCAAATCAAGTGAACTTCTTCAAGGAAATGCGAAATGCGTTCCCTGCTACGAACTCTCATTGAGAGAAATTATGCGGTGTGGCAAAAGGTTAATTGCAATATGAATAACTCGAGACAGTAACCTGCTCGGTAGTGTATTTAGCAATCACGGCGTTTGCCCTTATACTTTGAAATGACTTTCTCCTCATCCTTGTTGCCTGGCAGCGGGGGAGCGATTGGGCTCACCCAAGTGCGCCTTTTCAAAGTTATCGCCGCCATGTGTTGTCACCCGAGACACCTCATTAATGCCAGTGTTGTTTTAATTATACATTGATGGAAACGCGATGAGTAACGTTTGAGTGGCATTCACTGTGCAGACCATTAGCATTAAAAGACACACAAATGAGGAGAATCATGCAATGATACGCTCCATCCTTCTATAAAAAGCGCTTGCTTTCTCAACAGCTGTGCCCAATTCACAATTTCTTTGCCATGGTATTAAGTGAGTTTATTTATAAAAAGTACAACAGGAATCGCTACCAAAATTCTCTGGCGGACTGGGTTTGGCCCCCTGAGGCACTTGTTTCACACATGATTTGGACTCGGCATGTTTTGAGAGCTTTTTCCTGAGCCTTTTAAGGAAGCCAGTCGGTTAGGACATGCTTTCTAAATGTTGCGACAACGTAGATGTGATTGTTAGCCTGAATACATGCCTCATATGCTTCTGCGACACACCGAACGCACACTCTGGCTGTGCGTCCTTTAAAGCTGTGCCTGAGAGTCACACTTCTTCTCTCAAGTATGTTTCTGTCTGGTTACGCTTCGTTTTGTTTCCTCATGTGCCCTTTTTGTCACCACCAGTTCTCGTCATCCGTGTCCCTTGTGTTGAACCAATCGGCTCCCACAACCCTTTGTGTCTTGTCCAGGTGTTTCTCGTTGTCTCGCCACTTTGCTTGTATTTCGTTCCCTGAGTTCTGTCAGTCTTGGTTGGGTCATTGTGAGTATATGTGTGCTCCTGTCATGTTTTGTTTCCTGTCATAGTTTTGCTTGTTACTTTGGTTCATTGTGATTTCCAGGCATTTGTTTGAGTACTTCGACTGAGTGTTTTTCCATTGTACTCTTGTCTGTATTTTTGTTAAATACATTTTGGTCAATCCACCACGTTTTGACCCTTGGCTCTTGCCTGCTTTTTGGTGTCCTACAACTACCATCATGCAAAATGTGACAAAGTACTTACTCGTTCCTTTTTTTATTTTATTTTTTTACTAGTATCATTAATGACTGGTACCGTTTGAAAACATCTATTGGATGAGGAGGAGTCCATTTATTTATTTGTTTGTCACACACTCTAGGCTCTGCTTCCGCATGTAGATGCAAGTAGCCGGCCACGGCACATTCGCCGCCAAACAACACGGAAAGCAGACAGCCAAATGGTGCCCAGAACACACACACTGGCCTGGCGAGATCCTGTCCATCACTGTAACAAAAGCCGAGCTAGTTATTGGGCCAGCAGAATAAGGGCTGGTGAAGTTGGCTCATTTGCATGAGAGAGGTCAGCCCCGAAAGCGCCTTCATTTCCACATGACATGTAACTATCGTTTTTGATTCTTGCAGTATATATGGATGAAAACATCATGTACTGAACATATGCTATGAAAGTCTCCTTTCAAACATATTCCATTCTGTCTGCCTCAAAGCTACATTGGCCAAAAAGATGACCACAGAGTACAGATGGTCGATCTTTGCAAGGAACTGATTGAGAAAATGTTCCATCATTCTGTAGCTTCGAGAGAAAAGCTCCAACAAGGGGGAGTCACGCGAGACGAGCTGCAACACGGGCTCACAGCCAGAGTGGAAAATGCTTCGAGCAAAGCAAAGAGACGAAGAGCAAAACTTACAAATAAATAAATAGAAATTTGAAAAGAAAATTGACAGGGTGGACAACTGATTCCGACAGGGAGCAGAAACAAAATAGAGAAAGTGTCCTCACATCAAGCAAAAGACGTTAATTCACAAAGAAACAAAGAAAGACACTCCGAGGGACTGCAAGAAAACTGATAAAGGTGACCCAAGATTCAGCGGGAAGTTGCACCTGGGCCTCTTTTACACGCCACACGAGTCATCTTGCCCCGCGGCTTGTTGCCATACTAATTAATTCATCAATTTGCATTAATGGCCATTCAGATGCCATCTCTTCTCTATCAGTATGTGAATGTTTGGAAGAGTTTCTATTAAAGCTCGGAGGACATGATTAGTGTGTTGCCAGCAAATTTGATGTTTATTAGCTGTGTCAGTTTAGGTGATATGAGGACTTTCTGTATTATGGGATTTCGTGCATACACTTACTTTACACACTGACCTGCTTTCATCAGCTGAGAAAAGTAGAATGTTGTTAGGATTCAGCGCATTAATAAGGGTTCGTTTTCCTGTTAGAGTAAAGGCATCACAGCGCTTTTACTTACTTAGAGTATTATGCAGACTGCTATACTCACCAGATGCCTACTTTTTCGACGTACCTATATTTTGTAATATGACTCCACAAATTCCACAGAAGAGGGCCTCAGAAATGATTGGCAAACACGCTATTTCAGGAGACAACCATGTTGCCTGGTGTCAACTCCAACAAAATGGGAACCCCTCCCCCACCACACACACAGGATTTCATGATTTGCGCTAAATTTCCTAGAGCACCCATCAGTGGGAAATGGGGGGGGTGGGGGGGATCTCAACAATCCCTGGCATCACTATCAGCATGGAAATCTCTCCAAAGGAGATCAAACTAGAGATGCGGTTGTACCCGGCCATCGCTCCACCGATTCGCCTCGTAGGGAACAAAATGACATTTGAAAGGCAGCCCTGCTTTCATATTGCGCCAGAAAGATCTACTGTGTGAAACCAGTCCCGCCTCAACCCACGCAGAGCTAAACTGTTTTAGTACCGCCGCTCGGGTGATGAATCATAAAGGTCTGCCCAAAATACACCTAAGAGTCCTCTCTTGCTCAACTAGGCCTACACTCTGTGAGAGTGTTGCATGCGGCAAGTTCAGAGTGAGTACATTTCAAAGTTTGGCACACATCATTTGCCACACGCAGATGCACAAGTTGCCCTTGTGCATCTGTGCAAGTTGTGTTTATTTTTATTTATTTATTTTTTTAGTTCTGTGACATGCTACCATATGTCCATGTTTTCATCTTGCCATTGCGCAATCTGTGGGTGACATATTCATATGGCTTTCTTATAGAAGGCGCTCTTCATAATGAAGGCTGATTGTTATACTGGACAACACACAAAGTTACCACGACGTTGTCCACGATGTGTTCAATAAATCAGATTTGAGCTCATTTATTTTGTTGTTCTACTTCTTCCTTTCATAACTTTGCTGCTGTGAATCTGGAATTTCTCCATTGCGAGACTAATAAAGGTTTTCTTATCTTATCTTATTCAGTCTTTGCACTTCAAAGACGACTCTGAGAAAGTAATGACCGTAAATTGATGTCATTTCATGATGTGGTTGAAGTAGCTATTGTTTAAAGTCAGGGTAAATTATGGGAAGAGCTTACTCTTACTCACTCCCTTCATTCTTAGAGCTCCCGAGTTCAAGTCAAGTATGAGCTGATATGGTCGGTGGCTGCTAGTCGGCTTTGGCCAATTCATTTTCTCATTCTGCATTCTCTTGATTATACCCTTTGTATTGTAAGACGTGCACGAGAAATAATCCTCACCCACACATACGCATTTGAATTGAATTTCAATTGAAATAGAGTGGAGCCGTTGAGGTCAAAGACAATCCTTTCTTAGATGCCACAGTCTGCATCTAAGTTGTTCAGTCTTGGAAAAAATGACATCATCTTTTCATTATGGATCAAAATGAAATCAAACATTCTGTTTGCAGTTGCAGAAATCGGTAGACTGATAGCGTGAAGAAAACTGGCGATGCGCGTGTTTGTGGGTGTCAGCAACAGAATTTGCAGGCGAATTGAATTTGTCGCTTGCCTAAGGTGCAGGCAGTGTTGGTTCCGTTTCCATTCAGACCGTTCAAATGTGAGGGTGTCTGTCGACTGACTGGCAAGCAGCCCAGGAATCGTCTCCTCTGGCATAGTAGGTTGACTGGAGAGAAAGTCGGCAGTGGCTATTATTCCTTTTTGTTCCAGTTATGCAGGTTCTGACATTTTTGGGGGGCGTTGGCCCCATGAGCAGTGGTACTGTATATTCACAATATAATCGACTTGAAGTTGAAGTGATTATTTCATATTCAGCATCTTTATACTGTACAATTGCATTCATGTCACTGTTTTTTTTCTTTCCATAAAAACAGCAGTCCTTCAAACATTTTTGTGCCAATGACTGTTTTCACATATTTTGAAGAATATGATTCGATCACAAGTCCGATTTTGTTTTTCCACTACATATTCACTTACTCAAGAAATGATTTGGTGTGCTACTTTTTAGTTGTACACGAGTCCTATTTTTTTCCAAGTACCGGTAACAGCATGATCGCTTGAGTACCATTTTGGGCTACTCGACCCACCTGTGGTTCTAAACAATACAAAACAACGTTCAAAGGTTTGCAGTTGATAAGGTCAATCTATTGGCATGGAATCCACCATGGCATTCCAACACATGAAAGGTTAAGAGAGAGATTTGCTGTCTAAACCTCTCCATCACCCTTGAGAAAATCATATTTAATCCTAGTTAACCCCCACTGTCTGCCACCGAGAATGTTGTCAGACATAATAAGGAGATGTCTTGCCTCCGTGACTGGCCCCAAGGCTGTTTATCCCTCCATGTTTACTCAGCTGTCCCTGACAGGGGGTCGCTGCACAGTGGAAGTGCAGCAACAAGGGCCGTTGCTGTGCCTGCGTCTGCCTGCCTGGCATTTTCTTCACAGCGGAGCTGGCGCATGAACTTTGTAAACACGCCTGTTTAGCACGAATGGACATGCAGGAGATTAGTGGGTGGGGAGTGAAACATGCACAGCAAAAGACCAGCAAGTTGAGGCATCCAACGGGAAGCGGAAAGACTTGGGGGGGATGTGGGGGGGGGGGTGACACTGTGACATATTTTCATTCTGCGCCAACTTCTGAAACTGACATACACCAAAAACAATTAATCTGATTTATGGTTGTAAATGGCCAGTCTTGGTAATGTAAATTACGCGCATGGCCACGTGAGATTTGGTATCATCACATAATCTTCTCAGGATAGATGCTTATTGGATTGAATGGAGTCAGAGCGACAAGTAGGGGACAAACGGCACAAGGGCATTATTCTGCGCAACTACGACATTTCACAGCATTTACTGTTTCATGAGAGAATGAGAGTCAGCAACACTCTGTTCAATTATGATCATCGTGAAAAGGACTCAAATTGGCCGATATAGTCAGATGACCGATGAATCGACCTCATAGTCATTGTTAATTTTACCGTACTTGTTATCATTTACACATTCAGTCGTAACGTTCATGCTTTGTTTTTTTTTCCCCCCATTAAGTGCTCCGAAAGGCACTTTGGATATTTACTTTTAAAAATATGAAATACAGCCATTGATTTGATTTCTGGATCAGTCATACAGTGTGTGGCCTCTGTGAGGAATGTCTTGATGTAAAATACGCCAGAAAATAATTTGAACTGTAGGTAACAGGATGTTGGTCAGCTTGACAACAAATGTATGACTGCTATAAATTACATTTGGTAGGGAGACCTGGCATGGGGAAAAACACTCTTTACAGCATCGTTAAATGTGTTTTAAATTAAGATAAGATAAGATAACCATTATTTGTCCCACACTGGGGAAATTTGCCATTTAAAAAAATAATTAAGACATAAAAAAGCTGTTGCATTTGTCTTTTATGCTGATTACAACTATCTGATCTGATTGCTAAATTGCAGTCTGTTTTTTCCAGCACATCAATTTGCTTTCTCCACAGTTTCACTCCAGATGAACAAAATTCCACTGATTGGCTGTAGTAAGACTGTGGCATGAAGAGCAGATTATGATTGGACTCATCTCGCTGCTTGGCAACTTGTTTGTGCCGTCACAATCAAGACAGTGTGGTGAGAGGTGTGTGCAGCTTCCAAATAGAGCAGTGCTATCCGTATCTGTAAACATAAAGCTAGCATAGTAGGAATTAAGAGGATTAGTGCTGGCTTGTCTCTTCTATTAACCACGGACATACCGTTGTAAATTGTTCTACATTTTATGCTGTTTTTGTTTGTTTTCAAAGCTTGTAGCGATTCCATCAGAGTGATTCATTGACATACAAACACATGTATTTATTTATTTTAATGAAAGCAGGGATCCTAGCTCCAAAACTTGACGCGACATAGAAAAACTGAGGTCAGTTTTGCATTCCACACTTCTAAAATCAGTTTAAACCAGCTGTCAGATCTCGTGTGTCCCTCGGTGAAATTTGCCGTGCACAACCTCCAAAGTCCCTTACGTGAATTCATTTCTCTCTGATGCTTTCATGGCATCATCCTGCACTACTTCAAACATCATTCTAATTTATTGCATTTCTCACGGGCCAGATGGTTTGTAGTGTTGAAAGCGAAGGCAGCTGCTCCCCTAACCAACTCCCTGTGGATTAAAGAGCGCCATCTCCACATAACTCTTCAACACATTAGACATCGACTCAGCAACTCCTTTACAACCTCAACCTTTTTTTAGTGCTGTCGGAATGTTGCCTTCCTTTTTCTCGGCTGACCATCACACCTACAAGTGTTGCAGCAATGATCCGGTCACATGCAAAATAATCGCGCAACGATGGACAATTGTTTTGCATGCATGCTTTTATGCATTAATGCTTATTCAGCAATGGCGTTTCCACAGCCTTAAATGTAAACGTTTCAAAATGTGTTTGATGTACATGGACCACAATTATATTATTTTTTTGTTTGTTTTACAAGAAACGAAATGAGTCAGTCAGTGTGCGAATTCTAATAGCCTACTTGACTCTTTAAAAAGAGAAATGTCAGCTTTATTATGCGTCAATAAGCCCTCCCGATATTTAGAGAGGAGTAGCACTCATCCATACACCCACCGAGTCCCCTCAAGTGGTAGTGATAGGTAGTGAGAGGCTGGACCGAGCCTGGGATTAAGATGAGAGAGGCAGAGCGTCTCTATTGGCCTGTGAAATATTCATCAAATGAAGCAGAGGTGGGTGGGCAAGTGAGGCAGGAGATAGAGAGGAGTCCACAGGGGTAAAGAACGCCATACTTTTCAACACAGGCAAAAAATATGACACAGGAGGTGGTAGAAAGTTGTTATTTTTAATTATTATTATTACTGTGGGCAGCTTCTTAAAAATCTGAATTATAGTCAGATAAAGTTGGAGGAGGGCTTTAAATGTTGACGTTATGTTGAAGCAACTGCCACCGATTTTACCTTAAGGCCTTAAAGTCAGGCGCAAGTCTGCTGGCCTTGTCACAAAGTGCAAGATCAATTCTTAACCTTGAGTGGGACTTTGATAAAGGTTTCACCCTTCTTCTATTACAACACAAACTGGAATATTTCCAACCAAGTCTGGCAACATTGAGTTGAGCTTCTGAGTTCTGTCTCTCAGGGGTACCAACATATAATAAGGAAATCTACACAGCACTTTTTTTTTTTTTGCCATGCATACAGTGCAACCAGAGTGCAACTGTGTACCTGTAAGCTGCAAATGGTCATCAGTTCAGGTTGTCACCAAGCATACTCTACTTGCTAACCCTTCTAGTGTCCTAGCGAGAGTTGCTAGGGGGGGAAGTGTTATGTCAATAATGGGTGATCAAAGACTGAAGGTTTGCCCCTCCATCACAGATTTCTGTTTTCTCATTTCAGAACTGTGTATGAAACTGGTAGCGCTTTGCATTAATCAGTCATCAAGAAGTAACTCAGAGAGTCGCTGGTGACCACTTTGGTACACACTAACCTCTTCAGTATTTGATTGGATTTTTAGAGTTTCCACCTGTTAAGATTTGCTTTGATGAGCACACAAGACACGAAAGGGGAGAAAGGAAACAGTCGCAGGTCAAAAAGCTGAACATTGGCTCGTTTACCACAAGGCAAAAAAAAACAAAAACCACAAGAAAATTAAAAGATTATGTTGATGACAACAGTGCTCTGCCGGCGGCTTTTAAAGGCACTCAACCAGCGAAACTGGGTGTGAGGGACAGCTTTATTTAGCGTAATTCTCGGATGGCTTGCGTCTGTAAGTTAAGCGCTGAATATTGGGAAAAAGCAGCTGGAAAGTATCTGAAGTACAACAACTTTGAAGTAAAATTCACTTTAATGAAAACAATGATCAATCTTTGATGTCAGTCTTTAACACTTCCATGATGTGTAATGCACATGTGCTTTGTGATTTATGCATTCATCTTAACAACCACTTATGCGATATATGCAGATCGAATACTATACAGTACAGTGCATGCTGGATGCTTTTTCACACATAGCATCCCGAGCTATCATCACGCTATCGACCGTTCCACAAGATGTGGCGCCCCCCTGTAATCAATCGTGATGCTGCTGAACATCAGGCACCTGTCATGCACATCCAATTTACGTTTATGCACGACTGGCTTATTTATGAGTACCAGTACGTGCGGGAGAACGTATGCGGTGTGCAGCGTTGCCTACACTAGCCATGCTTTCATTCTTTCAGATGGGCTGAAGCTTTTCTGACAGCACATTCGTTCTAATCAGGGTACACGTGGGCGGCTGCGTGCCAAGTATGAAGCTACAAAGATGCAGCAGATTCTTGTTCATAGTAAAAAGCAGGCTCAATAGCCCGTTCCGAAAATATGTGAGCCAAAATGATCAAAGGAGATATAGAGGAAGAGATGAAAGTGATGGTATACAATTAAAAACAGCCAAAACCATAAGCAGCAGTGCTGGTGTATTGTGAGTGTTTCGCAATGCAGTCATATTGAACTGTGATAATGTTGAAAATGTTGATTCTTGTCATGGCAGGACTCCCTGCAGCTCCCCACTGCGCTCACCCGGACTCTCGCTCACTTTGCATTGCTTCCCTTCCACATTCACGCCTTGTATGGCTGATGCCTTAGACTTGCAAAGGCGCCAATGTATTTATTGAAAAAAAAGCAGGTACATTGTTGCTAATGTGCGTCCACCTTCAGTATGTTCATTTAGTCACATCCTACGGGGGGGGGGGGCAACGGGGGCCAGTGTTTGTTTGTTTGTTTATTGAACATCAAACATATATACAGTAATAATTTGACAGAAAATAAGGTAGATAAAAAAAGTAAAAAGAAAGAAATCAATCTTCATTCAACAGTTATTATGTTCAAGGGAGTAGGAAGAAGTAAAAAACTTATCTAGTCCTACCCCGTTATGTGATTGTATCTAATAAATCATTTTTATATCAATCAGAAAAGAAAAAAGTAAGAAGAAAGAAGTCTCCATTAAGGCTCATACTTTACCCTTAACCGTGATATTTTTACAACTTTTGGTTTGTATCGGGATTATATACTTCCACACCCTGACACTCTTGTGTCAATTTTCGTTTGTATTCATAATGGATATTTATATACCTTTCTCTATTTATCAACTTAGTTCTGATTTATCATTATATTTCATGTTTTGAATTTATCATTTTAACTCTGATTGATGTACGTTGTTTGTACTATTTCTTTGAATTTGTTTTTGAACTCAGCAAGCAATTTACTCATTTTCAGGTCCGTTTCGAGATTATTCCACAGATTAACACCTTTGATAGATACACTTCTTTGCTTGATGTTTGTTCTTGTTTTGAGTTTTTTGAATAAGTTGGTACCTCTTAAATCATAGCTGCTTTCTCGAATTTCGAAAAACTTCTGAATGTTTTGGCAGAACAGGTTATTGTGTGCTTTGTACATTAATTGAGCGATTTTAAAGTCAACCAGGTCATAAAATTTCATCGTATTTAATTTGATAAATAGTGGATTTGTGGGTTCCGTATATTTTGATCTATTAATAATTCGAGTTGCTTTTTTTTGTAGGTTGAGAATAGGGAGTGTGTTTGTTTTGCAGGCATTTCCCCATATTTCCACACAGTAGGTCATATATGGTAATAATAATGAAGTGTATAATGTGTACAAAGATCTCTTATTTAGCACTTCCTTGGTTTTGTAGAGGATCCCTACGGTTTTGGCTATTTTTCTTTTTACGTTATCGATATGTGGCTTCCAACATAGTTTTGAGTCTATTACTAATCCGAGAAACTTGGTTTCATACGCTCTTTCTATCTCAATTGAGTTTACCATAATTTTAGCTTGGTGTTTGATTGGTCTTGTGCCAAAAACAATTAACTTCGATTTTTTCAGGTTAAGTGACAATTTATTTCTGTCGAACCAGTTTTTTAATTTGTTTAATTCGTTTTCTACGGTTGTCAGGAGCTGTTTCAGATTTATTCCAGAACAGTAGAAAGTTGTATCATCAGCAAATAGGACACATTTAAATTGTTTTGAGACCTTGCAGATATCATTTATATATAAGATGAATAGTTTTGGACCAAGCACTGACCCCTGAGGAACTCCGTGAGTGATTTTCAGTTGATTCGTTTTTTTATTGTTGAGTTGCACGTACTGATATCTGTTTTCTAAATAACTTTTTATCCATTTATAAGCTACACCTCTAATGCCATATCTTTCTAGTTTTTTCAATAATATACTGTGATCTATTGTGTCAAAAGCTTTTTTTAGATCTAGGAAAACCCCAACAGTAAATTCTTTGTTGTCTATATTAGTGGCTATTGCTTCCACAAACTCCATAACTGCCATTGAGGTGGTCCGTTTTTCCCTGAAGCCATATTGATTCTCACTTAACAGCGCATGCTTTTGTATAAAGCTATCAAGTCTGCGAGAAAATAGTTTTTCTAATATTTTTGAAAATTGTGGTAGTAGTGATATTGGTCTATAATTTGTAAACCGATGTCTTTCTCCACTTTTATAGATTGGAATAACTTTAGCAATTTTCATTTTTGATGGAAAGATACCAGCTTTGAATGACAGGTTGCATATGTGCGTGAAAGGTCGCACTACATATTCTATAATCTGCTTTATTATTGTCATATCAATATTAAAGCAATCAGTTGACTTTTTATTTTTAAAAGTTTTTATAATATTTGATACTTCTTCTTGTTTTACAGCAGTAAGGAACATCGTGGAGGAGTTTTTTTCTACATATCTATCTATTTCAAACAAGTTTGTTGGATCAGGAATTTGTTTTGCTAGGTTACTGCCGATGTTGACAAAATACTCATTAAATTCAGTTGCTATTTCTGCAGTTTTTTCCAAAATAGTATTTTTGCCTTTGATAAAATACTCTGGATAATCCATTTTTTTAGGACTATTTCTGATTACTTGGCTAAGTATCTTCCATATTTCTTGTGTGTTACTTTTATTCTGCTCTAATAGTGCATGATAATGATCTCTTTTACTGGTTCTTATAATATTTACTAGTTTATTTTTATAGGTCTTATATTTTTTTTCTGCTTCTTCAGTTCTCAATTTTAAAAACAATTTATATAAATTGTTTTTCTTTTTACATGCGTTTTCTATGCCTTTCGTTATCCATGGCTTACTTGGGTCTTTATACTTTTTGGAGACTTTAGTTAATGGAAAATGTTTATCATATAAGGAGATTATGGTAGACTGAAATACTTCAAACGCTGTATTTGGGTCTTCGTTTGAGTAGACCTCGGTCCAGTTTTGTTTTTCTAGGTCTTGCTTCAAGGCGTCGGTGGAGCGTTGGGTTCTTAGTCTTATTTCTGTTATGTGAGTTGTTGACTTAGCTTTTCTATCAAAATAATTATGAAAAACTGCAAAAACAGGTAGGTGGTCACTTATGTCATTAATGAGAAGTCCACTTTCCATTTTATGATCAATCTTATTTATAAATATGTTACCTATTAATGTGGCCGTGTCAACTGTTATTCTGCTAGGTTTCAGGATTACTGGGAAAAAGCTGTTGCTGTACATAGTATTTATGAAGTCGGTTGTTTTTTTGTGTCCATTTGGGTTTAATAAGTCAATGTTAAAGTCACCACATATTCGTGTTTTCTTATCGTTGTTGTAACTGAGCATATCTGTTATTTTTTATTGAATGTGTCAATACATGATCCTGGTGTCCTATAGATGCAACTTATGATGATATTTGATGCCTTTTTATTATGTATTTCAATGGTTAGACATTCCATTAGGTTTTCTATTGTGTTTGTCAATCTCTCGATTTTACTGCATTTAAGTGCTTTGTCTACATATATTGCAACCCCCCCCTCCTTTTTTGTTTTCCCTATTAGTTGCAAACATTTCATAACCTTCTATTTCCATTTCAGTTGTTTTATCTTCATCAAGCCAAGTTTCTGATATGGCAATTATTTTAAATTTATTGAATTTAGTCAGGTATTCTTTGATTTTTGTGAAGTTTTTATAGAGACTTCTACTGTTTAAGTGTATTACTGAAAGTGCATTTTCCAATTTTATATTAGTGTTGAATTGTTCATCCAGGTAATAGTCAGAGTTTGGAAGTCCATGTTTTTGGGATGTGAATTTCCCGCTCCCACGCGGTCGTCGCTGGCTCCCTCGCGGTCGTCGTTGGTTCCCTCGCTGTCGTCGCTCGCTCTCTCGCCGTCATCACTGGCTCCCTCGCGGTTGCTGGCTGGACGTCTCCTGGGTCCCTCGTGGTCGCTGGCTCCCTTGCGGTCGTCGCCGGCTCCCTCAGGCTCGCTGTCTCCCGGCTCCCTCGCGGTCACTGGCTCCCCTGCAGTCGTCGCTGGTTTCCTCTCGGTCGTCTCTGGCTCCCTTGCGGTCGTCGCTGGCTCCCTCGCGGTGGTCGCTGGCTGGTTGTCTCCCGGCTTCCTCGCGGTCGCTGGCTTCCCTGCAGTCGTCGCTGGCTTCCTCGCGGTCATCACTGGCTCCCTCACTGTCGGTCGTCGCTGGCTCCCTCGCGGTCGGTCGGTCTTGAAAAAGTTATTGTCCGGGTCCAAGTTGTTCTCAGGGTCACATGTCTTGTGGTCAGTAGGGTTGGAAGTCATCAAAGGGTTGGAAGGGTCATCAAACGGTTCGAAGTCCATGTTTTTGGTATGTGAATTTCCTGCTTCAGTAGGGTCAGAGTTTTTATCTTCGGGTGGTGAATAATTCTCAGTATGCTGCTTGATGGTGTTGAACTCGAGCCTGTTGTGTTGGAGTACTGGTGCGGGGGTGGACGATAAGTTTGTCATGTCTTAAGTAGGCAGTTTCCCCTCTGTCACGTGCAGCTTTTAATTTTGGGAGGAGCTCTTTTCTTTTTTGTCGTACGGCATCTGTAAAGTCTTCGTTGATGTAGATGTTGGAGCCTTTTAAGTATTTTGCTTTTTGTAGGATCCTTGATCTGTCCTTGTATTTGAGAAATTTCACCACAACTGGCCTCGGACGAGGTCTTCCAGGTTCTTGTCTTCCTGTGCGGTGAGCTCTCTCCACCTCAATTTGCCCCTGTATCAGCAGCTTCTCCTTGAGGATTTTTTGAACTTTTTCCTCTGTTTCAGTCCACGTTTCTCCCGGTTCTTCCTCAATTCTATCAATTACCAAGTTGTTTCTTCTTGACTGTCCTTCCAAGTAGTCCATCTTGTCTGTTAATACAAGCATGCCGTCACATATTTTGTAGAATTCTGTTTGCATGTCTTTGGAATGGCCAGTTTGACAGATTAGATTTTTTTTAATGTCGTCTAGCTCTTTTTGGGTAAAGTTGATGCTGGTTTTTATTTCTTGGACTTCCCTGGTAAAAGTGTCAAGTCGTGAGTTTGTTGAGTCTATTATCATCTTGACAAATCCTTTGACATTTTCCTGTTGTTGTTGCAAGAGCGCCGTAAAAAGCTCTTTTTGTTGCTGGAGTAATTCGTTTACTTGAGTGAGGGTCAGGAAATCCTCATCCTGCTTTGTGTCTTGCTTCTGTTTGGGTGGCATTTTGTCGGGTCTCGTTGCTAGCCAGTTGTATGCTAGTTTGTGACGTGTCCAGTGGGCTTGCTGCTGGGTGTTTCTAACGTGGCAAGTGGGGTTGCCGGCTCCCTCACGCTCGCTGGCGTTCGGCTGGTTGGTCTCTGGTGGTGGGTTCCAGCTGCGTAGCGACTTTTCGCAATTAGCTTCCGTGCTAACGTCCGCGGTTAGCTTCCGTGCTAACGAGCTAGCGTTTCGTCCAACCCCCTCTTCACGTCGCCAATTTCTACACACGCGCTGCCACCATGTTTCGCTCTGTTCTTTACTTTCAAATGTGGGAAAGCTTTACACGAGAGAAATGTTGACTTTGCTGTTGCTGCTCCTTCTTTCCGCTCTGCAATGCGTAGCAACTCACACTTCCTCGTAGCTCTGTGCCCCTGTAGCACAGATTCTGGCCCCCCCTGTGGCCCCCCCCTCCGAGCGCAGATTACGCAGTCATGCCGAGTCGCCGACGCGAAAGGTGGAAACAAAGTGCGTGATTTAACATTCTAGTCGGACCCTTTAGTGCGCTGCGCCATTTAAAAATGAGCGGGAAAATGAGAAGCAGTCCGCAGAGAAGGAAATTACCACAACACGAGTGCTATTTGCGTGTGTGTGCGTGTGTGCGTGCGTGAGTGTGCGCGCGTGTTTGTGTGTGTGTGCGCGTGTTTGTGTGTGCGTGTGTCCGTGTGTGTGCGCGCGTGTGTGTGTGTAACTTTTTTAGTCTCCCTTTTTATTTAACAGGATCAATATATAAGACATTGCCTTTTAAAATTTGGATAATTATATGCATGTAAAACATCTAGCTTCAGTGTATTTGCAATTTATGTCCCCGGCAGGCTGGTACCATATCATCCCCTGGCTTGAATATTCTCAACAGACGTATTGTTACGCTTGCAGACATTTTAGCCCGCCTAATACAGTTTTTTTCTCATCACTGTAATGTTATGACTACAATTTCAAAGTCTGAAGAAATAAAAAGTCAAATAAGATTTCGTATCTGTCTTTTTAGCCCTGGGTTGAATGTGCCCCCCCATCAAAACCCCTGGCCCCAGCCCGGCCCCCTCAGTGAAATTGATCCAGAGCCGCCCCTGCTTGGTCACCATAGTAACAGGAGGTTCATGACATTTGACTTGAAGTGCATGCAAGTAAAAGGAATGTTGAATCACCAGCCAACAGGTCTCGATAACCTCACTTTCCTTGATAATACAAGAGTAAAAATGTTCAGCTTGAATTTCTCGTCTTCCGCCGTCTCCCGTTTTCCACTCCGAAAGGCTCCGGTTCTTTTCTGCACCATCAGCCACAAACAGAGACAAACACTGACCCCTGGTGGAACCGCTAAAAATTGTTTCATCGCTCACCCTAGCCAATTGATGGTTTTGCAGGGAAAAAAACATCTCCCTGGTCTATCTTCTCAGGTCTTCACTCGCTATGGTAAATGCTACACCTTTAATGCCGGCGATAAGGATCGTCCGCCCCTCATAACCACCAAGGGGGGGATGGGTAATGGACTGGAGCTCATGTTGGACATCCAGCAGGACGAGTACCTGCCTGTCTGGGGAGAAACGGGTGAGTTATTGTTCACTTTGGAAAGCATTGTGCCTGGGTTGCACTAACACTCCTTCCTTGGCCACTTGTCAGAGGAGACGTCATTTGAAGCCGGAGTCAAAGTGCAGATCCACAGTCAAGATGAACCGTCTTCCATCGATCAGCTCGGTTTCGGAGTGGCACCTGGATTCCAAACTTTTGTCTCTTGTCAGGAACAGAGGGTAGTTCCGGAGTTGTCTGAGTTGTGTGTCAGATCCAACTGTAATGTTGATCTCCTGTCTCATGTTCTGTAGCTTAAGGCTCGTTTTCATGTGTTGTCAATTTAAAAAAAAACAACACAGTTTTCACTATTTCTGGAGGACTCATGTATATATATATATATATATATATACTGTATATATTAGAGCTGTCAAACGATTAAAATATTTAATCGAATTAAAAATGCAACTGTCATAATTAACTCAAATGAACTAAAAATTAATCGTGATTACTCACACATTTTTTATCGTTTCTGAATTTCCTTTTATATTTTTTGTCCTATTTTTCCCCATTTTAATGCTCTCATCAACATGGAATCATGAATCAGTTTTCTATGTGCAAAATGCAAATATTTACTGAAATAATTTCAATTTTCCATGAACATTTTTCACTTGGAGCATTGTTTTGTTTCTGGTTTATTTATAGAGCAACGTAACATCCGTAACATGTGCCGAGTTAATCTCGCGAGAAAAAATGTAATCCCATTAAAATTCATTTAAATTAATGCCAATAAAAACGCGCTAAACTGACTGCTCGAATATATATATATTTTATATATATATATATATATATATATAGCGAGAGAGAGAGAGAGTGTAGTATCTTTGTTCTTCTACTTTGCTTTAAAAAAATTCCTTGCAATCACTGGTTATGCATTGTTGCAGCTGATATATCTCCCACCACCGTGGGGTGACTGCAAGGTGACACCCATGGACTCCGACTTCTTTGACACTTACAGCATCACAGCCTGTCGTATTGACTGTGAAACACGCTACCTCGTGGACAACTGCAACTGCCGCATGGTGCACATGCCAGGTAGGAAAGCATCCGTCAATGATGTATACGCTTGAGATAAAATGCATGTGAACCTTTTGCAATGAACAAAGATTTCCGCATACATTGCTGATGAAAATAAAATCTGATCTTGTGTACATCACAACAGCTGACAGCAGGGCTGGATGATTAAGTTTAAATGGTGAATTCGATTTTGGCTTCCCTCGTTCTTTAAAATGTTCAAACTGAAGAAAAATGATGAGCGTGCCGAACAAGTTCCGAACGTTGTGAGAGTACCCTGAATGAACCATGTCGAATATACACTTAATCCATGCTGTTAAACAACATAAAGTACACTTACTGCAAGCAATTCCGAGACCCGAAGGACTTCACACATTTTTGTTCGTGTGTTTTGGTTGCAGGCGATGCACCCTACTGCACCCCGGAGCTGTACAAAGAATGTGCTGATCCCGCTCTGGGTAACAAAGAGACTTTGTTCAATTCTGGTCTCGACCCATACACGTTACTACACTTTATATATATATATATATATATATACATGACCTATTTCGACCAGAACACTTTCAAATAATAAATCTGTGATAATAATAATAATAATAAATCTGTGATCTTATATCTTGTTTTTTTTTTTGCCCTCTAGATTTCTTGGTTCAGCGAGATAATGACTTCTGTCTGTGTGAAACACCATGCAACATGACCAGATACAGTAAAGAACTGTCCTTTGTAAAAATCCCCAGTAAGGCCTCTGCTAAATATCTTGCAAAGAAATACAACAAATCTGAGCAGTACATTAAGTAAGTACCAACCAATTTTGAACAATTGGTCTGTTTCATTCGAAAACTTTTGAAATGCGTATTCCAATAGGACGGCTCTCTGAAAGCCTGCCCATCCGTCAACTGTGAAATGAAATAAGCAAGGAAATCTGTTGTTAGCTGCCCATTTCTGAAAATGTGTCCGTCAGCGAGTCGTTCTGAATGTTGAGTGATTGTGACATCATAATTTGGCAAATATACTTAACACTGCCCCAACATCAGGTTTTTCCTCCGTGACTAGTAAGCTAGTCACGAACTGATGGCTGAAGTATGGCCAACAGACTTCAGTGTAGCACCGTCAAGGAAAAGCCAAAAGGTAGGCAGAGCTGCAGCATTAGCTGACGACGTTCTCAGCGTTCTTGGTTCTTGCTTCTAATAACCAGCGTACAAAATTGTCGACAGGGTGGTGTAGCAGGTATTTGTTTGGGTGATTTATCCACTGCATGCACCACATGCACTGATCTGTACACCCCTTTAGAAGTGTAATATGGCGGCTTGGTGATGAACTGCTGCCTGAGTGAAAATACATATGATGCTCTTATTTTTATCTCAATGGGAGGGTTCCAGGTTCGCTTCCGAATCAATAGTCACTCACCTCATTGTAACAACCAACGCTGTCTTCGTGGTAACAAAAGCAGTTTTCTGCATCGGCCCCAATGTAGAAGGCTAATTTGCATGGGACAGGGCAACCCCCTTAAATCACGCTTGTGTCAGAGTGACTCAAAAAAATTAGGTAAAGAGTGCGCTAGAATTCCTGATCCTTGGCTATTATGGGGAAGTGTGTCACAGCCCTGTTATAAAGATACATTCGAATTGTTCTTTCAGTTTTGAAAAATTGCAGTTTGCTTTAAATGAAAAATCCAAACTCTGAAATCTGCAGGGAGAACCTCCTGGTTTTGGACATCTTTTTTGAGGCTCTCAACTATGAAACAATTGAACAGAAAAAGGCTTATGAAGTGGCCGGACTATTAGGTACGGTATTTTGTGAATCGTCTATCACTGGAAAGAGTCAATTTGGATTTTTTATTTTATTTTATTTTTTTATGGTTTGACGATCATTTTAACTTGATTATCATGCATGGCTTGTTTTGAATATTCCAGGTGATATTGGTGGTCAAATGGGACTTTTCATTGGCGCAAGCATACTTACCATTCTGGAGATATTTGACTACCTTTATGAGGTGAGTCACTGCTGAAGAAATGCAGTGGATATAAAAAGTTTACACACCCTTGTTCAAACGCCAGGTCCAACAGGGAGCATTTCAAAACTGTTTCAATCACGACTCTAACCTGTACATATTAAAATCTTTTTGAAAGGGAGAGTAAAAATGAACAACTGACAGCCCGAATATAAGACGGTGTTTTTTGCATTGAAATAAGACTGAAAAAGTGGGGGTCGTCTTATATTCGGGGTCTAGACATTATACCAATTCACGACGCTAGATGGCGCCACATATCATTGAAGTGAATGCAGAACTTGACTCCCCAGGCCAAAGTGAACCCCTGTCACGAAGAAGAAAAATAAAAAATACCGGTAAGAAAGAAAAGAAAAGAAAATAATAGAAGAGATAACAGAAAATGGAGAAACGTAGTGACAATCTGGAGAAAAGTGGACCGAAGATCGGCCAGGTTAACCGGCAGCTGAGGAGAAGTTATGATGTAATTTACATTTCAAAAACCAGAAGCCATTCATTTACGAATGTGATTGCACCTTAGTTTACATATTTAAATGTTCAGATATTAAGATTTGAATGAGGAAAAACAACATGCTTTTTCTCTCAAATATATTGTTAGAATCATTTGTTTCAGATGTACTGTAATTATTTTCTGTATAAAAATTAATTTGGTGTTCAAAAATACTTTCTTCAAACTTGAGTCTTGAAAAAGAGGGGGTCGTCTTATAATCAGGGGCGAGCTACGACCCGCTGTTGTTGTTGGGGTTTTTTTTCTCTGGACACTGCACATTGACCGTGCAAAAAAAAAAAAAAAAAAAAAAAAAAGCATCGGTCACAGCTGCTCTGAAGTCTCCCTCGGTCCTTCCTCTCCCTGTAACTTACTTCCCCTCTCGAAAAGAGTTAATTTCCTTTTCAAATCGAGTACAAGTTATAGGTCACGTTTAGACTGAAAAAAAGGTTTGAAATGATTTTTTGTTTTGGAGTCACAAGAACCCAACATTTCAAATGGAGTGTGTGGACTTTTCATATCCGTGTTAGTTAAGTTAATCCTTGACCCTTGTGATTGTATCTTCTCAGGTGATAAAGTACAAGCTGTGTGGCTGCTCTGATAAAAAGCACAAACACGACAACAATGATCAGGGTACTGTGCTAAGCCTTGATGACGTCAAGTGTCACGTCAGTAATTTCCATTAGGTGTCCACAGTTTCAGAGAGCCTCCATGGACTTTGTTCACTTTCTGTCAGTCAATAGGCAAAAGTATCTCAACGGTGCCTGAACTTTGGGGCAGAAGCCAAGAAAATGATATGCTCAGATGGCAGAAGTGCAGCGATGAACACAAGTGACTTTGAAGGAGCCGTCGGGTAATCGCCCATACAGCTCATCATTCTAAAACATCAACATGAACAAAATTGAAGTTCCCACGTGTTCCATTTATCAGCATTTTTTAAAAAAAAGATGTTGGTTTGCTGTTAATGTAAAATAATGAATAGCAAAGATTTTTAAGTAATTCATACTTGCATGTAACTTGTATCGACTTTTCAACAACTTGCCATTTTTAATTCTCATGCCATCCAAGACCATATTTGGACGGTCTTCCCCTGTGAAGCTCCAGAAAACATCTCAACATTGTACAGCATTCTTCCGGTATTCTACCTGATTGTGCAGGGGTAATTGCAAGTGCACGTGCAAGTAACTGAGCGGCGATGTTTCGAGTACACTATTTAAAATGATACAAATTGCCACAACCAAATCCTACATTGCCACCATTGACATTTGCAGAGCACCAGTTGTGCACATTCAGAGTGAAAGAAGCTATTTCTTGCTCTTGCTGAAACCTGTGATTTACGTACAGTGGCGGCTCAAAATATCCGCGCTAAAAGAACCACCAGCAACACGACGTCTGGTCTTGAATTTCCCCTGCCTAACAATCTCTGTTGAGAATACTTAAATTTGACTGCGGATGTCAGGTGTCTATCTTTTGGAACTGACGTGTTCCCGCGAGAATAAAAAAGCTGAACCATCTCGGGCTGAAGTCAAGTGTAGCACTGTGCAGCACTTTCAAATACAAAGAGTTAAAATACAGATGAGGTTGCATTAGCATGCACGTATGTTTCCGATGTCAGAAAAGAACACGTTTCGAGCAGTGCCTGCTTGAAAATTTTTCTCTTGTGACATTCCATGACATCTTATTGAGAAGGGATATTTTCAGTCATCCCCATTTTGCTCGATGGTCCAACAGCTCTACCATCAGTTGACATTGAAACAAAAGATATAAATATTGCAGTTATTATGGATCATAACAGCATTGTACGAGCACTGCTTAAATGGCATATTCCTGGACTGGGTTTGGTATGCGCCTCTGTTTTCTGTTTGATGGCATTAGTAAAGATGGAAATTCAACTTTACTTTTTAGTTTTGTGATTGTAGTCAGAGCTTCTTATATTGTAGCAAGATTGTGTTTTGCAGTGTGCACTGCATGAAATCTTTCACATCATCACTGTCCAAAGAAAGTATTATTCTCCAAATGGCATGTTTTTTTAAAAATCTGACATACACTTTATTTGCTTTTCTGACTACCAATACTGTATATAACTCGCACAACTTGGAGATGCATTCTTTCATTGGACAAGGTGTGTTTTTTTTGTTTTTTGTATTTGGTTTTTTTTTTGTTTAGGCTTTCCTATTTTTCTTATGTCATTGAGGAGATACATATAAATTATGGCATTGAAAATAGTTTCATTAAAATTCAAGTTCCAAGATGATATTCAATGCTGTCTTCATTTGTTTCTGACAAACTTTGGTTGCACTTCCTGCTCAACTTGCTCCTATCCTCCACTGAGTTTTAATCCATTCTTTAAAAAAAAAAAATCAACAGAGAGGTTCCAGAGAGGGTATTTGTTTTTCTGAATTTGAACAGAGGTCCCTTTGTACGAAATGTTCAACTCATACATGGATGGATGGATTTACACTCATTCAGAGCTCCCAGAGGTTCCTTCCGTACTTCAAATAGTGCCACCATGGGAACGAGTAGTCTGCCATACAAATTCCATTTCTGTATGCATATCCAAATGAACGTGACTCCTTTTTATTACTCACAAATGTACCTTTCATATTGAGTTGAAGTGAGACTCAAATGTCATTCTTCTAAACTGAGCGTCGATTTATTTTTAAAGCCCACAGAACACCAGACTGCTGAATCAGTGCTTAACAGTTCCCCCATGAGTCTCTGGTCTCTTGTTCACGTCTTACCCAACAAGGTCCTCTTTTATTCGACGTCTGCAACACTGATGTTTGGGGGGTACATCTTGTGACTTTTAATGTGCTGGTTGTATTTAAGGTTAGGTAAGAGTGGACAAAGACATACTAATGCACACAACTGCAAAGCACTTTATCTGATAAGAGAATAAACATCATCATTTAATGTTATTCATTTCCTAAGCATAAAATTATGATTAGAATTCTGTCATAAATACAGCACACTTGATCAAATTTAGTCATCGAATCAGTCTCAGGGATGCGCAGTCGCCACAATGGCGTCTCTTGAAAATAGGGGTCTAAGTGTAACCAGTAATGTCCGACTGCGTTGTGTTTAAGTATATTGACGACGCACAACAGACTTCTTGAATTGGCTGCGATTACCGGTAATCGTCTAAACCACAAAGCCTGACAAGAATAGCAGAAAACAATGTCTTCCTATCAATTAGAGTGATACAGTGTGCCCCTACAAGATTTATATGGCACAGCAATGTATTAAAATACTTCAACTTATAAATGAAAACAAAAGTTGTTTTCCAGCTCGAAAAATGCTTACCGCTCCATGGACATCAAGAGAAAAACAAGACATTTGACCCTGAGAACAACTTGGACCCGGACAATAACTTTTTCAAGACCGACCGACCGCGAGGGAGCCAGCGACGACCGACCGTGAGGGAGCCAGTGATGACCGCGAGGAAGCCAGCGACGACTGCAGGGAAGCCAGCGACCGCGAGGAAGCCGGGAGACAACCAGCCAGCGACCACCGCGAGGGAGCCAGCGACGACCGCAAGGGAGCCAGAGACGACCGAGAGGAAACCAGCGACGACTGCAGGGGAGCCAGTGACCGCGAGGGAGCCGGGAGACAGCGAGCCTGAGGGAGCCGGGAGACAACCAGCCAGCGCGCGTGAGAGAGCCGGGAGGCAGCCAGCCAGCGAGCGTGAGGGAGTCGGCGACGACCGCAAGGGAGCCAGCGACCACGAGGGACCCAGGAGACGTCCAGCCAGCAACCGCGAGGGAGCCAGTGATGACGGCGAGAGAGCGAGCGACGACAGCAAGGGAACCAACGACGACCGCGAGGGAGCCAGCGACGACCGCGTGGGAGCGGGAAATTCACATCCCAAAAACATGGACTTCCAACCCTTTGAAGATATTGACTATAAGCCATTCGATCCCGAGAACAATTTGGACCCAGACAATAACTTCTTCCAGAACAAACAAAGGGTAACAAACTCTGACTATTACCTGGATGAACAATTCAACACTAATATAAAATTGGAAAATGCACTTTCAGTAATACACTTAAACAGTAGAAGTCTCTATAAAAACTTCACAAAAATCAAAGAATACCTGACTAAATTCAATAAATTTAAAATAATTGCCATATCAGAAACTTGGCTTGATGAAGATAAAACAACTGAAATGGAAATAGAAGGTTATGAAATGTTTGCAACTAATAGGGAAACAAAAAAGGAGGGGGGGGGTTGCAATATATGTAGACAAAGCACTTAAATGCAGTAAAATCGAGAGATTGACAAACACAACAGAAAACCTAATGGAATGTCTAACCATTGAAATACATAATAAAAAGGCATCAAATATCATCATAAGTTGCATCTATAGGACACCAGGATCATGTATTGACACATTCAATAAAAAAACTAACAGATATGCTCAGTTACAACAACGATAAGAAAACACGAATAATATGTGGTGACTTTAACATTGACTTATTAAACCCAAACGGACACAAAAAAACAACCGACTTCATAAATACTATGTACAGCAACAGCTTTTTCCCAGTAATCCTGAAACCTAGCAGAATAACAGTTGACACGGCCACATTAATAGGTAACATATTTATAAATAAGATTGATCATAAAATGGAAAGTGGACTTCTCATTAATGACATAAGTGACCACCTACCTGTTTTTGCAGTTTTTCATAATTATTTTGATAGAAAAGCTAAGTCAACAACTCACATAACAGAAATAAGACTAAGAACCCAACGCTCCACCGACGCCTTGAAGCAAGACCTAGAAAAACAAAACTGGACCGAGGTCTACTCAAACGAAGACCCAAATACAGCGTTTGAAGTATTTCAGTCTACCATAATCTCCTTATATGATAAACATTTTCCATTAACTAAAATCTCCAAAAAGTATAAAGACCCAAGTAAGCCATGGATAACGAAAGGCATAGAAAACGCATGTAAAAAGAAAAACAATTTATATAAATTGTTTTTAAAATTGAGAACTGAAGAAGCAGAAAAAATATATAAGACCTATAAAAATAAACTAGTAAATATTATAAGAACCAGTAAAAGAGATCATTATCATGCACTATTAGAGCAGAATAAAAGTAACACACAAGAAATATGGAAGATACTTAACCAAGTAATCAGAAATAGTCCTAAAAAAATGGATTATCCAGAGTATTTTATCAAAGGCAAAAATACTATTTTGGAAAAAACTGCAGAAATAGCAACTGAATTTAATGAGTATTTTGTCAACATCGGCAGTAACCTAGCAAAACAAATTCCTGATCCAACAAACTTGTTTGAAATAGATAGATATGTAGAAAAAAACTCCTCCACGATGTTCCTTACTGCTGTAAAACAAGAAGAAGTATCAAATATTATAAAAACTTTTAAAAATAAAAAGTCAACTGATTGCTTTAATATTGATATGACAATAATAAAGCAGATTATAGAATATGTAGTGCGACCTTTCACGCACATATGCAACCTGTCATTCAAAGCTGGTATCTTTCCATCAAAAATGAAAATTGCTAAAGTTATTCCAATCTATAAAAGTGGAGAAAGACATCGGTTTACAAATTATAGACCAATATCACTACTACCACAATTTTCAAAAATATTAGAAAAACTATTTTCTCGCAGACTTGATAGCTTTATACAAAAGCATGCGCTGTTAAGTGAGAATCAATATGGCTTCAGGGAAAAACGGACCACCTCAATGGCAGTTATGGAGTTTGTGGAAGCAATAGCCACTAATATAGACAACAAAGAATTTACTGTTGGGGTTTTCCTAGATCTAAAAAAAGCTTTTGACACAATAGATCACAGTATATTATTGAAAAAACTAGAAAGATATGGCATTAGAGGTGTAGCTTATAAATGGATAAAAAGTTATTTAGAAAACAGATATCAGTACGTGCAACTCAACAATAAAAAAACGAATCAACTGAAAATCACTCACGGAGTTCCTCAGGGGTCATTGCTTGGTCCAAAACTATTCATCTTATATATAAATGATATCTGCAAGGTCTCAAAACAATTTAAATGTGTCCTATTTGCTGATGATACAACTTTCTACTGTTCTGGAATAAATCTGAAACAGCTCCTGACAACCGTAGAAAACGAATTAAACAAATTAAAAAACTGGTTCGACAGAAATAAATTGTCACTTAACCTGAAAAAATCGAAGTTAATTGTTTTTGGCACAAGACCAATCAAACACCAAGCTAAAATTATGGTAAACTCAATTGAGATAGAAAGAGCGTATGAAACCAAGTTTCTCGGATTAGTAATAGACTCAAAACTATGTTGGAAGCCACATATCGATAACGTAAAAAGAAAAATAGCCAAAACCGTAGGGATCCTCTACAAAACCAAGGAAGTGCTAAATAAGAGATCTTTATACACATTATACTCTTCATTATTATTACCATATATGACCTACTGTGTGGAAATATGGGGAAATGCCTGCAAAACAAACACACTCCCTATTCTCAACCTACAAAAAAAAGCAATTCGAATTATTAATAGATCAAAATATACGGAACCCACAAATCCACTATTTATCAAATTAAATACGATGAAATTTTATGACCTGGTTGACTTTAAAATCGCCCAATTAATGTACAAAGCACACAATAACCTGCTCTGCCAAAACATTCAGAAGTTTTTCGAAATTCGAGAAAGCAGCTATGATTTAAGAGGTACCAACTTATTCAAAAAACTCAAAACAAGAACAAACATCAAGCAAAGAAGTGTATCTATCAAAGGTGTTAATCTGTGGAATAATCTCGAAACGGACCTGAAAATGAGTAAATCGCTTGCTGAGTTCAAAAACAAATTCAAAAAAATAGTACAAACAACCTACATCAATCAGAGTTAAAATGATAAATTCAAAACATGAAATATAATGATAAATCAGAACTAAGTTGATAAATAGAGAAAGGTATATAAATATCCATTATGAATACAAGAGAAAATTGACACAAGAGTGTCAGGGTGTGGAAGTATATAATCCCGATACAAACCAAAAATTGTAAAAATATCACGGATAAGGGTATAGTATGAGCCTTAATGGAGACTTCTTTCTTCTTACTTTTTTCTTTTCTGACTGATGTAAAAATGATTTATTAGATATAAACACATAACGGGGTAGGACTAGATACGTTTTTTACTTCTTCCTACTCCCTTGAACATAATAACTGTGTTGAATGAAGATTGATTTCTTTCTTTTTACTTTTTTTATCTACCTTATTTTCTGTCAAATTATTACTGTATATATGTTTTATGTTCAATAAACAAACAAACAAACAAAAAGAAGCGAGTCAAAGGCGAGAGTTGTACATAAAATAGGCAGTGTCACCTTAATTATTGAAGTCGGGGAACACAAACATTTTTGTTCCACCCACGTCAGCTATTTATCATTTCACAGATGTTGTGTACCGGTAATTATAATACAGAACAGTAAATTTTTACTGGTCCTGCTACACAAGTATTATTGAAATGGTGTCAACTTAGTAAACAGCATGAAACAGAATGAAGAGATTGGTCGTACAATAAATGAATTAAATAGGCAGAGAAAATCCATCTGAGCGTCAGTCAATGTTTAACTACCCATTACTTACTTGCTTGACCCTAAAGGGCTATTGTTTGCTTGCGTTGTGATTAACCTTTGCAAATAGTTGTTGGGAATAAAGACAAAAGAATACAATGCGTTTCCTCCAATGGTTTAAGTATACGAGTAAATTCAAGATTTCTGTGCTATACATTTTTTTTTACACACCCCTGTGCCAGGCCGGGTTTTTCCATGTTACATACAACCTGTACAACTCAATTGAATTATATAAAGATGTACTGTATTAGTGTCCCTGCAAGAAAATACATCTTTGTTTATGTAGCGCTTTCACAACAGCTGCAGTTGTAACAAAGCAAATACAAAATATCTGATGAAAATGTGCTGCTTAACAGCATTATAATTTGATCTTGTATTAGTTAACCACTTGTTACACAAACTGCAGTTTGTGTAAAAAGTGTGTGGGGGGGGGGGGATTATGACTCTGAACTAATATAAATGTATGATCGCATTGTATTATCACAGAAGCACAACAGAAGCCGAAAAATATGTTCAACAACTTTTCAATTTATTTAAAAATTGGGATTGGGAAGAAAAAAATGCTTGCAATACCTAAATGTTATGAAAGGTTTAGACAATTTGCAGTTTTGTTATCTTAACAAGAAACACCTGAATTTGCCTTTGCGGCCCACTTAAATGCTATGGTGGGCCCCCGTGCCTTGAATTTGACAGTGAGATAATCCGTTTTTAAAAACGGCAACAAAAAAAAAAGGAAACACGCTCCCATATATTTATCATTATGCAGCTATTGTACTTATACCTGGCCACGAATTAGACCTTAGAGTTTCTTAATTCTACTTTCATGGCGACTGAGTGATTGTGACAAGCACAGTACGATTTCCGGTAATAAGGATAAGTGAGTTGAGGTGTGAGGGAGACATTTCCCCGAGTTCCTTGGAACCCACTAACCTCATATCGGCTCGATGAATGAGTGACCCAGCGGGGTTGGAGCGTCGATTGCAATGGGCGGGCCGGAGTCTCCCCTCGCGTGGGCCAATAACACGATAGGCTCGGCGTCCACCTCGGCACATTTGGCAGGCAGCAGCTGCTTGAACGTTGCGTAACCTCATCAAGAGTTCACTCACCCACCCATCGATTCGCATTTTCACCATGGCAGCCGCGAAGAAAGTCTGCATCATCGGATCTGGAAATTGGCAAGTAGTAGCAGCAGCAGCAGCAACGCTCCAAGGTGCACAGAGCGAGGGAGGCAGGCAGGGTGTTGGCTAGGGCTGATGTTGAAAACGCGTGGCCATCTCTCCGGTGTTCTCCGGTGCTACTTATGCTAGTCAAATTAGCATTATCGGCTGGCCAACGGCTAGCTAACCGGCTGCTTTTCGCAGAGCACTTGCTTCGCTGAGCTCTTGATGCGACTTCAGCATTTAAATGGCACTGTCGTCCTTTTGGGGGTACCCCCAAAAGGAGTGCGCGAGCTCAACGGCTGTCATTCGCTTTCGGTTATATTTAACACGCCGTGGTTTTGAGTTCGTGTGCGTAATGTTTCGGCATCTGACGCGCACTGCTGTATGACGTCGTATTTCACGGCCCGTTCATACATTCATACATGATAAAATACAGTATACATTTCACACAAATTACGTGTAAGAACTCAATTAAAATGTTCATATATGCAATGGAGGCGTTATTTTAATGCGTTGTTATGAAGGTGATCGCTTTAAAAAATAAAACTTAACGTGGACAATCTAGTGACTAAATGGGTTAACGAGTCAAGGATTTCTGCGTTTCCTTTTTTGAATCCAATTGAAAACCTACAATCCAATTGTAGGTGGTAGTTCAGCCCCTGAGTCATGGTCTTACAGTCGCATTTCGCACAATATCCAACACCTGTGCATGTACTAAAAAATACGTACACTAGTGATGCAACTTTACCTTTTTTTGTGTCCCCAAATGTATTTGTGCCCCTAAATGTAGTTTTGATATTGATTTTAAAAATTTCCTCTTGTTATGGAGCACATCATGTTTTTTTTTAGATATTTTCATTTTTCATTTGTAAATTTAAAAAAAAACGTGCGCATTGAAATTTTAACCATGCATTTTAATTTATAACTATGATGTTTAGAATAATTCTACTCGTTGCAGAACCTAACCATTAACTTATATTTAATAAATATATTACACATTATGTTATTGTTATATAATTATTATTATGAAAACCTGATATGCTGGAGAAAAAATGCCGGGAAATTTGTAACCAGTTCAAAAAGTAATCTAGAAAAGTGTACTTGCATCTCTAGTTTTAAAAAATGTACAAAGAATTGTTGACCAGTGTCATCAACATTGTGAAAAATCATCAACATGATGAGTATTTACTCGTTACATAGTTGAATATCACATATGTAATTAAAGGTAATTTGAGTAAATTTATTATTTCAGAAGTGTGTCTCAAATTGATCGCCCTCCGTATGAATCAGTGCCTAAGTGGCTCTTAGTTTTAAAAAGGCTGGTCACCCGTACAGTAGCTGAACATTAGATAGATAGATAGAGAATCATTGTTTGAATCCCACTTAATCATATTAAACCACATTTTTAAGTATTCCTTAGCCTCTCGTGTAATTCTACACTGAAGGCAGGCAAAATTTAGACTTGCTTATGTTGTCCACTGTCAGAAGGCACACTGTATGTGTATGCACTGTTTCCATAGCATGCAAAAGAACAGCATAGTTTTTGCAATGAAGATTTTATAAATCTGTATAATTATATGACACAACATGGAGTGTGTCACCGCCTTTAAAATGATTCATAGGCTCTCAAGTTCTTTTCAACACACACAACCACGTGCCATCGCATCCTTCACACCAACCGAATTTGAATGTGACTGTAATATATTTTGGGGTCAAGTCCAAAACTAACCAAACATTATGAACAACACAGGGGCTCTGCCATTGCCAAGATAGTGGGTGCCAACGCCGCTCGGAATTCCAAATTTGACAACACGGTAAAAATGTGGGTGTTTGAGGAGCTGGTGCATGGGCGCAAACTGACTGAAATTATCAACACTGACCATGAGAATGTGAAGTACCTTCCTGGGCACAAGCTACCAGCAAATGTGGTAAGCCCATGTTGGTTTCTTGTCATTTACCAAAACGTTTGTGGAATGTCGCTTTGCATGCAACGCTTGCTAGTATGCACGTTATGCTTCCTATGGATATTATTTCTATATGCCCTTTTATGTTAAGGTCTTATCGGGCTCCGTGTTTGTCCTCGTGGTCCCTCAAAGAATATTATCGCACATCACACATAGAAATGCATCAATGACATTTTCCTTCTTTCCATGCTGCCATTTCTCTTCAGCTGGCAGTTCCAGACCTGGTGGAGGCATCCGGTGATGCAGACATTCTGGTGTTTGTCATCCCGCACCAGTTTATTGGCAAAGCCTGCGACACCATGAAGGGCAAGATAAAGAGTGATGCACTGGGCATATCTCTAATCAAGGTTTGACTTTGCGGTATTGTTGCTTCATCTGAAGAAGGCTTCACAGTTGACGTCATGCTCTTAAAGGGCCATGATGTGAATACACAATAACATTTGTTTGTGTCTTTGTAGGGAGTTGACGAGGGGCCTGATGGACTTAAACTCATTTCTGATGTGATCCAGGAGAAGCTCGGCATTGCAATGAGTGTGCTGATGGGGGCCAACATTGCCAACGAAGTAGCTGATGAAAAGTTTTGTGAGACTACCATTGGTTAGTCTGAATTTATTGCATGGAATAAGCTTGTTTTTCAGGCCTCGCCCTACTGTGTTTGTTACCGTCCACCCCATACCCACTACAAATCCCAGAATGCACCACAGCTGCTGTAGCATATATGTGGTTGTTTAAATCAGATTGAAGGGGTATTTCATGACAAATCAGAAGGCATGCAGATTTAGGTCAATGTATTTTTTATTGCATTTGTGTTTTTCCGTATCGCCTATTTTAAAGAGAGGCACTGCATAGGGCTGAATCAATACCTGCTGGTTGAAGGTTAATTTCTCTGTATGCTTGCTTTGGAATTGACTTCAATTTGGAATGTCTTTCAGAGTTGGAGAGTATTTGAAGGAGACTATCCCTAACAGCCTCAGGCTAAAGTTTACAGCAGCTCTGTTCCAAGAGACACAAAACAGGAAGCTCTGTAAAACATTTAAAGTAACACGAAGAACGTGTTCTTGCCACGTGGCAAGAACACGTAAATTAAGCTTGTTGTCTTTTCAGTATGGGTTATTGTTAAAAGTGCCTTTTATTTCCTTGTTTAAATGAGACAGGGTGAGACAGACGGGGGTGGTTTGGCCTCGCATCCCACAGTTTTTCTCACATTTCAGACAGCCTGTGACTGTGTTTTAAGCCACCCCATAGCTGAGGAGAACCTTAGTAACTGGTGATACTGTTGAGAAAATTGCTTAAAGAGAAAAAAACAAAAGATGTCGGCACAAGGGTTATCACGCATCATTTACAAAAAGAAATAAATAAGTGCTTATGGCTGAGTTTTCATCTTCCAGGATGCAAGAACGAAAACCATGGGGCTCTTCTAAAGGAACTCATGCAGACCAGCAACTTCCGTGTGACTGTGGTGCCAGAGCATGATGTGGTGGAAATCTGTGGAGCGTTAAAGGTGAGCATGAATAAAGCCATTGACTACCAAAAATGTGCCTTTTTTAAACTTATATTCGTTGTTTATGTGGGCTTTATGGGGTAATATTTTTACATGCAGCATCACAGAGCTAGATAATTGTCACAGAAAATGGCAATGGCTTATTTAAACAAACTTTGATGGCCAGTGACTGTGATGCTAAAATGTACTCGTAATACCATTAGATCTTATTCAAAGTCATTCCTTTGTTCCAGCAGACTCTGAAATGGTATGTTTGCTTCATTCGCCCATGAATTCATGAGATAGTATTGGTATATTGTGCAATATTGATGAGATAAGCTGAATTTCATGGAAATAGCTTTTCTTCTCTCCATGTCCTACAGAACATCGTTGCCGTCGGGGCAGGTTTCTGTGATGGTCTGGGTTTCGGGGACAACACCAAAGCGGCAGTGATCCGGTTGGGACTGATGGAGATGATCGCATTTGCCCGCATTTTCTGCACTGCCGGGCCTGTGTCCTCTGCAACCTTCCTGGAAAGCTGCGGCGTCGCGGATCTCATCACAACCTGCTACGGTGGCCGTAATCGCAAGGTCGCCGAGGCCTTTGCAAAGACAGGGAAGGTGAGTGGGAGGAACACTCCTCAAGTGTGTGTGACCCTCTCTGAATTTTTAATAAGATGTCACTGTCATGTTCTCTCTCTTGGTCAGTCTATTGAGGAGCTGGAGAAAGAGATGCTGAACGGTCAAAAGCTGCAAGGACCAGCCACTGCAGCTGAGGTCTATCTCATCCTCAAGCACAAAAACTTGGTTGACAAGTAAGCCAAGCATCAACACACACAGCCCAACTTGGGGGAATCAAATGGTGTCAGTCCACCTCATTTTTCCACTGACCGCAAACTGTTTCCTCCCCCAGGTTCCCACTATTTAATGCAGTCTATGAGATCTGCTTCCAGGGCCATCCAGTCACAGAGTTTATCAGCTGCTTACAAAACCATCCAGAGCACATGTAAAAGTCAAACAAACTGACCAAGTGCCTTCTACATGGAGAACGTTACCACGTCATCCGTTACTCATCCGAAAACTTGCTGTGACCAGTCACTTTACAGCTGTGACACAACACAGTGGCCCTCGTGATCACTCCATGGAGACGCTGCATAACAGTTGTTTTTAAGTCACTCATTTTGTCCTTTGCCGTAGGTTAAAGTGCTTTTTCAGTTCATGAAATCATGCTGAAGCTTGATAGATGATTTTTTTTCTCTGTTTCGCTGTTTTCTTCTTGCCAGAAGAGAAATCCAGGATCTCTAAAGTCATACTTAACTTCCGCCACTAGGAGGCTGTCAACAATGACTCGACCGGATTTAGTACAGTATATGACTGCCCTTCACATAACATTGTGTAATGTTTGTGGGGGCATGAAAAGCACGAATTCAAATTCGAATATCCAGCAGATATGGACAACGTAATGATAATGATGCCGTCCAGTTGATAGCTGTCCATTAACGGAAGCTATTTGATCAGAACGTAACCCATGTTTTAGTAGCTTTTAGTGTCCGCAAATCATTTCCTGTCTTGTACGTTGTATTGATAACGCAGCAACTGTTTTTACTCAACGCAAGTGCCTTAGAATGCACGGTTGCTACTCGGTAAGTCTTGGCTAATGCACCTATTTGTGCAAACCCAATACTACTTCTGAAATGTCCGTCCACTTGTTAACATGACTGCCTAAGAGCTTGCATTTCTTTTAATGTTATGTCAACATTTGTCATTTGTGAATAAATTGCTATGTTGACATTGGTGGAATAATTGTTCTGCACACAGAAAAGGTTTCGCGGCATTTCATCAAGGTTGAAAGAAAGAAAAAAAGGAGGGTTCATAACATTTCTTGATTTGAAACATAATTCATGTTTTTCCATATAAAAGGTAATTGTGTTTAAAATCTCCATCCAGTAATCGCAATGCATTGTGTGTAGCAGACGTTTCGTCAGATGAGTCGCTGCAGAAAGCCTAACTGGTTGTTCTAACTGGTCCTCCCGCGTTAACATTCCCTTTCTGTACACCTTCGAAAGCAATGGCTTTTCACTCTACATTTTCATCGAGCTGTCACAGTTGTTCACTGTACGCTGTCGAGATGACAGGAAATAAAGGAGCAACACGCTCAGTTTCCTAGCTCATGAAGATTTGAGTTTGGCTTGCTGTTGACCTGCGTTAACATACCCAGCGTATCTAACAAGTCGTGATAAGAGTGCAATAATATTTTACCCAAGTTAGAGCCACTCTCAGCACCAAAGTAGGAAATGTGGTGGTTAAAACACTTGCATGTTTCGTTAAAAGGAAATCTCTGGAATTATCTAGGGCAAAAAATAGATACAAAAGCTGTGTAGCAAATGCTGCGGTAAGCTTACAATATATATTTCTATCTGGAATTACAATATAGCGCTTGAATAAAACTTCTACCATGAAACGTATTCATACAGAAGCAAAAGTAGTTTATTACGCATGTAGATATAGTAGTAGTGCTAGCATTACATGACTGCAGAACAGAGCAGCACACAGTTGGTCATTACAAGGACATTCAAAGATGTGGAAACCTGCTTCACTTTTCTACATCTAAAATATGGAATGAACTTGAATAAGTCTGAACATGTAAACAAAAGGGAATTGCAATCAGAGGGAGGCTAGTTGAGAGCGCTTGCCTTCTCGCCCGAGAGGACACTTAAGACTATTCCAATAAAAATGCTGCAAAAGAAACTATCAGCATCCTCCCGTGTGTCTATTTGCAGGAGGCGATCTTCTGATCACAGGGAGAGAAGGTGGGAAAAAAAAGAGAATGGAATCAAAGCTTTGTGGTGATACAATCATAATGACTTTTGCTTGTGCACAGTACTTCATGTGGTAATGTTTTACATTACCATCTTTTTGGTAAAGTTTGAGACTGCTGAATGTGACCGTTGACGAGCTTGGGAGCCAGTTTATCAGACTTATGTGTAAAAAAAAAAAAAAAAATCATTTGGTTTTAATTGGTTTTGTTCCCAAAATAAGTTACCTGTTCCCCACAACCAACCAGATAGTGGGATAAAGTCATGATGCCAGCTTGGGTAAATTCCTCACTCTTTTGAACACCTGATGCAGTGGCGCAGACAAATAACCTGTTTACCTGAGATATAATAACTGGAGCCACAGTATGGGAAAACCATCACTCTGTAAAAGCATGTTGGGACACTGTGTGGCTCAAACGTGGCACACCCCTCAAACTATGCTACCAACCTAATTACTCCCTAAACTCTGCATAGCTCAAAGTTTGTTGGGGTTCACCCATACATAAGTGCCTTCATAGCGGAATCCAACTTTCTTCACAAGGTCATCTGCTTCTGCTGGCCCCCGGCTGGAAGGAGGGAGGGGGATGGTCAAAATGTGTTTGTGATGTTTACTTCCAATTGAGGATATAAACACTGTCACGAACCTTCCATATGTGTAAGGAATCGGTTTTGGCTTCTCTTTGTCAATTTGGTGAAGGAGCGGAGTGAAGATCCTCCAGGCTTCCTTTAATTCATCACTGTAGAAACGTGACAATCTTTTAATATTTGTACCATTTTTAAAAAGGCACATTAACTGCTTGGGTAGGCACCGTTAATCCTACCAAACAGATCCAACAGGCGACATTGACTACAGACCTGCGTACAAAGTGCATCTGACTCCCACAGAAGACGTCCAGAATGAGACGCTCATAAGCATCAGGTAGCTTCACATCCTACAAAAAAACAACAAAAAAAACAAGGATGATCATGTGTTGACAGGTCGAACCCCTATTTATAATGCGTGCTAGCCTTCCATGCAGCCCAATGAATGTCGAGAACGCATGCCTTATATCTGCTCTTGTAGGTGAGGTCCAGCTCTGTCTCCTCAGGGCTGAAGTACACGCCAGGTTTCTTGCTCATCATCTTGGCGTAGACGGCTTCATTGGGTTGCACACGGACCACCAGCTCATTGCGGCGACACCGATTTCCAAAAATGTCCCCCGGTACATCTGTGAATTGTAGCCGAACCTCGGCCTTCCTCTCATTTAGAGCTTTTCCGCAGCGAAGGATGAAAGGAACGCCTGAGGAGGTAGCAAATGTTGCAACTTAGATCCGAATAAGTGCAAGCGACAGATTTGGTTGTTGTGGAGGTTTTCCAAAGGGCGACCCAACTTTACCATCCCAGCGCTCATTGTGCACATAGAGCACTGCTGTGGCAAAAGTGGACTGAGTGGATCCTTTGGGGACTGTGGGATCATCGAGATAACCGAACTTGGCATCTCCTTCGCCCTCTGGGTCACCCACATACTGACCCAGCACCACATCTGACATTAAAATTGGGTTGATGCATTTCAGCACTTTGACCTTCAAGAAGAAAAACATATCAAAAGAGTAATTCATGAAATCCCATTTTGTAGCGATAAGAAAGAGCATTGTACCTTTTCGTCCCTGACATCATCAGAGCTGGTGGAGGCTGGTTTCTCCATGGCAACCAAAGACAGCAACTGGAGCAAGTGGTTCTGCATGACATCTCTAATCAGGACAAAGAACAGGAGATCACAGAAAGGAAGCTGCGACGCCTGCCCCGCTGCACGTGATCACGCTGATTAAGACAGCTGATCATGTGGCCGAATCAAGTCTTCTCTTCCTAGTCAACAGCATAGAACTGCAGCGTAATTACAGTTTTGGTCACTCACCGGATGATTCCAAAGTCATCGAAGTAGCCTCCTCTTCCCTGAGTGCCAAAAGGTTCTTTAAATGTCAGGACCACACAGGCCACGCTGTCCCTATTCCAGATAGGGCCAAAGATGCGGTTTCCAAATCTGTAACCACAGCAAGTTGAATGTCCTTCAGCGGCATAACAGACGAAAACACAGTTGTTCGTGACAACAAGCTTCTTTTCTTGAATGACCATGTTTGGTTTCTTGTATGATATTGGCAGGGATCTCAACCCTGAATCAACTGAAAGTTAAGCATTTGAAAGTAATTCCTTAATTGAAGAACAGATACACATGATCACAAATTCTGTCAGATCTAAATTGCTCCTTTACACAGTATGCCTATTGCCATCATGTAGGTCATAAGACAGATCAGATTCTGAGAGGTACTGATTTAACAGTTTATTACTGTGGTTATCGTTTGCAGTGATGGGTCATTCCAGGCCCCCCCACCCCCCAAAAAATCTGGAAAATTTAACCAAGCACATTTTGATTTGAATGAAACTTGCTTTACTTTTTGATAGTGAGGGCACAACACTAAATCTCAAATTTTAGATCAATCTGAGCAGGGGTGTGCGAGCTACCAAATTTGAAGATGTTCGGCAAAAAGGGGCTTTGGCAGCTTTCCATCTCAAGAACTACTGGGTCAATCTTCACAAAACAGGTATTGTTGGAAACAGAATTTGACAAGGATTCCAAATGCACAATCGTTTTTAAGATTGGTGCATATATGACCTAGGCCTGTTGACCCTGAGTTTGACCATGAAATTGCACTTGTGGATCACATGACCCTAACAAATTTTTTTCCCATGAAATGTAATTTCTCAAATCTTCTCTGAAACATACAAATGATTTAAGATATGTACAAAAAAAAATCATCAAAATTAAAATCAGATTGGTTAAACCCACTGGATGATTTGGCACAGAAAGACCCTAATGTAGGACTGTATTGCTTTCAGAAATTGTTTCAGCTATTTTGGTGACCTTATGTAACAGAGAGAAAAGGGAGCATTACGTTTTGGTGCAACGACCGGTTTACAATTTTTGCATATCTCATGGTGTATTATCTCCAAAAGTGTGGGTGACCATCCCAAATTACAGAATTTTCAAGTACACAGAGAAATCCCTGTTTTTTTTTTTAACTTCTTACCGAAGCACCATAAGGTTCTGCACCATTTCTTTGCCTAGATAGTGATCTATACGATAGATCTGGTCTTCTGAGAAGAGGGAAGAGAGGTGAGCAGACAGCTCTTCAGAGCTCTGAAGGTCATGTCCAAAAGGCTTCTCTACAATCACTCGGGTCCAGCCTCTGCAAAGAACAGAAGGGGCATCATTGCAAGTCATCATTCACATCCAAGCCACGACCTGAGCTTCTAGCATATTGTACAGCATACGAAAGCAGGTCGGCTACCGCCTGCTTGGGAAACTTTTCTTCAAAACATCCATCCATACACTAGCGCACGGCAAGCGAAATGTGGAAAAAAGCGTCGACTGACATTTCACCCATACAGTGCTGCTTTATGTTCTTGGTAACATCGTGGTAGACTGTGGGCGGCAGAGCCAAGTAGAAGAGCCGGTTTGCCTCCGATCCTCCCGGCAGAGTGAGAATGTGTTTATTGAGATTGGAGAAGGAATCATCATCTGCATATTTGCCACTTATGTATGAGTTCCTGCTGAAGAAGACTGACAACCGATCTGCTTCAGAGTCTGCCACCTAGGTCAGGAGATGAACAAGGGGGGGGCGGGGGGTGATACCAGTCAATCACAGCCAGTGGACATTGCAAAGCGTTGAAAGAGCACTACTACCTTGAGGTATGGCATGCACGCAGTTCTGATAGCGTCAACTGTCAGGTCAGAGCGAGCAAAGCCAATGAAAAATGTTTTTTCTGGGAGGAGACCGTCTCTGAACAACCACCTGGAAGAAAACTTTCAGAAGTGACTCAGTACCTCTAGAAGTACTAGTCAACAGTGGAACAGTACATGGCATCACTATTTGCAATATAAATACATGTGAGGAATTTTTCAAGCTCAGAAGTTGACTGACCACAAAGTTGGGTAGATTTTCTTCTTGGCCAGATCACCCTGCAGGTCCAAACACATGTAGATTTTAAAATATTGTCAGGGTCCCCTGCAAACTTATTCAAGTCACCCTGCTGAACAAAGTAATGACTTGAAACAAGGGAACAGCGAACAGCTCTTCAACACCCCAAAAAGGAAAACAGGTGACAAAACAAATTCTTTTAAGCAAAGGGAAAATTGCTGAAAGTGGGTAGAATAATACTTAACGACTTCAGTGTCAATGAAAGGTTGATGCTGAAAACGATGAATTGCATACTATTGATGTCAACTCAACATATCCAACATAAGCATTGCATCAAATACAAAAATAATTGAAATATTGGGTTGAAGGGCAGCTGAAACGCTGAACAGGAATCAGTGGTACTGAAAATAAATAAATGGATGGTGATGCCAGAATTTTGCTTGATGTTTGCCATTAAATTCGATACAGCAGCTGTTCCATTGATCTGCCATTGAAGCGACCTTAAAGAATTTTGCTGACAGCCATTGACATGTCAAAAACACCACACCTCAAGTGCAAACAAAGCAAGAGAAACGATATGCATATGTACTGGGTGTGCACCGACAGACTAATTGCTCGTTCTTGAATCTTGACATTGTTGGAAAAAAATGACGACCCAAGTTTCATTTCATAGCGTCACAACCTCAGTTAAATCCACTTCCTCATCTTCCTCTTGTGGCCAGCAGGTGGCAGCAGTTTTTACAATTCTGTAATATTGTACTCAAATCCAACACACAGAAAGCAGTTCCATGTGGAGTTCAACTCAAACTTTCTGGAAAAATGTGCTTCCAAAGCTAAGCAAAACTTAGAGTTCAACCATGATGATGTTGACATCACATAAATTGTCCGTTAATCTCATGAGATCCCAGCTCAATTAGCAGACAAGTGTAATCCCAAGTGTTTTTGGCAAAGCAGCATCAGCTGTCGTGAAAGTCTTTGGATGATGGCATCAAGTTCCCGGTTGTGGCCTTGGTTTCAGCATTGCACGATTTACACAAATAATATAAACATTAGATGAATCACACGTCTTCAATAATGCCTTGTTCATTGTTAAATTGGCCAAAGGACTTGGTGGTGAAGCAAGAAATCGTGAAAAAAGGGTGGAGTGGGAGTGGTCTGATAAATCATGGTTGATGTTGCCTTTTTCACTGCTATTTCTTTGTCTGTTAATTGGGGCTCAGGAACAAATCACATCTCTCCTACCCTTTGATCAGTCCTCCATCCATGAATGAGCAGCACCACAGACCACTATTCACTTTTGCTGCTAAGAATTTAGCAATCTGAAATGGTAAGAATGTGTTCCAACTTCCTGTGTTAAAATAGTCAACTGTGCTTTTTGTGTGTGTTCAAATAGATGGCAGGTGCTCTGGTGACATTGTAGAATGGACAGCAAGTCGAAGCAAAGAGGAACCTCGAGGTGATGCTTTTGAAAGCTCGGTTTACTGTGCAGCCCTTGCTTGAAGGGGCTTGTTGAAATCACTTTCAACATTTCCTCAATCAGATCATGTGCAATTACTGCAGTATTTTTGGAAGACTTACAACATACGTTTTAAAGGATTGGTACAGTATGTGTCGAGAGGCAATGCAAGGGGAACAAGTTTCAGATGCCTTTGTACAAGTTCAAACAGTATCACTTGTGCTGACATAATCTAAATGCTTTGTTTCACCAAAATGTCCACTAATCCATCTAGGAAAGAGCCAGGTGAACCAATTTTAATAATATGGGCTTGTGTATTTAAAAGAAAAAAAAAATCTAGATTAGACAGTGATTTAACAAATATTGTATATGTCGGGTGAAAGGAGACATAGAATCGCTCCTCTTTCAGCTATAACTATCAAAAAACAAAGCGTATATAGGAATGGAAAAAAAGATATTACTGTTCATGTTGATTATCATATACTGCATTATATTTTTATAATATCCTGTTGTGAAGTAGTTACCTGAATGCAGGTCTGGAAAGCATCTGTTAATCATTAAAATTATATTTCCCCATCCAGTAGGCATTAGAATTAGGCTTGACTGGACATGATCAGGATTTTTTAGCTGATCTTGGATCAGTGAGTTAAAAAAAACATAACCGATCATCAATCTGATCAGAAGATTGATCATTATGTGACTCCCGTTATAGGGACCGGCCTAGCCCTTGAATGCTATTCATTGCTTATATGAATATCTGTGATCTGGGTTTGCCTCAAGATGTCAGCTTGCTGGACTCGTCCGCGAGCTAGCTTGTACTCACTCGCGAGCTTGCTCATTAATTCAAAACAAAGCGGCTTGCAGTGTAGTAATATTTAACACTACTTGTTTTATTGTGGTCTATATAAAATAATCTCTTCTATCACTATGATTTCAAAGGTAAATAAATTTACCGCTCACAAAGTGATTGCCACACACACAAAATATGGACTGGCCATTGTGGTCTGCACGGGAGATTTTAGCCACTTTGCTTGCTGTGTCTTAGAAATTTCTTCTTTAGTAATCTGATCAATGCCATTATTTTGAACTCACGTCTCAGTTCCGCCCGTAAGACCAGGCCCAATCATTGAACAGTCAGCTAATTTGGAAAGGGACACACAGCTGTAGCCACACTTCAATTCTCACCGAGGCTCCCATGATGATAAATACATGAACGTCGGAATGTCGGAACTTATGATCGTCGTGCAGCTCCTTCCTCAGCTCCCCGAACACCTCGGAACGTGAGAGGGGAATGTTGCTCATTTTCTCTACAAAATAGAAAATAAAGGGGACAAGGCATGTGATGCAGAGAATGGACGGATGGTTAAAAACTGTGTTTCTTCACTTGATAAACCAAACATGAAGAGTGCAAGTGGAATTTGATAACAAAAAAAAGTTTATCTAATCTTATGTGCTCATGTTGTTGGTTGGTCTCTACATTACGACTCATTTGTACTTTCCACTCCTTACTTTGTCAACATAGGATTTTTTAACCTCCTTTGATGAAAACATGAAGTAGAAAAAGACCTCATTAAAAAGAGTTCAAGTCGACTATGCTTAAGATCTTGATTGATTAAAATCTCTGTGACAGTTGTGTGAAATAGTATTTGTCCCCTTCCTGATTTCTGTGTTCTTTGCATATTTATCACTAACAAAAGGTTTCAGCTCATCAAACCAATTTTAATATCACACAGAGACTACCAAAGGAAATGCAAAATGTACTTTCTAAATGAAAAAAGAAAATTTAATTAAATTAAAAATAAAATCCAAAACTACCTGTTCCGATGTGAAAAAGTAATTGCCACCCTTGTTAGATCACTCCAGCTCCGGCCTTCCTGTGTGGAATTTGCATGTTCTCCCCGTGCCTGCCTGGGTTTTCTCCGGGTACTCCGGTTTCCTCCCACATTCCAAAAACATGCATGGCAGGCTGATTGAACACACTAAATTGTCCCTAGGTGTGAGTGTGAGTGCGGATGGTTGTGGGACTCTGTGGCCTGCGATTGACTGGCAACCGGTTCAGGGTGTCCCCCGTCTGCTGCTCGAAGACGGCTGGGGTAGGCTCCAGCACGCGCCACAAACTTTGTGAGGATGAAGCGGATCAGAAAATGGATGGATGGATGTTACATCACAATGTAACTGTGACGCCAGTTTTGGGAAAGCTGAGTTCAATTTCACAGGCAACACTCTAGCACACTAGTTTTGTTGAATCAAGAAATCACATAAATAGAATCTGTCAGACAAAGTGAGGTAGGCTACAAGATCACAAGAAACAAACGCATCATGTCATGAGACGAAGTAATTAGGGGGAAAAAAACTTGAAATCTATCATTCTGGAAGAGGTTACAAAGCCATTTCCAAGACTCTGGGGCTTCAGCAAACCACTGTCAGAGCCATTATCCACAAATGGATAAAAGTGTCAGTAAATGGTGGCAAATAGTGGCAAACATTTCCAGAAGTGGTTGACCAGCTGCAATTACACTAAGTGCGTGACGACGATTCATCTAGGAGATTGCAAAGGAACCTAAAACGACACCCAAAGAACTTGAGACCTCGCTGGCCTCAGTTCAGGTCGGTGTTCACGACTCTACCATAAGAAAGACACAGGCCAAAAATGGCATCCAGGGGAAGAGTTCCCAGAGCGAAAAACACTACTGTGCAAAAAGAACACAAAGGCTTGTCTCACATTTGCCAAAAGGCATGTTGATGATCCTCAAGACTTTTGGAAAAACATTCTGTGGACTGATGAGTCAAAAATTGAACTTTGTGGAAGCTGTGTGGCGTGTTACGTCTGGAGTAAAAATTGGAAACATTCGATAAAAAGAACATAATACCAACAGTGAACCCTGGTGGTGGCAGTGTGATGGTCTGTGGCTGCTTTGCTTCCTCAGGACCAGGAACAACTTGGTGTGATTGATAGGACAATGAATTCTGCTGTCGACCACAATATGCTGAAGGAGGACGTCCGACAATCAGTTTGCACCCTCAAACTCAAGCGCTCTTGGATCATGCAGCAGGACAACGATCCCAAAAAAAGACCTGCAAGTTCATCTCTGAAGGGCTCGAATAAAACAAAATTAAGACTTTGGAGTGGCAAGTCAAAGTCCAGATTGGAATCCAATCAAGCTGCTGTGGTGTGACCTTAAAAATGCCGTTCGTGCCAGAAAGCCCTTGAATATGGTAGAGTTGAAGCAATTCTGCAAAGAACAGTGGATGAAATTTCCTCCACAGTGATGTGAAAGACTCATTTATCGCAATTATCGCAGATGCTTGATTTCAGTTATTGCTGCAAAAATGCCACAACCCGTTATTAGGTTTAGGGGGAAATTACTTTTTCACAGAGGGTCAGAAAGGTTTGGGGTTTTTTTACTAAATAAAAGGGCATTTAGAAACTGCATTTTGTATTTTCTTGGGTTGTCTCTGTGTGACATAAACATTGGTTTGAATAACTAAAATCTTTGTGTGTGATAAATATGCAAAGAACACAGAAATCAGGAAGGGGGCGAATACTATTTCACGGCTCCTTAAGGCAGAAAAAGCAGGAACAGCAGCAACCTGAAAAAATGTTAATCAGAGAGCATTAATGACAATGACTGATGCAACAGATTTGGAGAAGCAAGATATTCCCAATTTGGTGCCTTATAAGATGATTGATGATTTTGGCTCCAAGAATGGTTTGCTACCAAAGTGTTGTCCCTTTTTGTGCCAAGTTGTCAACATGAGTATTGTATGTAAATTAATTTTTACTTTTGGACGTAAGTGCATTTCAGAATCTGCTCTTTTTATCTTACACAATGTATTTAAATAAATGACTCCAATCCCTACGTCAACTATTACCAGATACTTTTTTAATGCAATTTATACAGAGTGTACTGTTTTTGAACTACTGTATGTGGAACACTTCTTGAGTCCTTTTATTGAAAAGTATTAAAACAAAAAGTAGAAATAACATTATCACTTTATTAAACATTGTGAGTATTTTAACCCCCCATTGACAATAATGTAATATGCCATGGGAATGCATATGCCCTATGCCATTTCTGGCGAAGGGCGTATTGTGCAAAATTACTTCCTCGTCCAATTATTCTCCACTCAAAGTGCAGGTGGAGGAAATTCCACCACTTTGAGTGGCAAGTAACAAGTTCCACAGTACTTCCTGGACTACTGCATCATTATTTTGGCATCAGCTTTGTCGCTTTGGATCAATATATCAAATCAGACGTCGTTTAACAGTAATAAACAAAAGACTGCGAGAGCACGTGGGTGGAGGCTCAACGTGCTAAAAGCCCTCCACAGCGACTACAACTCCCGCAAATAGCCCGAGACAAACTATAAGGATATTAGTCAAATCCTCGACTAAATCCCCTATTAAGCGGGGATCAACCTTTCCGCCATGCACCTTGATAGATGACCCAACTGGTCAAATCTTTGAGTCCATTATTCGGTTCTCCGTCTATTATTTCAACGGCGAAATGAAACGCTAGCGGCGGTTTGCAAAAGCAAAACGAAGTAATGTTTGCCTGTGATACTTTTCGGAGAGGCATTTTGCAACGGGCTGCCGGGGACCGAAAGCGCCCTGCCATCAGTGCTTAGCTTCACGTGCTGTTATGACAACACAAGCTGCTTCTTCCAAGCTAGCAAGAGGCGCCGAGCTCTCCCAAAAAAAAGCCTATTCAACGGAAATAAAAGTGTTACTTACGTGGCCGTTGTCAAGAAGAAAAACGCACCACAACAGAACACAGTTTGTGTGCGAAGAATACTGTACACACGAAAAACGCCAGCGAACCGGGACGATGCGCTACTTCCCCGTTCAAGTGACAAGGCGGAATTGGGCGATGTTATTGGTTTGCGAGGAACTCACCAGCGCTCGCTCGAGTTCCCATTGCTGCGGGGTGACGTCGCGGCCCAGCTAGTGGGCGGGGCGACAATGTGCAGCACAAGCACGCCACCTGCGCGTACACGCGAGCTCTTGCCACGCGCATGAGACACGGAAGTTTATGCTAATGGTGATTAGAAAATGGATGGGAGTTTTCGAGAAAAAAAAGAATTTAATCATCATATAATTCGATTCGAGCAAAACCATCAACTACTATTTTAATGAGCTATTTATTGGTTTTATCATATATTCTGCTGGGTTTGGAGCAACCCTGCCACAGTTACGTGGGCACCTGAAAAATATTGCTGAATAAATCCTTTACAATTCTTGAAAGTTAAACTTTATTTTAAGACAGAGATGGACAATCCTGGAAAAATCCTTCCAAGAGTGTATTGAGACATGGCAGAGAAGCTCCGGAAAGGTGTGATAGACTCCAGGGAGATTAATTTAAAGGCGAAAAACTTGTTTAGATCTCAACCATCTCACCAGTTATTGCCCACAACTCGTATGCTAGTAAAGGTTTTCCTTGGATTTCATTCAGGTGGACAATTGGAATAGCTCAAAAGAAGGTAGCAGTCATTTCTAACCTTAAAAATGTTGTACCATTGTTCAGTAAATGTTTTTGAACATTTGTGGGAAATTGGAGGCAAAAAAGAAGAAATTCTTCCCAAGTGAAAAAAAAGCAGCCTACTTCCATACCAAACATGGCATCAAATTGATCCTTTCACGTCTAGCGAGGACTGATCCCGTGTTAACCCTCCAAACAGTGTTCCACTGTTCTACTGAAGACAACCCGGGGCTGGAGAAGTCTGAACATGAAAGCCAGCCGTTTTTCCTTCAGTTTCTTCCAAATGGCTGGTGCAATCTGTTGCCATCTACAAATGTGTTAGATGCAGTGGTTTTACCAGTGTTTCCTTTTGAATGGCAGCGTCAATTGTTTTTTGTTATATGTGACATTTTGAAAAAATACAACAAAAAGGCCAAATTGAGCCACAAGTATGCGACAAAAATGAACCATGCATGACTTTAAAAAAATCTCTGTCTTTAATCTTTCATGCCTCCAGGAGGCATAAGTCTTCAAATGGGTTAAAGTTCTTCCTTTTGGAAACAGCACAAGTCTGACAAGAATGAGGAAATGAATTTCACAGTGTTTCCTCATACACTGAGTTAACTTAAGGATGGTTGACTGTTGTTATAGTTTCTGTTCTTCCTTAGCTGCTTGCCTTATGCAATATATTTCAAATCCCACTCAACACTAATTGCAATATGTTCCAAGATACTCGTTATCAAAAATAATTCCACTTGTAAAGTAAATTCAATGAGACAATGAATGGTATAAAAACTTCAGCACACTAAAAGCGGAATGGCCGGTTTACTCACTTGTGTATTCAAGTGTTTGCGTACAAAAGCTGCCTGACCGGTTAAATCATGTCAACTAAAACTGCTATTATACCGTGACTTCAGATCAAAAGTGCTCCTATTAGGAACATAAATCCATCCATCCATTTTCTAATCCAAATATCCTCACAAGGGTCGCAAACGTGCTGGAGCCTATCCCAGCCCTCTTTCACACTGGACTGGTTGCCAGTCTATCACAGGGCACACATAGACGAAAAACCATCCACGCTCACAATCACACCTAGGGACAATTTAGACTCTAAATTTTAGAGTCTTCCATTAACCTGCCACGCATGTTTTTGGAATGTGGGAGGAAACCAGAGTACCCGGAGAAAACCCACACAGGCACAGGGACAACATGCAAACTCCACACAGGAAGGCCAGAGCCAGAATCGAACCCTGCACCTCTGCTCTGTGAGGCGGACGTGATAACCAGTCGACCACCATGCCTGTTTTCTATGGTTGCTTTCAAACTCAAAGTTTTACTTCAGTTGCTAGCCCTTAGGTCTGTTTCCAGGAGCCAATGTTATTTCCAGTCCAAAGTTCCACCATTACAGTCTATTGCATGCTCAGACGAAGAAGACGCCTGCAGGCTAGCCAGCAACATTTCACCCTGGTGAAGGAGGTGACCAAGTGCTGTAGCTAACATTGATTTCTGTAAAGCCCTTTCATATAATACTCACAAAACATCACGGCTATTTTACTTGTGGGTGAAATTTAAGGATGAACCGTAAATGCACTCTAACTGGGGTGGGAAACACCGGTCCTCTTGCACTCAGTGGCCACTTCCTTCTGAGCACATCCTCGATGAAATGTTGCAATTGACGAGGCTACTGTTGCTAAATGGTTAGGCTCTCTTGATCTGATGCTGTCAAACTGTGAACAGAATGATGTCTGAAGGACTGTTTGAATACCAAATCTAACTGAACCAGGAAATTGTGCAAAAGGCACCGAAACACTGAAAAGTGTGAATATGAAAAACAAGTTTAGATGAGGGCAAATTTAGTTTACCTGTGAAGTCACTTTTGACTCATGGCACAGGTGGCTACTGCCCCCACCCCCCTTTTCCGGAAAACATAACTTCCGATCATCTTTTAAATCCCTTAAGGCGTGTGAATAAACAAAATCAGCCCATCATAAAATGCTGCGATGACAAAACATTTTAAGAAGAGGAAAATCCATCCATCCATTTTCCGAACCGCTTGATCCTCACTAGGGTCACGGGGGTGCTGGAGCCTATCCCAGCTGTCTTCGGGCAGTAGGCGGGGGACACCCTGAATCGGTTGCCAGCCAATCGCAGGGCACACAGAGACGAACAACCATCCACGCTCACATTCACACCTAGGGACAATTTAGAGCGTTCAATCAGCCTGCCATGCAAGTTTTTGGAATGTGGGAGGAAACCGGAGTACCCGGAGAAAACCCACGCAGGCCCGGGGAGAACATGCAAACTCCACACAGGGAGGCCGGAGCTGGAATCGAACCCGGTACCTCTGCACTGTGAAGTCGACGTGCTAACCACTGGACTACTGGGCCGCCCAGAAGAGGAAAATGAATACCTAAAATGTCCTTCCATTTTCCATCACTATTAATACATTTATGCAGCACGTATCGGCATATAGGTGAAAACATACAAATGAGCCATTGATCTCCATTTGGATTTTCTTTCTTCAAGGGGGAATTTTATTTTTCTCTTTGTCAGTCCTCAACTCTTGTCATTCGATGCAAAACACCCCACCCAGCTCCACCAACTCAGGGAAAATACGAATAAAACAAAACAAGCACAGAAAGTTCTTTGTCAGGCCTGAGTGAAAATACTGTTTCAGTTGTGTGGGGACAACCTTCTCCTGCTCCACAAAAACATCCCAGCATTGAACAATTAACAGAAGTCCATGGACAGCCAATTGAAATAAATACATACAATGCACATTTTTATCAACACTTGTCCAGCCTATGAACTTAAGACGAATCATTCTTTATTGGTCACAGTTCCCTCGTTAGTTGCTGTTGTCCATTACATTGCTTTCTTCTGGCACCTCTGCCACACCTGACAACACAAAGCCACAAAACAGGGACCAAAAGCGCAAGGTCGCATGAGCTGGCTTTGGTACAAATTGTTTGTCGGCCGTTGAGTGCGGCAAAAGAGTCGAGTCAGGGCTTTCGCTTGTGGCAAAAAAAAAAAAAAAAAGGTGGGTGATGATGCGCTGTTGCACAGAGAATATTCTCAACAAGCCCTTATTCTTTTCTCGCCATCGGAAGTCCAGAAAGGGCCAGCAGGCACAGTTCCTGTATAGCGTTATTCTCATAAATGTCATCAATGAACTTAAGGCAATCAAACTCAGCCGTCAGCAAAAATGCTGCTGAAAGACTGGAAAAATAATACCGGTACATGAACTGAAGAAATTGATCCTGACAAAATATGTGCTGCCCCCCCCCCCACCACATAGTGGTATAATGCCAGGAAATATCGGTATGTTCTGTTCTCTGTTGAGTTGTGTGGAAAGGAGACATCACTTTAAAGCCCGACTGAGATTTACAATACTGCAGGAGTGTCAATAAAAAAAAAAAAAAAGAAGAATTGAAAAGAAGAAGAAGCACAGTGAATCTTTCAAAAACCTGTTTGCTGCTATGCTTATGTGAGCACGCAGCCAAGTTGTTACTTGCTGTACATGATCGCACCGACGGCCAGTGGAAATACTGTATAGTATATCACGTCTGAATGACAGAATTCATTGGCTGCAGTTGTTACCCGTGAGCTTCAGCTTCACCACAGACGTTGAACAAGAAAGCGTGCTGGTCTTTGATCCTTTTTCACTGGAATGGAATCATCATAATAAGCATTAGAATTCATCATCATCATCATCGTCGTCATCGAAATATTAAGAATATACAAACGATAAATACGGAAGTGGCAAAAATGACCCTACATTAAAACAAACAAAACTGAACTGAAGGTACCACCATAAGATATGCTTCAAAGCGGTTATGTTTGGCAAGAAAGCAGTTTTGCTGAAGAATAGAAACCTCACAGTGAAAATAGTTTTGCCCCTCCAGGATTACAAAGCACAGTATTCAGTCAAAACAATATAGATATCTTTCCTTCATCTTGTTCTTAAATCAGGCTGCGCTGACATCCAAAGTTTTCTCCCCGATTCCTTCGGAACGGCTTTGCTGACAACTTCTATTTGCCCCAAAAGTACCGGTACACCTCCAAAAGGCGAAGGAGGGATTGACATACTCTTACGGCTTTAGCCAGCTGGATAGTGGTGGCTCCAACTCTGAAAAAGCAACCAATAATGTTGTGAAACAAGCGCTTGAAACCCAGCTGAAGCCACTTGTACACCGCAGAGAGCACAAATGAAAAATAGACATTTCAAATGCAGCCTTCTTTAAAACATCCTTTGTCGTCTTTAGTCATCTAGAGGTTGAGGGCACGATAATAATTTAGAGCGGATGCGCCTTGCTGCTGGAATGACAGACAAAAATAAATAATTCTTTGTTTGTTTGTTTTTAAAACATAGTTTACGAAAACAATGAAGCAGTCTTTACTGCCAGCAGCTGGGCAAGAAGACACAAGGTTCAGGCCTAACAAACGTTGCTGACTTTTGCCAGAACAGATCCCGTGACATCTCTTGCCTTGCTTTTAGTAAATACTTTCGTCTTTGGTCAATAGAATCCTCCTCATTTTGTACATATATTCATCCACAAATAGGCATGTACATACACACTTATTGTCGTGTAGTAAACTGGATATTTGTGCACGAGCTTTATGTCGTCACACTTCTTCATAAAGGACCTTTTGCACAACACGTTTGTAATAAATAATTCATCCGGAACTCAGATACAAGTACCTCTTCTTAATTCCTGTAAAAAGCAAAATGAAGACGTAAAAGAAAGTAGCCTTATGTACAGCGCAAAATCTTCTTTTGACACAGGCTAAAAGGCGTTGATTGAAATAAACAGACTTTGCATCTTTCAAGAAGCCCGACAGAGGCTTGACATGAGAAAAATGTCAGTCTTTTGAGTTGTAGATGTGCCACGAAGGCCGTCAAATCAGACATTTGTCTTTCTTCAAGTGCATGTTTCCATTGAAAGTCTGACACTTCCCCCCTCCGGACTTGGGATTCAAGTGATGGCGTTTCCAGTTGTTTGTAGCCATTTGCTCACTCTGTGAGTCCTCACTCAGCGGTGCTGTGTCCCTGCAGTAGCCACCTGCTGTTGCCACGGCTGCTAACTCTTGGGTGGGCCATCATTGAGGAAGTAGGTTGTCATTTCCCCTTTACCTTTGACCTTAACCACCCCACGACACTCCAGCACATAGCCTTTGCTCGCCAGCACTTGATAGAGGTCTGTTGTCACCTGAGAACGGCGCAAGACAAAGCAGAGCAACAGGAAGCTGAAACGCTGGCAGTGATTGCGCGAGATGAATCGCGAGGATGTGCTGAAGTCGAAAAGAACATCCATCAGTTGGCAACAGCGCTTAAGGCTCAAAATAAGCGGTTTCGCATCGCAATTTCCGAGTCGAAGTTCGCATATCTTGTGTCTCAATCAAACAAATGCTGAACGCAGAGCTGCCAAATGTGACAGATATCGCTGAGTGCAAACTCGTTACGTCGTGTTTGTGCCAAATATTCCTCCCAATAATCAGCAGAGTGGCTGTCAGATTTCCCTTCTCTCCCTCTGTCGTGTGAGATGGCGCAGAGCGCAGCAGCCCCAATGGGTTCTTCATTACTAATCGAGGAAGAGAGTCTTTGCGCCGAACTGAAGCATTGCACCGGGACATATGTATTCGGTGTCGAGGGTCAATGTGTTATGCAAGTCAAATTCTATAGCCCCCCTACAGAATTTATTTTGTGATTTCCTCATTTGTGAATACAGTATACAACAAAGGAATAAATAACAAACACTTCTGAGACAATCCGGTCTCCTGGATTTTACTGACATCTGATCGTTCTGTTGGTGCTGCGCTCAAGGAAATGCCAAAATAAATTCTGGAGGGGTGCGATAGAATTTATTTAGTCATTTCCTCGCTTGATTTTCTGTTTTGATGCATTATTTTCAATTTTCGTAGTTTCATTGAAGTAATCGTTAATTTACGTTAATTTACGTTTTCTCGAGTCGAACAGAAGAAGTGTAGCCCTACCTAGTGGATGCATTGTACATTGCGCCTTATAATCCAGTGCGTCCAATATAAGAAAAAAATTACAAAATAGCCCATTCCTTGAAGGTGCGCCTCATAATCCAATACGCCTTTTAGTGCGGAAAATACGGTAGTTATTAGTAGCTCCTCAAAACCTTGCTCCCCAAATGAAGACAGTGATTAGCAAAAATATATATTTTGAGCCATGGCGATTTTTCTCGTTAGGGTCACAGGTGAGCTGGGAAACGAGAAGCGTTAGCATGCAACCCACCTGTATGCAGTCCGGTACACCTGTGCTGTCCATGCGGCTGGCCACATTGACGGTGTTTCCCCAGATATCGTATTGAGGCTTCCGTGCACCAATGACCCCTGCTACCACTGGTCCGATGTTCAGACCTGGATATTGAAGGAAAAGAAGTACCACACAAACCATTTATTGCCATGGCGGAGGGGCCAAAATTAAGACCATCTCATGTTTTTACCTATCTTCATCTGGAAGTTGTTGAATGAATGCTCATTGATGTATTTCATCTGCTCCCTCAGTCTCATGGCGTAGTCAGCCAGTGCGGTAATGTGTGTTCGGCCCTCTTTGTCATAGGTGGAGTCATTGAGGCCGGAAGCGGCCATGTAGGTGGAGCCAATGGTCTTGATCTTCTCCAGCTGCCTGTATTTCTCCTCACTGATAATCTGCCAATAAATGACCCACAAAAGAGGTGAAACCTGTCGTGCCGGCACACCGAGCATTGCAGACGTTGGTACCTCATCAAAGTCAGCGATAATCTCATTGAGCAGACGTAGACACTCCACCCCCTCGTTGTTGGCCTCCAGTTCTACGTAGAACTCGGAGAAATTGCTTATGGAGGCAAACATGACCGCCACGCACTCACAGGACTGGTAGTAGAGCTCGTCGTTACGCCGCTCACGTGCCAAGAAGTGTGCAGCCACGTCTTTAGGCAGAATATTGTGGAGGAGGCGACGGTTGTAGGCTTGGAGTTCCTCCATCTCCTCCTTTTCTTCAGTGGCCTGAGAGGGAAAAGAGGAAGTGTGATATTGCTTATTTTTTGTTTGTTTTTGTTTTTTTCAATCACTAAACCATACTAAACAAACAAATATAATTACTTAATTAACAGTCATGGTTTTTGTAATTCATTTTAACGGAAAATTAAATTGAATCAGATTATTCAATTAATTGATAGAATAATCAATAGAATAACCAATTCTAAAATATTTGACAGTGACAGCCCTACTTCAGAATAAAATGGGTGATTTATTTTTTTTTTTTTTGTGGGTCCACAGAAAATAGACATTCGCGTCACATTTCTTGTTGCTCATTTCAGTTGGGGAGATTACTATTATGGGAAGCCGTCAAGTGGCCTAATTTATTTGGACTAAGCAACATAGAGAACCACAAAGCGACAGAAAAATTAAGAAAGCTTTTTTATGAGGGCAAGGTTTGGAGGTGATGAAATACAGTAGACTGTGCAGCCACATGGGAAAGGTATGCTCAGTTGCCATCATTCTTTGACTGTTTCATATTTAAAGCTAAAGTCAAAGGGTTTTTTTTTCATTTTAATTTAACTATTGTGTTAGCAGTAGCACATTCAGGTCGCAACAGGAGGAACAGCATTCCACTAGGGAGCCCTTGCACATTTAGGAGCGCAGTACGCTAAAAAAAATAAAAAGACTTTTCCAGCAGCTGAAAGTTTTATTATGCCGCTCTCTGGTGGACATACGAGGTACCTGTAATTTCCACAGGAAGTCGAGGCGTGCTGTGGATTCGACCTGCTGTGCATGCAGGTAGAGTGCCAGCACAAAGACTGTGAGGATCACTGGCGTCATGACCCTCAGGGACACTTTGGTCACAACAAATGGGCTGTAAAAAGGCAGACACGTTACCAGGCGGCAGACAATTGATAGAAACTCAAAATGGAGTTGAGGTATCTCACCACTGGTTGGAAGTTTCATTGAAACTAGGCCTAACACAAAAACGCAAGGAAGTTAGGTCTTGTGATGTGGAAAAACAAGTTCGATTTCATCAGTAGTAGATTGTTAAGACTTACCACTGAGTACTTGTTTCATTTAGATCGCTAGAATGACAACAGAGAAACGATGTTAGAAATCATAAAACTACAAGAAATGAGTAACATCCAAAAACTTCTTGGTTGACATGTCAGGGATTGGCGGCTTATTGATGGGGGGAAAAAAGGGGAAAAGAAAAGGGAAAAAAAATTTTTTTCCCCAAACCGACCAAAAAAAAAAATGCTGAGAAACATTCAATACTGTATACGTTTTCTGTAGACAATGCACGAACAGGAGGGTTCAAAAAATCCCAGAAAAAAAACAAGCAAAATGCAAAATATGTAAAGATATAAATTTCTTAAATCTGCAAATATGTCAATCCACAGGTGACAAACTGTGACTATGTAAGGGTGGACTGTCGTTAAAGTTGTAATATCACCAACCACCCCCAGATGGCAGATATGTAGTTGTGCTTATATTGGGTTTAATACTGCCAACACTAGAATTATTACTCTTTTTCTTTTTTGCTTATTTGTAATGATACGCAGGACAAACATAGTATCTCAAAAATATTAACATTTTCAGTGAGTTGATTTTTTCAAAAAAATATACAAAATGATTTCTTGCATTTAATGTTTCTTTTTCTGTTGAGCAGTTTGAAGCTGTGCTTTAACGGTAATTTTCATGCAAGAGAGCCCTTTGCACTGGGGGAAAATACGGCATGTGGTTACTTTGTTGTCTGCTTCAAACCCTTTGTTGTTGGTTACGGGTAGTGGATCTATTATACATGTAGTGAAAAATGTATTACCAAAAATGGTATTTCTTAAGAGCATGTAAGTCCATGATCGTGTGTGCACCCCCCCCCCCTTCCCCAGCAGCACTGATGAAAAATTGTGGCCCCCTCCAGCATTTAAGTTGCCCATCACTGTTGTTCGCCGTGGGTTCTGTTGAGTTTTAAAATAATGAATTTTGCTTTGAAGCACGAAAATGAAATTTGAGCAACCGTTGGAACAACATGCATACAAAGAAACTCCATCCTGGTCTTCCCCGGAATGTGCCCTCGCATTGCACTTACATGGCATTGGAGGTGACAAAGAGGTCTGCATTGTCGAACAGTGCTACTTGCGGCCATTCGACCAGTAGCAGGAAGGTGAGCTGGATGAGCAGCATCAGAGCCAACTTCCCAATGCTGCTGATCTGCAGGAACACTGAGCAGGCCAGCAGCGTCAGCAGCACGCTGTAGCTGAAGTACTGCCGCAAACAGGAGAGCATTATCAACTACGGCGCTCACAAATGCAAATGTGACATTTCCTCACTCATTGGCATCTAGAACAAACACGGTTAATAGGCGGCACGCGATGGACTTGCAATAGAGTCACCGCTCACCTCGGGAAAGGGGCAGGAGGGGCCTTGACTGGGACAGATCTCGAGACCCCCTTCAACAGACACATTCAATCGGCGGATCACACAGGGCGTCACCATGGCTGTAGAGGTGTTGGAGTTCTCCGCAACACACTCCACTAAGCTCTTGGTGTCACATGCAAACTATAACCAAGCCAAAGACACAAAGTGTGGTTTCATTTTTTTTTCCCCCTTTGTGGGAGGGCGATTTCAATCGTACCATGTTGACAAAGGCAGAAATAAAGACGAGGATAATGGTAAACACTCCAACTAGAGTGCTGTTGGTGCGAGACTGGACAATCTTCTTTGAAACTGTCTGCATTGCAGCAGGAAAGAGCTGTGAGACAAACAAGAAGAATCGGATCACGTCAAATCCAGTGGAGAAAGTATGCGTCTTTATGAGTTCTGCTTCAGTACCTTGATGCAAGAGTATATGGCACAGATGAAGAGGATGTTGGCCAGGATGATGAAGATACTGATGTAGATTCCCAGCATGACCGGAGTGCTGCAAGAAGCAGGAGAATTAGAGAAACGCTTGGGATTATTCCTCTGCTTTAATCTCAACTATTGTATTTCCTGATAGCGTGGCAGGGGCGTTTATTTACTAAACAGCAGTGAGGACTAGATCTCCCAATTGAAATGAGGGACCCGATAGTGCTCTAGAGTAAGAACTGGTGAATCCTGATTTTTGTGCCGATGCAAGCCTCGGTGAGAACGTCTGAGAATCTGCTTCATCTCTGTGTGCTATGCTGGGCGTTCCCGCCTATTCCCTTTGACATGCGCCCAGTGCACCTGATAATTTGGTTGGCTGAAATTAGGCTAAACAATACGCTTCATGAAATCACGTCTAAGTATTGGTGCGGGCAGTCTAATGTGATTTTGGTCAATTTGATGGAGGTGCAGTTCGGCAGATTCCGAGCTCCGGGGATGTCTGTGATGGACGTTATCCTCTTTTATTCATAAATATAACAACAGCATCACTCTCTAAATAGCTGCAGAAATAAATTGACCGAACGCATTATTTTCATGTTTATTACACACGACATGTACCATCAGGGTCGAAGGGAGTCTCCATGTGCCCACAGATCTGTGATCTCCGAGACCAATTTGACATCATCATTTCGACATCCTGCAAGGACTGTGCGCCTCTCGATTTTAAAGGTAATGAGAGGAGACACCTCCATTCTCGGCAAAACAAGTTGATTGCGTTCACACCCACAACGGCACAAAACACCCGTTTTATACTGCACCAAGCTGTGTGCTTCTGCAAAAATACCAAAACGACGTCTAGCCCGCTCCTACGCAAAATTAGACGCCTTGCGTCACACATACACCACTTGGCCGATTATTTTGGCCTATGTTTGATGTTTGAAGGGGATAATCGAGCGATATAATAATCATCAACGACAGCACCTAAACTGACAGAATTTCCGTAGTATTTTGGGCTATTCTATGTGTCAAGTCAACGACACACTCAGCACACACACCACGAACGTGAAGGCCACTATTTTAGGAAATATGATCAAAGTGAAAGTGGCCACTCAACTCACAGCTGGTTTGAAGAACTTCTGCAGGTGAGGGGTTGTCATTAATTGCCAATCAAACATTGAGCTACAAGAAGAAAGTGGCCCTCGATTGAAAAATGGCGCCCGATTTGGACACGGGTGCACGTCAGCAAACCTTGACCTATTCAAAGTATTAAGCTGAGCGTCACCACTCAAACGTTTGTATTTGGTTTCCGTAAAAATGGCGTCAATTTAATGTTAGTCACAGGAGTACTATGTGTCCTGCTGGTTATTGTGTGAAGGGGGACAAATGGGGCCATGTTCTGGCAACGGTACAGCGTGTGTGAAGAGTGACGTATGTGAAAGCGAGAATGTTTTTTTTAAGACTTTCAGTAACTCCCTGACACTGCAGAATGTGTACATTAGGGCAGTACAACTCTCCCGTATCAAACAAAAACTTGTTGAATTAATAGATCATAAATATTCTTTTGACCATCTACTGAGAAGGATGGGAGTGCAGTAAAACATTAAAACTGTACCGGCTTGAAGGTTTATTTTAAGAAGCCCCCTCTTGGCCTCAATTCCCTCTCCCCTTTCACGTCTCACTGGGTTAAGTGCACAGAAATAAACATGACTTTCCAGAATTAATTATATGACAAACAATACACACAGGAGTATCTTAAAGTAATATGTGAGCTACTCACTGTGGAAAAATAACAATCTGGATGAACGATATGAAGCAGAATACTAGAAGAGTGCACGCCACATAGCCACCAAAACGATCATCCACTTTCTTGGAATACTGAAAAAGTAGAAAAATGGCAGTCCGATAAGTGGAAGTTGAAAGAGCATCCAGTGATGATTAAAAAAAGGGTCTCAGACCTTCTTCTCCAAACTAGATGTTTGAAAGGTGAGTAGGAACTTCTTAACGTGGTCTTTTCTCAGCTGGTCGATGCTGCGAGCATCAATCGCTCGTCCCAGGAATTCATCCACCTCGTCCTCCGGGTTCATGGTCTCCTGAACGCCGCGGCTGAAAAAGAACAGATCAAATGAAGCAGAAAAAGGATGCCAACAGTTTATCGCACGTTTGCCAGACTTACTTGTCTTTACTGGAGGTTTCGTCAATGCCCTGAAGAAGACAAAGATAAGAACTATCAAAGTAGCAAACAGCCCTCAGCAAAAGCCGAGACCATAAGACATATGTCGACACAAGGCAAGGAACTCACCATTTGTCTGAATACTTTGGAGTCTTTTGTCCTGGAGAAAGTTCTGTCAGGAACCCAGCGTGGCATCAGTCCCTCGTTGGAGTTGGCTCTCGTCCTCTGCATCTTAGCCATCATCGCCTTTTCTTCCTTCTGCTCAGAGAGGAAAAACATGAGGGCTTTGCCAACTGTTGTCATGCTGAGAACAACAGCGCAAGTGACAAACTGCAGCGGAAGAGGTCTTTTGTCCGTCACGCTAGACATAAGTGCTCATCGGTTCGAGATCACAGTCTTTTTTTGCGTTTTCTTATGAGCTTCTGAGCTATCTCAATGGCTTGTATACTGACTGGAACTATGTCTGTGTGATGGTGAAGAAACGTGCCTATAAGCAACTGTAGCAGCTTAGCATACGATACAAAAAAGGTATCATACTTAAGTGAACTGTTAAGCGTTGCCCAGTTGCGACAAACGCAACCAGGAAATTATTGCCACAAATCACAGCTGTTGCTACCCGGAGGATGGCATGAGATGATTTGAGGGTGATGGGGATGTCATAACAACTGTGAAGGGCCGTGTGCTTGTGTGTGTTAATTTCCTCAAATATTGTCGGTGCGCCTTGTGTATGGATGAATGTCGGCTTTCCAATCAAATTCCTTCCTATTTACTTTCGCATTCACATTCTCGTCGGCATCTAATCGCTTGCAAGGGGGACATGTTTTTGTCACACAGGAACTCGAGCTACTTCCTGCTTCCGTATCTAAGATTAATGAGAAATGTAGTCCTCTCATGCTGCGGTCAGACCTAATGCGAGCTGAGCGCTTCTGGCGGCTCATTTCCAATGTTACAATGCGGGACAATATCATTGCGGTCAAATGCGAACAAAAGCACGTCAAACCTGGTCTGAACCTAGCATAATAGAGCTAAATCTGTCAAATGAACATACGGCGCAATTAGAATAAACTATATGACATAACAATGCTTCACAAAGATAATGCATCTCTGATTCTTGTTGTTGGGGTAAAAGGGGCCTTTCTCTTCCTCCACGTGTTCGTTAATTTCGGACAATGAGGATGTTGGTTATCCAAATACAGGCTGGAGTCAATGAACAGTTCCTTCGAAGGGTTTAATTTATTTTCTGCAGTTTACGAATCGATTCGGGCTCCTGAGGGTTCCAGATTTCAGTCAGAAAAGCGTAAAACAAACACATTCCTGAGATTATATAGAGACAATATGGTAATGAGAGGCGGGGAGGTACGCCTCTCATGCAAATCCTGGAAACAAAGAAAGTAACATGTCATCTGACCCGGTGTGGCTGGAAGAAGTTGGGAGTAGTGAGGTGAGACCAGACCACCACTACCCACCATTTGGTGTGATGGCAGGAACACAGATAACAGTTCCTCTTTTGATGTTAAACATGTCCTATGGAGGGGGGCCCTAAAAGTGGTGGGGGTCGAGGGGCACTAAAGGTGATTGTAAACACAGTGAGCAGGAAATACCTCCAATAACATTCTACATTCTTTCAAATCCAATTAACAGAGAGGAATAATACCTTATCATTGTGCACCTCATGAATGAAAATGTATGAAAAAAATCAAACTGTTCATTGATAACGCCAAATCATCCAATGCGCCTTTTAGTCTGAAAAATCTGTAACCTTTTCTGATGAACTAAATCCAAAGCTGCACCATAAAGTGTCGTTACCACGATGAACAGCACATCGACCGCCCAATCTGTTAGCACATGCATCCTCATCAAGTCGCTTTTGAGCACTGACCCTCTTTTGGCTGCAGCCGAGGACAAGGAAAGTCTCAATGCTGTTCTCCTTTAGGTAAGCATTCCTCTCCCCTCCAAAGCCTGGCTCCACTTCGTAGTCTCCATTCAAATATTGCAGGGTGGCCTTGGTGATGTGAATCCGTCTAAATGGGGACAGAAGGATCAGGTATCCCGTGAGAACTGCACTTGAGTCCATGTTTGCTCTTGGACAGTGTTTTTGGAAGCCGGTGCTTATTCCGCCCACCCTGCTTTGCCTCCCGCTTCCATGTGATTAGCCAGCGTAACATCGTTTGACCAGACGTCAAACTGCCACTTCCTGAGTCCTAGGACACCACAGTGCACGCGGCCGCTGTGGATGCCGACACGCATGTTGACGTTGACTCCCGTTACCTCACGCACCAGCCTGTGGACACAATGCCAAGACGGTCAATCAGTGAATGTTATTTCCCCGGTGCAAAGCAAAACGAGTGTTGCAGTTTGTCTTTCTACTCACGAGATGGCCTCGATCATGTCCACGCCCATCTCTACGCAGCAGTGGGCGTGGTCTGCACGGGGTTCAGGGAGCCCAGACACACAATAGTAACAATCACCCAAAATTTTTATACGCAGACAGTGGTTCTCCTGAGGAAGTGATAGGGCACAATAGAAGAAACCAAATTTACTCATAAGCATCTACAATATTTTCTTTCATTTTTCAAACCATCATCATCTTTTTTCATCGTTTAATGATATAATACATACACCATCTCATGAGAGCTAAATGCCGCGACGCCAAGATTGACCCGAGTTTGCACACCTCAGATCCCTTCTTTCATGTAATCAAGACCTAAACCATTCAGCGGTTTATAGACCAGCAACAGAATTTTTAAATGCAAAAGGCACATATAAAGTCAGCTTTTTGATAACAATCTTCTTCGCGCCACTTCCTACGTTATTATCCCGAACTAGTCCTTGTGTCAACATACAGTAAGACATTGTCGTGAGGAGTCAGATGAGTGTGTGGAGCAGTACCGAGGCCAGCTTGTCGAAGCGGGCGAAGAGTTCATTGAGTGTCATGACCAATTCCTGCGCCGTGCACTGGGAGGCCAGGCTGGTAAAACCCTCGATGTCAGCAAAGAGAATACTGAGAAGGACACAAACATGAGGTTTATTGTTGATACTTTGATTCAGCGGGGAGCACAACATCCATCCATTTTCTATAGCGCTTGTCTTCATTAGGGGTTGTAGATGAGCTGGAGCCTATCCCAGCTGACTTTTTTTTTTTTTTATCTCCAACGTCTACTTTCAAGTGACTCACGTCCATGACCATTGTGCTGAAAATAACATTTTGATTGTTTAGCTAAAACAATAAATATTTCATGAAAAAAAAACTATAGGGGAATATGAAACAAATGACAATGTTACATTTCAGTAGTTCAATACCCAAAGTGAAAAACTACACACACGGTGGACTTTTTTTTTTACAACTTTTTACAGCTCATGAGAACCGAACATTCTAGTGGAATAACCAAACTTTTCGACACTATTCTGATTTTTGAGCTGCACCTGTCCACTCATCTACGGAAATGTGAGTGGCAACCTGGGCCACATGAGAGAAACAAAACAATGTGCGTGTGTAGTTTAGCATGTCTGGCCTGCATTTTTGTGTGACTTTAAAGGTAAAATGATTTTATTTGTAGCAGGTGCAGTGTAAAAAAAAGCATCAGAAGATGTAGTCAGACAAGCAACAGCAACAGTAGACTAAGGTGTAGGATTGCAAATTTACGTCATTAAAAAATTACATAATATGTATAATGCGGACAAAAGACCATAGATGGAAAAAGCCAAACAAGAAATTAATTTGAACAGAAATCGCTTGAGTCTGCCACATAGATCGGATCTACTGAGGATGAAAATCAAATCACATCCAATCAATGCACATGAGAGAATTACATTTCAGAATGAAGAATAAGATTGTTTTCGATAGTGTATGTGTGCAATGTGTTGGCTGAGTGCTGTAATTGAATTTGTGCCGAGGTTCTTCATCTTTGGGAATTATCTTTCCTTGGCTGCTGGTGATTAAGTATTCCCTCACTAGTGTTAATTAGGCTGCACTCCACCAAGCCATACTAACCTCCGTCTGACTGTGTGCCGGCGTGCGTGCGTAAGGGCGTGTATATGTGCGGACTGTGTTGTGACCTTGTTATCCGTCATATCAGGCCACACGTGCTGTTATCTTACGCCATCATTCATGAATGAGACTACCATTTAAAAAAAAGGGGCAAAAGAGAGGCAACAGTGTGGCATTGTGTGTCCCGACTGACCTGACATTGTCGTGTTTCTGGATATAGATCTTATGAAACATCATGTCTTCCTTCTTGGCATTGATGTCAGCCTTCATCTCCATGGCAACATGCCTTGGCAGCACTGAGAGCAACAGACGTTCCTGGGAAACATGCACAAAAAAATTGAAACAAAATGCAGACTGCATCACTCGCTCGCTCTCGATGACTTGCAGTATGGCTGCCTTCCATGATGAACATGGATTTCATGGGCTCAGTCGTGAAAATAGTGGCGTTCCACGGTGCGGGTAAATGCATCTGATTGGTGGATACCGGAGACGGAAGACAGAGAGGAGCAGTTTCATTTAGCACATAGGAGGAAAGAACCAGTGTCTTGAATTTGATGCGTGCAACGATGGCGTGCCAGAGAATGGTCTGGCAACAGCGAGTGACATACTGTAAGGTTGTTATGTGACCTGAATCAGAGCTGTGCAGCTTCTCTTTCAAGGAACCGTAGGCTTCAACCTTGTAAAATACACCATTGTTGTTCTGTATTTACCAGAGGTGGGAGACTCAAGTCATTTGACTTGGACTTGCTGATTTTATGGCTTGCGACTTGCTTGGTCAAACCTTCTGAAAGACTTGACTTGACCTTGACTTGGACTCCATAACTTGACAAATCATTGTGTTTTCTAATAAATACAGTGTGCCTTAATTTTTATTGTCTTGTGGGCGCTATGCACCTGATGACCGGGCCACCATTAGCAAGTGCCACAGAGGACACTCCAGAGATGGATATGGATTCAAGGATGACCTTTTTGATGAAATCGGGAATACGTCAATCGCAAGATGCAAGGTTTGCAACTCAAAAGGTAAAGGACAGAACAACGTTTGCTCTGATCGCTCAGACACAGGTAAGCTAGCTTGTGAACTGTGAAACTAGCAACGTTATCCTGTAAGTTTAGCTCACTGATAGCTGGCCAAATATTCACTACAGTTTATGCCAATTATGCATGTCATTGAGAAGACCATATAGCAATTGACTAGACACTATAGAGACTGTAATTTAGAATCAATGCCAATAACAATATTTTTAAAAACTTTGAATTTAAGCACACAACTGCATGCATCGACTCCACTTTGAGTTGCTTTACTCCTTGCTGCGCGTTCGCCATATTGGATGTGGCAAGGGCCTCGTAGACTTAGGCATGTCAACTTGACTGAACTTCATAAACCTACAAAATGTACAACGTTGATGAAACGAATAAATAAATAAATAAAGAATTCACCCAAATAGATAGACTTACATATTTGGAAATAGACTACAAACTATGTATGTAGTTTTTAAATCTGATGCTCACACGTTTGACATTTACAGCATCTTTCAATAATTACCATCACAGAAACAGTGATAGATATATTACTGTCGGGCCTGTAAACGCTCAAGCAAATGTAAAAACGTAATGGAAACATTTAAAAATAATAAGGACAGTCTATATTCATCCATCCATCCATTTTCCGATCAGCTTTATCCTCACAAGGTTGGTGCTGGAGCCTATCCCAGTCGTCTTCGGGCAGTAGGCGGGGGACACCCTGAACCGGTTGCCAGCCAATCGCAGGGCACACAGAGACAAACAACCATCCACGCTCACACGCACACCTAGGAACAATTTAGAGTGTTCAATCAGCCTGCCATGCATGTTTTTGGAATGTGGGAGGAAACTGGAGTACCCGGAGAAAACACACGCAGACCCAGGAAGAACATGCAAATGAATTAGTATGAGTATATGATGGTAGCTTTGAGTTCTCATTGCGTTTTGGTAGTTGAACAAATGCTCATTTTCAAGATCAATGAATAATCACTTTTAGTCATTGGGTTTTCGGTATAAAAAAAAGTTTTTGATTATTATTTTTGTCCATGATTGCCCAGCCTTACAACAGATGTGCTGGGGCTATGTGTTATTGCATTCTACATACAACAAGCTATAAACTGAACTCATGTGCATTGCTAAGTCGTGTGTAGTGTAATATTATTGACCTGAGCTGTTATATTTTTTGAGGCTAGAAAGAAATGGTCGATGTGAAATTGCAGAGAAGGCTCAAAGCCTTTAAGGTCTATATGACTAAGGATCTTTGAATATGTTGGGATTCCCTCTTCACTGAACAAGCAAGACATGTTGAACCAGAATCAACTGCTGAACAAAGAAAAGATCTTGAAGTCTAGCCAGTGTTGTAATACTTTGTACCTGTTGCTGATTCTCCCTCTGCAGATGTAATCTGGCCTGGATGTATCCTCTCGTCTCCTGGAAGGCTTGCCTCTGAGAAACCTCAGCAGGGTAGTGGGTGCAGATTCCAATGATGTTGGTGCACAGGAAAATAAGGACATTTGCACTCACCTGTAGAGAAGGTGGGGGGAGGTCATGTTTGAATGATGTAAAATTAACTGGTTACACTTTTACGATGCGCTGAGTTTTTTAACCCGTGTTTACTCCCATTGTAAATTGTAATCCGTTTCCGTTTCCATGATCTGTTTAATACAGTACTTTGTATTTTATTCAATAATTATTATTTGCTTAGTTTTTGAGTCTGCTGTCTGCTACCAGGTCGGTATTTCAGATCTGTTCTCACGTGCCTTAACTGGACAAATAAAGGTTAAAAAAAAGGTTAAATAAACAAATTCCCCTATGAGTGGTACAACGGATGGGGGGGAAAAAAGTCCTTCTTTTGAACTTTCAGTCATCTCTGCAAAGTCTTTCTAAGAATAGCTGTAAAACCCATGAGAATTTGTAGGCCATGAACATGAAACAATGTAAACAAAGATGGATTCATCTCGTTTGTGCTGAATTAGTTAATTACATGAAAAATAGATGAGCCGGTCAAAAACATACTGTGAAAATATGGTGCCATCGACTAATGAATGATGGTGATATAATAAGAACGAGCTAGATTGGATATTTGTCACGTGTGATATCATGTGGCCTGGTGTTCACGTTTCCATTGCATGGTGGGACTTGCTGTTGACCCAGCACTTCCTTTAAAAATCTTCATGTTTGCAGAGCGAACGTGACACTCCTCATGCGACAGGCTACTTTTGGACACTGACAAAAACAGGGGTGGACTGTAAGGAAGCAAGCTGGAGAACCGACATCCTGTATCAATCATTAATCAGAGGTGCTTCCACACTGGACTGGATCATATCAACTGAAAGCGAAAGTGGAAATAGGCCCGTGTAACTGCTTTCTTGCTCCAAAACATGGGAACTGAACTTGTCTTTTGTGTGAAAATAAAAACGAAAAGTTCTGTGAGAGGGTTTCACACTGACATCTCCTGGGTTGAGAGGGAAATACACAAAGCGCAAATGTGCAACACAAAAGCACAAGAAGAGCAAAACACGTAGACGATGAAAACCGATCTTACAAAATACTTTGAGAATAATCTCCAGCAATTTACTAAATTTTATTTTGTCAGGTGGTTGCACAAAATATCATCTGGATCCAGATACATTTTTTTAAGTCGATGTGCAGTATGTATTTTTAATAAATACATAGATCTGCATCCAGATGATCTTACTTTGTGCAACCACTCGACAAAATAGAATTTAGTAAATTCAGCTCAATATTTTTTTCTGTGTATATTTATTATTGGAAGCCACAGTTTAAACCTTTACACTGCACTTAATTATCTTTATTTAATTTTGTTTCATCTATCTGATTTTAGACATAAGAAAAGAAAAGAAAAGAAAATAAATAAATGAAAATATATTGTCCATGTAAGTTTAAAAAAATGCACTTCAATAAATGTTTAAAAACTGTTAAAAATTGAAATGTGTATGAATCGCGCTGCACTTCAAAGTTAAACACAACTCAACTGTACAAAAAAAAGTACTGTAGAGTCTGTACGCATTGCTACAACCCGCATTGGAATATGTTTGATTGTATTTCATGTTTTCTACACTGGTGATGATAAGCCGTGCAGAAAATGATGAAGAATAATATGTCCAACCCTCATTGCCATAATACCGGTACTCAGAGAAGAAGAATAAAAATAACAAGTGGTCAAAATGTGGACAAAGTATTTGTGGTCATAACTGTACAGAAATGAAAAATATTTGTGAAACAAAGATTGTAGCAGAACAGAATGGCACCTTAATAACTACCGAAGAAAAGGCATCACAAGAGAAACAGTGTGGAAAAAAGATGACGCAAGACAACGGGTGAGTGGAGAACGACAATGAGTAAAAAAAAAAAAAAGAAACTAAATGATGCGACTGAAAACAGACATCAAGTGGCAATAAGGAGGACAGGAAGGAAAAAGAAGTGTGTGAGTGAGTGATATCTCCAGCGGACAGATTTAGGCCGCAGTGACATGAGGCAGATGGCCCCGGGCGCTCACTTCTGTTTACATTTCACTCACTATTCAAGCAAAAACCAACCAGGAGACCCAAAAGTCTTGCATGGTGTTTGTCTGCAGGTACAGGTAAAATGGTCGAAAAGTGCACGGGTAAAGACTAAAAAAAGACAAAACCCTTTTCCTTAGGCTAAGCGCTATTTGATGCGATGAGATTCACGCCACATGCTTATCATACCCCATGTGGCTGAGCACACAAGCTGCTGCTAATTGCTTGCTTTTCTCAAGAGGGTAAGAGCTTGTAGCTTTGCAGAGTACACAGGAAGTGCCTGTGTTTACGCAACAGCACTCCGCCTCTCCAGGTGCTTAGCAGCGTTTACCTGCTACTTGTCTGTGCTGCCGCTGCAGGACCTGTGCACCTGCTCGTGTCTCCCGGACTCATTTGTAGCCACACGTCACTTTGGGGCAATGCCATTTTAATCACGCCTCCAGACCCATCATCATCTTCATGCATACAGTCAGCAAATGCCAAAAGGGTTATGTTTGTTTCACAAGGCGAAAATCAACCAGAAATCATAGGACATATGACATCCATATGACAAGATTGCACGACTGTCTGTGTCTTATTTGTTGTGTTGTATTATTTTGTTATTTTGACTTCAAGATGGCCCCGTGTGAGTGGCTGCCTTTACAGCAGCTCCTATATTTTGTTCTTCTACTTCTTCCTTTCATAACTTTGCTGCTGTGAATTGGGAATTTCTCCATTGTGAGACTAATAAAGGTTTTCTTATCTTATCTTATCTTATCATTCCCTGTCACAAAAGCAGGCGTTATTTCCACTGGGGCCAGCCGGGAAGCCGGATGACCAGTTAGGACAGGACTGCATCGTAATCCCTGCATATCAAAATGGCATTATGTAAGAGCTGTTCTCATCTAGACAGGACAGGCAGCATAGAAGAAATGTAGATTAAAATGTATTTTGTTTCACAAAAAGCCTACATCAGCTCATGCAAGATATTCAGGCTTCATCAATAAATTATCAACTTACAAAGAAGGGTGGGGGGGGGGCCCTCAAAATACTGTAATTATAGACTACTTTCTATTCCAACGGGCATCCTTTATTTGCAGTAACATGTGGAGTGCCTGGACACGTGCCTCTTTTCCTTTGATGCCCAAAGTGCCCTTTTGCTACTCACCGCCATTTAAAAAATAAATTTTTTTTTGCTTTATGCTTATTTGTTAAAATCTCTCTGTGGCTTTATATCGGTAAAATGTTGACTCAGCCCACCGAGCAAAATAAAGTATTCAACTAAAACTTCTTAGTGTGTGGATGTGAGAGGGACCAGGGCAGCATAAGCTGCGTAACGGGTCAGAAGTGTCAAAAAGGCAAATCAGGCAGTTGCAAACCTAATTATAGGGCCCTTTCTAATTAAACACCGTAAGATTCAAAATAAGTGGTTTCACTTCGCAGTTAGCGAGGCAAAATTTGCATTTTTGCGCCTCATCAAAATATGCCTTGAATAGCAAAACTGAGAGTCAATCGCTGAAACAACCGCCAAAAGAAAATAAAAGAACAAGAAAAAGAAGAACCGCCAAGGCGGTCCCAAAAAAGTCTTTGTTGGGCTCACGTCACCTACCACGGGGAGTCGGAGGTCGAGGGAAGCTCTGTGCCACTTATGCAGAAGCAGCAAGCTAACAAGTTCGGGAGGATACTTGACTTGGATAATGGATGCTTGGATAGATGTTGCAAACTTTCATTATTTTATTTCTGATGGAAGGCCTCAATGTCCCAAGCTCAGCAGCTGTTCTTTCTACACTGCGCAGAGTTCCTCATGAGATGCATGTCCACATAACGCAGCAATAGGTGCTCTTCAGCCCTGCTTCACAGTACTTGGCAAAAAAAAAAAGCAAAATGAGGTTGAAGGATGTGCACTTTGCACTTAGGAAAATACTTCCGTCTGTTGCATCTGCAAGGATAAATCAGTCACCCTGTTTATCTTAAGAGACCTGCGTTACATCTTCTATGATGTCATCTTGGAAACTGGATTTATGTAGCCGAGTCATGAGAGCAACTCTCCTGCATGAGGGAGGGAGCTGCGATATGCTGATCTGAATTATAATTCCCATTTGCTCCCCGCATGCGTCTCTTTCGCATTCCTGTGCGAGGTTCTGCAGAGTGTTGGTCCGAGACTCACACCCACGAAAACTGTGAATTATCATGGAGGCTGCACAGCGTTCACTTAGCAACTGTCACCCACATTCCACAGCTTTCCTCTAAAGACCTGCAGCACCCCCGCCAGGGTTCAAGGCCGGTGCAGCACAGCGACCATCCAAGGAGAAGGGAGGACTTGCAAGGCCTGATTCAAGCAGCATTCCTCAGTGTTGAACATACTGTATGCTCATAAACGTTCAGACTGATTCACTACTTGGTTGCAAACAAATGTTTCCGATGATGTTAAAATAGCCAACCAGTCATCAGTGTAATAAAGAGGAACATGGTCGCAAGAATTCTGTGCTCCCTTTTGTTTGATTGCGAATAGGGATGTCCGAAACTACTTTTTTCCAGATATCAGTACGAGGAATCACTCTTTGATTACTCTTAGATACTGAGTGCCAATAGCCATCGTACTTTTGATATACAAAATTTCATTTTACATACTGAGAAAAAAAATGTGATCAAAGACATTTTTTTTCTGACACAGATGAGGATTCATCAATGTGTCAAACTGCCGCAGTGAAGCACCAGCTACCGCAGAGGAGCACTTCAAGTCATATTTATTTTTTTGCTTTAGGTATCCGTGGTTGGTATCGCCAGCATCCACGAGGCCCCGATTATCTTCAAATAATGCCGGTATCAACCCGATATGACGGACTGCTGGACCTCGGTTTACAATCTTGCTAGTAGTTTGATACGCGCTAACTACCCCTTGAACAGAGGAACTACGCAGCTGCTAAAAAAACTCATCCCGAGCAATAAACTCACAATCGATCCAGCAGCACTTGTCTGCACCTCTGCCTCTGAATCTTTTTGGCACTGGCCATGACACAAATGAAAATAGAAGCATGTTGCAATCCCGTTAAATGAAGTGTGTGTACGGACACAGACAAGAGTGAAGTTTAACAGCAACAAGAAAGCAGTGTGAGGAGTCAAGTCGTAACTTTGTCCACATAGTGTGAGCACCTGAAACACTGAACTCATACGGTCACAAATTAAAATCAACACTGCTAAAATCTGATTCTGTAACGTATGCCAAACTTTAGTCAACTAGCAACCATGATTTACAAACAGCATCAAGCCTGCCTTTCCTCCCTTAGTGCCTAACAACTGAAAATGAATGCAGTAGTGAAATAATCGCAGCATTGACTCAGACTGTGTAAAAAGTGTACTCAAAGTCACCATAGCATTATAAATGCCACAACAATGGACACAATCTTAGGGATTGATTCTCTTCATGTGACTGCATAGAACTGCGAGGAGGAAAATATTGTGTCCAAAGGCGGCTAAAGTATAAAAGCAGCAATGGCTCCAAACGTGTATTCAGAAATGTCTAACAGTGTTTATGGTCAACTTTCTACCTTAAAATACATTTTAAAAAGTGAGCAAAGTGAAGTGAAGCTTGTAGAATTGTGGTGGAATAACAAATTTGGCTCAAGCTGCTGGACTTTGAGCTGACCGCAACGGTGTTACAGTCTTGCTACAATGTGGAGCAGCACAGAGCTGCAAATATTGGCTCGTGTTCCGTACTGCTTGTTCTTCAGAACTGGAAACTGTCACATACTGTTCAGAAATATAATTCATGCTGACATGTCAAAATGTGTGAAGAGAACAGAATTGTGACTTTGTGACCGGGCTTCATTGACTGATGGCTCGGAGAAGCATCTGGACTTCTTTTGAACATTAGCATTAGATCAGGCCATGTATAACACACCGTAGGAGTCCCAAATAATGATGTGCGGGGTTGAGCAGGTTACACCTGATCTTTGCTTGAGAGGTTACTTCATCCAATATCCTTTCATTTCATTCATTGGATCCCCCGCCTCCTCCCAGGTAAACTTGTGCTCGGTGTCACATGATCCTTTGTGAGAGAGTGTGCGCTCCGTGCCAAGCATCTACTGAGTTTTGTGTACTCAGCCCCGGCCTCGTGTCTCCATACGGCGCTCACTGGCCTTATCACAAATGACCAGAACAACACTCGATAACGAGTCAAGCCCCGCCTTCACAGTGACTCTGCAGTTACAGGCGGATCTGTGCATGCTTCAGCCAAGAGGACTTTACAACGGTTCTGATCGCCTATATCGGATTGGCCGATATTTAGCATTTTACGACCTCATTGATCAGATCAGTAAATTGAGTCATTACACCCACACTGTTTCCTACGTATACATGTACCTGTGGCGGGCCACCACAGATGAATTTCAACCGCCACTGATGGATTTTGCCGTTACCCGTCAATATCTCAGCAACATATGAACTTTCTTTCGCTGCACGGAGACACTGCTCAGCTCCTTGTGCGCGTCTGCTCATCAATACCTGTACCACTTGCCTTTCTGGTACAATACTGCAATTACAGTGCTTCAAACAAAGTATCAAAAGTATCATGATGAAAGTTTGACAATGGAATTTAGTGAGGTCAGAGGCCTGAACATTTTGACGGTATCGATTCCCCCCACCGCATTGCAGTTGGCACCATGTCACGTCTTATCACACTTGGTGCTATTCTTGTTGTATTTGGGTTTGTTTTTGCTTAGAAACGCCATTCCAAAGTCGGGCAAAGCTTATGTACAGTCGTCAGGATGTTTAGCGAAAAGACTACCTCTCCTCTCTCATGAACACTTTGAGACAGTAATTCATGCCTCTGTCACATCCCGGCTCGATTACTGCAATGCCCTTTACTTTGGAGTCAGCCAGTCCTCCATTAAGCGCCTTCAGCTGGTCCAGAATGCCGCTGCTCGCCTCTTGACTGGTACTCGTAAGAGGGAGCACATAACTCCTACTCTGGCAACACTTCACTGGCTCTCGATACATTTTAGAGTTCTTTTTAAGATCCTATAATTTGTTTTCAAATGTTTAAATGGCCTCGCGCCACCTTACGTCTCTGAGCTCATCCGCCCCTACACACCTGCACCTCAGGTCTGCGGACTCGACATTATTAGAAGTACCAAGAACTAAGCGGAGGCTCAGAGGGGATCGAGCCTTTTCTGTTGCTGGTCCCTCTCTCTGGAATGACCTCCCACTGAACATTCGGCAAGCCTCCTCGCTGCCCATCTTCAAAACCCGCCTCAAAACTCACTTGTATTCTTTGGCATTCGACTCAGCATGACTTAGATTTGTTCTTGGTTTTACTGTCTGGTGCTTTCTACCATCTTTATTACCGATTTGTCTTACTGTTTATTGTGCATGTTAAATTGCTCCATGTACAACACTTTGTATGCAGCGATGGCTGTTTGAAAGTGCTCTATAAATACAGTTGACTTGACTTGACTTGACTACGACAAAAAGAGAAACAACCACGAGCATGTAGATTGATTCCCTCGTGTATTTATATTGAAGAGTGTAACTGTTCACTCAATTGTCCACAATTATACAGTTGTGCAAATTATCTTTGTGGAACAAATGACGAGATATTTGCAAATGTTGAGTCCCATGTCCACCATCAATACAGCATATGACTTCTATAGGCAGCAGACCTTGGCAAACACGGCCCAGGGCCACATGCAATCCTGTCACAATCTCTCACCGGACCGCAACAGTGACCATGACGTCAAAGTCAATTGTAAAATATGCCGTGTTTCATTTTGAAAGCTGTGCTTTTCACGTGCATACCGTGGACGCCAGTACTTTGTACAAGCAAGGGCGCAAACAGCAACTACCACTTGTGTCTCAAGTGTTGCCAACTTATATTTAGCAACATTTCCGAACCCTCCAGCGACTATTTTTCCAAAAAAGAGAAGAGCAATAAAGAGAGATGTGGTCCTCGTGTTAACAACATTCTTATTCCCTGCACGGTGGACGTAAGAGCACCAAGCGAATGCGGATTGATTATACTGGACGTGAATACACAGTTTCATATCAGCAAAGTCTTTTTCCTTTTCATATGAGAATGTGTCCTCGTCAGCTCTGCTTCTGTAGATTTGAGCAAGGACATGCTGGGGGTCCTGGTGGTGTCAAACTCCTCACCACACATTTCACTTGGCAGTCATGCAAGTGTGACTTCTGTGGAGAGAGTGTGACTACGAAAGTGTTCCATCACCGGACTTGTCAATGTGCTTTCATTTAAAGAACTGCAAAATCTAGAGAAAACCGGTTGAAACAGAACCGAAATGCCTCTTGACATGCCTTGACTTGGCCTCGTTCCCAATTGAATCCTCTGTAATCTTCGATCACGTTATAATGTACTGTACTGCGCTGGAATCAGTACAGTATTCAGAATTGTTATTAAACCACAAGCTCCTGAAAACAGCATTTCAAGTCAAGACAACGGTTGTATTTGAAAGGTTTTGTCAGTATTGAGGCCAAAACACGAGCCTGCTTCAGATTAGTTCCGACTTAACGAGACCACATCCGACGTGTCGTTCACTCCTTGACTCCTGACAACCCCCCCCCACCCCCCGCCCCCGCTCATATGACCCATGGTTAATTATGGACCGTCTCATTACGACAACAGTGGGAGTGGCAAAGCAGCAGACTAGTCTGAGCCCTCAGTCACATGTCCTTGGCCTGCTGTATTCAAAGTGAAAAGCGGGAATACATTTTCAAAACATATTTTCTTCTTTTCTTTCTTTATTGTTGGCGACCAGGGGGAATTGAAGTGATGATTACCAAACTGTACACCAGTAGAATGAACTGGGTCTTTGCAGCTTGAGTCATACCTGTTTCCATGGCAACCACTGGACCAACTAAGCGCAAGCACAGAGGGAGACACTTAGCAATGCTGTTTATTCCCCATCATTCTCAGAAGTGATGCTGAGCTGGGACTTCATTTCCAGACTTCTTGTTGGCTCAGTGACTAGCAGCCGTGGTATGTGCGTGAGTGAGTGTGCATGTGTGTGAGTATATGTACGGGGGTGGGGGGTATAGAGAGTGAATAACTAGGTATGCAGTCGTATATTAGGTGTATATTATACATAGGATAGAATAGGGTATACAGTATATCTATATACTGTATAAACACACACACACACACGCACACACACACATAGCTACAGATATGGGTGTGTGCACCTATCCGTGTCCATATAAAGGCAAACGTAAAAAAAAAAAAAATTTAATGTAAGTTTGAAGAAACAGTTCACATAATGCATTTTGTAGAGACTGCGTTTTCTCCACTTTGACTTCTACGAGTCAAGACAAGCTGTGAGCGAAGTGTTTTTTGTAAATGTGACGGGTCTCCTAGTTAAAATGCTGCTGCCACGTTACGCTCACAAATTATTTATCAAGGAGCCAGTGGAGGAATCGAGTGTGTTTCTCCGGTGATCGCTGAGGCCTCCCGCCCTCCTTGGTGCACGGCACTTTATTGTATCGCTGCATCTTTGCGCAGGTGATCACAGATTGACAATTGCTCGCCTGGGATCTAAGTCTCCCATCGATGCATAATGCACACGGGAACATTTCAACAAAACTTGCATCTGTGAGACTGTGAACAGCTGATGGGATTGACGCAGTTTAAAACGGAGTGATTGACAGCCATTCGATCCTGTTGATTGTTTAACTCAGCAAACAACCTTATGGAGAGTTTTATGCAACAGTGTTTTATATTTGCGCATTTCAACCAAGTGCAACTTTATTTTAAATCCCTTAGATTTTGCTGCCAACTCATTTAATGTTCAGTTTGATTAGTGTCCATCAAATTAGAATTTTCTCGAAAGGGTAGAAAAACCTGGTGCGTTATTTGGTGATATGCAGCACGGCTGCTGCATCGATGTGCTCTTTCTACACTCATACTTGTGCAACATTTGGCCAAGAATTGGAAACACCTTGATGAGATAGATCATTGATATTGGTTGCAAACAGTGTACCTCGAGGATTCCTTTTGTGTCCTGTCCTCGTTGGTGTCTATTGAAATGTTATTGTGTGATTTTCACATCACTTACCGGCCACATGCACACTCTAACAACCAATTCAACCAAACACTCAAATTCTCAAGAAGAATTGTAATCTTAAATCACATCTCTACACAAATAAATAGCCATGTTGTTTTTCAAGAGTGTGTGCGTATGTGTGTGTGTGTGTGTGTGTGGCTGGTTGGGTGTGTAAAGACTGCACAACTCTGGCTAATTTGTTTCAGCTGTGAGGTCTGAGGATCCAAAACACGAGCAGAATGATGAACTTGATACATCGATGTTACAAGCTGTTGCACATTTTGAAAAGCCTTCCACAATTAATAAAACGGTTCAAAACTCCACAATTAAGTGGAGCGGGTACACAAAACAACAAGACACGCAATGATAAAAACAAAGTACCGGTAACTGAAGCGGATGACATTACAGCTCAGCAGCAGATGGGTTTGACTGTTTATAGGAATGTAGGAAGTTCCATTTCAAGGGCCGAACATGTAACGCCAGTCATAAATCTAAAAATGCTGTCACATTATCTCCAACAGCCAGTTCACACTTGTATCGCAGATAAATATTCCAGGACACACTGTCACTGTGATCATTCCAGGTTTTTTGATCCGCGGCTATTTTTAACTCTCCACAGTTATGCCTTCTGTCTAATTTATGAGACAAGTCAAATAGATGTGGATGAAATTCTTGAGAAGTGTCTAGTACGGCCAAAGGACTAAACTATTTTCTCGTCAGATGATCCATGCATTGATCTGTGGATGCCCCGACCTCCCAGATGGTTGCCACTGTGAGATGAACTTTGCATTTGCTTAGCCAAAACTCTGAACCACAAGCAACATGAACAAGGCTTGCCTTCACGGATATCCTTTTGTTTAATCTGCAGAAAGCAAAAATGAAAAATGAGGATCCACACTTGCTGTATCTGGAACCTTCACCACTGACAAAAACCCAGTGGGGTTAATGAGTGAGCGGAGAAAGAGGAAATACACACAAGCGAGAAGCCGTGATTAATGACACAGTAAAACTGTGCCTCATAGTACACAGGCGACGTTCGGAATACACCTAGCATCGCTGAGCCGCAAGTTATCTCACAGCATTCATTCTCGTGACGAAGGCAAACGTTGTTGAAGCGGGTGATGGATTGCACTACCGTATAATGTGTGCCGGATGCGTACGCTCTAATCGCAGAGTTCCCATGAACGTACTACACATGGCTTTCCTTCATTTAATGGCTGCAAAACAGCACAGTTAAGTCTTGTACGGTATTCATTTCTTTTTTTCTTTTTTTTTTTATAAAGTAGGGAAGAATGAGTACTGAAATCAGGTTTCGCTATCGGGGCGATATCGGCCTTATTTCAATGTATCGGCTACTCACAACAATGTCTGCTACTCTCCTGTGGCCGTTTTACTGTCAGAAACTAAATGGCATGCAGGCTAAAAGAAGTGAACTCCATCCAGGTCAATCATCTCATTTGCCCATTAAGATGCAATTTCTGTAAGCAGATGTATCTTTACAAGGTTTTTATTCATGCTTAACGTGCATTATTAGTGTACTGCTACCAACATTATACGTTTAGTTGCTAACTCGATTTGGTGATTTGGTTCATATGATGACTTTATCCATTACGATATTTCATGCATGTTCATGCATGTTGCACTTGTTTCACACATTTAACTGCTTTACTTGACTGAGAAAAATCAAATATCATTCACTGCATTAATAAGGCCTCTTTTTTTCTGAATTCAGTACAGGCGACATAATGCTTTGACTTGTTCTTGTGTAGTATTCAGGGTGCTATACTCCCCTAATTTTTTTTATACTCTTATGTACCTATGTTTTGTAGTACAAGAGTTGGATTTTATTACATTTCATGTTTGATCCATTTCATACTTTTATTGTTTTGGACAGGTAAAAAGAAACTTTAATAATCAATATCAGCTGATATGATCAATTTTTTTAGCATCCCTATTTTCCAACTTCAGAGTGTGATGCTCAACAGTTAACAAATGAACCTGTATCATTTTACACCATTTATTTTGGACAAAGATTTGTCAGTTTAATGTTGCGCTTTTGTTAACTTATTCCAAATGAGTCCTTAATTCAGAGTTAACTGTGTTTTATTTTGCACTTCAATTTTCTAAATGCAGAGTGACCGTTCCGCCTTTTGTCAGAAACAAACAAAAATTCATTTCTTTGAAATGATCTGTCATTGGTTTTAAAGAAATGTTCTGTATCGAAAGTACAGTGGCATCGGTTACTTGTTATCATCGAGCACTCGTTGGTCGAGTACAGTACATGTGATGGTATCGGTCTAAAAACAAAAAGTAGTCTTGAACATCCCTATAGAACAGACAAAGATCAGAATGCGAGTGGCCACCATACTATAATCCCCCACCACACTTTCCTCGCTGTTGTCGTTCTCACCACCGCGGCCCTTCCCTTTGGGGAAGTGAACAAAGCATCTCTTGTGTGTCGACACAGAGACCCGAGTGACCCTGCTTAATATCAGAGTACTCTCCCACTGGCAAGCACAGAGGCGTCCAGCCGAGGCAGCTTGACTCGCCCCGCTGACCTTCAGCGAGCCCCCAGGCCCTTGGCATGACGCACAAACAACACACTGTCCGAACAGAGACATTCAGTACATGTCAGTTTGTGGATGTGTCGTGGTGACAAACATGGCAGACATTTGACCATAACGTCTGCTCACACATTCAATTATCCCATCCGAAATACCGAGGGGACATTTGAAATAGACTTAATAAATGAAGGAAATGGAATAAGTCATAGAAAAATAATGGGATAGATATAATATGTCATGTTCTGTGCATCTACGGTCATAAAAAAATAAAATAAAGCATTGATCGCAACTAAGAGGACATTTTCAGAAAAAAGGATATTCCATTTGGATTTCAAATTGGCGGTGCCAAAATAATACAAATGTGAATTCATTAGGATTCATTTGCGAGTTTGGTCTGTCACATCTGCCAGAAAATCTGCAAAAGTTGTAATTATTGTATTCCAAAGTAAAATCAGATGTTGCCGATGGTTGCAAGTGTCTTGTTTTGAAAAAAAAAAAGCACAAACATAAGCCATCTGCTTTAATGAATGACTACATAAGTCTGAGAATATTTATTGGGGAGAGGCTGCAATTCCAAGGATTTGGACAATTTCATGTGTGAGAAGCCCTCTAAAACAATTCAACAATTGTCAAAAATAATTCTTGATTGATTTCATAATCGATTATTGTTCGATTAACCGATTAATCGCTGCACTGCTAGATTATATATATTTTTAAGATATTCATTCTTTTTTTTTCATACCGTACTTTCCAATTTTGCATATTTTTCCAGACCTGAACATTTACAAAATCCAATTCCATATTCGTCCATACTTATGTCGGATCCCTGGCTACTGATAGTCACATTACAATAAGATCCAAAACGTATTCGTACTTGAACTACTACAATAGCAGAGACTGTGTTTCTTCCAAAATGTCATTCCATCATTACATGTGCAACAACTTAGATTATCTGTATTTAACTTCTAAGAACAGCACATTGTTCCCGTTAAACATTCTTTGAGTGTGCGTTTCTTGTTTATCCCAAATGCTCTTGGGCATATTTGTTTTGAAGTTTTTCTTCCAACACTGCATACTCACAGAGACCCATTGTGTTCCACCCTCCCAAAATCAAACAGCCCAGACTTTAGTGACTGTCTGATTAACAAGCTGGATCATCTCGGAGCCAAAAGGCATAGTTCCCTCCAAATTAACACGAATGCCGCTTTGTCTCCAGAGGATGTTTGTCAAATTAGATTTGAGTCGAGTCTTAGGCAAACCACAACTTTGAAACTTTTGGTCACACGTTCCAAGCCAACCCGAAAAGAAAGCAACATTGCAGTAAAGGTCTAAGTGGGAACTGTTATTAATTGCGATGCGAATTTGACTACATCATCCGATCCTTTACGGGAACCAATTATTAAATTGATGATCAATGAATCGCTTGATTGATGTTATCAGTCTCGCTCTGAATGTTCTGCACATCATAGTGTGATGCCAGAGTTGTACTGAGAAAACCATTTCTTCTTGAATGAGAAACTCCCATCGGCGCTATGTTGTTATCAATCAACACAACTCAATCAATAGCGCCTCTGCTGGTTATGTCCATGTAGTGCGTTTTTTTTTTTTTTTAATGAAAGAAGAGAGTCTAATCTTTCATTTTGATGCTGTGTTTACATAGTCATAATACACAATATTTTGCGAGCTATGAAACATGAGAATTGGCTCATAGGTTCTCGGTTGAAAGCATTGACAAAAATGCTGAAACTGAAAGGTTTGCCAACACAACTGTCAAGTTATTTTTCTGCCCTGGTTAGCATATATCAGGGGTGCGCATTACGTCGATCGTGATCAACGAGTAGATCGTGGAGTGGTCCCGAGTCAATCACGATAGGTGTAGAGGAGAAAAAAAACAAAAAAAACAAACAGCAAAAACATTTTTGTTTCTTTGTGCATGTTAGTAATATGTTTTTTGTGTTAATGTACACTACACCCCAATCATCCTATCAGTCTCATTTTCACAAAAAATATTCAAAAAATAAAATAAAATAAAATAAAGCAGGTAAATCTTTCACCTACGGTGTCGCGTGACCTGTGTCACCGGAAGTTGTTAGCGCTCAGCAGTCTGCAATTGCAGCTTGTGATCAGAGCTGTTGCACTGTATCTTTTATCGTTATCATTATTCTCATTCAGAGTTTGTTTCGTGTACAATTCACTGAGGGCACGGGCAAAGAATACGAATCAAGAGGGCCGAGGGAAGCACTTTAAAACGGTACGTGTGAGCTACGATAGCTAACAGGCTGCAAAAGTGCGTCGCATGCCTCCGTGTCAGGCTGTTGCTCATCACGGCGTGCGTGTGTATGTGCGTGCCCGGTAACGGGTCGATCGCGGGAGGTTGGTTGATCGAAAAGTCGATCTTCAGTCCAAAAAGTTTGGACACCCCTGACATATGCCAACCCTGATGAGAAAAGCGAGCAGCGTAACCAGTCCGGTGTCAAGCTTTCTTACCTGTTTCCAAAGGAACCTGTCCTCCTGGTTGATCTGCCAGGTGGTCACCAAGTGTATGATGGACAGTACAGCTCCGCTAAACACCGCCGCCCTCATCCTTACAGGCAAGAGGGTGTAGATGATGTAAATGAAGAACACAGACCACCAGATGCCCTCTGAAGCGCTCCGGGGTGCCACCATGAGCACCCCAAACACTTGGACTGACACCAAGACGCCGATGACCAGGTAACTGACCATCCACATGTAGTCCTGGTGGAAGCCGTTGCGGTTGCACACCACCATAAGCGCCATGAAGAGCGCCATTGCCACCGACAAGGCGGATGAATAGGCCACGTGAGGGGGTGCATGGACACAGTGGAAGGTCAGCATGATGCCGCACACAATCACGAGGACCCCCATCAACATGGTCAAAGAGCTCTGGTTGAGCCTGAAGAAGTATCTCTGGTAAAGACGTTCCAGTTTGCGGGACTGGAACTTTTTCGATTGGAATACTCGCACCACCCTGAGCCAACAGTCGGCGGCTGTCACGACGCCAGCTGCGCCGCTGGCGCTGTCGTCTCCCATGTCGCCGCCGCCTCCATTGCACCCGCCTTTCCTGCCCTTCAGCTCGCCGTCCTCAAAGTCCAAGTCCACCGATTTCAGCCCCACCCCTTCCCTATGGGGCCCGGCCCTTTTTCCGTAGTGGTCTTCCTGCCATCCACAACGGGCTCCAAAGTTGCCCCCGCCTCCCACGGCCCCCGCCATCCCTCCACGATGGTGCTGGTGGAGGGGGGCGCCGGAGGGAGGCTCCATCGCATCTGGATCCCGCAGACAGCTCATGTAACGTGGGTTGCACAGAGATGAGCCTCCCCTCCGTTTGGATTTCTTGCCATTGCGCTCCCCCCACGCGGTCTTACGGTCATCCACTCTGGCGACTAGAAAACCACTGAACCAGGACATTCTGCGTGAAGACGGCGATACAAAAAGATCAAAGACAAATAAGTACGATTCAAATGCATTCCCGATTGCGTTGGTATCTTACCTGTTGGGGTTCTGGTACATGTCCCCGCCCTTTCGCTCGCAGCTGTCTCACTCATTTATACGAAGTCACACACTGCAGGGCGGCACAAGGGGAGTGACTTGATGGGGTCAAAATGTGCGCCACAAAGCTCCGGGTCTCTAAGTGTGCCCGAGATGCTGATCAAGCCACAAAACTTTGCGAGAAGACCCTTCTCCACGGCTTTCTCTGGGTCTAAAGGAGAAATTGAAATATAGATAGAAAGAGAGCAAGACTTACTTGAGAATTGAAGATCTGTGATGACACATGAGCAACAAATCAGAGCTGAGAAGATCAGATGTGGGCAAGCCTACTTCTTTATTTACTGGACAGTTGGCCTCCGCTGGGGAATGGGACCAGCCCGGCACACAAATAGCCAAAATTTATATATAATGGACACCCAATGCAATGGGAATAAAATAATAATGATTACATCCTAAAATTTCATCCTAAAATGAGGATAAACAGTGAATATCGAGCCGAGCCACCACTGGAACCAAGCCTAAAACCGCAGTCATCTTGGCATTTATCATGCACATTTGCAAGTAGCAATGATGTTAAGCAGATGTAGCATCATAACTTCCTAATTCTCATTTTCGTCTTCATTATTCACAAGGAAGCAATTTGTTCATTTGGTGTCTTGCATACCTGCAGAAACACTCAAGACTATCAAATAGTTCACTCTGTTAGTTTAGATTGTTCTACTGTACATCTTTTGCACTGTTAGCCAAAAATTGGTGCTGCTTACTGGTAATACCATCCATCAGCCAAAATTTGTTTCAACATTTTTCCATCTTCATCTTTCTCGTTAAAAAAAATTATATGTTAATACAAAGTTGAACTACTCTCAAAATTTTTTTAGTTTTCAATACAGATGCTTTGAAACTGGCAATACCAAACTTTTTTTTGAAATTGTGAAAATCGAAATTTTTAGAGTTGGTTTCATTTTACTCTGACAATAGAAAAAAATAACATCATTGGAATATACAAAAACTGTCACTCCTTCATTTTATGTTACATTTGAACACAGATTCGTGAGAGAAATAATTGGGGTCACCCAGAACAGATGATTACTTCGGTACATTTTAGATCAGGGGTGCCCATTACCTCGATCTCGATCGACTGGTAGATCGCGGACTGGTCCCAAGTCGATCGCGAGGGGTATAGAGGAGAAAAAAACTAACAAACAACCATTTGTGTGTATTTGTGCACGTTAGTAATATATTTTTTTGTGTTAATGTACACTGCACCCTAATCATTCAGCATGGCGCCTTTGATCCACTGTGAAAAGGACACTTTGATTGGCTCCTCTTTCATCTATTACTTCTTCAAACAACAAAGTGTATGCAGGAAAAGTGGTTAAGATTGCACGACTGTCCGTGTCTTATGTGTTGTGTTGCATTATTTTGTCATTTTATGTTCACTGTTCTTTTGATGGCGGCGCGGGCACCCGCAGCGGCTCCTCTTGTTGTCTGTTTAAGAAGGAAGAAATTTAATCTGTGCTGTATGTTGCACATACAGCGCATTTGACAATAAAGTTGTACTTGACTTGACTTGCTCGTGCGCGGTAACGGGTCGATCGCGGGAGGTTGGTTGATCGAAAAGTCGATCTTCGGTCCAAAAAGTTTGCCCATCCCTGTTTGAGATGAACCGACGCATTGTGATCCTTTGCAAAAAAAGATACGCCTTTGGCTAATGCATTTTGAGAGAACAACTGTACTTTGCACTTGAAGTCTGTTATCACAACTAATGATAAAGAAGAGTAATAAATGCATATAAATGCCACTAGACAACAGGACTCTGTCAAGATGAATATCGCAGTAGTCGATAATGTTCAGCATGGCTGGATATGAGGGCCCTGCAGCACATCCTTAAAATCACAAAAGCTCCAGTCTGCTAAAACGACTCTGTGACTGGGAGTCTCGTTTCTAGTGTCTCGGTGACAAAAAAAATATTGGTGGATCAGCATACTAATCGGACTGCACATGTACACTGGCCAGTCAACCATTTAGTCCAACTAGTAAAACAACACATTAATGCTGTGTATGGTGGATTTAAAGAAGAATGAGACAAAATGACAATTGAAACTTAAGTGTGTTCCATGATTATCTGTTAAATTAATTTAAGAGTGAATTCACTGTGCACTGACGGAGAAAACATCTGTCGGTCTTAGCACCTACAGTAGATGGCTGATGTTATCAGGCCTGCAGACCTGCATTTTGAACCGGAAGGAGCATGCTGCGTTGATGAAGCAAAAATAGCATTTCCTCGCTCCATCTTGCCTGCCTGCGCCTTCTCTGGCACGTCCAATGCCTCCTCCTCCTCTTCCCCATCGACCAGATTCAAGGAGACACCCCCTCCCCTTCCATCTACCCAGGCTTCGTCCCTCCTCTCCCCTGCACAAGGTCGACTGGCGTGGACCCACTCGCGTCGCGGTGGTCGCTGTGTGCGTGGAGCTCGCTTGGGAGGTGGACGGGTGGGGGATAAGGGAGGGCGTGGGACTGACTATTCCTACAGGGACCATTTTTCACGGGACTGCCGCTACATTGATGCTAATTCCCTTACCCCTTACACACACACACACACACACACACACACACAAAGTCATTCATCAAGCAGCTTGCTCCATTTTCGACGTGATGCCCAAGCCAGGCTGCGCATCTTTTGCTGCCGTCCAGATGTTCCAAATAATCACGCGATCTGCGGGGAAATTAATGTCTCATTCTGTTCGGACGCGTTCAAGTCTAACACACGAATGATGTGATGTAAATGCAAGAGAGAGAAAAGGCCACGCGCAGGCCGTGTTGTGCGGGACTGCATTCAGACAGCGTCGGCTTCTTGTTACATAACAGCATGGCCTATGTGACAACCATAGCGGTGACCGTTGGTCCAGCGGGTGGACCGACACAGAGACGCCGCGCGCAGACATTTAGCCTCTTCGATTCAGTAGAATGCATCAGTATTCTCCTCCATATTACTGACAGCGACACATGCAATTGCTGCTGCACATTCCTCAGCATCAATTCGTTGCAATTGATTGTCTACAAACTGCACTGGAAGCGACGTCCAGTGAGGTGTTTTTTGACTCGTGTGTTGTTCAAAATCTCAAATCTGCAGGCGCGCGTCTGTGATGAGTGACAACGAGAAATACAACAGCCCGAACGGCCACGCAGATGGCGTTGACGTTGTTCTTAGCGTCTGAGTGAAAAACATGCACCGGTCGCGTCTCCTTTGCCAACAAGCAGCAGAAGAATGGCGGCCTCCAGCTATGTCATTCACTCCACTTTGACGGAGAGTCGCCAGGCGGCTAGGTACAACCAGCTTCGGGGACGTGTGCGTGCGTGTTGGACACTCTGTATTACACGCGTCGGTCTGTCATGGTGTGTGCAAAGCGGCGGCTCACTTGAGAGTAAGACGCGGACTCACCGTGATCATCTCCGCGACCGCAGCGGACAAGCCGATCCGGCGAAAAAGTGGCAGTGGACGTCCGGGGTGGAAGACCGTTGGTGGGGCTAGCTGCCCACGGATGGTGCCGCTGAAGTGGTCACCCTGTGGTGCGCCTCCCGGAATCGTCTTGCTCCACTCCCTTGCATCTCCTCCCCCCTGACCCTCTCCGGCTCCGAGCACGACTGTCAAGACGACGGAGGTAACACGAGGGAGATCATATCTCACTTCCGGTGGGGTTTTTTTAAAATAAAACTAGCGTGCTGTTTCATGACACTGTCATCTCGTCTGTCCGTCGCTAACATTGAGTTAATTTCGTAGGAATAATCACAATAATAATTAAACAAAAGTGTACTATTTAACACAGCAATATATTTATGATAGTTATATATTCAGGAATAATGTTTAATATTTATGAGTTGAAGGGGTAGGTTCGGCCTCAGGTACAATTTTTCCTTAAATTGGAAACTAAGACGAATTGGTAAATCCGTGTTGTGCAAGCAAACCTCCAAACAAAAATGAAAAAATGTCTCAAAAACCTGACGTGCTCAAAAAAAGGGTAACGTCATTTTGAAAACTGGTGTCAAAATACAGATGGCTTGTGAGGGTTGGCGAATTTAGCGAATGGTGGGTTTTCACCAGGGTTTGTTAAAGGTTGCAAGAGGTTGCAAAGATGTTTGCCAACAGTTTTAACTGTCGCAAACGTGGTTTTTTTTTTAATTGTCAAAAAGAAATGTTAACATGTTCAAACTGCAAAATGTTTGTGGTCAAGCGTTTCTGTTCAGGCTTTCACAACAAAATGATTATAATTTTTATCTGGAATGAAAGCAGCAAACTTGTGCAATTTGATAAATAAATATCTGTCACAGCTGTCCGTATCTCTTCATTAAACATGACAAACATCAGTAGGCATGCTTCAAAATCACTTTTATTCACAAAATATGTAGCCTATGATGCATTGATGCTCTTTGAATGAAGAGGCAAATTGTCCCCTGCCACCCCCCATTTATGAATGTGTTTCAATGTTATTATAGTGAATAAAATTGATAAAATAACTAAAATTGAAATAAACATTTTTCTTAAGGAAATAAAATAAAATAAAAATGACTGAATTAAAAAGTGATCAGCTGAAATTACAGACCAAAGTCATAAAACAAAGTAAAACTAACTACTGTATACTAACCATAAAAAAAATTCGTTTTAGTCCTTGTTAATTACGTACATGAGATGTCATGGTAACATGTTTTTACTTTAGATATTGAGGTATTACTGTACAGAATGCAGCAGAAAAAAAGGTTGAACAGTCGTTTGGGAATCGTAATTTAACTGACTTTGTTATACAATACTTCGTAACCTTTTACAAAAAACTACTACATATCATCACTTTACTAAAATAATGACCCAAGTCATTTTCGAAATGTTTTCTTTTTTTTTTCTCAGAAAACACAGAAACCCCCAAAAAACAAACACTGATTACATTATATTTATTCATCATAGAATTTCAGAGGTGGAACTGAACTATCTGTTTAGCTAAGAATGGAACTCATTCCAGTCACATGGCCATCACATTGAGGAGATGTTTCAGGCAAATACATAAATAAATAAATAATTTAAAAAATATATCACAATTTTTTTTAAAACTTTATGTCAAAATACGACTAAGGCTACTAGGATGAAAAAGAATAGCAATGCCTAACTCTAAAAACTGTCTATCCATCTATCAATTTTCTAATCCACTCAAGGGTTGTGGGCATGCTGGAGCCCACCCCAGCTGTCTTTGGGCAATAGACGGGGTACACCCTGAACCGGTTGCCAGTCAATCCCAGGGCACACATAAGCAAACAATCATTCGCGATCACAATCACACCTAGGAGTTAATTGTATTTAAAGTACAAAAGTCAAAGCAAAATAAAAATGAATGATAATGAACAATCCGAAACTATTTATAACCCGTGTATGTTTCAGAAACTGTACTGTATAACGTTAAATTGTGGTAAATTTTGAACAAAATTATGTCAGGGATTGCACTAACGCTGTCATTAGAGAGTGTGATCTTATTTTGATTTGTTTGGTTTTTTTTAATAATATTGATGGAAGAAGGAAAATATTAAATTTCGCTGAGGTTTACAGCGCTTTATTAGACTTGACGTATTGAAACCTGTTATTTTGAAAATTAATTTCTCAAACATCCTGTGTAAGTAGGTCAAACTTTGGTTGTTTGGCGCAGCCGTCCTCAGCCACTCGGCTTTGCCCAGCGCGGTCCAATTTAGGATGGCGGCACTCTCTCTAGTGGTGAGAAAGGTGTCTGCAGGGATCCGTCACCACATGGGATGAGCCTTGGTAAATACCGTTTGTTTGAGTGTTCATTCGAAATCCTTGATATTCAGCATAAGGTCCTACTACTGTCTCCGCTTGAACTAGTACTGTACATTCACTAGTAAGACAATTCAGCACACTGTTGACTGTGTCTTATGACTAATGTTTTCTTTTGGCTTACTAGTGGGGCAACTACATACTCACTGGTGAGACATAACTGTGCAATAATATTGACAAAAGACCATTCACACTTGTGTATAATTTAAAGTCTTCAGTCATCCTAACTTGCATGTTTTTGGAAGGTGTTAAGCAGCCTAAATACCCGAAAAGAAAGCCCACACAAGCAAAAGTTGAACATGCAACGTCCTCAGAGGAAGGCCTGAGTTGAGATTCGAAGCCTGTACCTCAAGACTGTGAGGTCACCATGCTACCACGAGTATCCAGTATATATACTTGAAATATTCTTAAAATTGCACATTCTGTCTTGCACTAATTGAGGTGGGTCAATCGTTTAGAAAACAAAAAAAGCCAAAGAAAAAGTAAACGCAAATTGTTGACATCAGTCTTTCCACTGTTCTGATGTGACATCTTTCCACTTCACTGCTGAAATGAGTAGATGTGCGCTTAATGAGCATCAGCGCGTACATTTGCTGCAGTATTGTATTACCGAGACTGAAAACTAGTGGTGGGAGTAAGTCACATATGCGCAGGTCACAAGTAAGTCTCAAGTCGTAACCTTCAAGTCTAAAGCAATTCCCAAGTTACTGTGAATAAATATCAAGCAAGTCACGTTAAGTCATTGCTTGGTTCATGCAAGTTGTAAGCAGGCCTGGGAAGTAACGGAATGTATGTACCAGTCGTATATATTCAAGATACAGTACTCGAAAAATGGAACTGTAATCCATTACAGTTACAGAAAGAAAATGTATAATCCGATTACAGATGCATTTATCACAAATATGTTATCCTTTCAACCCTAGGCATAAATCACGTCATACAGTTCATATAGTGGAGTGACAATGAAACCTGTTTTCACTCATCATAACTCAACAAATCAATTACATTGATGATTGATGAAAAGTTTATTTATATCTCTAAAAATTAAGTGCATATGCATTTGCATCACAAAAAAAAAAACCTTAACTCATTCAGTACCAGCCAATTCTAGACCAAGTCTGAAAAGACGTTTAAAAACGTCTTTGGGAGTGAATGAGTTAAATGAACAACAATTTAAGAGTATTACAGTTCACATTGGAAGGAGTCCTGATGCTAAATTGCCCAATGTGCAGGGGTGAGTGGCCAACTGTCGTTTTTGCACTGACCATGTCAGGTCCTAGTCGGATGATGCAAGCTGCGTCGACCCTTGGCTTCACAGTTCACGCAGCTATCTTACCTGCGCCTGACAGATGAAGGTACAGTAAATGTTGTAGAATGTTGCGTCTCTTACCTTTGAGTTGCAAACCTTCCATGTGGCGATTGTCTTTTCCCCACTTCAAAAAGGCACTTCTTGAATTCATATTCGGCTTTAGAGTCTCCTCCATGACACTTGCTCAACAAGGCAGCTTCAGCCCTCACATTATAGCATACGTATCTTACTGGTGGCCGGGTAATTCGGTGTATGAAGCACACAGCACCATAAAAAATATCCTTGCTTTCAAAAACAAAAGGCACACTATATAAAAAGAGTGACTCACTTTATGACTTTCATTTCAAGTCAACGTTTTTCATACATACTACTACACTGTACATGGCCAACTGCAAGATCAGTACTTGTTGTTAATCTGCTGGGTTTGGACTCAAATACATCTGAACTGAAGGCAGCATTACCTCTACGGCTGGACTAAATAGTCACTTAGAGATATTGGTCGACAGGATTCCATAAGGACCTCACAAGTGGTCCTGGATTATTTTCCTCCGACAGCACTCATGGCAATTTTTCCAGATAGCAAAGAACCTGACGTTCGACCCCATTCCAGCAGTTTAAGGGAACTCCCAGGTAACCTTGGTTGGGATTGAGACCCAGTCAGATGACTGACATAAACTGAGGAGCAGTTTACAAAAAATCCATTGCCGACCGAACATTGCACCTCACTTGATCAGCAGCTGTAGGAATCAATCAGTGACGAGCAGTCGCCACATATGGGGGTATCTTCCAAGTTTCTGAGCTAACAGTTGGTGGAGCTGCAGTACTTTGTGATAAATAGTGCTAAACATGTGCCTTGTCTTCAAGCCTGTCCACTATATCTTCCACCTAACTCACACGACCATGTGTGATATTGAAGCTGGCCACGGCTAGAGACAGGCGGCCTTGTTGGCAGTCACTACAATCATAAACGATTCCAGCCAGCACAGAGTCGTCAACACAGTGGTTTGATACACCGGACTTATCAACCGTATTGGCCCGAATATAAGACGGTGTTTTTTGCATTGAAAATAAGACTGAAAAAGTGGGGGTCGTCTTATATTCGGGGTCTAGACATTATACCCATTCACGACGCTAGATGGCGCTTCCGGGTTGAGTGAACGCTGGCACGTCTGCCTGCCGCTGCTCACCCGCAAAACATTTTTTCGCGTTTTTTACGGTTTTACTGTCACCAATCCATTTTTGATCGTAAACCGTCATGATTGTTCTCAATCGCGCTGTCACAGCGTCCTACCTTTTCGGATCTCAGACGAGGTCCCGTGCCATCTCCACCCCTCTGTACCCCATGACGAGGGTTAACAGGGCCTTTGTCTGGGCCATACTAATTTGGACCATCCTGTCGCTCCTCCATCAACCTATGGAAGGACTACTACAGTACAGTACACCCTCTGGCTCTCCACCTCCAAATCACCCCGCATCATCTCTTACCGTAATATCAAAGACATCAACATTGACTCTCTCACTGCAAGGATCGCCACCCTGACTCCGGACATAGACTCCTCTCCTGATGTTTTGGTTTCCCAATACAACACGGCCCTCACCAACATTCTCAATATGCTCGCCCCTGTCAAGTCCCGCTCTGTCCTTTTCACTCGGTCTGCCCCCTGGTTCACCCCTCTTCTCCGTTCCATTAAATCCAAAACCCGGCAACTTGAAAGAATCTACCGAAAAACTAGTCTCACTGTTCACAAGGACATCTACACAGCTCAACTTTCCCATTACAAGGACTCCATTTCTCAAGCCAAATCACAATACTACTCTGGACTCATCTGCTCAAATACTGGAAATACAAGGAGTCTCTTTTCTCTCCTGAACAAAATCACTCAACCCCCTGTCTCCCTAACCCCCCCCCCCCCCCCACACACACACACACACTTTTATTCTTCTGACACCTGCAACTCTCTGCTCCTATTTTTTATTGAAAAAGTAAAGAAAATCCACCAACACCTGGGCTTCTTTGTACCCCTTCCCTCCCCTGACATCCCCACCTCCTGTCAACTGCTTTCCTTTTTGAACTCCCCCATCCTTCAATAATCTCAGATATCATTACTAATTCCAAAACCTGTGTATATATATATATATATACACAGTATATATATATATAAGATGTATAAGTAAGGTTAGGTTAGTGTATAAATAACAAAATACAGTAAACATGTAGTACTATATATGTTGCTCTATGTGACTCGCTGTTGTTTTGCTGACTTTCGCTGCCTACACTAACATTCAACTTTGATGTCAAGTAGGGAGCTGTAAAATATCATGCAGGCCACAAATGGCACCAGGACCATGAATTTGAAACCTCTGATTTAGAGAGATTATGTATAGAGGAATGGTTGTCGATGCCTCTTTCTGTATTCTCCTATATTGTGAAACATTGTCGATTAGGTGCTCATTTGAGGGCAGGCGGGTTGTATAAAGTATTAACTTAGGGGGTGCTATAATTGTGGCACACGTGGTATTATATAACATTAATGTAAGATATTTTTTAAATCCACTTCAATTTAAGGTTGGATTTTCCTATTGTTTGTTTTTTTTTTCATGTTGGTGCTATATTATTTAGACAAAATTAGAGTTTATTAGATGCTTAACCAGGGGTGCCAATAATTATGAAGGGCAGTGTAGGCATGGTGGCCATGTTGGTATCTGACATGCAAAGATGCTCTCAAATCATATCTGAGACCCCTCGCCAACCCCCAAAAATTTTAGACACTCTGTTAAGTACCCGAATACATGTATTCAAGTTACACGAATTTCAATTTAAGTTTAAAGGGGGAATTATGACAACGGTCTGTCTTTATTGCCGTGTGGAGGCATTTTGCATCCATCTGAGCCAGTTTGGACACCCCCGGCAAGGAGGCACTTAGTACGGACCTGTGCAGGCAGGCAGCCTCAGCTTCAGTCTCCAAGGCACGTCATCATTACAGCTCCTCTCCTGTTCTGCTGCCACTGTCACGCGTTTTGGGTTATGTCGTTTTTTTTTTGATCGATCGCCGTTGTGTTGCGGCTTCTACGCGCTCTTTGATTGATGTGTTTGCCGTCGCCTCCTGCCTCTGCCCACCTCCAGTAACCCATGTCCGCGTGCATCCCGCCTCCTCCCCCGCTCACGCTCCGCGGTGCCCGCCGTCACCATGTCCACTCCGCCCGTAGACCCGCCTGTGGAAAGCGGCCCCCAGTCGCACTATTTCCAGGTAGGTTCGGAGGACTGAAGGGGTCGCGTTTTGGCTTATAGGCTACTCTCTTTCTTCTTTTTTTCTGCAGTTAAGGCTCGATCGACAAAAAAAACAACAACAACAACAACAACAAAAAAGAACCCCCAAAAAGGATTTAAATAGCGCTATCATAGTGATAGCCATCTTTCCACACAAAATGACAGTATTGATGCAGGTGCTGCTTGTATTTTTGCGGCAATCAGAAACGCAAACACGACTGTGATCATCTCCTTCACCTGTAGCCTCAATGTGCAGGGCCTTTAGCATTAAGATTACTGATTTATTCATTTAAGACAACTGCGAAGTGCATCCTCCTGCAGTGTTAATTTGTGATTTGAGGAAAGCTGCAGTTCGAGAAAACAGCAGCTCTTTTCCACTCAGCCGCTCTTTTAGAGGGGCTACTACAACATGTTTCAAGATGAGATCTAGCTTTCGTGTTAGGAACAGATACTGATCGTGAAAAAGACACTGACGGTTTAATGCTAACGTTAACATAAATTCGCCTGCTATCTGAGAGATTTTGATTGTTTAAAATTGTCTACGTAGGTGATCAAAATGTGTGAATCGTTCTCAAAATATCAAAACCAATGCAATGTTAGTTCTTTTTCTTTTTTAACAGAATATGCAGTTTATGTGATAAGTGTTAACCTGGCACTAAAGCAGCAGCATGTAACTTTGATCAATTCAATGATTTAAGTTGTTATGCATAGGAGTGGAAATCCATCCATTTGAGCATTTGCCCTCATATGTGACACGAGTGAGCAAAATCCAAACCCACCTGAAATTGGGCAAGAGGTGGGCTACAACTTGGACTGGTCACCAGACCAGTCCCAGGGCATACAAACGTTCACACTCACATTCACACTTATACACAATACAGTGCTGTATAGAGTTTGCACTTAACCTATATTGTGTTTTTTTAGTGTGGATGCCAGAGAAAACCCATAGAAGAATGGAAAGAAAATGCAAACTCCACACAAGGAGTCTGACGCCAAGTTTCAAACCTTGAATCCCAGACACGTGTGGCAGATGTGCTAGCTAGTCCACTGGGCTTCTACCCCTTTTTTATTGCACAAACCCCAATTCCAATGAAGTTAGGATATTGTGTAAAATGTCAATAAAAACGCAACACAATGATATGTACAATTGAATACGCTACAAAGACACAATAAGTATTGGAATATTGATCTGTTCTGTGTGTTGCTGTTCCTTTGTTTGTCCACAGCTGCCCAGGAAGTTGCCTAAACGCAAGAGCCGCTTCAAACGCTCGGATGGCAGCACGTCCTCGGACACAACATCTAGTTTTATCAAACGGCAGGTAAAAAAAAACATTTTCGTCACTTCTTTCTCCTCTTCTTTTTGACCTTTATTTAACCAGATTAAAAAAAAAAAAAACCTCTGGCCATGACAACTTATTTTGCAAGAGAGACTTGGATGAGAGGCAGCAGCACATGAAGGTCCATAACAATAAAATAACATTCTTACTCATTTCTGTTTGTATTATGGCCTACTTTGTTGTCCAGCATGAGGAGAGATTGAGATTAACAATGCAGTCATTCGGTCGTACCTAGGTCATTTTGTGCCATCTAAAGATCTGATTCAGGCATGAAAGAAGTCAAAGACACTGGCCGGGCCTTTCCATGTCTAGGCTTATTAAAAAATTAAAAAAAATCAAGCATCAATTTGTGGTGTTATTTTTGTCCTAAACAATGAATTAACATTCAAACAGCAAAGTAACATTGTTCATCATTGACGGCTCCCTAGTTGTAGTTTTTACTTTGATCAGAAGAGGGCAACAAGGTACTTAAATATGCGACGGTTACATGAAAAATCCCAGCAGAGTCTCAAATTGTAATTAAAGTTTTTGGGTCAAGCTCATGTTAGAGACCTAAATTAAAATTTGGCAAAGTGCTCGTGCTGTTTGTTATGGAGCATCTCTGTTGATTTGATGGTGTCCTGGCGAGGCAGGTGGATTTCATTTGAGTGATCCCTCCAGTAGCTAGGAGTCAAGTTCAAATCTTACCAACGCATTTGATTTGCAGTTCATACACAGGTTTATCATCTGTCGAAGTCAGTGTTCAACATGAGAGTGTAGAATTTCTTTGCCCTGCATATATTGCGTTTGTACTTAGCAAGATGCTAAGTACTTGGATGTTGATATTTCCTTTGTTGTTCGAACATGTGTATCTATGTCTCGTGTTCTCAGGCAAGAAGCGTTTACACAAGGAAGTGGGGCAGCTGAAAGAAAAAGGGTTGCTGAGCAGACACCTTCTTCAGGAGGGAACATTAGTTCTCCTGATCAGGGGGGTTTGGGGGGTGGGTGGGGGGGGGCTAATGACAACCTCCAGATTCCCTGAAAATATTGCAGCGGCATTAAATATTCATGATGTTCCCTGCCGAGGCCTCGGGTGACATGATGCGTGGGTTTGATGCTCACTCGAGCCCGTCTCAGTCATCACCTCGTCTCCCTCCGCATTGGTGCTGGCACCCATAGGTGATCTGACAAAATATGTTGAATGCAGTGGGAGGCCACTTCCCCCAACAGGGGAGAGAGTTTCTCGTCTGAGGTGGGGTGGGGTGTCCATGGAGGAGCTGTGGCGTATGACTCATTTCTGCAGCAGCATGCTGCCATAAGTAGGACTGAGTGTTGCTAGGCCTTGGGTGGCTTTTTTCTCACTGGGAAGTTTTTGGAGCAAGAGTTGCAAATAGGTTACCGGTTATTGGCATTAGGTGGGGTGGCTGCTGCCTGCCTCCAATCGTGGGTGAGGGACAGGCTCAGTCTGTATGCAGTATGCACTGATGTGTACAGAGAGGGAGGAAATAGTTACCAGCAGCTCCACCACATTAACTGACTTAACATAAAAACCCAGTGAATAACACGTACCCCAAAAAACAATTATGCTTAAAAATCAAATTTTCTCTGTATAATAAAGTGTCCCGATTTGCTGGTATCCTATTTTATCAAATTGATTATTGCATTTTCTCCATTTATATATATATAAAATTCCTCGTCTCACCCCGCCTCGGGTGGTGTCCGTCCCTCATTCAGCTCGGGTCCTCTACCAGAGGCCAGGAAGCTTGAGGGTTCTGCGCAGTGTCCTTGCTGTTCCCAGCACTGCACATTTCTGGACTGAGATGTCCGATGTTGTTCCCGGGATCTGTTGCAACCACTCATCTAGTTTGGGGGTCACTGCCCCGAGTGCTCCGACCACCACAGGCACGACTGTCACCTTTACCTTCCAGGCTCTCTCCAGCTGCTCTCTGAGCCCTTGGTATTTCTCGAGTTTCTCGTGTTCCTTCTTTCTGATGTGTCTTTCTGATCACTTGGGACCGCTACATCCACTACAACGGCTTTCCTCTGCCCTTTATCTATGATCACGCTATCTGGTTGGTTCGCCATTACCATCTTGTCAGTCTGGATCTGGAAGTCCCACAGGATCTTCGCTCTGTCATTCTCCACCACCTTCGGAGGTGTTTCCCATTTTGACCTTGGGGTTTCCAGTCCATACTCCGCACAGATGTTTCGGTAGACTATGCCATCTTACACCCTGCAGTTATGTGTTGGATCGTCTCAGGTGCCTCTTTGCACAACCTACACCTTGGGTCTTGTCTGGTGTGGTATATCTGGGCCTCAATGGTTCTGGTGCTCAGGGCCTGCTCCTGAGCAGCCAGGATGAGTGCCTCTGTGCTATCCTTCAGGCCAGCCCTCTCTAGCCACTGATAGGACTTCTTGAGATCGGCCACTTCAGTTATGGTCCGGTGGTACATCCCGTGTAGGGGCTTGTCCTCCCATGATGGTCCCTCTCATCTTCTGTTCCCCATTGTCTGAGACATTCTCTGAGTACGTCATCCGTTGGAGCCTTCTCCTTGATGTATTCATGGAGCTTGGATGTTTCATCCTGGACAGTGGCTCTCACACTCACTAGTCCACGGCCTCCTTCCTTTTGGCTTGCGTACAGTCTCAGGGTGCTGGATTTGGGATGGAACCCTCCATGCATGGTTAGGAGCTTTCTGGTCTTAACGTCCGTGGTCTGAATCTCTTCCTTTGGCCACCTTATTATTCCTGCAGGGTATCTGATCACTGGCAGGGCATAGCTGTTTATTGCCCGGGTCTTATTCTTGCCATTGAGCTGGCTTCTTAGGACTTGCCTCACTCGCTGGAGGTATTTGGCCGTAGCCGCTTTCCTTGTTGCCAGTTCGAGGGTGCCGTTGGCTTGTGGTATACCGAGGTACTTGTAGCTGTCCTCAATGTCTGCTATTGTTCCTTCAGGGAGTGAGACCCCTTCAGTGCGGACTACCTTTCCTCTCTTAGTGACCATCCGACTACATTTCTCAAGCCCAAATGACATCCCGATGTCGCTGCTGTAGATCCTGGTTGTGTGGATCAGGGAGTCTATGTCCCTTTCGCTCTTAGCATACAGCTTTATGTCATCCATGTAGAGGAGGTGACTGATTGTAGCTCCATTTCTGAGGCGGTATCCATAGCCTGTTTTGGTGATTACTTGGCTTAGGGGGTTCTGTCCTATGCAGAACAGCAGTGGGGAGAGTGCATCACCTTGGTATATGCCACATTTGATGGACACTTGGGTAAGTGGCTTGCCATTGGCTTCAAGTGTGGTTTTCCACATCCTCATCGAGTTCGCAACGAAGGCTCTTAGGGTCCTGTTCACCTTATACAACTCCAAGCATTCAGTGATCCATGTATGTGGCATCGAGTCATAGGCTTTTTTGTAATCAATCCAGGCTGTGCACAGGTTGGTACGTCGGGACCTGCAGTCTTGTGCGACTGTTCTGTCAACCAGGAGCTGATGTTTGGCTCCTCTGGTATCTCTACCAATGCCCTTCTGTGCTTCGCTCATGTATTGATCCATGTGTCCACTTATCTTAGCCGCAATGATGCCTGACATGAGCTTCCATGTTGTGGAGAGACAGGTTATTGGCCGATAGTTGGATGGGACTGCACCCTTTGAGGGATCCTTCATGATCAGGATCGTTCGCCCTTCGGTTAGCCATCCTGGGTGAGTCCCATCCCTCAGCAGCTGGTTCATTTGTGCTGCTAGGCGCTCATGGAGTGCTGTGAGTTTCTTTAGCCAGTAGGTGTGGACCATGTCCGGCCCTGGTGCTGTCCAGTTCTTCATATCTGAGACTCTTTCCTGTATGTCTGCCACTGTTATGGTAACTGGGTTCTGTTCAGGGAGGTTGCTGTGCTCCTCTCTCAAGGTCACCAGCCATTGTGCACTGCTGTTATGTGCAACCTCCTTCTCCCATATGCCTTTCCAGTACCTTTCAGTTTCCAGTCTTGGTGGGTAAGCTCTGTTGTTAGGACCCTGCCACTGAGCGTACACTTTCGCAGGTTGTGTTGCGAACAGCCTGTTTATTCGTCTGGCCTCATTCTCTTTCGTGTACCGCTTTCGGCGGCTGGACAAGGCTTGGAGCCTTTGTTTGGCAGTTTCGAGTGCTTCAGGTATGGTCATCTGGATGTACCTCTTGGGTATCGGCCTTTTCATCACACCTCTCTGGGCCTCCGTCAATTGACTCACATCTTTCCGAGCCGCCTTGATCTTAGCCTCCAACCGTCTTTTCCATGGTGGGTAACGTATCTCATGGCTTCCATGGTTGCTCTTATAGCCAATCATCTCAAGGATCACTGATGCTGAAGCGTATATCAGCTCATTGGTTTCCGTGATCGTTACGGTAGGGATCGCCCTCAGTGCTGCATTCACACTTTCCATGAGACCTTCAGGTGGTACTTCACATAGCCGTTGTAATCGGTTTCTAGGTTGCCCAGCTTTCATTCTCGCCATGATCTTAGCTTTCAGGTCAGTTGCTGCCTCGCTCAGCATTTCATTCATTGGGGCTGGCCTCCCAATCTCATCATCTGCATTCGCTCCCAATCTCTGGTATGACCTTCTCCTCTGATCTGGCAGCCTGGGGCCCTTCACCATGGAACCTGGGTTGTACCTCATCAATCTCAAGTTGTGACAGTAGTTGCCGTTTGTGGATGTTGGAACACTGAGCTACTAGTTGTTTCGTGGTCAACCGTGACTGTGGGTTTCGAAGTAACCATTTAGCCCACATTCTCTGCATGTAACCCCTCTGACTAGGGTTGCTTGAGTAGTAGCATTCCAACAGAGCCATGTTATCGCATCTCGCCCATCTCCGCTTTGTTCCAGTAGCCCATTTTTCATCAAGGTGCTCTGGTTCCCCAACACCTGACGCAGACCTTGTTTGGCCGGGCGACGTCTGTCATTCATTTTACTGTCTCTCATCATTGTATGAGGTAGGCATTAGTGTGAAGGATCCCAGGATGCCCAAGGACCCACACTGGATGGTGTTATGTGCTCATTTTTTGCCCCAAGCGGGATTCGAACCACCGTCTCCCGTATGCCAAACCGATGCCTTACCAACTGAGCTATCCAACCACTATATATGTGTGTGTGTGTGTGTGTGTGTGTGTGTGTGTGTGTGTGTGTGTGTGTGTGTGTGTGTGTGTGTGTGTGTGTGTATATATACATATATATATATATAAAATCAAGTTCTTCTTCATCTTATTCATTATTATGATGATTATTATTATTCACAGGATTTTGCATTTGTAAAGAGGACTCACAACATAGTGAGCATTGTCTTCTACCCTCCATTATTTTCAAGCTTTCAATTACGCTTTGGTTAACTTCATTCCTCTCTCTACCTGCTTTTCTTTTTCAATTCCATTCCCTTGTTTCCCCTCCAGACTAACCTCCTCCTCCTCCCCCTTCTCAGATTGATCAATTGACATATCTTGACTTTGATATTGATATAACTGCACTGTGATTTATGGCTTTGTGTGCCAGAAAACTATGCAGATGTCATTTTTTGACATTGAATTACGACTGTGCAGTTAATAGAATTCTTTTTTATTTTCCCTAGATTTTTGGTGACTGGATTCTCAAATCTCTGACATTTGCATTTTTTGCTGTTGGGAGATGAGGGGGGCCTGTTTCAGCCTCCTGTATAATATATTCCGTTTTGGTATTTATTTATTTATTTATTGATTGATTGATTGATTGATTGATTGCAGCAAATGATACAATCTGGTTTTCATGTGTACATGCAGTCTTGGCACATTATTTGACCAGAACAACAATCCTGCCTTTGTATAGATTCCGGTAAATATTGCTCCTTGAGTCAGACATACATTAACAGTGAAGGCAAAACTCATCTGAAGGACTTGGGCTTTGGACCTGGATTGTTACGGTCCAACTTCCGATTCTCCCAAAAGAAAACACAACTAGTTTTTCACAGACACGCATGTCTTCACCCTGACTACTTGTTCAGGTGCCCGCGAGCAGGGAGGCACAATTTAAACGCTGATGGCAGCCACAACTTGTCATCATCAGTGCGACTCGGAGGTCGCATGGGACCACGCATTCCCTAAGATGTATGACAGAAAGGTCATTTAAAATATGGATAAAATATGTGCATACGTGCAAAGTATGTGCTCCTAATTTCTTACATTTTTAATCATATATTTTTGAACGCATGTACAACAGATCTGTTATCCAAACACAACAACAAAAGGTTTGAAGCCAACAACAAAATAACCACATACTGTATTTTTTCCCCCCAGTGCAAACGTGCATAAAAATTACAATTCAAGGACAGCACAAAACTGCTGGACAGGAAATCCACATTAAATGCAAGGATTTTATTTAATTAATTTTTGCAGAAAAATCAACATACTCAAAATTTGAATATTATTGCTATTGCTATTTTTGTTTAGCTGCTTTGGGTTTTGGGATCCACATGTCACATTTTAGTGTCTTATTTCCACCACAGTGTTTGTATGTTGCTCTGTCAAGCAGCTGCTGCACTGCCAAGTTCTACTTTGTCTCTTCTGGAAGCATTGTCCTATTGAATAATTGAGAATTGAAATGTATTAATTGAATCCGAAAATGTTATATTGCTGTTGTAATGCATCTAAGAATGAATTATTTCTCCCAGCCCAAAAAAGAGACCACGTGGCAGGATGCTCCAAATTCTGTGCAAACTTGTCACCATATCTGCGTATCTATCGATTTTGTGTGTGTGGTGGCACTTTTGGGCATTGTTGAAACTTTGTCTTTTGATGGTTTTATGAGATGGTCACGGGGTGTATCTTGGCATAGTCCATGTTTCAATGTAAAATTTGTTTAAAAAGTGCAAAGGTAAATGGAAACAAGAATCCTGAAAGTTTGACTCTGGGAGGACTTTTGCTTGCTTATTATTGATAATGAAAGCTTCCTTTCGGACGATTTCTGCATAAGCCAGGTCACTGGTTTTGCCATTTGTGAAGAGCAGAAAGGAAAAGCCTTCAATTTAATCCCCGTGACCTGAAGATCATTGAACAAGACCACACCCTGACCCCGTTCGCCTTTCAAGCCATCTGTCAGTCCTGCCCACTTGGCCTCGTAAATAGTCTTCAACTCTCAGTATATGTCCAATGGTTGACTCCATCCATCCCCCTCATTCTCTTTTATTTCTCAACTGCCGCTTGCTGCGGGTGCAGCAGAGCTTATGAAAGCGAGAAATCAGATCAAACGTTGACAAACACACACACACACACACACACACACACACACACACACACACACAGGGAGGAGAGGTGATCGCTAGCTCTTCTCTTCAGGGTGACACAGGAAATACTTGGTGCTATGAGATTAATTATTTTCAGATGGGCATTTCTTTTATTTTTGGATTCACTTAATCTCTTGTTGAGTCTGTATAAGGGTGGTCGACTGGTTAGCCTGTCTGCCTCACGGTGCAGAGATGCAGGGTTCGATTCCATCTCCGGCCTTCCTGTGTGGAGTTTGCATGTTCTTCCCATGCCTGCATGGGTTTTCTCCGGGTAGTCCGATTTCCTGCGTGAAAACATGCGTGGCAGGTTAATGGAACACTCCAAATTGTCCCTAGGTGTGAGTGAGAGCGAGGATGGTTGTTTGTCTCTGTGTGCCCTGCGATTGGCTGGCAGCCGGTTCAGGGTGTCCCCCGCCTAGTGCCCGAAGACGGCTAGGGTAGGCTCCAATACCCCCCGCGACGTTTGTAAGGATAAGCGGGTCAGAAAATGGATGGATGGATGGATGGAGTCTGTCAAGTTTAAAGACCAGGAGTCAGAGATGGCTCTCGGGTGTTTTTGTCTTGTTGTGAAAACTATATTCATGTGAAGTTATGAAATGAATTTATTCCATAGATACAGTAAGATAAATATATATGTGAAAGGTTTCTATATTTAAGTCATAGTGACTGTCTTTTATTTATTGATCTATTTTACTTTTTTGTCATTTTCCGCACTCCTCTTATGCAAGTAGGTATCAAATAGAGAGAGATTACACAAATGCACACTGAACCACTTCACAGCACTAAATAGTCACGTTTGCCTTTGTTTGATCCGTTTTGTTTATAGCACAATGCCAAAGCCAAACTGGGATGCGTCCTTAAACCACAAGGAGTGAAAAATGATCGTGAGTATATATTTTGCAAATGAGGAGGTGCCTTTGGAGACTAAACAAGGCAAAAAAGGATGTATACGTGCTGCACTGTGGGGGATGATGGGATGGAATGGGGCCAAGCAGGCAAAAAGAGGATGCGGTTTCCTCCTTTGCACTATATTTGGTCTTCCATAGGATGGGGTGGGGGTGGGGGGCTGTCGAGCAGCACATTGTGTTGTACACACACACACACACACACACCAACTAATTCCCTTATGAGCGTGTTGGGGTGAACAGACACGTGTAAAGCAGCACAAAACACAGCACGCGCTAGATGCAAATATGGAAATGACTGCATAACGATTCTTCCATTGGCTCGCGCTGTCTCACCAGGGGTCGGCTGAGTCCTATACCAGTAGACCGTCGGATTCCGACCTGTCAGCAGAGGAAGACCGCGAGGCGTATCGGCGTGAAGCCGAACGCCATGCACAACTTCAGCTCGACAGAGCTATGGTAGGAGAGCCAATGATTTCATGCCAGGAAATACATTGTTCTAGGCATCATTATTTATTCATCGGTGGTTATTTTTTGCTCATCATGTGGCATGTGAACATTAACGATGCATGGAATCCCGCATTGGGGGGGGGGGCGGGGGGGAGCTTAATTCAGAACATTAGAACAAGAATCCAGACCCCGAAAAAAAAGGATCTTATTGCACAAAGCGGTACTCATCAAATATCAATTTTATTTCTAATGAAAGTAGGGCTGCAACTAACACTTAGACTGGTCAACAGCAAATTGTAATCACAGATGGCTTTACGTCTCCCTCAATGAATTATTGACACTAATATCAAAAAATGTCTTTCAATTTTTTTTCTTGAGATATTTTCATTTTAGGCCGCCCGGTAGTCCAGTGGTTAGCACGTCGGCTTCACAGTGCGGAGGTACCGGGTTCGATTCCAGCTCCGGCCTCCCTGTGTGGAGTTTGCATGTTCTCCCCGGGCCTGCGTGGGTTTTCTCCGGGTGCTCCGGTTTCCTCCCACATTCCAAAAACATGCATGGCAGGCTGATTGGACGCTCTAAATTGTCCCTAGGTGTGAGTGTGGGCGTGGATGGTTGTTCGTCTCTGTGTGCCCTGCGATTGGCTGGCAACCGATTCAGGGTGTCCCCCGCCTACTGCCCGGAGACGGCTGGGATAGGCTCCAGCACCCCCGCGACCCTAGTGAGGATCAAGCGGTTCGGAAAATGGATGGATGGATATTTTCATTTTCTGTTTTAAGTTTGAACTCGAAAAGCTTGCGCAATACAAATTTGACCATGTGTTGTACTTTATAGCAATAAAAAAGAAAAAGTTCCACCTGTTGCAGAAACTAACCCTTAAACCAGAAATATTACTAAATGTATTACTATATCGTATGTTATTATCAAAACTGATGTGCTAGCGAAAAAATGAGATTTGGAATCAGTGCAAAAAAAAAAAATAATGCAGAAAGGTTTACTTGCATCTCTTATTTAAAAAAAAAGACCAAAAATTTGATCCAAAGATAAGCAAATAATGTTGATCATTGTCTTCCAAAAAGCAACTATTTTATTTAGATTCAGCAAAAAGTCCACTTTCATCGAGCACTGCGTAGATCAGACAATATTGACTTTTGAGAAGCAGACATGTTGAGCATGTGGACAAGTTTTAATTCAAAAAGGTATCTAAATGATAATCCAAAATAATTACCGGTAGCTTTGAATTTGATTGGTTGTCGGTTAACCGATTAATTATTGTCCCTCAAGTCATGTTGAATGTGCCAATAACATTTTTTTTTTTTAACCAGTCCAAACCTGTGGCATTCGCAGTAAAGACAAATGTGAGTTACTGTGGACCTCTGGATGAGGATTGTCCCGTACAGGGCGCTGCAGTCAACTTTGATGCCAAAGACTTCCTGCACATCAAAGAAGTGAGCGATCGCGACTCCTTCCAACAACCTCTGCGTTTAAGCAGCATCCATTGGCGTGATGCTGAAACAGTTGTCCATTTAACAGAAGTACAGTAATGACTGGTGGATCGGCCGTCTCGTCAAAGAGGGAGCTGACATCGCCTTCATCCCCAGCCCCCTGCGACTGGAGGCGATGAGACTCAAGCAAGAGCAGAAACAGAGGTACCTTGCCGTTTGCGGTCTTATTTCGGAATCTGGTTTATTGCCAGCATGATAAACAAAGATACCGAGTTTAAATAAAGCGTGCAGGTGAATTAGGGCTTTCAATGGACAAACATTTTTTAAGGTTCTATGGACTTTATGTAATATTGTGGTTTGGCATTGCAGGAAAACAGGTGGCAACTCCTCCAGTTTAGGAGACATGGTGACTGGAAACTGGAGGACCACACCACCATCTGCAGGCGAATGTAAGTATTACAAATGCACCTTGTTGATTCGACTGCTGCCAGTGTTTTGATCTGAATCAACTTAAATCGCTTTTTTACTTTCAAAAGCTAAACTGAGGCAAAAACAGGTAGGTTAACCTATTCGTTTTGTTTTTGACGTTTTCTCTGCTTGCCGTTTCCCCAATTCCCTCTGCCCATCCTTTCTCGTGCCATCTCTTTCACCCTTTGCCTTCCCTTGTGTGTGGCAGGAACACGTCCCTCCGTACGATGTGGTGCCATCCATGAGGCCGATGGTCCTCGTGGGTCCATCTCTCAAGGGTTACGAGGTCAGCGTGCTGTATTTGACCTCTGGCTAACAGAGGAAACACAAGACAGTTGCATCAAATCTTAGTTCGTTCTCCCTTGCCCCCAGGTTACAGATATGATGCAGAAAGCCCTCTTTGACTTCCTAAAACACAGATTTGAAGGAAGGTCAGTAGACATCAGCGAGCTCACCATTTACTACATTTTTGGTTTAATCAATGCTGCCCAAATATCGCATTGACTGTATCTTTTTGACACTTTCACTGAAACTGCAGAATCTCAATCACCCGTGTCACTGCCGACTTGTCCCTAGCTAAAAGATCCGTCCTCAATAAAAGACCCATAATGGAAAGGTCCAACACTCGCTCCAGTTTGGGTAAAAAATAAATAAAATAAAATCACGTTAAAAAGCTTGCTACTTTTTTGATGGACAGAAGTGCAAGGGTTGAACATGGAAAATGTTTGCCGTTCATGCAGCCGAGGTTCAGAGTGAAATCGAGAGGATATTTGAACTCGCCAAAACGCTGCAGCTTGTGGTTTTGGATGCGGACACCATCAACCATCCCGCACAGCTCGCCAAAACCTCCCTCGCTCCCATCGTTGTCTACGTGAAAGTCTCCTCGCCAAAGGTACCGTACACAATCACATTCTTTTCGAACACCGGGTGGACCAACTCTGCGCTTTCTACTCCTCTCAGGTGCTCCAGAGGCTGATCAAGTCCAGGGGCAAATCTCAGAGCAAGCACCTGAATGTTCAGATGATGGCTGCAGACAAACTTTCTCAGTGCCCCCCTGTGAGTGAACTATAATTTCCTGTCAGAATATTTGAATGAGCTTCGATTTCCAAGACGGCAAAATATTTACTATTCATACAATTAGGCTTTGGGGATAACAGAATACATGCACTGGCATTACATATACAGGAAAAAATGTAACTCTATTCCCTTACAGCAGTGTTTTTCAAACCCTGTGCAATGGCACACTGGTGTGCCATGGCAAAGTAATCTTGTAGTAAAGTAATCTTGTAGTACCCTTCCATACCGCTAGGGAGCAGTAACAGCTAGCCTTGTGTTTAGACAAGAAGAGACAAGCGAATTTGTGACGCCTGAATGCAGGACGACGGTGAAACAATAAATATGAAAGATTATAAAATATTTTTTCTTTGTGTTTATTTGATTCTAATTTAAGCTGTTATAAGGTCATTCTTCAATGTTTAAAAAAACGGTTATCGTAACAAAATAACACGATATTGTTAAAATAAGCTTTTTTTTCCCACTTTTTCAGCTAGTGGTGTGCCGCGAGATTTTTTCAATGAAAGAAGTGTGCCTTGGCTCAAAAAAGTTTGAAAAACACTGCCTTACAGAATAAAAATCGCATATTTAAAGTGTATTAATTCTTTGAGCACCCTTGATGTCAAATGTCATTAACAGCAATCCAAACGAGGAGCGACAACAATTGGTGTAAAATATTCTTTTTTTATTTGAATGGACGGACAGTCTCGGCCAACTCTGTTTTGATCATTAAAATGGGGAGAAAAAAATCACTAATCCTGGCCAGTAGATGGTAGCATTGGGTCTCTTTTGGATGAGATCATCCATCCATCCATTTTCCGAACCGCTTGATCCTCACTAGGGTCGCGGGGGGTGCTGGAGCCTATCCCAGCCATCTCCGGGCAGTAGGCGGGGGACACCCTGAATCAGTTGCCAGCCAATCGCAGGGCACACAGAGACGAACAACCATCCACGCCCACACTCACACCTAGGGAAATTCACAGTGGCTCAAAAACAATGCTTGATACTTGTGAAGATGCCGCACTTCTGGAAATTCGACCATTACAAGCAGCTTGTGATTCGTCAACGTGTTTGTCATGTTAAATCTACGACAAAGAGCGTCACAAAAGAGAGAAAAGATGACGCCAATTATTACAATTTTAAAGGAGAGGTGATGACAATGCACATACATATACATATACACACACGCACACACATACTTTTAAAAAATAATGTTTAAATGAAGCGAATGCATATTAATCCACAGTTGGGGACGCGATCGGTGTGCTTTGCTTTTGAGCACCACCAAAGTGGCTGTCGCTTCTGTTTAAATCATTTGCTACCTTTTCCAAGTTGCACTTTTGCCCGTAGGATTTGTTTGATGTCATTTTGGATGAAAACCAGCTGGAGGATGCCTGTGAGCATTTGGCCGAATATCTGGAGATATACTGGCGGGCCACACACCTCCCAGGCACCACTCCTCTCAATCCTCTTTTAGAGCAGAGTCTGCTGACCCCACCGTCCGCCATCTCCAGCCTCCAGGTGAGCTTGCTCCTCACTGGTCTTGACCGTCCCGCATCGAGACTTGTGTGTGTGTGTGTGTGTGTGTGTGTGTGTGTGTGTGTGTGTGTGTGTGTGTGTGTGTGTGTGTGTGTGTGTGTGTGTGTGTGTGTGTGTGTGTGTGTGTGTTATTGTCGCTGTTTTCAACGTCTCCCAATTCTCACTCTTGTGTCTTTGATATAATTGTCTTCGCTTGTGTGTCCTCTCACTCACCCATGCTTAACATTTTCTGAAATACAGGAATTAATTGAATGATGGCTTTACCAGCTGGGGTGAGTAGTGGGGTATATACAACACGCACACACACACACACACACACCTCTTCACACCCATGCCAACCATGGGGATGACAGTGGTATATTCATACGCCGCATCCTTCCTTCTCTCCCTGAGTTGACGGTCTGAAGTGAATCAACACTTTGAATTCACCGCAATGAATGACACACGGATTCCTAAAATGACTAAACTTGCGTGTCATTTGGCAGACTTTCCTCATTACTCCTTCTTGTGTGTTGATCCGTTTCCACGCATGCCACGTAAATGTGCCAGCCCTCGCAGTGGCACATGACGCTATCGGGAATGTGTGTACTTTCTGTTACACGATAATCGTAATAAGACCACAATACACTATGCGTACAGTGCACTAACACTTGTTCCATGAAGCCTCCCCTTTCTCTCCATCTTGACCATTTGACTGGCATTTTATTACTTTGATGTAACAATGTGTGCACACAGACAAAACTTTGCAAACGCCTTGTTGAAAAGGATTTGCCGTACTCAAGCAAAACTTAACATTCAACAAGGAATGAACGACAACCGTCAAACAGGAAACTACTGGACTGATATTCAGGGAAAATGATTGGAACGCTTAAAAAAAAAGAATAAATGATCAGTCTGGTCTTTTTTTCAATACGTACTACAGAAATGGCAATGCTGGTGTAAAAATATTTTGACTGGCAAACACCTTCAAACATACTTGCGAGTACCGGTACATTCAAAAGTATTTAAATAGGTTCAAACGTACTCACAAGTGCGTTCGAACGTACTCAAACACGTTTTGAATGTACTCGAAAATACGTTCGGATGTACTTTAGGCTAAATGCTACAATGGTAGCATTTCCCCATAATGCTACAGGGTGTTGACTTGTGCACGCATGATGGGAAATTATGCACTGCACTTGTATAATTTTTGAACGCACTGGTATAATCTAGGCATAATTTCCCGTGGCATTATGGGAAAATACTACGTTTGTAGCACTGAGCCTACAAGTATGTTCGAACTTATTCGCGAGTACGTTCAAAGCGCCCTGCGACAGAGTCTTGTTTAGGAATTTTGAACATATCGGACCTTAACTTTAACATTCAACAATTTGTGAATTGTTGTCATCATCCACAGCTATTTCCACTTGAAATCTGATGGACTCACCTAGGCCACATTATCCTTTTTTGAAATCAAATAACTTTTTACTCTCAACAGTATTGAACATTGGCATTAAAAAAAAAGAACAATGAATAAAATATATTATATAAATTAAAAATATAAGAGACTCGGGCTCTATTCACAAAAATCTATTGAAAGTCACTTCTACTTACCTGCCCCACCCCTCGAAAGGCTGGCGGCACTGGTGCAACCGCTTCCTTTTTTGGTGTACTATTGAGAAATTAGAGTGCCCGTGGACCCAAATTGGTCTTGGTCTAGAGACCAAGTTTTATATTTACCATATTGTCAATCACAAATTAATAGTTTAGTTTGGTTCAATGACTACAATCATTTACTTAATGAGAGACCCATGGTGACTAACCATAAATAAAAGCTTCACCTCGAGCTGTTCTTATTCTTCTCCGTATGCCTTCGCTTCAGGCATCAGAGGTGGCATTTAGTAAGTTCTTCTTCACATGGTGTTTGCATTCTTTTGTCACCCTTCTTCGTTTGCATCCACCAAAACTCTGACGTGACAGAACAGCTGCCACCAACCGGAAGTGTGAAGCCACTTGTTGTCAAGTTGTGCCACATCAGTCACGCTCCGTTTGTTCTTCCAGAACAAGAACCAGCCGCAGCCGAGCGAGGGCGTTGACATGGAGGCTGAGGAAGAGGAAGAGGAAGAGGAGGAAGGCGAGGCGGAAGAAGAGGCAGGCGAGGAGGCCGTCTCCCCCTTGGAGCAGGACAGTCTCATGCCATCGGACGAGGCCAGTGACTCGCTGTCTCACGGCCAGAGGGGGAGCCCGTGTCATCAGGCGGGAGAAGAAGAGGAGGATGAGTACGCCTCTCCCTGCCACGGCCGCACATACAGGGGCATGTACCCTGCTCCCCGGGGGCACGCCGGGGGGCGCAACGCCAACAGCCACGAGTCACAGGACAGGCTGCTTCAAAGTGAAGCCCAGCAGGGTCACAACCAGAGGAACAACCGCCAGCGCAGCCGCCCTTGGCCGCGAGACACCTACTGATAAATCCACAACTCCAGGTCTATTTTTAGAGCATCACTTTTTCTCCGCCGAGGAGACATTTTGACATCTCCGGGAAGATTGTCAACAGGGCTCTTCCGCAATGGAATGTCTTCAGGCAAACTTGCGCTGCTTTGCCCGTGTTTCTCTATCGTATGATGTCTCCATATACAGTATACTGGCCTTAAAGAAAACATGTTCAGGCACCTTCACTGTTGCATGTGTGACTAGAGTATCATCACCTTTGAGAGTATTTGCACATTGATGCCAGAACAGGAGCTGAATGATCTTTACGGCGAAACTAATGTAGACATGTTTACTGTTGAAACCATACATGGGAGGTACTAACGCATTTTCGGATCATGTAAATATGAACGGACGCCTAATTTATTTACATTGCTTCTTGATTTGACCACGTGTTTCAGATACACGCTGCCATCCACCTTTTGTTGTTTTGCACATTTGGGAGATGGCGAACGGCGCATTGCAAATGTGAAGTTGCAATACGTGTCCATGTCATGTCACTAATTGACTAATGCATCTCCTCTCTCTCACTCCGATACTGCACAATCACTCGCGAACACCTGGAAAATGTTGACGGGCACAGAAAATGTAAACATCTGTTATTTTAAAAAAAAAAAAAAAACGAAAGGGAATGTTGGTGCCCTAATTGATTGTTTACGTTGACCCGTCCCTACACATGAAACGCTGTTCAGTGGCAGCTTTCAAGAATGTATGTTTGCATGCCTCAGTGCTTCTCTGAAGCACCCCATCATCTGATTGTAGCACATTCTTTGATCGTAGCATCCCCGGATCCCGCGCTATTCTCTCTGCATCCGTTTTGTGTACTGCAATTTGACCACGGCCAACCCTCAGGTGTCCCTCAGCTTCATGTGACAAGCGTGCGGCGAAGGACTTGAAGCTGTAGCACTTGCCCGTGACATGACAGAACATCATTCTGTTCTCTTCCGCCATCAGCTTGCGATGGCATCTCATAGGGTTCATACCAGCTGACTTAGGGAATTACTTGGTTACTGCTTCTATGTCGCACATGTATCTAGTGTTGTACGTTTTATTTTGAAGAGGGAAAAAAACAGCATGATTGAGAAAAAAAAGACCAAAAAAAACTATGCAAGCGCTGCATGAATTCTGATTCTTTTTGCCGTTAAGTATTTTAGTAATGCATCGTTTCTGGTTGTGCCCGTTGTCTTGCAGTGATGGTCGTCTTTGGGGCGGTTTCCTTCTCCACTTAGATCCAAACAGCACTCTCACTCACTCCCACAAGTTCAAGTTGAGCTGGGCACTCACTCGCTTGTCGCACTTTGAAAGTCCTTCAATGAAAACCGTCTCCAGATCGGATTGATGAATGATGTCCTGCATGTCTTAGTTCTACAATTAGCTATTTTCATTCTATTTTGCCAGAGAGGACCAATGAATGAACAACTGATGAAGCGGTTGAGGTTTATTTCCAATTTATGAAGCACAATATTTGTGAGGTTATTATTTAATTTCCTCTGTCTTATTCTGTATGCAATACTAAGCCTAACGAAAAATGAAACGCCTTACACCATCTGGACTTCCTCTTTAGTGAGAGTAGGAGAGGATAAAAAAAATGAGAAAACAAATTGCACTACTTCTTTTTGGGGATGGTTGCTTTGTAATGCAATAACTGCACTAAATCTAACCCTGTATCCAGCGCACCACCAGAGTGCGCTCGCGTGACAACACGCCTCTTCTGGCTCCTGATCAAAGTTAAGACATTTCCTGCCTGATGCTGTAAAGAATGCTTTCTATTTGAAAAATAGATTTACAATGCTAAAAAAAAAGACCAACAAAATAAACACATTTTATGTACTTCAATAGTTTGTGTCCTACATTGTGTTTCCTACTAGGCCTATTAGTTAAGGTCAAACGGTGCATTATTAAATGACCCTACAGCCGTTTCTTTCAGTCGTCATAAAAAGCAGGATTAGAGAGGATGAGATGACATCATTTCTTCAAAATTTAGGCTGTTCAGAAGCACCATTTTTTTCTTTCAAATATACACATTTAGTGTCGTTGGCCCATCACTTGATATGGGCCAACTCATTACAATAATCAAGAACTGATATTATATTATATGCTTATGTTTTCAACGAATATTTAGCATGTTTATGGACACCAAAAAAAAAACATGCATATGTTGATTATTTATTCACAAGACTGACAACTTTTTTTACTATAAATGCTTATAATTGAAATTGTATATGGTAATTTTTCTTCAAAGTAAAAACAGAAAAAATAAGGGTAATGAGGGGAGGAAAAAAAAGAAGTCAACTCCTGTTCTGTACTTATCCTGACTTATTTCCAGCACTGCCAATGAGGATCTTTCTAACCCCTTACATTATAGATCATCAAGAGGAGGATCTGTTTTTGTGACGTGTACAGAATTCTCAAGACAAGTTCTCAGTTACCAAATTTTAAACCAGTTCAAATTTTAAAAAAGACCTCAAGTTAAGTTCTTTGTAGGTGTGGTTCAAGCAAAGATTGTCTCCTCTCGTCTCTTCTTGGTCAAGATGGTTCCAGGTTTGTGTTGTGCATCCGGGTGGTTGGCCAACTCTGGCGGGCATGTGGACACGGGGCTCTCGAGGATGGCCTGCTTCAAGTCGTAGAACACAGCCGAGTCCTCCTTGGTGAGGAAGGTCAAGGCCACACCGCTCTTACCAGCACGACCCGTACGCCCAATACGATGGATGTAATCTGGGAGGAATCATTCATGGAATGTTACTCGAGAGGACCAACCAAAACTCCAATAAAAGCAAACTACAACAGCACTCAAAATGGTGCAGTCTAGTATAACAAGTGTCGTTGTGTTTATGCTTCCGTTTGGTTGTTAGAAGACAATTACATGATTTGACTTCAGCAAAAGACATACCGGGGGAAAAGCGCTTACCTTCAATGTTCTTGGCCATGTCATAGTTGATGACCATGGACACGTCGTGGATGTCGATACCTCGACCAGCCACGTCTGTGGCCACCAGAATGTCTTTGGCGCCCGCCTTAAGGTTGGAAAGTGCAAACTCTCTCTGCTCCTGACCTTTGCCACCATGCAGTGTGCAAGCATTGTACTGTGAAGAGAAATTGTAACATCTCAGGTACTATAAATTGTAACATACTGTAGTCATACATACAGAGGAAACAGTATAAACATGATTATAACCGTATCGGGATAACTGAGTATCGGGATCTGAGTTGTGGCCGTAAGGTGGTTGGTGCCTGTCGTGGCGGCAACCCTCGTACTCGCTGGTGGACACCAGCAGTAAGGGATGCCGTCAAGCTGAAGAAGGAGTCCTATCGAGCCTTTATGGCCTGTGGGACCCCAGAGGCAGCTGACGGGTATCGACTGGCCAAGCGGAACGCAGCTTCGGTGGTCGCCGAGGCAAAAACCCGAGCGTGGGAAGAGTTCGGTGAGGCCATGGAAGCCGACTTCCGGACGGCTTCGAGGAAATTCTGGTCCACCATCCGACGTCTCAGGAGGGGGAAGCAGTGCACCACTAACACTGTGTACAGTGGGGATGGGGCACTGCTGACTTCGACTCGGGACGTTGTGAACCGGTGGGCAGAGTACTTCGAAGACCTCCTCAACCCCACCAACACGTCTTCCTTGGAGGAAGCAGAGTCTGAGGACCCTGAGGTGGGCTCTCCTATCTCTGTGGTTGAAGTCACCGATGTGGTTAAAAAGCTCCTCGGTGGCAGGGCCCCAGGGGTGGATGAGATCCGCCCGGAGTTCCTCAAGGCTCTGGATGTTGTGGGGCTGTCCTGGTTGACACGCCTCTGCAACATCGCGTGGTCAACGGGGAGAGTGCCTCTGGATTGGCAGACCGGGGTGGTAGTCCCTCTTTTTAAAAGGGGGGACCGGAGGGTGTGTTCCAACTACAGAGGGATCACACTCCTCAGCCTCCCTGGTAAGGTCTATTCAGGGGTGCTGGAGAGGAGGGTCCGTCAGGAAGTCGAGCCTCAGATTGAGGAGGAGCAGTGTGGTTTTCGTCCCGGCCGTGGAACAGTGGACCAGCTCTACACCCTTAGCAGGGTCCTCGAGGGTATGTGGGAATTCGCCCAACCAGTCTACATGTGTTTTGTGGACTTGGAGAAGGCGTTTGACCGTGTCCCTCGGGGAGTTCTGTGGGGGGTGCTTCGTGGGTATGGGGTACCGAACCCCCTGATACGGGCTATTCGGTCACTATACCACCGATGTCAGAGTTTGGTTCGCATTGCCGGCAGTAAGTCGGAATCGTTTCCAGTGAGGGTAGGACTCCGCCAAGGCTGCCCTTTGTCGCCGATTCTGTTCATAATCTTTATGGACAGAATTTCTAGGCGCAGCCGAAGCGTTGAGGGCGTCCGTTTTGGTGGCCTCAGTATTGCATCCCTGCTTTTTGCAGATGATGTGGTGCTGTTGGCTCCTTCAAACGGGGCTCTCCAACGCTCACTGGAGCGTTTCGCAGCTGAGTGTGAAGCGGTTGGGATGAAAATCAGCACCTCCAAATCTGAAACCATGGTCCTCAGTCGGAAAAGGGTGGAGTGCCCCCTCCGGGTCGGGGGAGAGATCTTGCCCCAAGTGGAGGAGTTTAAGTATCTTGGGGTCTTGTTCACGAGTGAGGGCAGGAGGGAGCGAGAGATCGACAGGCGGATCGGTGCAGCGTCTGCTGTGATGCGGACGTTGTATCGGTCTGTCGTGGTGAAGAAGGAGCTGAGCCAAAGGGCGAAGCTCTCAATTTACCGGTCGATCTACGTTCCAACCCTCATCTATGGTCACGAGCTATGGGTCGTGACCGAAAGAACGAGATCCCGGATACAAGCGGCCGAAATGAGTTTTCTCCGCAGGGTGTCCGGGCTCTCCCTTAGAGATAAGGTGAGAAGCTCGGTCATCCGGGAGGGGCTCAGAGTCGAGCCGCTTCTCCTCCACATCGAGAGGAGCCAGATGAGGTGGCTTGGGCATCTGATTCGGATGCCTCCTGAACGCCTCCCTGGTGAGGTGTTCCGGGCATGTCCCACCGGGAGGAGACCCCGAGGAAGACCCAGGACACGCTGGAGTGACTATGTCACCCAGCTGGCCTGGGAACGCCTCGGGATCCCCCGGGGAGAGCTGGAAGAAGTAGCTAGGGAGAGGGAAGTCTGGGCTTCCCTGCTAAAGCTGTTGCCCCCGCGACCCGGCCCCGGATAAGCGGTAGAAGATGGATGGATGGATGGATGGGATAACAACATAATTGAAATATAAACAAACAACAAAAAAATCACCAGATCTACAGTCGAAGATTGGAAGATTTTGGAGCGACAAGGAGGTAAAAACAATCCTCTCAACAAAGAATCCTCTCAACAAATTTTGGCGGCGGTGAACGTCACCTTGCTTCACTTGACCACTCCTCCTTCTAGCTAGCTAGCGAAGTCAAGCTAAATGATTTTTTTTTAAATACTTGTTGCCAACCCTAGCACTTTATCCAGCTGTTGATCTTTCCCGCTCAAGGCTGAGCTGAGTGAGTTATTCAAGGGCTCAAGTCAGGAATAGGAACACTAACTTAAAGATCTAATTCCCACTTTCCTTCCAGTACAGAAACAAGTGCACACAGGCTCTGGTTGTGGTTTTCTCCGTGTTTAAGAGCAACAAGTAGGGCGCACGCACGTAAGCACACACATGTTCTCCCTGCACACAGCAAAGCCCATTGTGCTAAATCCAATATAAAAAAAAGAGAAATCAACATTTAAAATTCTATCACGTTTCACCAGAAGGCTGTATCCCGAGTCATATCAAAATGCATGATCTGTGGTGCAAGGGTACACAGTTTAAAAAAAAAAAATCACAGTGACTTACGCCCATCTTCTCCAAGGACTTTGCCAGCACGTCACAGCCCTTCTTCTGGTTGACAAAGATAATGATGGGGGGCTCGAAACCATGCGCCAACACCTCCAGCAGTTTCTTCCTGTACCACACAAATCACATGACCCCGAAAGTGTTGTTGGAAAGCCCTTTGAGCAGCAAATTCTATGCTGCACATTTCCGTCAAGTGTCTCACCTTTTCTCTCCCTCGGACATGAGCAGCACTTTCTGTTCGACTCTCTCATGAGGTTTGCCCGCGGACCCGATGTACACCACGGCGGCGCGTCTCAGGTAGCTCCTCGCCAGTCTCTCCACAGCGGGAGGCATGGTAGCCGTAAACATGACAGTCTGCAAGACAGCAATCAAACAATCAATGGAAGACCAATGGAGCACGGAAACGGCAACAACGAAGATTGACATACTTGTCTGTATTTATGTTTCCCAGATTCAAAGTTCATGGTCATTTTCTCAGGGTCCTCAGCTTCTTCAGTATCCGGTTTCTGATTGGTCACTGGGATATACTCCAGAATCTTTTGGACGTCAGGCTCGAAGCCCATATCAATCATACGATCAGCTTCATCCAGGACCACGTAGGTGCAGCGACCCAGGACCAGGTAGCGGTTCTCCAGCACGTCGATCAGACGACCAGGGGTGGCGATAACAATCTGTTGAAACGTGTGAACGGTTGGTGTGCTGTACAAGAAGCTACTCAACACTAATTACGTCTGGTTAGCTGAGCATCATCCTCCTATCGACAAGACGCATTCAACTAAATTCATGGAGTGCATTGACTGACAAGTTTCATTCGTTCCGTGACCAAGCTTGTAACTTCATTTACTCATTCGTATATTGCATCACTGATTACCATTGAAATTAATTTCAATACTTTTAATCCATTCCAGCCAGGAAAAAAAAACAGGAGGGTTACAAGAAAAACAATCAAACTCATACTTTATTATAAAACATAATAAAAGATATTATAAAGAAGTAAACTAGTTGTCACACACATATACACACAGTGGTACAGTAGTGTATTCATGTGCCAACGTGTGTCTAGTTAGCGAGTGATGTCAGAGCCTGGAGTCAGCCAGTTTGGTTTACCAGACGGTTAAACCATTTTCACACTGCACTTTCAGTGCGAAACGGTTGTGCTGCAGCCCAGAAAGATAACGGTGCCGTGGTTGCCGGCGTGCCCAGAATCGGGAGTGCTGCTGCAGCAGCCGACTAGGAATTGATCACAGAGACTTTTGCCACTGGTTTAGACGAGAAATAGAATCAAAATTGCTATGAGGTATATTTGCTGAGCGGGGAGCAGTGTCTTCTTAAAAACATCACTCTCTGTCATCTCTCGTGTCTCCTAATAAAATACAATTGTGTCAGAGTGTATATATGAGACAGAAGCGAGCAGCATCTCACCTCACAGCCCATCCTGAGACGGAAGCCCTGGTCCTCTCTGGAGATTCCTCCAATAACAGCCACGGTACGGATGCCGAGCGGTTTACCAAACTTGATTGTTTCCTCCTCGATCTGCTGGGCCAACTCACGAGTCGGGGCCAGGATCACAGCATAAGGACCCTGGTCCGAGTCTTCGATCCTATACCGATGAGATGCCATGAACGAGTGTGAGTCGCAGGGATGACAACGTCAAGGCAACTTGTTCACAGTTCACTTCAGCCTGCATGGTATCTCTCACCTGTCAATCTTTGGAAGGGTAGTGATCCAGACGAGCAGCGGGATGAGAAAAGCAGCCGTTTTCCCGCTACCCGTCTCGGCCACACCGATGATGTCACGGTTCTGTAACCCAATAGGAATGGCTTGCCTCTGAATAGGGGTTGGATCCTGGATGTGAACAAGAAAACAAATTGCTGTTGGTAAATAAATGCAACATAGTGGCATGATGACAAAATCACTGTAAGAAAAAACCAAAAACAAGTGGCACATAAGTCTGTATTACAGTGTTTTGCCGACATGCTGACCTTGTAGCCACATTTGTCGATGACCTCGAGGATGTGTGCTGGCAGCTGATACTCCTTCCAGTTCCTGATGGGGTTCGGGATTTTTCCTCCCTTTGTGGTAATGCTGTAGTCCTCACGGAAGATTCTCCAGTCTCTGTCGATCATCTCGTCCAGCTTCTTCTGAGACCAGTGCCTGTCGTCCCAGCGTTGCTTGGCTTCTTTCTTACGCATCTTCTTCAGTCTCGTCCTGAGAGCAGGGACGAGCAAAGACGGTGCCCCGACAGAGGGTGAGTTGGGGCGAGGGAGTCATGGTGGGATGGCAGGTCATTCAAAAACAAAAATCTCTACTCACTCTTCCTGTTCCTTCTCCTCCATCGTACGCCTTTTCTCCATCAGGTCACCATAGAAACGTGACTGCTCTCTTTTCTGCTGCTTAAGGTCTATTCCAGCGATGAACCCACGTCCATACAGCTGCACCGAATGTTTTTCTTTGTATCTGTGGCACCAACACATTGATCACATTCTTCTGATGTACCCTCAACCAGTCATTCCCAGTCAGAATATAATAGTGTGCCCTAAGAGATCATCAGGGGTGCTACAGGGAAACCTGTAACCTGCCTGAAACCAGTGTTGACCTATATTGAGGCCAGGCATATATTTTACTAGACTAGAACTGCGGTAAAATGAGAATTCTCAGTCTAAACTTAGAACTGAAAATTAAGATACCAAGGCCAACAATGGACAGAGAGAAAGAAACTACCGGTACATTACCTTAAAAATATGGAAGTTAAAAGAATCGGGTAGATCATTTTCTGCATCAAATTTGTTTGAGCTTTTCGTTCGCTTCTGAGCGATGCGCACACTATCACGGCTGCCGGGGATGGATGCAGTGCTCAGCGGCCAGGCAGCCTTCTCGCTAGAGCAATGGCTAGAATCTCGCTTTCTTTTGCTTCAAAGTAGAATGTTTCCACATCTTGCCACATACAGGTATGTGCTATTGCAATGATACAGTGTGAGAATGTGACTTACATGGGGTTGTAGTCAACTGACGTGTCTTCAGAAGCATCCCACTCGAAAACAAATTTCCTGTCATTCAGGTGACGCGTTCTGCGGCGTTTCTTCATCCCACCCAAGTAACGTTCCTGCAAGATTGAACATTTTTACTGACTGTGGATTGTCACTGCAGGTCTGACTTCCACATTCTGATTTAGAGCCAACGGCTTTTTTTGGAAACATTTATATGGCTTTATTTATATTACATGTATGGTTCAAGGGCATTGTCTTCTTTGGCATTTGACTCAGCATGACTCAGATTTGATCTTAGTTTTACCGTTTGGTGCCTTCTACCATCTTTGTTACTGATTAATAGCTTTATTGTTGTATATGTGTTAGCTGCCCCATGTACAGCACTTTGTATGCAGCGATGGCTGTTTGAAAATGCTCTATCAATACAGTTGAGTTGAAGTGACATGTACTGTGAGATATGAATGAATCCGTGAAACAACTCGTATGTGGTAATGTAACTAAACTTGTCTTAAAGAGGAGCAGCAACAGTGATTTATGGTGAACTGCCTATAATAACATCCATCATTCACAAGTATAAATGAAATTGTAAATATAGGTTTACTGTATTCTTATGCCATGGTGGCAGTGGGCTGTGTCCCCCTCGCTGAAACACAGAAATTGACTTTTTGTCTGAAAATGGGCACCAGCACACTCTTCCTTCATCCCTTAGGCATCTTCTCACCCTCTTGAGGTCTATTCAACAAGCAAGTCCAAAACTCAACATCCACCTCTATGCTAAATCACTGTTGCATTTCTAATGAAAACATGTACATTTCCTTGGTGGACACAATGCATTCATGTAGCATGAGGAATGTCCAACCTTAATAGCCTGTAATTCTTTGCCTTTGTCTTTTTCCTCTCTTATTTTTTGCCGCCCATCGTCCTCTTCGTTCCCGTTGTTCTCCCTCTCTATCCGCTCTCGTCGTTCCCGTCTTTCTCTTTCTTGTGGATCCTCTGCAACACACTTCACCGGTTAGTACGGACACCTCCACTGTGCAATGAACGACAGTAACTGAGTGAGCCAAAGGATGAGACAAACCGAGCATTTTCCGTCCAATGTCTTGAAAAACCCTTCTCCTTTTCCTCTCCTCCTCCATCAGCTTCCTCTTCTCCTCAACCTCTTGTTCCCGCCGCTTCAGAGCCTCTGCCTCCCTCTCTGCTTTTGAAAGGAACTTTGGCTGAAATCAGGGGAAATATGTGAGGAAGAGAGGCAAGAAATGCGCTTCGGGTCTATAAAAGCTAAGAGCAAGTGTTTTTCAGTAAACTCCCTACCTTTGCCTCTGCTTCTTCCTCTGCCTTCTTCTTGGCAAGAAGCTCTTCCAAAGATAATGGCTGCACCTGAAAAGAAGCAACACAGGCTTAACACTTATAAAGTCTTTAGTATAAAATCATCAGCGAGATCGCACCTTCTCTTTTTTCTTTTTGTCATCTTCTTCCTCGGGTTTTATGTCCTTCTCACTCTTTAGCTTGGCATCCTTTGACTTGGGTGAGAGACTTCTTTGGAAGAGATCACAAAACAGTGTTGTAAGGGGCTCAAGAGCATGTTTTATTCTACAGATTTTTTTTTCTATACCACTGATCCTCACTAGTGTCACAGGTGAGCTGGAGCTTACCCCATCTGACTTTAAGCAAGAGAAGACGAGATACACTCTGGACTGGTTGCCAGTCAATCGCAGGGCACATATAGGCACAAAATCACTCATACTCACATTCTCACTGATTTATAGTCTTCAATGAACCCATGAAGCAAGGAATGTTAGAAGAAGCCAGAGTACAAGAGGAAAACCAAGCCAGGCACTGGAAGATTGTGCAAACTCCACAAAGGAATGCTGGATCCTGGATTTGAACTACCAACTCCAGAACTGTGTGGCAGTTCCACTAACACTATGCTGCTTCCATTATAGTAATGGATAATAAAAGCAAGAGAAAAAACTGTGGTTGCATGGTTAAAATGGCTGTTACTTCAAAATTTGCAGGGGTGTATAGCTCAAGTAAAACTGAAACCAAAATATGGTAATATCATCAAAAATATTTTGTCTCCTAAAGATGTGCACGTATCTATGTACCTGGAGCGCCGACTGCGATCCTTATCACGCCGATGGCTGTCTCGGTCCTTCCGACTTCTGTCTCGGTCCTTGTCTCTGTCACGTTCCTTGTCCCTGTCTTTTATGCGGCGGTCTCTGAAGTCATCACGCAAGTCAAAAAAGGAGACAAGTTCAACCACAGCCATATGAAATGCCAAAGTGAGCAGTGCTTCTCAACTGTTGCCACCCTGGGACCCTCATTTTCCTATTGTTGCAAAGTTGTGACCCACTTGTGTAGATGTTATGACGAATAAAGAATATTTTGTTTTAAGATAGCCTATTAAAACACATGTATAGTGTATAATATTTTCAAACACAGATTCAAATAGATTTGATATACCACCTTAAGAGGCTGAGGTCTACTGAATTTGTATTTGGAGTAAACTAGTGGCTAGAGCACGAGGCACCTACACTTCCAGTCGCTTACCTAATATGTTCCATTTGGGAGCTTCATACGCCTCGGTACTGTACCAAAATCGTCTAAATAAGAAGACATCTATCTTCTAATTTTTTTTTTTTTTTTTTTACAAGCTGTCCGCAACCCAGCAGTTGAGAATCACTGTTCTTAAAGGTGCTCCTATCAACATTGGGATACCTTTCGATCGATTTTGAGCGATTGCGTTCTCGAGATCGACGCCGTTTGCGTGGAGGTGATGGTTTTCGATCTCTTTCTCGTGAGCGGCTGTGTTTCCGCTCTCTGTCTTTGGTCCCTGAGGAGTCAACATCTTTCTTCTCTGAGGAATCGGCTGCCATCTGAATGCATAAACCTGGAGATGGTTGAGTGCACTGACTTTATACGAAAAGAAATCTGACAACATTCCTATGAAGCATAGAGTTAAGCTACACCCTTATTTCATTTAAAACGCTGCATGCTCGGGCAAGCGTGAAATACAAGCAACACACGATCGGGCAATATGAACGCACGTCTTTTCGATAGGGAACTTCATTTATGCATCTCCCTAGTGACTTCCGTGTCATTAAGATACAAAACAAATAAACGCAGCAGTTCCTTTCAAACCACTGTTTCATTTCCACATTGTGATAATGCACTTGAGATGGTGAATGGTTGCAATGCGTACCGTGTAGAGCAACTGAACTAGCACTTGAGAGAAAGAGCAATTTAGCAACGGGTGAATTATGTATCAGAAACAACACTAATGTTAACCACTTCTTTTATATTCAAACCAAGTGTTTAAACATATTGTAAGCTTACCGTGATGCCTTGTAAACAAAACACTTGCGATTAATATACGCTTCAAGAAGACGCCATTTTGCTGGACCCAAGGGAAGGCGACGAGGTATGATGGGAATTGTAGTACTGAAGAGCCACAGATCAAGTTCTAACCTCAATGTTAAACTACATTTCCCTTCGAGAAGAAGCTGCCTCGGGACGATGTTTTCGAACACCTCAATGCCCGTTCAAAACTTCCTCTCATCTCAAGCACAAGGTGGCGACCGCGTATTACGTAAAATGAGTGTTCACTGTCAGAAACGTGCAAATTTTGTTGAAACTCAAAGCCACTTTTTCACCCATAATTTAGGTATTGGTGTAAAATTGAAATGATAAATTGATTTACTTGGAACCAGCATTTTCAGACAGGCCGTTTTAAGACGAGCGTGACAAATGGGCTATACTGTATCATGCTATTTTAAGCTTTCCACAGTTAACTATTTACATGATTATATATTACGTTTGGCATGATGGCGATCTAATTTGTTATGAAATATGAGTAATTTTGGTGACTAATTTTCTAACCCAGAAGTGGAGGCCTGCTCACGGAAACCCACGTCATGACGTAATCCGCACCTTTCATAAAACATCCATCCATCCATAGATCCATTTTGTACACGACTAAGTAAGCACATTATGTTTAAAAGAGTGTTAATAAGTTCAACGTTATATCGGCCAAATTTATTTTACTTTTTCATAGTTGTGTTGTCTTCTACTCTTCTTATTGAAGAGTAAATGTAGTTATATGAAATGTAGTTATCCATCCATCCATCCATTTTCCGAACCGCTTGATCCTCACTAGGGTCGCGGGGGGTGCTGGAGCCTATCCCAGCCGTCTCCGGGCAGTAGGCGGGGGACACCCTGAATCAGTTGCCAGCCAATCGCAGGGCACACAGAGACGAACAACCATCCACGCCCACACTCACACCTAGGGACAATTTAGAGCGTCCAATCAGCCTGCCATGCATGTTTTTTTTTTTTTTGGAATGTGGGAGGAAACCGGAGCACCCGGAGAAAACCCACGCAGGCCCGGGGAGAATTTGGAATTTGAAAATTTTCCAAGCAACGGCGCCTTTACAAGAAAGCCGCTCAGAGCACCTCTTTCCCAGGTACGCTTGTCAGACATTCCACTGGCTGCTCAGAAAAAATGGGTGTGGTGGTCTGCAGGGGCAGGGGTAACTCACCCAATCTTACACGTATGAAACCCAATAAATTCCTTGGATTGAGTGAAACTGGTGCTTTGAGAGCAGGAATGAACAAGAATTCTCAGAGATGTGTAAATGGATGAAAACACCACTTCGTCTTCCATGAGGTGTATGAGCCATGAAAACCAATCACTCGTCAGAAGCACAAATGGCTTTCAAATCAACTTTTTAGGATTAGAATGATACAAGTGATTACAAATACAATCTATGACAGCTGCCATTTGATCAAGGCGGATGTCCCTGCAGACCAAAAAAAAAAAGACCTTGAAAAGAAAACGTTCAAGTGCAGATTGAGTGATGCTCATTCAAATTCTGGACTTGTCTTTCCCTCCGCCAGAAGATCAAGAGAACAAAACGTTGCCCTTCTGGAGGGGAAACGATGTCAGTTAAATTGATGTCTTAGAAGATAAAATAAACATGAGCATTGATGAAAATTATACTGTTTGGCAGATGATTTCTTTAAGTACGGGCATTAATTACATATTTTTGTAATTCACTGTGCCAATACTGTATACAAACCATACCATAAGAATGTTGTATGTTCAGTTAATCATTTTTGATTTTCCCAAAACAAATAAAATGACAGGTAAACAACCTATTTTGCATGATCCTCTGAAATAACTGACAGGTAAAGTCATTCAGAGTTCAGATGTGACTAACGGTGTCGATTGTAGACGGTAACTGTAATTTTAGTGTCTAAGAAGCAAGAAAAAACATGCCTTTTTGTTTGAGACAAAGGTGAGCAGAAGATCAAGCACATTGCTGAACTGAAATGTTCAAAACATGTATTCAACACAACAGCACATTCAGAGTAAGTCATGAAGACACTGAAGGAATTTCAATTCAGAGCATCAGGAAGCATACAAAATCCTCAGATGGGCGCGGAAGAAATAAACTACATGTGGTTCAGGGTTCGTTGGCAGATCTCTGTCAGGCACCTCATATAGAGTTTCAATTCTTTAGTCAGTGTTTATCATTGGCAGCCAGTGAGTTACATGTCCCGCTAAACCTAACTGAGTACACACTCATGTCATATCAAAAGCCAAGTCACATTTCTGAACACTCTTGACATCCACATTCACTGTTATTTACATTTTGCTTCAAACATTGTCACTTAACGATCTCTGGGTGCATTTTGTTGATCATGTTGTTTATAGGGCGGCCCGGTAGTCGAGTGGTTAGCACTTCGACTTCACAGTGCAGAGGTACGGGGTTCAATTCCAGCTGCGGCCTTCCTGTGTGGAGTTTGCATGTTCTCCTTGTGCTTGCGTGGGTTTTCTCCGGGTCCTACGGTTTACTCCCACATTCCAAAAACATGCATGGCTGGCTGATTGAACACTCCAAATTGTCCCTAGGTGTGAGTGTGAGCGCGAATGGTTGTTCGTTTCTGTGTGCCCTGCGATTGGCTGGCAATTGGTTCAGGGTGTCCCCCGCCTACTGCCCGAGCACCCCCCGCGAGCCTAGTGAGGATAAAGCGGTTCGGAAAATGAATGAATGAATGTTTGTAATGTTGACAATTGGTTCAATTCATAATCCAAAGGTCAGACTATCGGTAACATTTCAATTGGGGTGGGTGACAAAATCATGCCGACTGAAGTCATTTCAATACCGTTGTAATATGGAAAACATGCCAGGGATCAACAAACATATAGTAGGATTAGCTGAAGGTACATGACAGGATGGCACAAAACCTGACCACAGTCCACCCCCAATTCAGGCACCGCTTGTGCCCCAGCTTGAGCTCCTCTTCCCAAGAGTACTCCCCGATGCCAAGACTGTCCCCTGTCTAATTAAAGCGCTAGAAGAGCACTCACTCTTGACGTGCCCTCCGGGCGTACCAAATTGGGCACAGGGACATCAAAGCGAGTGCATCTGAGAAGGTTTCGATTTGGTTAAGGTGAACAGGAGGGGATAATGAATGCAAGGGGTGTCGATCTGTTATGCATCCGACAAAACTATGAGCCACTTGCAGACACACACAAAGGGGTCTTCGTTTTGCAGTTTTCGCGAGCTGAAGGGCAGCGTGTTCCCAAACATGCGGCACTTGTCCTACTGCGCTGAAGAGTACAGAAATATGCAGAGCAGATGACACAAACTGCTGAGTGTGCACAGCATATTTGACACACCTTCATCCACTTCACATGTGTGTATGAATGCTCCGTGCAGCAAATAGTGTCCAGACAGACCCTACACTAATGCTGAGAGAAAGAATAATAGGACACGATCACAGCAGTAGCCATCTGGTTAATGATAATAAAATGGTTAAGGATCACTCAGGTTGATGTCTGTGTCTCACTGACATATTAAAACAAGAAAACATTCACAACCTTGGAGTTGCTCTGCTGCATAATCTTTCACCTTAGTGGATGGAATTAACTGATTCGAAGCGGATTTTGGGTGTCTTTTTTTGACAAAACATCGTCCACAATGAATGTAGGCATACATAACCTACTGTAGATGGCTGAACACAGCCTGTGGAGAGACATAATCGCGGCTTCTGAGACTGAACCACATAATGAATCTCTGGAGATTGTCTCTTTCCACACAGCTGAGCCCGACATATACACTCCCATTTCCCAACGCAGATATGAGTTATGATGGTGTCAGTGCAGCTGTGGCACTGCTCACTATTTTGTATGTGTATGCACTGGCAGGGGATGTGAGTGAATGTGATCTATGTCAGTGCAGATAGCTAATCAGTAAGCAGGCAGCATAGTGTTGCAAAGCAAACCCCCACCAGACCCCATGTGCTTGCTTTTTCTGCTGCTGTATCTCTCCCTACAAGAGACAGCATCATCGGAGTGTTTTTATTTGTCCGCACTGCCAAATCTGATAGATGATGCGCTCGTGTGGTAATAAGATTCGCAGCTTGGCGTCCATTTCCCCCTCGCTCTCAGAGGGTTGGAGACGAAAACGCACAAAGTCATCCCTCCGCCAGGTTACTGAACCACGGCCGGCTCAAAGTCTCTGCCGTTGGTTTTCGTCCATCCAGGAAAAGCTAAATGTCAAGACTGCACAGATAACAGATTTTGCACCTACAGTTGTGTGGTGTGGATGATCTTTTAATCCAATAGCGTGAATATGGATTGATCAGTGGCAGTATTTGGTACCCAGGCCTTTGGGAAGATTCACCCGACTTAATGCAGCTTTTCAAAACCACCATTATGGCATTGCAATTTTAGAAACCGTAACTATGATACAAACGCAACATAACCTCATGCAACTGTGCCATGTTAAGTACTGTACATTATACTGCCATTCGGAATTAAAATGTTTCGAATTACATGACAAAAAGAAGTTGAAATGAAATACTATGTTACATATCACCAAAGATCAGTCGTGGGTAATGACTTTTGGATCAGGGCCAGGCATAGTCTGAAATTTAACAGTGAGTTGGCCTGGGTGTAAACAATTTCACACATCTCCTGACTTCTCTGAAAAGCTCAGACTCCTCAGATTTGGGGTTGAAAAGATGAATTCTTCAAATTCCTCATCACTGTCCTAAATAGTATCAACAGTTGAGTCAAAATGGGTCTTCACGAGAGTAGTGCATGATGATATTGATGTGGACGTGATCTTAAGTTTAGCACTGCAAGTATCATGAAGGAGTGGCAGGGAGACAGAAAACGAGGAATCAAATGTTTGTGCAGACGAAATGACATTTATCAGGACGTGTGTCTGTGTATATCCTCGCAAGTGATATCTCCCAGTTGTGCTCATGGATAAGAAGGCCACGAGTCACCACTGTGTCCTGAGTGTGATAGCTGAGGAATGTCAAACGTTCTTTCAGACACTACAGCCCTGACCGTTATTCGGAGAGCAGACTGTGGCCGAGGTCCTGATAAGATGCAACTCAAAGGATGACAAAGCAAATGCAATAAAAGGAGGCCGGGCAGATATTTAGATATTGCACTGCAGCAGTTGTCTGGATCGACCTAAACACTCACTAAAACTAACAGTATTAGCCATTGCTCATACGGATGAAAGAGGAACATGTTTAAAAATTACCTTTTCAAAAAAGGTAACCTGAAAAGTTTCTGTCAGTGGATTATGCTCTCAACATAATCGCAAAAATTAGAAACAATATGCAGCAGTTTAATTAAACATCACCGTCTTTATGCTATTTGTATCGTACATTGTGATGGTAGCACAACCTGCACAAGGAGAGATGAGTCTCCATCGTTGCCATGGCGAACCCGGGTCACTGACTTTATCGTATGAGCTGGGACACCGGTCATGCATGACATTATGGCTTGTGCCTCGGAGGTGAGTCTCTTTGCATGAGCGCTTAACGGTACTGACGTATTCCAGTTTTTAAAAATGACACTTGTCCAAAGTGAAGACAAAAATCGTAAGTTATCGTTTCAAATTTTTGAGTGCCCCGGCAAGGTAGGTTTTTGGTAGTTTGGATTCATAAATGTTGTCATACTCAATTCATTTCTGAAAAATGCTCTCACAACATTTTTATGGCGGGATAGATTATTGTGACATTTGGTAAATGAGAAGACCTGCTTTTGCATATTTTACATCAACTGCCAGAACAAAATTCGATATCATCTTTATCGCATTCTTCCTCTTCATCATCAATGGCCTCCCTCGGTGGAGGCATCACACAAAGAAAATGTACAACGAACTGCATTCAGTAGAGTTTCATTGTGAGAGGTTAAAACACATGGTGTCATGTTTGATGATATTTGAGGATTTTGTGCATTTTTCCCCTGAAATCTTAAATTGCATTACTGCAAATAGGACACTGTGTGTGTGTGTGTGTGTGTTACCTTCACAGGAGGTAAATCCAGTGTGCAATGTCACAACAAGACAAACCAATTTGACTATGTCCTCTTTATCTTTTGAGAAAAACAATACAAAGTGACAGGTTTTCATAGTAAGTCATACATGCAAAAGGATGTCTAGTTTACATGAGGCATTGGCCATGCATGTGTGTGTGTGTGTGTGTGTGTGTGTGTGTGTGTGTGTGTGTGTGTGTGTGTGTGTGTGTGTGTGTGTATTGGGGGAAGGGTTGATCCCCAAGACTGTTCGCATGCTTCAGTGGCATCACTTCTACAGGCTTGTTCTGACACAATGTCTTCATCAGATTGTTGGCCAGATGGCCCCTAAGGGACAGGAAAAGTTGCTTGACGTTGGCACGGCACACTCAGATCAACATGAACAATTGCAAACCCGGCTGTAGTGAATCAACACTGGTTTGATTGTATATTGAAGAGTCGGAAATGAATAGGAATGAGTTGGCTTTTCAAATCATCAAATGGAAGGGATGACAAGACTGCAGTCCCCTGCAAATGTTTTGGAACGGCAAGGGCAGTTACCGGTACTTTTGTTTATGTTTGATATATTTGGCTTTCAGCTCAAAAGATGAAAATCAGACAAAGTTCAGAATTCCAGCTTTCATTTCATGGTAGTTACATCTAGATGTTTTCAACAACCCAGGATAGAGCACCTTTTCTTTGAAGCCACCCAATTTCCAAGTGAGCAAAAGTATTGGAACGGACATTTGTTAATACAATACAAGACAATAAAATACAATACAATGGCAAACAAGACATTTCCAAGAATAAGAAGGGCAAAAGCATGGATGTACAGACGAACTAGGAGCAAAAGACAAGGCCTTCGGGTGGAACGGCTGACTCGCCTGACCCTGTATGGGGAATACGGTGAGTGGGTTGTGAAGCCTGGAGGTAGCGGGTTTGTTATCAGCCCTGGGCAAAGACCCGAAAATGGCGCGACAGTGGGAATCCGAGTACTGAAGGCCGGTTGCGCATGTCCATCATCCTCTTCGTTGGGAAGATGGGCGTTCATCCGTTTCATGCACAGCACTTAGGTGACCACTCACTCGACGGCTGGTGTCGCCATGCGGTGCCCTTTGAAAAAGTCCCTAACCGCATCGAAAGTTAAATTGACTTTAAGTAAAGTAATATCTGGTGGTATAAGCGTTACTTACATCAACTGCATCAATCCCGCGACCCACTGACTTGACCAGACTTCTGCATTCTTCAGTTAAAATGCTTTACTACAGCCGCTTTCAGTTCAGTTCAGTTGTTTGGTTTTGGTTCTTGATGCTCGTTCGGCGCCAGGTGCTTCGTTGGTGCTTAACAAGTTCTTACAAAGAACGTCTTTGATTTTCCACCTGCAAAGCGCCAAGTAGGAGTTACATCATTACGTCATCGTATAGCGTCCAAATGTCATTGCTTACATCGACGTTTACTCAAGAGCGCCTGCACTATTAATAAAAAATCATAATAATAATGAGCTGTAAGCATCTGCTAGGCAACTTAGCATGGCATTGAAAATACTGGCATGTAGTATATAACAGTCAGGGACATGCAATCAGCAAACGCTTACAGTATATCATTCTTAATCATTATAGATGCTCACGAGGTTGGCTGCGAGTCGGAGATGGTCTCCTATCTGGGCACATCTGCGATTGCTCAACAGTTTGTGTAAAACGTCCATGTGTCCAGACAGTCAGTCAGAATTGACATTGCTGTGCCATTACTTTTGGCACCAATGAAATGCTATAGACTTGACTAGAAAGGATATTTGGTCACTTTTGCTTGAGCCAAACTAGACATAATGCTGCTATCTGGTGCCCAAATGAGTTGGCACATTTATCTGCTCTAATTTGCTAAGGCTTCTTAAAAATGTGTTTCAAGAATAAAATAAAGGAGACGTTAAAACCCAGGGCAAGAAAGGTGTTTTCTACACAGTATTCCACATAGACACAAAATGGGTTTTTCCTTCATGTTTTTATTTAAATAAAGATTTGAAGATGAAAAATAGAGTATGGCAATAACAAATACACAATTAAGTCAGTAATTTAAGACATTGTCAACTTCACTGAAACATTCTTTTAAACAGGCAAGGAAAGATTTGTACAGGGGAAAAAAAGAGCAAGGAAGCAAAAATACATTTTTGTTGGGAAAACGAAAACAATTGTGGAATAAAATAATAATAGCTGAGTTATTGTTGCATTTCCTTAAATGTTCCATCATTCTCTCACGTGCTACCGATTGATGTTGTTAACATTGGGGTCTTCTATCCCAGACCACGTCAGCTTAGCCGTGGCACGTTTAATGCTACAAATGAAAGGTGATGCACCCTTTTGCAAAATCATCCCTCCATCTTTGTGCAAGACAGGAACCCTGTGCACTGTTGCTAGGCAACATGTTAAATTCCAGGGTTCTCTATTACCAGACAACTCCGGTCTTTTTGGTGCAGACCTACAAATCATCCGGTCCTCCATTAGCTAGGCTGTCAACACACACTAATGCCAGAAGACTCAAGCGAATACAAGAACAGCGACTGCGAGCGAAGACGCTCAAGGCAGACAGGAGTAAGGAGAAATATGAAGATCTATTTTTGTCACAAATGTGTTTTTGGGGAAGTTGACAAGCAAGAGCGAGGTGGAAAAAGTCTTTCTGCAAACAGGACCAGCCCATTTGAGTGATTTTGCTCCCCGCTGTTAATAGAGCATCACCTCAGGACGTTTGTGTTCATGCTAACAAGACAACACAGACAAATGTTGCCGAACCAACTACAGGCCAAGTTCCTTCTTGAAGAATCCTAAACAACAAAGGAAAAGAAACAACAATTGTGTAAATAGCAATGTTTCGTGAATGTTCCTGGCATCTCGAGATGACGTGCTCACGCTCAGCACTAAAATCAAGGCTTCTCGTTAATGCTGTCACGACGCTGGAAGACTCACGTGAGTGCTGAGTCACATCTCATCCCTTGAGTTCATCCTCCCACTGTCTTTGCAAAGGAGGCTCTTCTTGCCAAACTGCTACCCTTGCTGCTACAGTATTTTCTCTGCTGTTAGCTTTAATTAAAATGAAAAACAGCAAAAGGACAGCAAGGGAATCAATCCTTTAAGGACCTCCGTTTGAAGGGGGGAAGGGAGGGGGGGTTGTGCGCCTTGGTGCCAGTCACATGAGTAGGCATGAACATTGCAAAACGACAACAAAACAAATGAGATTGTTTCCAGAGGCAAAGCAGTAGTAATGTGCATTTAACCTTTGCCAGTAACATACAGTATTAGGTACACCTGCACAACATGAGCTCCAATTCAAAAGCTGTGTTGACCCCCATAAGATAATGTTGATTGTCCGAATTATTCATAGAAATAATCTAGAGAATGTCCCATCAGGGCTCTAGACTGAGACAAATTTGGGCGCCCAGGCAAGCTAATTTTTCAATGGTGTGACTGAAAAAATTAAGAGATTGAACCGATGCGGCCGGCCTTCCGAGGCGTGACGGAAGTATTAGTGAGTCTCTATATCTCTGTGCCAAATAAGTTTAGTATTTGCTTAAGTACAATTTTTGCAACAGAGCATGAGTCTGTTCTACTTTTCATGTTTTTAACATATCAAAGATATTTCATTGTTCCACGTTTCAATGCCAATGTTCAACATTCTTGAGAAAATAAAAATTTGCTCTTACAAAAGATACTCGATTGATTTAAGATGCTCTGTCATAATATCAGCAGTATAAAAAAAAACAACTCCAGCGACAATATCGTTAATCGTGATAGTTTTGGGGAAAATATCTGTTCTAAAAAGGTGTTGACTTATTATTTCTTAAATGATGCACATTATAGTCCTGCAAGGGGAAATTCAATTTTATACTCCGCAACAAAACCAAATCACACACGTCCAGGCATGCAAGGAGAGAGCTACTGTAAGGTAACCAATCTGAATCAATACCTCACATTTTTGCTACATACTCACTGGATGGTGCAGGTGTACCGAATAAAGTGTCTGATGAGTTGATGTCGCTGCCATCCAGACAGATGGATAGCTATGGCGCTGCTATTAAAATTCCAAATGGGTGATAATTAAGGTAATGTGTTTAAATGCAGCATTCACCCTATCCACTTAGATCTTGGAAGACCTCTCTTACGGCAACCTTGCAAGGAATTCGGGCTTGGTGATCTGTCTCAGCAGCAAATGATCAGTGTATATAGGGACAAGTGACGGGGGTTTTGGGGGTGAAGTGTCTAGTCTATTGGAAACCCACATCACTGCGCTGTACCATCAGCAGGTCACTTGTCCTCGTGTGCATCCACTCTGTGTTCACATGATGGTGCAGCTCTTTGACTTCTCCTTGTTGAAGGTGGAGGAAATGATCTCTGTCTTACTGGGCAGGTGTAGGAGTCTCTTGGAGAGACGGCGAACCGGACTGGGCTTGTCGGTCGGCTGGAGTTTGTTCATGCACGCCAAGGCCGCCGCACGGAAAACACTGTGGATGCTCTTCTCTGAAGTGAAGGCAGAGCATTCCAGGTATGCCTCGGCTCCAAGCTGCTTGGCCCAGGAACAACCCTGCCGTGATGCAGAATTGCCCTTGATTGTTGAGCCCCCCCACCAACTCGCAATTGAAGTAAAGACACAAAAAGAGGAACTCGAACACACCTGCTCATGGGAGATTGGCGTCTGTTTCTGATTGGACAGCTCCATACGTGTGCACACATCTGTGCGCAGGTCTGTCTTGCAACCTATTAACAGGATCCGAGTGCAGGGGCAAAAGTCCTGGATCTCTGCTTTCCACTACAAAACAGGGTTCATTTTTTTAAGTGACGATTTGGCGCATGTCATCATATACACCTTTTAGATTCACGAAGTGGTTACCTTCTTCAGCGCACCGTCGACCGTGTCTGGTCTGCTGATGTCAAAGCACAAAAGCACTGCATCTGAGTCACTGTAGCAAAGGGGCCTAACGTTGTTGTAGTATGGGGAACCTTGAAGGACAGAGTCGGATACAAATTTTACATCAGCGGATGTAACAATATCCAAACGTTACGATACCATATTGTCACGATATAAACCTCACAAGATGATAATCATCAAGATGCTGTGGGCGAGTATATTTAAAAAATAAATAAATAAAATAAACACTAGAGCAGGGGTGTCAAACTCATTTCACATTGCGGGCCACATACAGCCTCGGTAGATGTCAAGTGGGCCGGACCATTAAAATTATACCATACTCTGCTATAAATAACCAAAATAATATGGCTTTCCTTTGTTTTGGCACAAGCACAAGAACATTAGGAAAATGTTGAAATTTAATGAACATATCTTTTACAAAACATTTCATGAAGCACCTTAGATTTCCTTGGACAAATGTGCAATTTACTTTTATCATTGACATATATACATTGCAACTGATCCCAACTATTGTACAAAGGCGCAAAACTTTAAGTAATTGGCACCGTAAAATATAGTAATGCACTTCAAGATTAAATGAGATTTATAAAGAAAGGAATTTTTAAACCATTTACACATGTGCATATAAAATTTCAATTTAATCCCTGCCTACACCTTCCAAACTAAGGAGAGTGCTTTTAAATGTGTAAAGAATAAAGTATTCACATGTGCTTTATAGCGTCTGCTGTGTTGGGTCTGTCTCAGTGTCAGACTGAGGCTGCTGTTGTCGTCTTCTGTGATTAAAACAGTGTTGTCTTCTACTCTGATCAAAACAGTGCTCCCCTAGCGGATACTCTATGAATTGCACCTTATTAAAATATTCATTCTGTTTCTTTTTTGCATTTTTTTCACTTTTAAATTATCCTGCGGGCCTGATCAAACCTTCTTGGGGGCCAGTTCCGTGCACTAGAGGGTACTGGGGCTGCACAAATGGAAAACAACCTGGCCTTTTTAAATGATGAGCTGCTTTTACTAATGTGACATGACGATGATGAAGTTGCATTTTTATATTACGATATTGCAATATTGCTGTTATCGTTACATCCCTAGTAATACAGTGTGCAAGCAATGCAATACCACAGGGGACAGTACAACGCTTAATGTACATGTTAAAGAGCTTAAGTTTAGCCAGGAAATCCAGTCTCAACGCTGTACCAGCTCTTGAGTCTTGTCACAGTCACATTAAGGGCAATTCTGAGGCGGGGCATCCATCCTAAAGGTTAGCACCTGTTGTATTCACCTGGCGCTTTAAGAGGGGCGGGGCTGCCACTGACAGGTGACCGTTCGCGCGACATATAAAAAGCAGCATCGCATTGTTACGCTCGTGAATACACTCGCTTCGTCGTCGGCATGGCCCAATGGTTATTACCTGCTTCTGCTACTGCTTCTGCAACTACTTCTGTTACATCTACTACTACTACTACTACTTCTGCTGCAAAGTGCTCCAATAAATGTGTCAAAAAAGTACAGAAAGAGTGATCCTTCCATGCTGACCGACGATCCCTATTCAGAGGGCCGTGAAAAACGGAATTAACTGAACAGCACCTATGACATTACTGTCCATAAAATCCCAAATATTTTAATAAACACTGATCATAGTTTTATTACATTAACCAGCTTGAAGCTTTTTTACATGAAACATTTTAGATTGTTCAACAACAGTACAATAGTGGCCTCCACGGTGATGCTAAGCGACAAAAAAAAATTGTCCAATGCCTACTCTCAAATTGATTCAGATGCCTCCTAAATGATGTCATGACAATGTTATAAACGGCTCTCAGTATGTTGTGGTAATGTTTTTGAACATAGTGTATTTTATTCTTCACGGGAATTGTGTCAATCATAACAAAAGATGCACAACCACCTAATATTGAAACAAGATAAATCGTCAGACGGATGGACTGACTGATAACTATCTAGAAGTTATTTTGAGCCTCAGAAATGCTCCTGCGCTAAAAGCGGGCTGACAGGATGTCCGCTCTCTATTGTCTTGGCTTTGACCCACACTCTAATACTGAGGTTTAATTTCCAACACCTTTCCTGAGGAGTGTGAAAACAATACAGTATTTCCTTGTAAATATCAAGATATATAAACCAACCAGAAATTGAGACTTTGCATCAACCAAGGACGTTTTTAGCACATACTTGGCCTCCGCAACATAACACAACTCATACAACTCTGTCAGTATTTTCAGCTTCATGAAACACAAGAGGAATGATGTAAGGCCTGAGAAAGAGGAGGCAGAGAAATCGAAGAGGAGGACGATGTCTTACACCCACCATGACCCAGCTACACATTAAAGGCACTCTGCCTGCCTTGAACAAACCATGCACACACACAAGCGTTGGTTGGGCAAACATGAGCGAATTCACTGAACCGTACTGTCTCTACTGCCGCAGACGCAGTGAATGAATGGCTGTCCATGTGGAGCATAAAAGAATTTAACATTATGGCCTTTGGGCCTCTCGGTTGTATCAAGCAAGTGATCCCGGGCCATAATGCACACAGACTTCTAACAAAAGCACAAACATGTACTATCTCTATTGTCGGTAATGAAGATATATGGAAAGAAAAGCAATTAATGGGTGGAACTTTGCTGCCACGGTAAATAGCTTTTATTGATGCTGACTGACGAGAAAGCTTTGGCTCAGTGGAAGGCAAACACACAAACCCATTATTCAGCTGCAGAGAGCATAAGGTGCGAGGAGTTCATGAATTTGTTTTTTGCAGTGTCCCTCACTTGTGCCTTCTGTTCTCATAAGAGGAGACGACACACTAACGCACACACACACACACACACACACACACACACACACACACACACACACACACACACACACACACACACAACAACACTTCCGCCCCCTGCATGGCCCGGGCATCCCTCTCTCCCCAGTAAAACAAGCCTTCCGCATGCCAACTGGCGTGGGTCAGCCTCCTCCAAGCAAAATGCCGCTGTCGATGCTGTTATGAAAGAAATCCATCAGGGAGTGGATGGATTTGACCTTATTGATCTTATTTATATAACACTTTTCATTATGTCAGTGTGCCATGCAGTGCGTTTCACCCACTTTTGAATTCACATTTCAGCATGAGTAGGGTACAAATGAAAGCACCATCTAACTTGCTCTAACACAAACTGCTCAAATCTCTAAGAATAATAATAACAATAATAATACAAATCATTATTATAGTTATTTGGGGATAACTGTTTTGTTTTTAGTATATTTGACCTTAGGGATGCTTACAATAATGAATGAGTCCATTGAGAGTTCTCATTTTTGGATGGAATTGACTCTTGATTAATCGGGCCTTGAAACAATTCAGCCAAAAGAGGCACTGTGGATTTAGTTTCTATCAAAACAAGGACATGACATTGTCTACTGCAGGGATGGCCAAATTAAATGCAGGAGTGGCCTCAAATTTTCATCGATGCTACTGGGGGGACACATTGGACCACATGTTTCCTGACCAGATGGATGACAAAAATGCAATTTTAAATATGGACAACATATGTGCCGTGAATGCATTTAATATGTGATAATATACGTTTCAGTGTATGTATACAAGATCCACTGTACGAAGCCAACAACAAGGGGTTTGAAGCAAACAACAAAATAACCACATATTACATTTTTTTCCTGTGCAAAGGGCTTTCTTGCATGAAAAAAAAGATCATTCAAGCACAGCACAAAACTACTGAACAAGAAGCCAGCATTCAGTGCAAGAACTAATACATTTTTTTCATAAAGAACAACTCAACCAAAATGTTAATATTATTGAGGTAACGATACTGTTTTTACTGCATATCACTCCTAATACGCAAAAAATATTAGGCTGACTCATGTTGTAGTAGAGCGCCATATAGACCCAGCGTATGCGCAATAAAAACATGTCTGCCATCGAGTAGTAATTGTTAATCTTACAACGTAAAACTACAGTACACCACTGCATATTCACAGTTCAGCACCCAAAGGTTCTCATATTTGCAGATTTTTTTAATATGTGGGTAATTACAAATATTGTTCTTTTTCATAAATTGGGGTCTTCACGGATTTTCCGGATTTTTTCTCTTTTTTTTTGTGGAACATGGATACTGAAAACATATATCACAAATAATATTTATATATAAATATTTATCATGATGTTTTATATACATGGCAGGTGGTCCAGTGGTTAGCGCGTCTACCTCACAGTGCAGAGGTACCGGATTTGATTCCAGCTCCGGCCTCCTTGGGTGGAGTTTGCATGTTCTCCCTGTGCCTGCGTGGGTTTTCTCCCACATGCCAAAAACATGCGTGGCAGGTTAAGGGAATACTCAAAATTATCCCTAGGTTCAGCGTGTTACCCACCAACTGCCCGAGGACAGCTGGGATAAGCTCCAGTACGCCCCGCGCCCCTTGTGAGGATGGACCCATGGATGGATGGAATTATATACATGCACGGATGCGTGCGCGCGCACACACACACACACACACACACACAGACTCAGAGTGTGTTCCGTCAGTTGCCCATCCCTGCACTACTGTATGGATATCAGAAACGCGACCTCCTCACCCCGCCTGAATGAATAATATAGGGATGATTTGAGTGAACACCCTGCACAACTGGAGATCTTAAACTGACATGCACACATTGTTTAACAAGCAATAAAAAATGACTGCCATATCTACCAGTGCAAGCAACATTATTGGTTTAACACTGAGTAGCCCAGAGCTTTATTTGAAGCCCTTACTTGTCTCCAGGCAGACTGTCTCTGTGGGAACTCCAAAATCAACAATGAATACAGACAGAGATTAGTCAAGTGAATGCTTGTGCTGAAACACAAACGGTTACAAGGGTGGCGACCCGATTAAGAAAGAGGAAAAGAACGCATTCTTACCTGATGTGTCCCAAAGACTGAGCTCAACACGCTGGCCGTCAAGCTCCATGGAGGCGGTGTAGTTCTCAAACACGGTCGGTACGTACGTCTGGAGAAGAGGAGGAGACCTTTATGTAACTCTTCTTAAAATCACATGCTCTCATTTGATTGCAGTATGACCTGCTTGCGGTTTCACGTATCAGTCATTATTAACAATTTGATCTCGGTTCCAATAGACTCTATAGATAAGTTTACAGCCAGTCTTTTTGGGCAGTCTGCGTTTTTCTAGAAATGTGCATTCAAGCTGCAGGTGTCAAATATAAAAAAAACAGCTCTCATATGACACATTACGATACTGCGCCATCCCTGCACCCAAACCACAATATGATGTTGTTTTTGATTAGAAGAATCTCCAGTCTGCTGTTTTCAACCAAAAGGGAGCATAATTAAATTTGTAAAGGAAGCATTTTTTTATGAATCTCATTAGATGCGACTGAGATAAACAGAACAACTAACCCTCAAATTTCCATTTGCATACACCAAGTTTTGACATAACACTTAAGGTGTATGATTATGGAGACAAACTGTGTCGGTGATTTTTTTTTAATCGATGTTTCTGCTCTGACCATGATTGACGTCAAAAACGGATGGCAACGCTGATGGCTACTGATGTCGCTGATGCTGATGCTGATGATGGCGTGGTGCAGAAATAAATCTCTTACCTCAGGGTAGCAGTCCTTAGCCAGGACTTGAAGCATGGCCGTTTTACCGCATTGGACATCTCCAACCAGCACTAATTTGCAGCGCGCTACAAAGGGCTGTGGGAGGCGTCTCTCCTTCATGCTGGGGATCAATGACGGGATAGTTAATCAGCAGCGTCAAAATAAGACGGGACGTGTTCTAAATCCGCGCAGTGGTGGCTTCGGCGTCTCTCCTCGCGCTGACGCTGATCCGTGGCAAAGTAAGCGGACCACTGCGGGATTTTTATATAGTGACGCCAGCCAATGGGCGCCGAGCGTATACGGACTTGCTTGCGCGAGGAGTATCGTGCAAGAAATTGCCGACCCTCCGTTTGTTCAGGGTCAGGATTATCTTTCCTTTATATTCAGCAAGGAACAACTGCACACTGTATTAAAGGCAAATCCTAAATTAGCTCAAATTAAGAAGCTGCGAAGTGAAAACTGACAGAATTCACAAGATTACGCTCTATAAACAGTTGTATTAAGAGTAGCATCCAAAATCATTGGAACGGCAAGATCAATTCCTTTATTTTTGTTGTATACTGAAGACATTTGGCTTTCAGATCACAATATGAATGTGAGGTACGATTTCAGAATTCCAGCTTTCATTTCATGGAAATTACATCTACATAAATAACTCAGAACGGAGCAGTTTTTGGATGAAGCCATCCACTTTTCAAGTGAGCAAAACTATTGGACCGAATGTTAACTAAATTAACTTTAAGTGAATTACACTTCATATTTGGTGGCTTACTTGCAATAACTGCCTGTCTGAGTATATGTGTGCTCCTGTCATGTTTTGTTTCCTATCATAGATTTGTTTGTTACTCTGGTTCCTTGTGATTTCCAGGCATTTGTTTGAGTACTTCGACTTAGTGTTTTTCCATTGTACTCCTGTTTGTATTTTTGTTAAATACATTTTGGTCAATTCACCCTGCTCCTCCCTGCTTTTTGGGGTCCTACAACTACCACCATGCAAAGCGATGACAGATGGCTCCATCAATCTGAAATATACAGTAACAGGGAATATCAAAATGTCAAACATTTTCACAGGAAGTAGAGCATGATGACTTGGGCACAACATAATTTGGAATGAGTGTTCAGCTGTCACAAAAGCCCTTGGCTTTTTGATGCCATAAATCAGGGAAGGGCAACTGGGGGCCCGCAACCACACTCTGAATGGCTGCTTCATTCCCAAAAATAAATAAAAAATATTGTTTCCTCTACTGCATTGGACCCCTGAATGATCACAGCATGGCACCCGTGATTCACTTCCGGTATTTGCAATTATTTTTTTCAATGTACAAAATGAATGTTTTTGGTTTTATTTTTCCTTTGTTTTGTTTCTTTGTGGGGGTGGGGGGGCAAACCCCAGTTTTTCATGGGAGGGGTATATTGGAGGTTTTTCTGTGTTTTTTGTTGAATTTCTTTTCATTTAAACTCCCCAGAAAACCTTTTTCCCCCTAAGGCATTTAAATGGCCATCAAATATACAATACAATACAATACATGCTGATTTATATAGCGCTTTCACAACAGCAGCAGCTGTAACAAAGCGCTTAACAAAACAGTTAACATAAAGTAAAATAATAAACACAACACATAACATAAAACACGGACAGTAGATTTGCCAGTGAATGGCCTGGGGCTGTGAGAAATTGGGTCATGTCATGCTGTACAGTTCATTCTAATGCAAGCTGCAAGTTGACAATGTTTTGCTAGTTAAGGGCCACAACAGGGGTCAGCCAAAGACTTTATAATAGCCCCTAAAACACGTGTGTTGTGAGGTTGACCGATGGTGCTGGTCAACTTGCTTCATAGTTGATGACACTGTGACCTACAGTGACCAAACACAATTGAGTGGTACTTTGCCTTGCATAACACGCTTTATAACATGCTGACATTTACATGTGTTGAGAATTTAAGAAATTGATTACACTGTCTGTCATATAGAAACCATCAAGCCCCATGAAGGGCTTTTTTTGGTCTCTCTTTTCATTTCAGTGAGCTCTCAATGATTATGAACAATAACCAAGAAATTCAAAATGAATTCAACTTTTTGGGACGGAAATATGAGTCAGCTTACTCGGCTTTCTAAGAAGCCAGAATGTAATGAATGAATGTAAGCCTAATGTTGAACCTTTCAAACATGTTTCTTATGAAACAGTACATTAAAATATATATTATTTTAAATCATCAATGACATTTGTATAGGTTAGCGTTAAAATGCCTTTTATATATTCATCATATGGTTTATTACCCATTACAGAAAAAGGATTCATATGTGGTAATTACTAATGCATGTAATTGGGCATTTGTGGTCATAGACATTTGTCCAGTACTGTGTGTGGATATGTGTATATGCTCGTGCTACAGACATGAGGAGTTAAAGTCAAACAATAATGACAAAGGTCACATCATATTATGTGCTAATCGTGTCCTAAGGTGACATATGATGAAAAACAGATATGTGGTATTGACTGAAAGCCAAATTCAGAAAAATTGTAAACACAGAAGTCACCACATCCTTCGGTCTTGCAGCAAAAAACATTCAAGCATTTGGTTGAAAAGATCCCACATTATGCAAATATTAACCTTCCTGACATGTTACACTTCCACTATCTTGCAAAGGAAAACGGTGGTAAACTTGTAAGGATCATTGATTTTATAGCTTTAAAAAAATCTTCTACGCATGTTTTAGTTGCATACATTACAGAAAAAGAAGAACCAATCGTTATATCATTTATCTAAACTAAAGGATGAGAAAAGAAGCATTTAACAAGTTAAGCCTCCCGCCCCCCGAAAAAAAAGACTTGTGTGCATCTGGATCCTGCATCAAAGGCTATAAATAGCTGTGATGTTTTTTTTTAAACTGGAGGAGAATTTTTTGGTTGATTTATTATATTTCCCATGTTCTTTTCCCTTTTTAATACTTTAATGTCTAATTTTAATTTCTTTGCTCTTTATCACGTTTGAGACTATCCGTACATTTACTCTACACACGAATTGTTTTAGTGCCTTTCAACTCAATAGATTATTTAATATATAGGCTTCTTCTGCCCTCTACAGGTGGACGTCGTTTACTTTCAACACATGGAACGGCCCTGTATGGACCTCTACTGTAGAGGCTCTACAACCTTTCAAAATGTATTGAAGTAGTTTTATTATAAGGTAAAATAAGTATTGGGTACAGAAACTTTTATCCTAAAATGTGATTCCTGTTTCAAAAGGTCGCATGAGTACAGATATTACAGATAAAATAGGAAATACAAAACGCATCCGGTGATCCAGTGGTTAGCACGTCTCCCTCACAGTACAGAGGTCGTGGGTTCGATCCCGGATCCGGCCTTCCTGTGAGGAGTTTGCATGTTCCCCCCAGGCCTGCGTGGGTTTCCTCCGGGTACTCTGGTTTCCTCCCACATTCCACAAACATGCATGGCAGGCTGATTGAACACTCGAAATTGTCCCTAGGTGCGAGTGTGAGTGCGGATGCTTGTTCGTCTCTGTGTGCCCTGCGATTGGCTGGCAACCGGTTCAGGGTGTCCCCCGCCTACTGCCCGAAGACGGCTGGGATGGGCTCCAGCAGCCTCCCCACCCGCGAACCTTGTGAGGATAAAGCGAATCGGAAAATGGATGGATGGATGGAATACAACATGGCAACTTTGAGTTGGGTGCGTGTGGTGACGTACAATTAAGTTGTCAGCAATTAACATTTATGTGGGCGGAAGGAAAACTGAAAGAATAAGGATGCCGGGATACAATGCTGCATACTCTGTGTACAACCCGTACTAGTACAACAACAGAACTGAAAGAATAAGCCTTTGTAGACTACATTACCTCTGAGTGTGGGTTGTTTTTCTATGTTTCATATAGAAAGTACACTTTTGGCAAAAACTAAATATTTTTATATTCAGTTGGGAAATCAGTAGGTTACGACCTATCTTCAATGTCAATGCATAAGGCTTTAACGAGAAAGTCGCCCCTGCCAACATGGCCGATACATCAGCATGCCAGTTTTTCTCACTCATGCAGCGGGCGAGTGCATTACATCTATGACTACACTTCCCATAGAGTAAATATTTCCTTACCCACAATGCACTTCGCTGATACGCAATGAAGATCTTCGATCTCAAAGCAGAGTACTGGCAGTTGAAGTATATAGTATTTATTTATGGTCTTGTGATAGTACAGTTAAGTCAATTTTATAATACCATTCTGTCACCATTTTCATCCATTTTATGAGATCGCATTTTCGACTTTCAGTACGTCATCACCTGGCTCTTTTCTCATTGGCTCCGTACAATGACTGCACCATTTTCCCGCGCTGTATTCGACGCAAAACAACACGTCCAGTCTTTAGATTTTGGGTGACACGAGTCACTTCGATATTTTCATCCCAGATAAACCGTGTTACTGTTCCCTGAATATATTGTGAAATGCCGTCAGCGTCGTCATCGTCTTCAGATTATGACCCAGCGAGTCTACCTGATTTACTACCGCTTTACTACCGACGGCTGTTTCCTTTCTCACAGTACTACCGTTGGCTCAGTTATGGAGGAGGTGAGCGTCAAAGCAGCCTTTGTTGTTGTTCATGCCCGTTGATATCATTACCGTGTCCAGGTTTCAGTTTATGAAGTTGAAAATGGAGTGACACATGTCTCCTTTTTTCATTTGCAAAATCAGTGCAGAAAAACTATTTCCAGAACCGAGAGTTCTCCTTCACCCTAAAAGACGACATCTACGTCCGCTACCAGTCTTTTACCACGCAGAACGAGTTGGAGAAGGAAATCCAGAAGACGAACCCTTACAAAATTGACATTGGAGCGGTCTACAGTCACAGAGTATGGCGGCACAACCCAGCAGGTCAGTCTGTCACATTAATGTAACGATTGTCTGTTGTTTTTTTTCACAGCCAAATCAACATAACACGGTAAAGTCGGGAACCTTCCAAGCGCTGGAAAAGGAGCTTGTGTTTGATATAGACATGACCGATTATGATGACGTCAGAAGCTGTTGCAGGTCATTCAAGTACCCATATATTTTACATCCATTGGTTAGTGACTGACTCATACTTACTGACCTTCGATTCAACCTCAAATTTTGATTACAGTGCTGCAGACATTTGTTCCAAGTGCTGGACTCTAATGACCATCGCAATACAAATCCTGGACAGAGCTCTTCGAGGTATGTCACTGTTTATTAAGATGTTTCTAGTTTTGGCTTGGATGTAATATTTTGTTTATGCGATTTTCTAGATGACTTTGGTTTCCAGTACCTCCTGTGGGTTTATTCTGGCCGAAGAGGGGTTCATTGTTGGGTGTGTGATGAAGCTGCCAGGACCCTTTCGGTATCCGCTCGATCCGCAGTGGCAGAATACCTCAGTTTGGTCAAGGTAACCGCACTTCAACGCTTCCTAAAGAGTCTTGGGGGGGTAATGCGTTACAGTGATATATTACGTTTAGGCGGTAACAGAGGAATAAAATGCTTTGCACTGTATATTTTAGTAATATTATTACAGTTACTCAGTTCAGTCATGCATTTCAGTTCCAGCTGTCACCAGTGAAGCCATAATTATATGGTAAATCAATATTTAATAGTGCAGTCTAACCTAACCTAATTATTTATTTTAGTGAAATAATCCAATTTTAATTCAGCTATTCATGGTCACGACTACTTGCAGATGCAAGATAGACCTCTAGAGATTGTAATTTTGTGCCCCCACCACTATATGAGGAATTACAATTAACTGAGAACTAAAAAGTAACTTCACAGTAAGGAGTAACCTATTATTCTATGTCAAGGGTTTCCAAACTCCGTCCTCCGAGGGCCATGTACAGATGCAAGGGCCACGTAGAATTTTTAATTTTTAATTTAACTTTGTAAACATGATAAAACCAATCAATCAAGCAGTTAAACTGTTAAATTGTATATTGTTTACATCATGTAGTTATTTACGGGGGAAAACTGCTCCATCGAGGCCTTTTGTTTAAGCTAACAAGGCAAGTCGGTTTTGTTTTTTTGTAATATTTTGGGTGTGGGCTGCATCCCTGTATCCCACAATAATAGGGCCACCCCTCCACAGAGCAGCATCTGAGTCCCATCTCCACATTCAGAACCATGACAAGAGTATTGTGTACCTAGCTGACCATGCTTGAGGAGATTGTGATATGCTCACAAATTGGACCATGAATGACAAAGTTTTTGTTTGTATGAAATTAATTAACTATGATCTTCATAGAGTTATGAAGAGAAATTCTCTTACCATTTTAGCTGTATGTCTTTGCATGTATAGAAAAGTAGGAGTAGTGGTCGTCCCCATTCCTCATATTGACCAAATTTTTCAACAGCTACACTTCTAATGCCTAATATATCTTTTTTTCAAATATCATTGCTGCCGGTCATGTCAAAAGTTATTTTTAATATATGCCATGGGCTACTAAAAAAAAAAAAAATGGACGGTGGGCCGCAAATAGCCTCCGGGTTGTAGTTTGCTCTACACAGACGGTAATATTGTAAAGAAACGTCTTACTTTCAAATGCCAGGTGATTAATAATATGTAATCGATTACATTTTGAAAGTAACTTGCCAACAATGTTCCTAAATAAGAATTGCAAGACAAGCAGCCTCAGATTTGAACACTTGCTTGTGTCATAAGAGTCCACCTAAAATCAAAGTCAATTTTTACATCTGGTTGCTCATTTGACAGGGTGGTGAGGAGACTGTGAAGAAAGTGGTGCTGACGGAGCCAATTCATCCCTTTATTCAGTATGGCTATGCTCTTTTGATGTTTTCCTTTACCTCAACACTTGTTTGCCTGAGTCTGTATTTGTACTTTCAACAGAGAATCTCTGAAAGTTGTGGAGGGATACTTTTCCACGTATGCGCTGCAGCAACAGGACATACTGGGCTGCAAGGAGTCTCTAGAGCAAGTGCTGGCACTTGTGCCTGAAGATATCCTTCTGACTGAGTGTGTCTAATCTGTAGCGTTTTTTCCATATTTGCTTGTGAAAATGACTTAACTCGGGTATACATGTTCGAAAAGAGTTACAACAGGAATTCAAAAATGAAAGGAACCCAGAGCATAGGTGGCAACTCATCGTGGAACAAGCCAGCAGGAAACAGGTTGGTGCTTCTCTTTGTTTTAAATAATGGCGCTTTTCTTGAGAAGATTACTGATATGCTTCATCTACCAAGGCGGCTGCCAAGAAGGGCCAGCACTTTGAGAAAGAAATCATGTTGCAGTATTGTTACCCACGACTCGATGTCAATGTCAGTAAAGGTGTGAACCATTTGCTGAAGAGCCCCTTCAGTGTCCATCCTAAAACAGGTAAATGTGAAGAAGTTGCCGCTTATGATGAGTTGTCCCAATGTGACTACATCTTTGTTTTTTGGGGGGGTTTGTTTGGTTTTGTTTTTTTGTTTGTTTTGTTTTTATCAGGGCGCATCTCGGTTCCCATGGACCTCACAGAACTTGATACGTTTGATCCCTTCAACGTACCCACAATCAGGTCAGCAACAATTTCATATCTCATGTTGTGTGTCCACTATTGATACAATATCCAATAGAGAAAATGTGGAAATATTTTTGTAGTTTGATCTGCAATGAGTTGGATCGTGTCAAGGTGGGTGAGAAGGAAGATGAAAATGCAGAGGTCAAGGAAATTGAGGGAGAAGCTGCAGAGAAGAGGAAGATCAGAGGTGACATGAGTTTGCTCCTTCTGACACTCATTTCTCAAATCAATATTGACATAGAATTTGCTTTTTGATGCAGATTATTAATTATGTGGAATCTATTTTGCTCATATTTATTCAAAGATTGAATATAACAGATTAAATGTGTTGAAAAAAAATTGCAGAAAAAGGTTGGAAATCAAAACAGAATGCTGTTGATTGTGTGAAATTAATTATTTTTTTCTTATGTCACAAATAAAAAATGCCCTTGAAATATGTAGAAAAACATATTTTCCTTATTTGAATTTTCTGGCATCGGATAGTAATCTAAAAGTAACACCAAATGGCACACTCAACGCCGATCTTTTTCACAGATTACAAAAGAACCAGTCTGGCAAAATACATCAAATATTTTGATGCGTTTTTGGATGGAGCCTCTCAGTCATGGAAAGGCGAACTTCTCAGAAAGAGTGGTATGTGTTGTTTGCTAAAATCATCAATGTTTAATATTGTATGAAAATCATGAATTTGCCATTGTTTTCCCTTTCAGATCTTCAAAAGGAATTTTGAGCTGACAATTGATACCATATTCATTTGGAGCTTCTGTAATGTTGCCATTTCTCTGATAAACCATGACGTCATTATTTTGCGTTGATATCCTGAACTCTACATTCGCAATTAAACCTTCAAAATTATTTTGTCTTGACCATTATGTTGCTTGAGTTCTTGTACAGTAATTTGTATAATTCCATCAGTGTTGAAAACATGTAGTTGCAAAACAAAAAAAGGACATTTGCAGCCTATTGAAGCATAATTACATTGTAGCTGCTAAAACTAATAATGCTTTTGTAAATTATATGAGATGAAGTATAGAGTGAGGAGTATATTGAAATTGGTCACGTGATGAATCTTAAAAATCATGGGGGTTTATTTACCTACAATGTGTACAGTGGATCTCAACTTGTACACACCCCTGTTCAAATGGCATGTTTAAAAACCTTTTTCACCATGTATGTGAGAATAACCTGTGCAACTTGTAAACAAAAAATACCTTTTTGAGAGGGGAAATGAAATCAAGCAACTGAAATACTATGGTTGCACAAGTGTGCATGTTCTCTTAGAACTGGTGCAACACCTGTTTATTTAAATTCATTTAATTTACTTGGATTACCCATGTGAAGTGTTTAGTGTCACTAGTTTTACAATATGCATCGGTACAGCTTTCACTAATATTTTGTACACTGAATTAATCTTTGTTACTCTACCTTTTACTTAAATTTAGGACTTCCCTATGTAACACCTACAAGAGTTTAAATGCTCTTTAGAAACAACTACTGTATATCCTGTGTGTGTGTGTGTGTTTAAAGAAAGTTTGGGAAGATAATGAAGATATCGTATTCATAATTAGTCAGTTTTGGGCGACAGTAACCCGGAAAGGGAAATGTCCTTTCCAAACCGGATATCCGTCTACAACTGAGGTCACAGGTCCTCTCTCGCAGCCATCTTGGATATAGTATCCTGAGTTGGTGAGTATCTCCGTTGAGAATCTAATGCCATCCAATGCCTTTTCTAAAGATTACATTTTCCATCAACGGTCTCAAACGTTAACTCAAAGTAGTGTTTTTAGTCAGTAAGGCCATTTCCCCACCTTCTCTCACGCTTCTCGGTATTCTGTGCACCTCCATACTCCTGCCTATAACGGCTCAAAATGGGGGAACATGTTGGCTTTGAACTTCACGTGCAGCCTTCCAGGGCCGCATGAGTAGTTAAAGAACTGTTAAAAGCTTTCATGGGCTGACAACTAGTTGCTCGTCAAAATGGAGGATCATATTGGCTCTGAAGTTTACGTGCAGCATTCCAGGCCCGCATGAGTACATTAAGAACTGTTCAAGGCTTTTCGTGGGTTGACAATTAGTTGCTCGTAGTCGACGATTGTTTTCAGGTCAAAATGAAATACTGGTCTCGTTACCAGCATTCCAAGTTTTATGAAATTAGTTGTTTATAGCCTAACGTAGGTAAGAGAGCTAACTTAGCTGAAGCGTGGCTTGCCACACTGGTCCGATAAGTATTAGTAACAGCGAGTCGTCATTCGTAGAACATACAAAACTATTTTCTTAATTTAGAAGGTCATTTATTATAATATCCACATGATTTTGTGTATCGCACGTGTTTTCCCCCCATGAGGTAACCGTTGCTTCTTTTGTTAGCAATCATGCCAGGCGAAGCAACAGAAACAGTCCCAGTGACGGAGCAGGAGATGCAGCAGCCACAAGTGGAGACTGGTTCGTATTTATTAACTTGTCTTAAGCAAGCATGTCTTCAGAAATGCCGTTATTCAAAAATAGCAATCGAGGGGTCTGGTACTGTACTTGTTGCTTGTGAATGACTTAAATCGGGGCATTTCTATTGAGTGGCTGATGTGATGTAAGATGAGTGGTTTGTATTGGGTGTACTTGTAGCAGGTGATGGTCATTTTGGCTGTCACCTGCTATATGTTGCACATTTGTTGCAGCCTTAGCTCCACTGAGTAACCCAGGATCCCCTCGTATAGAGGGATTCGACCTTTGTGCTAAAAATAGCAATGTATTTACGATCACGTGTTCAACCATAGGGATAGGCTGTCACGCCTTATTGCGGACGTGGGTACAGTACAATGTTAAATCGTAAATATCTACATTAGTTTACTCGACTAGAAGTTTTTTGTGGACTTTTACAATCTGAAGTGGTAGAGAAGTACACAGAGGCTTTTGTGAGGCAAGCAAGGGCGCAATATGTGTTTAATTGGAGATTTGGATCCTTATAAACTTAAGAAAGAATTGATTGGTGACTCGAAAGTAAGGACTGCCCAGCAAGACTTGCCATTTATTATATAGACACACAAGCCTGTTCACAATAGGCGTACCGTAGTAGTCATTCAAAGTCAGTTTTCTAGTGTTCCTGCTATATAGATGGCAAATGAACTTTGTGTTCTCATCTAATGTGCTGCAAGACCATCTTTTATGGTAGAGCCCTTGACAATCACTTTGACAAAAAGAGGCAAAGTATACTTCAAGTTGTTCATTTGTCACTCCTGGCTACAGTTCCATGCCAAACTGACGTGTAAAACAATTGATTAAACAAACTAATGTCCGCTAGCTAAATGCTATCATGCAGTAAAAGGCAGACATGCTAATCAAAATTAGCACTGATGTTATGGTAAGTTACAAACCTTCGAACACACGCACACAGAGCAGTCCAGTGTGTTGTATACTTCTCCTCTTGTATGATAACTGTTAATGAAGATATGGGAAACAACAGCTTGCGTTTATGTCAAGTGCTCCATCCAGAATGCTCTAACGGACGATGATATTTGTAGCTTGCGCCCATAGCAACAGCTTACCTCCCGGTGATCGATCACTTTTCTTTTGGGTGGGCGTCAAATCCCTGGTTTGTAATGATTATCTGGAGTCTAAAGAAACCCAACTATTACAGCCAACAATGACACAACGATGAGGCATGACGATGGCGAATAATGTTTTCTTAGTGGGGCTAGCCTTTCAATGTGTCCACAGGCAATGCAGAAAAGGTCGAATCCATCTATTTATTCCAGGTCCATGTGGTGTTCTGCGCTGACAACTTTGTTTTAGATGGCATGTTGTGTGTGTTTTTTGCTTAAACCTTTTCACAACTAAAGGAAAACTTAATGAGGCTTGCAGTATAATAGCATGTGGCGTTTTATCTACAGGTTTTCATTTGTTTCAGCTCACCCTTTTTACATTTTAGGCCGCGGTGATTTTGCCATAACGGACAACTTGCCACCGAGCGTTATTTTTGCCGTGAATCACGCGAGAACTAAATGAACTCAAACTTAATGAACTCAAACTAAAATTAAAACACCTCGGCAGGAAACATTTCCTTGAGATGACTTCACTGAAACCCTCATCGGTTTTTGTACATGGCCCATTTTATTCTTCAGTCCTCTCTGACCACCTATGCCCAATTATTCACCCATATTAATCACAATATTGCTATTTACAGTACTTGGTGCCAACTGGTGGTTCCTACACTGGGCAAAACTTAGAAGTATCATGCATTGTGTCATGATGGTTGCAGGCCCATACTCATCACACTGGTATTGGACACAAATTCGATTGGTATGGCTGTTATGTCAGTAAGGTATAGGTATAGGTGATATGTAACGTCCTCGTTATTATTGTCACCGTTGCTGTTTCGATGTGCCATTTTAAATGATCGAGTATTAATACTCTCAAAAACAAACCTGTTCATATCCATTGATTGTCTGCAAATTAGGAGGGAGTGATGAAATCCTCATTTGGCGAATCAGTGTGCATAGAAGGGAAGGGGAAGTCTTCAGTCTTTATTTTGCGAATCAGTGGGCAGGTTTCTGTCACATTACTCAGCTGGGGGAACACAACTTTTGTTTCAAATATGAAGGAGTGTCCCGTTTCAGTGAGTCATTTAATAGCAAGCCCAAGTCCTTACCCTGGAACCGATTCAGGGTTTGACAAGACGAATGTTGGTCAAAATAACATTGTAAGATGTGCTGAAAAAGAGTCAGTGTGAAGAGCAATTCGCCAACGCTTCTTTTCAACCTAGAACGGGGCGACTGCAACATGACTACTGCTAAAGAAAAGCTGAGCAACACACTTATGAAACCCTTGCCAAGTTGAGCAAACACACATGGTACCATTGACAAAGCAAATAAAGGATGGCGGCGGGGCTTCACAAACGGCGCTATCACCTACATTTCTTAATGCAAACGGCTAAAGGTTTGCCTGATATTCAATATCAATTTAACATTCAGTTCTTACATGCTCATACTTCACACCATAGCTACATTAGTGATCACGTAGAGTATGTGTAGGACCATTTCGGAAGCCATCTGTCAAAAGATGGCAGCTGCTTTTCTTGTCACTGCAAATGTATATGCAATAATATAAAAATAATACGCTTTGCTTAAGTACCATAGAACATATTCTTTATTATAGAAGAGCTTGATGTCTGTGCAGACCATCATGATGCACTTCTCATCTGCTTCAGATGGTATTTTTTGACCATGTCTGTTCTAACTCAAATTCAGCAGCTGTGCTTGGAATCTTGCGAGTTGGAAATTTTAAATTAGTCTGACTCATAGTTAAAGCACCCCCTGACCGAGTTTTCTGTGTGGAATTTCAATAAGCTCTGCATTTTGAGTTGTGGTTTGTGTCAAACAAGTGTCACTACTTTAACCTTAAAAATATGATTGCGTCTTGCTTTGACCATCTAACCCGCATGGGAAGGAGTTCCATGTCCCTGTTTAAGAAGAAATTAAAGAATCTGTTTTTGTTCAGCACCAACTCCTGCCCCAGCTTCTGCCCAGCAACCTCAGACAGCTTCTGGCCCGGTTAAGCCCAAAGGCAAAGATGCTAAAAGTGCTCAGGGTCCTTCTGCCCCAAAGGCCGTTCCTGGTAGAAGGAAACACTCCTCTATGTCTGCCTCATCCTCGTCTCCCACCTCACCAAAATCCACTCCTTCCTCAACCCCCTTGTCACCGGTTCCATCCCCCTTAGCTTCCTCACCATCAGCTAATCACGGTACTCGTTTTGCTCCAAAAGTTGTGAAGGCTGGCAAACAAGATAAAGCCAAGAAAGTAGAGGCCTTTATGCCTCAACCTCTCACCCAAGATATCAAGGTCATCGAACAAAGTAAAAAATCAGTTGATACCAAACAAATTGTTGATGTGAAACCTGCCCCAACTGAGCCAAAACAAAAATCTACATCTGCTGCAAAACCTGTTGGAACCCCAGCAGCTAAAGTTCTCCCAAAGTCTGCTGTGGCAGCGTCAGATTTTCTTGCTGTTAGCCCTTCCAAATCTTCTCAAGTAACTTTGTTGACATCTGCTTCTGGTCCTGCTGATGATGATCTCCCACCACTCATCCCACCTACAAAGCCAAGCAAAATGTTAAATCAAAGTAGTCCTACTGGCCCTTTTGATGTATCTAAAATTGAATTGAAATCTAAGCATCTATCTGTGGAGGAAATCAAGACTGATTTACAGCCAAAGACTATGCCTGCTGAAAAAACTGTTCAAGTTAAAAAATCTAAAGCTTCAATTGTCACTGGTGAGACCACAACACCATTTCAAACCAAGGCCAACCCCAACAATTTGGAGACAAAGCCACCCACCCAGGGCAAACCTGCTCCCGTGGAGGTGGCAAAACCAGCTGTTCAGGCTGCTACGTCAGCCCATCAGATCAAATCTGCTCCTGTGCAGCCTGTTCCTGTCGATGCTGCCAAGGCAGTTCCACAAGACAAAGATGTCAAACCTGCTACGGTTGAGGCTGACAAGCCACCCTTGCAGGAACAGCTTGTTCCTGAGTCCGTTATCAAGCTAACCAAACAGGATAAGCCTAAACCCATGCAGGCTCCCAAGTCAGCCCCACAAGCCAAGGCTGCCAAGCCTGCTCCCGTTGAGCCCACCAAGCAAGTCTCATCACAGGCTGCCAAGCCTGCCACGACGGACAGGTCCACGCCCAAGTCCACTACTGTCCAGGCTGCCAAGCCAGCCTCACAAGACAAGGCTGCCAAACCGGCTCCCATAGAGCCCACCAAGCCAGCCTTGCAGGACAAGCATGTTCCTGTGCAGGCTGCAAAGCCAGCCCCACAAGACAAGACTTCAAAGCCTGCTACCGTAGAGCCCATCAAGCCAGTCTCACAGGATAAACATGCCCCCATGGAGGCTGCCATATCTGCCACCCATGACAAGTCCACTCCTGTACAGGCTGCCAAGCCTGCTCCCGTAGAGCCCACCAAGCCAGTCTTGCAGGATAAACATGTCCTCGTGGAGGCTGCCAAGCCTGCCACCCAGGATAAGTGCACTACCAAGTCCACTCCTGTGCAGGCTACCAAGCCAGACCCACAAGTCAAGGCTGCCAAGCCTGCTCCTGCAGAGCCCACAAAGCCAATCTTACAGGGTAATCATGCCCCTGCAGTGGCTGCCAAGTCTGCTTCCGGAGAGCCCAGCAAGCCAGTCTTGCAGGATAAACATGTCCTAATAGAGGCTACCAAGCCTGCCACTCAGGACAAGTCCAGTACCAAGCCAGACCCACAAGTCAAGGCTGCAAAGCCTGCTCCTGTAGAGCCCACTAAGCCAGTCTTGCAGGATAAACCTGCCCCTGCAGGGGCTGCTAAACCTGCTTCCGTAGAGCCCACCAAGTCATCATTGCAGGATAAAAATGCCCCTGCGGTGGCTGCGAAGCCTGCCACTCAGGACAAGTCCACCACCAAGTCCGCTCCTGTACAGGCTGCCAAGCCAGACCCACAAGTCAAGGCTGCCAAGCCTGCTCCTGCAGAGCCCACAAAGCCAGTCTTGCAGGGTAAACATGCCCCCGCAGTGGCTGACAAGTCTGCTTCCGTAGAGCCCCCGAAGCCAGTCTTGCAGAATAAACATGTCTTAGTAGAGGCTGCCAAGCCTGCCACTCAGAACAAGTCCAATACCAAGTCCACTCCTTTGCAGGCTGCCAAGCCAGACCCACAAGTCAAGACTGCGAAGCCTGCTCCTGTAGAGCCCACTAAGCCAGTCCTGCAGGATAAACCTGTCCCTGCAGGAGCTGCTAAGCCTGCTTCCGTAGAGCCCACCAAGCCAGCATTGCAGGATAAACATGTCCTTGTGGAGGCTGCGAAGCCAGCGGCACAAGTCAAGGCTGCCAAGCCTGCTCCTGTAGAGCCCACTAAGCCAGTCTTGCAGGATAAACATGTCCTTGTGGAGGCTGCCAAGCCTGCCACTCAGGACAAGGCAGCCAAGCCTGCTCCTGTAGAGCCCACCAAGACAGCATTGCAGGATAAACATGTACCTGTGGAGGCTGCCAAGCCTGCCACACAGGACAAGTCTACTCCTGTGAAGGCTACCCAATGTCAGAAGGCTGCTCAACCTTCTCCTGTAGAGACCACTAAGCCAGCCTTGCAGAAAAAACATGTCCGTGGGGACGCTGGAACTCCAGTCCCTCAGGACAAATCTACTACCATGAATGCTGCAAATCCAAACTTGCAGGACAAACCTGCTGTGGTAGAGGTGGTAGAGCCAGAGAAACTTGCTCAGAAGGCTGAACTCAAGTCTGTGGCGGAAACAAAAGCAGTTCGTGAGACAAAAGTGGTTGCTGATTCTCCAGTACCCGACCCAACTTCCTGCAAACTGACATTGGATGAAGCCCTTACAAAGCCTGCCCCTGTCCAATCTGAGGTTGAGTTATTAAATTCTTTGGCATCGCTCAAAACTGCCCCCACATCTGATAAAACCTCAGCCCAGGTGGATACTGTGATCAAGAACGATGCGGGTATTTCTTCCTTTCTTTCTTTGCTTTTTTCTTTCTTGTTGCTTTATGTCAGACTATCTGTACTGTGAATGGGTACTTTCTCAATATTCTGAAGCATCACCATATTGTTGAAATGAAGTTGCTCTTCAGGAAACTTGAGACTCCTTGATGTGATGTCAATGAATGGTTTTACTGTAGCAAGTTCTAAAAGTATGTAAATGCATTACATTTATTGCAAGTTGGGGGGAAAGTAATTAGCTGCACTGTAGAACATGTTGAGGGAGTTAAAGAACAAGCAAAAATGTCAACTATTGTCGTTATGTCATGATTACATTGATATTCAATTATTGGGGCTCCACTGTATCGTGGAGGTTTCCTTTGTGACCACAATTTGATCTACTTTGGGTTTGCATTGCTGCTCTGTAGGTTTTCTTTCTGTTTTTCTTCAAAATCAGGCGATTCAGTTTTTATGTATGATTTTCTGAAGGGACCCCCCCCCCCCCCCCCCCAAAAAAAACCCCAAGACTGATTCTTAGAGCTCGTCAAACCCAAAATTCCCGTGCCCTCATGGTGGGTGTGTTCAGAAATATGCTCTAAGTGCACTGCTCCGCTCAGATCGGTTGGAAACTCAACAGTGTTCAAATGTGCTCTTAGGTTTTTCAGTGTCCCAAAAAATGCAGTATCGGAGCCCAGTGTATCAAACGGTACAAGTAAAGAGTTTAAAACCCTGGAGAACTCACAGGGTCAAATTTGGCCCCTATAAATTCTGCTACTCAAATGCTCCCCTTAAATCCCAAAGGGTCAAATTTGGCCCTAATCCTAAATTAGGATTAAAGCATTAAATTAGAGCTGTGAAACGATCAAAATAATTAATCAAATTAAAAACGCAAATGTCATAATCAACTCAAATGAACTAAAAATTAATCGTGATTACTCACACATTTTTTGTTTCTGAATTTCCTTTTATATTTTTGTCCTATTTTTCCCCATTTTAATGCTCTCATCAACATGAAATCATGAATCAGTATTCTATGTGCAAAATGCAGATATTTACTGAAATAACAATTTCGATTTTCAATTTTACATGAACAATTTTCACTTGGAGCAGTTATTCGCACATATTCTCTCACACAATATTACTGTCTATAAACAACAGTGAAAAAAATATTTTGCCACACAACAGCTCCTTTAACAGCTCTTTTTAGGGAATCAAAACAGAGCAATATAAAATTATAAAGTGCACATCTAAGGTAAACTAGTACTCAGCCTATATTGGATTTAAGCCATGGTTGCATATTTCGTTTTTCTCAAGTTTGCTTTGAACACAGCAGTCAGGCTATGTTGATTCTGTTGGTGCTTCTTGCGCGGAAGTCTCTCTCTGGTTTTGTGTAGACATCATTTCAGATGACTACACTTGTTTCGAGGCACAACACAACACTGGAGACGTTTTATTTTCAGTGTTCGCTACGACAGCACCGCTGAACTCTCGACGTGCCTCAGCGCACCGTCACTGTCAGATGAACACAGAGAAGCTCCACCCCCTTTATTTATATGCACACGAAACACAGTAACCTTCCACACAAAATAGTTCCAAACAAGTAACAATTGCGTCAGTGGCATACATCGTATTCGACAGGCTAACTGCTCTTTCTTCACCAGAGGCTCATCAACCTAGTCTCTTATTTCTCTCCCGAAACAATGTCTTCTCCCGATTGGTGTACCTTAGCCTTCTCCGCTACGTACAATTTCTGTTCATAGCTTGTAATGGCTCTCGCTGGCAATTCGTAGTGGAGTCGTTAGAAGCAATGCGAATGATTTTAGCTTGAGTCTGGCTGTGGGCAATGTTGACAGGCTTGCATGCAGTAGCCATACATTTAGCTATATGGCTTCAGCAAATTTGTTCTTCGTCGTGTTATCCATTTTCTTCACTTTGAAATGATCCACAGCTGTCTGTCTTAGACAAGGGGGCAGAGTACTCACATCAGCTGTGTGCTTGGTCATTAAGTGGTATTTCAGACTTGACGTGCTATGATGATAGCTCAGTTTACAACTGCAAAACATAAAGGTAACTTTGGTCTTGTCAGTGGAACAATCTGGCTTTTTAATAGTAAACTTTCCATTCATAAAGTCTTTAAGTATCCGTTTTCGGTGTCTCGCGCTGCCGTCGCTGGCAAAACAGACATGGGCGTGGACTCCTGCAGCGCGCTTGTTGTTTTGTTTCCGGTTTATTTACAGAGCAACGTAAAATCCGTTGTGACGTGTGCTGCGTTAATCTCGCGAGAAAAAATTGAATCACGTTAAAATTCATTTAAATTAATGCCGATAAAATGCACTAAACTGACAGCTCTACATTAAATATTTGAAAAAACATTTTGGTGTTCAGTGAACATATAGCAGTCATTTAATGTAAAATTCATAATTTTCCAAAGAAGTAAAGGGTTCTTGGGTTCTCCAGGGTTAAGCAAGAACTGCTGATAATAGACAGCATTCAGAAATTGTGAACAGAGCACGCTGTTCCTCCCCCAGTACACATCGCTGAAATCTCTGCGAAATCACAATTAAGGTACAATCTTGGTGGGTTAAATTTGCCTTTTGGCGCAGTAAATCCTTGTTGTAAATCAATGCCTACCGTCCTTCCTATAAGTCTTATACTAAATGTAAGACAAAGAACTTATGTGAGAAGTACTATGATTTACAGCATTGGTATTCTTTATTTTGCATCAAACTTATTAGTGTAATGAGAAACAACTGTTTAAAAGGGTGGAACCGTGTGTGTGCGGGGGGGGGGGTGTAATGGCTTAATAGAAGAACAAAAAAACTCAACTGCTACTTTGCAGAAATTTACCTTTAGTATCATGGAACATGTCACCTGTGAAAAGTAAGGGAACCCTGTAATGTACAGTATATATACAATTGTCTTTTTCCACTGTATTTCGTGGAATGACTTTGTTTTGGTCAAAATTATAGGTTCTGGCACAGAATCGGAGAGTGACGACTCAGTCCCTGAGCTGGAGGAACAGGACTCTGCGCAGACACAGACTCAACAAGCACAGGTGAGGTTGAAGCCTCTTTGCTGCTATTTGCCAAACATGAAGACTCCTGGATGATGATTTACACAGTGACTTTCGTTCTTCTGAGCCTATTGAAGCCAACCCTTCTGTCCTGAGAAGAGTCGTTTTTGTTTTTTAAATTAAGTTGCTCAATTTCCGAGTTGACGCTCATATGGATGAACACTTTGCTTGCTGTAGGTTGCAGCTGCTGCTGAACTCGATGAGGAACCCGTCAGTAAAGCCAAACAAAGCCGCAGTGAAAAGAAGGCGCGAAAGGTAATGTTAAATTGCTGCAATTGGTTTCGTTTGATCTAACTTGGCGATACCAAGGCATGAATGGCATGGATATCTTTTCTTATAGGCAATGTCAAAACTCGGTCTCAGGCAGGTAACAGGTGTCACCAGAGTCACAATTCGCAAATCCAAGAACATCTTGTTTGTCATAACGAAGCCAGATGTCTACAAGAGCCCCGCATCAGACACATACATTGTTTTCGGGGAAGCTAAGGTATGTGGCTATGTAATTGCACAATTTTATTGATTTTGGTCTTCCTTTTCTCTGGTGTTAGTAATCAAACTGTTATCACTGTTTTGTGATCCACACTCCACCCCACCCTTTTCTAACCTAGATTGAAGATCTCTCTCAGCAAGCCCAGCTGGCTGCTGCAGAAAAATTCAAGGTGCAGGGAGAAGCTGTATCGAACATCCAGGAAAATACACAGACGCCAACAGTACAGGAGGAGAGCGAAGAGGAAGAGGTCAATATGAATTTAACATACAACAAACGGACAAAAGCTCCATTCCCAAACCACCATTTTCGCCCATCTTAATATTTCACTCATCCTGTTGTTTTAGGTTGATGAAACTGGAGTTGAGGTCAAGGACATTGAACTCGTCATGTCACAAGCAAACGTATCACGGGCCAAAGCTGTACGTGCCCTCAAAAACAACAACAACGACATTGTCAATGCTATTATGGTAAGTTCTCCGGACCTTCTGTGCAGTTGTTTAACAAACAATTCTACAGTGATGATTGAGACAGTGACTTTCGTTCTTCTGAGTTGAACTGAAGCCAATATTTCTGTCCTGAGAAGAGATGCTCCTTCGTAATCTAGTGAGGCAACAAATAACTATTGTTGCTGACAAACTTTGTTTCCATTGCAGGAGTTGACAATGTAAAGCGGACCCTGGCAAGAAGCGTTTGAAGAAAGGTTGCTGATTCGATATTGGCTCATTTGTAGAATTTATACACAAGATGGAAATTAAAGTGTGACTTAACAATAAAAATTTTGTTTGTACTTATTTCTGGGGGGAAAATTCACTCACTGGAATTTGTTAGTTGAAGGTTCAACACCTTTGTTTGAAGATGTGAATTTTCTTTACAATATGTTCGATGCACCCCAAATGGTCTAAGCACGGGGTTCTGATTAATATTGTTTGTGGAATATCAATGAAGGCAGCAAAGTTCAGCCATTTTTATCCATCTCAGGTGGCTGCCATTTTGCCACAAAGTGACCTCAAGGTGCCAAAAGGCTCAGTTAACGACCATCATGGCTCACGTTTTCTGCGTTTGGTCATGTTTTCGGAAGCTGAGCCCTTCGGCACTGATGTCCTTTTCAGTCTACAAGTGGAAAATGGCATCACCTTGAGATGGATAAAGACAAGGGAATTTTGCTGCGCAATTCATATTCCACAAATGCAATATTACCCCCCACCCCCCAGTGTTATTTTATTTTTACTACGTTTGTGTTAATTTTGTCCCAAAAAAATGGCACTGCATTTGAATGTGTGATAACTCAGTCATTTATGAATAGTTTTTTACTTTCAACCACTCAAATGTTCAGTGGCATCAGACCCATCCATACATTTGTGTGTGTGTGTGAGGGGGCGGGGGGGTCTCTCCCCTGACCTTCACTGGACAATAAAAGTCCAAAAATGGACTATGAAGAAAACAAGCTATTCTCTATATGCATTAATTGAAAATTTTCATATGACATAGGGCCTTAATTTTTTTTTTTTTTTGCAAGGTCATTTTTTTGGGCAATGGGCATTTTTCTGAATACACTAGACTTACGGGGTGGGAGGGGGGCTCGTGCTTTGTTCGTGTGAAGTAATTTATGATGATTTTTTCACTTTTAATGTTTCACTGTTCAGTGGCATCAGACCAATCCATACATGTTCACTTTTTTTAAAGCATACTAAGGATAGCAGTATTTTGCTAATATCAAAATTGTGTGTATATACTGTATATAATCTGAATATTTCATGACATAACTAGAGCCTTAAATAAGCTTACTTTTTTTTACATGCTCGTTTTTTGCAAATGGAAATTTTTCTCAAAATACTTTTTTTTTAACACTGCTTTTAAAGTGTGACAAACAAGTCATGAAGATATTTTTTCACTTTCAACCACTCAAAAATGTTCAGTGGCACCAGACCGATCCAGACATATTTTTTGATGCCTTTTATGGACAATACAAATTGAATTTTATGACTGCAACTCTTGATATGCATTTTATCTGGCTAATGCTAATAAATGCTCCCCTATAATTGACCTTTGGACAATGTGAGACAGCCTCATGCCAAAAATATTTAATCTGGGGAGAGATATAAGTATCGATGAGCAGCTTGTGTCTTTTTTTTTTGGCCACTGCTCCTTCAAACAGTATATGTCGTCAAAGCCAGCAAAATATGAACTGTTTGCGTTGTTGCTACCTCTTATGCTTGGAACATGCATGTGTACACTGGGAAGCTTCCTGAAGGCCCTTGAGAAAAAAAATCTGGGAATGAGGGTGGTTTTGGACCTATGTAACTCACTGTAGGGCCATACATTGAACAGCTAATTTTCTCACTTCTTTTCCCCTGGCTGCCGAATTAAAAAATGGCTTTGATTGGAATAATTCTAGGGCGGCCCAGTGATCGAGTGGTTAGCGCATCGACCTCACAGAGCAGAGGTATGGGTTCGATTCCAACTCTGGCCTTCCTGTGTGGAGTTTTTGCATGTTCTCCCCGTGCCTGCGTGGGTTTTCTCCGGGTACTCCGGTTTCCTCCCACATTCCAAAAACATGCATGACAGGCTGACTAAACACTCAAAATTGTCCCTAGGTGTGAGTGTGAGCGCGGGTGGTTGTTCGTTTCTGTGTGCCCTGTGATTGGTTGGCAACCGGTTCAGGGTGTCTCCCGCCTACTGCCCGAAGACGGCTGGGATAGGCCCCAGCACCGCCCCGCGACCTTTGTGAGGATAAAGCGGATCAGAAGATGGATGGATGGACTGTAACAGCTAAGTAAATCACACAGGCCATAAGTCACTTTTGGGAGAGAAGCAGAAACATACTTTCAGTTTTTAGACTGTGCATAAAATGCATTTATGGGCTGACAACAAAACGTGATATCGCAAAACTCTGATTTAAAAAAAAAAAAAAGATTTTTGACTGCAACCTGACATCACCAAGCTTCCACAAGTAATATGATTATTGCTTTGGCTTGAGCACAAAGTGAGCGCATGGACGAGTTTATCTATGCATAAAATTATCCGAACCGTTTATCCTCACGAGGGTCGCGCGCATAGACATAACCATTTACGCTCACAATCACACTAAGGGACAATCTAGGGCAGTGGTCCCCAGCCTTTTTTTCCGCCGCGAACTTGTTCATATGTTACCGGTGGTGTTCGATTGCATTGTGTTTAAGAATATTGACGACGCACAGCAGGATTTCTTGTGTTGATTCCGTTCAACTGTCTCAATCACAAAACCTGACGATAACACCAGAAAACATCCCCCCCTCAATTATATTGACACTGTGTGCCCCTACACAAATTAAATGGCACAGTGCAAAATACTTAGACTTGTAAATGAAAACAAAAGTTTCTCCAGCTCTCAGGACATTGACTTCCCCATGGACAGGAAAAGAGGAAGGTCGAAGGCGTGAGAACAATTTCGAAGAGGCCTTGCAACATTAATTATTGAAGTAGAAAAACACACCTGTGAAAATAATTAGTGACTCAGCAAAGTGCTTATTAATCGTTTCTATAATGTTCGATCTATAGTGTAAATTATGTGTATTATAGCTGAATGAATATGAAAAACTACAGTATCTACCAACAGTGGTTCTCGAATGAGGGTACGCGTACCCGGGTGCCGCTGTGGGTGTGTGAAGGCACTTTGGGGGTTCCATGAGAAATAAATACTTTATATATTATAAATATAGGTAAAATCTAAGGGCTTGATCTCCGTAGTTCACAGGTGTCAAACTCAGGTCCTGGTGGGCCGCTGTCCTGCATGTTTTCCAAGTCTCCCTGTTGCAACACACCTGATTCAAACGATCAGATCATCAGCAAGCTCTGCGGAAGCCTGACATTTAACCTGTTCATTTGAATCAGGTGTGTTGCAACAGGGAGACTTGGAAAACATGCAGGACAGCAGCCCTCCAGGACCTGAGTTTGACACCGATGCGGCGTAGTTGCTTCCCTGCACGAATGACAAAGAGCGTCAGGCACAGCAAGTGTCTCACTAAAACATACCACGCAATGCAAAAACACTGCGTTCAGTGCAACAATGCAATATTCCATCTTGACATTTTGGTCATGTCGTCAGCCCTCTTTTTAATTATTAACTATGTATCTCGATTACTTTTTGAAACAAGTATTTTCATCACCAAGCTTCCACAAGTAATATGATTATTGCTTTGGCTTGAGCACAAAGTGAGCGCATGGACGAGTTTATCTATGCATAAAATTATCCGAACCGTTTATCCTCACGAGGGTCGCGCGCATAGACATAACCATTTACGCTCACAATCACACTAAGGGACAATCTAGGGCAGTGGTCCCCAGCCTTTTTTTCCGCCGCGAACTTGTTCATATGTTACCGGTGGTGTTCGATTGCATTGTGTTTAAGAATATTGACGACGCACAGCAGGATTTCTTGTGTTGATTCCGTTCAACTGTCTCAATCACAAAACCTGACGATAACACCAGAAAACATCCCCCCCTCAATTATATTGACACTGTGTGCCCCTACACAAATTAAATGGCACAGTGCAAAATACTTAGACTTGTAAATGAAAACAAAAGTTTCTCCAGCTCTCAGGACATTGACTTCCCCATGGACAGGAAAAGAGGAAGGTCGAAGGCGTGAGAACAATTTCGAAGAGGCCTTGCAACATTAATTATTGAAGTAGAAAAACACACCTGTGAAAATAATTAGTGACTCAGCAAAGTGCTTATTAATCGTTTCTATAATGTTCGATCTATAGTGTAAATTATGTGTATTATAGCTGAATGAATATGAAAAACTACAGTATCTACCAACAGTGGTTCTCGAATGAGGGTACGCGTACCCGGGTGCCGCTGTGGGTGTGTGAAGGCACTTTGGGGGTTCCATGAGAAATAAATACTTTATATATTATAAATATAGGTAAAATCTAAGGGCTTGATCTCCGTAGTTCACAGGTGTCAAACTCAGGTCCTGGTGGGCCGCTGTCCTGCATGTTTTCCAAGTCTCCCTGTTGCAACACACCTGATTCAAACGATCAGATCATCAGCAAGCTCTGCGGAAGCCTGACATTTAACCTGTTCATTTGAATCAGGTGTGTTGCAACAGGGAGACTTGGAAAACATGCAGGACAGCAGCCCTCCAGGACCTGAGTTTGACACCGATGCGGCGTAGTTGCTTCCCTGCACGAATGACAAAGAGCGTCAGGCACAGCAAGTGTCTCACTAAAACATACCACGCAATGCAAAAACACTGCGTTCAGTGCAACAATGCAATATTCCATCTTGACATTTTGGTCATGTCGTCAGCCCTCTTTTTAATTATTAACTATGTATCTCGATTACTTTTTGAAACAAGTATTTTGTAACATTAGATAATTACTTATTTCAAGTAACGTGCCTGTTAACGACTAAAGGGACAGTCGACATCATCTCCGCAGCTGAAAGCTCTAGAAAGGTCGATTAGGGCCGACGGGCTCCCTCCTTTGCTATTCTCAAAACCACACTACGTAACTCCAGCCAATCTAGTTTCGCTGGTTGGCTGGTGGTGACGTTTTGCGTTGCCTGCCAGTGTGTGGTAAACGTTTCTTCACTCCGCAGGCGATAAAGCGCTTTTCTCACACAAGGCTGTTCTGTCTCCGAAAAAGACAATGACATCACGTCCAGACACGTAAGTGTGTGTGAAACACTCCCAGTGCTCAGGCTAAAAAGTGGAAATTGTGCTTGTGTAGCCGGCTAACGTTAGCCTCCCGACAACATGCCGCGGTAATGGCGGGAGGCCGGCCTTTACCTCGGTGAACTGTGAGCTACAATTAACTTGCTAACTGTCTGACATTTTCAGACCAGTCTTTCAAATATTTCGGCCACTATCGCTTACTAACGTATGGGAGGATTCTTTGACGCTGCGACGACTATTGTATGACGTTCTGGCGTATGTCAGGTGCACCGCATGGCTCAACTAACTCGACTGTTAGCTCGGCTAGCGACATCGAATTCATTCAGCCACTTTCTAGTCTGTTCTAATGAGGATCACATCTATATCGAAGTTAAGACTGGCGTTGTTGATCTTTACGCTTATTAATAGCATAACCGTATTTTGAAAATACGGAGTTTATTCACGATTAATGATGGCTCATGGGGCCACGAGTTGATTGCATTGTAATGTGGCGGATAACAAGCAGCGTATTCAGACTTCCCAGCTCACAAGGAGTTGTCTGCCGTCGCGCATTAGTTGCACATTCTACCCCAAATTTGTGTTTTTAGTTTTATAAATAGGATGTCTTTTAATGCTAAGGCCCACTGTAACTTGATACTGTCGTCACCTGATACTGCCTTTTTTAATGGAGGACTGTTCCACCTGAACTGTGCCCTTCAATTGCTTATCATGGCGTATGTTTGCATTTTACTTGGAACTTAGTTAACATTTCTGTAAAGTAAAATGAGTATCATCGCAGTGATGCTAAACCTCTTGCGCGTTTGTGCCCTCTTTTGTATTCCTATAAAGTGCCATGCAAATATTGTTGAATCCATTCAAAAGAATTGCTGTGCTCTCCTTGCCGTTTCTTCACAGGCATCCAGCAAGTGCCAAGTGGTACGAAAGGAAGGACTCTGTTTTTATAGAGTTCTGCGTAGTGGACAGCAAAGAAGTAAAGGTCACTTTTGATAAAACTAAATGTGCTTTCAGGTATGTATTGATCACAATTGCCCATCTTCAAAACCCTCCTCAAAACTCACTTGTATTCTTTGGCATTCGACTCAGCATGACTTAGATTTGTTCTTGGTTTTACTGTTTGGTGCTTTCTACCGCCTTTATTACCGATTTGTCTTACTGTTTATTGTGCATGTTAAATTGCTCCATGTACAGCACTTTGTATGCAGCGATGGCTGTTTGAAAGTGCTCTATAAATACTGTTGACTTGACTTGACTTGACAATTACTAGGCACAGCCTGGCTCTGTCAGCTAAACTGTCTTTGAAGGGTTTGCTTTTGGTTTGGTTTGTTTATTTATTTATCTATGCCACACACATAGGCGCTGTGGTCTTAACTGTCTATCAACAGAGCTACTATGTGCACTTGTCAGAAATGATGGTAGTCCAAAGCATTGACTAATTCAAATATCCAATAAATATGTATGTGTAATCTCAGGTCTGAGGAACATGTTTCCGTTTGTTGAATGCTTGAAACTAGCAGCATGAATGACATCAGGTTAAAAGACAAACAACTAGGACAAGTGAGGCCGGGTTCTGTAATTGTATGTGTACTTGTGCGTGTTTTCCCAGTTGTGTTGGGGGAACTGACAATGTGAAACATGAAAACGAAATAGAACTCTTTGATGCCATCGAGCAAAATGTAAGTATTGTTAAATACATTGACCAACGTTGACTTTTTTTTTTTTTTTTAACACCTCACCTTCACCGTCCTTCAATGCAGGAATCCAAACACAAACGCACAGACAGATCTGTGTTGTGCTTTTTGCGGAAAGCAGAACCGGGCAAGTCATGGCCGAGGTTGACCAAAGAGAAGCCTCAGGTTGGTTGCCTTCAAGATGCCATCCGTTTAAAATGTACCTGAGAGGTTAAATGCATGTGTCTCCACAACAGAGATGGCTCACTGTTGACTTTAACAACTGGAAAGAGTGGGAGAACGACTCAGAGGAAGAGATGGGCAACTTTGATCAATTTTCAGATGTAAGCACTCGTACACTCTACATTCCTCATTCATTTTTATTCTTATTACAATACTTTTTCAAGCTCCTTTTCTCAGGTTTTTTTTTTTTTAAAAAAGCAATAGTTTTTTTCTAAAATAATATCAGCTTTATTATACATTATAGCTGTTTTGGGCAATTAATTTTGCAAAGCGGCCACATGAGAAACTGGAACATTTGGAGGGAGCCCAAGCCAAAATGCAAACTTCAAACTTTGTATTATTTTTAATGAATTAATAAAACAAATAAATTTGGATGTGTCTACATATAGTATTGTATTTTTATAAGACACTCCAGTGTATTAGTCGCGTTTTGGGGGGAATGTGTTGGACAAAAACAGAGACCAAGAACAGCAGTGCTCAGGCTTGAAGCCCAAATCGTGGGTGCGTTTGGAAACACACTTTGACTGTGTACTGCTTCCCTCCCGATTGTTCTGAAACTCAAAGTTCTGGCATTATATCAGTCGGAGCTCCAATTTCAATATATACAGTTAGTATTCTCTAGTAAGGAATCATATTTATGCTGTCCAATCCTTCCTCATAACAGAATTTCCATTAGTGGGATATGACAATGGTACATGTCCTTTATGAACATGCAAGTTGTGAACAAAATACATGTGTAACAACACAAGCAATGAAATGCAAAAATATATGCTCCAAACACTGTTTATAACGCAAAGTATACGGTACAGGTATATGAACAAAATACAGTATAACAAACTTAGGACTATTTGCTACAAAATGAGACTAGTAACAGACCTGGTGGCTTTTCTTTCCACTCACTCACTGTCTCCAAGCTTACCTCCCCTTGATCGCCACCCAAGACAGCGTTGCTCAGCTGATGTCGTGCAATGAACTTTTAAAGCCAGCCACGGGACACTTCGAAGTCCTCGATGCCCATAGTTAGCACGGTGGAACTCACCTCTCTAATGTACTCAAATCAGTTAATCAGTTTCACCTCCACAAAAAAAAAGAAAAGAATTTGGAGCGCCAGGAGAAGCATTTTAAAACGGTACACATGAGCTACGTTAGTGATGTTCATGCAGTTAACATGCTGCAAAAGTGTGTCCCATGCCTCGGCACCAGGTCTCTACTAAGCTAGGCGGTGATTCCCTTTTCACAAATTCTTGTATCTAATTCATTTTTCTGTTTAATGCGTGCTCACGTGTGCCTGGGTGCATGTGTGGTAACGGGTTGATAGGGGGAGATTGGCTGCTTGAAAAGTAGATCTTTGGTCAAAAGAGGTCAAAATTAGAGATTTGGGAAATTGTCACTAGGTGTCAGTATTACTCCGTAAACCTTCACATTTCTTGATAGATTTTGAAGTGGAACAGTTGGGTTCGATTCCATGCACTCACATCTTTTAAATCAAAAACAATTTTCTGATTCAAATGGCTCTTTTGTCACACCCCTAGTTAATATATTAGATTTTTTAATACACACTTCAAATATGTTAACATTTTTAATGTTGATTTTGTGGGCGTGGCCGTGTTTTTCCTGGACAAAATACATTTCTGTTAAACTGTGATAGGTTACAGTAGTTGGTTTAAAATGTAAAATGACTTTGAAGTCACCCAGAATCATGGAACTGACTGCTTTTGATTCAGAAGGGTCACCTACAGTAGTGATTTCGAGGGTTTTACTTGGTACGATCCTTAATTCAACGCATTCAGTGGCTGATAATAGACATTTTTTTTCAGGGGTGTATTTCTAAGGTTTCACCTAATGAGTGACATTTAAAAAGGTGCAGACAAACTAATGGAACGTTGGCCTTGGTACATTGTAAATCTTAATATACCTTGTGAAGGTCTCAACATAAGGGGGAGTGAAGATGACTTTTGTGACTTTTTCCACTTTCATGTTGCAGATGATGAATAACATGGGAGGTGATGATTTCCAACCTGATCTCGATGGTGACGACGTAAGAATCATTTTTGTTTAAACCAGTTTCAGCCACGAGATTGACGTCTGTTTATCATTCCATGTTTTACTTGAATTTTTTTAAACCACATTTTCTTTTTCCAGGATGAGTCTGCAGACAGCGACGATGAAAGTCAGTCGCTTTTCCATGTATCATTAAGTTCTGAGGCACTTACTGGTGGGAGCCTGTGACACAGAAAGTCTAATTGTATTTCTCCCTACTTTCAGAAATGCCAGACTTGGAATAGAGGGCCCGATACTCTGGAAGGAAAGGAAAAGATCGGCAGACAAAGGAAACAAATGAAATCGACACTTTTACACTTTTTTTTAAAGGCATCGGGGGGAAAAAACTAAAGTACTGAGTCGGCAGCCATAATTAAATGCATAGCCTCTGCTCGATGCTCCTGTGAAGGTTGACATGCATGGTAATGTACAGAGCAGCTATCTCCACTTCCATTTGCTGTACTGCACGTCAGGTATCTTGCTTTACTGTTATGACCAACGAAGCACACCTTAATCGATGGAAAAGCTTGTCCTCAATTGAGCAATATGTGTTGATCAGATTGACTACAACAGAATTGTGGTTTATGATTAGTAAAATCTTTGTCAAATGTTGTGGTTATAAGTTGGGTAAATAGTGTAGTTTCCTCTGTTAAAAATAATAAAATATAAAAACAATTTGTCGGGGTCCCTCTAAACTGCCTTCCATGTGTCGTGAATTAGATGACCAGGAAGCCGGTCTGTTGTTTCTGTAACTTCAATTTCCTGCTTACACGTTTCCCTTTACTCCTTGTTTATATGAAGTCATGGCAAACATGTTTCATCTGTCCAATTACCATCTAATCGAGTATTGTAAACGGAGTTCACTCGTTTGAATATCTTAACTGTTCCTCTCTCCAACATGCACTCAGCCTGCAGGATCAAGTTGAAATTATTTGCAGTGCAGGCTTGAAGCGTGGTTGTGCTTCAGCATCACATCTCTGGGTTCTACACGCATACACACACAAAATTGAGAACAGAACCTTGTTGGAGAGATGCAGTGATGTGTAATGACCAAATTCTATTTGCACTGTCAACATGTTTGGGGAGACGTGATGTTGCATTACAGTGGACATTCATTTTTTGTCTACATATTTCTAATAAACTGTTAAAGAAATCTTGGATGCTCTCTTGGTCATAACTAAAAAGCTGTTTTGACTAACTAGGTGGGTCGGGGAACTTAAAACCTTGGATGGTTCAAACTGTTGTGCATATTGCTAAAGCTAAAATGATACAGGTTCACCATGTGTCACAGGATAATGAAAACTACCAACAAGTTAGGTGCACAAATCGCTATAGTGACGTCCTGCAAAAGGTTTGGGAAGCCACCTCAAAATGGGAATTCCGAAGCTGAGGTCGGGGCTTTATAAACTTCTCTTTGATAGCACTTTATACTTTAATCAGTCGCGGGTGGTTGATAATTAGTTTGAACCTTTTGAACACAAAAACTTCGTCAACAATAAGCTTTCTTTTTGGGCTTGATTTCCTCACCCGTCGCAACAAAATCAAATACGTACAATACACGATTTCCTATGTTGATGCTTAACTACTTTATAATTTAAGTGCGTACAGTATTTGCAAGTTCTACGCCCGTTAAGTTCCAACAAAAATTACAACTTCTGTTCATTGACGTTAATGTAATTGGGTTGACTGACTTTATAACATGTACTCGATAATCCATTCGTGTTTTTCAACGCTCTAAAGATAATTTGCTCTTATTGCTTTTACAAACGCGTCAAAGGGGAGCGACGACATAACTACTGTTAAAAACGTCACAAGGCATTTTACTTTGAAGCGATGGCGTAATTTGACCGGATGTGTGCGATCATTAGGGAAAAGCTTACGCGGCTAGTGCCCGCTCCATTTAATCATGGCTGCACGGGATCGTACCAGCCTTTTTTGCTAATTTAAAATCCAAAGGTTAGGGAAGAGTTGTTTATTATCCATCGCGGTTCCGTCCTCTCTTCAATACCAGCTGCGACGCGGGGTAGAGACACCCGTGCCTCCGAGATCCGCGGAATGAAAGGTTTGCTAGTTCCGCTTGCGATCACAATACAAGTTGAGAAAGCGCAGTGTGGGAGGATGACGCTCTGTGAAAATTGCCCGTGTGCGTTCGGCGTAAACAATGTAACTTCATCAGGCTGCTAGCTAACGTTAGCCGACGAACAAAAGCGGCAATCGCGGACCCAGCTGTTAAGAGGCGAGTTACTGGACCGTTCGCCTCTAACGATAACCCTTGCATTATGCTTACAAATGTGTACACGTCTATTACTGGCAGTCGTCGTGGATACAAAACAGCGTGGTCGTGGATTCGCCGGACCCGCAGTCGGACTGTTGGCTAACATCGAAGAAATCCCTGGTGACTAACCAAAGGATGCTATCTGTTAGCTTATTTGACTAGCATTTACTCGCTAGTTTCCATTGTGATGATCTCGCTCAACAACCTTGGAACTGAGAGCGTCGTGTTTGCCTCTGGTGTGAATGGAACCACAATATCTGTTGTCTTGTCGGCTTGAACTCAACATGTACCACGTCTGAAACCAGACGAGGGTCGCTCTGGTGCGAATTGTCGTGAGAATGAAGCTAGCGCCGCTGTGCTAACACGGCGCTCGTCATGGCCTCGTTGAATTAGGAAATCAAGTATTTAGAGGCTGACTTGGGTTTGTGCGAGGGACCTAAACCGGGCGTCTTCATAAAGTGATCAGTCGAACTGATCACTTTATTAACTGGACAAAGTAGGGTCTTATATTAGTGTTTATCACGGAGGTTATGTTCAAGTTTAGCGTCTCATCAGCCGAAATGACGAGCCTCTTGTGGGGGTTTAGTCAGCTTTTGCGTTGCGTATGGTTGGGCCTCGATGGCATCTGCTCCTCGCCGTAGCTGGCTGCGACATTTTGACGCTTGTTGTTAGGAGCAAAATGGTGCTGACAAGAGGCGACACTTCCCAACTTTATACAGTAAATACGTGCCAACTGTGTGTGGATTAAAATTAAATAACAATACAGTAAGAACAATGGTGATGCACGTGTGCTGGCAATATTGGTTTTGTATACTAAAACGTAAATGTGTGCGCTTCCTACGCGGGTATTAATGTGTTTGATTGTTCGTTTCTTTCAATAGATGGAGGCAAATAATCATTTCAACTATGGCACTCATTCCTCAGCAAACTCAGGACTGAAACTCTCCTCAGGGGATTCTCTTTATACTAATGGTTCCTCCATGAGTTTTTCTCAGCAAGGAAAGAGTGAGTATCCTTCAAGATTTTATCATCCATCAGAGTGACCATGAAAGTAGTTTTGTTTTAATTTCCAAAGTCTGACTGCAAATGTTTCCTGTACTTGACAGATATGAATGGCGAAATGAATGTGAATGGCATCACTACTGTACTTGGCTCGAGTGCACCTGCTTCCCAACCACCTTCCAGTCCTTACCCACATATCAGCAACCACCACCAGAGCAGCATGGGCTACCTGTGGGGAGGGCATCCTCAGTACAGCCCAACCATCGCCACGTCTCCTGGGCACAACTTGCACCAGAAGCAGCCGTCACAAAGCATGGCGCAACCTCAGTCACAACATCACTTACAGGTTCAAGGATCGTACCAACTCAATGGGGATATGGAGAGCTCCCAGCAGTCACCAGTGGCAGGCCCATCAAACATGCCCCCAACTAGCAGTCAGTTCTGGAACAGAAGTAACCCTACCCCACAGGCTGCTGCTTACACTTCCCGCAGCATGTATGGGACATATGAGAGTCAGTCCCCTCCATCATCGCAGCAGCACCTCCATTCCCACCTGCGGTCACCGCTTCACCTCCCGCAGCATTATGGCGTGATGTCAAATGGGATGCCATACTACCAGCAGCACCACACATCTCTGCCATCTGCCCAGCACCCAAAACAGTCTACGGGTCAGAGGATGCAGAATTTTGCACCCGCACATGACACAGAGGGGGCACCCACGAGAGCAGTGACGTCATCAACGGCCGTGCCGGACGGAGGATCTCCCATGAGGAGAGAAAAGCCCCCACAGGCTAGCAGCATCTCTAATTCCATGCAAGGTGAGCTCTCAATGCAGTTGCAGTGGATGTAAAAAGTCTACACACCCCTGTTCAAATGTCAGGTTTTTGTGCTATAAATATGAGACAAGACAAATCATTTCAACACATTTCCACCAATAATGTGACCTATTAACATTTACATCTCACTTGGGAAAAAATGAAACTTTTAGAGAAGTGAAGTAAAAATAACTGGGATGTGAGCAACTGCATTCAAACTAATGTTGAATTGAAGTAAAAAAAGAGCTGCCACCATTTCAAGTGCTGCTGATTCACAACCAAATAACGGTCAGATTTTCTAGCACACTTTTTCTGTCTTTTTTTTTTTCGCTTGCGAGCAGAAGCTGGAATGTTTTTATTTTTATTTTTTAAACACACACTTATTTTGAACTGATGTAATAATAAACCTAGTATAAGGTGGGCCTCTGGTCCCGCTGAAGAGAAACTGCCCCAAAGCAAGATGCTGCCACCACCATGTCAGCTTGAAGTTCATTTAGTTAGATTAGATTTAGTTATGAGCGTTGATTGCGATAAACATACCTGTTGGATGTATAAAAATAATAGCTATGAGTTCAACAGATCGTAACACATTTTCCCCACACATACGTGTGGAAGATTTTGTTATGGTCCGATGAAACCAGGGTTAACCACAAAAGTATGTCTGGTGCAGCCTATGAACACTACAGTATTGTGTTCTGTTCATCATCAAAAGAACATACCTGCAGTGAGTCGTTGTGGTGGCAGCATCATGCTTAGAAACTGTTTTCTTCACTGTAAAGTTTGTCTTGGACAAGATGGAGGGAATTATTAGCAGTTTAAGCTATCAGTCTCTCTGCACAAAACTGCTACAAAGCAAAAATGAAAAATGTTCGGTAAAGTCTGCAAGAACCTATGAAATTTCAACGATTGTTCAATTCTAACTAATTCCACATCCCAGTTATAAGAGTTTGTGAGGCTTTTTATACTATATTGTATTATTTTAGAGAGAGGGTGGGTGGTTAGGGGAAGTTGGTAGTGTTGATTATGGGGTTGTGTATTGGCTGTCTATAGCTATATAGATAGATAATTTGATATTTATATAAATATCATAACGCCCATATTTTTGTTTGCTCTGGTCTTTTTTCTTAGTGCGTATGAGGGAGGAAGACAAGGAGGCAAACACAGACAGTAATTGCACAGAGGAGACAGTTGTTGCTCTCAGGCCTCCTGACTCTTCCTCGGCTTCTGTCAGACATACAATTGATCATCATGAGAATTCTGAAAAGCCAACTGCCCAACCACCAGAGGACATCAGAGGGTCTGGAGCAAGCACACCTCCTCAAACGACACTCACTGCTTCGTTATCTTCCACAACGTCTCTGAATAAGGTGTCTGGTGCTCCTACTGTTGAATCTCCCATAGCTTCCCCTCCATCCAGTAATGGTTCTTTCCCTGATGTCAAATGTACTCCTCCCCAGTCATCATCAGTTCCTTCTCCCAGGCATTCTTCACCTCCTTTTCCTTCTCCTGCTACTGAACTAACACTTGATGGATCTAAAAATCTGCTGGTGGGCTCCTCTTCTTCCTCCTCACCTGCAACACATCTGAAGTTTTGTCCACCTCCAGGCTTGACTGATGGTGTTTGTGGATCTCCTTGGGTTACTTCCTCTCCTTCATCTGAGTCTCGGGTGCATCATTCAGTTTCTGGACCAATAACAGCTGTCTTGGCACCTGCCATAGTGTCCACATCTTCTTACTCTGGTTCTACACCCATCTCATCTCTTCAACAAATGGTTCAAGGCTCCAAGCTCCCTCTCACAACAGCTAGAAACTCAAACGTATCAATATGTGATGCATCAGGTGCTTCAATAGTTTCACCATTGGGAGGGTCATCTCCTGGCATGTTGCTATCAACACATGCAATGCCCTCTGCTGGCGGTAAGCCTGCAGACATGATCCAGCATGAGTCCTTGTTCACCGCGTCAGCTGTTGCCTCTGGTCGAGCTGTTGCCTCTGTATCACAACCCCTAGAGGGGCTCAATTCACCCTCTCAGTCAGTCCATGACAGTCCCGCAACCAGACCTCTCACTACCTTACCTCTGCGAACGATGCAAGGCTCCAGGTCAGCACCAGGTTCTATCCCTCTTGCCTCGGCATCCGTGCCTCCTGCAACCTCTTCCGAAATGATTCAGAGTTCTGTCTCCCGAAAGCATCTTTCCAGTTCTTCTCCTGTCAACGTGTTAAATCAGTTGCCTCTGTTGCCAGAACACCCTGGTCACAGTCACATGGGGAAAGGATTTGCACTTGGAATGGGCACAATAGTGGAAAAATGGCACCCTCATCTTGAGTCAGGCAAAGTAAAGACCCACAAAGCTTCTGACGCTCAGACGTCATCTGATCTTCCAGGACAGTCTTTACAGACTGAGCGACAGCCCCGCAGTATACAAAAGGAGTCAAAGGCCAGTGAAAACACTGGCGATGTACAAAATGTAGAGCAGCCTTCAACCAGAATTTCAACACCTCTTTACCGCCCCAGTGCCAGACACTCCTCACTGACCGTTGAAACAAGTTTTGACCACTCTTTAATCACCAGTTCTCAATATGGTGACAGTTCAGCTTATAGCACACCATCAAGAATCCATACCGGTTCCCTTTTAGATAAGTCCTCTGCTAATAGCAACTCACGCATACATGACTCCAGCAGCTTTGGCAACAGCTTTCACCTTGGAAATGGCACATCTCATACAGAAGAGCAACCATCTTCAGTTTATGAGACCACTAGAGATGGCAGGTCATCTGTGGATTATTCAAGTCTGAACTCAACCCATGTGAGGGAATTCTCCGAGGAAGGAGAGTCCATGCTGGAGTCTTCCCTAAACAGTACTTCCTTTGGGGCAACCCATCCATCTATCCAAGGTATATATATGTGTTTTCTAATTATAAAGTGGGTGAAAAATCGTGCTTGTGTATTCATTTAGAAATTATGTAAATGCATAGTGCCTGGAAAATAATACAATACATTGTTGTTTATTTAGCGCTATCGCAGCTGCACCTGTAACAGCACTATACAGAACATTTAACATGAAATGACAATAATAGAGCAGAACACAAAACATTGACAAAAATACAATCGCACAATGTCTTTGTTCAGAGACGGAAGCAGGGTGGCCTCCCGTAGGTCATCATACACCAGACGCTGATGCGGTTAGCAAATCACCCGCAGCACTCAAGATCATGACTACCCCAAGTCTCAAGGTGAGAGATGAGAACTTCATTGCCCGCAGTACCCCAGCACGAAATCCTGCTGTACACCCACTGCAGCCAGTCGCAGATCAGGTTTTGTCAGCCACTGGAGGATGTCTGAAAAACCCAAGAAAATCTTGCAAACCTCAGTCTCCCAAGGCTTTGTGGATTAGTAAATCAGGTATTCGGTGTTCTCATTGGTCACAAAATGTTGTTTCTAAAATCCTTGTATAATTTGCATTTCTTTAATTTTCAAGCTCCCAAGGAGGCCAAGAGAAAACCCCGTGGTCGAACACCCAAGGTGGAGAAGATCAATGCTGACAAAGTTGATAACAAAGAGGAGGGACCCAAGGGAAGGAAGAGAAAGGCTTCTCTTAGACCAGAACAGGTCAAAGCAAAACTTGACGAATGTGGCCAGGTTCAGCCCCCATCTGAGGAAATTGATTCAATCACAGCCGCGATTGACGCGGTTCTTGCCAACACTTCAGCCATCAGCTCGCCCTTTGCAAAACCCAAGAAGATTAAAAGAATGAGGAAACATGAGCAAGATGGAAAGGACATGACCACGGTAAAAGATGATGCTGGAGGAGTTGCCACTGGTGGTGAGGAAAATGAAGATGAAAGCGCCACAGCAGGGAAAGGTGAGAAAATGCTTAGATCAATCAGTTTTAACAGTCCTGTAATTGCATTGACCATGTGTGTGTGTGTTTTTACAGGTGAATCTCCCAGGAGGAGGGTTGCAACAGAACAGCAGGTCCAGTTCCCTCTGCTGCATGGGTAACATCCTTACCACTGTTTACTAGGGCGATAGATAAAAAAAAAAAAAAAGGAGCAGATTTAGATTGGATGAAGTTAATTGAATTGAAAACAGCCACTGTTTGCTCCATCTTTAAGTGGTAGTCATATTCTTAAAGGAATAGTTCAAATCCTTCACGGTGATGTAATAAAGCTCTCTTAATAATAGATGGAAGAGAGAGATTCGCGTGAAGAAGATGAATGATCGCATGAAGGGCGAAACCTGGTATTACACGCCTTGTGGAAGAAGAATGAAGCAGTTCCCGGAAGTCATCAAGGTAATTCTTGCACCCTCCGAAAACCCTCAAAGACATTTGTAAATGTAAATGGCACTTTATTGATCATGTCCTCCTTAATTATGTCGGTCAGTACTTGAAGAAACATCAGGGCGGTGTTGTCACCAGAGAACACTTCAGTTTCAGCCCACGGATGCCTGTTGGAGACTTTTATGAAGAAAGGGAAAGTCCTGAGGTTAATTGCATTGCATTTCATACACCTCATCGGCTGTCAATTAAAATTTGAATATTTATGATGCACTTTCTTCTTTCTTTATGATGTGTGGCAGGGTATGAAGTGGGTTCTCTTGGCTAATGAGGAAGTTCCTTCGATGATCATGGCCATCACTGGCAGGCGTGGTCGACCGCCGAACCCTGATAAAGAGAAACCAAGCAGGGTTCGAGGCCTGAAGGCAGGGCAGGCCCGCCGGCCAGGTAGACCCCCCAAACCCAAGATGATTGACTTCCTTAGTAAAGTTGATGCCAAGCTATTGGAGAGACTTGAAAATAAGGGTGAGTGACTGTGATCATAGATCGGAGGAGGTTTAAAGGATGTATTTGGTATGGCTTGTAGTTGTGATGGTACAGGCTTGATGCCGGGAATGTGACATTCAAATATTTGAAGTCAACTAATCAGATATTCTGTGATTGCAGAAGCACTCACGGAGGAAGAAAAGCAAAAAATTACAAAAATCAAGAAGAAGATGAAGAGAAAGGTTTGTATTTAGAAATGTGCAAGTAATTGTTAAATTGCTGTGACTTTGATGTCCAGTTCTGATTTTGTTATGACTCACTCAGGCCAGAGTAAGGAGAAGAGAGGTTGCTAAGATTAGGAAGACGAGAGAGGATAAAAAGAGAGCAAAGGTATATATGCTCGAAATAATTACCGTTGATCATGCATCATTGTTTGCTCACCGCCACCTCGACCATTCCTTGTGTGTCCTGATCTGGGTTTCTGTTACAGCAAGAGAACAAGAGTTTGGAAGTGAAGGCTGAACCCCAAGATCTGGCAGCCCCACCGACAAATGAGCTTGTGTCACAGTCTGTGGATGAGCCCAAGAAGCCCGGTAGACGAAGGTCCATCAAAGTTGAGGTCGCTCCTCCTATCCAGCAGACAGATGAAGAGAGAATAGCCCAGGGCAAGAGGGTACTGAGTGCTCGCGGTAAAGCCAAGGCCCTGGCCAAAGCTCAGGCAGAGGCAGAGGCAGCGGCTCGAGCTGCCCTGGCAGCCAAGAAAACTGCAGAAAGGAGAGTGCAGACGCAGAGACGGATGGAGGAACGCAGGAGGCAACAGCTAATTTTAGAAGAGCTGAGGAAACCCACTGAAGACATGTGTCTCACTGACCACAGAGTGAGTTTCAATGTCTGTCATCACTTTGTTCACCGTGATTGAAGACATGAGCAACTATAATGGCCTTTCCCTCTTGCAGCCCCTGCCAGAGCTGTCCCGTGTCCCTGGTGTGATTCTCTCAGGCACAGCCTTTTCCCACTGCCTGGCGGTGGTAGAATTCCTTCATGGTTACGGAAAGTTGATTGGCCTAAATGTACCCAAGGACATCCCCAGCCTTGCAACCCTGCAAGAAGGTCTGCTCGGCATGGGTGAAAGCCAGGGAGAGGTCCAAGATCTGCTCATAAAACTAATGGAATCTGCACTCCGTGATCCTGGCCTGCCGTCATATTATCAAGTGTGTAATGCTGCTTGTGGTTCTTTATTTGTGTTTGGTTGATGCAGTTCAATTCAGAGCGCTATTAAGTTTTGCTATACATATATATATTTTTTAAATTTTATTTTATTTTTTTACCATCCGCCATTAGTCAGTCAAGATCCTCGGGGACAAGCTGGTTGAGCTCCAGCTGACCCGCAGCACAGTTTCAGAGGTACTCCGCATCTTTCTGGAATCTCATGGCTATGAGACAGAGGTATGCAACACATTGAGGACCAAATCCTTTCATGCCTTGCCTCCCGAAACCAAGGCAGCCGTGCTCGGTTTTGTGGTGGAGGAGCTCAACGGTAGCAACATAGTGACAAGGTTTGAAGAGATTCTCATGATTTGGGGTTCTATATAAGCTATTCCTGACTAAAAAGGTTCTCACATCCGCACAGTGACATTGACAACACACTAGAGAACATGGCCATCTACAGGAAGAACAAGTGGATTATTGAGGGGAAACTTCGCAAGTAAGTCGCACACTCTTACACCCCAGATTAATGCTGCTCTGTATATGACTCCGGTGTTGAATGTTTTCCATCTTCCAGGCTAAAGGCTGCACTTGCGAATCGCACTGGCCGCTCAGAAGAACAACTCTGTTTAGAGGAAAGACGACGCAGTGCCCGAGTGGCTGAAGAGGAGAACCTCGGCCTGGAGGAGAGTGTGGAGAGAAGCAACCGCCGTGGTCGCAAAGAGGAGCCCAAATTAAGTGACGTATGTATTCCTTGAAACTACAAATGCTATAAATGAGCATTTTAAACTTCTCTATCGATTTTTCTACAGAGTGAAAGCCCCGCCAATGCCAGCGTCCACGAATTGGAACGGCAGATAGATAAGCTAAGCAAGGTAAGGCAAATTCTTTTCAGAAACATTAAGTCTGTTACGACGTGAGACATAATCCTCGACTCACTGGTCATCTACAGCGGCAAGCATTCTTCCGTAAAAAACTTCTTCAGTCGTCTCATGCCATGCGGGCTGTATTGTTGGGCCAAGATCGTTATAGGCGGAGGTACTTGGCTCTCCCTCATCTCGGAGCAGTTCTAGTTGAGGGTCCTGAAGAGCTTCTGAGTGAGTCTGGATGAATATGTTAATATGAAAGCTGACTTTAAACAAATCACTGGCTTGATATTTTTGCTTAATTTTCCATACGCCTGCATCACAGCCTCAGGGGATGTTGTAATAGCAGAGGTGCCAGTCACCTTCCTCAAAAAGGAGCCCAAAACAGAGGAGGTGCCTGTGGCCACGACTCCACCTCACGCCACAACCCCCTCACCTGCCCCCGATATCTCTCAAGCTCAGACTTCATCCCCGGAGGAAGACTCACTCCCTGGCACTGCATCCCTCATGAGCAGCCAAAGAGGACGAGGACGGCCCCGAAAAATCAAACCCGAAGTGGAGCTTCACCTCCGCACGGCAAAGATCCGGCGCCAGCGCCGAAGTAGCGTCAGGTCAGCAGGAGAAGATGGGCCGGTGTCTCCAGTCACCACGTTTACTCAAGATCTTTCGCAGTCTGCTTTTCTGAATTGGCTCAGTCAATCAAGGCATGCAGTACTCAACGACGCTAGCACAGCAGAACCCATAGAGGGCAGTCAACCAGAGGGGTGTGTGAAGGATGAGGAAGAGAATCAGGGTCAGTCGTTCAAACAACCAAGTGATGAAAACGCTCTGCGTGAGCCTCAGGTGCCAAGTACACCGCCCACACTTGATGCTTCGCTTATACAGGTTGGATGTTGTTTTGACCAAAACATAGTTAACATTTAATAATGTGCCAAGTAGCAATGACTTGTATTTCTATTTGCATCTTCTCTCAGTCGGACGTGCTCATGACATCCATTGACGAAGCTCCTACTGGCCCAGATGCCATAGTGGCGCCAGAGGAAGCTCCCGCTCCAGTGCAGATATCCCCCATTCCTGATTGTACGCCTCCACTGCCTACTCCCCTTCATTCTGCTCAAAGTCCCCTTGTAGCACGGACTCCGACCACTCGCGCCAGGCCAGGCCGCAGGCGGAGGAGGGGCAGTAGAGGCAGTAGTCCTGCTCGGAGGGGGCCGCGGGGAGCCGCAGCCAAACGCAGAGGGCGCCCTCCCACTTCTGCTTTCCAAGAGCTTGAGCAGCAGTACTTTATACAGTTGGTGGTTAAGCCCATACCAGCATGTAAGCAGAACACACTGAAAAGAGAATATTAGTCATAGAATATAGAATGTTTAGTTTTTGCCACAGCTGTCTTTGCAGTGTTTTAGTGATCATTAATATGGATTCAGCTAATGATGTACTCTATAAAAATGTTTGCAGCAATGGTGCGTGGCTGGTGGTGGATCAAGGATCCAGAGGAGTTGTTTAGCACACTGCAAGCTCTCCATCCACGGGGCATCAGAGAAAAGGTGCTCCATAAACACCTGGCCAAACACTTGGAGAGTTTAACGGAGATGTGCAGCAAAGCCACTGATGGTGAGCATGAATGGAGGCCTTAAAACTCTTCACCAGCTGAGCTATTGTTTTTCACGTACTTGAAATGCTCTCTCCCGCTAGATCCTATGTTTGAGTTAAAAGTGGAGCAGAAGGAGGTCCTGCTAGAGGCTCTGCAGCAACCTTGGCAAGTACAAGAAAAAGCAATGGAGACTGACAATAGCGCCCTCCGATGGGTGGAGGACCTGGAGCAGCGAGTCATTGCTGCTGACCTCCATCTAAAGGTGAGAGATCACTGCAACAAGATGATCAACCTAGAATGAATGAATGCCAAGACATCAGATCAGGGGTGGGCAACTCTTTTCCTCGAGGGCTGCTGTCTTGATTGTTTTAGAGGTCTCCCTCCTCCAACACAGCTGATTCAAATGATCAGCTCATCAGTAGGCTTTGCAGAAACTGGATACCTGGTGTGTTGCTGGAGGAGGGGGACAGCGGCCCTCGAGGGCCGGAGTTACTTACCCATCCATTAAAGCAACACAAAATAAACTGCTTTTGTCCTTCTGTGACTGCTTAAGGCTCCTCCTCAGAATGTAGTCAACGATACTGAATCCAGCACAGAGGCACAAGCTGTAGAATTTCAGGTAGCCAGAAAATCAGACTATTGAACAGCAACACACAATTTTCTTAACCTGCAAGCACTCAATTTCCTTTACAGCCCTACACGATCCCAGAGCGGGACTCCACCCGGGCTGACCTCCAATACTACGAACATGACACCGACCCACGTGATGACTGGATCGTCCGAACCAAGAAGGAGTGGTCCGGCCTGCCTCGCATCGCCACCCATCCGCTCGACTTGGCTGTGCTACGCCTTGCCAATCTTGAGCGCAATATCGAGAGGCGCTACCTGAAGGAGCCGCTCTGGAACCCAGCCGAGGTGATGCGCCTCGCTCCTCTCACGCCGACGCCAGGAGAAGAGCAACCTATGGACGTCATCAGGTCGGAGGGAGGGATGAAAGCCTTTTTCTTTTTGTCTGCGTGCAGTACTGAATCTTTGTTTTGCTGCTTTTCTCCTGTTCCAGTCTAGAAAGTGAGATCACCTCTCGGCTCAGAACATGGCGGCAGGCCCTAGATCGCTGCCGCAGTGCCCCTCAGCTGTGCCTGTGTTTGCTGCAGCTAGAGAAAGCTATTGCCTGGGAGAGATCTGTGACTAAAGTGGTAAGAGATTTCAGACTTGACTGACAGGGATGGTTGATTAAAAAGGAGGAGGATTTTCATTTAAATGTTTTTTTTTAAATGGTTTGCATAGTGCGTCTTAATTATGCTGACACTGTATTGTACGGTGCCTGTTGCCAGCGTGTGGCTGCGCTTGGCAGCGCTCAAACGCCCTGTGTAGGCTGGCGAGACCCATCGTGTTACTTTTCAAAGACTGTTAAATAGACATAAATGAATGTGCACACTATGATTGCTTAACATAGTTTCTGTTGCTACTGAAATTGTTATTTTAGCTTGCCAAATTGCGACTGTGATTGTGATGCCACTTTGTCTCAATGACCAACTTTTATGGGGAAAGGTTTGTGTAAAATCTTGGTTTCAAGAGAGCAAAATACTGTGTTGCTCTGGACAGTTTTAATTACAAAATGTTGATTGTCTAACAATGAAAACCAGTTGGTCGTTCATTATAAAATGGGCACTTTTTTTTTTTTACTATATTCTTTAAAGGAGGAGTGAACCCAAAAATATTTTCTAAAAGAATGTTTTATGGAGCCCCATTAGTCTAAACACGACATTCTGATTAATATTGCATTTGTGGAATATGAGTTAAAGCTCTAGTGGATGCATACCTCAACCGCAGACACTATTGTAGCTTCTGTTCTGTGCGTCTTATAATGTGGTGCCCCTTATAAATGAAAACCGTATTAAAAAAGACCATTCATTGAAAGTGCGCCTTTTACTCTGAAGCGCCTTATAGTGCGAAAAATACGATAACTAAAAGTGTGACGTTTCCTTTCATGCATTCTTAAATATGAATATAAACATGCAGGTACTTCAAGAAATGGATATGATTCACTGAGAAAAATGATCTTTTTAGCCATGTATGTCATTTACCTCATAATTGTAAAACGAGCACAAGAGGGCGCCTTGGTATCCGTGACATCAGCTGCCTTCGAGTCCCCAATACATTGAAATAAGGCAGGATGTTCTTGCCCATTCCCTATTTTGCAGCTATATTGCCCAATGCTACTTTATGCTGGACTTGCTTTTCTAACTTTCCATTTTGACCATGTCTCTCGTCTCAAGACATGCCAGATCTGCAGGAAAGGTGACAACGATGACTGTCTGCTGCTGTGTGACGGCTGCGATCGGGGATGTCACATGTACTGCCTGAGGCCCAAGCTCACCCAGGTGCCCGAGGGAGACTGGTTTTGTCCAACTTGTGTTGCCAAGGTCAGAACCCGACCAAAGAGATCAGTTGGCATTACGCAGTGGTTCTTTCCCAGGCAATAGTCACTATCGCTCATCAGCGTGCTTATTTGCCTTCTGGGTTATCCCTCAGGAGGAAAGCGCATCACCACATTCCAAAAAACGGACCAGGGTGAAAAAGAAGCAATATGAAGAAAACAGCTCGGATGACGATGCAACAACTCGGCGGAGCTCTGGCATGGCAACACGGCACAAGGAGGCGGCGACTGCCGCACTGGCGGCAGCATCTTTATCCCCGCGTCATTCAGGAGAAGTCGGGGCGGCCAAACGGCGTCGCATGACAACACGTAACCAGCCGGACCTCACTTTCTGCGAGTGCGTCCTACCTTCCAATTCTTCGCCTGTACTCCTTCGTGAATTGGTTTTAATCTCCTCGCCACCCTTTTCCCCCTTCTCCCTAGGATTATCCTCATGGAAATGGAGGCTCACGCAGATGCTTGGCCATTCCTTGAGCCTGTTAACCCCCGCCTGGTGCCGGGGTACCGTCGCATTGTCAAGAACCCCATGGACTTCCTTACCATGAGAGAGAGGCTGCTGCAGGGAGGGTAAGGCTTACACTGAGCTATGTAAAACGCTAATATGATATTATATTATTAATTTAATGCATGTAACACGTTCCAAAATGGTAAAGCCGGAATAAAAGTCTAGGAAAAGTTTGCAAAAAAACTTACAGTAATCCCTCGTTTATCGCGGCTAATGGGACCGAAACCACCCGCGATAGAAGAAAATCCTTGAAGTAGCGAATCCCCCCCGTATAGGTATATTTACATGCTTATGAGTATAAATAATATTTATAAGGCCAAGTTTAATGGTATACATGCATGGTTGTCGTAATTAACATTACTTGATGCTATATACTAATGTATTTAAACATGTATAAGTTAGGGTAGGTTAGTGTATGAATAACGAAATACAGTAAACACATGTATGCAGTACTATATATGCTCTATGTGACTTGCTGTTGTGTTGCTGACTTTCACTGCCTCTCGCGGACCTTTTGCGGACTTTTTGCAGCATTTTCGCTTTTTTTATATATTTTATATATTTTTATTATAAATGAACATGTTTGAAAAAATCCGCTTTGCACAGAGGCCGCAATAAACGAACCGCAAAATGGCGAGGGATCACCGTATTTGGAACATTCCACAAGTGAATATTTTAATTGGAAACAAATAAGTGTGATGATTTGGTATAAAAGGAGCATGCTCAAAAAGGCTCATCTCTTCACAAGCAAGGATGTTGGGCCAGGTTCACTACTTTGTGAAAAACTGCGTTTCTCAACATCTAATTGCAAAGAGTTCAGGGATTCCCTCATCTATGATTCATGTCCCTAATATCAACCGATTACAACACGCAGCGCTGAGGCTACGAGCCGCGCTTGCTAGCTGGCATGAATCGGTTAAACATTATCCTCCCGCATGCAAGATCCTCTCCTCGATTGAACAATTCCTTGCCACATGATGATGTCCGTTCCAATGCATTCACTCACCTGAAAAGTGGGTGGCCTCAGACAGAAGGAGCTTGTACATGACACAAAAGCTGGAATTCTGAACTTTTGTCTTAAATTCATATTTTGATCTGAAATCCAAATGTCTCCAGTATACAGCAAAAACAAAGGAATTCATACCGTTGTTGATGGTCGGCCACTCATGAAAACTAGTTGCTGGGCCCTGCACGTTGAGTGAAAATTTGGGCGCGCCGCTCGTAGTGTGGCGGGCTTGAGGCGTTGGGCGCCCCCCCCCCCCCCTTTTTTTATTTTTTTTATTTTAACAATGTACAACGTCACCCGTAACTCCTATCACGTCCATGTTCCAGGTACTGCAGCTGTGAGGAGTTTGCTGCAGATGCTCAGCTGGTCTTCAGCAACTGTGAGCTTTTCAACGAAGACACCTCTGAGGTGGGGATGGCGGGACACTCCATGCGGCGCTTCTTTGAGAGCCGCTGGGCAGAGTTCTATTCCAACAAGGAGAAATAAGAACACTGCAACGTTCCCACCAGTGGTGGAACAAATGACTGTTGGTGTTTTCAACCAACCCTGTAAGAGGTGTTACTACTAAGATGGTCAGGTTTCTCCAGCTATGTGTATTCCCATCATGTGTAGGTATCTCTGTAGTATTCCCCCTACCTCCCACGTTTTTTTCCCTCTTCCCTGGGTTTGTCTTAAGGCCCACAACTGATCTGACTTGAATATCATTCCCAAAAACCCTCACATGAGTTCCTGTGTGTCCCCTCGCTCAGCACCCTTTCACAAGTCCCAAGGCTGGTCAAGGCTTTTTGTTCAGTCTCCCCCCTGGGGCAAGGACTTTCCACATTGATCTGTCATTTTCATTGCATTTTCCCAACTGGGCGACTGCATCCTGGACCTGCTTAGTATCCCATAAGAAAAAAAGAAAAAAAAAACCCCAATCCTAGGCCATTTTTGACCTGTTCAGATGAATTGTAATGTGGTCTTATGCCTAGAAGGTTTTTTGTTTTGTTTTGTTTTTTTGGCTCAATATATTTTTATTATATATTCTATATATAAATATATATGAAGATGATGATAGCTGGGATTATTTAATAGGAATAGCGTGTAGTGAATGTGTACAGGTGACCTCATAGAATTGTCTAGACGATGTATGAAAACGGCCAGTTCAACTCAAAGAAACAGTACAATTCGTGTAACTGCCACTTCGCCACACGCGCGTGCGCGCACACGTTCACACTGCTGCTGTGTGAAAGACACTGGAGGACTTTTTGATGTCGGTCAGGTGGATTTTTTTTGGACACAGCAGGCTGTAGACAGCAGATTGTTTAGAACGGTGCTACTTGCACTAGTTTGTGCTCTGTTCAAGGATCCGTTGTAGACGCACCCACACTGAATGCGTGCTCTTAAGACAGAGGACGTGTGTGAAAAATACGCTTGTAAAAGAACTTGAGTATTAGTCTGAAAACGTGTAAACATTGAACTTGGGTTATCTTGATATTGTACAGAAAAGCTCCGGAGCACTGGCTACATTCCCGCCTGGTTACATTCTTCATTTCCATCACTTTTTGTGCTGTTCAAGGGCCAGCGTTGGATGGGGTACTGCTCGTTACGTGACTTCGGCGGGACTACACTGCAGGCCAGCTTCTATTTAAACTGGTTTCTTACACTGACCTCAGATCAGCTTGTAGAAAATACACATTATTCCTATTCTAAAAAGACAGAGAGAGAGGGGGAAAAAAAAGACCGGAAAACCAAATGTGTTGTTATGTGACTTTTTAATAATGTACAGTTTTGGTGACATGAAATTTTGTTCCTTTATATTTTTAGGACCAATTCATTTTTAACGGGATGTATTACAAGACTCTGTTGTATTAAGGTGATGTAACATGTGTGCATCTGTAGAATGTACTGTGAGTTGAATTAAAAAAAAACACACGTAGTAGTAGTTTGATTTGTGGTCAAACAAATCTTTCCAGCATTATCTTAGCCAATGCATGCTGGGATAGGTAAACCATCGCCTTCCTCATTTGTCACTTTCAGAATGCAAGTATAAGTACTTTATAGGCACAACAATGCACAGGGATGCTTTTTTTGAGGGGGTGAGGGTTGCAATTTTTGCAGTACCATTTCAAAGAATTAATAAGCCGCAATTGGAAGTTCTTTTAACCTCCAAAATGCAAACTGAAAACATGCCCACCTATCTTTAGCTGAAGGTTACTGCTTGCTTCCATACTGTCAAGCTCTATGAGGTGCACAGCTTCTGGTCCTGTGGAGCAATACTCTGGCCACCACTGTGGAAATCTGCAGCTCCTCCAGTGTGACCTTTTGATCTGTGGGCTACCTCTGATTGAAGCTCACCCTGCCTGATCTGGGTTTTGGTGGTGAGCCCTCTCTTGGCAGGTTTGAGTGCCATATTGGTTCCATTTGATCGTAATGAATTTGATGGTGTTATATATCTAGATATAGATGTTCTCTCTCTCTCTCTCCCTCTCTCGTGTGTGTATGTATAGATATACAGGTATATCTCGAACCAACTCCCCTTGTACCTCTCACCAACTTTGTCCCGGATTTGTTTGGTGAGTTTCTTGGTGTTCGTCTCTCTCCTTGGTTGATGGTGCCTCTCAGTTTGGTGGTGCAGCCTCTCAGACCTATCAGAAAAGGTGTGCGCGTATACTGAAACATGTAACATAAATTGCGAACATGTGTTCATTAATATGACTTAAGGTCGTTTGTTGCATTACAGCTTTTTAGGGGCTTCATAACAATGGTGGTGAATATATATGTACTGTTTGCACAAGACAATTTTCAATATCTATGTACAATGTATTTGACATGTATCTCAAATGTCGCACTATTTTGTGCTGAGCCATCAAATTTAAAGTACAGGAGGTAATACCAAAAGAAAAAAAAAGCAAAGGGCTAAATACTTGTTCAAAGTCCTCGGCATATGTTTTTGTTGCTACGACCAATAACAGTTTTGAATACAATTTCAACAGAACAATGACCCACTGGACCTAACAGAGGGAGCTGTTGTGGGGGTAAAAAATGTTAATGCATTTTCCCCAACAATGCGATATTAAAATATATAAATCTGCTTTCCTTTTTGCAGCACGCTTCTTACTGTATTTCTGCTTCCTCTCACTGTTTCATTGCCATCTGGGGCAACAGAGCTGGGAAAAAGCACAGTGAGTTCCTTGGCGGGCTTTGGGGTCCAAACGATTGTCCTGACCAGGAAAAATAACAGCCGATATGTTGCGGTGTCTACTCATAACCCCCCACACCCCCCCAAAAATATTTGTTGCTAAATTCTATCATTAATTTGGTCAGATTTCTTGTCTGTAGAGTTTAGCACCCGGCATTGCTCGGATCATATTTTTGAAGGGAGGGGAAGATAAAGTCGATAGTATATTGTGTCAGTCACACACCGGATGACTTCCTGATTAATTGAGAGATGAATATCTGACAGGCAACTTTCTTCATAATTTGTGCAGTCTTAAAACAACTGTGATGTCGATGAGGTGAAGTGCTTGCAGGGTCTCCATGGAGATTCCTGTCTGAGGCACATGTTGCTCGGGAGGGGTTGCCATCACTGCCAGCTGCTCTGCGCTCAAGTGGGACAACCTCTCACTTTGATGCATGCACTTTCCTCACGCGCTCATAAACAAACAAATACCCCGAAATGAACAACACATACAAAAAAAATTATCCCTTTCCACATCACTCCCTCAAATCCCCTAGCTGGCACCTTTTGTGTTGGCAAAATTGTGTCAGTGTCAGCACTCTGGGCGGAGGGAGTGGAAAACTCCCCACGCCAGCGGGTTCCAGTGTGGCACACCCTCCCTCCACCACCTCACTGCTGCGCCCGCTCCACACATTTGGACTTAGTCCCACAAAAGGGGGGATAACAGTTTAACAGTTGCTATGTTAAGAAGAGGCTAATCCACCTCATAATGGACCACCCCCCCTCCCCACCTCTAACCAGTTCATTCTGGACCCTGTCTACCAAATGGAGGGCCCCTGCCCCCCGGAAGGTCCAAATCCAAACACCCTGTGATGTGGAAGCCCAAACAGAGGGTCCTCCACATCTTGTTATGCTGTGAGATTAACGACATCTAAGTAACTCTGTTTGTAGCCGAAACACACAACACTCATGTTTCAGTCATGTCTGTTTCAACTCAAACAAGGTGGATGTTTCATATCAGTGATGAAAAAAAAAAGCGTGCCCAGATGCGCGGCACAATAGGCACCATGGCAACAGCATCACAAATGGGTCTTCATATCTCCATGGAGATCAGAGCGACACGAAACAAGGAGGCTAATTTGTCAAAATGATGTTGGGTGTTGTGAAGGGGCATCAATTTGGGGTTGTGGGTCAAAACAGGCATTTTATTTATTTATTGCTCTTACTTAATGTTATAGTGCAGAACATTATGTCCACATCCACATGCTATATAAATAAACCCAAATCATGAAAGAACATGAGGATTTTATAGAGAATGTCTGCTCTCTGTGATCATCTATTTCTCCAATTAAAAAAAAAAAAGCATGAATCAAAAAGACCAATGAAACCTGTGTTAATTAAAATGTATAGGATGTTTAGCTTAGGTGAGGTCATACTGTACAATATAGACGAGGGTTTGGCATCCTTAAATTATTATATTATATATTGTATTTATTATAATATTGCTTATTATTATCCTTATGCTTATCCTTATTGAACTGTGTACAGCTCTCTTTATCTACATTTATTTTTGTGCTTGCAAACACTTTGTTTTTCTTCTTTCTACCCCCCACATTTGCTGCTGTAGATTGTAAATTTCCCCAGTGTGGGACAAATAAAGGATATCTTCAATCTTAAATGCTCAAAGAGCTCCCACAGAAAAAAAAAAAAAAAAAACGAGCCACAAAATCCTTTTGATCATAACAGCATTTTTTGTTTTGTTTTTCCGTTGGGTGAAAAAACAAAACAAAAAAATAAAGAAATTAAAAAACGACCATGTCTTATGTTTATGAAATAGAGGACCTCCTACACAGAACACAAAATTTTGTTTCTACATGTAACAAAAACCTTTTGAACTCTGGGGAAAAAAGGCTCATCCATTTTTATGAGTATTTATGAAATTAAAGCCAAATGTAAATCATCCACCTGCAAGGAGCCAAAGATGCAGACCAAAAATGCCATCTGCTTCTGTTTCGTCATCACTTTGTCATGTGGGGCGCACTCACTCAGCTATCAACTTGAATTCAAAAAGACTCTTTGACTTAATACTCTAAGTGTATGTACAAAGTATACAGTATATTTGAAACATAATAGTCAATCAAAATGTATAGAGAGCTTTGTCACTGCTGAAGACAGTGACATCATTGTTGTACTTTGAACTTTCTTTGTTATTGAATTGTGTCCGCTGTCCAGTAAGGGACTTTTATCTTGGCCATTGTAGGAAACAAAAAAACTCAGTCCGACAGTGTTGGTCTTCTTATTGTGTCTTACTGTATCTCTGTTCGTTAGTGATTCGAAGAATTTTCCAAAACATGAACAGACTCAAGTGGATTACCTGGAAACACATAGATGCATATAATTCAGGACATGCAGCGAACTGCAGTAACAAAGAGGTTACAGAACAATTTGTCCTTTGGATTGTCCCCCACTTCAAGATAGAAGCAAAAAGATAACTCCACAAATTGTTTTGGAGCAGACAACTTGCTTGCTTGGTTGTGCTGACTAACTTTGTTGCCATAAATGTCAATCGTTCATATTTTAATGTTGCAACTTCATTTTCGGTATAGACAACACAACCACGCACTCCCACGTTCACACATGTCCAACCGAGTGTCCAAAGTTAACCCACAAGACATGGTTTTAGAATGTGGGAGTCAGCCGGAGTGTCTTGATCTCTTTTTTGTCTTCCACAGCAGTTCCTTCAGTTGGGTTCAGGCACGCTGTGTACAAACCTCTCAAGTAGCCACAATCACTTTGCAGACAGGTGAAAAGCTCCATGAAGATGTAACAAATTGCTCAAGGTCACCAACTCACACAGTCACACGCTTTAAGGGCCATGATGACTCATGTGCTCATACACACTTTACAAAGCGAGGTTTATGCTAAGGAGAGAGGTGAGGGTGGGCGGGGGGAGCGTGGGAGGTGGCTGCGTTCATCAGAGGACCTCTCAGACTCTTACGAGGGATGGAGCGGCGACCCTGAACGCCTCGCCACCGGACAGACCGACGGACGGCACCGAAGTACGGAGCGACCTCTTGACCGCAGCTGGGGAGACACTCGGCGGGTGTGAAATGACGTGGCATGAGGTGAGCAGCTTCTGTTTTTGTCTTGTTGTTCAACTTTGCTTTGTGTGTGGTATAAGTGGCTAATCCATGTTTCATTTGTCATTGATTTTGGAGCAGAATGGCTCAACAAGTAGGGTTGCCAAATTTTGGTCTTTTCAAAGTCGGAAACACTCTGTGTGCGTTAGTCTGAATGTATGGATAGTTGGCCCCAAATGGGGAACTTCATGTATGAACGTACTGTATTCCTTCCTCAAGCAACCGCATTTCAAATGTGCTTTGCATAAGCCACCAATCGAGTGAAGTGGGAAACAAATGGAGAAATTAACAACTATGTATTCTGCTTATGACAAAAAATGTTTTATGTTTTATGCTGAAATTTGAGCCCATTTCATTCAATTACCCTCAATGCCACAGGATCTCATGTGCGCAATTTACAATTTGGAATATTTCCATAATCCACCACCTTAACTTCCCTTGGAAATTTTCCACCCCTTTGGCCACCGAAATCACAACAAGTAGCACCCAGCCGGTGTAGCAACATGTGCATCCTTGAGCATTCAACGGTCATTTCTCACAAGCATTGCTTTGTGTCTTTTCCCCAAGGAGCTTCGTAGCCGGCAGTTCTGGCGAGCCATGATGGCGGAGCTGATCGGCACGCTGGTGCTGGTGAGCGCCGCCCTGGGTGCGTCCGTGCCGGTCCGTGGGGAGACTCCGGAGGGATCCTTGTCCCCTGCGGTAGCAGTCGGTGCGGTGGTTGTCGTACTGGGGCACTGTTTTGGGGAAATAAGCGGGGCGCAGGTATCACCCTCGGCTTATTGTGCTCTTCATTTCAATTTCATTTGAACACATGAATGTGAAAGTGTTTGTGTGCTCCCTGCGCAGGTCAACCCTGCAGTCACTTTGTCCCTCCTGGCCACGCGGAGGCTGGACGTTCTGAGGGCTCTCATTTATATTGCTGCCCAGTGTTTGGGGGCTTTATTGGGGGCCGGGGCCCTCTACTTGGCTTTGCCCCTCAAAAGCACTGCAGACAACTTTGTCACCAGGGTTTGTTCTTTGCAATTAAAGTGAATCTAGTTAGTAAGATAATCTTTATTTGTCCCGTACTGGGGAAATTTGCAGTCTACAGCAGCAAAATTGGGGGCGGGGGGATAAAGTGTTTCATTGCACAAAATAAATGTTTCAGAAAATAACTAATATAGTATACCTGTATATAGTAATAGAAAAGAACAGAAAAGAAACATAGTATGCCAACGAATTAAGCAAAAAGACAATGTTATGAATAACAATTTAACTTCCTTAACCATCATGTAAGGGGGGGGGGAGCTGTAATCCAGCGTGAAGTAAAACGAAAGGCAAATAAAATAAAACCGCTTAACCCTTCATGGCGAGCGAAAGGTCGGCTTGTTGAAGGCGGCTGATTTCAGTCATCATGCCGTCATACAAAAAGTAAGCAGATGACAATACTGTAAAACTGAACAAGCAACAGTTTGTTCAAGTCCCCTTAATTTGGAGGATGTGTGAATGACCCAATCTTCCTGTGAGGGGAGTCTCTTCACATCACTTGCCTTTTTTCTTGTATTCATTGACTCATGTCAGAAATGTACAAAAAGCTGAATACAATTGTGGAATTAATCCTCAAGTTGCTCGCTGAGCTGAATTCTCACCAACCTTGTTGGCTTCAGGGACATATCCCCCCCGAGAACTACGGGTTCAATTTAGGAAATCTGACTCTCAAAGTCACCGTCTGTACTAATGTTTCTCCCCTTCCTGTCTACATTCTTTATTGCCATGCTACGCAGGTGCACATTGAGTTGAATGCAGCGCAGGCCCTTGGCATTGAGGTCTTATGCACCTTCCAGTTGGTTTTCACAATTTTCTCAGTTGAGGCCCAGCGACGAAGGGACAGCCCGGAACCAGGAAATCTTGCTATTGGACTGGCACACACTGCTGGAGTGATGATAGGGGTAAGGGGCAACTTGTTTCTGTTATCATCCATTTTTCAAGTGTGTGTTTGGGAATAGCCTAGTAAAATATGTTGCATATTCCGTCCATCCATCCATCCATCCATCCATCCATCCATCCATCCATCCATCCATCCATCCATCCATCCATCCATCCATCCATTTTCTGATCCTCACAAGGGTCGTGGGGGGTGTGGGTGCTGGAGCCTATCCCAGCTGTCTTCGGGCAGTAGGCGGGGGACACCCTGAACCGGTTGCCAGCCAATCGCAGGGCACACAGAGACGAACAAGCATCCGCGCTCACACTCACACCTAGGGACAATTTAGCGTGTTCCATTAACCTGCCACGCATGTTTTTGTAATGTGGGAGGAAACCGGAGTACCCGGAGAAAACCCACACAGGCACGGAGAGAACATGCAAACTCCACACAGGAAGCTGGAATCGGAACTCTGCCTCTCTGCCGTGTGAGGCCGACGGGCTAACCAGTCGATTACCGGACCGCTCTGTTGTATGTTATCAAAAATAATTATATAATATGTTAACAATCCATCCATCCATCCATGCATCCATCCTCTTCTGCTTATCTGGGGTCGGGTTGCCCGGGAGGTAACTTTAGCAGTGAAGGCCAGGCTTCCCTCTCTCCAGCCACTTCATCCACCAGCTCTTCTGGTGGGATCTTGGCTGTAGAGGTTTTGAAGAAGCTGCGTTTGGAGGCTCTTTTCGCAAGCTCTGTGCATTGCCTGCCATTGCGCTGTCAGTCTGTCTTCCTCGTTATTGATTTGATTTGATTTGATTTGATTGAAAGAATAACATGAAACCTGACGTTAGGAGGGCAAACTAAAGTATTGGAGTACATGATGACGCCATAGAGTATTTTTATAGCATAATTTTTATAGCATAATTATTTAATATGTAATCGGCCTAAACCTTTTACAGGGAATCAGGTGCCAGTGACATTTACAAGTTGATTCTTTACATACACTGACAAGTTGATTCGTTCTCGACACTGACCAGTTGAATGCTGCAAAATGAATTTTGACCGGTAAGTTCTTCAAAATACGTAAGCTCTTAGATTTCCCATGTTGCAATAGAAACTATATGCATGTTTTCCCCATGCTAATTTTTTTTTACTCCGGCTTCCTCCCGCATTCAGAAAACATACACGTTTGGTTCGTTGAATTGTGCATAGATGCTCACGTGAGCGTGAATGCTTGTTTGTGACCTGCAATTGGTGACTAGTCCAAGGTCATCTGGGATAGAAAATAGATTCATGGATGGATGGATGGATGGCCTATGACTCGGCACAATGTGACAGCTAACATGTTGTTCTCTGGGCAGGCTCGGTTTTCTGGTGCCAGTATGAATCCTGCTCGCTCTCTTGGTCCTGCCATCATCACAGGATTTTGGGAAAACCATTGGGTGAGCTGACGCCCAGATCTAATGTGTTGTCATATTGTGCCCTTAGCTCATGAAATGTGCGTTCGCTGAAAAAACAAAAATAAAAGGCTGCTGCTGTTTGTGGTTGTGTGGCACACTCCTGCATCTCAGGCAGGAGTGTGCAGGAGAGAGCCCACCTCAGAAACCCTCATGGGAAGGCAGGTTGGAATCGAGGTAGTCATCGAACTATTCTCTCCGCCAACTCGCAGCGTCTCGAGGTGAGGTCAGCACAGGGCTGGATCGGCCATGTGGCGTTCAGAGCAGATGCCCGGTGGGCTGGCGTCTTTTGATACTGATACCGTGGTATTTAAATATGATATTTCTTCATTTTACCCCAAGAGAAATGTACCAATCAACATCGGTGGCAGAGCTATGTGCTTGCCAGGGGTGGTCAGGAGTCTTTCTGAAGAATCTGTCATCAGAATAGAATACTTCATTCTTACTGTCAGTGCCAACGATACATAGCCAAAATGCAAACCCTCCTATCTGGCAGAGGTGTCAAATCCAGGTCCAGAAAGTAGACCCTGCCATAGTTTGTCTTTCGTCACAGGTGCTTCTATTCAATCAGCAGAAAAACAAGCATGGTTGCTTTTTATTGGTGCATCTAATAAAGTGCCCGACATCCACTCCCATCCACCTACAGGTGTACTGGATCGGACCGGTCATCGGGGCAGTACTGGCTGGTGTGTCGCATGAATTCTTCTTTGCACAAAGCGCCTCGCGCCAAAAGCTGGTGGCATGCCTGACATGCAAAGACATTGAGATCGTGGAGACCACCAGCATTACCGGCTCGTCCCTGTCCACCGTCACCCAGAACGCTGCCAGAGCCAAACAGGCCCACAAACACGACAACAACTGAAAGGTGCCAAGTGGGAACGCGCAAATCGGCGTTAATACACTGTTGAACGTCTGAATGTGATACCTCGTATTTGCAAAGACAACATTGTTCTATTTCCTACTCTCACGTTAGCATTTGCAACTCATTAGAGTACACGATGCAGGCTCATCCAAACCCTCCTGCAAACAACCCCACTCTCGTTGTTGCTGCGTTGCATCCTGAGGCCAGGAAAGCTTTGAAATGCTAAAGAGCTTCGATGATGCTCTTAGTTCCTGCCTCTTAGTGTTTGTCTCTCCCCTCGGGCCTTTTGTTCACAATCAAACAGATCTGAGCACATTAATGACTGCATGGTGGGGGGAAACACGTCAGTGGCAATCCGCTTTGTTTCGTGGAAATTGATATTTTTGCGGTTTGGGTCTGCTAACCAGTGTTGTGAAAATGCGTCGACATGTTTGAGGTTTTGAATAGGTCTAATGGTGAAAATAAAATACGGATCACATTTTTGACAACAACTGATTTTCTGAGCAATTTCGCAAAGCTTCACAAATGTTCCATATGCGCACTGTTCATGACACGACACGCATCATCCGTTCTGACAAGTTCAAATCTACTTTGCTGTTGCTGAATTTCTTTAAAAATGCATGCTGCGCATTCTTATTTGATATTTACCACACAAAATTTTTCATAGTTCATGAATGTCATTCTTTACCCCGGAAAAAAGTAATACATTAAACTTGAGCTGAAAATTAAATCTATTCAGTCTTGACAGATCTGGTTACATTTTTACTTCATTCGAGTGAGAATTGGCAACACCGTCTTATTGTTGGTGAAATTGTCACATGTTTTGAGCATCCTGTATCTTAATATTTGTGTTGTAATTTTAGCACTGTCTTATGAAGACGGTATGTCTTGTGTATTTTGTTAATTGTCAGCGTCGAACAATAAATGAACAACAATGGATGTAATATTCATTTTTAATGCATGTACATCATGGGCATCTTTTATCCTGATACTGTTATCACCAAACTACCTTATAGTCAGATGCAATGTTTATGCAAATCAGCATAAACACATAAACAACAACAAATGCAGTTGGGTTCAGAAGTATTCAGGGGTTTTCCAATTTTGCCTTCACACACCACCTTGGCGGATGTGAAAAATTCTGAAAAATGTCACGTGATCACTAAATGCCCACGAGCCCATCATCTGCCATACGTGCCCAGGCTATAAGACTGCCTCCACCGTGTTTGACACACGATGCGGTTTAGGTTTGGAGTTGACATCCACCCGCCTCTTCGCATGCTTGTGATACAAGCTGAGCATGGTTTCATCTGATTCCAGAACGCCGGTGGCTCTATTTGAGATCTTTTCTGGCAAAGTCTATTTCAGCTTTTCCTTTGCATTAATGGTATCAATGTCGTGTACCTTGTGGTAAACCCTCCATAGTTAGTGTATTTAATGATTGCAGATTTCCACCTTAACGTGTATGTATATATATTTTTTATTCACCGAGGAAAAGATTCTGCTATTATCCACTTTAGTTGTCTTACTTTGAGTTATGTGAAAAGCATCTCAAGGTTTAAAAAAAAAAAAAATATATCATAAAAACTGAACACAGTGCTACTCACTAACTAGCAGCAAAGTGCATGCAGGGGTGAAACTTGGTTTTTTTTTTTTTTTTTTTTACATGTCTGAAGAACGAATACAGTAATTAAGAAGAATTCATCCATCCATCCATCCATCTATCGCGCGTATCCTCATGAGGCTCACTGGCGAGCCTGCACTTATCCCACCTGACAGGGTGAGAGGCAGTGGTAGGAGGTAGCGAAATCCAAATGATTTTCTACTTCTGTCGATTGTTCAGGTATTTTTACTACTTGGGTATTGACGATGTGTTACTCTTAGTTACTACATTTGAAATCCAAACGAGTATGAAATGTGTACTTTCTACTTCTTTGCCAAAATAGGCCCGGCATCGTTATTTATTTATTTTTTTACTTGAGCGGATTATGACACAAACATAAAAACATGAGTGGTACATCCAGCATTGATTGAATTCTTGGGGATTCATAAGATGGAAAAAACAAGGTCAGTAGCGACATGGAGCAACGTGAACCAGAGCGCTTTGGCAAGAATGATGCAAAAGATTCAGAGATGATCAATCTGCCCCATCTATGCCATATATTAAAAAAGGTTTTTGATGTTGTCACCTACAAGAAAAATGATCAGGTTTTGACTAATCTGAAACAAAACAAAACAAAACACATAGGACAGGCCAGGGGTCTCAAACTCATTTTTTTCATGGGCCACATTGTAGTTACGGTTTCCCTTGGAGGGCTGTTATGAATTTTGGGAAATCATATAAGTGTTTAATCGCCTCCACTTATTACATACACGGCGCATAACAAATTGATGGATACCCAGTTTTAAAATCAGAAGTCAAGAATGATGACTGTTATTGTGGATTACATACGACTGTGAAATTTTGGTCCAGATTTGAGCAAGCATCATGGAACTTGACATGCTTGATTTGCTTTTGCGGGCTACAAAAAATGATGTGGCGGGCCAGATCTGGCCCCTGTACCTTGACTTTGACACCTGTGATGTAGGGTGTATTCTTTTTGAGTTTTGAATACAAGCCAATTTAACACTTGTTGGTATTTTTCCTTTTCCATTCAAGACCTGTTCTGCTGACAGTTCAGTCCTGATCATCAGAATTAAGCAGCCTTTTGCTGCGCCTGGTGATTTACAGTGGTGCCTTGAGATACAAGTGACCCAACCTACTACTTTTTTTGAGATATGAGATGTCGTTTGGCTAGCTTATTTATTTTTGCTTTGACTTGAGATACAGTACAACCGTTGTGGGGTGGCAGCAAATTATATTCAAGTCATTCCAGCAATAAACAGCAGTTTGGCAAATATTGAACAATTCATCAAAAGGGAGGCTTCATCAGGTTTACTGCCATTCCTAGTTGAAATTCCTTTCAAACTACACATAAAACAAAGAGAACTACACGTTGTGTATTTGATACAACCACTTAGCCGAAGTCAGTTTATCTTATATCTAATAAACAATGCAAAGTAGCACTGACATGCTAACAGCATGAATAGTGCCAGTTTTAGAAGCAACGGGCCTTTGAAGCAAATTGTGGAGAAGCATATGTGCACAGAAAATGTAACAGTACTCACAGGCAAATATTACACTGATCAACAAATCTTTGCTAAATGTTCTAATCAGAGAGGGAAGTATAATAATAATAATAATAATAATAATATGCAATATACTGTAATATTTAGTAATTAAAGCTTAGATTCAGCAGCATGTGGAACATTTTCTGAAATGCCGTGGCTATAAATTACAACGCACGGTCAAGTCTATCGCACAAACTTTTATCGGTCAAACTTAACACCAAAAAATGAAAAATATCATAAACCCGATGTGCTAGAAAAAAACAAATGTATTTTAATATCAACCTCAAAAAGACATGAAATAGCAAAGCAAATAGCGCATCAAGCTAAAAGTCTTCGACAAATAAGGTTGAGTTGACTAGTATTGAATTTTGAGATTTGATTGCAGGAGGTATGGGCAGAGCCATGTCCCAACGAGTTGTGCCCACAAAACAAGTTTGATCTACAGTGAACTAATCTACACCGCCACACAATGTGCACAAAAGCCGTAACCACTGCATGGCTGCCAGCATTTTACATTGTGTGTCTTCTTTCCAACACATAATGGCAAGCTCAGCGATCTGCATTCACACACCTCTCCCACCTCCCTCCAGCAGAAAGAGGACTCTGGACTGCTCAGTAACCCCACCGTGCACCCTCTGCATCCCCAGTGCACCTCTGACTCACCCATCGAACCTTCACGGCTCTGCCATTCACCGTTTTGTGAATAATTGTTTTTGATGTTCTACAACAAGCGTCACCCTTTTTCTTGACTTCCAAACACCTTCCTCTTCTGAGGCCCTTTTTTTTTGTCTGCCAATCCCAAAAGAGCACGTAAAATAATCACCTTTAACTCATGCATTTAATTTGTTTGATATTTAGTGTTGAATCAGAGAAATGTAAGACTCGGCTTTACGTTTGTTTGTTGCCCGTGAACGTCCATAACCCTCACACGTGCTCCACACAATGCGCTCACAGGGTCAGGCTTTTCGTTCTATGGGTCACTTCACCACTGTTAGCTTTGGGCTCTTCCGTCCGGGGCCTCAACTGTATTATGTGTGTGTGTGTGTGTGTGTGCGCGCGCGAGTGTCCGTCAGCGTTTGTGTCGCGGGATTGTCACAGTTATGATGACATATGCCCCCTCGTCCCCCAGAAGACACCTTCTACCTCAGGGCTCCAGCTGCTCTCCACTCAGGTTGTTCCTTGTTGTGTTTCTGCACCTTAGAATGACTTTTCATTTTGCCTCTCTTCTGACTTCAGGAAAAGTGTTTGCGCTCAATCTAGTCCAATTGCTTTCAACGGGCCTCTTTTGACCGCGATGTGTACAGGTGGTGGTGGGCAGCAGAAAGGTTACATTGGTTTGATTTGGGATGTCCATGGATGCTTCTCCCCTCCCTCCCTCCCTCGGCCGTACAGGAGGGATTATGGCGTCATTTGGGGCCCCCGGAGGGTGTATTATAAAGCCCCTGTCCGACCCCGTCTGCTCTGTCAGAGAGGCTCAAGGTTTACTGGACAAAGTACCGGTCGGTCTCTCTCAACGCATCTTTCGAGTTTGATGCCCACCTTTTCCTGATCCCACCTGAGATTTGATGACCCACACTCCCACTCCACTGACACCTATGTCTGTGAAACAGGTGGACGCAGGTGGCAAACGAGCACAGCGAGGTCACCCGACTTGGTGAAGATCCCACCGGTGGATTTTCTCAATTCTGCTCAGAGCTGACTTTCAGAGGACTGTAAAGTTTGAACCTTGGTTTGATTGCGGCCCAAGAGTTGTCTTCTTCTGCTAAAGAGTGACCATGTGGGAGTTCCGGTCCATGAGTTTTTGGCGGGCAGTCTTCGCAGAGTTCTTCGGGACCATGTTCTTTGTATTTTTCGGCCTGGGGGCCGCCCTGCGCTGGACCACCGGGCCGCATCACATTCTACATGTGGCCTTGTGCTTTGGCTTGGCAGCTGCCACCCTCATCCAATCTATTGGCCACATTAGCGGCGGTCATATTAACCCTGCCGTTACCTTCGCCTACCTGGTTGGGGCCCAGCTGTCTCTTTTCCGTGCTTTTTTCTACATTATTGCTCAGTGCCTCGGTGCCGTGGCCGGCGCTGCCGTGCTGTACGGGGTCACGCCTGGCAACATGAGGGGCAACCTCTCAATGAACATGGTAAGATGCCACAAGGACGTTTCGGTCGACAAATTGCATTTGAAGGGCAGGTAGATTAATAAGAAAAATTCTCGTGTCCACAGCTGCAACCTGGCGTCAGTCTGGGGATGGCCACCACTGTGGAGGTGTTCCTTACCATGCAGCTCGTGGTGTGCATTTTCGCCGTGACCGATGAGAGAAGAAACGGTCGCCTGGGTTCCGCCGCCCTCTCGATCGGCTTCTCCATCACCATCGGACATCTGATGGGGGTGAGACACGTGGAGACGGGGAAGTCGTGCAAATGTGACAGCCGAGGTGCTTTGCGTTTCAGATGTACTACACGGGTGCCGGCATGAACCCTGCCAGGTCCTTTGCTCCGGCGGTCCTGTTCCGAAACTTCGTCAACCACTGGGTAACATCATTGCTTTCACCTTGACTGTGGCGCTTGGCGCGTTCTAATTCATGCTCATGCGTGTTGTTGCAGGTCTATTGGGTGGGACCCATCATCGGTGGAGCCATGGGTGCCCTCCTGTACGATTTCATTCTGTTCCCACGTATGAGGGGTCTGTCCGAGCGCCTGGCCACGTTGAAGGGCAGTCGACCCCCGGAGAGGGAGACCCAGCAGGACACCCGCGGGGAGCCCATCGAGCTCAAGACGCAAGCCTTGTAAACCCGACCCCTCCCCCAGCACCTGTTGATCCACCTGGGGCTGAGAAATGGGGGGGAGAAGGCCCCTCCTCCGCTGCTCATCAACCGACCTGAAAACTAACAACACGACACTCAGGTCTCCCCTTCCAACTCCTTACTCTGTTTTCAGAAGTAGACTTTGTGTTTGTGGTAAATGGCAGGCCGGCTTCTGTGATGGACAGGAGCATGCGAACTGGGAGGGTGTTGTTATTTTGGGAGGGGAGGGACGGAGAGAGGGGGGCAGGCTCGAGGTAGGAGCTAGGATGTAGGATGAACGATCACAGCTCGGGTGGTGGTGCAGCAGAGGGGCGCAGGGTGTGGGTGGGCAACACTCTGGGTTTGTGCTTCTTTCCAATTTAGACCATTGAAGATGAGCGTGGTTTCCTACATGCTTCTCACATAATCTCCAGTGTAGTTTTTTCCCCCCTCCCGCTTTCTTTTGTTTTCTGCCCTTCAGACACAAGACGGTGATGTATGATTACATTTCAACATGATTTTACATTTTACAGATGACTACATTTTATTTATGTGCGTGAGGGTGAATGTGTGCGTGCGCCCGCTTGTACATGCGAGTGTCTTTGCAAGTGTGCGTGTCCGCGCGTGTGCGTGCGTGTGTGCTAGCGAGTGAGAGATGAAGATTGCCGATACAGTACCTCTTTTTTTTCCTCATTATCATTGCAGCTCGACTGATTTTGTACCAATCACGATTCATTTTTGTAAGCCCTTTTTAAGACGTGACACATGGCTTCCTCACAATGTGATATTTGTGATGATTTCCATTTTTACATAAACACATCCATTTGCATTTCCCCAGTTCAACCAGCGCGAAAGAAAATCTGAATTGGAAGAATTGGATGGCTCTGTTCACTACAGACCAACAGTGCTAGCTTTACATTGAGTCTTTTGTTATTATTTGATCCTAACTGGGATTACAAACGTGTTTCAATAAACTTTCACTTATAATAAATGTGCACATATTATGTGATTTTTTTTCTCTTTTAAATAAATAATACGTTTGCTGCATTACATACTTTTGGCCAGAAGAGGGCAAAAGGGAATCTGCATCCATCCATTTTCAGATCCGCTTTTTCTCACAAGGGTGCTGGAGCCTATCCCAGCTGCATCTTCAGAGGCTGCCTTTGGACGCAGGTGATATGATACAAACCAACTGCACTTTTCTTTTTTTTTACACAGATCCCTATTTCTCATCTTTTATCAAAAATATTTAAATGTGAGCGCAATAATATAAGTATTTATTCATTTCAACACTGAGTGTGTGATTAACATTTCTGTGAAAAAATGTGACAATATTAATGCTGACGTAATCACCTCGCATTGGGACATTTCCCACTTCAATGGTTTGACACAAAAATGGTGGATGATGGCCATTCCACACACTCGTAGAGGATTATGATGCAAATAAACTGCAGACAACAAAACAAATTCCCTTTTTTTGGGGTTAAATTTACAGATCCATCCATTGTCCATCCTCATTATAGCCTATAGCTGGAGCCCCCAGGTGACTTTGTGCCACAGGCAGGATATCTCCAGTGCTGGGATCTTGGGGGGAATCCAGTGCCCCCTTACTCTGTGATTGCCCCCCCCCCCAGCTCCTCTTCCTCCTCCTCCCCCCACTTGGCCCACTGCACTTCGTAAATATTAAGCAATGCCTTAGTAAGGTTTACATCATTCCCTTGATTGTAGCGCGTGCTGATTGATATACAGTATACTTAAAAGACATAGAGTGGCATTGCATTTAAAAAAAATCCATTAATAAATTCCCTAAATAAATAATTACAGAGAGATTATTTAGACAATAATGTCGGGTGTGTGTGTGGAAGTCTGTTTGTGTTGATGTGAGAATGCGTGCATTTTTGTGTGTGTTTGAAACGGTTCCTCTCAGAGAAAACCCCTGGCCCCAGTCCAGTCCCCCCGGTGAAATGGGTCTAGAACCACCACTGGTAGCCAGTCAATTACATGGCACATTCAAACTACTGATCACACTGAAATTGCCAATTTAAAGTGTTCGGTGAACCTTAAATGCCTGTATTTCAAATATGGGCGGAGTGCCTGGAGAAAACCCACACAAGCATATGGAGAACATGCAAACCCTACAACAGAAAGGAGATTCCTAAATTTGACTTCTGTGTGGTAGACGTGCAATTTATGTATGGTCTTACAGCTGATTGCATGCCTGATGTTTTCCTCTCTCAGTGTTTTCTTTCAACATTTGTTCCATCTGCTTTAGAATCTGACCTTTACCTCCGCGCACTTGAATCTGTAAGTGTATTTCTCTAAAAGAAATCTCTTCAGTGACTCATGTATGCTTCCTCAGGCTCGACATCATGCAACCTTCATTTCACGCTGATACTGACCTCAATAACTTACACCAAGAACAAACAGCACCGGCGCCTTAATAGTAAACATTGCTTTTATTTTGCATATTCTTCATAAAAGTTACGTATGGCTTTTTTTAAGAACAAAGGGGGTTCCATATAAACAAGGGATGCCAATCCAGTTTTCCTCAAGCATGAGTCAGATTTTACAGCCTGCAAAAATAAGATAAAAAGCACACACACACACACACACACACACACACACACACACACACACACACACACACACACACACACACACACACACACACACACACACACACACAAACAAAGAAACAACTCTGATTTGGACAATGAGCTGCAAGAGAAGCTCTGACCTGACACTAACATGTATTGCTCTTGCTCCAACTGTAACGATCTGAAAGATCGCCCTTGTCCGATATTGAGCATAAGAAATGAGAAGGCAGGGAATTCTATCAAGATGCACAGCTTGGATTAAGACAACGACATGTTCAAATGGGGTGTAGGAGGACAGAGACATTTTGATGAGGCAGCCCAGACAGGTAATGTTGAAGAGGTTAAAAAAAAAGAGAAAAAGATTGCTGCGGCATAATTTCAAACAGTTTTCATTGTGCTCCCTACTTATGTGTTCTCCAAACAGTCGTCTGGTGGCCAGCCTCAGGGCCCATTTATTCCAGTCTTTGACTTCGAGAGTATTCAGACTGCATGAAGAAACTGTAGCAAGAACGTTTTTCTGAACTATTATAACTGACATACAAAAAGTCAGGAGTGCTTTCCATAAGCCCTTTTTGATGATCGTGATGCCACATTGTACTGACTGATCGCCATGGATGCTCACTGAGCGCGGTGGTGCTGGTGCACAAGGTTTGGCATGGTGACCTGTGGTGCGGCGGGCAACGCGGAGAACATGGCCAAAGGCGAATGGGTGGCGGTGGGCAGAGTCTGGGATGTGACCAGAGCGTGCGCTGGCATTCCAGGCGAGAAGCTGTAGCTGAGGTAGGGCAATGGTGACGGGCTGTAGGGGGAGTGCTCCAATCCCGAGGGAGCAAAGCATGGATGGACGATGCTGGACTGCAGCAGCAGGCTGGGCTGCAGGAACGCAGGTGGGTAGATGTAAGGATGAGCCAACCTAGTGGGACAGAAAGGACACAGGTTGGATGATGGTTCATTTCAAACATAGAGACAAAAGGCCCATTTCCAAGTGAATTGGGAAAAACAAAAATCAAAATTATCAGCAGTGATGATCCTGTGGTGTTAGGGTGTGTTAAGAGTCATTTTTCCTCCCCGATCTGCATGAAAAACAGTCGGTGCCAATAAATGTAAAAAAAATGAACCTCTTGGCTACAATCGCAAATCTTTCAGTGTGGGGTCAACACAGAGTTCAACTGAACTAAGTATTTTCTCATCCTGTGTGGCTTGAAATGTGACACAATTGTTATATACATTTCTACAGACGAGCGTCATACTGTCAATAGATTTACAGATCACCTCGACACATCTGACCAATGAAACTACCGAACACTTCACAATGGCTGCGATTGGCCGGCAACCAGTTTGCAGTGTCCACCGCCTACTGCCCGAAGACAGCTGGGATAGGCTCCAGCACGCCCCGCGACCCTTGTGAGGATAAAGCGGATCAGAAAATGGATGGATGGATGCATGGATGGATGGATATCACGTTGGACCAATGAAACGGTCTGAGTACGCCCTCATATTGAATATTCAGATCAGTCATTTGCGTAGTTGAGTGGGAGGCATGGATGATGAAATCTTTGACCAAAAGGGGCACTGCTCTGCCTGGTGATAGCAACTGTTCAATACTGTTTTATAGACGGTGCGCATAGCAGCCAGCTTTAGGATGATGTCATGAAAGGGGCCCAGCAGCCACATGAGGGAGGCGGAGTTTTAGTGAACCAGGCTTCTTACTTCCGGGTTTCAAAAATAGCCACCAAAAGAAATCATATTTCATTAAGGAATTAGATCGCCATTGTGCCAAACGATCTATTCTTATCGTTAACTCATGCGGAAAGCTTAAAATAGAATGATATGGCCGCTTTTACGTATTCGTTTGATATGTGATGTTGATGAAGTTGCATAGTAGCTCATATCAATAGTTCTTTATTCTTGTTCTGTAATTGTCACATTGTGTGTTCTCTGAAGCTGTTACTTCTCATTTGGAGATAAAAAGGAAACACACACACACACACACACACACACACACAGTCAGAAATGTATTTCTAATACAAAGGAGTTTTTCTTCCCACTGTCAGCATGTCAAGCTACACTACTAATGATAGCAAAACCCCTGAACTGAATGGTGCCCTTGCCTGAGGCTTCCCATTTAACGTAAATTGCCTCATTTACGTCCATGTAGTAACAGCAGAAGAAGCCGAGTAGAAGCATTACCAGCATTATCAGAATTTTAACAGACCTATGAAAAGTCTCTGCAACAGTGTGTGTGTGTGTTGTGTATACAAGCTAGTGGTCCAAACTGCACACTTGATGCCAGGTGGAGTGTGTTCAGTGGTAAGCAGAGGCACTCCTCAATTCTTCACCGCAAAGGTTAGCATCAGGTTAATGATGTAATCACACACACACACGCACACACACGCACACACACACGTATCCTGGCTGCCACAGCATTCCAACTGTTCACAATTCCACTTTTCAAACATACTTTGCCAGTGACAGTATATAAGAAATACAATATCAAATCCAGGGGCACAGTGATATCGTGGTTAGCGGCTTAAGTTTGTTGATGAAGGCAATGTCAGCTGATCTGCGGAAATCCATCTCATTGAAGTCGCAGTTGCTGTCGCCAAATGTATCAACGTTGTTAGCCTTTAGCGGTGCTTTGTGCTGTCCTGCAGATGTACTACGGCTATTCCACTCAGGAGAATGGCAAAATCTGCTGCGACCCGAAGAGCGACGGGTCTCTGTGTCCACTTGCGCCGCCATCTTCTTCTATTATTCTAAAAAGAATGCCGACATGACAGCAGGCAGACCAAGAAGCTTCTTTTATCTTATTTTCACTTAATATGTGATGTTAAATATCACACCACAAATGCTGCTTTTCTCTCAATTGGAAAAGGCCCTCATACGTTTGTAGTGTTGCCTTTCTGTGCTTGTTGAATACAGTTAAATGCCACCACGCAGAAATGGCCAACTTGGGTTCCACCACCAGTACTAGCACCTTGAGGTCATTTTGGGCTAAAGGCTGCTGTTGGTGTCAGGAGGTGTTGAGCTAGAAAGACGTGAGAGAGAATTGGACCTCTGGGGTTGCTCTGCTTCTGGATGGTGTGGCCACTTGCACTGCACACCTCCGTGTCTGAGCAAAGTGCTGCCTGGGGCCTACCTTAACCACGGTGCCCCGCGCTTTTTCTTCGGCATCATCTTTGTCCGTCCGCCGCCTGACCTTCAGTTACGTAAGCATAAAGCTAAATGGAAAGTACATGTACAACGTTCCAACTTGCAGATACATAACAAAAGTCAACAGAAATTCCAAACAAGAGTAGTGAAGGACGCCCCCCCCCCCCCCCCCCCCCCCAAGCCCCTGGCCACTCATCTCCTTGCTCGCGCAACGACTCTCCCGGAGCAGAAGTGCAGTGTCATTCTCGCGGCCTCGTGCAGCCGCCCGACTGATCCAATGTGACAGCCGCATCGTACGAGAGAGCGCTGCGCCTTGCCTCTCCCTGACCCGGGCGACGTTTCTGGCTTTCAAACGCACATTTATACATACAGTAACTGTATTGTTTTTGTGAATACACATGCAAGACAATTACGTCTAAGTCACACGCAGAGCTGAGCTTTGAAGACTATGTGAAGAACAGAGCGCACTTGTATTGTGATCGTATGTGTGTGTGCGTGCGTGTGGAGGGCTCAGGCTAATTGGCACAGCTGCATGGGTGTCCGCTAACAGACCCACGAGAGCAGAATAACCTCCACAGACGGCACTCAGCCTCGGCTCGTCGTAGGTTTACTCCCTCGCAGTCAGCCTCCTCTGTACTCACACCCCCCTTGTCAAAAAGCACGATAGAAGAGAGGCGTGGGATGAAGTGAATTAAAAACGGGAGCGAGGGGGGGCGGGGGACCATCGGGACGCCTCGGGTGAGAAATGAGCAGGAGGAGAGGAGGGAGACAGTCAGAGGTGAAGGATCAGCCATCATATATCCTTCATGCCTTAAGACAGTCGCGCTTTTAATAGTTCAGATGAGGGATGTGAGGAGAGCGAGTCAGGCAGAGGCAAACACACTCGACGCAGACACACAAACACCCCTCATCCTCCTCCTTCGACAAACGCACACTCAGAGCTTGGGGGAGGGACAGAAGGGGCAGCGTTCGACTTGGACACTGCCGTGCTGTCAACAAGCAAATGAATTTGCATTTTGACGATGGGCTTCAGATTGAGAAAATGTCCAAATACACATAAAGCAGCTGTGAGTTGCGTGGTGCAGAGCCTCTCTTCCAACTGTAACACATTCTCACCTTTGTGGCGGCAAATAAGCCGGCGGACAAGGAGTAGCAACGCACGCAGTTTCAACCAGTGCTTCTCAAGTGCTCCGGCGCGACTCGACTGCACGTGGTTTCCAAATGCGAGAGAGACAATTTAAATTTCACGTGTTGGTACTGTACACTAAAAACAAAGACCCAGCCCCAGTTTGTGTACGCGTGAGTTTTCTGCCGTTTTGGGGGTGTATGTGTCCGCATACTTTCCTCTTTGTTTCAGTGTGAGGTGTCAAAGCTGCAACTAAAATATAGGAAAAGGGCGACTCCCTCTTTGAAGGGAATGTCCTTCTTCGCTGTGGGAGACTTTTAATCAATCCATCATCACCCATTCATGGAATCATCTGGGTCAGTGTCAGCTCCCTCATCACTCATTCAGAAATTGAGGGCTGCAATATTAATAGCACTTGGAGCAATGGAGGTTTTTAATTGACTTTTTTTTTTGCGAGCCCCGGGATGAGAGCTTGGCATCGAGAAGCGGGGCATCGCACAAAAATCTGCATGTATGTCAGAAAATAAAATGATTTTACAGTGGTACATGGAAAGAAAGTTGTGACACCAGTAAACCGTGTCAACACCAGAGCAACATAAGGCAAAGGCAAATCATCATGTCGTTGGACTCATCAGTTTTTAGCTTGCAAAGCAAGACGCCACTTGCACTGGTCTCGCAGCATCTCTGGCAATGAATCATCTTTCTAGTTTCACTAAGTCATAACTGTTCTCTTTGGGGTGTGGACGCTGAACTTCTGCCACACAGTCATGGTTCAGCCTAAAGGCCGTTAAACACCGAGCCCGAACGCTCAACCGACGCGGCCCATTTCTGACTACACTTGTCTATGAAAACACCAAAAGAAAGAAAGGTCCAGCCATGCGCACAGATAGATTGCATTTTGGGCCAACTTGCGGTGGGAAAGATAACTGGGCCCTGATCTCACTCCGTGTGTGAGGTGTTCACTCACCTTCCTCAGAGCTACAGCAACAGATAAACCAACCTCGAGATAAAGGTAGTCAAATATTCTCGTATTCACTGTGCTCGTGAGAGGAGCTACGAGACAGAGCTCTGCGCCAATACACGAGTGATTTACAGTGAAATACCTCATATTAAATAATAATAAATATATATATCCATCCACCCATCCATTTTCCGAACCGCTGAATCCTCACTAGGGTCGCGGGGGGTGCTGGAGCCTATCCCAGCCGTCTTCGGGCAGTAGGCGGGGGACACCCTGAACCGGTTGCCAGCCAATCGCAGGGCACACAGAGACGAACAACCATGCGTGCTCACACTCACACCTAGGGACAATTTAGCGTGTTCAATCAGCCTGCCACGCATGTTTTTGGAACGTGGGAGGAAACCGGAGCACCTGGAGAAAACCCACGCAGGCCCGGGGAGAACATGCAAACTCCACACAGGGAGGCCGGAGCAGGAATTGAATTGTGAAGTCGATGTGCTAACCACTGGATACCGGGCCGCTTTCTATTTTTTATATACACACACACACACACACACACACACACACACACACACACACACACACACACACACACACACACACACACACACACACACACACACACACACACACACACACACAGTATATACTGTATATATAAAAATAATAACTAAATCATATTGGGTCAGTACAAATACAAAAACATCAGCCGCCATTCTGCTAGCCTGTTTGCAGACATGTTGCGGCTCAACTGTTGAGCATACAAACTACATATACAGTACCGCACTCACTATACCCTTATATTGCAAAAAGAAAAAATACTTTTTTTGTACTCATTCACATTACAAACACACATGCAATTTTGAATGTGAATGCAACACGTGTACATGAAACATGATGTCGAGTGACACACACACACACACACACATAAAAACCCCCGACATCACATGGCAGCCTTTCCAGAAGTAAATATAATCCAGTGTGTGTTTTTAGCATCTCATATCGATAAGAGTGAGGCGGCAGGAGGTAGAAATGTTTGAAGGAAATGAGGCGATGCTTTTCAATTGCCTCATTACATGGAGATGTGCACTAAAGATGACATCATGCGGTGCCATGTGTAATAAATGAACCGCCTGAATCACTACTGTCAGTACAAAAGTCAATTTTGTGCTTTATGTTCCAAGTGGGATTAAATTCAATTCAAATCTAAAGTCAAGACTGTTCAGCAAAAAACGAGTCTCCCTATAAAGCACTTTCCCTCGCGCACATGGAGTGCAAACTGGGCTTTTTATGACGTTATCGGTCTGATACAATACAATACAATACATGCGAATTTATATACCGCTTTCACAACAGCCGCAGCCGTAACATGTGTAAGGATGAGCATTTATATTGCAGACGCATCGCATACATGCCCGATTTATATCGACAGATGAAAGAGGCCCAGGTCTGATTAAAAAAAGAATAATTATTATAATAATTGGACAAGCACTGTCCACACTGCATGAAAACAATCTGACATCGCAAATGGATTAAAAAAACAAACTCTAGAATTGAGTGAATGTGTTAGATGCGTTTTAGTGATCAAAAAAAAAATCCCTGAGTGCAAGAGTGAGATTGGATCACAACAGCTGTGTGTGGGTGTGTGCATGCATGTGGATTCATGTGCCCATTTGTGTGTGTGTGTGTGTGTGTGTGCACAGAAGTTTAACTAAGTGGCTTGCTGCCTCACTCAACCGTGTCGCCCAAGTCAACCGTGAGTGAAATCCAGAACCCAGCATCCCGTGTGTTTAATAGACCAGAGGAAGAGAAAGTTACCATCACAAATAGAAATACTGATTGATCTCAGCCTTACCCGTAGTGCCTTTGAGCCAATGCAGGGTGGACTTGCTGGACTGGAACCTCGGCAGCGAGACCTGCAGAAATTAGAGGCAGTAGTGAGACCAGGACCTTCTCTCTCTCTCTCTCTCTCTGCTTGCTCAAAGGCTAACGCGTACACAAGGATATTGCTGCCAGTCTGCCAGTCCCTTGAAGTGCAACGTCTGTGACCTCACTGCCTTCAAGGTTCATCGGGAATGAGCCGAGGCTGAGTAAGACGGGGAAATTCATCACCCCCTACATTTCTCCAGCCATTTGTCCCTCTGTTGTGGCTCCTTATTCCCCACCGGGATAGTACCCATCTCTTTTGTTCGAGTGTACACTATACAGAAATCTTTCTTTTAGGTCACACAAAGAGGCAACAGACATGCTCTTATTCATTCCCATCTCGCTCCACTCACACACAAAAAATACAGAGCGCTGCCATCTCCCATCAGCCTGCATGCGTCTCAGCGCTGGCCAGCCGATGAGCACACACATTAAAGAAGATGGTTGGCTGTTAGTCAATCGCACCTACACGCAACTGCAATTTTGCTGGAAAGCTCCAAAGGGTGCTGTCAGAGTTTGGTGTGCAGCAGGACGTTGTTTGCAAAACACGAAGCATATGCTCTGCTGGTTCGCGCTGAAAATGCCTGGCGGCACGCAAGCTGTGCATTAGCTCAAGTGGAAAACGTACGGACAACAAAGAAAGACTGGATGAATGGTGGCACTGAATAATTTAGACCACCCTAAAAAATAATATATATATATATATATATATATATATATATATACTGTATATATATATATACTGTATATATATGTACACATACATACATACATACATACACACACACACACACGCGCACACACACACGCGCGCGCGAAAAGCCTTCTTTTGGTGGAAACTGTGTCCTTAATTTCTGGAACCAAATCAAAATTGACAGACATACTTTTTATTTGTGTAGCACTATACCCAAGTTACACATCAACTGAAAGGAAACAGAAATTAACCAAAAAAAAAAAGCCAACATTTTTTGGGTGGAATACCTGTTGGTCGACATTTAAAAAAATATTCATTTACTAATATAGATCATCTCTTTGTACTGCTTCTCCTCATTAGAGTCGCAGGAGAGCTGGGGCCTACCCCAGCTAAATTTGAGAAAGAGTTGGGGTATTTAACAAGGTCATTAAACAGTCACAAGAACTAACAAAATACCCAAAACTAAAGTTGAAAAGATACTTTCATTAACGAAATACAATAAAAAAACGAAAATGATTTAAAACAAGAAAACTATGATTGTAATGAAAATGTCCTTAATTTTCATCCATCCACTTTCCGATCCGGTTTACCCTCACAAGGGTGCTGGAGCCTATCCCAGCTGTCTTCAGGCAGTAGGCGGGGGACACCCTGAACCGGTTGCAAGCCACTCACACGGCACACAGAAACGACCAACCATCCACGCACATACTCACACCTAGGGACAATTTGGAGTGTTCAATCAGCCTGCTATGCATGTTTTAGAATGTGGGAGGTAACCGGAGTACCCGGAGGAAACCCACACAGGCCTGGGGAGGACATGCAAACTCCACAGGACCACCGGCCCGGCCTAACTTTCATCCATCCATCCATTTTGGGGTTCAATTGAAATGCATTTATTTTGGTGTTGCTTCACATCCGTTCAGAGGAATAAGATAAGATAGCCTTCATTTGTCCCACATTGGGGAAATTTGCAGTCTACAGCAGCAAAATGGGGGGGGGGGGGGGGTAGAGAAGAACAAAAACAAAGTGTTGCATGCACAAAATAAATAAATATTTCAGAAAACTGTACACAGTATAAATATAAGTTGCATAGTTGCATCTTATGCATACATAAGGTGTTTGAACAGATGTTTCTCAAACAATAAGTTTGAGAATTGGAGTGTCCTTGACTTTATTAAACAATACTTTGTGACCTTTTTTTCTTTTTCTTTTTTTTTTTAAATCTTGCACTTGAAAAATGTGTGATATAAATAAAAACTAAAACTAATACTAAAACTAAAAACAACTAAACTAAAATGAAGCATTTTCGACCAAATAAAATTACTAAAATGAACAAACTTGCTTTTAAAATGGAATGGAAAGTGCTATATTAATAAATCGATTGATAGACTGATTGAAATGAACCATTTAAGAGTTGTTGTCACTCATACACAGCTACAAATAACGTGAGAAGAGCAAATTCCAGAGAAATCCCAGAGCACAGAGCTCTTGATGAAGTTTTTGACTGGTGTGACATACGGAAGAGAAGCAGGCAAAGTTTGACGGTCCAAAAAACACACTCACTGGAATGCGAGCCGCGCGGCTTGGCTCCCAAGTACGCGAGGTTGACGTTGGCCTTCCTGCCGTCAATGATGGGATTTGCATCCTTGCATGCCTGTTCTGCGGCCGCGCCGTCCGCCATGGTCACCTGTTGACACAACATCCCACGGGTGAATTTCACAAAAGCAGTTGAACTGCGTTATGTGTAAACCAGAGTTGTCACTATTGTGAGCAACTTTTGTTTTTTTTAAATTCAGCTCATTTTCATGAGTTCATAGAGCAAGTTAGTAAAGTTTTAAACGTCTGATTTGAGAGTAGTTTTTATAGGTTTTAGTTTGATTTCTTTTCAATATGTGGAGTATTGACAGGTGCAAGATTAAAACCGATAAATAAAAGGTCACTCTACTGCATCGTGGAAGAAAGCAAACTTCGATTCTCAAATGACTGTGTGACCTTCCAGCTCATTTTTCCAAAAGCATTTTTGTTTTGATTTCATTAACAAAATCTTTTTTTCAATTTTAGGATGTTTTTTTTTTGTTTCGTTAACGCTAATAACCTTGATGTAAATGCTCTTCCCCCTCCTTTGTACTTGGACAGGCTCTTTTAAGAGCCTGCAGGGAGCTGAGGTCCTTGTCTGTCCTCCAAAAAAAAAAAAAAAAATGACGATCATATACAAAAATACAGTCTAGGAGGAGGCCCAGAGATCTGCATTAAGATGTTCCCAGCTGAGCTTCAGCTGCATGTTAACATGATGTGGGCTGCGACAGTACGTGGGAGGCTTTTTTTCCCCGGATTGGGATGAGCAACCGGAATCCACCTTGAGGGAGTGAATTTGAGGAGTGGGAAGCTAGCGTGGGAAGGGGAGCTTTGAGTGTTTTGAGCTCAAGGTCAAGCCACGCAAGCGCAAATGGATGCTCAATGTGAAACTTTTCTGCAAGCGGCGGAGGACGGTTTGAGATCTGCTGGAGCTCACAGAGGATGATGCTGTGGCTCGGTAGAAGTCTCGCGCGCGCTCGCACACACGCACACACAAATACGCGCGCGCGCGCCATGATGAGAAACCAAACTGAAGCAAGCGATGCACTTTTGCAGCCTGTTGACTATCATAGCGCTGATTGGATAATTAGGGTGCAGTGTACATTAACACAAAAAATATATTACTAACATGTACAAAGACACACAATTTTTTGTTGTTGTTTTTTTTCTCCTCTACACCTTTCGGATCTAATTGGGACGAGTGCTAGATCTACCGGTCGATCGCGATCGACGTAATGGGCACCCCTGCTTTACAGCAACTCATTCTGAGTCTCCTCATTTTTAAATTTTTTTTTTATTTGTGTTGTGACTGTTTTCCCGTTGAATATATTGCTCTAAGTGCGCAGGGCAAGGGCATTACAGTACCTGAGTTGCTCCATATTTTTTCCCCCATTTCACTTCACTTGAGCATTTCGTGAGTTTTGTTTTTATGGGTTAAGGGGAATGCTCCGGAGGTAGTACAAACTGAAACTCGAACCATATCTAATTGGGGAGGGGTTATGTTGCAGAACATGCATGACATCTCGAGTAGTGTCATGCATAATGAAGGATAGTGAAGCGCAGTTCAGCAAGCATCAGAGAATTTGAGGCAAGTGAGCAAAGAATGAATGGCAAAATGACTGCAAACAACTTGATACTTTAGAAGTACGTGACTAGTGTCGAAATAAACGCTCAGGGCTATTAAAAAAAACTCAATTCGAGAGAAATCGCGTACTTACGAAGCCATATCCTCGGGACTTGCCCGTATGTTTGTCGGTGATCACCACCGCCTCGACGACGTCCCCGAAAGTCTCGAAATATTTCAGAAGTGAGGCGTCGTCCGAGTGATACGGCAATCCGCCGACAAAAATCTTCGTGCGAGTCGTGTCTTTGGCCCCGGCACCGGGATCCATCGTTTCCACGGGAACCCCGACCAGATGCCCTAAGAAGAGCGGTGAACTCATTCGTGGGGAATAAACGGTCCAAAAGAAAAGAAGGGGGAAAAAAAAGATTGGGAGGGACTAAAAACACGCGCCGACAACTAGGAGAGGTTACAGAAACGGAGCCATGATTAAAACATGTGAACATATACCGCTTGGGGAAGACAAGTGCAAAGTGCTGAAGTGGAGTCTTGTCTGTTCTGGGAAAAAAAAAAGAAAAGGAAATAGGTTTCGGTTTCGCGAGCGAGCAGGGAAGGCGGATGCATGTGCACGTGCAGTCCAATAGACGAGCCGTGCGTCCCTTTCATGTTTGTCCGCCCCGCGTCAGCAATCACTTCACCAACAAATGTAGCACATTCATAAAACATATCTTCTGAATATAACACCTAATCAAATGAACAAAAAGGAAAATACAATGAAACTCAAATATCCAGTGTCAGGAGAAAAAAATAATTGAATGAATGAATATGGACGTTAATCCTTGTCATATGTGTGTTTATTGGCTGTAATTGAATGCGTATCACATTTATGATTTATTTAGCAATGTTTTTTTTTTAAAGCAAAGTTTGGATTTAATTTGCGTGTAAAATAGAAGCATAACGATTTACTTTTTCTCAATGATGGGCCCTGAACCGGATGCCAGCCAATTGGGCACACAGAGACGAACAACCATTCACGCTCATACTCACACCTAGGGACAATTTCGAGGGTTCCATTAACCTGCCACGCATGCATGGGAGGAAGCCGGAGCGCCCGGATAAAACCCACGCAGGCAGTGTTTAATGGAACACAAAGCTGGCATGACGTCTGTGATCCATCTACTGGTGAAAGAAGACTTGAATTCTCTTCTCTTTCATCTATTACCACTTCAAACAACAAGGCATATGTAGGTAGTTGTTCCGATCGTATTATTGGCATTGTTGTACATTATGTGTTCTGTGGTATTCTTCTTACTTACTCTCTGTTAAATGTTCCCCCAAGCGCTTTGGTACAGCGAGAGCTGGTGTGAAAGCCCGACATATAATGAAGATGTATATTACTGTATTGTATTGGCATATGGAGATGTGGAGATACAGTTGACCCTTGCATACATTACGTGTTTAGGCATGCACGGATTCACCTGCGAAAATTATTATTATTATTGCGTATTTGCAGTCCGTATCCTCCACGAATGGCGAGTAACATTGCAACTATATTAAATGTAATAACGCATTTTCAGATGACAAATTGGATAACTTGCTTTGGCACCCCTGATGATCTATCACGGCACACTGAAGTGTCACGGCACCCTGGTTGAAATCAACGACCTGAGCAACCCCAGCCATCAAGTTGTGACACACTGTCAAATGGAATAGGGTTCATTCGTGGTGAAGATTGCACGACTGTCTGTGTTGTGTTATTTTTGTTATTTGGACTTCAAAATGGCGCCGCGAGAGTGGCTGCCTTTCCAGCAGCTCCTATATTTTGTTGTTCTACTTCTTCCTTTCATAACTTTGCTGCTGTGAATTGGGAATTTCTCCATTGCGAGACTGATAAAGGTTTTCTTATTCTTATTGACAATCGCTTAGGGGTTGCAACCTGTAAAATATCACTGAACGTGCTGTATATACTGCACATGTTATGCATATACATATTGTATATGAAATAATATTTTACAAACAAATATTGAGTCATTATCAATTTGAATCCATTTACCAATATGAAAGAAGTAACGAGCAATGTTATCAATGGAAAAAGAGAGCAGAGACATACACTTTAAATATAAATTTGTATTTACAACAATATTAACATTAAGAACAAGGTAAGAAAAAAAACAACAGAAATGTACATCCAGTAATAACATGAATCCCACAGGGGAGAGGGAGGGGGGGTCAGGGTTCCATTTCTCTCTAAGAGGAGTTTCTTCCATTTAAATCCAAATGTTGCTTGAATATTCTTAATTGGGGCTGTGATCAAAACCACTTTTGAAACTCTTCCACTTTTCGTTTGTAAAGTAACAGCACCACATTTTGGGCCAGAAGAAAACGGAACTCCCCAAGGAAGACATTCAAGTACGTATACGCCAGAGCCAGATGGATGTCTACCATTTGTCTGAGGGGAGGTGGATATAACATATGCAATCATATTTAACATCATCGGCGCAACAATAAAAGCCCACAAATACGATCTAGCTCAGGAACTGTCTCTAAGCAATGCAAAACGACAAACATAGTCTCTTTGGATTGAGCACATCTTCATTAGGTAGATTCCTAAAACAGAAGCTTCACCGCAAATAAGATTTTTAAGGGAGTGAAAAAAAAAGTCACATGAAAAAATAAACTCAAAGTGACATTTAACTGATTTGTGGTGCAGAGTTTGACAATAAAACCGAAACGGTTGACATGGTTGGAGGCCAAAGAGGACCAAATGGGCTCTTTGCACGTAATCTTCCATAGTGCCGAAATAGGGCTGCGTCTTGCCTCGTTTTGAGAAATTGCGTTATTCTGCGTGTCGTGCTTACTTTCCTTGCCCAAACCAAGCATCACAATGTACATCCTCCGCCGAAGAACCAAACGGCAATTTCGAGAAAGGCTTTCAGATGCATGCCTCTTCTTACATCCAAGAATAAGAAGGGACGTTTTTTTGCTGCTGCAGACTGTAAATTTGCCCAGTGTGGGACAAAAAAGGATATCTTATCTTATCTTAAATCCAGGTTTAAAAAACATATCTTTTGCCGTAACTCCGATTAAGGTCTTTCAAAGCGTTTTTAAATCATGTTTTCAAATCTCTTGTTCTTGCACTTGACACACTTTTATTAATTTTGGTTACCGGTGTCTGCTTTTAAATGTTGCACTTTTAATGAAAACATGGAAAGCATATTGAGTAAAGTTGTGTATGAAATGTGCGATAAAATCATCCATCCATCCATTTTCTTATGCGTTTATCCGCACCGGGGTTGCGGGCGTGCTGGAGCCTTTTCCAGCCATGTTTGGACAGTGGGGCGGGGTACACCCACTCGTCAATTGCAGGGCACACATCGACATCCAAACATTGCTATAAAATCAGTGATTCCTTCTCTCTTTTTGAACATGTTTTGAACAACCCCTAGATACTGCCTCGGCACTGGTAAAGATTTGATCCGTGTTTGATTAACCTGCCATGCAGGTTTTTAGAATGTGGAAGGAAACTGGAGTACCCGCAGAAAACCCACGCGGGCACGGGGAGAACATGCAAACTCCACACAGAAAGGCCTGAGCCGGAAATGCACCCTTTGAAGCGAGTATAATTTTAATATACAATAATATACAACTGTGGCAAACCTAAGGGTTATTTGTAGGGGTGTGCTTTTCATTGTTAGACATTTCCCATAAAAGGGAAAACATTGTCAACCGGGGTGAGCGATCGATCCGATAATTGATTCGAAAAGTTTCGTCAGTGGCAGTTCAATTGCTGAGCTCATCTTTTCATGACTCATACTCTGTTGTTTACTTTGCGACTTACGATTGCATGGCTTGTTGGTAGTTTGCCAAACCGCATTGTCGTTAACGGCTATGACGTCGTGCCGCTATGTGCAAAGAGCCCACTGGCGAAATTCAAATGACAGCCTTAATCTCATGTGAGAGTTACATCGAACAATGATGTTCAATTCAAAGAAAATACTCCCACCAATTGATGAGGTGCGCTGGCCTAAAACAAATCTTTCAGAAAATATTGTAGATAAAGCCTTCCAAATATTTCTTTTAACTTTTTTTTTAGCACCTCTCTAACAAATCTGATGCCCTAAAAAATTGAAAAGACTGATTTGAAAATTACAACAAAAAGTGCTTTTTAAGAGGATGCAAGTACGCTATGAAAGAAATTACACACGTACTGCTTTCAAAACTATTAGAGGATTTCTCTTTCCAACCAAGTGTTCAAGTCTTTAAAATAAAAGCTGACCTATGATGGAATAAGACAATTAAATATGAAGCTTTGCAATCTGTGCAAAAAAGTATGTGACCTACAAAAGCATATATATAATTCTATACTTTATAGTACATTTGAAGTCTATTTACAATGACTATCAACAATAAAGGAAATCCAACAAGACATTGTGTCTAATACTGCAGTACCGCCACTCTGAGGAACTGATGCTTCAACACAGACGAGAACCAGGAGGAAAGATTATTGCTAGAAATCTAGTGATTTTATATACACATCGCCGTCACACTTGGCCACTTGTCAATTTCTGTACGTTTAAACACTGACATTTTAAGTAAGCAAAATATCTTCAACTTTCAGATTTTAAAAATTTCCTATGGATTGATAAAAGGACCTCCTCTTGAATCTGTATAAATATACGCCAGTTGTGATTTTAAAATGCTCTTCCCCCGCCCCACCCTTAATTTCTGCTCTTATAATAAATTGGTTCACTGACAACAAGAGCGTTGTTGTAAAATCTGTGCTTGCTACCGCTCTAATGATACCCACTTCAGAACGAGATCCTCAAGCCCATTTCTGATACCACCACCCCCCCCCCACAAAAAAAAATAAAAAAAAATCCCGCTTCGACCAAACGTTCAACAAAACCGAAAATATCTTCTACGATGTGTTCAAATTTGAGTAAAGGCCTCTATATTGCCACAATCCTGTTGATGCTGGCCTCTTCTTAAAGTGCAATCAGCCAACAAGTAAAATTCAGTTGAACGCTAGCCCGTCGAGCCTCGGAGGATGAAACAATGTGCTGCTTCTTTACCGACATTCATCCGAGTGTCACGATCCGCTGGCTTATTTCAGCTCTCCAACCATCTTTCATGTTGGCACCGCCGTTGGAAGTGAGGAAACGTAACAAAGAACGGCCATGAGAAAAATGAAGTCTCACGGTACATTCGACAAAGGAGACTTCGGAGCTACGCTTAAAACAAGCCATCTGGACATCCATGCCACGAGCACCTCGAGCCCACTGACACCGCCCGACAAGTGGAGCGTGTCTCCATGACCACCTGCTCGGACACAAATATCAAACTGCATTCAGCGGGGTATTGCAAAGGTATTTGAATGTGTGTGTGTGTATCCTGGTGTTTGTTGAGTTTGACAAGCATTGAACTTCCCCCGCCGTCTGCCCCCAAGGCATCAATCCAAAGGCTTGCGACCCTAGTGATGTGTTTTCCCCACACACCAAGATGTCCTCCATGACGCTCAGCAGTATTTCTGGATTGAGTAGAGGAAAAGAAGGCAGGTCAGTTGTGCATTCAAATTATTCCAAGAAAAAATCATTTTCATGTGAGCACCAACCTGATCTTGGCCCATCATACGCCCCATCACCATTGGATTCATGCCCATCTGTCCTCCCATCGGACCCATGTGAGCTGCTCCTCCACTGGTCGCCATGCCACCGTTCATCATCATGGCCCCATAGCCGCCAGGATTTCCTTGCTGCCCGAACTGCTGCTGTCCTGGAGGTACTTGTTGGCTAAACGGCTGCGGAGGGTACGAACTGGTGTGGGAGCAGACGAGAGCTCAAGATAAACATTCGTTCCAATGGCGTCAGAAAGCTGGGGCTGCCTTTTGCACACCTGTTGCGTCCCACGCCTCCCTGTGACCAGCCCTTCATTTCGGTGCCCTGGTACATGGGACCGCCCTGTTGGTGTTGCTGCATCATGGCGCTTTGAGGCCCCAGGCGGCCCGTCATCATGGCGTTCGGGGGACTGTTAGCAACGGATGGGCCAAATGAGGGGTCTCCCTGCTGGCTCATACCTGGAGAGATGAATTGAATAAGAAATGCACAATCGCGGTTCCACATTCATGCCCCTGCTTTGTCCTTTGATTCATTTTTAAAATTGTTTTTTACAATATGCTGCGGGACCTCAAGTTACAAACTTAATTCGTTCCATAACTCGAGGTAACTTTTCCCATTGAAATGATTGCAAATTTAATTAACTCGTTCCAGCCCCAAATTATATTTGCATTTTATGATATACCTGTGATTTTAATTGTGTGGTTGAAAATAAACAGTAGTTTAAAAGTCAGAAATGTAAATGAACATGTACACATCATTATGAAGAAATAAAAAAGCGATCCGGGGAAACTTATCCATTTCTTTTTAGAACATTTTTGCCAAAGTGGGACGCACATTGTCATTTAAAAGAGCAATTGCTCTGTTGGCCACACTTTCATAAGGGTGGTGCTTTCTGATAAATGCCCTACACATCACTGCATTTCGCGCTTGTTTATTTTAGCATGGCAGAGGTACAAGGAACTCTGTTCCATAATATCCAGATTTTTTTCCACTTCCACTACAAGAGACTTTCCAATACAATATATACTGAACATATCAAACTTACTGTTGATTTTAATTTTTTTTTTTTTTTTTTTTGCTGTAACAGATAATAGCATTTCCATTCATTTCAAAGATGATCTCAAGTGTTTTTGAGTTACAAGCATGGTCACAGAACAAATTAAACTCTGATCTTAAACGCCATAGAATATTTTCAAAAGTTTTCATATGGTCTTGCTGTACAGCACACTTTGATTTGTTGCGGGTGTATCTGAAATGCTTTCCCTGTGAAAAACAGACTTCACCGTTCTCTGAACATTTCTGAGCATTTCAGAAACTCACCACCAGGGAGCAGCATTGTTCCGCTGCACCAGTGAACTCACCGTAATTGCCTCCATAACCAAACTGCTGAGGACCAGGCTGACCCATGTTTGGTCCTGCCACACTATTGTCCATGCCGCCAGGAGCGGTGACGTTAGGCGGGGGGCTGAATCCACCAGCAGCTGCCTGCTGCTGCTGCTGTTGCATCAGCATCATCATGCGCTGCCTTCTCATCTGCATGGTCACCATCTCCCTGCTGCGCTGAGCCATCATCTGAGCATTGAGGAACCCCTGTAGGCAGAACAATCTTCAGAGCACCTGAGGAAGTCTGTTATGAGGAAAGACTTCTGTATGAACAGATAATGTCATAGCGGGAAGCACAGTAGTTTGTGGTGAGCACGTCTGCCTCATACTCGAGTGGTTCTGGATCGGAGTTTCTAACTCAGGACCTCCTGTGTGGAGTTGGCATGTTTTCCCCATTCAGCCTCATTCGAAAATGGGCGGTTGGAGATAAATTGTCAATAGATGTCAATGTGAGTGTGAATGGGGTGTTTGCCTACTTGGTAAACTGGATATGACATTTGGATTAGAGTCAGCTGGGATTGACTCACTAACTCGCTCATAGTCCTAATGAAAATAAAGAAGGGTAGTAATGAATGGATGGACAAGTCAAGTCTACTGATGTCTACCTGTCCAGTCATTCCCGTCTGCATAGCAGGCCTCATGCCAGGGTTGCCTCCAGGATTCTCCAACTTCATGCCCATGGACTGCCGTGTCTGATTCATGAACTGAGAATTGAAAAGGTTTTGGATTGTATCAAACCAAAAAGTATCTCATGTAAATATTACAAATAAATAAATCGACAAATTTAAAAAATAAGGTTATATTTTATGGATATTATATTGATATTATATTATTTATGTAAGGATATATAAGGATATTATATTTAAAGAATATAATGACAACATAATATCCAATTTTTATCTGAATGTAAAACAACACCAAACTTGAAAATGATTATAGTATTATTATTATTATTATTTTTAAACCTAAATATGAACAACTGCGCTTCCATACCTGCTGTCCCTGCAGCCTTTGTTGCAACTGGAGCCTCATGGGTTTGTTCGCACTCATCATCCTGGGCCTCATCATGTTGGCACGAGGGTGCCCCATGCTCCCCATCCCGCCCATGCCAGGGACAGGGAAGCTATTACTTTGGCCCATTTGCGACAGCATGGGTCCAAATCCGCCTTGCTGAGGTTGCCCCTGCATAGGGTTACCTCCATAGCCGGTCTGCATGGCGATGGTTGGGGGTCCGGGATAGCCTTGTCCATAGAGCGGTTTCTGGTCCAGAACCATGGAAGGTTCTTGTCCCGTGAAAGGCTCCAGCGATTGTTCTGCTCCCTGGGTCTGATGAAACAGACAGCAAAGGAGCTGACCAAACCTTTTCTCTCTTATTGATTTATTTTCTGTTCGTTGAAACAGCAGAGTTAAATCTCCTCGGGCTCATTAATCTCACTTCAAAACAGACAGAAAGCTTTGAGTAAAGATAAATCATTTGAAATTAATCACAGTCGTGGGTCATGACAAGAAGTACTATTCTTACATCTAAAAGGCTCTCACCAACCCTCACAAGCTCTTCCCGCGACTTACCTGACTGACAAGGTCTGGGATGCCCAGAGCCCTGTCTATCTCCTCGAGAGCGGTGCCATCTGTGTTGTTCAAAAGGGAATCCAGCTGGTCGAGGAGCGCCCGCTCGTCACTCTGACCCTCACTGTTAGTGGGTGGCACCAAAAGTTCATCTAAGGTGTTTGCAAACTGGCGTCTGTGGCAAATGCGGATTAAGTTTTTTGTCTCTTAAAACAAAATACAAACTATGAGGTGAGCTGTGCTCACCTGTTGCCTTCCATCCCCATGAGTGTGTCCGGCCATGCGGGGTTGGCGTGGCCATGCTGGCTGAAGGAGCTCACACTCATCACCATGTCAGGGGAGCCACCTTAACCACATGACAATTTGACATTTCACACAATTACGGATGGTTAATATGCAATTGCCGGTCAACGCGAACACAGCGACATACCCATATCCATGAGCTGCTGCTGTAACATAGACCTGGATCCTGGGTTGCTGTTAGAGCGGCTCACCGCGGGGCCTGTCATCATTCCCTTGCTACCGCTGTACTCCATATTGGGACGCATCATGGTGGGGTGAACAGATGAACCCACCGGACTGGGACTGGAGCGGGATATTCCCCAGTCTCCAGATGTCCCCATGGGAGACCTTTGGGTTGCCATGGCCCTATTCATTGGTCCTGGTAGGAATGAATATGTGCATGAGAATTAACCACGGTAGATGCGATGAGGCGTGACATGAAATTCATTTTGGCGTTGTACATTCGATAAAGGAGCAGATTTCAATAAAGACCACCGTACAATGTGCAACAAATGAAACAAATAAATACTGTGCATACCCATATTTCCTGGGTAGCCATCTGGGCTAGCCATCATATTCTCCTGCTTGACAGGCATGGGGCGCCTTCCTGGTCCTCCAAGGCCACCAGAAGGCTTCCCGTTCATGGACAAAGCCCGCTGGAAGGGCACTCGAGGCCCTGGACCCAAACCTGGACTCTCTAAGTAAAACGAAATATTCACAGTCATTCACTCCCCTTACTTCCATATTGAGTCTTGACAAGTATGCTTGCAGATTCAAGAAACGGACACGCAGACAACCCATGTGATGACCGATAAACCGATATCATTGCTTACCCTGAAGACTGTCATCAAGGCAGCCCAGGGCTTTGTTGCCGTCGTTTGGCCCAGCGCCTCCTGCCTGATCTGAGTAAAAATCAGAGCTGGTCCCTCTCAGATCTCCCAGGATAGACTCAAGGTTGTGCAACTGGGGAAAAAAAATTGTCTGAAGAATTACGTCAGGGCCCAAGCAGCTACTTCAGTGGAACAATGTGCAGTTGATGAGGCAAAATCAACAAGGACAGCCAAGAAAGACAACTGAACTTACATCATCAGGTGGTTCTGACTTGATCTTGCTTTCATGATGTTCAGGGCCGCCGCGTGAAGGACCGCAAGAAGTCATCAAGGGTCCCTTGCCATCAAGCTCCTCCAGTTTGGGTTTGACGTCCACTTGCTCTTTGGAATCATCCTTGTTGAGGAGATAGTGGAGAAGGGCATGGGTCTTCTCCTTCTTAGGGCTGAGCTGCTCCTGCTTGGGCTCAGTGATTAAGCCGGGGCCGCCCCCGGACCCCGAAACTCCTGGACCTACTTCACTCCCCTCTTGGCCGCCGAGTGCCACCTTCCCCGTAGCCTCGGCTGTGATCTTTGCTACTTCATCAGGTGTATTGCCATTCTGGAGTAGCTTGTGGAGAATCTTGTGCTTTTCTTGGAGTGAGCCTGTGTAGTTGGCTGATGTGGACAACCCCCCTAGCCCACTTGTCTGGTTTGAACTAGCATTAACAGAGGAAGAGGAGGACACCCCAGTGGACGAAGGGCTCGTCATCCCCCCAACGGGGTCTTTACTTTCAGAGGCTGCCGGAGTACTACTGTTTAATGGCTGTGGAGCAGGATGCACCGGAGGTCCACTTCCACCCATTACGAGCTCCTCAGTTGGCGAAGTCAGCAACTGCAGCAATTTTCTGTGGCCCTTACTTTCTGGTAGCCTTCGAGTTGGCTCCGACATTGCCGCAGGAGCCTCGCTGCCCCCGTCTCCCAACTCTTTAGGTGTTGTAGCTGCCTGGCTGTCGGGTCTGTCTCCAGCGCCTTCAGCTTGCGAATGCTGATGATGGTGCAAGGGGTGGAGATGGTCGCCAGGCACAGGCATGGGCCCGGGCCCGGGCCCTGACCCCAAGCCTCCCGCTGGGCTTTTGGATCCATCCTGACTTGGTTTGCCCATTTGGTTTGGCTGGGAGGAAGAGGAGGAGTGGACACTAGGAGAGCTATCTGGTTTATGGACGGACGAAGGAGACATCAGTGTGGCGGGGACTGAGTTCCCAACTCCGTCACTGATAGCTTGTAAGGCGTTCAGGGAGCTGCTGGAGTAGGTTGTCGTGTTCCCAACGCCTCCTCCACCACTGCAAATGCCACCCATGGGAGAGTGCATGCCTGAAGGATAACCGCAATATAATTAAGCAAGCAAGTGGGCACATGAACAAATGTTCTGGACGCAGAGACAAGAACTGACTCACCTGCGGGAGAAAACTGATTGGCACCCATCTTTGGACTTCCTCGATTTCGGGGTGACATTAAGAGCCCCGATTGGGGAGCGCCGATCCGAGGGCTTCCTGAAGGGCTGTTCAAACCACTTAGCCCGAAGCCCCCACTACTCTGAAAGGGGGGCTGATGTGGATGGTGCTGCATGCCTTGGCTTGGGTTATTCATTGGACTCATATGTCCCATCTGACTCATCTGCATCATGCGGTTACCCATGGCTCCACCCCCACTACTCCCTCCATATGCGGAGCATCCGCCCATCTGACCCATGTGGCCCATGTGGCTGTGCTCGTTCATTCCAAAGCCCCTGTTCATGCCACCCATGCCCCCCATCACCATCCCACCACTGGGATTCATGTTCATTTGAGCATTTGGGTTGGGGCCTCCCATGGCCTGCTGTCTCATGGTGTTGGGCATCATGTTACCAGCCTGAGCTGAGCGGTAACCATTAGGTTCTCTGATTGGAGAGAGAAAAGAAATCAGAAGCAAATAAAAATCTTGCAATTCAACACAGCAACTTCGTTTCTTAAATTGCAGACGGCTACAATATTTGCTGTAGTACCAGGCTTTCTTCACGTCATTGTAAGTTTAAAAACGACTTCAGCTGCTACCTCACTTTCTATAAATGGCCGAGAGGTGAGAAATGCAAGTTCATTGTAAAACTGTAGATGACATATCCGTCGCGGTATTTGGGAGGACTGTTTCTATTTCCCGCATCTAACCTCTGAAGGAGATGAGTCGAGATGAAGCCTTGCGGCTCGTTGCTCATTGGGTGACGGTACAGTTTGCTCTTTGTCTGGGCAGTGACCGGCGTGCCGTCGGACAGGGAGAAGCGATACAGCGGTGTCTCGGCGTGGCCCTGCAAAAAGGCTGCACAGAAAAGCCGCATCCTTATCCGTTGTTTGAATTCGCCATGAGCCCCAATTGATGAGAAATGGGTTTGAAGAGTGCAGCCGAGGACGAGTGTGTCACGCACCCTCATGATAGTGGCGTTTGTGGGACCAGGGTTGCCCGTCACTATGCTGGAGGAACATCTGGATGCAACGCCTCAATAAATCCTCCCAGCCTGGACGCACTGATGCTCGCAAAGAGTTCTGGTCAATCTGGATCAGTTTACCTGCCATAGCGCAAAGAAGGATGACAAATAAAGGAAGGGAAAGCACGAGAAGTGAGAGGGGATTAGTCACACGTGAAGACTTGGACTGGGGTAAAACCTGTTCTGTGTGAGTCATCACCTGAAAGCTCATGCCTTGTATTGAAACTCTCTGTTCTCTCCATCGCGGTAACCCGACGGGCCACGCAGATCATACATGACTGCAGATCTGGTAAGGAGTGAGAGGGGGCAGTGACGTGTTACTCTATATACTTGGGGCTAAAAAGTTATTCCCCCCCACCCCAAAAAAAAGTAACAGTACATAATAATCACTCATCTCTATACGGAGACTTAGTGCATCACTATCTCTCCAACGCTACAAATTTGGTACATTTGGGGTGTTCTTACAGATGCTGGTTCCTACTTCCAAATAAATGCAATGTTCTGGCTCAGATACCAATTTACAGAAATGGATGCATTTAGGGATGAAACGATTCCATTTCATTTTTTTTTTTAAAACAAAATGACTCAGTTTATAACCAAATGACTTTTGTTTTAACATGTGCATTTTGTCCTTTTTTGTAACTTTACAAAAAAAAAAACTTTAAAATGAACTAATACATTTAACTACTTTTTTGTCATATTGCTGTTTTGTTAGTGCCAGTACGAACCAAGAAAGAAAATAAATGTACAATAGATTTGGACGTTCTTGCAAATCCTTTTGTAATCAAAATGTCAATAGATTTATTTATTTATTGTGCATATTTGAAGCTGTTGAAATCAATTTTTGATCTCAAATACATTTTAATCCAAGTAACGAATATTGTTTGTTCCTTCTTACATTCATGTAGCCTTGGTCCCGTGGCACTATTTCAGGTTGTCGTTGATGTCATTCTACAATAGTCATTATGTTTGCGAATCCTTGATTTGTGATTTCGGTCATCTAATGAATGCTCCAGACTTCCTTTGATCGTTCAACTCAAGTTGTCGATTTATTGATCGTATTTAAGAATATCATAGTGTCATACTCAACTTAGATATGCCTCATGTTCAGTGTTCCACATTCTAATATGTAGTCAAAGGTTACTGAAACAGATAATTGCAGCCAAAACGTTGTGCTGTACCTTCACCCTCCTCAATCATGGCCTTTGGCTGCGTAAGGGCAAAACACTGCATGGTCTCATAGGATGGTCCTCCTGGTCCTTCCTCCAAAGCGCCATGGGCGTGGCCAAATTTGACAAGCATTCGGCAATTGAAGGTGTGACTCTTCTGTCGGGCTGCCTCGTTCCCCCACGACACTCCATTTACTAGAGAAGGACAAAAACATGAATTCTTCCGAACTCCCGGCACTGAACACATTACATGCACGTGTCTCCTCACAGTCTGCAATCAAACATCACAAAAACACTCACGGGAAAGAAACAGACCACATTGAAACGTGCACTTCCCCACTCGGACTGAGAAGCAGGTGTCTCTCCTGATGTTCGGATTTCGGCTAAATGGTCCATGGGATTATTGTAGCTAAGGTGTCGATTTCCAATACCTCTCCTCAGTGTACTCTGAGGCCAGGCACACACTCTGTCATCTATCCTCATTAGGTTCCCGACTCCTCATTACACTGTAACGCGCACACAGACACACATGCGTGGCACGGAAAGGCAGAGCGGGGGTCAGAGGAAAAGACAAAGAGGGAGGCAAACTTCACAGAGAAAACAGAAAGCGTTTTGCAAGGTCTGTGTGAAGTCTCAAGACCTTCAATTGTTAGCAGGAGGTTTCTGTCTGGCAGGTGCAGGGAGGATGTGGACTGGAGGTATGTCAAGAGGGTAGCTGGATATTGCAAATGGAGCTGGGGAGTTGTTCGGGCAAATTGTTAGTGTTCATGAAAAATAAAAATTGCCATGTTGGCCAAGAATGCCCAGCATAGTCGCAATGGGGGCAAAGGATGGCCCTCATCAATGAAAATTTTCAGCCCAACACAAAAGCACACCACGCATTCCTGTGCTTGAGTTTAAGAGTTTTTGTGTATTTAACTGTAGATGGCGCGGCCAGTGGTCATCCCGCAGGAATGTGCAGCGAGTGGTCATTTCATTCACGGCTCCGGAAGCCGAACGACGGCGGCGACCGGCAGAGCGAGACACAATGAGGGGTGGGAGTGCAGACACAGCCATGCTGTAAAATGGCCAACCGTGAGATTCGGCGTATTTGGCAGCCATCACAGTCTGTGTGTATGACGGCGAGAAAGTTGGGAGAGCTTTAGGAGGTAAGATGGGATAATAGGAGAAGGAATATACATGAAGATGCAGGACATATCTGTTGTTGTTGAAATGTAATGCTTCAGTGGCAGGCTCAGTCATTCATCAATGATCAACTTCATAAATAGTGATCTGCGCCCACTCGGGGGGCTAGGTGAAAACACACCAAATACAAAGGTCTGTCTTTAGCATAAATATTTAATGTAAGGAATGACATGTACGCACATGCAAATTGATTGAGGTAAGAGGAGCGTGCGGAGGTGTATTATTCGGCACTAAGTAGTTTCCAGATGGCTGCCATGAGATGTGAATTGAGCTCGGGCCTGTTTTAAACTGTCTGGACCACTGAGTGTGACTGACAGCTGGAACACACTGCCTGCTCCGTACCGAGTGAGTTAGGTGCTTCCATTTTCATGTGTGTTTGTGTCAAATGTGTTGTGAGTTCTCTGAAAAGACGCTCCCTAGGAGCTCCTCATTACGATGAGGAAAAAAGCACGACGGAGCATCATCCATAACTGAGGGCCCGTGAAAAAGAGTAGGCGGATCCACTTGGGCAACTTCGGCATCTACCTTTGCCCTGTGGTGGATGATGTCAAGTTTTATTCCTGAACAGCACTGTCGGTGACAATGTGCATATCGGGACATACAGTCACCTCCAAAAGTAATGCAATGGCACGGTAAATTCTTTTGTTTTTCATGTGTACTGAAGCCATTTGCGGTTCAGATCAAAAGATGAAGATCAGACCAAAGTTTCGAATTTCAGCTTTTTAGTAAGTATTTACACCTACATACAGTATATTAAACAACTCAAACTCAGGACAGTGCACCTTTTGTTTGAAGCGATCCACTTTTCAAGAAAGCCAAATGGAAATTATTAAATTAACTTAAAATGAATAACATTTAATATTTGGTGACATGCACCCTGTGATTGGCTGGCAATCAGTTCAGGCTGTACCCCCACCTACTGCCCGAAGACAACTGGGAACTGGGATTGGCTCTAGCATGCCCACGACCTAAAGCGGTTCGGTTAATGGATGCGATTGGATCAACCATCAGTCTCCTTTTCAGCGGGTGAAATGCATGCTCTGTTGGGTTAAGGTCTAGCGATTGACTTGGCCAGTCGACCTTACACACACACACTGTGTATATATAAATATAAATTGATTAAGTCAGGCCACCACGCAAACAGAAAGTAACAGTAAGAAGCAAACAATGACTGAACACACGGCTAAACAACACGCAGCTGATGAGCAGCCATGACTTAGCATTATCTTCCGAAAATGAAGCCGTTTTGACGAGAAAAGCTCTGCATTTTGTCATTTTGTGATAATATTAACAGGTTAAGGCATCTTCGTTGCTCAAGGGTCAATGTTTGGTCAGCCACTATTGTTATTTTCTGCTGGTCCGCAAAAAAAAAAGCGTGCTTTTATGAACCAGCCCACGGCGCAAAAGACGTTGTGGGTCAGTGGTTCAATCAAGCAGTCAATCAATATTAAGCAAGTCGCATATATGAGAGTATGAGGAAGACAGAGCTTTACTGAGAGGCTTATGTGCATGCGTGTGTGCATGTTTGAATCTCACTGTTGGTTTTGGGCAGGTTCTTGTGGAACTCCTCCCTGTCTTCTTCGTGTAGAATGTTGTAGACGCTGGTATTGATGAGCTCGTCCTGCTTGTACTGCAAGTATTGTGTCACATTGTCCGACACAAACACAATGCTGCCCTCTCGGTTCACCACAAACAGGAAGCCATCCAAAGCCTGGTGGCGGGAAGGCAAGACTTGTCCAATCGAAGGTTGAATTGACAATGAGTCAGGGGCGCAAATGGACTCACCTGCAGTAGAAGAGGCCCTAGGTGGTCTTTGTCAATGACACCCTGACCCGTTGAGGAAACGTCAGATTTCTGAACATTGTCGCTGATGGAGGCCTTTCCTGTAAGGGAAGACAATGAGATTGTATTAAAACGCACGGAAAAACCCACTGGCATTATCCACGAAAGCTGATCCATCAGGGGGCAGTGTTTCTCAAGCATCAGAATTTTTATTTATATATATATATATATATATATAAATATAAATTATATATGATGTTTGATATATATATATATATATATATATATACACACACACACACACACACACGCACACATACACACTTAATATATACAGGTAAAGGAGAGAGGCATACTAGGGGGCAGGTTTCTCTAAGGAGCCCATCAGGAAGAATCGAGGGTTGGGTGCATGTGCAGCAGGTAATAGTCGTCCTCATGCTTTATATTCAGTGTCAGACTCAGAGGAAGTGTCTGGTAGGTGGAGAGAAGGAGCGTGGGAGAGAGCTAGAGAGGCTCCGCAAGCCGTAATGGTGCAGGGGCAGGAGTCGAGGCACCTGAATTAAGGGTGGGGGTGATACTGGGAGAAGCAGCCAGACAAAGAGATGGCTGCAATAATAAACGACGGGAGGTAAAATGCATTTGGCATGCGGTTTGTCTAAATATTGGCCACTCGTTCGGATCCCGGGGGGCATAAATACCCACACAAAAAGCAATATACGACACTGCCTGAAGTGGAGCACTGAGAAGTTAAGGGAGGAGAGGAGGGTATGAAAAGTAAAGAAAATATAGAGAGAGACGCGATAGAGCAAGCAAACCAAATAAGAACACGCATGACAAGCATATGAAAGTGAGACAGGGTGAAGTAGAACAGGTAGGAAGCGTGAGATGAGTCCAAAAGCCTGTGTCATGTCTGTCTCCACTTCCTGTAACTATGGCAACCTGTCAGCAGCCAGTCAGGGCCAGCTGTAGCCTCTTCCCCTTCCTGTCGAGGTGGCAGACGCCAACTGAGTCCCACAGAAACAAAAACAACCACCACTGATTCTCCCCTCTAATTAACCTTTAACTTGCCTCTAGCGAAGAGTCAAAACATATTTACCGATAGAACCCAAACGGAAAATGCAGCTTTAACACAACTGTCGATTTGGCACTTTGGCGGAGCGTAAGTGATTACCTGCAAAACGCTCGGTTAAACGGCCCCTTATGAGGTCAGGCCACAGCAGCTCCCCCCATCATCTTAGACACACAAAAACTGACACAAACAAACACACACACACACACACATACACACACACACGCACAGTCCAAACAACGAGTCAGACAACTCACCCTGTTCTTTGATCTGTCGGATCTGCCGCACCGTCTCTTTGAGGATGGCGCATTTGTCCGGTTTGACATTGAAACTGTCGATGTCGCTGAGGTTGGCAGAGATCAGCTCAGCCAGCTCCTCGATGTACTTGCTTTCCTGCTCCCGCCGCTTCCTGTCACTCCTGCAGGGGGTAATGAGTTAAGTGAAAGCTGCGAGCAACGACCCGTCGAGGGCCGTTTAAGTGATGCTTTTCCATTGTACAAACTTCACGTTTAGATGCGGTTGTTTCGATTTTTCTCGGTTTAGCTCAGTAATGGGTGGAAAATGTCTTACTAGAAGCAACATATCGGCAACATTTGAAATCTGCCTTCTTACAACAAACTTGGGAGTAAGTGTGCTCCACAGTAAATTACAAATACATTTTTTCCTGTTGTGTGGGACAAAATTTAAAAATAAAGTCAGAGATTCCAGGCTTAGGACCACCCGTATTGTAAAACTGACTTTTGGGCCACATTCTGCAAAGCAACGTGATGTTAAGATGCCACATTTACACTTTTCCGCTTTTTCCTCATCTCATACATGTTACACAGCGTTAATGGAAATAAAATGCTCATCTTGCAGGGTTAGCCTGCATCATAAACGGAATTTTACAAATGTAAAATGACCAATTAAATGTAATATTGAATTATAAACTGAGAATTCTGTGGGGGTTTGAAACACAACACTTTCCGCCACAGTCTACAGCCAAGTTCGCATGCAGGCTAGAGAAGTTGAGACTGCGTTCATGCGATCTCTCCCGATGAGCGCAGCAGAGAGTCACAGTACTGAGGTTCAATTGTAATTTCATGGTGATATTTATTCCCTCGGAATTCCTGACTTCTCATTTAATTGACATATATTTTGGCAACCCTGATTAAGATGTGTTCAAAGCCTTCAAGAGCCAGAGAGTCAAGCTCCTCCCAGTGCCATCTCAGTCCCCAGACATCAACCCTATTGAAAAGCTGTGGAGTGAGCAAAAAAGGTGAGTGCAGAGGAAAGATCCCAGGTCGCTGGATTGTGCCAAGAGTAATGGTGGTAAGCTGTCTTTCTGTATTGCCCCGTCTCGTGAAACATTGCAGGAGGAGATTGGTGTAGCTTTGTGGGAAAAGGGGCTTGTAGAAAATGATTGACATCAGGGGTTCTAAAGAATTGCCGCACACATAACTTGATATGACAAAATTGTTTCTTAATGTGTGTCTTTTTCTCCCCACTGAAAATTTGCCCTTGAATTAAAGAATGGATTTTCCTCTTTTTATTCAATTTTGGTTCCATATTTTTTAGAAAAATGAATTTATAAGAAGCTTCATATTACATCTTAACCAACGGTGCCAATAAATAGAGGGCAGTAAGTATTAGTCCACGAAAGAAGACGTTTTATTGGCTCGAGTCAAGCTATAAATACCATTAATGGCATCACACCATCTTTTGGACTTTGCTGATCCGTCACACTCACCCGAGGCCAGGTGTGTCGCAGGTGGAGAGTTTGCGTTTCCGGTTTTCTGCAATCAGAGGTTCCATGGAGTTCTCCCCCAAACCGCTCATCATGTACACATATCAGCACCTGCACCAAGGTAGAAATAACCTGTTCATCATTGTGGAAAGGAGTTATGCAGCTCTTTTTCTGACTTGCGACTATGTCGATGCTGAATCGTATAAATAACAATGTGGGGCAAGTTGCAAATTGTAACCATCAGGACAAAATATGCCCATATCACACCTATCATCCTCTGCTGGCAGGGGATGACAAACACAAACACGTCTGCCCAGCCTCTTCCACTGGGAGAACAAATTTGAGATTGTTTGTCTGTGTATTTGTGTGTGGGACTGTGCATGTGGGAGTTCATCAGCTCATATGGCTCTCTCTCTCACACACACACACACACACACACACACACACACACACACACACACACACACACACACACACACACACACACACACACACACACACACACACACACACACAAACACACAACCAGGATTAGCAGTGTCTCTGATGAAAAGCCAGGCTGCACAACTAGCCCCGTTAGACAGCGTCTGTCTCCCATAATGCATCACGTTCCGTCTCCAGGAAGTGAGTTGATAAAGGTTGTTGGGAGGCGAAGCAGATGGAAAGAGAGGAGGAGGAGGAAGAGGAAAGGAATGGAAGATACAAGGGAGGGAGGGAGGGAGAAGCTGCTGCTGTGACTTGAGCTCTGATTGGTCACTTTCTTTGCCACAGCGACAGGCACTGGGGTGAGGGAGGAGGAAAGGGGGAGAGTGAACACAACTACCGGAGGAGACCAGGAAAATGCAGAGGAACAGAAATATCAGGGAGAAAAGAGGCAATAGTGAGGGGCTGGGGGGAGGGGGGGGGGTGTCAGTCGAGAGGCATGTCAAACACACAAACAGGTGAGGAGAGAGGAAGAAGCAGAATTGAGTATGAGTGCTCCACGCATGCACAAGTAGTGCAGCGAGTGGCCTGAAAGCCACCAGTAACCCTCTTAACCTTCACAGCCAGAGCAGCTTCTTTCATTTCATTGATTACATGGTTATCCTCTGACCAGACTACTGCCGCCTCTATTGCATTGCAATCCAGAGCAATGGCAGCAGGGAGACGACGGTGTCTCATTTAATCATCATGCGCCGATGCCCTCCGGAAAACATTTATTTTACTTCTCAGAATAATATAGAACCATCGGCATGCAGCAAGATCATCTTTTGCCGACTTGAGTCGTCAACATTGGATTCATGAATGGAGTAAGGCGGATTTAGTTACGTTGGTGCTAATTAAAATAGCATTAAGTGGCATGTCTTCAGTTGAAACTGTTGTGTTCCGCTACAAGGCAACGAGAGGGCATTCTAAATAATCCAAGATTTTCATGGTGAAAGCCCTTCTTCCTGCTTGAGATTTTCGCCCACATTTCCCTTCCAATCTTTTTCACGAGGATCTTCTCCCATCTGTCTGTCGGCCTCATTGTTTTTTGTCTGCCCGCTACCTGCATTGTCTTTCCACGGCTCACCTGCCCGCCACTAGCCAGAAGACAATCAAGCACATTTGCTGCCGATGAGGTAAAAATGCAGAGGCACAAAGTCAGGGTTGAGACAAGCCTCCCTTTGCCGCTACCCCTCGATCCATCTGCCCGCCTGCCTGCCAACCTCTTGATGGAGCTCTCCAAAAGGGAGTTGCTCTTATTGTGGAGTGAATAAAACGGCCCCAGAGAATGGTTGATTAGGAGGCCGCCGAATGCCCGGGGGAAATGGGTCACCTCCACCCTGGCGTGGGCCGCCCGTTTTTTCCAGTGCAGGAATAAAGTCAATTACATGCCACAGGCAGTGGGACCTGGTGGCAGAGAGGCAGCCTGGCCATGCTGGACACAATGCAGCAGCAGGGGGGCAGTGCGAAGAAGAAGACGCCGAGCGAGCGAGCGAGGGAAATAGGAGATGCCGTTGGTCGTGCTGAGGGTGGGATGGTGATTTAAATTAAAGAAGCAATGTAACTAAAGCTAAGACTAGAAGGCTAGCACAATTAACCTTGCCTAAATTAGCCTCGCTCCAAGAATTCTCCGTAGATGCAGGTTACGGATGCTAAGAATTAACACTTGCCACTAATAACACAACCGTGATGATTTAATTGCGACAGGTGGGCGCGTCAGTGAATTTTGACGATCCATTATTTGTCAGCGGTCGGATTCACCCAACTGCCTTCGTCAGTCTGTCATCGTTTCAATAATCATTTTGACATGCAAACGATGCATTTGTGACATGTGTCAATGACTTTTCTATCTCCTGGAATTTCTGGCCGGAGGTGCTCGCACGGATAGGGAGTCCATCAGTGACAGATGGAGAAGGTCCGTCGCTATTGTCGTGCTTAGTGGCGATTTCAGTAACAGACGAAAAACAGCTTCCGTCGATGCATAGTTGGTCAGTTTTGAAAAGTTTTGTTCGACTTTTTTTACGTTTACCGTCATTTGCCATTCATCATCAAATTGGGCATCCATTAGTGAAGGATTAATGGGCCTTCCGTCAGTCATGACAGAATGCACACCTCTGGAAATGACAACAGACCAAAAACCCATATTGACAACCAAGATCTTAGAAAAACAACTTCAGAAGACAGCAGAGGAAATACCGTAGCTAACCATGTTCATTTGTAATCTACACACCCTGTACTTTGGCCACATGCTATGTCTCTCATGTAATGAGAGCTAGGCCAGCAGCAAAAATGAGTAGCAGGAGGCTGCTTGGGGCTTGTTCAAAGGAGCAGGTATGATGTCCTAAAAGTGACATCACAGACTGACAGTGGAGTGTGTACCCCATGCCAACACTTTTGAGGGCCCTCCTTCATACCACTGCAGTCATCAACCATCAGTTGAGAGATTTGACCCGGTACAAACAGCATTCTTTGGAAATGGTGATTGCATATAAGTGTGAATGACGAAAGCCGTAGAAAATGGACTTATGGTCTGGACTGACCATGTATTACAGTCACATTGTCACCTATTCAATACTGGGACTAAAATTCAGCATAGTAATAATGTTCTTCGACGGCCCGGGTTGGGGATAGTGCGGCCGGGGCCGTCACACAGCGGCAAACTCCCGATGGCCAGCACGTCCCTGGCACCATTCAAAGTGCGGAACGGTGACGCCAAACACCGCGCGTGCTGAATGACGCCTCTGTTCCGACATCGTTGCTATAGCTACCTGTCGGATGGGTCAGTAATGTGGCCCAGTCTGAACAGGGCCAGATCCCTTTTGGAAAATTGCGAACAGTGTGGGCAGTCAGCCCTAAACATCAGATTTGAGGAGGAATCTGATTGGAACCAGATATGCTTGCAGCCTGAATGAAGCCATAGAGTAAAACCAGACTTTTGTGGCAAATCTGGTCACTAGCTGGCACTCCATGTTCTGTTGTCATTCTTTTTGCGGGAAAAAGGATGAAAGGGTCATTCTTTTGTAATCTTGTGACTCTTGTTTTGGTTGACAAAAACAAGAGTCACAAGGACCCATTGGCTATGCAAACAAAATTGAAGTAGCAGGAGTGGCAAAATGGCAGAAGAGTTTGAAGTTAATGCCGGAGCATCGACCTTAAAATGAGAAATCAAAATCCGTTGATGGTTCCAAGAGTTGTTTGCAGTGATTGCACACAGTGTACACTCTAATGATCAGACATTGATCATCTAAAGTGTCAATTTCTGTGAGCATTAGCAGTAATGGCTCAACTACTTTAACTTCGAACCGTGTCTTTCTCAGTTAGCAAATGCTTCTTTACTCCTCCCTAATAACATGTAAAGCACACCTAAAATGTAGGCTGTGTTTTACTTCTTAGCTATTAAGATATATTCTTCATTTATTCATCCATACATCCATTTTCAAGACCGCTTATACTGAACAGGGTCGTGGGAGGGTGCTGGTGCCTATCCCAGCTGACTTCGGGCAGAATGCAGACTACACCCTGAACTGGTCGCCACTCAGGCACAGGGTACATATAGAGACCATTCCTACCCACATCCACATTGTCACTGAGTGGGAACCGATCCAACGCTGCCTGCACACAAGTCAGGCGAGTGGACCACTACACTATCAGCGACTATCCTGTATATTATTCAGTTTCGCTTTAAAATATTCTCAATAATAAGCATCTTGAGAGAGTTCAAATGAGTTTGGAATTATTTCTTTATAGACAGTACAATTGATTTTGCCATCACATTGAATTGTTGAGAGATAATATTGTTGTTGATCAATCATATTAAAGACATGGAAAGAAATAGTTTGGCATATTACATATTTACATTACATGCACAGAAACTTAATTGTATTTTGCCACCTGCTTGCACAAAATAAAATCATTGAGATAATTTTTTTAAAGTTGACTATAAGTCTGCTTAAAAAATGGATATGGATTTGATTTTAGTTGGTGGAACACTTAATGAAATAAAATTGAGTAAATTCAAAACAGTCTTCGTCAATTCTGACTCATTAAAAAAATGCACCGTGACAATCCAAATTATAAACGGGGGTCATGTCCAAATCTGAAATGAAAAAAAGACTATCAAACCCAGCTTGCTGACACATTTTACTGTTTTCCTTTCATTAAAAATGAATGACTGCTGATGTTTGTTTTGTTTTTCACTTAAGAAGGGGAGTTGTATGTTACACAACCGGTCATTGTTGTTCAACATGGCCATCGTTAGAAAAACGTTTCACTTCCTGGTCGCTTCACTTTTTTTTTTGCCATACTTTCTGCAGTCATGGCATGCCCCGCCTCGAATTTACCCTCTCGCTGGTCTCAAATGTATTCATCCTGTTATCTGTGCAATAACAGAGCATCAGAAGCAGTGTGTGAATGAAAGCCAGAGTGACTTAGTTAAGTCCGCGCACGGCGCTCCTGTGGTGTCACCTGCCGATGGAGGTAAAAGATTAATGCTCTCCTTCAGCCACATCGGCAGGCAGAGCACAAGAAATAATTTGATTTCTCCTTTGGTGTATCTGCTGCCTCCCCACACTTCAATTTCTCATCTGCCTGAAAAGCATCTGCTTTTGTTTCCCTAATTCTCAAGCCGCCACAGAGCCAACCCTCCTCCTGTCTCGATAGAAACCCTGACAAAGGCGCACACCCGCCAACACACCTCCATAAAACATTAGCATCCCAAAACACATGCGGCTCTGCGTTTTAGGTCAGGATGTCGCAAGAACGTGGCAACAACAACAAAAATTCTCTCAACCTGGTACACAGTTTCCATGCCAACCACGTGGGATAAGAGCCCACCTTATGTCGGGTGGTGATGGACAATCAGACCCCCACCCGCCTTGACCCCTTCTTATGATGGCTGCTCAGCGGAATCTAGATGGAAACGATATGAAAGTAAAAACGTTGAGCATTCGATAATACAACACACAATATATTACACAAGGGTAATACATTAAGACAAGCGTAAAGTCTTGTGTACAAGACGCACCTGTGTACAAAATGCCCTCCCGAAACCAACCGGAAAAGCGTTTAGTTTTCTCTGTACCCGTGCATAAAACGGTACCCTGATTTGCTCCTATCCATTATTCTCATCTGGTCATATTTGTGCAAGTGCATGTTTTTAATGCTCCCATATTACAGGATCAATATGACGTTCAAAATATGATGGCTGAAAGTTGCACACTTCTAACTGTTTTAGCCAATGTTGGTGGTTTCAAGTTACCCTCATTTTACACTGTTTTGGTCAGTCTCCTCCACTTGCACCTCACCTGTTTTGAAGAGAGATTGCCCAAGTGTGCGGTGACTGAAAAAAAAAATCCTTTGGATTTATTTAGTTTGAACATGTACATTAGTTGCACATGATGAGACTGTGTTAAAATAAAATGTTATTTGATTATTTATAGAACAGGCTATCGAAACAGAGAAGTTATGATGGTGTAACAAACTGTTTTGCGCCGCAGAATACAGTGTCAGCACAATTGAGTCGTTATTTAGCGCCCTCAATCAGCGATTGAACGTAATTTCAGGAGGCCGTTTTGTTGTTAAAGTCGGTCGTAAGTAGCAACAATTTGTGACGGCAATGCCTCAGAGTTGGCAAAACGAGTCAAGTCACTGCTACGCGGCGACAGGCTGCCGGGATCAAATTCAGCCAGGATCAAATTCAAAATCAAAGCTTATTTAGGCATTGATGTCTGTATATTAGTTAGTCTGGTAAGGCTTATTTTGAAACTGGCCCTCCTACCGCATTGGCACTGTGATGTAAAGCATGAATTACTGTTGCTATGGTGTGTGGTTGCTGTCTAGACACGAGTAAACATCCAAACTAGGTGAAACATGTTATGTCTTATTAACGCTCGTATATAATACTCTCGCCCCCTGATTTGGGATCGTTTTTTGGGGGGTGAAAATGTGCGTTATGCACAAGATTTTACGGTAATTTCAGTGCTAAAAACACATACAAGGTTGTCTTAATTAACCTCATACCAACCATGAGCCATGGCAATGAGTGATGCAAACACATGGTTGAAATAGCCATATTAGAAGATACCTTACAATAAGGAAAGCAATCTTAAAACGAGAAAAAAAATACACTTTTCGTGTTAGTGTAACAGTAGTATTAACATTTCCTCCCACATTCCGAAAAAAACATGCATGGCAGGCTGATTGAACGCTCTAAATTGTCCCTAGGTGTGAATGTGAGCGTGGATGGTTGTTCGTCTCTGTGTGCCCTGCGATTGGCTGGCAACCGATTCAGGGTGTCCCCCGCCTACTGCCCGAAGACAGCTGGGATAGGCTCCAGCACCCCCCGCGACCCTAGTGAGGATCAAGCGGTTTCTGAAATTGTATCGCAGTCAAACGATAAAACTGTGTGGATTAAAAGTACAATACAGCGTAATGCTAAAGACACCCCTGGAACAAAAACGCCAATGATCGCTTGCTGTTGCTTTAACTACACAATGAAGACAGTCACTGGATATCCTTCGGACTAAATGGCAAATATCAAAAGAAACATTTTCTGGGCTAATCCCTGCCATTGTCATCCCCAAAGAAACCTAATAGGTTAATTTGTGTCAATTTGTGTGTGTGTGTGTGTGTGTTTTAGCCACTCTGGGTTGTTGGTGCAGCTTAAGTGCACGATCTCAACAATCACAGGAGAGATCCCATGGGGGAACTGAGTGTGTAACCATGGAGAGCGCTGGGCGTTTCCATGACTCCCTGTCATCTGTAAAGCACACCACCAGCATGTCTCATGTTCATCTTGTTGGTGTGCCTCTGTGTGCGCGCGTGCACGCCTGTGTGGATGTGTGTGTGTGTGTGTGTGGTTACAGGAAAGAACACCAGAATGGGCCTCCCCTAGAGCGTGTGTCTGACTGGTCCACACAGTGTGTGTTTACTGTACATGTGTGCATGTGTTTCGTGTGCCATTGACCGTCAGCGACCTGACCGCTGGCTGCACTCATGATTAGGAGCAGATGGGGGGGCTGTGTGTGCGCGCGTGTGCGCAAGAGTGAGGAGGTGGCTGCTGCTCCACTTTCACTGATGTATGTGCTCGAACACATCAACAAAGACCCTCCTTCAGTTGATGTGTTCTCTTTTAATTGAGAGTGGAGACGAATGGAGTTGGAGAGCGTCATCGTAAGCATGTGCGAGCGGGAACTCCTGGTCCTCGTGTTAACTTTCAAAAAGCCATGAAAAGTGGAGTGAAGTGTTGGTTAAGGGCCCGTGGGTCCATGCACATTGGCATATGGGGGGTGGGGGGCATCGCGAATGGGCTGCAACACATTTTGACATTGCACTCCCCCATAATCATGACTGTGCCTGTTTGTCTGCATACTCCTCAATTACAGGAGCTTTATTGTCTGGATGTCTGCATATTTGCATTTCACCAAGCACTTGAGCAACAAATCCCTTGCGCAACAGCATCTTCCTCTTACAAAACTGGTTGAAAGATGCATTAAAGATGCAGCCCATTTACAGTTCTCTCAAGATGTTCATCGAGAAGCCTAACATTGCATGAACTTAAATGGAGGAGTGCATCACAAAGTAAATGCTCAAAAGAGCCAAATTAACTCGGTTACCTACATGACTGATGCAATATTACATCATACATTATGTTTTCACGGCGGCTGACTGGTTAGCACATTGGCCTCACAGTGCACAAGTGCAGGGTTGTATTCCGGTTCCTGTGTGGAGTTTGCATGTTCTCCCTGTGCCTGCGTGGGTTTTCTCCGGTGCTCCGGTGGCAGGTTAACGGAACACTCTAAACTGTCCCAAGGTGTGAGTGTGAGCACGGATGGTTGTTCGTCTATGTGTGATCCGTGATTGGCTGGCAACCAGTTCAGGGTGTCCCCCGCCTACTGCCCAAAGACGGCTGGGATCGAGGCTCCAGCACGGCCGCGAGCTTTGTGAGAATAAAGCAGATCGGAAAAAGGATGGATGGATGGATGGAAGTAAGTGGATGCCGTGTAGCGTGAAGAGTACGCCAAGTGACAAAAGTAATAAAGGTGGCCCAACTTGGGTAAAGCAACAGACAAAAGCTTCCAGAAAGTTATTAGTTAACTTTCATCTTTGCCAAAGTCATCAAGTTCATCGGCTGCATTTACCACTGCAAACCTGGCCGCCCACGCGTCGAGCGAGAAAGACGATACACTCGCTTTTGATTGAATCTTCATCCGATATTGAATTCTCTTATTATATTCAAATCCATGTAAATCCCTTCATCAAACCTGATTAAATCAATCTACAATAAACTTTTAGAAGTTAAAAGTAAGTGAAACTCCAGATTCACTGGAGATCTTTAATCACCTTTTGTTGACTAAGATGGTAGATATGGCGGTGCTTTTAAGGGGTGGCCTAATCAGTGTTTACAGCCCTTAGCTGTACTCTGAAAATTACTCGAGCAACAGGAGGAATAAAATGCTAATTGAACGGAAGTGACACAGATGTCGCCTCTTTGAAACTTCTTACTAAATAATATGAGGGAATAAAAATGAGTTGGGGACTTCTGTCCGGCCCCCACATCCTTTATTTATGCACTAAAATATGGCATGCTGAATTTGATCAATTTCATTTCGTCAAAATAAAATTGGATCTGCACTTTAAAAACGCATCTAGATCCAGACGATCTTGTTTTGTGTAACCACTTAATGAAAGAAAATTGAGTACAATTTAAATAAAATAGCTTTTTTTCCCCAGTGTGGTTGGATAACGAAGCAAGCAGAGGCGGAATTTCTGTCTGCATTTGCAACGGATTTACAGACTTACCCCGCGGAGGGATAATGGTTGTCATAAAAGTGTCTAAATACTGTACACTAATTTCCTCCAATGTGCGAAAGATGTCTGCATACATGATGTTAACCTCTTGAATGTTTTCTTTCCACATATGATTCATTTTTGTGGGTGAATACAATTGGGCTCACGTGGATTTTCAACACTATTATGCATAACAATAGACTGTTAAATGGCACTCAAGTTAAATCCATTTGACATTATTTTATCCGAAAATTAACCAATCAAAATTAAATGCATTCTTTTCTTTTTTTTTAAACTTACCAAAGATCTCAACAGTTGTGTTCAATGTACTGTAGGTTCAATTCATGTCCCCACCTTCTACCAGCACCTTTTCACTCCTCTGTGATCAGCATTAATCAAAAAGAGTTAAAATACACGTTTAATAAGATAGTGTATACATGTTAAGTTACCGGTAGGTATATACTGATACAAATGAACACCGCACAGATGTACATTGTGTAAAAATATGTGTCTACTTGGGGAGACTATCAAGCAATGACACTGGACTAAAATAGGAACTCAGTCACATTTTGGCTCGTTGCCTTTGTTTAAACACATCACCCCCCCTCCCCAAAAAGAAACACACACACACACACACACACAAAAGACTCCACATCCAAGCTTGTCTCTGCAGACTAGGGGGGACCAAAGAGGGGAGTGAGACAGCCAAATTGGGGCGGCTGTTGTTAAAATTGTCACACTTAGGACCACTCATTAGAAACAAAGTGTTTCCAAGTTGAGTGGGAACTTTCCATCTTTAGAGACCAATTACTGCGATCACGGCGAACAACCCGCTGCGTCCGATCTCACACTCCCGAGTGGAAGATGAGGGTCGAGGGGAAAGACTTGAAGGAAAGCGCCTGACTTGTTGAACTGTGAATCTCATCCAGGCAGTCATTGTGTCTGCTGTGGGCCGACTTCACCTGCATTTGCATTTTCACAACAGGAAATAGGTGCTAGCATGAGTCATTGGTTACACTAAGGTAAAGGAAACCAAAGTTGCAATGCCACCGTTTACCAGTACGGTATTCATTAAGACAGTGGACTCAGAATGTTAAGCTACGTAATAAAAGGCCTTTATGGCACAACATGTTGCACTATTTCAAGGAAAATTTTGATTTTCAGAATTCAAGGGACACAACAATTACAAAAATTGCCCTGAATACCACAAAAAAAATAAATAAATACAGAAATAAATAGCAGCATGGGTGGGTAGGGAAGCAGCTCCCACAGGCCAACATGCTAAACACGACAAGCACTCAAACTGAGAGGATGAGTGCAGTTCCAACAAAAACAAATAACAAAAAGAATAGGAACGACCAAAACCGAGGTTAAAAATAAAATTACCATTACTACTAAAAGCAAATGGTGGGTTGGGGTGAGGGGGGCAGGGCAGGGTGGAGTGGAGTGTGTGTGTGTGAGGTGTGGGGGGGGGGGGCGCTACCGCCCTCATCAGCATCAACCTGAGTTAAAAGGCTCATTCCGAGAAGGTAATGCACACTTGGCTTTGGAAGGTCACAGTAAAATAGACAGTAGGATTATGGAAGACTAAAATATAATAAGTGGTAAGAGCATATTAATCCCACGCAGGTTAATTCTCATTCCTGGATGAGGGTCCTCTCCTTATGCAGGGTTCGACATTAATGGTGAACCGATGGCCCGAGGCTATGACATGCCTGTGTTGGGCCACCCTAAATTCACTTTAACAAACCCAGCTGGGCTAGTGCAAATTTCATCAATAAATTTGATGAAATCAACTCGTTCTTCCTTTTTTTTGGGGGGGGGGCATATTACATACACAACAGTTTGAGTTTTATTCACTAAAAAAAGCTCAATTACTTCTTCAAAATGTTGTGCGGCAAATATTCACCTTTTTTGAATTGCATGCCTGCAACACATTCCAATAAAGCAGGACAGAGGCTCCTTTGCCACTGTATTACATCACCTTTGCTTTTAATAACACTTCACATTTGGGAATGGAGGACACAAATTGCTGAAGCTGAGTAGGTGGAATTCTTTCCAATTTTTGCCTGATGGAAAACGGTGACGATCTCTCCCAGGATAACCCTGCCTATCCCCAATAATAACTTCTCCTTCCTCCTCCCGTCTACGTCGGCACATCGACTTTGCTCTAAAGTTATAGTATGGTACTATGTCCTGTGATGCTTGCTGAGATAATTCCGCCATGGAACTGATAGTTTAGCGGTTTCTGTGTGGCGGACGTCCGGTTGACTTGCTGTTCTTGATGTGTGAAAAGTAGTCAAGTATTTTGCAACGTGTCTCCTGCGCTTTAGTTACATGATCTCAACTGGCAATTATAGATTGACATTGAATGTGTCTTGACTTTTGAACAACTCCGTTTACAGCCTCTCCAAACATGTGTTGATCGCTTAGGGACGTCCTGTACATGTAACCAGATAATGGGAAAAGAGAGCTGGGTGAGGAGATGAGATCCCAAATGTTACGATACAAACATGCCAATCAACACTCTCGTGAATGGAAAGATTTCAACTGGAACAATTGAATGTCTTGTTTCATCACATCTAAACATGGAAGCAAACAGATGACAACTCATCATCCATGCCAGGACAATGTAAACACATGGCTCCAGATCATGCACATGTGTTGTGGGAAAGCGCAAATATCCAACCCTTCTGTGGCAAGGTTCACTCGGCTATCTGTGGTGTGTTGGGATATCAATCCCGAAATCTTGTCTGACTTGGAGACCAGTGCATTGTTAGCGTTCTTTTGGTGACTGGTGACATAGACTGAAACTGAAAGCAAATATTGTTCAAGAACTAGGAAAAAGCCCAACATGAGGGTGTGGGGGGGATTGTGTTCAATAGTGTACCGCAACACAATCTGACAAAAAAAGTCTTTGGTCATTTCGCTTTTTTTCTTTTCATGGTACACCTTTTGAAGAGATTCTATTGTGTTACATTTGCAAAATGGTGAAATAAATAAAGATTGTGAAAAAATAAAATAAGCTCTTCCTTGCAGCTAATCATCATGAAGAGCATAGTTACAAATTTGGACAGTCTAGATTGGAAAGCTGAGCCTGAAATTGACAACAAACAGTGACAAGCAACACATCGCCTTAAGGCACATGTCAGGACCAGAGACAATCACAAATGGATTGGGTTTATGAGAATGCTTGCAAAAAGTGGCACCTCATCATCATTCACTCGTGCAAATCAAGCACTTTGAGCCGAGGAACAACTACAAGTTCACTTCTGAGTCATCTGAGGAAAAATATCAAAAGGCAAATTTGAGGGTCTTCCAAATGGACCTGTAGCTGGATCTCAAGAGTACAATGGGCAGAAACAAAACGTAGGCCGTACGTGACAAACTGAGGCAGTCACACTGGCTACTACTTTGAAGAAAGTAAGCTGCACAATTGTACACTAAACAAAAGCCGACAGGAGTGATTAAAAACCTTTGCTGAGCTTTAAGCTCACATTTCAGTCACACTTGCCAGGCCATCAAAGTGCGTGTTCTCAACAACTCTTACTGGAGCGACGCATTTTGCCACGTAAGGACACCTCAATGTAGAAAGCGATGCATTCGAAAGGCAGTGCACAGAGCTCAGGAAACAACCCTGATAAGATAAAGACTGTTCAGCTCATGTCCTCGAAGCTCACCTTCGACTAACCCCGAATGACACAAGCACCAGGCGGGCCAAAGTTGGCTTGGATTGCACAAACACTGTAACTGAAGTTGTTCATTCTCTACCGCGGGTCAGTGCGGGAGCGCCGCAGTTATAGCTCGATTTATAATCAAAGCAATTATCAAATACATGCCGAAAGACGCTTCAAGAAGAGCACGATCATGTAAAAAGATGTTTGACTGGACAAGAGTTGAAGTGGCTTGAAAAGTTATAGGGTCTCCCCCAGACACACACACACACACACACACACACACACACACACACACACACACACACACACACACACACACACACACACACACGAGCTATTTGAATAATCAATAACGTGAGTAACACTGTACCCAGGGCTGATGTTCCATAACCATTAAGCAAACACGGGCAAATTGCCTGGGACCTCAAGATTTCCGGGGGCCCCTAAAAGGTCTCGTAAGTTTCCATCGACTTCAAGCAAACGTTTAAGTCTGTAGTCACATGGTTAAAAACAAATGCTTCAGCAATAGATGTACTTCTGGCGCTCTCTGAATAGGCATGTACAGACTTGATTCCGAAAGAGGGTCGCAGAAGAGAACTTTGTGAGGATACGGAAATGGGAGTTATTCCAGTGGAGTGGGGAAGACGAGGGAGTGAGAGGTTTTCACGGTGACACCAAACGGGCATAACCGACAGCCGGCAAGAGCCAGACACTTTTCAATTCTGAAATAAAGTAAAAAGTGGAGATTTATTATTTTTTTCCTGTTATTGTTCCAGGTCTTGAGATGGTACAGACCAAGTATGACCACTGCAAATGTGCAAAAAGTTTAACTGTTCACATTCATCAAAAGTGAAATTGTATTTAGTTTGTACTGAGACTGGTGTCCACTGAGATACAACGACAAGCATTAAGTGCAACTTTCCCTTATCTTTACGGTTGACGGAATTGGATCAAAACAATAAAAGACTCTATGTCCTATTTCTACAAAGGAATACTGATTTGTTGATTGTTCATTTTCCCAAAATCGATAAAGCAAATTTAGAGTGCACAGTCAGAGTTAAACTAAACCGCTCGGATGGAAGACAATTCTGCAAAGCCCTTCACATTATGATAGCGTGCAGACCATTCGTGAAAGTTAATTAACACTGATGTGAGAGGCAGGTCTGTCACAACATAAGACAACACAAGCATATTTCATAAATTGCAGGTACAGCCTTTCATGACTTCAAATGAGCAAAAACAAGGCCTCGCTCTAATTTGAAGCAAAAGCACAAGACGACAGAGGCAAAAATGGGAGTCATTGCCGTTTATAATTCGTATAGCAGGTCAATCAATAAGCTACTCCCCTTTAGCTCAAGTGACTGTCACTCTGCAGCCATGGCAACAATATGGCGCAATTACACAAGCACTTCCCCCTCACGACAACGGACGTGCCTAAATGAGACTGAGGCACAAGGAGTGTGTGTGTGTCTGTGTGTAGACACATCAATTTTGGAATCTGCCAATCAATTCCTTGATGTGTTTTTGAAATGTCAAAATAGCAGTCCATGATATAACTTCTATGGATCCATATAATCGTTTGGTAGGTCCAGTGACCTTTCCAAGTGAATGATTCATGATGTTCTGCCCCAAGACTTGTTTTATGTTCATCAGGGATGTGCATCTGAAATGATGGAGTGGGCCACAATTTTGCATCAGCACTCACGGAGGGCCACAAAAGACTGCACACTTAACCAAATGTAGGACAAAAACGCCATTCTTAATCTCAACAAAATATGCCCACATGTATGTTTTCATATTCATTGTCAACATTTACATCACACATCTTTATTTCATGCTCAAATGCATGTATTAAAAATCTACTTTTCAAAACTAAATGACTAAATACAGTACTGCGACCCCCCCCCCCCCGACAAGTGCTCTCGTGCATAAAAATGACCATTCAATGATGGCACAAAACTGATTAACAACAAACAAGTGCAAGAACTTATTCTGTGTATTTTATTTCATTTCTTTTCCAAAAATCATCTCACTCCAAGATGTTAATATTACGTTCCACCTGCATGTCATTCAATATCGCCAAATAAATAGGCAGACTCATTCATCTGAATGATAGAGTGCAGTATTGTGCCGTGCACTCTGCATTGAAAAGTAGCTGAACCACGTGTCTCCCCTGATTGGCGAGTCCGTCAGCCGTCACCACAACATCCACTTGCCCAAATTACCACATGCATTTGCAACACTTGTAACGGCGTTCATTTTGAAAGAAAAGGGAAAAAATATCCGCTATTTGTCTACCTTTGTTGAAATTGGCAGCTCTGCACATCCCTACATGCATTGTGGCAGGCTTCCAACTTTTGGGAGTGCAGCAGCTCCTATCACCTGAAGTTATAGGGCCGCAAGTAGAAAATTTAGAGGTGGCATGAATCACAAACTGACTCAAGAGGCAAATATTCACATTTCCACTTAATATATGGGCAGAAGTGTGGAGCAGGAGCCGGTCAACACCAGAAAATGTTCAACGATTAAAAGTAAGTAATTGAATAAATCAGCAATCTTATTGGTCACACATTCGCGAGTAGATGAAAAGTTTAGTTGCACTTGCTCAAATTTTAGGGGTTAAATGCCAGCATTTAGAGGCAATCTGGACCCCTGCACTGCAGCATCCAGTGCTTCAATTTTTTTTTCCATCATAAGGATGGTCATCATTCTGGTCTAAGTGTGTTTCTGTTACCTGGAGTTCACTGAATGCGTGTCTTAACTGTGGGGTTCAACTGACTTACACTGTTCCTGCAACTTGTGTGCCGTGCAGTAAGACTCCCAGCTCATGCTGTTAGACGCCAAGTCAAAGCCAAGGCAAACCTTACAATGACATGGTAGGTTACTTTAAATACTTGGCCTGGTAAGCGCGTGCTTGACTATTAAGAGATTCATTGCCATGTGCGGTACGACATGATAACTCCCATCCAGTCGTGAACAATATTACAATTTCCAACTGAAGTGGTCAAGAAAGCACATCAGTTAATGTTCAAACATCACATCAAGCACATCATATACCTCAGGGGTCTTCAAGTAAGCACACAATGCCACAGTGCGCTGCACGCAAATTATGAGAGCTTCTGGACTTGATTCGATGTTTTAAAGCATTTAGTTGACATGCAGGAACAGAGTGTATGAGAGAGTGTTTTGCCCCCACAACACCATAAGCGATTAGCATTGAAGAAAGTCAGCATATAGATTACTGCAGTGAGCATGAGAGTTTGGGTTTTTGAAATGAAGTGTGCTGGAAGAGGTAGACATCAAAAACACGCAGGATAGCGGCCCTCGAGGACCGGAGAGTTTTGACACCTGTGTACTAAAGCATTCCAATACAAAAGCAACTTCCCTTGCTAATCCATTTTATAATGCGGTACAGAAAGAAACACAATCACTTTCATTTGCAAAGCGTACGTGAACACAGCTGTTACAGCATGATGAGTGCAAATAAGAACGCCGGCTGCGCTGAACGGCAAGGCAGCATTAATTTTACACGACTATGGGGTGGAGAATACATACCTGTCAACTTTTCGGTGCGCCAACCTGTATAAACTACCAAAAAAATCCTTATAAAGAGCAAAAAAATCCTTATAACATACCAAAGCATTTTATATGTCAAAATAACGGCAGAAAAAAACCCCACGAAATTTTCAATGATATTTATTGTAGATCTCCATAATACAATGTCTGGTTAATGTCTAATCATCGTTCTACTTAGTGGCATTTCTGTGTTCAGAGTTGTATTCCTGCGTTACTTTTTGGAGTTGGTGAACAAAAAACCCGGAAATTTTCAGAATCCGTATGATTTGTGCGATACGGCCATATACGTAAGATTCACCACAAAATCCGTATGAACTATGACTAAACCGTATGAGTTGACAGGTATGAGAATATCAAACACACACACAAAAAAAAAAAACTCCCAACGACAAAACTGCCTCAGAGTTGCATGGAGTTGCCAACATCAGTTTCTACTGCACAACACCCACACCCACACCCAAACACAATAAAAATTTAAAGTCAAGTTATGAGGAGAAAGGTACACTATTTTTCATCCACGGCATGCGTGTGTGAGTGAAAGTGGAAAATGTGTGAGGCATTCGAGTGGGAAAAAGACATTGGTTTACCAAACCATGTCAGTGTGGTTTGAGTGAGAAAGCGTATTTCCTTTCATATTTACTTCATTCATCGCTTGCATTTTCACACTTTTGTGCCAAGGGGAAGATTCGCCAAATAAAACACCCAATCTCCTTGTCTTCTTTCAATTAAGTGAACAGTCTAGAGAAGAAAAAAAAAAAGACTGGCGTGTGATGGGAGTGGTTTAAGAAGAGAGGAGGAGGGTGAAATACAAGTATCGGGAGATGGACACAGCTGCGCACGCATCTAAAATCACATTACCTGCCTGCCGGTAATCCATCACTCCCACAGACAAAAAGCACATGGGAACCAGGCAGGGAAACTGCATGGCAACAAGAACAAATGACCCCCCCCCCCCCCCCCACACACACACACACACCCATGTGTCAGTCACCACTCATTGATCAATATACAACACCTGGTCAAAAATAAGGAATCACCAGTTCACTCAATTGTTTACATTTGTGGGGAAAAAACAGGCATGACACAAAACTGAGCTATTTTCAAATTGCATACTTCTGGCAACGAGAACCATTAAATAATTCAAGAAACGAAATGTGATAGTGAGTACAAGTTACTTGTTTAGACCAAAGTTCTAACAAGCTCCTCTTGTTTTATGTTGAGAGGGAAGAAATTTCATCTGTGCTGCAACAGCACATTTGACAATAAAGTTGTATCCAATCCAATCAATGCGCTAACCACTGGGCCACCGGGCCTACCTTGTCACACAGGTTGCAAACTCAGACTACATTAAATTATATATCATCAATGCCATCCATCCATCCTTCCATCCATCCATTGTTTGATCTGTGGATCCTCATGAGGGCCTGGAGCCTATCCCAGTTGGCGAAGTATATCCCAAACTGGTTGCCAGCCAATCGCAGGGCATACACAGACAAAACAAACATTCACACTCACAATCACACCTAGAGATGATTTAAAGGAATCAATTAACCCACCATGCATGTTTTTAGAATGTGGGAGGAAACCGGAGGACCCAGAGAAAACTCACGCAGGCAGAGGGAGAACATGTAAACTTCACAGAGGAAGGCTGGGGCGCGGAATCAAACCCATGACCTCTGCACTGTGAGGCAATCGCGCTAACCTGTCAACTTTATCTTGTGATGTGTGATGACTCACGTGTTTGTCGCAGGTTCCTCTTATTTAGAAGAAGGTGTGGGTGCACGCGCCCACCTAATGGGAGTGAGTGCACGTGTGTATCAAATAGGCTCTTTCCTGGCTGAAGTAATTAGCTGGCAGAGTACAGAGGAGTGAGAGGAAGAGGAAGCGAGTGAGCAAAGATAGAGTCCCACCAAACCTGAGGAGCACTCCATACATTAAGAGGCCATATGGTGCCTCGGATGTGTGGCTAGAGGCAGTGGAGCAGCACTGCTCAGCTCTCATGCGCTCAAGCAGGTGTCTCAGCTTCCACTGTAACGTCCACCCCCACCACCCCTTCCCCCCTCTCACCAGCTCCGTCTGCTTAACTACCACTACCTCATCTCTTAACCCATTGCCTCCTGCACTACCTCCTGCTGCTTCCTCTTCATCCCAGTCCACTACCTCTCGTCTCCTCAGCACACACCTTTCCTAGCTCGGCTGTATCTTCGCTCATCGTGGCCCTTAATCCCAGTCCAAAAAAAAAGATTACCCCCATCACATTATAATCTAAAATACGGATGGGTTCCCCTCTGTGCCATGCCAATAGTGACAACTAGCTTGACAAAGATAGATAATTCCTCAAAAGACCGTTAACTCTTGACAGACATTGTGCACATACAGTCCGAGCATGCACTTGCTCAAGAAATCTCATACACAAACGAGACCCCCACCCAGGGTGTTTGATGTGTAATGGAATGGGCTCTTCCCGCTCCACTGTTCAGCAGTCAAAGAGGTGGTTGCAGGGTCTATTTATACATTCGCTCCTCTTTGGATTTTCTTTACTGTGGAGCACACACACACAGAAAGAGAGAGAGAGAGAGAGAGAGAGAGAGAGAGAGAGAGAGAGAGAGAGAGAGAGAGAGAGAGAGAGAATGGCACACGTTCAAGAACATTCCTGGCCTTCTCTCCCCATCTCTTCCTCTGCTGCTTTGCTCCCCCAGTCTCCACTCCCATCCCCCTCTCTGCCCGTCTCCTCCTCCTCTATACCCTCCCCCTCAGCCTTTCCCTGCTCCCTCCCTCCTGCTCAGCAGACGATATGCAGCAAGGCACAAATTTATTGGGGATAAAGAAACAGCGAAATACAGCTGGAGCATGGGAGTTGGGGGGGGGAGGGTCAAAAGAGAAATGCTTTGCACTACAAGGAAGCAAAAAGCAGAGCAAATGGTGGAATAACTGGAATGGTGGAGTAAAGGAGGAGGAGGAAATCAATGGGAGGCAGGGAGGGAGGGTGGGAGGAAGGGGAGGGAGCTACATTGGTGGGCGTTCCTCAGCTTGCGCTTGGTGAGGTCAAAAGTTTACGATGGTTTTAATTTCACCTTTTCGCAGCCAATCAGAGTGGAGCTACGGCTACGAACAGAACTTTGACCCACACACACAAAAGATCGACTCACAATGTTTAGCCTCCAACTCAATTATCATTTTGTTCTCTGATTAAACTCTGTAATTGGAATAATTCCTCGCACTTTTTCCGAACACAAGTCCACTCTCACCGAGCAACAACGGAGGCACACCCCGCTTTGTACCAGCATGCTCAGCAGCGGGTGCATGAGTATGCATGTGTGCGTGTAGGCATGTAAGTGGGGCTTGTGTGTCTCTGGAGGGGGAAAGGCTACAGTTTGATTGTGGCACCAAGGAGGGGAGGGGGACAGCTCTGCAAGAGAGTCAACACGGACTTGAGTGGAAATGCTTTAAGCCTTTAAAGAGACTCGGTGTGTGTGTGTGTGTTTGAATTTTCAATAGCCTCTCCACAAAATCTTTGTGCTTGTGTTTGATTAATCAACAGGCACACACAAACACGCTGCTCCCTGTTGTTCAATTCTGCCATCAAATGTACAACTGGCTGCCAACCTTACAGAGAGTGAAAAGTGGAGGGGGAGAGTGAGCGACAGAGAAAGAACTGGGACGTGTGATCAATGTTCAACATGGGTTGAGATTAGCTCGGAAGAGCTCCTTTTTCTTCTTAGATTATCAAACCTATCAATTTACACATTCCAACATGCAAGCCTCGTTGTTAAAATAGCACAAGGTGGTCACAGAAAATGCACTTCAAGTGTTTTATCTTTCGCGTCATTGCTGCTCTCAACAATAATGATTTTATACAGTGCTGAAAAGAATCAACATTTGTTTAACTCGCATTGTCCACCACCAGCATCAATCTCCTCATTTATCAATTACCTGATTAAATAGCAAACATCCCTCCAGTGGTGTTCCAGAATCAGAAGTTACACACATCACATGACGATAAATCAGTAATCTTAACTAGTCAAACACAAAATCAACACTGGTTGCCCAATAAATGAAGTTCCCTCCGGTTTTGTGCTAAATTGTGCAGACTAATGCTTTTATTATGAACCCAAAATGCAACGGGGAACCATGCATTTTTTCCCCCTTTCATTTCATATAGCTCAATATTCTAAAAAAAATCTGAGGCTGCGGTTTTGCAAGCTTACATCCAAGAAAACGTTCTGAAGAGCTCGAAGAAGAAGAAGTACTGTCGATGATTCAATGAGTGGCTCAATTGTACAGACATGAATAGTTCCAGATAAATTCAAGTTATAATAATTGGGGACAAATTCCTGATGTCAAATTTGGTAAGTTTAATCAAACTGCCAATGTGGGGTAAAACAATTTGCATTGGCAAATACGCTTGAAGGTACGAGCGAGTTTGAAAATTCTCGTAGACTAAATACTACCCATGTTGCATTGTTTTCCCCATAATGCCACGGGGTGGTACTCTTTGTGCATGCGCCAGCAAAAACAAAACAACTAAAAAAACAAAAACACCGTCTTGTGACAGTGAATTTTGTTTTGTTTTGTTTTTTACTGTAAACACGTTCATTTCCAAGGGCAAGGGGCTTTATTGTCACACCAAGGTTTTTAAGGTTGCACACATAAACCGGGCACTTGAACACTTGAAATGCAACAATCTCAACTGCCTTCTTCTGCTACTTGAATTCCCCTCGGGACACTAAAACCGCAAACCTATCCGATCAAACTCTGTGTGCCAGAAGCTGAGTGAAACCGAATCTTCCCTAAAACTTGTCCTTAACCCTTCCCCAGGACCTTATCCTGTTTGTTTGGTGGGTAAACAGAAACTCTCTGCAGCAAAAACAAACAGTGCACATTGTTTGTCCTGGGACCACAATCTCACAGCAACAAGCTGCCTTCCCTCCACCATCCACGGGCTGTATTTGTCTGCTCTGTGCGGATGAAGTGTTTCACCGCAAAAGTTAAAAAGGTGAGCAGTCACATCCCACCCCAGTCAAAACAGAACTGAGTAGCTTTAAAAATCACGTTGGCCGCACACCAGCTTTCAATGATTTCAGTGTGTCTGTCATTGCTATGCGGACCTTGTATGGGGTGAAATATGTGCCACCAGAAACTGAGTCGGAATCATTATTTATATTTCAAGTGTATTGACAAACCGAATCTCAATTAGTTGAATTGGTATTGTTTTTAAGACAGCTTCACGCTGTTCTTAATGTCCCTCACTTCATGCCCCATTCTCTACTGGTTTTGTCAAGTCAAGTCAAGTCAACAGTATTTATAGAGCACTTTCAAACAGCCATCGCTGCATACAAAGTGCTGTACATGGAGCAATTTAACATGCACAATAAACAGTAAGACAAATCGGTAATAAAGGCGGTAGAAAGCACCAAACAGTAAAACCAAGAACAAATCTAAGTCATGCTGAGTCGAATGCCAAAGAATACAAGTGAGTTTTGACGAGGGTTTTGAAGATGGGCAGCGAGGAGGCTTGCCGAATGTTTAGTGGGAGGTCATTCCAGAGAGAGGGACCAGCAACAGAAAAGGCTCGATCCCCTCTGAGCCTCAGTTTAGTTCTTGGTACTTCTAATAAAGTCTGGTCCACAGACCTGAGGCGCCGGGCAGGTGTGTAGGGGCGGATGAGCTCAGAGAGGTAAGGTGGCGCGAGATTATTCAGAGATTTGAAAACAAATAAGAGGATCTTGAAAATAACTCTAAAATGAATGGGGAGCCAGTGAAGGGATGCCAGAGTAGGAGTTATGTGCTCCCTCTTACGAGTACCAGTCAAGAGGCGAGCGGCGGCATTCTGGACCAGCTGAAGGCGCTTAATGGAGGACTGGCTGACTCCAAAGTAAAGGGCATTGCAGTAATCGAGCCGGGATGTGACAAAGGCATGAATTACTGTCTCAAAGTGTTCATGTGAGAGGAGAGGTTTTATTTTGGCCAGCTGTCTAAGGTGAAAGAAGCTGGATTTAACAACGGCACCAATTTGCCGATCGAGTTTGAAATCACTGTCCAGTTTAAGGCCCAAGTTTGAGACTGTTGACTTAAGATAAGGAGACAGGGGGCCCAAGTCTACAGGATGGAATGTACAAGGGCCACTGGGACCAAACAATATCACCTCTGTCTTCTTTTCATTGAATCTCAAAAAATTTTGTGCCATCCAGGTTTTGATTTCTTCCAGACAGGATAGGAGTGGCCTTAATGAGAAGGCGTCTTTCTTGCTCAGTGGGACATAGATCTGGCAGTCATCTGCATAGCAGTGGAAGGGAATACCATGTTTCCTTAAGATGGAACCCAATGGGAGCAGATACAGCGAGAACAGCAGAGGCCCCAGAATTGAGCCCTGTGGAACACCACATGACAGGGGAGCAGTGCGTGACTCAGAGCAGCCAAGGCTGACACAGAAGGTTCTGTCAGCTAAATAGGACCTAAACCACTCAAGAGCACTGCCGCCAATGCCCACCAAGTGCTGCAAACGAGACAGCAGAATACTGTGATCCACTGTATCAAATGCTGCAGTTAAGTCCAATAAAACTAGACACACGTGGTCTCCAGAGTCATTTGCCAGGAGGATGTCATTAGAAACGCGTAACAGGGCTGACTCCGTGCTATGCATCGTCTTGAAACCTGACTGGAAGACCTCCAAGATGTTATGTTCATCCAAGAAAATTTTCAACTGCATGTGCACCACTTTTTCCAGAATTTTGGAAATGAAAGGCAGCTTGGAAATGGGCCTGAAACTTGACAGCACATCTGGATCAAGGCCAGCTTTCTTGATCAAGGGTTGGACCACAGCATGTTTAAACTGTTGGGGAACTACACCAGAAGAGAGGCTGCTGTTGATGATATCCAAGACTGATGCGCCAACACTCGGGAGAACCTCCTGAAAGAAGTGCGGGGGAAGAGAGTCGCAAGGGGAGCCAGATGGCTTTGTCTGGCGAACTACATCCTCCAAAAGCGCCAAGGACACAGTTTCAAAAGAATTTAGCACAGCTGAACATGGAACATGGACAGAGGGGTCAGATGCGGTATTTGAGACCGGAGTCCTAGCTGTAGAGACCTTATCAATGAAAAACTGAAGGAATCTGTTGCACATCTCGGGTGAAGAATCCGAGCAAGTAGGCAGAGGGGGTTTGAGTACAGAATCTATCGTTTTAAATAGTGTGTGTGGGTTGTGACGGTTAGCTTGAATAAGGTCCGACAGATATGCTCTTTTGGCCTCTTTTACTGAGCTGGTAGTTACGCCAGCAGTCTTTCCAAATTTGATAAGAGACATGCAATTTGTCATTTTTCCACTTGCGTTCGGCTTTGCGACACCCCTGCCTAGCTGCGCGGGTAATGTCGTTAAACCATGGCTCGGGTTTAGGTTTTGGGAGCACAGTTTTTGAAGGAGCCACCAAATCCAGGATGGCACAGCATGATGAGTTGAACCAAGAGGTGAGTTCCTCTGTGTTAGACGAGGGTACGCAAAGGTTATTAAAGGCATCAGAGAAACGACCAGCAGTGCGAGGGTTAAAAATTCGGCGTTTAAAACTAGGAGCGGCAGATTTCACAGCAGCATGCGATAAGACTACGTCAAATAAAACTGCCATGTGATCAGAAATCCCATTTTCAAGGACTTCCAGATTTGACACCGGTAGACCATAAGCAAGGACAAGGTCTAAAACATGACCTTGTTCATGTGTTGGGCTGGTCACATACTGCACGAAATTAAAAGAGTCGATAAGTCTTAAGAAGTCCTTTGCTAGCGTTTTTTCCGGACAGCACACATGGATATTAAAATCCCCCATTAGGAGGATATGATCATATCTCAGCCTGATTTCCGCAAGAAAGGTTGAAAAGTCGCTTAAAAAGTCTTTGTTGTATTTAGGAGGACGGTAAATGACAGCACAGAGCACCGGGAAAACACGACCGACTTCAAAGAAGGTTGCTTCAAAGCTGGTGGCCGATGTGGTGAATGTGCACCGTTTACATTTGAAATTGTTCTTAAAGATGCTCACCGTTCCTCCACCACGGCCTGATGTCCTCGGGGTATCGAGGAAATCACAGTCGGGTGGCAACAATTCAAGCAAAGCGTTGTACTCACCAGTGTCATGTGTCTGTTTCAGCGAAAAGGCGAGATCTGTAGAATTGTCACTCAAGAGCATTCCTGGATGGACTGGATGCAATGGTGCAAAGTCTCGGAGATCAACAAAGGAGCTACTGCTGCATCAGGTAGGAGAAAACCGGTTCGAACTTGCCGTGTACAAAAGTGCAAATGCTGGTTCCAGGGGTGTGGCATCTTTGACCTTCAACTACAGAGCAACTGCTACTGTTATAATAATAATAATGCTGCTAATTGTTCATTGGGGACGATATCGAGGCATCGACATAAACGATATTCTGCATTTGACACAGCCACTCTGCAAGCAACGTTCTTTTTGTATTGCGTGAAGCTGAGCTACGTGCAAACATTTTCCATTCTCATGCATGAATTTTAGGTAATGATGATGACACGCTCAGGCAGCAGTCCTTGCGGCTCAGGGAACGAGGTGGAATGCGGGGAGGGTGAATGAATGTCACCGGGACAAAAAACAGCCCAGGCATTTTGGGTTGGGATCGGCCACTCAATTAGCGGAGCATAATCAACTAGGGTTTTATATGTTTTACAAATTACCCCCCCCCTCCCCCATATATATATATATATAGCGGAATATGGGACAAAAAAAACATTTAAATAGCAAACCATTTGATTATAATCCATTTCACTTACGGGTGGCTTTATTAGTTCAAAGAGCTTCCCTCTTATCTAAATGTTACCACCTGCTTCCCAGCATTTACACTTTTCCGGTCATGCTGTCCTGCGGTTTTGAAAGCCTCTGTCATATGTTGCAGCTCCTCTACTTGCCTGCTGCTGCTTCAACCATTCAAATGTACAACTGTTAGAGCATTGCTGTTCCTGTAGTGGAGGCCACACCAGCCCCTTCAGTAAACACACATGTGATTTTTGCACATTTTGCAACATGCGCTCTCTTCATTTCTTGCTGTCATGTTGCTACACATGTTGAGTACACTCATGACTGTGAAACTAGCAGCGGGAGTGACATGGACTGTAATATCCTGCTTGGCTCAGTGTCCTGTCTATACTGCAGTTGCATCAAAGGATTGCCCACTCTTAGGGAAAAGATTCGGACAGCTAAAATGTTAATTGGTTCAGTTTAACTGTCTAAATTGTAAATGGACCAACGGGCAACGGGGAATAAATAAATAAAATTCAGTAGCATCGCATTGGTCCCGGTAGACTCTGGACCAAAAGTGTGCACGATGGCTCATCCAAAACATCACGTCACTCGCTTCCCAGAAAATATTATACGCTTTTCATGAATTTTTTCATGAATATCGGCCACCGATCGATTGGAGCATCATTGGAGTGTGTGTGTGTGTGTATACATATATATATATATATATATATATATATATACACTGTATATATATGTAATGTAATGTAATCTTAGCAGTGTTAGTTAGAACGCACATGACGCGAGCTACTGCTTCTCTGGCGAACTTAGCTTGGCATAGCTTGCTCCAAAGCGCATCTGCATGGCAAAGCAGTGATTGTGTTTGAGAGTGTCGTAACCTGATTATTGTGGGAAACGTGTAAGAAATTTAAATAAGGACCAGGTGAACGTAACAGTCGCTGCTGAGTCTTTTTTTTTTTTTTTTTTTAATCCTCACGCCTTCCAAAATAAACACATTTCCACTCAAAATCTACTTTTTGATTTGAATGTTGGATTATTTGTTTCATAGTATGATCTCATTTTCGGTCAACTATAAAACATCTCATTTGCTTACCTTTATCTCTGTACTTTCCTGTCCTCCCTTTTCTTCTTTGAGCCTTAAAAGTCTCTCTGAAGTCTAAATCGAGATTAATCCTAGTAAATCAAGTCTGCCCTCAAGTTCAATTCCGAATGAATGTTTTGAGTCTTTTTAATGCTGAGGGTGATCTTTCCAAAGAAACCGTTGTAGATGGCACAGTGCCCACAAGCTGGTGTAACTTTGTCACCTCCCCTTCCGTTTGTGAACTATTATTTTTCTTTACATATCAAAGAACAGCTAGGCGGCTGTGAAAAGAAGAAGAAGAATGGTACCACTGTGAACCCACGTGCTCTCCTACTCCCCCTTCAGTATGGGTGCCACCACTGAGGCGAATAACCTCTAAAAGTAATTATGTTTAGCTCCAATGAATCAATCACAACTCGCTGAAGTCTTTACAAATTTTGTCACTGATTGGTTTATTGTAAACATCATACGTGGTTATGATAAAAGGCATGAGTTCTCTTAAAATCGGACCCGGAACTGCTGGCTGTGCTCACAAAAGGGAACTTTCGATCACATCTTGAGCTCCCTGCCCAGAACACCTGGTGCCAAAATCAGGTGTGAAACCAATTGCAGAGGCCATAAGCAAGGGTATTAGCAGCTGCACCCGAGTGCAAAACGCCACCAACTCCTTTTGTGATGGCAGGAGTGCAGCCAAGGCCTCGGGCACTAGAATGCAGCAGCAGGGAGCGTGTCTGCAGGCCGGGACTGGCAGCTCCTTGTGGACCTGGAGAATAGGTTGAAATTCTAACGACATATCACCAGTACCACCTTGAGGCCAGATATAATTGTGGTCTCCAAAACTACAAAGAACATCCTCATCATGAAGCTGAAGGTACCACAGGAAGACTGCTTGGGGGAGGCACATGAAAGAAAAAGGACCAAATATGAACACCTGGTGATCAGCTTTTGAGAGCATGGCTGGAAGGTGAAGTGTATGCCCCTCCGAGTAGGTTGTGGAGGATTTGGGGCACAGAGCCCTCAGCGTGCTGGGCAGTGCATGAGAAGTAAGGGCCAGCCAGAGCCATCGAGGACATCAGTGAAGCAGCCGAGAAAGCCTTGAAATGACTCTGGATCCAGACAGAAGGTCCATGGGGACAAACGAATGGCACGTGAACACACACACACACACACCGCAACCTGATCGACTGTAGGGGGGTCAACTGGAAGAGGGTGTATGATGTTGCAAGACCCAAATCATTTAAAGTCAACAGATTACACCGGTGACGTTCCAGTCTTAGTGCATCACAAGATGTACTTGTGAACAATATATTTAGAAAAACATCATATAAAGGACTTTAATGGGTCTTTATGATATATTTAGGTATTTATTTCGAGAGCTTTGACTTTATACTGTATATCTATATATCTATCTATAGATGTATAGATATAGATATATAGATATATCTATCTATATATTTTTTATATAATTATTTTTCCAGTTATTGATGGGTCTGCTTTGGCCAATATTGTCACTCAACCAGTAAAATCATGTGACAGTGTCCTAACAGGACAATACTTCGCACAACACTATTCTCTACCGAACACCAGAGGCCAGAGCTAAAGGTCCACTTGCAAGTAAATTATTAATGACTTGTTTTCTTTTTTCCCCTGTCCCCACTGCTCAGTCTTCTCTTCTCTGTCTCTTCTCCCAATTGTAGTTTACTAACGCTGCCCTCCATTCACACCTTCTACAACCATCCTGACTTCTTCCCCTTTATATTCTCCTTGTTGCTCAGTGGAGAAACTCGGGTATTTCAAGGCTTGGTGGGTTAGGGAGGAAGTGACTGCAATAACCTTTATTGGCAGAGTCCTCATTTAAAATTCTAGCTTTCATTTTCCTCATTCTCCGGTGAAATTGTGCGGAAGCACCTAAGATGACAATGCATGAAATTATTAGGCATATCTTGGGGGGCTTCATTCTACTAAATATGCGATTTAGTATGAGCATTTTTTTTATCATTATCTATCACATTTGGTTGGATAATCAACAAAGAAAAACTCTCTCTGATGGTAACAGACTAGAGGTAAGATCGGGCCGCCCGAGCATTTCGGGTCAGGTCGGGCCTTAAAATGTCAATCATTGCTTCGAGTTCGGGTCGGGTCGGGCTTCTCTCTCGCTGACTTTTTTTTTTTTCGAGGCCGTCAATAGTTTTGGCCACGAGAGACCGTGGTTCGCAAAAAAACAGAAGTCGCCTCATCTCAACACGTACTGTACTAAACTCTTGCAGTGACAGAGACCTCCCTGTCTCTGTCTACGATCCACCCATCATTATTCTTTTTTGTCTCTCTGCTTCTCTCGATCTTATAGTGCCGCGCTAGATTCTTAAGGACGTACTGCTGCGGTGGTTTACGGCCCAATTTTCAACCCGTCAAAATGACGGACGACCTTAAATTTTCCCCGTCCACTCTTAAAAAAAATCCGTCAATGATCGAAAATTGTCGGTTAATGTAACCTCTTCAGAAACAGAAATATAAAAGATGTAAATGTTTATACAGTCTTGTTTAACTTCGATTTCGTTTCAAAAGACAGGCTTTGTTATCAGAAATCACCCCTCCTCCTCCCGAGTCCTCACAAATAAAATATGAAATGTCGGGTTTGCTTCGGGCTCGGGCCTGCAAATCAAGCTAAGTGATCGGGCTCGGGCCGGGTCGGGCTTAAATACCCTCGGGCCGGTTCGGGTCGGGCTCGATTTTTTAGGACCGATCTTAGCTCTATAACAGACATACAGCCAGTAATAAACCATTGAGTCCAAATGATGAAGTAAACAAATCAGCCTGCCACTGCCCTCAATTGAGCCATTAAACCATCAGACCTATTGAAATACTCACGCCACAAGCTCCTTATTCATGAAAATCAAATAGTTGTTATAAAAAACGAATAATAATAATTAAACAAAAAAATACTAGCTTGTTATCATGGTAACATCAACACAACAAAGTCCAAAGGTAGTTTCAGCCTTGATCGCTTTTGAAGAACTGCCTCCCAGAGCTGCTGTTTGAAGGCATGTGGACATTCAACCTCAATGGTCTCTTTTAAGGGTGCTCCATAGGCTTTCAATAGGGTTGAGATCAGGTAGTTCTTCCTTTTAAACTTGTAGCTTCAATGTTTTGTCTGGGTTTTTTATTTTTATTTTTGCAGCGTGGGACAGTGCTTTGTTTTGTATGATCATTATTTTACTGGGAAAGGTACAGTTGTTCTTTTTAGATCATAGCGGGAAATGGGTTGCTTGAAACTACCCTACCTATTTTGCAGGGGTACTTTTAATACCTTCAGGCAGAGAAACGGGGATCATCGTCTGACTCTCCATTATTTCAGCCCAAAACATCACCGTGCCAAATCCTTGCTGACATTGCAGCCTTGTTGGAACATGGAGGCCACCAACCAACCAAGCAGAACCCAATTCATGTGTGCCATCCCAGGTAACACGACATTCAAGAGCGGATAAAAGTGTTATAAAATGAGGCTTTGTTTTCTAAACTCTCCTTGTGAGAAAGGAACACTTCAGAGCAGGGGCCTCCAAGTCCAGTCCTCGTGTGCCCCTATCGAGGCTGTTTTATTTGCAACACCTGATTCAAATGATCAGGATCATTATCAGGCTTGTGCAAAGTGAGCTGATGAGCTGATCGGTTGAATCAGGTTACATATAAAATAGGCTGGATAGGGGCTCACAAGGACCGGACTGGCAGAGCCCTGCTTTAGGGCCGTGAAATGATCACGGATCAAGAGACTGCGGGAACTTCACAGACACCAGCAGCTTCAAATACCTGCTTGCAGCTCATCGGTGGCATTTTAACTGCTGCTTTATTTACAGTTGGGAGCCTGACAGAAACCTTCCTTTACATGCCTTTATCTGAACGAACCCTTTTGCTCGCTGAGTTGCACACAATTTATTTAACAGTATCTTGGCGATCTCGCTTCAGTTATCGTGAGACGTGTGGTGTTTACATTCCTTTTGATCGGCATGTCCAGGAAACGATGTCGTCACTTTGCATTTTTCCTACACTTTACCTGCACACCAAATGCAATCCGAACTGTTTAAATGACGTTTTGTTTTTTGGGAGAAATAGAATATTCCACCCCTGTGAAATTCCATTCGGTATCGGCCTTTCTACTTCGACTGAAGTGTTTACATGGAGCATTTTCATTTTTGGTCATTCGGTTTCATTCTCATCTGCAGCTATGGGCACTTTCACATATTTTGCCAGGCCGTCTTCCGTCCGCGACTTGGGTACCCTTCCGTCATCATCCCTCCCTCTTTATTCATGTAATAATCATCGGGGGCGTCTGTCCTCGTCCTTTTAAAGCACTTCCGTCCGAGTCCAAAACACGACATGTCTTGACACATTACACAATGCCACACTTTTAAGAAATGTGCAGGACTCTCGCAAGCAAACATTGGCATATTTATCACGCATAAGCCTCAGTACCGAACCTTATTTTCAGTAACACCGTGATTAGCTGTTGCAGATAAGCCTGGCCATCAATCAAACAAAAGTGACATAACTCTTTCTTTCTATTTTTAATGTCTCAATGGTAAGCAACTCAACATTAGTATTTCACAACACAAAAATACCTCATCCATCCATCCATTTTCCGAACCGCTTAATCCTCACTAGGGTCGCGGGGGGTGCTGGAGCCTATCCCAGCCGTCTTCGGGCAGTAGGCGGGGGACACCCTGAACCAGATGCCAGCCAATCGCAGGGCACACAGAGACGAACAACCATGCAAGCGCACACTCACACCTAGGGACAATTTAGAGTGTTCAATCAGCCTGCCATGCGTGTTTTTGGGACATGGGAGGAAACCGGAGCACCCGGAGAAAACCCACACAGGCCCGGGGAGAACATGCAAACTCCACACAGGGAGGCCGGAGCTGGAATTGAACCCGGTACCTCTGCACTGTGAAGCCGACGTGCTAACCACTGGACTACCGGGCCACAAAAATACCTATGACGATAAAATAACAATAAAAACTTTACTTTTAGAAATCCGTGCCTCAAATGGGAGGGCATAGGCACCTTGGTGGGAGGGCACCGAGAGACATACAGCACCGAAAGCTTTCTTAACCAGATGTGTTTACAACTGTTTGAGTGTCAATGCAGATAGCATTTAGCTGCCAACACAAACAGCGTCAGTCATCAGACTGAATGGCGAAGTGTAAACTTTTTTGGACGGAGGACGAGCGCTCTCTTCTTGTCTGCTTGAAGCAAAGTGAAGTTACTCCCTCCCACATACAAACTCAGTGAAGACACGAGACAAGTAACGCATCACATTCAGTATGATTGGTGTAATGGCGGATTACACATGTAAGACAGGCTGGGCGTGTTTCTGTGAGTTGTCAGTGAAATGGCTGTCCGTAGGTACATAACCCGATTAGGACTAAAGGGAAGGATGGAAACCCACTTCCATCTTTGCTTAGTCCATCCTTTTTAAAAAAGCTTCTCATCCTCCGTCTTCCGACAGCAAAACGGGCACCCGTCCGGGATGGACTGTTCCGTCACTGGGACGGAACAGTCCATTGCTGCGAGTTCGAATACAAGTCTCCTGTCAATCTGGCTATTGGCATCAGTCATCGAAACAGCCAGGCGAAACAAAACAAAAGTTCCACGGAAACACTAAAATTGTCATCATAATCAAATTTAAAATGCAACTGCATATTTTTAACACAATGTAAGCTGCATATTTTAAACCGTCTCCCCCTAGAAACAAATCAAATGCACTTAATGACAGTAGATCGCAATTGTTTTCCAATTACATGGGACAGACAGACAGCAGTATGACCAAATTAGATTCACCACCTACACGAGAGGTAGGGAACTCCAGTTCCTCAAGAGCCGTATCTTGCCTGTTTTATAGCTCTCCCTACTCCAAAACATCTGATTCAATTGATTATGATCGTTTCAAGCTTCAACAGAGCTTTCTGATGATTTGAGAATCAGTAGCGTTGGTGTAGGGAGGGATCTACACAAGGCAGGATATGGCTCTCGAGGAACCGGAGTTCCCTACTCCTAACCAAGAGAAACCCAAACAGTATCTTGAGGGGGGAAAAAATCCTCGAGGACAGACCCACTGCATCTTTTTCTCATATTGGGTGAAATCAATATTAGTATTCCCCCCCCCCCCCCACTCCCTTCAAAGAGACTGTCACTGTTGTTTACTAGGTCTCAGATCCCACAGGACTAACACGTGAGAAAGAGAGAAAGGAAAAAGGATGTGATGTCGAGAGTTGGCAAACGAAAGTAGTTCCAAAAAAACAGCATATCTCTCTATGCTACTTTTCCATTTGCCAGCATAACAGACTAGCATACTAAAGGAAAAGGCTCGAACTCTGCTGTGTCCTCATCCAACATTGTGTCATTCAGCACCTCAGTTGAAGCCTAATCCAGTCTGATCTGCACATCATATGAAAATCTTAGCCACCTGGATGTCACTGAGAAGTTGCACCCGGCCAAGAGCACAAAGTGCTTAAAGAGTGTCTGCAAGGCATTGCGTTTGCTGGCAAGTCTGCCACCATGCAGCTATAGCTGCTATAATACGACTCATTTTTCACCTCATTGTCATGACATTCTCTTCCACCTCTTTGCAGTTAACTACATCCCAGATCACAACCTGATACAGAGAAGGTAGCTGATAATTCTAAACATAAATACTTTGTAATCACAGTCGGGATAGAGATCACGCCGGCCCGCCAATAGCGAAAATCTGCGTATAAATGACGGCGATTGAAATGCATTGGAGGAAAATGATCACTTTATTTTGTTTTAACCCAAAAGCTGATAAATATTCAATCAATGTTTTCAATGAAAAATGGGGAGTAATGGAGGAGGGGGGTTGAAATATTTTTAAAATGCAAAAAAAAATCCCCATTCAAAACCGCAGGTGCCGAACCGCGAGTATGCAGGGGGGTCTCCTGTACTTTAATGCAGAATATTTCTAAAATCAACCATTCCTGCCAGATCGCCTTTATGCTATTTTTCTCTCTTTACCGTGGTGTGGTTGATGAGGAATGAACAAGCCTTTGACAAATCACAGCACAATGCCACCTGGGAAGGGACGCGAAGAGGTAGTCAATCGGATGCTATTCACTTGGCCCGGTATGCTGCTCCAAATATTGGTGATGAGGTGGGTGTAGCGGACCTTGGAAGGGCTATCAGGATATGCTGAAATGAGTGATGACACTGGAGCTGCTGGAAGGAGATGATTGTGTGTGTGTGTGTGTGTGTGTGTGTGTGTGTGTGTGGCAGCAGCAGCAGAGCAATAGTGGCGGAGTTGTGGGAAGGGGAAGGCAGGACGAGGGTAAACCGAGTTGAGGCGGTGGTCACGTAATAGACGGGTTCAGGCAAAGTTGAAGCTGCTGCCTCACTGGGCTGCATCTGGTAACATTTACGTCGACTGCTGCCCTGCAAATGGTGTGTGTGTGTGTGTGTGTGCGCGCAGAACAGTTAAAAGGCATAAAACTAAGTCTGGATTTTTTATTACAATGGAAAATAAGTAAAAACAAAGAGCACCCTTTCTTCAAGCCACACCTCCCTGTGAGGAACCCATTTAACAATCATCTATTAACCGAAAGCAAGGAAAGACATGAAACTACAGCCCTTTTCAAGTGTCTTTGAGGAAAATGCAAACAGGACAGATTGAGCTTTGGAAGTCCAAGTTTTTTAAAAGACCTTTTCTGACCAGCACCTCAGTTCACTGGGGAAATTGTACAATACATGGGGAAAAAATTGCAATCCAATCATCCAACAGTCTCCTTAGTAGGTGACTCTTCAACATAGATGCATGAACAAAAAAACAGTTGAAATTCTGAATGAAAATGCAATTTCGTCACTGAAGGAAGATTAACATGTATGACGACCATACCATTAATTTACGATGTGATTAAGCTTGGGCTGGGGAAAAAAAAGCTGGCTAACAAAAACTAGTCGACATTTCGTCCTCAAAACTATAATTAATTTTAAAACCATATTTGCGGCAAGCGAAGCCAATGTTTGGACACTTGGTGTTTCTCCACAGATTCTGCAGACGCACTTGTCCGGCGACAAATGTCCACAAAGATCTGTGGTTTGGGGGAACTGAAAAAGGACACAAGTAAAGTGTTAAGCTAACTCAGCTGTAAATTGCTTCTTTTAATTGACGTTACACCGAGCAAGCATCATCTTGGCCCCGGTACGTCCCATCATACTTTACAGGGTTACAAGCGTCTTCCACTGAATTTTTGTAACCGCTTGGTGCGTGGTAAACCCTATCCAGCCAACTAAGCTGAGCATAGCCTGCTGCCTGCGACTCACTGATCAAGTGCGAGTGTGAAGTGACATGACGAGCGTGACAGTCGTGGCTGAATCTTTTATTGTGTGTGTGTGTGTGTGGGGGGGGGGGGGTTTAATACGTTCTCAAGTCCACTGCTGGCCATCGGAGGAGCTTAAAGGCACTTTACCTGGTGCAAAAGAGAGAGAGACAGAGAGAGAGAGCAACCCCAGATGTTGTCTTAAATGAAAATGAATTCAAAAATAGTTTTTATTTATAAGACAAAAAAAAATCTGATGGAGCTGGCTTGAATAAAAAAGACCAATGTGTGTTGGAGAATGAGAAGCAAATCCAAACCAGGGTCTTTCTCCAACTGACCAGCTAAATATTTTAGCAGAGCCTCCACAGCACACGTGCAGGGGTCCTTCAATGCTTGTTGCTTTATTAGCAAAAATAACGGTGTGTGTGTGTGTGTGTGTGTGTTCACGAACAGCATGTCAACAAAGCGCTTTCGTTCCATTGGTCAATTTGAAGTAATTTTATCTTGGCCTGCCTCTTCTCTTCGAGCAAGCATCCGACAGTGTGTGTGCTGCATGATGCTCAGTTCAGCGCTGGATGAACGACCTTGAGCAGGCGCGAAGGGTTGTGTTGCTGTGGCAACCAAGCCTCGCGCAACCAGTAACAGCTGGATGCTACAGCACGGCGTGAATTTTTGTGGGTGTCGCCGCTTTATTACAGCCACTCTTCCCCTCTCATTTACCCCCTCCTCCTCTACCTCCTCATCTCCCAGTCTCTCATTCGTCATCTCGCTTACATGCAAACAGACCACGACATGATCACATACACAAAGGAAAGCCTCCTTCCCCAATAACAATAACACCAACTTAGCTTGAGTACGCCACTTCAGAAATCAAATCAAGTCCTTTGTGTATATGTGGAAAGACAGAGCAGCCTTGAGAAGCACTAAACAACAGGAATCCAGAGCCACAGGCGACGAACAAAATGGCACGCAGGAAAGGCATCGAGATGGCCACTTGACATTCCTCTCACAGGCAAAAATGAAATGAGTGGAGGGGAGAGAAGGGCTGTGCCGAATCATTCCAGCCAGAGAAAGGAAAAGTGAAACACCAAGACTGTGCTGTCAGTTGTTGCCCTAGCTTTGTACCCACGCACATCTCTTTCCTCATCGGCTTGCATGTCAGATGTGCAAATTTTCATGAATGAGATTATTTTCCTGACCGCAAGCTATCTATGATTTTAAAAATGCGACAACAGTAATAAAGTGCAGCTTTACGACTCTCTTCGTTTGAAATCATTCAGACAGTAATTGTGATGTATCAATTGCTGTCCTCAAATTCCAAGTTTGAGAAGCTTTGGGATTTTCAAGTTTTTAACATACCACTGCCCACGCAAATGCAAAATCTTTTAATTAAAAAGTCTTATAATTCATACGGAAACTTTCTTTTTCTTACATTTTCCAAGTTGGGGTGAAGCTTGGCAGTGACTATGCCTGACCCATTCAATATTGATACCACAACACCAGTGTGCTCGAAAAACACACTGGCTGCTGTCTATTCAGACAAAACAAAATATTGTCTGACCCCACCTTTGCAAGTGAATAGTAAAAAGAAAGAAAGACGGATAGAAAGAAAAAAAGAAAGAAACAAGAGAGACAGACAGACAGACATACAGACAGACAAATTATTTTCCATTTCAGTTATCTGGCCTGTGGTTTACATTTATTTTATTTTCCAATCCAACCATGTAAATGATTGATCATCAAAATTAATAAAATAGCTGAATTTGGATATTTCCTGTTCAAATACAATTCTAAAAAGAGACAGCAGCAATAAATAAAAGAAACAATAACAAACTTGACCTTGTACAAGTTTGTGTCAAATAGGGGGTCGGGATGCTGGGGAGGCTGAGGCGCATGTGACCCCAAGGAATGGTGGCTGGATAATGAATGGCTGACAAAATTGTCATTAGTCAAAAGAGTAATGAAAATGTATACATTTATTTATTCTAAAGCATACTCGACTACGCACGGACAGCCCATTTGAACACATGCACTTTTAGGCCATTCATCAGTCCTTCAATCTCCTATGATCCAATATGTTTTAATTGCACACAAGCAATGATTTAATTAACAATGTTGACAAAATAACCCAAATTGCCTTCAAGAGGGTTTCAGCCTCGATTTTGTCAATGAGTTTTTACTGCCACCTTTGGCTCACCGTGAGGGGCTGAGGAAATGATCCTTCTAGTTTTGGACACATAAATAATTTAAAATTGAGTTTTTTTGCAGTTTGACAACAACACTTATTGAGTTGTCCTTTTTAAGTGTTGGTTTGTTTTGTTAAAATGGCAACAAGGTATTTTATGGAAAAATTGCTTGTGTTATGACTATTTTAAATACGCGTGCTGGCATGAAATTAGGCTGAGAGGCATCGACCACCAGACAGCATCAGGACAAAAATGAGTGTGCTTCAGGAAAAAAAAGACCCCTCCTCCACAGAGCCGAATCAATGTGAACCAGTGAAGATTAATTCCTGTTTAACACATCCTGACACATGGAGAAGGGGCCTCAATAACAACAGGACAACAGTTCAGTTGACGCATTGTGGCTTGGTGGCACAGGGGATAGCGGTCAAAACACCCCGGAAAGACGAGCGAGAATGGAGTAAAGCGTGTCGAGTCAGAAAGCGATTCCGCAGCAGAGAATAGTGCACAATCGACCAGGAGAAAACAAAACAATGGAAGAATTCCAGGTAGAATTCCAGCAAGAGGCTCCACCTGTGCCCCTCCTCCATTGGATAGCCACATCCTCCTCATTCTCACAAGCTTCCCAGGCTGGTGATGGGTGAGGTCCAGGCTCCTCAGCCCTGCCCCCAGCGCCTGACCCACTCACGAACATCCCCCGCTAACCTCTGTCCCCATTCCCCACCCCCTCCCCCCACTTCAGCAAATATTGTGCATCACTGTCACCCTCCTCCTCATCTCACCATCCGCTTATAGCCAAGACCAGCCAAGACCTGGGCCACAGCACAGGCACAACTGTGAATCCGTTAAAAGAGGGGCGCTGTGGCAGATGCTGGTGATCGACTGCGCTGCCATGCTGCTTCACATGGGAAGCAGGCAGCCATGCCAGACGATGTGCAGTCCTACTGTACGGTGTTCACGTGGTTTCCAATTATTGAGGCCACTGCACGATTGATTAGTCCCTAATTAAATGAGTCTGTCCATTTTCAAAGCTCATCTTGAAAGGCATTTTTATTGTTTAGCTTTCGACTCAGCAGGCGACTTGGCATTGTTCGAGTGTTTTATTGTAAATACTGTCTTTATTTTTATGTCTGATTTTTACTTTACGTACAGCTTTTTGTATGCAGCTATGGTTGTTTTTAAAGTGCTCTGTAATCATGAGGCGGACGTATTAACCAGTCTACACCGTGCCGCATGTTGTCAAGGTTAAAATGAAAAGCATCGGAAAGGCAAATATTATATAATTCAAGTAATTATTGTTCTCATTCAGAAGTGAAGCTTTAGCTATAGGCTTCTTCCTACTTCTTTTTGAACAGTGAAGTGTATATTTTAATTATATATTTTTTTCAATCATGCACAAATAAGGATTAATTCATTTATTCAATGAATTAAATTCTGTTTATACAATGTAAATACAGACTGACTTGCAATCAGTCCAGGGTGAGCTCACCTCTTGCCCACTGTCAGCTAGGATAGGCTCCACCCACCGCAACCATTAATAGGATAAATATTATATATATACAGTATATATATATATATATAGAGAGAGAGAGAGAGAGAGAGAGAGAGAGAGAGAGAGAGAGAGAGCGAGAGAGTAAATGACAGATGGATGGATGGATTTATATGAGCAGAAATAAAGTTTCCTTCCGAATGAAGGCTCAATCTTTCTGGATCTTAAACATCAAAGTCTGCCACACAACTCCACAGGTACACTAAATAATCCTGTTTTTCCCAGATAAAATGATCAATAAATACTGGATGTATACTGAAGTCAGTGCATATCATACAAGTGTTGTGTGCTTCTCTTCTGTTCCAACTTCCTGCTTGTAGCTATTTAACTGCAAAGTAGAAATTAAACCAAGACTGTCAATGAATGAAAACAACAACACAGAGATGTATTAACAGATGTATTAAAAACACTAATTCAAGCAATTAAGCTGTCCACGTGTACAGTCAACCACGACATGCATCAAGTTTACTCCCTTTTGGCTGACGCAGAATGTGGGGAGCAGACAGTACAGATGAGCTCATTTGGGACGAGGCTTTACGTGCACATCCACACATTATGACTGCCAGAGTATCAAACAAGGGACCTCCGGCGTTACAGGGTGTCGGTGCATGGCCGCTCTGCTGCCCCCTGCAGATATGCACTGGGGGGAGCGTTCCGGATGATAGAGCAAATGACATACTGTACAGCAGACACTACAGGGATAAAGAGAAAAAACGAGCACGTACACTCTTTCACCTCTGATACTTTCTTGCGAAGCATTCTCGCTGTAATGCACAAACATGTACTTTAAATACTTTTTCATCGCTCGGTACGGCGAAGGGATTCCGGCTCTTGCAGACAGACAGCATCTTTCCACAAATCGCATGCTTGCACCAGCAAAACCCAGGCTCACGGCTCTCTCAAAGCAATGCGCGCAGTTCACGATATGCGCGATCGTGGAGCAGCGAACCTTAAACTCCCTTACCGTCGCTACCGTGCCGTGGACAGCCTGTCTTGCAAGCTGCCAGCCAACCGTCGCTGTCAAACGCCGCGACCAAGCGTTCACCTCTCGCCTCACGCTGGTCGCGTGCGAGTTTGGTTTTTAAAACATAAACTTCCAGACACGTTAAGCGGAAACACTTGCCACCAGCGGCGTGTGTGTGTAAACTCGGCAGCCCGTGTGAAGTTCGCATGATGAAATAAAGATGCAAAAGGATACATCTTTAATCATTTTGCAACGTTGGAAATGAAATGTTTAGTGTCATTTCGAAGAGCGTACAGTGTGCCCTCCGCACCGCACCGATACCGATTTGCGTGCACTGCCGCAGGTTAACACAAGTAAGCATTTCCGTCCTCTATCAATCTCACCGCAAACCAAATGCAAAGTCTAGTCAAATTCGTGTATGAATGTCCAAAAGCATGCGTGAAGGCCTTACCTTAAAAACGTATCTGTCTACCGGATCGATAATTTCGTCTTTACACCATTAACTCTCCGCCATCTTCGACACTGTTTGTTTAAATGAGAAACACTCCCGGAGCCAAACGAAGCCAGTTCTGTAAGTTGAGGCGTCGCAGGCGGTTGTGGGTAATGAAGTTTATCCGTTGAAAACATTTCGGCTCTCGCCTTGCTGTTTATCCCGGAAATGGACTACAAGCAGACGACACCACCACGACGGAGAGAGCAGGGGATGTGAGGGTCTCACGGGGGCGTTCGCTGTCTGTCTCGCCGCTTGCAGACTGGTGTCAGCGACTTCAGCAGGTCGGCCAAAGGTGACAAGGTGTGAACCTTCACTTGACCCCCAGACAACTGTCAAAATGCCTGACTTGGTTCGAGAAACTGTTTTGTTTTTACTGACGACCACCGACAATATGAGACTGACACATATTGGACCTAACAACATTTTACAACAGTCAAATTGACAATCATAAAGATTTGGGTGAAAAAATGTCACAGCATTGGATGTTAAAATTTAGTTCAGTCACTACAGCAATGCTATAAAAAAAATAATAATAATAAGGAAAAAAAATGCACCGGATGGAACCATAAGATTGTTGTTTATATTTGGACAAAATACGCGCATATGTGAAAAATGCAACTTCTGAATATATTTATTCATTCATTTTCCGAACCGCTTTATCCTCACTAGGGTCGCTGGAGCCTATCCCAGTTGTCTTCGGACAGTAGGCGGGGGACACCCTGAATCGGTTGCCAGCCAATTGCAGGGCACACAGAGACGAACAACCATCCATGCCCACACTCACACCTAGGGACAATTTAGAGTGTTCAATCAGCCTCCCATGCATGTTTTTGGAATGTGGGAGGAAACCAGAGTACCCGGAGAAAACCCAAGCAGGCCCGGGGAGAACATGCAAACTCCACACAGGGAGGCCGCAGCTGGAATGAGAATTGAACCCGGTACTTCTGCACTGTGAAGTCGACATGCTAACCACTGGACTACCGGGCCGCCTTGAATATATTTAATATTTATGAATACATTTTTCAATGCATGTATAAATGATCCACTTTGAAGCAAGGAACAAAATAAGCACATGTGATTTTTTTTCCAGTGCAAAGGGCTCTCTTGTCATCAAAATTACCATTCAAGGACAGCACAAAACAGATGAAAAAAACCCCAACAACATTCAGTGCACTCTTTTTGTACATTTTTTTCACACAAAATCAACTCACTCAAAATGTTAACTTTATTTCGTTACTATGTTTGTCTTGCATAGCATTCCAAATCTGCAAACAAACAAACTACTCCTCACGTTGCAGTATTGGGCAGTCTATAAGTCTCAGTGGTAAGCACAACTCAGACATGTCAGACAGTGGTGATCGGTGGTATTACAACTTAAAAATACAGTCAACCACTGCCTATTGGCAGTAAGGCACCCACGGGTTTGCTTAATATTCATGTTTTTTTCAATATTTTGAAAAAAAATTCCCTAATTTTTTAGTTGAAAACGTATTTTCATCCGTATTTTTGAAGGGGGTTTTTTGGGGGGGGCTTGTAAAAAAATAACATAAAGTTCAAAAACATTTGTTTTTAGGAAGAACATTATTTTTTTAAATTAATCGACGCCACTCAGTGTGTGTTAGTGTCGCCAGTTGCCCACCCTTTTTTTTTAGATTGACTGCATTAAAGAGGTGGGTGATGTTTATACTTTTGTTTATTTCCTGCACTGTTTCTCAAACTTACTGGGCCAATGCCCTTATTTTACATTATAAATCTCATGGCATACCACCAAACAAAAGTGTCATATATGAAAACTGAAATAATAATAATGGACTCGTCTCAATTTATTCACAATATATTTACTCAGGTGAAATTTGGAGCTGTTTGTTTAACATATACTCACATGGAGCCATGACTTATTTTGTTGTATGACTGGCAACAGTTTTATATACAGCAGTGCTTCTCAATTGCTCCCCACCAGCTCCTGCAGGATGAAAAGAGCATTTCGCCCACTCGCCAAATTTTCACCATGACTATAAATAGTATATTTTGTCTATAATATTGTTTTGGTCAAGTAGTGTGTGATGGTAGTGGACCCATTTCGCAAAAGATCTGCGATCCCTAGGCTCAAAGGTGCGGATCAAACCGTCGCCAATTCCTAGTGGATCGCAGTGAAGTCCGTAAGGGAGCCTCCACGCCGAATTGACGGGACTTTCCATCACTGGAGAGTTGGTGCGAAGTGGTAATGACCTTCGGGTCAGCAAAATCCCGCGGGACCGTGTCCGGCGGTATACAAATCCACCACAGTCCTGGCGTTAAGCGCCTAGCAAGGTGTCGGACCGGATCCCCAAGCCGACCATCCCCATGGGTTATGAAGGAATGCCCACCCTTCAAAATAAAACACGGGGCCCGGCGCATCCACGGTCCAACCTCGGGTGCTGCAGACCCCCTGGACCACCACCGTCGGCCACCGCGCTGCCGTGGACCCTGGCCACGGGGTCGAAGTGCGGGGGCGGGGTTGCGACCCGTCCCCCTCCCTCACGCTACATAGCCCCCAGGATGGCGATTCTCCCCCCCCTCTTCCCCTCCCCTCTGCCCCATCAACCCGTTTCCCCCCTCTCCCGATCCCCCAAACTCAAGAAGTCCGGCGGCGATGGCGCGGGGTGTCGGGGACAGGCTCAGATGAGGGCCCACGTCCCTAGCTCCACAACCACACGTCGGCGGCCGTGGCACGATGGTCGCTCCCCTTGCGAACTGGTGATGGTGCAGGGGAGAGGCAGCGACCACGGTGGCGGAGCAGGACTCTCTAGTCGCAGCGCTGCTCCCCTCAATCCGAGGAAGGGCCAATAAAAGGCGGCCTAAACACGCCCATCACCGCCATCGATCGGCTGGAGACCCGCCTCCGGCAGATTCATCCTTTATGCGGGCGAAACAAATACAAATATAAAAACCGGACTGCTTTCCTGGAAATCGGCGCTTGGAATGTACGAACCCTGATGGACAATGCAAGAGCAAAGAGACCGGAGCGCAGGACTGCCCTCATCGCCCTTGAGATTCAGAAGCTCGGCCTGGACATTGTGGCCCTCTCCGAGACCCGTCTCCCTGGTGCCGGGCAGCTCGAGGAGCCTCGGCACGGGTACACCTTCTTCTGGAGCGGACGAGCTGTGGAGGAGAGAAGAATTCACGGTGTAGGGTTCTGCGTTAAGTCACGTCTGGTTAGGGATCACAACATCATCCCCGTAAGAACTTCTGAGAGACTCATGTCCATCACCCTACCTCTGTGTCAATCCCAATCCCTTGTCATCATCAGCGCCTACGCACCTACCCTGGACGCCTCGGAGGAGGCGAAGGAGTCCTTCTATGCCGCGCTGCGTGGCCTGATCCTCCGCGTCAACCCCCGGGATAAGCTCTTGGTTCTGGGGGATTTCAATGCGCGGGTGGGCCGGGACCATCAGCTTTGGGGAGGGACTCTGGGGAAGGAAGGCGTTGGCAACTGCAACGAAAATGGAGAACTACTCCTTGGTCTCTGCGCAGAGACGGAGATGGTAATAACCAACACACTGTTTCGGATGGCCAACAAGCACAAGACCACCTGGCAACATCCAAGATCCGGCCACTGGCACCTGATCGATTACGTCCTTACCCGAATCTGCGACCGATCCGACGTCATGGTCACGAGGGCCATCCGCTCCATGGATGACGGATGGTCCGATCACAGGCTGGTAGCCTCAAGACTTAGGCTGAAGATCGCGCCTGCGAAAAGAAGGAAGAAGATCCCCAAGAGGATACGTTTCAATGTTGGGCTGCTGAGGAATCCCCAAGTCCTCGAACAGTACCAGACGTCCCTCGCGGACAAACTGGACACTCAACCTCGGACCCTTCCTGCCACTGTCCACTCAGACTGGGAGCACTTGAAAACTGCGCTCACCAAATCCGCGGAAGAGGTCCTCGGTGTCCAGAAGAGGAGAAATCCCGACTGGTTTGCCGAAAACCTGGAAGAAATTGAGCCACTGATTTCAAGAAAGAGAGAGGCTCGCATTGCATGGCAGAACTGCGTTTCCTCCAAGAGACTTGAAGAAGCCTACCGGACAGCCAAAAGTGAAGCACAGAGAGAGATCCGGAGGATCCAAAATCAATGGTGGGTCAACTTTGCCCACCAAATGCAGAGTTCCGCTGATCGTCACGATACCAGATCCTTCTTCGAAGCAACGAGGAAGATCATCGGTCCGGCTCACAGTCCTCCAATGGCTGTGAAGGCAAAGGACGGCACCATCCTGCAGGAAAAGGAGGATACTCACCAGCGATGGAAGGAGCATTTCATGGAGCTCCTGAACCGTCCGACATGCGCAATAGACGGCTTCCTCGATCCTGTCCCCCAGCTCCCCGTGCAACACTGGATGACGGAGCTGCCGACTCTCCGGGAGATCTCCGGAGCCCTGAGGAGGATGAAGAAGAACAAAGCTGCTGGAGTCGACGACATCCCCGTAGAACTTTTACAAGCTGGGGGTGCACATCTCCTCACCCGCCTCCACACCTTCATCCTTCAATGCTGGATCGAGGAGACGGTGCCTAGGGAACTGAAGGACTCCGTCATCGTCACGATATTCAAGAAGGGCGACAAACTCGACTGTGGAAACTATCGTGGAATTTCGCTGCTGTCAACTGCTGGAAAACTCATCTGTCGTATACTGGCCGACCGACTCACCTGTCTCGCTGAGCGGGTTCTTCCGGAGTCCCAGGCGGGCTTCCGTCCAGGAAGGGGAACCGCGGACATGGTGTTCTGCGCCAGACAGCTCCTGGAGAAGTGCCGGGAGCAGCGGAGGGAGTTCCACGCCATCTTTTATGATCTGGCCAAAGCGTTTGATTCTGTGCCCCGAGCAGCACTCTGGAAAGTGCTGGAACGTCAAGGCTGCCCCCCCAAATTCATATCCCTCATCCGGATGTTTCACGACGGCATGAAGGGTTGCGTCCTGACTCAGGGCGAAATGACTCCCCCATTCCCGGTTCGGACCGGAGTCAAACAGGGCTGCACGGTGGTGCCGACGTTGTTCTGCCTCTACATCGCCGCGCTCATCCACCACGTCACCCCTGTCCAGGAGCACGGAATAACTCTACACTACCAAACTGAAGGGTCGCTCTTCAAACTCAGCCGTTTGAGGAGCAGGCGGGGGACCATGGTCACGACCGTCAGCGAACTCCAGTACGCTGATGACAATGCTGCGGTCTCCAACTCCTCCGGGGGCCTCCAGCTCATCGCGGACGGCTTCGCCGCGGCGTACAGGACCTTTGGCCTCTCCGTCAACACCAAAAAGACAAAGACCCTCCACCTGAACCATCGTCCACCCCAAATCTCCATAGACGACGAACCCATCGAGCAGGTCTCGGCGTTCCCTTACCTGGGCAGCATTATCCAGGAGGACGCCGGCCTCACGGAGGACCTCACTTACCGTATCCAGGCAGCCCACACAGCCTTTGGACGCCTCGGTCGTCGGGTCTTCAGGAATCACGCCATTTCCACCAACACGAAGATCATGGTGTATAAGTCTGTCGTCCTCCCGACCCTTCTCTATGGCGCCGAATGTTGGACCCTCTATCGGAGCAGCATCAAGAGGCTCGAGAGGTTCCACCAAGGACGACTCCGATCTCTCCTCAACGTTTCCTGGGAGGAGAGAGTGACTAATAATGAGATCCTCACCCGGGCTGGCCTCACGAGTATCGAGGCCATGATCACCCTGGCCCAACTGCGGTGGGCCGGCCACGTGCAGCGGATGAGCGACGACCGTCTCCCGAAGCAGCTCTTCTACGCGGAGTTGCTGGAGGGCACCCGTCCCCGCGGTGGCCCGAAAAGACGATTCAAAGACCAGCTAAAGGGTCATCTTCAGCGGTGCCGGATTCCCCCGGCACAGTGGGCTGACCTGGCCGCGGATCGGGCGGCCTGGCGTGGGGCTGTGCGGGGCGGGGTCCAGGTCCTCGAGACTCGACGCGTCGCTGCGGAGGAGGACCGGCGAGCGCGGAGGAAGGAGAGGGCCCGGCAACTGCCCGGCCCCCCAACCCACTTCTGTCAATCCTGCGGGCGGGGCTTTCGGGGAAGACTGGGCCTCTACAGTCATCGGAGACACAAGCACCAGGAGCCGTCGCCTTGTCCTGGGGGCCGCATTCCTCGATAACGAGGGCCTTCACCGACCGGTAGTGGACCCAAAAAGCAGGGAGGCAGGAGACGCAAAATGTGCTGAACATAATGTAGAAACAAAAACACTCACGGGGTCACACTGGAAAAAAACTGAATGAGGAACATAAACAAAGTCCTGAAAACCTGAATAAACCAAAGTAACAAACAAACAAAAGCCCATGACAGAACCACAAACAATCCGATCCCGAGTGGTCGGCGTGGCAGTCCTTTTAACAAAACAGAGCGAATGACATGACCAACAAGTGCGACACTGGAGGAGAAGCCTTCCAATGACATTGGTTGGTTCCAAACGGTAGCAAAACATTTTATCCTTATTAGCAGACAATAAGAATGCCGCTGCCACCTACTGAAGTGAATGTTCAATTACACTTTATTCTAGTATGGCAAAAAAAAAACAACCACAATAAACCTGTTCCCTGAGGTCACACGTGCAGCCCCTATGGGGGCCCACCCCACTATTAGAGAATGGCTGAAATAAAGGTTACTTGTACCTTCTTTCATCTGATGGCACTATACATAGCTAGCATCGATAGATGAATAGCTGTAGCTGAATAGCTATAGATATAGCTGTAATTTACAAATAATAGTTTTCAGACAAATAGTAGCTCATGGCACCCCTGATAATCTCCCACGGCACGCTTTTTGGGAAATTCTGATTCACTGTATCGCCATAAACAACAGCATGTTTCTGAAACAGTGGCAAACTGAATACGTCATAAAATGGAAAGATATTAATGTTACTCATCAGCATTATGCCTGATAACATCTTTTTACTGAATGAATTTTAACTCAATTAATTTGTGTCAAAAGCCTTGTTTTGTAAATACAGTAACGTTGACAAATGAATATAGTTTCATATGTGAAACGATCAGACTTTGTATGCTACTGACCTATATGTCATGTTTCATATTTATTTATTGCGTGGTACACAAAGATTTGTTTTTTAATTGGAACTCTTTGTATAGAAATGTTACCGTCATTCAACAACTCTCCGCTGTTTTCGCCGGGGCCGGCCTCCTGTGAACTTGCTTTGTGTGTTTGACTGGAGGGACTGTCGCTCCTCCAGGTCAACCATCTCTTAAAGATGAGACCCATATGCAGGCTCCATATGCGAGCTGGCGGGTCCAGCATGGAGCACTGACGTCTTTGCCAGGTGGCCTATGAATTGGGACGCGTCGGCACAGCGGTCCAAACGCTGCCAAGATACACTAAGCAAGGGACAGAAAGCAGCAGAAACCATCACCATGGTGATACCAGACAGACGAGAGTGCAGATAGCTGGATAGACGCACACACAGACACACACAGTCAATATATCCTGTTGTGACAGTGACAGTGTGAAGGCAAGAGAATGAGAAGTGAAGAGAAGGGTGAGAGAGAATCGCGACAAGATGATGAGATAGTGGCATTTAGTTTGGAGTAAGGACCAGATCACAGATAATGATAAATACCACCTATTTCCTGGGTAGGTGGGAACATCAATAAGTGGGCAAAAAAGGCAAAGAACAAAAAGAAAAGCATAGAGGCTTTGTAATAAAAGTAGTGCAACAGAGGTAGAACTGTGCTGAAGTGTCTCAGAAAGTTAGCGATGAAGAAAATGTAGGACCTCAGAAAGTAAGGAAATATTGAAATGGGGGTTGTGGTGGAGGTTTAAAGTAATTAGCCTTGTGGGTCAGGCTTAATTCATCAGGCAAAATGAAAGGGTCTGCCAGGAAGAATAAAAAGAGATTAGTGCATAACTCAATGAGGGATTCAGAAATGTGACTGTTCTTGGAAAGTACATTTACACAAGAAAGCTTTTTAGAGTTTAATACTAGCAGTTTGAAAAGGTGCTTTAAAGCGAACCTCCAGTGGCCCATTTTGAGGTCTTGATGGGGAAAGGAAGTAATACTTTTTTGTGTCTAGTCTTGAATTTGCCCCAAAAAACCCTCTGGTTCATTTTAATGCATGGCACCATGTTAGGAAGGGATGTGTTAACATGTTTGGAAGTTATTAACTGGGGCGATGCACCACTTGAGTGATACGATGGCTTACCTATAGATGAAAATCTGTCTCTTCTCATTTTCTCAAGCCGTCATAGAAAAGCCCCCCCCCCCCCCAAAACAAAACAAAACTAAAACTAAAAACAAAACAAGTCCACTACCTGGCAGGCCATGAGCAAGCACCTCAGTGTCACACGCTTCCTCATCTGACAGCGAGACATCCTGGGATCTACCCGGCCGGTTAAATGGCCATGAACGTGGCATCCAGATATCTATTTGTGAATTTTTTTTTATTCATTTAAACGCAAAGGATGCAACCTCATTCTCATCACAGGCAGGTTTTCGCCTTCACAGGCCCTGGCTGATTATTTAGCTGCAGCGCTGGCCTTGTCTGACACAGAGTCAGCAAACCATGCGGTGTCAGTGAGATTCGTCAGAATCTGAGCAAGAAAATGTCACGCTGAATTGGAGACACGGCTGGGCCAAGATGTCTTTCACTGCCGCTACGTCATGGCTCCGCCTCTTGCAGGCAATTATGGCACATACTACACATCATGTTGGTGGCCTCGGAAATGGTGAGTGAAGAATTAAATTGGCCATTGACGGTGTAGTGGTAGGGCGGCACGGTGTTCTACTGATTAGCAGGTCCGCCTCACGATCCAGAGGTCCATGGTTCGATTCTGGGTTCTGGCCTTCCTATGTGGAGTTTACATGTTCTGCCCTTTTCTCCAGGCACTCTGGTTTCCTCTCACATTCCAAGAAGATGCATGGTAGGTTAATTGATCATTCTAGATTGTCCTTAAGTGTGATTGTGTATGCCCTGCGATTGGCTGACAACCAGTTCAGGGTGTACCCCGCCTACTGCCTAAGGTCAGCTGGGATAGGCTCCACACCTGCAACCCTTGTGAGGATAAAGCTGTTCAGATAGTAGTTGGATGGATGGTGGAGTGGTTCACTCACCTGACCTCTGTGCAGGCAGTGTGGGGGTTTCTCCCCAATCTACAGTGGTGTAAACTGAGAATGGTTGTGTGTCTCTCTATGTGCCATATAATTCATTTGACACAAATAGCAGACCACAATGCCATTCACGTAAAGTCAACAAAGATGGGTTCCTGCTCCCATTCCACTGGACAAGAATGATCTTTTTGAATGCCTTCATGATTAGACTGTAGCTAAGGAAGAACCCTGTTCATTTTGAATGTTACCAGACCAAACATGGTCGACTTTTGAGGAATAACTTCTCTTCATGAAAGGAATGGTAGCAGTTGTGTGTGTGTGTGTGTGTGTGTGTGTGTGTGTGTGTGTGTGTGTGTATATATATATATATATATATATATATATATATATATATAGATAGATAGAGAGAGAGAGCGAAGAGCGAAGATCTATAAGATATATAGAAGATATATAAGATAAGAAGATATATAAGAGCAAAGATCCTGTGGGACTTCCAGATCCAGACTGACAAGATGGTGATGGCGAACCAACCAGATATCGTGATCATAGATAAAGGGCAGAGGAAAGCCGTTGTAGTGGATGTAGCGGTCCCAAGTGATCAGAAAGACACATCAGAAAGAAGGAACACGAGAAACTCGAGAAATACCAAGGGCTCAGAGAGGAGCTGGAGAGAGCCTGGAAGGTAAAGGTGACACCGCCTGTGGTGGTCGGAGCACTCGGGGCAGTAACCCCCAAACTAGATGAATGGTTGCAACAGATCCCGGGAACAACATCGGACATCTCAGTCCAGAAATGTGCAGTGCTGGGAACAGCAAGGATACTGCGCAGAACCCTCAAGCTTCCTGGCCTCTGGTAGAGGACCCGAGCTGAACGAGGGACGGACACCACCCGAGGGGGGGTGAGACGAGGAATTCTTTCTTTACACACACACACACACACACACACACAAACACACGGTATACACTGTACTTTTGAGGATTAATTTCTCTTCATGAAAGGAATAGTAGCAGTTGTGCTCGAGTTTAAAATCATATTTAGTTTTCAAGAATTTGCAAAATTCAACAGTTATTACTGTTTCAATTATTGGCAGGCTGGCTTCAGGTTTTTATTCATGCTTTATTAACCAATTTGGCATTCATTGTTAAGAGTCACCCAGTGAGGATTTAGGGGATTGTAGAGTGAGGTGTGGGAGGGTGAGACGAAGAAGCTGCTTAAAATTCTTACCAGGTAGAGATGAGATTTCAGGAGGATAGTGGAACAGCTAATGCACTAACATGAAAACACACACACATACATTTCAGTTTCACCATTGGCAGCACCTCAATTTGGACACCATCAGTGAGGTGGAATTTAAAAGGCAGCTGCACTGGTAAATATATAACATGGGTAAGATTCAAACAGATACATCGATTCTTTTGGGGGACGGGTCTTTATTTATACAAATGCATTCATTAAAATGATATTGAACAATAATGTCCTTAACAGATTAATATCATAATGGATGGCATAAAACATGCATCAAGAGCAAAAGAGCCTATTGGAATGCAGTTTGCACTCAAATGAGTAACCACTCCCTGGTCCCTAGTGATGCTCTTAGTTGTCATGGTAACAAAAGCTCTTTGTTTTTGTTTGTCTAATTTGTACTCCATGTACAGTGATGGTTGTTTTTAAACCGCCCTTTAAGTAAAGGTGAGTTGAGAGCTGTCCAAACGTACCTCAGTCATTTCAACCAGCGAAATAAAATTGGATGATACAGTCAAACCTCTTTTCAACATACCCCGTTTACGTTTCCACTCCTGTAACATTCACAAATCAAAGTCACAATTTCACGTAATTCATTTTCCATTTGCCGATTTTGCTTACAACTAACACCTTTATAATGTAAACTTCATTAGAACGACCAGACTTTTCCCACAAAATAGTGAAAAGGCCTTTGTTAGAATGAACCGTGGGAAGCTAACTGCCAGGGCGACCTTGCTTATGAACAAAATGTACAGTGCGCGATTCCCCATTGTTTAGCAACGCTATTGATTGACTCGTATATAGTTGTACTTCCAGAGGCACCACGTGGTCCTGAGCACATGGTCTGAAAACATGTCAGGTAAACGGAAGCAAATATCGCTGTCTGTGAAGGCTAATATTGTCTCTCACTTTCGAAAGTAAGTCTCCCAGACGAAGCTCAGCTGAAATTATGAATTGGCTAAATCGACCATTTCAACAATCATCCTGAATGGCAACAAATCAATGAACTGAACTGAGAAGGCACTTTTTATTTGTTAACTAAATGCTTTCAGAAATTGAAGAAGCATGCCAAATTTATTCTGCTTATCATTTATTCCCGCCATAAGGTCATTCAATGTAAATAGTTGCGATATAATTTCTATTGTTGCAGCCAAACAGGCATGCAAACATATACATTCATACTACTCTTTTTTTTCCAACCATCTTTAAGGGCATCTGTCTCTTTGGACAAATAGTGATTAGGAATTATGCACTTTTCCACTTTTCTTTCTTTCAGTTCTAAACCAGACCATATCAGTCTGATCGGCTTGTTTGCCTGTTTTTCCTCCCCTTGCTTCATTGAGTCATGTCCCCTTAACTCCCGTCTCCTTTCTATTCCCAGATTTCTTACGCCTCCAGATGTTTCTACCCCCCCTCTACTGTCCTTCATCATTGTACACCTGCTCTCCTGACCACCTCAAACAGTCCCCATTGGTCTGCTGGCCCACAAATAGCCGCAAACTCATGAACGTCTTAGGTCAAATCCCCTTCACAGAGCACTTCATGGGAAAAAAAAAGTCTGGAAGACCAGCTGCTGCCCATTTGCTCATCTCAGACAATCAGTGAAAACAATGCTGCAGGACTACAATCTCTTACAAGAGATTACACGCACACATCCACATGCAAGCACATAACATACACACACACACGCACGCACGTACGCACACGCACACTGACCCACAGACCCATCCCAACTAATTGGTAGCTATTTGTCTGCAAATCTGGGATTACATGTCCTATTAAATACAGAATTTAAAATGAGTTTTGTTAAATCAGAAAGTACTCCACTTTTAATGAAGTTAATTTATATGGAAATTACACATAATACTGACAATTCACAGAAAGATTTATCCGCCTTGCTTGGAAGGGAGGAATTAATTGGGAGGGTATGCTCTCTTCTCTTTTATATTGGGCACTCCAGATCATGTAGTTTGGGCTGTTGATGAGTTTGTGTGTGTTTGGTGGAGAATGTGTGCGTGAACTCTCATCCTTGTGGCGACCCTGCAGAGGTGGAGCCTTCCTGGCTGCGTCTTAATTGATCCATCACACTGTCTGCTTGGCCTGAAAAAAGCCATTACTCGGAGCAGCTCAACATGTGCACACGAAGCTGCATGTGTTTTCTTTTCCTGCAGAACTCATTCATCACGATTGATGAATACAAACCTCCTGTTATTGTGTCACAGCAGTCAAGTTGCACAAGGTCGATGGACGCAAGGCCAACGTCGGGAAAACACACCCAGATTTAGATTTATGATGCAAAATCTCGAATGATTTGATTGATTGACAGTGTGAGGATCACATCAACTGAACTAAGTTACGACTGGTTGGTAAGACAATGTTCACTCTTTCTAATTGCGACATATAATTTATTAAATACAGCTTTGCATGGAGCCAAGAAATGCAGACTGTTTCTTTTCGCTGGGAGGGGGGTGGGGGGGAGCGCAGCGATGCCCTCTATTGTCAAGATGTAGGATTAAACTAATAAATCCCATTGCTTGGGTCCATCCACTGTCTAATCCGTCTATCTTCACGAGGGTCGCGGAAGTGCTGGAGCCTATCCCATCATCGAGCAGTGGATACCCTGAACTGGTTGCCAGCCAATTGCAGGGCACATGTAGATGAACAGCCATTCACACTCAGTCACACCCAGCGACAATTTCATTAACCTGCCATGCATGTTTTTGGAATGTGGGAGAAACCGGAGTACCCGGAGAAAACCCACGCAGGCACGGGGAGAACGTGCAAACTCCACACAGGAAGGCCAGAGCCGGAATCGAACCCTGCACCTCTGCATTGTGCTGGCAAAGAGTTCACGGTGTACCCCGCCTACTGCCCAAAAGCAGCTGGGATAGGCTCCAGCATGCCCCGTGACCCTTGTGAGGATAAGCGGATCAGCAAATGAATGGATAAATGTTGATTTTTTACTTCGACTAGATCCTGCTTGTATTATGAGTGTGTTGCACAAGTGTCTGGATATATGTACCTTTTATTTCACGAAACCCTGGCTGTGGATGGTATGATAAACAATGACTTCTCAGTTACAGAGGGATTTAGAGGGTGTGAATGGAAAGGTGCTCGTGTTAGGGCAGCTGATTCGAGTACGGTTAAAGGGGCTTGCATCATCAACAAAAATCTTTACGTAACCACATTAAAAAAGGTGATTGAAACACACAAGCGATTGCATAAATATATATGGTATTTATATATAACATCAGGCCATTTCAGACACAACATATTCAAGACAGAAAATACACAATCATCGCATAACAGGCAACAACATAAAAATAAATCCATACAGAAATGAAATCATGGGAATACAATTAAAATGGGCCTTTTTGGAAGCAAATGCATTTGCAACTTTCCATTGCAGTTAACAGGCAAACAGATCACTTTTATACAAACATCTTCAATGTATAATTTTGAAAAACAATAGTCAATGTGTCTTTTATGTGATGTTTTTTTAATGCAAATAAAAGCATTTCGAGCACCTATACTGTACATGTTTTTGTATGGACTGCAGTGGACTTCATAATGAAAAGCCAAATTGCAGATTGCAGAAGAGCACACCTCTAAATAGACGGCGGTCAAATTATGGCCCAGGGGCCACATACAGCTTGCGCACGTTTTTATCGGTCAAACCTAAAAACAAAAATGAATGTGTCTCGAACAACGGATGTGCGAGAAAACAAGTAAAGACATTTTTGAAATCAGCCTCAAAAATATGTTTAGGAACACAAAACGTCATCTCTGAGTAAAATTTGCTGTTGACCTGTTATTGTTTGACCGATTATAATTAAATTACTGATAAATTATCCAACACACAACTAATAAGATTAAAAAAAAAGATTTCAACTTTTTTTTATAATACACATTGAAAAAAAGTTTACTTTATTTATTTATTTTTAGTTTACCTGCCCTATCTGTTCAATTTAGAACTCAAATGTGGCCCTTGAGCAAAAGAAAAAGAAAAAAAAAGCCCACCTCTGTTCTAAATGTTTGGTTGTGTAATTCATGAGATTATAGACGCAGAATCGGGTAAAAATACAAATCAAATAAAGTCATTGAAAGTAAATATATACTCACACACTGATATATGGCCACACTCACAGTTCAGCAAGCTTCATTCTTGGATTAAAAACAATTTGAATGCAACACATACTGTATATTCACACAGTTTAGAATAACAATAGAGTCTAAGAGTGGCCCCCAATATAAAAATAGCTTTAAAATCTGATACTAGTTGTTACAGCGTAGGGTTCCTTTTCTCTCTTTGATAGTCCTCTGCTCTGCCCTCAAGTGTGTGCCACGGCCCAATAAATTGAATTCAAAGTATCAAACAGGATTGGCATTTTTATTTCTTGCCTGTTTTCCTTTCTACACTGAGACTCCAAATAAATTGTGAATGCCTTGTCTTCACTGGTCCAAGAGTCCACAAGAGATAAGGCCCAATCGCTCAATCTGCGTGATTCCTAGTGAAACACCTAAATACAATCGCGGGCACTCAAAAAAAAAAATAATGTCGGCCGGGGTTTGAGCAAACACAGAAATATTTAGCAACTGGAACTTTCGCAACTTAGCCTTTTAAACACAGAAATTTGTAACGGGCATGTTTTACACTTGGCATGGGACAAAAGGAGGCAGGATTTAATTGACAGATTCTTACAATTCATGCGCTGCCCACAGGCTGTCATTTTTTTCCTTCAGCAGACACGTAACAGAGGAACACATATGCCGTCAACATAATTCAGGCCAAGTTCATTCACAAGCATGTACAATAGCCAGAACACTGAGACACACTTGCCTTTTCTTATGTAGGGAACTATTCATGGCTCGATGCCAAATGTGAAAGAAAAAGAATTGAGAAGGCAAACAGATCAAACACAAGCAGACAAAGTGATACGACCCACCTATAAGGACACTTGAAGAAGGATTGTATTGTTTGGAATAACTGAGCACAGTTGCTATGTACTGCTGTGTTTGTTGGTTATAATAACCATCGATAATCTGTGATAAAAATAAATAACCCTCTTGCAGCAGTTGTAAAAAAGGCCACTGAATGCTTCTGTGTGTGTGTGTGTGTGTGAAATAGATAGAGGGGGAGAGAGAGTAGCAAACTCAATAGCACAGGTTAGAGTTAGCCATTGTGTGTTCAAACCACCATGCATTGTTAGCATACAAAAACACGGAGTTGCCACCTTCTTGCTCAAATGTCTGCTCATGCTCATTACTTGGATTTAACTGTATGCATACTCAACGGTGACAGTACAGCTTCCAGACGTGGACCACAGGGTGAAGCTGAGAACCAGGTGGGCTCGTGAGAAACAAACCCCGGTTCCGCTGAAGTTGGTATGTTGTGCAAAACTTCAATAAACACAGAATATAATGAATTGCAAGTCATTTTCAAACTATATTCAACTGAATACACTATAAAGACATGATATCTAATGATCAAACTGATCATTTTTTTTCAACAATAATTCATCGCACTCACTCCTAGGGACAATTTAGTCTTCAGTTAACCTGCCATGCATGTTTTTGTAATGTGGGAGGAAACCAGAGTACCCAGAGAAAACCCACGCAGGCACAGAGAGAGAGCATGCAAACCAGAGCCAGAATCAAACCCATAACCTCTGCACTGTGAGGCGGCCGTGCTAACCAGTCGACCATCATGCCGCCTACAATTATTCACTCATTTTGAATTTGAAGTTTGCAACACGTTCTAAAAAATGGGACAAGTGCATGTTTACCACTGCGTTACCTGTCCTTTTAACAACACTCGTTGTTAGCGTTAGCATTTAGGACAGTAATTGTTTTAGCTTTGTGGGTGGAATTCTTTCCCATTCTTGCTAGATTAACAACTTCAGTTGCTCAATGTCCGGAGTGGTCGTTATCATATTTTGCGCTTCATAATGCAGCACACATTTTCAATGGGAGACAAGTCTGGACTAGAGCGTGACACTGGAGTGGATTTTCACTTCCGTCCCACTCCACTGCTCCTGTTCAGAAAGACTCTCACTTCCTTTGTGCGCCCAGGAGGAGGTCATCTACATTAAAAATGGTTGCACATCCATCCAAAGTTTTTTTTCCCCCCTCCTGGATACTCCTGCTCCTCTGAACTTTTTCTCCTGTAATGTCCCAATCCCGAAATTAAACATAAAGTTGACTGCCATCCTGTCAGAATCCAGCAGGATTCCCTCAAAAATGTCACCCTTTAGTGTAGAAGCCCACTTTAGCCCTCACACACTTTGACGCAAAAGCTAAATCAATCCGGATGGTCTTTTTCCCCTCTGGCCTTGAGTACATGATCCATGATTTCCGACTAAAAGTTGAAATATGGACTCAGCAGACCACAGCACACTTTTCCACTTTCCATCTCAGATGAAGTCGGGCCGAGAGAAGCCGGCACCATCATTGGGTGTTGTTGATCGATGACTTTTGCTTTGCATGTTAGATTTTCAACTTGCATTTACAGATGTAGCCACAAACTGAGTTAACTGCCAATGATTTTCTTAAGTGCTCCTGAGGCCACGTGGCAAGATCCTTTTCAAAAATATGCCAGTTGTTAATGCGGTGCTGCCTGAGGAATCGAAGGTCGCAAGCATTCAATGTTGGTTTTTGGCCTTACATGTTCAACATTTCCTTGCGACAAGAAAAACCATTAAAACTGTTGGCGAACGTCTGGAGAACATTTGGCAAACATTTGCGACCTTGGCGAACACTCGCAAACGTTCGTCCCTCAGTGAGATTACTTGGAGACATTTCTCTGGATTCTCTGAATCTTTTGTTGATTTTTATGGACTATGCATTTTGAAGTCCCTAAATTGCTTGCCATTGTATGTTGACAAACGTTGTGAAAGTGTTGAACTATTTGTTCATGCAATTGTTCACAAAGTGGATAACCTCTCCCCATCCTTGCGAGTGAACAACTGAGCCTTTCTGGGATGCTCCTTTTATACCCAGACATGACACTCACCTGTTTCCAGCTAACTTGTTCACCTGTGGAATTTTCCAAACTGGTGGGTTTTTTTCTTTTCTCGCAGCTCTACTTTCCCAGTGTTTTGTTGTCATTGTCGCAGCTTTTTTGGAAGGTTTTGCAAATTGAATCCATTAAATTAAAAAAGGATCTGCAAAATAATCCATAGTTTATCAGAACACTAAATATCTTGCCTTTGTCGTGTAGTCAATTGAATATGCAATAGGTTGGAAAAAATTTGCAAATCATTGTACAGGTATTTTGTTTTGATTTACATTTTACATAATGTCCCAACTTCATTGGAATCGGCGTTTTGTAAATGCAACAAGAAAAAGTGCCTCAATCCAGTGTTGGATTTCAAAGGCTCCGACCATCTGGAATGGCAATAAATGATCATTCGGTCCCAACTTTGACGCAGTACCCAAATAACACTACTAACTATACACAGAGTGACTTTTAGGGATGCTTTAGTGCTGTGCAATAAAGGCTTTTAGGATATGACCCAGCAGCCTGTTTGGTCAGTTTCACTATCAAAGCCGAAACAACCAAACAAATAAGCAAGCAACCAATCAACCCTGTGCAGTTGATGTGTCAATTAACACTTCACATTAAGTTTCAATTTAAAGAACTGAAATGTGGACTCATTCTATGTCATAACTCAACAGAAGATCAAGGTTGTACACAAAAGGACACTTTTTCTGAAGAGTGAAATCTGTTCGGTTTAAAGCAGGCATGTCCAGCTCCGGTCCTGGAGGGCCACTGTCCTGCCTGTTTTCCATCTCTCTGGGCTGCAACACACCTGATTCAGATGATCAGATCATCAGCCAGCTCTGAAGCAGCATTAGAACAATCCTGATTATTTGAATCAGGTGTGTCGCTCCTGGGAAAGCTGGAAAACAGGCAGGACAGCGGCCCTTGAGGACCGACTTTGGACACCACTGGTTTAAAGCCTCAGACGCGACCCGGTCCTGCCAAACTCCAACCGGCAGAGAACCAAGGTAATAACTCGCAGTATTTCACAAAGTGAATCTGAATTCGAAAGAGACGGCTACACGAGGTTTCTTAGTGTGATTTTGTTTAGAGAGATTTAGACACATTGTTAAGCACACAGTATGTCACCGCGTCAGCTTTTTCCCAACTGCGCCATCTTTATGAGTTTTTAACTCTTCTCGCCCGTGGTGATGCTTTATCGTCAGGCTTCACAATTCCATTAGCAGCTCCTGCTGATGAAACAAGTAAACAAAAACACCAAGTTTTAGTGCAATGTTTCCGACATTACAGTCAAGAAAGCATTTGACAGATACCACAAATAAACTGGGATGGAGTCTTTCTCTCTCTCTCTCTCTCTCTCTCTCTCTCTCTCTCTCTCTCTCTCTCTCTATATATATATATATATATATATATATATATACACACACACACACACACACACACACATACACACACACTCTCCAGGTCTGTACGTATCTTTTAACATGTAGTTAGCCTGTTCTGTTGCACAGGCATCACTCAATATAGCTTATGCGTCAGCTTGATCGCTATTATCAGGGTTTGGGCTACTGAACAAAGTTCTGATGGAGCGCAGTCATGGAAAAGTGTGACTTCTTTCGGCAATTAATTAATTAAATAATTTAAGTCCAGGCCCAAATATATTTTTATTTTGTTATAATTGCGTCGGATTTTCCCTAAGGGGACACACGCACGCACGCACGCACGCACGCACGCACGCACGCACGCACGCACGCACGCACGCACGCACGCACGCACGCACGCACGCACGCACGCACGCACGCACGCACACACACACACACACACACACACACACACACACACACACACACACACACACACACACACACACACACACACACACTCTCTCTCTCTCTCAGTGGACCAAAAGGTCTTTGAATCAATAATTAATAATAATTGTTCATCCTCTGAAACATTATAGTTCCAGGTAGTGAGTTGGGGTGTGACAAAAAAACCAACATGAATCGGAAAAACGGGTTTGATTTAAAAGATGTGAGTGCATTGAATTGAACCAAAATGTTCCACTTTGAAATATAGGTATCAAATCGTTGTTTCTTGGAAAGATACATTATGTCTTTGAACGTAATACCACATTCATGGTGTGTTGAGCCCGAACAGCCGGACATGGAGTGGAGACGAGACCCATCAGGATTGGAAGAACGGTAAATTATGTTGGCTGCAGTTATTAGCCCAGCGTTACTGTTTGCAGTTCGATGCTGTGCTGTGCCGTAAATTGCAAACGATGGGATGACCTACCAGGTCCATGTATTCCTGCTAGCACTGAGAGCACACGTCATAGTGGGTTGCTGTCCTACAACATAGTTCTGTTACATTGTCAGCCACTCCGTACATTATATCGGCAGCATTGTTAGTTGCTAACCACGATTGAGGATTCCATTCACGCACTCATATAGTTTGAATGTTTTCGTACATGAGTCCATCCATGTACATGTATAATATTTTGAATCAAATGTTTTCCTAAACAACAACCAGAGATATTCATTGATTACCACACCTACCGTACCTTTTTTGCAAATCCGGTTGAAAAAAAGAGGTCTTCTCAGTGCTTGTAACAAAGAATCGTTGACAATGGCGTGAATTTCATTCGCTTTGTGAGAACAAAGCTATATCGTTCCAATTTACCGGGCCATTTACATGCCCTCTTCTTTTCTTTTGACCACTGAAACAACTGAATGTGAACAATGCATCGCCACAAGGCGCCGAGGCATTTCGCCGAATAACTCGATAACAATGGCAAAGATCAATTAACGGGACAATCAACACGACTGTTGGCAAAGGTAGAAAAATGCGCGCTCTCATCAGAGTTAATCAGGGTTCATTCAAGGTCGCAAAGATTCGTAAAACGTTCGCCTAATGTTCACCAACAGCTTTCGTGGTATTTTTCTTGTCAATAAAAAAAAAGTACAGGCGAACATTTGGCGAACATTTGCGACCTTGACTGAACCCTGACAAATGCTGACGAGAATGCGACATTCACTGCCTTCAAAAGCACTCGCAATTGTTCGCCGCTCAGTGGTATAGTGGCTTTCAAAAGTCTTTTCACTAGCTGTTATATAGTGCAAGCCGATATTTTCTTCCACATCGAGTGCCTGTACTGGATGTGCATAAAAACCGTTGCATTCCTTCCACAATGACAACTCATGAACGTTGGAAGATTACCGGTAGTTAAATATTGTTAACCTACATAAAATGACAGCCCTTCCTGTTTTCAAGAACATTTTTTCCAGAGTAGTGAGTATTATTCCAGAAGAACAAAAGTCTCCGATGAACTTAGACGTGACCTCTTCCACGACAAGTATGTTCACAGTGTCAGTTTGGTCGACTTGATGCAGAGGCTCAGAACCACTCACCCCTTGTCAGCTCTCTTTTGTGAGGTTTGCTCTTTGGGCTGGCTGTTTTCTTCTTTGATGCCTGGTTCTGGCTGTGTTCTCTCCACTTCTTCAACTGGAAATTGATGAACTTCCACATCATCCAAGCCTGAGTCAGGCAGATGGCGGCCAAGCATGCCATCCTAAAGGGGCAATACAGACACACGTGAACCTAAAACATATAATTTGGGTGTACAGTGATTTATATTTTCACATTAAAACGGAGTAAAATAGCAAACTTGAAATAAATGGTTTAGATGACCACATAGACAACTGGACCTTCTCAACATGCATTCCAATACCATTATATGTAGTTTACTGTAGCAGTCGATGTTCACTAGGGTTAGGCACAAGAGTAAATTCGTCAAAAAATGATCACTGACCCTTGTGTGGAATTTATTGTTCATAACTCGACTCTTGAAAAAAAAAATGCCTTCGTAGCTGATGCACATCGTGATGACCACAAACGCCACTGCCTCGTTGGTGGCTTCTCCTCACTCACGAATGATCTCAAATTCATATAGAAATGCCTCGACACGTTCACTTTTTTGTTTTTGCTCGGTTACACATTTTGTTAGTTAACACTAATCAAGCTCCAGCTGCTCTGTTCTGTAGAAACAAAAACACCGCAAAATACACGACGTGTTTAACTTTGGGTCGCAGTAAGAATTTTATGCCTATATACATACCACTTAATGTTCACACCTGATTATAGATCTTTAATACTCAACGCAACTCAACTGTATTTATAGAGCACTTTAAAACAAGCACCGGTGTATACAAAGTGCTGTACGTGGAGCAAAAATAATTCATACAATAAACAATAAATTAAAAACTAAGACAGGAGAAAGCACAAAAACAGTAAAACTAAAAATCAAGTCTCATGCTGAGTCAAAAGCCAGAAAATTAGTTGGAGTTTTAAAGATGGGCAGCGAGGGGGCTTGCTTAACATTCAGCGGGAGGTCATCCCAAAGAGAGCGATCAGCATCAGAAAAGGCTCGATCTGGTCCAATTTAAAATCACTGTCCGGTTTAAGACCCACGTTCAAGACAGTTGGCTTAAAACCCTCCTGTTGTCCTCATTTTCTGTACAAACCCTGTGTCCTCCGGGTCAAAATGACCCATCTTCACTAAATCCCCAAAATAAGCAGCTTAATTGAATTTTAAACACCAAATTTCATATTGCTTGAAGAAACAACTTGTCCTTCACCACATTATGTGTGGTATAGTTCTCCCTTTTCACTTGTATTTCTATAGCTTAAGAAAAGGAAAAAAAATGTGCGAAAATGAGTTATGGATGCATCTGTATTCATTCCAATGACTAAAGTTTCTTTCTTTTTTTTCCTCCAGTGAACTAGTTAGGACAATACAATACAAGACAAAAATATGAAAAATAAGATAACCCATTCAACTAATTAGCATATGTAGCGCAGTATGCAAGTGCACAGCCTTTGCAGATATATTTCTTTCACCTATAGCACACAGTATGTGTTTTACAGTCCTTCTTTTGAGGGCAGAACTGGCATTTTTTCCTCTTACTTGCCCTTGCTGGGGAAGTGGCTGTGGAAGGTGGATCATCAGGTTTCTCAGGAGCTCCTGTACGTTTTGTTCTGCATGCTGGCCTTGTTGGTTGTATGCTGCTGAGGGCCATGTTATTTTGCCATTTTTGAAAGGAAAGTCTCTCTTTCAGCTTCAGGGATTTCTTCTTGTTCTGAAGATGATTCATCATGCTCTGGGTTTTATTCCTCCCCATCTTCTTCTGATACATCCTCCACTTCATCTTCTGAATCAGTTGTCTTGCTGGGCAGCAGAAAAAAATCAGCTCTAGAGCCTCTTCAATGTCATAACGCACACTCATGGCGTCAGCACAGAGAGAATTCGGGGTCCTGTCATCTGAAGCACCTTTATAACCCCTTGAAATCCACAGAAAAGAGTTCTGCCATCTGCGAGAACGCCACCTTATCTTGTCTTGTTTATGTCTGCTACTGTCTTGTTCACGTGTTCTATGAATTGATCTGAGACACAACTAAAACATTGAAACATTCTGTGGTGTGTAAATAACTTTGTGACCTTGATTTCAACTCTATTTGCCTCATGGGTCATTCTGACCCGAAGACCACCTTTGTACTTTTTTTTGTACAGCTTCCATGGAAATGTGAATAAAAGCAACATTTCAATTTTTCTGCAGTTGGGGCCAATCTAGGAAAAGTCATAAAATTTCAAGTTAAAAAAATATAATTTAGGGGATTTTTGGGGCATTTTTAACACAGTGGTGGGTCATTTTGACCCGAGGACAACAGGAAGGTTAAGATAAGGAGCCAGGGGGCTCAATTCTACAGGGCCACTGGGACCAGACACCATCACTTCTGTTTTCTTTTCATTGAAATACAAGAAATTCTGTGCCATCCAAGTCTTGATTTCCTCTGGACAGGATAAAAGTGGCCTCAAAAAGAAAGCGCCTTTTTTTGCTCAGCAGAACATGGATCTGACAGAAACGAGAAACTAGTAAATCCTGAAAAAACAATTTTAGTTGAGCAGAGAATTGTACTCAAATGCACATTAAGAATCTCCACAGGAGTGTTACAAAATGACAAAATGTTAATATTTCTCAGAAAAATGTGTTTTACACATAAATAATCTGTGCAGATTTGTCAAATGTACAAAATACAGTACAGTCACATTCATGGCACTACAGGACTTGCCTTATGGTGAGCACATTAAAGTTGCCTTCCACAAGCGAAAAGCCTTGGTTTTCTCTCCGGGGCAAACCAAAGCCAAACGTCAGGACTGACAGAGTGAGAGTGAGGAGACGAGCGATGACAAAAAGCAAAGCCCATAGAGTGAAACTGTAACAAGACAAAAAACAAAACAAAATGGCATTACATGATACAATGTAATTGAGGTACTGTATGTCACCAACTTATTAGTTGTATGAATGATACCCCTTCTGCTTGTTCTCATCACTGAAGTAGAAGAGGCGTGAGGCATGAAACAGAAGCTCCACCAAGTAGTGAGGAACCAGCAACACCACACCGAGTCGGTGGAGGCTGGACAAATGAGAACAAGCACAGAGAAACTTCCACTGATTCAATGGCTCAATCTACAACTGGTTTAATTAAAAAACAAAAACAAAAACAAAACTCAAATTTAAAACAGCGAATTATTGGAAGGTGTTGACCTAAAAATGACAGTGCCCCTGCTTGGATTGAAAGAGTGAAATTTGACAAATCCAGAGCTCACAAAAAGGCACTGTGCATTAACACAGCAATCTTGTGTTGTAGATTGAAATGAACTCGCTGTCCAGATTGGTTGACCTGGTCAATTTGCTTTTAGCTTGAAAGACGGTAAAAGTGAACCATTGTCACCAGTTTGCCAGGAGCATATTTTTGAATGGACTCGCTCCAGTCCAAAAGCTTTTAACATTCATCATAGAAAAACAGCTGCCCACACATGTGACGCTACCAAACATACACACAGTTCGCATGTAGACAGAGCTGACATGATTACCGGTCGCCTTTTGTGCGCTAAGGCAGCTGTTGTGCTACACTATGGGACTGGTAGTTTGTGTGTCATCAGTGCCTCCACATTGGACCATAAGAAAAACATTCGTGGCATGTTTCTGAATCAGAAATGGCGTATGTCAGCCTTCCTCAACTGGCGGACCGCGATCCACGACCGGACCGCCGACCTCCTCTGTCCGGACCCTCGGCAAATTGTATAAAATAATAATTTATTAAGTGATTTTTACGTTATACATTTTCTATTTTTGGAATATAATCTGCGCATTACCGCGATCACTTGTTAAAATTATCCGTTGTATTCTTTGCGTGCACGAACAGATGTATTGCAGAGGACCGCAGCAGCGCGACTGTGTGTGTATAATGTTTGACTAACTGGAGACCCTGGCTGAGCAGGGCATGTCGGCGATAACGATGCGCTGATTGGCTCCTCTGAATTTAAGGTGTGCCCATACATAAGCGTCAGCATATACGATGCGCTGATTGGCTCCTCTGAACTTAAGGTGTGCCCATATATAAGCGTCAGCACGCGTCTATCCCAATACACACGCATTCAAAATGGGTGATTGTGTCAGGAAACAGACGCATGCGCGACGCCACAGTGTGCTCACAGCTTCAGCCCAGGAGAGCTGCACACAGACAATTAGACAAGACGAATCGCGGGAGGTTTCGATTGTGTGCAGTTTTGCTCCCGTCTACCCGGAGATCTTTGCAGCTGTTTAACAGCAGAACACCGCAACATGGTAAATGAACATCCCAATGGCGTCCTCAAATAATATTTGCATGCCTCAGACATTGCATTCACCTTTAGTGGAAGAACAGCACTGCACATTCCTGTGCTCCCTTGTGTCAGTATTTAAAATGGTTCTTAACTCCTCTTCTGATATATTTTTCAGTGATTTCAGAGGGGATGTGAAAAGGGGAATTGTACAAATGAAAAGGATATTTTTGTTTTCATGTTTAGTATTTATTTTGGTAAAATGAGTATTTTGTTTTGCTTTTGTTAAATTAAGGGAAAAAAAGACAACTACTGTTTAACAAAGTTAAAGTAAAAATGACTTATTTCCCTAAAAGGGCTATTTCTACTATTAAGCAGGCACAACTTAACAAAATAAAAGAGTTCCTGTACCTCAACACAATACCTCTCATTATTTGCTGTGTACTGGCAAAGTGAATAATTGTTATTTTCATGCACCCCATTATTGGTTGGTTGTGAGGAGTGTTGATTTGTATACGCTTGGCTTGACCATACTAAATGGGCATATAGCCCTGCTCCCCATGACCGCCGTGCATGGGACCGGACCTTGGTCTTATTTAAAAAAATAAATTAAAAAAAGTGGCCCTACAGCATTTCTAGTTGAGGACCACTGGCGTATGTGTTAGAAACCATCTTCAATATCTAATAATTTACTTATACAGTATTTAATATTATTAGTAATTCTACATACCCTCTGTTTGTGTGGTTCTCTCTCTCTCCCCCTCTCTCTAAGTTAACGTGGGAACAATGTGAAGCTAAGCGGCTCGGATAATGGATGGAAGTTCAATTATGATTCAGACCTCAAAACATGCAGGGATTGGCCACCCCATAGCGCTGTTCTTGGTCATCACAGCTGCAGTAAAGAGAGGTAGGCCGAGCAGTTGCCCAATTGCATGAGACAGTACACCTAATTCCTTTCAAAGGTTTGGTAAAGGTAGTAAGTGTTCTGAAATTCTTGATCCTTAGTGTATTTTGATATGTGTATTTTGTCTTTGAAACATGTCAAAGATGTGTTACTTTGACACCTGGAAACTGCTTTCATTTCATTTGCATGAAAGATGGAAGACCGGTAATATTCCTCCTTTCTGGTTTATCGAGCCGTGTGTAATCAATCAAACACGGTAGCACAGTTGTTGTTGGCCTAGTCAGTTGAAATCATATTGCGGATGACATACATTACGTATACAGTATATGTACTCACTTTAAGATGTAGGCACCAGTGATGTGAACAACATAAAGGCAAATGTAGTAGAGTTGGCGAGGGATGTCCTCCTAGAGACAGACGACAAATCAGAAAAGAGTCAATGATACAAACTCAGTGACTTACTTGGGTGGAACCGTTTTTGAAAACAATCCAGACCCTTCAGTTTGACAGTTTGAATTTAGTTCTTCTATATTCCGTTTGGTCCATTCACAACATGATGTGCGCCACATTCTTCATGCAACGTGGCAGCTACTCATATTGGAGCGGCGCACGTCCCGCCTCTAAGGCTTCTCCAGTTGGGTTCATGACGTGAGTGTCACCATTGTAAGCCACCACTACCCAGTCTTTATTTCTCCGGCACAAGATTTCTGGTACATTAAATGGATGACTTGGAATTATTTTGGATAACCCGCTGGAAATCACTCTGTTTGTGAATGAAGAGTTGGGATTTTCACCAACACTTGGCTTAACCCGAGGATATGCAATGGTTAAAAAAACGTGGAGGCATACACATAAACTGTTACAATGTTCACCTGATTTGGAATTAAATACTGTACCCTGAAAAAAAAAGCAAAAAGTGTGCATCTTGCATGTTTCATTTCAAATCCATTGTTGTGGTGTTTCACAAAGCTGAGAATTGCATGTGTCCATATTCCAAAAATGAAGAGGTGACTTTAGAGATTACTTAACGCATGAGCTGAACTCGCCTATATGTTTATGAATGATATGTATATGTATGACTATCAGTTAGGAATCGAACCGTGGATTTTGTGAACAATTCCACACCTATTACTGTACTTACTTATATTCTCTAGGAAACCCCAGTTTGAAAGAAATACAGTATATTCATTACTTTCTGTGTGGAGTTTGCATGTTGGAAACTTCCTGTGCTTATGTTGGTTCACCATTTTCCTCACGCAATTAAAAAAAAAAGGCATATGAGGTTAATGGAAAACGTCCAACAACTATGTGAATGTGAATGAGAATGGTTGTGTTTGTCACTCTGTGTCTGACCTATGATTGGCTGATGATTAGATAATTCAAGGTGTAGCACACCTCTCACTAAAGTCAGCCCCCACCCTTCTCTACAGCGACATTTCAAAATATCTTTCTTCCAGTTAATCTAAACATTGACATCCCTCTGCTCCCATTTGCTGCTAAGCTCATATAAATAAACTTCAAACTGTTGTGTGTAACTAAAGTGTGATTTATTTCATCAGCTATAAAGCACCACTTAAAAGCTCAGCTCCAATAGTAAATGTCAAAGAAAACTTTGCGGTGCAAGCACATTAGCTTCGTGTTTATGGGTGCATGCCACCTTCAAATCCTAACTGAAACACAAGGACTTTGATCATATGCTACCACACAGAGTTTTTACAAATGACTTACCTTGCGTACTTTCTGAAAGTATAGCTCAGGAAGTGCATGGAGCCAATAGGCAATTTGGCAAATGTAGAAAAACTTGACCTGAAAACTGAGCAGAGCAGATATTGTGCATATGTTCAACCTGGGTACCAAACATTTGTAAGCAGTTCATTCTTGCGCTGCATGATATTTTTATTTTTAAATCAAAATTGTGACATGAAAGGAAATATTTACGTACACCATGTGAGTGTGTGGGTAACCTTCCCATAAGAAAGTGGGATTTTTTGCAAAGTCCTCCTATCAAAAACAAAAGATGGAAAGACAAAGAGATTATATGAAAGTAGAGTGCGACCAAATAAAGAGATGTGTTTTTACCCCTGTCAAGATGCTGCAGCCCCAAATGAAGGAGAACAGGTAAAATGCTGCCAATTGCCCGGATTCATTGAACTTGCTGTGTTTGGTCTTTGATAGATGCAGCCTTCTGTTCATTTTCTGGAACCAAACAAGACCAACACATTACAATGGGATATGAAGCATGGAAATGATGTATATTTACAAGAAAAAAGAAGCCAAATCAAGGCCAAAATACTGTAGTGACACTTATGTCCAAAAAAATGTTTGAAAAGTTTAATAATATAAAATAGCCATTATATTTAGGCAAAGTGTTACAAGAGGCAAAGTATGATTGCAGGGCTTTGTATACCGGTACTCACATCAAGAATATACTCTTGTATCAGGGCATGAAGAATGACAACAATTAGAAGGTAAAAAAACACAGTAGCCACATCTTTAGGACCATAATGGTAAAGGTTCACCGGATCATTCTTTTCATCTGAAAAGAAAAACACATACACAGAAGTATATGAGCCTGCTGAAACTGAACTCTGAGACGAGATGATCACCTGACGTCAAGCCTTCCACTCACCAATAACGTGCGTGACGTTGTACTGGACTGTGATGAACATGATGGCAAACTTTGCTGTGACCTGGAATGCAAAGAAAATGTTGATGGACTAACTCAGTCACTTGCTTATAGATTATGTAGAATGTGTTATGACGTGACAAACATGTTTGAAAACTACTTTCATTCTGCAGCCTAGTTGTAAACTAAGTGCAAACAAGTTCTCCACTCTAATGATCTGTTAGACAAAAATACAAGGTTAAGTGACGAGCAAGTAGAATTTACTGTATGTGGAACTAACTACGTTTTAAGGGATATAAAGTTAAGTTTGTGCCGCTTCAAACTCTGGATGGATGGATGGATGGAAAGTTAAGTCTGTGCTGCTTCAAACGCCACATAGACAAGTATAGAAACACCCCTCCATACATTCTGTACCGCTTAGAAAGACTGTATATTGTTTTGTATATTGTTCAGTGTCATGTGAGAGCTGGAGCCTATTTCAGCTCCATGAGGGCAAAAGCAAGACAACACCTTGAACTGTTTGCCAGTCAGTCATTGGCGCTGCGGACTGAACCCACAGTTGTTGGTCTATGTTTACCCCAGGGGCGATTCTATGATAAGAAGGTTAGGGGTGCTGAGAGTTTTGGGGGCATTTGGTCATCTTGCAGGTTTTCACAATTCACCGCTGGAAAAAAAAAAAGGTGCTCACCTGCAGACACGAAAATCCAATCCAATAACAGTTTCAATGATGATGGGCATCTAGTCAGTTGGGTAGTCAGTAACACCCTGGCTTTAATACTAGTGCATTAGCATGCCAAAAGCGTATTTCTCTCCTTGCAAGTCAAAAAGGACACGGTACTGTCTGACCACATGTATTGTTTGCTAGCAAGAAAAAAATGTCAGCTAATTAATTACCTAACAACATAAATAATGGCCAACAGTTGAATGCAGCAGAATTGCAATGATAATAATGTGTTGATATTAGGTGGAAAAGGTGATGAGATTCTTATTGAGATTAGACAGGGTTGCTCACTCGAATTATTCCACATGATCGTAAGACTACACACAGTGTCGGGTTTACATGAAGACTTTTTTCTGTCATTCAACACCTCTCACTCTGGGGGTGCTTCAGCACCCAACAAAATGGGCTAGGATAGACACACCTAACGGTCTGCCCTGACACTGTCTAATGATCAATCCGTTGTTTTCTCCACCACTCTCCCAAAGTCAACTGGAATAAGCTCCATCCTATCTGCAATTCTGATGGAAAATGGATGGCTGGATGAGTGTCAAATATGTCATTGATAAACACCAGTACACGTGAGGCACCCTTTTTAAAGATGTTATAAATCCATTTTGATTAGTTTAGCCAGACATGATGATTCTACAAATAATGAAAAAAAAAATGGCTAAGTCTCAGCCTGCTCAAAACAGTTAATAGATAAACCATACACAATAAAGACATAATAGACAATGCATGGCAAGCTTGATTTTTTTTTATTGATCTAATTTTGGAAAAGAGATTTTCTGTCATGGATCTGTTTGTGACCAACAGGTGGCACTGTAGGGCTCTGCCTGCAGCTGCACACCTGTTGGTCATTGTGTTATTAGTTCGTGTTTGGTTAAAAGGACTCCCTGTCCGACCAGTCGGTGTCGGTCCATTGTGAGCGTCTCTGTGCACGTGTCATGTTTTGTTTTCCGCCTTATGTTTTTGCTACTTTGATTGCTTGGGGGTTTTCTGGACTTTATTTGAGTGCGTTTTTGAGTGAGTTTCTCCAGTGTATTCCTGTTTACATTTTGTTAAATACGTCTTGGTCAGCCACCCTGCTCCTCCCTGCTTTTTTAGGGTCCTCCAACTACCACTATGCAAAACGTGACATTTTCATGTGTATTATTCCTGCACCTGTAATTATTTAGTTATATAGTATGACATTATAGTTGATATTTTAGAAACAGAGATATGCGTACGCCCCTATAATTTTCCATATATTATACTATTGATACACAGTAATAGTTCTGGACAGTTTTCTCTGCATTTACATATTTTAATTTAAAAAACTGATATTTTGGTGGGCGAATGGTCAGCACATCCGACTTGACTATTGCAACAGCATCCTCTACGGGACAACCTCCAAACTCCTCAAAAAACAACAGTACATCCAGAATGCCGCCGCCCACCTTCTCACACACACCCACACTCGTGATCGATCACATCACTCCCGTCCTTAAACCTCCACTGGCTCACCGTTCCCCAGCGTATTCAGTTTTAACTCCTCCTAGCTACCTATAAAGCCCTTCACAATCAGGCCCCCTCCTAGCTCTCCGACCTTCTTCACCCATACACTCCTTTCCGCAACCTCCGCTCCTCAAAGACAAACCTCCTCGCCATCCCCGTGACCAGGCTCAGAACCTGGGGGGACCGGATCTTCTCTGCTGCTGCCCCCCACCCTCTGGAACTCTCTACCACAACACATCTGCAACTGTAATAACCTCCAATCCTTTAAATCATTTCTTAAAACTCACCTGTTCCACAATGCTATTAACACCTTTTAATCTCTTTTACCTATTTCTGCTTTGTTTTTCTTCCTTTAAATGTATTTGTTTTAAATCATGTATGCTTAGCTTTAAAGTGTATTTTTTTATCCCATGTTTTAAACTCTTGGAAAGTGTCTGAGTACGATGAAAAGCGCTTTCAAAATTAAATGTATTATTATTATTATTATTATAGTTGGGAGAATGTGAATTCAAACCAGGGCTACAGTTATACCGTGTGGAATTTGCCTTTTCTCCAGGTCCTCTGAGTTCCTCCCACATTCCAAAACCATGCATGTTTGGTAAAGCTGAAGACTCTACATGTAAATTGTCCTAAGGTGTGAATGTGAGTATTAATTGTCATGTGTATGTGCCCTGTGGCTGACCAAGCCAATGTGCACACAGCCTCTCCTCTGGAGTCAGCTGGTATAGGCTCCAGCACCCCCGGGCCGTGACCCTGATGAAACTAAGCGGTCCAGAAAATGGATGCATGGATACAGGATGTTTTGATTGGTAGTGTTGATAATATCGATTAACGGTTTGGATCAGGAGTGTCAAACTCGGGACCTGGAGGGCCGCTATCCTGCATGTTTTCCAAGTCTCCCTGTTACAACACACCTGATTCAAATGATTGAATGACTGACATTAGACCTGTTCATTTGAATCAGGTGTGTTGCAACAGGGAGACTTGGAAAACATGCAGGACAGCGGCCCACCAGGACCTGAGTTTGACACCCCTGGTTTGGATTCAATAAATGGGCACCACAGTAGTTGACTGGTTAGCATGTCCGCGTCACAGTGTAGAGGTCATGGGTTTGTATCTGGTTCCAGCCTCTCTGTGTGGAACTTACATGTTATCCCTGTGGCGCTTTTCTCTGGGTGTTTCTTTACACATTCCAAAAACATGCATGGTAGGTTTATTGGACTCTAAATTGTCCCTTAGTGTGTGTGTGTGTGTGTGTGTCTTGCGATTTGCTGGCAACCATTTCAGGGTGTACCCCCGGCTCCATCATGCCTGCCACACTCGTGAGGATAACCGTCTGAGATAATGGATGGATTCAATAAATGTAAACTCCTTATCTTGCATAAGCAGTAAGAAAAGAGCATATGCAACTTGCAACCTGTTATTATGTTTTATTCTCTTGGTTTTTTTGTATTCTTTTTGGGTACTATATTCATTATCTTACATTTTCCTTTACCTTTGTTATTATTTACTAATTCAACTGCAGTTGCTTAAAATATTGCACTCTGTTACACTATGCTGTCTGCAAAATGCCAGTGTGACATTGTGTCAATGCATTTATTCCACTACATTTAAAAATAATAATAACTCTTAATATTACGTTCATGCTGTATAGGCCCCTCAAAGAATACGTGTGCTGTCATGCCAGCTAAGGGAACCTCATAGATGCTAGGAGGCTGATAAGCACGATTGCATTCATACAGTACAGTACCTCAAACATCAGGCCCAGCAGAATGATCATGGCCAGGCACGACACCACGTCGGCGTGGTTCTGGATCACAAACTCGTGGCTGAACACCGGTGGGCTCTTGTTCTTCTTGCGGAAACCCATGGCTCACAGGCGGGTCTCTCAGCCTCAGCCTCCTCCTGCTCCGGGATGCCGCGATCCTACCGCTGCTAGCCTGCGAGTTCAGCCGATGGATGTTTGTCTCCCTTCCCTTTAGGGTCGATCTCTCCCCCGCAGTCCAGCGGTCCACTGCTCATTAGTTAAGTGTCCCTAAACAACGCAGCGAACCAAACATTAACCAAAGCGTAATTAACACTCATGAAATAATAACAGCCTAGTAATGCCAGATGATGAGGGGCCCTTCCTGAACAGCCCATTCAAGTACCGCCCTGTTATTGACGTAGGCGAACCCACTCCACTTGAAAAGACCTAAGCGGCACATTTACGCTCGAATATCTTGGATGAATATACAAGCATGCTTGCAGGTTTTTTTTTCATGATTTAGTGTTGCTTACGACGTGCAAATGTCAAGACTGCTAATGTATCGCCCTATCAAATGTACGCACCCGGTCAAATAGAACGCATTCTGTGCCTGACATGTAACCTTAAGTATCACAACATCCAAGAACTGCATCAGAAACAATCAAACTCAATCGAAACATCTCGCTTTAGTTCGCATTTGCATGAACTTCTTGAGGAATTGGGAATACTGATTTGGTCAGTATTTAAGTGTCCGTTTTTTGAGAAAACGAAACAGATCTATGAAAAATCTCAAAAAATGATCCATCGATGGATGCGTGTTATGGTAGTGGTCCCACCAGCTGGAGGTGCTGTGGATGCGTCGAAGATTGAAGTCTACCACCACCGAGAAAGCCAAAGCCATCCCGTTTACCTGTTGTTGTTTTTTTGTGTGTGTGCGTATTTTCACCTTTATTAGTTTGCTCATTCTGAATATCTCCCATGTGTTTTGCCAACAAAGCCAGGTGATCTTAAGAAGCAGAGTCTCATCTATCTGCCATCCAATCGATATGCTCGAATCCTGGCTATCAGGTAGACAGCGGAGGGGCGGATAGCAGTACTCAGGTAATTATTTTCAGACACCTACTCTTAGTAACTTTAATTGGTTGTGTGTTATTGTTGGTATCCATTGCCATGCATTTGAAATGTTGTAAGGCTGTACTATAAAATGTAGCTTGATTTTACCCCGCCTAAGATTGTCCTTCTTGTTTTGGTTGGTAGGTGTCAGTGTGCGACCGACCACGGAAACGACTCCACCTCAACTGCTGCTTTCGTTCTCTGTAAGACGATTATGATTCACTTGACTTTAAATCATGAACGACAGCTTCATGCTTTTTCAGATTGTGATAATCGGGATGTGGCGTGCCCATCTAACTTAAATCGGTATATCGTGATATTTATAATTGTAGGTTTTGAGGGTTCGAGGGCCCCCGTTAGCCATTCACTTCTCTTGCTACTTCAAGTTTGTCGTTTTGATTTGTCATTCAGTTCGGTCAGACGTATTTGTTATCTATTCAAATCACGCCCTATTCCCATGCACAACATGCACAGAAACAAACTGAATATTTCTTATTCGTAACCTACCTAATTTAAGTATATAAAATATTACTACTGAATAAATACATCATATAATTGATACAAATGTTAGTCAAAGGCAGTGATCTTCCACCATAGAGTCAAAACATTTCACATGATACCACCACACATTATATAATGAGAGCCACACAATTTAACTTTACATCCGATGGCTACGAGTTTTGCATTTTCATGGTTAAAAGCCAAATACTTAATGGAACAATTAATCACTGATTTAAAATAAATCGCACATTGTTTTCTTAGTCCACATTTTATTGGCATAACACACACACAGGAGCAAAAGCGCTGGTAGAAATGTCACAGAGCAGGGTCCTTTTGACAGGCAGGGTCAGAGATGAGATTCTGCAGATGTTGGAAATGTAGTTACAATATTCAGGTGTTAAATTTAAATCTTTGTTACATCTGTAACTGACATGCTCATCATGCTCTGTTCAAAAATTGTAATCTATCTATCTATCTATCTATCTATCTATAGTGTGCCGCTGTTCTCGCGGTTAAACAGTAGAATAGAGCAGGCGTGATTTTCCCATCAAAGGCAATGTGTGGACATTTGTGGCAGCCATGTTAGCATGGGCAAATGTCCCCGTCATAGGTAATGGTAAGCATGGACGTTAGCCTAGATTTAGTCTCGGCATGCAGCTCGAAATGATTGTCGTGCATTTACCAATTATTATTTATGGGTGTTGTTTGAGCAAGTGTATGTGCATGTCTCTTGACCATGTTATTTTTGGTACAGGTTACTGTTCTTTATTTATTTGATTTTTTTTGGACAAACCCTTATCTGTGCAATTAAATTGTAACGCAGGAAAAAAAGGAAGCGCGTTTACCAGCTGCATGCACGGGCTCGTATACGAATGGGCTATCAAGAGGCCCCTCGTGGCTAAAGCCGGCGCACAGCCATCTTACATTGCCACTGTTACTACCAACTTCTATTATTTTTTTCAGCGAAAACATGTTATTAGTGCATGCTTTATGCTTGGATCCCTGTATGGAGTAATGAGAGCCTCTCAAAGCACAAACTTCACTGTTTGCATTGACAAGTCAGAAAATATTATCTCGAAAATAGTATCGGGAATTGTGACTGACAGAGGATAAGTTAACATTTCGCTGCGAAGTCTGCCCTGATGGCCTCTGCTTTCTTTTTATCATTCATGGCTCCGATACCATGATCCAGAGAAATCTATTCAATTCAAAAGTTTTTTCCTGTTTACTTACAATAATTTTGAACTGTATTGGCCATTTCTTTATGCCATGAAAAAGTACAAAACAATAAATTTGTACTGTATTGAGTGTTTTTAGGGTGTGGAAAAAAATAGTTCAATTTGATGGAAAAAAATGGCTGTAACGTATGATCCATTCCCCAAATAAGTCTGTAAATCAAGGTTCCACCATACCAGGGGTCGGCAACCCAAAATGTTGAAGAGCCATATTGGACCAAAATAAACAAAAAACAAATATGTCTGGAGCCGCAAAAAATAAAAAGCCTTATAATGAAGGCAACACATACTGTATGTATCTATATGAGCTATATTAGACTGCTATCAACATGACTAAGTTGGCTACAAATTCACAACGAGCATTCATGATTAAAAGGCTTTTTTTCCCCTTGCAGTTCATCCTGTAGAGGAGGGGTGCCCAAACTTTTTTGACGGAAGATCGACTTTTCGAACAACCAACCTCCCGCGATCGACCCGTTACCGCACACGTATGCATACGCACACACTTACTCACGCATGCCGTAATGAGCGACAGCCATCGCGGCTGCTGAGATGAACGAGGCACGGGACGCACTTTCGCAGTGTGCTAACTATCGTAGCTCACGTGTACCGTTTAAAAATGGTTCTCTTGGCCGCCCAGATTCCCATTCTTAGCAAGTCCAATCCAATCCAATCCAAGTACCCTCGGTGAATTGCACGTGAAAGGCAGCTGCTTTTTTTTTTTATTTAATTTATTTTTATATTTTTTTAAAACAGCCCCCTAACTGGCATCCCGCCCTGCTAATAGAAACACTTGTTGCAGGCTATGACGCAAATAATTCGTTGACGAAATTTTGACGTTAAATATTTATTCGACACATTTTTACAGCATCGGAAAACGTGAATATTGTTTGTGTCATGGTTGTCCTCTGACAGAAACCATATTAAAACAAAAAAATATATTTCCCTCCCATCTTTTCCATTTTCAAACATTTTTGAAAAAGCTCTAGGGAGCCACTCGGGGGCGCTAAAGAGCCGCATGTGGCTCGAGAGCCTTGTGTTGCCGACCCCCGCATAGTCGCAGTTCAGCACATGCAAAATCACAGATTTCTTTTCGCCACTTTAAAAAAAAGTTTTACTATTGTTTGGGGTGGATCCCTCATTTTGCCCGCATATTTCGTGTAAAACTTAAATAAAATGTTTATGAGTGTTTCTCGAAAAATATTGGGGTTTGAAGAAATGTGTTGGGGTGTCAAATATATGCAATCCCCACACCCTGCGAATAGTGGGGGTCGACTGAATGTTAATGTTGTCATTAGGCTATGACATTATTAGATTAGTGAGAAGCAGTGAAAAGCAGGTCATGAACATTCCTTTAGTGAGCATTGTTTAAAAAAAAAATAAAAGAAAACTTTGAAACTGTTTTTCCAGTATAGTTTTTGTGCATTGTCTGACAGTATCATTCTGACTGTATTTTTGTCAAAGGTGAAGAGCTCCAGCCTGTCATCTCACTGAAAACGGCCAGAAGGGAGGGAGGAGTTTAAACAAAGGCCCTCTCCATATAAAAAAAAATCAGGCTTGTCCAGAGTAACCACGGTGTCTTGCTTCGACCTCTATGTGCTCCCATTTCTTCCTCTTTCGGCAAAAGAAAAGGCAGCTTCTTCTACGATCTACTCTTGGAAACTGCTGACGTGTGGTTTGTATGTAAAAAATGTTCATATTAGTCACGTTACATTGTTTTCGGGGGCCTCGCAGTCTGCTTATTTTTCTTTCTCTGTCTCTAACACTCACATTGCTGCCCCTGCCTGCTCTGAACAAAGATAATTACTCAGGAAACGTTTCGTCCAATCAGATGCTGCGTATCAGCTTGCCTGCATGCAGGGCAACCAGTCAGGATCTGGCTAACAACACTAGGGCCTGATCGCCTTGCCTGAAGAGCGGAGCCTTCCCCGGCTGAGGACTGAGAGTGTCCTCCATGTTTTTTAAGTGTTGACATAACAGTGTGTCAGACAGCCATGCATCCACAGAGGTAAGCTCTGTCTTTATATTCTAGCTCAACTCTCTCGTTACAGCATGACTTCCTTCTCGTTGTTGTGGTGACTGTTGGTTTCATGACGAATGTGCACACATTGAAATCAGTTTAGTGTGCAGGAGGAGGAGGAGCTGGGGCGGATTGGAGGCCTCGCCAGGCCTCTGTGCTTCACTATGCTGAGGCTGAAGGTGGGGGGTTGGGTAACGACTCTCACCCTTGCTCTCTATCTCTGTCTCAGGGTCACATGGGTGCCCCTGACATGCAGGCTGCCATACATACATAAGGAAAAGTGGACCATGGCAAATCACTTTCCTTTTTTTTTAAAATAACGCAACTAAGTTGTAGATTTTGAAGGCACCCACATCTCCTTCCCTTGTATTGTAGCCTGGCAGAGAACGAGTGGGGGATGGGCTTTGGAGGAGGAATAGGAGGGGAGGGCTTATTGTATATCCTTTGTCAGGTGATTAACTCTGTGTTGTTTTCCTCTGCATCATGCCAGGCCAGGAAAGAGACACGCTGGGAGTAGAAGTTGCTTACAGTGGATGAAAAGTACAGATCTTTTTATTTTATTAATGACAGAATATTACACAAGCGCAACTATTATACGTGTACCACATAAGTTGGCACGTAAAGTACATATTTTGGCAACAAAGTAAAACTCAGTGGATTGCTTTTTGCTCTCCATTTATGTGAAAGGATCCCCTACAAGGCATGTTTAAAGTTGGAGGTGTATCCTCTTTCAATTATTCCTCTCCAAACTTCAAAAATAAGATGAAGACGCTGGTTTCCTTGATTTACAGCCACAGGCCTTGAGTTTACATTCCAAGGCAACACCGACTACACTGCACTATTGTGAAACTGCTTCTTCCTCTCTCTTATCCTCACACAGTGGCCATTTTGTGCTCAGGGATCTCTCGGCTGAGGTTTTACTCCTCACACAGATGCCCACACAGTGAAACATATTTAACGTGAATGTAGGTTTAATTTCCTGGAAAATCTCTGGGTGTCGTTAAGGTCAGTAAAACATGTTGTTGTGTTGTTTAGTATTATTATTATTTTTTTAATCTATGACAGTGACTAATTTATTAGCAGTGGTAAATTTCAGGAGGTGTCATGTATTTTGGTATTTTTTTATGAGACAGAACGACAGGGTAAAACAATATACTGTACTGTTTTTGACATCGACTGTGAGAAGTATACGGTGGATCACTTCAGCAAAGTGAATGTTTCCTTATTATGCTGAGGCATGCTGAGGAAAAGGTGTTAGGTACCATACAACCCCTAAAACAGCCATTGTCATAGTGTGACATTGACGTATATGTATGCAATAGCTAACGTCATGGTGTTGGTAACAGAGGGCCTCTTAATGTCCTCTCTGGTTTATATTGTCATAATCAAGAAGGACAAGGTACATTGAAGGGGAATGAACTGTCTTGCGTGAGGGGAGGAAGAAAAATCTCTGCATTGCAGCAAAAAAAAAAAAAAAAAAAGCTTTTGAAGAGGGGTGCCGGCACACTGTGATCCGTGTGGCATAACTCAGCCGACCAATAATGTTCCACCCTGTTGGCCCTGCAGCCAATTGCAAATGCGGCAGAGGTTAAAGATTGACAAGCGGAGGGAGAGCAGCAACGAAAAGGCCCTTCTGGAAAATTCCACAGCCATCTTTGATTCAGCCTTATACAAAATCCAGGTCAATTCTGTTCTTTTATTCAAGAACACTTGGAGCTCATTTGCTAATGAGGCCTTGTTTTGACGCTGCACTGCTAAAGAATTTGTATTTTGATTAGAAAAAGCAGATTGTTCTAATGACTCCATTGTAAAATGATTCTTTTCTTTTTGCATATGTTAAATACATACCGTGTTTCAGTCGTCTGTACATTGTCTCTCTTGGCAAATCAAGTGATATTTGTTTCAGGAGATTCCATAACGCAGACCCGATCATCTCCCATGGGGTTTGTGTCGCAGGGCAGTCGGGATGTTTTTACGTGAAAGCTAGAAATCCCATTTGCTTCCTGTGTGCACCATTCCGGAGTAATCTGCTCTTTTGAGAAGCTACTTATTTGGTAATGTGGTTGTTCTATTTATAATCATTGTGTTTTGAGTTGTAGGATTCTGTTTGAGGGCCTGTCTGCTTTTTTGAATACACAGTAATAGTTGTAAGACTGCTCCATTCAAAGGCAATGAGAAAAAGACCAAATTGAGGGGGAGGGGATATTTGTTTAAAAGATAATCTGCCAAATATTCTATTGTGTGTGTGTTTGGCTTTTCTAGTTTTTTTTTGGATTGCAATCTCCACAGACCTCTCTGGTCCTTCTGCATGGATGTGCCAGTGTCTGAGTCTGAGCCTAGGAGTGGGGGATGGGGTAGAGGGGGGAGGGGGAGGGGAGCAAGCTGTGGCCTCCATTTTCTGTGACGAGAGAACCCTGCTCGTCTCTCACAGGAGTGGAATATAAAGGCACAGGCTCAGGGTTGTTTCCGTTTTATCCATCAGGTACGACTTGCACAGAGGAATTCTGTCAGTGTGTTTTTCAACGTGCGTCTGTGTGGAATCTATGCCAGAATCAGCCGGGGATTTATTTACCTGCTCGTGTGATGGATCATAGCTGCTGATCTGAGAATGCTCTTTGGATCGCCATACATTTTGACATCCTAAATTCCTTGTTCTTTCAGAAATGTCTTTTCATGTCTATGACGTGTGTGTGGGTGCGTGGGGGTCACAGGCCTTTTGTTGAGCAGCACTGAATCGCCAGGCAAAGGCAAATGTTCTCTCTTTTCAGGGCTTCGGTGCATGTAGCACTCTGCTAACCCTTTTCTTATTTTCACATAGGCCTTGTTTGTTCACTTAGTCCGGAAGAGGAAGGCCCTGGAGGTGTTTGGGTGTGTGCATGTGTGAGCGTTGGTGGGATGAAACCAGATATCCATATGCCACAGTAAAGAAACTGCTCAACCCATGGCTGACCGATAGGAGCCGATGCAAGTTTCTTTAAAAAAAAAAAAAAGTGTAAAAGCTGATTTTGAATTTCTGCATGAATAACAGGTTGTGTTAAGAGCAGTCTTGGTATTGGGAAATTTCTTTGTTGGCTTGTCAACCCCCTCTGTTAATACTCTGGATGAAGGAATAGTGTGGATTTAATGTGTGGTGAGATCATTTTTAATGTCCATTCCAATTTAGATTGTCGATTCGGACGCAGTAAATCAGCAGTGTCAAATTCATTTCTGTTGTAGTTAGGGTTTCCTTCAGATGGCCAGTATGACTGAAGTTCACAGTGTGACTTCAAATAAATGTATGGTTGCCTCAGATTACATACACACAACAAATCGATGAATTACTACAGTAGTTTTGAAGTCAGAGACCAGGAAACTGTTCTCATGCTACATTTATTTTAAAAGAGGGATTAGAAACAAATAAATGCTTGCAATATCCCAACGTTTTCAAAACTGAAGACAGTTGGCATCTTTGCAAGAAACATCAAGTTGATGCACATGATTTGCTTTGGCGGGCCACATAGAATGATGTGGCGGGCTGGATTTGGCACCTGCGCCTTGAGTTTGACACCTGTGCAGTAAACCAATGAGTTGATTAACTTCATGTGTGAACAGATACTGCTGGATGGACAAGAAAACAAAACAAAACAAAACAAAAAAATCCTTCCTTTCAGATAGAAGAAGTGTGCTTGATAGTTCGTTTGTGGCCCGTAAATTCATCATGCTTACTAGTTCCACTGAACATATTATTGGTCAAGAGGGTGGCCTGCTAGCTGATTTATATCTGATCATATCCATGTTGCAAAGCCTTCTCTCATTCTGTCAAAGGAGAAGGTGCAAACGGTGTAGCATTTACTAGTGTCCTTTCCGTCTCAGGAGTTAAAAAAAAAGAAAGGAATCTGGAAATGGAAAGTCAGCCTTTGAATGTGCTGCATGTTAAATGTGGCCTGTGTGTGTCTTCCATTAAAAATGTTTGAAGATAAATTGGGACAGAAATCTACACTCCTTGCTGTTTGTTACATAAAATTAGGGACCAATGATTGGTCCTTCAAGAACTTGTCATGTTAAATGGACTACTGTATTTTTTTCCCAGCTCGCAAGTAAAGAATTTTACTGTCAACCAAACAATGTTAAATCAGCTTGAATGCTGTGAACTGTAATGTCTTATGAAAGATAGACACAGGGTAATGCCATGCCCAAGCCATGTTTATCTTTCTGAATGTGGACTAGTTCTTGGCAGACAGGAATGTTGCAATGGCGACTGTTGCCATTCTCTTTCCGCATAAAGAACAAATTGCACCTGATTTGTTACCAATGACTGGCAAAGGATTTGACCTTCGGCAATATCTCAGAGATGTTGACATTTACTGAATGTTCACCAGTGGAAACCTGCTGAGTCCCTGTTGACAGATCCTCTGGGAGCCTGGTGCCCTAGGTGGTGTTCCACTTGTTTACTGTTAATGCCACCATGGTTTTTGAAACACCCTGACTGACTTTGTGTTTGAATCTCTTTTTGTCTTTGGCTTTGCTTGCTTTGTTGTCCATAGTCTGGCTGAGGAAGAGATAAAGACAGAGCCGGATGTGGTAGAAGGGATGGATGCATCTGCACGGTCCAAAGGTAAGTGACGGGTCGAAGTGCTCAGTTCCCATTTACTGTAGTGCTTGTATTCGATTGTCTCTACGCATGTATAATTCTATTAACCCATATTTGGAATCAGTGTATTCCCATTCACTAGTCACATAAAACCAAGCGTCTGCACCAACGTCCAAAGTACATGGAGATAACTATTCAGACTTCAGCAGCAAAAAAAATCTAAACATTAAATGTTGCATTTGGTTGGTCTGGACTTATGTATGTATCAGTGTGTATACGTCACCAATCGCCGATTTTGATGCTTTCAGGCTTGCATTGACAGTGTACGGGATGCGTCAGATACGTTTCAGGACTGGTGTCACAAACTATATACTTCAAATCCAAACTACAAGTTTCCCCCAACAAAATGCCTCCCCTTGAGTCAAACACTTTTTTTCCCCCCAGCATTCTTCTGCCTTCATGTGCGCCTGAAGGATTCTTTCAGGATCCATAGCAACTACTGTACATCATCTTGGCCAGCTTGATGTTGTTCATTTCTTGAAAAAATAAAAAATCACACGGAGCCAGGTAGTATAATGGTGCTTCAGTGTGGGGATGTTCTTACTGGCCTGGAACTGTCAGATGCTCAGGCTGTTCTGAACAGTGAGGCAGCCTCAAGTTGTCCTGGCACAACTCTCGCCTTTTCTCACACATTCCAGAAGGCTGTTCGAAAACCGAAATCACGCTCTTTTTACAATAAAAATGTTTACTGAACACGTCTGCTCACAATGGAAAGCAACACGAGGACGCGTCACTTCCTCGTGTAAGGAAGGCGAGAGGAGTCAAATGGTGCATTCAAGTGCGCTCAGTTTGTTCGAGAACCGAAATTTGTTCGTCATCCGAGGCATTAAAAACTCGAAATTTTTGGTCGAAAACCGAATTGGACGAGAACCGAGACGTTCGAAAACCGAGATTTGACTGTATATCTTTCCTGACACACCTCATATATCCAATCTATCCATTTACACTGCTTTGACAGCTATCCAATTTATCCAATTCCGTTTGTATTTGTGTCCAAGTTTGGAAGAGGCCTGATTTTGATTGGAGGATATTTCACGTGTTTTATTTTTCTCTGCTGCCACGACCATATCGAAATTGTGTCACTCAAAACATAATCTAAATCCAGGCTAAGAACCTTGCAGATTCTGTGTCCACAAATTCCGATATACATTAATGTAACAGTATACTCCATGTGTTACACAAAATGCAGTTGTGCACTAATTATAGTGATGTCAATTGTATCTTTATTGTTGTCACCCCCTCTGTGTGCTTTGGGAAGTTTCAAAAAAGTAAAATTACGGTTTATTGCTAACCCAGTCCTTGAGCCCCATACAAGCTCTGTCATGTATGATGACCTGTTTGTGCGTCTGTATGTAGCCCCCGATCCACCGGGGTCGGCGGAACGCTCCTTGGCACCACAAAAGAGGAGGGTGTCCAGTCCTACCCACTCGTCCAATGGACACTCTCCATCTGACACCTCCTCCAGTCCACTCAAGAAAAAGAAGAAGCCTGGGGCCATGACCTCAAGCAAAGACCAGGTAACGGGACCAACTGTTTCAGAATCTGCTGTATTGAGTGAAATTCTCAGGTTTGACATCATCAGTTTGGTATTTTTTGAAAATGAGTTGCTGCTTCTGCGATTCAACTGAAGGATAAGGAACTGCATCCCGTAAACTCAATTCATATCACAGTTTTTTTTAAAAATTAGCACATCATGTACTGTATGTAATAAGTGCCCGGTGGTTTTGAGTGTGACTTATATTGCAAGCTTGAACTTGGACGCAATGTGCTTGTAGAAAAATAAACGTTGAGATTTGAAGAATGCATGGTCAATGCAAAGTGTATTTCTACTTATACAGTATAATATAATTTGCACTTGGTGGTTTTGAAGACTTTTTGACATGTGACATCAACTTTGGTTCAAGCACGACCTAGAAGTGTATCTTTTTCTACATGCTGGATCTTGGTATGATCGTAGCATCGACAATAAGTGGCTACTGTACATTTGGGTACTGTAAATAGGAGACTTAAACATGACAATTTGTGACAAAAACATGATTATTTCAAAACAACTTGTTTTAGCCTGCATCTAGTAGATTCAGTAAGTTAGGAGCTGTACTATTTGCTAATATAAAAAGATTAACATTTATTTTGAATTGCTCAATGCTTAAACTTGTTAAACCAGTTGTCTTTGAACCGCAGGTGAAATTGTCACATGATCAGTTTTTGAGATTAGCTTGTTGAGAGTTTCTTATGTCCATGCTTACCGGCCTACCCCACTGTATTGTTGCCTTATTTTTGTTGCACTGCATCTTTTTTTGTTCCTGCGTGTTTTTTGAAACTTGCTCCCTTTTTCTCTTGCCTGCATTTCAGTCAGAGCTAAGACATGGTCCCTTTTACTATATGAAGCAGCCAGCACTCACCACAGACCCTGTTGATGTTGTACCGCAGGACGGCAGGAATGACTTCTACTGCTGGCTGTGCCACCGCGAGGGCCAGGTGCTCTGCTGTGAGCTCTGCCCCAGGGTGTACCACGCCAAGTGCCTCAAACTACCAGCTGAGCCTGAGGGCGACTGGTTCTGTCCCGAGTGTGAGGTATCTCACTGGATAGTGAATGTGTGTGTGTGTGAGGGTGTGTGTGCGGCGTATGGTAGGGCTCTGTGATTATGGGACTAATTCATTATGTTTTGTATTGATATTGAAATCACAATGAACAAACATCATCACATATATTTTAAAACTCACTATTTATTCAATACCAAAACTCAAAATATAATTTTAAAGAACAACCACATAATCGATTAGTAACAAAGTAAATAATAATATATTAAGCTAACAATAAATAAAAACGATAAATAAAACATTCCTGCTGTGTATACCTTGGCCTCTAAGGGGCAGTGTGGAGTACACACTAAGATGAAGAGTAGAAGAAGAAGGTTGCATTTGAACCGTGTTAATAAAACCTGTTCTTCAAAGATTATGAATAATACATACCTTTGTGTATGCTTATATTACCTGTCTGTATATCTTACTACAGCGTTTGTGCATGGATATTCCATATTTGAAGGAATACCACTCCCGGAACTCAATGGTAATTTTGTATTAGCCTGTCAAAAGGATTTTACATTGCCTACTGGCATTAGCACTTGCAATGTTTTTAAAACAAAGTATATTCGTATATATGCATAAGCAAAGCAGAGGAAACAAAAGTAAACTAAAAGAACATATAATGATTACATTTAAACACATTAACAGAAAACTTTAAAAGTAAAGAAAAAAATGGTTTCTAAAATTACCACATGGGAAAAAAAAAGATTGAAAAAAATGATTAGAAAACCCTGATCAAAGTTATATATGTACCGTAATTCTTTTTGTTTTGCGTTTAAGTCCATCTCAGACTTCATTAAACAGCTTCACAAGCAACATGGTGCCTTTCGGGTGCGTTGACAATTCAGAGCATGCAAAAACAGCGCTGTTCTGCACATTCATCGTTTTTCTTCGATTTTTATGTTTTTATGATCTAAGAAGCTGAAATTGATTGCTGAAGCTGAAATTACTTTTAGAGGAATCGCTCAGCCATAGTGCGTACGTGTGTGTGTGTGTGTGTACAGAAATTACAGGATCTGAGTGTAGGATTTACTCCATGGATGGGACAATTAATCAGTTTCATTTCTAATTTTTTGCTTTTTGGCATTAATGCAATTATACTGTATACTGTATATATACATAGTATATATACCTGTATATTGGATTGGATACAACTTTATTGTCAAATGTGCTGTATGATATATATACAGTATATATACAATGTATATATATATATATATATATCATGTCTCTGTAAGTATTGGATTTCTGCACCTCTAATTTTGTACCTAGTGGAACAAATGTAATTGGCGCCAGTCACGGATGTCAGGCTCTCTGCTGTGGTGTCCAAGAGGCTTTAGTAAATTGCTCCCTATGTGTTGCACATAACCTTGCAACTGTCTCTTTATTTTGGGAAACGTACGCACAAGCTTTTCAATGACCATCTCATTTCGAACATTTGCCATTTTGTACAGCTACTCAAACAGTAAGGAAATACAATGTATATATTTTCAATCAGCTATTGATGAGGCCAGTCGTTGCTTGTTAATTTATCATTCATAAAATGCTTCTTGTTGTTGCAGAAAATAACAGTTGCTGAATGCATTGAAACACAGAGCAAAGCAATGACTATGTTGAATATCGACCAACTCTCTTACTTACTCAAATTTGCACTCCAAAAGATTAAGCAGCCTGGGGTAAGTCATCAATCAAAATGTTTTCGCAACTGCAGGAATTATAAGCTTGAAATAACACATCCAAACTCTTCCATTGCAATCATTTTCCCTTATGTCCTTATACTGAGCAGACAGAGCCCTTCCAGAAACCCGTGTCCTTGGAACAGCATCCTGACTATGCTGAGTACATTTTTCACCCCATGGACTTGTCTACTTTAGAGAAGGTAATATTTTATTGACATACCTGTCAAAAAAAAAAAAACGGACATTTTCAGAATCCGTATGATTTGTGCGATACGGCCATATACGTAAGATTCACCACAAAATCCGTATGAACTATGGCTAAACCGTATGAGTTGACAGGTATGTATTGAATTATCAGAGAAGTTACCAGCTTTCATAGAATATTGAAACATTCACCCCCCCCCCCCCCCCCCCCCCCCCTGTTTCAAAACAGAATATCAAGAAGAAAATGTATGGCTGCACTGAAGCCTTTCTGGCTGATATGAAGTGGATCTTACACAACTGCATCATTTATAATGGAGGTAGACCACTGACGTGTTCATGCAATCTTGTTTCCAAAGGAAGAATGGAACAATCACACTGTGCTTGTTAATTTATTCCAGGAAATCACAAATTAACAGCAACTGCAAAAGTTATTGTCAAGATATGTGAGCACGAAGTAAATATGCTTTATTTCACTTTGAATAATCACTTGAGGCTTTGTAATTCATGTAAAAAATGTCATGTTCGTCTTTGTCCGTGTTTTGCTTTTTTAGATGAATGAGATTGAAGTATGCCCTGAGTGCTACTTGTCTTCGTGCCAAAAAAGGGACAACTGGTTCTGTGAGCCATGTGTACGTTATTGGCATGATTTTTCAAATAGGTGTGTGCTTAATCTTGAATTTGAATTATTTTATTTTATTTTTTTACACCAACAGAGTCGGCCTCATACACTGGTCTGGGCCAAGCTCAAAGGATTTCCCTTCTGGCCAGCAAAAGCTCTTCGTGAAAAAGACGGGCAGGTAGATGCACGGTTCTTTGGACAGCATGACAGGTGAGCTCAACTCCAGAGATTAGTATGTTGCTTGAATTTCAGTACGGCGCAGCAAAACCTTGTCAAGTTGTGTCCACTTGTATCCTCATGAAATTTACCCGACTTTTCTGCGCAGAGCTTGGGTCCCCATCAATAACTGCTACCTCATGTCCAAAGAGATCCCTTTCTCTGTCAAGAAGACAAAGAGCATTTTCAACAGTGCCATGCAAGAAATGGAAGTTTATGTAGAAAACATTCGTAAGAAATTTGGAGTTTTTAACTATGCGCCATTTCGAACCCCTTACACGCCCAACAACCAGCTTCAAATGTTGCTGGATCCTTCCAACCCTAGTGCTGGTACAGTAAAAACAGAGAAACCCGATAAACTGCGCTTTAATTTTGACTTAACTGCATCTCCAAAGATGGTTCTTAGTAAGAGTTCCACACCCAGTGGTCTGAATCGGAGAGTCTCCATGACGGACATGCCTCGGTCCCCAATGAGTACAAACTCTTCGGTTCACACGGGCTCCGACGGAGAGCAGGAGATGGAAAAGGCCGGTAGAAATTCTGCCTTTCACTACAGCACTGGAGAGGAATCCATGGACTGCACGGGTAAGTCCTCTTCTCTGGTTCCACATTACCCATTTTAATCAAATACACAGAAAAGTGAAGTGAAATTGTTAACAGATATTTTGTTGTAATTTCAGCATCTCCTCTCTCAGGAAAGGTCGGTCCAGCAGGCAGCTTGACAGGCAGTCCAAAGCCACTCAACCCGAGCTTGGTGTCCAAGCAAGAGAGGCCCGCATCCACGGGTGGCATCCTCAATCTCAACCTCGGTCAGCACCACAAAATTGTCTCATGATTACAAACTCTCAAATGTCCTCAGTCCACCCAATTAGAGATTTTTCCATTTTCCGTTCAGATCGAGTGAAAGCTGAGATGGATCTGAGAGAGTTGAGCGAGAGTGTGCAGCAGCAGCAGCAGCAACAGCAACAATCGGGGTCAGCTACCCTCCCCACGCCAAAGAGACCCATCAGGAGTCTCGACAAGACTATTGAAAGCTGCAAGGCTCAGCTTGGTAATTAGAAACCCATGAGAATGACTTGCTTTATATACTTTTAAAATCAGTTTGTTGAAAGGAACAGCATGTAGTAATTTAGGGCAATATCTGCAAGTCTCTGAATAAGTGATTCCACATCGCTGTTTTGGGGTCAAAACTATGTAAAGTATTTTGTGCCTCTTTAAAATGTATAGTAGGGCTGCACAATATCTCCCAAAAATATCGTCATTGCGATAATGGCCTGTGTAATATGCATATCACAAAGATGTGCAATGTGTTATACATGGAATTGTGTGCTTTGATTTTGACCAATCAAATGTAACCTTGAAAGCAGATTTTCATGTTGTTGTTTTACATTTACGGTCTAGAAGTGTTTTCATCACTTTTTTTTCATGGAATTATGACTTTATTGCTGCATTTGTGTAGATTAATGGTTGTAACGTATTGCAAGCAAATTCGGGTTATGTTGCCACCATTGGAACGGAACCCCGCTATCTGTCGATAACTAAATGTATGGCTGTGATTTATTTATTTATTTTTGGCTTCTATAGTTACCAACTGTGCAACCATGGATTTTTTTTTATTTACTTCAACCCTTTCCTCTTTTGCAGGGATAGATGAAATTTCTGAAGACGTATATAAAGGTGTGGATCACAGTGACACAGAAGAATCTGATAAATCGGACTCTAGTGATAGCGAATACGCCAGTGACGAGGAACACAAGCCAAAGAGCTCTGGACAGGATGAAAAGGTTAGAGTGGATCGAAAGCGGCCCAGAGCAAATGCAGAAGCAGAGAATAAGGATTCTATTGAAGGTATGGTGGAAAAATCCACCCCTGCAACCCAGATCAAAGAGAAGCAGGGTAGCAATGCCCAAGAAGAGGCCGTTCAAGAAAAGCCCAGAATGACCCAGTCTCAACCCCTCACTGACAAGCCAAAGACCTCAGAGGAGGGGAAAACACCTCATGTAGCATCAGCAGCAGAGCAAGACTCTGATTCTGAAAGAGAGCTGGTGATTGACCTCGGAGATGAACACGGAGCCCGTGACTCTAAGAGGTCAAGAAAAGACACGAGTTCCAAAACCTCCAAAGAGACCAATGCTGCCAAATTGGAGGGTAAGACGATTGCTATTGGAGAGGAAATTATCATTACATTTCACTCTTACACTGTCATGAAATTCTGTAAATTTACGGTGAAGTTACAACAGTATCTTACTCTTTGGTAGAATAATTGTCAAATACAGTTAAATATTTTTCCACAGCATGGAAATTAACAGTTAAATCAGTCAGTTAACAACAACAATATATAACTATAATTTAACAATCCAAAACTATGGATTGCTATAAATTTATGGGGTGTGAATGAGCGGATAAATCCATATCCATTGTGAGCACTTTCAGTGTGTGACAGAAAAGCGACACAGTGCTGAATCCGATGCATTGTCATAAAATGTCAGGTTTAATGTCCAAACTGGCGTGTACTGTAAAAGTACCCGATAATGCAGTTATCCTACTGTCATATACTGTAATCCAAAATACAGTAGTATACAGTTAAAATAAATTACCATGCCACCCAATAGTAATATACTGTAATTCAAAATACAATACTATACTGTTAGAATAAATTGCAGTAGGTGCATCATAAAAGAAAAGAAAGTACTGGCGTCCCTGCTGCCACTAATTAGCTGTTGTTTTTACAGATGAGTTCTTTACAGTGTATCTCTCAATATTTCCTTTTTCTCAGGTAAAGTAACCAATTCCACTACAGCTGTTGCGCCAGCCGCTTCCACCTTGAAAAATGCCTTGCAGCCTTCTACAACTGCACCCAACCCCGTTCCCACTGCCGCTTCTAGTCAGCCTGGTGCTGCCTCAACTCCCAGCACCACTTCAAGCACACCCTCCACGTCTGTTGCGTCAACCTCGCCAGCAGTGAAGAAACAACGCCCTCTGCTGCCCAAAGAAACAGTGCAGGCTGTGCAGCGAGCAGTTGTTTGGAACCCCACCAAATTGCAGACGTCCTCTCAGAAGGCTCACGTGCAGAAGCAGCAACAGGCGGAGCAGTCGACGGCACAGTCACAAGGGCAGGTGCAGACACAAAGTCAATCTCAGCAGAATTCTTCAAGTACCCGCTACCAGACCAGACAAGCAGCCAAAGGTGCTTATAAATGCACAAAATATTAATCTGAATCTTTTTGTGTTCACATTTAACATATTTCTATTACTCTTCATCCCATCTAGTTCAATTGAAAGACTCTCCTCAGGGTGCTTCAGCATCAAGTAGCTCATCCTCCTACTTGTCAGGAGACTTGCCAATCCCGACTGCTTCTGCAGATGCAGCTGCAGATATAGCCAGATACACAAACAAAGTAAGTCCTTAATGCAGACTAACTGCAGTTCTATACTGCGAAAGGGTCTTAATGCCTATGTTGTTTGATTTATTTTGCACACATTTACTTCACATGTTGTTTAAAATCATTGACAAGATCTGACAAAATCGTTCCAGATTATGGACTCAATCAAAGGAACAATGACTGAAATCTACAATGACCTTTCAAAAAACACTTCAGGAAATACAATCGCAGAGGTGAATGTTTCTTTGAATGCCCTTGATCACATCTTACAAGAGTTCATTATTAACTTGTTTTGTTGTTCCAAAGATTCGACGGCTGAGGATAGAGATTGAGAAACTTCAGTGGTTGCATCAACAAGAGTTGTCCGAGATGAAGCACAATCTGGGTATGTTTCTTGCTTCAGGGGTTGTACAACACTGTGCTGTTTAGCTATTGCATATAAATAACATTGCTAAACAAATTTTTACTGTATATTTTTCATAATCAGACATGCAAGTAAACTTTCCATCTCTAATTAAAATTTGCTATTGACCAGTGTATTTTTTATTTTGTAATAGTTATGCTGACTAAATCTCCAAATATGAAAGTATACAATGTAAGATTGCATATATGGGAATTTCGCATCGTTGTAAACCTCCTTTTGATTCTAAAAGAATTAAGATGTTTTCTGAGTGTACATATCATTTCTTTGTTGTCATGCAACCATCACATAGAACTGACGATGGCAGAGATGAGGCAGAGTCTGGAGCAGGAGAGAGAGAGGTTGGTAGCGGAGGTGAAAAAGCAGATGGAATTGGAAAAGCAGCAGGCTGTCGATGAGACCAAAAAAAAACAGTGGTGCGCCAACTGCAGGAAGGAAGCCATCTTCTACTGTTGTTGGAACACCAGTTACTGCGATTACCCCTGCCAGCAAGCCCACTGGCCGGAACACATGAAGTCTTGCACGCAGTCAGGTAAAAAGACCATCACACCATTTCCATTCCTGTCAGGTGATTAACTTTCAGCAAAATAAAGTTCATCATCTTCATATATTGTCTGACTCAAAGCCCAAAACATATTTACAGTGTGGATCATTCTGTTGATACGTTGTGTTTTTGTTGATCCTTCAGCTTCAGCTTCGCAACAAGAACCAGAGGTTGAGCCCAACCCGGACACTTTGGGCAAATCGAACGGCAATTCCCCAGTCACACAAACTCTGAATGCCCCAGCAGGAGCAGTCGTACCCTCCTCCTCATCAACCATATCCGACAAAAGTAGCTCTCCCACATATATCGACAAGAGCAAGGACAGTGTTGGGCTTACTGTGACATAACTGTTACTCCACATCGTGGCATGTATTCCAAGGCTGCTGTGGACCTTGATGTGTCACATTTGGAGTTTTAGTGCCTGCTCTGTGACCCTTCACTTTCGGTTTCCATTTCTAAATGCATGGCAAACATTTTTGTTAGTTTCGATGTTCTTACGGCTTCATCTTGTGAACTTATTTGTAAATAACAAATCAAATGTGATTCTTTGTTTTCATACTGTTGTTTTGTTATCACTATGTTGCCACTTAATTTTTTGTCTGAACAAGATTGTAACAAACTGCAGTAAAAAGGTTCATTGCTGCTCTCAAATGCTTAAAGGCTGTATTTTTTTTAATCACCACAACATGTGAGATGTTGAAACAGCCTTGAATAACCGATTCTCAATTATCTTGGTGGCATCAGAAGTTTTCTGGGTTTTGCATCATTGCATTTACTTCATGTCAGTGGTTATGTTTTTCATCCCACATTGTATAGGTCTAAGAAAAAAAAAAGTGTGATTTATGAAAAAGATCTAAAACATTGTCAGTGTAAAAAGTTTTTGTAAGAAGATACATGAACAATATTTATTATGTTTTATAGTATGTTTTGATGCAATCACATTTTTATGTGTCTAAAATTTATTTGACCGAAAATTACTCATGAATGTCAGTACTGGGTGACGTCTGTTAAACTGTTTTTCCAAAGTTAAAGTAAATTCCGGTCAGACTCTTTGAAATTGTGTATACTTGAATCATTTTGGCTGGTTATGATTACATAAGCATGTCTAATTTGAGTTGGTGTCTCGTTATTGTTTACATATTGTAAATACAGTAAGATGAGTCGTGAAGAAAATAAACATGTTCTCGATATTTTCGCTCCTGATTGGTTTGCTTGGTGTTAATTTTTTTTTTTTATCACATCCATCTTTCTTGTCAAACCAAAAGCGACAGCCATACTTCCACACGTGACCGCAATGCACGGGCATAGTAAACGGAAAAGGAATTACGTTGCGAGAACTCGCAGCGTCGTATCGCGATGTCTTGAAAGTAGAGCAAAGCAGAAAATGGATCGTAGTGCTAACAAGCTAACAGGACAATTCCAGTGTTAGCTGGATAGTAATCCACTTTTTTCGGAGGTATGCGTTCAGATTTCCTCGTGGCGGCCACGCAAAACAACACACAGCCGTTAAAGGTTAGATTTGTCTCAGTACATTAATAGACCGTCGCAGTTAGACGAGCTCCCAGCAGTTAGCCAAACTAGCTGTTCTATAATGTCGTCTGCTTTACTCGTCTGCTCAACTGCTCTGTTTTTTTGGTGGTATTTCTAAGTGTTTGTGGTCAAGAACGCTCCCGTTCCTTTTAAATGTCTGGAATCTGATGAGAAAAGTAACATTATAATGCCTTGTATTTATCGTTTGGTTAATCGAATGTCTTGACGTTTCAGATAACAATGATTAGAGTTAACAAAGATTTGCGCAATGTATGCCAGGCCCTTGTCGTCACCCTTTCAAACTCAAAAAATATCTACCAGCCTACGAGCCAATCAGTTGAACCCACAATGCAGAGCACACCAAAGTTTTATTCTATCTATATATGTGAAATATGGGTCCCCAGTATACATTAACTGCTGGGTCCGACTTGCATATGTCGAGCAGTTTTCAGAATGAGCATTATAACCTTACTCGTCCGTTTTGAATACACTTTTTGCACTATTTTGTCTTATATGTTGTATTTTCACATTTAAAATGGGCTCTTACTAGATTTCGCTTTATTTAGGACAAGTTTAATTATATTCTGGCGTAATTTCATTTTATTTTGATGGTACACACATCTGACTTTTTTCATAATTTCAAATTATCTTGTAAATGTGAATATATTCAGAGTGGAGTAAACCTGATTACCCATCCGGCACTTTCAAAGGTGCAAAATTGTATTTTGGATAGACCATGAAAATCTGTTAATTTTATGCATTTCTGGCGTGTGACATCTTAGAACATGCAACTGTACAGTACATAATAACGGAGGAGCTGTTTAAGACACCCAAATAACATCATACAAGCACGCCATCAAGTGTGATCAACAAACTATGTATAAATATATACTGTACATGACATACATTAGGTATGTGTGCAACATTTCAAAAATGAACTGTTTTACATGAAACCAGAGTTTTCAGACAAAGCTTTTACGGTCCTTTATATGTCATCCTGTGACAAGCATTAAGAAAGTGACAACTGTTTCAAGCAATGAAAATGCACCAATTTATGGCCAGCGTCTTAATTCAAATTCAATTAGGGGAGATGAATTCGGTGTGACCTTTTTTATACCTGTAGAATCTGAATTTCAGATTTCCGTAGCTTTTGTAATTTTTATCCTACTTTCAAAACACTGCCATCATTGGAAAGCTTGCTAAACACAGAAGCAGAAAACATATAACGATGCTGGGGATTATTCCTAATTAGCTCATTAAGTAACTCCAATCACTATGGAAAACTGTAGGTAAATATCAGCAGAACAATAATAATTAAAAACTACAATGAATATAAGATTGAATTTTTCAGCAGAAAATATCTGAAAGCCCCCTTTTAGCAAAGTAATATAAATAATAAGTAATATGAATCTGTAGTAAAATACAGCAACTAAGACAAAAATAATGACTATTATTGCTTTATTTTTATAATTGGTGACATATGTGGAAGAAAAAAAATTAAGAATGGAGAATGAAAAAAATACTCCATTCGTCATTTTAAGGAACAGATGTGTCACAGTTAGGACACCTTTGTAGTTTATAAAACTTGTGAAGTTCGTGGAAGCAAGTTAAATTATGAGCCATCATGGTGGGTCAGAGTAAGATTACAAGAGAACAGGGGGTTTGTCAACTACAAAATGTTGACCAAGCCTGATACCCTGTGTACTTGATCTTTTGAGAAATTTTGAAGTTGTTTTTAAAACTATGACACCTGTTCCACATCATCGTGACTGGATTATTGTTGAAAGTTGCGGCTGCAGCGGTTCCACCGACACTCACAATGCGTGATCATGACTGTGGCTTGTTGAGTAACCATTTTTTGAGTCATTCAGCCGCGGATACTCGCATACCTACTGTATATACATGCCACACAAGTTGCTAGAGCCAAGTGGCAGAAGGGCTGTCGAGGTTGCAAGTCGCAAGATCCAACGAGAACCCAGTTACAAAATGAAATCTCGGCAATCCGGTTCAGCCTGCCAGACGCAAGGCTAACGAAGAGGGCCTAACTTCCCCACCACACAAAGCACACACTAGCCTTCACCTTCATGCAGGCATCCGCTGTCATCAGTAATTGACAAGGAGACTGGGCTATGTTCATATTTGAAGAGAGAAAAAAGCTCAATTTTTTCCGGGCCTCCCAACACCAACAGTCAAATAATGACTGAAGGTCACAAATAACTTTTCTACTGACCTTCATTCCCTTTTTCCAGAACTTCATAGTCACTGCCTTGTTCAAGATGGGTGCACTGAATGCCTTGTTTGGACTCATGTAGTCTTGGACCGTAGCTGGGCAGGTATGAATTGTTTTACGTGCAGTTGCACTTGCATCACTGTGTACCTACCTGAAAGCATTTGTAACACTTGGAGTTATGCTGATCATCAGCTACAGGTAGGTCCATGATGCCATTCAGCTGGAGTTTCACAAACTTACTGCTCAACCATCCTGTGTCGTTCTATACATTGAGGCAAACTCACACCTTTGAAGGATGGAAGGCCGAGCAAAGTGTAACATTTTTGAACTCGATTCCTTCTGTTAGAATTTTCAGACTTTTTTTTCACAAATAAGACCACAGAACAAGCAGTGTTTTGAGTGCCCAATGTCAGATAGTTGAGGGTGGATGACTTGCTTTCTCGTTTGACTTTGTCATGAGTCTGACTTGTGCTTGCTCACATCTCGAGAGCAAGAAAATCAAATGTCTCACAGCGCTCAAAGGGGGACTCGGCAAAAAAAACAAACCAAAAAACATGAGGAGTCACTCATTTGTAGCACGGTTGCAGATGCACTCATTGCGGGCACACTCCTGCAGCCTCGCAAAAAATGAAGTTTCAACGTGCACATTTAGTGTTACAGGAACACGCCCTCACAAATAAGATGTTTTCTGAGGTAACAAGGTATTGGGTCCATGTGAGCCTGCGATGAGTGCAGGTTTCTGCCTTAAAAACTTGCTCATGGTCACTCTGTGTCTGTGACACCTGAATCAAGTTCGCTGACACCACCCCGACTGGGCCAGGACAAAATTCATGAACAAACATGATGACATCAACACATTCTCGCTTTTTAAAAATATGTAATGTTAATTATTTTGAGTTTTATCCACTTAAATTAATCAATAATTTTTATTTTGACCACCAGTTAGGTTGAATCCTTTCACACGGAATGACTTGGACAAGATATAAAGCCCAGAAATAAATGTCATTAATGTTAAATATTCAGTTTGATTTTACACTGCAAAGAAAGTAACTACACAGAAGTATCATTTTCCTAACTCATATAGTATAAAGATGTGAAATACGAAATCATCAAAACTTACCATGTGATATCATGAAAATACAGGTCCAATGCTAGTTCTGGCAAGACAAGAATACAATACCGTACATCTTTATTGATACAGCACTTTCACTTTTCGCTACAGCCGTAACAAAGCACTTTTACAGAATATTTAGGATGAAATAATAATCGAACAGCACACAGAACAACAAATCTACCTGGGCCACGACTCAAAAAGGCTTAACGTAAGACCCTGCAGTGTGCCCATTAGTGCATGACAAATGTTTGACACCTCGTAAGTTTCCGTTTTTTGATTAGTTGTGGTTCTGTGGGACAGTTTCTTGTACAGTGGACCCTTGCTATTCATGGGGGATTGGGACATAGGGACTGGGCCAGACTGCAAGTCATGAAAATCTGCATAGAATTGACAGCAAATATTAAATGCATTACAAAAGTACAACCCCCCTGACCCCCCCAAATAAATAAATTAATATATATATATATATATATATATATATATATATATGCGGCTAGGTGAATCCATGGGTGTTAAAGCACAAGTAAGCAGAATAAGCTAATACCCCACCCACCACCACCACCTCAGATCACATTTTAAATTTTTACTCCTATCAAGCAGGGCTCACAGGGCAAAGGTGCTGGGTTCAATTCTGGCTCCGGCCTTCCTGTATGGAGTTTGCAGGTTCTCCCTGTGCCTGTGTGGGTTTTCTCCCACATTCCAAAAACATGCGTGGCAATTTCATAGAACACTCTAAATTGTCCCTAGATGTGAGTGTGAGCGCGAATGGTTCTTGGTCACTGTGCGCCTTGCCATTTCTGGATGTACTCCGCCTTCTGTCCGAAGACAACTGGGATAGGCTCTAGCATGTCCCGCGACCGTTGTGAGGATAAGCGGATCAGACAAGCAGGGCTGTGCACAAATCGGTGATGATTCAAAAAGAGGAGCAAATTGGCCGTTTAAAAACACCAAATAAGAATTCTCGAATTCGAGTCAGAACGAGTAATCGCATATTATCACGTGTATTGTCACAATCGAGAGACTAATTGGTTGGCAACACTCATGTTTCAGTATGTGTGACCTATTGTAGCATCACAGAATAAATCAGGCCAAGCAGAATGCTTGAAGTAAACTCCTTAATGAGAACAAAAATGCCGTACTGACCGCGACTCCACCAAAACAACAGCGCTAACCGGGGTGCAGTTTACAGTGTCATTTCTCCCTTCCCTCTCTCGCACCACCAACGTCCTGTCTTGTTCACAGCCCCTCCAGTTCATAGGAAACCACAGATTTTTTTGCATGAGGTTTGTGAAAGCGTGCTGCGTTCATATGAGCATTACAATCAACTGTTATGCAGTGAGTCAATCAACACAGCTCAGCAGGCCAGTGGAGCAATGCCTTTGTTTACAAGCTGTTGGCCTCTCATGCCATTCTAGCAAGGAAAATACCCAGGCTATCTAGCAGCTGGTTCAACGCAAGCAGATGGTTTTTAAAATTGGTCCAAAAGAATCCTTGATTCTGTCATTGATCGGTGTACAGTGAGGAATCCTGAAGGTTAAATGAAGTTATTTTAAACTTAAAAAGGAAAACCTTTTAAAGTCGCCATCTTTGCCACTTCATAGGGCTCACACACTTCTTTCCCAATGTTTCGACTTCACAGTGCAGAGGTCATGGGTTCGATTCTGGGCTCCAGCCTTCTGTGTGGAATTTACATGTTCTCCCCTATGCCTGCGTGTGTATTCTCTGGCTACTCCGGTTTCCTCCCGCATTCCAAAAACATACATGGCAGGTTGATTGAATGCTCAAAATTGTCCCTAGGTGTGATTGTTTGTCTATGGGTGGCCTGCTTTTGGCTGGCAACTGGTTAATGGTGTACGCCACCTGTTGCCTAAAGACGGCTGGGATAGGATTTCAGCACGACCCTCGTGAGGATAAGCAGTTCAGATAATGGATTGATATTTTTACACTTTATCAGCTTAACTGCCTTCATACAAAGGTATTTACCGGTAGTTGAAAAACTAGCACAAATGATCAATTATTCACAGAAAAATGAATGATGAACAAAAGGAAACAATGCCTGTCACACGGTTGTTGCTTTCGAGAAACATGGTGGACACCATCAACTGATAAGCTGTTCGCTATGGAAAATACAAAATGCCTGCAGCTGGACTACACACTAAATCCTGATGACTCACGCTCAAGATTACACCAAAAAATAGTGCTTGCCACTTGCGCGAAAATATCCATCCATCCATCCATTTTCCGAACCGCTTGATCCTCACTAGGGTCGCGGGGGGTGCTGGAGCCTATCCCAGCCGTCTTCGGGCAGTAGGTGGGGGTCACCCTGAATCAGTTGCCAGCCAATCGCAGGGCACACAGAGACAAACAACCATCCACGCCCACACTCACACCTAGGGACAATTTAGAGCGTCCAATCAACCTGCCATGCATGTTTTTTGGAATGTGGGAGGAAACCGGAGCACCCGGAGAAAACACACGCAGGCCCAGGGAGAACATGCAAACTCCACACAGGGAGGCCGGAGCTGGAATTGAACCCGGTACCTCTGCACTGTGAAGCCGACGTGCTAACCACTGGACTACCGGGCCGCCCTGTATGGAGCGGCCCGGTACGCGAAAATATGTATCTATTTATTTTATTGTATGATCACTTCCAATGAAAATGTACACCACGCTCGACTCGGAAACTACTTGGTCATCGTATTTTAAAGTGAAACCATTGAACTTCTATAAGGTCATGACACAAATAGACGTAATTTCTGCGTCTTACTTTCAACTATCTATAAATTCCTTTATATTCATGTCTTTCACCACACAAATAAAGGTGTCAGTTTCCTCCTCGCTACACAATTGTAATGCTGTGCTGCAGCTGAGTTTCATCATGTGTGTTTACTTCTGCTTGTGTATGCTCGGTGGGTTGCACGCCACATGCCGCAAACAAGAGGTTCCTGTGCTCAAAAGACCATGTTTCCTTGTCGATCGAGCATGCACAAATGAATGCTCCTGACAAGTGCTTATATGACCAAAGATTTGGGTTAGGGAAGGAGTAACCCTTACTCAGGTTTTGAAAAACCAGAATATAAGCAAGTTTGTTGATTTAGTGGGTGTTTACATTACCTTGCCCAACCGGAATATTGCTAATTTCCAGGTTTTTAAAAGTGGTTTTGACTACATCTAAACATAGCCATTGTTGATAAATGCACTGCATTTTTCAAGTCTTCCTCTATTGTCCTCAGGACGTTACCTGTAAATAAGTGTGCCAAAATAGCCATAAACCGCTCCGCCTGGTGCTCTACTATCGGAAACGCAGTATCACCACCTATGCAGCGATGCCCAGCAACGGTCACATTCCGTGGTCCTCGCCCCTCACGACATACACAATGAATGGAGATGATGACGGCGGGCTGCGACTTGCTAAGTTCAGTGTGAAAAGGGCTTTCAGAGCCGTATGAATGAATGAATGAAACGGAGCAAAGAGCTATATGTGGCTTGCGAGCCACATGTTGGCTTGCGAGCCACATTTTGGCTCGCAAGCCACATGTTGGCTAGCCCTGTAAATATGTTCTGGTCCCTGATACGAATAATACAAGTTTTCTGTTCCTCTTTGGTTTTCACTGGGGTACGGATATATAGTCTGTTGAAGAAAGTTGGTGAAGCACTTGCTTTGGGAGCACTTCAAAGTTACTGGTGGCTCGCTATTTTACAGTTATCTTCCCAGGCATTTGGAATATTAGGCATAATTACTCCTCCACAAGTACTCAATGGGGGGAGTTTAGTTCGTGTGTAAGGCGGTTAGAACGATACAGTGACGCCCAATTCCTCGCTGGACGGCCAACTGTCGAAACCTGTGGGGCAGCCGCCTCCATAGAGGAGTTCATCATTGATTCACCAAAACATATTTTCCAGTCTGCTGAAAGTGTACCCCTCTCTTTGGAATGGCCTCCCACGAAACGTTTGGCAAGCCCTCTTGAGGCCTATATAACTCGTCTTAAAACTCATTTTTATTCTTTGGCTTTTGACTCAGCATGAGACTTGATTTTTGGTTTTATTGTTTTGTGCTTTCTACTCTCTTTGTTAATCATTTATTGTTTTATTGTTGTTGTGAATTACTTTTGCTCCATGTACAGCACTTTGTATACAGCGGTGGTTGTTTTAAAGTGCTCTATAAGTACAGTTGAGTTGAGAAGTATCTCCACATGGCTAACATCCCTGCCTGAAGGCATCAGGCCAATAAAATAGTATTGGAGATGTATCAAAACATTTTTATGAGTTGCGTACAGACCTACAGTATTGGCACCAGCATTTTAATATTTAGGTATTTTTCATTATCATGTTGTTGTTGTTGTTTTTTTTTACATTTTGAAACTAATTTGTTTTTTCAGTTTTAATTTATTTTTATTTGGCTTTGTTTGAGTTTAGTATTCGTTTGAGTTTTTAATATATGAATTATTTGTCGATTGCAACATAAAACATCGAAGTATTGTGTAATGAAATAAAGTAAACTACAATTCCCAAACCTTTCTTCTGTACAGCCCTACAGTAATGCGGAAATAAATACATACACAAATAAAAATAAATGCCAAAATCATAATGTATAAAATGAATTGAAAAAGATTAAAACAAAGCACATTTTCTTGATAATTATAGTTTCAGTTAGTCTTATAATGCACTTTAGTTTTTATTTCATTCATAAGAATCTTTTGTAGAATTTGGTTTTAGTTATTTCGTTAACCTTCGTTAACTATAATAACTGATTCAGATATTGATACTATTGTTTTCAGTGACTCCCTAATTAAAACGTGTCCAAAAAATGTGTCAAAATCATGTCTATTCGACTCCTAATACGAGTGCTAATTATGCCAATTGATCATCAAATGAAAATGATTATATGGCAGATTCTGTATCTTGGGGATCCTTACATAATATTTCTTAAATATACCTTTGGTGTGCTCAACATTTTTCTGTTCATAAAGGGGCTCAATGAGCTGGCTACCAGACTGTATCGAGGTAACCCGTTACATATCATGGCGGACTTTTTTTTCTTTCTTCAACACTAATATGATGTAAATCTGTAACTATTGAAAAAAAAAGATTGACAGTGTAATTTACTATTGCATTAATGTACACTTCAGGCAGAGCTTGAGTATGAATAAGAGTTGGGAGTATTGTTACATTATAGTGTATTATGTCTGTGACACACACACACACACCGTACATTTACACTGTTGCGTTCCAGGTTCTTGCATCACTTCATTTCACTTGTGTGCTAATGAGTAATATACCTTATTTTGGACAGCCTTGATTCATTCCAATGGATGTCAGTGCAAAACCAAAGAAGTATAATGCAGGCTCAGGTAAAACATCTTCTACCACATTCTCTTGACTGGCCGATCCAAACGATTATGAGATAATTAATCTGTATTTGTGGGTATTATGGTTTATTTTTGTAGAAGAGCAGCAGAGCCAGTCAGACGCTTCAGATGATAAACCGGGATTGTCCCAGTTTAGAAAGTCTTGGGGTTTCAGGCGATCAACTTTAGCTCGCCGTGAGTTCATCGAAGAAGTTGGAGACTTGACCAACAGCCCTCCACCTCTACGGAAAATCAGAGGCCGTCGTCCACCACGGACAACTCTAGCCTCGAAAGACAGCATTGCTGCCCAATCTCCTCAAGAATCTCGGACTGCTGTAGAAGATCTCGAGTGGTCCGCCTCATCCTCACCGGTACCTGACGAGACAAAACCAGCTTTAGCCTCTGCGGGCGGGTGTCTTGACCCGAGCATGTGGCAGGATGTTGGGTCTGCTTTTCACACAGCTTTCAGTCTTCTTGGTGGGGATGACGATTTGTCTATGGAAATGTCTCAAGCTTTGCCAGACCCCGATATTTTGGGAGTTGGCACTGCTACAGAGGTCCCGCCTTCACAGACTGCAGATGACACAGTGCCGTCTGAACTCAAGGGATCTGCAGACAATGTTGGAACTTTGCAGCCTGTTGTTTCAGATGAAGTGGCACAAGAGGATGTCGAGAGTGTAATTTTAATCTCAAGTCAGGAAGAGGATAGTGATGACATGTGTTTAATACAAATCAAGGAGCAGTTGGACCATAAAGCCAGGCAGGGAGAAAGCACCAAGGGAGGCGGAAGAGGAAAGGCCAGAGGAAGAGGAAGAGGGCGAGGAAAGGGTAAAGGCAGAGGAAGGGGCAGAGGGAGGTCGAAGGCATCGGAGGTTGTGGCAATCATGGCAAATGACGAAGACGATGATGATGTGATTCTTATTCATCCATCAGAGACAGTCTCCGTTACAACTCAGAGTCCTGCTCAACAAACAAGCTCAGACTTTATTATCGTTGGCACAGATGTAGATCAGAATAGTGACACAACTCTTGGCCAGTACAGTGATGCACCAGATGAGGAGGAGGGGAAGCAAGGAGACAGTATCATTAAAAATGTTACGGAACATTCAAGCTTATCGGACTCCAAGGATTATGACCCAAATGCTCTGTACTGCATCTGTCAGCAAAAACACAACAAAAGGTAATTTAAGAGTAATAAATATCTCTCCCGGGCAGAGTTGCTGCCCCCGCTCCAAATTATGACTTTAACTTCCTGATTCCTTCATTTGGTTCCCCCCTTCTAGGTTCATGATCTCCTGTAACGGTTGCCAGGAGTATTTCCATGGCGACTGTGTTGGTGTCAGTGAGTCAGAAGGCTGTCAAGATTACATATGTTCACTTTGCACGACTAAGCAGCTGAGCCAACTCCAGCCCGAGTGTCACTCCCATCCAGAAATTTCTCCTGAGAGCTTGTCACTCAGTCCTTCTGGTGAAGAACTAGAGGGGAAAAAGGAGTGGCACTCCGTGAAGGTTCGCATTAAATTTGGATTATGGTTTTCACTATATATCATTTCTCCAGACAGCCCTCTTTCGTTTGATCACACGTTGCGCTATTGCCGTTTCTATAAACACCATAGCCGAATTTGTCGTCTTGAATGCCACTGAATTTGTGACTTATCCAAGTGACGTGAATGTTGCATTGTTTGAAAATTGTCCAATTGAGGTCTGGTCATAAGATGCCAATCTGGTTTCAGAAGACTGTAGACTTGGAGGTGAATCACATAGAGGAGGTTCCTGCAATAAGGCCTGTGGCTGGAACCGAACCTGAAAGGGCGATGGAGACAGGTTGTTCTCGTCCATTGTGTATTGGCCCAGGATGCTCCAAACCAGCATTGCAGGAATCTGTTTATTGTGGCACTGTTTGCATTGTGCAGCATGCTGCTCTCACTATGAAGTCTCTCTCTGACACAAAGGTGTCCAATCCTAGAGGTCAAGTGCAGAAAAAAGCCACAGCTGTATTGCCTACTGCAAAGGTAAACCATTCAAGTCATTTCAAACATAGTGATCTAGAAAAATGGTGTCAATGTAAATGCTTGATGAGTGAAAATATCTTCCCCCTCAGGGTCAAAGCTCTAGTAGGGTGTCTGCGAGGTTAGCAGCAAAAGCTGAAGAATGTGCCAAAGAAGACGAGCTGATGGAAACTGATGGAACACAGACAGAGGCTACATCTTCCCTAGCCTGTGACCCCACTCTCACAGGAGTTCAGGCCACTCCGCAACCATCACCTAAGTTTTACACAGCGTGTATGTACCATTCACTACTCATCCTCTTCCAATTCATACAGACACTTTCCCCCTTTGGCACAAGGTTTCCTTCATCTTTGCACAAGTCACACAATCACTCACAGTGATACAGTCATACATATCACAAATACATGACGGGGGTCAGGAGTTGGTAAGTATATTACAGTTCAAATGTAACCTGCGATGTACTCAAACACAATCTTGAATGCCTTTCGCATTTCGAAACACATTCAATTTAGCCGTTTGCTATCACTGGAAAATCAAAAAGCAAACCACAGCAGTACCCTTTGAGGATATATTATCCAACTTTGAATGAATTTTAAGACACCGGTACATGTCTGGGCATTCGGTGGGAACTTAAACGTGACCTCATCAACCTCCTAATACCACCAGTATCACATTACAAAACAATATACAAAAACACAATATAATTATCTGTGGCTTTACAGAGAAAGTTGAGTCATTTCACACATCTGAATGTGAATACCAGTTTTGCTAAAACAAGAAACTTTGTTCAACCTTATCTTCCGATACACCAAACATCAACACTACAATCCAGCAGTTCACAATCTGTATTCATATCATAACATAATAAAAACATAAAAACGTTAAAATGCATCATACTCATCCGCGATGCTTATTAATAGACAAAAGTCTTCCCTCTTTTGCTCCTCAGAGTTTTGAGTTGTGGGATTCTATAAAAGTCACTGTACACCTCCAGCTTGTTGGGGTGAATTGTCGGTGAAAACATCAACGAAGCGACAGGGAATTTATTCATCCCCACACCAGCATGGTGGAATATTCTGTGCTCTTGACATTTAAAACAACAACAGACGTCCTCCCCCCTGCAAAAAAGATCATGCAAACAATACATTGATAAATAGATAAAAATCAAGGTAGCAAATAGAATGCAACTCAATGTAATGATGTAAAAGCAGGACTCGAGATTAAAATTTGGAACTGGTTACAATGGTGCGCCCAACTTTATTTTTTGTGCACTAGCACAAGGATAGGTGCTCCAAAATTTTCCACAACATCGCATTCAACACTGCAGTTTTGTAGATCCACTCCTTTTTAAAACAAAATGACTGCATGTCTTTTTAGGTAACATTGTAAAAATTATTCACTTAAAATCTGGTCACCATAAAGTTATTTATTTGAATCACAATTCCACAAAATATTGGTCACTTCTCAAAAGTACTGGCGCTTGAAGTGATCTGTATCATTTGAACATAATGGGCCCCACTAGAACTTTCAAGTAGTTAGTAATCATTCCTGTCATCTGCAGCTAGCTCCACTCTATACGCAGAGGTCACTCACCTTGGCCTGTCACATTTTTTCACCATGATAAATGATCATTGTTTTTTTTTCATTGTTTTTTTTTTAACGCTGATGATTTTATGATGGAGCGAGTATGTCCTTTTTAAAAGCAAATACCTTCTTATTCTCAAGAATATGAACATTGGCATTGAACTAGAGGGTTGAACAGTAATTAAAATAAAATAGCTTTGACCCAAAAAAAAAATATATATATATATATATACACACACACACACACACACACATACAAGTAGCATATAGCAGACAGTGTTCACAAAAATTACATTGAAGCAAATATGAAATATTTGCTACAGATACCAATTAACACCCTCCTTCCCTGCCCCTCGACACTGGTCGTACCGGATGCAACCTCCTTTTTATATTTTGGGGCGTAATATTGAGAAATTAGGTCCCCAAATGTTGAACCCCGCGAAGTACAGTTTCTTTAACAGATGTGCAAAAAAAAAGTAAAACGTATGTTACATCGAAACTACTCTGACTAATAAAAACGTGTGAAAAGAGTGAACGTAACGGTGTACTGTAAGTGTAGTGTATAACTACCCACTTGTGCATATATGTACATTTTAATCATTAGGTTTTATTTTACTGCTGATGAGGAACACAGTCGGAGGAACAGTTGCACAAACATGCTATAATTGTTATGCGAAATTGTTGGAAACATTTTTATCAGAGATGCCCATTGCGTCGATCATGATCAACCGGTCGATCTCCAAGGGACTGTGGGTCGATCCCATGGCATTAATTCACCCACTCGCAGTTTTATAGCGACTGATATAGCTGCCTGTTAACGGCAGTAAAAGAGTTCAAATAAAACATAGACGCCCACCTATCACCCATTAGGGCAGCAAGTCATACGCCTGTTTGGAAGTGTGCGTACGGCTCGTTAGTAACAGCCCGGCTTATCGCATATTAAGAGCTCAAATATTTACAAAAAAACACAACATTTTGTTGATACAGTCCCCTCCAAAAATAATGGAATGGCAAATCGTTTTTGTTGTATAGCGTAGACCAGGGGTGGGCAACCAGCCAGAGACAAAAAGCCAATTTTTTTACTGTGTTACTGCAAAGATCCACATCATACCCTTCCTCGCGCACGCGCACACACACGCACACACGCGCGCATCAACGGGATTGATGATCGGCTGACGTAGTACGTTCTGTGTACTTAGCGCATTGTTTGAATGGCATCGCCACTGCTGAGGCGTTTTCGACGCTTGTTGCGTGAAAGCCCTGTAGCCGCACTGAACGAGCCGGCTTGCGAGCCGCAGGTTGGCCACCCCTGGCGTAGACATTTGGATTTCAAATGAACATCACGACACAAGTTTCCACAGTCCACAGCTTTTATTTCATGGTATTTATATCAGAACAGAAAACCTTTTGTATGAAACCACCCTCTTTTCAAGTGATCAAAGGCATTGGAGCAAGCTTATTAAATGAACTTTAAAGTGAATGACATTTCATAGTGGGTGGCCTAAGCATTACTTGTAATAACTGCATCAAGCCTGCGACTCACTGACTTCACAAAACTGTTGCAGTCTTCGTCTGAAGTCCTTTTCTACGCCGTTACTGCAGCCTCTTTAAGTTTTTATTTCTGGGGGCTTCTCCCTTGATTCTATTCAGGAAGTAAAATGCATGCTCTATATGGTTAAGGTCTGGTGATTGACCTGGCCATTCTTAGACCTTCCACTCCCCCCCAATGAAATTCTATATTGTGTTGAATCCCCCAGAGACAAACAAGAACAGAAATAATCTGCAATGAAGTCCTGAAAAAGCATTTCAAATGAAGACTGAAACAGTCTGGCGAAGTCAGGGTTATGTCACCAAATATTACATGTAATTCACTCTAAGTTAGATTAATTACATCCGTTTCACTGCTTTTGTTCACTTGAAAAGTGGGTGGCTTCAAACAAAAGATTTTCTGTTTTGTCTTGTCTATCATGTCGTCATGTTAATGCCATAAAGTAAAAGTTGGGAGTTTTGAACTTTTGATCTGAAGCCCAAAAGGTCTTCAGAATACAACAAAAACAAAGGAATTGAACTTGCCGTTCGAAGACTTTTGGAAGGGACCGTAGGTCATTTTGACTTGGTCATTTTAAAAGTAAATGAGCTCGCATGCTGATATAGTGTGGGCACCCCTGATTTATGTTCTCGGAGAGCAAACCTTTTCCCATCTCAAGATGTACTGCAATATGGCACTGTAAAACTGATTACAGTACAACCTCTGTTCACAAACAAGTGGGTTTATGAACGTAATTTTCAGATAAAAGATATTGATTGATTAAAAATTCACAAAGTGCTTTACAAACAGTCCCTGCCTCCATGCGCAACACTCAGTTGTGCTTTTGCTCACACAGTGCTCACATTGTCCGCTCCATGCATTTCACATACAGATACGTCTCAGTATTGCTCCCAAGAAAGTGACATACTAGTGCAATTGTGATTTGAGGAGCCTTGGAATGTGTCACTGGCGAGGCTGGGAGCATGCTGTGGCTGGGGAAGCAGCAGCTCCGCTGCCTGCCAGTGCGACAGTGTTGGGTGGGTTGTCCGGCCGCATCTCAACTCGCCAAGCTTGTCGTACCTCGGCAGGCATCTTTGTTCTGGGGCCGGAACGGATGAATTCTACGTGTATTCACTTGAATTGGAATAATTGCTCCTAAACATGTCAAAAGTCACTTCAGTTTGTGAGCTGTGATTCTTGCATATTTCATCCCATGAGAGGGATTGTGGGTTATAATCACACTCTCAATATGCCTGTCATAATGCATACCTACAGTACAGTCACATTCTACAACATACAGCCATCATATGCGATAAAATCAATTCCTACATGTTTTGCATTCTGCACAATCCTGATGCTGCTTCCCGTATTGCAAACAAACATACTTTCACAACCACAATTGTACACGAGTTTTGGGGTTGTAAAGGCTGTTCTAGGAGATAGATAGTAAAGTTGCCGTCCACGTGACGATTAACGGCGTTAGATTTTGGTGACTGTGTCTCAGCTGACATGAAGTCATTCCTCCTCTTTTTTTCCCTCCACAATGTACAAACGTAGCATCCATGTGATTGGTTGACAGACCATTACCCTGCCCTCTGCGACCCCCCTCGCCCCCAATTTTTCTAACACACGACAATTTTTTGTGGGTCAGTTCACCAGTGGTCTAGAAACACGCTCCCATCAACCTCCAGCAACTCATCCAAGTGTAACACCATTGACTACCCCTGAAAATACACTGAACAGTGTTTTGACAGCGAGCCAGCTGTTTCGTGATATCTGTCACATATGAACAAACTCATCATCACACATTTAAGCTCATAAGTAACAGACTGCACCCATCCCTCTCAAAGGTGCAGTTTACGGTAAACCAGAAAGACAACAAATCTCAAACAATGTACACTGGATTGGTCCATTTGATCGAGGTCAGAGTATGCCAATTTAAAGCAAGGATCTGTCGCTTGTCACTCAATCTTTTTGTACAATACGGACAAAAAGAGTCATGGTCTTCTGGAACATTTGAAATGAAGTCAATACATCACAAAAACAAAAATCTGCGGTAAACAGTGGAATCTGTCTTCCGCCTCATCTTTGCACATCATACCACTGCTGCCTTTTGATGACACTTCTATTGGGTTCCCTAACTGACCTCTTGGTTGACAAAGGGCTCCTCTGTGCAGGCCGTGGATTCAAACAAGCTCCCACTGGTGTAAAGGTCAAAACATGCTCAGAAAGGTTGGCATCTGTGACCAACGTCACCACGTCACACGCTGACTTGCTGCACTTTTTCATGACATTCAGGGGAAACTCAACACGGATCTAAACATAGCTGTTTTTGAGACATGGCTGTGAAATTAGTTTTTTTTTAACATAGCCTACACATATGCTGGATGTTCTGGTGCTTGGCTGGAATGCGTGCTTGCACTGCATGCACAGTTCTTGACTATTTCACCACGTCACAAACTTTGCCTTTCCCTGCAAACATTCTCTGACGATTGGATGTGAAAAAATGGCTTGTCACATCAAACATCTCAAACCAGAATATTTAATCAACTCTTCAGATCTCAGCATTTTGAAGTTGTGCAGACACCCCACTCTGCTTTCTTTTTTGTTTAAATCTGAATTGTTGATCAGTTGGATCTAACAAAACACAACGTCACTGTCACAGACAAAGACACCTTCTCTTGTTATTATTGTGCTGTATATGGAAAATGTAATCGGCCAATTGAGCAGCACAGTCGGAATGGTTTGTACGTCTGCCTCCAAGGCAAAAGGTTCTGTGCTCTGGCTGTGCTGTGTGGCGTTTGCATGTTCTCCCTATGCAAGAGCTTGGCTTTTCTCTAGGTTTACCTGCTTCCCATATTTCCCCAAAACATGCATGCTCGGTTTACTGAGGACTCTTAATTTCCCATGGCATGAATGTGAGTGTAAATTGCCTTTATGTGCCCTATGATTGACCAGGCCAGGGTGTACCCATCGCACATGCACACATACACAGTACATAGCTACCTATGTACGTACGCACGTACGTACATGCAAACTCAAACATACCTACGTCCACACATACGTACATGGACACATTGATAGACACATGTATACATACATGCATAGACACAAATTGAATGAAAATTTGACATCACTTAAAACTAGACATCACTTTTGAATTGTGGTTAAACTAAATTATTTAGAGAGCAAACTCATGAAACTAGCCAAAAAGATGGTACTCATGTTGCACAACTGCCGGTAAACCTTTTGAGCCACTGGCAACTGTTTTTTTTCTTTTTTTGGGGGGTGGGGTAGGGGGATACTTGTGTATCTCTCAGATGGTATTTTGCCCCACTTTTCGTGCGCAAACGGTTCCACTGGTCTTAGGTTTGAAGGATGCTTTCTCCAGAAGGCATGTTTCAGCTGCTACCTCGGACGATCAATAGATTTTAGGTCAAGGCTCATAGTATGGGAAATCGTTCAATAATTTGCTCCTCACCATTCTTGGGTTTTTTTCTGTTTTGTTTTGTTTTAAGCTGTGTTTTGGATCATTATACTTTTGCAAAACTCATGATCAACCAATGAAACCAAACTTTCTGACACTGGGGAGGACATTTGTCTCGAGAACACCTTGGTAGTCTTTAGATGTCTTTGTACCTTGCACAGTTTCAAGACCCCGTGTGTCAGATGTAGCAACGAAGCCACACAACACAACAGAACCTGTTCCATGTTTACCAAACATGACAGTGTTTTTATGCATTCAAAATGTTTTTCATTGATATGCTACATTTTTGCATCTATAAACATAGGACTGATGTGTAGTTTTGAATCGTATGTCCAGGACATTCTCTCAGAAGCTTTGTGGCTTGTGAACGTGCAATTTGGAAATACTCAGTCTCCCTTTTTTACTTCTCGAAGATTTCCTCCTTGGTCATCTCCAATGAAGTCCACATTGGCTCAAACAATGGCACAAGGTGCAATTTGACACCGACGAACTTTGACCTTGGGGTTCACCTTTAATTTCTTGGAGGTTGTTCTGAACTGTTATGTTTCCATTCATATCATACGTTTCCTCCTCCTATTGCGGCCAAGTCCAGGCAGGTTAGCTACTTTCTCAATATGTGCAATTGCAGTTACAGGAACATCAAGCTCCTTGGAGATGTTCTTATAGCCTTTAACCTGCTTCTATAGTTGTCTTTCAAATCTACTGAGACAACTCTTTCCTTTGCTTTCTCTAGTCCATGTTAAGTGTGGTATACACCATGTCACCCTACTGCATAGTGACTACTTGTCACCCTTTAAATAGGCCGACTGACTGATTAGAAGTTTGAAGACACCTCTGATGCTATTAAGAGGACACATCTTGTTGAACCTTGTACCATCATTTTTCACATTTTATGAGTTATTTTTTTTAAATAATTCTGTTGTGACACAATGAAAAAGCGGCATTTGTTTTTCAAATTTGTTTATTTTTTCAGATTGTACGTACATACATAAAATGTATGTAATGTCCATTACATGCATGCCTTTATACTGTATACACACACACACACACACACACACACACACACACACACACACGCATATTCTGAGTCCATAAATACACGTCTAAAGTTTTTGCATTTCTCGTATCTCTCAGTGAAACGTTGGAGTGTATTCCCTATTTATAACTACAGTACTAAGTGCTTTCAGCAACAATAACGTGATCGCCCTCTGGTGGCCACAATTATGGCATGACGTGATATGCACAGTACAGTAAACATTCTCGAGTACGGACTCGTGTTTGCGCTATCCAACCTGTCCTGATAACAGAAATTCCTCATTTGGGAAATGAGCATGGTACATGTCCTTTATGAACCCGCAAGTATGTTGACAAAATGCACGTGTAACAACGCAATCAATAAAATGCAAAAATATATTGTCCAAAATCTGTTTATATAACAAAAACTGCAATACAGGTGTATCCCAAAAAATCACAACAGTACAATACGTACAGTATTTTAATGGGGGTTTTTTTTCTGTCTTGGGGAAAAAAATGTCTATTTTGGATTGTTTTGTTGGAAGCATTCTTTGGTTTATGACAATGTTTGCCTGCGTGTCATACAGTTTTCTTGCTAGTTGCAAGTAACTGTCCCGTTGATCTCAGATCTCTGGTGATTCTTGTGCATACTGAAGGATTTTTGTTGCCATTTGCATTGCTTCCTTGCTGGATGGTGGTTGTCATCAGGAGTTGAATCAATGCCTTGTTTTTTAAAGTTTCGTAGATTTGCGTCTTTCCAACTCCAAGTGTCTCCTGGATGCTTTTTACTTTATGTCCAGCCTCGCTCAAACGGATGCATTTCACTCGCTCCGCTACAGTCATTACAGTTCTTCTACGTTTCGATGCCATGATCTACAGGACGCCAGTGAATAAAGTTAAAATCTTTCGCAATTAGAGTAAAATGCGCTCCAATAAAAAGTCACTTACACGTCGTCATTTTGGATCTGATGATAGAAAAAGGCGAATTGAAAACGTGTCTTCCGTCGTGTCTTTCCGTCGCATCGGGTGAGCGTTGCATGTATTTAAGCTGCCGCGGCCTTCCGTCTCCATCCGGGTTACGGCTAGTGGAATTTCCGCTTGCGTAAGTTCCCATAACATGTAATATCGTAGTCAAAATGTTAAGGCATAGGTTTTTATTTCGGGTGAAGGAAATTCCTTTTCATAGAATTCCGGGGATGGAAATGTTTACTGTATACGTACGTTGTCAGATTACAGCTGACCTGAAAGACGCTCTTCAGCCAAAGTAGTTTTTAATAATACATTTTAATTATGCATGGTTTTTAAATATTATTATTTTGTTGTTGATTTTGTTTTTTGTTTTTTTTACAAAAAAGTAGTTAGGATAGGATTGTACGACTTGCATTTCTGAAAAAAAAAAATGAAGATGCAACTCACTTGAAAAGTTTACCAACCTGCAAATCTGCTGGTGTTAATTCAACACCATAGGGTGTTCATTTTAAAACTGGCCACGGTCACTCACGGTTGACTTCTGGTGTTGTTGCCTTCATCTTAACCTGAGTTTGTGTTGTATGTACTGAGATTCTGTTTCATCAGTTCAGAACAAGCAGCTGCGTGACAAAAATGTGTTTATGCTTCTCTATTCAAATCAGTCCACAAAGGATACATGAGTTCAGCCGATGGAATAAAAAAAGAATTTATGAATGAATCACAACAGGGCCGTCCTTACAGAGAGCTTTGGAGGCGCAGTTACTCAAAATTCAAGATGTTAGCGCATTGCGTTAACAAGCGATTGAAACACCTAACTGAAACATAGTTTACCTCAAACTCATCGTCTGCTCTGCTTGTTGCTAACTTACGTAACTGTATTAGAACAGGCACAGGAGATGTTGAAGCCATAGACATGACACAATGATTAAAAAAAATAAAAAATTGTAGCCACAATAATCATCGAGCGTACATGCAAAATGCTCATTTATTGTCCACGAAATACTACTACTTTTGGGCCATGAAATGGCGGGAGAGGTTAGGTCAACAACATGGGAACACTTCTAGAAACGGTGTGGCGGCAGAGGCCAGGGCTAAATACAGCCAATAGGGATAGTATGATTGAATTTTATTTTAGTCTGTGAATAAGCTAAAAGACTGACTTAAAAACCTGGCAATACCTGCTTATGACAACAACAGAATCACAAAAGAAACCTACCATAAGAACATCAGGTACTGCAGTTTCTCACGACGGCGCGTGGCATTTGCTACCCCAGACAATTGTTCCTAGGATTAGGATTAAACCCCCAGTTTAGTATTTTGTGCACACCTTAAATCAATTTCTTAGCAATAAATGAATATTTTATGTCCACAATTTGCATTTTGCATGCAAGTTATAAAATGTTGCCATAATAATGGAAAAAAAGTCACATCATGTCAGGGGCTTCGCAGATGTTGGTGCCCCGCTGTTCAAAGGTCAGCTACCTCACTTTCACCATCCACTGCATAACATTGCTTAACTGTCCTCATTTACTTTGTGTTTATACAGATTTTGTTGTTTTGGGGTTTTTTTCACGGTATTGAGTGAGCACCTTTAGGGGTGTTCACACGGTAAGATTTGCTCCAGTGCTACGCCAGGGCTGCCCCAGTAGAGCGATCACACGTGCAAATTAGCTCCAGCGTAGGCCCGGAAAACAGCTTACACCGGAGCAAATTTGATCCACCTCAGGGAGGTGGTTTTAAAATTTGCTCCAGAGCAAATGCTCGTTTGTGAAGCAGCACCAATGTAAATTTGCACGTGTGAACGCAACTGGGTTAAATTTGCTCCAGAGCAAATGCTCGTGAAGAGTTGATTACGTACGGCGAGAATGCGTTGCTTTCGTGCTCTGTCGGACTTCCGTCATGTTTTTGTTTAATAACGACACAAGACTTGGCTGGTAACAGTAGCAAGCACCTCTTGGGTTATACCATCTCAACTAGAACGGGGGAGGGGGGGAATAGTCCCCAAACGTCATCTTTCCTTTTGTAGGAGACCGGGCTGTCTCGGAGTTGTTTGTGTAGTTTGTTCCTTTGTTGTGTGTTCATAACCCCCCGCCCCCCATATATAATTTATTTTGTGATTTCCTCTCTTGATTTTCTGTTTGGCGCATTACATGTTTGCTTTTCTGAGTGTCATTGAAGTCATCGTTGATTTATGTTTTCGGGGCGGTCACTCTCGAGCAGAAGGCACGGACACCGAGAAGGAGGTGCCTTTACAGTAGTCGCTGGAGTTGTGTAAAAGTTTTAAAAAGAACCAACACGACAGCTCATTTGTTTTCTATCGTTTTGCTCCGCTGCAGAAAGTGCCGTGTGAACCCAAGTGGAGGTGCACCGACGCTGTGCCGGTGCTGACACGCTCAGCGGCTTTGTACGTGTGAACGCTCCACAAAATTTGCTCCGGTGTAAAATATATCGCAACAAAATACTGTACATCGGTGCAGCGCCGGAGCAAATGTGTGCCGTGTGAACACCCCTTTTGGTAGTACAATAATGAAAGTAAAATTCTTTAGCAATGCATTCATGGCACTTCTGATCTTAGGGCCCGATGGTAGCGTTAAGCAAAAGCAGTTTATTTACACTGATCAAATATCAATGATCAAATTTTCATCAGAGATGGCTTTATGTGTCCTGAAATGTATGTTTGACATTGATTTAAAAAATGATGCGAATGAAAATACTTTTGTGTACCACATCTGGTTTTTGAGAGTTGAGAGTGATTTAAGTTTCTTTTTTTTTTAAGTTTGACCTTTAACCGCTTGCGCAATACAGTACAGATTTTACCGTGCGTAAAAAAACAAAAAATCCACCTGTTGTTCAACATGACCTCTCATTTATAAATAATACTATACCGCCCATACTACTAAATATATTTCTATACATTACTGTACAATACGTCTCGAAAATCTTACTTACATTGCATTATTTATGGTAAACATTTTTTTAAAATGTGCAGTGTTATTGTTGATGATGTTAAATCTTGCTCTTGAAAAGCTACAGACACGCTTTCACACATGCAAATGCAGTAAAAGACTTCATAGGGAACAGGAGCGGGTGCTCCAGCAACCCGTTAAGTCAGCCAGCCCACCTGCATGTGTCTGGATCATAACTCACAATGTGTTACGTTGCTACACATGTGAACTTGACCTTGCTGTGTGGTGGCCAAATAGTCTCTAAAGGGTGACACCTGTGTGCGATGTTGACGACCCAATGTGATCTGCAGCAAAGGTCACCAATCTTTCCTGCGCCGCCAACCAGTAACACTCATATTTTTATGAAATACACTGCTATGAACAGTTTTTTTTTTGGGTGTATAGCAGAGAGACATACACATCATCAGAGATTGACAACATTAACTGTAATGCAACTTCCCATAATGTGGAATCATCACCATGGTGCTTCAGTCTGGATGTGGTGGGAGACAAAAGTGACACCTGAAATCGGTCACCACAATAAATAGTGCAGGCTTGGAAGAAATGAAGAAATTTCCCTTTAAAATGTGGCATTGTTCCCGTTCGTTTTAAATAATTCAGCACAGAGTCCTTCTTATTTATATATATGCCCTGGAGCAATGTCGGTTTGGTTATTTGTGTGGTAAGCTGAGTGGGACATTGTGTGGGTGGGGGGGGGGGCAACATAGTGAATGTCAGAGCTGCTGCATGTACAGGCCTGGCCACCATTATTGGTACCTTAGAGCAGTGGTGGGAAGTTACTTTTTTCCAGTGGGCCACATGAGCAACTAAGCTGTGTCAGAGGGCTTGAATAGTTGCGCTTCACTCTGCTCAATAACAAGGTTCTGTAAATTAAACAGTTTTGGTTATTATACCTGCTACCAAAAGATCTTGAAATTAATATTCTAATAGAATAAAGATCTAAAATTGTGAGTCATGAACAAGATAATTATAATTTGGTCAGGATTTCTTTTTATGTTGAACACACAACAAACAAAAATACATTGTCATGTTGCAAAATGTAAACAACTCAATATAAAAAGCAATAGATCCATGACAGACAGGGCTTTCAGGTCATTTTACTCAGTGAAAGAATGGAAGTCTGTTTTGGGCTTCCACAAGTGAAATCTGGACAAGACTGGATGGCTTCCAGTCCCTCTGTATTTTTGAAGTCGGCAGTTATTCCTCCTACAAAGATGAGTTGCTGAGCAGTGTCATTCGCATCACATTTTATCATTTTGTGCTCAGGTTGAAAGTCAGCCCTCCCGTGACAGTATGTCCAGCTTTGGGTACATTTTCCAAATGGCCCTTTTTTATTTGGACATATTAGAGAGAAAGCATTGCTTGATCACATCGCCAACAGAGAACAGTATACTGTTGCTTGTCATTTTTTGCGCAAAGGAATCACTTCACTTTTTGGGAGTTTTCATTTCAATTCACAAAATATTTGACTCATTCACTAATCTTAATCAGACAAATTCTTGGACTTCCATTGTAATGTACCCTGTGCGCCACAAACGAAGCACAAGACTTTAGCTTTGAAGTGCAAGATGACAGTCCCCTTCAAAAGTATCGGAACGGCAAGGCCAAATTATTTGGGGGTTTTTTTGTGTACTGAAGGCATTTGTGTTTGATCAAAGGATGAATATCACACCAAAGTTCAAAATTCCAACTTTTATTTCATGGCATTTCCATCTAGGTGGGTTAAACAACTCAGCACTGATATTTCTGCCAGTCAGTCACAACAAAAATCCAGTTTACAGATATTGAGTGAGATCCAACCTGCCACTGTAAAATGTGTGCACACACACTCATCCACACACGCACACACACACACAATCCAAGGGTCACGAGGGCCGCAGGCGTGCTGGAGCCTATTCTAGCAGTCTTCGGGTAGTAGATGGGGTGCACCCTGAATTGGTTACCAGCCAAATGCAGGGAACACGGAGACGAACAACCATTCACACTCACACTCACACTTTGGGACAACTTAAATTGTTCAATCAACCTACCATGCATGTTTTTGGAATGTGGGAGGAACCCCGCAGAAAACCCCATGCAGGAACGGAAAACCCCATGCAGGAACGGACCGCTGCACTGTGAGGCGGATGTGCTAAGTTCAGCAGCATGCATACATACTCTCTCGCTCTCTCTCTCTCTCTCTCTCTCTCTCTCTCTCTCTCTCTCTCTCTCTCTATATATATATATACAGTATATATATATGTATGTATGTACATATGTATGCATGAATGTGTTGGTGTGTGTATTCTATTTAAAAAATACTTATATGTATAATTCGCTATTTAGTGCTTTCAGATGTTGTTTCTTGATAAATATGGCTTTTTCTTTCTTTTTGGGGGGGGCAACAAGTTGGTAGGTGTGCAAGCATTTATATAGTAGCTCTTTCATAATTGCCCAGTTCCGACTAGTTGAATTGTGTCACTCAGTGTGAGGCTGGCTAAGACTTTTTGCACAGTACTTTGTCACTGTAGCCATCAGACAGTCATGTTGACACAATCTCTTGCTGTTTTTCTGCCCGACAGCTTCAAAGGAATGTAAACTAAAAGCGACTGAAACTCCCCAAAAACCAAATTCAGAGGAGCCCTCCATAGATATGTGTCCTTCACCTCACCCTGTGTCGGAACACGTACCACAGAAGAGTAACCCTAATGTCAGCACAATGGAGTCCACAAAATGTGACACATGTGTTGAAACAACCGAAGAATCAGGTGCCTCCGCATCTCCTATAAGAACGAAATCCGGTTCGTGTACGGCCTCACGTTCTCCAACCAGATTAGGATCTGAACACAATGAAACTGGGACTGTTTTGAACTCTTTGGCAACATACATAATACCAAAGAAGCAGTCTGGACTTGAGCCCTCATCAAGCCATGTGGGAGCCTCATGCCATAAGCCTTTGGTTCCAACCCTGCTGAACGAGACCCGAAATCTGCCTGTGCCCCCTGCACCAAGCGCACCCTCCTCCAGACCTTCTCAGCCAAATCACCAGGTCAGACAGAGCATCCAGCGATCCCTCACAAGCATCTTGTCCAAAAGGTAAGATTAAGTATATTCAGCAATTTAAGTATTGGACATACATACAGTATGTTGTTTAAAAAAAAAAAACCCAAAAAACAAGGTATTCTTACTACAATATTAAAATGTGCAGCGACATCACAATTGGCTAGTTCATAATATATTGACTCTCTATTTCTTTGTCCAGGGTTTGTGAGTGTGAGGAATTGACCATGTCTGACAGCGATGCTGCAAAACTTGTTGCAAGCATTGAGACGGAGATGTTTGACATATTTCGCAATACAGACAGCAAATACATGAATAAGTACAGAACAATTATGTTCAATTTGAAAGATCCAAGAAACAAGGTTTGCTCCAAGTTCTTAGGTGCTATTTCAATTGATAGGTGCTGTATGTACAGTAATAACGTATCATTTTTTTTGTCTAGGGCTTGTTGTATCGAGTTGTACAAGGAGACATCAGTCCTTTCAGACTGGTCAGGATGAGCCAGAAGGACATGCAGGCTACCAAGGTGCCAGACAACAGTGTCAAGAACACATCACAGGTAAATCGCATGTCTGCTGCCAAAGAAAAAGAAGACGGGCGTCGTAAATTAACAAGTTCCCAGTAGTTTCCATGTTGGATCTACAAAGCCCTGTTTGTTTTTTAGGTTAAAGATGGAGCTGCCAAAACGCCCAGTTTAATGCAGCAGCCTGAAGCTGTGAAGGTTGATCTTCCCTGTTTGCATGTCACTAAACCTGAAGCTGTGAAGGTTGATCTTCCCTCGTTAAACGTCACCAAATCTGATAGAAGACCAGTGGGCAATGTGAGCATTTGTCTCCGTTTGACATCATAATGACAATCTCTCCTCTTAAGATATGTAATTGTCTACAAGCTGTGGTTATAATGACCGATGAGTCATGAGGCTGACTCACAGGATTGAAGTTGATTTCTTTTTCACCCTACAAACAGAAGAGAAGTCTGCAGACACCCATTCTTAAGAGCAAAATAAATGAGCCAAGCAAGGGGAGCGCATTGTCAGATGCTCTTACCTGTATGCTTAAAGACACCACCTCAGAACATAAGGCCCACCTGTTTGACCTTAAATGCAAGATATGCACAGGTGAGTTAAGTAAACATAGGATATTAACATCATAAGGACTTCCTCCAATTGTTTATTATGTATCTTAAATATCTTTTCCCCCCCAAAGGACAAATAGGGGAAAATGAACCTCCAACCAAAAAAAGTAAGGTGTCCAAATCAAGTGTCAAACATTTTTCACGGTGGAGAAAGTCTGCAGGAGATGACTCACCTCTACGAGCGCCACCCGATTCGCCTGACTCACCCGATTTTTCGTCACCTTCCATATTCGACCCTTCTTCCCGTCTTGTTATTGACACCAGTGACTTTGCTGTTGTTGAATCTCCCGCATCTCCCGTTATGGATTCGCCAGCCTCTCCTACTTTAGAGTCACCTGCTTCCCCTGTCATGGAGTCCCCCGCATCCCCAGTTTCTGACGCTTCGACAACCACAACATCGAAAAGAACATATACACCTGTCGTCATTCCAGCCGTCTCCACAGTCACTATTACAAGGCGAGACCCCCGTACTGCAGCCAGTAGGAGCTCTGCTTCATCATTTCGTACCTCTGGTCCCACACATACATTGAAGAACCAATCAGCACCTTATGCTCCTCGTACAGAGGATAGCTCTACTTCATCATCTGTACCGAAATTGCCAGTGCCACCAACAAAATTATTACCAAAGCCTATCCTAATGAAGCCGTCCTCTTCAGCTGATCCCCGACTCTATGGCGCATCCTCAAGGTATTTATAGAAATGGACAGTTAGGTATGATGCAGTACCCGTTCTTGCGCATTGTAAAATTGTGTGAAATGGCCAAGATCTGCATATGGGAATTGTTTTGGTGGATTATTTTCCAGAAATGTGATCTCTGAATCTCCAGCCACTGGTGAAACTTCACAGTTCCTGGCCAAGCAAGAAGTGCTGTGGAAAGGATTCCTCAACATGATGACTGTATCAAAGTTTGCTGCAAAGGTCTATTTGGTTTCAGGATCTGCAGAAACTCTGAAATTGGTAACATTTTTGAAAATGTTTTGTTTTGCATCAAATCCGCCTTTGTGTTTCACTGAAATTAATGAGCATCTTGTTCTTGCTTTCAGGAACTACCCGATACCATTGAAATCGGTGGACGAATCATGCCTCAAACAGTGTGGGACTATGTCGCCAAGCTCAAGACCAACATTACAAAGGCAAGCATGATATGCACTCCACTTTCAATAGTACTGGAACAGTGAGGCCAATTCCCTCATTTTTGCTGTAGACTAAAAAATACTGATTTGGTTTCAGAGATTAACTGTTGTTTCAATGTATTTGCGTCTGTGACTGAGACACAACCCCCCCCACACACACACACAATTCACACCATTTTCACGTGAACAAAGGTTTTGGTCAGTGTGTGTGACTGATGTGTGTTTTGTAGCACATGGGTGTCACACCAAATTGATTATTACAGAAATAAACAACACTAAATGTCTGTGCTCGGTTTTCAACATAATACCATTTAAGCAACACACACACACACAACAAAAAAATCACTTGACTGTGTGGTAAAACAAGCGCTTGTGAAGCTTAGCTACGACCCAACTGTTTTGTGTCTTCAGCAAAAGAGTAATTGGCCTCACTGCTCCAATGTGTTGGGAGTGGAGCGTATACATTAAAACCCACTCCATCGAAGGGCTTGCGTTCCAGAACATCCCTGGAATAATGGAAATTCACAATATAGAAATAGACCTTCTTATTAGAGCATTTATGCCACTTTAAAAAAAAAAGTAAGCTATTTAAACACATTTTAACACGCGTTGAAATTTCTAACGACTACAAAATAAAACAAACCTAAATTTAGCCATAAAAACCAATTTGTACATATATTGGCTGCATTGTATTAATAGTTGTGGGTCTCCACATGACATCATGTGATATTGGTAAAGAGGTCACGCAAATGAATTGAAACAAAAATATATTGACTTTGAACACCTTGAAATTATCTTGATATTGGTTGTCAAAAATGTTCTGTCTGCATGAGCATACTACAGCACATTAAGATGCACTCAGGCCATTGGTTTTATGAACAGGGTTAAGTCCGTATCACACTGAGTGGCAAAGACTTGTGTGTGTTTGCGATTTTCCCAAGACATTCTTCAGACATTCGAAAACAGCTTTAACGGTCGCAAACAGTTTTTCTTGTTGCCAAGAAAATAAGAACATATTCAAAATATCTTGCTGACAAGAAAAAGCGATGGATGGGGCTTTACTGTATTGGATTCATTTGTGCTGTTCAACACTATTTACATTATATTCTTTTTGTTGTTGTTTTTTTTTAGGAGTTAAGCGTGATTCGCTTTCATCCTGCTACTGAAGAAGAAGAGGTGGCATACGTCTCACTCTTTTCATACTTCAGCAGCAGAGGACGTTTTGGTGTCGTTTCCAACAACAGCCGTTCCATCAAGGATGTCTACCTTCTACCACTCAGTGCAAAGGAATCCATTCCATCCATCCTGCAACCTCTGGAAGGACCAGGTGTGACAATGCTCAAGCCATCACATAAATCGAGACAGACACATTTATTCGTTCCATTTGTTTTTTTCCAGGGACTGTTTTCCAAAGTCATAGCTTTTTTTTGAGAAAATCTCCATCTGATTGTGTTATTTTTCCTCACGACAGCCTCCAACCTGCACCTTAACCAGCAACATGGTTATTTAATAATGACCGACCTAATAGCTTGCAACACAAGAGCTGAAAGCAGAAGTTAAAGACACTGATGTATGTTATTAATTAGCTCCCTTTGTTTTTAGTTATTGTTTAACATAAAATAGCTGCACCTCATCACCCAATTAACAAGTTGTGTTATTTATGAATCAATTTTTTTGCTGCCTGGTAGATGAGTGCTTAACACATCTGCCTCACAATTTTGAGGCTCACGTTCAACATTCTGCTTCAGCCTTCCTGTGTAGAGTTTCTACAGGTACTCTGGCCTACGTCCACATTTCAAAAATATGCTTGTTAAGCTCATCGTAGACTTGTCATCATTGAGAATTTGGGTGTGATGGTTTGTTTTGTCTATTTTATAACCTGCGACTGGCTGGCTAGTCCAAGTCAGCTTGGCAATGCTCAAATTCACCTTTGACCTTGAGAAGAACAAGTGCTGTTGAAAATGGATGTAATTCTTGATTTAAAAAAAAAAAATTAAACAAATTTGGTTTTACCAAAAATGGAGAACCAATCTATTTTTGTTTCTTCACAGGACTTGAAAAGAACAGGCCCAATCTTCTTCTTGGTTTGGCAATTGTCCAAAAAACAAAACGTTGCGGAAGTGTTCCTCAGGAAATTGAAGAAAAGAAGTCAAAGGTTCTCCCTAAAGACCCTATGTGGATCCCAAAACCTCCAGTCCTTTATGGTTCTGACAAATTGGAGGTTTTCCAACCCTATGACCCCGAGACCCCTGCAAGCACAACCCCTCCTGATTCACCTCTTTGTCCTGGGTCACCGTCAGATTCCTCTTCTAATGCAGAAACTCGACCATCAAATCTGACCTCTTTTCAGTCAAGCCCCACCGTTTCTACCTCAACGCTTACTGCATCCACCCAATCCACATCCAGCAGCGTCTCTGACAGAAATATGCAAGACCCTAGTGTAACACCACTATCAACTATTTTGAGTACATTGTTTCGAAATAAGCAAACTACAGTCATGGTCTCAAATGAGGAACGTTGTACTACTAACGTGACAACAGTAAGTGCTAAAGTATCTGTGCTTTCTCATGTGTCCGCCTCAATGATGGATCCAATTGTTCAACAGTATGGACAGAAATCGAAAGCCAAAGACATAGAAGAGGAATACACATTTGATCGTCCCTATGACCCAGAGGAGGAGTATGCTCCAGCAATAGGATATGGAACCGTTTCTTCACAGAGCAAAGGAAACAGTCATTCGGAAAACCCTCCGTTATCAGGTGTTGTAGATGATGATGTGGCCTATGATCCAGAAGATGAGACTATTTTTCAAGATGTGCATTGTGATACAAAGAAGCCGAATCAAACAAAAATTTCAAACTGTCCAGCGCCATCGTTTCCAGTTTCCACACCGGTTGAAACACCATCTTTGGACAAAACTCCACCTCAAGCCTCCACTTCAGTTGCGCAGAACCTTCCCTCGGGTACTGTGGTGGTCTCAGCTGCTACACTGACTGAGCAGCAGAGAATGCTTGAGGAACTTAATAAGCAGATTGAAGAGCAAAAACGACAGTTAAAGGAACAGGAGGAAGCACTTCGTCAACAAAGAGAGGCCGTGGGTATATTCATGGCACGGTTTTCTGTTAACGATTCCTCGAAGTCTCTGACTCTCAGTCAAGTCTCAACCCTTCCGAGTGGTAGAATTCAGTCAGAGCCAAGACCTACAGAATCAAAAGATTCAAAGCCAGAAGAGACAAACAGTCTAACAGAGGCAGTTGATGGGCCCGAAAGCGAGGCACAAAAAGGCACAAATACCATTCCTTGTTTAAATACCACTTCAATAACAGGACAAACTGAGGTATCTAGCATTAGAAATGAAAATGAAAAATCTTCATCTGCTGGTGAGATTGAGGATTCTGATGTCCCTTATGATCCAGAGGATGAACTTTTCAATGAAATACAAGAGGATGTATTTCAAGGAGACACTACAACAAATCAGGATTCCTCTTTACTGAGAAACTATAAATCCCCAATTTCATATCACAGCAGAAGGCATAGGTCATCACCGAAGAAGCGAAGTCATCGTGAAAGAGGCCGCTGCAGAAGTCCTTCAAGGAGATCCCACCAGCGTTCTGCTTCACATTCCAGGAAACACAGAGAAAAGGATAGACACAGAAAAAGTGAAAGAGACAGGTCAAAGCACAGAACTAGAGACCACTCTGAACGCCAGGCACGTCACCGTAAATCACACAGTACACGACGGCATTCCCATGATCGTAGGAGGTCACCATTCTCTCTGACAGAAAACGATTTGATGCCACAAGACCCAATAGAATTCAGGGCATCCCCTAACATCACTGAGAAACAATTGCCTGTTCCTTTTAAATGTCAGCTGAACCCAGATGTTGTGCAATTCGAACACAGTGACACATTACATACCCCGCTTTCTGTGAAAAATACCAGTGAAGAGGGCAATTTAAAACCCGATAGCTTTGACAAAGACTTTACACAAGAAAATGTGTCCAGTTTAAAACTTGAAACGTCACATCAACTAGAATCCAATGAACCTTTAAACACCAATGACAGTGATATGGTTAACTCAGTTGCTCGTCCATCACAGATGAATAAAGAGCTGGGAACAAGTGCAGCTACATGTGAAAGTTCAATTCCTCTAAGAGTGCTTGACCCTCCCATTCGAGATTCCCCTGAGAGCCCTGATCCTGATCCACAGTTTGTTGAACCAAGTGGTGTAGAAAATAATCCCTCTGCTACATCCCATGAAATCAAAGATTGCCAGACACAACTCAGCAACCTGACATCAGCTGTGGAGGTCGAAAATGATTTCCAACATTCTGTGAGCCAAGCAACGTTGTTGAACATACCACCAAACTTTGAAGGTACATCAAATGTTGCCAATCTTATTTTTAGAGCACTTAACATACAGCGTTCAGATTCAGGAGAGGGAAATACAACAAAGATGGAGGGTGAGGGGAAACACTTAGATCAAAAGCATTCACAAATACTCAGTCAAGGGGGTGGACCTTTAAATCCAGCCTTGGAAACAAATACAAGTTTAATACTTGAAATGAGCCATGTTCTAAAATGTTCAAGACCGGGTATTGATCTAAAGCAAGATACTGATGTTCCTCGTCTGAAGGTAGATGAGAATATCTCCCAGTCTGAACAACTAGCAAGCAAGCCAGGTGTAATGGTGATTGGGGGTTCACAAAACCAAGGCAGTGCTTCAGAATTGAAAATAAAAGATTGTGACCCCAGTATCAAAAGTAAAATTGCCCCTCAGGTGAAAGATGTTCAGGAACATGGAAGAGATTTTGACTTAAATATAAGACAATGTGACCTAGAAAGTAATTTGAAGTCGAATGTCTCCACATATTCTGATGACAGATACCTGCGTACAGCATCGTCAGATGAAAACCGTAAACTTGAAAAATGCTTAAAAAGAGAAGCAGCATCCACGCGAAGACCAGGACCAACTGTAAATTATGGACATTTTCAGTCCAGCATTTCCTATACGGGAAAAGACAATGTTGGAACTGCACACCATTTCAAGAAGGCACATTACGACATTAAGTTTGAAAGTAGTGTGCATCGCCTTGACATGACAGTATCAGAAAACCTACATGGTCGTAAAACGCATGATGTCATAGACATTTCTTCTTTCGGGCCTGGTCAAGCTGTGGCTGGGATGGGTGGTCAAGGTTTTCGACATAGAGTTGACGCACATGTTCCAGACAGAGGCAGTGGAGAAACACTTACAGAAAGCAACTATGCAAACATTCAAGGAAAAAATGAGCATGACCAGTGTCCTGAGAGGTCAAATGATAATAATGGTCCGCAAGACCAATGTGTTATTTCTAATATTATAAAAGCAGATTTGATAACAACAAAAATAAGTACAGGAGTTCACAGCAGTCAAAATATGGAACTGTTTGAGTGTAAGACATATGTTGATTGGAATTGTCCCGGATCAATTGGAGATTCAGTAAGAATTGGGCAACATAGACAAGATGAAGGGAAAATGCATCAGCCTCTTTGGAGAGGTACAACTATGGAAAGCTATGGGCCTGAAAAAAGAGTTACTCGTGGCGTCGACCCTTGTAAACCACAGGTTGAAATGGGAGGGCCAAATGTAGGGCTGACAAAGCATGATAGGAGAGGACCAGGTGTTTCAGATGTCACTGGACAAAGGGAGGAGACCTTGTATCCTGATCTAAAACTCCCAATACATGACAGGAGAGGACCAAGTGGTCTAGATTTCACCATCCCAGGGGCTGATGTCAGAGGACCCAATATGCCAAACTGGAATGGACGCGAGACTGACGCGAGAATTCCTTTGCATGATAGGAGAGGACCAGGTGTTCGTGATTTCAGAACACAGGAGCCTAATTTTGGAAATCCAGCTCTAGTTGATGGAGCTCTTGGTATGAAACCTTTAGGTCCTGATTTAAGAGAACCAAGATCTGAAAAGAAACATCTAGCTATTTCAGGATATGATGGGAGAGGACCAAGTGTCCCAGACCATTTAGGATCATATTTTGAAAGAGGTTTGACAAGGGAGGGCCCTGGAGGGGGACAAGGGCCTGATGGAAATGAACCTGCTATGGAATATCCAAGGATCAATGCAAAAGGTTTTGCAGGCTCACTTTTCAGAGGGGCAGGGAATGAAAGGAGAGAATTATCAATCAACTCTCCTGGGGTTGACAGAAACAGATCGGAATATCCTGATTCTAGTGGAAGTGAACCTGGCAGAGGAGAAACAAGATTACCCGTTTTTACTGGACCACATCTCGAGAGAAAACAAGGCAGTGATCGGAGAGAGCATGTGTTTAAAAGGAACTCAATAAAGGGTCAAGTGCCGTCTGCTGCTTGGGGAGACCAACCCACTGATGAGTTAGATCTTGATAGGCTCAGACCTCGTGGACCAGCTTGGGACCCTCAGTCAGAAACAGGAAATAGAAGTATGGAGGTAGCCTTGCCTGACTGGAGAGGGCCAGATGTTAGGAGACCGGGACCTGAAAGGAATCACCCAAGGCCTGATACCAGAAGACATCAAGCATTTATGGAACATAGAATGGTAGAAGCAAGAATTCCACACAGGCCAGAGGATCAACATTTGGGTCCAAACACAGAGCGCCCAGGGCATGAGAGGAGACATCCAGATAGGCAGGAACCAAGGTACAGCAGTGTTTTCATTGAGAGTAGAGACACGGATCATCCTTTTGGGGGACCTGGCCCAGATGAAATACTCCCACATCAAATTAGAAATCCAAACCTTGAGGGCTTAGGGCCTGACAGACGACAACCAGAAGACCGTGATTTTCGAAATATGACTTTTGAGAGAGATCCAGCAGGTCTTAATTTGAGAGAAAATGGGCCATCATTCATGGGAACAGGAAACAGACAAACCAACAGATCAGGTCGAGATAGTGCAGAAGATCAAAGGCATAGAAGAAAATGTGACTTTGAAAATAGTTATCAAGCCGAATGGAAAGCAACAGATTGCAGGTACCCATCACCTGATCGTAGCGACATAGATGCTGAGAAACACTGGTCAGATAGACATAAAATAGAATTTAGAAATGATTGGAACCGTCAAGATAACAGGTTTCCTCGGCCGATTCCAGAGGATATCGATGCGCAAGTTTTTGAATATAATATAGGGGGGCCTTTTAGGGCACAAAGGGGCCTTGGAGTAAGGGAGCGGGGCCACATACCCGATCGGACAATGCTTTCTGGGTCTTGGAGAGTTCCTGAGGATGATTGGAATGGTCCTGACTGGAGAGATCCGCGGCCTTTCCATGATAATGCTGATACAGTGTTTTCAATGCCTGATAGGGTAGGGCCTGTAAATGACTGTAGAGAGACTGATAGAGGAGATGCTGATCCAAGATGGGGATCAGAAACCATGGGCTACAGACAACAAGGCCATGACAGGGAACTTCCAGCCACTGGAGTACTTGGGTCCGATAGTATGGGCTTTCAAGAGGCTGAGAGGCAATTACGAAGAACAAGAGGTCAAAGCATGGAACGGCCAAGGCCTACACATGGGGTTCACGATAAAAATAATTCATTCCAAAACCGAAGAGAAGAGAAGATGCAGGTCAGCCCTGAGCAAAGAGGAATAAGAGATACAGATGTTCGATACGGTGAAAATCTATATGTTGAAAGGCCAGTGAGTGATGCTAGAAATTTACACCCGAGAGCAATAGAAAGAGAAAGGGACGGGTTAGACGTTAAAGGCCCTACACCAGGTGGCCAAGAATATGAAACCGTTTTTAGGAGGCAAGACTCTGACATTAGAAGGTTATTTCATGACAAAATGGATATGAGGGGGGCACCTGACCACCCAAGATTGGGACATGAGCCTAGTTTGTGGGATACAGACACTGAAGACCCCGTGTGGAATCGAAGAGGTGAGAATAAGATGGGCCCTATTTCAGATTCAAGGGAACCTGATCCTTCCACGAAGGATGGCATGAAAATTTCTGACATCAGGGACTCAAGACAGTATAATAGACGAGGTTTACACATGCGAGGTAGGAGCCTAAGACAGAAGTATCAAGCAGGCCGTGGTCCTCACAGGGTTAATCGGGGTAGTTTAGAAAATCCACAAAGTCAGCAAGAAATAAAAATTCCACAACCTCGGACTGCCTTGCTGCCCACTCCAACTGAAGGCCGCATATTCTTACCAAATCATAGAATGAGCAATCCTAACATGCTTACCAAAACAAAACCAAATAGGCCACCACGTTAACAGGCCGTGGAGTAGAGGTTTATCATTTGGTCAAGAAAGACAAAAAACATGAGGCGAAAAAAGGTCCCACAGACAGTGGGGAGATATGTATACCAAATAACGATAAATAGGCAGCCTGCGATTCACGTCCCAAAACTCAAGCACAATCATAGTATTGGTTAATGAAAATACACATTAGAAATCATTTGTAATGCTGTCACTCATAACAATATATTATTTGGAAGAGTTCATGCCTTAATGAACATTTAACATGACATGATTTAACAAAATCAATATGATGACAACAAAATGAAATCTCACCATGTACTTCTGTCAACAATGGTTGTCTTGCTTGTCTCGGTCATGAAATTCTACACGGTATAAGCCCATGTAGGGTTCTCTTTATTTGGGACTAAATGTGTCTAACCATAAGCAATTGTGAAGTCAGGTGTTGGAGCATTTTCATGAAGATTAACAAATGTTTGTACATAAACATGTATATGTTTAGGTTATAGTTTAGTTCAAAGTGTATATGTTGCTTCAGTTTATGAGCCTTTTACAACAATGAAAAACAATAAAAAGGCTTAGCTTTTCAATTTGGTGTTCGATTTCTTTCTTTCTTTCTTTCTTTCTTTCTTTCTTTCTTTCTTTCTTTCTTTCTTTCTTTCTTTCTTTCTTTCCCTGGGTTCGAATCTCTCCTCAGGCCCTCCTCCTGTGTGGAGTTTGCATGTCCTTCCTGTTCTTGCTCCTACATTCCAAAAATATGGAGGTTAGATTAATTAAATTAATTAAAAACACCAATTGCCCAGGAGTGGTTATTATCTGTGTAATGCAATTGAGTCAGCTCTCATTCCAACTCTTATTCTATAGGCTACAGATTATCCGAGTCCCGAATAAATGCTCTTGAAAATGGAAAGATGCTTTTTCATCCTACAACACCCATCATAAATTCTTAGACTTTAAACATGTCAACCTGCTAAATAAATACAAGAGTAGAATAAATCTTTGTCATTGACAAACAGGCACAATGAAAGACACAAAACCCCAATTCCAATGAAGTTTTGCATTGTATAAAATAAAAACAGAATACAATGATTTGCAAATCCTTTTCAACTTATATTTCACTGAATGCACTACAAAGACAAGATATTTATAGTTGAAACTGATGAACATGACTTTTTTTGTTCTTGCAAATTTTTCTCATTTTGAATTTGGTGTTTACAATGGGTGCCGTCGCAACCCATTTTTTTGCCCTAAACTGAAAAGTCAGATGTTCCTCCCCACCCTACTAATTCATACTTCATGGCCTGCCTGATTTTTTTTTTTAAAATTGAAATTGCCCAGTGGGTTCAGGAACACGTCAGTAAACCAATGTAAGGTAACACATTTGCCACTAGTTGTACAAATGTTTACGCTAAAACACGTAAAGTGAAAGCCAGATATCAACAACACGTAGAAATGCCACTGGCTTTTATGGATCCAAGGTCATCTGAGATGGACTGATCCAAAGTGGAAAAGTGTGTTGTGGTCTGATGAGTCCAAATTTCAAATTATTTTAGGAAATCATGTATGTCATGTCCTGCAGGCCAAAGAGGAAAAGGACCAGCTGGATTGGTGTCAGCGCAAACTTCAAAAGCTAACAATTGGGTTGGGTAGGTCAGTGCACATGGCAGGGGTAACTTGCGTATCTGTGAAGGCACCATTAATGTTGAATGGTAAATATAGGAACAACATAAGCTGCCAACCAAGCAATGTCTTTTTCAGGGTTGTCCCGACAATGCCAAGCCACAAGCAAGTGTTACAATCGCGTGACTTCCTTGCAAAACAGTGCGACTAATAAACTGGCTTGCCAGTAGTCCAGACTGGTCTGCCGCTCAAAAGGTTTTTGCATTATGAAATGCAAAATACACCAACAGAGACTCTGGACTTCGAAGCAACCGATGTTTGTACATCAAGCAAGAATGGGAAAGACTTCCACCTACAATTAATCTTTCATTTCGAATTTGATGGCTTTCAGAGCTTTCAGAGTTAGAGCTCTCAGGGTCCAATTGTTTATTGAGCGTTGTTCAAACCAAAGGTGCTGTAACACAGTGGTGTTTGGAAATCATGACCTATGCTAGCTTTTTCGGAACATTTTGGGGCCATCAAATTCGAAATGAAAGATTAATTGTTTAAAAACGAAGTGTATCTGTTTGATGAATACATGTCTCTGTCGTGTATTCAATTGCATTTTGTTTTGCTTTACGTTTTACGCAATATATAGGATGGGATGGGGACGACATGTCGAAGAAGAAGTAATATACAGTATGCACTGTAGCTAATGAAGAGAACACCTCATTCGACGGTTGACAAATTAGAATGATCCTCTCATGTGCACTTCGCCCGATTTGCCACAGGGGGGCGACACCATTCCAGCAAAGATCCTAAATGGAGTTAATGACGTGACGTTGAATTAAGGTGCAAATTATTTTTATGCACCACAGGAATACATGTATAAACCAATGTCTGTAAATTCGCATGATTGTTTTAGCCTTGCGTTACTTTTGACACTGATTTGGATTAGCCAAGAATATTGATTGGTTTAAAAAATTGTATTTAATTATTAGTTACATATCTCTATATAAAAAGAAGTTATAAGAGCAATGTGCACTCGGATTTTTCGCATCCCATGTTTGCCTGTGGTGTTTTCTAGCTTTGGGTTCACACGTGATTTTAGCAGAAGTATTTTTATTTTATTTTTTTTAATCGTACAATTCGTCAAATGAACGTTAAATGGGGCTGAATGCATGACGTGCACATCTGTACAACTGAATCCGTTATCGGGGATCAAATTGTATTGTCCTCAAGCCGGTTGACGTATAATTATAAATGAGCAAATATAATGCTAAATGTTACATATTTCAACCCGTTTTATACATTTAGACTTTTTTTTTTTTTTGCGGAGACATCCAGGAAGGTCGGTGAATTCCGGTGGGTTATAAATTTCTGAATGTGTGCAACTGCAGTCAAACAAACGTCAGGCTGCTTGGAGCCTTTGCCTTCAACATCCTTGAAATAGATAGACTGACAGCTAACAAGTTTGAAGACACCTGCAGGGCTGATTGGAGGACACACCTTGGTCAAAATTGTCTTCGTGGTCAAGTTAGCAATGTGAAAAATCTAAAAACATACATCGAGCACTTCAAACGCCCCTAAAATCGTCAATTTCGAGTACATTTACAAAAGAAAAATAATTGACTACCAAAGGAAATGACTTCTTTTGCTGCCCACACTGCTCTTCTCACCAACAATCTTCCATTTGCCTTAAGTTAATTTTTTTAACACAAGTCTCAGGCTGTCTGCGTTCCAAACATCACGGTAACTTTCAACAGTGTCACATCGCGGAATTCAATATGCATACACTGTGCTTTTGCCCTGTTAATTCAAGCACAAATAAATTGTCGGTGGTTTCTCACAGGAAGAAGCTCTGTTCGTTGTGTAACTACTTGAACATTTTTAGTGTCATTCTATACAACTGACACTATGTCCACTCTGAAGCACATTTGCACCTTTCTGAAATACAACCGGGCAACGTATGGACAATGTGAATGATCCCTCCAGCAAATGTAAACAGAAGAATTGTCAGATTGCAGGAGCATGTTGTTTTCCCAGAGGGCTGTGGAGTAGCAGGTCAGAGTTTATTGGCTTGCCAAAGGGCACCTAAGCAGTTCCCAGAAGCCGCCAGGTTCCATATTTATTTCTGTCCCCAAATGTGGTCTCGGAACAAAGCCCTTACTATTGCAATCCCGTTAAAATTTGACAGTGTTTTTTTAAACTGCCATTGTCTGACTCGAAGAGGATTTTTTTAAAATAGATTTACTAGGCAGAAATATAACTTCTCTGAAAGCCAGTCGTGTTCCACTTGGAATTGGTCAGTGACCTTCATATACTTCAGCTTTGTTTTATTTCAGTCCCATCGCGATCAAGTTGGACATTTGTTTTCGAGAGTCGAACATCGTTACATGTCCTCTAATTCACCGCCTTGTTCAGTCGCCTCCATTTGTGAATTTTACCTTTTGATACCTTGGCTTTGGAAGTGTTACCGCTTTTTGATTACTCATCTGAAATGCACACCTTCCACTCCACATGTAGAGAACAGTAAGGTCTTACTGAAAAGTGGCTTTATTTGTTCGTTCTTACAACATGTCGCTGTATCATCTGTCAAGTGTACATACAACAGTAACCCACAAATAATAAATAGTGTTTAATTGTTTATGTCATAGTTACAGCACCGCCAGTACATCGTGGATGTGGTCGTTGCAGAATCCAACCGCAAAAAAAGGGAAAAGAACTGCACCTAAGATTACGGAATTTATTTTACAATGTCAGATTTCTTCATCCACAAGTTTTATTTGCCATTCGATTCTAAAGTTTCAACTTCAAATGTTATGAAACAGCATTAATACCCCCCAAAAAATCAAAATAAAATAATAGCTGACGAGGAAAAAAAAAAGGGTCATCTTTTGGGGATTAGTCTACACTTGCTTGTTGTTGAACACACATTGTTGCTTTACAGTGACCCGACGCTCCTATTTGCATCTTGAACACGAAACGCTTGTGTGCTGAGGTACCACCTGGGCTCGACATCAATGGGCCATTATGTACACTCGCTGTTGTTGTCAGAGTAGACCAAAGAAGTGGGGGCAAGGACATGTACAAGGTTTTTATACACAAAGCACTCATCTTTTTTTTTTTTTCCACAAGTCTTAAGTGATAATATTTGGTGGGAATGCTGATGTTCTCGAGCACTTTGTCCATGCATCCACTTGATTTACGGATGACAGCGGGATTTTCGGAGGGGAACTCTCACATGCTGTTATTGTTGTCACATGTTGTCCGATGTTCATCTGTTCCTCTGAAAATGTCACACCTGTTGATGTTTGCCTTCCAGCCTGCGATATGCATATTCAAATAAAGAGGAGATTTTGTGACCACCATGGTCTTTACTTCCATCCCCCCCCCCCCCCCCCCCACACCTTTCTTTTTCGTTGTTGGTTCAGATGGCAACAGGTGGCAACAGGAAGCGATGTTTAATAGTTTTTAGGGTGAGCTGATTTCACAGCGACTGATGCTCCCTGACAGGCTGATGTATCACAGATACCAGGAGGTCCATGGTGCCCAGTCCTACCTACCCTGCCGTGCTCTCCAGGCTCACCTGGATCTCCAGGAGAGCCATCACGGCCATCTTTAACGATACCCGGAACTCCGGGAAGACCTGTGAAGAGTACGCGGTTATTGTGACAAAGGTACGAGTCTCTGTGTATTTGTTTGGATGTGAACCAACATGCGCTGAATCCCCTGACTCCTTCTGCTGCACGAAAACGAGAACTCGCTTAAGACATGTGCCTTATATACTGTATGTACAGTGAGAACCCCCATTTGCTCATTTTGTGCTCTGAACATTCATTCTCAGCACCGATTCGGAAAGTCCCTCAAACTGTTGGATTGTACACTGGGTGGAGCAGATTAGCTCGGACTTTTATTTTTCTCAGGGCACATTTTCGTTTGCTATACTTCGGAGTGCTGGCCAATATGACTCCATACAGTAAGTCCACCTGGCAGTTGGCAAGCATTAGCAATGCTGACTGGAGGTGTCTGCGCTTGGACCACAATTGCTGTGCCGATATGGCCCCGCTTAGGCGGTATCATTTGAAAACACGGGGCAATTTTTCCTTCCCACCGTTGTCATGACTCAATACCATCTGTCGCATATTGCTACTGTATAAATCAAATATACAAAGACACAGGCCACACACACACTGTACCTTGGTATCCTTGGTCTCCAACGGGGCCCTCGATTGCTTTGCCGATGGGTCCTTTATCACCTTGCTGACCAACGTCACCTGTTGTCCAAAAAGACAGCTTGAACAAATTGTGTGTCTGGTGACATACAGATGAGAATCATGCTTCCACCTGTAGATCAGGTCACACTACAGTGCTGCCTTGATTTACGAGTTCAATGCGTTCTGCAACCGATCTTGTTTAACAGCACTTTAGTGGTAAATAAAACTGTTTTATTCATTGAAATGCCATCAACTCTTTCAGCACCCACTATTTTGCCTCGTTTTAATTTTGTTTTTCCATCAAGGAAAACACAGTAGCACTGTTGTTCTGACTTTTGGCTTGTCCCAACACAGTGAGACACTTGATTTGTTTGGTCCAGTTTTTAGACTTCGTGACTTCAGCAGCTTTCAGAATTTTTTAGACTGAAGCATTCTGCCAATTGTTTCTTCAATTCATTAAGTAATCTTGTAAGATAAAAAGTTAACTCGACCAAGCAAATGGCTTTCATTTATAGAAACAAAAAAAATCTCCAAGGTTGCGATTCTAAGCCCATTAACAACTAAGCCCATTAATTGCAACGGGCAATTTCAAGCATTTAATTGTCAATTGACATGGATGTTGCAGAGGAGAAAATAACAACACTGTCATGTCAATTTACCATGGAACACTTGATTTTATTTGATTTTTTAAAATACTTTTTTGTGAAAATGAGACTGATAGGATGGTTAGGGTGCAGAGTACATTAACACAAAAAAAATATTACTAAAATGCACGAAGACACACAAGTTTTTTTTCTCCTCTACACCCCTCGCGATCGACTTGGGACCAGTCCGCGAGCTACCGGTCGATCGCGATCGACGTAATGGTCACCCCTGCTGTAGGTTATTTGTGTGTTATTTGAATGAAATAATTTCCTCTTCACATAACTGAATTTACTGTTGATGTCCGTATAGCCGCCCCATCTGTAGTTTCACGGTTTTACCGCTAGGATTTTGTGTGTCGGCATGCACAGAGCTGTGCGTAAAGTTACGCACATCCTCACAGACAAGTCCAAATTGATAAATCTCCAACTTTGCGAAGGAATGTTCAAATACACGCTTTACGCAGGACACCTGGAAGCGTTCTTTATGGGATTGTACATCACAGACGGCCCTAACTGCCCCCGGATTCTGCTTTAAGCCATTCCCTTTTTTTATTTGCTGCTTTTTCATCTCCTCCTCTTTATCATACCGTAAGCAAAGACAAAGCTTTTTGTTGTAACAGAAACAAACCCGCCAAACCATTTGCAGGTCGTTCGCTTGGCAGCCAGCACCAAAACTGGGCAAGCTTGCACCTTGCCACCATGCTCCTTGCAAGTGTTTTCATTTTGTATGTGTGAAGTTGATTGTTTGTCCTGTTCAGTCAACAGAAGTAAATGCATCGATGACTGCGGCCCTCCTTTTTTTTTCCCCACTTCACTCGAGTGGCGCCCTATCTGAAGCTCACTCATACGTCAAGGTACCATTATCCTGTGTATATTTTATACCGCCATACCTCTGGTACCAGGATCTCCCAGTTCTCCTGGCAGGCCTCTGTATCCTGGAGGTCCGCGGGCACCTGGGTGACCGATGGAGCCGGCTGATCCCTGCTGTCCTGGAGGACCAGCCGGTCCGGGTCGGCCGACCATCCCCGGTGTCAGGGGTCTGCGAAGATTGGCGGCCAGTTGTGCAATTTGATCTGCGGGGTGTGGCAGCCCATCAGACAGTCAATTCCCGTCTTACATTTTGCTCAACACTGGAATGAATTTTAATGTGGATCTTCACCATCGATCATTGAGCCACACAACTCTCTGATGTGCTGTTCACTCGCGAGTTTACCCTAAAACATGAGAGCAAGATTCGATTTTTAGGACAGTAAACTAATTCAGAACGTTTGTTTGGTAATCTCTCAAAATGAAACACTTACGGGTACACCTGTTTTTCCAGCTATCCCAGGAAGACCCTGTTCGCCCTGGAAGCCCATTAATCCAGGTTTTCCCGGGGGCCCTCTTGCCCCAAGTTCTCCTTGTGGTCCCACGACACCTTTAGGTCCCAGTTCTCCTCGTTTCCCTGACTGTTTCCAATAAGAACTTCTCAATGACTTGCATTTCTACATAGAGTGCTCATTTAATGTCAGCGGGAGCTAAAATATCTGCAGTTACCCTAAATGCCACTTTTTCAATGAACAGAAGAGAGGAAAAAAAAAGAATCAAGGGGCATGAAACGCACCAATCTTGTGCTTGTAATAATACAAATTGCGCTGCACCTTCATGCTACTCATCTCTTTCTTGTGCTATTGAAGCAGTTGGTGATGCTGAAGAAACAATGCCTGGCTCTAATTTATCCTGTTAAAACTGGAATGTGAGGCAGAAAGTGCAGCAACTGCATCAATGACAGTAAGGCAGACCAGGAACATAACGGACAGACTGTCATCACTTCTGTTGGGGTGTGAAGGTTGGCTTAGCGGCAAAATGGAGACGTACAAATACATGTAGCCCACCTCTCCTTTTCGTCCAACTGGTCCAAAATGGCCCTGTAAATAAAAGCCAAACAGGAAATAAGAGCCCTTCTAATGATGACTGTATTTGTGAAACATTTGACGAGGATACTGACAGGTTCTCCATTCTCTCCAGGTAAACCGTCACTTCCCGCTACACCCTAAAATTGCAACAAAACATCACACAGTAACTCTCAAACATTCCTCTATCAACACAGTAAAACAAGCAGACAAAAAAAAAAGACTTCAACTGAGGCTTTGTTGAACTTTGACTAAAGTATGTACCATGTCTCCTTTGGGTCCCGAAGCTCCAACCGGCCCCTGCGAGGTAGGGTGGGTGAGGGGGGCAGAACATAAAGGAGAGCAATGTTGAGACATTTGTGCAAGAGGGTAAGAAGATGAAGTGGGTGGGTGCGGGTGGGTGGTTATTTCAGAGTCAGTGAGTTGGGCAGGTTGTGGGGAAGAGGAAACGATATAAAGACTATCTTTGTTCTCTTCTTGGAGGCTGGGGACGACTTCGTGTCAAAAGTGTATTTTGCCCAAATACAGTTCTTCCACTTGAATTTATTCCAATTCCACGAAGGTGGGATTACCTCGACATTGACATCTCTTCTCGTTTGTAAAGATACCGAATGAGATATATGTCGACCGAGCCTATGTGAAGGACTCACTCTTTCACCAAACTCTCCTCGGATCCCTGTCGGACCTGGAAGACCTGGATCCCCCAAAGTCCCCGTGATGCCCTGCGGGACATGAAACTCTGTAAAATGACCGATAAGACTAATTGTAACAAAAGCAACAAATAAAATGTGATGGCATTGGCACTGACCTGGAAACCTTTCACTCCCTGAGGTCCTGGGATGCCTGCAGGTCCAATGCCTCCCTGCAGGGAAAAGCACAATGCTCACTAACTACTGGTCACACTAAAATGTTTAAGAAGACAAAACATGCTATCCTGACATAATAATCATGTGAGGTGTAATTCATATGACAATTGCTAAACCTGTGGGGGGCGGGGGTTCTCTCATGGCGCAGGGTCTGACGCAAGCACAAAGACCTCTTTGTCTACGGTTGTACCGGTGCGAATACCTCCAACAGTCCCTGGCCATCTACTTCCACTGATCCTTAGTCACATACTTCTCATTCTGTGGCAGTGTAGCTTTGTTCAGCCTTGATATCTACTACTACATTGTCATTCCTCTTCTTAAGACAGTCCTTCGTCCACAAATTTGAAATCCATGCATCCACTCTTCTCACGAGGGCCGTGGGCGTGCTAAACCCTATCGCAGCTGTCTTTGCGCGAGAGGTGAGGGTACACTCAGAATTGAGCACCAGCTGATCACAGGGCACAAATAGACAAACAGACATTCACACTCACATTCACACCTATGAACAATTTGGAGTTGAATAAAGGTTGTCAAAGGTTTCCAAAAATTGTATTGCAGAGGCTTAGTGAGTTTGAATGTTGTGCCAGTGGATGTATTTTCACCAACTTACAGCCACTCCTCTGGGTCCTGCTATGCCTCTCTCTCCTGGTATGCCAATGTCACCCTGTGGGAAGACACGAAAGAGTTGAGAAACCAGATGCTGCATTGTTCAAACTTGAATTTAGCAACATGTCAGAGAAACTCAGTCACTGGCCAGACCGGCCACCAGATACATACAGGAATACCTGGCTCTCCAGAGGGTCCCGTCTCCCCAGCCTTTCCTGGATCACCCTGTTGGGAAATAAAAGGTGTTTCGCATGGTTCTTCCAATTGCTGATGTTTCGTTTATTTGCAATGGGTTAAAGTATAGTAAAATAAAGCTTACAATTTCGCCTTTGGAGCCTTTGCTACCAGCCTTTCCTTGCAGACCCTATGGAGGAAAATATATTACCGGTAAACTTGTTTTATTGTCAGTTATCGGACAGAGGACACACACACACACACACACACATGCGCACACAAATGTAAATGTAACTTACAGGGAGCCCATTTGGTCCTTTTTCTCCAACTACCCCATGTTGCCCAGCATCACCCTAGCCAAACACACAAACTGTGGCTGTGAGATCAGTCTTGATCAGATTGTGGCTTGCTGATATCTTTCAACACAGCAGAAGAAGCCAAAAATGTAATATGTACCTTCTCGCCATCCATTCCTGGTGTTCCGTCTTTGCCATCTCTGCCAGGAATTCCCTATGAGGAAATCAGACAGTCTTTTATTTCAGTGCTGTGTTTTTATTGACCATGAATGAATGTATTTTCATCAGTTGGTCACTTACGGGTTCCCCTTTGGGCCCAGCACCACCAATGGCTCCTTTCGGACCAATTTTACCCTGTTCAGCACATGCATGTTTACGATGCGATATTTACAGAGCCTCTAAATTCGAAATCTTTGACTTACAATTTCTCCTTTGGGACCTCTGAAACCTTGGGGACCCCTTTCTCCAGTATCACCCTGGAAGAATCAGATGAAAGACAAACAGCTTGTTATTCATGGGACCGGTGTTTCGTTGTGGTCGTGGATCATGAATCAAATGTCACAACTTTTCCCAAGTGGTCTCAGAGATAAAGAGACTCACGGTCTTTCCGATGATGCCGGCGATGCCAGGTTTGCCTCTGAATCCCGGCAGTCCCTACGCACAAACAAGAGAATAAGAGCAAAGAGAACATCGCCACATTTCCCAAGGAAGCTGAATCAGTGCTGAATCAATTTCTTACTCTGTCTCCCACAGATCCCATCGGACCCGGCAAACCTCTTAGACCGCGTGGGCCCTGAAAAATATCCAAGCAGTATTTTGAGACAGTCGGTGTCAAGAGTCTTCCAAAAGCCCCCATACTGAAATGACCTTACCTGTAGGCCAACTGTCCCTGGAAAGCCTGGGGGACCAGGAGGACCAGCGTCACCCTAAAGACAACCCAGACACTGCGTAAACCCAAAAACCGGCACCATGCTGGAGGACTGCTGTGCCATATGTCATACACTCACCTTCTCTCCATCTTTCCCAAGTTCTCCCTTGTTTCCCTTATGGCCTGTGTGGCCCTATGAAAAGAGTCACAAAATTCAGTGACAGGGTGACAATGACGTACGTTTCTCGGGGTGTCGCAATTCGACTCATCATAAACAGTCACCTTAAATCCTGGCATCCCTGGAGGACCAGGTGGACCCGAGGGGCAGATGGCAGGACACTGTACACAAAAAACCACTGAGCATGCCGCTATTTATGCAGCGAGTTCAGGCGCATCATTGAATACTAACCAGAAGGTCACCAGTGAGATCGTGAAGAGTACCAGGAAGACCCTGAAAAAGCAAGACTTGCGCTTGACCCTTCAAAAAATACATGACTAACGAAGTCGCATTGTGAAAAGTGGAAAACTATGCAAAGGTTTTATTATTATAGCAGCACCATTTTTTTTCACTTATGATGAAGACTGCACTTACAGGTGGTCCATCAGGACCAGGAGGTCCCGGAAGCCCTGGAAGACCCTCAGCACCCTGGTAAGATAAAAGAAAGTCCAGTCACCTTGGACGTCCCCTCTGTATAGTCCCGTGGAATGCTCTCCAATGTCGAATATCGCTTGATGGGAAGTAAACCAGCTTCAGAGGCCTTCACATATGTAAACACCTACAGTCTACATTGTAATTCACGTATTTACAAAACATTCTGATCCTCTGAAAAACTTCTTTGACAAAAACGCATGATACAGGGTGCTTGTGGAGTATCTGCATGTGTGGAGTACCGTACATTGAATTCAAGATAAAGTAATGATCTAAAAAGAGATGATCTCTTTCCGATTCAGTGACTGACGCTCCACCTCGATGATGGCACAAGGTCGAATTGAGGATATGGGACAGACACTCACCACGGCACCCTGAGGTCCGACTCCACCTGGCAACCCGTTGGTCCCGGCTAAACCCTAAAGACAAAAGACATGTAACGTGTCACAAATTGAAAGAGGACAGGCAGCGAGTATATTATTCCAGGATTCAAACAAGTCAACTTCCTAGACATGACAAGAGTATGAAAATGCTTTTCTACTCACGGGAGCTCCTGATCTCCCTCTGCCCTACGGAAAATACAATAAGTATTACGGCCACAAATTCTGCTTTAAATTGGGTCTACCAGGGCAGGCTGACTCAGGGTCTGCTCGATGTTATGTTGGGGTACTTACAGCAGGTCCAGGTGGCCCAGGCGGTCCGGTGTCTCCCTGTGGAGAGAAACAGACACCAAGTGTGATCAGCTGAATCATCCACTTGAAATGGCGTCATGTTGCGCTTGTGACCAAATAGTACACAGCTTATGCCAGAGTCTTAACCGAATCTGGAAATATGACTGATGTTCTGCTGTGATACAAAGTATTTCAACGTCATTCATTTTGGAAAATTGAAGATCAACATTGACTTTCTCAGAGAACAACAGTCATACTGCACACCTGGCAATTGTTACGGACCGAAGTGGATTACCCCACATCGTGCGGCATCTGCGGCAAAAAGGAAAATGTGCCCTACCCCCGTCACATCCTCTAATTCTTTATTGGACCTGCCACCAGCTGTATTTGTCAAGGCGAGAGTCCAAATAAGCACAGAGATGTTACACTTTGCTTAGTCACCGCACTCCTCACAAACAGATGGGATGTGACTTCACTTGCTCTCTTGTCTTGCTTTGTGACAAGTTAGAGCAATAAATTGTTGTACAGTAATAGGCGCGCTCTAGTGTTTTGCTAATGCACAACACGCATGATGTAGTAGCAATGAGCAACTTATTAGGTTTACTAATTAGCTGGTTTGCTGGGGGAGGTTGAATGTTTGAAAGCAGAAATGCCTGAAATCAAATTCCTTTTACATCCATACAGTGACTACAGTTATAAAAGGTGGGCAGCACGTACGGGTTCGTCACCCTCGGTTTCATAGAACGATGGGGGGCAGTGACATTCCGGGCCGGATTAGAGAAATAAAGCTGATTCTGATCCCTCGTTAAAAGTGTTCAGACCACGAGGCTGAGCCCGGTTGACAAATCGAGCTTGACAGAGGGCAAGCGGGCATCATACCTCCATCCTCATACAACCTGCAGATATAACTGAGCTCAATTCATCTTTACAATGTATCAACGGCCAACGAGACAGACTTACTGCCTCTCCTGCAGGTCCGTCCTTCCCAGGGGGACCATCAGGACCCGTCAGACCCTGGAGAAAAGATACATTTCATCACTTTGCAAGTTCCGCTGCAATATTTATAGACATTGTTGAGAAGCGTATCAGAAAAGGTGATTCTGATTCATGCTTGTTGAGAACAAGACAAGCGGCGTGCTGCTTCTCTGCACTTACATCCACCCCCGGAAGTCCTGGCAAGCCCGGTTTTCCTGCGACTCCCGGTATTCCTGCTTTTCCTTTGGGGCCCTGCCAAAAATAGCGAGAACCTCATCAACACAAATTGAAATATACAGTGAAGGATGTTTCTTTTTTTCATGGTGAAATTGGGTTGTCAGTCTTTCTTTGGAATACTTTCGATCGGTGCAGGTTTCTACACAAACAGTGGCCCATGACGTGACTGTGTCGGGCCACCCAATGTTCACTGACACTGGCCCACGCTCAATGTTCAGTTACATTTTAATCCACAAAAAAAACCCAACATGCGCAAACAACAACTTTACAGAAGCATTATTTTCTTTCAGGCTCAAAGATGCTAAATATTAAATCATCATTGAATTTATCATAGTATATTATGAATATATAGGGTGAATATTTGTTCTGGCGAGGTCACCACCCAAAAAGGCTTAATGTCGGACCTGTGTTGGTTGGTCTATTCATTAAAAAAGAAATGTAACTAATAATAATAAAATAACTGTGTGTAAAAACACACATTGTAAATACTGTATGTGTTTTTTCCCCCCCTTTTTTGTTTGTTTTATCCTCTTGAGGGTTACAGTTTGATCTGGAGATAATTGCAACTGATTTTGAGGCCACGAGTCCATCCTGGGCTGCTTTTCAGTCAGTTTGAGAGTGCACAGAAACATCCATTCACACACAGCGTGGCATGGATGGATATGGCGTGTTTTTTGGAATGTGGGAGGAAGCCCGCAAAAGCGAGTGAAGAACATGCAAAGTGCGCACAGGAGGGACTCGGATAAGACCGAGAACCACTTGACTGGGAGTCACAACATTCAACTTTGCATTGCAATTGAAAACACGTTTAAAAACAACATTATTGAAACACTCACTGCTTTGCCTGCCATTCCCGGAGGTCCAGGCTTGCCCTGTAATTAGGAGACATGCTATAGATTAAGGCTGAATCAATGTATGCATTTCATTTGCGTTTTGAAAGGCGCTTATAAATAAAATGTATTCTTCTTATTATTATATATTATAAGTTTCTGCAGGCCTTGAAGGAAGAACAAAGAAAGCTAAAAATGGTCACATGATTAAACCCCTCCGCTGGTTTTGATGGAGGGGATTGAAGGTGCAGGGGGGAGGTGTGAGCTGAAACTCTGGAAGGTCACACACAGCTGGGGAATGTGTGAATAGACCCTCTGTTTGCCTTCACCCGACTGCTGGAAGCAAAATATCGACAAATAAAATACTCCCACATAGCCTTACAAGGGCACAGTTGCGTAGTTTGTGCCAAGAATCAATGTGTGGAGTGTACACTGTGCGCAAGGTAAGGTAATTGAGAACTTTACAAATGTGGCAACACGAAATGGCAACTTCAATGCAGACAAACATCCTTTCGTATTGTATTGTATTATAGAAGTTGTCCACCAAGTAAGTAGATGCACACCAAGCATTTGCCTGCCATTATTGGCATGAAAGAATTATGGGTGGGCCAGTGGGAGGGGCCACAGTGACAAAAACATTTAAGAGACCAATGAAACACATCTTAACACTGCAAAAGTGTAAAATGCTATAGAACATGACAATTGCGCTGCAGGACACTTAAGTCTAAAGCTTACATGGGGTATATATTTTAAAACTCACGTTATATACACTCCTGTTTTACAAATGTCAGAAGTCTGGCTGCAAAATGACAAATTGTTTGCGTATGCTAGTCGGAGAAGTGGCCATTACAATTAAACTGCAGGCTTAAGCTACATAAGGTATATACAATGTGTGTGTGTGTGTGTGTGTGCGTGTGTGTATATATATATATATATGTGTGTGTGTATATATATATACACACACACACACACACATATATACATACATACATAAAGTTTGGGACTTTTGTCTGGAAAGCGACAAAACCTATTGAAATTCGCCATGTTTTTCATGCGCTAACTGGCGCAGACTCACTGTTAAATTGGCAGAAGGCGCCGCTGATGTGTCGCAAGTGTATAAGACAAAAGTCAACTCACATCAATGCCGTCCCGTCCAGGGGGCCCGGGCGGCCCTGCTACCCCAGTGGCTCCTCGCGGGCCAGGCCTCTACAATACAAAGTAAATGGAGCATTTTACAACATGTCACCATTCAGCAGAGTTCATTTTCAGTGATGAAAAGTTCATGTTACTTGTGTCTCGATAGTGCCGTCATTGTGCATGGGAGGCAAGATATAATTACACCGTGTACACTCAACAATGCAGGCAGGAAAGATTCAATGAAAAGATACACAGAATAAATGCTTCAATGTGGATTTATCCACTGAGCTTGTCTGTGGCCTGAATGAACAGAGGCCAAATTGTGTGCACTCCTCTCAATCCGTACATTCCACAGGTGGAAGAAAATTATGAGCAAAATCTGGCCACTGAACCAGAAGCAGCAGGTCGCATTCATGCAATCAATGGATACTTCTTTATATAATGTGAAGGTAGCAAATTGAAGGAGTGGGATGAGATCTAGCCCGTCATATCATTTTGTGGGGCTCACAAAAGCAAACGCGAGTTTTTTTCATGTTTCGTAAGAAATGAATTTGTTCCTCTCCTTTTGACAGAAATTCTCTCCCAACATTAAGCCTTTATTTAAACTTGATATAAATGAACCACATTTGTATACTTTGGCATTTGGTTGTCACGATAGTCCTTACCCTGATTTCAAATTGATAATACATTGGTCAAATCAATCAAATGCAGGGCCAATTGTGCATATGTAATAACGTGACCGTACACTTTATTTGCTGTTCAGTCACAACGGTCCTCTTGGGGAAACCATAACTACTGCTGTGGCCCACCAAAAAATAGTTGAACATTCCTGAGTGACTGGGAGTAAAGAACGAACATTTTCATGTCGTTGCCATCGCCTCCATAACAAGCTTCTGAGAAGAACCGACAGATTCTGCTGCTCCAGAGGGCCCAATCAATTCAGCATACACACGGCCATTGACGAGAGCCTACCTGGCCAGAGGACGACGTCAAAAGCTGGCACAGTAAGAGCACACACAGAGCCGAGATTGTCGTCATGACTCCCGGATCGCTCTCTGAAGAGGTGCTTCTCGAGGAAAAAGCTTCAAAAAGCCAGTCGCCGGTTCTGGCTCGCTCCCCTCCCCGTAAGAGTCCAACAGGAGCCTTGGTTCACCTGAAGGCGCACAGCTCCTGAATAACGTCCTCTTGGCTCCCAGATAAACCCGAACCTCCAGAAAGTAGGAAGGGGCTGAGCTCAGTCTGGACTTGAGTTGCCGTGGGTGAGGGGGGCGAGGAAGAAAGGGACTTGAGACTTGACAAGAAAGATGCAGAAAGTCGGGCAGCAGTCGTTGGGAGCGTCAATTTAGTGGGTGGAGCTTGCATACCCGAGCTTTGTGGGATTTGCCCTTTGACCAATTATAAGACAGCTCTGCATCTTAAACCAGGGACTCAATTTTTTTTTTTTTTTGATTGTACAATTTTTCAGTGTATGTATTAAAGATCCACTATCCTAACCCAACAACAAAGGGTTTGAAGCGAACCACAAAATAACCACATACCTGTATTTTTAATTTTTCGGTCCAAAGGGCGTTTTTGGAGAGAAATTACCATTCATCGACAGCACAAAACTGCTGCATAAGAAACCACATTTAAGTGCAAGAACTTTTTAAAATATTTTTTTCCACCAAAAATCAACACAATTTTAATATGTGACAAAACTTGAACATCATTCCAGATTTATTTCATGTTAATGTTTACCGTATTTTATTTATACACTAACCAAACGTATACATCTTACACGTGTGTGTGTGTGTATATCTATCTATCTATACATATATATACTGTATATATAGCATTAAGTAATGTTAATTGCTACATTTACTTCTACATGCATGTATACCATTAAATTTGACCGTAAAAAGATTATATATACTCATACACGTACATATACCTGTACGGGGGGGAGGGGTACCTACTTCACGGCTTTTCCTCTTTCGCGGCGGGGGGGGGGGGGGTGTTCTGGTCCCACCCCCTCACGAAAAGTGAGGGATCACTGTATTGCACCTAGTGGTGACTGGTGATATTACAATTTAAAAACTACAATTGATCTGTGCACATTTGCAGTTTGGAAATTTGCACATTTGTGGATGAGGCGAACCAGTGGGCGACTGGTTAGCGTGTGGGCCTCACAGTGCAGAGGTGCAGAGTTCGATTCTTGCTCCGGCCTTCCAGTGTGGAGTTTGCATGTTCTCCCAGTGTCTGCGCGCTTTCTCCGGTTTCCTCCCGCATTCCAAAAACATGCGTCACAGATTAATGGAACACTCGAAATTGTCCCTAGGTGTGAGTGTAAGCGCGGATGGTGTATGGTGGAAATGCTGTTGAAACTGATTTTGAAATGGAATTACAATTGAAAATGTAATCTTTAGGCCTGAGTAAAACACATTGTCCACATTTAGCCAAATACAAATGTATCAATGTGTCAGAAAATATCTTTATTCAGCTCGTAAACAAGCAGTTTTTCAATTGGAGGAAAAGTCACATAGAAAGAACTCAAGTTGTCTTAACAATTTAACGCAATCATATTCACAATGAAGTGCAAGAGTTGAAGAAAAAAAAAAACAGATTCCAAAATACCAAGAATCAAAATACAGATCTGAGCGAAGCTTGACCAATTGCAAAGACAAACACATATTGTTGATACAATCAAGCAGTCTATCACATTTTTGGCAAGGCTTTCTGTTGTTCAAAAGTCAAATTTCCACCAGTGTGAACGCACACATTACTTCAGGATGGTGACAAAGTCTGACAATTTCCAAAAACAGCCTGCAAAGGGAAACACAAACCTTCCAGTTCTTCAGTGCAAAAACATCTTATAGAACGATGCAACAAAAAAAAAGTGTAAAATTAAATTAACATTAGTACTTTATATATTCTGGAAAGAAATGAGAAGAAAAAAAAGGAGGAAAGTCATTTTAATGCTGTAACTAGGGTACATTTGACTTTCGTGACAAATTGCTTGTTTTTGAATTTATGCTCTCATTTTGTCGTGACACAGTAGGTTGTTGAACTTGCCAGCCACATGAGGTGCTCGTGCAAAATCCAGTCAGACCCAATAAAAGAACTACTTCAACAATTCGACCTTGACAAATAGGTCACCATGCTTGTCTTTCACACTGACTAAAATGGAATATTCCTGTCACAAAACTTAAGGAGCCACTGTTAAGCAAAGCAATGCAAGCCGCCCAGTGTATTACGCCGCACTGTTGTACCAAAGTAATAGAACCAAATGAATGATGCAGTGCAGTTGCACACTTCAAACAACCACAAGAAATATAAAGACTAACAACATTCTCTCATAGCATCATCATATTTCTAGAGGCAGAATTTTCATTTTGCAGGGGTACCCATGTTGTGGCATTTTTGTTTACATTTTATCAGTCCAACATAAGGAAAACTATTTATAATTTAAAAAAAAAAACAGAGAAACTGCTCATTTAACTGGTCAAACGCCAGCCACGATTTCAGAGGGTGTGTCTGCCAAACAGAAATCACGAAAATCACTCATGCAATGCATTCCAACAAAAAAATTAGGCTTTCTGTACTTGGACCAACTAGACTCTCTGGCTGTGTTCACACTTGTAGTCCCGAATGCTGGTCCAGACCAAAGTTTAGGGGTGGGAGTGATTATGAAACCTGTTACGCACATTTGTACACAGACCTTTCCCACACCTTGGACCGGGGGGGGGGGGGGGGCAGTTTGCTAGGCTGAATACATTTATTTTACATTTGGCTAATTTGACGAGCTGGGACATTAAACACAAAAAAGCTTCCAAAACGTATTTCTACATAGCACCGTTGCAATGGCAAGTGTGAACGCAGCCTCGAATTCAAAGGGCAACAATTCAACTTGTTGCAGGACTTCAGAGTGGCAGTCTCGAAATGGAATGATGGTGGTCTGTTAAGGCCACTCCGTGTCTCGCAGATTCCAAATGTACAGTGACTGCGGTCGTAGCCTTTTCGCTCAACACCCAACAATCCCAGCAGCTCTTTATGGACGATCAATTTGACTGAAATTCACTGAAGAGTAGCACCTCGAGGACTAAGAACTCTTCATGTTTTGGCCACACTTGGGTCTAACCTAGTGGGGGGTTCGACTCCATGTCGATATCCTCTACCTTGTTCTCAGATGTCAGCTTCTCCCCAGTTTTCTGGGTAGTCCCATTTGCGTGCACTCCTTTGTCCGGCACTTGAGTAAAATCAGTCCTTGGAATCTTTTCTTCCCTCTCCGATGACAGGCAAGGTGAGTGTTTTGAAGTCTTCGTGGGCGTTTGAGCAGGTGAGCTCATTTGGCCGGAGGCGGTGTCACCGCCAGTCTTTCCGCCCGGCTGACCGCCGCTCACGTCTGCAGCGGAGCCGTTGCGTCGCATTAACGAGTCGTCTTCTCTCTTCTTTTTCTGCGGCTTCTCTGTGTTCTCATCTCTGTCTGTTATCATGACGATGTCCGCTTCCTGGATGGGATCCTGTGAGACGTTTGTAGCTTTGGACTTGATGTCCGCCCCGGGCTCGGTTTCGACGCTCGCAGTGTCAGGGGTGGGCGACTGATCCATTTCATCAATGTCATCAGTTGAGTCAGTGCTGTTGCCGAAACTGTTGTTATTGGACTCCGAATTGCCATTCCCAACTGTCATTTGCTCTGCTTTTGGGTGAGGCGACGTCTCAGACTGTTTGAGCTTGTCTCCATTTGTTTCCGTTTGTTTCTGCGCCTTGCCAGCATTATCCAGGTCCCCCTCTTTAAAGTGAACCCCTTTTTCTCCATCTTTACTTTTAGCACTTGAGTGGTCGTCATCCTTAACTTCTCCATTGCCAATAGCTTCAGAGCGTTTCTCTGCCTTCCTGAATTGTTTCTGAATCTTTCTGGGACACCACACAAATTTATCCTTTGGCTCAAAGTGAAGGTAGGCGAAGCGCACCAGCTCTTGGCGCTTTTGTTTATCCAGAACCGCAAACAGAAAATAGTCTAGCACGCTGCGTTTAACACTGCTGAGGCTCTTCTTGACCAGCGTCTCTTCGAGGAAGAAGTGCACCAGCGGAGCCTGATAGTGCTCGAAGCCCAGCTCTCCGAGGCTCTTCAGGATGCGTGTGATGCGCAGGTTGTTGTGCATGTTCCTAATGGAGATGAGACAGTTGAAAGTGAAACGGCCAGCCTGAGAGTTCTTTTGAAGCCGGTTACCGACATGACAGTATTAGAGGGTTTACCGCTCAAGGTTCCCGAAGCGCTCTTTCCAATTCTCTGCTCGTGTCACCTCACCAATCTCTTTGTTAATCAGGCGGATGCCATAGAAGCCCAGCATGAGTTCATAAGACTCCACTAGTCTCCTTTTGGCATCCTCGTTTCTCTTAAAGGCCTGGGGAGAAAAAACAAACAAACAAACAAAAAACAACTTGAGTAACAGTTAAAGGGGCACAAAAGTGTCAACTACGAGACACTCACCTCAATCTCCTTCTTGGTGAGTTCAGAAGCCATGTAGTTGACCCCTGGCTCACGAAGAGGAAACAGCCTGATGAAAGCAGAAAGAAGTTAGACACTTGTGCTCAACAATGATGAATGCATGCTTGAAGTCGCCACATGCTTTTTATATGAAAAACAATTTAAGTGTGCCCAATTCCTGTTTCTTACTAAATGGATTGGAAGAAAATCAAAATTGCAGTTGTTACAGTAAGGTAAGTGACATCAAACAAGGCTGGTATCAGCACCGACACCTGGTATCATTACTCACCCATACCTACTAATTACCAATAAAAACAAAAATAAGCACATACCACTGAATGTATGAGTGGACTCTCTCCAGCCTTTTGTAGTCATTTTTCCATTCTTTGAGGAAGGATTCAATGTAGACCTCTGTCACGTCAGCAAATCACATGTCAGTGTCTCACAACCTTTCACCAGAACATTCTGGTTTAATGTAAGTACCATACCATCGGGTGCAGAGGGGAATTTATTGAGGTAGAATTGCAAGTTGTTCATTTTGTCTTCCGAGCACTCGTCATCTGCAAGATTCTGTGACAGAGGAACAGAATCGCACAACTTGAACCCAACACAAAGTCAAATAATGGGAGTGTGACTGTTGAGCACTTACAGGGTACCCTCTTCTGTAGTTCTGCATGTCCTTTGCTGCCCTCATGTTTCTGGGCGGGTGATGCCGCTGTGAAGTTACATGGAAGTGAATAAACCTACATCAAGCATTTAACCAACATTTTTAGAGATAAACATAGCAAATGTATAATCCTGCTCACTTTGTGATTGATTAGTGCACAAATCAATATTTACAATATTGTGTGTGGGTTTGGCAAAAGAACTATAAGAAAGAAGTATTAAACAGCAAAACACAGTAGGATAGCATGATCCACTGGAGAAAGGACACTTTGATCCTCTCCTCTTTCATCTATAACTGCTTCAGACAACAAAGTGTATGCAGAAAATTGGTGAAGATTGCACGACTGTCTGTGTCCTATGTGTTGTGTTGTATTATTTTTGTTATTTTGACTTCAAAATGGCGCCGCGAGAGTGGCTGCCTTTCCAGCAGCTCCTATATTTTGTTGTTCTACTTCTTCCTTTCATAACTTTGCTGCTGTGAATTGGGAATTTCTCCATTGCGAGACTAATAAAGGTTTTCTTATCTTTCTTATCTTATATCTGGAGCATATTTCACTCTTGGGGCCCAGCTGATAATATGGGATGATGATTTTCTTTGCAGGGTTTTTTTTAAACACACATTACAACAAAAGACCAAGATAATGATGGTCAAACATCCCACCACCTCCAAAATGGCCAAATTGGAATTACAGCTATTGTATTAGACAAACAACTAACAAAGTACGGCAAAATATTGAAAATCTGTTCAGAACAGAGACGGGGATTACTGTTTGCGGGTTTAACACAATTTTACAATGTTAAACAAGCACAACCAGGAACAGTTTTAGTTTGTCAATTTGTGGAGTAAACAGTGTGACTGAGGAATTGAAGCGGAGTCCGAGCACAAGCCAGTTGATCAATTTAAGAGTACACACGAAAACATGCTGCACAATTGGTGTGGGGAGGGGGCAGTGCTTAATCTCATTAAATGGACTGTCACACCAATTTAACTAACTTTGTATTGCAGCAACATTAGGCGTTAAATGTTGCCCATTGAGCATCCATGGCATCCTGGAAAGGGTATTTACCCATCTGTGGCTCTTTCTCAAGGTTTTTCACCAGATGGTTTTATTAGTTTTTCCGTGCTCTCCTATGGGGAATGTTGTTAATATTTGTCAACCGCGGTCTTGTGGATCCTTTTGACACTCTTCTGATTAAGGGCTATATAAATAAATTTGACTTCACTTGACATAATGTAAAATTGTGTATATAGGGAGGAAAAATTGGGTATGTGAGATATATGTGTATAAAAAACATTTTATACAGCTTGTATGCAGTCAACTCCCACTACCCGTAAGGAATGGGGACCCAGGCTACTGATAAATTATGAAAATCTGCAGATAATTGACAGACATTGAAATGCATGGGGTTTACCGCCCCCCCCCAAAAAAACGTATTCAAATAATTTTGACAAACATTCAATATATTCCAAGTAGAAAAAAATGGGGACAAAGGGTCAAGAAAAACCGGGGTGAAAAAAAGAGTAAATTATAAAAGAAAAATAAATTGGGTCGGGGGGGGGGGGCGTATTGACACCAGGTGTGTTTTTAGGTTTCATTGGAATACATAAAGAGACATTATGAATATGTACCAGGAGCCTATATATTTTGGATTGCACTTCTACATGCACAGTGTATTTGGTAAAAGCGACGGGATAGGTTAAAAAAAAGATTTAAACCACTTCCTACTTTTACGCTGTACCGGCATTAGAGTGTTTCAATAGGAGACTTTTTATTGTAGTATTTGGGAGGGGGTCATAATAGAGGGGGGGGGGGGGTCAAAATTCTCCACTTAATTTTCGAGTCACGGCTGTGACGCATGACGTTTTTTTTTCTTTTACAGCATACCCATGTCGAACAAACGTCGCCATATGCATCTAAAAATGAAAAACGCTCACCGACCCAAGGGAGCAGAAAAAGTAAGCTAGCCTCAGTGGCCAGCTAGCCTAGCTAGCAAGCTAGCAGCTAATATTTGCGCTGCACCAAACGCAGCAACGGCAACGTCTCGTCAAATCACCAGATTTAATCCAACGGTCTCACAACGACAAGTAAACCAAGATTCAAGTTTAGGCAAGCACTTACCGACACTAAAGTCCGCGACCGTCGAGGTTGACCATCTCCGGCCGGCTCCTCTCCATCACTCTCGGTGTCCCACGTCGAGTCGTACTCGCACACACAGTCGTCCTCCATAATTCCCCAAACGACAAAAGCCTCCTAAAGCTAGCCGAGCTTGCTTTCCGACAGAGATGCGCATGGATCCAACTACACCGAGACGTTCACTCAGGTTAGCCGAGGACAGCTGAGGGCGGCCTCTCTTCGCAGGCCACCATCGTCTCTCAGTCTCTCTTTCCCTCGAAGGGGCGATGATGACGCCTGCCCTCAGCTGCTCCAGTGGGCGTTTTTATCATCACAGCGCCCACTCACAAGATTAATACACCGTTTGCCATTTAAATGTTCTCCCGTGAATTCCATCCTTATTCGAATTGTGGGGGAGAAGGAAGAAAAGTGTTTTAATCCCGATGTGGTAGACATACGTTGTTTGTGTGTAACATTTCAAAGATGAATCTTTTGACATGAAACCAGAATTATCAGACTCCAGTGATGGATGCATCATTTTCCTGTGGCAAATGCAATAAATACTTTAAAGCAGTGACAATGCACCAATCGCTGGCCAACGTCTTAATGTAAATCAATGGGGCTCCAGATTTTTTTTTTAGAATCCGACTGTCAAATTTTCAGAATTTTCTTAATCTGCATCCTGTGTTCATCATTGAAATCTTGTTCAACAACAACAATGTTGATCACGAAAAATCTATCTGCCTGCATGCTACTGTCAGTGGTTCTCAAACTTTACATCAAGTACCACTTCAAGACCACGTGCCATAATCCATCCATCCATCCATTTTCCGAACCGCTTGATCCTCACTAGGGTCGCGGGGGGTGCTGGAGCCTATCCCAGCCATCTCCGGGCAGTAGGCGGGGGACACCCTGAATCAGTTGCCAGCCAATCGCAGGGCACACAGAGACGAACAACCATCCACGCCCACACTCACACCTAGGGACAATTTAGAGCATCCAATCAGCCTGACATGCATGTTTTTGGAATGTGGGAGGAAACCTGGAGCACCCGGAGAAAACCCACGCAGGCCCGGGGAGAACATGCAAACTCCACACAGGGAGGCCGGAGCTGGAATCGAACCTGGTACCTCTGCACTGTGAAGCCGACGTGCTAACCACTGGACCACCGGGCCGCCCACGTGCCATAATGACAACAGTAAATTACAGCCCGCTAGTAGGCCTAAGTGTTCATCAAAGATTATGCGCAGTTATAACATTAACGTTCAAAATATTAGATGTACTTCAATTAAGATTCAACCAAATGTAACTAAATGTATGAAAACAAACAGTTTTAAAAGACTGAATGCAAATGTAATGCACTTAAAAGTTAAGTACAACTGAATTGAACAAACTCACAATTTGAACATTGTAATCTGCGGGGGGGGGGGGGGGGGGGTTGCATACGCTACGGAAGGGGTCACCAACGTGGTGCCCGGGGATACCAGGCCTGTTCTAAAATTTTTCAGCATGACGTCTCTGATCCACTGGTGAAAGGACACTTTGATCCTCTCCTCTTTCATCTATAACTGCTTCAGACAACAAAATGTATGCAGAAAAGTGGTGAAGATTGCACGACTGTCTGTGTCCTATGTGTTGTGTTGTGTTACTTTTGTTATTTTGACTTCAAAATGGCGCCGCGAGAGTGGCTGCCTTTCCAGCAGCTCCTATATTTTGTTGTTCTACTTCTTCCTTTCATAACTTTGCTGCTGTGAATTGGGAATTTCTCCATTGCGAGACTAATAAAGGTTTTCTTATCTTATCTTATCTTAAAAATAGCTCACTGTGAGTTTCTATAAATGCTGTAAAAGTGATTATTTGAAAATATGAACACTGGGAGTGATTAAATGAAATAAAGTGTTGCGAGTTAATACTTATCTGTTTCCTGATTGTTGCGAGCAATCACTACCATTATCAGTAGGTTCACGTAAATTAATATAATGATTTTTTTAACAATAGCTATAACAATAACAGTATAAATGTAATTTGAGCAAATGTTATTTCAGAGTTGTGAGGTCTTTGTCAAGAATATAATGCAAGAGACGAAAGGCAGATGTTCTGCCCCTGTGATTATGTTCACACAATACCTCATGCTATTTCTTTCTGTAAAATACATTACAGTTGAAATAGACCTGAGTTTTATCCTTCTAATCCAGAGCATTAATGTAGTAGCTTCATTTCCCCCTGACAATGCCAAATAAAAAATTGTCTTCTTGTAAATTGTAACATAACCATGCTAATCGGTGGGCGGACCAAAAAATCGAATTGGAATTGGAAATACATTTCATTTCATAATCATCCATTATAAAACCCACTGAAGTGAGAAAATTATACAAAATACGACCAAAGAGCAATTATGAGCACATCTAAACTGAAATCGTCTCATGCTAAGAGCAAATAAATCACAATTGTTGCACTGGTATCACATTGGTCACTGGTGCTAAAATTAGCATGAAACAAAAAATAAAGTATTAAATATTATGGTAAAAGGTCTTGGCGGCACGGTGATAGACTAGTTAGCACATCCGCCTCACAGTGTAGAGGTGCAGGGTTTGATTCCGGCTCTGGCCTTCCTGTGTGGGGTTTATATGTTCTCCCCATGCCTGCGTGGGTTTTCTCCGGCGACCCTGTTGATAAAACGTTCACGGCAGGTTGATAAAGCACTCCACGTTGTCCCTAAGTGTGAATGTGAGCGCGAATGCTTGTTCGTCTATGTATGCCCTGCGATTGGCTGGCAACCAGTTCAGGGTGTACCCTGCCTACTGCCCGAAGATAGTTGGGTTAGGTTCCACCACGCCTGCGACCCTCGTGAGGGTAAACAGATTAGAAAATGGATGCATCCATGGATGGATGGATGGTAAAGAAGTCTGCTCTGGGGGCGGCACAGTAGTCAACTGGTGAGCACATCGGCCTCACAGTGCAGAGGTGCAGGGTAAAATGGATGGATGGATGGTCTCCTCTGTATTTCCTTGATGTATGCATGCATTCACCAAGGTGCAAAAGGCACAGATTAAATGGTTTGAACAAACGATGGGCCCTTGCTATCCAGGGCTCGACAGGAACTGGTAGGATGCATTTATACAATCTAGAACTATAAATAGAATCACGTATCATGACAGGAGATTCAGTGTTGGCGGCCATCGGTGAGAGTTTCTATTTTTAGTCTGAGTTGCTATGGAAACTGAAGGGCTCGGCATTCAGCGTAGCTATTGAGTGTTGCTGCTTTACCACTTGTGCTGTTTACTCGTTTGTTCATATGTAGTAAGATGAAACAAGTTACAGAGAGTCCAGTTGGATTGTGCTAATTGGAGTTTAGTGACAAATTTTGACATTTTACTGTCTGAGAGTCCTTCCTGTTATGAATGCTGACTGAAGCCAAATGGTTGGCAGGTAGGGACATTTTGACCATTATAGTAGTTGGGGGGGGGGGGGGGGTTACTCACAAGGCTCATTACATGACTCCTGGGGCCTGGCCTCCTCTGGTCTGGCTTTTTCCTCGAGGTCCTCTGCTTTTCAAAATAATAACAAAAGTAATATATCATGAATGTAATATGCAATATACTAATACAGGGACATTTATGAATTAAGGGTTAGGTTCAGCAACAGGTGTATTTTTTTTCTGAAACGTCGCACCTACAGTATAAGTTACAACAGATGGTAACATTTGTATTGCACAAGCTTTTATAGGTCAAACTTTAAAGAAAAAAGCAGAATAAAAATATCTCAAAAACCTGATGTCCTAGAAAAAAAGCCAAGATACTCTTGAAGTGAGCGTCAAAAATAATTTAGGGAAACACAAAGCCATCTCTTATAGTATCTCTTCCTGGTGGAGAGGCTAGATTGGACTGCGTAGGTGTAGTTCATTTGGAGTATGCCCTATCCACCCTTGGGGTCAGACACGAACAGGGAATAGTGCAGGTGCGTGGATACAAGTATGTGGCGTGAGTGTGTGTGTGTGTTTTGTGTTTCAGAGACGTACACAAATACTGCAGCACTGAACATATCCTATAATGGTGGTGTAGCATTTCAGACTGCCCAATAACTGCAGTGCAACAGGTCGTGAACAGTTGCCCGAAATGCATTGCGTGCTTCACGTATGAGGAGGCAAATCTGATGACGTAACTCTAGCTGTTACGATAGACACCAAATATATAACAACAATCAACATCCACATTTGGAACCTTTCTAACACTTACAATGCTCTTTTTGTTCACCCCCGCACCCCCCCCCCCCTCCAAAAAGCCACTCTTTTGTTGCAAGTTGCAAGTAAGTACTTAATATATGGTATGTCAGAACAAGCTGGAAATAAAATCTGATCTCATATCAAACCCAAACATTTATACTGCTAAAATACAGGAATTGGCTTCTCTCTTCCAATACCTTTGGACGAGACTGTAATGTTAAGAAGTGTGTAATATTGTCGTTTTGTTTTGAATGAGAGCAAAAAAGTAAAATGACGTTTGCAGCCTCAAACTCAATGCGCCTGCGCTTACTTTTGACACAAGTAACCATGGAAACCAATATCCGAAAGAATAGGTCTCTCGAGAAGCAGCGAATGGAGCGTTGCATGTATTTATTCGTTCATTTCTCGAATGCACATCCACGGCGAGACCGAGTGTGCCGTGTTCGCGAGTACCTGGAAATGTGTTTACATTTTATGACGGCATTACAAAGCAAACATTTCTTCAAAGCATTAGTCGCACGTACGGTTGGTGTTCTTCGCAAAATGTGTCAATTCAGTGCGTGCTTGTTGCAGCCGAGGGAGTTTCTCCAGTACCTGTCCATGGTGCTGGACGGCGACTCCGCGGTTTCTCACGATGGGAGGGTGGACTTGTTGCACGCACACGCACGCACGCACGCACGCACGCACGCACATGGACACGGTACTGGGGGCTTGTTTGCGCATGCGAAGAGGAAATCTGGGGCCACTTGGCTCTGCCCGTACAGGAGATTATCAATCGCTTCCCGCCTTACGTTTTGAACCGTACACCGGGTATCTACTGGCGCAACAGGCTGATGTAAAGAGCAGCAGGCTGCCACCTGTAAGTCCGCGCCGTCCGCTGCAGACTTTGCACGCCAGCGCGGAGGATGAAGAAACAAAACGTCCGGACGCTGTCGCTCATCCTCTGCATGCTCTCCTATTTGCTGGTGGGCGCCGCCGTGTTCGACGCACTCGAGTCGGAGAAGGAGAGCGCCCGCAGGCGCGTCTTGGAGCAGAAGCGCAACGAGATGAAGAAGAAGTACTGCTTCTCCGAGGAAGTGTACCGCGACATCGAGCGGGTGGTACTGCAGGCGGAGCCCCATCGAGCCGGGAGACAGTGGAAATTCGCTGGTTCTTTTTACTTCGCTATTACGGTCATCACCACCATTGGTAAGATGGAATTCACGTTTGAATAATACGCTGCTATGGCATAATCACCTGCAGCGTCTTTATAAAAACGAGGTTCACTTGTAGCTGATATTTATTGAGTATAAGTTTGTTTTTGTGGGTGTAGTTTGCACTTGTGTACAAATGTGCTGCAAAATATATCCAGTGGCCAGTTCCTATTGTTTGGTTTATCTTATTTCAGGGGTGTCAAACTAATTTCTTTTGGGCCACAGGCCATATCGTAGGCCATTACGACGAAACCCTAACAAATGTATGTAATTGCCTCATATTACATGTACAAAACAAACCGGTGAAAAACTCGATTTGAATTCAGAACACAGTAACGGTTTGTTCTAATTCTATTGCATTCATTTTAAAAGGAGGATTGGTAACAAAAAATTGGATATTTCTTTTTAAAAGTGAAGTAGAAGTGCAATGACTGATTGATGAATGGCAACTAATCATTGTCAAATTAATCATTTTTCATAATCAATTGACCCTCTGAAGTTAGGACGGCCCACCGAGGGGCCCTCCGTCATCTGTCAGTCGCTGATGCACGTCGTCATGTGTGAACATGTTATACATCTTTTAAAAGCTGAGTTTCTGGAGATTTGAATGGTGCCCAACAGTTTACAATTGTCAAATTTGAACTGGAACTTGGGGAGACCCCAAGCTTTGATCCTCTAGTGTTTTCAAGCCCTAATCAACATTCTAAATTCATTTTCAAGGCATATTTTGTGAAAAGAAATTAGGCAAACATAAGATTCGCCTTTTCTTTCTGTTTTCAAACACCCGTAGTTCAGTGACAGGAGCACTTATGCAGATTCTGACTGTTGGGGGGTTGGGGGGGGGGTATTCAAAATGATAACATTTTGAATATTTCATAAAGAGACCAAAACTATGCTGATACTCCAAATGATTCACGAACAGCTACAAATTTACTTTGGGTGCACCTTTTTTCAGGCGTTTTTGGCAAAGTTGCCCTCAGCCTAAGCGGCCTAATGTTAAAATGGTCAAAATCCTCTCAGAATGTCAGCTTCTAAACACTTTGTATTCTCCAATGTCGGTTGTCCTCCAGGAAAGCAGACTGGAGGACTGCTACTACATAGGCGACATTCTTCATACACATTAGCCTAAACATTACATTTATTTACATATTAGTGTTACTAGATACTCCTACTGCATCTTGTGTTGGATCAAAATACTCTATTTTGGAAAACAATGATCAACATTTCCTGACATGTTCTCGAAAAAAAAAAACAGGAACTGAATTATAATTATTGTCCATTTTCTGCACGGCCAATTCCATTCAATGTTTTGAATGGCTGAAATTCAGCTATGTTCTGTTCATCCGATTCATCAAATTAGTCCAATGAATAGATTCAAATAATTGTGAGTTACAAGTGAAGACATTTTGCAATCTTGGTATTCCAGCAAGAAACATGAAGTCGATGCAGACATTTTCCTTTTTTGTGGGCCACATAAAATGATGTGGCATGGCCGCATCTGGCCCCCGGGCTGTGAGTTTGACTCCCAGTGCCTTATTTGGTGTATGAGAGAGAGAACATCTATTGTCAGTTTAATGCAGTGTAGTTTACACAGCTGCAAACTACGTGATTTCCAAATAAAAATAAACATTGGCAAAGCATTCAACCTTGCTTGAGCCATTTTGTACTTTTGTGCATTAACTGTGTTTCAAAACATACTCCGTACACCCACTACCAAAACTGACATGCCCACAACTGCCTCTCATTTGAAGGTTATGGTCACGCGGCACCAGGCACAGACGCAGGAAAGGTCTTCTGCATGTTCTACGCAGTACTGGGCATTCCTCTGACTTTGGTCATGTTCCAGAGCCTGGGAGAGAGGATGAACACATTTGTGCGCTATCTTCTCCAGAAGACCAAACAGTGCCTGGGCTTTAAACACACAGAGGTGTCCATGGAGAACATGGTTCTCGTGGGATTCTTGTCCTGCATTGGAACCCTGTGTGTGGGGGCTGGCGCTTTTGCTCACTTTGAGGGATGGAGCTTCTTCCATGCTTACTACTACTGCTTCATCACCCTCACTACGATTGGCTTTGGAGACTTTGTGGCCTTGCAGAAAAAGGAGGACCTCCAGGAGAAAACCCTCTATGTGGTTTTCAGCTTCATGTACATCCTGGTAGGACTTACAGTGATCGGAGCCTTCCTGAACCTGGTGGTGCTCCGTTTCCTCACCATGAACAGTGAGGATGAGAGACGAGATGCTCAACAAAGGGCATCCCTGAAGAGGGACCGAGGCCTTCTGGATGGGGCCTTGAGCCTCCATCTCATGGGTGAGCGCAGCAGAAACGACTGCGATGAAAGGAGCAGACACAACGTGCAGGCGTACAGTCGCAGCCAGAGTCCTCTCTTTGCGCCCATGGAGGAGGGAACGAGTCGCACCAACCTCATCAGCTCGTCGGCCGACCACCACGAGCGGGGGAGAAGCCCCTGCAACCACAGCCCGCATTTGCAGGTGACGCCAGCCGCGCGCAAGGCCGAGTCAAGCCTCAGCTCGCTCTGCTCCTGTGTGTGTTACCGTTTGGGCTTTTGTGATAGTCCCCTCGTGGCCCACAGCCAATGCAAAAGCTGCCATGTCAGCTCTGTCACCAACAACTCTGTCTCCTATAGGATCCACAGCAGCTCCAGGGACAATACTGGACACTCTTCCCCTGAAAGCACACACTCACCGGGACAGAGCTTCCAGGAGTTCCCTCGAACAAGGAGAATGTCAGTGTGAAGAACAAGTATTTTGTATTTTTTTGAATGGTCAGTGAAGCGCTTTTGCTTATGAAAGCATTTTCTTTGGTTCAGCACACGACTGTCAAAAGATGCTGTTGGCACGTTTTCCAAGTGCATGCTCAGTAGAATGTATGGCACACAATGTGGACGCATGAGTGCTTCTGGTAGAAATGTCTTCGGATCCACATTTAAAACTGAAATGTTTTTGTCTCACCGTAGCATGCCGCCAAAATACAAGAAAAAAAAGCTCTCTGTATGACGCAGTATGCCTTCTCCGGGTACACCACAGCACACGACACCCACAATAAGACACATAATGTATCTCTGACAGTGTACCAACCTTAAGCATGTTCTAATTGTAACATACTATTTAAGACTTGATTTGCTCTTGAATTGATGGCATTAGATTGCACCGAATGGTTGGCGGGTGAGTGCATACTTTTAAATCGAAAAGGCCTTAATGAACTTTGACCCAGCATCTCAAAAGCTGTGGCTTCTTGCTCAGTGAGTTCAATACATCTTTGTAATACATATCAAGAACTCTAGCATTAATACACTTGAATGTAAACATTGGTTTATACTTTCATGGATGCAGTCGATACCTGATGCAACATGTAGCATGGGACAGAAAGCCTCCAAAGATAGTGGAAAACGGATTAGCGGGATGATGTTGGATTGAGATTTGATGTGTCTCTCGTAATATTGTTTTATTAAACAAAACAACAACAAAAATGTCTTTTTTTTTTCCTACCGCGCAAATGGTTGTTCGTTTATGTATTATGTGCCCTGCAATTGGCTGGCAACCAGTTAAGGGTCTACCTCACCGACTGCCCGAAGTCAGCTGGCGTAGGCTCCGGCACGCCAGCGACCATTGTGAGGATAAACGAAGCAGATGATTGATGGATAAATTCTTCCAAAGAATCAATCCTCGGATATATTGAAAAATGAAAATTTGAAGAACTTGGTTGCATTTCAGAAAAATGAGACACTGCTTGCATTTTTTGACTGAAATGTCCACAATGGGGTCTCATAATAATGCCCCCTGAACTTAAAACACTTAGTCCAACATGCCTGCCAATAATCAAACCCAAACCTCAGAAATGTGAGGCACAAGTTCTCATCTCTAGTTTGGCATGCTGTGTGAGATTAAGCAATGTTTACCGTTTATCTTGTTAGGAGTTAGCTGATGTTTATTCTCACAAAGAAAGGAGTCAATTGGTCGCACAGTACCCCAGTCCATGAGGTAATATTGATGCTAAGGTGCTACTGAATACCTTACTGGCTGAAAGCTCATTAACATGCTCACTCCTTTTCGCAGACGATTTCCAAGTGTTTGCATTCAAAGCAGTCAGGAAATGTAATTTCAATGAATGTATTTTACATGCTGCGATTGGCTGGCAACCAGTTCAGGGTGCCCCCCGCCCCCCACACACACGCTGCACGAAGACAGCTGGGATAGGCTCCAGCACACCCTGCAACCCTTGTTGTCAGAAAATGAAGGGATGGATGGATGCATATATTTTACATGTTGTTTACTCCAAAAAAAGTATACTCAATGTGGTTAAGGTGCTGCTGTATCCAAAGCAGTTGTCTCAACCCAGAAATTAGAGTTGCAATATGTTTATGATTCCACTCAATCCACTTTTGCCGTGGCTGAACATTTAAGTAACCTATATCAGTAGTCACAGATTCCCCTGAAGTATGATGTTTTTATTTAAAGTGGGGCAATGAAGTTATTATAAATTGAACACAACAATTCGATTTCAGCTGCCCTAAATCTATGATCCCACAATCTCCCCTGTACAGGGGTGCATGCATTTGATTTGGTTATTGCTTATTTTTGTGAGTTTAAACAAAATGACCTAAATGATAATTTTTTTTGTTAAAACAGTTTTTCGGTAGAAAGTGGGGAATTAACAATGCTCAATCAACTCAAGCGTTTACACACACACATTTCTTACATAAAATGAATTCCATTATATCAGATATGAATGCGCATTTCAGCATCTGATTAATTGAAGCATCAATTTAACAGATTACAGCACGTTTTGCACATCGCGTGTGTGTGTGCGCGTATGTGCGCGTGTATACGTGTGTGTGCGTGTGTGTGTACACGCGTGTGTGTGTACACGTGTATGTGCACGCACGCGCGCGCGTGTGCGTGCGTGCGTGTGTTTTAGACCTAATTTTCAGAGGGGCTGATGATTTTGAGGCGCACAGGTTTGAATCCAGCGTGTGAAACTCGACTTAATGATCATGTTTCAACGGTTTCCCTGTCTGAGTAAAGCACATAAAGGAACCCGAATCTCGACGGAAATGACCATTCATCATCTTGAAAATGCCACACCTCATACGGCATGCACCACTGAGCGTCGCAGTGTGGGGTCGAATATGATTTCTGATTAACCCATGACGCAGTGGTTAGCTCGTCTACCTCACAGTGCAGAGGTAACGAGTTCAATTCCAGCTCCGGCCTCCCTGTGTGGAGTTTGCATGTTCTCCGGGTACTCCAGTTTCCTCCCACATACCAAAAACATAAACACTCAAAATTGTCCCCAGGTGTGAGTGTGAGCGCGGATGCTTGTTCGTCCCTTTGTGCCCTGCGGTTGGCTGGCAACTGGCTCAGGGTGTCCCCCGCCAACTGCCCGAAGACACCTGGAATAATGAACGAATGAACGAATGAAATCAATGAATCCATGACCAAGGATAACTTTGACAAGGGCGCCTTCTAGAGGGAAGAACTCTCATTGGGAATGTTTGAGGAAGGTGAAGTTATAAACTTCCCCGATAGAGGGCCTCAATTACCCACGTAAACAATGCTCAACCAGCTCAAGCGTTTACACGCACACACGCACACACACACACGCACACACGCACACACACAGTGTGATGTTGATTGGTAATTTATTGCAGTTTAAATTGGCATGTGGTAAAAATACTACTAGGATATTTATACTACTAATGCTAGTAATAATGATCATACTAAAACTCGGGAGGCACGGTGTTCGACTGGTTGGCACATCCACCTCACAGTGTAGAGGTGCAGGGCTCGATTCCAGCTCCGGCCTTCCTGTGAATTTGCATGGTTTTTCTCCCGGTACTCTGGTTTCCTCCCACATTCCAAAAACAGGTGTGGCAGGTTAATGGAACACTCTAGATCATAGGTGTCAAACTCAGGTCCTGGTAGGCCGCTGTCCTGCATGTTTTCAAGTCTCCCTGTTGCAACACACCTGATTCAAATGAACAGGTTCAATATCAGGCTTCCGCAGAGCTTGCTGATGATCTGTTCATTTGAATCAGGTGTGTTGCAACAGGAAGACTTGGAAAGCATGCAGGACAGCGGCCCTCCAGGACCTGAGTTTGACACCTATGCTCGAAATTGTCCCTTAGTGTGACTGTGAGTGTGAATGATTGTTCGTCTATATGTGCCCTGTGACGAGCTGGCAACCAGTTCAGGGTATACCCCGCCTACTGCCCAAAGTCAAGTGGGGTAGGCTCCAACATGCCTGCGACCCTCCTGAAGGTAAGCAGATTAGAAAACGGATGTACTGTATGTATGCTAAAAGTTGCAACAAAAGTTGCATTAAACCAATTAACATGCTTGAGACGCACAACCTCCAGGATTAAAAAGGGAAATAGCATTTGAATTTTAATACCAGGGAAAAAAAACATTTGCCTGTCAACAAATGCTATCAACAAATCGTAAAAGCAACCACTCGACCAAACTAAAGTAGACACAATATCGGCAGCTATTACATTTTCCAAATTTCTTTTAGACCCCCTTTGTGGCCCAGCTGCGGAGCTACATAAAAATTAAAACATTGGTCGGAGATGCCAGTCAGCCAAAAGAGGGGAGCAGAGGGAAGTCGTTGGGAGTGGGACTGGGTGCATTGCCCTGTGTACTTATTTTTCATAGTACAGTAAATGGGTATTGCCTTGCATTTGAATCGTTTCCATTTTAAGAGTTAATATATTGTATTATTTCCCCGTTTTTTCCCCAACCATACACCCCCTCCGGGATTCCCTGTGACCTTTAGCATCTGATTGTTTTGCCTATCGGACAAGCCGGCCCAACTTGGAGATAAAAAGTTTGGGAAACACTCTTATAGAGTATACATGGTCTCCCTGTGCTTGTTGGGCTATCTCCAGATACTCTGGTTTTCCTTCCTCATTGGAAATGAACTGCAAGTCAGGCAAAGGAGCTGCCTTTCCGACAAGGATGGCAGAAACACGAAATTCATCTTACATACAGACATACACTGGAGCTTGTGGCAAAATAGCACCTGCGAAGAAGCAGTTCAGGGTGTTTTTGTGTTGAACAAGGGCACTACATTGACCTCAATGGAAGGTGAGAATTCTAACACTGAACTACAAAGACATCTGCACAGTGCTCATCTTCATGACGGATGAGCAGACAGCATTTATTACAAAGACCATTGAGTCATATTAGTTTTGTTAATTTCAGCCGGCCGCCAAAAGACCGATCACATAATTGAGACTCCCTGCCGTCAGCTCCACGTGGTGACCCGTGGGAATGACATGGCACTAGTGATGGGTCCAGCGACACCGATGCATTGACGCATGCGCCGGGCTCACAGAGCAAACCACGTGTCGGTGCATGTGCTGCTTCATTACGTCACGTGATTGACACGTGAACTGCACCGGCGCAGTTTAGACTGCATCGGCTGCGTTGACACAGTCCGGGCTGCTAATTGACACATCGGCTGCATTGACACAGTCCAGGCTGCTAATTGACACATCGGCTGCGTTGACACAGTCCAGGCTGCTAATTGACACGTGAACTGCACCTGTGCAGTTTAGACTGCATCGGCTGCTTGGCACAGTCCAAGCTGCGCCACTTAGTCCAGGGGGCGTCGACTCAGTGCAGGGGGCGTTGACGCAGCAAAAGCCCGCGCAGTGTATCCTAAGGAAGTGCATCTGGCGACAACGATGCCGATTGCCGAAACAAGCCAGACCTCACCCTCGCTCAAATAAAAATATATGTTTGGGCAATACGGAAAACACACTGATTATCAGAAAATATGTGTCCGTCTGACTTCGAGCGTCATGTCGGCTGTCATATAATAGGCTATTATTATATGAGAAGTGCTTTATGAACGTTTGTACTGTACGTCATACTCCAGTTGATTGAGAGGTCCCGCCTATAAGGGGGAGTTCCAGAAAGTGACTGCGAGTGAGCACACCGCATGTTTGATGACTCTGCCACATTGCTATTAAAAGTCACATAAAACGTAAACCTTGTCTGCTGACCATCATTACATCGACTAGGCTAGTTTAGCTGTTGTCGTAGTTCAAAGCTTAATATGTGGCGTGGGTTGGGTCGGCGCCGCGAGTACGTGCTCGCGCTCACGCGCTCACAGCAGAGACCAGCAGACTATCGACTGCTGAGACGCGCTTCACTCGAGTGACGTTGCTACAGTACGTGCATATTATGGAGCAGCTTCCGGACAAATACAAATTGTCAGCCGTGTAGAGCCATTTTGATCTCCTTTTGGAGAATAAGGTATTTATTAAAATCTCCTTGTCTCTCCAAGTGCCTCTCGGATTTTTGACATGTCTTATTCCATTGTGTGTGTGTGTTCTCCACAACAGGGGAAATAGCATGCATTAAACGCAACAGACTGAAATTTAAAACACTGGAGCATCTTATTTTTCTAAATCAAAATTTGTGAAGACAAAGCCCACAAGCATCCTCATTCACATGATTTTCACATTATTGAAACACATTGAATGATACAATATGAATGCATGGATGTGAATGATATTGTCAAGGGTCAATGTCATCTTTATTGTCAAATATGCTTTATGTATGACATGCAGCATAGATGAAATTTCTTCCTCTCAATCCTCAGTGCATACATGCATGCAAACATGCTGTGCATTAAACACACACAGCTAAGAAAGGATAGCAGCTACACTGTATAAAAAAGGCATGTAATCTGAACAGTATAGACAATATAAACAATATAAACAGCATAAACAATGGCGCTTGTGGCTATTGTGGGTAGAGTGAGGTCGTGCATTGTATACACGTCATCATCAAATCAGTTTGTTCAGTCTGTCAAGTGGGTTGGCTGCAGGGATTTTGAAGGTCCAGCAGGTGGCAGTGGTTAGCGACACAGTATCAGTACAGTATCAACACTGTGTCATTGTGTCGACACGCCTCATGAGGCCTCATGGACCCATCACTACATGGCACCAGATTGTGCCATCGCTGCTGGCTTGTCACATGGCCAACCGTTCGATTTGTTGACGGATGCGATATGTCCATCTTGGCTGAGTATTAAAAGAAGCCAGGGGAGCTGCTACTTGCCAGCAATGTTTTTTTTCTTTCTAATTTAATTATTTTTTTTACGCTTTCCCTCCCTTGTGTCTCACTCTGATGATTCCCACCACAGGGAGCATTTGAAGAAGAAACAGACTTTCATGGTGATCAAACATCAAGTTTTCTCTGGAGTAATTGAACATTGTGACATTTTCATTCTCTTCTGCTTGATTTACAGCTGTCTAACTATAGAACACATTTGTGTCGCTTTTTGGTTACATATCTTCCAAACATTGCTTTGTACATGACTGTACTTTTTGATGCAAGCCATCCTATTGATGGCCAGAGTTGCAGAGGCGCTCATTACAGTGTGGAGGGTTTTCAAGGTATGCTTCAGTGTTTTCAGAGATGCCCCATTGTTCCTGCTTAGGTATCAGCTCTTCCGTGTTGCGTGCAGTACACTTTTACATTGTTACACTTCACTGAAAGATGTTAAGTACAGTGCAACCCTCAAAACATGAAGACATTATTAGATTTAAAGGGTTTTTTATGGTTTGTTTTCAATTTTTATTATTATTATTTTTCTAAAATTCTGATTACATTTACATTTACATTTGGATCAGGTGAATAATCAAGCTTTGATTTCCCACCCGGGCGGTGACAGTTGAGACATAAGGTCATGAATTAAAGAGTGCACTTTGGGCCTACCTGAGGGTTATGGCTTAAAGAGATGCAAAGGAGAGGAAAAGGTGCATCACATAAACTATGAACACAGTGATGTAGACGGGTTCTTATAAATTGCAGCCAAACTACATGAGTCAATACAGCGCTACCATTTATTGCAAAAAGTATGATGAAGAATGGGAACAATATTGCTATGGATCTAAAGAAAGGAGGTTGATCATTGCATGTATGGGCTGACTTTTGCATTTGCATTAATTTCGCGATAAGATAAGAAAACCTTTATTTGTCTCACAATGGAGAAATTCGCAACTATTCAGTAGCTTTCTCCTTTTCCATATCTAAGTCCACATAGGTCACAATCGTTTTAATGGATTTATTTGTACTTGTTCATCTTTAATGGTATCATTAAAATGTCATACTTGTTCTCCTGGTCTCTTGGCAGCAAGCACGAAACTTTCTCCTGTAATGGGCTCGCTATTGAACATTCACTGGTAATTGAACAATAATGAACTGTTCTGTGACCCCAGTGCGTGTGTGTGTGTGTGTGTGTGTGTGTGTGTGCGTGTGTGTGTGATTTTGAAAGCAACCTTTGAGGGCAGACAGTTATCTGCAGGCTGAGCAGGCACCATGTAGAGGTTGGAGACAACTTCAAAAGATGGCCTATAGAGGACAGTGTTGTACCTCATGAAACGAAATCTTTTCTCACTTGTCGGTGTTCATTCCTCCTCCTTCCTCTCTTTTTGTTGTAACTTCACACTGTGTTGGTATTCGTTTGGAACTACCTGTATTTAATTTTAGGTAGGATGCCAAACTAGAGGTTAGCAATTCTGCCTCACATTTCTGAGGTTCAGGTTCGATTCTTAGCACACATGTTGGACTGAGGGTTTTAAGTTGAGGGGGCATTATGATGAGGCCCCACATTTCGGTCAGAAAATTCAGCAGTGTTTGTCTGAAATGCACCAAGTTCTTTAAATTTTCATTTTTCAATACATCTGAGGATTTATTCTTTGGATGAATTTATCCATCCATCCATTATCTGATTCGGTTATCCTCAGAATGATCGCTGGTGTGCCGGAGTTTATCCCAGCTGACTTCGGTCAGTAGGCGAGGTACACCGTGAACTGGTTGCCCGCCAATCGCAGGGCACACATAACAAACATTCTCACTCACAGTTAGACCTAGGGACAATTTAGAGCAGGGGTCGGGAATTCAACAAAATGTCAGTATAATAAGCCTCTGAATGTATTCTTTTAAGTAATTTTGTTGTAGTACTCACTATTAATGTGAATGGTTTTCCGTTCCTTCACGATTGCTAAAGATCCAGCAAAACTAGCGGAATTATAGTCAGCTTGCCAGGTCCATACGTGGAGTTGCTGCTGTCTAGCTTGCACCTTGCTCAGGCGCTTGCACGTTTCTTTTCTGCTGCCTCCCGCAGGGTATTTTGATGCGAATGTAGCATGACGCGTATCAAAGTGCCGCTTTACATTTGACCGTTTCATCGATGGTATTCTGTCATTGCAAATTAGACATACCGCAGAACCTGTTCTCTCCACAAAGGCGAATCCTTCGGTTCATTCGTCCTGAAGTGTACCATCTCGTCATCTTTTTTTCTTTTTGCAATCTTATTCGTTGAAAGATTAGCTTTGAGCTAACGACCGAGCTGATTCAAAAGGGGGCGTTTACCTGTTTCCGCAGCAACGGCCAACATTGGCCAGTATCATCCAATTAATATTGTTCCTGTTGCCAACTGCAGTCCTGAACAGGACATGAGTAGTGAAAAATCTATGGATGGATTAAACAAGCGAGAATATATTTTTTTATCTGCGAGCCAGATGCAATCATAATAAGAGCCACACCTGGCTCGCGAGCCATAGGTTCGCGACCCCTGATTTAGAGTGTTGCATTAACCTGTCATGCATGTTTTTGGGATGTGTGAAGAAACCGGAGTACCCTGAGAAAACCCGCCCAGGCACGGGGAGAACATTGAAACTCAACAAAGGAAGGCCGCAGCCCGGAATCAAACGCCGAACCTCCACACTGAGAAGCGGCCAGGTTAAACAGTCGATCACTATGCCGCTTGTAAGTTGAGGAAACCATTGTTAGGATTTGAGTTTTTTGTCCTTTGAAAGAGTTGCAAACATTGTGTGTTTGGCTGTCTTGAGGATCGTCAAGATGTTTTTCAGCAAATGTGAGATGAACCTTTGCGTTGTTTTTGGACAGCGGTGGTTTTCGTCTGGGAATTTTTCAATGGATGTCATTTTTGGCCAGTGTATTTCTTATGGTAGCGTCGTGAACATTGACCTGAACTGAGGCCAGTGATTGGCCTGGAGTTCTTTAGATGTTGTTCCCCATTGTTTTGTCACCTCTTCGATGAGTCGTTGTCACACTCTTGGAAGAAAGTTGGTCAACCACTCCTGGGAATGTTTGGCACCGTTTTCCGTTTTCTCCATCTGTGGATAATGGCTCTGACAGTGGTATGCTGAAGGCCCAGAGTCTTGGAAATGGCTTTGTAACCTTTTCCAGACTCAGAGATTTCAATAGCTTTTTTTCCTATTCCTTCTTGTATTTCTATGGATCGTGCTTAGCTCACCTGTGAGCAAAGCAATGACAAGTGCTATACAAGATGGAATTTGCTGCAGTATTCCCAAAAGCCACCAGTCTTGTTCGTCACCTCTCTAAAACATGATTTTGTCGATCCTTCACCATTACGGCTTTGGTGAGGTTTTCCCTTGAACACATATGGAGAGCAACATGAAACTGTGGGGACCATCGAGGCTGAGGGCCAAAACTGCCCTTTGTGTGGGCAGGTACCGGTGATGTGGAAGGACAGCAGGTCAAACACGACAAACACAATACCTCATGATGACTGCATCGCTGAATCAAGGTGAATGTTTGATTCTTGCACTGAAGGAGCCATTCTTTTATACAGAAAAAAAGGGCTCGTGATTTTTTTTAACCCCAAACGATTGTCAGTGATTTCTTCCGCAATTTGTTTTACTGAAATGGGTTGAATTGGATTGTAATAGTTGTGCTTTCAGGGGTGATGTAATGGGTCAACACACATTCTGATAGTTTCGATTGTGACCGTCATTTTCCACTATCACGGTGCACATGTGAACTCCAATAGAATCGTTCTCTCATTGCAGTTTCACAAGCAGTCAAGGAAACCATTAATCCACTGGGGAAACAATGTTTAAAAAAAAAAAAAGTGTGCAACGGTGTTCACCTGAAAGCCTCATGTGCTGTATGTGATCGGCTCTTCCGGAAGTGTGTGCACTTCTCACAGCAAAAGACTCAATGTACCCAACATACTATGTTATCGATTTTGACGAAGTGGAACAATTACAAGGAAGAGCTCAACAATGCCATTTGCATTTGCTTACTGTTAGGTGACTTTTTATACAACCTTTTATTTTATATTCTGTGTGGAAATGTTCCCAACACTGACCTAATTTTTATGGGAAGATGGCAGCCCACAAATTCTAATCCAAAAAACAAGAGATTACCGCTGGCTTCTAACAGTTATTCAAAAGAAATTCTTACATTTATCGGATAGGAACAAAGCTCAGTCAAGAACTGATATCATTCACAGCAATGAAACTGACATGTGATTTTGGTTGCGAGTGTGTTAAGTCTGGGTAGCAAGTCGCCCTTACAATAAATTGCTCAGACCTTTCTATTGATTTTGCCGGTCATCTCGTTTTTGTGGGGTTTTTTTTCTCTCCAACGACTGCCATTTCCTCCCTCCTTCCAAAACCATGCATGGTGGGTTCATTGGTGAATCTAAATTGGTCCAGAGCGTCCCAATAACAAATGCTGACTGGTTTTCCCTTCACTTTAATTATCAAAGTAACTGACATTGGAGATACAAATGCTTGTCATACTGTATAATGAGGTGACAGCGCTTGGTGAAGTTGATCTGACACTGGATTGTGATCTAATTACACAGCGCAGGAAATGTCAAGTGCAGCCAAAAAGCTTCTGATGAAGGCAGAAGCTCCTGTTAAGGTGTTGCGATAAAAATATGGAAGCGCTGACAGTATAATTGAACAACTTAAAGCTCACAGCTGATGAGTGCACACATGGTCCCCAGGGATGTGGCTGTTTTTCACATACTGAAACTTACTGATATGCTGTTTATGGTGGGGTGTATAATCTCGCTTTGACGACACCTTAAAGAGTGACTACAAAGTGCTGTCACATTAAAGAGCAGCCTGAAATTTGGCTTGGTAATGATTTTTAGGTGGCAAAGTGTATTTTCCGAGGCAACGTTATGCTCTTCACTTGCTGAGAAAAAGTATTTGCCCCATTTCTGATTTCAGTTTTTTTTAGCATATTTATCATACACAAAGGTTTCAGTTCATAAAACCAGTTATAATATCACACAGAGACAACACAAGGAAATACAAAATGCAGTTGCTAAATGCCACTTTAATTTATTCAGGCACACACACACACGCACACACACAAATCCAAACCTACCTGTGCCTATGTGAGAAATTGCCCTCTGAAGCTAAAAATGGGTTGTGCCAGTCTTCGCAGCAATAACTGAAATGAAGCATTTGCGATAATTGGTCATAAGTCTTTCACATCACTGTGGAGGAACTTTGGTCCACTCTTCTTTGTAGAGTTGCTTCAACTCTGCCATATTGGAGGGCTTTTGAGCATGAACTGCCCATTTAAGGTTAAACCACAGCAGCTCGATTGGATTCAAACCTGGACTTTGACTCGGCCACTCCAAGAAATTAATTAATTCATTTCTTTATTTATTTTTGAGCCAGTCAGAGGTGGACTTGCTGGTGTGTTTTGGATCGTTGTCTTTCTGCATGACCCAAGACGGATTGAGTGTGAAGGTGCGAGCTGATGGCCGGACATTCTCCTTCAGGATTTTCTGGGAAACAGCGGAATTCATTGTCCTATCAATCACAGCAAGTTGTCCTGGTCCTGAGGTAGCAAAGCGGCCCCTGACCATCACACTGCTACAACCATGCTTTACTGTTGGCACAATATTCTTTTTGTCAAATGCTGTGCAATTTTTACGCCAGATGTAATGGGCCGCACATCTTCACATTTTCAGTGGGGTAATTTAAAAAATATGTACATTTAAATGCAGCATTTCTTGTATTTGTTTGTTTGTTTATTGAACATAAAACATATATACAGTAATAATTTGACAGAAAATAAGGTAGATAAAAAAAGTAAAAAGAAAGAAATCAATCTTCATTCAACACAGTTATTATGTTCAAGGGAGTAGGAAGAAGTAAAAAACTTATCTAGTCCTACCCCGTTATGTGATTGTATCTAATAAATCATTTTTATATCAATCAGAAAAGAAAAAAGTAAGAAGAAAGAAGTCTCCATTAAGGCTCATACTTTACCCTTAACCGTGATATTTTTACAACTTTTGGTTTGTATCAACAACACAAGGCACTGAATAATAAAAGCCTTCAACAGTCTTTGTGCAACTTTATTGAGCAGCTAGCATTTTAGCAGGCAACATCATGTAGTAGATTCATGGCTGTTCGTTTTTAAGATTACACCATCTAACTTGGAGTAAGACAAATATTCTTTACATGACAGTACTGTAAGTTTTGGAAGTGTTCAATCTAAAATGAAGATACTTTGAGAGGAAACAAGTGGAATGGTAAAAGTGTTGAGATGATTCACTTGTTTGGTAATCATCCTCAAGAGGGATTTCAAGGACTTTATCTAGCTCAGGAACATTCATCCATTCATTCATTTTCCGATCAGTTTATCCTCACAAGGGTCACGGGGAGTGCTGTAGCCTATCCCAGCCATATTCAGGCAGTAGGCGGGGGACACCCTGAACCGGTTGCCAGCCAATTGCAGGACACACAGAGACGAACAATCATCCGCGCTCACACTCACACCTATGGACAATTTTGAGTGTCCAATCAGCCTGCCATGCATGTTTTGGGAATGTGGGAGGAAACTGGAGTACCCGGAGATAACCCACACAGGCCCAGGGAGAACATGCAAACTCTACACAGGGAGACTGGAGCTGGAATTGAACCTCTGCACTAACGCGCTAACCACTGGACCACCGGGCCGCGCTCAGGAACATGACAAACAAATAATATTTGGTGGTAAATATTAGTCGGCTAACTTAAGCTGTCCGATAATTTTAACAGATTTCAAAATCAGGACAAAGGGACCCAAATGACAGAAGTGACCTTTTATCAGAACTGAACTAATTCACACCTACAAGCAATACAATTTTTTTTTTTTAGAAATGTGGGAAGAACCCAAACAGCTTGAAGAAAAACCATGCAAGAATGAAAAGAACATGCAAAGTCCAGGGACCTGTCGACTCTGAGGTGGGGAAGGGCCACGTTGCTATACCACATACTGCTGAATTCATTAATGAACTGATAAATCCAGCATGTGGTTTTAAAGAAAATGATTTCACTAAGGATATACACATGTGGATGATATTTTTCTCAGCACGGGTGATTTAAAGCAGGCTTGAGTCATGAAAACAAGCGCTTATGCCTCCTAGCTCAATGTTCAGCCAGGAAAATTACCTAGCAGGTGTTTTTTTCCCCCTCTTTCCCTCTTTTTGTGACTTGTGCACTTTGGCACTCTCATGCTTCCCTCTAATCTCTTGGGTTCTTTGACACCTTCCTTCTATTCTTTTTTCTGGTTAACCATTAAGGAGATGAGCATCAGACTGCATAGGCTTTAAAGCAGTGCCAATGAAGTGTGTGGGGACAGCAGCGGGTTGAGGAGGGTGCATTAAAGAAGTGCTTGAGATAAATAATCATATTTCTATGCACCCACGATACTGGAAAAGCAGCATCTGGGACAGGCCGTGGATTTGCATTACAATATAAATGGGAAGTTGCTGGAGCTGAAAGGGTGATGTGAAGTCATTCAGCCAGCCCCCTCACTCACTGACAGGTTGCATCTCCGTCCCTGCACCATGCAGCAGGAAGGAGCGAGGCAATTTGTTGGCATTCGGTATACCGGTATATGTTTGTCGCTCCACTGACCTCCCCCATCTCCTCCATACTATCGCCACCCCCAACCCCCGCCCCACTTCATCTTTCTTTAACACGCAAGCTAAATTTTTTTCGAATGCCATATCTCTGTACACACACACACGAGCTTGATAGCATATGCACAATGCATATGCTTGAATGAGCCTTCAGTGCTCCCATAAAAGCACAGGCACAAGCAAATCAAAGATGATGGTGACATTGACATGAATGTCTATGTCAGGTCACATGCGAACTTTGAACTCGAATATACACATTATATTCGATTTTATACACAGAACTGATCAGTAGATATTTTGCCTTTAATGAAAAAACATGATCGGTCGTAATGTCATAATTTGCGTTATTGATGACGTTATTGATGGGATCGGCAAAAAATAAAATACATTACGCAAACACAATCTCGCTCACTCCAGGGACGTTCTCTGCTGCCATCGTTAATAAGCCAAGGTTTCTCAGCATATACAGCATAGATTTTTTTTCAAAGTGTTCCTTGTAGTGGCACGGTAGTTGACTGCTTAGCATGCCTGCCATACAGTGCAGAGGTTGTGGGTTCAAATCCGGCCCTGGACTGCCTGTGTGGAGTTTGCATGTTCAGCGTGGGTTTTCTGCGAGTACTCTGGTTTACTCCCACATTCCAAAAACATCCATAATAGATTAATTGATCACTCTAGATTGTCTTTAGGTGTGATTGTAAGCTTGAATGGTTGTTTGTCTATGTGTGACCTGCTATTGGCTGGCAACGAGTTCAGAGTGTACCCCACCTACTGCCCAAAGTCAGCTGGGATAGGCTCCACCATGCCCGCGGCCCTCAAAATTAAATCAATGCATTCAATGTTCTTTACTGATCATGTATTCATGCTGAATACTGTGTGTCAGCGTGTATTTGTGAAACTATGTGTCTTTGGCAGGAACCATAGATCTAGATTTTGATCTTGAGCTGAAAAAATTGAACAACGCTGCAAGCTGATCGAGCCGTGTGTCGATTTCCATGCCTTTGCATGGCCTGACTTTGCAGAGGGAGATTTCTTAATCTGACAGTGTGATAGCAAATTTGGAATACTTCATGGACGTTGGCACTGGTTTGCATGTCAGAGCAATGTTGGGAGCTGGGAGCTACAGACATGCATCGTGCTCAACTGACTGAATCTGATACTGTGACTTGGATGTACTTGGCGTGTTGAAATCATCTCTAAGTGGTGTATTGTGTTTAGCAGTGCGCCACAGGCACCCTAACTGAGTAATTATGTTCACGGCCCAACCTTGTAGTCCCTCACACTCGAATTGTTGTTTTTTTTCCCCATGGTGGTTGTTTCTTTTGCTTGACTGATCATATATTCAAGAAACAAGTGAGATTCTGGCGCTTGAATAAAACTTTCATATATCGCTTGGATGGTCTCACACTTCAAACCAGCAGGAACATTTCTTCATGTGTGCATGTTTTCCCATCTTCCACACGATAAATATGTGAAAAAAGACAAGATGACATTTAAATGGGAACATCACATCGGTAACACCCAGCACAGTGTTGACAACCTGAAGCTTTAATGAAGGACTGTGGAATTAGCTTAATGTGTTTACCTCACAATTAACTGCTGATTCACCTGCAAAAATGGACATAAACTTTACTACGCAAGGAAAAAGATCCATCCATCCATCTTCTACCGCTTATCCGGGGCCGGGTCGCGGGGGCAGCAGCTTTAGCAGGGAAGCCCAGACTTCCCTCTCCCTAGCTACTTCTTCCAGCTCTCCCTGGGGGATCCCGAGGCGTTCCCAGGCCAGCTGGGTGACAGTCTCTCCAGCGTGTCCTGGGTCGTCCTCGGGGTCTCCTCCTGGTGGGACATGCCCGGAACACCTCACCAGGGAGGCGTTCAGGAGGCATCCGAATAAGATGCCCAAGCCACCTCATCTGGCTCCTCTCGATTTGGTTCGCATTGCCGGCAGTAAGTCGGAATCGTTTCCAGTGAGGGTAGGACTCCGCCAAGGCTGCCCTTTGTCACCGATTCTGTTCATAACATTTATGGACAGAATTTCTAGGCGCAGCCGAAGCGTTGAGGGGGTCCGTTTTGGTGGCCTCAGTATTGCATCTCTGCTTTTTGCATATGATGTGGTACTGTTGGCTCCTTCAAGCAGGGCTCTCCAACTCTCACTGGAGCGTTTCGCAGCCGAGTGTGAAGCGGTTGGGATGAAAATCAGCACCTCCAAATCTGAAACCATGGTCCTCAGTCGGAAAAGGATGAAGTGCCCACTCCGGGTTGGGGAGGAGATCTTACCCCAAGTGGAGGAGTTTAAGTATCTTGGAGTCTTGTTCACGAGTGAGGGCAGGAGGGAGCGAGAGATCGACAGGCGGATCGGTGCAGCGTCTGCTGTGATGCGGACGTTGTATCGGTCTGTCGTGGTAAAGAAGGAGCTGAGCCAAAGGGCGAAGCTCTCAATTTTATCGGTCGATCTACGTTCCAAACCTCATCTATGGTCATGAGCTATGGGTCGTGACCGAAAGAACGAGATCCCGGATACAAGCGGCAAGGAAACAGATGCGCAAATAGGATTGCGTCTGCCAAACCCACTAAATTGCCATGCAGTCCATTTTGCGTGTTGTGGGAGGAGTATATGCAAATAGATGAATTTAGCATGTGCAATCTGTCGTGTCAAACCTGAGACAAATTGTGGTGGCTGTTTTTTTTTTGCTTTTAAATGGCATACAAAGTGGTGCCAGCATAAACGCAGGAAAACAGAGAGCCAGCAGGACAACAATTCTGATTTGCGGACATTTTTATGCAGTGCAGTTTTCGAGCCTTTGAGTGATCCAAGGCAGGGGTGCCCAAGTCTGGTCCTTGAGAGCCCCAATCCAGCCCCTTTGAGATGTCTCCCTTCTCAAACACATCTGATTCAAATGATCAGCTCAGCAGTGAGCTCTGAAGGACCAGACTTGATTGAAGGCCAGTCACAAGAAGGAGTCAGGCCGTGTCAGATATGACCAAAGAAAAGTTAAGTCAAACAAATCATGGCTTCATGCAGTTAATGGCTTTCCCAAAATTATCAGAGCAATAGATTTCTGTAACTCAGGGATGTGTTTGTTCGTCATTCATTAACACTTCTATTTTTATCACATCAAACTTTTCATTTTTCAATGAGTTGAGTCAGCGGCCTATTAAACCTTTTTCAACTTTGATTCAGCCACCATCCCCACTCTCTTTTTTCCATTTAGTATTCTTATCGTGTAGTGCTAAGATAGTTGCAGTTTTACAGCAATTTATTTTTCCACGGAGTATATCGCCATTTTCCGCTGGATCTATATACCGCTCTCCAGTGGAGCTTTTGCCTTATATAGAAAAATGTTAATGTAATATGAAAAAAAAGTGTGTGTGTATGTGTGTGTATAGCCTTCTCAAACTTATTTTTACAACATTTTAAGCAGCTCATTATTCTTTCTTTCTGTGAATATTGTGACTTCTCTTATCACCCCTCCCCCCCTTCTGCTACCCAGTGGGCCAGATATAATTGGTGACAGACCAATTTGGGCCTGTTGCCAACCCCCATCATACAAGACTAACTTCCATCAGTAGCCTCACCCCTCACTATCTCATCAACATCCTTCCCCTTAACTCACCTCCCGTCCGCCTGATCACCAAGGTGTCAAGAGCCTTCAGCTGCTCTGCCCCCGACCTTTGGAGCAACCTCCTACCTGGCATTCGGTACTCAGACTCTCTCTTCACATTCAAATCATCACTGGCATCATGTTTTTTAAACAGCTATATTCTTAATAACTGGTCTGGTTTTAATTACTTTTATTGTGTTTGATTTCTTGTTTTTTTTAATGAAAATAAATATAGTAGTATAGTTAGTCTTCGGTGGTCTTTACTCACTGTCTGATGCAGGCGATGCGACAGAGTCAAAAGATAGTTGCAACTTATCTTGACCTGAATGACTTCTAAAATGTTGTGTAGGTTCCAATTTACTGTGATTGGTTAGTGATCAGTTCAGTAGGTTTGTCTCAGACAGAGAAATGGCAAATGCTTCAAACACGGATCCCTCTTTATGAGCTTGACACCATTGTCTTGTGCATGATCATTTCAAGTTTGTTTTCCTCACAAAACTACCTGAAAACAACAATAAGAGTTGAGCTGTCAACTATTTGCATTTCCAAAGCAAATATTAAGAATGCAATACAACAAAAAAGGGAAGGCTATTTTTATGATTCAAATTAAACACACACTAGATGAGGTCAAAGATCAAACCAGTACTCGTCTGTGTTCTGTGAGGCACAGCTTTGAGCAGAACTTCAAATATTCAGGGTGTATGACCAACCCGACTGATTTTACATGGTGCTCGTCTTGTGGGCACAGCTTCAAACCAGTTTTTCAACTACTCAACTACCAACCATCTATCCAAGGAGGAAACTTTCGGATTTGTACAACCATTCAAAGGAAAATTACTGTGCTTGATGAAAATTGCAAGAAGAGGAGTCAAATATATTGTTGTAGCTTTCAGATCATTAAAATAACAGATGCAACTTGCCTTTGTTCCCTTTGACGACTTTGCCTAATTCCTCCCAATGTCTGTCGAAATGGTGACAACTGAGGTGCTTTGTTTTGTTTGTTTTCGGCTATCGCGCTTTCTTTTCTCCCCATGGCAGACATTTCTTTAAACTCAAAGGTTCAAACATCTCACATTCATTTCAAAACGGTTTCATCAAAGGATGAGACGTAAATTAAACAAGAAGCAAACAACAGCTGTTATAATGGGCTCTTGTTCAATAATGAAGATCTTCAAACCTATTGGACTTCAAATATGTACACACACACACAGTATGTACTGTATGTATAACTGTGTCTGCAGTGACACCCCCAGCCCCTGACCCTACTCCAGCCTCCTCCGGGCAATTTAACCAGTAACCATGTCTATGTAGAGACGGTTTTACTTTAATAATGCTTCTGTGTAGTCTTTGTTCCCCTTCACTTTCCCAAACTTTTCATCTGAAAGGCCCATTCGTCTGTGCCGTGATTTTGTCTTAGCTCAGCCGTTGCTATTCTCAGAGCTGCGTTAATTGTTAGTTTCGCTCTTTTGATTTGCTTCATTTAAAAGGTCCTTGGTTAATTTAATGGATCGCAGAGTGAGCTTTTGAAAGTACTGCCGGGTTTAGGCAGTAATCAGACATAATGAATCTAAAAGTATTGCAGACAAAGTGAGTTGGCTCTGCCCGAGTGTGATGTGGCCACAAAGTATCCTCTGAGCAGACCAAGGATCGGCAGCATTATCTTCTTTGAAGTGTGTGACCTCCTGATCACCCTGAAAGCTTCTAAGAGATGTTTCTATAATTTGGATCAGAGCATGCAGTGTAAAGGCCGTTTTGGATCATTTTTATCCAATTTCAGGAGCCTTAAAAAAAAAAAAGAACAGTTTTGTCAGATTACTGACAGACATACATACACTCTGAAGACGGGCGATGTGAAGTTGAGAGTTTTTGTCACTGCATTGCAGCAAAGCTTGACGACTGGCCGTAAAACATAATTCGCTAATAAGTCAACTCTGCAGGACCAGAGCTTGACCCAATATCTTGTGCGTGATAAGGGTCCGACCCCCAATAAATTTATAGTCTCCTCCTACTGGCAGGAATGTATTGCTGCAATGCGTTGACTTCTTCATATCTCTTCATATCATAACTTCGAATCTGGTGCCCCTCCAAATCTTTGCAAGGTGTGGGAGGGTCAACTTACATTTGTTCTTCATATTGGTTCCTTTGATCAGAAGAGGTATGAACCCATCCATGCAGTTATTCTGACTCTGGAGTTTCTGCACATGATGCTCAACACTCTTCTTCCATTGCATGAAACCCTTTGCTTTATTAACCGTGTTAGCAGGTAAACAACAAAAGCAATGACCCCTTTTTGTGGTGCCTCAAAAAGTGTCGAACAAAGTTCGATATAGTGTCGTACATGTCAGAAATTGTCTTCCTACAGAATCTGAAGGTTGCTTCATGTTTATTGTCTTTGGAACACATTGTGGCCAACGCCTGTTCAATCGTTGGTAAAACCAAATTTTTTAACCCCAACCCCACTGTTGGCTGACATGATTGAAAGAAAAATGCTGTGTGCTTTGGCTCTTGCTGTCTGGTTAAACAATCAGATGGATCTTTGGGTAGTGTGAAAAACTTAATTTAAATTTTTTTTTCAAGGAGGGTGTTACTTTTCTGGAATAAAAACATAGATGGCTAGGTTGAGTCAGTAAAAATATTTTGCGAGTCCAACGGTTGAGTTCGGTTCAAATGCCAAGGAGTCGGAGTTAACTCTGAGACAACTAAAAAAACAAAACAAAACATGTCAAGCCAGGACAAGAGTACTACAGCACTGTCGGTACCCAGCCTCGGCAGGTCCCTAACCAGGACAAAAAAACGGGTGGGTTGCATCTGTATCTACCCCGGTCAAGGATGACGCCTCGTACTGATGTCCAAAAACTTTAATCGTGGAACACCGTGAAAACTAAAACACATTTCAAACAACATCAAAATTGCAATATCTTTAACAAGACATTAAATACATAAACACAAAATGACATACCGTGTGCACCTTGGTAAACCGAAAGTAGATCTAATTAAATTACGTAGACCACACGGTATCGTAGCTCTGTCTCTGTCTCTCTCTCAAGTTGTCTTCTCGATCTTTCTCTCATTCCTCGCTATCCACGGCACGTGACCCGGAAGTGATTCTTAACAAAACATTCCAAATAACATATTCAGAGGATTTAAAGAAAAAACAAATATGAAAGTTCACATAGAAAATAGAATACTTTTGCAAAACAACAAGCCTAAAATAAATTGTATTTTTGTTGTCATGGCAACCAACAACTCAGTCTTGGCGCCAGTTACAGCATCTGTTGTAAAAATGGTGGCAAACGAATAAGGTGAGTATTTCACTGTGCAAAGCACTGATGGTACAAGCCAAAAGTAACAACAAGATCAAGATCAAGGACTTGTGCACTGGCATATTGTTGATTTGCTTGAGTCTGAGCACAGAGACTTATCATCTGCGTATTCAGACACACATCATCTCATTTGACGTATTTTGTCATTTTTACCTTCTGACCGAAAAATATATTGACTGATCATTAGATAATTCACCTCCTGTGCTGTCATAATGGTCTTTTCCTTGGGGAGGGAGATTGATGTGAATTCACCCAAAAAATGTAGAAACTGGCTTGTGGACCTTGTTGCAGTTTAACTGCTCCAAGATATCGTGTCTATGTATGTGTTCAGTGTTTGCAACTTCCGACTCATACATCAATGTCGTATTTTATTTTAAATCAATGGCCACGGGAACCTTCCACCTCCACGAACTTGGTTCTGTTATCGGCCGTATCATCACCAGAGACTCCACAATTTCCTTTTCTCCATCCTCCTTTTACCCTCCTGCTTTTCACTTCAAACACACAAGCCTGTCGTACAGCCTGCAGCCGTGACAGTTACTAGTTCTTTTTTGATGAATTCATGAAATCACAGTGATGTGCGAACTCACATTGCTTTAAGGAAACTCATTCCAGGCTATCTCGGTCTGTCTGTCTGTCTGTCTGTCTGTCTGTCTGTCTGTCTGTCTGTCTGTCTGTCTGTCTGTCTATCTGTCACTTGCTTTCACAATCCCTTTTTTTTCCTCTCAAAAACAAAAGCAGCCGTGCACTGATGTGCAGCGTTTGGCTTTGAGCTTTCTGTGGCGCCTAATGATAAGACTATCAGCACTTAGCTGAGTGATGCACTTACTGAGCCTGCAGCAATTTTCTCCTTCCACGTCATGCACTTGACTTTCACACTGTGTTCATCATATGCATGTACTTACTTTCAGACATCCATCCCCGAATCGTAATAGTGCCATCCATCTGTTCGTAACATCGAAAGCACAGGTGTCCAACTCAAGGTTCGGGTGGTGGTGGAGGGGGGTTACGACCCACCACATCATTTTATTATTATTATTTTTTGGCCCTTGAAAGCAAACCAGGTGTGTCACCTTTCATGATCATAGATAACATCTGAACCAAAATATCCCGTGTAATAAATAACGTTGAATTCGCAAGATTTATTTTAACCCCGTTTATAATAACGGGATCAATCATTTTACAAGTGTTTCAATAATTAAGAATTTGCTGTGTATATGTAACACTGTCATGGGACAATGACACATTTCTTTGGTTTCACAGTCATAACGTGAAGCTATCACTACAATGTGGCCCATGGGGGGGAAGAAAAATGTTTGACGCCCCTGATCTAATGAGATCCTCCATGAACCAGGCTATAGCCCGTGATTACACAACAAAGTTGGTCCTCGATCATTTTTTCATCAACCTGTGTGGGAAGCAGTGTTTCTTTTTTTTTGTTTGTTTGATCTACTTGGTCGAGATATCTCTTTTTTTTTATATGAGGTACATCCGAGTTACACCATGCCCACCAAGGCTGCTTTTCCATCAACCATAAACCTCGAGCTCAAACCCAAGAGTCTTACAGAGCCTTACCGCTCTTGGCCACTCCTCTTACTGTTTCAATTCAAGTATCTACCCCGAGGTGAGCAGGATGTACATTAATTTTCACCACAAACGTGTAGTGACAGGGCATAGAGTCAATCCCGGATGACTGAAGCCCACCACACGCAGTGCAGCGCTGTCGAAAGTGACTGAACTGGACAATCACGAAAAAAAAAATACAACTGGCAACTCACACACGTACATCAGGCAATTGGCCCTCCCGCCAAACTGCGACTGCTTTCATCGGCAAACAATGCCACATAAACATCCATCCACTATCGGAACCTGGACCCTATCCCAGTTGACTTTGGGCAGTAGGTTGGCTACACTCTGAACTGGTTGCCAGCTAATCGCAGGGCACACAAACAACCATTGACGCTCACAATCACACAAAAGGACAATTTGGAACATTCAATCAACCTACCGTGCAAGTGTTTGGAATGTGGGAGGAAACCAGACTACCTCAGAGAAAACCAACACAAACTCCACACGGGAAGGCTCGGGCCAGAATTGAACCCTGCACCTCTGCACTGTGAGGCGGACGTGCAAACCAGTCGATCATCATGCCACATAAACAGTAGTGCATTATTTATTTATTCATTTTTTTATTTTACCGAACGACAAACACTGTACCGTGGCCCCCTAAGGATGATCTGTACATTTGCGTCTTCCCAGACAACTGGTTTGATCTGACAGCCAACCACGACAGCTGGTAGCACAGAACAAGAAGTGGAATGGCTCCTGCTGATGCCAGGCTACTCAAAAGAGCAGCTCTAGGAAACATGCTCGATATAGGAAACACAGAATCCAGGTCTCCATTGTCACTGGTGAAATGGACCATCGATCAATCAACTCTGAAAGGAAACAGGCAAGGAATAGAAGAAGAGAATGTTGATGTCTAGGAGGCTCTTGGTTCCATCTATCCATGCTTTGTTGTTTGAGACACATGGACAGGATATATGACGCTGTCAATATAGTATTACTGGAAACCACTACATATATTCTGCATAGTTATGACTTGGTGGTTGGCTGGTTCTCGCTTGGTACCTAGAAATATAAGCTTTGTGGTGAAATGTCATCTTGTACATTTTTTATTGACTGATTGAGATACACAAACATTCACACTCACATTCACACCTATGGCTAATTTTGAATTAACAATTAACATCACATATATTATTTTGGACTGTGGTACTGCAATCTATTGTATCGTTATAACTCTGGAAAGTGTATTTGGCATGATTGGTAAGGGACTGGAAACTGTCAATTGCTTGCCATTTGAATCCACCTTTCTGTCATTTATTTACATAAAGGGCCATAGAGAGCTGCAGAGTGGGAACAGAAAACAGACCAATTTTCGTGGTGATGCCTCATAAAAGCTCCCACCAGAATGACTGAGAGAACAATGCAAACTCAGTCTCCAGCAGGGATTCAAACTGGAGACATTGTAACTTGGACTCAAGTTGATGCGAGCCACTGTTTTGATGACAACTTGATTTGACAAAAACAAAGACTTGAGACTTGATTTGGATTTGATGACTTGAAACGTGACTTAAGACATGATGCCTTGCAAAACTTGACTTGTTCATTTTACATGTTTGGTTTAAAGATCAAATTATTGTACAAAATGAATTATTTAAGGCATAGGTGTCAAACTCAGGTCCTGGAGGGCCGCTGTCCTGCATGTTTTCCAAGTCTCCCTGTTGCAACACACCTGATTCAAATGAACAGGTTCAGTTCAATGTCAGGCTTCCGCAGAGCTTGCTGATGATCTGATCATTTGAATCAGGTGTGTTGCAACAGGGAGACTTGGAAAACATGCAGGACAGCGGCCCTCCAGGACCTGAGTTTGACACGCCTGATTTAAAGCATGCTAGCACATGCTCAGAATGTCATAAATGGAGGATTAGCCTGTCAATCAGTCGATTATAGTGCAATTAAGGACCACCCTCGGCGGTCAACTGGGTCTCCAATGGAATTAAAAAAAAACCTTTGTGATTCACTGTAACCCGAAACCAACATCGAGACTTGCTTAGTGTACTGTATATAGAGAGAGTCCATAGAATTGTCATAAAGCATCTGTGATTTGTAAAAAAAAAAAAAAAAAACTAAATAAATAAACAAACAAACAAACAAATAAATAAATAACTTTTTGAGGGGGTTGTGTTTTTGCTGTGATTTGCAAGAGTGAAATTTATTTTGGATACTAGTTGGCCACATTTCTGAGGATATCCTAGGTATGCACTTGTGTGGACAATTCATTGTTTTACTCGGTTATTTATTTTCAAACTGAGATTTCAAGGATTCAGGGCGTTTTTATTGTCATACCAACACAGATTTCTGCATGACATGGCACGAAATACAACACCTGAGGACCAAGGTCGGCCTAGGAAGTTCCAAGACTTGTGAAAATGAAAACAGAAAAACAAAACATTGGAAAACAATTATGGGGAAAAGATAAGGGACACACTTCTTCACGGTTTGAATGGGTGCAAAGATGCAATGCTGCAAAGGTGTGGATGCGGCAGAATGAAAATGCAAAAGGGTTGAGTGGGAAAATAGTGCAAATGCAGCATAAGAAATAACATTTTTTTCTTACTCCCGGGTTCCTCCTTAAGTTGTGAAGAACACGTTGTATATTATAGCAAAAATAACATTAACAGTAAGCAAGATCTGGTCCTTTTCAATGTGCAGCAAAGTGCAAGTACCGTACACAACCCTGAAGGTTAGAGCTCTGACACTCAGTCCAACAAAACATCCACCAAAACACACGCACACACACACATGCGCACGCATACACACACACACACGCACACACACACACACACACACACACACACACACAACAAGTAGGTAATGCGGGGTCACCTAAGCAATGATGGTTTTACATTTTCATTCAAGCTTTAGCTCTTCACGCACACTTTTCACTTGCGCACTGACATCTTTGGTTAGGGCCTCTCAGACAGCAAAATAAAACCTTATGCTTTGTCATGGTTTCCATTTCAGATTCTGCCTTCATGCACATTCTTCTGCTGGCATTCAGTGAGCAACTGTGCAAACATCTGCTAATTAGCACTCAACAAAACGCGTAATAATTAGCACTTCAGTTATTTGGTCATAAACCAAAGTATTGGACAAATGAGTTTTCGTTTGCGCGCCCTTATTATCTTGTGTTGCCCCAAGGTAGTTGCTTACTTGGATCAACAGATGGTGTGCGGCAATCCAAATTTGCTTTTACCCACCTAGAGATGATGCACAAATGCTGAATTAGCTATTGATATTAGATTAAACCCGGACAAAAACGTCTTTTTTTTGGAAACAATAGAACAACAACAAACAAAATAAACAACTTTGGCGTGTCTCAACCTGGCTCTGCAGCTTGTGATTCATCTGCCAAGTCTTCCTGAGCTCATGCCCATCAGCGCAACTTTTGTTTTCATTTGCAATGATTTTGCCAGCTTTATGACGTTACCATGTGCAAGGCTCACTCTTTGCATTTTTTTTAAATAGCAAAAAAAGAGGGTTTAGTATATACATATATGAATGCGTGTGTGTGTGTGTGTTTGTGCGTGCGCGCGCGCGTGTGTGTACGCGTAACTCGCATTTGACTTAATTACCACACACAGCAATATGTAACACAATGTTGCATTGCATTTTTCACAGAAACACCCTACTGTTACCATTGTCGAGTCCTAAATAACTGTCAGAAATGAGGCAAAGAGCTGACAAGGTCTGGCGATGTTCTACAGCCCTGCGAATGACCAGACGAAATAGAGCTCGGCGAGTGAAAAGAAGACAATTTCCTGCCTGTGATGTGTGGAACAAAAAGCTCCGTTGCGGCTCCAGATTTGTCATTTTTCAGTAACACCAAAGGTAAGCGCAAAGTGTCAGATGGGATTGACACCGAAGCAGCACGCACAAGAGGATACATCTACTCTGTCATCGAGGGAGATTGAGTGCACGTTCAGGATGGCTGATTGGGAAATGAATAGCCTGTGATCAAATACCCTGACCGGGTTTCATCATCAGTTCTCATTTACCATTTTATATTCTCATCCGTCTGTTTTATTCTACTCAAGGAGGAAGGTTTATGAAGGATTTAAAGAGCAGACATCCATCCAATCCTATGAGACGCGTGCGGATTCCAGGTTGCTAAAAGCCTCAGGATGCATTAAGACTCTCGAGATAAACACATGAGCTACTGTACCGACCTGTATGGTGATAGCGTCCAAGAAAGAAATCAATGTTGAAAAGGCATGAAGATTTTATCACGCTACGTTCCCAAAACGGTCTTCGAATATTCATGACCGCTGGATCCGATGCAAGTTGAGTTTGGGTGAAAGTTGGGTGTACTCACTTTCGAGGTCGCCGGTCGATCACACTCTGCCATCCGACAGAAATTCATTTGTCAACAATTTTTGACCAAGCAAAAAATAAAATAAACAAACAAATAAATAAATAAATCGCTGTAGGGCTGCCCGGTCGTTGAGTGGTTAGTATGTCAACTTCACAGTGCAGAGGTACCGGGTTCGATTCCGGCTTCGGCCTTCCTGTGTGGAGTTTGCATGTTCTCCCTGTGCTTGCGTGGGTTTTCACTGGGTACTCCGGTTTCCTCCTACATTCTAAAAACATGCATGACAGGCTGATTGAACACTCCAAATTGTCCCTAGTTGTGAGGAGTGTGAGTGCGGATGGTAGTTTGTTTCTGTGTGCCCTGCAATTGGCTGGCAACCGGTTCAGGGTGTCCCCCCGACTACTGCCCGAAGACAGCTAGGATAGGCTCCAGCACCCCCCGCGACCCTCGTGAGGAGAAAGCGGTTCGGAAAATGAATGAATGAATGAATGAAAATCACTGTACTTTTTTTTTCCAGTAGTGAACAAAACAAGACAAAAAATGAGGGACACTCTATATGTGACTATCCAAGTGTATATTTGGCAGGAGTTTCATTTCATGGAGATTACCTTCATTTCCCAGGCTCAGTAATAGTTGGACAGTGAACATGATTGCTGAAATTCTGTGGTTGTCAATGACTGTCGGATTTCTGGAGCCCCCTGAAATGACCAAATTCGGAGTTTCTTCCTGGAGATGCTCTTTCTGGTCTGTTTTTGCAGCCATCTTCAGTTGGCCTCACTGCCTTTTTCGCTTCATTAAGTGAGATTCATGTTGAATCAAGACATCATCTTGGCTATTTTAAAGCATACAATGTATTCAAAAGAAGACTCTAGGAGCTTTTTTCGGTCGCTGGCAGTAAGACAACTAAAGTGGATGGCAACGCAACCAGACTTGAGCTCGGCACGAAAATGTAGCCCTGGCGTATTTGTCAAACATGCTAGAAGCGGTTTTATATCACGTTGTGAACGGAAGCAAACAGAATACGCTCACTGGTGTTTATCGATGACGTGACTTGACAGGTGTATCGGTAAATGGAATTGTAAATTACAAGCATTTATGTGCAAGGCTTTACTCTCTACTCACGTTCAACCTGATGGTTTGAAAGTGTAGGATGACACTTCAAGTGCAATCTAATAATGAACATAATCATACTATGAAAGCAAGGCCAAGACCTTTTGAAGGCAAGTAAATTAAATTCCTTTTTTTTCTTTCTAGTTGTTAGTTTTCTGATTTAAAGTGAATAGAGCATGATTTTTTTTTTCCATGTGAAGGAAGCAAAAGCCACAGACAAGCAGCACCAAAAGTGGTTGAAGGGAAGGCCAGCGTCTCCGTTGCGGAAACTCAGAATTTGATCCATGGACTCCATATTTTAGTTATTGTACCTAAAATGATTTGCATAAAAAGTCTGCAATGCCTTTATGAAACCTTTGGAATCAAACGTAGTCTATCCTTCAATCCCAACTTGTTTTATTTTAATGACATTACATTGTGGTGGTGTTTCAAGGCCAAATCATAAAAAACTCAGTCCGAGGCCAAATATATTCTGGACCAACTTTCCATTTTGCCTGTCCTTTGCTATTTTTCAATGCGACGGCGCAACAAGACCTCTCCAATTCATTCGTGCATCTAAATGTAAAAGTATGTTACAAAGTATTTGATGATCAGCGCATTCAACAGAATAGGGAACACAACTTGAACGACACACGATCCGCTGCGTCCGGAGGCATTTTGAATATTTATTTGCTTCGGTCACCATCTCAGCATGCAGTGAAATGAAATACAAGTGAAAAGTGAAGCTGAAATATCTCCTCAGCTGGCGATCACTATATTGCTTTCCCGATCTTTCCTCTGTACCTGACTGTGCATTTGGAAACATACATTTTAGTCTCTTCTCTGCCATATTCCCGCTTGCCATCGTTTTATTCAAACACGATTTTTACTCTTTTACAGCGTGTTCCTTATTGACTGCCTTGTCTGGTAATTGCTTTAGCAACACAAAATGGAAACCAGTTTCTATGGAGACAACAAATCTACCATGTACGGTGTGTAATATCTATTTGCAGGGCAATTTTCTGCTTCTTTGACCTCAGAAGTCTAAGCTGGCAAATAACTAGACAAATAAATAATAGCACAATCCTTCACTGCCAATTAGACCATGAATGCACCTACAAGTTCATGCATTTCACGTCTAAGCGGAAACAATGAACCTTGAAATGAAGCTACCACACTGTGTTCACGCTTGTCCTCGTGCCTTATCACACAAATGTTTCCTAACAAACTCATAGATAGCTCGACAGATAGATGGATTGATGGGAGGAAAAACGGACAGACAGGCAGACAGAATTCACTGTTCTCAACTCAATTCAACTGTATTTATAGCGCACTTTCATGCAGCTATTGCTGTATACCAAGTGCTGTACATGGAGCAACTATCGTATATAAATCAGTAACAAAGACGGTAGAAAGCACTGAACAGTAAAACTAAGATCAAGTCTGAGTCATGCTGAGCCGAATGTCAAGGAATGCCAGTGAGTTTTGAGGCGGGTTTTAAAGATGTTCAATGAGAAAGCCAACTCTAGTCAAAGCCCTTAACCTCTGACGACATTGGCCAATGCAAGCTTCATCAAGCCTGAAATTGTCACGATTAAAAGAAAAAAAGAAAACCCAATCAAGTCAGATCATAATTAATTTTCTCATCTGTTAATTTTATTATGTTTCAACAGTCATGATTCTCATCATATCTTTGGGGGAAATTGAGCTCAAGACCATCTCGTTGAGTGGGTTTTCAGTCTCTTTTCATCCAATTAAATCGAGCGGCTGTCATCGAAATGCTGGTTCACAGGCTTCATACATCATCACATGCATCATGGCCACCGGCCATCCCAAGCACTGGATTAAGACCCAATTTATCCGCTCTGCCACGTAAAAAAAAACCTTTTTTTAAAAATGTTTTTTGTCTTCTGTATGAAAGAGCAACATTACAGATATACTCCCAACACGGGAGATGCCATCTCCTCTCATTCACTGATCACTGATCAACAATGTCACAGCGATGTTGAGGCCATCGCTGAATGCTTCCTATAAGAGGTTGAAAGGATGCTTTGGTGTAGGAGTGGACGACTACATCTATGGATAAATGTGTGGATGGTTTAACCCACAGGTGACGTGTGAATTTGCACGATGTTGACACTTTATTTGTCGATCAAAGTCTTAGCTTCACGTCTTTTTAATGGATGTACTGTACACCCAAACATGCTCTTTGCATGAATCTTGCCCTGTTTTTCAACCATGACACAAATGCATTGCTGAACATTAAAAAAAACAAAAAAAACCTTTACCTTTATAGTACCGGCCAAGTGCCTTAGAAATAGCTTTAAATGATCAGTGACTAAAAAAAATGAGCAGACTTGGTAAAACCCTATTTTCATGACAAGCACAAGATGTTGTGCTGCGGTCATGGGAGTGCTTTTTGCTTTCCATAATAAATCAGAGGGTTCCATGCACACTGTTATCACTTTTATTACCGTAATGAAATATGAGGACATCCACCACACACATCAGCGGAGCACACAATCTGTCTGCCTACGCTTCAGTCATATCCACCAAAATCTCATTACACCACCTGTGCCACAACTTAGACCTGCTTTGAGTTAAACATAACAAAAAATTGAATGATGGGCCTTAAATGTTCCGTAGTTTGGACTTTGCTGGCTTAGTAAGATGGTTCCGGTTGGACTAGAGTGGATCAATCCATCAGAGACAAATTATTTAATGATTCTCCCTCGGATTCTGATTCAAACTTGGAACTTCCCCTCTTGGATGTAAATATCTGCAACCCCCAAAACTAGCCATGCTCCGCCCAGTTGGCCTTTGGACTTCATGAAGGGTCATCAAAAAAAGTGAATGTTTCTGTACAGGTGAGGGAATGACTTTGGCTCGTACCACCCGCCAATACAGGAATGGAAGTAGTAACCCCCAAAATAATTGTTTTCCTGGATTTTGTTTTTTCTCACCAACCGTGACATTTTCTGCAGAGTAAAAACACAGACATTCATTCAGTTCGCAAATATCACCGCATCATCGGTGAAGTCAAGGTCGGATATACCACTGAGATGATCTGGTTTTGCTTTGTGGTGTGTATAAGCAGCCGCTGCCTCAGAGGCTTGCAAGTATGGCTAATTATTGGTTTTCCGTCTGTAGTGTCATAAAAACAAAAATATGTCACTGAAAATGAAAACACATCCAAAATTCCGTGCATGTATGCACGCGCGCACACACACACACACACACACACACACACACACACACACACACACACACACACACACACACACACACACACACACACGCGCGCGCGATCATTCAGGTTTGTAAACCTTTTGAGTACATAGGAGTGGACACACACCTCCAGGTCCATCCCCACGGGCCTCATTAACAGTGCTGAGTGAGACAAGAGCTCACTGTAGCCCAAGACAGCAAGAGACTGTTGAGTGAGTGTACAAACAAAAGCCTCAAAGCGCACACACACTCCCACACACACACACACACACACACACGCACACACGGAGATATAGGAAAGAACTTTGATCTTTTTCCGATCACAACTTACAGCTTTATTTTTGTCCGGATGCTAGTCTGAGTCAAAGTTGGAATCCTTCGGCGGCTTGGTCTTCCTTGTCCCACGTTAAGCAGAGCATCCAATGAGTAAACCTACTGTAAAGTGGATGAGAAAAATACGTCACAATCATAACAAGTACAATTACATCTCCTAACATCGTTGACAAGCGCTCAGCCTAAAAGCTTAGACCAATTTTCTCTGGCGATTGCACTGTCAGTATGTGAATATGTAGCAACAATATACTGAGACAATCGGCGAGAGCATTTTCAGCACAGCGTGAAAAGTGTCTAATGAAAAGGCACCATGATGCATATTACTTAACCTTTTAATACATAACAGAGATGTGTGAGCCTGGGGAAACAATGCAGAAAGAGAGAATTAATGTTGAAAGTGGGGGGAAAAAAGGTAAAGAGAAAAAACAAGCCGATCATTATAGGCTGAGCATATCCACTGCAAATTGCCTTTACCATGGTGAACGTTCGATAGAAATCTGAATGCTGCTTGCTGCTTCTCTCAAGGCCAGCCATCTTAAATAATCACGAGTCTGCCCGGGGGGACTGCTTGCTAAAGGAATGTATTTTCTAATTAGATAAAGCCACTTTTCCAATTTGTTGGCTACTTAACTATAAAGCATGGCGGTGAGCGAAGCCTCAGAGCCATCTTGAGATGTGGCCAATCCCCATCTCATCACGCAACGCTCACAGTCGCATCGCTAGGGAGACAATGGATTTTGTTTGTGCATTTGTCAACTCCATGAAGTCTGTGTTTGAGCTCCAGCAACGATTGACGAGAAAAGAATTTTTCAACTGAGGCCAAAGCGGAATCAGATTGGCTTTATTTAGCGATTAGCAAACGGCGCGTGCGCTTTTGTTCACTGCAAATAAACACAGTAGGACGGTGAATGAGTGAGTCTAATCATTTTTATTTGAAAAAAAGGAGCTAAATTATAAGTATTGCTCTATTCACACTGATAAGAACAACAACAATTATATAACCTGAATGCAAACCTGAAAACGTCTCTCTATTCACACTTTGCCAGAGAGACATTGCTTTACTTTGTGACCTATTTGACCAAGTTATTTTCCTTACAAAAAAAAATTGTGTAATAAACACACAAATCCGAACAAATGACGCTGTGCGATCATCAATGAATTGCAGCTGAGTTTGTACAGACATCTTTGAGAGCCACCTGTGCTTGAAATGGCCATGAACGATACTGCAGCACATTCAACCAGAAATACAGTAAGCGCATGCACATGTGACACAGCAACGCTATCAGAAAGCAAATAATCTCAAATAGGATTTTAATACGGACATTTTATCACGAACCAAATTGCTTGCTGTCTCGCCTTGCTTTCTTGTCTTCCTGAAAAAAGAGCACTTCATGTTGACAATGACACAATTCAAGAGCACACATCCTAACGGGTGGGAGCAAGTTCAAAAATCTGCATTGGCTCCCTGTGTTTTTCTGGTCTAATGTGTAAGTTTTATGACTGTTTTTTAAATGCCTTCCTTGTCTCGGGGCGCCGTATCTTTCAGAACTCCTTTTACCGTATGAGCCCTTGCGAGCTCTGAGATCCTCCCGCACCGGCCTTTTAATCATTCCGAAGGTCAGGACACGCACTCACGCTGAGGCATTGTTCCAGTTTTACGGCCCCATTTGTGCAATAGCCTGCTGGAGAGCCTCAAAGCAACAGAGAATATCCGGGTTTTTAAGAATAGGCTCAAGATTGACCTTTTTATGCTAGCTTTTAGCGAGGACTTATTTTGTGTACTGATCCATTTTCTTCATCTTGACTTCAATTTTACTCATGTTCTTTTACTTTGTTTCATAACTGTTCAGTTTAATTAATATAAAGTACTTTGAGTTGCATTTTCATGGTGAAAATTATTTACCTTTGTTTGTTGTGCTTTTGTGTCCTTGAATGAAAATGATCTACGTAGATCATTTTATTCAACAAAACATGAAAGAGAATTCTTCACGTCATTCTCCAAGCGCCTCTTTTTCCTCTGCACTACTAGTTTGTCAGTTGTCATCTGATTGAATGGTTTTACTTTACTTGCATTACACACTGCTCAACTCCTTTTTTACACTTGCTTGACATAGCATACAACATTTTTAAACAACGAATAAAGATTTTACAACGGCAGCAGTTTGAGAGTGTAACATTCATTCATTCATTTTCCGAACCGCTTTATCCTCACTGGGGTCGTGGGGGGGGGGGTGCAGGAGTTGAACCCGGGTACCTCTGCACTGCGAAGTTGACGTGCTAACCACTCAACTATCGGGCCGCCCGAGACTGGAACAGATTATTTAAATTACAAGTGAATGTTTTTGGACTGAGAGCCATTTTAAAGTAGGCCAGTGAGTTTGTCTTCGGAGGTTCCAGCGCACCACAACAAGTTCCCCCAAAGTGTGATATATTTGTTGCTGGCGGGTGTTAATGAGCACATGACATTTACTCTAAGACCTAAAAAAATTCCTTTTTATCAACTGGCCTTGAACAGGATCCTTCGCTAGCCTCCAAGCACTGAGCAACGAGAGAGAGAGAGAGAAAGAGAGAGAGAGAGAGAGAGACAGGGTGCCTCTTTATTTGCATGCCTTAGTGCAGGGGTGTCAAACTCATTTTGGTCACGGGCCACATTCGAGTTCTCTTGGAGGGCCGTTATGACTGTGAAACCATGAACCATATGAAGAAGTCAAGAATAATGGTTTATTCAACTATAAATTAAGTTGTTGTCATGAGGTTTTTGGTAACAAGAAAACTTCCAATAGTTCTCTTATATATTACATATGAGAATTTGAAATTTGGATACAGATATTAGCAAGCATCATAGAAGTCGACAAGTTTGATTTACTTTCGCGGGCCACATCAAATGATGTGGTGGGCCAGATCTGGCCCCCAGGCCTTGAGTTTGACACTTATGCCTTAGTGCAGGGGTGGGCAAACTACGGCCCGCAGGTCGGATCCGGCCCATTGGTCTTTTTAATCCGGCCCGCGGAAGATTGGTGCACAATTAAGGTTTGATTGCATTCATTTCATTTGGACTTGTAATGACAGGTATTTCAACACCAGGTGGCGCAGTTACTTCAAGTTGCAGAGCACAGGGAGGGAGGGGAAGACGAAGAAAGAGGGAGAGAGTAATGACCATGGAAGGGAAAGTGATATGTATCTGATTAAACGAAGCTGGGTAACAAAGTACAAAACATTCAGGAGACGCCTGGAGTTGGTTAGACTCAAATCTACGAGACTTTGAAAAACAAGGAAGCGATTCTTACTCAGTCCGATTCTGGCAATTTCCATGCTCAGAGTGAATTGCTTGTGGCTCGAGTAATTGAACATTTCCTACAATGGTTTAATTGTTATCATGTTAAAAACGTTTCGCAAACTGGACCGCTAATAAGAGAGGAGGCGAGTTCCATAGCGCTAACTATGAGCATCGAAGACTTCTAAGCGTCCCGAGGCTGGCTTCAAAAGTTCGTTGCGCGACATCAGCTGAGCAATGCTGTCATGTGTGGTGATCGAGACAAGGTAAAGTTAGAGACAGTGAGTGAGAGGAAAGAAAAGCCACAAGGTCTCTTACTCGTCTCATTTTGTAGCAAATAGTCCTATTTCTAACTTTTGGCCCGGCCCTCCACAATATTTTCTGCTTCTCATTTGGCCCCCCCGGGAAAATAATTGCCCACCCCTGCCTTAGTGGGTAAAGACAACACACAACTGGAGAGGTAGAGGGATGAAATTTGATCTCATTGCATCATGGAAAGTATTCTAGCAGTCAAAGTCTATTGCAGCTTCATTGGAGGGAACTTCAAGCATTAGTTCCACCACTCAGTCAAAGATTTTATGAGAAAGGACCCCTCCCCCTCCCCTCGTTTATCAAGACATTACAGAATGTCAGTTCTTATGGGTTTGTGTTAGGTTTACAGGTTGAAAAGTTTAAAATCACTGCAGTCATTTTGCGTGGGAGCTTTTACTGCTGACATCAATTTTAAGTCCAGAACTATAAAATAAATGCCAATGTTTGCATCATTCCGGGGTTCCTTTAAATATCTTTGTCGTGTATTCAAATTGATTATAGGTTGAAAGAGGACTATGCCGATCATCTTGTCTAAAAAAGAACCTTAAGCTAATAGGTTGAAAAAGATTTGCAAAACATTTTGTTCTGATATTATGCTGCTTCAGTTTATTCGTTTTATTCAGACATATTTTTCGAAGCAATTTACTCAGAAAACATACACATTGTCTGAAAGGGAAAATAGGCAGAAACATGTGCTTATTATGCATTATACATAAAGTCAACTTAAAGTTACTGGTGTCTACAAAGCAACTTACCTTAAGATTGAGTCACGAAACAAATTACTGCTTTTATTGTCCGCTCTCAACATAGGCATTGGAAATTTTCCTCTCATTCATAAGTTTTCATGAGTTATTTTTTATGCAGTCTTTTAATTCTTGGTCACACTTATTCTAACCTCCAATGCCAGGAAACAGAATGTAATTCTTGCATTACATTAGTTCTTGCCATATTTTCTTTTTAACATATCATAACCTATGAAGTTGGAAAAATGTTCCCTTTTTTAATCAGGTTCTGAATATTTATGGCAAACATTTTTTCACATTATAATTTTGCCCATATATGGTGCCTTTAAAACGGAAACAACTCTTCGTTTTATTTTGAATAAAGAGCTGCCTGAAAGCAACTTTATGTACAGTCCTCATTGTTCTTTTTTGAATTAAAAAAAATGAATCAATATTAGTTGAATATGTATTTCCCCACAGTGGGAAACAATAGGTCAAATAAGTGACAACCAAAGAGCAATCCCATAAACAATGTCTGTTTGCTTAAGAACTCTTTAACTTTACACAGTACCCGGAGAGATTTACATCATTTTGTGTTTCTATTACCTGTACTTTTATTATCCCCCTCCCCTCCCCTGCAATTGGCTGGTAACCAGTTCAGCCGCCCCCCCGCCTACTGCCTGAAGACAGCTGGGATAGGTTCCAGCATGCCCCGGAACCCCTTGTGAGGATAAGCCGATCAGAAATTAGATCGATATTTTTTTTCCCAACTTATTTTGTACGACATTTCTTTAAAAAAAAATCATTCAAACTCTCCATTTCATGACGATCTTGTATTCATTTTCTCTTCATTGATTCATGGGTGATTTCCAAAGCTAATGCATTTAGTTTTTGAAATTAACCGTCAATTTGCTTGAATTATTGCGTCAAAAAGATTAGCTCCATTTCTACCACAACAAATATGTTTTTCAAATCACTAATACAAACCAGAATAGTGGTGCCATATGCGAATTTTTGAAAATACATAAAGTGAAAACCACTGGGGCTTAACACTGACCTTTGAGGAAGACCATAGGTCACTGTCTGGAGCTGTGAATCAGCTCTCCTCTTGCATGTACATGTTGTGAACTGTTCTTTAAAAAAATAAATAAATAAATAAACTACTGGTACAAGAAAAAGCCACAGGTTTAATGATGTAATCCCATCCCCATATTTATATTTTACACATTATCCCAACGTCAGTGGGTTTGTGTATGTATATATTGCAAATGGCAGCCTGCCACACCACTCTGTGTAGCTCATACATATGTAAATCTCACGATTATGGCAATAATTCAAGCCATGAACATCAATGCGCACTACTGCGTCATGTCAGGTGAATGAGAGTGCGAATTTCACACTTCCACTCACATTGATGGAAAATTTAGAGGCTTCAGTTAACCTAACATACATGTTTTTGGAAAGAGGGAGGCAACTGCAGGACCCACAGAGAAACTCACACAAGCACAAAGGCAACATGCAAATGTCAGACAGGAAGGCCAAAGCCAATATTTGCAACCTCTTGACTATCAGGGAGGAGTGCTAACCTCTATGACACTGTGTGACTTAGAGGAAGTTTTCTGGTACTGCCTAAATTGCCCCTGTCCTTATACGAATTGCACAGCAATTACACCTTGGAAAATCTGCACAGACCAGACATCCTCTATCTCCAATTTGTTTTGACAGGTAGAGACGTGACTGAGGAGTTTGATCTTTCTGTCGAAAATGAGCACACTTTGTGTTTTGCACAGACAAGCCTGACTAAATGAACAGGACGATGTTGGGACGGCTCTGGTGAATTCACTGTGCTGCACTTGATGCTCTGTGGGCACATGGAGTATAATCACACCTCCTGCAGGAGGTGATTTGATGACTGAATAATATGAAATCACTCAATAAGTGGATTACAGGGTGGATTCTTGAAACTTTGAAAAGTTTTCCAATGCAAACAAACCGTGTTGAAAGCAGTTACACGTGACAAGTGTCCAATGCTGCAGATTATTGGACAGCTTCCTTGCCTCAAAGTGACATGTGCAAATATGTGGTGCAGTGAGGTTAAATTTCGACAAATGTAAACATATTAATGTATAATTCATTGCCTAAACTGTTGATGGGTGACCTGACCTCTTTTTCATATGAATCCATAATGATTCTGCTACATTCTGCATCCCTCCAGCAGTGAGATTTAATGTCATATTAACATCAGTGTATAGTACTCCCGCCGATTTGGGCTCATCTTTTTGAAAGAAAAAAACAAAAACAAAACATTTAATTTGACAATAGTTGTATCAGATTATTAAAATGATAAAACAATCCTCCCTATGTTTTATTTGTACAATTTCTTCTTTTCACTCTTTGCATCGAAGGAATCAGCAAATACTGTTTGGATGACAGTTTCCAGTGTGAATGCTGCCGTCAGTGGGGCCATGTCCAAAATTTGGACACCTCCATGAACACAACGGTTGTCTCTTCAAATGTTTCCCATTCTTCAGGAGGACATTTTGAATCCATGTTTAACCCCTGGTAGCATTTTGCATCACTATGCAATGAAATGAAAAGACCAAACATATTTCAAGTGAGCTAAAAGCATGTTGACAAGCAATGTAAGAGCATCGTTGACCCTTGCCTTCCATCCCGTTTCTGTGAAAGATGGTGGGAAAGCCAGAGTGAGATACCACAATTTAATTAACACAACTTGAAAAGGCCTTGACCCATCACAATTAAATCTCAATCACTAAAGCACCTGCAATTTTCCACCTATCTTTGTATGCTGCAGAAAGCAGTTGGCTGAGTTGTGCCTCAGACGTGTGAGTGCTTCACCTTTTTAAATGGGAAACTTTATTGAGTGAGATTTGCCACTTGAGGAAGCTTTTTTGTCTCACCAAAGTACAAAGTACAATCTTTGCACCAAAGAATGCGATGTAGCTCTTTTTCTCTTATTTTATTGACAGCGCATCCTGCTTTTTTGTCTTAATGTGCCGACTCCATTTTACTGCTGACTCCACCATGATGAATGGAAGAAGAGAGGCCTCAATTTTTTTTCCCCCATTTTCCTGCTCCACCTCGAAACTCTGCCTCTGATCTTTTGCTCTCCCTGTCATCCTGGTCTACTGTGCTGATCTTCAGGATGACGGGAGGTTCAACGCAACAGGGTCGACCCCTGACCGGCCCAAGGCTTGGTCACTGCGGCCAATTAAGTTGCGAGCATGCGACTGTGCAACAAAAACCACACCTTTCTTTCCAGTGGCTGAGCTGCTGTGCCTTAATCTCTTAATACCTCCGCCGAACCCTCAAGGTGACCCAGTGGCACCACAAGACAGAATGCCCTTTGTGCCCTCCAAATCGGGAAGGAGGGGTGTGGATGATCTGTCGTCAATGATGCAGATCTTGAAGCTGAAAGAAAAAAAAGACCTGGGACTTTTCAATCTGTGACTGCTGTTTAGGTATCAGGGAAGGAACTGGATTTTCGTTTGGAGACGGTTTCGGCTTCTATCGCTAATCGAGTGACTGTTGACGGCAAACAAGTGCAATATGTATCAGTCCGTATGTGTCCAAATGTCATTTCCCTCCTGAATCATTCTGTTTTCATGCATCCTCTTGAAATATAACTGTGGCAGATGTGTCAGTATGAAATAGTCCCACTCCAGCGGTAGTTTCTAAATGAAAATGGATGACTTGTAAAGAGAGATAGGAACTCTGCAGGCACACCATATGCCTTCATCTCTTCCAGTGAGCGAACTTTTTGACTCTGGATCTGCTGCACAGGAATGCTTACTCTTACTCATCTTTTTCAGATAGCAGTTAAAGGTAAGCTTTGTTAACACATTATTCCTTCCAACTGGAATTTAAATATTCCTTGCATTTGATGAAATGTAAAGGAAGTGACACTCAATAGACTCGGAATGTGACAAGTTACAAAATCAAGCCAATCTTTATATTTAGCACAATGTAATTTGACACAAGTATTGCTGCAATTTGGTGAATTGAAATGAAATGGTGGGGTCAGGACAATTTCAGTCTATTATGGTGGCTTGTAAAGAACCACTTCACTGCGCACAACTTGAATCAATACTGACTGAAGATTAGCCTTCCTTGCCTCAATGTGAGGTGTTTGGCCATCCGGGGTAAGGCCTCTGAGAATTTGAGGATAAACTTAACGGTTTAGCTTAATAGCATGCTGCCAGATGTGGGTGTATATTGCCACCCTTACAAAAAAATTAATAAATGGGCATGGAGAAGGGAAAGCCTTTTTTTTAATATAGTGCCAGATACAGCATGTGAATTGGCTTGACAAGGAAGAAAAATTAGTGTGATTTTCATCTCTCCCCCTGTGAGGATCCGCTTGCCAGAGTTAATGGCAAGACACAATGCAACAAACAGAGAGGGAGGTGATTGCTTTGCTCAAGTAGGAAAGGCCCTACTGAGACTCATAACTTCACCACTCATACTTTCAATGAGTGCAAGATGCTGAGTGCTATATAGTCTTCCAAGGTCAAGACAGAAGCTGTAGAGACATGAAAAGGTTCACTGTTTTGCACAATGCATCACCCATTGGATTTTGGTCCAGGGATTTGGGGAGACGCACGTGTCTCTCGGCGCACGCATCGGGTCTTGACCCAAGGCCAAAGTTGTATGCCGAGAAAGGACATCATGAATAAGAATGACACATTAAATCAGATTTTCTCATGCAAGTGAGGGAGACTATAAAAATCCTAAAGTCAATTAGAGGTAAATGTCGTCTCTGGGAAGAGGAATGACTAATCCAACACATGGTTTGCCTTGGCAAGTCTAATATTTGATGCTTTAATTGAAATATATTTTTAAAAAGGTATTTGGGCTTAATGTAATGACATTTTGCAGATAAAACCATGACAATACAGCCTCATAAAGGTTTATTAAACCCCTCTGTCGTGAAGAAACTGTGTGACATTTTGAGAAATATTATTCTTCAGGGAAATGTTTTCTTTGCTCCATCACTCCCTCGTATGTTGTTGAAAGTAATTAACTTTTAAGTCATAAATACAAGGACACTGCAGCAGCAGCTAACCTTGGCGATGTGGTATTTTTTAAGGCACAGATGGCACAACAAGTCAAGTCAAGTACAACTTTAATGTCAAATGTGCTGTATGTGTACATAAAGCACAGATTACATTTCTTCCCTCTCACAACATACAGAGGAGGCGCTGTGGGTGCCCGCGCCGCCATCAAAAGAAAAGTTAACATAAAATGACAAAATAATACAAGACAACATATTAGACACAGACAATCGTGCAATCTTAACCACTTTCCTGCATACACTTTGTTGTCTGAAGCAGTTATAAGATCACCGAAGGCGATTAAATGAGATAACACTGACGATCTTTCAGGTATACTGTAAATTAAGTCAGGCAAAGGTTTAAGATAGGACAATAAACCGTTATTTGTCTCACAATGAAGAAATTCCCAATTCACAGCAGCAAAATTATGAACGGGAGAACGGAGAAGACAAAAAGTACATAAATAAATATAAATATAAAATATAAATACAGTATAAGCATATTAAAAATGGGTGAATGGGGGTGAGCCCAGGTTTTCAGGACCGTCTATTCAATAGCCTGACAGCAGTCGGCAGGAACGAGCGGCGGTAACTCTCCTTCTTGCAGCGCGGGTGTATCAGTCTCTGGCTGAAGGAGCTGCCCAATGCTGTCGGGTCCTGGAGGGGGTGGGAGGGTCTGTCTTACATCTGCAAAGAAACTCGCTATATTACTCTGACCACTTCTCTTCGGTGGCAGACGATTATCTCAGAAGGCTGTCATGTCCTGCTCGTATGAAGGACAAACAGACTGCTTTCCAGCAAAGGGACAAAGCACACAGCGTGCTTACTGTTGGAAGATTGTCAAGTCTCCCAGCACGCACATCAATAGAAACGTCTTACTCACAGCTTGGAGTCCAGATGCCACCTTCAGGGAGGAAATAATGGAACAACAATACTGTTGGCCCTTTATTCATTTGTTTCCCTCTCTGCAGTTCAATAGGAAAAAAAAAGAGAAAAGAAATCCAGGATTTTAAAAAAAACCCAACAAAAACAAGCTTCAGCAACCTACCCAACAGCTACTCAACTCTCCATCCATCTATCCATTTTCTGATCCGCTTTGTCCTCACAAGGGGCGCAGGGGGTGCTGGAGCCTATCCCAGCTGTCTTCGGGCAGTAGGCAGGGGACAACCTGAACCGGTTGCCAGCCAATCGCAGGGCACACAGAGACGAACAATCATCCGCACTCACACCTAGGGACAATTTAGAGTGTTCAAACAGCTTGCCATGCATGTTTTTGGAATGTGGGGGGAAACCAGAGCACCCGGGGAGAACATGCAAACTCCACACAGGAAGGCCGGAGCCGGGATCGAAACCCGGTACCTCTGCACTGAGGTCGACATGCTAACCACAAGACCACCGGCCGCCCTGCTACTGAACTATCTCAACAAATTCTTTTATCCCTTTGTTACATGCTATTGATAAAATTGAGCAAATTCAACAAAATGTTTTTTTCAATGTCGTTAATCAGAATCAGAGCCAGCATTATTGGTCAAGTAATTTCAAACCCAAGGAATTTGTGTCCAGTCGTTGGAACCTCTCCAGAAAAACAAACAAACAAAAAACCCCAAACAGTAACAAAACATCAAGTAAATTTAGGACATAAAAGCTCAAGGTAAAAGTTCAGAGGGTCAATCAGTACGCTGCAAAAAGTATTTAGGTGAATTCACTCAATTTTATTTTGTGAAGTGTTTGAGGAAATAAAATTGAGTGGATTCAGCACACACTTTTTTTCAGTGTCGTATAGTGTCACAAGTGCGATAATACTGGTCAACAACAACTGCGCAACTGAGTCACAGTAATGGAGCTACAACTTTGAAAACCAAGATGCGCAAATGATCCCATTGAAATGTCAGGCAACTTTCTACACAATTAATGGCAAGGCGAAAGAAGCAGCTGGAATGGCTGCTGTTGTTTGTTTGCTTGTTCCAGAGAGAGGGAGTTGGAAAAAGTGAAAAAGGGGGAGTTCAAGAGACTATTTTCTGCCCATATTTTACAGCAAGTAAAATGCAAGCAAATTGCAATGCAATGCAGCATGCAAGTCCTCAAAAGTGGGTAGGTCGGTACGGATGACCCTCTTGGCAATATTAATGATCCGTTGCAGTCAAAGTTTGACCTTCTTTATTGCCTCACCAAAGCAGAATGTGATGGATGAGCACAGAACTAATTCAATGACTGCTGTATACAACAGTCTCAACAGTTTCTGCAGCAGGCTGTGCTTCCTCAGCACTCACAGGAAGTATATCTCCTTTTTGAGGATGCCGATTATGTTGACTTCCCACTTCAGGTCCTGAGCGACTCCTAATTCCGAAGGACTTGAAGGTCTTGTCAATTGCCACAGGGTACTTGGGACTGCATGAAGGGCAGCTTTTGTGCATCGAGTTGGTTGCAGAAGATCACCACTGCTGCTCCACTGGCTGTTACTTGTCACTTTGAACAGTTGTGTATCAAGTGGTAGTTGGATTATTGTAATGATTGAACGAATAGACAGTCCTCTCAAATGCAATGGCTGAATTGCATTTTGAAATGGTTCTACTTTGTACTTTGATATTGAGTTGTGTCATCTGGAACGGGTGATTATAGTTCAATCAACAACCGGTCTTTGGTTGATAGGTTTTGAAAAAAAGTGTGAGTTTTGGGAAATTAGAAAGTGCGCTTTGATCAATGGTTGTGAGTTTTGTATTTAGAGTTCGGGAAAATTCTGAAACGAGTGTGAGAGTGATTGACCAAAACTGCACAGCATCACACTGAGAGCTGCCAGTGGATAAGCGTGAGTGCGTTGACAGTCAAATGTTGAAGCTTTGACAGTCAGAAGAGATGCTTGGATTAGTTGGCCCCTGGCTTTGTGCCAGTTTCCAAGTATGGTCCTGAGGCTGAATTATCTCTGAATCTCAATTGTAGCAAAGCAGAAGCAGTCTTGTGTGAAGTTGTGCAATTTCCACAGCAACATGTGGAACAAAGCTGTCAAAACATTGTGGCTCGGAGGTGTATTTTGAAGCGCTCAAAAGAGCACATGTGAAAAGTTCAGTGTTATAATGAGTGATTTGTCAATTATGGAAGCTGAGATGTTCTTCGGTTTGCCCTTATATCTCATGGAATGCAGCATGTCGCTCTCTCACCCCTTCACAAGTAATTGGGAGACTAATTAAGAAGTGGACCAAGAGTTATGTTGACGTTGAGGAGAAAGCTACAGGTTCCGCAGACTCGTATTCTCCTCCTTCGCTTAATTATTATTAATTATTATTAGAGGTGTAGCTTATAAATGGATAAAAAGTTATTTAGAAAACAGATATCAGTACGTGCAACTCAACAATAAAAAAACAAATCAACTGAAAATCACTCACGGAGTTCCTCAGGGGTCAGTGCTTGGTCCAAAACTATTCGTCTTATATATAAATGATATCTGCAAGGTCTCAAAACAATTTAAATGTGTCCTATTTGCGGATGATACAACTTTCTACTGTTCTGGAATAAATCTGAAACAGCTCCTGACAACCGTAGAAAACGAATTAAACAAATTAAAAAACTGGTTCGACAGAAATAAATTGTCACTTAACCTGAAAAAATCGAAGTTAATTGTTTTTGGCACAAGACCAATCAAACACCAAGCTAAAATTATGGTAAACTCAATTGAGATAGAAAGAGCGTATGAAACCAAGTTTCTTGGATTAGTAATAGACTCAAAACTATGTTGGAAGCCACATATCGATAACGTAAAAAGAAAAATAGCCAAAACCGTAGGGATCCTCTACAAAACCAAGGAAGTGCTAAATAAGAGATCTTTGTACACATTATACACTTCATTATTATTACCATATATGACCTACTGTGTGGAAATATGGGGAAATGCCTGCAAAACAAACACACTCCCTATTCTCAACCTACAAAAAAAAGCAATTCGAATTATTAATAGATCAAAATATACGGAACCCACAAATCCACTATTTATCAAATTAAATACGATGAAATTTTATGACCTGGTTGACTTTAAAATCGCCCAATTAATGTACAAAGCACACAATAACCTGCTCTGCCAAAACATTCAGAAGTTTTTCGAAATTCGAGAAAGCAGCTATGATTTAAGAGGTACCAACTTATTCAAAAAACTCAAAACAAGAACAAACATCAAGCAAAGAAGTGTATCTATCAAAGGTGTTAATCTGTGGAATAATCTCGAAACGGACCTGAAAATGAGTAAATCGCTTGCGGAGTTCAAAAACAAATTCAAAAAAATAGTACAAACAACCTACATCAATCAGAGTTAAAATGATAAATTCAAAACATTAAATATAATGATAAATCAGAACTAAGTTGATAAATAGAGAAAGGTATATAAATATCCATTATGAATACAAGAGAAAATTGACACAAGAGTGTCAGGGTGTGGAAGTATATAATCCCGATACAAACCAAAAGTTGTAAAAATATCACGGTTAAGGGTAAAGTATGAGCCTTAATGGAGACTTCTTTCTTCTTACTTTTTTCTTTTCTGATTGATATAAAAATGATTTATTAGATATAAACACATAACGGGGTAGGACTAGATAAGTTTTTTACTTCTTCCTACTCCCTTGAACATAATAACTGTGTTGAATGAAGATTGATTTCTTTCTTTTTACTTTTTTTATCTACCTTATTTTCTGTCAAATTATTACTGTATATATGTTTTATGTTCAATAAACAAACAAACAAACAAATTATGACCCGGTGAACACAACACTGAGACACACACTTAATGACTGACATTACCATCTTTGTTCTGCGTTACTGCCATGGTTAAATCATTCTGCAAACACTTCTGCTTCTTGGATGTGCCTGGAATTTTATTTGCGCTTATATCTTGTGACCAGCTACACTGCACATGATGTTAGGCATCCCATAAAAGCATTTTACTACCGATAGGTCCACCAGTATAATTTTAACAAGATCAACAACAAAGGTTTCTGGTCATTTACCTCAAGAAATAACTACGTTAATGGTGCAGTTTTGTATCACGACAACCATAAACATATAGTTGAATTCATGGATCAGTCCAAAAAAAAAAAAAACAATTTTGGATGCGGGGGGGGGGGGGGTCAGAAGTATTTAATGCAGATTTATGCATTATCTCTCATTATATTGTGGAAATTGTGCATGACGGCAGTACAAGTAATAGATTTAAAAGCCCTAATCATTTTTTAGATTTTACATTGAAATATACTTTTGAGAGCAGTGGTGAGCACATCGGCCTCGCAGCGCAGTGGGGCAGGGTTCGATTCCGGCAACGGCCTTCCTGTGTGGTGTTTGCATGTTCACCCTGTGCCTATGTGGGTTTTCTCCGGGTACTCTGGTTTCCTCCCATATTCCAAAAACATGCCTGGCAGGTTAATGGAACTCTCTAAATTGTCCCCCGGTGTGGGTGTGAGTGCGGATGGTTGTTTGTGAATCCTTTTTCATCACCATCATCATAATTTGTCATGTCATTCTTCACAAACATTTGTGGATGCAGCAATTCATGTGCATAGTATGTCTTCCTCACAGTTAACATTTCTCAGTTCAAATCTCAGCTCAAACCTTCCTGTGTGGAGTTTGCATGTTTTCCCCGTACTTCCTCCCGCATTCCAAAAACATGCATGCGTGATAGATTGTTTGCTTAGATGTGTCCTTTGATTGACTTGCAACCAGTCGGCTGTTTGGCTCCAGCTCAACGCTTACCCTGACAAAGTGGGAGAAAATGAATGAGGAAGAAGTTTTGAAATGATTATTAAATTCCTATTGTGGCAAATGTGTGGTTTTACTCTATAAAGTTACCAACAATTCTGTTACAAAGAATATATGCCTTTTGGGTAAAATTTCAGGATGCACCTAAAATACATTACGTCCTAACTTTTTCGGATGAACTTAATGTGTTTCAGTGCATTTGGCACAATTTGATGTTCTCAGACAACAAGGCCCAAGGCAAAATTAACAAAAAGGGTTTTAATTTTTTGCCTTTCTGACACAATAAACAGTTGAACATCTCTATTCAAAAGTTTAGAGAACATCAGTGAGTATAATGGTTGTTGCCTGTCTCGTGTGCCCTGCGATTGGCTGGCAACTGGTTCAGGGTGTCCCCCGCCTACTGCCTGAAGACAGCTAGAATGGGCTCCAGCACGCCTTGCGACCCTTGTGAGGATAAAGCGGATTAAAAAATGGATGGATAGATGGATGGTCTTTCATGAGATTTTTTGAAAAATGTAAAATAATACGACTTGGCTCAAAAAACGTTAGGAATGTTCTAACTCTCAAACCACTAAGAAGAAGTGACACAATTTGATTATAATATGATGACCTGTCAGAACTTTCGGTTGTACCCTTCAGCACTTAAGCAAAGAAAAACCGCTCATAGTGTACAAATGCACAAAAGTCGAGCAAAATAGAGCACCCAGAGCAGCTACAATCCTTGACTGCAGATTAACAGGTAATAGATTCCCCATACACATCTTTATTTATTTAACGTGTTGGCTACTGGGGCTTTCTTTACAGTCGTTGCACAGGTGGCTTATAAAATGACGGAGCAAAGCATCTGTCTGACCTGTGCTTCATGTGAATCTGACACCGTGTTACACAAGACGAAATTGCTTTCAATTTAAGCCTCAAACATTCATCTGGATTCCCAACAGCAAGCAAATCAATGTTGGTAAGTAAAAACAGAACGCCCTGTGATGGAGCCACAAAACGTTAACGCGCACACCGATGTACGGTCGCATTTCTACCAAACAGCATGACAGCGTGCGACCATGCATATCTTGTTTATTGTGTGTTAGCATGTATGTACAGCAGCTTTGGTATGAGTGTGAGACTTCTGGTTCCAATCATCACTATTTCTCTTCATCCCACTGTTGGCAGAAGGGGCTGCATAAATCTGTTTAGGAACGGATCAGAAGTGTTTGTAATCTTAGTTTCGAGCGCAAATCTGGGGGTAGAACTCTAAACAGACGAATGAAAGATGCTCTCATTTCTTAACTAGATTATTCACTGTAACCAAACAAAATGCCTCAAGCAGGTCAACAACTTTGAAATTAAAATTTACTGCTGTAGGAAAATTAGGCAAATTTGGGGGGACTATTGCCCATGATTAATGAGTGTTATAATTGTATGTAATTGTAAAAACTGTTACCCCATCATTTCTCTCAACGGTATCCTGGGTTTCGATTACTTGAGTCAAAACCATACAGTTGAGCTCATAAATTGACATACCCTCGGGCAGGAGTCACCTGTTCCGGTCATTGAGGGCCCCTATCCATCATGTTGTAGATGTTTCCCTGTACCAAAACTCCTCATTCAAATGATCAGGTTCATGATCAGGATTCTGCAGAGCTTGCCAATAAGCCCCTACGAGAAGCCTTGTTGGAAATACCTGTGCAGCACGACAAAATGAAACAAACATTTCAATCACGCAAAACACCATCAAGTGGATGAAGGCACAAAAAAAGAGATCATGCCAGTGTGGCCCAGTTCCACCAAGGATCACTGAAGATGACCGGACATGATTAGCTACGATTAGCTAAACAGTAGGCCTGCTAAGCTGAGGCGCATCATAGGAATGCCTGTTTGAATTTGTTATTGTAGTGTGTGGCACTTTAGTTAATCGTCAAACGAAAGCAAAACAAAGCAGGGAATTTTAGACAAAAGCAATTTTGAATTTCTGAATGGCTCTCAGCTTTTCATGCTTTCCTCTATTGTGTTTTATTTTCATGAGAGCACACGATTCAGCAAATAACTGCTGCCAGCCAAGAAAGCAAACAAATTACACAGTCAGACTTCATTGTGAAATCGCAATGATGGATGATGATGCGCCCTGGAACCACTGTAAGAAATACACTTGGTTATTGAAAGTGCTGCTATTGCAAAGAAGAAAGAACACTTGTTAAGTTTCCCACAAACATATAAAAACAATCTGAAAACAAACTGTAAAATGTATCACATTACACTCTTATTTTTTGCTCTCAGTCATAAAAAAAAACAATAACGTGCACACAACAATTTAATGAATCTCAGTTTTTAGAGATGAATTGTGGGAGATGGTGGTGACACATTTGTATACTTAGCTATTCCTTTGTTCATAGAAAGCTCACTTAAGCTCTGACAGAAAGTCATCAAAAAGTCATCTTTCTGTTCGACAGAGCTACCGTCAGATAACATTTTCTATCAATAAAAGGCTTTGCTATTATTTTTTTTAATGGCAGTGTGTTAAAGCATCAACAGCCATGCGAAGATGAATCATTCATGATCTAATTCTGAATCTGAATTTGTGTTGTAAATGCTGTATGTTGCCTTTTTGTCCGAGCAATCAGTGATGCTCTTGAGGTCTCTGTGATGCAGTTTGTGAAGTGGACCATTGTCATCAGGTTTCAGGGTTAATGTGAAGTGTGAGCTAATCCACTGGCCACTCAATAGTTCTAACAGTGCATGAACGTTGGTCCATATCTGAAATTGATCACTGTTCCCTCTGCCTTTCTTGTGTCATTGGCTTTGGTGGGAGGAGAATTGACAGATACCTCGTTGAAAAGCGAATACGAGACGGGCTGATAGAAACGGTCAAGTGGATTAAAAAAAAAAACACTGCAGAAAGTCAGTTGCGTAGTACCTGATTGATATATCACTGCTTCGATTCAATAGCAATGGACAAATTATAGCAAAACTATTTTTACCATTGAAAATGAATAAACATAACATGCAATCAAATAACTTGGACAGCTTAAAATTTGTATTGTAGTCCGACATAATGCTTCTGTCGTAATGGTACATTAGCATAGGCATACATGACTGCTCAGTTGTGTGGAGTGGTTGTACACATGTTGCTGCATATTTAAAGCTAAAACATGTTTAAAGTCCTCCTCCACAGGGTGTTGCATACCAGAACTTGTTTGCAATACCTGCGTTTAAACAAAAAAGAAAATAAAAGAAAATCTGACTAGCAACGCTGGGGTTGACGTGGACAGGACTTGAGGAATCATGTGAGCGAAAATGCCGTCCCAAAAATGTGCCTCAACACCAAAGCTCAACTTTTGTGGTTTGCCATGACATGGATGTCTTTGAATCAATACAAACATACGAGCTACCACAACATATTCTTGGGTGTTAACAAATCCTTCATCAGAGGATGCAATCCGTAGTTTCTTCTCATTTTCTTCTGGAGACTTCAATCAAGAGTTTGTGTTGGCAACAAACATTTTTATGTTTTTATAGCTGGGGGATACGAAAGAGAAGAGACAGACATATCCTGACTTTTAGGCCACGGCACACACTCTCTCCCCATCATTAGAGCTTGTAAGCTTTGCCCACCACATCTTTAAAACCCCAGGCACCCAATTTATGTCATAGGCTTTGTATAGGAAAAACATCTCCAAGCCTGTAGCTATCATCTTTATTATCTTCAGACAATGTAAATCTTCGCCAGGGCCATAGAAAGCCTATTCTCACAGAAGTCAGTTTTCCAATTGCGACAAATCAAGGATATTTTTTTTCTCTGTAAGTGCAAATTAATGGGAAATTAATTGCCACATTATTATGTGACAATTATCAGCACTTTAGCGGATACAATTCAAGCATTCGTATGGCACTCAGGAAAAACGTACGTAATTGACATTCAACAACATCCTGCACTTGAACCAAAGCAGTGTAATTCTGCAAATAGTCCCTCTGCTTGGTTTGCTTTTTTAGATAGGCTTGATCAAATCTTAACGTAACAGACATATTATTTGGGATGGGTATCGAGCACCGGTACGAAAATGGTCCCAGGTTTGAATTATCAAAAGCTGGCGCATCGATAATCTGCACCCTGAACGTCTCTGTTCAGGGTCTTTGAGAAATAACTCTTAATTAATTCTAAAAGGATGAGGCTATATGAACATCACCTTTCACCTACTGCCTCTCTGATATTCATCTAAAATGCATTGTCACAATCAGAGGTGACCCCACTCGCCCTACTGCAGTATCATGAAGGAGAGGCACCTGTAACTTGTGATCTTTACTGTGTGATCTCATGACGACATCATGACACATAGTATTAAATAAATACGTCCATCACACCATGTAACCCGACACTTTTTTATAATGAGATTTTGATATGTGGTTTCAGGATTGGTGTAACAGTGGCGACTCCTGCACTGTCCGAGCTCCACCTACTTGGAAGCTATGGTTGTGCCTTCTCTGCAGCACACGCGTACCAGCACTGATTTTGATTGGGAGGAATGTCGGCGCCATTTGACTGTCGTTGCTGGACAGCCGCGGGGCGATTGTGTTTTGCACCTGTAATGAGCAGCATGTCCACAGCCCCGCTTTGTTCAGCAGAAAGGTTGGTGCCGTTGGACAGTCTGCGGCTGGATGGATGCATGGCTTGTGGAGCGGACGATGAGAAGAAAGGAGCGTCAGCGCAGTGCATTGATGCATATGTGGAACTGGGAGTCACGGCTTGGAATTGAAGCGGATTTACATTGGACAGGAGATGAGAGCCAATCTTTTTTTCGTTAATGGACGCTACAGCTTCTTGTTGCTTTTAAACTTAGCTTGTAGCAGACGTGTGCACATTTTCAACATGGCGTCTTTGATCCACTGGTGAAAAGGACACTTTGATTCGTGCATGCCGGAAAAGTGGTTACGATTGCACGACTGTCTGTGGCTTATGCGTTGTGTTGTATTATTTTGTCATTTAATGTTAACTGTTCTTTTGATGGCGGCGCGGGCACCCGCAGCGGCTCCTCTTATTGTCCGGTTGAGAGGGAAGAAATTTCATCTGTGCAGCACATTTGACAATAAAGTTGTACTTGATTTGACGTGGCTTGACTTGAAAACGCTCATCAGAACACACTGATATGTCATGGAGGACACTTTGCCGCACCATGAAATAAAATTGTCAATAAATTAATCTTTCATTCACTCGTTTATTGTGCCCTCCTTTAAAAAATGGTTTCCAATCAGACAGACTTACACTATATTTATTGTGCTGATTGCTTGTGCTGCTTAATCACCTGAATTCATTTTTTCAAGGTCAGTTTGCCAAAAGTCAGAAATGCATTTCATTGAAAAAACTTTTTTTGAAGGAAGCCAGAGCCATTAGTGTTTTGAGTTTTAATTGTCTCTGTGTATTCAAACATCTGTATTTGTTTATTATAAACTTTCCCGTATCCCAACTCCTTTATTAATAGATAGCTTTTGAAAATAACTCAAAGTTGGTTGTTTTTGCGCCAATATTAATGAGAAAAAAGGGCAGTTCGAGCTTTTTGTTGTGTGTTTCTTTTCATGTATAACTTCTGGCTGGGAATCGTTGCAAGTTTTTGAGTGATTGACAGTTGGCAGCGCGACAGCAAACCTGTGCAGCAAATCTCCGTGCATGTGTCTCCTCTTTCATCCGTAATCTGACACATTTCTGACGAGGATCAAGCGGCTTCAGCGCCTCTCTACCTGCCCCGCCGTCTCCTCTCCCCCCCGACACCACGAGCAAATCTCTAAATCACTCCTACGCTCTCCTCCATCCGTTTAGTGATCTGCGGCTGCCTCTAAGCTAAATACGGGGCGAGACTCAGCGACACATGACAAGTTTTTCAAGCTCTGATCCGATTTCTATAAAGAATCATCATTAGTGGGAGAAAGCATAGCTGTGTCGCTTGGGTTCACATTGCTTCATCGTCTCACTCGCCAGCTTCTTCTTATGACGAGGAGGCGGCAAAGCTACAGAGGTGCCTTTCCTCGATTTACTTTCTCACTCATGCTTTCTATTAGCAATTTCTACTCCGTTCTTTAATGAGCTGACCTTAACGAGCACTGACAGCATGTCTGGCGTCTGGTCCTTCCCATCACTGTCACCGAGGTGACCTCCTCCCATGTGACGAGCCGGCGTCTAAATGAGGATGTGAGAGGCTTCTGAGCTATGTTTAACTAGCACCTGCGGAGACAGCTCAGCTTCACTTTTTTTCACGATGGTTGATTGTGGCGAGATTTGGGGGTACGAGATAAAAAGCCATGTTGACAAGCTGTCGGTTTGTCTGCTTGGAAGTTGAATAGGTGCTATCAAGAGGGAGTGCGGTGGGTGGGGAGGTTTGTGTAGCTCTTGTGATGTTGCAGACAATTGCACAGTTGCAGTGCTTTGTGTCATCTATCATGCTGTTTGGAAAGACTGTGCCACTCGATTCCACTGAGAAAAAGGGAACGTGATCAGCGTGAGCCCCATCTCAACAGTGTTTAAATGAATTTAAAAAGGGTACACATCTTGTACTGCTATTCAAAGTGCATGAGGTCAAGGCAACCATGACCTGATGATAAACCCTCAATCAGTTATCTTCAAATGGAGGAATAACAGGCCTGGTAAAGGCATTCTGTGAACATTAATATATTATTCAACTTGTCAAATTCACAACGATGCGATAAGGCAAACGGTCGTTCGTCATTCATCTTCATTATTTAATTAGCTTGTCGACAGTCAGCAGTACTTCCATGCGTCTATGAGTCCCTCCATTGAGTGTCCACAGAGGACAAGAAATTTCCCTCTCTCACAGTTCAATAACTGTTTCTTGATTCAGTCTTTGAATGGCGATTTAAAAAATGTCTGCTTCTCTTCAAAATTAATATTTCACAAGACATTCAACAGCTACTTCTCAAATGTACAGTCTGCAGTGCACTGAAAAAAGGTATATTTTTTAACTGGTTGTATAGTCTCCTAACAAATTGATCTGGATCCAAATGATTTGATTTCATGCAATCACTTGAAAAAATAAAACTGACCATTTTTTCAGTGTGCATATGCAGAAGTTAATAGTTTTCAATGTTCAAACACTGAATACAATATAAATGTGAGGTGTGGAAATAAAATATAATAAAATAATCTGGATCCAGATACATTTTTTTAAGTAGACTATGCATCTACTTTAAAATGTACCTAAATCCAGATGATTCTATTGTGCGCAACCATGTGACAAAACAAAATTGAGTAAATTCAACACACCATTTTTTTTCAGTGTACCTTCACTTGGGAGGCAGAGGACTCCCTGAACTGGTGCAGTGCTTTGAGTGGGTCGGTACGCAGCTTCTAATGTTAGCCTTTAGCATACCAGAACATTTGATGACGTACCAGGACTTCACATGAGCCCACAGTAACATCTCTTTGTTCTATTTCTCTCTTGCACCTGTGATACTCATTCGACTCCTTCAGTAATTCTGGTACATCAAATCAAAAAATAAATAAAAAGATGTTATTCTTTCTGCCTCCAGTAAGAGTGTATTTGGTGGTGTGCCATCATTTAGACATGTCAAGGAAGCTGTAAAAAGGTTACGAACGTGACATGCCCGCAACACAAATTCAATCGCTGTTTTAGGATGCTAAAATAAACCTTCTATTATTAGTATCTAAACTAAACCGATGGATGTACAGTAATCCCTCGTTTATCGCAGTTAATGGGGACCAAAACCACGCGCGATAAACGAAAATCGACCAATTAATATATTTAAAACATTTTTTTTATTATTATTATTGTTATTATTATTTTAAGTCCTCAAACGGTCCGCGAGAAGCTGCGAAAGTCAGCAAAACTACATCGAGTCACATAGAGCAACATATACAATACTGTACTCCATGTATATGAAAAAATAAAATAAAATAATGAAAATGTTTGAAAAAATCCGCGATGCACTGAAGCCGCGATAAACGAACCGCGAAATAGCGAAGGATCACTGTACTATAGAACTTTTGCTACTGTTCCTTTTGTGTGTGTGTGTGAATGTGAGTGTGTGTGTTGGTGTGTGTGCATACATGTGTATGAGATCATACCTCATCTTATGTGCTTTCTCAGCCTCCCTTCCTCTTCCATGAAACCTCTTATGTATTAGATGAGTGCCCTCCATCTTGCTCATACACTGTCATACTTTTTTCGGAACCCCACTTACCTTGCTCCTTTTAGTGTGTGTGTGTGTGTGTGTGTGTGTGCATGCTTGCGTGCGTGCGTGTGCCTGTGTGTGTGTGTTCTGTGTGTGTGTGTGTGCGTGCGTGCGTGCGTGTGCACGTGTGTGAATGTGAGAGCGAGATAGTGTTTGTACAGCACTGCTCAATGTGCTATGACAGAATAAATGCTGACATCAACACTTGTTCCCTGAAGGTTACCTGAACCTTTCTTCGAGCATACTTGCTTCTGCACACATCGCACAAAAGACCTTCCTCCATACTCTATCTATCTATCTATCTATCTATCTATCTATCTATCTATCTATCTATCTATCTATCTATCTATCTATCTATCTATCTATCTATCTATCTATCTATCTATCTATCTATCTATCTATCTGTCTGTCTGTCTGTCTGTCTATCTATCTATCTATCTATCTATCTATCTATCTATCTATCTATCTATCTATCTATCTATCTATCTATCTATCTATCTATCTATCTATCTATCTATCTATCTATCATCGAAAGCTAGCGAGCTAAAATACATAGCTAGCTAGCTCGATAACATCAGAACTTGTTGGGTCCTCCATCCCACATATGTCACACCACTGCAATTAGCAGAGTGAGAAGAAGCCTCTGGCAGAGTCGGCTGCTAATGTCACTGCAGAAGGCAACGCGATATTTGTTTTTATTGTTCTGCTGTTGTTGTAGCTCATTATTTCATGTCCACAAACAAGCTTGACCTTTGTGACAATTTGTAATCATCAGCGGAGCAGCACACCCACAAGGATCGTTAAAACCGCACTCTAGAGTGTCAGATAGACAGATGCGGAGGATGAAATCCATGGAAATATCTCTGAAAAGACAATATGCCGTGACTGTGCACTGGAGCATTATCGATACAGGTGTATACAGAGAAAGTTGGCAGTGAAGTGGGCAACTTTTCCATTTACTGACGAGACCAAGAACATGTAGTGGTTGTTAAGGTTTGGTTGCGATTATTTGTACAGACCCAAAGGGCGATGAGCAGTGAACAGGGATAATAAATTTGCTGATTCTCATGAATTTAAAGAGGCTACTTTACAGGGTTAATATACATAAATGCCTTCTTAGCAAGCACAGTTTCACAGGACCCGTCATGCAGATTTTGCCACGTTTTTGAACTCTTCATGGACGGACATCCTGCACACCTTTATTATCCTCTCAACCACCTTCCATTAGAGAATAACAGCAGCCCGAAGAGATAACAGAGGTGACTTTCAAAAACATACACATTGTTCAGGGGCACAAGTAATTTCAAGTAATACACATTCAAGCGATGCAAATATTTTCTATAGCCAACATCTACACAATAAATGTATCAATAGTTCAATGATAATTTTCCTCATAGGATCAAAGCATTACATTTCAATGTGTCTTTATTATACTGTAGAATGAAATATGTGCTTCCCTACGCTTGTGTGAATTATTCATTTGTACCCGCTTCACCAGCTTGCAGCATTTGTTTCACAATATGGAGCACAACCACCACACCACCTAAACAATACAAAATATTTTGAACATCCATCTGTTTCCTGGAGGTACCGGTTGTTCTTGACAAAACTATTATTTGAGATGCTTTGCTAGCAGTGTTCATGTGCTACCAATTCCAAATAGTTCAAATTGGTTATAATTACAATCATGTCACCATGTCATTGCTCAAGAGCTTTTGATTAGGTTTAATAAAAGTTGATTTCTTGACTTATAAGGTGTTAATTTTTTATATGATAACATCCGTTCATTCATTCATCTTCCGAAACGCTTTATCCTCACTAGGGTCGCGGGGGTGCTGGAGCCTATCCCAGCTGTCTTCGGGCAGTAGGCGGGGGACACCCCGAATTGGTTGCCAGCCAATCGCAGGGCACACAGAGACGAACAACCATGCACGCCCTCACTCACACCTAGGGACAATTTAGAGTGATCAAACAGCCTGCCGTGCATGTTTTTGGAATGTGGGAGGAAACCCGAGTACCCGGAGAAAACCCACGCAGGCCCGGGGAGAACATGCAAACTCCGCACAGGGAGGCCGGAGCTGGAATTGAACCAGGTACCTCTGCACTGTGAAGTCGACGTGCTAACCACTGGACTACTAGGCCGCCTATATGATACATTTGCCATTAAATACGGAAGTGTATTGCTGCGATACCAGAAAAAAACAAAGATAACATGATCAATTTTAAGTTTTAACATGATGAGTTTTCAAGTCAAGTCAAATTTATTTATGTAGCCCCTAATCACAGAAAAGACTTCACATGCCCACAGTTGACAAATATTAACAACAAATGGGTCCCAGTCCAATTGCTCAAGGCAGAAATCTCCATAGTAGCGCCTCCAAAGAGGTGGTCAACCTCAGATCTTGTCCCGGACAGTCGGTGCAGAATCCAGACAGTCGATTTTCAATTTGGTCATCGTCACCTAGCCTCCTCGCCAAATTGGCCATGGCGGGGCAGAAGAGGGAATCGAAGAGGAAGTCAAACAGGCCAACATGTAGTTCAACTAAATGCAAGAGTATATAGATAAGTCTTTAGTCATGTTTGAAACATCCCTCCTATCCCACCAGCATGACTGCATGAACAAATGCATTAGCCACGTGATGCCCGGAGCTTTGTAAAGGGAATTTCCTCTACATTGAGATTGCCTGAATATTGTCATAATATATTGTATGGGTGTGTGATTTGTCTGCGGGAACATACTGATATGACTGACTGACAAATAAACAAAATGACAGAATAATGTGGAATTGAATGCCTTCTGAAAGGGCCCCGAGAGCATGCTTCAAAGTTCGTACTGCAGCGGCAAGTGAACAACAGTAATTTCAACAAGCGGCAGATTAATACAAAACTATTACGTCTTCTGATAGGCCCTTGCGCTGCACAGAATTGCCTGCGGATTGGTCATCTCATGACAAGAATGCAAATTGATTGATGGAAAAATTAACATTTTTATTTAATTTTTTATATATATATATTCAATTCTGATAGGCCCTTAACTTCCATAGGTCCCTGGGCTCCAGTCCAGGTAAGCCCGTTGGTAAAGGTGGGCCTTCTAATAGGGTCATTAACTAGCAATATAACCAACACATACCATAACCAGGTGGCTGGCATAGTCTACCGAAACATCTGTGCGGAGTATGGACTGTAAACCCCAAGGTCAAAATGGGAAACACCTCCAAAGGTGGCGGAGAATAACCGAGCGAAGATCCTGTGGAACTTCCAGATACAGACTGACAAAATGGTAATGGCGAACCAACCAGATATCGTGATCATAGATAAAGGGCAGAGGAAAGCCGTTGTAGTGGATGTAGCGGTCCCGAGTGATGGAAACATCAGAAAGAAGGAACACGAGAAACTCGAGAAATACCAAGGGCTCAGAGAGGAGCTGGAGAGAATCTGGAAGGTAAAGGTGACAGTCGTGCCTGTGGTGGTCGGAGCACTCGGGGCAGTGACCCCCAAACTAGATGAGTGGTTGCAACAGATCCCGGGAACAACATCGGAAATCTCAGTCCAGAAATGTGCAGTGTTGGGAACAGCAAGGATCCTGTGCAGAACCCTCAAGCTTCTTGGCCTCTGGTAGAGGACCCGAGCTGAATGAGGGACAGACACCACCCGAGGGGTGAGAGGGGGATTTAAAAATATATATATATTTGCCTGTAAAACACTGTCATAAAAAAGGAGAAAGTGATCATTTTTTTTCTTTCAATTTTCCATCACCACTTTTGCCTGCCAATGAATAGGAAGTAAAAAAGCAAAATGAGCTGTTTTGCACCTCCACGTTTACCTGCTGAACAATAGGAGGAAAATCAACAACAGTTGAATGAATACAATGCTTTGCATTATTTTTCTCAGTTTGGTAGCTCCATGCTTGACTGCCAAACAATAAAAGAAGAACGGGGAACAAATACAACATTGTTTTCCCCAGTTTTGAGGCCTCTACAATTGCATATGCAAAACTGGAAAATACAGAATGACATGAGAATCTTCATGGAAACTCACACATATCCCACGTGTGGAGCTTTGGCTACATTTAAAAATGGAAGGCAGCTAATTGTCAGTGATTGAGTTTCCAACGAAGCAGCCACTTGGCTTGACTCTGGAAGAACATTATGTGACCAAACCAAGAGGTGAGCCATGTTGTCTGCTTGGCAAGCCCATGGGCGCTTTGACATCAATTACAGTTGACAGCAGGTGGCAGTGCTACATCAAATGTCATCCCATAAACTGCTATTTGAATTGATTTGGTTGCCATGATGAAACTCACCATGGGGTTGCTAAAATGTTAAAAAACAAACAAACAAACAAACATGAACAGCTTGCTCACCGGCACAGTTATTTGTTAGTCAGCAAATAGAAGCTTTAATTGAGTGTTTTCACTTCACACACAGACCCAACTCCTGGTATAGAAGCAATTATAAAGTTCATTTGCCATCACACCGTATGTCTCAGAGCAGGATTTTCCAATTACCATATCTAGTGTCATAAGTCATGCTAACGATTACTTGGTTCTAAATTCAAAAGAAATAATATAAATCTTAAGAGTCTGTAATAAAATGTCCCTTCAACTAACGCATGTCTGATTATGGCTGTAAAAGAGTCTTTAATCCTTGACACTTAACATCAGTTACGATTTCTTTGAGGCTGATAGAAAGTCAGACCCTGGTTGCCCCTAAGAGCATATCTTCTTCCGTCGGGGGAGTATCCTTTGTCAGTCCGAGGCCTATGAGGCTTTCTGGTGAGTGAAGGTCTGCCCGCCTTGCAGGATAGTCGCCGCTGGGCGCCGAGCGCGGCGTCTACGAGGTCGGTCCACTCTTGACTGATCGGTCCCTCAGCTCAGTCCTCTGTTCACTATCAATTTGAGAACAGGCTTTTAATATGCCGTTAACGGCCCCGGTAGAGATCACAAATGAAATCACAATTTACCCAGACATTTATTTTAAGCAAAATGTAAAGACAACATTCTCACGTTTCTTACAATACTGCCACTGAAGTTTTTACAAGGCGGTTTGCAGGTGAAAGTGCTGATGTTAGGTAACTGCGCAGCTGATTTTAAATGACAAGGAGAGAACAAAGTAAGTCAGACTTGTTTAACACAAAAGCGGAAAATTATGCGGTGTGTATTGTTTTAGGAGTCCAATTTATGTGATAAGCGTTTCAACTTATTTTTAAACTATTGAATTCAAAGGGGAATAACTCACTGTCAAGATCTTTTTGTTCCGCACTCCTGTAACATGAAGTCATATTCAAAGGGTGTGAAAATTCTGCGATGTGCTTTTATATAAAGCAGCTTCTTTTCTGTCTTTCCAAGCAAGCAAATGAAATGTTAAAAAGGGATAAACAGATTTTGCAGGTGTGACCGGATGCAAAAATCCCTACTTTAGAGTTCAGAAGGCATCTGTGTCGTGTCCCCCCCTATCATCTGTCCCCTGTTGTTCTTAAGGAACCACGTTCGTGTATTCAAGTTTGGGTGGGCAGACTGGACCGGGTTTAGGGAGTCGTGCAGTGGGGCAGATGAGCAGTGTGCTATAGATGTTGTTGCCGTTGTCGCTTGAATTTGTTCTCTTCTCTCTTTTCTGTCTGCCCCCTCTCAAACGCTGGACTGTCTAGTGGCATTCGTTAATCTCACTGAAAACAGCAACAGAAAGGAACTCAGACTCTCAAGCTTTTCAGAAAAACTGATTTGACACTATGACGCACACCTGTACATGGGGACCATCGTGGGTGGCCAACCTATTGAACAGAAGGGGGTTAACAAAAACTATTTTCTGATGTTAAATGGTGCCTTCATTTTCTTTTTTTCCCCTGCACATCAAACAGAGACCGAGGAGGAAATGTCCACACCACAACATGCATCAGGTACACATTGATCATTGAAATTGGCCAACTGACATTTTGGAAATACTGTATATATTGCACTCACACACCTTAAGGATCGGATTCTATTGTATGAACTAAATGCCTCTTGTTAGATCTTGAATAGAATAACTGTAAGATTTAAAAATGTGTATTCATACAGGGAGATCATTTTGTCTCTTTTTATAAAAAAAACATTTATTTTGTTTTGGTTGCACCAAGCACACAACGCTAGCTACATCATATAAAATATGATTGATGACAATCTCAGCTCATAAAAGTTTACAAAATATCGAGTGACAGTTTAAAGGAATCTTGTCATGTTTGCACTTGCACAGTGTGGCACCAAAAAAGCTCCCTCCTCGGTTAATATCAAGAGCTGATCAAATGCTCGAAATGGAACCGAGAGAAGTGGGCATTTGGAAAGAGAAATATTTGTTTCTGTTTCTTTCTATTCTGAATCTCCTTAGGCATGACAACTTCAGTTTTTCACTTGTTCAACGTGATCAAATGCAGGGGTGTGCACCGTGTGAAACTTGCTTTTAATTTCTTGCTGCAAATAACAGGAATTTAACGAAATTACAGTCAGGTGCCTTAATAAGCACAACAGGTTCAAATCAGGATTTATAGTTGTACCCCGTCCATCTGGTTTGTCATACATGACCTACATAGCCAAGGTATGTCATATTGCTCTGCGTTTTATCCTCTGACAGTACCGCCCCCCCCCTGCACCCCCCACCTCATCACTCTGTGACCCAACCTGTCGGATGGATGTGAGCCATTCCAGTGCATTTGGCAATGTTTGGCACCGCTGACCCCCGATTCACCTTGCAGATCCTCCCGGGGGTGGTTTGGAGGGGGTGTTGGGCGGATTGCCTTTCCAGCTGACACCCACAAGGAAGGGAGGAGGTGGTGTCAGGAGAAGCAGAGGCAGTGTGAAAAGCTCTCGAGATGACCAGAGGACAAAACACTTTTAGAAACATTGACACAAAGTGACAGAGGCAATTTATTAAAAATACACAGATGGCTTTTAAAGTGGAAAAAGGGTCTCATATGAACAGAACATGGTGGTGACATATTGTAAGCAATCATAAAACGCTGACATCTACCAAGTTGCCGCATTTTTGTTTAAAATGGGAGCTTTAGTTCAATTAAGGTTGCGAAATTCTGATCTTGCACACAAAAGAACACAGTGGTGAAAGGAATGCTGTCAGAGTAACAACAAAACTAGAAATTAGGAGAAAGTTTAGAAAGCCATGAGGCAGTGTTTTATTTTGCGACAAGCAAACGATTAATATCTGGCTCGATGGCATTTGCATAGTTTGAAAGCATATTTTGACTCTCACAGCCTGACGTTTGAACAGAGATTCTGAATGTTTGAATGATGAATGTCATTCCAAAAGCTTCCAACAAAAGAAACCAGGACACCTTGGGGACAAAATCAATCAAAATCAAGACACTTTGTATTTGAATCCATGTTTATTGATCATCATGTCATCGTGCTTTCGGCCTCAGGGATCAATGCCTTTTCTTTTTATAATGGGGTTAATCTCGCTAATCATGGTAATTTTTGTCTATCAACTCAAGCAAAGCTATTCAGTGTTGCTTCCTACGGCTGGGGTTGTATCTTTTCTTTTCGTTTTCTTTTTTTTATTTTTTTATGATAAGAGAGAACACCGTGGAAACTCAGACTAGAACCAAGGACAGAGCCAGATGAAAACACGTTCGATGTCACCGCCATTTATATGCTCAATGCCTTCTGTTTGGTGAAGAATAATCAATTAATAATAAAGACAAGATTACTTATACATGGGCTGTTGGAGGTGAAAGTAAAATGTTTGGCAACCAGACAAATAACTACCGGTACTTAAAGAGCATCACTGCATTTCACCCGCAGGCAAAGGGGGGAAAAAAAAAAAAAAAAAACGAGGAATGCATTAGATTAGCAAAATTATACCCTTTAGCCTTTCTATCGCTCCAAGTAAATTTTTAAGAATGCTTTTTTTCATTGCTTTATTTCTGTACCTCCCTCGAGTTGTTTTTTTTTTTTAACACGTGATTTTCTCTTTGTCTAAATTTGTCAGTTTGGTGATGAATGCAGCTTTCTTTTTATTGTAACACCATAACTTTTTGGGGGCGGGGCGGGGGGGGGGGGGTGAAGGGGATACAAAAGCAATTCAAGTTGGAAAAACTTTAAAATGTAAATGGCTGAGATTTAAGACAACGGTGTTACTTAGCACAGCAAATCAAAGAAGTTGTTTGATCCAAAACAATTTGCTGTGTGTTTTTGACTTATCTTTAAGTTGGGGGTGATGGGGCAATACAATAGACACTTAGTTCTGTAAACTCTTAATACTTTGTTGAAGATGCGGAAAGCCAATTTTCACATTAGCCAAACTTGAAATAATTTGTTTAATTGCCCAATGAAACATTTTATTGAAGTTTGTCATCTTGAAGTTGTGTTCACTGAACTTTATGATTAAATTTTTTTTTTTTTTTTTACAGTTTCCAACTGCCAGCCGATATTTGTCACACCAGTGACCAAACCGACCAAGAGTATAACATTCAAATACGATTCAATAGCAAAAAGTGAAGTCTTCATTGGTACAGTTGTTGCGACTGGTTGTTCCTTGATGTATCAGTTGCTATACAGTTGCGGTGCGGTTGCTGCGGTCCTTTTAAGCCTTGGTCCTTGATTATGTCACTTTCATTTTGTCGTATAGGCCTGATATTTTACAGTACTGTATATAAGGTCAGGTTATTCAGTGACATGTGGTTACTGGTCAGTACGTCAAGCTTTCAAGCAGCCCTGCTCTCTGTACTTACTTTGTATTGTCGTACATCAAGACTTTTGTTTTTCAACCTCCGTGTCATGTCTGCTTCTGGGTCCAATATCTGCCACCCACATGATAACAGCACTGCTTTAAATGTGTTCCTTAATGATTGCTATTAACCTGTCCATTAACATCAGAAAGTGCACCTCCTCCTGAATGGCCAATTATTTTTGAGTTTGAGTTAGTGCTGTTTGGACTGCCCTTTTCGTGATGACTAGCCGGGGTTTTGTACTACGTATGAGGGTCCTCTGTGCTGCAGAGGATCAGCATGACACATCAGGTACATGCAACTGCTAAAAGCTGCCCCCACTGACCCTTAGCTCTGGGTAACCAATAAATACACAGCTTTAATCACAAAGGACAATAAAGTGGGGGTATGTACTCATGCGACATTATAACAACCATGCTGCGAGACTTTGAAAGTTGAACTAACACGATTTTATTAGGGCACACCGGGACACAGGCACAATAAGGTAGGTCAGGAGAATCACGGTACACACATTATCATCGGTTCAGATTGTTGCCATTCGTCTGTGAAATTCCATTACGCCATTCTCGACCAATTATCATTATGAAATTAATTCACAAGCAAACATAATCAAAACCAGGCAGGTATTTGATGCTGTTTCCATTTAGAGATTAAAGCTCAGGAGGCAGTCTTAACACAAGCAGCCCGACCTTTTGACCATAGCATCATGGCTTTAAAGTACGGTAATCTAAATAACAGATGTAGAGGGTGTCCTGGAATACAAATTGCACCAAACCTCTGTATTACAACATTGAGTAAAAACCGAGCTATGGTTTACTTCACACACTGTCGTATCATTCAGAGGTGAAGTAATTCATTTCCAACTATACAGCGGTGCCTTGGCAAACACGTTTGATTTGTTCCTCGACCACATTCATTCCTCAAAACGCTTGTATCCCAAATCATCTTTGCACATTGAAATGAATGGAAATGCCAGTAATCTGTTTAAATTATTTAGCTCAGGGGTCGGCAACCCAAAATGTTGAAAGAGCCATATTGGACCAAAAAAAAACAACAAACAAATGTTCTGGAGCCACAACAAATTAAAAGCCTCAGAAAGTTTCTTCTTACAACAGCCACCTGCCTGGCATCCCACCCTGTTAATAGAAACATGTCTCGCAGACACAAATCTTCGTTGACAGAAATGTTGAAATGTAATATTTATTCGACATATTTTTACAGCATTGGAAAATGTTAATAATGTTTGTCCTCCTACAGAAACCATAATCAAACAAAAAATAAATTTTCACTCCCCCTTTTTCCATTTTCAAACATTTTAAAAAGCTCCAGGCAGCCACTAAGCAGCGCTAAAGAGCCGCATGCGGCTCCGGGGCCGCGTGTTGCCGACTCTCTATTTAGCTTGACAGATTCTTTATTCATCTGTGAAGGAAATTGTCACTTCGATTGTCACAGCAGCAATATTACAAATTGCACCAATCAAAGAGCAATTATCAAAAAGAAAAAGAATGAAAAAAGAAAAACAATAGTATGTAGTCTACATTTTTGGTGAAACTATTATACCATTTACCATTGTTTTAGCAGCAAGAAAGCACTGACGATGTCACTTGCTTTTGTGAGTTAAGACGCACAGCAGTAGCTATTGCACCAGGACCAAGTTAGCCGCCCAACGCATTTAGCCAATGCAGAGCATTGCTGCCTGGATTTGCTTATATCTCAGTTAAGATGCAACTCTAGCAGGGAATTTCTCAAACATTAAATCAGACCTGTAAACCGTTTTGTTGAGATCTTGAGGTTTGAATAAGATTACAGTTGAATTATTATGCACTGTTTTATTTTTCACGGCTCAGTCATTGACTCTGCATCATCTCTTCAGCTGCGAGTGAAATATTTATTTTAGCCTCTGTAGAAGGTCAGAAAAACAATTAACCCAGTTCTGTGTGACTCAACAGAAGAAGTGAGACAAACAGTCTTACTAAGACTGTCTTAGTATTTAGAGCACACAGGAATGCACGCTCACACGTGGACAGATGAAAGAATAAGATCACATTTGAATGGCTAAATTAATGAAACTGTTGTTTTACCACCAATTTCAATTGATGGACATAAAAATGGCATTAATTTGTTTACTATTGATATATCTTCACTCCATTTTTAAAAACAGTAAGATTAGAGGAGCTAGGACTTCCTTACCTATACACACGTTTTGTCTTTCCTTCTATTGCCTTTCATCCCATCAAGTTTTTCATGAAGCAGCTGTCGTTTCAGCTTTATGCTTGCCCGCCACCCATCTGCTCCACAGTGTCCGACCGTTTCAATTAAAGAGAAAGCCACCAAAGTGTTGAGAGGGCTTTAATTGCTTTGGTATTTCCAGTCCAAGTGGGAACCACCTGGAGACATTTTCGTAAGTGATTTCTTGCTGTGTTCTTTTGTCTTTCAACCAGATCAAATTTTTTTTCTCACAAAAACCTTGTTTCAACACATAATGGTAGCCTGGTCATACACCACACATCTTTCTTCGAACATCATGTTCACTTCATCAATTGTGCAGCACTTTTAACTTCAGTCTGTCGTTTTCATGCGTGTTTTAAGTGTTTGTGAGAGAGAGAGAGAGAGAGAGAGAGAGAGAGAGAGAGAGAGAGAGAGAGTGAGAGAGAGAAAGAGAGAGAGAGAGAGAGAGAGAGAGAGAGAGAGAGAGAGTGAGTGGTGGCGGCCCGGTGATCGAGTGGTTAGCGCGTCAACATCACAGTGCAGAGGTACCGGGTTCGATTCCAGCTTCGGCCTCCCTGGATGGAGTTTGCATGTTCTCCCCGTGCCTATGTGGGGTTTCTCCGGGTACTCCGGTTTCCTCCCACATTCCAAAAACATGCGTGGCAGGTTTATGGAACACTCAAAATTGTCCCGAGGTGTGAGTGTGAGTGAGAATGGTTGTTCGTCTCTGTGTGCCCTGCGATTGGCTGGCAACCGGTTACTGCCCGAAGACAGGTGGGAGAGGCTCCAGCACACCCTGCGACCCTTGTGAGGATAAAGCAGATCAGAAAAAAGATGTACATATAGTGGGCAGCCAAATAGTGAGACCTTAAAATGTCTCCATCTCTCTCTTTTAACTGCTCTCTTTGTGCATGCAGTTAAGGAGATTCATCATTCATTCATTATAACGCCTCCGTCACACTGCCATTATATGGTTTAGATCGCAGACGGTGGATATTCACTTTCATGAATCCTTTCACCAGAAGATGACAACTGCAGCCAGCTAGCTCAATTGCTACGAATCCAGCGCAAACTTGCTTGCCCAGCAAAATCTATGTGCATTGTTCCAAGTGAAACTTGTGATATATTCCAAATGACATTAGCAGTTGGAGAAGAGAAAATAAAACCTGCACTGGGCTACACATACAACTCTTATGGACAAACTACGACTTTCGTATTTCTTAGGTCCAGGCCCCTGTTGTAACATAATTAATTGGAACCTCAAAGTGCAAATGAACAGATTTCAAACAATTGGAGTGACGCACAAATTCTTCATAGAAAAATGACCTCTATTTCCATACTTTTTTTTGTTATACAAATTGATCAGCAAATAGATCTGGGGTTTTTTTTGGTTGTTTTTTTGTTTACTGCATAACCATCATTAGCTTCATACATAACGCATTGCTGTAAGCTGAAAACGACTTGCATCACTTTGCGGCGTAAGGCATAAAGCCATTGCACACGTAGGTAGATGTTCCACATTCTCAATCACAATTGATGGTCATTGACCTGGCAGCCCATACGAAATCCGAAAATCATTCTTTTCATCAGAAATTACGATGTACAGTATGGATGTTAATGAATAAGTGGCTCATTTGGAATTACTCAACAGATTGCAATTCAGAAACATCATAAAGAAGCGTTTGCGCTTCCACCTCTTTGGCGACACTTAGTTGTGGGCATGCACCCTGAAGATGAAAGCAAACGCCATCAAAGGTGACTGAACAGTGGCGCAAATACATCCCCAATCAAATTGTACAGTATCACTCTTGTGAGAAATCAATTCCCTTGGTACTTTCAAACACTGATTAGTTATTCGTCAAAAATACAAAAAATAACAAATGCAACAAAGACAAATATTTTTTGTAAAAAAAAAAAAAAATGGCAAATGCAAAGAGTTCTTAAACGCAGCAGCAAACGTTAAATCAACTTGTGGATCTCAATGATTTGAGCACATAATGTACAAATGAACATATGTATCTGATTGACAGCTGAAAATCGAGCGGGGTGTGCCTCAGTGCATTCATTAAGATTTCGGAGCCTCAGTTTATACACTTGGTGATTTATTTATTTGTTTTGGCTTGTCAATACCTTTCTCTGTGGTGTTTCAAATTTCTTAGTCATTTTATTGAAACCTGTTCATGATTCACAATGCTATTACTTCTGTCTATGGTTAACACAGAGCTTGCCCAATGCATCGACACCTTGAATGTGACAAAGCAATAATCAATTTCAAAGCGGCTGGAAGGTGTTACCAGACACAAGTAGATGAGCAAATTTGTTGCGTAACTTGTGCTAAGTGTTTATATAGCATGAAATATACAGCCACAACCTATGTGGCGTGTGATTTCTCCATATTCAAGCCTTGCTCAGTTTTACCTTGGTCTATCGCAGTATCCTTGACAGGATATGTGTGGAAGGGACTGCTGAGTCTACGAGGCTCAAAGGTGCATTTGTTTTCTCCTTGCCGGCCCGTCCCGTTCTTGAGAAGGTCCCTCAGGTTTGTCACATTCTGTCAAGGCTGGAACATGGACATCGAGCAGCTTTGGAGACGTTTGTGGGGAGCCATCCACAGTTGGCATCAGTGCCACGGGGGAGGCGTGAGAGTGTCGGGCACATCTTGCAACTCAATTACTGTTTACAATATTAGTTTTCTTTCAGCAAGTAATTACTAATACTAATATGAAAACATGCAAGAGAGGGCTTTATTCCCTGGTAGCCGTAATCTCCCCTCCACATAAAAGATGTGCAGTGGCGCACTTTCCTGACTGCCCAGATTCTCCCCTCCCATTATATGTCATTTACACGCCCCTGTGCCAATTGCACAATCCGGGTGGAGCAACCGGAAAATGTCAGCATTCCTTGTCACGTCTGGCCTTCTGGTTATTCTCCTGTCAATTTATAGTCTCTCTACACGGAAAAATAAATGTCTCCTAAATTTGACAGACAAAAATCAGACAGTATTTAAAATTAGACTTTAACGTGTGATAAATCAAGCCGGAGCGGCTCGGTGATCCAGTGGTTTGCGCGTCGACCTCACAGGGCAGAGGTAGTGGGTTCGATTCCATCTCCGGCCTCCCTGTATGGAGTTTGCATGTTCTCCCCGTGCCTGTGTGGGTTTTCTCCGGGTACTCCGGTTTCCTCCCACATTCCAAAAACTTGCATGGCAGGCTGGTTGAACACTCTAAATTGTCCCTAGGTGTAAGTGTGAGCGAGGATGGTTGTTCGTCTCTGTGTGCCCTGCGATAGGCTGGCAACCGGTTCAGGGTGTCCCCCGCCTACTGCCCGAAGACAGCGAGGATAGTCTCCAGCACCCTCCGCGACCCTTGTGAGGATAAAATGGATCGGAAAATGGATGGATGGATGAAAATCAAGCCTTTTTCTCTGCTTTCCCAATGTGTGGGCGTGTCCACTTAATGCACCACAGCCCACTAGGCTGTCAACTCTCAACCCCCCAAATGTTCTGTGACCTGTAAAAATGTATGCTACTTCGCCATGCATCTTATGTATGTGCCCGTAGCTTTATATGTTAAACAGGAAAACATAGAAAAGTAATTCACTTCAAGCCTTTGTTGGCTGGACTATAATCCATTCGCGTGTTGCAGCAACGGCATACTCTAAAGCGACCACACCATCCTGTACACAGGCTGGCTGACACTGCTTACTTCTTCCCCTCACTCTTCCGCCTCCCATGGCTGACAATGAGGCACTTTAAAGCAGCCACGCCAGCAAACTATCCAAAGGGAAGATGCATTTTCATGATGCTGGTATCATTAGCTAGCTAAATGCCTGTTGCAATTGCACCGGATAAACGCTGAAGCGAACAAAGGCGTACAAATCCCTATATAGCAGGTGACTCATGTAGATGTGAGTAAGTGGAATAATCTGTCCATATGCATTATCATGTGTGCAAGTTAATGCACGTTTCGGTGGATTTGCTTTAAACTCATCCGACCTGTAATTTGCAGGTCTCGGCACAATTACAACAATAACCTTTTATAAAAGTGGGAATGAACACTGCACACATTAAACAACTTATTTTTTTGCTCAGTGGTGCAGCTATTTATTTGAACCCCCCACTTCCGATTTACGCATTCGATTCTTTCATGGAGAAGTGAGTCTCAGTAGAAAGCCATGACCAAGAAGCACATGCTGCCTGCAGGGGCAACATCTCTGTTATTATTTCTCAAACACGTTAAACACCACAGGGGAAATGTATTTTTTCTTTTCTTCACAAGTATCATAGTCACCAAATACAGGCCACACATAGTGAATGATAAGAAGTGAAGATAATATGGTGCAGGATGTGCCATGTTAGATTAAAACCAGCTATTCAGTTCACTTCAAAGCTTTGACGGTTACTGATCTGGAATTCCAATCACCCACCACAACTTCACACCAATTACAAATTGATTTATTTTAACATTTGTGTATGAACGTCTGTGTATAGAATAGCAGCAACAACAACTTTACCTAAATACAAATAAATATGCAAAATGTACATGAAATTCGCATTTGAAACTGCAGAGGTGGTTTTAGTATTTTTCCCCAGTGCATTCACCATGAAATGTTTTAATTATAATTATTACTATTTATTTATTTATTTTTTAGATTTAGCCTGCTTCAGGTAAAGACAAATGCCATTTACAATTTCTCTCCGACTTTCTCTCTCTTACTCATCAGGACAAAAACGGCCACATCTCGTCAACAGGCAACAGGCAACAGGCATAGGACATGCTAACCGACTTCCATGCTGTGATTGTTTCATTTCTTCATATTTTTCTTCTTATTTCTTAACAGGCTCGATATAGCTGTTAACCTGTTCCCTCGGCCTCATCCCACACTGATGAAAACAAAAATGGAGCGATTTCCACTGATATTTTTACACGACATGCATTCTAATTCATCTAGTGTTGCATACATGCAGACATATCTAGCCAAGGAGAAAAAGTTTGAAACATCTAGGAAAAAATTGTTCCTTCTGTCTTACACATTGAGTAAACACCTCATGTTTTACAGTGTGGATGGAGAGTGAATCTCGTGCCCACTGTGTTCAAATTCCACAGCAGTTGGAATTTAGAGGACTGTAATGCCAGAGTTATGTGCACCCAGCGCTTCCAAATTTTACAAAAGTACAACATACATGCAGAGAGATATTCTCTGTAATCCATCCATCCATCCCTTTTCTAATCTGCTTATCCTCACGAGGGTCGCTCGCGTGCTGGAGCCTATCCCAGCTGTCTTTGGGCAGGAGGCGGCGGACACCCTGAACATGGTTGCCAGGCAATCGCAGGGCTCACATAGACGAACAACCATTCACACTCATAAACATACCAAGGGGATAATTTAGAGTGTTCCATCAACGTTCATTACATATTTTTTGGAATGTAGAAGAAAACTCACGTAGGGATGGAAAGAATATACAAACTCCACCCAGGAAGGCCTGAGGCAGAATCGAACCCTGCACTTCTGCACTGTGACGCGGATGTGCTAACCAGTCGATCACCGTGATGCCGTTCTCTGTAATAATTATAATAATATTCAAGATTTGCCTGCCCCGCTGAGGTGGCAAGACGAGTTCATTAAAATTCACACCACAAAGAATAAATTCTAACATTCTTCTGTAAATTAAAAGCATCAGAAGTTGCAGCACAACATATGCTATGCGGGTTCAATCGCGGCCCACTGGAAACAGAGTCCTCTGTTTTATATTTTTGTCACTTTACGTGGTGAGAAAAGGGGGAGACATCGTCATTCATACCATCTGCACCCATGGGTGACAGTGTTGCAACTAATTGGATTGGATTGAATTGGATAAAACTCTATTGTCAAATGTACTGTATGTGTAACATGAATTACATTTTTGCTCCTGACGTATTCTCTAATCTGAAATAATGAAGTAGTGGCACTTTATAAACCGTTGCTGATGTACAACTGTTCCAGAAAATGTGCTTGAGCATTTCAGAGGAACTATAAATTATGGCCCATGCGGCCTGTGGAGAAGAGTGATGATCGAACTGGAAGAATGAATAGGAGAGCAGGAAGAGCATCTTACTTAATTGTGCCGTGGGCGGCGAGTTATTTCAATCAGGCTCTGTGCCTTCTCCCAGGGTCACGTAGGCATGCTAGATTAACTGAGCAGCGATGGGGGGAAGAGGCAAAAGAAATAATTAGCCCTGGCCAGTGGCATACCTTCTTCCTGTGAGAAGAGATGCAACTCTCATTCTGACCCTCTCGGCGGCTCAGCATGAAGAAACACAGCAGAGCTATGAGAGAGAGCCCTCCTCCCTCGTCCTCCACAGCTGGAGCCAGTAATCTGACAGCCGTGTCTGTTAATCACATCTCCAAGCCCATTCTTGATGCTGAAAGGAGAAGAACGCACCTCTCTCTGGCTGCTTTTTCCCTTTTCTTATCAAGTAAATTTCATCAGGTTGAAACAGGACAAAGTGCCTGGCAAACAGACATGAAGACACTATATTTAGTAGAGTAGCCTTAATGTGAACGGCTTTACTACGTAGATGCGAAATTGATGTAATCCTCTTATGGTTCTCATTGTGATTTGTGAAGGATTGATACGAATAGGAACATTTCTCAATCTAAATCCACGCGATGCAGGACGATGCAGAGATTGTGCGTTAAAATTAGCAGTTGGAGGTGAAATGGTTTGGAAGCTTGATTGTTGTTTTTCCAACCAGGTAATCATGATTGCCGTTGCTGACAAAATCAGCGTAAAATAGAATTGAAACAGAGAACAAGCTTGACTGCCTTCCACTGGAAATGGATCATGCCAGTTTTCAACCAAGGCTGGTGTGTGTTTTGTTAAAGAGGGACAAAATTAGCTTCAGAGAAAATAAGATCAATGAAGAAGTAGAAAGTCAAATGGAGGTCTAAATATGTACCTTTCAATGGATTACTGATTTTTGCTGGACAAAGCGATGTTTAGTCGTGGATCAAGCCAGTTCCACAGAATCGTTGGCACAGAAGAGTTGTACACAACAGTGATCATTTTACAGTTTGAGCACTGCGAGTTCCAGGGACTCGCTGATCAGAAAAGAATGAGTCCCATTATGTATTTAGAGAGTCCCAAATTTTGAATTCTGAAATGGTCTACTTATTCAATTGCATATGATAATAACACAAACAACAACAATATACATTGACAATAGGTTTATTTCTTATAAACAAATACTGCAAAAATTTAAATACTTCAGGCATACAAGATTTGCTGAGAAATAGGTTGCTATTTCATCCCATGGTTCAGTCTTTGAGTTCATATCTCCGCAATAAACTTTTGCAACACTTGTTTGCAACACTTGTTTTAATGTTCGACAACTTGGCAATCGTCTGCTTTCCACGAAGCGAAGGCCGATCTTGCCAATCTTGTCTTGCGAGAACGGAAATCTCGTCACGCGAGATTACTGAACGCGAGATCAAAACAACAACGGCGGTGATTCAAACTGCGTTCGTTGCTGGAAAAAAAGATTTACCGTAATTTTATTTTTGTTTTTTTACTAAGAGATTTTCCCTGCGTCCTAAAAACGCACAATATTTGGAACTGCGCGTCTGGCCGGAATATTATGCGTCTAGAACGCGGGACGTAGAGGTAACGAGATGGCTGCACAGTCACAACGACTGAGAAGGCAATACAAGAAACTTGTTAAATCATTTGAACAAGTTGAACCCGAGTGATGTCGTGGAAAGCATGGCAATGCTCACAACTTGCACGGCCTGCCTGTAAACCTTGGCAGACACCAGGAACCTAACTACTACACGACACAGTTGGTGGAGCCCTTTGATTCCCCGTGAAGGCATTTCCATGGATGTTTTGCTGGTGGAGAAGGGTGAGATTCAGGGTACAGCCTTGCTTGATCAGGTGTCAATCGCAGAACTGAAATATCCAGACAACCATTCACTCAGTTTCACATCTTTGGCTAAATTAGGAATCCTCAATGAACCTCACATACTGTGGAAGATATTTCAGGAAGGACACACAGAGTTAAAAAAATAAATAAGTATATTTAGATCGAGTGTGTGTGTGCGTGCGTGCGTGCGTGCGTGCGTGCGTGCGTGTGTGTGTGTGTGTGTGTGTGCGTGCATGTGATATATATCCTGTTGCACAATAATACGTTTCCTAGTTTTTTGGCACATGTACAAAAGGGGTCCATACAGTTCTGGTGTAGGTGAGCCAGTCGGACATCTGTCATAGCCTCAACAAATTATACATTTCACAAATGTCTTCCGAAAATGGAACAATCACAAGACACCACCTATTTAATTTGTGTGCCGCCTGTCAGTTTACTCTACCTGTCTTTCTGAATTTTCTGTGGTCATCTCCGTCACTTCCCAACTGCCTGTCTCCTCCTGTGAAAGCCACTTTTGATCAGCGTCACATTCATGACACAAGCTAGGCTGCTAACATGCTGAGTAATTGCCCTTTGCGAAATGGTTTGCGTTGTCGTGATTCACTCTTCACCAACTCTCCTTTTCACTCGCAGGTTACCAGCATTCAAGACTTTTGACTGAACCGGCCTTGGAAGTGATGATGGGAGCCATTTTGAACCTTATGAAAAGCTTGAAACATGATTAACCCCGAAATGAGAGGTGTTTACACTTTGGGCTGATTGCCAGGCAATCAGAACAGCAACACATATAGAGAAATGACCCGTCACACTCACAGTCATACCTGTGGGCAATTTAATGAAGACTTCAGTGGAGTTGAAAACATGATTTCGGACTGTGGGATGAACCCAGACATGAGGAGTAAACCCACACAAACAGGGAAAATCTGCAAATGAAACCAATAATCCGATAATAACAAACGTGATGGCTTGAGATGATTGCGGGCGCAGTGTTGTTGCTAACATCAGGAACATGACATGAACATCGTTATTGGCACGATACCTTGCTATCATTTGTGATCAGCATGAAGCACCTGAAGGCCACTTGCTTCATAGGATGCTGCAACATTTAAGCCTGCATTTTAACCTCTGATTATGAAATAGCTTTTCGCCACCTTATACAGATGATAGGAAAGTGATTCTGTGACATAAACACTTCATTATCGCTCAAGTGACAGCAATGTACACCTCCATTCCAGCCATTCAGAATTTTCTCCAAGTCTATATGGTTTGTCAATAAAAGTGTTACTTTTCGTCTTCTGCTAGTTTCATGAAGCTATGTGAGCTCTTTGTATGGCTCATACACTAATTAGAAAGGAGCAAGTTTACAAGCAAGCAGTTTTCTGAGTAAAAAAAAAAAGAACCTTGGTCATTAATGAATTGCGTGTTTCTCAGAAGCACAAACCATCACAGGCATCACTTAACGATAATTAAAACTGACATAATAAAAGAAGTTTGCTGATTGAAAGCATAACATGCACACAAAACTGAAAACCACTGATGTTATGGAACCATTTAAAAATATGTATTAAAGTGGTGTAACAAACCTTGTTGCTGATACTGTCGAAATGATGCAACGAGAACAGCCCACTCAATTCAGTCAGAATATGTAATGAATGTACACCACACCCAGCACAATTTGTCTCACGCCACCGCAAATATACACAAACATCAAAACAGTTTTTGAAAACGTAAAACTGAGACAGAAAGATCTGTTGATTTCAGCCTTGGAGAATTGTTCTTAACACATGTACAACATGTACTAAATTACAGATTTTCCTCTTTCGCTGGGCCAAAAACAACATATATGTGTGTATGTATATATTATATATATACAGTATATATATAAAAAAATTAAAAAAAATTCCTCGTCTCACCCCCCCTCGGGTGGTGTCCGTCCCTCGTTCAGCTCGGGTCCTCTACCAGAGGCCAGGAAGCTTGAGGGTTCTGCGCAGTATCCTTGCTGTTCCCAGCACTGCACATTTCTGGACTGAGATGTCCGATGTTGTTCCCGGGATCTGTTGCAACCACTCATCTAGTTTGGGGGTCACTGCCCCGAGTGCTCCGACCAGCACAGGCACGACTGTCACTTTTACCTTCCAGGCTCTCTCCAGCTCCTCTCTGAGCCCTTGGTATTTCTCGAGTTTCTCGTGTTCCTTCTTTCTGATGTTTCCATCACTTGGGACCGCCACTATATAAAAAATAAATTCCTCGTCTCACCCCCCCTCGGGTGGTGTCCGTCCCTCATTCAGCTCGGGTCCTCTACCAGAGGCAAGGAAGCTTGAGGGTTCTGCGCAGTATCCTTGCTGTTCCCAGCACTGCACATTTCTGGACTGAGATGTCCGATGTTGTTCCCGGGATCTGTTGCAACCACTCATCTAGTTTGGGGGTCACTGCCCCGAGTGCTCCGACTACCACAGGCACGACTGTCACCTTTACCTTCCAGGCTCTCTCCAGCTCCTCTCTCAGCCCTTGGTATTTCTCGAGTTTCTCGTGTTCCTTCTTTCTGACGTTTCCATCACTTGGGACCGCTACATCCACTACAACGGCTTTCCTCTGCTCTTTATCTATGATCACGATATCTGGTTGGTTCGCCATTACCATCTTGTCAGTCTGGATCTGGAAGTCCCACAGGATCTTCGCTCTGTCATTCTCCGCCACCTTCGGAGGTGTTTCCCATTTTGACCTTGGGGTTTCCAGTCCATACTCCGCACAGATGTTTCGGTAGACTATGCCAGCCACCTGGTTATGGCGTTCCATGTAGGCTTTCCCTGCCAGCATCTTACACCTTGCAGTTATGTGTTGGATCGTCTCAGGTGCCTCTTTGCACAACCTACACCTTGGGTCTTGTCTGGTGTGGTATATCTGGGCCTCAATGGCTCTGGTGCTCAGGGCCTGCCCCTGAGCACCCAGGATGAGTGCCTCTGTGCTGTCCTTCAGGCCAGCCCTCTCTAGCCACTGATAGGACTTCTTGAGATCGGCCACTTCAGTTATGGTCCGGTGGTACATCCCGTGTAGGGGCTTGTCCTCCCATGATGGTCCCTCTTCCAGCGCCTCATCTTCTGTTCCCCGTTGTCTGAGACATTCTCTGAGTACGTCATCCGTTGGAGCCTTCTCCTTGATGTATTCATGGAGCTTGGATGTTTCATCCTGGACAGTGGCTCTCACACTCACTAGTCCCCGGCCTTTCGGCTTGCGTACAGTCTCAGGGTGCTGGATTTGGGATGGAACCCTCCGTGCATGGTTAGGAGCTTTCGGGTCTTAACGTCCGTGGTCTGAATCTCTTCCTTTGGCCACCTTATTATTCCCGCAGGGAATCTGATCACTGGCAGGGCATAGCTGTTTATTGCCCGGGTCTTATTCTTGCCATTGAGCTGGCTTCTTAGGACTTGCCTCACTCGCTGGAGGTATTTGGCCGTAGCTGCTTTCCTTGTTGCCAGTTCGAGGTTGCCATTGGCTTGTGGTATACCGAGGTACTTGTAGCTGTCCTCAATGTCTGCTATTGTTCCTTCAGGGAGTGAGACCCCTTCAGTGCGGACTACCTTTCCTCTCTTAGTCACCATCCGACTACATTTCTCAAGCCCGAATGACATCCCGATGTCGCTGCTTTAGATCCTGGTTGTGTGGATCAGGGAGTCTATGTCCCTTTCGCTCTTAGCATGCAGCTTTATGTCATCCATGTAGAGGAGGTGACTGATTGTAGCTCCATTTCTGAGGCGGTATCCATAGCCTGTCTTGGTGATTACTTGGCTTAGGGGGTTCAGTCCTATGCAGAACAGCAGTGGGGAGAGTGCATCACCTTGGTATATGCCACATTTGATGGACACTTGGGTAAGTGGCTTGCCATTGGCTTCCAGTGTGGTTTTCCACATCCTCATCGAGTTCGCAACGAAGGCTCTTAGGGTCCTGTTCACCTTATACAACTCCAAGCATTCAGTGATCCATGTATGTGGCATCGAGTCATAGGCTTTCTTGTAATCAATCCAGGCTGTGCACAGGTTGGTACGTCGGGACCTGCAGTCTTGTGCGACTGTTCTGTCAACCAGGAGCTGATGTTTGGCTCTTCTGGTATCTCTACCAATGCCCTTCTGTGCTTTGCTCATGTATTGATCCATGTGTCCACTTATCTTAGCCGCAATGATGCCTGACATGAGCTTCCATGTTGTGGAGAGACAGGTTATTGGCCGATAGTTGGATGGGACTGCACCCTTTGAGGGATCCTTCATGATCAGGATCGTTCGCCCTTCGGTTAGCCATCCTGGGTGAGTCCCATCCCTCAGTAGCTGGTTCATTTGTGCTGCTAGGCGCTCATGGAGTGCTGTGAGTTTCTTTAGCCACTAGGTGTGGACCATGTCCGGGCCTGGTGCTGTCCAGTTCTTCATATCTGAGACTCTTTCCTGTATGTCTGCCACTGTTATGGTAACTGGGTTCTGTTCAGGGAGGTTGCTGTGCTCCTCTCTCAGGGTCACCAGCCATTGTGCACTGCTGTTATGTGCAACCTCCTTCTCCCATATGTCTTTCCAGTACCTTTCAGTTTCCAGTCTTGGTGGGCCAGATCTGTTGTTAGGACCCTGCCACTGAGCGTACACTTTCACAGGTTGTGTTGCGAACAGCCTGTTTATTCGTCTGGCCTCATTCTCTTTCGTGTACCGCTTTAGGCGGCTGGACAAGGCTTGGAGCCTTTGTTTGGCAGTTTCGAGTGCTTCAGGTATATATATATATATATATATATATATATATATATATATATATATATATATATCCATCCATCCATCCATCATCTACCGCTTATCCGGGGCCGGGTCGCGGGGGCAACAGCTTTAGCAGGGAAGCCCAGACTTCCCTCTCCCTAGCTACTTCTTCTAGCTCTCTCCGGGGGATCCCGAGACGTTCCCAGGCCAGCTGGGTGACATAGTCTCTCCAGCGTGTCCTGGGTCTTCCTCGGGGTCTCCTCCCGGTGGGACATGCCCGGAACACCTCACCAGGGAGGCGCTCAGGGGGCAACCGAATCAGATGCCCAAGCCACCTCATCTGGCTCCTCTCGATGTGGAGGAGAAGCGGCTCGACTCTGAGCCCCTCCCGGATGACCGAGCTTCTCACCTTATCTCTAAGGGAGAGCCCGGACACCCTGCGGAGAAAACTCATTTCGGCCGCTTGTAACCGGGATCTCGTTCTTTCGGTCACGACCCATAGCTCGTGACCATAGATGAGGGTTGGAACGTAGATCGGCCGGTAAATTGAGAGCTTCGCCCTTTGGCTCAGCTCCTTCTTCACCACGACAGACCGATACAACGTCCGCATCACAGCAGACGCTGCACCGATCCGCCTGTCGATCTCCCGCTCCCTCCTGCCCCCACTCGTGAACAAGACCCCAAGATACTTGAACTCCTCCACTTGGGGCAAGATCTCCTCCCCGACCCGGAGGGGACACTCCACCCTTTTCCGACTGAGGACCATGGTTTCAGATTTGGAGGTGCTAATCTTCATCCCAACCGCTTCACACTCGGCTGCGAAACGCTCCAGTGAGAGTTGGAGAGACCCGTTTGAAGGAGCCAACAGCACCACATCATCTGCAAAAAGCAGGGATACAATACTGAGGCCCCCAAAACGGATCCCCTCAACGCTTTGGCTGCGCCTAGAAATTCTGTCCATAAAGGTTATGAACAGAATCGGCGACAAAGGGCAGCCTTGGCGGAGTCCTACCCCCACTGGAAACGATTCCGACTTACTGCCGGCAATGCGAACCAAACTCTGACATCGGTGGTATAGTGACCGAACAGCCCGTATCAGGGGGTTCGGTACCCCATACCCACGAAGCACCCCCCACAGAACTCCCCGAGGGACACGGTCAAACGCCTTCTCCAAGTCCACAAAACACATGTAGACTGGTTGGGCGAATTCCCACATACCCTCGAGGACCCTGCTAAGGGTGTAGAGCTGGTCCACTGTTCCACGGCCGGGACGAAAACCACACTGCTCCTCCTCAATCTGAGGCTCGACTTCCTGACGGACCCTCCTCTCCAGCACCCCTGAATAGACCTTACCAGGGAGGCTGAGGAGTGTGATCCCTCTGTAGTTGGAACACACCCTCCGGTCCCCCTTTTTAAAAAGAGGGACTACCACCCCGGTCTGCCAATCCAGAGGCACTCTCCCTGTTGACCACGCGATGTTGCAGAGGCGTGTCAACCAGGACAGCCCCACAACATCCAGAGCCTTGAGGAACTCCGGGCGGATCTCATCCACCCCCGGGGCCTTGCCACCGAGGAGCTTTTTAACCACATCGGTGACTTCAACCACAGAGATAGGAGAGCCCACCTCAGAGTCCCCAGGCTCTGCTTCCTCCAAGGAAGGCGTGTTGGTGGAGTTGAGGAGGTCTTCGAAGTACTCTGCCCACCGATTCACAACGTCCCGAGTCGAAGTCAGCAGCGCCCCATCCCCACTGTACACAGTGTTAGTGGTGCACTGCTTCCCCCTCCTGAGACGTCGGATGGTGGACCAGAATTTCCTCGAAGCCGTCCGGAAGTCGGCGTCCATGGCCTCACCGAACTCTTCCCACGCTCGGGTTTTTGCCTCGGCGACCACCGAAGCTGCCTTCCGCTTGGCCAGTCGATACCCGTCAGCTGCCTCTGGGGTCCCACAGGCCATAAAGGCTCGATAGGACTCCTTCTTCAGCTTGACTTACTGCTGGTATCCACCAGCGAGTACGGGGGTTGCCGCCACGACAGGCACCAACCACCTTACGGCCACAACTCAGATTGGCCGCCTCAACAATAGAGGCACGGAACATGGTCCACTCGGGCTCAATGTCCCCCGCCTCCCCCGGAACATGGGAAAAGCTCTGTCGGAGGTGGGAGTTGAAACTCCTTCTGACAGGGGATTACGCCAGACGCTCCCAACAAACCCTCACAATACGTTTGGGTCTGCCAGGACGGACCGGCATCTTCCCCCACCATCGGAGCCTACTCACCACCAGGTGGTGATCAGTTGACAGCTCCGCCCCTCTCTTCACCCGAGTGTCCAGAACATGCGGCCGCAAATCCGATGATACAACTACAAAGTCGATCATCGAACTGCGGCCTAGGGTGTCCTGGTGCCAAGTGCACATATGGACACCCTTATGCTTGAACAAGGTGTTCGTTATGGACAATCCGTGGCGAGCACAGAAGTCCAATAACAAAACACCACTCGAGTTCTGATCGGGGGGGCCGTTCCTCCCAATCACGCCCCTCCAGGTCTCACTGTCATTGCCCACGTGAGCATTGAAGTCCCCCAGCAGAACAAGGGAGTCCCCAGCAGGAGTACTCTCCAGCACACCCTCCAAGGACTCCAAAAAGGGTGGGTATGCTGAGCTGCTGTTTGGTGCATATGCACAAACAACAGTCAGGACCCGTCCGCCCACCCGAAGGTGGAGGGAGGCAACCCTCTCGTCTACCGGTGTGAACCCCAATGTACAGGCACTGAGCCGGGGGGCAATGAGTATGCCCACACCTGCTCTGCGCCTCTCACCTTGAGCAACTCCAGAGTGGAAGAGAGTCCAACCCTTCTCGAGAGAACTGGTACCAGAACCCAGGCTGTGTGTGGAGGCAAGTCCGACTATATCCAGTCGGAAATTCTCTGCCTCACACACCAGCTCGGGCTCCTTCCCTGCCAGAGAGGTGACATTCCATGTCCCAAGAGCTAGCTTCTGCAGCCGAGGATCGGACCGCCAGGGTCCCCGCCTTTGGCTGCCGCCCAGCTCACATTGCACCCGACCCCTTTGGCCCCTCTCATGGGTGGTGAGCCCATGGGAAGGGGGACCCACGTTGCCTCTTCGGGCTGTGCCCGGCCGGGCCCCATGGGTGTAGGCCCGGCCACCAGGCGCTTGCCAACGAGCCCCACCTCCAGGCCTGGCTCCAGAGGGGGGCCCCGGTGACCCGCGTCCGGGCAAGGGAAACCTTGGTCCATATATTTTTGTCATCATAAGGGGTCTTTGAGCCGTGCTTTGTCTGGCCCCTCACCTAGAACCTGTTTGCCATGGGTGACCCTGCCAGGGGCATAAAGCCCCAGACAACTTAGCTCCTAGGATCATTGGGACACACAAACCCCTCCACCACGGTAAGGTGACGACTCACGGATATATATATATATATATATATTAGAACTGTCAGTTTAGCGCGTTTTTATTGGCATTAATTTAAATGAATTTTAACGGGATAAAATTTTTTCTCGCGAGATTAACGCGGCACACGTCACAAGCGGATGTTACGTTGCTGTATAAATACACCAGAAACAAAACAACAAGCGCGCTGCAGAAGTTCATGCCCATGTCTGTTTTGCCTGCCAAGGCAGCGCGAGACACCGAAAACGGATATTGAGTTTATGAATGGAAAGTTTACTTTTAAAAAGTTGCCAGATTGCTCCACTGACAAGACCAAAGTTATCTGTATCATACAGGTATACGATGTATGCCGATTGTTACTTGTTTGGAACTATTTTGTGTGGAAGGTTACAGTGCTCCGTGTCTATATAAATAGGGCGGGTGGAGCTTCTTTGTGTTCGTCTGACAGTGACGGTGCGCTGCAGTGGTAGCGACCGAGCGAAAATAAAACGTCTCCAGTGTTGTCATGAACCAAGTGTAGTCATCCGAAATGATGTCTACACAAAACCGTAGAGAGACTTCAAGAAGGACCAAGAGAATCAACATAGCCTGACTGCTGTGTTCAAAGCAAACTTGAGAAAAACGAAGTATGCAATCATGGCTTAAATCCACTATAGGCTGAGTTCTAGTTTACCTTAGATGGGCACTTTATAATGTTATATTGCTCTGTTTTGATTCCATAAAAGGAGCTGTTAAAGCAGCTGTTGTGTGACAAAATATTGTTTTCACTGTTGTGGATGGACAGTAAGTAATATTGTGTGAGAGATTATGTGTGAATAACTACTCCAAGTGAAAAATATTCATGTAAAATTGAAAATCGAAATTGTTATTTCAGTAAAAATTTGCATTTTGCACATAGAAAACGAATTCATGATTCCATGTTGAGGAGAGCATTTAAATGGGGAAAAATAGGACAAAAAAAATATAAAAGGAAATTCAGAAACGATAAAAAATGCGTGACTTATCACGATAAATTTTTTCATAAATTTGAGTTAATTATGACAGTTGCATTTTTAATTAGATTAAATATTTTAATCGTTCGACAGCTCTAATATACTGTATATATACTGTATATATATATACACACACACACACACACACACACACACACACACACACACACACACACACACACACACACACACCATACACATACATGTCCACCATCACTTATCATCGGGCCTGGTTTCCTGGTGGGTAATTAAAAAAAAAAAACCCTCACAGATGGGAGTCTTCATGCGAACACTTTGTTTGATTTGTGATAGAGAAAAAACTGAAAAAAGATAACCGGTTCTATCATTTTCCTCTAAAAACAAGCTGAATCCTCCGAGGGACCCTTATTCAACAGCTTCCATAATTAACACATAGATGGAGTCCGGAGAACAATTCAAAGTCACCATTTAAGGCAAATTTGAGCTGTGGGCTTCATTGGGAATCATTGTCGGTGAAAGTATAATGAATGTGACCAAGGAGCTTATATTGTGTGGATGACTTTTCCTTTGCAGAAAGACATTTCATTGAATCCTACCTTGAATTTCCAAGAGATGACACAGGAGTCTCGTTTAAACCTAAACTATATTTTATTCCACTAATGAGACTTTTCTCGTGTTTGCGTGCGTGTGTATCTGTCTTCTCATTTGCAGATGTTTGAGTGTGATTTGTGTATATTTGTGAATAAAGTGGAAGGAAGGGTTTCTCTTCACTGGCAAAGTGGACTGATTTTTTTGTAGTGTTGGTGTGACGGATTTGCATCTGATTGGCAGTTGAGAATACATCCAGACTTGTTTTTGTCTCTGTATTTATTGCAGAGACACCTGCAGCATATACTGCAGTTCTTCTTGAATTTCCACATGATGCCTCCTTCTCCAGAGAATTATAAAGAGGTCAGCAACAGAGGAGAAAAATAGCAATGCTTTGCTCTCAGTTTATAAAGATTTTTTTTTTTAATTCCCCTGACACCGTTGGATGGCCATATGATGATCTGACGATCGACGGGCCTCTGGACCATCCTGGATGTACAGTACTTTGTTCGTCCAAATCAGACCTCCTGTGAGTATAATTCTCTGCTGGGTCCTGATTCCCTACAGGAACCAGAGCAGATGGCTGACTGTTGACATGCAAGGAAGCTAGGTACGGTAATGTGGACCACTGTACTATATAGGAATGAAGTTTAAGGACTTTAAACTGGATTATCTTTTCATGAATGTTTTTTGCTTTTGGGTTAATCACCAAACAAGCAAAACAGAAAACAGGTCAATAGCATGCCATTTTTCATTTCCTTTGGAAATTGAAAGCTAAACATGATTTGATTAGCCTTAACCAGTAAATAACATTGGATACTCAAATTTGAATGCCGGCGAGCTAAAAAAAACAATATGTATTCATTAAATAAAACTTTCATGGCTTCAACATAAAATTTAATGGCTATCTTCACTCTCATTTTACATTGTAAGCGGAAACTGTGAATTTAGACCAGAGAAAAGTGTTTCAGAATAGTGAAAGAGAGAGAAAGGAATAAATAAATGCAAGAACAATCATCATCATCATCATCATCATCAGAATAGCAATATTAATAAGGAAGTGCAATTCAATCCACAGTAATTAGGGCCCTGGTAGTATGCTGGAGTCAAAATTATTTACAGTACCATGTGACAGTGATCATGAAACCATAGCACAGTGGTTGGAAAACTGGCAAACCCATAGTGTGATCAGTGACTTATTTGTAATGAAACTTTTGATCTGACTTACATTGATGTTGTTCTTGGTGTTGTCAATTTAGATCCAGTGTTTGAAACAGTGAGGGACACCAAAACATAGCTGGCTCAAATCTCTTTATTCTGGTTTGGGAGCATCACAGGAAAATCCAATAGATGTCTCTTGTTACCTTTCAGGTAGGTGTGCTTGATTATGGTGGCGAATAATATGTACAGCGCCACAGTTTGGAATAAAATCAGCCATTTTATTCACTGTTGAAAGACTTTCTGTCCATCTTCCCGCAGCAAGCCTTATCAGGTAATTAACGTCATGAATGGAAGTTTAATGACCCATGCATCAACTTCTTTTTTTTTTTTTTTTTTTTTAAAGGAAGTGGAATTAAAGATGTTATCTGTCCATGTAATAAAGCAGGGGGAGCCCGGGTAGGACGAACAGCAAGACTGAGCATCAATGTCATCTTTCTGCTGATCAGGCACTGAGACTCCTGCTCATGCATTATGAGAACCCCATGAGGTTAGCAAAGCTTCCAGACACCTACTGACTTGCAAAACTGTGCTGCAGCAGACAAAGATGAGCTCTCCATGAACCCTTTAATTGAGCTGCGGATTTCCATTTTACATTTTTAATGAGCCAATACACAACTTTGTAGATCTTGGTCATCAGTAGTATGCGTAGCTGGGGTAAATGTAAGCACACATCTGCAAATGAGTTGTACATTTGGAATGGCTACATCGATTTACAACTGTGTTTAAGAATTCATGCATAAAAAGTATCCACAAATGTATTCCAAGTTGTGGAAATGCACACATGTAGGTCTGCCAATGTAAATCTATTTGTAAATGCGCACACAGAAAAATGAAAAATTATCACTTCATAATGAAGTCATTTGTGGGAACTGTACACGAGGGCACGGTTAAAAGCAACACTTTGTTTTGTAATTTCCAAATACACGTTTGAGTCCAGAAACATGAAAAGCAGCCATCGTTGAAGTTGCCATCGAGGACAACCACTGCAATTACTTTAAAAGCTTGCTATTGCAGCAATTTCACGATAAGTTGGGTGGTCAGTGTCAGCTTGATGGGCTTCAACTCCCTGTGACCCTGCGCACTACAAATGAAGCAAAAAGTGACACATGCAAGGCCACACTGTGACAATGCTCAAAAGGAAATGAACTGAGGAGCACAGCGGCGTTCTGGTGCTGAAGTGGTGATACGTTGCAACGGGTGAGTGTAACACTCAGAAGGGAGGCATCTTGCTGGACTTCCCACGGAGAGCGTCTCTCCTACTATTGATCATTTAAGAAGAAACTTTTTTTTTTTGTGAAAGTCACACGAACAATTTTGCAAAAAAGGACTAGGATTCAATAAGAGGTACTAGTTTTGTTGGTGTTTTGTCAACTTACGCTTTCATTACTCATTTCGCAAAAATACTGTATATCATGAAGACTGGAGAACTTTTACATTAAGATTTCATTCATTAGCAATTGGCTTAATGGGCAAAGTCCGTTGACGATTAACCTTCTATCAAACGGGAACTAATCCCTAGATCTGACAAAGACCAAGTCAGAAGTCAATCCAATTAATGCATGGGTGGAAAATATCTAAATTAACATAAATATGGACCTGCTGTATGTTACAAGATCATGTCTTGAAATAAACATTGATCTTTTAATTGTGCAGAAAGGCTCGTGTCCATGAACAGAAGCAGCAGCACTGTTGAGATTGAAAGAGCTTGTGGCATTCTGGCACATTTTAATTGAAGAAATCCTCTTGATTTTGATCATTCAAGCCCAAATAGCTGTGACTAAAACACCTCGTGCGCAGATGGTGAGGTGTTGACAGCAGAATTTCTTTATCTGAATTTGAATCAGATAAATCATAATTTCATGTTGCACGTAACGGCAGTCACCGTGCCTCTTTTTCACACACCCCTCCCCCTTCACTACATGTATACAGAGTGTCTCAAATGATAGTGTTTATTTGGCAAAATTATGCCAAATACTGTGCTGTAAGAGAGTGGTACATGCTGTTCCCTTTCATGCAGGTGGCGTGGGTTCTATTCCCACTCAGTGCCTCAATAAGCAGCTGCTGCCCCTCCCAGGCCCTAATCTAAACTGGTTGGGCTGCATTTGTTGTAACAACGCATCTTGGCAATAAATCTCACACCCGTGGAAAGACTGCTTATTACCCTTTTAAGTGGTGCCACATTTGTAAGGAACGTGCGTTTGTGGGACGGGCAGCGGACCTGAGTATGATTGAAGTTTGAAGAAACGAGACATGTTGGCAATTTCAACTATTGATTCATTGAGAAATCCGGAGCCTGAGTCGCATGTGTCAGAATCATACGCAACCCCAACACTTCCTCCTCATGCTGGCCACACTGCCGTTGGATGGCATCCTATTCTTCAACCAGCATTTCTTGCAAATCAGCCAATGTGTTGGTTATTTTGGCACACCAGCCAATCCTATATTTGTTCAATGGGGTTGAAATCTGTCCATTGTAGCGTGCCGACTCCCAACTTCTGGAGTAGTTGCATATAAAAATTTAGCAGACACAACAACAGTACAGAACTTTTTTTTTTTGACTCGCTCTCTTTAAAAAAACAAAACAAAACAAAAAATGTGTTCTGAATAAATATACGGTTATTTAATATGTTCGGAAAGATTTTCCAATTACCCACATATCTGGTATCATAAACACCTGAGTGATGTTTCTAGAATGCCAAAGTGTCAAAATCGGTAAAGAATTCTGAGAAGAGTTTTGATGACTTTATTGGAGCTGAACTTGTGTAACCTCAATGCAAGTGTGTGGGAGCGATCGTTGGGTCGGTTCAAGATGGCTGCTATGTACACATGTACTCAACCAAACGAGGCTTCTGGTGGTTATGTATGTTGACGGGAAGAGCGCCACACCTGAGTATGTGCAGGGGTGCTTGTATCCACACCCCACTATCATCCAAGAGCCAATCTACACTAGAAACATACTGATTAAAGTGTGTGTGTGTGTGTGTGGGGGGGGGGGGGTCGGTGGGAGTACAAATAGCATTTTACAACCAGAAATTTAAAGACTAAGATACATATAGTAAACAGTGTGTAAACAGTTGGCTAGGTATATAAAATATCATATGCTACTTGCTGGTGTTTGGTGCAGAGCTTCTGTTAAGAGTGACAATGCAGATTATGAATGATTGAAAACAAAGACTTTAAAATCAGGCAATGGCATTGATGCGCAATGATGACACAACAAGAGTGGAGTCAGCTTTATCGGCTTTGTGTTTCTCCGAGGTCTTACACAACACCTCTGGCATTTTCTGACCATTTCGCCATCAAACAAGCCTGTGACCCTTGACTACTCACTAAAAAGCCTTCGAGCCTATCAGTCAGCTGGCACCAACTCAAATCAGTGAAAACATGTACACATGACGCGCTTCACTCGAGTGACGTTGCTACAGTGCGTGCATATTATGGAGCAGCAGTGAAGTTTCAGAGTAAAAGGAGGGATTTATTTGAGGGCCGGCGAGTAAACAAACAAGCTATGAAATTAATCTGTGAGACGCTATAAACTTCACCCCGCCCCAGCTTCACATAGCGGCTGAAAACTCAAAATAGGCAAGGCTGCGGAAACAAGGCAAGGGCTGGTCAAAGCTGGGGCTGGAGTGCACACACAAGAACGAAACACACTGGCAGAGGGCAAAGGGAGACGAGCAACATTTTAACACAAGATAAGGGGCAACAGGTGGGAACAATCAGGGCGGGGCTGACAATCAGACTGGAACAGGGGGGAGAGCAAGTGACCTGAAACGAGAGGAGAGTCAGTCTTTCAAAATAAAATAAAATAAAATAAAACAGGAAGTGACCAGACAAATACAAACAACATATTTGCAGCCCAACTTCCATGAGACGGGATATTCTCTTGGAGCACATGAATGCCTCTGGAGCAATCGTAACAATGTTGAGCAGAGGGCCCACTGATGCCATTTGATTGCTCTTCTCATTGATGCGGCAGGGATTCACACAAGCAAAAAAAAAAAAAAAAAAAAAAAAATCCTGCTTAATCTTAGATGGAGCGCTTTTTATTTATTTATATTTTTTTAACTACATCAACCGAGGTGCCAAGTGCCAGTTTCTGGAAGAAACCGAGTTTTGCAATCGATAAAGACTAATCCTTGCTCATGCTAAAAGACAGAATTATGGGGTTCCCAGTGTCTCTCCATTGTTGAGTCCAACCACTCCTCTGGCTCTTTCAGGGGTATATTTTCGTATGCGCATTTCATGCACAGTTTCAAGGTGCCGCGATTCTTCTGTCACGCCCACGATGGGTAACTTGCAAATATGTGCACAACCATACAATGAAAGAATGAAGAATATCATACAATGTCAAAATTCATCCTGTGGATCCATCTTGTGCGGGTGGGTGCAGCCCCATACCTGGTCCACCTCCTTGGTCGGATCTCATCATGATGGATGACTCTTCAAGGATGTGAGACAGCCCTGCTTCTACCTGTCCTCACTTTTTTCCCCACACATACATCAGCATATAGAAACAACCAAGGAAGAGCAAAGTCTCAACGGAGAGTTGGAATGTGACCTACACATTTATATGGTTTAACAAGCAATATCCCATAAGGGATGGATATTGGACAAAAAGCATAGATGTGATGATGAAATAGAGTGATCGTCACCTGATAGATTGGGGACAAGGCCCCCAATCGCTCTTGATGCTGTGACCTCCCAGCATATAGAACACTAATTCATCACCCACAGCATCCATTCACCATCAAATGATTTAGTGGTCAGGATACGATAAACCGGTGTGACAGAAACAGAATTTTTCACCCAATGAAACCTTCCCATCACCCACTATGCTTTGGCTCCTCGAAACTGCGCTTCACTCATGGAGTGAACCCATTATTAATATGGAAGTGTTTAGCTTCTATTTCCGGTGTTTGCTAATTAACAAAAAATAAATAAATTTCAAAATCACAGTATTACACCATGTTTTAAAGACACAGGTACACATTTTTGGGATTCACTCCCATCTGGATTATTACTGATCATAACACTAAAGAGCAAATGAAAAATGTCATTTGCAGTGATGTCACAGAGTATATGCACCCAGGAGACCGTTGTGATGGCTACTTGCAGCTCTAAACGGTCGATAGTGTCCACAAGTGCCCATTCTTTCTATTTGGACATTTTGGGGGGGATTTCAGGAGTGTTTCCCACATCATAAACATTTAATGAAATGATTCTTCAGTCTGGCAGAACCATAGTGCACAGGTTTGTACTCATTTATTATAAAAGTGAATGGCATGAATTTTGTTCTGCACATCCATTATTTATATCATAAACATTTACACAGCTTACACTGTTGTACCAAGTTTTTGTGATGTAAAAAAATTGATGCTGACAAAGAAAAAGAATTTCCAAACGTTTTACCAACAGTAATGTGACCTATAACCTGTACAACCCTTTTGAAAATAAAATGAAATCCTTCTGAACAAGGGTGAGGACAACTGGGGGTTGCACAAATATTCACATACACACACACTCCCATGCACTTACTGTTTAAGAATTAGCCATCGCATTCAAACTCGTGTTAAACGAGAGTCTCTGTGTGCCACTGATTGACCCCTGATAAGGTTCAGCTATTCTCGTCGGCTTTTTATGCTTTTTTTTTTTTTTTTGGTGCTAATATTGATTGCTGTTTGGAACTGTGCATTAATCCATCTATACCTTGTTTAATTAAGGCCACAGTTCCAGCCTGCTTGATCGGAAGTGTTTCTTTTGGTGATGAGCAGTTTGTGTTTGTGTTTGTGCCAAACGTACATACCAGAGAGTACACTGTGATATTTTGGCCAAAAGGTTCGACCTTGATTTGATGGGACCACGACTAATTTTCCCACACGTTTGGGAGATTTCAAGATGTGTTTTTGAAAATGCAGCCAAGCTTGGATGTTTGGGTGGAAAATAATGCTTCTGTCTTGCCACCCTCCCACATAGCCCCACATGAAAAAAGATTAGATTTTTGCACCAAAGAACTAAACGGGTAGTTCTTGGCAGAAATTCCTGCAAGTTGTTCAGTGTCAGCCTTTTGGCAGCCTTCCTGACCAGTTTTCTTCTTGTCTTTTTATTAGCTTTGGAGGAACATCCAGTTCTTGTAAACTGGATGGTTACTCAGTGACTGCGATGCCATATTTTCTCCACATGATGATGACTGTCTTCACTGTGTGCCGTCATTGAAAGCCTTGCAAATTTTTTTGACGCTTCTCCTGACTGATGCCATAAGGCAAAGGGAAACCTTGAATGTCATGGATGCTCCTCGCTAACAATGGCTTCAGTTCTAAAATGTGATTCCAAAAATGTCAAGAAAATTCTACTAGAAATGCTGAACATTGTCTGCGGCTGAGCAGAGGCACTTAAAATGGTGGCAGGTGTCACTGACTCTCATTTAGAATTCGTTTGAATATGATTAGTTAATTCTGAACAGACACACAACTTAGATAACCCGATGCTAAAACTTTTTACTGACACCCAGGATCCAAGATTCCACCTTTATGAGATGTACTTCTGTAGATGCAGAGGCTGCAAACCGTATAGTAAGTACGTTCGACTTCTGAACAGAGTTTCCTTTTATCGAGCTGGAATCTATTTTATAGCCATGAATAGGCCGCACTGTGATTTGACGATTCTCCCTCGTCATTCAGCAAGGAAAATACTGATAATGAATGTTTGAGAAGCATTGACAGGCTTTCCCTGTGCTTGCATGGGCTCACTCTGAGTACTGCTGCTTCTCCACAGTATGGAACATGGTATGGTAATTGAAATGTATTTGTCTATCTCGATCTGCAGCACATATCAGCCATGTGGTGTGTATGAGGGTGTATACCCAGTCGCTTACAGTTTTTGGAAAAAAAATTGCATCTTTGAATTTCCAAGTATTTCAATTGGTCTCAGCATCCCACAGCACCTCACATGCAGAAATATTCATTCATTCATTCATTCATCTTCCGAACCGCTTCATCCTCACCAGGGTTGCGGGGGGAGCTGGAGCCTATCCCAGCTGTCTTCGGGCAGTAAGCGGGGGACACCCCAAATTGGCTGCCAGCCAATCGCAGGGCACACAGAGACAAACAACCATGCACGCCCACACTCACACCTCGGGACAATTTAGAGCAGTCTTCCTCAACTGGCGGACCGCGATCCACGACCGGACCGCCAACCTCCTCTGTCCGGACCTCCTCTGTCCGGACCCTCGGCAAATTGTATAAAATAATCAATTATAAAGTGATTTTTACATTATACATTTTATATTTTTGGACTATAATCTGCGCATTACGCGATCGCTTGTTAAAATTATCCGTTGTATTCTTTGCGTGCACTAACAGATGTATTGCAGAGGACCGCAGCAGCGCGACTGTGTGTGTATAACGTTTGACTAACTGGAGACCCTGGCTGAGCAGGGCATGTCGGCGATAACGATGTGCTGATTGGCTCCTCTGAACTGAAGGTGTGCCCATTCATAAGCATCAGCACGCGTCTATCCCAATACACACGCATTCAAAATGGATGATTGTGTCAGGAAACAGACGCATGCGCGACGCCACAGTGTGCTCACAGCTTCAGCCCAGGAGAGCCGCACACAGACAATTAGACAAGACGAATCGCGGGAGGTTTCGATTGTGTGCAGTTTTGCTCCCGTCTACCGGGGGATCTTTGCAGCTGTTTAACAGCAGAACACCGCAACATGGTAAATGAACATCACAATGGCGTCCTCAAATAATATTTGCATGCCTCAGACATTGCATTCACCTTTAGTGGAAGAACAGCACTGCACATTCCTGTGCTCCCTTGTGTCAGTATTTAAAATGGTTCTTAACTCCTCTTCTGATATATTTTTCAGTGATTTCAGAGGGGATGTGAAAAGGGGAATTGTGTCATTGAAAATGACATTTTTGTTTTCATGTTTAGTATTTATTTTGGTAAAATGAGTATTTTGTTTTGCTTTTGTTAAATTAAGGGAAAAAAGACAACTACTGTTTAACAAAGTTAAAGTAAAAATGTCTTATTTCCCTAAAAGGGCTATTTCTATTATTAAGCAGGCACAACTTAACAAAATAAAAGAGTTCCTGTGCCTCAACACAATACCTCTCATTATTTGCTGTGTACTGGCAAAGTGAATAATTGTTATTTTCATGCACCCCATTATTGGTTGGTTGTGAGGAGTGTTGATTTGTATAAGCTTGGCTTAACCATACTAAATGGGCATATAGCCCTGCTCCCCATGACCGCCGTGCATGGGACCGGACCTTGGTCTTATTAAAAAAAAAAGTGGACCGACAGCATTTCTAGTTGAGGACCACTGATTTAGAGCGTTCAATCAGCCTGCCACGCATGTTGTTGGAATGTGGGAGGAAACCGGAGCACCCGGAGAAAACCCACGCAGGCCCGGGGAGAACATGCACTGTGAAGTCGACGTGCTAACCACTGGGCTACCGGGTCGCCCACATGCAGAAATAGTAATACTGTATGTCTATATATGTATGCAGTGGGTATTTTGAGTCCGAAAATATTTAATTAATCGCATTTTTGCACAAAAGCTCCCTGGGAGGTAAAGGAAATGACTTTACTGGTAAAATGCCCTTTTCCATCTTTTTCACCAGCCATTACCTGGAAGAATTGTATGGCTCTAAAAGTGAAATTCAATTGAGACCTCAACAGACAGAGATGTATGTCATGTTCTGTCAAACACAGATAACATCCATCCATCCATTTTCCGCTCCGCTTATCCTCACAAGGGTCGCGGGGGGTGCTGGAGCCTATCCCAGCTGTCTTCGGGCAGGAGGCGAGGGACACCCTGAACTGGTTGCCAGCCAATCGCAGGGCACACATCGACAAACAACCCTTTGCACTCACAATCACACCCAGGGTCAGTTTAAAACGTTCCATTAACATACCAAGCATGTTTTTGGAATGTGGGAGGTAACTGGAATATCTGGAGAAAACCTCTCTCTCTCTCTCTTTCTCTCTGTACAGTATATATCCATCCATCCATTTTCCGAACCGCTTGATCCTCACTAGGGTCGCGGGGGGTGCTGGAGCCTATCCCAGCCATCTTCGGGCAGTAGGCGGGGGACACCCTGAACCGGTTGCCAGCCAATCGCAGGGCACACAGAGACGAACAACCATGCGCGGTCACACTCACACCTGGGGACAATTTTTAGTGTGTTCAATCAGCCTGCCATGCATGTTTTTGGAATGTGGGAGGAAACCGGAGCACCCGGAGAAAACCCACGCAGGCCCGGGGAGAACATGCAAACTCCACACAGGGAGGCTGGAGCTGGAATTGAACCCGGTACCTCTGCACTGTGAAGTCGACGTGCTAACCACTGGACTACCGGGCCGCCCCTACAGTATATATATATATATATATATATATATATATATATGTATATATATATTCCCATCAGGGTGAATGGTAATATTCAGCTCAGTCCTTAGGCAAGACCCTTCATGCCTGTGTGTGTTTGTGTGTGTATGTGTGTGTGTGGTCTTGTTGTGTGTACTGTACGTCCATGTGATCCCATCGCTTCACATCTCATCTTTCTGCAGCCTGCTTGTGTCATGCAAGGCAGACTCTGCAGTCAGTTTATCTGTTGCAATACTGTGTTGTGCCATCTATCATAAGGTAGTACAACCTTGCTTTTAAATCGTATTCCAGTGAATCAGAATTCAATTCCAGATTCCTCCAAGAAAATATCATAACAATACATCTTGCCGAGATTCTACTCGGGCCACTGTCACTGAGCTTCCTGACTCATTGCCGCTACCGTAATTTCTCAATAGCATCTCCGGCAGACGTGATGAAACATTCACTGAATGAATTGAATTGCCTATGGGGAAACAAAGAAAAAAAATGCTTAGAGGATGTAATTTTAGATGCATGAAATCGAAAGGTGCTTACACGCATTGTTTGCATTGTTATGAATATGAAAACGCTTGTGTTTTGCTTTTTATTTAAATATTTATGCCGTCCTATTCATGCACCGCAGCTATTCCATTGTGTGACAGGGAAAAGCAAGCTCAGGAATGAAAGCAGTGTGCTGCTATTTTTTTTTCCCCTCTGATGTGTCGCGTTTTTGATTGCCTCCATCTCTGTTTTTGCAGTATTGAAATGTTGAATAGCAGTAATGAGATTGGAGCTGAATAACAACGATAGTATTCCGTAATGTATTACGGTGCGGTACACAATGCTGTGCTTTCACGCTTTGCTGTGATTAGAGTTACAAATTTAACACTTGTTAGGTGTAAACAGCACTGTGGGGGATTATTTGTCAGACACGTCGAATAATATTCAGATGTAAGCTTGAAAGATGTGTGCCACTTCCACAATGCTCTTCGTCGTCCCATCTGCTGTTTATCCCATGATTGTAATCTTTGTATGAAAGAAGCATATTCAATTATTCCACAAACACATTTCAAGGAGAAGGCAAACGTGTGATACTAGCATGAATATCTCGTTTAAAAGGGGAAAAGTATACAATCTTCACTGTGTAATACTGTCTTTACTGTGTCCTTACTGTGCAATACTGCTCGATGTGCAGTACTGTTTTGTTGCCGGAACCACAACCTCAAGACCTCAAGTGCTAAGCCTACAGCCCTACTCACATCCTATGTTTTTCCTTTGCTCTGACTGTCTCTATAATAAACCGCTCTTGCACAACTCTAATTGCCCCATGGGGATAAATAAAGTTTTCTGAATCTGAATCTGAATCTTGTTTCATGTTCCCTCTCCATTGCATATCTGTATAACTCGATATTTTTGAAATATTTTGAAATAACCAGTGTTGTTCAGACACCATTTTTATGGCTACCAGCCCCCGATACTGATTCCATTACCTGGCTGTGCAGCATTGGCCGATGGCAATACCTTACTGACATTACGCCATTTGAGAAAACGTAACTATAAGAGCATTTTTTTTCTTTGTAATTCAAAAGAACTGGATACCCGCCTATGTGAAAAATCATTCAGAGTTCATGGTCAAATCATCACTTGTGAAGTATCTGCACTACCATAGTAACCGTAATACATGTGTTGAATAAAGAGTCCATTGCCTGAGCTCTTCATGCTCGTGAGAGTGAGACGTTTGCCAGATATTCACAAGAATTGTATGTGTAAGAAATGTATTTGTAATAAAGCAAGGCGCGACATTTGGACGTCTAAATTATATTCTATGATTTTAATCTACCCCACCGTGTGACGTCACATTGGTATGCCAGGTGCAGCCTGAGGGCAGGCGGTCGAGTGAGTGAGATAACCATCACAACATACAAAGGAGCTGCTCTGATCACTTTATATATGCTATTGTTTACTTTTTCATCTGTCGTGGGTCTTAAGATTAACCTTTGATTGTGAATTTCAAGTAGACATGATGCTTACTCTAATTGCCCCACGGGGATAAATAAAGTTTTCTGAATCTGAATTACCTATTTGCATACCTGTTAAAGTTTTAGTTCGCTCTGAAGTTTGACAGGAATCTGTTAATTATTTGGGAATACAAATTTTATGCGTTGATGGATTATTATAGAACATGTTTTTGTCGGTCTTGCGTACATTTTGCAACAATCACAACACTTTATATTCAGCAAGGCGATGTGTTGCAAACAAGCATGTCTCTTTGTTAGCAGCTGGAAAAGCTAAGCACTAGACCTGTTGTAACTGTCATATGCTTGTGCAGGAGTTTTTTGCCTCACTCAAATTATCCTCAAATGAGGGTAGTTCGAGCGTGTTTTTTTTTTCTCCCTCTCTCCCTCCCTTGTTTCTTTCTGACTTTCGGGTTGAGTGAACGCTGGCGCGTTTTGGCTGCCGCTGCTCAACCCGTATTGTTTTGTGTTTTTTGTTATTGTAAAGTGTCCTTGGGTGTCTTGAAAGGCGCTTATAAATAAAATCTATTATTATTATTATTACTAGCTCGAAAGTCTTCGACGACATACAACAAGATGATTTCATTTTTCAAACATTAAAGTAGTAATCGACGTACTGTGTCAAACAAAAGCAACAGAGCTTTGCTGTCACGAGACAAAGATCCAGCCAGCATACTTCCCCCATCCGAACCTAAAGTAAGTGAAGACTCCAGGTTCTTGAAAGCAAACGACCCCCCCCCCCCCCCAAGTGTAGACTCTTCTATACCATGTATTTCACAATGTTGTGATCTCTGACTTCGGGGGGCAAACTGACTCCATTTGTGCAATTTTGTACATTTATCTGAGGAGTGCGTATTCCCGTCATCTTCGGTTTTTCTACATATAGACTTCGAGTGACGATAAGGTGTCCTTATAGGGACCTTTTTCACCTAATTAGACATGGGTGACTGTAGATATGGCTTCTCTTTCTTAAACATTGTGTGTAAATTGATGACAGCTGAGGGTTGAAAGCACAGGTGTCAAACTCAAGGCCCGGGGCCAGATCTGGCCCGCCACATCATTTGATGTGGCCCTGTGAAAGCAAATCAAACATGATGCTTGCATAATTGGACACATATTGTAAGCATTTTCTTGTGACCAAACCCCTCATTACAGTAACTTAATCAATAGTTGAATAAACCGTTATTATTGACTTTTTTATATGCTGCCAGTCATAACGACCCTGCAAGGGAAACGCGAACTGAAATGTGGCCCACGACAAAAATGAGTTTGACACCCCTGGTCCATAGTGACGGCTTGGCTTGGCATGCACTGAACACGTGTGGTCACACATCAGTGAGTGTCATGCGAGAGCAAGACACCAGGCGCTGCGTTCAAAGTTCTATCCTAGTATCGGTAAATGGCATCGGCACGTTATTTGTTTGTACTTGCAGATGCCGATGACAGCATTTTTCATGCCATATCGGGGTCCTACTTTTGGTATCGGTGCAACACTAGAAATAAGTATTTCAATTCATCGGATGAGTCGTTTGTGAATTTGAATAGCAACTGATTTTTGTTTTGCACTTCATCAAAATGGCATGAAATCAGCCTACAAATTATGTTAAAAGAGAGGAATACAAACCCGTGGGGATGCAAGACAAACATACAGAGTGGGAGGTGAAAACAAGCCAAACAAACCAAATACAGGCACATACCGGCATCTCAGGAGGCAAGATATTTCAGCATGAAGATACGGACTTGCGTCTGTAGATAAAGGCTCAGAAACTGAGACAACACAAGACAGGTGAAACATGCAAAGAGATGAAATGGGAAACAAAAAACAAGGATAAAGTGCTTTGATATGGCAAATTGCCCTTTTGCCCCTGCCGTCTCCCTTCTTCTTTAAATTATGCTATTGTGGGAAATGAAGAAAAAATGTGTTAATTGTCTCCTCACATGAAAACATTGCACCATGGGAAAAAAAAGTTCACAGTGTAACGATAAAAATGTCATCAATGCAACACCTGCTTGTTCGGCACATCCTCAGAACATTACATGTAAACTGTTGCAAAAGACATTTAAGACTAATTTATTTATTTGCTTTTGAACAGGTTCATCAAATGAGGATTTGACATCTACTTTTATAAGTGTAATGCACTTGCATTCCCCTGGATGAAGTTAAAACCCCCCAAATGGAAACTTGCATGGCTGAGCAAAAGCAAACCACACCCACTTTCAACGTAAATGAGCACGTAATCAATCCACGGGACAGTCACAACTGCTTCCCATTGCCAAATAGCATGCAATCTCTCAGAGAAGTCTGCACAGTTTTATTATTTCTCAAACACACTTTAGTGTAGAGCAATGTATATTCATTTATTTCATGTACCTGTACTTCAATCAAAGTATGATATAATTTAATGAAGAAATCATCATTATGTAATTATAACCACTGCCCACCCCAAATTTAAACAAGTCTACTATCAGAGTATACATGAACATACTGTAAATTTCCCCAGTGTGGGACAAATAAAAGGATATCTTAAGTATGTCAGAGGCCCACCCTCAAGATACAGTATGTACGCTTTAAATTTAAAGTGAATTTAGCTCACAATCCGAATAAATATTCATGAGTTCATCCCCACCGTTGTAAGATACAGTAGTCTCATTGCTTCTTCACTCATACACTGCATGGATTTTTTTCAGGGTACTCCAGTTTCCTCCCACATTTTAAAAACATCATCTCTTTTTTCTTCTTGCCATCATTTTCGTTTTGGTTTGATTTGGATTTTTATTTCCACTTGTTTTGTGGTTTGTAATGTTTGCTCGCACTTTGTTGCTGTGATTGCAGCAATTCTTTTTTGCGTTTGTGTTTTTTTCCCCTGCATTTACCTGTTTGTTTGTTTGTTTGTTTGTTTTTGCATCATTCATGTGTTTGCAGCGTTTGGCCGTTTGCAGCAGTTCTTACTTGAAGTGTTTTTGTTTTGCAGTTGTTTTTGTGAGATTTTCAATTGACGTGTACATTTGTCTTTTTTTTGCATCCTTTTGTTTGATTGCAGCTTGTGTTTGTTGTTGTTGTTGTTGTTTTTTTTTGCAGCATTCCTATGTTTGCAGTGTTCGACCCTATGCAATGCTTTTGCCCCTGTACTTAAATACTGCAGGAGTGTTTCAGCATCAAGTTCCCTGTTTGGACAAGTGCAAATGGGCTATTTTTAGTTGTTTATTGGAGCCCATTACTGATCAGCCAAAGTTGCATGAAGCCCCTTGGAGCGCACAAGGGAGCTTCAGAAGACCTGCTTAAGATGACAAAATAAACGCTTTTTAAAGCACTCCACCGCTTCTTTGTCTGAGGCAAGATAGCCATCATTTCCCTGTCTATTCAAAGGGTTTCAAACGGTCAAAAGGAAGGGAATTGAATGTACCCTTTATATTTCTTAAGCTTATTCTCTCTCTTTTTTTGAGGGGGGTGGAGGGTGGGAACTTTAATTTTCTCCCTGTCCCTTCTGATTTGAAGAAGTTCCCTGAACTCAATGCCACCTTCAGATAACTGTCCTCCCAATAACACAACGTCGATTGCAAACAGGAGTGCACATTCTTATTGTATTAAAACAACATCAGTAATGATGCTGAACATTATGCAGCATGTTTAGGAATGAACGTGTACTTTCTTTGACACAAATTGGAAGGTGATTGGATAAGTGTTGTGTCTGTCACACATAGAGCTACTGTAATTTGTCAAGCTGTCGGTGGCTCTTCTTGAAGAGCAAAGTATTCGTTTCTGTCAAGAAACACCTTCACTGCTATTCTTTGCTATCATCTTTCTGAAACAATGTTTTCCCGTTCTGGTAAAACTGCTGCATTTGTAGGCCTCATGGTTTCAGTATCTTGAATCTGAGCAATAGGTGAGATTACATAATGGATGGAATCTTACCTTTGGTGATTTGTATATTGTAAAAAGGTACAATATTTCATAAAGTTTGTGTCTCCGGAGTTAGAACATATGTGCAAGTTAGTACTTGAGTCTCATCTTTTTTTTTTCAAACACCTGCTTTCCCAAGTGACCTGAAGCATATTAGAGGATGTTTGAAATGCTTGCAGCATCCTAACCGACGCTGGGTTTCATTACATGCTCATCATGGAAGCAAATGTGGATGAGGGTGAGTTTATGCATTCACTCGATGAAAATTGTAAATGTGTTCTGCATCATTGCCTCCAGATGCTCAAGAGCAAAACAAACATGTGGCGTGGCCGCCCACCCGCTTCCACCTCTGTGCTGTTTCCTGTTACACCGCACCACTATTGTGAGACAGGCACAATGGGTGCTTCTCTCTGGGCAGTAGACTCTGCTGTCATTCCTTCATCGAATGTCAAAGATGAGCAAAAGCACAATCTAAAGCGGATTTAAACAAAATATGGCCCGGGGACCATGCACTGTCTCTGACCATCCCTCGCAGTGACCACTAAGTAAAAATAAAACAAAATATGATGTGCATTTATTATAAAAGTTGCACTTTTATTTTATGCCCACAAATGTGGACGCTTGTGCCTAGCGAGGTAGCAAGCAAGCGCTTTACCTGTGAGCAAAGTTTTTGCTCTGTTTACAGACTTTCCTTATGTAGGTTAGCAAAACTGACAACTCTGGTCTTCATGCTAACAACATTCTTACAACTGAAACAGCTGGATGCAAATGTACAGTAACATATACTGTCCGTAGTGGTAAGTGTTGCGTCATGATACATCACTGTCAATAATATTATAATTTGCACTAAGCTATTTTCGAGTTGTGATGAGAAGATCGTCTGACCTAGAATTCGACTGAATGGCTGATATCAGTTGGCAGTTGATGCTAAATAAATAAATTGTGTTAAAATTTTTGTTAGTGTCAAGATGGGATTTTAATGACCGCTTTTAATTTTGTTTCATATTTGTCATGATTCGGTTTAGGGACCAACAGGTGGCACTGTAGGGCTCCCCCGGCAGCTGCACACCTGTTGGTCATAACTAATTAGGGCTTTAAAAGGACTCCCTAGCCCGAACACTCAGTGTTGGGTCATTGTTTGCTTCTTGCTACTGTCATGTGTGTTGCTGTTTGCTTGCAACTGTCATGTTTGTTTCTGTCATGGTTTTGTTTTGCTACTTTGGATTAGTTTTGCTTGTTAGCACTTTGTTTGTTTTGGATTCAGTTTTCTCTGTTTTATTAAATATAATTCGTCAAATACACCCTGCTCCTCCCTCCTGCCTGCTTTTTTGGGTCCACCACCACCTCGCTACGTGACGGAATGACCCGACCACCTGGACCCCGCAGGTACTAAGGACTGTTCCCTATTCCACCATGTGCCTGGCGGAGCGCGTCTGCGGCCGACACCCTTTCCCCTTTCAGGCAGCGCTGGGGATGCGGCTGTCCTGTTTTCGTCTCGTCAAGCCACGTCTACGGTGGGCCAAGCCCCGTCCGCGTCTACGTTGAGCCGAGGCTCATCACGTGTCTGTTGGAGCAGAGTCACATTCACGTCGACGACGAGCCGTGCCACGTCCACGCCCACGTCAGGCCGAGCCCCTGTTCACGTCCGGCTGTTCCATGTCCCCAGTTACGTCGAGCTCCGTCCACGTCAGGCCACGCCCAGCCAAAAGGATTGCCGTTGCTTTTGTTCCTGTTCCCTGGCGAGGTGAAGGTCACCGTCACTTATCGTTCATGTATTTCGGCGAGGCGAAGGTCGCCGTCGCGTGTGTTCTTGTTCTGCGGCGAGGCAAGGGTTGCCGTCGCTTTTAGTTCCTGTTCCCCGGCGAGGCAACCCCTTTTGGACAACTTTGGGACGTCTGGGATCCGTCCCTTGAGGGAGGGGTACTGTCATGATTCGGTTTAGGGACCAACAGGTGGCACTGTAGGGCTCCCCCGGCAGCTGCACACCTGTTGGTCATAACTAATTAGGGCTTTAAAAGGACTCCTAGCCCGAACACTCGGTGTCGGGTCATTGTTTGCTTGCAACTGTCATGTTTGTTTCTGTCATGGTTCTGTTTTGCTACTTTGGATTAGTTTTGGTTGTTAGCACTTTGTTTGTTTTGGATTCAGTTTTCTCTGTTTTATTAAATATAATTCGTCAAATACACCCTGCTCCTGCCTGCTTTTTGGGGTCCACCACCACCTCGCTACATGACAATATTTGGATGTCAGTATTATAACACAATATTTTCACACACATCAATTTAAATGAAACTTTTTCTAAATTCATAAAATGTTGAGTTAGGTGTATTGCCTCGGGCCTCGCCAAACATTCCAAACTCTCTTGTGGCTCCCTTGCAAAATTAATTGCCCACTCCTGATTTATAGGATACTGATTATAAAACCTACATCAAAGTGTTGATGACAAATAGTGTAATCTGTTTTCAATTTTTTTATTATTAATGGTGGTTTTGATGTGGTGAAGTAATGTAATTCATATTCAGAGCTGATGCATATATGTATCGAGGAATAATAATCACCGGAAAGCAAAATTATTCATTCTCAATATTTGTTCAACTAAACTCACTAGTTTTGTATGCCCTGACCTAAGTCATCCAATTATCCAAATTGGAGGAATAATTCACAGTCTGTCAAACACGGCACTTCTTCACCTGTGGGGGTCAAACCAATGTTAAAACCCTCCTGCTGGCATAATGACAAAAAAAGGTACCCGGCAGAATATGAATGCACTTCAAGTTTAATCCAGTGTATACTTGCCTGGTCAAATCTAATATCAAGTTTGTGGTCCTCCAGGAGTTGAGACATACCCTCTTTGCCTTCTCATGTGTTCAGACGACACTGCATTAAATTCTTTCCTGTGTTGCGTTTTCTCATAAATGGGGAGCCAATAACATGGATGTGCCTGGCGATGAATTATAGATCTGTTGCTGGCAGTGGGTGTGGATATGAAGTGTGCATGCAGGGGCCAGATAAGGCCAGATTTACACCTTTCGCTGCCAGGCATGGAAATTGAGTTTGGCGGAGCTAATAAAACAGCCTCTATTGCGAGACCAGCTCTGTTTTGCATACAATACATGTGTCATGGTGTGGTGCCTCTTGATCGGTGATGTGACTCCGCTGCACTTGGAGTCCTGTTTTCATCCAAGGGCTAGTACAGCATGGAATAGGGTAGCTAAACACAAAACTAGGACAAATATTCTCATCTACAAGTGACGTGATTGTGTCTAATACTCAGGGGGAGGCACATATTTTTGTTTTATGTTGACAGGGAAGAAATTTCATCTGTGCTGTATGTTACACATACAGTGCGTACCGCACATTTGACAAAGTTGTATTCAATTCAATTAGTCAGTTTTGTTCAAATTACGCACTAAGAAAACAGACACATTGCTTTCACTGTCTGTCGTAACAGAATGTGTCTGCACGAAAGGCCGCAAAGGCTTTTGATGGAAAATATGTACCGGTATTCACAGCGCGTGTCAAACCAGCAGGATAGTTCACCTGAAGGGCTCCGGCGGAGGCGATGAGACAAAACATTTAGCATCTCATTTTGCAGTTTTTTAAAAACATTTCTCTAGCAGTTTTTTTTCCTTGCTTCAATTAGTTACGGTGGGCCTTTTCGTCAGATGCATTTGTGAAAGACAAATCTTGTTGAGTTCAGGATGCACAATTAATAATTGTGAGCTTCTCACATGACGGTGGCCACATGAGCAGTGTTAGATCTACTTGAATTTCAAGTCTGTGCCGATTGCATTTATAATTATCTACACAGTAAGAAACATAACTTATATTTTGAGGGCCTAAAATTGAATTTTAAGTTGCAACAACTTTGAAATATAAGTTATGGATATTTATGGCAACAATGTTAATTAGCACAACAAAGCAAGCATTTTTATTTTTCAACCAAACAATTTGCTGAGGTACAATTAGTTCTGAAAATCTTTTTTCTTGCGGGAACGCCAATTTTCACATTTGTCAAACTTAAAGCTTAAAATAATGTCAGAGTTTGATGTCTTGAAATGTTGAGTTCCCCCAAATGATTGATTCATTCATTGGGAAAATTGCTATTTTGTGGCAACACATACTTTCTCCGAATGAACAGTAAGGTGAGCGAATTTTTGTCACATACTGTACCTCCAAACCACAATGCCATGTTAAATAAATAAGTTGCTTTTCCGCACCACCGGAGACAACAGATGTCTTTTGAGTCATCTATATTTCAAGATCGGTTTAATCAATGCAAAGCTTCTCCATTACGACACTGCAATAACGCCGTATAAATGAGTTACTCCTTGCATGCTAATGATGAAGTATCACTTCAGACCCAAATGATGCGTACAGTCATGCATTTACTAAAATGACGACATGTATTAATGTCTCCACTTCCCATTTGTGACAGACTGTGAAAAATGAAAACTCTCGCCCTGGGAACATTTTATGCGAAGGATGATTGCGTTCATGTCGGCGCTCAGAAACTGGATTTTGTGGTTTTGCCTGACAGATAGTACACTCTTATTTGCAAGCCTTGTTCTCTCCACTTAACATACATCAAGGCCAGTCATCCGTTTCCTGGACAGAGATGTGAGGCACCATAGGCGAGCCCTGGAAGTCTCAGCCCGGACATATTTGTTGTTGTTAATTAATTACCTCCCTGAAGTCTGAACAAGCGTCCCAGGCTGAAATAGTGCCGGATGCCGTGCTCTCATTTTGCGCTTCCCTCTGCTCTCTCTTTGCCCTCTTTTCCGCAAAAGAGGATCCAAGGAACATCTCTTGCCTGAAGATGAGCTGCAGGAGAGTGGCCAACACACACTTTGGAATGTCATGAATAATGCATGGTTGTATCCAATACAGTATATGTAGATAGACCAGCACCGGGGTGGAGAGAGTGTCAGGGCGAGATGGGAAGGTGGCAAATCTTTTAATAACGTAAAGGCCAAAATGTCGCACTGCTGGAAGAAAAATGTGAGAGTTGATAGCCGACTGTATCACATTGATGGATTTTATCATTTATCAAGCTTCGCCGGGCAGGACAATGCATCATAGTGCACAGTGGGCTGGTATTTACTTGGGGGGGATTTTGTTGATGACAGCAGCTCATTCCCCAGCATTAGGATGCTTGAATGCACTTTGGCCACATGGGCACCGGTGGGAAAAGTTTCAAATTGCAAAAACTCTATGGCCAATAATCCACAGTCCTTCAAGCCACAAATACTATTACGGCAAACATGACATGTTGCAAAACAGCCCGGGACTCACACAGCGTGAGACCAGACGAAGGCAGATGATTCGAGAAATTAACAACACGGTCAAAACAAATGCTCTTGTCATGCTAATGATATTGTTGATTCTAGGCTTACTCCACCATGCCGTCATGAATAAACTAGACTAAAATTTAATGTTTATTGGTGTGACCACTTATATTAGTCCAGCCTAAGTGCTGAGTTGAATGTTTTAAACCCCAATACCTAATATATATTGCAGAATAGCTTGTTCTCTATTTCAGACCAGCTGGGACATGTTGTGTTAACCATTTTTCTTTTTTCCCCCAAACTGTACCTCTATGTGCACGCTGGTGAAATAATATCTCTTGCATTCTTAAAATTGGCATAAATAAATAAATAAAATGCCCATGACTCAACTGTTCAACATAATTCTCATCCATAAACATTTGATTTGACTGCTTGGATGCTGCTGCTTAATAAAGCAAATAGAACTGAAGTCAGTGTCATCTTTATTCATGGGATTGACCACCAGTAAGGGCTGGTGTTGCTGTGACTTTTGAAAACAACTTTTTGTTTGTGTCTCGGATATGGGATGCTCTTACTCACGATCCAGTTCATTGGCGCTGTGCCCTCCCTGCTCCGCCCTGGCATACATTATCTGAGAAGTGAAGCATGTGCATTTTAGTTCCGAGTTAAACATTCATTTAAACCCAGCAACTCAAAGCTTGCAAATTTGATGCGGTAGCAGAGAAATAATTGCCTTTTTCAGTACCTATGTTTTGTTTGACGCCATGTCGAGGATGCAATAACATAGGCCAGCTTCTTGTCTTTGCGATTGGCAACATCAGTAAAACTTATTTTGGAAGTTAGTACACAAAAGACCTTTATGCAATGGTATGTAACAGTAAACCATATTCACCAAGTCATGGCATAGAGGTGCAGTTTATTACACTTCCAAAGACTTGTTGTAAATTTGGCCATTCAGCTCCTTTGTTAGAGAACTGCAAGTTGTTGCAAAATATACTGTAATGTTAAACATTTGGACATGCACATGTACAAGGTTAGAGAAACTCAAATTAGGATTACTTGTCAAGGTTATCGTGCATTTTTTATTGATCCTGACATTTCGCCCAAAAGCCCAAACCTTTTATGAGTGCATTCTCACCTTAAACTTAAAATTGTATTTTCCGTCCAAGCAGCATTTTAGTTCAGCAGGACACCTAGTTTGGGAATGAAAGATGCTGAGAGGAAAGTGATTTTCTGCAAGACCAGACAGAATTAGACTGGCGCGTATTTCTGAACTTCGTGTTCAGATTTTCTTAACTTCGTGTTCAGAATTTTCAATCGCTCAAAAACATGACCATTAGAGAGGTCATTTAAGGCTGTCTAACGGTTTTTATTCAGACTCAAAAGTTTAAGATTGTATGATGGTGATGGACAAAACACGGTGAATGAGAGCTTTCAAGCAGGTTTTCAGAAAAAAAAATTGCTTCCCAAAGGAATTCATCGAGCAGAAAGAGAGCTTGATGAGGTGGAAAACGTAAGCGAGAAAGCAATAAGTGGACGATGATTAGTTTGGTGCAGATCTTTGCAGTAACTTAAAAAAACGCCATGTAACTGCCACCTGCAGACCATGGAATGTTCGGAAATCGGAAAAGGAAGACAAACGTGATGGCAGCAGACCCATGAACGGCAGTGCCTGTGTTAATTTTTTTTTCCTTCCCAACATGGGTATTAGTGCAGAAGAGCTACCTGAAGCTGAGTATATGAGAGGCTGTCAGAGGAATCTATGAGCAAAATTGTATCATGTTTAAAGTTTCATTTAATCTGGGCACATCTAAACGTTTGGGTGCATATCCAGCACCCCCAAATTCCTGTGCACAAAGCCGGAGGGCTGTTGAAGTCCACAATTAGCACGTCAATACAGGTGGGCGATCACGGGGGAGAGGGCGAAACTCGGTCACAAAAGGGGAATGAATAATTCGGGAACAGCGGTTGAGCAACAAAAGACGAGTTGAGAACACCCGTCGCGCCCAGAGGACATTGACCATCCGCAAAGTCTACAACATGCTAATTCGATGTAGACCAACCAGAAAAGGCGCCAATGTACTGGTGGTTGAAGTTTGAAAAACAGGTAACCAATCACTACCGAGGAGCCGGACCGGGGGTGCGGCATGCAAATATCGGGGGCAGTGTTTTTCTTGTATTTTGCATATGTTACAATAAAATGTCGAACTCGCGGTGGCAGGACTTTGAGTGTGTATCATCGGAGCAACTAACCGTCGTTCGCTCTCAGAGATCCGCTTCCGCCGATATTGAAGACAATTTACCTGTGTGCCGAGTCATTTCTTTAACTTTGTCCGAGAAAATCTCTGACAGAGGCATGAATATGAGAGGCATGAAAAGCTTCTTCATCATTTGACCAGATACTCAGGCCAAGCATCAGTAATGTACGGTGTGGTTCGTGACTGGTGGGGTTCAGCTATTACAATCTGTCCATCCATCCATCCATTTTCTGATCCGCTTTTCCTCACAAGGTTTGCGGGGCGTGCTGGAGGCGTCCCCGCTGTCTTCGGGCAGTAGGCAGGGGACACCCTGAACTGGTTTTCCTATCCCAGCATTAGGCTCCAGCACGCCCCGCAGACCCTGTGAGGATAAGCGGGTCTGAAAATGGATGGATGGATGGACATTTAAAAAAAAACGAAAAAAAAACCATATAAGCATTCTTTTCACACACAAGCTGGCATCTGTTGCCCTTGGTACAGATTTTATACATGCCACATACTGTACATATGTCATTACTTTTCTAAACACCAAGTCCCACCAAAAAAAGGAGATCATGGTAACACAGCGTATATATAGCTTACCTTGTCCACAAGCTATTTATTACTCATTTTTTTTCACTTTAAACATACTGACCACGTATTTTGGGGTGTTAGTTGTTTTGAACTTGTGTGTGCTTAATCACAAAAACATGATTTGACGGTGAGGATGATTTTCCTGTTGGAGTGAAGGTACGTTTGAATGGCCGATTGCCGACATGTGCCTTGTGATTGATTGGCAACCTGTCTCGGGTGTATGCAGCCTTTCTCAGCCAGGATAGGCTTCAGGTCACCCTAATGAGGACATGTAACAAAGAAAATACTGTAGATGGAAACATTTTGGTCTGTTTTATTTGCACTGTGAGGATTTTTGAAATGGTTCTGTCAATAAAGTCGTTATTAGTATAAACTGTATTGCAATTGACTACTGATGTAAGTATTTGAAGAGGTAGATACTAGCTGTCACTTGATTCTCAAGTCTCAGCTCAGTCAGGCTTCTATAATGACAGTGAGGGGTACTTTGACAAATATGGGCGTTCGGTTCCATTCATAATTCAGAAACATCAAATATTCTATGGCTTCATTGCTTGGGTCAAAGGTGGCGTAGTGTGAGCGTGATTTAGCTGCAAGATTGTGATTGGCTACAGGGGCTAATGATGCCGTTACTGACTTGAGGTCAACTTTTGCGACAAGGTGAGTAGGCGGGTCAGTGCGCTTACAAATGAACAGCGATTTGACCAGGAGGTGCAAATGCGCTCTGTTTCTCTGTCCACTGCCACAGCTTGGTTGAGTGACATGTCGCAGCACTAAGTGAAGGGCAAGGACGGCAAGTGTGGGTGGAAAACTGATGTGGGTTATTTCGGCGACAATGGGGGGAAAAAAAAGTTGTTTCTGACTGCTAAAGCCTACACAAGATTATTGCAGTCATTTGATAAATTTTATGAAAGGCTTTCAGTGGGAGAATGATAACGGCGCAACGGCAATTAATTTGACCCCAGCATTTAATTTTGCCTTTGCTCAAAGGGTATTTTGGTACTTTGAGTCATATCATTTCTTTGACAAAAAAAGAAACGTTTTTTTTTTTTTTTTTTACATTTCCGTCCTACTTTCTTAAATCTTACATAAGAGTTGACTGAAAGTTTCACTTTCTTTGCCCATAAATGCCTTTTTGCACAGGATCTGACAAAAAATGAATTACAGTAATTTACTGACAACAAAGCATTAAACTGATCCAAGCTGACTGGGCGATAGGCAGGGCATAACTTGCATGGGCTGCGTGCAGATCACCAACAAAAACAATGACTTCTTTTTGTTGTGCATCTGCAAGTGTAAAAGTCTGACGTGGTGCCCTATGTCTCAGAAATTGTCTTCTTTCAGAATCTGCAGTTTGTTCCTTTTTTTTCTTTTGACGACGCGGCTTGCGCCATCTCTCAATGGTTGGTAAAACCAAATTTATAACCCTGCTGTTGGCTGACATGACTGAAAGAAAAAGACTGCGTGCGTTGGCGTTCACGCTCAGGTAAACCAATCAGATGGCTATTTTGACAATCTGAAAAACTTTATTTCACGTTTATTTGATTCATTTTTTGGAAGAAAAACATAGTTGGACTCGGTTGAGCCGATAAAAGTATTTTGCCAGTACAATGGCGGAGTCTGAGACAAGTCAGAGTAAAATGCCAAGGAGTCGAGTCAGGGTCCGGACTAGAGTACAACAGGCCTGCCTGCTGAGAAAACCCAGGCAAGCATAGGGAGAATATGCAAATGCTACATATAGCCCAGAACCCAGCGTCGAACTCTGAACCTGAGGATCTGTGAGGCAGATGTGCTAACTTGGTACAGGGAAACTGCAGTCCTTGAGGGTCGGTATTCCTGGATGTCTTGAATTAGGTGTGTGAGCACGGAGACATCTAAATCATGCAGGATAGCGGCCCTCGGGGACCGCAATTACCTATCCCTCTGCTAACCACTATGCTTATCAATTACATTCTATTACTATCAAGCATTTGACGAAGATGTCACAGTCATATTGTCTTTGAATCTTAATAGGCAAAACACAAAGCAGAACAACTTTCGCCTTGCTTGGCACAGGATGCTTGCCTGTGTGGTGACCTTTCATGTGGCGTTCGCTAAAACCGAAGTGAAGTCTTAATCTGCCCCCCACTCCGATGAATGAAATGCTCTGCTGACAGCAGATTTTTGAGCGTTTTCTTTTCAATTACCAGCCTGAAACTAAAAGTGTTTCTAATGCATTCCGCTCTGTTTTTAACCACATTATGTAACACATCTTAACATCGGAGGCTTTCTGGTTGTATTTGATGAAATTTTGCGTGGGAAGTAAAGCAAATGTGATCGACTAAAAGGATTAGAATTCCAAACTGAAACTCTGGCAGCCCACAAGCTGATGAGTCAGCCTATGTGGGAAGAACCGGCATCCACTAGTGGGCAAAACTGTGAAATAAGTGTGCACTATTTTGAACAATTTAACCTTTAGTGATGATATGTAATAAATGCCCGATATGATAAAACGGTTTCAAACCAAAGCTAGGGGAACCCTTGTACATTTTGTAACATAGCAACAGACAGTGAGAGGCCTACATCCCAGCAGCAGATGTCACATCGCTCTTCATGATGAAAACAAATACTTAGCCCAGCATTTAGATGGTCAGCCTCATTAGTATAAAAGACTACAAAGAATGGCAGCAAAACAGCCCAAAACGTAACCCTCACAGCAGCAAAAAAAAAAAAAAAAAAACGTAACCCTCACAGCAGCAAAAAAAAAAAAAAGGAATAAAACTGACAGAAAAAAAGTAAAGTGTCTCAAGGCTCATCATCTCTTCTAGGTGAAGTGAAAGGACTGATGGTGAAGATTCATACCATCCAAATACGGTGTAGTGGTTCAAATTATCATGAAGCGCTTTATCTTTAAAGATGCCCTGCCGACCTGTTTTAACCTAGTTGTGAAGTGTTGGAGATTGTCTGTTGACAAATTGTCAATTATTATTTTAGAAGTGAGAATTATTTCAAAATGTGGAGCTAGCAAAATAGGATCAAGGTACCACGGGGATTCTTTTGTTTTGTTGTGATTTGGAACAAATCTTAATAAAACGGTGTGGTTTACATATGCAGAATTTATACAAGCATAGAAGCCGACATCTCCACCAAGAAATCTGATAACACAATTATTCCCCTGCACTTCGCGCCATCAACATGAAAATGATGTTTTAACATTTCCCTGTTCATGCAACAGTTAGTTCTGAGCAAGAAATTTCATTGGACACGAATCATTCCGTGGGTTGGGCAATGTAAATGATGGAGGGGGCCACAATTTTTCATCGCTACTATAAAGGAATTTGCACTTCCTGATACAGCCAGTTGACCCTTCCTGATGTAGAACGTAGCAACGCTGGGACTTTTAAACTGACCCAACAGACCAGTTCACAGGTGTTCTAAACTGTAAATTGGGCCAAACATTAACGGTCACTGGTTATCCAACCGCCCTGTGAATCGTTCAAAACTTACTTTCCAGAAGTAACATTTGATTTAAGGCATGATTGGTGAAATGGAAACAAATTCAACAAGAGAAAGCAGGAGATGTAATTGTTCAATTTTGGTTATGCTAAATAGGAGGACCAAAATATTCGGAGAGATATATGATGCAGTGCAATTGTAAAAAGATGTCAACTGCAACCACAAAAATAATGAACTCATGTAGTGATTCTTTGTAGAGGCTTAACTTTTGATGGAGGGCTTTCTTTGAATGGTGCACCAATAGTCATGGCTGGGGCGGGCATTCCTGCCGTTTTCCTTTGTTGACAATCTTTGTGTCCCGTCCTTTGTTGTTGAAATATAAACCATCAAGTGAATCACTGCCACAGCAGTTTTGTTTGAACCACAAACATGAGTTTGAAAAGCTTTGCAGCGCCGGATGTACACCCGTCGCTCACATCACCGACGTGCGACCTGTCGGAGGTTGAGAATTATGTTACAGCAAAGCTGGGAGGAGAGGCCGATGATAAGGGTCACAAAAAAGTCCTGAGTTTTGGTTTTGACTTTTGAAGTAACATTATGTTACGTTACAGTCGATATTATCTTTATTTCTACATACAGTATTTATTATTTTAAAATTTTTACCAATTGAGCTCTCCCGAAAGACCATACAATCTATTCAAACATAAAAAGTTTAAACTGAAATGTTTTTTTGTGCTTGAAATTGCCCGACTGAAAATGCTTGTGGACCAGAAAACGTTTTTCTGCTATACACAATGTGAAATAAAAACTGCTGTTAAAAGACAAAAGAGAACCAACTGTTCATTTGTTATGACTCTCACATTTTTATTGTTGAATAAAACCCTTGCTTCAAGGCTCTGGGATTAACCTGTTAAAAATAGCTTCTTATAATGAGAAAGTTGCTCCTCAAAGGAAGTCAATGATGAGCAAAACTCCTCGGCAAAGAAAAAGATTAGCTAGTGATACACAGCCGATCTGACAGCTGACCGTGCTGCATGCGTGTTGCCTCTGCGAAGGAACCAGCAAGGGAAGTTGGTCATGTAGGGCCATATCCTCGTATGACCGTCACAGATGTTTTCTTTCGATCACATGCTCTTCACAAAGGAGTGACTATAAGAGGAGAGAATACGATACCTAACAAATCAACCTTTGACATTCTGTGGCTACAGTGGGCCATCTTGTGTCAGATGGCTTTGAAAATTGATAGCTCATCGTCTGACGCCCAACAATAACCCCTGAAAGTTTGCTGAAAATTGGATGAAAATGTACTGTGCGGATTGCGGCGTATTGATTTTAGCATTGACCTTGGCTACCTTGGACATTTTGCGTCAGATTGCATGTCTTTCAGAATGTTTCAGAACAGAGTACAGTCCAGTAATCACTATATTGGATATGTCAGAAAAAGGTAGCTGGGTTGAGAATTATGACCTCGATCGATACGAGCTGATGTAATGCATCTTCACTTCAGAGATGCAGCCTGCGATACTTGTCACTCAGTTTGATTTTTTTTTTAAGTGTAAACATTGACTTCAGTTCACCACCGGCATCTCTGACTCAATGTGTTTTTTTCAAGATATTGTCGGCACGATCCTGCAAGCAGGAGGATGTGGATTATATGAATATGGCTTGCTGGATAAATATAGACATTTACATGCATACAACGTGTAAAAATGCATAAACACATATGTAAAAGTTGTCAAGTAGTTTTTTTTGTTTTTGTTTTTTGCGTGATAAACATTTGGCACATTCACGCCAGGCATGATTCTGTGATCAGAGGTTGGGGGATGCTGAGCTCCTGGCTAGGTGGGAAAAATGTCACGGTTTGATTACATTTTAATGCAATTTATGTGAAACAGAAGCAGTGCACATTTTGTGAAAGTTTGTGACTAAACCATCAACTCTTTTAAAGGTTATTTCATCAATGTTGTTGAGTCACGAGAAAGGAGGAGTGAACTGCATTTTTAAAACAGACATGTAGCTAACTTTCAGCGGTCGAAAAATCACTTTGACACAGCAGCGCCTCTATTTACTCCTTAACGGCATCCAATGCATTTTTTTTTCCTGGCATAGGGTACAAAGTAGGGTTAGGGGTCTAATTAAAAATATTTTCTTTCAAAACCAAGGATCATACGAGAAGTACTGCAGGTGTATGTCAAGTCTCACATGTAAATTCAAGGAAAAAAAATCTCATGCTTTCATATTTTGAAGTCAATTTTGTGCAGTGAAACAATGCTTGGAGTCGAATGCCTCTTAAGACTCATTCAACGCCACGGATGTTTTTTCCAGATTCCAGGCACTAAATCCCATGTATGTTTTTATGTATTTTTTTCACATGATAGGGTAAAAAAGGGTCTGAAAATGGCTGGCACTGAATGAATTAAAAAGGTGCTGAAGGCACCTCAATTGGCTTCTACCATACAACATGCACACATAGTTTGTAGACGTCAGAGGAAGTGTATGTCTTTTTCAAGGGACATGTCGAGGGACAGTCAGTACCATTTGAGCTATTAAAAAATATGTAGACGTGACAGGGTTCCTCCAGAGATGGCTGGTGTGAATTCTCTACTGAGCTACAGCAAATGAACAGATCAGTGAATGAGTGAAGAGACTATCAGAGGAGACACATTCAATGAGCTTGAGATGAAAAGCAACACTGAATGACATTTTTTTCTCTATGCATTTCTGCCAAAAGTTCTCCTCAGAATTCTTTTGAATCTGGCGTCCCACTCTGCCTGATGTCAACTTGGACAGAATCAACTTGGCAGCGGGCTTCTCTGCTGGAATGTCTTCATGTCATTGTGATAAGTAGCCAATTAGACAGCAAGTTAGTTCCTCCGTGAATGTGGAGCGTCCGGCTGCAGTCACTGAGGCTCCCGTAGACGACCGTCGGCAGCCCGGCAGCAGAGAACGGTAAGCATCCTGTTCACGGTCCTGCAGGCCGACGCATCCTTTCGGCGGGTGCTTTTTACTTTTTGTCAACACTTAAGGCGTCTTTGTGTGCCTTGAAAGGCAGTATATAATTAAAGCAGAGTCTGCTGCACAAGAGAGAAGGAAAGGTAACTGCTCATGTACACATTCTCTTATTGTGAGGCTGATTGCGAGGTTTATCGTTCCAAGGTTTTCAAAGGTTGAAGTGGGCATCAGAAATTAAAGCACATACATTTCGGTGACGATTGATTGTAGTTTTGCGACATTATAAGCGATGCACGTTAGGCGTCGACTCAACTAATCGTCGCTAGCTCTTTGTTTGACGTCACACCATATCGATTTTGGCGAATAAAATGGAGCCTTCCGGATCCAATGTATTATTTACATATTTTCCCTGAACGGAGTGATATCATTAAAAATGAAATCCCAGTTTAATTTTTCTGAGCAAAAAACCCCCATATATATATATATATATATATATATATATATATATATATATATATATATATATATATATATATATATATACAGTATATATATACTGTAGATAGATAGATAGATAGATAGATAGATAGATAGATAGATAGATAGAAAATTCCTCGTCTCACCCCCCCTCGGGTGGTGTCCGTCCCTCATTCAGCTCGGGTCCTCTACCAGAGGCCAGGAAGCTTGAGGGTTCTGCGCAGTATCCTTGCTGTTCCCAGCACTGCACATTTATGGACTGAGATGTCTGATGTTGTTCCCGGGATCTGTTGCAACCACTCATCTAGTTTGGGGGTCACTGCCCCGAGTGTTCCGACCACCACAGGCACGACTGTCACCTTTACCTTCCAGGCTCTCTCCAGCTCCTCTCTGAGCCCTTGGTATTTCTCGAGTTTCTCGTGTTCCTTCTTTCTGATGTTTCCATCACTTGGGACTGCTACATCCACTACAACGGCTTTCCTCTGCCCTTTATCTATGATCACGATATCTGGTTGGTTCGCCATTACCATCTTGTCAGTCTGGATCTGGAAGTCCCACAGGATCTTCGCTCTGTCATTCTCCACCACCTTCGGAGGCGTTTCCCATTTTGACCTTGGGGTTTCCAGTCCATACTCCGCACAGATGTTTCGGTAGACTATGCCAGCCACCTGGTTATGGCGTTCCATGTAGGCTTTCCATGCCAGCATCTTACACCCTGCAGTTATGTGTTGGATCGTCTCAGGTGCCTCTTTGCACAACCTACACCTTGGGTCTTGTCTGGTCTGGTATATCTGGGCCTCAATGGCTCTGGTGCTCAGGGCCTGCTCCTGAGCAGCCAGGATGAGTGCCTCTGTGCTGTCCTTCAGGCCAGCCCTCTCTAGCCACTGATAGGACTTCTTGAGATCGGCCACTTCAGTTATGGTCCGGTGGTACATCCCGTGTAGGGGCTTGTCCTCCCATGATGGTCCCTCTTCCAGCGCCTCATCTTCTGTTCCCCATTGTCTGAGGCATTCTCTGAGTACGTCATCCGTTGGAGCCTTCTCCTTGATGTATTCATGGAGCTTGGATGTTTCATCCTGGACAGTGGCTCTCACACTCACTAGTCCCCGGCCTCCTTCCTTTCGGCTTGCGTACAGTCTCAGGGTGCTGGATTTGGGATGGAACCCTCCGTGCATGGTTAGGAGATTTCGGGTCTTAACGTCCGTGGTCTGAATCTCTTCCTTTGGCCACCTTATTATTCCTGCAGGGTATCTGCTCACTGGCAGGGCATAGCTGTTTATTGCCCGGGTCTTATTCTTGCCATTGAGCTGGCTTCTTAGGACTTGCCTCACTCGCTGGAGGTATTTGGCCGTAGCCGCTTTCCTTGTTGCCAGTTCGGGGTTGCCATTGGCTTGTGGTATACCGAGGTACTTGTAGCTGTCCTCAATGTCTGCTATTGTTCCTTCAGGGAGTGAGACCCCTTCAGTGCGGACTACCTTTCCTCTCTTAGTCACCATCCGACTACATTTCTCAAGCCCGAATCACCAAGACAGGCTATGGATATATAGATATATATATCTATATAAAGTGAATTTGTTCGTGCAAAAATGGAGCATTTTGACCTATTTTTTGATCTTATATACCATGACAGTTTGTGACCCATCAGGCAAATGCCGGAAATGCGCCATTTTGCTGAATGAGAACCACTTTTTAAGTTAGTCTAGGCTGACTTCAATGAAAATGCTGAATGAGGCGTGGAGAGGCATGCCAGTGTATTTTGATGTACAGTGGGAAAAATGACCAAAACCTGGTGCGGGTGGGGGAATATTTCAGATGTTCTTCTTTTTTTCTTTTTCTTAAAAGCTTCAGCGCTGTCATTTGGAGGTCCTTTCCTTTTAACATCTGCGGTATTTTTCAACTGCTTGCAATGTAAGCACTCTCCTTTGAAGCAGGGATATTGATAAGCCTCTCAGTGTGCTATAATAAGGTCATCTCTTTACCCTTAATTAGAGTGATTGATTTTCATCATTAGAACAAATACATCGACATCACCCGTCCAAAAGGTTTAGGGTAAAGTATTTCCTTTCGATCCTCTCATAATTTAATGCACAGATAAATAATTCAGCATACATTTATGCAGCATGTGATGTTTTTGTGTACATTTGGACTTTCAAAGTCAGACGCGATACTGCGAAGGACGCTCGTCAACTTCAGATTTGCACTGATTTCAAAACAATTTAATGTAACCCAAACAATACATTACCAACATTTTAATTCATTCATAAAGCCTTTTACACTTTTCAAGCAATGTTTTCCAATTTTAACATCTCTTTCGATGTTTCTCCTGCTAAATCTGCCATGGAATCGTTTGTGTCGAGGGTGAGGCTGAATCCATCCTTCCATTTTTGAGATCTCTTATCCAATTCAACTGACTTTGGGTGAAAGGAGGACAACACCTGGGGCTGGTCAGCTGTCAAAAACTGGGAACTGATCCGATCGAAATGATGGGAGATCAGGGCTGATCACGTGATTTTCAGTTGATTGGCATCGGCTGAAAAAGAACAGTACTGCTTTCAAAGTTCTTGAAAAGTTCAACTTTCGCTTCTGTCGTTATCCTCAAACATTCACTTTTGCATGACTGATTCTCTTCTGTATCAGCATTACGTTAATAAAATAAAATAAAAATTACATGCTCATTTATTTTATTTTGTTTCTATTTATTTTAATGTCGAAAACAAAGTGACCATATATGCTTCCTTGCTTGTTCTATCTATCTATCTATCTAATTATCTATCTATCTATCGATTGAAATGAATATTTGAACTCAATGTATATGATTGACTTCATTTGTACAATTCCCCAGACAATTTGGGCCAAATAAATTGTACGAGCTTGTTTCGGCTCTAATGGTTCACTGTTTTTTGTTTTTGATGCAAGAAAATACGCCCACACCAATAGAATTTGAAGTCATCGTTTGCAGAAAACAACATTTCGCTATGTGATGTAACAACCCCTAAAACTGTCAGGTCATCTTAGCCATTCATAATAAGAAGAGTATACCAGAATAAAGGAAAATAAGTCACGTGAGGAAATCTGTAATCATCTTTGTGGGCATCTCGCATTTCGTCCTTTGGTTTGTTCGAGAGGTTGATGGGCGTACAATACGTGTGTATGAATTTTGTCTCATCTAACAGAACCACAGTGGTGACAGCAGCCTCCCTTTCTTCTGTGAAATTATTTTGACGCCCAGATCAGGACAAAACTGATATGAGGGGAATTTAGATGGAGGCATCATTACGGGATCCATCCTCTCACTCTCATCTCTTCCAAAATACTCTTCATCACTGTTATTCTAGATTGGAGGCTAATGATGCCTTTTCCATCTGCATGTTCGGATCAGAGATAAAACGTCATCACCACGTCTTCATCCGATACCAACATCAGAAGGTCTGATCCTAGCAATCCGAATGAAATAAAGAGCCCGAGTGCAATATTAATTTATTGCTTCTTTGGATTCACAATCAATGTTTACCACGGTGGGTACGATTGCAGCTGGAAGGAACGGAAAACGAAGAGAAGACAATTCAACTGTTGCGTTCATACCATTTTCAGAAAGGGAAAGGCATCATCTGTGAAAACGAGCAGTATGCACATTTGCAAAAGCACAGTTGTTGAGAAGGTTATCAACCTATGCCAATCAGTGCATGAAGAGATCTTTGGGAAAGTGTATGCGTCATATTTTTATGATCAAAAGTTTGTTGCAGAAGACATCCAAATCTACCCAAAAAATGGTTAAATAGTCCTCCAGGGATGCTATAAAAGCAACCTTGGCTTCCATAACAGCTCAGTGATGTCACAGGCTGATCGTCTCGATGCTATAACAATGCAGTGGTCTATGCAATCGACCCTTCAACCAATAATGGATTCCGTGTCACTGACCGTACTTTTCAAATGACCACCATATCTGTATTACTTTTTTTTTTTCACTAGTTGTAATATATATATATTTTGTCGATGGTGAATTTTTTTCTGTCAGCTGTAAGCTGTTTTAACCTCACTGTTGACAGCTCCACCCTGTCCCCCTGCTCTCACTGTCACAACCTTGGTGTCCTTTTTGAGAATGATGTCTCTTTCGACCAACACATCACCCAAATCACCAAAACTGCTTTCTTCCACCTTCCGAAAAATTTCTCGCCTCCACCACTCACTTTCTTTCAACACCGCTCAAACCTTCATCCACGCCTTCATCACCTTCCACCTCGACTACTGCAATAGCATTCTCTCTACGGTACAACCTCCAAACTCAATAAACTACAGTACATTCAGACCGCCGCTGCCCGCCTTGTCACCCACACCCGCTCCCGTGATCACATCACCCCCATCCTTAAAAAACTCCACTGGTTCCCCATTCCACAGCGTATGCAATTTTAACTCCTCCTACTCACCAACAAAGCCCTTCACAATTAGGCTCCCTCTTACCTCTCCGATCTTCTGCACCCATACACTCCTTCCCGCACCCTGCGCTCCTCAAATGCAAGCCTCCATGTCATCCTCGTGACCACGCACAAAAGCTGGGGGGGGGGGCTTCTCTGTCGCTGCCCCCACCCTTTGAAACCCTCTACCTCAACACACCCACACATGTATTGACGTCCCATCCTTCAAATTATTTCAAATCATTTTTAACATCTTTTTATTCTTTGCTACTCATTTCTTGCTTTGTTTTTCTTTTCTTGACATGTGCTTGTTTTAAAACTTGTATATATTTAGTTTTGAACTGTACATTTTTATCCCGTGTCTCTTAATTGTTGTTATAAAGTGTTTTTGAGTACGATGAAAACCGCTTTCAAATAAAAATGTCGTGTAATTATGTTAATCAAATCTGTCAGGTGTGAATTTTTAAAATATTTTGTTTGGTGTGTGGTTCAGTTTTTTTGACTTGAACTTCTTAAATAAATTGTATTCCAAGATATTCAAATTTGTTGAGAGGGTGGTGTGTTTGTGATTAATTTCTCAAATAGTACAACATCACATTTTTGTCCACACGCTAACTTGAACAGCGCCTCAGATCATGTTTACAAACTGCATATGACTTTATTTAAGATGCCCTGGATATTAAAGAAGATGGCAGGTTTCAATCGATGTAACTCTCACTTGTGAAAGGTGTCTGCAGAAATGTCTACAAATAATATCCAGAGCTGTCAATCAGGTACACACTAAAATTGGCTAAGATGTGTGTTGGTTTAATATCCAGCAATTTTCTGTCCACTATGTCAAGAGTTGCTGAATCTTGCATATCTGCTGAACCAGAGACGACCCAAATGTCTTGTTCCACCATTTGGGTCGGGCTCTGTTTTGGCTAATGGATAATGATACCCTTTCCCCTCTGAGCCAAACAACAACCCTCCAACATTTTCTTTCCAATTACGAACGAGTGATAAGGTAGAGGGAAAAAAAACAACAATGGAATGAGTTTGTGGAAAGGTGCGCCTCAGAGTGTAGAATTGCTGCGGGTTGTGGAGAAGGAGAAGGCTTTATTCCAGAGGGACCTGCGCTTCTTCGGTTACCCATTTCTACAAAAAGGACCAGTCTGAGGACAGAACGCTGTTATTACTTCAAATAAATCACGCACCATTCGCAAAATATCACCAAGAGCTCACCTGTGTTATTTTACCCTCTCCATTTTTTTCTTTTTAATTCATTCAATTTCCAAAGTAGAGTGCCTAGTACATGTTTAAGCCGCTTGGACACAGCAGGAAATCAACAGAGGAGAATTAGTGGGATACATTGTTTTATTTATTTATTTATTTATTTTTTGAATGGGAATGTTACCAATCTCTCCCGCGTGCCCCAACTTCTTTTTACAAATTAGTTCTCGGACAATACATATTCATTTAAAAAAATGCCATGACTGCACCTCACAGAAAGGCAATATACCGTCCCTTCTGATGAATGGAGAATACGGTATCTGTTGCGCTGCAGCAGACTTAACAGCAATGCTTGCTGTCATTTGCTGAACATTATGACTGTACTTAAGCAGACTCCCATCCCTAAATGAACCCAAAACTGCAGGGTTGTTTGGTTGTGCGCTAGCTTTCAACAGGCTGCTAGGTTGCCGTTATGCAGATGTGGTGTGCTTTATCATCAACAAGACATCTGCTGTAAGAAAGTCAGCTGCAGTTGCAGTAATCACTGAGCTTCCCCTCCACTTCTCTCTGGGAATCCTTGATAAGGAGAAGGGGGGGGCACAATTCCATATTTATTCATCAGCAACTTCTCAATTCAACCCTCCTCACATAGGCAATGTAGAGGACACTCCACAACCACCAAGAAAATCGGAATTAAAAAGAAAAATACCCAAGTGATGATTATTTTCGCTTTGGTCTGCGGGAGTCATGATGGTGAAACTTTTCCTTTTCCACGTGTGTAATAAAGCAGATGGGAAACCCCTCTGTGTTGAGGTACCGTAATCATTTTCTCATCATAGCAGGGGAACTGGAGAGGAGAAGAGAGAAATGGAAACTGGAGAGAATATGAACAGAATATGAACAACACAACCCTTGGAAGAATTCAATTTAAAAGATGAAAGTAACAAGTACGAGAAACGGAGAATACAGCAAATAAAAGACAAACGAGTACAACGAAGTGTTGAATTATTCAATGTTTTGGTATTCGGTTATTGGGCAATTCATACCAGAGAACAATACTTGATCATAAGCCCAAATATAGTTTGTGCTGCCTGAGTCAGAGCTAAAATGGCGGCTTGAAGTGAGTTGCCTCCCTTTTGCCTTTGTAATGTGCAGAAAACCTTTCACTTACCACAACTCTACTCTCAATGGTTTGAGTTTATTCCATTGATATCCCCAATGCTATTTTCATAACAGCCAATTATCAATAAATTCTCACAAGGGAGGACTTATGACAAACCTTTGTTCACGGTTCAGCAGTGCGAAACAAGTCAATGCGCTCAGCATTATCCAAGCTTTTTTGCTCAGTCTGTGCCTTTTACCGTGTTGGTCCCTCATTGGTACGCTGGAAAGATGAAGGGTTTTCAATTAGGGTTTCAAACTCGGGTTAGGATATCAAAGTAGGATTTCAAACTAGGGTTGGGGTTTCAAACTAGGGGTGGGGTTTCCAATTAGGGTTTCAAACTCGGGTCCGTGTTTCAAAGCAGAGTTTCTGTCAGGGTTTTTTTACCCGGACAAAGTTAAACAAATGACTCAACACACAGGGAATATTGTCTTTCTTTGGCGGAAGTGGATCTCTTTGAGCAAACAACGGGGAGTTGCTCTGTGATCACACTTAGAGTTCCTTTATTGTGTACATATGCAAAATACAAGAAAACATTGCCCCTGATATTTGCATACCATGCCCCTGGTCCGGCCCCTCGGTAGTGATCTGATTACCTTGGTTTAAGCTTTGAACCACAGATATGTTGATACTTTTCAGTCTGGTCTACAACGAATCAACAAGTTGTAGACTTTGCAGATGACAAATGTCCGCCTGGGCGCGACACCCGTTCCCAAACCATCTTTTGATGTTCTACAACACTTCGTTCCCAAATTGTTTATTCCCACTTTGTGACAGAAGGGGTGTTCACAACATTTGCTCCAGTGCTGCGCCAGTGCTACCCCAGTAGAGCGGTCACACGTGCAAAGTTATACCAGGGTAGCCCCTGAAAACAGCTTACTCCGGAGCAAATTTAACCCACCTCAGGGAGGTGGTTTAAAAATTTGCTCCGGAGCAAATGCTCGTTTGCGGGGCAGCACCGATGTAAAATGGTACGTGTGAATGCTACAATTTGCTCCAGAGCAAATGAGAAGAGAAGAGTTGATTACATACGGCGAGAATGCGTTGCTTTCATGCTCTGTTGTACTTCCGTCATGTGTTTGTTTCATAACGACACAAGACATGATGGCTGGCAATAACAGTAGCAAGCGGCACCTTGCCTCTTGGGTTATGCCATCTTTACTTGAACGGGGGGGCGGGGGGGGGATAGTCCCCAAACATCATCTTTCCTTTTGTAGGAGACTGGACTGTCTCGGAGTTGTTTGTGTAGTTTGTTCCTTTGTTGTGTGTTCACAACCCCCCATAGAATTTATTTTGTGATTTCCTCTCTTGATTTTCTGTTTGGCGAATGATATGTTTGCTTTTCTGAGTGTCATTGAAGTCATCGTTGATTTACGTTTTCGGGGGCGGTCATTGAATGCCTCTTGAGCAGAAGGCACGGAGACCGAGAAGGAGAAGGACATGCCTGTACAGTCGTTGCTTGAGTTGTGTATGTTTTAAAAAGAACCAACACGATAGCTCTTTGTTTTCTACCGTTTTGCTCCACTGCAGAAACTGCCGTGTGACCGCAAGTGGGGCTGCACCAGTGCTTCGCCAGAGTTAACACGCTCAGCGGCTTTGTACGTGTGACAGCTCCACAAAATTTGCTCCGGTGTAAAATATATCGCAACAAAATACATCGGTGCAGCACCGGAGCAAATGTGAGCCATGTGAACACCCCTCAAGTCTAGCCTTCTTCCATCTGTTCGCCCCCTTGCTTTGACGTGATAACTGTGGACTTCAAAAGCCCTCCGCCCAGACAGCCGACACCTTTGCACACAGGCATTTGGGGGTGCACTGAATACGCACCCAAACGTCTAGACATGCCCAAATTAAATGAAACTTGAAACATGATACCATTTTGCTCGTCGATTTCTCTATCAGTTTCAAATTAGGGTTAGGGTTTAAAAGTAGGGTTTCGAACTCGGGATATGGTTTCAAAATAGAGTTTCAAACTCGTGTTAATGTTTCAAAGTAGGGCTTCAAACTAGGGTTAGAATTTCCAATTTCGCACAAACACATGAGACAGGCAGGGCGTGTTTCTGCCGGTCGGGCAAACAGGGCAACCGTGAGTGACGGACTGAGAGTTGCAGTGAGTGACATTTACAATGATGGACGAAAACCCACCGCCATCAGTGCTTCGTCCATCATTTCTTAAAACGTTTCCTGTTATTCATCAAGCATCAGCCAATGAGCATACGTCAGTGACAGACTGACAGACCTTCTGTCGGTAATGACGGAACGCCCACCTTGTCTCAGTCATATGATGGTTCAAGGTTGAAAAACAAGAGAGGAGAAGCAAAGTGTGCTTTGTGCTGCGCTGAGACAGAAGCGGTGAATGCAACGACTTGGCTGTCGCCTGTTGGACACTGCTATTTGGATTGCTCCACCTACCACTAGCTGTTAGATGAGTACACACTTGAGACGTGGAGGCTTTTTGATCACGGCAAAGATTTAGAAAGCAGTGTTTGATATGAATGGGAGCGTTCCTGGAGACATCTTTGTGACCTCTGGAATTATTGAGTGACTTCACTGGTTCTTCTGAAGTCGCCTCCTTTCTTGCGGAGTTTAAATTGAATGTGCAGCCTTTCCTGGCTCACTGTTTAATTTCCTGTAAAGTAATAAACAGGCAATTTATTACAGCCGGCAGAGCAGAGCTTCCACAGAGTGCTGTTGCACTCTATTGTTTCTTTTTTCTAATTTCCCAACAGCCTAAACGTACTCAAAGGATTATTCTATAGTGTGTTGCATTCATTGAACAGCATATTTTATTGCTCATTGCAGAAAATCATACTTTCTTTTAAATTTTAAGAAGCGCAATCAGACAACATTGGCATTATGAGAGAGCAAGTAATTTCAGTTCGAGTGGTATGTATATAAATAAATAAATATATACATGTGTATATATAGAGATATATATTTTTTTCCGACCCACTTTATTCTCACAAGAGTCGCGGGGGGTGCTGGAGCGCCCATCCCAGCTGTTTTCGGGAAGTAGGTAGGGGACACCTTGAACCGGTTGCCAGCCAGGAGGGCACACAGAGACAAACGACCATTCGCGCCCACAGTCACACCTAGGGGCAATTTAGTGCATTCAATCAGTCTGTCATGCATGCTTTTGGAATGTGGGAGGAAACCGGAGTACCGGAGAAAACCCACGCAGGCACAGGGAGAACATGCAATTCCAACATTTATTTCATGATATTTGCAGCTACATCTGCTTTTGTTTGAAGCCATCCCCTTTTCAATTGAGCAACGTATTGGAATGGACATTAATAAATTGACTTTAAAGAGAATAACATTTCATAGTTGGTGGCATAAGCGTTACTTGCGACAACTGCATCAAGCCTGCGACCCGTTGACTTCACCAGGCTGTTGCCATTTTCAGATGAAGTGCTTTTCCAGGCCTTTACTGCATGCACTCACGTACACACGCCCGCACGCGCACAAACATATTTTTTTTGGACTTGTCGAAATACACGACAAACTGCATTTTTGCTGTAAGACGTGATTAATTTGTAATCTTTTAATCCATTAGCCGGTCTCATTTATTGATCTATATTTTCATTGATCATTTACCAGTGATTGATATTTAGCGAAGTAAAGATGGGCACCTATTGCTGCCTGCATTTCCATTTGCCCTAAGGCTTACACCATGTGATATATGACCTCCTTAATAAACACACATGCGCCATAAAGCTATGTCTATTGAACCAACCCATTTCTCATATTAAACGCACTCCCTCACAGTGCTTTGGAAGCAGTACTTAAGAAATTACCAGACTTAATCATGTAGAAGTGCTTTTTTCTTTGCATATTTTGGTGTGTGATTCACGAGGGCCGCCGTGTTGTTTGTGTGAGTTCACACCTTGCCACCTTTCTCTTTATTATCACAATAAGAGGAAATTAATAGTCATCAATATAATTTTCGCCGACAGGAGTTAAAGCAGCAAAAGCATAGCAAAGTTGTTTTTGTGTCAGATTACCAAACGATGTTTTGAAACTAACTCGTACGCTCAGTGTTCCGCATTCGAGGGAAAACTGTGTGTGTGGGTGCAGTGGCAGTGCTAGCATGAATGGCGCCGTGTTTGATGGTGATGCATGAACTTCGTAAAGTCCCACTTTGATGTGAAAAAGGGTTGCTGCGGTTGTTGTCCAAAAACCTTCATAACACCTTGAGGAAATGGCAAACCGCACTCTATTTGATTCACTTGCTTTTTTATGATAATGCAAGTCGACAACTCCATTTGCCAATGAAAGATCTGTGCAAAAAAACTCCAACGCTTCATGTAAAATTTAGCCTCTACCAAAAAAATTCAAGGAGGTATACGTCTGTTCCAAACATTAGTACAGGCCCAGTTTGAACAGACCAAACCAACAGCCGAATTGAGGTTGGTATAGACGAAAACATTCTATTAAAATCAAACCAAACAGAAACTGCTATTTTGTTTTTCTTCATCCACTTGTTTTTTTTCTTCTTTTTGCCTGATCTATAAGTTTGCTTCATGTTGTTGTGCTGTAGACGTAAATTTGTCACCATGCTAACACAACATTCTGAAAAAAAAAATTGGAAACGAGTGGGCTGACACGTATTTATCGATAACTTCACAAACAGTGGATGTTACCCTGAAGAAAACAGCTCCATTGATCTAATAATGAAAGTACCGCACAGCATAATTTGGCTGCTAAGGGAAACGGTATTATCATGATTACATAAATAATGACTGGAATTAGGCATAAAAAAACAAAAAAAAACAACAGACATCAGTGGTATTATTACTTACCACTTGTACTCCCATCACTGTGAATAAGCAAATGCACATTAGCAAGTGAAAGTTGTGTAAGACAGTTCAAGTGAGCAGTTTTGAATATCACAAGGTGGGAATATATAGCTAAAAGGCTGCATTAGCAATCAGAACGTGAATAGCGGTGCCACCCGAGGCGCGCGGCGGAATTGGCTCCCATATGAATATTTAATGATCCAAACCAAAATGCACTAATTACAAGAAGACAAACTGTCATACCGAGCCCGCTTGCACACAACACATCCGTTGCTTCGTGGCTCAGGTGTGATATGCGCACTTTGTCGAGGTCGTACAAGGCAGGTGCACGGAACAGAGCAGTTACGCTGCGAATGAGTCACACATGACACATTTAGATTGCGCTTTTGGCTCTGCAAAAGCTTCAAGGTGATAAGAAAGTGAAAAGGCCAAAGTGAGAAGTTTGTCTCGATGTTATTGGCAAGATGGACTTCTGCAAATACGGTGTCTGTCACGATCTAAAGTTTGGAGTCAAGAGCAAATGTGTTCACCGGGGTACTACGGGAAACTATTCAAGTTCTATATTCTGCTCAGCCATAAAAATGTTTAAAGCACATTACGGCGCTTCCAGGCTTCAAAGACATATTGCTGACATCAAAGCTGCCTCTGCTGACTCCTCCACCTGTCTCACAAAGGCAGTCCTGCACTGTTTTTTTCCCCCCCGATCTGACGTAGTTGGGTTGAAGTCATCAGATTTAGTGGGGGGAAAAAATGTTAGAATATAGGCATGTGCACGTTAGCAGTGTAGAAGTGACTGCTACTCAAAAGAGGGCGCTGGGAGGCACTGTGGTAACATTACTTTCTTTGAAGGTAAAAAAAAAAAAAAAAAGATTACTCGTACAATAAAAGTACTTAGAAATGTTGCATGTCGTTTTTTGGATGGGCAGTATGAATTGTATGTGATGAGTAAAGCGGTTTTGTTCATCTCTGCGCTCACTTGCACTTAGGTTCGACAGATGTTAAATTATAACATTTCATTCACTTAAATTTGAAGTGTAATCGGTGATCAATAATTTCATGTTTCTGAGATGAACATTATTAAATCAAGGTAGAATTTGCATGAAACCTGTTTTTTTCCCCACGCTTAATGGATTATTTCATGTTGAAATAAGACAAGACAAGCCTGTCTATGCTGAGACGTCAACACGTGACCAACACCTGGTGCAAAATGTAGCAAATGTGTCGCTCGCAATGGCACCAAGCCTTCTGGCACAGTGGATGCCAATTATCCCATTTGGTTACTGGTTCAATTCCAGCTCCAGCCTCCCTGTGTGGAGTTAGCATGTTCTCCCCGGGCCTGCGTGGGTTTTCTCTGGGTACTAGGGTTTCATCCCAAATTCTAAAAACATGCATGACACAAAATTGTCCTTAGGTGTGAGTGTGAGCACGTATGGTTGTTTGTCTCTGTGTGCCCTGCGATTGGCTGGCAAACGGTTCAGGGTGCCCCCCGCCTTCTGCCCGAAGACAGCTGGGATAGGCTCCAGCACCCCCGCGATGGATGGATGGATTCTATCTATCTATCTATCTATCTATCTATCTATCTATCTATCTATCTATCTATCTATCTATCTATCTATCTATCTATCTATCTATCTATCTATAAACTGTATATATATATATGGCAACCTCGAACTGGCAACAAGGAAAGCGGCTACGGCCAAATACCTCCAGCGAGTGAGGCAAGTCCTAAGAAGGCAGCTCAATGGCAAGAATAAGACCCGGGCAATAAACAGCTATGCCCTGCCAGTGATCAGATACCCTGCAGGAATAATAGGGTGGCCAAAGGAAGAGATTCAGACCACGGACGTTAAGACCCGAAAGCTCCTAACCATGCACGGAGGGTTCCATCCCAAATCCAGCACCCTGAGACTGTACGCAAGCCGAAAGGAAGGAGGCCGGGGACTAGTGAGTGTGAGAGCCACTGTCCAGGATGAAACATCCAAGCTCCATGAATACATCAAGGAGAAGGCTCCAACGGATGACGTACTCAGAGAATGTCTCAGACAACGGGGAACAGAAGATGAGGCGCTGGAAGAGGGACCATCATGGGAGGACAAGCCCCTACACGGGATGTACCACCGGACCATAACTGAAGTGGCCGATCTCAAGAAGTCCTATCAGTGGCTAGAGAGGGCTGGCCTGAAGGACAGCACAGAGGCACTCATCCTGGCTGCTCAGGAGCAGGCCCTGAGCACCAGGGCCATTGAGGCCCAGATATACCACACCAGACAAGACCCAAGGTGTAGGTTGTGCAAAGAGGCACCTGAGACGATCCAACACATAACTGCAGGGTGTAAGATGCTGGCAGGGAAAGCCTACATGGCACGTCATAACCAGGTGGCTGGCATAGTCTACCGAAACATCTGTGCGGAGTATGGACTGGAAACCCCAAGGTCAAAATGGGAAACACCTCCGAAGGTGGTGGAGAATGACAGAGCGAAGATCCTGTGGGACTTCCAGATCCAGACTGACAAGATGGTAATGGCGAACCAACCAGATATCGTTGGTTACATCCGCTACCGTTGTAGTGGATGTAGCTGTCCCAAGTGATGGAAACATCAGAAAGAAGGAACACGAGAAACTCGAGAAATACCAAGGGCTCAGAGAGGAGCTGGAGAGAGCCTGGAAGGTAAAGGTGACAGTCGTGCCTGTGGTGGTCGGAGCACTCGGGGCAGTGACCCCCAAACTAGATGAGTGGTTGCAACAGATCCCGGGAACAACATCGGACATCTCAGTCCAGAAATGTGCAGTGCTGGGAACAGCAAGGATACTGCGCAGAACCCTCAAGCTTCCTGGCCTCTGGTAGAGGACCCGAGCTGAATGAGGGACGGACACCACCCGAGGGGTGTGGCGAGGATTTTTTTTTCTCTTTTCTCTTTTTTTTCTTTGACATTTAGTGGGTAGAAGAAAATTGTATCTCGCAAAAATTCTTTCCATAATTTCATTTCGTTAACCCAGACCCTGCTGTTGAAAATAATATATTTTTCCAATGGAACAATGGAACTCAAATAATGTTTTGTTTTGTTTTGTTTGCTTTGTTTTCGTCTTTAATTGTGTTTTTCTCTGCCCTCTCTTTTGCCTTTGTCTCGCCACAACAAAACCTCGTTCTGTTCGACTGCAATTTTCAGTGAATAGCCATCATCACACAAATAGCCACAGGAAAATAGTTATACCTCCATTCCGCTTGATGAAGCAGCTGAGCAGAACAGGTTACAAAAAATACAATAAAAAATGACAATTGCCACTATCATGTTAAGTACCCATCCTGCATTTCACAACTGAATAAAATTAAATATTTCAGAGACAAGCAAAGAAAGAAATGCTGTATATATTTTAGAATGCTCGTAATACTGTAAACATCTGTCATGGAAATTTATGTTTAAGTGTTATTTTCCTGGGTGGGCGGGGAAATACTGCCAATTGTATCTGTAAGTCAGTCAGTAGTGGCTGTACCAACCTGATCAACAATATTTTCGTCACATTTCATCCTGGCTGTGATCCACTGCTGTGCTTGCTACTACAATATGCAACCAGACAAAGCAACTGAAATCTAAATGAGGAAATATTCACACAATGGCTCATGTTTTATGCATAGATCACATTAAGGCTAACACAAGGAGCTATTAGTGCTACATTGTATGCACGTGCTAACATATGCCCTTGTTCAAGCCTTGTAATGAAATATCCAGGTGCTCCAGAACGTTAAGTTCTCCGTGGGCCAATAATGCTTATGTAGTGTCGTACATTTTTCATATTGGGAATTCATCTGTGTTATTTCCATAACCCCCCCCCCCCAAAAAAAAACCCAAAAAAATTGCTTATATGGTTCATCTTTAAGGTCCCCTGGAGGGAAAAGCCCCTTTTCATCTGATTGGCTGGTTTTTGGAAGCTTGCCGAGGGCCGGCATCCGTGCGTTGTGAAGGCAAGATGCGCTAGAAACCGAAGAGCGCAAAAGCTGTCATCATTTTGACAGCTTGGAAACGGCACGTTCAGGCCAAGGTGAAGGATTTCTTTCACAAATGTTCAGCACAGAACAGATCTTACTTAAGGCCTTGATTATTATTCTCAGAAACATACACACACAAACAGGTGAGGGAATGTTTACATGCTTTATGAATTACATCGAATACAGTCTACAGGTCAAAAGTGATTTGTGTGTCAACTATAAAAGAAATTACCAGGCTACCTACAACAACTTAGTGTTGCAAAATGTGAGAAGCAGTCAGAGGCACGCTCTTGTGTAAATATGTTCAAACCTCTGCATCACTGACGGAACTTATACTGTTGTTTGCAGCACAGTGCAGTGCAGTCAAATTATCCCTGATTTGAAGACTCCACGCCAAGAGAAAAAAACAATTCTGCAGGGCTGTTATTTGAAGAGCTGAACGCATGGCAAAAAAACAAACAAAAAATAAGCACAGGGATTGAGATCACACGCTGTCGAATACATTACGGCCCGCTGCTACTGTTTCATCTACAAGCTGAGTTAGATGCAGCTCAAGCAGGCGCTCTGTCTTTATGCCCACTTGGCCACATCTAGTCTGGAAAATGGGTTAACTGCTTGGTCCACGGAAAGAAGCGTGGGTCAAGTGGAAGATCTCCATTTTTACATGTGGAATTTGATGGCAGCATTCCAGGCCGAGGCAATTTAACTACCGAACGTGTCCAATGACCAGAGGCTTACTATGAACCCCCACGAGTCTGCTTTATTAAAAGGGGAACGGGAACTCGCTCACTGGGAATAGTTGAATAATTTAGGATGGCCTTAAACTAATCTATTTCAAGCACCCAAGTGGCATTTATATTGAGCAAATGCTCAGACAAGTGAATGGAATAATTTACTCGCTACTGTTGCTCGGTGTTAGAGAATCCCCAAAACTAAATAGATCCTAGAAAAGACGTGAAAAGAGCCCCCAATAGCCAAATTACGAAATAAAAGCAATAGTTGCAAACAGCTCAAAAACACATGACCGATTGTTTGTGTTTGTTTTGCTTTTTTTTTTTGTCTGCATAATTTCGGTGTGATTTATTGGTATAAGGAAACTTCAGGACTTGCGTGTTTGCTCATTAACAAGGTCTTAGGAGTGTTGTGGGCATCAAGGCATGCTGTGGGCCATCTATGTAAAGCTGCTGGCTTTTGTCGGCATGACTGAACAACTACCATTGGAGCAGGTAGCTTCACTATGCTGGACATGGAATATCTCCTCAGACATTTTGTTATGCTTCCACACAGACCAGAGTTTGGTGGAGGTGAAAAGATCTAAAAGTCAGAGGAAAAAGGGGGGGGGGGGAAGTAATAGAAAGCAATGGAAAGGGAAACTTGCAGCTGTGGATCTCTAGCCGCCGTATCCCTCCATCTCTGATCAAAGCATCCTATCAGTCTTCAGGGCTTCGCAGCTGAGTGCCTCCCGTAGCTGCTAAAAATTCATCCTGCCGTGGAATAATTTTAACACCTCTCCTGTCGTACTCCTCAGATATTTGTCCATCCATCGCCAGCAGCTCACACCTCTTTACATGACACATGAAAACACCTCCATGTTTACTACAGCTGGTCCACCACTACCACAGCACACCCAGACGTGATCCAAGGTCCCCTTTGGAAATGCATACTTACAAACCTGTTCACCAGGAACCTTGTTGTTTGAATATCACAAATGAAGTGAAGTGGTTCACTTGCTTCACAAATTATATAGAAAACCCTAAGTTTGGCAGTAGTAAAAAAAAAAAATTGAAAAAGGAATAAGTAGGCAGTAAGGTTAAAATTTGCATGTGGAATTGATTATTTTAAATAATAAATAGATACATTTTACGATGTATATTGTCTATACACACACACACACACACACATATACAGTACATGTCTATATATATATATATATATATATATATATATATATATATATATATATATATATATATACAAATGACAACAACTGTGCTAACTAGCTAACTTTATTGCGTGACAACACGTGCCAAACATCACGTGTTGCTTTTCATCAAACCGTTGATCACACTGTTGTTTTGTAGACACCTAGAAACCGCACTCCTGCGTGTACCACTTGAGTGGCTTGGCGCAGGAGCCCACAGTAAATGTTGGTCGGGCTCGACCGCAAAGGTGAGCCAAGTAAAAGGCTCACGGAGGTGCAAGCAGATTGGCACACTCTGCAGAAATGCTTAAGTTTACCACAGTGTTTGTGCGATGGCTGGGCAGGGAACTGTGGGGTCGGAAGAAGCGCTACTGTTTCCGCGTGGTCAGTGCGCAAAGGCACATTGCCGCCCTGTCACGTTCACCTCGACACTGTAACTGAAAATACAGGTTAGTGAGTCAAGCGGTTGAAGTCAGTCGATGCCAGCAGGTGCAGGTGCAAGGTGGGCCATGTTGGAGGTTTTTAGCCTCCATGCAGCAGAGAAGCGATTTTAGTTGGAATGCCGTTTCCACTTCCTTCGAAAGCGTCAGACGATGGCAGCAGCTTCTCCTGTAGCTTGAGGTCGGTCATGTGATCTGCCTGCTCGTATCTAATCATCCCAAATTTACAGAGGCAAGCTAAGCACCAGAGGTCTTCTAAATAGTGCTGCCATTGCTAACGAAATATAATCTGCTCTATTATAAGGCTCTGTGGAGCAGAAAAATGGCCGGCCAAGATGGCGACACAGTCTGCACATTGGTGTGGGTCGTTGTGTCAGTAGATTTTCACCACTCGGAAGCTTTTGCCAGATTACAACGAGCAGCACCACTGGAGAGTCAGCCGATTGAAGCTTCATCGTCATTGTCACTATTATGTCCAATAACACACACACAACTGTGTGCTAACGAAGGCTTGCCTGCCTGACATCACCTGGCAAAAATGACAATTTATATCCTTCTTTGGCACTGATATCACAGCTTTCCTAACTCTGTTGCGGTATGGCATTCGGAGCAGTTGGAATTTGTCAAGTAAAACAAATTGGCTTCATAGCAACTTGAGATATGAGGGGCTATGACATGCTAGCGGTAGGTCGGGTGAGGACAGTGTGTCGGCGTTGCTCGATAGTTGTGCAATACGTACGTGGAAACATGTTGAACATTTCATTGCATATTAGACGGCATCATGCAGTTGTGCCGATAATCGGAGCCTTTCAAAAGAAGACAGCCCAGCAACATACAGTTTACCCACTCGTTTTAAGAATCCTCTCGATATTTGAAAACAGACAAGGCCACAAATATTACCACAGCTGTTGGCATTTGCATTTCAACGGATATGCATAACACTCTATGCGGTAATGGAGGACCTGCGTGTTCACTGTTGAATTTACATTAAAATAGTTCAGCATTGAATATTAGCAGCAACAAAAAAAGGCATTATAGTTATATTGGTGACATATGATTTTAATGCATGCAACCAATGTCCATACTTTATATTTATGTACACAACAGACCTCTTGTTGCACACAAGCAGTTGTTGAGGAGGCAGCAGCCAACACTGCACTAACGACAGATGAATTGACTTCTCAGGGCACTGAAAGCTATCTCTGACAATTACTGTACAGCCAAACGAATGTTTTTGAAGGAAAAACTTTGAAAATAAACTAAAGCTTGAGAACATTTAAGTGGTGATCTGCACCTTAGACCAAGTTAGCTCAGGTAAGTCTAAAAGTTCTAAATGACACCATGTTGTATTTTGTATCATGGTATGTGTGCTGTTTACTTGTACGAATGCCTGCGAAAAATAAATGAAAACTGGAATTGTGCTTTTAGGACTTGATTTTTCCTGTGATACCACACTGGTACACCGAACTGTGGCCCCAAAACTGAGATACGTACCGAACCGTGACTATGTGTACAGCCGTAATACCATTGACATCTGCATTTTTTGTCTCATTCCTGCATTTTAATTCATCTGTGGAATGAATATGGGTTAACATTTCCATGACTTTACACTACACGATACTTTACTCATTATGCCCCAAATTCTTTTGAGATGAACACGCCAGCAGGATTTGAATGACTCATGCCAGAGATGAAGCAAGAGAATCATACAATGCCATCTCGTCCTGCCCATTTTAACAGTTATTCAAGGAGTCACTCACGCACATTGTTTGGCTGAATGCTTTGCAGCTGGATTTCGGACGTCTGACTATCCCCTGTACCATTCTACTCTCCAGCTGTATTTCGCTCAATGGTGTCTCAATCCAAAGACTAGAACAATAGTATTCCTCATTGCTCCAAGGTTTGAATTTCCACAATTTTTGCCTGGGCCATTGTTAAAAACCACTCAGCAAGTCTTCAATCTGCCATCACATTGAGAGTGCCTTGTCTCCTGGGTCAAAAATGACCGATAAAACAGGATGCTGGGACCTAGACAAGGAAAACCCGGTGGCTGCATAAACAGGAAGGGTTACCGTGAGAATAAGTATTTCCAAAATCATTACCTGCACTCTTTCATCCAAATGTGATGCAGTCTATATTTAATGACATTGATCCTGATACACAAAAATTGTCACTCACTTTCTTTTCTCCCTCCAAAATGCATTAATGGGCAAAGAGTGATATGAGGGAAAAAAAGTAAAATCCCCCAAAAACTGCGGCCAAATGGCTGCAGCTGCAATTTTAGTGCATGGGGGACGCCTGGCATCTTGATGCCTAATGGAAGCATCATTATCCAGAGAGCAAGATGACAAGGCCCCTCACAATCTGCTCACAGATGACTTAGAGCAAACCTGTCTCCCTGCCTCTCGTTTACTGCCATTAGCCTGAGGCCACCTACCTATTTGCTACTCCCTGGGCTGGAGTTTATTTGGCTATTTTGAATAGACTAATATAAATTGACATCATGAACAAGCCCACGCACTGTACAGCGACAAGTCAGAATGGGAGTCTGTCAGATGGATGCTGTTTAGGAGCTAGCAGGCGCTACGATTGCTTGCCATTCTGACGGGCTCTGCTCGGGCAGAATTTGATAACTGATCTCCCTACCTATTTTTTACTTTAAAACTCAGGAGTTACCGTAGGTGCTTTTTTTCCCGTCACTTACACCAAGATGTCTGTGTCATTGATGCAACTTGGAAAATATGCTCTAAAGTATATTCACTGTCAAATTGAGTCCAAATGTCAGTGTTTGGTCTGTCAAATACCTGGCCACCAATGTTTGTCAAAACTCTTGACTTTGTCGATAGGTAGAAATAGATTGAAATTTTTCACTAAAACTTTTCCATGTCTGATGATGTGCCTCTAATCATGTCACCCTGAATTCACAGTATGTGAATATTTGTCTTAGGCCTGCCCACTGAATGCATGGTTGATGCAGTTTGCTTGTTGATGAAGTGCGGGCCTGATGAGTGAACAGCGAGTTGTGACCTCCCAATTGTTGTGGCAATAAGAGCTGTAAGTGAGCCCTTGGACAGGGATGTGAGCAGCAGGGGGTGGGGGGGGGGTTGTTTTTAAATCATACCATATCACATTCATCTGCTATTTGGCACAGTGGAAATGTTGTCAGAAGACCTTATTCAGTGACAGTGACACTGCCTTTGATACACATGTCAAACGTCCAACTAGCTTCAAGATACTGCCAGGCACACGGCACCAGGATTGTTTCTCTCCTGTAGATAAGGGGTCTTTGGAAAAAAAAAATCAGTTTTCATAACCACTTACTTGAGAGGTTCTCTATTTTATTTTCCAGTAAAGGTCATAAGTCCAAAATCGGACAAGCATTTTTTTCAATATGTATAATTCATAAATATATTACCGGTAATCACTTTGCATAGGAAATATTGTTTTAAATCATAACACAATGAGAAATTATTAATAGTAAAATAAATAAGATAGGACACAGAGTGAAGCAGAGGGAATTGTGACTTATATAAAAAATATTCATTAAAGCAATGTTATTTGTTTGTTTTCACAATGGAGTCCTGAGTTTTGAGTTTGACTTTTGGGATCTGCACAGTCAATGTTCTCAAAATTACAACACATTAGATCTTATCTGTTTTTGTTAATCAATTTAGCTTTGCTCAAGGATCATACATTCCGTTCAGAAATAACAATTCAAATTCACTTTTGTGTTTGAAATTGCCAAACAAAAAAAGCTTTTTAAACATGAAAATGCAATTTGCTGCAGTTTACAATGTGAATTTAAGAAATAAAAACTGTTGGTCTATATATATATATACTGTATATATATTCATTCATCTTCCGAACCACATTATCCTCACTAGGGTCACGGGGGGAGCTGGAGCCTATCCCAGCTGTCTTCGGGCAGTAGGCGGGGGACACCCTGAATTGGTTGCCAGCCAATCGCAGGGCACACAGAGACGAACAACCATGCACGCCCACACCCACGGACAATTTAGAGTGACCAATAAGCCTGCCATGCATGTTTTTGGGAGGAAACCGGAATACCCGGAGGAAACCCACGCAGGCCCGGGGAGAACATGCAAACTCCACACAGGGAGGTCGGAGCTGGAATTGAACCGGGTACCTCTTCACTGTGAAGTCGACGTGCTAACCACTGGACTGCCGGGCCGCCCATATATATATATATATCTATATCTATATCTATATATATATATATATATATAGAGAGAGAGAGAGAGAGAGAGGGAGATATCTATAAATATATATATATAGAGATATAGATATATAGATATATATATATATATGGGCGGCCGCAGAACATCACTTGTCTAATGATAGTGAGATATATATATATATCCCAGGTCCCGGCTATTAACCTGCAAAATTTGCTGCTCAAAAAAGTTGCTGCTGCTGACAAGTCATTGATTGGCAAAATTGCTCCTCAAAGACAAAAAAATATATATATTTCCAAGGCTTGAAATTACATAAATAAGACTAGGGAACTGAGTTTTGTTCCCAAAACATGTACTTGTGTAAACCTGACGTAACCCATTCGTTTGTGACCATTCACCACAATATTTTTTTCCTTGGGATGCATGGAGTTTGTCGCCAAATGCACCGGGCCTGTCTAGCTTACTTAAATACTGATATCCATTCACATGGGCACTCATTTAATACAGCTCATAAGTCATTTTATTAGCAGTAAGGTGCAAAGAGCCATGGAGCAGATGTCATTAAGCAATTAATGTATCCAGAATGAGTGCACATGTTAATATAAGACATAAATGGGGCCATAAATTATAATGATTTGTTGACCCATCCATCTTGTCCTCCTCCTTCCAGGGACTTTGTCACTCTACAGCAAGCACACCTAATTTCCCCCATTTACTCCTGTCATAATGAATGGCGATGAGATAGTTTTATCAATCGTGCGCTAAGTGACTGGCTCATTTTTCTTGCATGGACAGATTTCTGGAAAGGCCAGAAAGACACAAGAAGGTTTTATCGTGTTAAGACAAACAGCCTGTCAAATGCAAGTTTGGCAACTGGACCACAGGTGCGGTGCAGGTGCAAAGTCAAATGATGAAAACGCAGATGCACATGTACATGCACACACGTGCAGACACACACACAGCCATTCTACCTGGAATATTTCGTAGAAGGGCGCAGAAATTGAATTGTAAAATCAGCAAAGACAATCATTTCAATTGTGTTGGTACAAAATGTTTCATTTGGTGATAATGAGAACCTTTTTTGTGCCACACAAAATACTAGCATATAGTGACAAATAACAACAAATGATTATATATATATACAGTATATATATATATTAGAGCTGTCAAACGATTAAAATATTTAATCTAATTAAAAATGCAACTGTCATAATTAACTCAAATGAACTAAAAAATTAATCGTGATTACTCACGCATTTTTTATCGTTTCTGAATTTCCCTTTATATTTTTTGTCCTATTTTTCCCCATTTTAATGCTCTCATCAACATGGAATCATGAATCAGTTTTCTATGTGCAAAATGCAAATATTTACTGAAATAACAATTTCGATTTTCAATTTTACATGAACATTGTTCACTTGGAGCAGTTATTCACACATAATCTCTCACACAATATTACTGTCCATCAACAACAGTGAAAAAAATATTTTGTCACACAACAGCTGCTTTAACAGCTCTTTTTATGGACTCAAAACACAGCAATATAACATGATAAAGTGCATATCTAAGGGAAACTTGTACTCAGCCTATAGTGGATTTAAACCATGGTTGCATACTTCGTTTTTCTCAGATTTGCTTTGAACACAGCAGTCAGGCTATGTTGATTCTGTTGGTCCTTCTTGCGCGGAAGTCTCTCTACGGTTTGGTGTAGACATCATTTCAGATGAAAACACTGGAGACGTTTTATTTTCGCTAGGTCGCTACCACTGCAGCGCACCGTCACTGTCAGACGAACACAGAGAAGCTCCACCCGCTCTATTTATATGGACACGGAACGCTGTAACCTTCCACACAAAATAGTTCCAAACAAGCAACAATCGCGTCAGTGGCATACATCGTATACCTGTATGATACAGGTAACTTTGGTCTTGTCAGTGGAGTAATCTGGCAAATTTTTAAAAGTAAACTTTCCATTCATAAACTCTTTAAGTATCCCTTTTCGGTGTCTCACGCTGCCGTGGCTGGCAAAAAAGACATGGGCGTGGACTTCTGCAGCGCGCTTGTTGTTTTGTTTCTGGTGTATTTATAGAGCAACGTAACATCCGCTTGTGACGTGTGCCGCGTTAATCTCGCGAGAAAAAATTTAATCCCGTTAAAATTCATTTAAATTAATGCCAATAAAAAAGCGCTAAACTGACAGCTCTAATATATATATATATATATATATATATATATATATATATATATATATCCATCCATCCATCCATTTTCCGAACCGCTTGATCCTCACTAGGGTCACGGGGGGTGCTGGAGCCTATCCCAGCTGTCTTCGGGCAGTAGGCGGGGGACACCCTGAATCGGTTGCCAGCCAATCGCAGGGCACACAGAGACGAACAACCATCCACGCTCACATTCACACCTAGGGACAATTTAGAGCGTTCAATCAGCCTGCCATGCATGTTTTTGGAATGTGGGAGGAAACCGGAGTACCCGGAGAAAACCCACGCAGGCCCGGGGAGAACATGCAAACTCCACACAGGGAGGCCGGAGCTGGAATTGAACCCGGTACCTCTGCACTGTGAAGTCGACGTGCTAACCACTGGACTACCGGGCCGCCATATATATATATATAGATAGATAGATATACAATACAATACAATAGTATTGTATTGTACCAAAACATCAGCCAAACATCAGCTCCTCGTTGACAGAACAGTCGCACAAGACTGCAGGTCCCGACGTACCAACCTGTGCACAGCCTGGATTGATTACAAGAAAGCCTATGACTCGATGCCACATCACTGAATGCTTGGAGTTGTATAAGGTGAACAGGACCCTAAGAGCCTTCGTTGCGAACTCGATGAGGATATGGAAAACCACACTTGAAGCCAATGGCAAGCCACTTACCCAAGTGTCCATCAAATGTGGCATATAACAAGGTGATGCACTCTCCCCACTGCTGTTCTGCATAGGACTGAACCCCCTAAACCAAGTAATCACCAAGACAGGCTATGGATACCGCCTCAGAAATGGAGCTACGATCAGTCACCTCCTCTACATGGATGACATAAAGCTGTATGCTAAGAGCGAAGGGGACATAGACTCCCTGATCCACACAACCAGGATCTACAGGAGCGACATCGGGATGTCATTCGGGCTTGAGAAATGTAGTCGGATGGTGACTAAGAGAGGAAAGGTAGTCCGCACTGAAGGGGTCTCACTCCCTGAAGGAACAATAGCAGACATTGAGGACAGCTACAAGTACCTCGGTATACCACAAGCCAATGGCAACCTCGAACTGGCAACAAGGAAAGCGGCTATGGCCAAATACCTCCAGCGAGTGAGACAAGTCCTAAGAAGCCAGCTCAATGGCAAGAATAAGACCCGGGCAATAAACAGCTATGCCCTGCCAGTGAGCAGATACCCTGCAGGAATAATAAGGTGGCCAAAGGAAGAGATTCAGACCACGGACGTTAAGACCCGAAAGCTCCTAACCATGCACGGAGGGTTCCATCCCAAATCCAGCACCCTGAGACTGTACGCAAGCCGAAAGGAAGGAGGCCGGGGACTAGTGAGTGTGAGAGCCACTGTCCAGGATGAAACATCCAAGCTCCATGAATACATCAAGGAGAAGGCTCCAACGGATGACTTACTCAGAGAATGTCTCAGACAATGGGGAACAGAAGATGAGGCGCTGGAAGAGGGACCATCATGGGAGGACAAGCCCCTACACGGGATGTACCACCGGACCATAACTGAAGTGGCCGATCTCAAGATGTCCTATCAATGGCTAGAGAGGGCTGGCCTGAAGGACAGCACAGAGGCACTCATCCTGGCTGCTCAGGAGCAGGCCCTGAGCACCAGAGCCATTGAGGCCCAGATATACCAGACCAGACAAGACCCAAGGTGTAGGTTGTGCAAAGAGGCACCTGAGACGATCCAACACATAACTGCAGGGTGTAAGATGCTGGCAGGGAAAGCCTACATGGAACGCCATAACCAGGTGGCTGGCATAGTCTACCGAAACATCTGTGTGGAGTATGGACTGGAAACCCCAAGGTCAAAATGGGAAACGCCTCCGAAGGTGGTGGAGAATGACAGAGCGAAGATCTTGTGGGACTTCCAGATCCAGACTGACAAGATGGTAATGGCGAACCAACCAGATATCGTGATCATAGATAAAGGGCAGAGGAAAGCCGTTGTAGTGGATGTTGCGGTCCCAAGTGATGGAAACATCAGAAAGAAGGAACACGAGAAACTCGAGAAATACCAAGGGCTCAGAGAGGAGCTGGAGAGAGCCTGGAAGGTAAAGGTGACAGTCGTGCCTGTGGTGGTCGGAGCACTCGGGGCAGTAACCCCCAAACTAGATGAGTGGTTGCAACAGATCCCGGGAACAACATCGGACATCTCAGTCCAGAAATGTGCAGTGCTGGGAACAGCAAGGATACTGCGCAGAACCCTCAAGCTTCCTGGCCTCTGGTAGAGGACCCGAGCTGAATGAGGGACGGACACCACCCGAGGGGGGGTGAGACGAGGAATTTTTACAATACAATACAATACATGCTGATTTATATAGCGCTTTCACAACAGCGACAGCTGTAACAAAGCGCTTCACAAAACAGTTAACATAAAGTAAAATAATAAACACAACACATAACATAAAACATATAGATATAAAACATAACAATATATATATATATATATACACACACACCTCATCATTCCACTGAATGCAGTCGTTTTAAAGGGAGCCCGGCGCTTGTTTCTCTTCAACAAACTCTTTTTTCTTTCAAAAAACTCCAGAGGCGTGTCTTAACTGGACACAATAAAGAGCTCAAGAACTCGGCATCATTTGTGAAATCGTCTTTGTGTGATAATTACTGCTCACATCATTTTGCCCTTGACCCTCCACCATGGTTCAATACTAGCGCGCTAATGGTACACTGACATTGCTGAACAACTCTCTGTACATATGTGTTACCAATAAAGCTGACTGTGATTAGCATGCTAGGTGCTTGGGCTCCAAGAGCTGAAGCAATTTTAAAGGCTTGACTGCCTCATTTGCGAGTCTGTCATGACATACTGTATTATGCAGAGCAGGTTTCGTGCGTGTACAGCCACTAGCAATCAACTTGTATCTTAAGAGAGACTCACAATAGGTCTCTTAAATACAGCAATCTCCTTGATCAGAAATTGTAGGCGTTTTCTCTCTTATTATTTTGCCTTTTCACCTTTTCAAAGAAGCTCTCCAAACATTCTTGCGAGCCTGTGAATTTATTCTTTTTTTTCTCCGTCTCACAAAAGGTAGGCTTTTTCAAACAGAGTTGAATGTACTTGATTTTCAGAAAAAAAGTCTTCTTTCAGACTTTGTCGATCAATAAACTATTTGTTGTTCAACCTTCAGCCATTTTGCACAGCCTTTTAACGTCATTGCAACATCAGAAACGTATGACTTACAAAAGAGGTTTGAATTTTGGAACGAACGGATATGAAATGGTCTGCGTCAACAGGGATAATAAGACACGAGGCTGGATGGCCTTTTTTTTTATTGATAGGAAATTAAAATTTAAGGTGCTTAAAAAATGTCAATGGTGTCAGATACATTATTTGATGTGTTTCACGCTCAAAATAATCATGGGGTAAAATATGTGAGTAAATTGCATATGTGGAATATTAATGAACAATATCACTGATGGCGGCCCTGTGGTCCAGTGGTTCGCGCGTCGACCTCACAGTGCAGAGGTTCAATTGCAGCTGCGGCCTCCCTGTGTGGAGCTTGCATGTTCTCCCCGTGTGGGTTTCCTCCGGGTACTCCGGTTTCCTCCCACATTCCAAAAAAACATGCATGGCAGGCTGATTGAACACTCAAAATTGTCCCTAGGTGTGAGTGTGAGCGCGGATGGTTGTTCGTCTCTGTGTGCCCTGCGATTGGCTGGCAACCGGTTCAGGGTGCCCCCCGCCTTCTGCCCGAAGACAGCTGGTATAGGCTCCAGCACCCCCTGCGACCCTTGTGAGGATAAGCGGATCGGAAAATGAATGAATGAATGAATATCACTGATAAATTGCAATAACCAACTGCAAGCTGTCCAAAAAAAAAAAAAAAAACAGACAAGAGTTTGGTCATGTGACCTTTGCAAGATGGCATATTGCAAATTGAAATATTGTGCATTGGGTATTTATATGTTGTTATATAGATGTGTATGAATAGCCCTAAAAGCTGTTTATTAATAATGAAATAAATACAATGTGTTAGGAAGAGGTAACGTTATACTTCTCGCTATTCCTTTTCGAACATGTAAGCAGGTACAGTAAATTTTTATATGTCAGAATTATTCAAATGATGTTTTGCTCTGTTTTTGACTATCTATTTTAAGTTGCTGATGGTTTTAATTTGACATTTTTTTGACTGTGATTATGCGGTACTCTTGTTTTTTTTTATCCATGTTCGAAATAAATTGTTCAAGAAAGCCAATTGGGTTCATTAACACAATATTTAATATGTTTTGGTCGAAGCAGGTGTGGCCAGCTACAATAATGAGCTGCACGTGACTTTTTTGGGACTGGTGTGTAGAGTGCAGTTGACTGCTTTCATTCTCATGAGTGTTATTTGTCAGCTCCATGACCAGCTATGTTCCTACTGTCCAAAACGTAACATGTAAATAATAAGATGATAGGAAAAGCTAAGTGTCCTTGAAATAATTATATTTCTTTGACATGTGCGTTTGAAAATTTAATGTATGCATCGTCTATGTCCGTAGAGCTGTCACACTCTTCCTCAATCTGAAAGACAAGGCTGCACCAATTTATGTGAGTATTGAAGTGCAAAAAAAAAAAGCTGTGGTTTTCTGATTTGGCTATGTTGGCCTACAGGAAATGGACTAGCCAAAATGGAATGTTTGTCTGTGTGGGTACTGAAAATGGAATTGTTCATATCCATGACGATAAGACATTTCTTTGGGTTTTTATGATTACCAGACTGCAGGTGGAAGAACAGAGATTCAGTCCTACTGCTCTTTTATATGAGTTGTCTGAAATAGATAGAATAAGAGAAAAGTGTTTTGAATTGACATTTTGTCATGTGCTTTATTAAAGCAAGTGAAGCATGGGGTATATTTCCCCACTCTGTATATTGTCGACATTAACACTCTGTGCCATTACTGCACTGTCAACACTTTGTTTTGTTGCTGTAACAAACTATTGGGTGTTGACCTTTTAACACTAACGTATATTTTACTTTAACGCCGTGCCATGTGGATTATTAGAGACACTTTGCCGGTGTTAAAAATAATGCCTTATTGTGTTGACTTAACACCAGCAGATTTGCAGTGCAGTGTTAGCTTCACTTCACTTCGTTTTTTTTTTAGAATCCCGAGCCAACTGCTAAACTCAATTGTAAATGCGTAACCACACTTCATTTCCATTAAAAGAATTTGTTGGAGAGGTCTCATTTACCAAAAGCCTGCAAAAGTAGACCTACAGTACTGATGAGGTGAGGTGGATGCAAAAAAAAAAAAGCTAATGCAGGGGTAGCGTGGCTGGCAGAGTTGCTTTAAGTGCATGTGTACAGAGAGAGGGGTGGGGTATGTGAGTGTTGGGGGGTGGCGGTGAAGGTTGTGAGGGAAGCTCGGAGGCTGACGCCGACTGCGCCTTGGTGCCGAGTGAAGCGCTCACCTGCACACCAGAGTCGCGCAAACTCCGGAGCTGCTCCACTCCCACAAACACGAAACCTTCCAGCCATAGTCTGACCCAACAGAGAAAAGGACAAGGAAACGTCACACAATTTGGGGAGAAGATTTTAGGGCTCTCCCTTTTGTCTTTGTGGTTGCTCGCCCAGGCTTCTGTGGCTGTCGCTTGCTTCGTCCGCCGCGATGAGGACTGACCTGGCTCTGTTGCTGACAGCAGCCCTTCTTCTTGACACATTCCGGGTGAGATTTATTCTTATTTCGCTACGTGACACTCTTTTTAAGGAGCATTATAACGTTAAACGGTGGTGTTTAAAAGCGTTAAACCCCAAATGGAATAAAAGTCACGCGGTGGGATGGAGTCGGTCGATTCTGTGTGCGTCTGCAGTGGCGCTGATTTCCAACAAATACTTGTCAACCAGTTCCGAAAATAATTTTAATTGGCAAGACGACATAAATATATTGGAGATGAAGGGATACTGCAATTGATCATCAACTTGGTTTCTGATCTCGGCGATGAAATGGTAAATGTACACTATAGGACTGCACGACTGTCCGTGTTTTATGTTATGTGTTGTGTTTATTATTTTACTTTATGTTAACTGTTTTGTGAAGCGCTTTGTTACAGCTGTCGCTGTTGTGAAAGCGCTATATAAATCAGCATGTATTGTATTGTATTGTATAGCTGCAACAAGGCGCATTTAAGCGGCGAAATCATGATTTGAGTTCATGCTATACCTTTTTGTTCATTCTTGTAGTAGTGAAGGTGATGTATAATCGCGTACACTTTGTACAAGTTTAACCTCTTCTCATTTTCGCAACGGACATTTTGGCCCAAGGCATTAAAACTACGTATCAAGTTGTTTTCATCATCGTGTATTTTCAAGGATGTCACTATCAGCCTGTGTGATGTAGAAAACGACATGTTCCGACATTATTATTCTCCACCCTGGATGCTCTCACTTGAACGCAATTTCTCTTATTAAAGTCACCATGTAGCCTCCAGCCTTGACACGCAGATTCAGTGGCCCAAATGCCCTGGTCCATATCGTTTCATTTACAGACACCGGAGCCGCTGGATGTAAAGTTTGTACGAAGAGGCACATGCAGTGTCAACATCCCCAAACCACTTTTGCTGCACGTTTTTTTTTTTTTTTTACATAGGTGTGCACCTGCTTGCGGGCTAATGTGTGCACCTTTACACATTAAATCCCCAGAGCACAGCAGGGACCACATTTGTTATAGTCCTATTGAAAATGTTTCTTCTCAAGACTATATAGTTAACTCCACCATTCAGTCTTTGTTGCTAATTTCGACCCTCTCGAAAATAGAAGCAAACAGAGAACAAAACCATACTGTCAAATACACACTGTTTAATTCCTTTCAGGTGAATAATGGCCAGCATTCACTTCAAGGTCCTTGTCAACCTGGCTTCTCTCAAAGCTTCTATTCTGTCTTGATTCCAAAGGATACGCTACAAGGCCAGCCCATACGTAAAGGTAAGGACGTATTTCATTTGAATTTGGTCAAATAGACGAGAACACCCTCCCTGAAGTCGCATCAAAAGAAATACTGTGTTCAAAAGAAGGACTGAATATTTTGATTATTGGGGTCTGGAAAACTTTGAGGGGGTATTCGGCCGCATGCTCTATGTGAGTCATCATGTACAGTACCAATGCCATTGCATGGTGGCCCTCCGCATTGATTAATCTAATAGTCAACGTTGTCACACCACAACGTCTTAAGCGGCACCGTTTGCTGCTCCAATTACAGAGCCAGCCCAGCAAGTTTTCGAGCCGATAGTGCAGGAAATGGAATCGACATCCTGTGTCTAATCTGGCACTGCTCCTGCCAGTGTGGACTAATTGCAATTCTCTATTGATCCCCTTGCCTTTCCCCTCATTGCTCAGGGGTATTGTTTAGCTGTGGGCACACAATAGCTCCTTTTGTGTTTCGCCCATGTTGTCGGCATTTGCACGGTACATGTATCTTGTTCTCTTTGACCGGAACAATCCTGGTCAGGAGACAGCTCTCTAGACTCTCTCCCAAATGTGCACAAGTGTGTATAGACTGTGAGGTATACAATATTGGACACATATTATTTTGGTAGGGGGATCTTAACGAGGAGCTCAGGGATTGCTGTGTCTTAAACTTCTTCCGATTGAGGCCTGGCTTCAAATGACATTGGATGACAGGCATCTATCTATACACTCGCTGCAAGTGAACTTGCATTATTTGTGGTAGTGAAGTCTTCGGTCCAGCAGGGGGTGTCACTACAATCACAAACAGTCACAATATGTGTGTTGTTGCCTTGCACTCTTTCCCTTGTACAGTTTGGTCTCAATCAGATACACTTGTGCCTGAAACAATGGTGTCCCGTCAAGTAGTAATAGGGCTGTACTGGGTTTGTTGGAACTCCATTTTTCAACTTACTGTACTTACTTCAATGACCACATTCAGTCGAGGTAAGTTGATTTGCCTCAATGCGAATTTGTGTTTCTTTTTTAAAAAAAACATATATTTTTTAGTGGTTTCTTTCTAAATTTATAGCATGTAATTTATGGTATCTTTCTTATAAAATCAGAATTTCAATGTTTTTGATTGGTTACAAATACTACCTACTGTTTGCTTTTGCAGTTAATAATGAATGATTATTTGATTGCTTTGTTGTTGATCATTTTTGTAGGTTTTTGTTTTAAACTGCTTTAGTAGCCTTCTGTCAAAACTCACTTGTATTCTTTGGCATTCGACTCAGCATGACTTAGATTTGTTCTTGGTTTTACTGTTCGGTGCTTTCTACCGTCTTTATTACCGATTTGTTTTACTGTTTATTGTATATGTTAAATTGCTCCATGTACAGCACTTTGTATGCAATGATGGCTGTTTGAAAGTGCTCTATAAATACAGTTGAGTTGAGTATCAAGCTTCAGTAACATATCGGGGGGAGGAGGAGGTCGAGTGACAAAACAATTTTTAAAAATCATACAAATCAATTTTAAACCGTCATTATTAACTGCATGATTGCCCTTCTTTAATATGGATGTAAATAAACCAAGAGATGCAGGGCCTGATTTACTGAGATTCCAAAGAAAGGGCACAAAATTGCATGTTCACGCTCAACAGAACACATACACCGTTTGTTGGCATCTTGCATTTGATCGCCTATACTTGCCATTACTAAGATTCTAAATTTCATGGCCACGATGTCAAGTGACCTGCACCAAAAAAAAAAAAAAAAAAAAAAAAGGCGTCAGGTGGCACTGTGTGTACGGTCCCACTTGAAGGGGCGGGTGGAGGTACAAATATTTTGGGGGGTATGAGGCAATGCTTCTTAATCTTTTCATTTGATGGAGACAAACGTCTACTAAAGATGACATCACGTCATCATGGATGACCTACTACAAGTACTGTCACCACACCACCATTCAGGTGAACTCCAGAATTTGGCGATCATGAAGTCCCCAACTATAATACCTACCGCTGAGTGGTTCGATTTAACCTCTAGTAGTCTGGAAAAGCTCTGCAAGCCAAATTTCACACGTACAAATGGCGCAGATGAATTTGTGTGACTCGATTTTATTGTATTCGATGCAGAAAAGTATCCAACTGCAACATGCACAGAATAGTAATTGTGCTGTATATTGTTAAACAATCAATAGTCTTGTCTCTGGGAAGACAGGTAACAGTCATAATCCCTGTGCATGTTGGTTGGATTGTCACCTTTTTCCTGTACCTGCATTTCATTAGAATTATGAAAGCTAATTTGTTCACACACACTTGCATATAAACATACTCACTCTTACAACCAATGATAGGATCTCCTTATTTTCCCTCACATTATCTGGAATATTACACTGCCAAATGTTCATATTAGGTGATCATAATTATTCAACCATCCATCCATTTTCTGATCCGCCTTTATCCTCACAACAGTCGCGGGGGGTGATGGAGCCTATCCCAGCTGTCCTTGGGCAGTAGGCGGGGGACACTCTGAACCGGTTGCCAGTCAATCGCAGTGCACACAGAGACGAACAACATTTCCGTGCTCACACTCACACCTACGGACAATTTGGAGTGTTCAGTCAGCCTGCCATGCATGTTTTTGGAATGTGGGAGGAAATTGGAGTACCCGGAGAAAACCCACGCAGGCACAGGGAGAACATGCAAACTCCACACAAAAAGGCCGGAGCTGGGATCATGACCTCTGCACTGTGAGGTCGACGCGCAAACCACTAATCCACCGGGTCGCTGTGATAATAACTAGAGGAGGAAAATTGTCCACGTATGGAAAAGTCATCACTGTGAACAATGAGCTCAAATTGCAGTCTGCTTTGAATGCTTGGTTCTCAATCGATTTTCCTGCAATGGAGTCATTTGCTTGGGCAGTACTCTGGTCTCCAGAAGTTGGCCCAACCTACCAGAAACCCCCCCAAAAAAAAGTAGTCTCATGGGGACTGACAGGTCGCAGCGAGTTAATTTTGCTGCAAAGAGTGACATGTTTTTTTTAAACGCTTGTTAAGTGAAATTGGGTGCTTTTATATTTTCATCTCCTATACTTCAGTGCCATGATATTTGGAGTACCGGTAATTTATGTGACTTGGCCCAGTCCAGTCTCGCACAAATAATCAGAGCCAGCTCACAAAATCTTATCCCACGTCCTCCTTCCAATTGTTGAGTTTGCTCTAGGGATAGTGGTGACCTCTTAGTAGGTTGCTCAGCTATGCTTGAATAGAGTTGTGTGGTTTGGACTACCCCAGCGTTTTGTGTGCATGACTGAAGTTGTGTGTTTCAATGGCACAACACAACTTGGTAGATTTAAATTTGACCTTCAGTTGACAATAGTGGTGTGCAATACTGCATAGTTTGCTATCCAGCCGATACCAGGAAAATTGAAGAAATAATGTGATGTGATGCTTCATCAAATTGCTAAATCACAATTTGCATGACCTTTAGTGAGTTTGATGTTTCCTTTATTTATCATATAAGATTTAAAAGACAAGACATAATTGGGACAATATTTTATTGGTAAATAGAAAATAATCCTCCCCCCATACACAGTTTCTGGATTTTTTTTTTTTTTACATCAACAAAGTTCACAAAGTGATCCCTCGAAAAAAAGAATCCACAACATTTTGGGGCGTTCCCATCGGGTCTTCATCAAGATTGCGTGCATGCTCATCGATTAAAGCGCCACCCTCACACTTAAACATGCAATAAGCTGCCGTTCACCTGAGGTAGAAACAGTTGTTCACATTGAAATTGATGCTTTCCTCTGTGACCTACGCCTTGATTCTGTCATTTACCACATGGTATGTTCTGCCATTTACCTTCATGTGGAACGTCTAAAGATGGTGGAGGAGGCTTTGCATTTCTAACGTAACAGCCCAGCAAAGTATGTAATAAGGGCTCGCTATGGTAATGACAAGATATGACTCTCCTAATTAATGAGAAATTATCAACATTATTTTGAAGCTTGTTGTTGTTTTAACATTTCAATCTATTCTTGGCTTCGATGTCTGCAGCTTTCTTATTTAAGAATGAAAGTATGTTTATTTTGCCTTCCATTGAGAGTCATTACAGCAGAACCACAAAGTCAGATTTGGGAGTCGAGATATGCTTTTAAAGATCGTTCCACAGGAGCATGAATAAAGGAGCTCATTGCTCTGCTGGGACTGACAATGAATCCGTTTTCTTTCCACCCTATCCTCAAAGAGAATTGCCCTTGTTTTGATTTCCTGCTTACCTTTTGCCCTGAATCACGTGACGCAGACTGCAGCATTATCTGGGTCGATAATAGCCGAGCACCCTTGTGAAGATTAGATATTGTTGAAATACAGCCTCCTTTTGCCGCTTTTGGCTCCTACTTAAATCTTTTGATTGTTTTCTCTCTGTCTTTATTAGCTGATTGTGTCCTCATATTTTCCCATAATCGTTTGGTAAATCCTCTCTGTGTTGGACTCTGTATTTTTATTAGTTTTTTGGTAAATCATCCAAATTGGGTCTCTGTGACTCCCTCATTTGTCAACGTTTAATTTCTGTTGACTTGCAACCAGTCTATCTATCTATCTATCTATCTATCTATCTATCTATCTATCTATCTATCTATCTATCTATCTATCTATCTATCTATCTATCTATCTACAGTATATATACACGCGCGCACACACACACACACACACACACACACACACACACACACACACACACACACACACACACACAGAAAAAAAAATCTGCTGCCATCGTCTGTTTTAACCATCACATTTTTATGTAAGCATGTAAAAGCCACAGACACGAATGAACAGTGAACACATTCATTTTTCATAGGTATGAGTTACAGGGACATGCAACACGGCTTACTTTTGTTGGATGTCTTGTAAAGTTATCGGGACACTGCAGCGATGGGCTGCTTTATGCTCTTTGGGTAATCCGACCACTGGGAGCTGTTACAATTAATCTGCTTAAAGGTACTACATTCATATCGTACTTTTAAACAATTGCACATGAATTTTCCAGACAGGCTCATTGTGATGATTTAGACACATGGTTGGGCGTTTTATTTCCCGGTTAAGGTCTAGACATAAGTGATTTATGAGGGGACCGAAAGGCGGGTGGGTGTGTGGACATGGGTGAACGGACTGTGGGTGATATGGGAGGTGTTGAGTGTTACACCTGCAAGCAGATGATGGATGTGTGTCTGTGTGCGTTATTAACATGATATATTTTTCTGTTAGTGCACCCTGCACCCTAAGAAACCCATGAGGCTCATGTTCACAAAGAAAAGTAATTGAAAAAAAAAAAACATTGAAAAAAAGCAGGGAACCTTTTAATCTACCATGGCACATGACCTGCATCACCGGAAGTTGCTAGCGGTCAGCAGTCTGCAGCTGGCGATCAAAGCTGTTGTGATACATCTTTTTAAAAAAATTATTCTTATCATTCAAAATTTGTTTCATGTACAATTCACCGATGGCACTGACAAAGAATGGGTATCTGGAGTGCAAGGAAAACCATTTTAAAATGGTACACGTAAGCTACGATAGTGATGTTCTTGCCCTTAAGACGCTGAATCATAAACAGTAGATCAGGGGTGTCAAACTCATTTCATATTGTGGGCCGCATACGGCCTCGGTCGATGTCAAGTGGGCCAGACCATTAAAATGATACCATACTCTGCTATAAATAACCAAAATATGTCTCTCCTTTGTTTTGATATAGCGAAGCACAAGTACATGAGGAAAATGTTGAAATGTACCCACATTTCATTTACCTAACATTTCATAAAACACCTTAGATTTCCTTCGACAAATGTGCAATTTCATTTTATCATTCACATATATGCAGTGCAACTGATCCCACTGATTGTACAAAGGCACAAAACTTGAACAATTAGTATTTAAAAATATAGTCATGCATTTTAAGATTAAACAAGATTTATAAAGAAAGGATTTTTAAAAACCATTTACACATGTGCATATGAAATCTAAATGTAACCCCCACCTACACTTTACAAACGAAAGAGAAAACAATGACTAGCGGTTAATACATGAATTGCATCTTAATAAAAATATTCATTTTGTGTCTTTTATGCTTTTTTTTCTTTTTTAAATTATCCCGCGGGCCTGACCGACCCCCTCGCGGGCCGGAACCGGCCCGCGGGCCGTATGTTTGACACCCCTGCAGTAGATCTTCAGTCAGAAAAGTTTGGTTCCACCCCAAAAATGGGATTTCACCCAAAAATCCGAATTACCCATTAAAATCTGTTGTCTGGATGTCGCCATAATCACTTTAGAATGTCATCTCTTCCTGGTGGGACATATCCAGAGCACCTCGCCAGGGTGGCGTACAGGAGGAATCCTAAAAGATACCCGAGCCATTTCATTTGGCTTCCATCATCCCTCCATTCATTAATTTTCAACTCTTTATCCTGTTCAGGGGCACCAGGAAGCTGGAATCTTGTAAATACTGTGAATGAAATCCATATCACACCCGGGACTGTTTGCAAGTCAACTGCAGGGCACATAAAGACAGGCACTTATTCACATTTACACTTACACTCACTCAACTGGAATTGACCCCATGCTGACTGAATTAAGTTGGCCAATATGAAGCTCAAATGTGAAACACCAACGTTCCTGCGAAATCAATACTTTGTTAAATGTACAGTGTGTACTTTGGTCTTTTTTTTTTTTTGTACTTGTAGTATTAAGCTTGAAGGTGCAGTGCGTGCTGAGGTAGCAAGTGTCCTCCAGCCTTTTGTGGGTACAACAATAGCAAGGTTATGGCTCTCCCAAAGACATTAAATTCATTTAAAAGCCCTGCTTGAACTCGCGCACTTTAATGCGCAGATGGTCTTTGTGGACTTTGAAGGCTGTAAAATGACAAAAGGTCTTTTGGTCTCCTTTTGGGTACGCACACATGCGCAAGTTTTTTTCAAGGCTATTCTGCCTGATGCTGTTTGATGAAAAATACTAAAATACAGTTATGCAATACGTTTAGTAGTTGTGTGATCATTGGTAAAATAGTTCCTTGTAACTCAGTAGCCACTCCTAAAAGCATTCTTATTGCAATGTGGGGGACATCACACCAGCAGGACAGCAACAAGTCATCAGATTTTGAAACTGTCCTTCGGTGAGGTTAAAGCAAGCTGAATGATGGAATGAACCTCTTCCCTCCACATTTTCCTGTCTGCAATTGGTTTTTGACCTACATACAGTACATAAAAAAGTCTACACCCCTCCTCAAATGCGATGTGATATAAAAACAATTGTCCAAGATAAATTATTTCCAGTGTTTTTTTTCCACTAGCCCCAAAGCATGATACTGCCCTCCCTGAGCATTCCAAGGACCACCGCAAGTCTTTCTGCAAGTTGAACCTTAGCTGACTTAATGGCTACAAAGTATCTATCTATCTATCTATCTATCTATCTATCTATCTATCTATCTATCTATCTATCTATCTATCTATCTATCTATCTATCTATCTATCTATCTATCTATCTATCTATCTCTTGTCAACCGTGCTTTTCGTCATTCGGTTCACAGGTGAGCTGAAGGCCAACTGAATTGGCAAGAAGTGCAGTACAACCTGGACAGGTGGCCAGTATATTGGCATTATTATTATTATTATAATGATTATTAAGCTACAATACCCTAGTAAACCCTTGCAAGCAGGAGAAGTGACTGAGACGAGATTCAAACCCAGAATTTCTTGACAGTGTGGCAGATGTGCTAACCATTAAAGAGCCCACAAAATCTCAGAATGAATGAAAAAAGAAATCTTAAACAAGGGCCAAACAATACAAATTACAGAAAAAAAATCAATTTTCCTCTGCTCGAGTATATCTTTGGCTTGAGCCCAAAGAAGCGTTGGCTTCCTCTCCCTGCCCACTGGTTCCTTCCACCCCCACTGCCTCTGTTTAGCTGTAGCCGAGTTTTAATTACAGCCTAATTGAGTCAATTTGAAATGAAGTCACTGTGAAGACAATTAATGCAATGATGAGGCAACAATTGCAGCTGCATCCTTGGAATTGAGAGTAGTCAGAAATCACAGCCAAATGATAACATCAATTTGCTGCCAAGAAGATTTTTAGCTTTCCATTCCATGATTTTGAACGTTGCTACAAGTATGCATAGCTCCGACATCTCAGAAGCTCAATTGTGTATGATTTTGCCTGAGATCACACCATGATATAATCTGTTCATTACAGTTTGCTAATCAACCCAGTGATTTGATCTGTAAGACATTGTGCAGGACAGGGCAAATCCAAGAGCATTACAACCTCATATGTTATTCTCTTTGCTTGGACATCCCTTGTCTTGGTGATGCGAGGATGAAAGCTGCAATGGAGGCCCCCAGGAGACAATACTGTTTGCTAATCACTAATTGAGTCTTGAACTCCCGATTGATGCACCGCATTCAATTCATAGATTCAGTGCACAATTGAGCGGTAGGCAACAGAGGGGATCACAAGGGATGCGGGAGGTAAAGGAAAGAAGACCCCGAGTGGACAAACACAAAAACAGGAACGAAATTTATCAAAAGACAACGACTTTGTCTCATGTCCTGGCTGATGGTATTGAAAACGCTAATAAGAGGGAATACAACCTCTCCTTATTTTGCAAAAATGTTGACTATTATGAACCTTGAACCAGAGTGTTGACAGACAGCTACAAATACTTAAAGTGCCTCGCATAAGCGTGCAGGAGGGCTCACGTGAGTGTTATCACCACATAACTGGACCGCTTTGCTTGTTTCACAAAAGGACAGCAGAATGAAACACTCATTCGCACTGATCAAAGATGGTGTTAATTTACCTGTCAACTGTTTAATTGCCCATGCTAAGAGAGCTAATAAGTTCCATGAAAATCCATCTCATCGTGTTGACCATTTGAGGCGGTTCAGAAATGGTATTGTAACAGGAGGCTAAAGCATGGCTCAAAATTTAAAAGCAAAACACATGCTCTGTCTTTTCTGATGCATTGAATTTGTGGTAGAACAGCAATTGTGCTTTATAGGCACTTGAGAGACAGTGCGGAGTGCGGTGAAATGTGCTATGTTGACACTGCAGGCACTGTAACTGTGCTTTGACTTAAATTCTCCCTACTAGTGTGATAATGGCTCCAAGATTTGCAGCTCAGATGCCTTGTACACCACAGAGGCTCAAATTTCTTTCTTCTTGCCTGCTATGTCTGTCTATTGTCTTTTTCAGCACATCAGAAGAAGAGCCAAAGCGTGAGGGTAATAAAAAGGCCTGCAATCCTCCTCTGGGCCTGGCAAATTGTTAAAGCAAAGAAGTTGCATTGCTCTAAGTCTGAGAATAATCAAAAACAAAAGAAATCTCATGTCCGTCCGGGGAACAAGCTCCTGCGGGAGAGCTGGAGAAAGGGGCCAAAGAGAAGTGTCACACTAATGCCGACCATCTTCATGTTGGGAGCAGAACTGAACGAGGTGCTCCAGGCAGGCTGGAAAGCAAACTGGCTCCAAGTTTGGATTTACCGGTAGATGGAAAGATGGGTTACCTCTGCACCGTTCTTTTGTTTTTATTTTGTCTGAGAACAATGCAGGAGAGTGCAGGTGTTTTTGTTTGGTTGGCATATTGTTGACTTTAGTGCAGTAGAGATAATTAATGTTTTATTGCCTTGCTAGAAACTGAGTTTATGCACAAAGTAGGGTCTACTTATATGCACAGACTCTACTTTTCACTACTTTGGGGGGTGATTACTGAAAACCCTGGAAGGAAACGATTACAAAGCGATGTTTTAATCCAGCTGTCAATCCCACACCTCATTAGCAAACATATGGGGTTTTTCAGAGCTAGTAAATTGTAGATTGGGAATGCAGGAGAATTGAGTGGATAATGGGGACTAATCAGTGGACGGTTGGAGTCAGAGAAAAGGAAAAGTATGGAAAGAAGGATGGCCTTATACAATTGTGCGAGGAAGAACAAAATAAGAGAGATTGCGGCGCAAAGGAATTGAGAATGAGCCTTCGTCTTCTGCCTGAGGGGGCTCTGTGGATAGTTTCTCGCGAGCTTTCATTTGCAGCAGCCATAACAAATGCAGAAACAGCGAGCACTTGCCATGTCTGTCACGTCTCATACCACCAAACCTACTTGTAATTCCCTGATTAATTAAAATAGAGATTTGTTAATTTAATTGTAGGTGTAGAATGCCCCCACCCTCTTTCTTCTGCCGCTGACATGCGCCCATCCTCTTGGCAGGCTAATTTGCCCTGCAGCTTTGAAGGGTGGAAATGAAAGGTATAGCAGAGGAAACCTTCAGATGGTTTATTAAGAATTGATTCAGAACATAGGCAAAGAGACGGAGCGAAGGGAGATTCATGCTGAAGTGCCTCCCAGGCAGACACCCTGGGCGAAAGAGGGGAATTTATGAGATGAGGAAAGCGTTTGAGCCCAAAGAGATTGGTGTGATCCCACACGATTTTCTTCAGAGTGCATTTTAGGATCATTGCTGAGCAGCAGTTCCAAATCAAACGTATTCCAGTCCGGCTGAACAAGTAACCCGCATTTTTGGGCCCACATTGGTCACTGAGTGAGAAAGCCGTGAGCAGTGATGGGAAAATTAAGCTTCATGAAGCACTTGCGATTTATTTATTTATTTATTTTACCTCAAGATAGTGCTCTTGCCTTAAAGATAAAGGCTAGTCAACTAAGAGTGCCATCTAGAGTAGTCAAAAATCATCACAAGTGCTTCTTGTAGCTTCCTTTTTCCTTCACCACCTCTGAAAGTTGTCTCTTGTGTTAACAGCGCATCAAAATTAACCCTAACAAACTTAGAGCACACTCACACGAGTTCATTTGTTGTTCAAGTTCAAGTTGACATTTAAAATGCCACTCATTCCACTGCAGTGAGTGCTCCGATCAGAACTGACGTTACGATTCGAATTCCAAGTCTCCCTGTTGCAACACACCTGATTCAAATGAACAGGTTCATTGTCAGGCTTCCGCAGAGCTTGCTGATGATCTGTTCATTTGAATCAGGTGTGTTGCAACAGGGAGACTTGGAAAGCATGCAGGACAGCGGCCCTCCAGGACCTGAGTTTGACACCTATGCTCTACAGTGTGATATCAAGAAAAAAAGTTAATCCAAAGTTGTTATTTTTCATTGCTGACCTCTGTTTTTAAGCTAAAAAAAAGCATTCGGTCTTAATATTCATATTTAATATTTTTTGAAAGGAATAGTAGGAAAGGTAAATAGATTTACCCTGTGTCATAACTGCATGCCTAATGTTTCAAACAAACCGATCCATGTCAAAATTGGTCAAGAATTTAACGAGTTATGATTCAAACACAGTTCCCTCAAGACAAGCAAATGGAAGTAATTGCCGTGGACTCCCGGTTCAAGATAAGCGGCTAAGTCTGCATGTCCTCAACCAGCTGAGGCTTCTCGGAGTTAGTGGTTGTATGGGAGGAGCGTCGTGCTTCTTCTACTCATTGTGCCAATAGAGCTCAGTACTCGCTTTTCGGGCTGACCAGAAAGACTCAATTTGTCACAGACATTCATGAATAAATTGTTGAACGTCAGCATGTGTGATCGAAAGTATATTGCCTATATAAAGAGAAACAAAACTGTCTCTTGTGTGAGGGCACGCGCCAATAACTGCCTGTGTCAAGAAGAATATGTGCGTATTACCTTGAGGCAGACAATGCTATGATTCTCGCAGCCGCCCTCCACTTCGCCCCCATGTATTTGAACAGGAAATATGCAAATTCAGCTATTTTAATTATGAAATCTTTGATTTTGGAATGAAAAAAAAGTCTATTCTGCCTGCTGATCGCACGTCGCTGGTTGGTGTTAAGTGTGGTATTGAGCCCTTAACTATTCTAGGAAATAAATGACTGGAACATTTGAAAGTTATTGTATGAAAATAATTATATACAGTTAATGGCCTTAGAAGTGCACCAGCAGCTAGGTAGAAGGCATTTCCTTATATCATTGTGGCAAATTGTCACATTTGTTGGTGAAGGCTGTTGACATTGCTGACTCCCATTTCCATCTTCATAAGTTGATTGGCCACTGCTGCGTTCTATTTCATCTCATCACAGAAGCGTGGCATTTCTCATTATCCCTCCCCTTAATTCATGCACAAATTATTCCGTTTGAGCAAATTTAATGACTGCAATCAAAAGGAAGTTTTAGATTTAGGTTGTGTTTTATGCGAATGGGTTTGATTTTGTTTTGGTTGTTGTGTCTTCATCGATTTTGGTGTATATCCATTAGCAGACTGTGCACAATATATGTTTTCACTTGGCCTAACGCTACATAACAGTGAAACAAGTTGTGTCTCTTTCCTTTTTTTCACATAGATTGTCTTTTGGCGGTAGCACATGATGAGCAAAGTGTACTTGGTGTATCATTGCTTGGATGTCCAGTTCTTTATGTCAGCAGAGAAATAATTTGTCCCACAGAGGCAGACTAATAAATGAGGTGCCCTGTTTGTTGGCTCATGTTAACTGTGGTAGGCGTTTCTTTCATTTGATTAGCTCCATGCTCTGTCTTGACAAATTGGGCTGTCCTTCCCTCGCAGCCAGAACACTAATCTATGCCAAAAAAAAATAAAAAATCATAGCGCGTGACCAAGCAGGCAGCTCTACATGTGCGCACTGTGTGTGTTTGTATTTTAAGACAGATTGCAAGATAGATAGATGGCGAATAGTCTGGAAATGTATTATGAAGATGGTTGGGAACAACGCTCCTTGAGAGTTTCAATAAATGTTTTGAAGGGGGGTACTCAAATATCAACATGAAAGGGCAAGAAATATTTTTTTTTCAGTGGGTCGATTTATTGTCCATTTATTACTGTAAAATTCAAAACAAAACATTTTTCATTCAGAACAAAAATATAAAAAAGGCATTTTCCAAGAATTCAAACACTGTTAAAGAAAACAACACGAGCCCTGTTATTAATCCCAAAGTAATATAACAGGAGGGGATTTACCCCACTTTTCTTTTCAAATACAAACACAAAAAGAACAAATACTTTTTTCTATGTATTTATTTATTTGAACAGATTTCATATTTTGAATGAGTGCCAGTGCAGCTTTTCATTGTCCACTTTACGCAATCGACTTGGAAAATCATTTTTGCGCGGTCTCAATATTCTGGCATATCGTAAATCACCAATAAGCCATTTTTTATACTACTGCCAATATTCTAGCAATATGATTATATTATATGCATTTTTATTGTATAAATGCTGTAGAATATTTGCATAATGACTTACCAGAGACCAACATGTAATGCCATATCATTTTCTTTCTGTTTAAATGAGAGGTCATTTTTTTTCTGAAATTCATTTTTATCTTTCACTCTGGGGTTTGCTCCTGTATTAATATTCAAGTTCAATTATAAATACTACTGCTGTGATGATCTAATTTCTCTGACTGGATGGAAACAGTATCTGTCGATCTACCTACCCATCTACAATTGACAAAATTCAACACACCAATTTCTTTCAGTGAAGGGAAAACAACAGCATAAATGTGTGTAAAAACAGCAGATCATTTTGTTGGCATAATCAACATAATCAAACCGCCTACTTGTATTAACACACGCACGTAGTCTGCCTTGGCTCCTCTTTTATTTTTTTCCATGTCTCCTATTCTGATTCTCCTGCACTGTGACTCAGGTGGTCATCACAGAGCAATGCTGCAGTAGCAGGTAATGCAAAGACAGACCATACAGTTTAAGATTTCTCTTTTTCCATATTGACCCTGTGGGTAGTTTCTGTCAGTTTTGTTGACGTTGCAACCGCTTATAGACTCATGGAACTTTTTTTGCACTGTAGAGATGTCTGTATGGCCAAAGCATTTGTGGCACTTCTTTCTAAGCCGTGGCAATTAATGTGCTTCACTGGCTCCATTGGAGTCAATGAAGCAGAACTTAGTGTATCTCACTACATGGACGTCAAGGATTGTGTGAAGTCCTTGCCAACATTGCAGTGCTAAACCACTCTCGCTCCCTCTCAATACAAGATTTGTATCTCCGGTTTGAATTGCAGATTAATGGGACACTCTAAATTGTCCCTAGGTATGAATGTGAGCATGAACGGTTGTTTGTTTATGTGTGCCCTGCATTTGGCTGGCAACAAGTTCAGGGTGTCCTCCGTCTACTGCCCAAAGACTACTGGGACAGGCTCGAGCACTCTCGCGACCCTCGTGAGGATCAGCGGATTAAAAAATGGATGGATGGGTGTGAGTAAAATATGTTAGATTGTAAACCGAACATTCGTAGCGTCTGAATCCCAAGTTGTCTTGACGGATTTGCATGATCAGCAGTGACTGACAGGAGACACCATTTATACTTTTATTGTAATTGTCCAATATGACCTTTCTCTTTTTCTTCCTCCATATCTTTGGGTTGTTGTCAAGTGCGCTTGCATTTACGTATAGATGTGTGTTGTTTTAGAATGGTGGGCTATTGCCAGTGGAGCCACTGACATTTAGACTCAAAGGCTAATGAAATACCTTGAGTCTTCTGTGCACTTGCTGAATTGAATTTTGGTAGGGAGCTCTAACACCAACAAGAACAGTTCCTCCTCTAAACTATCTGACGTTTGAATGCAAAGAATGTCCAAATTTGCCCTCATGTATTCATTTCCTGTGTCTGAGTGATCTTAGTTGGAGTCATTATGTTGACTCTCTGTTTGTCTCTTTGGTGGCTATTGCTCAAGACTGAAGTCATGTCACATTGAGAAAGGGTCGTGGGGAGGTCACAAAAATAGAATCAAGTCGTGCCCACGATTGAAGACTTATATGAAGTCCTGCCTTCACCGTAGCGAAGCAATGCTTTCCACAGAGCAGCCATTTATGCTTTTATAGGCTCATTTATTCCATCCCAAGGCTATGTTGTGAGAAAAAAAAAACATCTAGTGATAATAGTAAGACCCAGTGGGTTACGAGACCGCAATGATCTTTCATCCTATGTGAGAAGTGTTGGTTTGATCTGTTCTTTGACCCTGAGGGACAATGTTGCCAGTTGGAACCAGAATACTCTTTGACATCGCTCAAAGGCTTGGTAAATCCATGTGCCATCATTTCCCATCTTCTCTGATGGAGCAATATATAACAGTAGAGTACCTCTTTATAGCAGATATCTCTGATACATTGGTGCTCAATAATTGGTGCAGAAATTTGGAAATGTTTGGGACATACTGCTCTGACTGGATGCTATTTACACCAATTGATCAGAAGTAGTTCTGTAAGTGCAGTTTCAACATTACTGACTTTATTGTGGAGTACCCACCTGATTAATTTTTGCTTTCTCCCTTATGATCAAAGCCAATCCCACCCAACAACGTGTTTACTTGTTTTCCTAAAATGAGATATGAATCATTCATTCATTCATTCATTTTCCGAACTGCGTTTTATTCCCACTAGGGTCGCGGGGGTGCTGGAGCCTATCCCAGCAGTCCTCAGGCAGTAGGCGGGGGACAACCTGAACCGGGATCCAGCCAAACGCAGGGCACCCAGAGACAAAAAAACATCCACGCCCACACTCACAAATAGGGACAATTTAGAGTATTCGATCAGCCTGCCATGCATGTTTTCGGAATGTGGGAGGAAACCGGAGTACCCGGAGAAAACCCACGCAGGCCCGGGGAGAACATGCAAACTCCACACAGGGAGGTCAGAGCTGGAATTGAAGCCGGTACCTCTGCACTGTGAAATCGACGTGCTAACCACTGGACTACCGGGCCGCCTGAGATAAGAATCAGAAGTACAAAATACATTTTTGGAGAGCCAGTCACTGCATATGATGGAGAAAGGCTCACGTATCAGCAGACGTACAACAGTTACAGTGGGAGAAAAAATCTCTTCAAAGAGTAAACAGAAAGTTTTAATGGTTGGATATTTAATCATAGGAAAAAAATGTAAGGCTGTAATGATACAGTATAGAACGGGAGTGTCAAACACATTTCACAATGAGGGCCACATACGGCCTCGGTAGATGTCAAGTGGGCCGGACCATTAAAAATTATACCATACTATGCTATAAATAACCAAAATAATATGTCTTTCCTTTGTTTTGGTCTAAAGAAGCACAAGACCACTAGGAAAATGTTGAAATTTAATGAACATAACTTTTACAAAACATTTCATGAAGCACTTAAGATTTCCTGAGACAAATGTGCAAATTACTTTTATCATTCACATTTTTTTGGGTTTGGTTTGGTTTGTTTATTGAACATAAAACATATACAGTCATAATTTGACAGAAAATAAGGTAAGTAAAATAGTAAAAAGGAAAGAGAAATCAGTCATCATTCAACACAGTTATTATGTTCAAGGGAGTAGGAAGAAGTAAGGAACTTATCTAGTCCTACCCCGCGTTATGTGTTTATATCTAATACATCATTTTTATATCAATCAGAAAAGAAAGAAAGTAAGAAGAAAGAAGTCTCCATTAAGGCTCATGCTTTACCCTTAACCGTGATATTTTTACAACTTTTGGTTTGTATCGGGATTTTATACATACACACCCTGGCACTCTTGTGTCAATTTTCTCTTGTATTCATAATGGATATTTCCATACCGTTCTCTGTTTATCAACTTAGTTCTGATTTATCATTATATTTAATGTTTAGAATTTATCATTTTAACTCTGATTGATGTAGGTTGTTTGTACTGTTTTTTTGAATTTGTTTTTGAACTCAGCAAGTGATTTACTCATTTTCAGGTCCGTTTTTTAAATACCATGAAACAAAAGCGGAATCCTGAACTTATCTCTCATATTCGTTCCTCTTTTGATCTGTGAATTATAACATCTTCAGTATAGAACAAAACAAAGGACTTGACCTTGCCGTTCCAACGCTTTTGCGGGGGACTGTAGTTTGGAGGTAATCAGGGGCAGAAGGAACAGTGAAAACATTTATGCATTGCAACTGATCCCACCGACTGTACAAAGGCACACAACTTTAACAAGTAATTGGTATTGAAAAATATAGTAATGCACTTGTAAGATTAAACGAGATTTATAAAGAAAGGAATTTTTAAACCATTTACACAAGCATATAAAATCTAAATGTAATCACTGCCTACACCTTACAAACTAAGGAGAGTGCTATAATATGTGTAAAGAATAAAGTATTCCCATGTCCTTGATAGGCTGTGTTGGGTCTGTCTCAGTGACAGACTGAGGCTGCTGTTGTCTTCTTCTCTGATCAAAACAATGTTGTCTTTTCCTCTGATCAAAACAGTGTGTCCACCTAGCGGACATTCCATGAATTGCACATTATTAAAAATATTCATTCCGTGTCTTTTATGCATTTTTTTCACTTTTAAATTATCCTGCGGTCCTGATCAAACGTCCTTGCGGGCTGGTTTCGGCCTGCGGGCCGTATGATTGACACCACTCATATAGAAAATGAAACTCATTATAATTATCATGATGATGATGATGATGATGATGATAATAATTGTTTATTATTATCATTTTTGTTTGAGTTCAGCCTAGAGTGATGCTAAATGTACAATATCCTCTTTATTTATTACTTGAAAATCTAATCAACTTTGGTGTATTCTTCCAGGTCTGGAAATTAGTGATGGATTCAAATTTACAGTCGCTGGGCTTGTCAAATGTGTGATTTTCAAATTTTTGAAGAGTTCAGTGGCAGCACTGAATCGAGGAAGTTTGGTTGAGATGGCTGCGCTGAAAAGTAATGCTGTGAAATCCATCCATCCATCCATTTTCCGAACCGCTTGATCCTCACTAGGGTCGCGGGGGGTGCTGGAGCCTATCCCAGCCGTCTCCGGGCAGTAGGCGGGGGACACCCTGAACCAGTTGCCAGCCAATCGCAGGGCACACAGAGACGAACAACCATCCACGCCCACACTCACACCTAGGGACAATTTAGAGCGTCCAATCAGCCTGCCATGCATGTTTTTGGAATGTGGGAGGAAACCGGAGCACCCGGAGAAAACCCACGCAGGCCCGGGGAGAACATGCAAACTCCACACAGGGAGGCCGGAGCTGGAATCGAACCCGGTACCTCTGCACTGTGTAGCCGACGTACTAACCACTGGACTACCGGGGCGCCATGCTGTGAAATATGGCCTTAAAATAAAATCTCAGACCGAATTATTCCGACACTCAAGAATAAAGTTTGCTTTTTACATGTTAATCCTCGCATACAATTGAAAACCGAGGTATAACATTTGTTTGCAAATGCTACATTACAAATAATTTGGGTAGATGCAAAAACATTAATAAATAAAATAATCAGTCATGCCTATTTTAGCACCTTTGGTATTCCGGCTATACAGTCTATCTCTATAAGTATATTCATTTATGAAACCTGACCATGTTTGGAATACAAAAAACAAACAAACAAAAAACCCCAACTATGTTAGATTAATACAGCCAATTGGACGAGGTCTTCAACCAACCTGAATTGTCAAAGTGTCTTCTTTTTCCACTATCAAACAGGATCCTGAGTGGTAACGAGTGAAACTACCATCTGTTCCTATCAGAGCACCTAATATGTGATCCGGTTTGACTCTGGCATGTTGAGATGCGCCCCAGATAGAGCATAAAGCATCAGTGTAACCCAGACATCCAACATGTCTGCCAGGCATGTACACAGACGGCGTGAAGCCTCTTTCTTGCTTCTTTTCAACACTTTTGTCTTCCAATTTAAGGATCGCACTGGATAAGGTGCTATACTAAATGATGCAACTGTCCGTCAAACACAAATATTTATTTGCCTTAATTGCCGATGAGGGAATCATAATAATAGTGCAGTATATGTGTATATGATTGAAGACAGGTTCTGTTTTATGACAGAATCAATGCTGCATTGCACAAAAAAAGTACAAGCAGTGCAAGACTATTTTCTTGCCAGCATCAGGGGTGCTGTGAAATAACTGTTTTTGATTCTTGATTACCTTTACCACATTGAAAGTCTAATAAAACGTCTCCGATAAGCAGGCTTGTACTAAGCCAATATGATCACATTCTCAAGTTAAAAAACAAAAGATCTTTTTCAATTTTCCAATTTTGACTTTTCAGTCAAACCACACTCAACTTTTGCACAATTTCCCCCAGGGATTTCTTGCGTGATTAAGTAAAAATGGGGTAGGCAATCCTTATGATTCTCTTCAAATGTGCCACATACAGGGCCCCTCAAAAAAATTTGAGATAGTTTAGAATGCTACTGACTGAGAAAGAATAACATTTTGAAACTCAAATGAATAAATGAAGGTGGCACTAGTTAGCACATTGGCCCCACAGTGTTGAGGTGCAGGGTTCGATTCCGGCTCCGGCCTCTCTGTGTGGAGTCTGCATGTTCTCCCTGGGCCTGCTTGGGTTTTCTCCGGGTACTCCGGTTTCCTCCTACATTCCAAAAACATGCATGGCAGGCTGATTGAACACTCTAAATTGTCCCTAGGTGTGAGTGTGAGCGCAGATGCTTGTTCGTTTCTGTGTGCCCTGCGATTGGCTGGCAACTGGTTCAGGGTGTTCCCTGCCTCCTGCCTGGAGACAGCTGGGATAGATTCCAGCACACCCGCGACCTTTGTGAAGATAAGTGGATTAGAAAATGGAATTACTTACCTGAATTCTTCGAAAGAAAGATGATTTGATCTTCATTCAAGTCACAACAATAGACAGACTGCTCAAACTAACGCCACACAATGTTTTCACATTTATTTTGGACACACTATGAAAACATTCGCAGTGCAGTGTGGAAAATGTGAACCCCTAAGGCTAGTCATTTGTCTAAGAGCTAATCGAACTCAAGAGTCAACCAACCAAGAGTCCAGTCAATAGTAAAATGTTGGAGGCATGGCTTACTAACGTATTGAATTGACATAAGTGTATGATTTGGTTAGGTTTTATTTTGAAGGTTTGTTGATGGCATGATGTGTTGCATCAGAGCCTGGACGCACTGCTATAATTAATGAGAAATTAATTCCCCAAATTTATCAAGATATTTTGAGAAGTGTTGAGAAGAACAACGTGACTGCCAATTCAATCTTAGCAGAAGACACACAACATTACCAAAACAAACATAAAGCTGATGTGATGCGAACATGTAGAGTTTATAGCTGGTGCTATTTCTCAACCCCAGTCCAAAATGCTAAGTGAGCAGTGAAAATTATGTTATTGTGGAGCTGAAGAAGATCATGGTTTGATTTCTTGCAGACACTAGGATAAAACAACAGTTATGGCTCAGGGATTTTCTTTTCTTTTTTTTTTTCTTTAATGTATTTTGTACATTATATACCGGTACATTAATTTTACGGCTGAACCCATAATAATAATGGTATATACTGTAATGTATATATATAATAGTAGGGCCTCATGGGTAACTACAGGCTACCCCAGCTGATTTCAGACAACAGGTCTGTGTCCACCCTGGACTGGTTGCCACTCAAACACAGTTTCAGCTGAACTGACCTGACAAATTTAGCATTTCTCAGGTAGCGTAGACAAAAGCACAGCCAAGCTGTGATAAGGAAGCATCCTTATCGGTGTGCCTTCCTCCTTGCTACAGGTAGGAAGAAAAGGTGAGGATGGGAGAGGAGGTGAGAAAGGAGACAGACTTGTGTGATTGCAGGCTGCTGCCAGCCAAAGTCTGCTGTTTTATCCCACTTATAGCAGCTGGAGCTTCATTGAAAACAGTTTTACAGAGGCATGAAGTGAATTGGGGCAGGAATTGATATAAGGGGACGGGACATTGTCCCACCTTTTAATTAGTCTGTTCATGAATCATTGATCGGGTTTGACACTTGGCCTCTACATTCAATAACAGCGCAGCTGCCGTCGAACATAAAAACTGGCACCTTTTTATTTTTGTGCGGCGCTAGTCTATTTTAGTGCATTTGGGAATTTTTGCAGAATGTTGCGGGGCGTTCTGGTGAACCCAGCATGTTTTCCATGACACGCCCCCAGCGTAATTGACAGTTTGGCAGCTGAAAGTAAACTAGATGCTAAATATTAATGCGAGTTGTGCAACATGATTTTGATTAATTTGATCCAGGTGCATTAGTTGGGAGTAGTTTGGCGGAAGGTCAGTTTGGGGAAGTTGCAAGCACGTCACATACATCTCACATTCATTTTTTAAAACACCTTGGAAATGTTTGAACTTGTTAAATTTTTCTCCTTTAATTTTGTAAAACAATGTAATCAGCTCTACTCATCACTGTTTTTCACAATTAAGTGAGTGGGACAAGGCTAAAGTGGATGTACAGTACCGTATTTTCACAACTATAAGGCGCCATTAAAAGTCTTAAATTTTCTCCAAAATGGACAGGACGCCTTATAATGCGGAGCGTCTAGTGAATGAGCCGAGTTCCAAAGCATGACTGAGAGCGCTTCTAGCCGACACGCTGTTTATATAGAGTAAAGGCGGAGTGAGTGACGACAGGCATGCGGAAGTCCGCCAATGAGTGAAGGGTGGGCGTGTAAGAGGACGCTCAAGGCACGTCCCTGGCAGGTACCAGTCGCCAATGAGTGAAGGGTGGGCATGTAAGAGGACGCTAAAGGCACGCCCCTAGCAGGTACCAGTCGCCAATGAGTGAAAGGTGGGCGTGTAAGAGGACGCTAAAGGCACGCCCATAGCAGGTACCAGTCGCCAATGAGTGAAGGGTGAGCGTGTAAGAGGTGAAGAGAAAAACGTGAGTACATTGTAAAATGGCTAAATAAAGTACAACCGAACTCAGTCTTGCTTCCGTTGCCTTTTTAAAAACATGTTTTTAGCGTGCGTGCATGCATGCCGTATGTTTAAGCTGGCGTATGTTTTACCATGCCTGGCTGCACCCAATAATACAGTGCGTTTTGTGTATGTGTCAAACACAGAAATAGCACCCGTTACTGAGACTGCGCCCAACAATACGGTGCGCCGAATGGTCGTGAAAATACGGTATGTGTTTGACAGCCCTCTGGTGCCATTGGATATCCTATTAACAAATATCATTTTGAGACCTAGTTTTATCTAAAATGGTCCAAATCCTAAGAACAAAAGCAGACATTTTATCTTTGTGTTGAATCAACATAAAACATTTGCAAACATCTGCTTTTACTTTGGAAAACGAACATTTGTGCCTATTATCCGGCATGTTCCAGATCAAACCAATACATCAAATGATTAATGTATTCACTTTTGTGTATTTTTTGCACAGTCAGTTAGAAATAATGTCCTGTTTTTGAATGAAGGGAAGGAAATTGAAACAATTATTCGATAGACTAATTGATTATTAGAATAATCGTCGGATGCAGCGCTAGTATTCACATATCCATAAGATCCCTGACAGATTTCACAAGCTGTTCCCTTGTTGACTTAATAGTTTTAGATGAATTTCAAGGATCAAAAGGACAAGTATTCAATATCTTTCCATCTATTTATCTCTCTTATCTCTGCATGTCCCACTCAGCCAATTTTATCCCTTCTGGCCATTTGTTATATTCAGATGTGCTGCTCTGCTTTGTTCATTTCCTCATGCCTTTGTCTTTCAGTCATGGTTCCTTCCTTCTTATCAAACAGGCCTTTGGGCGCCTTTGTCTATCAGTGGGATTTCACACTTGTAATATTTCCGTCTTTCATCCCTTGCTCGCGCTCTTACCTGTCACGCCTACATGCCCACTCAAACTCGGTGCTGTCCCAGATGGGATGCACTTCGGAGGTAAGCTTCGGTTATGCAGTACTTCTTGACATCAGAGCTACTTTGACATAGTGACTTCTGCATTCTCTATAGACGTGGATCCTGGCAGCCAAGATTTTTGCAAAATGCCAGAAAGACAAACAACCTCCCAGTTAATATGATTGGCAAGCAAAGTTCACTCTGTTGTCAGTCGTCCTCTCCAAAATCAGAGACAAATTCTTGATGCTGCAAAAGAAGAATAAGAATTTACTTGAGACATATTATTCTTAAATAAGAGTACTCGTGAGTTTTGGCTACTCGACCCACTTTGCATGATGACACCACACCATTCAATCTGCCTGTGTTGCACCACCGTAATTGTCCCCATTAACTCGTTTATCGCAGTTAATGGGGACCAAAATCACCCGTGATAAACGAAAATCCACGAAGTAGCGACCAATTAACATATTAAATTATCATTATTATTATTATTTTTTTAAAGTCCGCAAACGTCCGCGAGAAGCTGCGAAAGTCAGCAAAACAACAGCGAGTCACATAGAGCAACATACACAGTACTGTACTCCATGTATATGAACAAAAAAAACTTTTTTTTTTTTTTTAATGAATATGTTTGAAAAAATCCGTGATGCACTGAACCACAATAAACGAACCGCGAAATAGCGAGGGATCACTGAAGTATCAATTACGGTGGTGCAACACAGGCAGATTGAATGGTGTGGTGTCATCATGCAAAGTGGGTCGAGTAGCCAAAACTCACGACTACTCTTATTTAAGAATAATATGTCTCAAGTAAAACGTTGCCCTTCAAACATCCATCCATCCATTTTCCGAACCGCTTGATCCTCACTAGGGTCGCGGGGGGTGCTGGAGCCTATCCCAGCCAACTCCGGGCAGTAGGCGGGGGACACCCTGAATCAGTTGCCAGCCAATCGCAGGCCCTTCAAACAATTACTTGAATTAGAGTAACAAACTACTCAGTAAAAAAAGCAAAACAAAGCAAAACAAAACAAAACAAAAAACCTACCTATGTACTTAGTAACTGGTTAGTAACTTCCCGTTTATGTTTTTAAAAAATCATAACATGAATGTGAAACTAAATAACTAAAAGTAACTCATATTTTATAAGAAATTAAATTCCCATTGTGCCAATGATTTCTTATTAAAAACAATAAGATCGGGGGCAGGTTAATATGTATTTCTTTCTCTCTCACTATTCTGTTTCTTCATAGTGTTATATTTTACATTGATAGTGTTATATTTTAATACATACAGACCTTTGGGCAGTGTTTACTGTGTTTAAATGTGCTATTTAAATACACCTTGACATGACATGGCTCTTTAACACTACTCTATAAGTACAATTTACCCCAAAAGTTATTTGAGCAACTGCACCAGAGTAAATGTAGCGCTGTGGCGGACACTAGGACCATGCTTCTCACCCAGCAGGTATACAGTAGGTGGCGTGTGTATAGGAATGTCTTTGGCCCAAATTTGTAATTGTGCAGATCCACTTGTTGGCAGTCGTGGAATAAAGACGTGTTTACAGTCAATCGTGTGTGCTCCTTTCGACCGCCACAGCACGTTACTACTCACTTGTGGGCATAATTGATGTTTGATGAAAAGTTCTCCTCAAGTGCCACTTGTTGAGGTGCTTTGTTGGTTCTCAGTCGTCCTCTGAATGGTATGCCGCTTCGAAAGAGCCACAGCCAAACACATCGTGGGAGACTGGGACGCAAAAAGTAAAGAGTGGGTCCCTTAATAAGAAGGGAATTGATCTGCTCAGGCCTCCGTGGGGTTGCCTGTCTGCCAGTGATTGTAGTGTGTTCATTATCCATCTCTGCCCCAGGTAATTACTGGCTTGTTTTGATCGAAAAGCTTTCAATTATTTGCTCATTAGCATTGTTAATTAAACTCACCCCTTGTCTTTTTATTTTTTACGTGGGAGTGTTTCATCAGATTTATTTATTTGGAGTCATACTCACTTTGAGTCAATGGGTGGATAGGCGTAGCGTGTGTTTATGCTTACCTTTACTGTAAGTTACCTATGTAGAGTAGCCGGGGACTTTGCATGTATATCACTTCAGACCCCATGGGGGGAACGGTGACACTGAAGTTGGAAGAATTGAAAACACTCACTCATGCAGAACTGTGCTCTAAGGCAAGCATGGCAGACTGAGGAGCGAGGGTGGGGATGGGGGGAGTTTCGGTGATGAGTGGCAGTGAAAAAGTCGCAGGAATAGGTAAAAAAAAAACTAAAAAAATTTAAAGCTTAAAATGCTTATACTTCACAGTTGAGAAGCTGGCCAATACACAGACAGGGCACCGAGCAGAATTCTAAATGTCCCAGTGAAGACTGATTCTTTGCTTTTCAAGTCTTTCCCTCAATTTCTCTGGTCTCGCACTCCATCTCAATCTGGTCTTATCGCCTCTGTCACCTCGCTTTGTTGTTGTTCTTTATATTTCTGTGTCACCTTCCATCTTTCATGCTGTCTTCCTCGCTCAAGTCTCACCTACATATTCAGCTCTCTTGCTGAGTTCTCTACTCTGTTTAATTTTGTGTTGCCTTTGTGCCATAGTTTACACAGTAGTTTGTGCCATAGTTTACACAGTAGTTTTCCAAGTGTTTGTTTGAAAGACACAGCATGTGGATGCCCTTAATTACACATGCGAGTCTGTTTCAACAGTGAGATATCCGCACCCAAGCAGCTCTCGTTTTGTTTTCATGGCACGTCCCGGCGGAGTGTGACTGCAAACAAAGTATCAGTGTGAGAGTTGCATGAAAGGCTTCTCCAAGTGTCACGGCATGCGCCAGAGCTGACTCTTGAGAGCCGAAAATCAGGACTCGAGTCAGAAGTCGCAACCCACAGTGACTGGCTTACTGAGCATGGAGGGAAAAAAAAAACAACACTCACCATGACCGTGGGTGACGAGCTCTATCTCGCCACCATTTGATCTTTCATGCATTAGGGTTGTTTGATCATAGCATCTCAAAATGCATTATACCACACATAACATATTGAACCACGTGCAAAAAGAAGACCATGTATGTGTCACCTTGAAAATTAGTGGGAAATTACATTTAAGAGCAGTGGAGAGCCACTGTGTCGTTGGGTCGGTATTTTTCCCATGAGAGTGGCTTCAAATTGTTAACACACACCTTCCATATTTTTTTTATTTGGAGGCAAACAAATCTGAGTACCCAGAATATACGTAAGCATGAGAGGAATATGCACACTCCACATCATGGCTCCATGGTTGGTTGGCACCAGAATTCTGTGAGCATTCAGGCAAGTGAAGCATGTGCAGTGTGTATACACAGCGACTACTATTGCATCAAAATGATGAAGCCCAGATTTTTAAAATGCATGGCAACATTTTAATCGGACCGTATTTTCACTTTTTAAAATTGTGATTAACATCCCCAAACTATTTGATTGGGAACCAAATTCTTCTCTCAACATCAGGCCTGCCTTAATCAAGCATGTATTGCACATACTGTATGTCAGAAAATAAAGAAGATGCCAATAACTGTCCAATATATGCATAACGGGATGATTTGTTTTAACTTCCAGAATATGTGCGGTGGTTAAATTATATTTTCATCTATTTAGCTCTGGCTGTCAAAGGGTATGGACTCCGAAAAGTCGCTGCCGCAAACAGAGAGTAGCGGTGTAGCTTCTTTGGCTTCAGGGGCGCATATATTCATACATGCGAGTAATATATTGAATTATTGTGCACAATGCCTCTATGCCTTAGCTCAGAGATACCCATGATCCCCCAATCAGGGGCTGCCTGTCTTCCCCTGTATCCCCTGTATCTCCCAACATACATAATCCCAACATACATAAATCAATCCCAGGTATCTTTGATACCTGGGATTGATTTTCATTAAGCTTCCATACCTCCGAGGTGAATATAAATCTCGCAGTCCCATCACTCATTAATTACCATTCCCCTGCTGCTGGACTGCTACTTCTGAAGCACAGTCACAGTTTGTCTTCACACGGTAAAGGGCCAGGGATCATCCGGCCCTGTAAATGGTCCCACAACATGGCACAGCGGATCTGCTGTGATGTTTTCAAACTGAAAGGCCCATTGATCCTTTGGGTCTATGGGGAAGCTAGATTCAAACTATAGAGGGCATTGGAAATAAGAGAGGTGTCCAAAAAGAAGGAAATCATTTCAAGCAGGTTCATGTGTCTCTCAACCATTCCGTATGTGCCCGAAGCCACAAAAACCTGAGCACATGCCAAGGTGCCAGCGCGCTCCCACTCGCACATGCAATGAGGATACCCGGCACATCTGTTGCCTCTAATAGAGAGCCAAACATTCACTGTGACACTTTTTGCCAGCACGGAGCGACAGAGAAGGAAAGACATCCAACAAATACAGGAATGAGGGACAAAGAAAGATGCCTCGGGACCAGTCCTCATGTTGCCTGGCACCTTGGTCTTCTCTCAAGAGCAGATCCTAAATCAATCAACTGACTGGTGCATTGTGCTGAATCCATTTAAAGAAATGCGAGCCCAAGTGTCCTAAAGTTCCTGCAGGCAAAGCAGCAGGGGTGGGGCACGGAATCTCCGAAGGGAGGACAGGGGGAGGCGTTATCACTCAGCAGTTCCTCCTGAAAGCAGAATGAGAGATAAGCCAATTGGAGACTTAGCATTGCAGTCTTTCTCATTTCAACTCTTACCTTCACATCTGTATTGCTCATCATTTCCCCTTCGTTCCCGGAATATGATCAACATTAGGCGGACTTGGAAACCACAGCTTGTGGTTCTTCCTCCACATGGCGGCCACATGCTTTCAGGTCGTGTGATGAAGCAGGTTCAGGCTTTTTCTTGCGCCATCAGCAGAGCTTTAGTGACTATGGCAGAGATGCGTCTCAGCGATTTCTGTAACATAAAGAGTTAAGATGGCCATGCTCTCGACTTGGACTAATCCTATTACACCAGAGTGCAGCTCTTAGTGGGCTCCAACTTCACTTTTATTGGAAATCCTTTGCTGTTAAAAAACCTTTTAGCCTTTGGCTGGACTATTGCACTCATAATTCTTCTTTGGGCAATTCCCTCATGTTTGTGTTATTGCAACATTACTTATCGACATTTGTATATGGACAGAATCTCATAATTGTGATAATGCGATTGTGTTTAAATCACCGACAACTTTCTAGCTAAGGCTGGGTATGTGTGTATGTATGTGTGTGTGTGTGTGTGTGTGTGTGCATGTGTGTGTGCGTGCGTGTGTGTGTTGTACAGTGGCTTTATAGCTCTACATTTCCATTTCATTATTGCCAGCAGTCAGACTGAAACAACTGAAAGCCAGACAGAAAAAGTGTGGAAACAACCAGGGCTGGCCGTAATGCTCGTAATTTCCTCTTGAGCTGATCTCTAAATGGTTGTGCTTTGTCACTGCCACTACACTACCGAATAAATTCACTCTTTCACCTCCTTGTGCCTCCTCCCCCTCGCTCTCTAATTCATCTCATTTCCGCTTCGTGGTTGGTTCAATCCCCAGCTCTTTTCAGCGCAGACTGCTCCGTATTCCGGGGTTGTTGTGTCGCTGGTGGAGAGTGATTGTGCCAGTGGCAGTGAGGTCAATTGGAAGAAATTGCGTTGCAGCCACCGTGGTGCTTGGGCGAGAAGTAACAAACTGGATAGTAGCCCAATCCTTGTAGGCCGGTGTGTTTACACTACCTAGAAGCCTACAAGGCCACTGCCCGCAACTCACATACAGATAAGTTGGTACACTTCGTCACTTCAGGCCACTGTGCTACGTGGTGTGTCAGGTATTTAATTTATCAGCCTAGAGATATTTCAGCATATGCAAGCAGTTTTATGGGAGCTCGTGTACAGCTTTGGATTCCAAAGTGCTACAAATTCATCTTAGGTAAAGATAACCACTTTTTTTTTTTTTTTTTTAAAGGTTGTATGACGGGCAAGCTTCTGGTATCATTTATAATCTACTTCTGCCGCACCAGTTGCCTAATTAATCATACAAATAATACATGCTCCACTTTATTAGTTGTTGGACTTAAGTGTGCATGCAAAACATGAGTCAATCCATTCAAAAAGTACAGATTTGAGGCGAACAGCTGCAGTCCATTAATAACAACTGTGCAACAAGGACAATACACATCTGGCCTCTGAGCCAGGGGACGTCTGGCATCATACAAGAAGGAATGTTTACTATTTTGATGCACAACCTTTCGAAGAAGGAAATGATGACATCGCCTATTGGCGTTACTAAAGCAATCTGCACATACAAATGGAAGTTGACACATGCAAATATAGAAAAGACCTTTTGTTGTCATGATGTGGGATGGACAACGGCCTATAAAGATACAGAGGAAGCGGTTGAGCAAGAAGGCACTGCTAAAACTGTTAGCAAGGTAAGGGGACTTCTGTTTACACAAAAAATATGTCTGAACCCAAGAAATCCATATCTATCAAATTACAATGTGGGTGATAATTCAGTGTTTGAGCGTGGATCCCAGGAAATGGGGGTGGGACCATTGGGGCGGGGTGGGGTATATAACATGAAAACAGAGAAAAATAATCTGTTTTTGAAGGGCAATTTGTGCATGCCATTTTCAAAAACCTACTGTTACATGTTTATAAAATCATCAATGTAATTTATATACGTAAGCACTTTGCACACCAGTAACATTGCTAAGTGCTGTTTCTATACTTTCACCATCATTTTTCAACATTTATATTTATTGCAATATCTACCTTTCCTGTGAAGAGATTCAATTTATATCATGCTAATGAATTTCAGGCTGGATCGCTCAGCCGTCCTGTTCACCGAACATAAATGTATGCATGCTCTCAATGCAATATACCCTTCTTGTATAAAGGTGAGTCCAAAATGGAAAGAGACTTTCAGTCTTGTCCCATACGTCATACCACTCTTTGGGCTTGTGGTCAGGGGGGTGAATTTGACTGGCAATGCTCGACTTCCACCCACAGCAGGTTGACATAGGCAGCTGACGAAGCAACAGCAAGACTGAATTTTATTTTCCAGGGGTTGACGTCAGACCACTTATTCCTCTTTCAATACATTTGTTCAACTCATCCCCTACTTTCCAACAACCTTCCTTACTTTATCAGCACGCTCATCGCTGCAGACACCTACACGTGCATTTGATTGTTGCCTTGTTTATCCTCCCACTCATCCTTTGGTTGAGAGACTTGTGATGATATTTCTTCTGCAAAGTAGCCCGTAACCCGGCAACATCAGCCTCGTCAGGAGAGGAGGTATTACTGTATCTGATTCGTTTCACCAAGCTGCACGGACATTTGGTGCATGCAGAATGTAGCAAAAGATGGATGGAGTGATTAGAAGGTAACACATGGCTTGAAATTTATTCTTTTTTTCCTCTCTCTTTAGCTCAGATATTGTGTAATTTCATTACAGCATTGGCTGCGATTGGCCGGCAACTGGTTCAGGGTGTCCCCTGCCTACTGCCCGAAGATAGCTGGGATAGGCTCCAGCACCCCCCGCGACCCTCGTGAGGATAAGCGGATCTGAAAATGAATGAATGAATTACAGCATTGGTGTGGGGTGTTTTTTTTAACACTTGGAATTTATTTTCCTGTTACTCAGCATCTCTCTTTGACTCTCACATTCTGACCCTCTCTCTCGCCTTCTTACTTTTCTTTGTCTCCAGTCACTTGGAAGTAGTAAATAATTATTGATCTTGGCCAAGTGAGGCTTGCGACCTGATGCGATTCTGCTAATTGCCCCTTTACATCTGCTATCCTCAGTGCGGAGCACTTTTGTGTTGATGTTGGTAGTGCTTTCTTTCGATCTATCTATCTATCTATCTAACTGCCTAGATTTTTTTTAAAAAAATGTTGAAAATACTCAATTTTATTTTGTGAAGTGGTTGCACAAAATAAAGTCAACGTAATCCAGATAAATGTTTTAAGGAGATTCTATATCTACTTAAAACATGTACAGGTATCCAGATGATACCATCTTACTTTGTGCACCCAATTAACAAAATAAAAGGGAGTTAATTCAACACATCATTTTTTCATTGTATCCATCCATCCATCAATAGTCATACAGTGTTATAATTTCTATCTATATTCTTATTTATTCATCTGCGATTGACTGGCAACCCGTTCAGGGTGTCCCCCTCCTGCTGCCCGAAGACAGCTGGGATAGGCTCCAGCACGCCCCGTGACCCTCGCGATGATTAGTGGATTAGAAAATGGATGGATGGATTCTTATTTCTAGATCATTTAACGATGTTTTGGCATTGCCGTCTTCAAAGGTCATCATTCTCGCAATCCATCCCATCCTGCCCAACTAACATTTGACCGTCCGCCATATGTGGCAAGCAATGAACCACCCACAACTTCTTTCTGATTTCTCTGACGCAGTATTTTCAATGTTCTGTAGAGCGCTTTGTTATAACTACAGCTGTTGTGAAAGTGCTGTATAAATAAAGCTGAATTGTATTGTATTGTATCGCATATGATCAAGCCCTAAGAAATGGAATAGGTTGTCTTTTATTTAGTCACATTTTCTTGAATATTGACATACACTGAAAAAAAAATCATTTTGTCAGATGACTGCACAAAATAAAATCCAGATCATTTTTAAAATGAGATGTATAGTCTACATTATATATATATTTATTTATTTATGCATCCAGCTGATTATTCATTGTATTTCGGGGAACCACTTGACGAAAAAAAAGGGTGAATTCAACCAAAACTTTTTTCAGTGTACTGAAGAAAGCAAACTAAGTGGATGTCAAAGTATAAAATATACAGTACATTATGTCTACACAGACATTATGCTGACGGGTTGATTTATTAAATCAATGAGATGGACCCAGATGTGCACTCTCATTCTGCTCACATGACGTAAAGTCATGCTTCAATCTGCAGCCTTCCTGGTTAACCACATGTGCTCAAGACTGAACCAGCACTTAATAGAGTCTGACAATTCAGCACAAAAGATAAGCTCTGTGTGGACGCCCTGATTGCCTGAGTAGCTTTGGCGACAGATTTGGGGTGGCCAGAGAGACACACTTGTCATTTATAATCACGTGGTCCAGTGGTCGAAAGGAGCTAAAATAACAGTTATCGGGAACAATACTCACTCACTGTCCACAAGACTGATGAGGGATGAGCAGGTGACGACAACTGCATCTGTGGTTTCGAAGGTATTTTATTTCCACTTTGAGCGAATGATGTCAGCTCTATCTTTTTTTTTTTTTTTTTTTTTTTTTTTATACATAAGACAAATCTGCATGCTTGTGACCTCGTGTTTCGGTGATTTATGGAGTGAGCGAGACAATGAGTCCATGAACATTTTTAATTTTCTGGTTTTCAGGAAAGCCTGAAATGATGCAGTCTTTATTAGATCTATGTCACGATTGCCTCACACATTTGCTTGTCAGCTGTACTTCAAATCCACTTTCATATGGCTCTCCCTCGCCATCCCGCTCCACTCAGCAGATTCACTGTAATATTCTGAACCGTGTGTGGGGAGCTTGGAGTAAATGGAAGTGACACACCACATACCCTTCTGGCTTCTCTCCAGTCACCTCAGGACAATTTCACTGCAGAGTAGCACCTCATCTGCGGCTTTCTGCTGCCACTCGGGAGAAACTGTTGCTTTTTTAAGACCAATCACACGAAAGCATGGAAATCCATGAGGAAGGCAATTAGAGTGAAAATATAGTTTGAAACAAGCGTCTTCCGGATAAAAATACACGTATATGTGGACTTGTTAGAAGAGAGAGTCAGGTATCTTTTCATTCCTGTTATTGTTCTGTTTTAAACTAACTTGAAATTAGATTGAGTATGAGCAAACATGGTTGTTTGGGGCAACATATCTCAGTCATTTTGGTGCGAGTTGTCACAGGACATATGCAGAGAATGGGCCAATGAAAAATGCACTCGTGGCAAATTAGGTAACGCACACCAGCATTGCTATTCGGATGATGAATGTTACGAGTGAGCAAGTTTGTTTGTCAGATTTTGTCTGTAAATGGATCTTCCAGTCCACTATGTCCACATTTCATTTCGAGACTGGTTTATGTTTCGTGATGAGCCAATGCTTTCTGTTTTGTAATTCAATTTAATTTTTTTATTTTTAGTTGAAAGAAGGTTAATAGGCATTTGACACTGAGAGCAATGGCCTCTGTGCCATCAGGTTCTGTGGACTTGAATCCAATGAATGTGGCATATTTTCTGTTCAATGGGTATGTCCAACGAAATGTTCAAGCCCAATGTGAACCTTTTTGGTTGACTTCAGTGTTCACTTTAACGTAACAAATGTGTCCGCGCCACCATCAACAGAACAGTGAACATAAATGACAAAATAATACAACACAACACATAAGACACAGACAGTCGTGCAATCTTAACCACTTTTTCTACATACACTTGGTTGTTTGAAGCAGTTGTACATGAAAGAGGAGAGAATCAAAGTGTTCTTTCACCAGTGGATCAAACACCTTTGCAGACAAAGACGAGGCGACGCTGTGCATGCACCTCTTAGCTGACCTGCGGTTTCACACCTACAGTCTTGTTCCAAACAGTTAGAAACAAAAGTCCTGCAACAATTATGGTATTCGTTAATGTCAGTATTGAGACAGCTTATAGAGAAACCAAAATGTTGTAACAGTTAGCGAAAGCACTGCAACTATGCCTTTCGTAAAAGAAAGTATTTGGTAATATCTTGAAAAATAACGAAAGCATCAGAACAGTCATCCGGAAACCGAAAGGGAAATATCCATTGGGAGTTACGCCCTGCCTAGAATATATAAGACTTGTTTTGAGATGTTGCCTTTGCGCATTTGTGTCTTGACCACAACGATTGCTTGTATCACAGTTGTGCCCTGAATGTTCAGATAAAACTTCTTGGAAGAACTTCTCCATTTCCAGCCACTGATTTCACACCTCACCTCAGCCTGAATTCAAATGAACACGCGGAGGACCTGGAGGAAGCAGAGGACGGCGAAACCACAAAATCCTCTCCCTCCCGGCCTCCATCAATAACAACAATTTTTTATTGGTGCAAAATCCAGTGTGACATTTTACTGCACGTAGTGAGACAATTTACCCGATGGGGGATTAACATGTCCCTTGTTCTACTTGATTGCTTATAACTAGCTGACACAAAATATGAAAATGACACGTATATAAAATATTTACCTGAGATCTTGGTCTTTCGAGTACACTTTTTTTTACATATGATGTATTGATTCCAATAAATGAAAAAAAGTGTGACATCAAGCTCCCGTCTCCCATATGCAAGTACTTTCATGAAACCAAACCAAAACCAAACATACAGAGGAGATGTACCGAGAACCACACAAAAACAAGGGCGCTAAAAGATAAATCTGAAGCCTCTCTCTTTTGTTATTCAATTCCCATCACAATAATGTGGCCAATCTACAGATTGTGTCGTGTTGATAATAGTGATGGAAACCTTTTTTCTTTACTAGCTGTAGCCTGAGTCCAGAATGACTAGTTTCCTGGAAGCTAAACTTTATAAATTAAAGGTTCATGTCGAGTTGACTTCACTGACACTGATGTGTTGTGCGCTCGTACTCGATTGTCTCTGCAAGCCAGAGTCTGTGATCTGTACAAATATACACCCGATGGAGGCTGGCAGATGCTTTTAAGAAAACACAAGTAGATATGTTGCCTTCAGTTGACTACCGTCTCACTAAATGTTCTCTGGATGATCTTCATTTGCAACTCCCAAACAAAAACATATTTCACTAACAAGTGCCTGCTGGTGTACTTTGTGGTCTAGCCGAGATTAAACAATTTAATGGACTCCAAATATTAGTTTTCTCCAGCATTAACATGCAGGGTGCTCTCTGCTTGAACCCACCGCAGTCCTTAAGAATGGAGACCGTGGGAAATGTGTTGGTATGTATTGAGGCAGTTACACCGTGGTGCCGATGTGATTTCTGTTGCTGCACTTCTCATTGTCACATTGACTGTGCTGCATGGGTTTTCAAAACACAATGCACAGCTGCGTGTATTTAGACGAGAGGCTTGTCAAGTCTTGCGAAAGTGTTGCCTCTCGCTAAAGTGCCAAAGTAGTAAATAAAGAGATCTGTATCATGAAAACTCTTTCCGTTTTGAAGTGAGCCGCTGACCCTGCTTGTCAATCCATTCACAGCTTGCTCGGAGCACTCATATGCCTCCTCGCATTATTCTGCTCATCCTTGATCTTCATGCTGGGCCCGCTTTTTTCGGCTTCTTGATGGCAATGGTCTCTGCCCTTATTGGCTTGAGACCGTTCTCTCTGACATGTGGTTTGTTGCCCTGGATAGCACTAACTTTACGATTTAACTCATACTGAATGAGAGTACATTTGCATGGTGTTTGTTTGTGCTCCTTTCTTTCTACTTTTCATGGTAAAGGGCAACTATTGACCTATATCTACTTGATGTCGCATTATGTTTATTTCACAAAAAAGGAGCACCACTACAACTCTCGTTGAGAAATGGATTTGTAATTTCTTTGGCTAAATACCAAAACAGAATAATAAGAAAAAGGCGGATGCTTTCAGCAGGTGTTGCGTAACGTGTTAGAAAATGACACAGAAACTGTGACAGTATCAAAATGCAGTCATTTGGCTGTTAATTGGCTGCCTCTAACAGCTTTCAAGTGTAATTGTTTGAATGGTGTGCCTTGGGGAAATGGTGCCTCTCTCTTTGATAAAACACATTCTTGAGTGCGAATGCCACTTAAGTGTTTTCCACTTTTACCACTCCATAGTCATTTGGTGGCCCAAAGCAAACCTATTTGTGGGGCCTTGTGCATCCAAAACTACTCTTCTATTTCCTGAGCCAGGTCAATTCCTTACAATACTTCTAGAGGATTGTGTAACAAGTGAATCCTTGTAACAATTTTACTGTAATTGATAAGAGCATTAATCAACATTTTACAGCGCACTGAAAAAAGACCTGTGTGTAAATAAAATCATCTGGATCCAAATACATTTTTTCACGTAAAGACTACATTTAAACTGATTTAGAAGGCTTTTCCTGACATTTTTACACGTTCTTACCAGTAAATGTCATGCCGCCCTTCAGATTTCGTGTTCTTTTCGTGATGAGCAGTGTTGTGTTTGTATCACATTTTGAACCAAAAAGTTCAACCCTACTTTCATCGGACCAACAAAATCACCCAAACACAGGGGAAAATGATAGAACATCTGAACTTTATTTGGGGTTAATTATTAAATTGTGACAAGTGTGTAATGAGTCCCCTAAGTCTGAATGTGATTGTTTCATTGTGAAAACAACCACATCTGCGGTAATAAAAAGGTGTGCACACTTGTGGAACCACAGTCATCCCCCCACTCCACTTTTTGAAATGATTTCCACTTTTTTTCAATTGATTTGTAGATTGCATACATCACATATGCCACTGGAGAAAAGGAGAGAAAAGCACTGGCTTCATTCATTCCATTAAATTTCACCTTTTGAACCTCATGAGGGCCTAGATAGACCATTCATTAAATGGCTGGCCACCAGGTCAAGGTGGACCCGCCTAAAGTCAGCTCGGATGGGCTCCAGGACAACCACAACCCTGCTGAGCCTTTGTGGTCCAGAGAATGAACGGATGGAAGTTGTAGTACTCAATAAAGGAAACCATTTTGAAATGATTCATCTTGCGCTCATTTTATACATAATAAAAATCTGCCATCTAAACAGGTGTAAACTTTTTACATCCATTGAAGACAGATTGACAGTAATTTGGCGAGAACAATCAAGGACAAACTGACATTCAATTGGGTTGTTTTTGACATAAAAAAAAAAAATCACTCGGGAGTTTGTCCGAAACGTTCATTGTAGATGTAGAACCGGTTCACAGATAAGTCCGTGCATGCTGCTGTTTCAAACCTTTTCTCACCCACACAATCCCTTTTTTTATTTATTTTTTGGTCTTTGTTGCACATCCCTGAGGGAGTCTGTAGAGAGAGCGGGTGCAAACAGGATGCGCTAATGAAATATGAAGGGATGAGGACGGCCGCATGGTTCCTGCCAAGTACCCCCTGCTGTTTGACTCCACAAGGGAGTGGGCCATTTTCCAGAGAGTATTGAATGTTTTGGAAGAGAGAGAGAGAAAAAAATTAAATACCCTTCTAAGGATGTTTTTGTTGTTTTGTTGAGTTTTTGTTTATTTTAATTTTTTTTAACTTCCCACCTCTATTTAGGTGGGTACGTTGCTCTAAGTGATGCGACATAAAAATGGCATTGAAAAATGCCAATGCCATTACTGGCTCCCTCACACAGCTGGCTTTCAGCGGTGCCCTTTTCCTAATACCCAAACTTGCCCGTTTCTTCGCTGCTCACATTTTTTGCAAGTGGCTGTTAATGACATTTAGATGTCACAGCTTCTGCAACACTGTTGTCCACACGCTTCCATGCATCCTCCTTTTCTTCTCTCTCTCTCTCTCTCTCTCTCTCTCTCTCTGTGTATATATATATATATATATATATATATATATATATATATATATATGTCAGTGGTTCTTAACCTGGGTTCAATCGGTGAATTGGTCTCAGGGGTTTGACGAAGCCTCTGCCATACAATTAAAAAAACAAACAAACAAAAACCTAAACTTATGTCTTGAAATTTTATTTAGTTTTTTTCTGTTTTTAATAAATGAGTTTTTTAATGTCTTGAATTTGTAAAAAATCCTCTTTTTATTTTGAAGGGTTTGGTGATCGTGCATCTGAACTGGTTGGGTTCGGTACCTCTAACAAGGTTAAGAACCACTGCTTTCGCTCTTTCTCTCTCTCTCTCTCCCTCTCTCTCTGTATATATATGTATATATATACAGGGTAACCCAAAAAAATGGGCCCCAACTCTAATTAGGCCCCGGTGTGAGAACTTGCTCCGTCTTGCTAGAACCAGAAATCTTGCCCAGAGGCATCATTGGACCAATCTTCATCGAAGAATCTGGCGCAGCAGTGACAGTCACCAAGGAGCGGTATGTGGAGGTCCTCAAAACCTTAAAGAATGAGCTCCAGACCATCTACCCGTCGCTCATGAGCAAGTTCTGGTTCCAGCAAGACGGAGCAAGTTCTCACACCTCAAACCTGTCCCGAGATTGGCTGAAAGAGAACTTCGGAGGCCGAGTGATCAGTCTCAAGACTGATTTTGAGTGGGCACCCCATAGCCCGGACCTAAGCCCCGCAGATTTTTTTCTTTGGGGCTATTTTAAGGACAGAGTCTATGCAGGGAAACCCAGAACCATCACGGAACTCAAGAAAGCCATCAGGGAGGAGATGAGAGCCATTACCAATTCAGTCTGTAAGAACGTCATGGACAACTTCGTGCTGCGCCTCAAGAAATGCACGGAGCGAAATGGAGGCCATCTAGAACATTTGCTATAGAACGGAGAAAAAAAGGCCAAAGGCCCTAGTGTTTTGATGTGATGTTTTGAATATAATAAACTAGTTATGGCCAAAGTTTCATTTCATTCGGACAAAACACTAAGAAATGGGGCCTCATTAGAGTTGGGGCCTGTTTTTTTTGGGTCACCCTGTATATGCTGTGTATATATATATATATAAACATGTGTGTGTGTGTAAAGTCACACCACAATATCTTTGCCTTTTCGCGTGCAGTTCTTTTTCTGAACACCAAAACATACTTAACATAGGTGAAAACAGGGTCTCACACACACGCAAATGGTTTCCCTGTCTTTTTCTTTTCTTTTTTTTTTAACGAGCCATTTTACTTTTCTTAGGAGCAATGAATTAAGAGCAAAGACCAAAGAGACTGTGTCTTACTTGCTGTGAGGGACGCACAGAGTTAATGATGGTTATACACAACGTGAAGAAGCACAACAGGTCCTTCCGCGTGTACATGCCAAGAGGTTCCAAACACTATCGCTAGCAGTTTTCTGTTTCTCATTAGCCATTCTAATTACAAGCAGAAAAAAAGACAGTAGTTTACTTGCAATGATCAATGCACCAATGACGGCTATGCAACACGAGAAGAAGCACAATTGATCTTGTCCATGCTAAGACCGTTTGCAAACGTGTGTGTCCCAATTTGTGCATAAAACACATCCTTCATAACCCGAAGTTCCTTATAAACTGTGTACAGTGCAAAAATGTGTGAAAGCCCCTGTCATAAAAACAAGGAGAGGATCCAGCATCATGAAGTACTTAAACAAATACTCTCTGTTTCAGTGATCTCTCAGAGTTTTACCATTTTGATGTGAAATTTAAAAACCAAATTCACCTTTTTATACCCAAATGCACATCCGTCCATTTCCATACTAGTTGTCCTCAGTAGAAAACCCACTCGAGCAAGGGCAGAGCAGTTCCACACAAAGATGTTTGGACACACATTCAAACTCGGATATGCTGCCTGTGAGGCAAACACGCTAACCCCAATCAATCTGTGCTGCCTCTTGAGTCACGTTATTCTAAATGTTGCTTTGATGGGGTTAAACAATTCCCAAAAATTTCAAATCTGTCGCAGCAGTGGCTCAGAGCAGTGTAACAATTGACCTTGGTGCCTTCATCTCCTCTTAGATACTGTTTAGAATGAATCACTTGCTTTAAAATAAGGCAATACCAGTTTACCGATTGGGATTTTTGAAAACACAAAAACAGTCCTCATCTTAATAATAAATATATAATGCAAGAGATGTTTTGTGAAAGCGTGCCTCATCTCATATTCAACATTATTACTCTTCACAAATGTGTAAAAATCTGTTCTGTCTTTTTCAACAAGTGTGTTGGTATGGCGTGGTTAGCCCGTATTCATCACACTCGAGAGCTTAAGGGTCCGAATCTCGGTTTCCCGTGTGGACTTTGGATATTCCTCCTTGCTTGCAGGTAGTACTCAAGCCGAAGTCAGTTGTGAAAGGCTCCAGGTCACCCGTGATCTTAATGTACACAAGTAGCATAGACCAAGGGTGTCCATTGCATCGATCGTGAGTGACGAGTAGCTCTCAAAGGGGACTGCCACATCAATCACTGCCAGCCCTCCCAAAGGAGGGAAATGTGGAGCAGCATTGTAAGTATATAAGATAAGAAAACCTTTATTTGGCTCACAATGGAGAAATTCCCAATTCACAGCAGCAAAATTATGAAAGGGAGAAAGTAGAAGATGAAAAGTATAGAAATAAATATACATATAAAATATAAGCATATTAAAAATGGGTGTGTGGGGGTGAGTCCAGGTTTTCAGGACCGTCTATTCAATAGCCTGACAGCAGTCGGCAGGCACGAGCGGCGGTACCTCTCCTTCTTGCAGCTCGGGTGTATCAGTCTCTGGCTGAATGAGCTGCCCAGTGCAGTCAGGGTGTCCTGAAGGGGGTGGGAGATATGTGTAAATAATTAAAAATGAATATCCAAATAATTAAAGTAGGTCGATCATTTTATAAGGTGCTCGCTCATATGCTGAAAAAGTGTGAGCAGCCCTGTTAATGACAAATAAGGAATGTTTTTCATGCATACACAATATGGACAAAAGTATTGGGACACCGATGGAGTCTCTGAGCTGTGAATGAAAGGCTGCTTAATTCATATAGCTTCTGGTGTATGTTTGTTGGATGGATTTTTCTTCTTGTTTTTGCTTTTCGGTGCATGCACCCGTTGGTGACATTTATAAAACGTGGGCAGCTCAACAGGCAATGAGTCAAAGGCGAAACAACTTAAAAATGTTTGGTGCTAACATGGTGAGCACTAAGCAGCTCGTTTTACTTTTCTAACTCACATTTTTATCTCTTCAGTGTGCATATTACTAAAGAACGTGTGCATGCATGTTTCTTTCTGTCTGCTTGCTTTGCCAGCTCAGGACTTGGCCCAGGGAGAAAGGAAGAACGAGAGAGATAATGAAACAATAAGTCTTATCAAACCACTGCAGACTGAGTGGGTCTCGCTTCTGCTTTTCCCTCTCCCCTCTGCTTCTTTTTCCCCCCGACTCAGCACTCAATTCCTTGACAGATTCTTGCAGCTACTCAGGCGCGCGTGATGCCCCTGATGACGGCACCCTACTATCTACGTATATGGTGCACTACGTTGCGACTGCTGCTGATGTTGCTCATATCCCATCAAGATGGGGGCAGGGTTACACTTTGATCCACGCAGCTCGCTTTAGGTCGCTCTTGGTGGTTTGATGGGATTGCGCACTGAAACATTTGCATGCGGGAGGGAAGAAGTTACAGAGATACTTTTATTTGGCAGATTGGTGTCAGTGCACAGTAAGTATTGAAAGTCTTTTAAAGTGTTGAAAGTCTTTCAAACTGTGACTTGTGCTTCATTAGGGACCCAGAGTTGCCCCTCATCTTCAAGATAAATTATTCACAACATGGCCCAAATGAATAATAATCACCCAAACCCCCTGTGCACCCCTTTATCTCTCCATTCTTTTAACCCCTCTAACCCATCATGGTGAAGGCGACTGGACTTCAGCAAGTATCCAGCGTCAGAATGTTGAATAAAAGCCAGCTCGGTATCAGCACACTAATGAACCCTAAGGCTTTTAATGCTGTAGCTTTAACAGACATTCATGTGTGCTTTAATGCTAGTTTGACTTTGTTTTTTGTTTTTACTCGTTGACTCTAACGAAATTACGTTCAAAATAGCTTATTTTATATTCAAGTATTCCCTGTGGCAGCGTTATGTAGGAGGTTTGCCCTGGTCCATCATATCATTTTTGTGGTTGTTTGAATTCAAGCAACCCAATAGCAAAACAGATTATACTGTACCTTTGAGTTTCAGGCAGGACAGTGGTGGTTTTGGTGAGCTTCCATCACCGTCACCCACCCTCCGTTGAACTGGTTTTCATCTTATCTCTGTGACCACACTCAGTTTATTCAACTCAAGTCCCTTTAAATCCATCCCTTCTTCTGTCACCTCAGGTGTGCCTCAGGGACTTGTCCTCAGGCCACTCCTCTTCACCGTCTTCTCCATGTCCCCACATAAAACCTCTCCCTCAGATCTTCTTCCTCCAATCACCTGTCTGTCATTTCTGCCGGTCTCACCACAATGGGGAGCAGAGCATTCACCCACTCTGTGCCCCGTCTCTGTAACCCGCGACCATCCCACTCAGAAACGTTGATTCTTCTACCTATTTCAAATTACAACTAAAATCCCACCTGTTTATAACCACGTTTTATCATTTGCTATGCCTATTCCTGTGGACTTTAATTCTTTTTTTCCGGTCCCCTTTGTATTTTTGTTTTATTTCATGCAATGTAATAAAATAATATGTTGTACGATGTCCTCGAGTGGCAAGAAATGCCCCTTTAAATCAAACGTATCATTATGATTAATATTATAATTAAAGTAGCTGCATTCTTTTATTTTAGCACATTATTAAATGTGTGTGACTTTCGTTAAACATCCATACAGTAGATGGATGGTCCTGCAAAAACAAAAGGGAAAACCACAACGTGAAATGAATGACTAATTTTAACCACTTAAATGAGCTCGTTCACCCTTCAAGAATTGGGGGCTGCCTGTACAAACCTCTTCGCTGACTATTCCATTTTTACACCACAAAGATTAACCATTCAAAAGCTCACAAAAGATATCGTGAAAGTGATGGAGAAAGTTGTGGAGAAGGAGGATGCAGATGGAACGATATCGGTTTGTGGCAGAGAGTAGCGTGAGCCTAAATGATACCGACAGCGACACATTCGCTCCAGACCTGTGCTGAGGGTAATTGAAAAGGCGGCGCATCAGGAGCACTTAACTTGCAATTTGCAATAACTACCCCACCACTTCCACTGCCCTTCATTCTTCCTTTTCACATTCCCTTTCCATTTCTGTTGTTTTCCTGTCTTTAAGCCATCACATGTCAATCCCCGCCCCCATGCTTCCTTGTCTGTTGGCCATCTCCAAGTATCTTTACAGTGCTGGTATCCCTCAGGCTTATAGTGTCGAGCGTCACGGCTCGGCCTGACAGTTGTCACCTGACTCGTAGGCTTTGCCCCTCCACCATGCCTCTCCCATCCTCATCTCTGGCTGCACGCTAAGCTATAGCGACATATCGTAGGGCTGTCAGCAAGAAAAAAAAGGGCAGAATTAAATGAAAGACTATGAAATTAAACAAATTAACAACTGAACCAGCTGTGGCACAGAGTGTCAACACAGACAATGAATTTTGAATGCAATTTTTTTTTTCCATTTCCCCTTGAAGAGGCAGCCATTTGGAGGTGACGTTATGGAGAAGATGCAAATTTAAGTTTAAAAAATGGCCATCATCTATGCATTAGCCAGTGTATTCATAAGAATTGAATTTTCTTCCATAGAGCTGATTGTCTTTAATTGATTAATTTTTGAGCTTCAGTCCTCTTGCTCAAAACACTTTTCTAATTGAGGGTAGACAAACATTTCCACTGTGGCCTCATCAGATCAAGCCTCTTTCACACTGCCACAGTGTCAGCAGTATAAATCCTAACGGCAGCTATGTAACAGTGAATAGCAGAAAAGGACAGGGTGTAAAGTTTAACAAGGCTCACTCACTTGGTGTTGAAAGCAATTGTCGAACAAGTACTTTGTCACACAAGAGGCTGGCCCAAACCGTTACTCATTGAGCTGTTTGTGAACACACACACAGAAAATTCCCATGCGTGCGTACATTCCTTCCAAACGGCCCATGCTGGTTCGACGTTCCATGTCAAATACCCAAATTTGGAAGGAACACCGCATGAATTGTTTTTCTGCGCTGAAAATATTACACAAGGTTAAACAGCAGCATGCAGATCCATATCTAATAGCTTTACTGAGAACACCAATGAATCTTGCGCACCAACTACAACCATAACACCCCACTAGAGAGCTATTCTGAAAGCAATTGTCAGTCTTTTTTCCCGAATTTATCAACTGCTTTCAACTGCAGTGCTCAAGTTTCCCATTGGGCATCATGGCACATTGGAAAATGACTGTAAATCATAAGATATTGGTAAAAAACCCTGGGGATCGCCTCTCGTTTGGCTGTGGCAAAATGATGGTTTACATTCCTGACAGTTTCTTGATCAGGCTCATCTGCGGTGCTTTATTTTCATGCAGGGACTCATTCACAATGGAATGTCTGACTGTATTTGCGAATGGCAGTGAGAATGCATGGGAACACTACAAAGTCTTTGTTTGGGAATCCACACTTTAACCCACTCATTGTACCGTAATTTCCACACTACAAAATTCACCTGATTAAAAGCTGCAACAGCTACATTTAGCCATCAAAACACATTTGTACATAGTTGTACATAAATTGGCCGCTTCTTATCAATAGCTGTGTTAAAACATGTGACGTCTGCAAAGTAAGAGGTCACACAGATGGATTAAAAAAAAAAAGTTTATTTTAGATGCTACACCCGCCCCACCCTCACCACCCCCTCTGCAGTGCTGAACATAGCGGCCCAGAACCTCGCGATCTCTCATTGTCACATGAGACAAAATCGCCGACAAGCTTCACCAGGCAGCAGGGCAGCCTTTGGAAAACAGTTTGTTACCTGTTGGGGAGATGCAGGGGAAGTCTGTAAGGGGTTGTCGCTCCATGGCCTTGCTGTCCTGTCGTCTCTGACTAGCGATCGTCGGAGTCGATCGTCAAAATAACCACAGAGACTATAAAAAGGTTACTTTTTAAATGCAACTCAAGACTCTTCCTTTTACTCTCAATTGCACTGCATGCCCGCATTCAGTCGATGAAACATGCAACATTGAAACAGGTTGCAAAGAACACATTGACCTCCAACAGTGGCGAGGACAGCAAAGTGTGAAAGCGACATGGTGGGTCTGACCACCACTTCTGACATAACAAACCTTACCCAGCAGTTGGATCCGACAAGCACCGGGGAGAGAAAGTGTCAACTAGTGGGAGCGGCGAATTTCTGCTATGCATCACTGTTCCACCCGTTGTGAACCCAGCTGCGTCACGGCACACTGCGGCTGCACTCATTTTGCCCGGCAGACTTGCCTCAAGTGTTCTGCTCCTTGGCGGTAGACTGTAGCTGCTGAGCTTCCCTAATTTTTAGATTTCCCGCTGTGTGTGATTGGAATCATGACCGGTTGGACCAAATTCACAAAGCATCCACCTACTCGTGGGCCACCCTGAGTGATTTTGAGGAGTGATGATGGTACCAGTTTCCCCTGCCGGGTAAACAATTGCATGCAAATACACCATGGTAGGCACACATGTAGTCATCTGTATTTAATTATTTGCCTTTAAAACTAATTATACGCAAAATCATCATAAGTATCTTTTATTAATTATTTAGAAGTTCTGTCCATGTAGTGAATCTCCCCCACCGAGTGATCTGGTCGCTTACTTTGTCAATCTCCCCGTATATACAGTATAAGTAATCTGGTCACTCATTTTGTGTTCTGGGTGAGATGTTGACATTCAATATGAGGCCAAACTATTTTCATAATTAAAGCAGTGGACCAAATCAGCAGGATCAGCAGCTATGAAAGTTGTTTTAATCCACTCTTGTTTTTGTAGTTATATTGACTTGTTCATAACAAGCAGAGCTTTGATTATAAAGACCTTCATGGCTTTGATAGCGGACCGAGGGGATTTCTGAAAATGCATGAAACATAAAAGCAATTTCAAACAAGTTTATTAACAATAAATATCCAGTGCCAAGCACACATGTCCCGCTTTAATTAAAATAAAATTCACATTTACATCTCAGTGGACATCAGTTTGTTATGTCTCTAGTGTTTTTTTTCCCTTATTATTGTTAAATGTACTTTAGTCAGCGTAGTAGTGCTTAGATGCCCTTTGCCACATGAGTGTCCGGATCAGAAAACATTGTGTGTGAAATGAGTCCTTTAATAAAGCTGAACTAAGCCAAAAAGCCGCCGTTGTGCTTTTATCTTTGGGCGCTTCTCAGACTTGGGTCCTGTGAGACGTCGGGGTTCATCAATGGCAGTTCCTTAAATGCTCTGCACTCACTTAGTGCAGGGAGCTAATGTCTTTGACCTCAGCTCCCCAAAGGACGTGCTCTCCGACGCTTGCGCATGAATAAATCGGCATGCTTATGAGAAACGCCTCATCAAGAGCGCTATTTTTGACTCCTCAACAACTCACTGTTTTGTCGAGGAGCTGGATTGAGGCAAATTCCCCTTCAGGTCACTTTTCAATGAGCCATTTCTGAAGGCAGTAACAAATAGTTCTCCTCTGAACTACGCACGACAGAGCACAAGTTAAGTATTACTCCCATGTGGCTGAAGTTTCAGAGAGGTTCTGTTCTCTTTCCTTTCATTCTCATAGATTTGCAACATTATCTCTTGAAGATTTGGACTTCATATTTTTCAAACAATTTACATATTATTTGCTTTATCCAAAGACACAATGTATATGCTGATATGATTTGTTTGTGTGCACGCCTCTATTTGTCGTTTGAGTGGTGATTTCATAACGTGAACCGAATGGTCTGCGTCACCAAAATTTGTTCCATAAAGCAAGAGGAAAACATTTGGAAAAGGGTGAAGACTTTCACAATTAGAAGTGTAGACCTCAGGCCATCCCTATTAACAAGTGTTGTTGTGAATGGTCACTGGCCAGTCTTTGATCAATTGTTTTTTTCCAAGCACACAAACACCATGATTGAAAGTGCTAACATTTATTCTACTGTTGCCTTGACAACAACCTGAACTAGACTCTGCTACATTTAAGACTTCTTTTTTTCCCCATTCTGTCTATGAATCATTGTGTGCTTCATTACACAGTATGAACATTCAACAATTTGCGATCTGCCTATTTCAAGTTGTGGGGTGTGCCGAGTATTCATATTTTAAGACTAACTCCAATACAGTGAATAATGACTTTGTACTGTGAAAACTTTGGAGCATTATTCCCACTTGTAAAATTGAATGCCTGACAGCAAACACATCTCTCCATTGGTAAAGCAAGCTCATATCAATTTGAACTTTTAACTTGGGATTCCTGACCCGTTCCCAAAGCAACGCTTGGTGATGTGTAGCATAAATCAAAAAAACATGTTTTTTAAAAATATTTTCACCGAGGATGGATGACCACAAGCTGCGTGTATTTTTTCTTGTTATGGGATTGTGTTCGTGAGAATGCGACTGTCACTGTGCATATCAGTTGGCTCGATAGCAGAGGGTGGTGTCGCTTCTAATCTGGGACAAGGCAGGGATTGAAAGGTCAGCTCTACAGCGCCACGGCGAGCGATGGAGACGTGCACTGCGGTGCGCACTTGGACTATGCGGGCACAGATACGGTAAGCCCACATAGAGACGCGTTGAAAAGCAAGTCACAAAAAGAATATATTTATGAAGGACATGAGTTGTGTGAAAAGGTCACCTCACAAAAGATTTGCAGGGGTATGCAGCCTACCTGGCTGTGTTTGTGCAAGAGGGAAAGTGATAAAAGTTCCTCTGTGTGCCTTTTGGAAGTCTTATGATATTTCTCTTGGGAGCCGAGCAGGCAGCGTAGCAGTGAAGTGAAAAGAGCGAAGCAGAGACAAGAGCGAATGGCAAAGTAAGTGAGCCGAGAGAGTTGAGTGTGAATATCCGTAAAGTGCTCCATTTGGTGAGTCATTATTTTCACTAGAGTCGCTAAGAGCATTTTGCTCCCCAAAGGAGTCGCTCCTTCTTTCTTCCTCTTCAGTCCCACCCATTCCTTCCAGAATGCTGATGTACATCATTTACGTCTTTTTCAGATGCTGCATATACTGCTTGGGGTCGGGGTGGGGGTTTGGAATCCATCTAAAATATTTTACTCATAAAAAAATACAAAAAGAACAATTTAATATTGTACTTCCAGTAAGTGGGGTGCTGCCCCTTATAGCTTCATTCACATTCATTTGTTTTTTTCCATGAGAAGACCCAACATTATGTCACTGGATTGACACCTTTGTATTGCTTACTCATACATACTGTATCAGTTGTGGCGGGTATTGTGTCCCCTCTTCAGGGAGTCGGCAGCAGCCATATAGTCAGCTCAGTGTGATAAATGGGAATGAAGAAAGAACAAACCGCACCATTGTGGCAAATGAACATTTGTGGCTGTGGCCTGAAGCCCAACAAAGGCTTTCTCTTTCACATGATGCACACGCGTGTGCTTTAGAGGTGCGCACACGCCACCTCCTCCACCCTTTCATTTGTCGTTCAGAAGGTTACTTTCCTCTCCTGCGTATTATTTCGATCTGCGGAAACAAACGCCTTCGCTCCCTCTGGATTTGAAAGATAAGCAGATTGGTTTGTCTTTTGAAGTAGACAATAGGATCTCAATCCGCACAAAGGTTCATGAAATGGCACCATCGCGGTGGGAGAGGAGCCGAAGCAGTTTGCCGGTGTGCCAAAGCCTTCCTTTGGAAAGGCTCGGAAATGTCAATTGCAACTTCCTACCCAGGTGTTTTTCGTCACGGTTACCTCATGGCCAGTCCAGTTGTCGATGTGACTGCTTGACTGGAGGAATATTCTTTCGCAGTTCATATCCAAACTCTTAAGTGATTCATGTGCAAACAAGAAATCAGCTTCTCATTGCTTTGGTTTTTGCACAACAAATGTTTTATTTCGACTTTAACTTGGTGTCAAATGTGTTTTGTTCCACCACCTCTCCACCGCTCCCAGCCTTCATCTCTGGGATCAGTGAGAAGTTCAGCAAGAGACTTTGTGGACTCTGGCAAGTGCTTGAAATGCTAATCACAATTGATCTGGTTGGGGATATTACAAGAAAAGTGAGCAGATTGCTGCCACGGTGCTCAGTGCGGGGCTGATTTTGAACGCTATAAATATTAATGGTGCTTTGCCCGCTAGACGAAGGCACTTCTCTGACAGTAGCACGATTACCCTCCGGATCCAGTACACAGCAACTTGCAGTAGTAAATGTTTTTTTTATGATGTACAAGTACCGGTACACACATAGAATGAGTAGCGTAATTGCATTCAGGTTGGTGTCGACCGGATTATTCTTTTATAATTCTGTTTCCCCCCAAAACTGTGGCTAAATGCCCAACAGTGACCCGACACCGAGTGTTCGGGCAGGAGTCCTTTTATACAACTAATTACCAAATGACCAACAGGTGTGCAGCTGCCGGGGGAGCCCTACAGTGCCACCTGTTGGTCCCTAAACCGAATCATGACAGTAACGAATTATATTTAATAAAACACAGAAAACTGAATCCAAAACAAACAAAGTGCTAACAACCAAAACGAATCCAAAGTAGCAAAACAAAACCATGACAAAAAACTAACAGGAACAGAACCATGACAGAAACACACATGACAGTTGCAAGCAAACAACAACACACATGACAGTAGCAAGAAGCAACAGTGACCCGACACCGAGTGTTCGGAAAGGAGTCCTTTTATACAACTAATTACCAAATGACCAACAGGTGTGCAGCTGCCGGGGGAGCCCTACAGTGCCACCTGTTGGTCCCTAAACCGAATCATGACACATGCATGCTGCTCTGACACATGCAGTAATCAACAAAAGTCTTGGTAATTTCATTTGGTGTTGATGTGCTTCTGATCTTTATCTTGCCGGTCTTTTTTTCTAAATAAAATAAATTTAAAAAAATTAAACACTCCCTTCTGTATTGACTTAAATAGGTCGAGCCACGTTGTAGACGTTGTATCGGTCTGTCGTGGTGAAGAAGGAGCTGAGCCAAAGGGCGAAGCTCTCAATTTACCGGTCGATCTACGTTCCAACCCTCATCTATGGTCACGAGCTATGGGTCGTGACCGCAAGAACGAGATCCCGGATACAAGCGGCCGAAATGAGTTTTCTCCGCAGGGTGTCCGGGCTCTCCGTTAGAGATAAGGTGAGAAGCTCGGTCATCCGGGAGGGTTTCAGAGTCGAGCCGCTTCTCCTCCACATTGAGAGGAGCCAGATGAGGTGGCTTGGGCATCTGATTCGGATGCCTCCTGAACGCCTCCCTGGTGAGGTGTTCCGGGCATGTCCCACCGGGAGGAGACCCCGAGGAAAACCCAGGACACGCTGGAGAGACTATGTCACCCAGCTGGCCTGGGAACACCTCGGGATCCCCCGGGGAGAGCTGGAAGAAGTAGCTAGGGAGAGGTAAGTCTGGGCTTCGCTGCTAAAGCTGTTGCCCCCGCGACCCGGCCCCGGATAAGCGGTAGAAGATGGATGGATGGATGGATGGATGGATGAGGTCGAGCCAATTCAGTAAAAGTAGCTGATTGTGAATGTGTGGTGTGGTTCACAAAAAAAAAGTCCAAAAATAACCTATCAAATTGTCACCTTGACAATTCTCTCCTGTTGCTTAAAATGTAGAAAGAAGTGTCTCCTCTAAAAAAAAAAAAGTTTAAAAAATTATAAACTCACTTTCATATTACCTACAAGTTACTTTGAATTTAACCAAAGAGAGTGAAAGACAATGTTATTTATTTATTTATTTAGTTAGTTCATTGGGACAGTGCACAATAATCAACAAATGAATAAACAGTGTGAATGATAAATGCCAATTCTCAGCCGTAGTCCCAAGGCATGTTTCTTAACTCAACAGTTAACATAAAAAAAACCACACACAATAGTATAATTCAACACATAACATAAAACATGGACAGTCATGCAATCGATCAACCCCTCGACATAGATGATGGGCATATCCTTACATTCTGTGAAGCCTCACTGCGCTCAAATGTTCCGTGGAATTAATGTCTCACATTCCTTGAGGCAAACATACTCAGTTGCTAACATACAAATGGGAAATCGCCAATCGTTCTACCAGGAGATGCCGCACTGCGGCCACCTGTCAGATGACACATGCCTGGCACAGACCCCCTGGCGCAGACTTCCCCATTGTAATGTGTTTTGTAATTCAACTTTGGACAAATGCTTACGTAACTTTGTTCCATAGCTGCCTTTCATAGCATCACCCCATTTCAGTGATTATTAACGCTCGCCCAATGCTGAATGTTTGTATTCGTATTGAAAATATGCATGCTTTTGAATCACTGATGGCTTGCAAACCTCTTGAGCCATTTTCATCCTTATTAATTCTGAGTCGAAACCTCTGATCAGCATGCATCTTCCTGAGAGATGACCCCTGGGCACCAAAAGATCTCACCCTCAACTCTCTCTTCCACTCCTCCGCCTTTTCAGGGGTCCCATTGGCTAAACATGGCCGGTGTGTATTGATGCACATCGTTGGCAGTCTGCAGACAAGATCGAGGGCCGTGGAGAAAATCGATGGTTCCCATCTCTGTTGCTCTAAGTGATGTGAGGGCAATAGATAGATTCTCTTTATGACTTCATTAACGGCTCTGTCCAGTTTTCCGTATCGAGGAACACAATCATAATCCACTGCCGTTTGAGGTCAAGACTTGTTGTTAACTTAGAATAATGCCTGATGTTTGGCAAGAGAAGAAATGCCAATGTCATTGACGGTGGGAGACAAACTTATCGATTGGACATCTTTCTTTGACGGTATGATCATTACAACTTCCCATATTCCGAGTCAATAAAGTTTACCTCAGTTATCAGGCGTGGAAATGGTAAACAAGTTTGCATTTTTCACCCGATTGAGCCGGAAACTGCAGCGACGTGCTCTGCCATGCTTGCCGGGTCATTTAATAAGAGCCCGAGCTAATTCAATCCAAAAGTTTTTTTTCCTGTTCATCACCTACTACACTGCGAGGTGGGACATCCCTTCTAGGTCACATGAGTTTTATCGTTCAAACCATCTCCTTTTCATCCCCACTGTCGTCGTTTTTATTTATAGCTCCTCACATGGACCAGGGTGTAATTGCTGTTATTCTATTACTCTTGTTATCATCCTAACATGGAGATTCCTTGATAAAAATATTTGAGTTGCCGTCTCAAAGACGAGGCTGTCAAACAAATGTCAGTGATACTTTCAACAAGCTCTTTCTTTTTATGTTTCCAGCAAAGTATGCGTTCACAGTTCGCTCCGAAGCCGCAGGGTTATGATCTCAATCTCGGCTCAGGTTGTTCCAGTTTCTTGGGTTCAAAGTCCAAAACATTGATTGAAGGAAAATCGTTTAACCACCAGGGGCACCCAAGCACATTGTTTGACATTGATTTGGTTGTACAGTGTATTTTATTTTATTTTTTTTTGTACATACACACACACACATGAAGATGAACAACACACAGATGCAGCAAAGTAATTGTCAATACGTTGTTATTCTGCAGAGTCAGTGCACAGTATATCAGATGCAGGAGCTTGAAAATAGAAAGATAATATTTCTGCAATTGTCATGGTGACCTTGGGTGACCTTTTTAGTGGGCTATACGTATATGTTTTAGCACAAACAAAACTGTTGTAAGTACAATATTGTATACAGACTGTATGTTTACAGTAAACGTTGTCCTCAGCAGCCCCGTTTTGCCCAAAATGTAGTGTGCTGTGGAATTTTAGCTAGTCTTGTCTCCAGATTGAATTGATTTATTGTTTGGGTTTTGCTAACTTTTCCAACCATCAATCGCGGTATCCTTAACGGGCCGTGGGGGAATGGGGCTGTCAAGTCTCAGAGGCTTACAGATGCACTGCAGTTTGGCCACATTCTGGTCAAGGTCTGACACATTTTTAACATTCGGTCGAAGCTTTCCGTGGATAAAACGTGGACGCAGGGCAGCTTCTGAGCACATTTACGCCCAGGGTATAAAAACGATGGGTGAAAGCCATAGCAATCAATGGATTCTAAAGCGTTCAAACTTTTCCTTTCGGCCACGCCTCAAACTAGGTCAGTCATGACAGAGGGATAGGCTAACGTGACGGGATTGTGATCATGACTGCCTGATGGTGAGATCTTTAAATTGTCTAAACATTTGCCAAGACAGTCTCAGTGCAGGAGAAACCTAGTCAGCCATAGTGAACGGAGTTGCGCCCAACTAAACCTGACAGTACATTTTAGGGTTCATGGTCCTTTCAAGTTGTGTCAGCTTCTGCTGTGATTGGTTTTCCACTCTGCCTCTGAGATGTCAGCTTGACGATTCGAGTTTTGTTGCATCGCGTCACGGTTCTCTACTTATTGACTTTACCAGACATAATGTTTGGAGAAAACTGGGCATCTCTCATCACTTAGCTCGCACCATCCCAACAGCGAATAAAGCACAGTGGTGGCAGCGTGATGCAGTGTTTCAGAGACTCGTCTGGTATGCAGGCAAGATGAATGCAGCATTGCGCAGAGACATCCTAAATGAAAACTTGCTCCAGAACGCTCTTAATTTCAGACTGGGGTGACAGTCCATCTTTCAGGAGGACGATGTATACAGAAGTACACAGCCAAGATATCCAAGCAGTGGCTTTAAGGCAGCTTTGTAAATGTCCTTGAGCATTCAGAGTTCAGAATTGGATTGAATAGCTCTGGATTGACCTGAAAATGGCTGTGCAGTGACGTTCCCTATCCAAACTGATTGACATTGAAGGGTCTTGCTGTAAAAAACATTTGCACCACCAAAAGTAAAGAAAAAGCATCTGTGCAAGGGTTCCTCCGAGGACTCGCTGGGTTTTAAGGGACAAGAGAGCTTTAATAGACAGCGAATGATTGGTTGCTTGTTTCCTGAGGGCCAGCTTTTAAATACATGACAGACAATGTGAGGCTCCTATCTGTCTGGTCTCAGCATGTTCTCCCATGTTAATGTCCTCTGATGCTCTGAAAGACAAAAGCGTGTCCAGGGATAAATCATTCCTCGGTCATCGGTGGAGCTGTCACTCATTTGGATCGAACAAAATGTCTTGTCTACATCGGGTACTGCGATTCCGTCTCATTCTCTGGCTTTCCTTTCCCTTTTCCGAGGTCAGCAACTGTTCTCTTTCTTTGTCTGTCCTCACTTTTTGTTACTTTTTTGAAAAAATTCACAGCAGTACAACAAATTGACAATCTAATGCCAGCTAATGACGTGGGCAGTACTGTCGCTTCACTTGACTTGAGAAGAGAACACTTTACACTTTACACAAACAGGTGGTGTAGCCGTAATAAGCATGAAGGGAAAAAAAAAGTCGTTGCTGTGATAGTCGCGAGAGCACACCTGTGAGGGCTATTTACTCCCACCCTAGCAGACCCAGGCAGTTGGGAAATCAACCTGGAAGTCTTAACAGGCACTATTCATTGTGACTTTACCGTGGCATGGAAAATGCAATTACATTTTACTCTTACTTTAAACACACTCTGCACTACGGGAAGACTAATTGTTGTTTTAATGTATAAAGATGAATTATTAACACTTCCTGTTGTTGACTGGCACGCTGGTATGTGCACAACGTGCATCCCTCACGCAAGTGCAATTCCCTTATGACAAACACATCTAATAAAATAGATTCCCAATAATTACTGCTGTCATCTCACATTGCTTTCCTCTTTATTTTCTCCAGGCTGTTGTAAGTTTAAGTGGCTGTTCTGTGGAACAAGACGCGCAGTGTTCCATAATGAAGTGTTTAATATTTGATGCCATTGGATTTCACAGCTAATAAAAGCCGCGTGAGCTTCCATTAGCCCTCCATCCTGACTTGAGAACAGTGCAGCACGGTTGCACCATGTAAATCACTATCAGTTCGGCGCCAGCTAAATGGGGGAACCAAAAAATCTGCCACGATAAAAAGTAACAGTACTTACATTCTGCTGGAGTTTTACAATCACAGATTCTAAATTATTCACACCAGCACATTATATATACGGTTTTGGCGCCTTTCTGTTGGCGCCAAGGGGACACCCGAGTTATTTTATTTGAGGCAAGTCTCAGGGAAGTGGGTTTATAAAATGTTGAGGAATGTTTGAGAGGCGTGAGGCTTTTCACAATTGCCGATAGACTTTCAAGCTGAGGGAAATCTCCAACGTTGTGACAGACAATATGCTATTTAAAAGTTGACATGCACACGCCTCAGGAGTCCTTGCTTATACTCTTGAACTTTTGTCGTCAGCTGGTTTCAGGTGTTTATTCTTGCTCTGCAGGATCAAGTTGTTACTGATCAGACTAAATTACCGGTAACTGTGCTGCTTCAAGAGCAAGTGACTGACTGGCGAATAAAGTCATAAACAGCACATCTATCTGGTTAGGGTCTTTGACTTTGCCTTTTGAATATCATTTTGCATTCCATCTCTTCTTCCATGGACGATACTCAAAAGGGGCCAAACTAATCCAGTCTGCACTGTCACAATGGCGTCTGTAATTGCCTCACAATTTAGGAAGGGCACAAACCCACACAATTGTCAGGAGGGACAAATCTGACACGCAATTTGTGCGCTAAGCCCTTAAAGTGGGGTCAGTCGTGCCATTCAACAATACCGCATGGGAGAGAGAAAGATCTTCCACCATCTAGAGAAGACAGAGAAAACAAAATGAAAACATACCTCTAATAAAGATAACCTGTGCGCACATATTAGTAAATGCATACCCATGTTAATGTAATTGCCCAGTTTTTCTTTTGGCATTTCTTTGCACCATTGTGCTGTCATCCTCAAAAGTAGGGCTACATTTTTTTTCCATCTATTTTTAGTCTTGGTCAATCATCTTCCATCATATCAGTAAGCTGCATTGTGACAATAAAAAAGGCAAAGTCATGATCGGCTTTGAATCTGGAGAAGAGCACGACTTGAAGGAATGTGCTACTCCTGTGAGATGAGAGCCCAATAAGGAAAAAAAAATACATTGCTGGCTCCTTTTGAGCTTTGTAATATGAGCATTAGATGTTACTTCTGACTTTCCAAACAACTATTGAGGAATAGTAAAGCTGTTGCTTTGTGAGGTCACCAATGATCCTGGATGGAAAAAGCTAAGATGTACTTTAGTGTCAGTTCAAAGTCAAGCGCTTATCTCGAGATGTGAATGCAATATCATCTGCCTTAAATGATCCTGCCAATCTTATTGAAGGTATCAGTTATGCAGCATGGAGAGCCTAGTTTGGAGATGGCCCGAGGCCAAATATTCCCTGCGTCACAACTGGTAATTCCCCACCAAATCTTTTTAGATTTCAGAACTGGAACATATTATTTGGAGAGCTGTTAAGGTTCAAAAAAATATTCCCTGCAGTTTCCAGAGCAAGTTTTTTTATCTTATTTTTCTGTTCCCTCGTAAATGTTCATCATCTAGTTGTGTGCGCCAAAATCTAAGCTTCTTTATAATAATCGTAACTGAGTATTTATGGAGAGGGAAAAAAGCTGTATCAAATTCCTTTTAAGCCAGATGTAATGGACCAAAAGTAGGAAGTGGCAAGCTACCAAAATAAAACCAAGAACAGTGCTAAACTTCACTTTATAGCTCAGTCCCCGTAGGTACTGGTGGTCATCTCATCACATTTCTTTTCACTTTCCAAGAACTTTACGTTTCATAGAGTCCACAAACTGGTTCTTAAACATTGATGCTCTATCCGCATAGTTGGGCTCGGCTAATTCTCTCAAACACAGTAAAAAATAGAGTACGTTTTATCATGAACATTTTTCTCTGTTCCAAGCGTAACCTTTACTCTCTTTAGACTGGGACCAAATAGAGACTAACATGTACTCCACAAAATATTATCGTGGAGAATAAAATGTCAGAAGTGCCGTGAAGCATCACGCCGAACATATCCTCACGCGCACAATCAGACCTATGAAGGCATGCTAGCAGCGGTAAACGACTTGATTTATGAATCGTGATAGGCTTGCGCTCACATCTCCTCAATCTGCTCTTTATTCTCTGCTAATACTGTATTTGTATAGATGGGAGAGGCATCAAATTTATTTCATCCATACATACAATTAGATGTACGTACCTTCTCTCCTTGGCACTTGAGTTTAATATTTAAAACAAATGCCTGGCTCCTGCATAACAGAGAATGGGACTGGGCAAAATAATACGTTCGTGGGGAAATGGTTATTCAGTAGAATGACTCCTTGGATCACGATGGCGGGAGCGGGAAGAGAGGAATAAAGAGGGGCTTTCCATTCATACTCCAGACGTAGTATGTTTTGCATTTTCTTCTGGAACTGCGTTGAATTCATTTTCATCCACCTATGCGTTTTCTATAGGGCTTGTCCTCATTCGGCTCACCGTCGAGTTGGAGACGGTCCCATCTGACTTTTGGTGAAAGGCAGGATTGACCTGGGACTGTTTACTTGGCAAACACAGGGTAAAGCATCCACATGAGGACATGTCAGAGTATTCAATCAGTCGAAGATAATGTGAAGATAATTCAGTTGCAAAGAAATATTAAAAACTGCGAACCTTGTTTACTTTAGTGCGGGCAATTGCCAATACCCATTGGAGGAGCTCATCCCGCATTATTTTCGATAGTATGTAACACAGGCATAGACGTGTGAGACAAAAGCATCATAATCTGCTTGGTAGTCTTCTTGGAGATGAATAATGACATGAATAAAGATTGTAATGGATAATTTTGTTGCTGACACATCACTGTGTGTGCAAAATGCTGTAGAATTAAAATGTTCCACGCACGTCCGGGTACTTCATTATGCCGCACACAAGGGACTGGGTCTAATAAGAAGACTTACATAGCAGGAAGGAACGACCAGCTACGGCGCTTAATGCTTTCTAATGAAATTATACATTAGTAGTTGCTGAAAGGCAAAAGGAGGCCCGTATAAAGAAAGAAGTGTTCATGACAAATGGTGATAATGTGCAAATATGTGAGGCAGGCAGAAGAGCTCCTCTAGCTACAGTTATTGACACTGTCATAAGTTTTTTTTCTCTCTAAATATTAATGTTAGTTTACCATTGTCTGTCTTTTTGCACCTGCATCTTTAAGAATTGTTTGTGTCAAATGAAATTGGTAAGCTTTGATTATGGGCACACAAGCCCCCTTAACCTGACAGACAAAAGAGGGGATGCCGCTAATCTTTGTTGACTGTGGGTTTGTGAAGACCTTTGAGACTTTTAACGAGAAGTGAATTTCTCTTGTTAGAGTTGTCACGTTTGTGTGGTGGTGGTGGGCCCAAAAAGCAGGCAGGAGGGATGAGCAGGGTGTATTTGAAGAATTGTATTTAAAACAAAGAAAACTAAATCCCAAACACACAAAGTCCAAAGTATCAAACAAAAACCATGACTAAAGCTAAAACATAACAATGAACTAAACATGACAGAAACTAAGAGCAAACAGCAACACACATGACAGTAGCAAGAAGCAACAGTGACCCGACACCGAGTGTTCGGGCAGGAGTCCTTTTATACGACTAATTACCAAATGGCCAACAGGTGTGCAGCTGCCGGGCGAGCCCTACAGTGCCACCTGTTGGTCCCTAAACCGAATCATGACAAGAGTGAGCAACAATTTCCTTCCAGAAATGATGGGGTGCTGTCCGTGGCTCTTGTTTTAATCCGGAAATGATCACTTTTCCATTTCTGGTTGTCTTTCCCCCCACCTCGCGATGCAACAGCAGCTTTTGGGACCGCCATTGTTTTCAAATTTGGTGTATTGTCTCACATTCATGACATATCAACAATTTCTCATTCATTCATATTCCTTAAACTATATTAAAAGACATTCACAACAGAACGTTAAGAAACAAAATACCTTCATTCGCGACTCAAGCTGCGAGTAATAATCGTTTTTGTCTGAGCGCAATAGAGCACAAGTCGTGAAAATGACGGCTCTGGTTTAAGAATTCTGGTCGTGCTGAGTTGTACTGAATGAAGGGATGCCACACAGATCTCAATCTTAGTCACTCAGCAACAGAATATTCATCCTCAAATGTTGCTCTCATCTGCGGCTGAAAAAAAACTTGGAATGTACAGTTTGATGGAAGGTGATATTTTGCCATGATGGCAACATTGTGAAAGTTTCTCTCTTTTGGTACTTTGGAGTAATTGACATGGGAAATGTGTGACTCTCTTTCCTTGACAATAATTCATTTACATTTGGGGTGTACTTTAATGCCACTTAGTATTTAATATCGTTAAAAGCCTTTTTGCATGTCGAGTCAACAAATTACAGCCCCAACAAACCAATTTACATGCTTTTTTTCCTGTTTTGTAACGCAGTCAATTTTAGTGAGAGAGCAAAAGGCGTGTGCACATTTGCAAAATGTTTCTTTCTCATGTAAATGACGATGCTAATTATTAAGTAGGCATCATTTACTGTAAATGCACCGACAACCACTTTCTCTCAAGGTAGACATCTAATGGATATTGTCAATTACTGCTCTGTAGAAAACAAGAAGACTGCTGAGGTTTACCAACATGAAACGTCCATTTTGGTTCTGGACATATTGATTTACAAGAATCAAGATGACAGTGCAAGATTATACCGTCGAAAGTGTCTATCGTCATGATTGCATCATCCAGTGCTTTGTTCCTCGTTTCACCATTTTTTCCACGACTCCCCTCAGCATTTTCAAAAGGCATGCTATTAGTTTTCTCCCTTTGGTGCTCATGAAGAGTCTGTTCACATCATCTATTTGCCATTAACACACAAATGCGGTTTTGTGTTTGAACATGTCAGCAGAAAAAGGCGAAAAAACATCAATACTAAGCTGGAAACCGATGCTGTCGTCTTTATCGAAGGCAGCCTTCTTCATGCATTCCTTTGTCTTCACAAATCCCTCTTGAAATTTCATTTTCACCATCTAATGTTGAAATGTTTGCCCAAATGATAGCCGACAGAAAGAAAATGGACTCTAACTCCATTTGCCATGAATGGCGAAGAGTAAAATGGCGTTAACATGCCTCCCTCCCTTTCTAGACACAAACTCTCTCTTCATGGCCACTTCAGATATTTATTTCAATTCTTTGAGTGGATTTGCCTCACTCAGTGGACATCTGAGACAAGAATAACCAGAACGACAGCACAGATACTCAAAGAAGAACACCGTGGCTGAATAACAATTAGAGACTTGCGCCCAATAGGCAGTAGTATGAAATGTATATCTTTGGATTAGGAGTAATGGCACAAGTATTTACTGCTGTATGTTGTGCTGTTGTACTGTATGTAATAGCAGCACATCTCATTTACAGTCACATTTTCCATTTCCAAAATCGATAGGAATCCTAAGCTCTGCACTTCCATCTACAAAGTATTTTCTTAAACCTCTCATCCGTTCACGTTCTAAGGGAAGGCAGGAGTCTCTCTCTCTCAGCTCATTTTGGGGGAAAGGAAAGCGTACACCCCGGCCTGGACTGTTCAACAATCACTCACAGGGAGTGTGGGTGACAGCATAATGGCCGCTATCCTGCCCGTTTGAGATGTTTCCCTCCTCCAACACACCTGGTTCAAATTATAGGGATCGTTAGCAGGCTCCTGCAGAGCTCGCTGATGAGCTGATCATTTAAATCAGGTGCGTTGGAGGAGGGGAAACGTCTAAAACAGGCAAGATAGCGGCCCTCGAGGACTAAGGTCTCCCTCCCCTGGTCTAGAGTGCATGCAGTCTGCCTGATGCTGTCCTCTGCCATAGGTGATACCGAAAAATATAATTGGTATACAAAAAAAAAAATGGAGATGGCAAAATGTTTTGCCTGTGCTGTATATGTGTTTCACATGGCTTCAAGTAGTACGTGAGGTGTGTAGTCCTGGAAATGAAAAACACAGTGAGTTAACGTTTGCTGTGGATTGGAGCTAAAAAAACAAACAAAAAAAATATACTTCACCTAACTTGAAAATGTGACATGCAAAAGTGACATCCTGGCACGGATCCTTTGACTTGACCCACATCATCGCATCCCATGAGTCAGGGGTGTATCAGGTGCACAGGCATGGTGCAGTACCTCAGAGGAATTTGAGTTGAGATGAAGCAGTGAGGTGTAACGTATAGGCCGTAATTGTATTTTTGCACGAAATTGCCTGGAGGAGTCGAACGGTGCCTGACTGCGGATGACTCCGATCTCACCTGATTGAAGCCATGTACTTTTCATCAGTTGATTAATCTTCACCCATGGACTCTTGATTTTATGTATCCCATTAACGTTTAATGTGATTGCCCTGTTTTTGGAGATGTAACCTTTTCACAGAATACATTACTTATCCAAGGCAGCAATTTCAGGGGAATAAGGACAGAGAGCATATGAAGAGAATTTTGTGGGGCTTTGATTTCCCAGTGTAGTCCTCAGCGTGAAATGCATTTTTTTTCAAACTCAGGTAAATTTAGTTCGTTATCCTTAATTCTTGAACAGATTAGATACGTAGCAATATCCAATACACATGATCACTTAGCTTAAGCAATATGCTGTATACGGGATAATTTTGCACTGTGAGCACAAATGCCAATGTCGACACAAGCCCTTTGCCATTACGTTAATAAAGTTGCTACTAGACTCAGATCAATGAGGCTGATTTCTCTTTTAAATGGCCATTGTCGTGTTACATTGCCACACATCGTTTTGACCAGATTAACAATTGATCAGTGCTTCGTATCGTGTTTGAAAGAACAGTTTGCTGAGAAACATTTTACGTGGTCTTGAATAAAAAGGCTGTTTGGACATATGTTGTTTTTGAATTGGAAAGACACAGTACTTAAAGTCTTTCTTTTTTTTTTTTTTTTACTGTAAGTATATTGGTCGAGCAACTGTTAATCACACATATTGCTCTATTGAACAGTCACACTTTGTGGATGTACAGGGATACATTGTGGTCATCTCTTATCATGCATTTTTCAACTCCATAGGTTTTAAAAACGTCACACTTTATGATCAAGAACTCGAAGGTCACAATTTAAACGAGCGCTCTTCATAAATTCCATCAGCTCTTGTCAGTGTTCAGCTTCCTCTCATCTTTTTTCTGTTGCGATTATTTTTGGCCCGACTTTGCCATAGATGGTGTGACCGTGCATAAGCACAACTGGCAGTGGCCTAATGCACATCTGAGCAATTTACTCTCTTTCTGCAGATTAAAAGCACAACGCTATTGTGGTGTCCACACCTACTTTGTATTTAGCAACAGTGATGCAGAAACGTGTCCGTGCATCAAAAGGAAACCGAGTAATTAATTTCCCATCAGATGTGCTCACACAATGAAGAGTTGAAGAGAGAAGAGTTCTGGAGGGCGTATGTGCTAATGCCATTGATGAGTTTGCTAACTATGCGTTATAGAAAACAGCACAAGAGGAGACTACAGACATAATTGCATTGATTTCTCTATGACAGATACAAATAATGACATTTTTCTCCATCTAGAGGAGTTGCCGGATGAATTATGTCACCCATAGACATAAACACAGTACGGTATTATTCTTTAAGTGAGACTCCATGCAAAATAATGATTGAGTGAAAGCATTCTTGGCAGTGGTGGCTCATCATTTGAGGGTGCTTGGCTGTCTCGTGCCCAGCCAATCGGCTTGACATGCCCAAGCATTAACTAATGAAAATCAAAAGGAAATATTATCATAAAAACAGTTCAAAATATATTAAAATCAAATATACGTACAGATGAACAGGATAAATAGTATACAGTTACTGCTGAGTAAAAACAAGTCTGCAAAGTAGTCAATGTACAACTATAAAATATATAGTTTGTCTAGATACATTCAGCACTATAGTTGTAACATTCTTATAGGTGTGGCCGACAGTGCACATGTAGGTAATGTCTTCTTACCTTTAATAAAACTGATTGGACTCAGGCAGGATCATGAAATAAATATCTACATGGACCAGCATGCAAATATTCCTTACCGCATCTCCTCTCCAGCTTTGAGTTTACCCCGGAGGGTTATATCTAGATGAAATGTCATTTCTAATGGAAAAAGGAATGAAATAACAAGGAGCAAGAAATGTTCCATTTCCCAGAGCGAAATGGGACAACTGCATTTATTAAAGGCACGATCAACATGTTTGATCAACTTTTGAGGATGCTGAGCCTGATTCAGTGGCACTTAAAAACACGTTTGTGTTCAAGTTGACAAAAACTATTTTCTTTACTTTTGTAATTATGGTTCTTCACCATGCAAGTGCATTCATGTTTTCAATTTGGGGACATTTCCTGTCCCCAAATTTTTTTTGTAAACCACAATTCGGTTTGATGGTCAGAAGTTACAACAGCGTTCTTAAGAATGTATCAAAATGTGAAGGGGAAAAAAAAATCACATGATGTAGCGGTGCAGGTGCTGTCCTGCAATTGAAACAGTTGTGTTTTGAGTCTACAAGCAAACCCCCGCCTCCTCATTGGCCAGCGGTTTATAGTACGGTGCGGCGCATATAATTACAAAATTGATTTTTCTTCATAAATCTGAACATGGGGCTCTTAATCAGGAGCGGTCTGTAGCCCGGAATTTACGGTATTTATTTTTTACGTAACTCCCCCAGGTTTATAGTCAGACCCATAGCAACGCGCTTAGCAACAAAAATCCTTTTGTTCCGCTCTCTCCGGTGAGTGACGACATTTACAGAATGCCAAGTTGCCAGTCAGCCATTTTCATGCATTGCTGGTTGTCTTGTTAACTGTTCTTTGTATCCCAGAAAATGAAAAGATAAAATATAAAATTTTAGTGGCCTGAATTTATTTGTAGTGGCTTGCTACAGATCAATGTACTGTACATGTGGGAAACAGTGACAGTGTACAATTCAAATGGAGTTTAATAACAATTAATTACCTCCTATTCACAGGGGAGGTGTTTGTCAAAATACAAATGATAAAAATAATCATCATCATGAAATTGTTTTAATATGCAAGCCTATGATAAGTGATTCAAATATTCAACTACACTGGCACTCAAATACGCAGACGAAAAATTATAAAAGCTCATTTGATTTTATGGGCGTATTTTCACGGTTAGCGGCCCGGTGAGCCAGTGATTAGCGCTTCAACCTCACAGTGCAGAGGTACCGGGTTCAATTCCAACTCCGGGCTTCTCTGTGTGGAGTTTGCATGCCCCCCCCCCGGGCCTTCGTGGGTACTCTGATTTCATCCCACACTCCAGAAACATGCATGGCAGGCTGATTGAACTCTCCAAATTGTCCTTCGGTGTGAGTGTAAGCGCGGATGGTTGTTCGTCTCTGTGTGCCTGCGATTCGCTGCCACCCGGTTCAGGGTGTACCCCGCCGACTGCCCGAAGACAGCTGGAATAGGAATAGGCATCCCCCACGGCCCTTGTGAGGATAAAGTGGATCAGAAAATGGATGGATGGGTCATTTCGTGAGTGTTTTGGAAATGTCTGAAGAATGAATTAATGGTCCGGTTTATGTCAGACAATATTTTCAGGGACCGGCATTTAAGATGTGGCGGATTAATACAACAAAATAATATGGTATGAGCTGCATGAAAACTGTGGTGTTTTCGAAATATATGTAGCCGGGTCTTTGGAAAGACTGGACTGGACACAAAATAATTTTTAGATGGGTTTTATTCCCGACTGAACAATGAAAAATTGTTCAGCATTAAGATGAAAGACTGAGATGTTAACTGAATTTTAAAAGAGTTGGAAAAGGGATCTAAGAGATCAAAGAAAATTATCAAACAGATTAAGGAAAATTTCACCATAATAAACAACAGCAGTGGCTTGCTTGATAAGGAAAGAGAAATAAAAATACATTATTTCCAAGCCCCAACAATCCATGAAACTTAAAAGTGCAATCATTACAATCCAATGTGATGAGAGGACACACTTACTCGACACTTTCCGGCATGTTGGGTGTATACAAAACACGTGGAAAAACACAAATGATCTCCCCTCTAAAGAACAGACACACAGTTCACATCATTTCACAGTCAAAAAACATATTTACATCTTGTAACATTGAGAAAACACTTACGCTATACAGCTGTTCACACGACTCACTAGCGGCAGATTTCAAACTCCAAAACACGATATTTTGCTCTGAATATCGCCAGGGTTACAACGACGATCATGGGTGTATCAAGTTGGGACAAGCAGTAGGCACAGTTCAACGACTACCCTCCTTCACGTGCATGTCACCCTTACTTCGCTTCCTGTCTGATTCCCACACGCTCTATATGTTCCCGCGTGTTTTCATCTAGCGTGGCTCTTAAAGTGACAGTGCTACATTTGTTAAACAAGGCAGCCTTCACTACAAAAGTCTAAGTATGGTTCACCTGGTTACATATAATAATAAACACAAGGAGCGTCTAATCTGGCCGCAACACTGATCGCTATGGTAATGTTTAATGCCTTCAAAATACGATACAACGCAAATTCAAAGTGCATGAAAATGACAACTCACCACAGCCCCGAGCTTGATTTTCTGCAACTAGACCAGGGGTGCCCATTACGTCGATCCTGATCTACCGGTAGATCTAAAACAGGTCCCAAGTAGATCCGAAGAGTGTCGATGAGAAAAAACAAACAAACAACCATTTGTGTGTCTTTGTACATGTTAGTAACATATTTTTTTTGTGTTCATGTACGCTGCACCCTAAACATCTTATCAGTCTCATTTTCACCCCATAAATATTTAAAAAATAAAATAAAGCAGGTAAATCTTGAATTTACGGTGGCTTGTGATTACGTCACCGGAAGTTGTTAGCGCTCAGCAGTCTGCAACTGCAGCTTGTGATCAGAGCTGTTGCGCTCTATCTTTTATCGTCATTCAGAGTTTGCTTCGTGTACAATTCACCGAGGGCACGGGCAAAGAATTGGAATCTAGGAGGGTCCAGGGAAGCACTTTAAAACGGTACGTGTGAGCTACGATCGTTAACAGGCTGCAAAAGTGCGTCACATGCCTCAGTTTCAGGCTGTTTCTCATCATGGCGTGTGTGTGTGTGTGTGTGTGTGTGTGTGTGTGTGTGTGTGTGTGTGTGTGTGTGTGTGTGTGCGCGCGCGTGCGCGTGCCGGTAAGGGTAGATCCCAGGAGGTTAGTTGATCGAAAAGTAGATCTTCGATCCGAAAAGTTTGGGCACCCCTAAACTAGACGGTCCCATCTCGGGGTAATAGGAGACAATGACACCTCAAGTGTGCGGTTTATGTCCAGTCTACTTCGTAATTTTGTTTTAGTCGCCGTTGCTGCAGAAACCCCCCACCTCACACAGGTAGGATGTCGGAAATAGCAACAGTGCTATTGTGGCGATCTCAGAGTATTCAGCCATAACTTTAATCCAGTTGTCTCGAACGTACTTTTAAGGCCGCCGTCATTTGCGATCTCTAGCAGTTTTTTAAACTCATTTTGTGACCTCCAGCGTTTTGTTTTTAGCGTAATCGGTCACGTGACGGAGAAGCGTGGCTTGACGTGAGTCAAGCGTGACACAGACGGATGTAACGGAGAATCCGGTAATTTTTCAAAATAAAACATCTTTCGTATTCCGAAATAAATAAAACGGAATTAAGGCAAGTTCTTTCTGTGCGGCCTGGTACCAAATGCCCTGCGGACCGGTGGTTGGGGACCCCTGCTATACAGGACATGGTGTTTACTCCTATATTTAATAGCCATGTGAGAAAATGACACATTGGTGCTTTGACTTTCCTTTTGAAGATGACAAAGAACACTGTAGAGATACTTAAGTACTTGGAAGTGTTCGCCGGAGCACCAAAGACACTTCGCTTGACAGCTGTGTCAGACGGCGTAGATGCAGTGGGTCTCATCCCAGACACAGGCTCTCATCTCTCACTCTTCTGAAACATGATAAAGGGCCCATCTCCTCTCTGCTCCTTATCTCCACACTCATATCTCCACTCAACAGACTTGCTATTTCTGCATCTTCACAGGCACCTTTCACCACAAGAGAGTGTATCTCCTGGACCAACGTTATCGTGTCACACTTCATCTCAACAGCCTCGGAGACCCGGTGATGGTTTGCGGGCTCACTGTTTTCCCAATGCGCACAAGCTGTTTTGGAAACGGTCCAGTCAGAAGATACAATAGTTAACTCTGCACAATTATCTTTTGAATTCTCAACCTGCTGTATGGAGCAACTCTTCCCAAGTAGCAGATGCATGAGGTCCCCCTTTTGTTTGTGCACCATTAACTAATTTGTTTTTAGTCTTTCGCTCCGGATTGGTGTCACACTCCTAATCCCCACGCTGCATGGAGCTGCCTCCCCTCCTCCCAGAGTAAAAGCGGAGCTGTTGGGAAGCAGGATGATGGAAGCAGGTGGAATTATCACAGCTCATTTAGCGCTAATGTTTTGCTCCTCTTAATTAAAGTAGGATTTACACTGTACATAAATGGCACCAAATGTGTAACTACGGTTCGTTTTGTTGTGCATTACCCGCTGCTTGCTTTGTCTGCTCATCTTTCTGCTCCAGTGAGCTCACCTTTGGTCTCACAATGCCGGAAGTTGGAGGGAATGATAACTTCAGACAGTTTGTCTGTCACCACATGAATTGATCTGTGTGTGAGCCCTATCATTATTGTTTTTTTTTCAGCTGACATTTCTTTGTGTGCTTCTGCAGCGACTGCCGCCTTCCCCACCCCTTTGTCTGTCAGGTGTTCCCTATACTCGGCACTCGGCATTAGGACACAGACTTGGCTCAAGGTGACTGTATGTGGAGCACCTCTCAGGAGATGTGCAGCGCCTGTTTAGACGTAGAGATGCAAACATACAATGCATACGTGTCAGCACACAATGCCCCCTTGTCTAAATGATCTGCCAACGACCTCGAAACAGCGAACAGGAATCAAGATCCTTGCTGGAAATTTGCGCTGTTGCATTGGGTGTGGTTCAAATTTGCTGAATGTGATAAGCAGCTACCACCTTAGCGTCGACATTAGACAGGATGCATGCAAAGACATGTCCACTTACTATTCATCTTTTTTACAAAAACAGCAGTTGTCTGAATCGATGGTCAAATGCTGATGTACATCTCGGTTTTTGCCAGTGGACAGATCAGCTTGTGTCGACCTTTTTTTGAGAGGGGTTGAGCTGGTTTTTGAGCTGTGATCTATATCTCTGTAAACTTTGATAAGGTCACGATGGTTCATTAATTGGTTTTTGTGATATTGATTTACTATTGTGTCTGATCGTTGCCAGACGGTGACCAGCAGGTGACCTTGAGGCATAATCAATTTATCAGCGACTTCAATTGACAAGGACGGCTGCAATAAAAACAGACAATGTGTCCTCACTTAATCCAATTCAGTCCACTCCAATGTAAGCCGTAAACATCAGTGCGTGCTTACACTATAGGTGGATACTTAATCTGCACATCTATTTATGAAAAACAACATTTATTTCATTGAAGCAAAGGACATCAGCGATTCCGCTCCTCCATTGTCTTTATCTTTATTTTATTTTTTTCCTGCTCTCATCCTTGCTCCCCACCTCTGCATTTGTCCTCTGTATCTTGTGGTGCAGGTGATGAGTTATAGTGGTCATAGCGATGCAGCTGATAGATGAAGGTGAACTTAGCTGTGGCCTACAAGTGACTTTAGAGGACACAGAGGTCGTCATCCATCCTTCCAGCCTCCGACAAAAACTCAAATCTCATTGCATGATTTGAGTATAAAGCCAACACACTCGTTTGCTTAGCATGTTCTCTTGCACGTTCTGTTCATTATATTTGTGCTACATTTCTGTAGGTTCTTGTCAGACTCATAATGAATCACCTCTAATTGGGTTGCAGAGTCAGCGTATGTTGTAAAGAATGGATGTAGGACCTCGATTTTACAGACTAAATGCGGGGAGTGGTTGTCTCTTAAATCGAATGACTTTTTTTGTGCCAATGCAGTACACAAATATTGTTTTGTACACCCAGTACAATGCAAAATGATGGTAAATTAATACGAAAAGCAGTTCAATTTTTTTTCCCAACATTTTATCCAGACTTCACATCTCTCATGTGTGTGTCACGATTGGATGCCATAGATTAAAAAAAAAATAAAAATCTGTATCCTGCACCAAAATCAGTTTAGCATGGTTGACAGATATGTATACATACTACTTGTTTGGAAAATATGTAGATTCGCCCCTCTTCTGCTGTGTGCCCACAATGACGCGAAGATAATAACCACATTTTCCATTGCCTTTGATGGGAATTTAAACCTGCCAACATGGTCACCAAGTACGTACGTCTGCTAGCTGGAGCTAGTCTGTCATTATATCTGTGACACCTGCGGTTCAGCCCGGAAATACGCGGAGGCTCCCAATCTCTGTTGGTTGCACCACAGCGTTGGTTGCAAAAAAACAGCGGCTAGCACTGGAACTAACAGACTTTTTCTAGCGAGGCTCTAACCGACATAGGCTGAGAAAGTTATTGACATACTGTATACATGAGAAAATATCCCAAAAATGCTGGAGGTGTTCAACTGGGGTGACACATTGGGACTAGTCTGCCGAGTGACAACAACTGTTCATGACTATTTTGTAGGTGATGCGCGAAACAACCAACTTCAGAACAATGTCATGAAAGGGGTGGGGCAGCATGTACAGTTATTCTGCTGATGACAGCAGTGGCATCAAAATAGGACTTCAAAACAGAGATTTTAGCATCCCCTTTTTCAAAAAAAAAAACAAAACAACAATCCTGATTTAAATAGTTTCTCTGATCAAACGGGTGATAATTGACTCCACTTCACTATTTGGACAGCTCATGTTGTATCTCGTTATGCTTTAAAGGACATTCCTTTTTCTTGCAATTTTAAGTATCCTGCTTTCGCATCACACCTGCGTCTTTATCAGCCACTAGATAACATGGCTGGTGAGCAGTGCCACAAGGCAAGAATCTGGTCCCACTTTCTTATCCAAGGCACTCAGGTGTGGCACTCTTCCACATCCGCTATCGGCATGAAATTACACGCACGTTAACCCCATTACCACTTCAAAATGAACAGGCTCCCCATTACTGCCTTGCAGCATGCACTTGAGATGCACCTTTCCCTGCCTAAAATATTAATGGCAACTTCGTTTGAAGATTACGTTCATGGCATGTACAAACCCCGATTCCATTGAAGTTGGGACATTGTGTAAAATTGCCATTTGTTTTATTTACATTTTACATGCTTATACTTAATTGGAATTGAGGTTTGTTGATCAGCCCGACGGGGGAGGTAAGAAAGGAATTTCATGGCATGCATCGTCAAATCTTACAGCACTCAATGCCTGTTATTGTCTATCCGAGCAGAAAACGTGAAGGCCTGCAAAATCATACTCATAAATGAGACTTGGTCTAACCCACCTCCATGCAGATTTATACGCTATACTGTTGGACTTGCACAAAAACAGCCCGATGTTCAGCTCGCTTGTCTGTTGGCTTTTCCATGGTTGGATCTGTGCAACAAAACATCTGGCATGTCAGGTATGTGCCCTTTCCACTGAAAGGACATTGTTTAATGCAGCCAGAAATGAGGATATGTAAAATATTGGAATTGTAAAAGGTACAGAAGGAGGGAGGTCAGCACTCAGGGAAAAAAAACAAAACATATTACTGCTCGAAGCAACCCGAGAAAATCAATCTGTGAGCCATCGTGGCTGTTGTGTTTAGGATCCATCAATCAACAGGAAAAGGTCTTGCCAACGTCATACAATCACTGTGGAAACAAAAATACCAAGTAGACACAGTGCCTGGCTGTCGACACAGTGGTGCAAATGCGTGTGTATACACACACACACACACACACACGCACTTATATACTGTATTTGCTTTAAGTAGCTAAGTATTTAAATATATATATACAGTATATATATATAAATTCTTCGCTATTTAAAGGAAATGCAGAGAAAAAAGAGGGTGATACACTTTGTTGAACATGCAATGTGACGCTTGACTGAAATGATTAAATTCTAACGAGGTGCTGCAGAGTTAGTGTGTGTGCATATATACCTGTGTATTGGAAGATATGAATTTGCACAAGTACAATATGCTTCGCTGCATGTTTTTCAGATTTGGATGCGTGAAAACGGAAGAGATGAAAGTTTGGAAAAAAACATTAAATCGTCTGCACAGGGACATGTGGGATTGCTTCCTTCACATATAAAGTATCATTTACCAGGACAGAAGTGTGCACTAATGTGTGTGTGTGTGTGCATGCATACTAACAGACAGTATTCAATTTAGAGATGCACTTTGATGCAGGCAGCTTTGGTTCAGACTTCCCCCCATGAGAATGTGAGTGTGAATGGTTGTCTGTCTCTTTGTGTGTCCTGTGATTGACAGGTAACCACTCCAGTGGTTGACTGCTTAGCGCGTCTGCCTCACAGTGCAGGGGGTCATGGGTTTGAATCCGGCTCCGCTCTTCCTGAGGTTGCATGTTCTCCTCGTGCCTCCGTGGGTTTTCTCCAGCTATTGCGATTTCCTCACACAATCCAAAAACATTGTATTCAGTTGTGCTTTTGCACTTTTAAGGACTGCATGTTCCCCAAAATGAGAACGGCCAGTAAAATAAGTCAGGATCAGGAATGTTGAAAATGTATTTTGTTAATTTTACTACCGAAGGTGCTTAATTACATTTTAAGTGTGTCACTTTACTCAATCAAAAAATAGGATAACAAAATAATTGAGGGCAGAGAAACAACGCTAAACCATGGATGGGGAAGTTGAGGTGGACCACATTCTCACATTAGGATTTCCTTCAATTGTGTGCTTTGAGGGAAAAAAGGCTGCAGAAAATAGCTCCACGAATATCGACAGAGCAAGACACGTGACATGGGATTTTTTTTTTCTTGTGGCCACAATATCGATGAAATAGTGACACCAAATAATAATTTCTGGCCCTAAATTAGGACCGACATAGAAAATACAAATTTGCAGGTTAAATTCTCATGAACAACTTTGACAGCTGGGTGAGCAAATGGCATGTACCTTTGCTGGAAACCGCAATGACTGGTGTCTCATTTAGAATTCTTTTTTCATCAAATGTACTGTAAGGTTACTGAGAATGTCTTTGTAGCTTATTGACAGCCTGAAAGAAAATCCAACCTATGATATCTGCGCCCAATGTCTTCAGCGTCGGCCTTTCCCTACATACTAGTGTGAGCTGCAGTCGTCTACTTGTTGGTATTTACATACCTCTGAACCAAAGTTCTCTCTAATTTGCGTATTCATAAACCCCAAGAGCATTCCTTGGACCATAGTGAGCAACATCAGACATGCACACGGTGGCTACCAAACCAGTATCACACCTTTCCAAACATCAGCTCGTAACGTTAAAAGCTCAAAGTTAAATGTTTCTTAAATGTTACCATAAAAAATGCAAACAACCTTCCTATCAAAATAGAACATATAATCAAATCGAGATTTGTGACCCGAAAAAAAATGGGCCGAGGATGTTACTTATATTTTAGCACACAGCACAATTAATGAATGTGCACTCATAAACCATGAAGAACATGTTTTTTAATAAAACACACACACACACACACACACACACACAAATCTCATCGCCGACCTCTGCAGCATGCGAAAAAGCCTAATTTAAGCGGATCGTAAACGACACCCATGTTAGGACTCGTGCCGTCTTGACTGCTCAACTAAAATTGTTCGGGAAGTGGGAATGGTGTGCTGTCCTATTTGTTGATTAAACTAGGGTGGAAATGAAGGACTGAGTAAAGAAATATCAACGGCCATAATCAGAACTGTGACCCTGACAGCAGTGTGCTGAGGAGAAACGGCTTGTTCTTATCTCCAAGGAGACCTGCTGAAAGTCTGCCGTGTGATGGCAATGACGATCATTCTTTCAGCCAGGACCCTGTTCTTCTTTGCCATAATGCATCTTGTCACCAACGCCATTGCGAAAGGGAGTGAAATGCCTCACAAGGACAGCTTACATCCTTTGAAGTCTAATAATGTCATGGCGTCTGAAAAGATATATTCTTAGTTGGCATTCGGACTTTTTTTTTTTTTGTAGATGCATTGAAAATATTTTTTTCCTTTGAAATTAAATACAATGAGCAATATTATTACATATCCAACATCCATCCATTCTCGCCCCTGCTTATCCTCATAGTTCACAGAGTACATCGAGCTCAGATTGATTTTCACACTAATTACCCATTTCAGGATTTTGAAGTTACTTTGTGGCATCTCAGGGCGTAATCGATAAAGCGGAAACTATCTTAGGTTAGTTTTTCAACGAATAACATAGGATGGTTCAAAAAATAAAAATAAAAACAGACACAAGTAGATGATTTCCTGAATAGTGAATCGGTAAAAGTTTTCCCCTGTCAAATTTGAAGTACAGTATTCGTTTCCTGATTCTTTCATTCAGGCCCTGTTGTGCATATTCCGATCTTTTCTTCATTAAAATGCCCATTTGCTTGTTGCGCTAAGTTGCGGGAGCAATGAGAGTGCTGCTAATTGCGTTTGCCACAACCCTCCTAATGACAACGTTGTCTCAGCGTCTGGCAACGAGGAGCTCGATGGTCAACGTGGCGAGTTCTGTTGATACAATTTGTCATTAGCTTTAAGGCTTTCGATGCCTCTGTAATTCTGGACAAGCTGGTACAGTAAAAGTGTGTGTGATCATTTATCCATCCATCCATCCATTTTCCGAACCGCTTAATCCTCACTAGGGTCGCGGGGGGTGCTGGAGCCTATCCCAGCTGTCTTCGGGCAGTAGGCGGGGGACACCCTGAATCGGTTGCCAGCCAATCGCAGGGCACACATAGACAAACAACCATCCACGCTCACATTCACACCTAGGGACAATTTTAGAGAGTTCAATCAGCCTGCCATGCATGTTTTTGGAATGTGGGAGGAAACCGGAGGACCCGGAGAAAACCCACGCAGGCCCGGGGAGAACATGCAAACTCCACACAGGGAGGCCGGAGCTGGAATTGAACCCGGTACCTCTGCACTGTGAAGTCGACGTGCTAACCACTGGACTACCGGACCGCCTGTGATCATTTAATCTTGTGAATAAATATAATTTTCATAAAATGCTGTGTTGATGTTTTCAAGTGTTGGTGCAGCATACTTGAATTTCTGAAGCGTGCATGTGTCCTTTGTTGAACGAAATCCAATGTAAATTGTTTGAAAACATGTTTCTGAGGAAATATTTTTACAACACACTCCGCATTTTTCTTACCCGTCATGTGAATGCCCCCCCCCCAAAAAAAATGAGCACATAACACCATCCAGTGTGGGTCCTTGGGCAAGATCCTTCACGCTAATGCCTACCTCATACAATGATGACAGACAATAAAATGAATGATATGCCGGCTCAGACGTCGCCCGGCCAAACAAGGTCTGCGTCAGGTGCTGGGGAACCAGAGCACCTTGATGAAAAATGGGCTACTGGAACAAAGCGGAGATGGGCGAGATGCGATAACATGGCTCTGTTGGAATGCTACTACTCAAGCAACCCTAGTCGTTACATGCAGAGAATGTGGGCTAAATGGTTACTTCGAAACCCACAGTCACGGTTGACCACGAAACAACTAGTAGCTCAGTGTTCCAACATCCACAAACGGCAACTGCTGTCACAACTTGAGATTGATGAGGTACAACGCAGGTTCCATGGTGAAGGGCCCCAGGCTGCCAGATCAGAGGAGGAGGTCATACCAGAGATTGGGAGCGAATGCAGATGATGAGATTGGGAGGCCAGCCCCAATGAATGAAATGCTGAGCGAGGCAGCAACTGACCTGAAAGCGAAGATCATGGCGAGAATGAAAGCTGGGCAACCTAGAAACCGATTACAACGGCTATGTGAAGTACCACCTGAAAGTCTCATGGAAAGTGTGAATGCAGCACTGAGGACGATCCCTACCCTAACGATCACGGAAACCAATGAGCTGATATACGCTTCAGCATCAGTGATCCTTGAGATGCTTGGCTATAAGAGCAACCATGGAAGCCATGAGATACGTTACCCACCATGGAAAAGACGGTTGGAGGCTAAGATCAAGGCGGCTCGGAAAGATGTGAGTCAATTGACGGAGGCCCAGAGAGGTGTGATGAAAAGGCCAATACCCGACAGGTACATCCAGATGACCATACCTGAAGCACTCAAAACTGCCAAACAAAGGCTCCAAGCCTTGTCCAGCCACCTAAAGCGGTACACGAAAGAGAATGAGGCCAGACGAATAAACAGGCTGTTCGCAACACAACCTGCAAAAGTGTACGCTCAGTGGCAGGGTCCTAACAACAGAGCTGACCCACCAAGACTGGAAACTGAAAGGTACTGGAAAGGCATATGGGAGAAGGAGGTTGCACATAACAGCAGTGCACAATGGCTGGTGACCCTGAGAGAGGAGCACAGACACCTCCCTGAACAGAACCCAGTTACCATAACAGTGGCAGACATACAGGAAAGGGTCTCAGATATGAAGAACTGGACAGCACCAGGCCCGGACATGGTCCACACCTACTGGCTAAAGAAACTCACAGCACTCCATGAGCACCTAGCAGCACAAATGAACCAGCTGCTGAGGGATGGTACTCACCCAGGATGGCTAACCGAAGGGCGAACGATCCTGATCATGAAGGATCCCTCAAAGGGTGCAGTCCCATCCAACTATCGGCCAATAACCTGTCTCTCCACAACATGGAAGCTCATGTCAGGCATCATTGCGGCTAAGATAAGTGGACACATGGATCAATACATGAGCAAAGCACAGAAGGGCATTGGTAGAGATACCAGAAGAGCCAAACATCAGCTCCTGGTTGACAGAACAGTCGCACAAGACTGCAGGTCCCGACGTACCAACCTGTGCACAGCCTGGATTGATTACAAGAAAGCCTATGACTCAAAGCCACATACATGGATCACTGAATGCATAAGGTGAACAGGACCCTAAGAGCCTTCGTTGCGAACTCGATGAGGATGTGGAAAACCACACTTGAAGCCAATGGCAAGCCACTTACCCAAGTGTCCATCAAATGTAGCATATACCAAGGTGATGCACTCTCCCCACTGCTGTTCTGCATAGGACTGAACCCCCTAAGCCAAGTAATCACCAAGACAGGCTATGGATACCGCCTCAGAAATGGAGCTACAATCAGTCACCTCCTCTACATGGATGACATAAAGCTGTATGCTAAGAGCGAAAGGGACATAGACTCCCTGATCCACACAACCAGGATCTACAGCAGCGACATCGGGATGTCATTCGGGCTTGAGAAATGTAGTCGGATGGTGACTAAGAGAGGGAAGGTAGTCCGCACTGAAGGGGTCTCACTCCCTGAAGGAACAATAGCAGACATTGAGGACAGCTACAAGTACCTCGGTATACCACAAGCCAATGGCAACCTCGAACTGGCAACAAGGAAAGCGACTACGGCCAAATACCTCCAGCGAGTGAGGCAAGTCCTAAGAAGCCAGCTCAATGGCAAGAATAAGACCCGGGCAATAAACAGCTATGCCCTGCCAGTGATCAGATACCCTGCAGGAATAATAAGGTGGCCAAAGGAAGAGATTCAGACCACGGACGTTAAGACCCGAAAGCTCCTAACCATGCATGGAGGGTTCCATCCCAAATCCAGCACCCTGAGACTGTACGCAAGACGAAAGGAAGGAGGCCGGGGACTAGTGAGTGTGAGAGCCACTGTCCAGGATGAAACATCCAAGCTCCATGAATACATCAAGGAGAAGGCTCCAACGGATGACGTACTCAGAGAATGTCTCAGACAATGGGAAACAGAAGATAAGGCGCTGGAAGAGGGCCCATCATGGGAGGACAAGCCCCTACACGGGATGTACCACCGGACCATAACTGAAGTGGTCGATCTCAAGAAGTCCTATCAGTGGCTAGAGAGGGCTGGCCTGAAGGACAGCACAGAGGCACTCATCCTGGCTGCTCAGGAGCAGGCCCTGAGCACCAGGGCCATTGAGGCCCAGATATACCACACCAGACAAGACCCAAGGTGTAGGTTGTGCAAAGAGGCACCTGAGACGATCCAACACATAACTGCAGGGTGTAAGATGCTGGCAGGGAAAGCCTACATGGAACGCCATAACCAGGTGGCTGGCATAGTCTACCGAAACATCTGTGCGGAGTATGGACTGGAAACCCCAAGGTCAAAATGGGAAACACCTCCGAAGGTAGTGGAGAATGACAGAGCGAAGATCCTGTGGGACTTCCAGATCCAGACTGACAAGATGGTAATGGCGAACCAACCAGATATCGTGATCATAGATAAAGGGCCGTTGAAAAGGGAAAGCCGTTGTAGTGGATGTAGCGGTCCCAAGTGATGGAAACATCAGAAAGAAGGAACACGAGAAACTCGAGAAATACCAAGGGCTCAGAGAGGAGCTGGAGAGAGCCTGGAAGGTAAAGGTGACAGTCGTGCCTGTGGTGGTCGGAGCACTCGGGGCAGTGACCCCCAAACTAGATGAGTGGTTGCAACAGATCCCGGGAACAACATCGGACATCTCAGTCCAGAAATGTGCAGTGCTGGGAACAGCAAGGATACTGCGCAGAACCCTCAAGCTTCCTGGCCTCTGGTAGAGGACCCGAGCTGAATGAGGGACGGACACCACCCGAGGGGGGGGGTGAGACGAGGATTTTTTAATATATATACATACACCCCACACACACACATATCCCGTTATGTAGATGACGGCGTGCAATGAGAAAGGCTTGAAGAATAAGAATTGCATATACAAAGCCCAGTCAATAACTGGCGACAAGATACAGCAAGTGGTTCGGAATGCATTAAAGATAGTTGTTTTTTTTCCCCAGTTTTTACAAGCCAGAAGTTTCAAGTAGCCTTCTTTAATGTTTCAGTAATGACCGTTACTGATAGTGAACACAGATAAGATTTTCAAGGGTATTGGAACAAATGCTAAGATGTCTTTGTGAGATGTAACTGATGAAAAAACAGCAGCTATCACCAAATGATCTCAGTACAGCTGTATAGGCTTGAAATGAATAGATTTTTCACTTAGTGACCACTCTTACCTTATTCACTCGTTTGTCATGACAAACTAATCAAACTTTCAAGCAAGTAAAAGTTTTATAGTTATGCTGTTGTAGAGCATCCATACCAAGGTAAAAAGCTGTTCAAGGTTCTGCAGATGTCTTTGATGACAAAATGTTTTCTCTGAGCTTTAGCAACAGCTGCTGACAAAAGCAAATGAAATGAAAATAGTATTCATAATCATTTTAAAATTCAATAAAAGGTGACAAGTACTAAACAAAAGAAAAAAAACACTCCAAGTGTGCTCACAACATCTGTGGTGTCTTGCATGAGTTTGTTGGTTTCTCTGTTTTAAACATGTACACCAAACAATTCCTAAATAGGACATTTTCCCCACCATCACAAGATCACATTCCACTGGCTAATTTAGATTTTATATCATCCATTATGATGGATTTAGCTGCGCTCACCGACGAGCTCGCTTTCTGCATAACTTGCATGTGAATTGCACCACCCAGTCATATGAGTTACATCAAGTTCTTGGAGCCAAATATATTATAGTAGTCTGGTTCAAAACGAATGTCACCAGTCTCAGAAAAACCCATGTTCACACCCCAAAAAAAACATTTCATGTCGAAAACAACAGACGCCAATAAATAATTCCAATCAGTCAATAATTTGTCCAGACCTTTTTGGTTGATACCGCAAAAATAAACACCATAATAAAACCATGTTTTAAAGAAACTTAACTTTAAAAGAACAATTTCAGTGCTTTCACATTTACAATTTCTCTCTATTATTGGGTGACAACAAGTTGAGGGTTCCCTACTTTTAAACGTAGACTAAATGTTATGCATTACATTTGCACCGGCTTCAATAAAAGCTCAAAGTGCTGTAGAATATTTTTGTCGGATGAGGTTGGAAAAAAAAAATCAATAATCCAATGTTTCCTGTGGCTTTTCTCCACCCGTGATCCTATTCATATTGTTATTGAGGTTTTAAAGAAACCACCAAGGGTGAAAATGAGAAGTCATGTATTGAATATTTTTGTGGTTTGTTTTATTATTAAGCAATGCAGTAAACATTTTGTGAAAAATGCAACATTTCACCTCTGGTGCAAATACTGCATAATGTCTGCCCTCAAGAGGATCATTATTGTTATTTTGTTGCTGCACACGCTCTCAAAATGTCGATTACAAAAGACTTTCAAGCCCTTTATTTTCCTTTTGTGTCTCTGGTTCTGAACAGCTGATCCATGTTGTCAAGTTCTGACTAATATTTTTCAATTCCAAAAATGCAGGCTCAGACAAGGTGCAATTGCAAAAATATTTATTAAATCACACTGAAATCACTGGTCACAAGGAGCCAGGCAAACAATGCATGAAACAAAACGTGCTTGATAATGCAAGGTTCAATAGAACACCGAGAGAACACAAGCGAAATATCCAAAAGTTCAATAACTCGAAAACATAGAGCAATAACAGAATAACAAAAACACGAACAGACAAGGATCTATGAACAAAACAAGAGGGATTATGAATTGTATCGAAAGGTCTAGGAAATCACACTTGAAGCACATCAGCGAGCAAGGTCAAAAATCAAGGAACAGGCAGCTTGTCAGTCCTTAAATACAGAACCAGGCTTATTGGGGGAAATGTGGCACAGGTCCACCTGCTGGAGGGAAACGCCCCTCACTCCAGCTGGAACTAAAACACAATCCAGACAGAATCATCTTTGTGTTGACATTTTCATAATTTTTGCTCTTTTAATATTTCACGCAAACTGTTTTGTAAAATAAGAAAGTGAATCGGAAGGTCCCCGATAGTCACTCTTCCTAGAAATGTTATTTCACTCTTGTGAAATGTATTACAATAATCTGCAAAAAAATGCTCTATTTACACAGTGACGTACCTGCCAATGAGACACGGTGATGAAGGCAGAGACGTGTGTCGCAAAGACAAATGTGTGTGAGTGAGCTGACTGTATATTACATACAATTCATGAAATATGCTGTGAATGCGTTCAAAATTCAGCGTTCATGTGAAAGAGGAGAGAGGGTGCCTTGCCTGTTTTACGGAGGGGTGGTAACTGTAAGTGAAGGTCATATCTAAAGCTATTTGGGTTTAGACTGCCAGTGGCACAGGGTAAGCCAAAACAACGCTCAGGGGGTGTTGATCCCCCGCCCCCCTTTCCCACTCGTTCTTTCCCTATGGCTTTATTAAAGGAGGAGGCCGCAGATTAATGGATGTGCAGTATAAGTAGGATTTAGTTTGTTATGCTCCCAAAAGAAATTGTTCAATATGAGACTAATGCGACAGTTTTCTAAATGTACTCATCTGTCCTTGTACATGATGAGCAATCGGCAAGTCAAGGTAAGGCAGTTCTATTTATAAAGCGCATTTCCTACACAAAACAAGACACCGTGTGCAATAGATCCATTCATTCAAGGTTGGAACATCATCGCGATTATTTTCCAATCAGAATGGCCCATCACCGACAGACAAAGTGCAAGTAGGTTTTTGCAGCCACCGTTATGTTCCACTCAGTTTAAGGACTGCAGTCTGTCATCATCGCTGCGCCCAAGCAGTCTGGCCAGAACTCAGAGCCAATGGCCTGGCACCAGAAGCCGAGCTATAGCAAGGAGGTTTAAAAGGGGTAGCTCTCTCGGGCAGAGCTGAACACTCGTAGCTCAATGACCCCACAGCCCGGACTCTAATATCTGATCAAGAACCATCTGTTGAGGCGACCAGAGCCTAGGCATCCTCCCAGAACCCCTTCCTGCTGACCGACCTCTCCAAGGACAGCCCAATGGGATCTCAAGCTGTTTGCAGGCTATTAGATTGATTCGGATTCCAAGGCGAAATGCTCGACAGACAAATTAACATTAGAGAATGCCTAAGGCGCACTCAACTCAATTCTAAAATAACATGAACAAATATCTATCCAGATAAAATTCCGGATTATTATACTTGCAAAGTAAGACTTCATGATTTCAAAATAAGATGCATTTTACTTTGTTTCTTTTTTTTAAATATATTTTTTTAACATATCACTATGCATAAAACAAATCAACTTGTCCAAATGCAGAATGAGCGGTAGTTGCAGCATGGCTCTGTTCATTTTTGTTTTCTTTCTCCGACTGTGTCCCTCTCCTCAGTCAGCATTAATTCCGTCAGGGACCGGTGAATATCGAAGCACGAGTTTAAAGGCTAATCAAACCACACAATACTGCCGTGATTTCAAACAACGATGATGATGCCGTCACTGTGGTTTGAGCAGTCTTAACACCACACTGAAGCAAACGTGGTTTCTTTTGAATAAATGTGTGCAAATGCATCTCGTAATTCACAGTGTGACCAAAGTGCACTTCTGGTGAAGTTTGCATCCTGGTAGAAAGAGTTTCTGCTCCTCGTTGAGTCACACGGGCCCATTTGCCAGCCGTCGATAACAGTTGGCTAATGGCTAATGTGCCACACAAGACTGATGCCGCACTTGCTGTTTTCATTTTGCTGCTGTAGTGCAGTAATTAATCCATCTGAAACCTTTGTGCTCACAAAATAAATGCTTTCCATTTTCATTAATAGACAACTCATTAGTATGTAATGAGCAAGACAACAGTATTCCCTTACAAAAGGTAACGTGAGTGTGTTGCTCTCCACAGTTTGTACAAATATAGACCTTGTTTGCCTCCAGGGAAACTGCACTGTTATTTGAAAAAGAAGCAAAGAGAGGCCAGTATTGGAATTTACTCTTCCATAAAGTCCATTTTAAAATGTGCTTTTGTCCAACACTTTGACAGACTTTCCTTTTTGGACACTGGTAACCTGAAGTCACTCTCAAAATGTATAAAATGGTCTTGACTAAATGCAGCGACAAGCTGCCTTTGTCTGTCTGTGTTTGGCAATTGCACCGGTGAAAATGTGTTGCTTTAGTCACACTGATGGCTGTGCACGTTTTGTTCTCAAGAGGTTTTGTTTTTTCCGAATTGTTTTAAATTCAAAATATGACTTTAGCGACACTTATGTGCACATGAAGACCAGTCAAGGCTTCAGAAACTTTTTCTATTCCATACTGTTGTACCTGCCTTTTTTTTTTCAGAGGTTCACAACCAAATGGGGTGAGCAGACCCTTGAACCTCTACATTAAAGAATTCAATCAAACGTGTCATTATTTCCACTTTTCTTTTTATGCCGAGAATTTGTAGCAGATAAGTGAGTGCTCTTTACAGACAAGCCTACAAAACAGATTCGGAGGGATGGAGAAGAGAAGAAGGACGAGGCAAACATTGGCCACATCTAATAAATGTGCTACTTCTCATCACTGCGAGTGATCATGACTCCTCACACGATAAGATTAAATCTGCTCTTGTGCAGGTTCCCATTTTTCATTTAGATAAAAGTAGAAAGAAAACATCATTAGTGGCAAAAGAAGAGTGAGCTTATTTGCTGTGATTTGATGTGCATGTTTTCACAGACGACATCCATGTAAATGTGGGTGGGGGGGGGGGGGGGGCTGACACCGTGCTGATTACAGTCATCTTCTACTTTAGTACAAAGCGTTCTGAACAATACAGCACTACGTGTTTTACTGGGTTATATATATTGCTCAGTGTACAAATGTGAGGGAGCCAGATGTATGACAAGACAGCTGCAGTGTCACAAATCCATCTCAGGCTATCAGTTTTGTGGTTCTTCACCTTGCTGACTCCGATCTCATAGGTGGTGTGTGATTGTGGCTGGGATCTCAGCCTTGTTAGGCTCCGGCTCCAGAATGGACTCACCCAGTCTTGCGATCCTCACAAATATGTTTTGGCTTGTCAAAAACTGTCCACGGCAATCAAAGTTACAGTGGGGAAAACATTGGAGAACCCTTGGTTATGTATGTTATTCATCCTTATTAGTGAACCATAGAGCCATGAAAGCAAAATATTTGGATAGAGCCATACACGCACGCACACACACACACACACACACACACACACACACACACACACACACATATTTTTATATATATATATATATATATATACACATATAACTATTTTAAAAGTGAATTCAACAAAATGTCAGTATAATAAGCCTCTGAATGTATTCTTTTAAATAATTTTGTTATAATACTCACCATTAAAATGAAGGTTTTCCGTTCCTTACGATGGTTAAACAAAGCTTGCGGAATTATAGTCAGCTTGCCTGGTCCGTAAGCGGAGTTGCTGCTGGCTAGCTTGCACCTTGCTCAGTAGCTTTCGGCTGTCTTCCACAGGGTATTTTGATGAGAAAGTAGCATGGCGCGTGTCAAAGTGCCGCTTCACATTCGTCCGTTTCATCGGTTGTATTTTGTCATTGCAAATTAGACACACCGCAGAACCTGTTCTCTCCACAAAGGGGAATCCTTTGGCCCATTCGTCCTGAAGTGTACCATACTCGTCATCTTTTTTTCTTTTCACCATCTTATTCGTTGAAGGATTAGTTTTGAGCTAATGACCAAGCGGGCTGATTCAAAAGGGGGCGTTTACCTGTTACTCAGCAATGGCCGACGTAGGCCAGCATCATCCAATTGCAGCCAACCGCAGCCCTGAACAAGACACGAGCAGTGAAAGGTCGATGGATGGATTAAACAAGCGAGAATATTTTGTTTTATCTGCGAGCCAGATGCAATCATCAAAAGAGCCAAAGGTTCCCGAGTCCTGATTTAAAGGGATGAAAACAAGTGTTTGATTATAATTAGCTCACTAATTAGCTGATGCACTTGTACCGGTGTAAACCATCTTTGGTTCAACTGGTCTCTCACGAATAGATTTAATACTTGTTACAGTGTCTTTCCAAAATAAAAGTCAGAGCTGCTGGCGTTGTGCAAGTGCCTCCCTAATTCACTGCAACAGTTTCCCGGTGGTTGTCAGTCAGCGCTAATTTGGCCTGGCAGTGCTTTGAGCATTTGATTATCCAACCAGTGAATACACACATTCTGATGCATTAGAATCCCACGTATGTAATTAGTGCAATTGCTGCTTGACACTTTTTCATGTTTCAATGTGATACTCCCATATTTGGTGGCTTTCTTTGTGTCAACTTTCATTGGGTTGATTGAAGATATTTTGATGGGTCATGAATATTGTACATTTCTAAATGAATATGCTCGAACTACTGATGAGCTGTCTGATTGAAGAAAATAAGACCAGGGCTATGTACAGTATTAGTATGCTCTTTGACTTAATTCGATATCATATGGGTCTGATTCCTGTTTTACAAAGACACAAAACAGTCAGGGTATTTTTATTCCTCTTCGTTTCCAAATTAGGTAAAAACTTTTCCATCTTGAGGCTTGCTGAAACGTTGTTTGGCTTGCATGCATCCTTTGGGATGTGGAAACCTGCGCTGGCATATGGTCTACTTTACATAATACTCCAAGTCACGAGGGTCCCGCCGTGGGCACGCAGGCAAATCAGGACGTCACTCACACATTCACTTCAAATTAGGCTCTAAATCCATTCACTTTATGTTGCTGCTCTAGCTGTGAAGTGTGGCGCCTTCACTATGACGCGACAAACTGGAACTACGAGGAGAAGGAAGTGCTTTCAGGGCATGGCAATGACTTTGACAGTTCTTCACATTTTTTTCTTCACAAAAGGGGCCAACTGCACAAGATTTGGCTTTGTCTGACATGTTTGGAGACAGTTTTGTGGTGCACCACTGGATCCATCTGACTGGGCCTCACATGTTGAGTGGCATCCATCCCTCCGTGATCTTTATCGCATAAGAAAACCTTTATTTGTCTCACAATGGAGACATTCCCAATTTACAGCAGCAACATTTGACAATAAAGTTGTATCCAATCCAATCCAATCCAAATCATTATGAAAGGGGGAAATAGAACAACAAAGAGTACTGTATATAAATAAATATAAATTATAAAATATAAATCTAAGCATATTAAAAATGGGTGAGTTATCAAATACGCTCATTAGCTGAATGAAGTCATTCCCAGCTAAGGGAGGCAGGGTGTAACCTGAACTGGACAGGTGTGCTCAGCATTCCACCACCCTATTCAGTATTTTAAGGGTGGTGAAATGGTAAAAGTATGTTGGCGTCAAGGGAAAATAACAAGGATTTTCTTTGGGTGATAAGGATTGCTTTGCTTTTATGTGACAAACAACAGCGGTCAACATTTTTCATCTACATTTTTTAAATGGAGATGTAACTCAACTTTTCTAGGTGCATTTTTTTTGCTCTGACTCCAAATCTGCCTGCATTTTTGCTCTAGAATAGGGGTGTCAAACTAATTTCACATTGTGGGCAACAAACGGCCTCGGTAGATGTCAAGTGGGCCGGACCATTAAAATTATACCATACTCTGCTATCAATAGCTAAAATAACATGTCTTTCCTTTGTGTTGGTCTAAAGAAGCACAAGAACATGAGGAAAATGTTGAAATTTAATGAACATATCTTTTACAAAACATTTCATGACGCAACTTAGATTTCCTTAGACAAATGTGCAATTTACTTTTATCTTTCACATCTATGCATTGCAACTGATCCCACTGATCGTACAAAGGCACAAAACTTACCAAAAGTAATTGGTATTGAAAAATATAGTAATGCATTTTAAGATGAAACGAGATTTATAAAGAAGGGAATTTTTAATCCATTTACACGTGCATATAAAATCTAAATGTAATCCCTGCCTACACCTTACAAACTAAGAAGAGTGCTATTAAATCTGTAAATAATAAAGTATTCACACGCCCTTGATAGCGTCTGCTGTCTCAGTGACAGACTGACACTGCTGTTGTCTTCTTCTCTGATCAAAACAATGTTGTCTTCTGCTCTGATTAAAAGAGTGTCTCTAGTGGATACACCATGAATTGCATTTATTAAAATATTCATTTGGTGTCTTTTATGCATTTTTCACTTTTAAATGATCCTGCGGGCCTAATCGAACCTCTTTGGGGGCCGGGGCCGGCCCACGGGACGTATGTTTAACACCACTGCTCTAGCACATCAGGTTTTCATTCTACTACGACTATTGCTAATAATAATAATAATAATAGCACCTCATTAACTCATCATGTCAAAAGGGCTCAGTCCAATTCCACAAGAAACTGAATTGAGAAGCACAGAGGCGCAATTGACGCCATCGTTACAGGAGCAAAAGTCATAACTTGAATCTGCCCTGCTTGTATTCCGCAAATACATCCCGATGTACTGTAGCTCGTCTGCTTTCATGCCTCTGGCCGTTTGTGCTCAAACCATGAAGGGAAAAGTTTCAGTGTTGTTTAATTGCCGAAGTGTAAACAATATTCCTCTTTCTGTTTCTCTTTGCTTATTACAGCATCTTTGACAAGGTTTTCGTCCACAGGCACAAACGTGAGAAGTCAAAACATGAAAATCTCCATTTTGTAACAGAATAGCACGTCAAATGTACTGTTCATTTTTTATCCTAACAAACAACAAAAAAAGCGGTGCATTATTGTCTGCCCAGGAGAATATCCTGTGGGCAGTGAATGAATTGTAGGCCTTGAAAAAGAGTCAAAACAGCTTTCCGAAAGTATTTGATTTGCTGTGTCTCAGTGCTCTTCACCAGTGTCCAAGGGTGCTCGGGTTGAATTGTTTCAGAGATCGAGGATGTCCAGGGGTCTGGCCACTCTCGCCTCTCTACTTAAGGCTACTCTTCCACATGTTTGTTCACATCCTCCACCTGGTTGCTTCCTCTTGAATATAGAAAAGGTGTTTAGTGTTTTCCTGTAGAGAGCTTGTGCCTTTTGTGTGGGATGTGTATTCAGGCTCAACAATACAGTAATATGAAAAGACTGAATTTTGTTCGTACACTACCGTATGATTGATTCATGTGTGTGCTCTCCTCTTTGTGCAGGCGCCAGTGTGTCATCACAGACAGGTAAGATGGCCCTTACAGTCGTTAGCTGTTCTGCTGTGCCTTGCATGCTGTATGACTGTATGCATCTCCATCTTTGCGAGAGAGCTAAGCCACGAAAACTGGAGAGGAAAGGAGAATGCAAATTCCATCTGCTTTTTATGAAGAGAAAAAAAATAGAAGACATTTTTATTAGGACTCACATTTTTTTTCTACCACTACAATGTGACTAAATGCAGGAAGATATTACATCATGCGAACATCTGCAAATACTTTCATGATCACAATATTAAACTGGTCTCTAAATTTCCCAGAATTTGCGGTCAAATTACTGCATTTCCCTTTTGACCATACAAATATATTTGTCCCAAATCTCTCACCCCCAGTTCCCACCTCCTCCCCCATACACACAGACTGTTGTGCATCACATATATGTGATGATAGGCAGTATGCAACACTATCACACGGGCCTATAAAGGTAAGTAATGTGGGCTAGCCAGATGAAACTTGAAGGGCTGGCATATTGTATATCATCTCACCACCACCGGACTCACATGTATTTCTGAATGAGAGAAAGATAAATAAGGCCGCACATCATGACACTATGACAATGAATGAGTGCTCACTTAAATTGGCTTCTGCGCATCCATATCTGGCCTGGCCTCTGTTGGCCATTGAGTATTTTTAGCTCGCCTGCAGTAACGTCCAAAATATTTCCAAACACTCTCGAAGTCTCGCCTTGATATTGCTGAGGAGAAAAATATCGTGTTTGTGTCCATACATGACTGACCTGACAGACGTGACTTTGACGGGGGCCGTCTGGGCTGAAATGACAAGGGACCTTGGGGAAAAGAGTTTGGACAACAACAAATAGATCTGACAAGACTCTCTGTGCATATAAATTTTATGTCTGCCTGAGCATGAATGATGGATACAGTAGAAAATGTGTGCCCACTGACTCCTCAATGCATCTCTATTAATCTTTATGGATGTGTGCTTGTCACAACTCTTAAAAGTCCACATTGCCACTCTTTCCTAACTTCCCTAAAGTAACCAAAACTCTCACATGAAAGAAATCGGTTTTGCCTCTTAACTTTGTGTTTCATATTGTTTAAAACTGACACCATTGATGAGCCAACAATAAAAAATTCATCTCAGGTTCACATCTTGACAGTCCTTTAAAATGTGTGTGTGTGTATGTGTTTTGTTCCTGTGGTGCACTTGGCCATTCAGAGTTGTATTTTCTGTGACCTCACGTGGGCTTCGTGGTCAATCAGTTTCATTAACGCAGTATCTAACATGTTTTGGTAAAAGCGGGCGTAGGCAGCCAGAGTGACGAGCTGCACCATTATTCAAACTTATTTTCGTGACTTTTCTTTTCATTCTACTTGAAATGTGCTTACTTGTAGGAGCTCTCTTGTGTGTGGTACACAAATCCATCAATGAGTTGTGTGTATTCTGGTGAGTCGCCCAGCTGACTCCGTTTTTTTCTGTATTGTGTTGGCATGAACACTCATTAGTGTTAATCTAAAGACTCTGAAGTGTCATTACTACTGCACTGTCAGCACTGCAATTTGTTGCTGTAACTCACTATTGGTTGGTTGAACGTTTAACACTCTCGTAAATGTTACTTTAATAGTGTGTAGTGTGGACGCATATCGGCAATTTGTCGGTGTTAAAATTAACAGCCTGTGGTGTTGAATTAACATCAACAGATTTGCAGTAACCTTTCCTTTTCCTCCCTTGAACAAGATGATTAATACAAGAGGTTGTTATAACATGACCTTCTTCGTTAGTTTTGCAGCATCTTTGCGATGTGGCCCCTCACCATGAAATCCCTCCCCAACTGCAGTGAACGCTAGCCCCCCCCCCCCCCCCACTCTGCCACATGAAGCATATTTATGGCACCTGTCCTCCAAAAACAGTCTCTCTGAGACATCCCACTAATTTCATTTTGAAAATGCCAGCAATAAATTTATCAAATGGACTGAATCGAATCGGAGTCACACGCGTAGCCATCCGTCACACGCTGTCCCCTCAGGGGGATGTGGGCGTAGTTAAGCCAGCCAAAAAGCTCTGCCAGCAGCAGGAGAAGACATAGTGTTGAGAGTTCCTGGTGAGAAGAAAACCAAATGAATGCACTAGAGGACAAGTATCCGCGTGTGTGCTCAAATGCATATGCATGTGTAAACTCGAGCAGCCGTGTGGCCGCCAGTGTGTTCATAGAGGTCAGTGTTAATACTCTAACATGCTCTTGATGGAATGTCAGTAAACCACTTGGAATGTTGATGTGCTAGAAGAGTAATTGATCAACCGCAATCCAAGTTGATTGATTGTTTTCTTCCAAATCTCTCTCAAGCCGTCTGCTACCCTGAGCGCTATCATCTCTCCTGCCTCAGGTTCACACGCTCTATGCCCTGCCATTCCCCTCGCGTTTCTCACTTTCTCATCTTCCGTACTCTCGTCTGACACCTTTGGCTCATGTTCTAAATGCCTTTGTCTCTGCGCTCCTTTAGTTTCAGCCACCTTTGTATCCGCCTATCTTTTGCTTCTCTCCCCTACGCATTTATCAGTGTGCAGGTTAAGCCTGGCATGAGTGAGGGTAAAGCAGCTTTGTGCTAACAGGGTTAATGAAGTCAGGCCACATAATTCCTCTAACGGGAAAGAACTCAAAATGCAAGACTTGGATGCATCCCCAGTCCATACAACCTCCTAATATGCATGCATATACTATAATACAAAGGGATGCAGTTGTCGGAGAGTTGTTCTGCTATCTGACGACCATCAGGCGCCCATTCAGCAAGACACCCTCGCCTCTACAGTAAATAGCAAAGTGACAAGAGGAATATACCTGAATGTGACAGGTTCGTTGAGCGAGCAAAGTGGATGTTACAAAACGAGCTCAACATCAGATTTCTTTCCTATTTCTCTGATTCACATTTTTCCAACAACTCTGCAACATTTGATCAAGATATAAGACAGGAAATAATTCAGATAGCCCTTTCGAAGAATGCACTATTCTCTCTCATCAATTAAACGAATTCGCCCTGACATACGCTTCAGATCAATAAGATATTTCACACATGTGGACAACTTAGATTTTCCAATGACCTCCATGCACGTCCTCCGAATGTGGGAAGAAGCCGGAGCACCTGGAGAAAATCCACATAAGCATGAGGAGAACATTCTGCACAGGAAGCCCGGTACAGAGATGAGAACCACAAACTCCAGAACTGTGAGACAGAAATGCCAACAAGTAGTCCACTATGTTGCCCGTTTTAGGTCAATATTTATCCAGTGTTTTTGTTTTGTTTGTTTGTTTGTTTGTTTATTGAACATAAAACATATATACAGTAATAATTTGACAGAAAATAAGGTAGATAAAAAAAGTAAAAAGAAAGAAATCAATCTTCATTCAACACAGTTATTATGTTCAAGGGAGTAGGAAGAAGTAAAAAACTTATCTAGTCCTACCCCGTTATGTGTTTATATCTAATAAATCATTTTTATATCAATCAGAAAAGAAAAAAGTAAGAAGAAAGAAGTCTCCATTAAGGCTCATACTTTACCCTTATTTTTTCAACTTTTGGTTTGTATCGGGATTATATACTTCCACACCCTGACACTCTTGTGTCAATTTTCTCTTGTATTCATAATGGATATTTATATACCTTTCTCTATTTATCAACTTAGTTCTGATTTATCATTATATTTCATGTTTTGAATTTATCATTTTAACTCTGATTGATGTAGGTTGTTTGTACTATTTTTTTGAATTTGTTTTTGAACTCAGCAAGCGATTTACTCATTTTCAGGTCCGTTTCGAGATTATTCCACAGATTAACACCTTTGATAGATACACTTCATTGCTTGATGTTTGTTCTTGTTTTGAGTTTTTTGAATAAGTTGGTACCTCTTAAATCATAGCTGCTTTCTCGAATTTCGAAAAACTTCTGAATGTTTTGGCAGAGCAGGTTATTGTGTGCTTTGTACATTAATTGGGCGATTTTAAAGTCAACCGGGTCATAAAATTTCATCGTATTTAATTTGATAAATAGTGGATTTGTGGGTTCCGTATATTTTGATCTATTAATAATTCGAATTGCTTTTTTTTTTGTAGGTTGAGAATAGGGAGTGTGTTTGTTTTGCAGGCATTTCCCCATATTTCCACACAGTAGGTCATATATGGTAATAATAATGAAGTGTATAATGTGTACTAAGATCTCTTATTTAGCACTTCCTTGGTTTTGTAGAGGATCCCTACGGTTTTGGCTATTTTTCTTTTTACGTTATCGATATGTGGCTTCCAACATAGTTTTGAGTCTATTACTAATCCGAGAAACTTGGTTTCATACGCTCTTTCTATCTCAATTGAGTTTACCATAATTTTAGCTTGGTGTTTGATTGGTCTTGTGCCAAAAACAATTAACTTCGATTTTTTCAGGTTAAGTGACAATTTATTTCTGTCGAACCAGTTTTTTAATTTGTTTAATTCGTTTTCTACGGTTGTCAGGAGCTGTTTGCCAACCAGGTCTGCTCTTATCCCGAGGGGTACACAAACACATTCGTGGAAATGTTAAATAACTTATTTCTAAAGTGCTAAGTAAATATTGTCAGTCATTTCAAAAGACTGTCAATAAAATGGTACCTGTGCCCTATAACTTGTTTCCCCGAGGAGACAATAACCAGTGGCGCAGCACCGCCAAAATTAATGGGCAAAAAATAAATAAATAAAAACAGCTACGTGTCAGTGCGAGTGTGTCATTAAACCTCAGATGACTAATGAAAAGAAAGTAAAACTGCTCTTGTTGGTCTGAATATTCTGGTCTTTTTTTTTTCTTTTTTTGTTTGTTTGTTTATGACATTTAGGGCCCTTTCATCGACGAGTGCAAGTGCACTCAGTGTAAAAACTGGCACATAATTTTCCTTCCAGGGTGGTTGTAGCTTACCGCGTTTGGGAATTTGGCAGACCGTGCTACACCTCACTGGGTGTTCCGGTGGGCCGATGGTGTTTGCTACTACACGCCTCCGATTCACCTCACAATTTGGTGACGGAAAGTACCGGTAGACTCGATTTTAGACCGAAAGTAGACTCGTTTTTGGACCGGGTGAAAACAAGGTTTAAATTTTGGCGCAGGTGGTATAAACCAACGCTGGCAAATGTGTTCCAGACAGAGATGTGAGAAGCCACGGGTCCGGCGACCTGGCTGTGGCCAATTTGAAGAAACCGCAACAGTGCATACAAGAAACTGAAACTACGGTATTGATTTTATCGCATAAATATTGATTCGATATCTAGACTGGCTTTGTATCAATATTATCAATATTTAGATAAGTCCACCCACCACTACATTTCAAGTTTAACTCCATTGTCTCCTGATGGCTCCATACTCTGAGTCTGCATGTCATCCTGCAGATTCCCCCGGATCTGAGAAACTGGGGGCCTCCGCAAATTGTGGATAGTCCACTTTGGGCTATCTGGTTCGTGGTAGGTCCCTGTGGTCACATTCTCTTATGACAGGCCACAAATGGCTCCCGCAGGTGATTTTTCCTCACATGGATCAGTACCTTCAGGACCTTGCCATGTCTTTACACTATCAGTTAATACTGAATGTGCTGTATGTATGGTTCGGATGGGTATGTATGCTGTCAGAACATTTGATTGTTCTACAGCAGGCATGTCCAGCTCCGGTCCTTGACAGACTGAACAAACTGATTTGATGATGACATGTATACAATGCACTACCTCACTCTACCCACAATAGCCACAAGCGCCATTGTTTATGTTGTTGTTTATGCTTTTTATATTGTTTATATTGTCTATACTGTTCAGATTACATGTCTTTTTTATACAGTGTAGCTGCTATCCTTTCTTAGCTGTGTGTGTTTAATGCACAGCATGTTTGCATGCATGTATGCACTGAGGATTGAGAGGAAGAAATTTCATCTATGCTGCATGTCATACATAAAGCATATTTGACAATAAAGATGACATTGACCCTTGACAATATCATTCACACCCATGCATTCATATTGTATCATTCAATGTGTTTCAATAATGTGAAAATCATGTGAATGAGGATGCTTGTGGGCTTTGTCTTCACAAATTTTGATTTAGAAAAATAAGATGCTCCAGTGTTTTAAATTTCAGTCTGTTGCGTTTAATGCATGCTATTTCCCCTGTTGTGGAGAACACACACACACAATGGAATAAGACATGTCAAAAATCCGAGACAAGGAGATTTTAATAAATACCTTATTCTCCAAAAGGAGATCAAAATGGCTCTACACGGCGGACAATTGGTATTTGTCCGGAAGCTGCTCCATAATATGCACGCACTGTAGCAACGTCACTCGAGTGAAGCGCGTCTCAGCAGTCGATAGTCTGCTGCTCTCTGCTGTGAGCGCGAGCACGTACTCGCGGCGGCGACCCAACCCACGCCACATATTAAGCTTTGAACTATGACAACAGCTAAACTAGCCTAGCCGATGTAATGATGGTCAGCAGACAAGGTTTACGTTTTATGTGACTTTTAATAGCAACGTGGCAGAGTCATCAAACATGCGGTAGGCTCACTCGCAGTCACTTTCTGGAACTCCCCCTTATAGGCGGGACCTCTCAACCAACTGGAGTATGACGTACAGTACAAACGTTCATAAAGCACTTCTCATATAATAATAGCCTATTATATGACAGCCGACATGACGCTCGAAGTCAGACGGACACATTTTTTCTGATAATCAGTGTGTTTTCCGTATTGCCCAAACATATATTTTTATTCGAGCGAGTGTGAGGTCTGGCTTGTTTCAGCAATCGGCATCGTGTCGCCAGACGCACTTCCTTAGGATACACTGTGCAGGCTTTTGCTGCGTCAACGCCCCCTGCACTGAGTCGACGCCCCCTGGACTAAGTGGCGCAGCTTGGACTGTGCCAAGCAGCCGATGCAGTCTAAACTGCACCGGTGCAGTTCACGTGTCAATTAGCAGCCTGGACTGTGTCAACGCAGCCGATGTGTCAATTAGCAGCCTGGACTGTGTCAACGCAGCCGATGTGTCAATTAGCAGCCTGGACTGTGTCAACGCAGCCGATGCAGTCTAAACTGCGCCGGTGCAGTTCACGTGTCAATCACGTTCACGTGAAGCAGCACATGCACCGACACGCGTCAACGCATCGGTGTCGCTGGACCCATCACTACAATGGCGTCCTCAAATAATATTTCCATGCCTCAGACATTGCATTCACCTTTAGTGGAAGAACAGCACTGCACATTCCTGTGCTCCCTTGTGTCAGTATTTAAAATGGTTCTTAACTCCTCTTCTGATATATTTTTCAGTGATTTCAGAGGGGATGTGAAAAGGGGAATTGTACAAATGAAAATAATATTTTTGTTTTCATGTTTAGTATTTATTTTGGTAAAATGAGTATTTTGTTTTGCTTTTGTTAAATTAAGGGAGAAAAAGACAACTACTGTTTAACAAAGTTAAAGTAAAAATGTCTTATTTCCCTAAAAGGGCTATTTCTATTATTAAGCAGGCACAACTTAACAAAATAAAAGAGTTCCTGTGCCTCAACACAATACCTCTCATTATTTGCTGTGTACTGGCAAAGTGAATAATTGTTATTTTCATGCACCCCATTATTGGTTGGTTGTGAGGAGTGTTGATTTGTATAAGCTTGGCTTGACCATACTAAATGGGCATATAGCCCTGCTCCCCATGACCGCCGTGCATGGGACCGGACCTTGGTCTTATAAAAATAAAAAAAAAAGTGGACCGACAGCATTTCTAGTTGAGGACCACTGGTATACTGTATTTTCTTTCATCGCTGCGTATGGTCAGATTGATTAAGCATGATGCGGGCATGCGCAATAAGCCATATGGGTTTTTGTTGCTTTATAAGGGGAATCGTAATCATTTATAAGGGTCGCTATTAGCCGAGGTTGACAGCTATGTGATTAGATGAAACATAGAAATCCCCCCCCCCCCCCAATCGATTTGAGTTCAAGAAATGGCTCGATTGATTAAAAAACACAATTCCTCAACAATCTTGGCTAAGAAGGGGAGGTTTGAGATGGGTCTCAGTTTGCTAACATCGAGTGTATTCTTTTTTTGGCTTCATGACAGCTTCTTTCAGCAGTTTAGGAAACTCTCCTGACTGAGGGGACCTGACTGATTATTGGTTTCAGCTGCTGAACCAATTCCTCAACAGTTTGTCGTTGTTGTTTTGATCAACTGCATCAAATTCCGATAGCAATTGAGGTATTCCTGGGCATTTTTGGTATTGCATCATTTTGTCATTTTCCTGATTTTTACGTGCATTACACCTGATTGATTCATTGTGTTTGTTTTTTTCACAAAAATAGCAAGCATATTCAATGCACTGAGTTCTGGTTTGATTTGATTTGGGGGAATTTGTGACAACCACAGCATACAGTGTGAGTGCTGTTGTGGTTCTTCATTCAAAAGTGTTGTTGTCGAAAGCCCTTAATTAGCTCTTTGTTCAAATTAAAAAGACTGCCTGTGCAGGTCAACGTGAATTTAGAAGTGAGTTTTTCTAAACTTACATGATGCTTTAGCATCTAGTTTAACAGCGGCAAGCTGTAAAGGATGCTAAAATTTTCTCTTCAAAGATAATTCTACAAGCACAAGCAGCTACACTCACATAAAGGTTAGCAGCTTTGTTGTGCTGTTGAGGCATCAGATATCTCAAAAGTATGGCTGTTAAACTTATGACGAAGTAGAACGTAGAATGATGGTTGATAAAGGACTAACCCTCGTCCATTATGTGTCAGGGAGAAAATTAGACATCAATGCATCAGTCTACAATGTCTCTTTGGGGATGTCGCTTTTTCCCGAATGAAGGATTTGAAAACGGAGGATCGGGATTTATCCATTTACAGTGATTAACATGCTGTTGAAGTGCAGATCTGGGACAAATTGCACAAACTCACATGTTAGCATTTTATATCAAGTGAGGAGACTCAAGACACGCATGAGAGACATGGAAAACAACCTTGGATTTGAAATGCTACAGAACTTTCCATCTGGCTTGTTTACTCTGGAGAAGCATTTTGCACCCAGGAAGTGAGGTAGGCCCACTGGTATATCCTCAGCTAATTCTTAGCGCACAAACCCCTATCAACCATTAATAATTCATGTGGAAATATTTGAAGAGTAAACTACACAGACCATTAAAATCTAGACTGGCACAATAGCACGAGGGCATGAATACAATCCGCATCTTAACTCCACATACAGAAGGCTGTAGTTACGACAGAAAGATGTTTGTGGTCTCTATGGAAATGGGATGTTCATTAGGAGAAAGTAGAATTTACGCACTGCTATTGCCACTATCACCTGGAACATTACCATAGAATTGATGCTAAAGATAACCGTGGTGGGAGGTAATTAGAGTGACAGCTGGTGCGAAGATGCGTTGCATGTGTTTGACTGATCTTTTGTAAGGGCTGTTGCTGTGCTCTTCAGACATCTCAGACTTGCCTTCTCATTTAGCCGGTAAATGCTGAAAACTTCCACGCGAAAGATGATCACGCTCCCTAAGTCAACACCTCCCAGTCCCGTGACCCTTTGGATTATTTATTTATTTATTTTTAAACTAGTCCCATAGTTTGTGTTTACTGAACGCCAGGTTTGCTTGCTTTGCGTGTCCCTGTTCAAACTTTGTCTGTGATATTAAACCGGATACATGTTTGAAAATTAACTTTTTAATGTTTGTATACAGATATTTGTGTCCATGGAGTGACCGTCAACCCAAGTAAATCTTCAGTTATTTACACATTTGTGAAAATGTGTGTAAGAGAGTGATGGTGTACCTCTGCCCCACTGTTACAAATGTGGAATGTAGGAAGGAAACGGAGTACCCGGAGAAAACCAACGCAGGCAGGGGGAGAGCATACAACCTCCGCACAGGAAGGCCAGAATCACACACACTGAAACACTGAACCTCTGCACTGTGAGACCGACGCGCTAACTGGTCGACCACCAGGCCACCCAAATGAATAATTTTCCAATATAATTTGCTTCATGTCTTGATACTTTCTCCACATCTTTCCAACACATGCTCATCAACGTTATGGATTTTATTTTCTTCGTGAAGGAGAAAGTAGGAAACAGAATGTTCGAGGGCATCTTATGTTTCTGAGCGTCTATTTCTGTGTTCACCTGAGTATGACACGTTAAGGTGTAGGTGGATATGAATGTGCCGCCCAGCATTTTTAGTGATGGTGTTGCTGCTCACATCCATTGGGCATTTCTCATCGATGCTTCCAACCAAAGGAAGGCAATTAGTGGCGTCGGGTGGCGTCTGGGGAGCTGAAAAAAAACTGCAGAGTGGTGAAACACAAGGATTAGACTGGCTCCATCCTCGTGGAGCTCTGCACTGCCTGCAGATAGGCAGGATAAGAAGATTCTGGGAAAGGGACTGGATGTTTTTATACCATTAAAAGACAGTTTTCCTTGGGCACTAAAATTTGAGGTATAATGGCTCAGTTGTGTCTCCATCTATGTCTGTCTTCTATGGTGGTCATATTTGTCATAAGTACAGCAAATAACTTCAGCCAGATAAACCAGCCTCAGGGGACCGCTATGAGATTCCTGTTTCCCAAGACTGACCCAACCTAAGTTGTTTTTAAAGGATAGTTCATTTGTTTTGTGACATTTGCCAAATAAGACAGCATCATATTTATGATGTGACAATAAAATAAATCTATACATTTAAATTTCCTTCATATTTTAATACATATTTTGACTTTGACTTTGGTTTTCATCACGTCTCATAGCAATGACAACACATGGCTTCACTGAGAAATTAGCTCCAAGTGACTAGCTAAGTGGAGTCGTAAGCATGAACACTAAACCCCCAAGACTTTTCTCAAACGATCAGCCAGACCAGAGTTAGGCCATATGGACAATTGCGATGTGCATAATTGTTCAAGAAAAATCGCAGTCATCTCTGCTGGGATCATGTGTTATTCTTCCTCTTGCCCAAGTTGTAATTTTGAGTCTAATAGCAAGGTACACACTGACAGGTAGATGAGAGAGCTGTGGATCATTTCCTGGGGATGTAAACAATTTCCCAAAAAGTGTTATATTAATCATTTGATCAACTATGAATGCTAAAAGAGCAAACGGATGCATGCGTCAGACTAGAAAGATTTGACTACCCGAACCTAGTGATGGAAAAATGAAACACTTGTGATATTTTTGCTCCTCTAGATTTGTGCACTTGGTTTAAATATAAAGGCGAGTGCAATGGACATTTATTAAATTTCCTTTTCATCTTTAAACCATGAGTGCTATTGAGAGGAGCCAAACATGACCACAAGTGCTTCATAAAAATGCATTTATCCATCACGACCCAAACCTTCGGTCACTGGGTAACCACTCTACCAGTTTCACCAATCAAATAGCATCAGGCATTGACATGGACAGTTTTATGACATCAATTGCAGTGTTTGTAGTCTGGAAAAATGAAGTCATTCCAGGTTTAATTGAATGAATTCGGTGGTGAGAGTATTTTTTTTTCTTAATCTCTGAAAGAGAAAAAATAATAAGTTTGACTAGCGTCACAGAGAGTGGTTAGTAGATATCACTGTGCAATATCAGTGTCTCATGACCAACAAAAAATATTGGGCTTGTATACGCCTTCCCACGGGGTGTTATTTTCATCCACTGTTGCTACAAGCCTCCACACTAATGCTATACTTGTCAGGGACACTTGATCATGCTTGAGGGCTTTCTTATAGAATGGAGGCCTGAGATGTCATAGCCTGTTACAAAACAAGGCACCGAATGCATGAACTTGTGCTTTCCCTGCTTTCTCTCACCCCCTGCCATGGGGATCACTGCCATGGAAACGGAATCTCATGCAGAGTGTCGACATTCACTAAGTAATGACTCGTTGCTCTGGCTCAGATAAATGGCTCCATTCATTAAAGTGGCTGCTTTTTTTTCTTCCCACGAGTGACTTCCAGAAGTTCACCTGTGAAAATGGTGGGAGCTACAAGATCCAAGGCTCACTTTAGTGAATTATTTTGGCATCTGAAAGTTCTTTTAAGGCATGTGTTATTTGGCTGTGGATGTGACGTTACGTGGACAAAGACATTAGAGTGGAAAGTGATCATTTTGGTTCTTCGAGGGCATTAAGTATTTTTCTTTCTTTCTTTCTCTTTAGGCTTGTCTCATCAGAATTAAAAAAGCGGTACGCCCACCACTGTGACACCCCTCCGACCCCGCGTAGCGACACCACATGGTCTTTTTTCTATTAAAGACTTCTGCATCCTCCACTCTAACTGGCCAAGCTGTATAGATCCTGAGGTTAATTACGGGTATTACAAAGAATCTAATCCAAATCTCCCAGTGTATGAGAGAGAGCCTCAGCAGCATTTTCTAGCCTCTTTTCTAAGCCAGTTCTGTCATCCTGGATCATTACTTGATTTCCTGTTCATTCTTCCCATACCCATCTACCGTGTCCTGTTTTTCCAACTTCGCTGCACTGGGACCGTCAAGTCCCTGAGCACTAGGAGACACTGGTGCGTGTCGCGATCAACAATACTCATGGGTAATGTGTAGATCATTCGTCCTCTGGACAGGTATGTAATAGAGGCAGGAGGGCCACGGAGAAGAGGAACGGTGGGAAATCTCTTGAGGTACAAGAATCAATTTCACTGGGACTCACCAGTGCAAAGAAACAGAACCACTCAGTGTCTTTCTGAGAGCCACTCTTCTTTTCACCCCCTTTTCTTTTTCTCCCTGTCTTCTTTCTAGTTCTTGCTCTGTCTTCATTCTTGTTCCACCATTACATTCTGTGCAAACTGCAAGCTCATGTTCATGAGCGAAAGCTGCATCGGAATAATCCCTATGCAAACGAGACCTTTTTTAAGACAACATCTTCAAGTGTTTCCTGTCAGGAAATTCTATCGATGAAATCGTACCTTCCAGGGCACAATGTGGCAGCAGAAGAAAAAAAAAAACAGCAAGCGTCTGATGTCAATTCCCCATCAGTGACATCAGTTCAGGTTGAAGTTTGTCATATTAATGTCGAATTGACATCAGATGCCCACTGGGAAGGAAATCCGACCGATTTTTCCCAACAGTAGAAACACTCCCAAAACTTGTAGCCCTGCATCATAAAACAGCAATAGGCACCCACCTGTGAAATGAAGCTTCAGTTAAAAGAGCCTGCATGCACTTGATACCTCTGTAACACGGCTGATCATGTTAATGTCTTTCATGGCATGACCGGTTGGCAAAGGTCCCACTTCATAAAGCGGACAGAATAGTTCTTGGCGAACTGAAATGCACGGTTTGACCTGGCGCTCCAGATGGAATGATGCTGTTGTTGACAAGCAATATCGCTCATCAATTATGGCCATAGATAATCAGGCCCCCTTGTCTTGTGGCTCTAACATTCAGTGAATTGTCATGGAAAGGTAAGGGATTAACACTTTGTGTATTTCTCTTTATGGCAGACAGATGATTTCTTAATGATGATGTAAGTTCTATTAAAGTTCGGCAAAATGTCTGAAGCTGTTTGTCGCTTTGTACTGTACCTTATTTGCAAAGAAGAGCGTAAACTAATCGATAAGATAGGCAGCTATATTTATATGGCACATTTGAAGTAACTCAATGTGCTTCACATAATTAAAAGTACAACATTTAAAAGCAGTTACAAAATAAATAGTTATTCAAGAGAAAAGTTAACAAATAAATAAATAGCTTACTAAAATTCCCAAAAGAACGAACAGTGTAAGAAAAAGATTTTACAAATGCTCTGAGACGGAGTGAAAAAAACTGTTTTCAGCCTGGTTTTGACAGCATTTACACTTACTACTTCTTTTGGCAGCTTGTTCCATTTGTGTGTAAAATTATAGCTAAAATCCCACTTGCTTTGAAACCTGAGCTCCACTAATTGACTTGAATATGCCGACCTCAGAGCCTCACGGGTTTATTTTCAATGAGCATTTTTTCAATGTATTCAGAGGCTAAACCATACACTGATTTGTATTTGTATAGCTTTGAAGTCAAGATGGCGCCCGAGTAGGCAACCGTCGGCAAGTGCTCTCATGAGCCTTGCTTTTTTTGTTGTTTTTTGGTTTGTTTTGTCACTTTGTGTTTGTTGTTACGTTGTGTGGACCTGATGTGGACTTTTTTCAGCATTTTTTTGGCCACGACATTCATCAAGGAGGAAACTCTGTGCTTGGTGGTTGCGCCTTCTCGGCAGCATGGGTATACCAGCACTGTTTTTGCCTGGGAGGAATGTCGGCGCCATTTGACTGTCGTCGCTGGACAGTCCCGGGGCGCTTGTGTCTTGCGCCTGTTATGGGCAGCATTTTTCACAGCCCCACTTGTTCAGCGGAGAGATCGGTGCTGTTGAACGGTCTGCGGCTGGATGGATGTAAGGCTTGAGGAGCCGACGATGAGAAGAAAGGAACGTTAGCGCGGAGCGCCGATGCGGATGTGGAACTGGGAGTCGCGGCTTGGAATTGAAGTGGATTTACATGGGACAGGAGATGTGAGCCAATCTCTTTTTCGTCAATGGGCGCTACAGCTTCGTGTTTGCTTTCAAAACTTAGCTTGTAGCAGACGTGTGCACATTTACAGCATGACGTCTCTGATCCACTGGTGAAAGGACACTTTGATTCTCTCCTCTTTCATCTATAACTGCTTCAGACAACAAAGTGTATGCAGAAAAGTGGTGAAGATTGCACAACTGTCTGTGTCCTATGTGTTGTGTTGTGTTATTTTTGTTATTTTGACTTCAAGATGGCGCCGCGTGAGTGGCTGCCTTTCCAGCAGCTCCTATATTTTGTTGTTCTACTTCTTCCTTTCATAACTTTGCTGCTGTGAATCGGGAATTTCTCCATTGCGAGACTAATAAAGGTTTTCTTATCTTATTTATTGCCCAGAAGCAGAATTTTAAAATCTATTCTACAGCTGACTCGGAGCCAGTGTCAATCAAGCCTTTTGGACTGGGTTAATATGTTCTGGTCAGAAGCTGAGCTGCAGCATTCTAAAGGAGCCACAGCTGTATTTTTATTGATTTTTTTCCAGTGCAAAGAGCTCTCTTGCATAAAAATGAACATTCATGGACAGAAAGTTACTCTTTTACTTCCATACCTTTCTCTGGTTGACCGGGTTGTATTGCACTTTGATGTTTTTGTGGAGCAAATCAGATATCTGTCCTTTGATTATATTTATGTTTCTTCCATTTTTTCAGTTTTTTGTTTTTTGAATGTAGACACAGTCTACAGATGTTTTTTTTCCTTGGTGTTGAGACATTCAGCATGGGCCAACCGGATTCCTCATTAATTTATGATGATCGGTTCTGGCTGTTGACTGCTGTCTCATATCTTTTGGCTTTGCTCCCAGTAAATTCCAGGGAGGACTCCTAGACGATTTACTGCAGTTTTCACAGGCTACATCCATCCATGTGGAGCTAACTAGCTGTCTGTTAGCTTGCTCTTGTCCACTATTTTGAGAGATCCGTGAAAGGGGTTTCATGTCCCCGATTGTCCGTTTACCTCCGTATACATTTCATGGCAATGCCTTTTCATCTCCAGTGGTTTGTGACAGTCTGCAGTAGAATAAGGAGGCATCTTGCTTCTTCTCTTGTTGCGAATAATGAAAAATGTTGAATAATGGCCACGGCAAACTGTATCTATTAAAGAAAGTCAGACAGATACACAAGGATGTAGAGTTGTTTCTCCGTGTTTCTCGAGAAAAAAAAAGGAGTATGAAGCTTATCAGCAGAAAAATGCAAACAATGGCGAAGGCAGCAAGTAAAAACGCCGTAGCAGTATCCAAATGATGCATGACTTAGTGCTGTACTCCTTTAACTGGCACTATTAATGTCAGTTAAAGTTTTTATATCTATTTATTAAAACTTGAACTTTTTGTCTGAGGCCTAATATGAGAGGCATTAGGAATCTCAAGGGCAGAGTGCTATAAAAAGCCTCAAATATAAATAGTTAATGCTCTACCCCTTCATCAAAGATCTCGCCGAACATCGCTGAAGAGGAGATAGCCCAAAAGTCGATTATTAGGATGAATTTAAAGCAATCACAATCCATATTTGTGTCATACACATCTCCTATTCATTGGTACAAAGTCCCCAAACCGCCTGCTCATTATAACGTGTGCAGATTGTCAGGGGACGGCAACGATTCACAGACTAAATTGGTTGAGTCTAAAGAGTAAACAGTGTGGAGGAAGAACGGGTGGAATCCTCATGTGCGCCGCAGCTTATTTTGTCTGTTTATATCATTAAAATCCGAACCGTCTGTCTGATAATCTGTGGAAAGCCCCCTAAATGCGGAACTGAGAAATATTTTTGAGATTCTCCATCCAGGCGTCCTCACTTATTAGAATTAATTATAGCTCAAAGTTCCGACACTTGCTTTCTCACATTGGGTTATCGAGAGTTGAAGCTCTGTAGCTTTTCAGAAGGTTTTAAAGAAATATTCAGTGGTCATCATCATCACCCACCGGCTAAGATGTCTTCTTACATCCTGCAAAGGCATGATTACAAGAATAAATATGGAGGAAGTACAAAAAGCGTACTGAGTCAATTCGGGACCACACAAAATTGTTGCACTAGCATGAGAAGGACTGTGGAGTAACACTCATTGAGGGAAATTTAGCCCCAGTAAATAAAGAAAAGTAAAAGCCTGCATGGTAAACCACTCTTTAGTGCTGACCAAAAAAAGGCTGCTGGATATCTGGCAGATGGATGGTCTTTAAACATCAACCCTTAAATGCATCCATCCATCCATTCATTTTCTTTACTGCATATCCTGTTCAGGAGCCCCTTAACGCCCTTGACTAGTCGACAGTCTGTCATAGACCACACATATATATATAGACAGACAACCGTTCACATACTGGCACTGAATACGGCCTAAACTCCGGCTGCTCGCAACAAAGTCACGTGAGTGTAAAATGACGTCTTGAGTGACCCCTCCCAAAAAGAGATGATGTGGTTAAGTGTTGATGGCTCCCGACAGAGGCAATATTAATTTCACTTTGAAAGTGTATACTGCACTACATGCAACCACAGTATTCCCCGTCCATCATGAAGGGTACATTGCAGTGAAAATCTGCCTTTGGCATGTTATTTTAATGAGAGTGTAAACATTGACATCTTCCGATGCACACAAGACATGAGATGCATTCAAATGCAGTCGAACATTTCATACTCTAGCTGAATGAAATGCAGTTATTTAATCATTATCAATTATTTATTATGTTTGATATATCTATTTATGAATTAATGAATTTAAAGATCTGCTATTCCCCACCACCTAATTTAGATGGCAACAGTCGAATCAGGAGAGTACAGATTTTTTTTCAACTTAAAGCGCTGAATACAAATGCATTTAAGCACACAATATCTTGACAGAGAGCAAGAGCAATGGATCGCAGAAAACTATGTGACGAGCAGTATCAAAAAACAGAGTAACCACTGTAATGACACTTAAATCTGTGATGTAGCAGCACTACAAACATTGAACGCCCCACCCCAAAATGGAATAGTCTCTGTTCAACTGAGTACTACTCTTATCTGAAGACATGACAAACACTACAATGCAGACATTCATTTCTATACATGTCATGCTTGCATTTGTCCAGTGTGTCGAAACCTGGTAGAAAAGTATTAATTGATGAACTCACAATGGCATTTCCATACTATTCCTCCATACCTCCTGCTTTTTTTTCCCTCCTGTTCCGTTACTGGGGACCTCCATCTCCACCTCGCGGCCTGAGCTGGAGAGCCTGGAATGTAGCTTGTATAATTAAATATTAACAGCCTGCTGATGGGGGAATTGAGAGCAAGGGTGGGAAGAGGGGCACACCGCTGAGTCTTGTGCCCTACTTCTTGCTGTTAATGTCCGGTGGGAATTATTCATCACCTAACCTGCTCTGGCACCAGACGAGGCACACAGGGTGGCAGAGAGCCATGCCAGAGTGACACAGTGGGAGGAAGCCTGGGTAACTTTTTTGTGGGGGAGGGCACAGGGGGGCTGTTTATTATTAATCAGCCTGTCAGATGCTGCTCGTATCGTTTTGGATAATCATTCCAAAAATAAACTTTATCTACAGTGAAAATGCGACATGGATGATGAGTCTTTTTACTCTTTGTAGTGAATCAAAAGGGAGGGGGGGGTCATGTTTGTTCACCACCCAAATCACAGCATGTCTGCCTCTTCGACTTTTATAATTTAATCATGAATAACACAAAAATTATTTTTTGATGCCAAAGCATGATTAAAACAGTATTTTTTTTCTTTTTACAAGAGAACGCTAATTTTAATTCTTGTAGCTATTTATCATATTCGTCTGCAGCTTGCTCACAGCTTAACGTTCACTCATAGCAGAGGAAAACGTGTAAACCCTCCTGAGGGACGCTACTTGTTCCAGTTTAGGTGTTTGTCGAGACATAATCAGGCACAAATCCCTATAATCTCAACAATTAACCAAGGATTAGGCAATATCTCAGCAATCCATTTATTTATTTTTTTTACAGTCATAGATAGATATGGCAAGTGGGAGACGCAGCCTATGTTTGGCTCTGCTTTGTCTGTCAGTGTGACGGCGCAAGCTTTCCCTTTCATTGTCACTTTGGACCACTCTGAGTAAAAGAAGCTCACTTCCCTCGCTCTTGATATATAGAAAGGTCTTTGTTTATGCGTATATGTAATGCATTTCTCTCTGCAAGCGTGCACCCCACTTGTGTCTGAAAGTGGAGAATGGTCAGTGATCCCCCACCAGGACGCCTTGGTTGCTCTCTGCGAGACGTCCATGTTGCGAATGAGTGCAGCGTGCCGCTTTCGAAGGCCGTGCAGCAATTAGAGCTCTGGTGTGTGTCAGCTCCAGTAAATAAGCTCTCTGCAGCCTCTAGGCGGGTTGCGATGGGAAGAGAACAGAGAACAGACTCCGACTTCAGCCGCTCATGGAATTCAAATGGATGAACACCCGCTAACCTTAACCCTCTCTTCCACTTCTTCTTGGCGGAATCACAGAGCCCCATGGAGGGAGTGGGAGGTGGCCAGTGGCTACATGTTTATTCATGTCGAGTGTGTGATCTTCCATCTGGTTGTTACCACCCAGTGAGGCTAATGGTCCCAATGTTTCCTGCATCTCGAGCAGCGTGAGCATGGCTAACCAACCTACAGTACAGGCAACATGGATTTTATTTTATTTTTTTGGCTTCCTCTCTTTTTGTTCCTATAGTTCAAAATAGTCCGAAGCATTTTTTGCCACTTTGTTCACGATTAGTGTTTTAATCTCACTTGTTAGGTAATGCAATGATTACATAGTTTGTAAGGTGTCAGAAATCGAAATGACCAATACTGTATTGTGATTTGATGAATACACATTCTTCTTTACAGAAGGGTGGAATACTGTGTAATAAACATTTTTGACTCGGCTATGTTGTTTGAACGTACTGCAAAGTTCTTCAAACGTATCAAAGTCGTATGAAAGTGTAGTCCCATTTCCAGTGTGTACAATACAATACATGCAGATTTATATAGAACAAAGTTGACATAATCAGGATGCACGCGCTTTGTTGGCGCTGAAAGAAGGGCAGGCGTTGTTAATGTGTACACAAGCCTAAAGCAAAGAACCTCAAGGATTGCAAAAATTTATTTCAAAGACTAACATACCCAGATTGAAAGCACCTTTCCGATCTTTATGGGATAACGGAAAGGGAGGTAGATGTTACAAAGTGACCTGATGTTCATCTTGATTTAGTTGAGAAGCCTCGTGTTAACATTCGAGAGAAAACTGCAGCCCTGCTCGGGCATCATCACCAGGAAAGAGAACTACATCCTGTACTAGCCAGCTACACTGCGAGTTCATTATCTTGCTTGTTATATAAAAGGGAAATGAGGCTCATGTCAAGTTGTTGTGACGGTGATCCCAGTGGGATCGCATTGCAAGGCTTCTTTTCAGATGCCGAGATTTTCTTGGATCCCCGGGGAAAACGGTTAAAATAAAGATCACGATAAAAATGCCAACAACTGAAGAGCTTAATTTACATGGAGCGAGTGTGCACCGAAGCCCATTGCTGAATGAGTTAGCTATTAGTTATTAGCTAGAAATAGTAGCAACCACCTTTTCATTGTTCCAAAATAGTTCGAATGTCTTTGCAGTCCACTTGAACAACATAGCCAAGTCAAAAAATGTTGCACATGTTCCACGCTTCTGTACTTCTTTGTTACACCTACTTGGCACTTCGATATCAAGGTCCAAGGCTGACGAAAGCAAGAAGTTGAAAGCACCTGTTGGGGATGAGGAAGTACACTTATGATGACAGTTTATTCAAAGTTTGAGCTGTTTTATCGTGTCAGCATGCAGATATGATTTTTTTCCCCCGTTTTGAAACTTCCATTGCATGAGGATGCACATGTGATGCACAGCAGGTAATTATGCCTAACTGTTCCCCCCCCCCCCACCCACTCGGAGAACCACAAATTCACTTCACGCCTAAACACCAAACTAATGAAAATGTATGATGTGCCCCCACAGTTAAGTCTCAATTTTATTTCATTTTCACCTCGTAATTTTTCAGAAAAATTGTTGAGCTGGAGACAGAAAAGACATAGAGAAAAATATTGCCAATGGAAGAGAAAGCTAAATGATTTCCCCTGCTAGCGCTCTGGCTTTAAAGAGTAAACATAATAATAATTCCCCCTATTGCTGTTTGGGACTTTGTGGCTGTCTCTGTCACCCTCTCCATTACAATTGGATGCACAACCTCAGACTTCTTCATGAACTTACTATGTGTACTCAGACGAGTATTAAAGTATCATGTCCCAGTTTGACTGATGCCAATATGATGCAATTTCCAAAGTACACAAGGTGGAACCAATGCAACTTCATGTCACAATCGGTTCACTGTTCAAGATGGGGTTGGCTTTTCAGGTTTAGCAATTTGCATAAAATGATGCACTTCAAGTGTCTGTCTTACTCAACAAACGGGATACACGTAATTATATATTACCTTTGGAACAAAGGCAATGTAATTTCTCATGAAATCTGAGTTATTTTGGTGGCTATTTTTCTAACCTGGAAGTAAGACGCTTAGTTCCCTAAATTCCTGCCTCTCCCCGTGTGACTGCCACACCCCTTTCATGACGTTGACCTAAGGCCATTTTCTCCGCGCACCACCCACAAAACAGTACAGTATCTATTAATAGATATATATTGTGGAACCTTTTGTCCTCGATTCAGAGTGAAGTGGCAATCTTTATACAGCATCGATGTACTATTCATCAATGAAAATAAAATAAAAATTAAGACATTTGAGAACACTGGAATGTTTTATTAAAGCATTTTTTGTGGAAAACCGGAACCAAGGCACTGAAAAAGTGTAGGGTATAGCAGAAGCAAAAGCATTGAAGACTCTATATATATCTCTAGCGGGCCCCCATGTAAATTGAGTTTGAGACCTTTGGTCTAAACAGGGGGGAAAACTCGCAACATTTTATACACACATAATGCCTGGCAAATACTTTACAGGGTTACATGCAAAGTACCCCGGTGCAGCCAGGTTTGGGAGGGCCCTTTAGGGCTGCTGTCAGCCTCAGTGTATATAATAGTCTGATAATTGGCAATGTGTTGTGCCTTGACAGGGTCAACTGTGTTGTTTATTCTTCCTCTCCTGCTTCAATTTCCTCCGCCCGCTTTGCTCCCAACTCCCCTTCGTATTTTCCTCCCTCCTCACAGTCGTTTACTATCAGGTTACTATATTTCCATTCATTGGGTGCCTGTAATCCTGCTTCCTAAATGTAAATGGGGAGAGCACTTAAGTATGCAATGCAGCTTGTTAAACATGCAGACAGATTGACTAACTGCCCAATGAGGGAGAATACACAAACAGGATAATGAAGGACATATTACTTGTTAACCTGTTCCTTACAATTGCATTTTGCGAGTCAAACAAACAAAACAAAACCAGGTAATGTTACTGTTTAAATAACGTAACGCAAATGTGTGGAATTGTTGTCAAGGAGGCAGTGAAGAGCTCACACCACTAATCACAATTTATTTGACTTGGTGTGTTTGATTTATTTTGAACAGAAGTGTGAATATGAACTCCCAACCTGTACCACTAATTGGTGCGTCGATTGGTCTCACTTCAGCCAGCTCCCTGCTGTTGTCCTATTACTGCACCAAACTCCTTTATAACGGTGAAATGAAGAGTGCCCTTGCTGTGTCTGTAACCTCTGTCTCTTACTGTCAGTCATGTCTCCCACCTGAGCACTTATCTTCTGCTCCCTTTAAACTTCCAATATATAGGCTCATTGTTGCCATCATTAGCCCCTGAACGCTTTCTTCCATTTTTTATTTTATTTTTTCGGTTTCTAGGTGGCAGAAAATAAAAGGTCATGGCGTCATGGTGAGCTGGTTGCTTCAGATGTGACTTGCCTTTTGGCCTGTTGAATGACCTTTTTGAAGCTTTGACAGAAAGAGCATGGAGCAGGGTTAAAAGGGCAGACGATAGTGTTTGTCTCATCACCTTTTTTTTCGATGACATGCTTCCATTTCCTGTGACCCATTTTTTCCTTTTTTCTTTTGACAATGCGTTGCCTCTTGAATATCTTCAACACGGTAATGACGTGAAAGGTTGGTGTCTGACTGAGCCTATACCATAAATCAAACACTTGCTTTGGCTTTCTTCATCTCCTCTCAGAGGAAAAATAAAATACCTAGGGATCTTTTCTGCAACCGTCTCCCCTATTGATTTTCTTTCCCATTGTTACTTTACAAAGGATAATTGATCCCACTTTGTTCTGCCTATGATCAGTGTTGAACAAGACAAAAGAGAGTTAATGAGGCATAGATATTGCCGTATCAGATTAAGAACGTAAGCAATCATTAGGGCGGAGAGCTTTTTATTTTAAAAGAACTATTTCAAACTGTAGGAGTGTCGACCTCGGTTTTAAGGTTACAGTCTGGTTTGATTTATTATTATTGTCACAAGAGTACAGATGTAGAGTTCACCAAACAGAACTGCACAGCAAGTCTACATTCTCATGATGTGCTATCATTTTCTTCTTTTTGTCCAACAACAAAGTGATTAGACTTCCTAATGTTCAAACTTTTCAGTCTGTTTGGAGCTATACTGAGGGCTAATTTAGCGCAAGAAAAAAAACACAAAGATACCCACAATGCGTGAACCATGGAGCCGTTGATGTTTATGCTGTGCAAGAAAAAGCGCAACTGAGCCTTCTGCCTCCATGCCATGAATGAAAAATAGTGTGCGTACTGAGCTAATTTTCCTTTTGTTTCGTAAAACGAATTGTGAGTCAAATGACAACTGTTTCTCACGCGTTTCTCACATGGTCCCACATAGGAAAAGTCATTTCCTTGACCTGATCTTGCCATTTTTGTTCAGTGTCTTTTTTTATTGTAGCGTCATGAACACTGACGAGAACAGAGGCCAGCGAGGTCTGGAGTTCTTTGGATGTTCTATGTTCTTTTGCAACCTCCCGGATGAGTCGTCGTTATACGTCCCACTCCTGGGAATGTATAACACTGTTCCCAGTTTTCTCCATTTTTGGATAATGTCTCTGACAGTGGTTTGCTGGAGCCCCAGAGTCTTGGAAATGGCTTTGTCATACTAATAGATTTCAAGAACTCTTTTTTTTTCCTCATTTCTTCAGCTCGTGGCTGTTGTTTCTTGAGATAATGTAGCCTACTTTACTTTGTCTGATGTCTGACAGATTTCATTTATGTGATTTTTTGATTCAACAAATGTGGTACTTGGGTATTTGCATGTGAAATTGAAGTCAGCTTCCCCAAAACTGTTGTTAATCAATGGTACTTTTTGATTTCACAAGGCGGGGCCATTTTCACATAGGGATGGGTTGTTTTGGATATATATACTGTATATATATATATATATATATGTATATATATATATATATTGTACCTTAATAAATTAAATTGGCATTTAGAAACTGCATTTTGTATTGTCTTGGATATTCTCTGTGTGATATTAAAAGTGGTTTGATGAATTGAAACCTTTGTATGTGATAAATAGGCAAAGAACACAGAAATCAGGGAGGGGGCAAATGATGTTTCATCGTGCTGTACCTAATGTATACTGTAGCGGTGTCATCTTTCATAAATCATATTAATTGGTTGTTGGAGTTTCAAATTTCCCTGTTCTCAGCCGTTGCATGTCACCTTGCTTTGTTGTAAGATTTGCATGCAGTTGCTTATCTCTTCTATCAAAAGGCGCACTCCCCAAATGGACCATGCGCTGCTTTTCTAGATAACAACTCCACAATATTTTTTTCCTCAAAATCTAATTATCGTCTGCACTCTCTTCTTCCCCTACACTGCATCCCCTGCACACTCCTCTTTTCCACCACCACTAATCGACTTAGAAATACTGGTAAAATGATTCACATTTTCACATGTTGCTGCTCGCTGTGGTTAAAATAAATGTTGACTCTTTTTGACAGCATCATTATGGCAAAAGCCACAATAGTGGCGCTATATTTGGCACCTGGCCCTTAGTAACAAAAAGAGTTTAATGTGCGGTCGCAAATTGCTCACTGCAGCGTGCCGTTAAGCTGCCCGGCTACATCATCTTTGGCGTGGAAAAAATATGTTCTGTCATTTTAGCAGACCATAAATCATGCAGAGTAGTTTCTTTTGCAAGCCCAAAATCTTACAATCAACTAAAACAGAATGTTGTAAGGAGTTACATGCACTGGACTTCTGACTGTTTCGAAAGCTGGATGGTTGAATGGGTGAACTTAGGTATAATGAAAGCAGGGAAGGAAAACAATTAATGGAATGTATGAAAGATATTTCATCTCATTTATCCAGTTTTCAAGTTTTTTTGCAGAATATTATATGCCCACAAAGAACACGTGTGAATTCGAATTCAAGCCCCAAACCTGTAGGCGCTGTTTCATTTCTATTTTTTCCCAGAAGCCTTCTGTGCTATTGCTCCTTCTCGTTTCTGCTGAGAGCAGCAGTCGGTGTCAAGCAATGGATTTTGACATCCTGACGCAGCGTGCGTATCAGGATAGCGGCTGTCAGTTCACACAGAGCTAGAGGGGGGACTCGGTTTCTCCTAAGGCTTGTCTGTTTGACATGGCTTTCCCTCGCCATCTGACTGCATTATCTGCATCCGCATGCAAATCCATTATCAGTCTGTCATTCATTGCCTTTGTAATGTGCTCTTGTAGTTTTGTGTTTGTGGGTGCTGAAAATGGACTGAGGGGAGCCGCAAGGTGTGAAGAACGTAGTTTATGCTCTGAGGAATCTGACTGAAGCATCACAACATGGTTTCGGTGAAATTTCCATCACAAAACAAAGCCGTATCGCTCCATTTGAGGCGAAGCCAGACGAGGAGTGCTGGAAGTAATGGCGGACATGTCTGACTCGGACTTTCTTCTGACATGCACATCATTGGAAATGTCTGTGCAGGGTGTCTTTCTGCTCCGTCGACATCGCGAGGGGGAAAAGTTCAACTGCAATGTCTGACAGTCTACCCATACTAATTGGTAGTTCCCCGGTGACGGTACACACACGCAGCATGTAACATAGTCACAAACATGCTTATTGCTGCCCAGTACATTTAAAAAAAATCACAGTAGGATTTGGGTATTTTAAAAAAATGGAAAGTATAACATCGCCAATACATTGACAAAAGATGGGTTGGCTGGCTCTAAAGTATCAAAGTAAATTGTAGAATAATGACACTTTTTTTGTCTTGAAACCATGATGACACCTCTTCAGGTTTTAATGATTTAAAAAGTATTCATGTAGTATTCTGACATTGTATTAGCTTGTTGTTTAAAGGTCCCAATTTTGTCTTCATCTGATAATACGATAACGCGAACAACGCTTTTGTTCAGTTAGTGATCAGCATAACATTCGCATGTTTTCCACACAGTTTGCGCTGACTGTGTTTCAGCATAAATGTAAACTGTGGGCTGAAGTTATTAGAGTTGCTTTGAGCAACCCCTCCCACGTTAACCCCAGTTCAAATATAACAAAAGTGTTCTCATCTATGAATAAAAGATGTGAAGACAAGTACCAACAGTACATTGAAGTAAAAGGTCGTTGACATACTGCACGTAATATGATCCTAACTCTCACAGAGTAGAAGGATGTGTGCAGACACAAGTGGGTGTGGGACTATGTCTGAGCAGCGTCCTCATAGCAGACGAAAGCTCCTCCCAGCATCTGGCTCCAGTACTGTGAAGACGGATCACTTGCAAAAATAGGTTTCTTTTGACCCCTTCTTTGAGCCAGCGATGTCTGATGGGAGTGTTTAGCCTTGATACGGAACTGGCATCACTTCATAGTTTTTCAATTTCATCAAAGGAAGATCTGGACAGTTTTCAAAAATACTTGGATAAATATGACTGGGAAATTTGAATATATATTTCCAGGTAACAGCATTCTTGGGCTCACTTTTCAAGGAGATGATATCCATTGAGAATTGGCATTCCAACTTAATATGTATGTCTGTATTTGTCCAAATATTTCATCAAGGGTATGTTTTATTTTTCTTCTCCAGACTAGAGTCCCATCCCACAACATAATCACTGCAAATACAAATTGAAAATCACATGAAAGTTTACACTTAGGCGGCCCGGGAGTCGAGTGGTTAGCACGTCGACTTCACAGTGCAGAGGTACCGGGTTCAATTCCAGCTCCGGGCTTCCTGTGTGGAGTTTGCATGTTCTCCCCGTGCCTGCGTGGGTTTTCTCCGGGTCCTCCGGTTTCCTCCCACATTCCCAAAACATGCATGGCAGGCTGATTGAAGTACTCCAAATTGTCCCTAGGTGTGAGTGTGAGCGCGGATGGTTGTTCGTTTCTGTGTGCCCTGCGATTGGCTGGCAACCGGTTCAGGGTGTCCCCCCGCGACCCTACTGAGGATAAAGCAATTCGGAAAATGAATGAATGAATATAGTGTACACTTATTTTAGTCACCAAACTTTACTGTACAGTATGAAAAAAAAATCTGTATTCATGACTGTTATACTGAGGTGAGGCACGCGGCCCACATGGCGGAAGCGTAACGGACGGAAAGTACTTTGTAGTTTTTTATGAAGAAGTGCAAAGAGGTGCAGAAGATGTAAAGTTGGCTGCTGCCCCCGTTCGTGTCTGTCTTTGGCAAAGTAGACTCTACTTAGAAATGTATAAACCTCAGAAAGCTCAATAATCTCCCAATGTGCTACATTTGCTGTGCATGAAAGACTCTTAGACAAAGAAGAAGAATGTCAGCAAACATTGGATTGACTGAAGGCTTACTGATAGGTGGCTCTCCAAGCCTTGCTAACACACAAAGGTGATCTACTAATGCTGCCCCAAATTATGACACAAACTTTACAAATACCATCCATTCATGATCCTGCTCAGAAGGATAACAGCTTAACACCTGATGCCTGATTCACACAGTAATTGTAAATGAGACAGTTAATGTGCATTGAGCCCATGACTGCTGTATGTCAGTCTGCTCTGTGAAGTGCAAATTATAAAAAAATAATGATAACAACCAGCATCTAAAATAGTGGCAAATGGTGATCGTCACTTCATCTTGAATTTCAATTTACGCTTTATTCACACTGTGCTTGCCTTCAAATATCTCACTTACAGTATTTTCCTCACTGCACCATTGTTGTGTTGCTGTAGGCCACCCCTTTTAATTCTGAAATGTGTGTTTTGAGAGAAACAAAAGCATTTGCTTGTTTGCTCACACTTTTGATTGAGGCGGAAGCAACCCCTGAATGACTGCTGCACCTTGTGCAAATGTCAGTTTAAATTCGGTCCAAGAATACAAACACCAGCAGCAGGCATCACATTGAAAAAAATGAATGGAAAACTAAAACCGGGCGATCGCATTCCAGTCCCTAAAAAAGGGTACAAGGCTACATTGCAAACGGCATAACTGCATGCTGTTGGCTGTATTGCCAAGTCAAAATGATGCTGCACAATGAATTGAGGATGATCACGTTTTAACCCTTAAAAAAAGGTAATCAACTGGATTCATCTAACAAAACACTAGATCTTAAAAATGATCAGTGCAAGGTAAAAACATAAATGAAATCAAAAGTAGATCGACGCTTGCATGCACGAGAAAAATGCAAACATTTTAAGATTCACAAAGGATTTCAGAGAATAGACGCAATTTTCCGTGTTTAGTTTTAATCCCTGTGTTCATCGTGTGTATTTGTCATTTCTGGACGGCACCTCATCTGCTATAATCTCTCTATAATTGCATTTTGAGGGAAACAGACGTGTACACATCATCGCACACACAAACGTAAGCCGTTGCACCTGTCTGTGAAAATGTGTCCGCCTAAAGGGAAGGAACAGAAAAGAACTGAGCTGTTTTCCGGATCATTTTTGTGCGTGCTGTCTGTAAAAGCAATTGCAGCTGCAATGGAGGGATGAATCCAGACAGGAGGAAATGTGATCCCCAGTATCTGAGCCCCAAAGCCAGACCGGACTTAGCGACTGCACACTGCACTGGGAAAGAGACGTGAGCAACCATAGGAGGTCTTTTGTTTCCGCAGCCATCCTCCTACACACAAACACGCACACACACACACACGCATATACACTCAAAGGCTTGCCTATGACAGCATGTCATGTTTCTGGATGTCAGCATTCATCGGGCCAGGGGCCAGGGAAAGACTCCGTGGAGGAATATGCTGTGGCCTGTCAGCACACAAGGATCAGTCACTATTGATCTCAGCGCTACGTGACCCAAAAGTACACCCTTGCATCAGTACCACCTCGTCATCTTCTATTACCTCAGTCCTTGAACAGAACAAAATGACGAAGAGAAAGCAATCCCGAGAGAATCTCATGTTTACTTGAGGCAGTCGATGTGTTTTGCACGCTTCTTTGAATACAACTTCCATTCCGCAGATTGGAAGGTAGCGCTACTGTCTCTGTAACGTGATTTAGGTCTGCTTGCTTGTTCTCACGACTCATCAATGGCAATTAAATGCATTATGCGAGCATTGTGCATTTCCATGAAATGTGTTTTGAATAGGCGAACCACAATTATTTAATGCATTTTAGCCGAGCTGATTTGCATACTCCCTAGGAAGTGACGACACCAATTTTGCATCTTTCTGCAGCATGTGTAGCCCAAGCTTTAGGCAGCTTTATCTGATTTATAAGGCACATTTCGCACACAAGGCGACTTGATGTTCTTCACACAAGAAAAGGAAACTACACTGACAAGATTTTACAAATACACAGTTCATGACAATCAGAAGCAAAGCAGAGAAAACCAGACGTAGCTTTCAAAAAATACCAATAGAACATACAATTTAATTGAAAAACATTCAAAAGTAAACTGAAGGAATGAGTAGGTTTCCAAAATGACCAAAAAAAACACGGAAAAAACGATGAAAGACCTTATTCAAAGTCATGGTGGGTGGGGAAGCAACCGTTTTATCCTGCATTTAAAGCCATTTGCACTTGGGGCTGACTTCACTTCTGTTTGCAGCTTATTCCAATTTTGTGCAGCAAAACAGATAAATGCAACTTCACCTAGGTTTATTTATTTTTTATTTTTTTATTTTTTTTTTACTTTGAGCTCCACTAAGGCAGCCCGGTGGCTGACAGTTTAGCGCATCTGCCTCACAGTGCAGAGGTGCAGGAATCGATTCCAGCTTCAGCCTTCCTGTGTGGACTTTGCATGTTCTCCACGTACCTGCGTGGGTTTTCTCCAGATTCTCCGGTTTCCTCCCTCATTCCAAAAACATGAATGGCAGGTTAATGGAGCACTCAAAATCGTCCCTAGGTGTGAGCACAGATGGTTGTTCGTTGATGTGTGCTCTGCGATTGGTTGGCAACCAGCTCAGGGTGTACGCCGTCTACTGCCCAAAGACAGCTGCGATAGGCTCCAGCACGCCCCGACACCCTTGTGAGGATAAGCGGATCAGAAAATGGATGGAAAATACGATATGTTTCAACACATTATAGTTACCAGAATAACAGAAGGAATTTAAAGAACGACACATCCAATCAATTGTGGCTTCCAGGGAAAATTTATTTTTGGGGTGTAGGCATAGCTAGCTATCTAATTGCATGCAGTAGTGGTAGAAATTAATTTGCAATAATCACTTACCAGTACAACTAACACCATCACTGATGCAAACCAAGGTGCTCAGTTCTTCTATAATGGGCGACTCATGCTGGACGTGGATGTCACACAGGGTGCTCTTGTAGCCACACCCAAAAAAGTGGGGGAAAAAAAGAGAAACTCCAACGCTCCGCAATTGACTGGGCTACCATGTTGTTCTGTCTTTTCACATTTTTAGCAACTATGTTAAAAAAATGTATCATTTATTTTGAAAAGAACTCTCGAAATAAATATTATTTCTGTATGTCAGACCAAGAAGTGGCATGGCTTCAGTAAACTGCTTTTCCTCAATGCTGATCAACAGTCATTCAAGTCCAACACTCGACTTAAACTCGGAGAGCGTTTCTTTTCCCATGAAAAGACTCCTTGTGGTGGTATGTAGTCGCCAAGTCATAACAGCTTCGCTGCTCCAAGGATTTTCTAAAAGTGTACGTTGAGAGCATCTAATAAATTAGTCATAATACATTTATAGTAATCCTTAAATGACCCATCACAGGGCAATAACACGAGGGAGCAAACAGGGGCCGATAAATTAGTTGAAACAGTACATCAACAGCATTCACTTGCCTCCTGTTGCATGAATTTTAAAATCTTCCTGAGTGGCCTGCATGGAATTCCGGACGTTCGTGCGCATAAAACAGCCCATTTGAATCACATTTATGGCTATGGGGGTGCCCGTTTGCTGCCAAATATGTTTGGATTATTCACGGTGGACCCATGTCAAGTGAATTTCACTGCCTTGGCTTGCAGTGTCTCTGCACTGCAACGCTGAAATGAACCTTGCTCGTTATCGTTCAAGTATTTCAAACTGACTGTCATAGTTGATGGATGTGATGCAATCCAAACCTTGTGACTTAGTTCATTTTTCAAACATTGTTCATTTTTTGTCACTGAATCACATCCATTCGCTTTGATCATTTGTTCTGTTGTAAAATGAAAGGGAGCGCATAAATAGCTCTACTTTATTACTTGACTTCAAGAATTGATGGATTCTCTTGAAATTATCTGACACACTTTCTGCAGGAAATAATAACCTCATTGGGAGAAACGATATGCGTTGTGGCTGTGAAAATTGTTCATCTGCTCGACTTCATTCATTCTTGTTCAGATACCGCAGTAAGGCAGATGTAGTGTGTGTGTGTGTGTGTGTGTGTGTGTTATGTTTTCAGCGGAGAACGTTTTTGAGGGGAGATCCTGAAGTGGCTTCTGTCAGGTAAATGGTAACAATGTCAGCAATAACGTGACAATGCACATGGTTCATGAAGGCAATAAAGGGGGTGAGGGGGAGGGTGGTGCAAGACTTTCGCACAGACTTGGGGAGGGGTGCTGGGGGGGGGGGGGGGGTCTACTAGCTGCAAGTGAATAGTTACGGCTGTCATTTCAACGTTTCTGTCATCTCCACCATGGATTATCGTCAGAAAAAGATGACCCAGGAGACGTTCGATCAGTGTGTGAATGTGCATGCATGCGCATTGAGCGTCCCCATTCCCATGCGTTTTATGTGGCAAAATCCAAGAGCATGCGCAGCTATGTGTTGAACGTTGTTTCAGCAAGCACTCCCAGCGGTGTTTTTAAAAGCGCCGATGCAGGGGAGAAAGCCGTCGGTGTTGTGCGCGAAGAGTACATGTCGTAGTAGATAAAGGATGACAGTTCATGGGTCTACAAGTGCATGGGACCATTATACGGCACAGCAAGGGCCTATTCACAACAGCGCTGGAACATTAGTCCATTCAGGATGCGGATGTCTGAGAGGAGTGCAAGATGTGCACATTGAGGATGTCATGGTTCAGCTAATGCTTTTACCTCCACCGGGGAAATTGCGTGTTGGCTATTGTTAGTTTGTCAGTGAAGATATCTGCAAAAGACTTCAGTGCAAATTACTGTCAAATGTGGAGCAGAGGTGTTTTTTTTTGTTTTGTTTTTTGAGCTGATGAAGAGTAGATTTTGGTTCCGCGAAATAAGCAAAGGTAGTCTGTTTTGATTGACATTGCCAGAGAGGTGTTAATTTGGCAATATGTTTACAATTCTGAATGTTGTTTGCATTGTAAAGAGCCGTCCAGCATTTTACTGAATATGGTTTTCAGTTTACATGAGGCTGACGGTAAAAGTCTAACCACATCCATAAACATCATTCAAATGGGTTGTTTTTCACTTCGAAATAAAATTAAATGAAGTGAGTGAAAGCAGCTGTAAATGTTTCAACTGATTTATCAAGCCTTGTTTGATCGTCGAGTTTGATGGACTGTGACAAATATTTAACGATGACTCTTAATGTTTTAGAACGGATCTGTTCATTTAATTGTCTCGGTATAAACAGCTAGGCATCAGCGCTCCTGTTTTATCACCACTTTTACACAATGGGAAAAAAAGGTAAATAGTCACCTTAGTTGTAAAAATGCAACAACTGGAATGTTTTTTTTTTCGTTTTCGATCCAAGTTATGCCAAACTAAACTAGGAAATGCCGTCGCCGTGTGCCCTTCCAGGAAATGAAATGATAAATGCCAGGCTTTTTGTCGTGCCAGGCTTTTATGTCAGATTTGCTGCTCACCTGCACTCTTTGGAGCCTGCTGTCGAGCATAACTAAAACAGCACCATTTCTTTCTGCGAAGTGTTGCTTCCAAACAGCCCTTTCCAAAATTCGGGTCCGGAAAATGCTATTTTACTGTGATCACTTTACAATTAAATTCAAATTCAAGAGATGATGAGCTTCTTTTCCCCTCTTGTTCGCAGGCTAGTTCATGTTTCATCAATCCATCACAAATCACGGAGGAGATTGAAGTGGACGTTTGTAGTTTCAGAGCTGAGTCGATCTTGTCAGATTGTGAATCTGACAGGATGAGCTGCGAAAGTTTTGAAACGCTCGTTGGCCACCTCTGGACTGACACGCGCCCAAATCAGCTGTCTGTCATATCATTTGCTATCTACCTCCAATTCCATTTACATTATGTAAAGATCTCATTTAGTGGGAATAATCGATATAAAGGTGAAGGTTCCAAAAGTTTACATTTTGGCTTTCATCAACTCGACAAAACAGAAGCTCTGGCAAGCGCTGTGTGATATGCAGAAGCACTGCTGCGTCTATGTGCGAAGGATAAGGAGTCACGAGTGTCTTTATCGGACCTAGATTGGTTTCATTCAACTTCCTGGAGCCCCATCCTAATCTACTCTTGTTTACTGTGCAGCTCCGATAGCATCTGGAAGCAGACTTAATTGTTCGAGTGTTGCGCATGATTCTTTTGGCCCGCGACATCCAGTGCAAGGACACATCAGGGATGAATGAGAGTACATCTCCTCATTTAATCTCTAGTCACATCATATAATTGAAGGCGAACAGACTGAGTCATTTAACGTCCATCTGCTTACCTATCTTTGAAGATAAGCAGCAGATGGTTGCATTATCTCTTTCAAACTGAAAAAAAGGTAGAAATATTTGTCTACTTCAATGATATTACATGATCAAATGTGCAACGTATATCTGGCATCTCATCAAAAACAGAAAGGACAGCAACACAGGGATGATGCCTTTTTTGTTTTATTTTAATGTACCGGTAGTTGTACTATCAATTAAGTGTTTACCAAGAAAACGCAACATGACTGTTGTAAAATTGCAATCGGATCTTCTTTTTCTTTCCCCTTTCAAGAACAACCAGAATGCGTGAAGGTTTTCAAAGTTCAGTTGTCCAAATGTTTCTTTGCGCTTGATTCAATTATATGAAGTGCACCTTCAGGATTGAAGGCCGGTGATAAAAGACGATGCGATGCAATAGCCATGGTCAAAGGTCACATTATCATCTTCTCCAAACGTTACGTCATTTTGCATCAACGTTAGAACTCTATGAATGTTACCAGAAGATACACATTAGAAGAGTGTGATACATACTGTAATGCTAAGCACAAGGAGCTGTAAGATATTTTGGTCACGGGCATAACAACGTTGTGATCTGTGTTTTGCTGGTCTTATTTCTTCTTCCTTTTTTCTTTTTTTCTTTTTGGTCTTCCAGTGGGGAAACCCTGCAGTATGTGCTCTAGACAAAACGCATCTGTCATGTTGCTATTTAAAATGAATGTATGATAGTTGTGATGGGCAGCACTGTACTTATTTTAAGGCTCACTCTACATACAAAACATTTTCTTTTTGCTGTTGAATTTACTCAATTTTAGTCATCTGGATCCAGATACAGTTTTTTAAGTGGACTATACATATATTCAAGGTTCAACAAGGTCACCCGGACTAGACTGTACTGTCGCAGTAAGGGGAAACATGGGCTCCCCCAATCATCTCATTCATCTTTCAGCTTTTCGCACTGCCTAATGGTGCAATGCTTCCTCCATTTGATTACTGTACACAGTAACGCTCTGACGGAGCACTCCACTCTGCTCGTTTTCCATTTTCCCCTGAATCTGCTGTTGAACCTTACTTTCATTGACGATGTGAGCATGACTCTTGACATCAAAGAATCATCATCAAATCACAAAAATAACAATTGTGATCGTGGAACATACACTTTCAAAAAAACGAGTGTGGTATTTTTTCCGCAACTCTGCCCCTTTTTTAAACTTCCAATCTCCCAAACTCCCCTGCAGTAACTTAATCCCCTCTAGCTGGCTTCACTTACTACAGGTGGGCTCTTTGAGGCCTTGTGGGAGCTCATTGTAAATTCACAGCATCTCTTTGGACAAGTTTGACTCAATCCTCTGGTGTGCTGCAATGTCCTGCAGGTTTGTCAATGACAGATCTATTCTGAATTGGCAAGTGTCTTCTAGCCCTCAGAGGGAATCCATCCCAAGAGTCGCCAAAGGCAAGGTCACATGTTTTTTTTAAGACAACAAGAGAAAGGGGGAATTTTTTTCAAGCCTTATATCTCGGCACGCAAAACCATTTGGAGTCGCCGTGGCAATTATGGAAATTTGTCTCCATTTTAGGTTAAGGATGTTGTCGCAGTGTCTTCAATATTAAAGTGTCTCAGCGTCTGGGCATGGGTTTGTGAGTGGTCTCCTTATGTCTTTCCGTGTTTGTCAATAAATGTGTAGCACTGGCTTTTTCTTTTTTTTTTTTACTTCACTTGAGCGATTTCGTATCTGAAGCTTGTAACTTGAATTTTTGCAAAGTCAAAATACACTGTGATGGGGATGATAATAAATGTATTTTCAATATGTAAGAAACATCATTGAATTTTAAAAAAAGCATTATTTTTGTTTCTACTACAATCCAAGATCTAATTGAATCAGTCTTCGTGGCAAACAACATAAAGAAGGCTAGATGAAAGCCTAGAATGAACAAACCAAACCCATAAACATCCTCAACCCGCCAAATGTCCTCAGCATTCCCTTCCATTACATTGTACAGATAAAAGTAATGTCTTGCTCTAGAGAAGCCGCAAAATAAATCATCCCCTCATGAGGATTATAATTGTGAGTTATTATGCTATCTGTCTGAGCTGAGATTGCTGTTATTAATCTCTTTGGGCGTTTATCAAGGCAACTACTCTCCTCGTTGTCTCAGACACAGAACCCAACCTGGCGTCCAAGTGAGGCCCAGACCTGAGAGATGTACTGTCAGGCTAAGTTAGCGTAATAGACAGAGAGAGGAAGCAGGGGGGAGCCACTGTAGGCTATCGCATCCGTTTCACATTACTGTTGAAGAATTCATGACTGTATGATGCAAGAATGTGTTGCATCAGTGTTGTCAACATTTCTTTCAGAACAATATGGGCGTCTTGTGGCAATATTGTTTCACCAAACTTTGAAAACAGAGTCATCTATAGTACACAGCCCAGTAGAATTGCTGAAATATTTAACTAGGCCCCAATTAAAATGTCAGGAGCTCACTAGCAGGGGTCACTTGAAATAAAAGCAGCAATTTACTGCATCAAGACAATGCAAATGCAGAGTGAATCTCAGACCAGAGGAGGTCACGCGTGCAAGATGTGACCTGAGGCTGTCTGACCCTAAAATCGAGTCACTGATTCAAGCCACTCCAAAAGAAAAAAAAAATATGTAACCGAACTAATGAAGGCCCTTATTGACCCTAAGCCTTCAGATTTCGAAGTGAGACTGAGTGACACAAATAGTCGGCGAGTGGTGTTGTTGGAAAACAGCTCCTTAATGAGCAGCCGAATGAAGTATCAACAGACTTTACTCTCTTATTGTGTGATTTATCAGTTGACGATTGACTTGATGAAATTCTCAGATACTTTTGTTTATACTAGCATACAAAGTGAAACTCACATCATGTAAAATATGACTCCATTATCTAAAAAAAAAATGCTTGAATCACTCAAAGAATGGCCCAATCTGCTCATCTCATCTCTTGTCGGCTTTTCCATTCCCGCTGTCATTGTTATTGTGCTCCGTTGTCACAGATCTAATTATCTATTTTTCTATGCAACATTTTTCTGTCAGCTTTTAAGTTTTCTTCTCCCCCCTCCCCCCACCCCCCCCCCCCTCTTTTCCTCCACCGCCTCCCAGTTGTGAGTATGTACTATGAAGTGTTTGGTCGTAACAAAGCATCTGCCTGGTATCCGCCGCACAGCATGGCCGTCAGCAACCGCAAATCACACTGCAGCAGGACCTCAAATAAATGAGACTTAATCGAACCCATGCAGACCACTTCATACTTTGTATTTGAAATGTTTGTCTCGTGTTAAACACAAGTGATAATTAGCACTGATCGTTTCTCTGATGGTTTCATTTGGTTTACACTGCGCTTCCCAAAGCGGCCCGATTGTTGGTGTCTCTTTATTTTCTCTCGAGCAGTTGAGACCATCTCACTGTGGTCTGCATATTCAAAAAATATAACAGTTGTCTCCTACCCGAAATCGGCCTCATTAGAAGTTCTTGGATGGTAACTTTTCTGCTTTGCAGTAATTGCTCACAGCTTCGCTTCACTGTTGTGTCATCTCTGAGATGGGGAGTGGTGGTTGAGGTCTGACACAGATGCCATCCAACGTGAGGAATACATTCTCATTAACGTTAGCTTGTATGGCCTCTCTTTCACTACTTGTCTGCACTTTCAAAAACCAAGTTTCGTGCATCTGATGATAAAACTGCCATGCTGCGAGAGTGGCTGCCTTTACAGCAGCTCCTATATTTTGTTCTTCAACTTCTTCCTTTCATAACTTTGCTGCTCTGAATTGGGGATTTCTCCATTGTGAGACTAATAAAGTTGTCTTATCTTATCTTTTTAAGTTAGCCCAATGGTATGACCACCTTCTGTCCATTATTCATGTGGTTATCTTCCTGGCTTTGGTGGTTAAAATAGATCCTGTCGTCCTTCTGCTTCCACTTTGATGTCACAATTCTCGAGTCGTCCTCGCAGCCAAAGCTAAATTCACAAGATGGCAGCCATTGCTGCTTTTCACTAAAAATAAATAAATATAAAAATAAATCAATAAATAAATAAAATGATAACTTGGACGGGATAAAGATTTCTGTTAACGGTTTAACATATACTATACACACGTGGACAGATTGATGGTTCCGGTGGGGGTCAGAAGGAAAAATATATATGGTTTATCCAAGGAAAACGGTCTCCAATTGTGTTTTTGTTACACTGGTCGTGTGAAAGCAAGCTAATAATAGCTCGCAGAACCTATATGTCAAGACGCCATGCCAGCTGATGCGCGCAGCCATAGTTACCTGCAAGAATCGGAGCTGTGATGAAGCATTTAAAACCAACCTGGTCCAGCCATCTTTCCAATTCAATATGGCATTTTCTTGGTCAGATTCTGATGAAACTGAGTCATTCTCGCAATTTTCCAGCCTGAATACTGATGGAAGGTCATTTACGTCACGTTTTGCTGACTTTGCGTCAGACGGAGCTGCAGCCCAGAAGAAATAAGCAGCTGCTGCATGCGAAGGTGGTCACCTTACATCATTTCCGTTTAATAAATAAATATCTGAGGCAGAATGCCATGTTGATGGCCATTTAACTGGCCTGGGATGTCTCGCTATCGGATGAGGAGGTGTGCAGCGCTGATCGGCTCGCGGCTTGCCTGGCAGTGGACTTTTTTTTCTACGATGGCTCATTAGGGTCGCAAAGTGTGAAAACAAATAAGAGAAGACAGATTTACATCTATAGGCAAGCGGTCTGGCATATCACTCAATAGCAACTCGTGGGTACAAGGGACGACCCAGTCAACAACTTGACGTCAGATCCATTCATGACGCTGTGAATCAAAATTAACCAGGAGGATTATTTTGATGGCGGCACAGTGATCGACTCGTTAGCATGTGCACCTCACAGTTCGAGTTAAGGCTCCGGCCTTCCTATGTGGATTGTACATGTTCTCCCCGTGCCTGCGTGGGTTTTCTCCGGGTACTCCGGCTTCCTCCAACACCCCAAAAACTTGCATGAAAGGTCAATTGATCACAGATGGATGAACTTCTCCTCACAAAGACCTAGAAAACCTTTGCACGTTCTGCTGCGCTCTGCTTCACTGAAACCTGGCTCAGTGACCACCACTCGGATTCCACGCTACATCTACCCGGCTTCCGCCTACTCCGAGCCGATCTCGACACGGAGCTATCGGGGAAATCAAAAGGTGGTGGAATATGCTTCTATATCAACGAAGAATGGTGCACTGATGTCACGAAGCTCGACGCACACTGCAGCCCGGACTTGGAGTCTCTGTCTCTAAACTGCAAGCCATTCTACTCGCCACATGAGTTCACCTCCTTCGTACTTGTCGGGTGTTTACATTGCGCCACAAGCCCATGCTAACACAGCGATACAAACGCTAGCTGAACAAGTAAACCAACTCATCGAATCAATCCTGTGTTCTTCCATCACGGTTTGGTTTGGGGCCGCCTCAAAAAAGGACAAATTCCGACTTCAATGAATTCTCACAAATCATTGGCACCGCCCTGCCCACTCTTGAGGACTTACACACTGCAAAAACCCAGGGCACGGAAGATCCTACCGCACCCTGCCCACAACCTTTTCCAGCTACTCCCCTCAGGCAGGAGCTACCGATACATGCGCACCAAATCCAGCAGACACTTAACTCATTCAATACCAGCTAATTCTGGATCCAGTCTGAAAAGACGTTTAACAACGTCTTTGGGAGTGAATGAGTTAAACAGCTTCTTCCCTCTGGCCATTAACTCCCTAAACAGTAACCCAAATCTACCTGTATAGTGGCTCTTTGCAATTTTGCACAACCCTGTGGAACAGCATCCCCTTATAGTTATTGTCGCTCCAGCTCTGAACTCACTTGAACCACTGTCACTGATCTATATTCCACAGCACCAGACACTTTAAAGCGCTCAAGGACATCTGCATAATTGCACACTTGTTGTACCCCAAATACTGCTACTGGTCACTTTAAAATAGTTCGATGATTTTCTGCACCAACTGTACAACTGTTATTGTATTTTATTCTACCACTGATCACTTTAGCTCTGCTTGATACTTTGCACATTGTCTCACAGTTGTCACTGGGTGGTACCACCGGACAACGGTTCACTTATATTACGGAACGTCCTTCCATACTTATTTGCCATGTCCTTGTTTATGATGATACTAGTGCAGCGTGTTCTACCGGAGACAAATTCCTTGTGTGTTCTACATACTTGGCCAATAAAGATGATTCTGATTCTGATTCTGATTCTAAATTGTCCTCAGGTTTCATTGTGAGCGCCGATGGTTGTTCGTCTATGTGTGCTATGCGATTGGCTGGCAACCGGTTCAGGGTGTCCCCCGCCTACTGCCCGAAGACAGCTGGGATAGGATTCAGCATGCCCGTGACCCTTGTGAGGATGAAGCGGTTCTGTTAATGGATGGATGGATTATTTGGGCAAATACAAAACCAGACACAAAAATGAGAATACAAGATATTTCTCAAACTTTACAATATTGCTCCGTTTCCCCCATCAATATGGGCCACCAAAGGTCCACTTGAAAAAAAGAAAGAAAGACAGACGCGCCATGGTCACTGAAATAGGTTTGGAGAAAAACAAATCCTGAAAAGAAAAAAAACACGCTTAAAAAATACATTGGCTTGCCTGATACCAATTTATGAGTGGATACATCTGACAGGTTGGGTATAGCCTGGCATGTGATTGTCACCATTGCCCTTTGTGTGCACAAAAGAGGCCAGTGTGCAGCAGTCACAGCTCTTTTGAATCCAGCTGTGAAGTCGGAATCATTTGCTCTTTAATGGCAATCATAACTCATCGTGCAGTTTTAATGGGTTCCGCATTAACAGCGTGGTAGCTGACTGTGGCTCATCTGTGCCTAATGCTCCATAGCTACGGGCTAAAAACCTCTCATCAAACACTGTTCAACTCTCACTTCCCCCTCTTAAACTCTGCTGTTTACTTTTTGCAATCCCACTTTGCAAGCAAACTTTGAAAAGGTTCAGTTACTGTTTCACGGTGAACAACGGCAGCAGCCTGCTCCCTTGAGAGTGTGGTTGCCTATATTTAGCCATTAGAGGTGATATTTGCTCATTATTTTGCGTGAGCGGTGCAGTCAAGTCTCACTTGTCATGAAGCGAAGCACCTTTCGATGCTAATGAGGTGATCCCGTGGCCATGTTCCAGCAAGGTATCAGTCTGTCTGTAAAATGTGCTTTCACTCCACTTTTGGCGTGCAAAGTCCAAGAATAGAAGACGCCTTGGTGAAGCCTTGCAAGCAGGGAATGCTTCGAGTGCGAGACAGGGATTGTGTCAAAGATGTGACAGAAAATGACGGACGTACTTGGATATAGATTCTGCTTTGGGGTTCACAAGAGGAGCTGAGACTATCTATCTATCGATCTATCGATCTATCTACCTATCGATCTAGCTATCTATCTACATCTTGTTGTTGAATCGTTGTTTTTCTTCATTTATTGACTTGTTTCACATAGTTTACAATGTTGTTGCAGTTGCAAGACAAGTTAATTTATTATTATTTTAAATCGTAAAATGGTGTTGAGCCAGTATGATCCATTTTCCTACACAAAAAAGTATGGCTAAGAGTACGATCGATTGGCACTATTGTCATGGGTAGTAGTACCGTTAGAGTCTGAACGATACCTATCCTTACTCGTATGACATGGCACCAGTGTAGTGTATATTTAGAGTGTGAGGTGGAGGGCAGAATTGCTTGCAACAACAGATGTGTGTGCTGAATGAAATTAATCACTTGAATTGATTGAGATTGTGCTCTCTCTCTCTTAATGTACACTTTGGTAAGTGAGGAAGGTAAAAAGCTAGCCTTGAGCAGGATTTGGGGCCACATTATCAAAATGGAATGAGTGCCACACACGAAAAGGTCAGTGATTATTTGCAAGCTCTGCAAATTCCCATGGAACCGGCTGCTGTGATGGACCTGAACTAACACAGGACACCCGGTTTAGGCAAGTAGTGCAAACCTTAACTGGCTGTCCCAGTGACAAGGACACAAAAGGAGGGGTTTTTTCTTTTTCTGTGGCTGGAAATACTGTCATGTGGCAGTGGGCAATCCTTGTATTAGCACATAAATTTGCCGAATCACAGAATATAGATTACTTTATTGCAAAGCATTGTCGCCTGTGAAATTTTCTATAACTATAACGCCATCAGCCTTGACTTCTGTCACATGAAAGAAATATTGTCACATATTTTGTTTTACCTTGATGTCTGTGAATTGAATCAGTAGGGCTAATATTTGTCAGGTGTTGCGCATGCAGATGCATGCTGCATGGATGTGATCACCACACATTTCCAAGCCTGACCATGTTGCACCCATGAGTGAGTTCATCCTCCCAGAAAAAAAAACAAAAAAACAGCCCTTCACTCTCTCCATGCTCGTTTGCCCGAAGCGTGCGAGGATTAGCTAAAGCGATTATCAGAAGCTTTTTGCAGTTTTGTGGAGATGAATCATGCTCCTCTGCAAAGCTCCTGATGCATTTCAAAACACATCGACTTGGTTTCTGTTCATCAAAGACAGGTGCCAATTCTAACAGGAGATTTAGCACCTTTACTGTTTCATTCGAATTTGGTAGAGATCCACTCTCTGTGCGTCTTGAGCCTGTGTAGGGTTAATATTCAAAATTTTGTCTTTGGTTTTGTCCAATAAACACATGTCACAAAAGTGTTTTTAATGGTTATTTTGTGTCTGTCTGTGGTTTTTTCAGCTGAAAATACAAATATTTATGATACAGTATCTGTCAGTGGACAATAAATGACTACCGGTATGTATTTTTAAGCCAACTGCCTAAACTGCTCTCATTTCTTCTGCACCCATTTAACATGGTATTAACTTTGTTCTTGCTTCTTCCACTTCCAATTATACGTTTACGCTGATGCTGCAGATGGTGTGGTCTAATTGTGCAGTCGGTGTGCTGTTTTTCAGCCTGCCTCCCTCTATGCCATCTTTCAGGCTGAACAGATGATCACAGCCTCTGGTTTCTCTCCCGTAGTCCCAAAAAGCTCTTGAGGATGTTCTCATTAACAGGACTTGTCAGAGCAACCTGCTAGCTCTGCTAATTTATTTCCTTTGTACAAAGCAGAATGCAGAAAGCACAGCCATGCAATTCATTCTGGTGCACAGGTGCATTTAGCTGTGTCTCCCTCTTGCTCAAACACCCCTCCAGTCACACTTGGTCTTGACTCATACAGGCTAAACAGCACTTGTGGCAGCCTCTCAAAGAGGGCTGGCCCCAGGGATTTCTCCTAGATTCACAGCAATTAGTGGCAATGAAGGTTAGCGCCACAAGGCTGACAAATGATATATGTATTTGTTGACAAAGCAGCCATCTTGGCCCACGTGCACACAGAGATTTGCCATGACATTTCACTCCTGTTTGTGTTTGCATACAAGAAAGCGCAAGCCTCCTGACTCCCTCTTCTGAAATTCTGGCTCCACGAGAAAAGGGACGGTTTACTTTGAAATGTCTTAAAGGGTGTTGTTGATGTTGAGATTTTGCCTGATGTTCCTGCCGTATCAGTGTCTACCTTCTCAACTTCAAAAGCATTCCTGTGCTGCACAATGTACAGCCGCTGGAGAAAGATTGCTCATAAAAATGTATACCGTAGACGGCAAACCTCTTGACCAATGAATGTGCATTGCCTTGTTATTATCTGCAAGCTTTGAAGCACATTTTGGCTTGCCACGAACGCACTGTAAACAAATTGCATGCACATACACCAAATGACACATCTCTGCCCTCGGGAAAATGTTAGTAATCATCTCTGACTAATGATTCTCCTTTCGTTTGCGTGATGAGACTGTTTTCGTGTTGAAGTACACCTACGCAATCGTGTTTGTGCCGTTACCTGGAGGCACATATGCTCAGTTGAACTCAAATCACTGAAGCTGTACACTTGAAAATCATTTTACATCTTCCAGGAATTAAAGTGGAAACCTACCAAATGACTGTAGATTTGGACAAAAATATACAATGACCTTTGAACGGATTAGGAAAGGGACTTGGATGTTGTCCTTTGACCTTGAAGGCTCGTAAAATACGTTCATGGGGGACTGACTAATAATCGTGTCTGTCACTGGCATTCACAAAACTTGAACGGCCTCTGATATTGTTTGACCAGGGCACGCTTATTGTCATTTAGATGTATGCAAAGTGTTGCACACTGACAATGTTTGTTTGAGGATATGGTGTTGTCATATTGGTCGGGTGCTTTGAAATTTCAAGGCAGAGTTTGAATGCATTCATGGAATTGGTTTTGTTTTTGCAAAAATGATGGCGGACCAAAGCTAAAATAAAGTGGAGAGTGGCTGCTTTTAATTGCTTTTCTTTTCAAGCCAATGGTTCAGATATATCACAGTAGCGGCACCTACCTGCACGGTGATTTCTACACTAATCTCTTCAAAAGCTGACGTTATTTTCAAGCATCTACAATATGCACTTTCATCAAACGTAAAGCACAATCAGCGGAGCCATCTGTATATCTTCAAAGGATGCTGCTTGGCCATCTGACAACAACGCTGGCACACTTATATTTAAAAAAGAAATATCCGCACTGAAATAACTCCAAAAAAAACCCTAACCTGTGAAAATTATGGATTGCTTGTTTTGTGATAAGTATTTTTTTTCACTGACCTAGATATAAATAATGGTATCGTCAACCTAATATTTTGTCACACAAACATTTGATGTCATCACTCCTATCAAATGATTTCTGTATCTCTCAATGAGACTTGGTCCAGCGATGTCAGGTTTGAAAGGTGCCTTCTTCAGACTACATATTTTAGCTGCTTCCACACATGGATTTAGATCACAGAAGACCGCTGTTCATTTTTGTTCTCAACCTTACTTCTCACCTCAACTGTATTTGTAGAGCACTTTAAAACAACAATAATACAAAGTGCTACACATGGAGCAATTATTATATATACAACAATAAAGCAATACATCAGTAACAAAGACGGTCGAAAGTACCAAACAGTCAAACTAAAAACAAGTCTGAGTCAAATGATAGTCAAAGAATACAAGTGTGTTTTGAGGCGGGTTTTAAAGGTGGGTAGCAAGGGGGCTTGCCGAATGTTCAGTGGGAGGTCACGTTCATCATTTCAGAGAGAGGGACCAGCAACGGAAAAGGCTCAATCCCCTCTGAACCTCCGCTTAGTTCTTGGTGCTTCTAATAATGTCTGGTCCGCAGACCTGAGGCGCCGGGCAGGTGTGTAGGGGTGGAGGAGCTTTGTCTTTGGCTGCGTCTTTTCGGTCATTTTCCAAGGATGGGCCCACGAACTACGATCGAGCTTTCCAACACTGGGCAGCACATTTGTCTCCAGAACGCTTTGATAGTGTTATACGCTCTACCGATTCAAAACACACTCTGCCAAATACATTAAATCAGCCTGATCAAAGAGCCAAATCTTCCAGCTTGGTCCAGCTGAAACAGCTAAAGCAGTTTTCAGTCAGAGTTAAAGAAAAACAATAGATTACATTGATGGTGGTTGTGCAACAAAATTCTTTGTATCAACATTACTGTCCAGGTCAGTTTCATAACTTCTTTTTTTTTTTTCATAATAGGAATTACAGCCCATCTTTCTCTCTCTCTCTCTCTCTCGCTTTCTCTCTCACGCACACACACACACACACACACACACACACACGAATTGTATGTTGCAATCATCGCAATGTCCCATCATCCCCCAGATTTGACAGGTCACTTTTCGTTTAAGGGAAAGGAGATATCATTTCAAACACATCTATCACGTATCATTTCGAAAAATATGATTTGTATCCTCTATGGAGATTTTATAGTGACGTATGTTTTTCCACAATTTAACAGCTCGAGGGTTTCCTCTAGTTTATTCCTTGACCCCTATAATAGGAAAAACATGACCTTTTCAAAAGTTTTGATCGAGAGATGTTGATTAGATTGCAGAAACACTGACTGTGTTTCCTCCAGCAGTTGGGAAAAGCAATTTGATGCCATTTGCTTCCTTGGGCAAGCTTGAGCGGAATGTTATGAAAATGTTTCATTTCGTTTACACCAACCATATTTTGTGCTTACAGGCAAACAATGGGGAAACACACATACAAAAAAAAAAACAACAACAAGGACTGCAAGCCTTTTTGTTTGTATGGCCTTTACTAAGTTCTTTTTGTTTTTCAGTACAGTATATATAAACTATCGATCACTATTTCTTCTATTTCCTAATGTAATAACAGCCCCGGTATACAGCAACGCAGTGGTCACCGAGGGAGCACTGTGAGCCGTTCTGAAGTGGCTTATTTTAAAGAGCCAAAATATTTCATGTGTAGTCGGGGGGTTTTCCCCAACCTTGAGACTACACTGGAGGGTTGTCCGAACAAGGTTAGTGGAATTAGAATGCATGAAAGCTAAGCCCAAATCTTCGGAGCTTGACTTGGTGAAAAGTGCTGACAACAACAGTCTCACATGAAGTGAACTGCACTGCTGCAAAAATGAATAAAAAAGCTATCACCCCTCCCTGATCTTTTCTTGTTTTATTTTACTATGGACATTGCTGCCGTCAACAATGAACTTGCCTATGGACAACAGTCCGTATCTCACACACACGCATGCACACACACTGACCTTAGTATAGTAGTCTTTACTCTGTTAAGGCCGCTTGGTCAGACTGTATCAAATGTTTGGCTGCAGGGTTTTTGACATTACTGTATCGAAGTACAGACAGTCATGATGGCATATTAAATTCAGGCCACTACTAAAGTGTTCATATTTATTGTCACTGAGTTTGTAGGCTATTGGTCCAGATACTTCACTGAGAGACACACAGGCACACATTGTTTCTTTTTGCGTCTATCACCACTGTAAGGTGAACTATTGTGATTGTGGAGCAAAAACTTCTCTAAATAAACACTGTTTGATTATGTGAGTTATGCATCTGTCTACATCGCAGAAATGTGTGGTGTCAAGACAGCTTTTGCAGATAAAAAGTTGATAAATGTAATGCCTTATTTTCATGTTGCTGTTTTTTCTTCCTTTTTCTCTTGTTTTCAAACAACAGGCTTTTGTCTTCAGGAAAGTGACTCTATTGTGCCAAATCTTATTCTTTCTTGTTTGTCACCTTTACAAATCACTACTAACGCCAGACTTCCATTGCAAAAGACTTGAATTCTCCTTGACTCAAAGGACAAGACAAAGATTCAGAATGGAGCAATTGTGAGTCTTGGTTTTGGCTTTGAGGAAAGACAGATTGGAATGTGCATCACCGCAGTAATTTATCTGCTCACAACCTTTGGAGTTACGTGGGTGTTACATGATGTATGTGTTATGGCAGCCCTAGGCATGCTGTACAGTTGCGGTCGGTTTAAGTAAATTGGTCCAAACATCAACTCCCCATTGGATTGGAGGTTCTGATTTGTGTGTGCTATTTGTTATGTGAAGTATTCCACGTCCAAGCTAAACACGCCTCCTTTCACTTTCCCTGTCAAAGATAAAACTCCAATAATTGGTCATAAATGGACCTCACAGTTTCCATGAACTTCATGAATGTCTATAAGTGTTGAAAACAATATGCAAGATGGTTATGTGATGTAATAAGTAATATAATACGGTCGTAATTGTTTTCACACAACCTCTTCAACACTTTCATTCGATTATTGGATTTGATTTCCTGTCTGCTTGTCCACAGTAATAACACACCTTTTACTTGTGAGAAAGCTCATGACAGCAATGAAACTGCTCGCTTTGATAAAATGGAGAATGTGCAAACAATATGAAAGCCATGTGCCGAACAAGATTGATGTTTTCGTGTGTGTGTGTGTGTGTGTGTGTGTGTGTGTGTGTGTGTGTGTGTGTGTGTGTGTGTGTGTGTGTGTGTGAGGTTATTGTTGTTTTCTGGCTTCAAATCTGAATCGTCTAGCCACTTGTCAAAACTTGTACTCAAAGTCTTTGTTGAATAAAGTCGGCGCCAACTCGTTGCATAACTTTGGTGTATAAGATCAGCTTTTTAATTCTATTATTTATTTATTTATTATAAGTGGCCTCAATGAGCAGGGATCTTTTTTGCCCAATGGAGCATAGATCTGACAGTATCTACATAGCAGTGGAAGGAAGTACCATGTTTCCTTGAGATAGAAGCCATTGGGAGCAGATACAGTGAGAACAGCAGAGGCCCAAGAATTGAGCCCTGTAGAACACCACACAACAGTGGGGCAGTTCCTGACTCAGAGCAACCAAGGCTAACACGGTGGTTTTCAGGTGTGGTATGGTGTTGGCTCCCACGTGTGATAAACAAAATAACCACTGAATTAAGTATTTCAACTGTGCAAAATATTACAGCGGTACAACTTTTTTAAAAAATCCAGTAGAGTACTTTTGTTGAGTTCAGTTCAGTTGTATTTATATTGTAAGCACAATTAACTTACGTTTGATCATTTGGAATTTTTTTTCGTTCTAAAAAATTTACTTAGGTACATTTCTGCTTCACTTTTGTGTTGTGATTTGTGTTTTGTATTTAACACTTTTCCACTGAATGGTTCAGGGTTTTTTTCTTTGATATATATTTAAGCATTGAATTATTTAATATTCCACATGCGCATAATGTCGTGGTGATTTACGAGAATTTTACAAATAGTTTTTCCGATTAAATGTTGTGCTTAATTTTTTGACCAACACTTGGGCCTACCTACTGCGCTACTGTATTACAATGTGGTCCATTGGTCAAACCAAAAGTAGAATATCTATGAGCCATTTGGAGCAGAATGGAGAGATGAGACGCTCTCCATGTCTCTATGATGGGCTTCTTACAATCACGGTTTCATCGCACTGTATGTTTGTCCTGCCCTCGTAGTCTTGGTAATGGACAGTGGGCTTGGCTATGTATAGCCTCTCACTGAGGGCCACGTTTAATTTGGAGCGTCTACTCTGATTAGACTGTATGCTCCCTGTGGTAGCTCTAACAAGTAGCCATGCTTATTTTTTGCATTTGTCTCTTCATCCTGTGCTCTCTTTCCATTTCTGTATGCGCCATCACTCTCCCACCCCCTTCCCCATTACCCGTTTACTCTCTCTTGGTCTCTCATCTCATTCTCACAATACCCATCTGCCTGGATTCACTCAGGAAGCTGGCCCAGTTAACCTGCTTGAACAGCCATCTGAGCAGCCACAACCAGTCCAGTGTGGCAGGGCTTCCATGAATCGGAACACCAACTCCAGGATGCTTCCACTCACTGCCTTCCCAGTCCCAGTTACATTCCAAGCTTTTGTTGGGGACTCGACAATTTTATGCAGGCATGCGCTCATGTCCATCCGCACACACACACACACACACACACACACACACACACACACACACACACACACACAAGTCCTTACCTGACTTAAAACCCTCGTAACACAAGAGAGCGCTTAAAAAATTAAGGACATTCATCTTCATCGGCGTGACCATGGTAGTCGTGTTCAAGTTCAAGGTCCTTTGTGTGGGCTTGGCTTGCATTGGCTGCCGCGTAACGTGAAACCTGCCTCCTCCTCACTTCCATCCTTCTCTCTCACCAACAATGTCCCCAAAAGGGTCAGTCCCAGTGTGTGTGTGTGTGTGTGTGTGTGTGTGTGTGTGTGTGCGTGTGTGTGTCATACAGAGATATTCGAAGATGTTCTAGCACAAATGTGTTTGTCCAAACGTGCCTTGCACACCACGTTCTCTTTGTTCCAAACAAAATGTGTTGTGGAAACTGGAGTATGCACAGAAAAATGACTGCGGTGTTTAATTGATAATGTATACAGGCGAGAGGAATTTGGTTTTCCAAACAAACTATTCAGTTGTGGAACAATGTCAAATTAAGATGTCGCAAGCATTTCAAGTCAAGGCGCAATCAATTTAATGCCATAGTTTCGTTTTCTTTCGTGAAAATAAACATCCTGTTTGATTAAAAACATCATCCTTCCTTCTTGTGGTTCTTTGTGCTGGTATTTTCAGTATTTTGGGGATGTGACTAGCTGGCTGCTTCAACAAAGAGGCACCAGATCAATCCACAACGTGGGCACTTTGCCTTGGATGTTGTTCGGATGTTGTTTCGGTGCAGCACAGTGCCGGTGGGCGTCTTTCCTCTGTTGTCTTATTCATATAAGGCCTCTTTTTGCAGTATCGACCTGGGGAGCTACTGGAGGTCTTTTTGTATCGATGCACGGAATCTTGGCATTCTTTCTTTCTTTAAGTGGTGCAAAACTGGTTCTTGTTGCTGGTTTTCTGCTTTTTGTGGGTAGTCAGGTACATGAAGTTGATGTCACCCTTGTTAAAACTTACACTTTCACCGTGCGTTGTGTGTAATCAACACATTGGTCGTGATTGTGATTGTGATGATTACGTGATTGTTTATTGGTCATGATATAATGTTATTTCTCACTATTCACAGGGTTTCCTTTTTTCTCTTGAATTTGTAAGATGAATTCGCATGTGATGACATGACTTGGATTGGAAGCAGAAATTTGATTTGAAAACAAAATCCAATTCATCCATCCATCTTCTATCGAGCTACGCGACTATTCCATGCGTACATTTGCTTACGTAGCCACAGCTGTACAGTAGCGCCTGCACACGAAGGACTAACAATGGAGAGCAGCAATAACACTCGTGCCTATCTGTCAACGTTCCATCCGAGTAAATTCACATCTGACTTTGATGAAAAGGACACAAAGAGATTCAGATACAAACTGGATAAATTGGATATTACAAATCGATCAAGCAGTACACTGAAGAAGCCACACACAGCAAATCGTGTCTTCATCCATGGTAGAAGGATCTAAGAGCCAAAGGAGTAAAAGAGAAGGCGCTATAAGTGAAATAAAAGGATGAGAAGACAAATAGCAGCAAAAAGCAAAGGCTCTCCAGAAGGTATGTTGGCTCTGCTTGACCCTATACAGGGATATGGTGGCGCGTCGGGCCTTCTGGGGAGTAACGGGTTTGTTATCATCTTATCTTCACATGGGGTCGGTAGAATTGAACTTGAACTGGTCACCAGCCAATCGCAGGGCCCACATAGACAAGCAACCATTCACGCACTCATTCACTCCGAATGACCCGGTACCCAAGAAAACACATAATAATGGGGAGAACATACATTTTGACTCTTGTCTCGGTCATACTTGTCAAACGTGTCTTGTCCTCTCCCGTTTAATTCAAGATGCAGACATTCTTACTGAGTGGACAGGATGTGAACTCTCTCTGGATTTCTGCCTGCCTGGTCTGAAAGAAAATGATGGCGGCACAAGAAACACACTGTCATGTTGAGGGCCTAGTAAAGCCAAAAGTCAGTTGGACTTTGCAAGGGAAGCTTTGTTTTCGCTGTCTGACGGACGTGAGAAGACTACTGTATGTAAAAAAACAACAGTGACAGCCTTAGCTCAGGGTTTCATGCAATGTGTCTAAACATTTAAATCCCCAACAGAGAATAGGGTGCCTTGAGGCAGCAACGGCGCAAGGATCGGAGAGCATTGTGAGCACATGTCTTTGACGCATCCTTGCTTGAACTGTGTTGATTTCAATGCAGATTGCACGGATAGGATATTGAAATGGAAGAGGGTTGTGGTATGCATTAACTGCAGTTTAACGTACAATATATAAATCCTATTCAAGTTAAGTAGGAGTGGGTGGATGATTATTTTTTCCTTTTGTATTTGTAGCTCATTTGCTGCATCCAGGCATTGTTTTGAATCAATAGCGTGCACAGAGAGCAAGAATGCTTGGATGTGTCAGGCAGCATGTTAATTCAATCCCTTTATTTTTATTCCCAAGGACCTTTTTTGTTTACAATTCCTGCCTAAATGATTCAATAGCTGAGCATGTGGAAAACGTACTTTCCCAAGTAGAAAAAAAACAAAACTGCTAGCCATGTGGCAAATGTATATTTATCTCTTCAGTAGGGAAGGCCATGTATATGCGAGTTAAGTAAGTCCCAAACACTGTACCATGACAGACTTGTCGCATGTTCTTGGATTGCCCACAACTGACATGTTTTTACAATGCTTATTCTGTTATAAGGAGAATGTGCATTGGCACTGAGAGAATTCTGAAGGGTCTTATTCTTGTGAAAGCTTGACCTAAATAATCAGAGATGGATTTGAGCCACTACAATTGGCTGGCAACCGGTTCAGGTGTCCCCTGCCTATTGCCCGAAGACAGCTGGGATGGGCTCCAGCACCCCCCACAAGCCTGGTGAGCATAAAGCAGATCAGAAAGTTAGGGGTGTTCACACGGCAAGATTTGGTCCGGTGCTACGCCGGGGCTGCCCCAGTAGAGCGTTCACACGTGCAAATTAGCTCCGGCGTAGCCCCGGAAAACAGCTTACACCGGACCAAATTTGATCCACCTCAGGGAGGTGGTTTAAAAATTTGCTCCAGAGCAAATGCTCGTTTGCGAAGCAGCACCGATGTAAATTTGCACGTGTGAACGCAACTGGGTTAAATTCGTTCCAGAGCAAATGCTTGTGAAGAGTTGATTACGTACGGCAAGAATGTGTTGCTTTCGTGCTCTGTCGGACTTCCGTCATGTGTTTGTTTAATAACGACACAAGACTTGGCTGGTAACATCTTTCCTTTTGTAGGAGACTAGACTGTCTCTGAGTTGTTTGTGTAGTTTGTTCCTTTGTTGTGTGTTCACACCCCCCCCCCCCCCCATATAATTTATTTTGTTATTTCCTCTCTTGATTTTCTGTTTGGCGCATTACGTGTTTGCTTTTCTGAGTGTCATTGAAGTCATCGTTGATTTACGTTTTCGGGGGCGGTCACTCCCGAGCAGAAGGCACAGAGACCGAGAAGGAGAAGGACGTGCCTGTCAAGTAGTCGCTTGAGTTGTGTATACGTTTTAAAAAGAACCAACACGACAGCTCATTTGTTTTCTGTCGTTTTGCTCCGCTGCAGAAACTGCCGTGTGAACGCAAGTGGGGCTGCACCGACGCTGTGCCGGCGCTGACACGCTCAGCGGCTTTGTACGTGTGAACGCTCCACAAAATTTGCTGCGGTGTAAAATATATCGCAACAAAATACATCGGTGCAGCGCCGGAGCAAATGTGTGCCGTGTGAACACCCCTATAGATAGGTGGATGGATTTGAGGCAAATCTGACATTGCGATAACGTCACCCCAAGATGTGCGGCTGTATGCATGTGTCATTATTCACCGGCTGATTAAAGGAAGCATATCTTTCATGTTTCACCTCTCTTCTACAGTAAACTTTGATGACTGCATGGGGAACAAAGCGGTGGTTTTCGAGAGCAGCGATCCCAACTTCAGTGTGCGCACAGATGGGTCCATCTTTGCTCAGGGAGAGGGAGCTTCCTTGACTGAGCCAATCCAGTTTAAACTAACAGCAAGCGGTCCACATTCTCACCTCTGGAAGACTGTGATACAGCTGGCACTGATAGACCCCCCTGCACCTCAACAAAATGAGCATGAGGTAAGTTAAAATAAGACAAGCACACCTCACTTCAATTTTTAATTATCAACCAGTGATTTGACCACATGTTAGATTCCGACCAGCGGTGACGTTAACAGCCATGAATCAGGTCAAAACTCCTTGGGGTTTGAGCAAGTCAGAGAGACTCGAAAAAAAGAAGTGGAGCAGCACTTGGGAAAAAGTAATAGAATCGTGCTGCCACAAGGGGAGAGTGTGATTGCCCTTAGCCATAAGCTGTTATTGGAAATCTCCAATGCCTTGGTTACCCCACAAGCACCTGACAGGTCCTCTTCTAATCAACTGTTTTCAGAGGACAGGCAACGAGTGTCGCCAAGCTTCAAGTGCCCCAAAAGTGGCAGCTTCCAATTTCAACTCAGGGGCTGTTTAAATGAAGAAATCACTGCTTAATTTGTTAACTGGCTGTTTTTGCGGCATTACTGAGGGGCAGACACAGAGGCTCTAACTGTAGGATTTCTCTAAACATTTATCCTGTGGTATGGCATCGACTTTGCATTGCTTTTAAATTGCCCACTTTGAAATCACTAGTACTGACAACAAACCCTAATTATAGTCTTTCAACATTTTATGAACAGACATTTTTTCATTCTTTCAAAACTGTATAGAAGAACATAGTGAACTACTAAAAATGGACCCCCCCCCACCCCCAGGAATAATGAATATGCCTTATAATTTAACAGAATCATTTTTTAAATTATGATCCTACACATGCCGTTAACATTATTGCGATGATCAAAAGATGACACGCTTGATTGCTGGTTTCATCCAGGGGCTGCCGGCTAATTATTAGCTGCTAACCTGCTAATATTTACATGGGCAGGCTGTGCAATTTCTTCGACGTCATCACTTGGGTACTGCATGTTGAAATTATTCAACAGGTTTGTTGTATTGTCTTGTTGTGGATGACCTACAGTCCCTTGCTGTACGGCATCCTCCCTGTAGTTCTGGAGATACTGCAACACATGTGATGGGAAGGAACTTCACTTGTCAAAAATAGCTTAGGCTTCGGAAGACTAAGGCAAGTCATGGCTGCCCGTCAGGTGTGCGTATAGTTGTACGTTTCGTCAATTTGCTACAATTACTTTCTGTTTAGTGCTTCTTCTTTCACATATTGGCGGAATTTGTTTTCTTCAACTTTGCAAACTAAAGATAGAAGGAAAAGCTGGACTTTGATTGGCGAGTGGTGCATATTTCCGCCGTGTCATGTAAAATCACAATTTGACACTCAGCATTTTTAAAAAAACCAACAACAACAACAACAAAAACCACTGCTATAAGAGCACGAAGCACCCGTACGTTCTATTTAAAATTTATTAACTTGTGAAAAATACTATGTTTTTGCCCTGTTACGTCAAACATTCGAATTGTTGACTACAGATTTGCGGCAAAACAATGGAGGGGGAGAGGGCAGTAATGCTCGGGCTTGGTTAGTGGGATTTTCCAAGGTCATTAACTTTGAATTAGGGATTTGACGGCTCATTCTACATTATCGAAAGTAGTAAAATTTCTTCTTCTTGGCCCTGAAGAAGGGGAAAATAGGTCAATTACTTTTCAAACAGACACAAAGGGAAGCATGTTGGGCTAACGGCCAATTAGTGGAAGTGAACATTCCTTCCGAATCAACGAATGCATAGGTGTCAAACTCAGGTCCTGGAGGGCCGCTGTCCTGCATGTTTTCCAAGACTCCCTGTTGCAACACACCTGATTCAAATGAACAAGTTCAATGTCAGGCTTGCACAGAGGTTGCTGATGATCTGATCATTTGAATCAGCTGTGTTGCAACAGGGAGACTTGGAAAACATGCAGGACAGTGGCCCTCCAGGACCTGAGGTTGACACCTATGAACTAATGTAACATTCCTGAGGAGAATGTTAGGTGAGCGAGTGAGTCGTGGATCAGACATGATTCACTTCAAAACCAACATGCACAATATGCAGCACCATCGGTCGCAGAAAGCAAAGCGCAAAAAACAACAGAAAAATATATGTATGTTGTACTCTGTTGAATAATAACTTCCAGATGTCGAGGGCCTGGGTGATATCAAAGCGTGCAGAATTTTTGGGAAGCAGTGGTGAGGAGGGGAAGAGCTGGGCCCCTCGCCAGCTGGCTGAGGTTGAAGGTACCATTGCTGCAGGGCCTGCAAACATGCTACACTGTGTAGCTTTTGTTCGATTTAGCAAACGAGCATAAGAGTGCATTGTGAGATTTTCCGTTTGGGGGGCCTGGAAGTGTGCAATGATTTCAAATTGTTCGTCAATTCTGAGTTAAATACCACATACTTTTTTCGTTTTTTTGCTTTGAGTTGGTTGTGTGTGTTTTTAGCAGTGGTGGGCGGCCCCCTACCTGTTGACGAATACATTTGAATCCGAAGAAATTCGCTCTGCACTAAAGCCCCTCCATTCGTGAAAGTATTTCGCTTGGGGAAAAACGTATACAATCTAACATCAAAATGCTAAATGGTTAATAACTCTGGGAAAGCAGTAGCCACAGTGCCTCTTCATCTGTTTATCTTCCACCACAACATTCAACTTCAAATCTCTTTGCAGGATACAGAAACAGTTCATAATCATCATTTGTCTAATAACATAACAAAAGCCTAAAAACCATAAATAAAATGTCGCTGGCATACTCACCACATATGCTTATCACTTCGAGAGAAACTCCTATTTTGCGAGCATTAGTATGGTCAAAGCTAGCTACATAGTTGTTGCTGCTGTCAAGTGGAAAATAAATCCTTTTCCGGGTTGAAAAGCTATGGGTGTTGGCCGTCTTATCCTCTCAGTGTCCTTTTTTTTTTAAACTCTGTCTTGAAAATGAAAAATCAATCATGTCCCAACAGTCATCCTCTCTCAGTCACCGGCTTCCCACTCAATGCCATTGAAGTTGAATTATCACCCAGCCCTAACATTTACCGTATTTTCCGCACTATAATGCACTCTCGAGTAAAAGGCGCACCTTCGATGCATGGCCTATTTTAATCTTCACTTCATTATAAAGCGCATAGAATAGAAGCTACAATAGTGGCTGCAGTTGCGTTATGTATCCACTACATAGAGCTACGTTAAAGGAAATGCAATACAATACAATACAGCTTCATTTATAGTGTCAGCCAGAACTCTTATGTGACAATTGTTTCCTGCTAATAATCACCACTAGATGGCATAGGAACACTAACAGGGAAAAGGTAAATGGGGAATATAAAGAGATTGTAACACCCTGTATACGGCGCATCATTATAAGGCGTACTGTCGGCTTTTGAGAAAATGGAATGCTTTTAGCTGCACCTTATACCGCGGATAATACGATAAGTTTAGTTCACATCTGTCCCATCGGTTCTTCATAGGCACACACACACACACACACACACACACTCTTTTTGTCATTTTCTTTATTTATCGTAGTGCTAATACTGTAATAGCCATGTAGCCTTGATGCTAACCGACACACCCATGTGTATCGGCTCATGGACCTCAATTGTGGTCTTTTTTGGATTATTTCACAGTTTGTTTATGTACCATTGGTTCTGAGAACATTTGTTACGCCCACCAGGATCTTAATGACATTGGCGACCGGCATCAGATATCTGTTTCAAGTGCCAGAATGACAGTGAAAACAGCATAACCAGTCTGTATCTCTCCAATGCAAGTCCATCTAGGGATCTTGTAGCTCGCTTAAAATCGCTACACATTGTATACAACCACGTCAGTCTTTGTGCATAACATAAGATGAACAAAATATTTATTTGGGTTTGTACTTTGGTGAGTATTGATTTGATCAGTTGGAAAACAATCTGTGTTTAACCAAGTTACCCAGTTTCTTTCCAAAAATCTCATTGGTAACCAGCAAACAAAAAAAACAAAAAGTGTGAATACTGTCGTGAAGTAATGAGCTTGTCTACTCTCAATTGAGAGACAAAAGTACTTAAAGTGTGCCTGTGGTGGGCAGAAGGAGAAATATATGTGGTTTATCAAGAAAGACTGTATCCAAACGCTTTGTTTATTATTGCTCACAGAACCTATTTGTTGATACGCCATGACAGCTAATGCGCACAGCTGAATTTGCCTGCAAGAAGGCAGAGCTGTGACTAGAAGCGTTGAAAGCTATCTTGGCCCAGCCGTCTCCCCAATTCAACCCGTCGTTTTCTTGGTCGGATTCTGATGAAATTGAGTCACTCTTGCAATTTTCCAGACTCAATGCTGACGGAAGCTTTGTACATCTGTCACTTATGTCACCCGTTTCAATTATTTTTAGTCTCACATCACCATATCCGCAAAGGTTTCTGGTGAAATATATCATCTGCAAAAATGTGTTCAATGTGTTAACAGGTCTAGTTGTAGATACATTTAGACAACTTCATGTATGCTTTAAATGAAGGTTCATGTTTTGATCATGTTTAGGAAAGCGCTCAGTGCACGTCACCGGTTTTTAGATTCTTCATTTGCAGATTTAAAAATAGGTTGAAAGAGTATTAAATTGATTTAAAGCAACCACACGGCTTATTGATTTACGTATTCCAAACTGCTTGAGAAACTGAAGCATTCCGCAACCAATTTGCACTTCTGATCAGTGGAGGTCGAATTCAATTGTCATTGATTCAATTCGATCACACTCCATAATCAGAAGGTTGCATGTGAAGAAGTGACACATTCGCCCCTGTCACGTCTAACGAATGTCTGAGGCTGCCACTAGAAAAACTCTTGAGAGCTGACAGCAGTTCTGCTCGATGCTTGTGCAGGCATATGTTTCTTTGATCAGTGGGAGGGCATACTGTATGAGCAACAAGGTTTGATCAGTATTTACCCTAATGGACAATAAGACCTTGCAAGCCTTATGCAGCACTAATGGGGACAATACAAATCTGTTTATCTCGAGTTTCTTTCTCTGTCCCTTTTTTTGGTATCTCTCTGGTGAGCTCACTCGTACCTCTTTGCACATGTGAAAAAGAAGGATCTAGATTCCCATTCCCCAAAAAGTATCTTTTCTATGCATCTTTATGCTGTACCCTTTCTGACAACACCAGTGCCATATGAGGCAACATTCCCGGCAAACTTTGATCCCCCTGAAGAAAAAGAATGCATTTGTACAGACCTGGCTTGTGTCGGTCCGATTGTGGTCTGCTGACAAAGTCTGAAAGTAAACAATTGTGTGCATGTTTGAGCACACTTGTCAAACACTAGACAAGGTGTTTAAAATGTCCATCTGTGTGTTTGGTTGGCCAGGTTCTATTTTATGTTAAAACAGTGTGGCGGTGATGTTGCATTTTGGACATGACTGAGAGGAAACTAAATTCATGTACTTGTTTAAAAGGGACTTCTGGAAAATGTTCTTTTTAATTTCTTGCATCTGGAGTACTTGTCTTTGCATGAAGTGAGAAATTAAGCAACAAAGTAATTATTTTGTTTGCTGTCTCTATCCATTAATGTGTTTGTGAGTGAGCCGTTCTGAGTTTTGACGGCTCCAAGTTTCTGCCATGCAGCGTCTGGGAAGGCCAAAATGGAAAAGCAATTATGGTTGTGATATATTGCTGACTTTCATCTATTTTGGGTGGGTCTGGAATGTATGCCTCACAATAAGCAGAGATTTGCTGTAGCATAAAATTAAAATTTAATGTCTTTAATTTGAAATTGACATCGCAGCCTGAGGACCCCCAGGCTTTTTTTTTTTTGTAGTCAAGATTTTGCCTGTGGGCAAGGTTCAATTCTGGCTCCGGCCTTCCTCTGCATTTTTTTTTTTTTTTGTAGTCAAGATTTTGCCTGTGGGCAGGGTTCAATTCTGGCTCTGGCCTTCCTCTGCAGAGTTTGCATGTTCTCACCGGTGCCTGCGTGGGTTTTCTCCGGGTACTCCTTGTTTCCTCCCACATTCCAAAAACATGCATGGCAGGCTAATGAAACACTCGAAAATGTCCCTAGGTGTTAGTGAGAGTGTGAATGGTTGTTCGTCTACGTGTACCCTACGATTGGCTAGCAACCAGTTCAGGGTGTCCCCCCGCCTACTGGCCGAAGACAGCTGGGATAGGCTCCAGCACGCCCTGCGACCCTCGTGAGAATAAGCAGATCAGACAATGGATGGATGGATGAATTTTGCCTGTAAATATTTTTGGAATCATTGAATGACCTCTTTGCTTTTCAACACCTCTCTCAAAGGGAAAATCAAATGCTGCTAAAAGTAAACACATCACCTTCATCCAAGCCCCTTTGCACACAACACATCAAACCACCCCCTCAGACTAATACAGACCATATGGATGCTTGCTTGAGACATTTGAAACTTAAAAGCTTTTCTCTTCAGTGTCTTTCAAATGAAGTACATCTAAAAAGTGCTGTTTCTGCTGGCAGATACAGGACAAAGCTTTGAGGGACCTTGACCAAGCAAGAAAAAAAATTACAGAGCCAAGGAGAAAGCACTTCTTGTTTGCTCCATTTGTCTAAATGCTTTTTTTTTAAACTCTCAAACATTATCATTTGCAAAAGTATCTTCAGACAATATATTGCATACGAGTAATCTACAGCAAAGAAGTAGACGCAAGAAACCACTTCTCTCTTTATATATAAATGTATGGTTATTGAAGTTTTTTTTTTTTTTTTAATCTTTCAACAAAAGATTTGCTGCGACTTTGACAGAAACACCCACACACTCAGACATGCTCCATGGTGTACTGTACTTTCCTGCTCCTGCTGAATGCTGTATAATGGAAATGCATTCTGCTCGTGATCATCTGGGAGAACATTGCGAAGTGTGTTCACTCTGAGGCACCTTAGTGCGCGTGCTTCGAACTTAGGTCGTTGCATTCTCTTAGTTCACCACCAGATAGCAAGTGCATATTCCACACTGTACAATGGTTTGAATACGGCCCCCCAAAAAATTGGGGCTGATGACTTGTCGCTGTCTATGTAAAGGATGTTTGACGATATGACGGCGGACTGGTGTCTGTTCATAATTTTATTTTATTTTTTTTTAAACTGCAGTCTGAATGATAAAAAGTTTAAGATTTGATTAGCTAATATAAAACGAGAGGTGAGCCTTTCCTGTTAAATATGCAGCTGTGCTTTATTGAAAACAGATCTGAAGTCAGCAAATAAAAGTCAAGTCAAAGCCAAATGCATCTAAAATGAAGGAGTAATCGTTCCTCTCCTCTGACACGTCATAATATCAGCGATTTACAAACCTTTACCTGCTACAGAGAACAATCATTTGGTCATTAGTGGGCAAATGTCTGAGGCAAAAAGACTGTTTCCCTCCTGGCACAGCTCGGTGAACCTCTGTTGTTTTTTACACGTCATTGCACTACCAGCCGTACATAGAGCAGTGCGACAGGAATCCTGTTATTGAAACAAGCTGTCAGAGAGAAAAACAATCTTGCTGCAAGAGAAGGGCACCGGACAGCATGTGAGCTTGGGGTAGTTCAGGGGAGAGTGATTGAGAGAGAGAGAGAGCACAAGCGATGCACTGCACAATGACGGCTGTGTCGGTGTTCTTGACATGCTTGTGTTGCCTTGCCGATATCCCTGAGATATGTTGATAAAATAGCTGCACAACACATGCCTGGCATTTGTAATCTGATACAACTTTGGATCATCTTCGATCATGTCGCCCTTGAGCATGTGTTGCATCATTTGGGACTCAAGACAATAACCCAATACAAAGTGACAATGTACTTGAACATATTGTCACAGAATCCCCGAGCCTTAAGGTTTATAATCAAAGCTCTCCAACCATATTATGAATAACTGACATTTGCTTTCGACCCACGGCTAAGCATAACGGGCAGACTTCATCGTTTCTATTAGTTTTTTTATTGCTCCATTTGCATTTGATCTTTTTTCTTTTGTTGTTTTTTGCTGGATGGTGCTCATGTCATTTAAGATGTCACAGCCTGGTGAAAGGGACTGTAAACCCCACCACAGGCTCTCTCTCTCTCTCTCTCTCTCTCTCTCTCTCTCTCTCTCTCTGTCTTGATAAGCATTTTATTCCTGAAGTGAATAGCAACATTTTAAGGTTAAATTTAACATTTCTAGTCCGTGCGTTTGCATACAATGGGGGGAGGTGCAATGTGCTTATCAACAGTGTGCACTTTGGTTCCTTAGCGACATAACTGTCTTGTTATTATTTTGACAGATGTGCTTTTTACAATTCCCCAGGAGTTACATTTATCACTTTTTGGAACAAAAGTACTTTGTAACATTGGGAGGCGGGCGGGTATTTCAAACAGCAGCATATTGCTTTCTTTCCTCGGTAAAACCCACTCTATTTTCCAGAATAAGGTTCAAAGAAATAGACACTGAGGGGGGAAAAAAATCGCTTTGATCCACTTCACTAACTCAACTACTAAGAGTTCACTGATATTCAAAGTTCTTTAAGGAATGAAAAGGACTTTTTTCTTAATTAGCATTATGTTATTGTGATGGCCTCATACATACTGACGTTTTTGGTTTTCTTAAAAGGTCACAACCAAAGAGGCGACGGTTGCTGAGAGGAAAGAGACGAAGGAAGCATTCCAAGCCCCACCTCCTGTCATCATGTTCTCCGGGGTCGGCCGGAACACCTCCAAGGGTCTCCGAAGGCAAAAGCGAGACTGGGTGATCCCACCAATCAATGTTGCTGAAAATTCTCGAGGACCGTTCCCTCAGATGCTCGTTAGTGTAAGTGTGATTCATCGTAAAATGACAACGGAGGGGTCTTTACACCCCTTACTGAGTTGGGTGCATAGTATACTCAAAGCAAGGGTGACCTGGAATGGGGAAAAGTGTCAAGGTGTTATTAACCACACTGGTGAGAGAAGTTCTCCCAGACATCGAGCAGACTTCAAAGTAGCAACAAAACACAACCAGTGAAAGATTCTGTGTTTGCAATGGAACAAATGACGATTTCTGCTTTGTTAAGCTTTCATGGTTTTCTTCATCAGGCCTTTTCAGAAGGCTTTACAGACCGAATGTTCTTTTTAGACCACAACTTCAATGTGACAAACTCATGAATAACAGCCAATCAACATATCCATCGAGCAACAGCTCATGGTTATTTTCAAACAAAAATTATTTTCAATCGGAATGCAGCACTCGCATTTTATGGGGTGGTACATAGCAATGTTTCACAAATTGTAAAGCAATTCCGAGGCCCAGGCCAGGCAAATAAACAAAAGTGAAAAGAAGATGGATGCAAATATGCTATGTGGTATGAGTTTAAGATGCAGAGGTTCAAGATGTGTCTCTCTCATAACGCTCTCCATCCACGCTTGTGGTGTACAGTAATTCTTCAAAAAGATGTCATACTGAAAGAGAGCTGTTTCATCCCTATCTCCCTCTTTGCGTTTTCTTGGAATATTTTCTGAAATATTTTGTCATCGGCTTTTCCCTAAGTCTGCACAAAAAAAAACCCTCCCACTTCATCTCTTTTGTCCCTTAAAAGAGTTTTGCATGCTGTCTTTATGTTTTTTTTCCTTTGGAATCTGTTCTTTGTTTTTCACTAAGAGTTTTATCCAGCCACTAGGGAACAGAAGCAGGAGGGGAATTTTTTTTCTTTCCCATCCCTGTAGATTGAGAAAAAAAAATACAAAAGACAACATTCATCATCAAGGAATGCGTTTGTTAAACTTTCTTTTTTTTTAATAAGAGCGTCTGCCCCATTACTCAGTGGTGTCTGAAATTGCAAAGCACATCAGTGTTATGAGACTAGCTACAAAAAAAAAAAAACATTTGGAAAGCACAGCTTTCATTTGAGCATCGTCCAGTCTTTGCTGTAAATAGGTCCATTGGGGCCTGGTGGCTTGGTGAGAAGAAAGGCAAAGTGATGCATTTTGGTGCCTCTGTTGAGCGTCGAACTTTAATGATAACTCAGCCATGGCCCGACTGAAAGCGAGAGGCCCTAACAAGGACACAGCTCTGCGAAGTGGATGTTATTGGGATCATTTTACTTCACTTACTGTTCATTTGTTTTCTCCGCTTCAGTCCTCCGGTTGAGAATTGAGGCTGATGTTGATCTGGTTTTCCTGTCAAACTACCAAGAAGTCTTTACTAAGACGACACTCACTCGTATTCATGATGCAAATGACTAGGAGACCTAGTTATGCATCTTTTTGTGTCTCATCTCCTGTGCCTACCTGGAGCTCGCCATCCCTCAGTGTTGCCTTCCCTAATGGCCTGTGAAGTCACTCTCCTCCCTAATGGGCCATTCTGTCATCCAGCGCAGCGCTGAGTGACATGCAGACAGTCGCCCTCCCACCGCTTCTCGCCTTCTTCAGACCTCGGCCCAGTTGCCATCAGCTTGGCAGGCATGGTGTCAGTAGCTCACCTACATTTCAGCTACAGCAGCACTTTGGTCAGGCCAGGTGTCAGGACCCCACTGACTGGCCTGTAAACTCTCAGCCTAACGTGGCTCCAGGGCAAGATTGTCTTCATGTATGAAAGTCTTGAAAAAGAGCTGAGATTGTGCCAGAGCTCAGTAAGAGGTTATTACCCTCCCCCCACCCCCACCCCCAACCACCATTCATAGCACAGCTGGAATTGTTGCCTTGGCATGTCAGCATTTTCCAAATTACAGGTATATCATGCTGAAGTCAGCAGGATTGTTTCTGCTGCTTTGTATTTGACATGTTGTGACCTCTTGTATTTTTTTTACTTCAAATTCTTAACTATGGAAATCAGGCAGACTTCCATTCAAAAGCCTGGAGCCATAATGACCGATTCCTTTCTATATATCATAAAACATCACCATTTGAACTTCGATTTCCATTTTTTTGTCATCTGTCTCTGACACACGTAACACTTTTTTTAATCCAATGGCTGACTGGTGTATGGCTCAGGTGTGTCCTGCTATTTTATAATATTGATTGTTTTTAAACGCCAAGTCACGCATTTTCAGATTTGGGGTTTGCCTAGGAAGCCTACATTGGAGACTAATTCGAGGTGTAAGCAACATCAAAATTTTGAGTTATCTATGCATGAAAAACAAGAAAGTGAAAAGCTGGGAATAGATGTTTACATCAATCAGCGCCTATTGCACAAGTATTGGTCACAACAGAAATAAATTGTCACTTAACCTGAAAAAATCGAAGTTAATTGTTTTTGGCACAAGACCAATCAAACACCAAGCTAAAATTATGGTAAACTCAATTGAGATAGAAAGAGCGTATGAAACCAAGTTTCTCGGATTAGTAATTGACTCAAAACTATGTTGGAAGCCACATATTGATAACGTAAAAAGAAAAATAGCCAAAACCGTAGGGATCCTCTACAAAACCAAGGAAGTGCTAAATAAGAGATCTTTGTACACATTATACACTTCATTATTATTACCATATATGACCTACTGTGTGGAAATATGGGGAAATGCCTGCAAAACAAACACACTCCCTATTCTCAACCTACAAAAAAAAGCAATTCGAATTATTAATAGATCAAAATATACGGAACCCACAAATCCACTATTTATCAAATTAAATACGATGAAATTTTATGACCTGGTTGACTTTAAAATCGCCCAATTAATGTACAAAGCACACAATAACCTGCTCTGCCAAAACATTCAGAAGTTTTTCGAAATTCGAGAAAGCACCTATGATTTAAGAGGTACCAACTTATTCAAAAAACTCAAAACAAGAAGAAACATCAAGCAAAGAAGTGTATCTATCAAAGGTGTTAATCTGTGGAATAATCTCGAAACGGACCTGAAAATGAGTAAATCGCTTGCTGAGTTCAAAAACAAATTCAAAAAAATAGTACAAACAACCTACATCAATCAGAGTTAAAATGATAAATTCTAAACATTAAATATAATGATAAATCAGAACTAAGTTGATAAATAGAGAAAGGTATATAAATATCCATTATGAATACAAGAGAAAATTGACACAAGAGTGCCAGGGTGTGGATGTATATAATCCCGATACAAACCAAAAATTGTAAAAATATCACGGATAAGGGTATAGTATGAGCCTTAATGGAGACATCTTTCTTCTTACTTTTTTTCTTTTCTGATTGATATAAAAATGATGTATTAGATATAAACACATAACACGGGGTAGGACTAGATACGTTTTTTACTTCTTCCTACTCCCTTGAACATAATAACTGTGTTGAATGAAGACTGATTTCTTTCTTTTTACTATTTTATCTACCTTATTTTCTGTCAAATTATTACTGTATATGTTTTATGTTCAATAAACAACAACAACAACAACACAATCCAATCGTTGAATGTCCCGAGAGAGCATAAATCACTCGCATACTAAGTAACCGTGGTCACAACTGTTAAAAATGGTATGAATGCAAGAGGAATAGGAAAGCCAGGCTTGCCCAAAAAAGAGACAAGCCTTTATAAAAAAAAATAATAATAATAAAAAAGGAATGACAAACCTTTACCAGCGTTATGGCTAAAGCGTACCAGAAGGGAAGGCTCAGCTCTTGATCCCCATCATACAAGCTCATCTACTTGTATGAAACTAAAGGTAATGCCATGCCGACGGCTTCCCTGGCCTTGTCTGGGATGGGCTCACTAATCTCTTCTGATGTACAGTAAATGCCTGAGCTGAAGTGATGATCTTATCTATTATTCATCCTTTGAAGACAAAAACTAAATGCTTTCAGTCTGCTGGGAGTGGACGTCCAGCACTCTTTTAAAAGAAAAGAAAGACAATTCTCGAAAGCTATTCACAGTTTGTATTACTGTATACGCGTTGTGGTTCTCTTGTCCTTTTGAGACAAGCTATTTATTTTCTCCTTGCCTTTTGCAAGCGTTTTAGTGTGTGTGTGTGTGTGTGTGTTTTATCCTGTTTTGTTGACCAGCGTCATGATTTGGACTTTTCTGCATCGCCCCATTTTTCTGTAAATAAATATTTTTTTGTTGCAATCTTCATCTGAGTTTACATTTGTAGAGTCCAATTCTATCTGCAACCTTCCGGACATCGTGACACCACTCTGGTCGCTGTCATGCACATCTTTTAGACCACACCCTTGCCAAGAGGTCTCGGTCTGTTTGTTTGAAGTGCAACAAGATTCGGACCATGATGTTCATGATTGCCCAAATGGACCACATATTTCGAGAAATCCAGAAATCCATTTATATATATACAGGTATATTTTTATCAATCAAAGCAAACCTGTCAAACGTGAAGCTGTGCAAACATTCAAGCACAAGACAAGTCAAGCAACACTGGTCACCTGTGACATGATCTGACTCATGTCAAGTCAGAATGATTGGTTGTTGTTCTATTTGATTTTTCATTAGTGAAAGCAAGAATGAAGTGGAAAATATATCAACATGGAACTGGCAATTGCGAGGTGAGGAAGTGTTGGCGGAGTGTGTAAACTGTGGGCGGGGGACAATTTAACAATATGAGATTTTGTTGTTTGTGTGTGTGTGTGTGTGTGTGTGTGTGTGTGGTGCTCAAAAGCTGACTGACAATGAAAAACTTTGTGAAGCCTTCCATTGATTCACAAGCTGCTTCTTATCTTAGGTGAAGGTAAATAAAGCAATCTGGCAACACCTCTCACCTTTTATCTTCAAAACCGTGGTTCTTTTTTTACTGAGAAAAAAGTCTGTAAAAAAAAAAAGGAAAAAAAATAACAAGAAAACACGCCCCAACAATTTGATCAAGCTGTTCGACAGTGTACAAAAACATTAGCGTCTAGAAAAACACACTTTTATTGTGCCATTTATTTTGAGCGTTCGTTGGACATGGTTTGGCCTGTCACAATGAGCGGGGGCAAGTGAGTTTGTGCCACGGAAACGGAATTTAATCAGTGTGCTCAGTAAACCATGTGTAAACTCAATTTTCCTTGTCCTATACTTTCTCATTTTCTCCCAATCTGTCTGTAATTGTTCACACAATGAATAATGTGTTTCCTCACACTCACAACGCCTTTGTCTACTTTTTGATTCTCACTACTGTTAATATGCTTCTTAGTGTTGAAAGATATTTCAGAGTTGAAACTGGCTTCAATTTCAGATGAACATGAAATTCAATCAATCAATAAACACGAGGACTGCAGGACAATGCATTTGACAGAAACACTCTCGCAATAAATGATTTTGTCTGACAATAATGTGCACGTAATTTAGTGGTAACTGCCCTTCTTAATTAAAGCTCAAATTATTAAAGTCTGATATGATTCAAATCGACTAAAATGTGTCCATTTTCAATTCTAATATGGATAAAATAATGATTGTGTGTATTATCATTCGCTTCCCGATGATCACACTGTGTGAATGAGCTCAGCTCATGCATTAAGCATGCAACGTCAACTCTTCATTCACGGGACTTGAACACACAGTTTTCATCTTTTTAACTCTAAACACCACCACACTGGATTTCAAATTAAACAAGATGTGCTTTAATTACAGACTTTCAAGAATATTTATAATCGTTAGGTGGTCCCAGTTTGTGATATAGCTTGCTGCTGTGTGGCTTTATGCTGTGGAGCGGCTTCTAGTTGTGTAACATTTATTCTTTACTTGCCCAGTACTAACAGACAGCGGCAAGTTCTTTGAATGATTGGCCTTGACCTTTTTGTCCTTCAAATTAGAAGGCTCAGCGTAACCACTGATGATGAAAAGTTAAATACATTGTATTGGTTATTTGTCATTGGCCAGTGTTATCGTGTGAAATAGTCCAATCGGCCTGCAATGCAGACTCTGAGCAAACTTGTGACTCCTGTATTAGATCTCGTGTGGGTTGCAATGCATTGGGTAAAGTTGATTGTGCTTGTGGCAACACCTGTGCTCCAGTTTCCATATCTCTCTCCATGGAGTGCATTGGGAAAATCATTTTTCTGAGCAGAAATGAGAGAACTTTCCCCTCCCTAAGGTGTCCTCTGCTCGTGTTTACCAGTGATTAATCGCTGCTGAGTTTCACAGGCAGACACAGCGACAACAAAAACACCTGAAAGACAGACAGTGAAAGTGTAAGAAAGAGGAGCAGAAGAAGTAAAAAAGAGTTGATCAGATCACATTAGAGATATGGAGTAGGAACACAGGTGTCATTGAGAGTTGAGTCTATACATTCATAAATTCAGTTCAAAATGAATTTAAAATACACAACTGATTACGTTTTAAAGGAATGTGGCTGTTGAATTGCATTCATGACAAAAACCTTGTTGAATTATCTATCTATGGCCATGAAATATGGGGTAGCTTCCATTAGTGAGTGTATGAAAGTCACTCAGCACCTCTGCTTTTATACAAAGCAATTTGGTGATGATTCCATCGATTTTTCCATTAATGAATGACTTCAAATGAAATGAATCATGATTTTTACATGATGTCTGTAATCACAATAAGTGTGGGGAATTGAATGTCCTCAAATGTAAAAATATTCCGTGATTTACTGTCAAGCAGTCCTGAGTGTGCCCTGCCTCTCACCCAATGTCAGTCTATAATAGGACAAGTGGTACAGAAAATTGATGGATGTATGAATATTTTGGGAATATTATCATGCTGTTAGATGCTGTCCTATGATATGATATGATATGATATGATATGATATGATATGATATGATATGATATATGGTAAAAGATAGTGATGGGAAAATGAAGCTTCATGAAACAAGTGATATTTTTGACTCCTCTCAACGGTGCTTTTGGTTCAAAAAGCAAGACTAGTGGAATGGAAATGTTGAAACTTCCACTGCATCTTTCAACCAAGAGTGCCACCTAGTGGATCTCTAAATGATCACAAGTGCCTCATGAAGCTTCATTTGTGCCTTTCGAGTAAAAGGGGCACCATAGTGGAGAATTTGCTTGTGAATCTTCTTCGCAGTCAATGCTTTCCTAGTTCGATCCAGCACCTTCTTTTGTCAATTTCACATGTTCTAACTTTACTCTGAAGTGTTGATTTACTAGCTTTGCTAGTTCTTAAAGAATATTTACATATTTTTAAAATCATGTTTTATTTTTTCAAGCTCCGAAAAAAAGAGTTTGTGTATGTACGTCAGCAGAAACGAGAAAACCAAACACCTGAAAGAAAGAAAACATTCCAGAGTGAATGTAGGTCTCACAATGGAATTAGAACCTTGTCTTTGTTTGTGCTTCCAAAGATATTTTTTTTTCCTGGTTTCCACCTTTCGGTCTCCTCTTGGCATCTGCTCATCCAACCTCTGGCCAGTACTGTCGTAACTGCCCCCTTCATCTTTTTCATCTCTCACCTGCAAAGACAAATGCTTATACACACATAAAGCCACAACACAACAGAGAATAAGCATGCGCAAGCAGAGAGAGTAATTACTTGTACTAGACAAGCAGCAAACAAAGGATCATGTGCTGCATTTTTGCCTTTTTATAGGTGCTTATTTTGGGGGTGTTGTTTCGTCACTGTCTTGCTACATCCGGGAAAAAAGTGAACACAAGACAACAAAATTGTAAACTTTCTTTTTCTTTGAGTCCTTTGGTCAGTCCCCAGGATGGTGAAAGTATTTAAAGATCACGGTGCAATAAATAGGTCGTTCACTGTGAGACCTAAGCACTATTTTGTGGAACTGCACAGAGCTAGAGAACATCCTACGGAAATGTGTGCTGCAGTTCCTCAAATAGCTGCCACTACCAGTAGCGTGTGGTGAAGTTCATGACAGTAAAAAATGCATGTAAAAAAGGAACCCAAAATAGAAGATAAGCCTAGATTTAAATGTTGACCTGAATTGAAAACATTTGTATTCAAGGACCTTTATACACTGTTCAGCAATGTGAGTGCAAGGAAAACAAGGGAATATCTAATATAAGGTCAAGGTCATTGTTGTTGTTTTTGCTGATTTCCCGCACATCCCTGGCCACTACTCTCATAGACATCATGTCTTAATACTTTGTCGGGTGCTTTTACCCTGAGCAAAAAATTAACAGACTAGGTAGCTGCCATATTTTCACAAGAGTGTGTTTCAGTACGCCACACGCTGATTTGGTTAACACAGACAGCGTGAGGTCAACAAGGATGTAAACAACAAAACACCTCTCCGACTTACTCGCTTGTGTTGCATGTGTTTTATTTGCTTGTTTGTTTTCCTCCCACCCTGTTGCATGCCATGTCATCAAAACCCAGTCAGCCAACACACTTATTTGGTCAAGTGGTTGCACACAATGAAATCATGTGGATCCAGATAAAAAAAAATAATAATAATTCAAATAGATGTGTAGTCTACTTAAAAATATATATCTAGACCCAGCTGATTTTATTTCGTACAACCACTTGGTGGTAGAAAATTAAGTAAATTCAACACACTTTTTTTTTTTTAGCATAGGCGGGTCTTAGGTTGTCCACCTAAAATATCCAATTTTGCTGTCTTGTATTGGTGGTGGTGGTGTGTGTGTGTTTGGGTGTGGGGGGGCGGGGGGGGGGGGTTACAGTGTAGATCCCTTCCCTTTAATCAGGTTGGATAAGAAAAATAGTGTGCATGTACACTTTTACATTGTTGGCCATATTTTACAGATTCTGTTCTCAAATTTACTATAGTATGCCCCACTTTTGGCAGACTTCCTGCCAATAAGAAGCCATTACCTTAAAATGTGTTGTGCAGAGCTATCATCTGAGTCTTTGTACAGTGCATGAGAAGTGAAAGACTTTGGTTCACTTGGGTGTAGCACTCAAACAGTCATGTCAGCATTTTATTTGTTTTGCTCAATAGCACATGTTGGCTGGTTAAAGATTTTTGTTTGATTTTGTCTCCTGGAGTATTCACTTTGTATATATCCGTTCCAAACCCCTGATGTGAGTTTTTCTCCAGCTCAAACAACCGCCGTTTGGCTAAATATACAGTGTGATATTGATACGCTGATGGATTTAAGCAGTGTTGGATCCGGGGATGTCTGCATGTCTGCTCACCACGTTGTTCCAGACTGCGATATCTCGACATCCATCATCAGCATGATGATTTGCACAGGCCCTACTTTCATGGTTCCCAAGGAAATTATTCTTCTGAGAAAAATGATGAGGTGAGGTTTCTGCTATGTGTCCATCTTCGGTTTTAAGGGTGTGCCCTTGAAGAATACGGTACTCCAATTCTCACTGAGGCTTTTTTTTCCCTTCTCCTTACTGAATGGAGCTCCCCCCAAATGTAATTTTGTAAAACAATTGGCTATTTTGCAGTAAAGCTGACAGCACTCTTTCAGGAATACCCGTTTAAAATACATGAGGTTGGATTGCATTTGAGTACATCATTGCAACGATTTGCTGTTGTTGTCAACATAGCAGCTATGAGAGTTTGGATAAACCAATAAATCCAAAAAAGGTTCTTGTGACGTTGGGCTTCCCATCCGATATTGTCGCAGCAAGTCACTTACATGACTTATTTGGGCCGATTTTAACCCTTTGCAGTTGTATGCCTTTACTGACACAGTCCTGCCATTAGTCCTGGCCAGGAGTGGTGGGGTGTTGGGGAACTCACCGGAAATGGAATCATGAAAGTCAGAAGCATGGACCAATAATGGAACCACATAACAATGTCATTATTATTGTCAAATAGAATGGAAGCCATTTATCCAACCTTGTATGAAGGAAATATACACGCAATCGCTCCGAATATAAAAAAAACAACAAACAAACAAACAATAAAACAACAACCCTAAAACATCTTTTCTGAGATCAAAGTTGATAACCAGCCATGAGTTGTGATGGCATAAAGACACCCTTGCAGAAAGATGAGAGTGCTTTACATTGCTACACTGGCTAATGGAGTCTTCGTGATGGAAGAACGTGTTCCTTTCTGTCGTATTTGACGTGTCTGCTCATGAATGAAACATTTGACCACGAAAGCAATTTGACCATCTTTTTTGAATAGCGTGACACTATTATAGAGGAGGTGAGTGCACTAGGACACATTAAGGTATTTTGGACATGTAAATCATTCATAGACTGGAGACATGAAAATGACCTTATATTGGTTTGAGTTTTGGTGAATGTCATTTCAAGGGACCTAGAAGGATGGGGGCAGCGCATTGGTCTGTGGTTGGCACATGTGTCTTACATTTCAGTGCTTTGGGTTCAAATCTCCTCCTGTATAGAGTTTGCACACGGAAGAACTGAAATGGATCCCTGAGACGAGACAAGACACAGGTCGCTGATGGTAGTGGTAGACTTCCTTGACTTGTGTGCGGGCAGCGTTTGATTGGTTCCCACTCAGTGGCGGTGTGGATGTGGGTGTGTATCGTTGTTTGTCTCCATGTGTGCCCAGTGACTGACTGGCCACCAGTTCAGCGGTTATTCCGCTTTCGCCCCAAGTCAGCTGGGATAGGCTCCAGCAATTCCCACGACCCTCTTCAGGATAAGCGGTCTTGAAAATGGAATGGAATGGCGATAAGACACATTTGCATTAATTGAATTTTTAATCACAGCCACAAGTGCCATATTTCCATATCTTTGAACTCGATATCCATCCATCCATCCATTTTCCGAACCGCTTGATCCTCACTAGGGTCGCGGGGGTTGCTGGAGCCTATCCCAGCCGTCTCCGGGCAGTAGGCGGGGGACACCCTGAATCAGTTGCCAGCCAATCGCAGGGCACACAGAGACGAACAACCATGCACGCCCACACTCACACCTAGGGACAATTTAGAGCATCCAATCAGCCTGCCATGCATGTTTTTTGGAATGTGGGAGGAAACCGGAGCACCCGGAGAAAACCCACGCAGGCCCGGGGAAAACATGCAAACTCCACACAGGGAGGCCGGAGCTGGAATCGAACCCGGTACCTCTGCACTGTGAAGCCGACGTGCTAACCACTGGACTACCGGGCCGCTGAACTTGATATGTTTCGTTTCATTTTACTAGCTAGAAATAGACTTTTTAGAATGATTGTTTTGACATAACAATCAACAATAATTTACGAAAAGGTCTCCAATTAGATATTATAGCTTGTTGCTTTCGATTGGACTTTTCATTAGAGCTAAATCAGCCTTTTTTGACGGAGGGATCCTCATTAAATGTATGCATTTAAAATTTCTGAAAGTGTAGAGAGGATGAATTGAGAGCTGCAGCAATACATTTCAGCAGCCTTTGGAAAACAGTAAAGTGCCGGGTAGTATTGATAGGATGATAGATTGAAGCCGCTTTGGTTGCTGAGAACGCATGTCTGACTTTTGTTCTGCTCATCATGGTGGGCCAGACTTAACAAGAGTTACATCAATGTAATGGTTTGCACAGGCGGTGGGGAAAAAAGAAAAAGAATTACGAGGTTGATGTTGCAGTTTCTTTTTTTTTTTCGGGGGTTGGTATGCTTCAGAAGATTTTCCAACCAAGCTGTTTGTTTCATGCTAAATGGATCAACTCCAAAAATGAATGTGTTCTGTCAAACAATTGGTAACTGACCAGTTCCAAATGCTATCACGCGAAAATTTGTGTCATCAATGTATTAACATTAATGCACTTCCTTAAAGCAATTTTGCAATTATCGGAGTCCTGTATGTAATCACAGTGGTTTAATATCTGATAATTTCAAAATTGGCGCAGCTGTAGACATTTACATGGGGAACATTTAGCTTTGGTTTATTTTATTTCACCGAGAGAACTTTTTTTTTTCAGCTACAGGCTTGTTGCATAAAAACTAGGCCTTGAACTTCTAGCACAAGTCAAAATGAACCACAAAAAAGACCCACATCAACCACCCACTCATTCATGTGCACCCAGATGATGCGTAAACATGCATATTTTGCCCTAAAGTCCCTCCAAAAGCACATTCTCCTCTGATATGACATCAGGCAGCAGAAGGCAGGCTCCCTCTCGGGTTGAGTCGATGTGAAATTAAATAGTAAATCATCTCTCAGAAAAAGACATAAGAGTTATGTGTGAGTCAAGGGCAACAGTTCTGGGCTGTTTAATAGGAGATGAAGAAGACTTTATGAAGGAGATAAATAACAGCTTAACAAACAGCCTCTGTGTGGTTCCCCTCTGCGAGTGGCCTCAGCGACTTCAGGGATCGGCAGAAGGAATGAGAGCCAAAAATCTATATTCCTCAGAAGACATGAAAAAACATCATGTGCAGTGAACTAGTGGATAGACATTCAGAAGGGGAACCTGCTGGGAGGGGGTAGCAGTGAGGAGCTGTGGGGGTGAGGGTGGCATCTCCAGGGAAGTGATAAAATATCTAAACAAAGGTCTTAAGCTGTGTTTTGCACATTACTTTAAAGCTACGGCGGGGTGGGAGGGCATCTCTTTGATATTTCAACATAAATTGCACATCACTGCCACATATATGAATCGCTACCTTCAACTACCACTCGAGAGTGATCACTAACTTCACACTGAAAGGCAATGGCAGCGACATGACAAGGTCAGAGAGCAAAATAAGTCAATTCCATGACATAAAAAGCTGATGTTAAAGAATTTAAAATGTTTAAATGATGTCTGGGCGGCCCGGTAGTCCAGTGGTTAGCACGTCGGCTTCACAGTGCAGAGGTACCGGGTTCGATTCCAGCTCCGGCCTCCCTGTGTGGAGTTTGCATGTTCTCCCCGGGCCTGCGTGGGTTTTCTCCGGGTGCTCCGGTTTCCTCCCACATTCCAAAAACATGCATGTCAGGCTGATTGGACGCTCTAAATTGTCCCTAGGTGTGAGTGTGGGCGTGGATGGTTGTTCGTCTCTGTGTGCCCTGCGATTGGCTGGCAACTGATTCAGGGTGTCTCCCGCCTACTGCCCGGAGACGGCTGGGATAGGCTCCAGCACCCCCCGCGACCCTAGTGGGGATCAAGCGGTTCGGAAAATGGATGGATGGATAAATGATGTCTGCAAATAGACTGATCATTTTAATGTGCTGTTTGTAAAAAAGCCGCACTTGACAGCACACAGTGTGTTAACGGTGTGGCTAGAGTAATCACACTAATCTTGGTTTGTCCTCTACTTTTAGTTGGGTGGCACTTTTGTCTGGATATAAGCCGGTACACCATCAACATCATGGTAGTGTGCAAGAGACAGATTTTTGGGGGAAAAAATATGTATATATTATTATGATTATATTTTTGCGGGGCATCTCAGAGTATCAGGGAAAGCATTTACCATAAATAGTGTGGTCCTATTTACATTGTCTAAGATAGCGGGTGCCGGTCTGGGTCTTCTCATTCAAGTATAACGCTCGCTGTGATCGGGAGCCTTTGCTCGAAGTCCTTCACTGCCCAACAAAAATACATTGAGATCTTTTTAAAGCATGCCAGCTGCAGTACAAAGAAAAAAAAAACGTATCCATGTATGGTTAAGAAATCATGACGGAGTATCAAAACGAAAGCTGTGACGATACACAGTCTAGCACCAGATAAAAAGGTGCCTGTATTTTATAACTTGTCCTTTAACTTTGACTGTATACAGCCAATAGTCCCTTAAGCTTTTTACATTTTTATCTGCTCTTCATTTCTAGGAGAAAAAAAAAGATTGTTTCCTGTTAACAGCCTATAAAAGCTTTTACGTCCCACATTGTTCATAAAAAGTGAATGACGCATGGCTCCTTGCACCATGCCTGACATTGTGGCCCATGAGAGACAATGTTATGGTTCATCGGGGCTTCTTTTTGTGAGGTGATTTCACCGGAACTGGTTTGCTATACATAGTATATGCCCTCTTTTCTTGGAAGAGCACCTCGTGTGAACAAAGAGACCTCTGCCAGCTTTGGTAAATTCCAATGTGTCTCAGTCCCAAATACCCGTATAGTGTGTGTAGACCAGCAATCTGCATGTCGGGTGCGTGATCCAGCGCCTTTTCGATGTGGGAAAAAATACATTGCTGTGACTTCTCGGCAGACATACAAGCACGATCGCACAAACACATACCTCCGTGCTCTTCCAAGGTTCATTTGTCAAGATGACAGCTGGACCCTCACTGAGGTGGAGTTTGCCAAGCAGAATCCTATGCAAGCCTGCTTGAGTGGGGGCCAGAACATCCCTCGGAAACATTTTGACTTGCCAAGAGGATGCTCTGCTTGGAGAGGGTGCATTTACAGTAAGTGTGTGTGTACGTGCACACGGTTAGCAGGTTGGCCCGTAGTGATAGAGCATGTGTGCTAATGAGAGATAGCAATGAAGTGCTGCATCGCTTCATTTTGGCAGGGAGCAGCCACGCTTTGTCAGGCTTCCGGTCAATACCAGGCGCACCCACTGCTCTGCAATAACACCTTTGCCCCCCCTTACCCCCACCCTCCTTTCAGATGGGTATCCTTGGACGTCCTTTAGCTATGAAATGCCAGTTGCCCAAATGATTTTTCTCGCCACGTGATCTGCCCAGATGTGTAGACAAGCCCAGCTGTTGCTGTACTTCTTCCATGTGAGTTTCCAAAGGAGAAGCTCACGCAAGAAAGAGAATGCTTGCTTGATTACACTGCATCTGTTTTTTGCGGTGCCCACTGTGGGTTAAAATGCAAAGATGACAGCGGCACTTGCGCCTTGCTGTTATTTGACACGAGTTGTTCAGCTACTGAACCCGGTTTCAACGTAAAGTTGTTGCTTTGCTTATTATGAGGAGTGGATGTAAAAAATGTATGGCTGTGATGTCTTTTATTTTAAGATAATATTTTCAATGTCAAAAATGCAAATGGAATTATGTATTTCTCCCATTTTTAACCAATCTGGTACATTCTGGTACATACATTCCAAGAATTGAGGACCGCCGTGCATTGCTGTGCCTTATTTTGCCTTGTGCACGAGAGATCGATACACTGAAAAAAAAAGTAGTGTGTTAAATTTATTCCATTTCATTTCGTCAAGTGGGTACACAAAATAAAATCATCTGTCTCGAGATACATATTTTAGTCAATGTACAGTCTTCTTAAAAAAAATGTGGATCCAGATGATTCCAGAGACGATGAGTCCAGAAACATTTTATAAGCAGGCTACCACTCCAAAAAAATTATTTGGCTCCAGATACTTTTATTTTGTGCAACTACTAGATGAAATTAAATTGAGTAAATTCATCACCATTTTTTTTCAGTGCACAACTTGATCAAAATCTCTTGCTGTTGTCACTCCGCCACCACCTCTATCAGTGGATGGTGGCACAGCGCACACTCTTTTGCAACAACGGCACATACCCACTGAATGGATCTGTTGGTCGACAGCACAGCTGTGCTGGATGCAGTGTGAAAAGGCCTCAATCTGCTCACCCCTTTTTTTCCTCCATTTCCTGTCTTGTCGACATTTGCGTGTCACCCCATTGTGTGTGTGCGTGTACACAGAAAAGGTGTACAGTGCATGTGGCTTTGATGGTGGCTTCCATACCCTTGAAGTCCCTGACGCTCTTTACTCTAATTACCCAGATTGGGTTTGCTGGGAAAGGAAGCGTGAGTACCAAAGGGTCCTTGATTCTGTCCTTGTCCAAGCCTATGGGAGCAACTTGGAAAGTTATTCATACATCCATCACTTTTCCCCATTTCACAATTTAATCAATCCCCTAATGAAAAAGTGACACAGGCAGAAGATAGAAAGCCCTCACACGGCAACCCTGAAAAGCCACAGCAAAAGGGTGCGGCCAATCTTTGTCTGAAACGACAATTGCTGGCTTATTTTGATTTTTTTTTTTTTTGTTACCTCTGGGTAGAATAGCACCTCTCATTTGGCAGAAGCGTGCACTATTAAAGTCCAGACGTCTTTCTTGCAGCAATAACAGGAAAAGTCATTGAATGCTTAACTTCAACGTCTCTATATTATTCTGACGAATGCGAAAGATGGTCTTTTAATATAGTCCCATGCATCACCTCGAGCTATTATTCGACTGACACAAAGGCACATTGAGCGCAACTCTCTTATCAAACAGACTCGATAAAACGGAAAACATCTTTATTATTCTCTATTTTGTTTCCATTTTAAATGTTGAATCGCATTGTTCCGAATAAGGCAAAGCACTGAGATAATTAAAATCCTTGTCTGCGGTCACCATTTGTTCATCTGTGTTAGCTCAGGCACTGAAGTAACTACATAATGGCAGAGACATTGAATTTGGATTTTTTGGCTATATAACAGCACGTGCAGCCACAGTCTGTCCTTTACAAAAAGCAATAAATAGGACGGGTGAACCAAAAAAACTATTTAAATCGCATGTAATCCAACTGCATTCATTCGTTCCAGTTAGAAATATATCGATATGTACAGAATCATCTTTTAAGGCCGTGTCGAACGGAGCGGCGAAAGCTAGCAAGTGTTCGTGAACATAGCCGAAGTTATTTTCTCAGGGCTCATTCAAGGTTGCAAAGACATAAGCGTATCTTACCCAAACGTGTCAACTTTTTGGAGCGCCAACCTGTATAAACTACCAAAAAAATCCTTATAAAGAGCAAAAAATCCTTATAACATACCAAAGCATTTTATATGTCAAAATAACGGCAGAAAAAAACCACGAAATTTTCAATGATATTTATTGTAGATCTCCATAATACAATGTCTGGTTAATGTCTAATCATCATTCTACTTAGTGGCATTACTGTGTTCAGAGTTGTATTCCTGCGTTACTTTTTTCACCAACTCCAAATCATTTGGAGTTGGTGAAAAAAAAAACTGAAATGTTCAGAATCCGTATGATTTGTGCGATACGGCCATATACGTAAGATTCACCACAAAATCCGTATGAACTATCGCTAAACCGTATGAGTCGACAGGTATGCTTACCAATAACATCAAAACTCTTGTAACATGCACTGTATACTCCAGCTCATTGCATACCCTGTGCTCGATACAGCACCTCCTCTTCGCTATACTTCTCCAAACTATTTTTGGATATTTGTTCTTGAAATGATTGATGCTTTGACATTGTTGAATTTCCCCATTTAGACTGTTCCATATTGTCATGCCCACACAAGCTTTTCCTTGTTGTTCTTGAGTATTTTGTTTGGAGGTTTAGCTTCTCCCTGAAATTTTAGCATCCCTCTCATTCAAACTACAGTTTCGGCACATTACCTGCAGGAAATGATGTATTGCTTTGTTAATTAATTGCTTGACTTGCTTTGACAGATATTATTTGAATGCAGGAGCATGCAGAAGACAGTAAACGGAGAGGGTGACTCAAAGATTTTAATACAAAATAAGATGAATTGTATTGGACTGTGTATGCTAAGGGTGTGTGTGTGTGGGGGGGGGGGGGGGGTAATTAATTGTAGTTGTTCCGAATGGATGAAAAATGCGGCCATGGAAAACAATCAAGGCACTTATTTTGTTTTCCTCCCATTCGTAAGGATGACTTCCTCCAAATGTTTTTGCGCAAATCTGTTTTTCGAAGGTCTTACTTGCAGTGTGTTAAATATATTTGTTCTGTTCCTTTCTTTCTTTCTGTTTATTTCACCCATGGCAGATTGATTTTATTTTTTACAGGGGTCTTCGATTGGATTAGTATTATGCTGGCCATTTCAAACAAACTCTTTCTTCTTGACATTTTTTTAGTTATTTGGATTTATGAATTTGCCATGTATTATTGTGGAAGAAAAAAAAAGGATAACAGTGAACCCACTTTATTGCAGCTGGGGGTGGAGAGTGGTCCACAAAACACTTTTACACACACATTAAAAATGTATTTGAATACCAAATGGATAGAATGGAAAGAAACTGCAGTATGAATAGAAAGTTGAAGTTAAAATGACCCCTGATAGCCAAGCAGGCATGTTAACAGCTTCAGAACAGATGCAACAATGGTGGAGGAGAGGTCTGAATTTTATGCATGTGTGCATCGGAGGTTCTATGCAGAGAAGCTCTTTACAAAGTGACCAGCTCCGGGTTCGGAATTCTTGTGACATTAATTCTTACTTTTTCAGCTGTTTTCACAGCTCCTCATTAACAGGGATCATTTTGAGAATAAGTCCTCGATCATGTTTAAACGTAGCCTTATATGCATCCATGTGATCACGTGAACGCGAATGGCCTGGACTAAGAGTAAGGAGCATGTGCGATACCAACTCCAAACAGGACTGCTTGAAAACATGAGTAAAATCAAAACGAACAGGAACCCCTAATGGAATTTATGAGTGCTATCACTTCCTATCTGGGGAGGATTTATTCGGCACTGCCAAAGCTAACGGACTGAAGTAATTTCATTTTTCATGCATGCTGTCTGTCCTCACAGAGACCCGAAGCAAAGCAAGTGAAAGTGATGGGAGAGCGCAGCATAGGGGAGAGATCAGACGAAATGGGCGGAGGACCACTGAGCCTGAGTAACGACTTGGAAAGGAGGGCGGGGGAGAGAAGTGTCGAGACAAGGCACGGGGAGGGGAAACAGGGCTTGAGCCGGAAGGATTTCAACATATGGGAGTGTGATAATTGCTTTTATCTTCAAATGGGACCCAGTAGGAAGCTGGAGCTGCCACGTTGGCCTGTCCTTTTGTCTGTTGTGAAGTGAATTGAAAGTGAAGTGAACCCCCCCCCCTCCCAAAAAAGGAGGCGGGGTTGCAATATATGTAGACAAAGCACTTAAATGCAGTAAAATCGAGAGATTGACAAACACAATAGAAAACCTAATGGAATGTCTAACCATTGAAATACATAATAAAAAGGCATCAAATATCATCATAAGTTGCATCTATAGGACACCAGGATCATGTATTGACACATTCAATAAAAAACTAACAGATATGCTCAGTTACAACAACGATAAGAAAACACGAATAATATGTGGTGACTTTAACATTGACTTATTAAACCCAAATGGACACAAAAAAACAACCGACTTCATAAATACTATGTACAGCAACAGCTTTTTCCCAGTAATCCTGAAACCTAGCAGAATAACAGTTGACACGGCCACATTAATAGATAACATATTTATAAATAAGATTGATCATAAAATGGAAAGTGGACTTCTCATTAATGACATAAGTGACCACCTACCTGTTTTTGCAGTTTTTCATAATTATTTTGATAGAAAAGCTAAGTCAACAACTCACATAACAGAAATAAGACTAAGAACCCAACGCTCCACCGATGCCTGTAAGCAAGACCTAGAAAAACAAAACTGGACCGAGGTCTACTCAAACGAAGACCCAAATACAGCGTTTGAAGTATTTCAGTCTACCATAATCTCCTTAGGGCGGGCCGGTAGTCCAGTGGTTAGCACGTCGGCTTCACAGTGCAGAGGTACCGGGTTCGATTCCAGCTCCGGCCTCCCTGTGTGGAGTTTGCATGTTCTCCCCGGGCCTGCGTGGGTTTTCTCCGGGTGCTCCGGTTTCCTCCCACATTCCAAAAACATGCATGTCAGGCTGATTGGACGCTCTAAAATTGTCCCTAGGTGTGAGTGTGGGCGTGGATGGTTGTTCGTCTCTGTGTGCCCTGCGATTGGCTGGCAACTGATTCAGGGTGTCCCCCGCCTACTGCCCGAAGACGGCTGGGATAGGCTCCAGCACCCCCCGCGACCCTAGTGAGGATCAAGCGGTTCGGAAAATGGATGGATGGATGGATAATCTCCTTATATGATAAACATTTTCCATTAACTAAAGTCTCCAAAAAGTATAAAGACCCAAGTAAGCCATGGATAACGAAAGGCATAGAAAACGCATGTAAAAAGAAAAACAATTTATATAAATTGTTTTTAAAATTGAGAACTGAAGAAGCAGAAAAAAAATATAAGACCTATAAAAATAAACTAGGAAATATTATAAGAACCAGTAAAAGAGATCATTATCATGCACTATTAGAGCAGAATAAAAGTAACACACAAGAAATATGGAAGATACTTAACCAAGTAATCAGAAATAGTCCTAAAAAAATGGATTATCCAGAGTATTTTATCAAAGGCAAAAATACTATTTTGGAAAAAACTGCAGAAATAGCAACTGAATTTAATGAGTATTTTGTCAACATCGGCAGTAACCTAGCAAAACAAATTCCTGATCCAACAAACTTGTTTAAAATAGATAGATATGTAGAAAAAAACTCCTCCACGATGTTCCTTACTGCTGTAAAACAAGAAGTATCAAATATAAAAACTTTTAAAAATAAAAAGTCAACTGATTGCTTTAATTATGATATGACAATAATAAAGCAGATTATAGAATATGTAGTGCGACCTTTCACGCACATATGCAACCTGTCATTCAAAGCGGGTATCTTTCCATCAAAAATGAAAATTGCTAAAGTTATTCCAATCTATAAAAGTGGAGAAAGACATCGGTTTACAAATTATAGACCAATATCACTACTACCACAATTTTCAAAAATATTACAAAAACTATTTTCTCGCAGACTTGATAGCTTTATACAAAAGCATGCGCTGTTAAGTGAGAATCAATATGGCTTCAGGGAAAAACGGACCACCTAAATGGCAGTTATGGAGTTTGTGGAAGCAATAGCCACTAATATAGACAACAAAGAATTTACTGTTGGGGTTTTCCTAGATCTAAAAAAAGCTTTTGACACAATAGATCACAGTATATTATTGAAAAACTAGAAAGATATGGCATTAGAGGTGTAGCTTATAAATGGATAAAAAGTTATTTAGAAAACAGATATCAGTACGTGCAACTCAACAATAAAAAAACGAATCAACTAAAAATCACTCACGGAGTTCCTCAGGGGTCAGTGCTTGGTCCAACACTATTCATCTTATATATAAATGATATCTGCAAGGTCTCAAAACAATTTAAATGTGTCCTATTTGCTGACGATACAACTTTCTACTGTTCTGGAATAAATCTGAAACAGCTCCTGACAACCGTAGAAAACGAATTAAACAAATTAAAAAACTGGTTCGACAGAAATAAATTGTCACTTAACCTGAAAAAATCGAAGTTAATTGTTTTTGGCACAAGACCAATCAAACACCAAGCTAAAATTATGGTAAACTCAATTGAGATAGAAAGAGCGTATGAAACCAAGTTTCTTGGATTAGTAATAGACTCAAAACTATGTTGGAAGCCACATATCGATAACGTAAAAAGAAAAATAGCCAAAACCGTAGGGATCCTCTACAAAACCAAGGAAGTGCTAAATAAGAGATCTTTGTACACATTATACACTTCATTATTATTACCATATATGACCTACTGTGTGGAAATATGGGGAAATGCCTGCAAAACAAACACACTCCCTATTCTCAACCTACAAAAAAAAAGCAATTCGAATTATTAATAGATCAAAATATACGGAACCCACAAATCCACTATTTATCAAATTAAATACGATGAAATTTTATGACCCGGTTGACTTTAAAATCGCCCAATTAATGTACAAAGCACACAATAACCTGCTCTGCCAAAACATTCAGAAGTTTTTCGAAATTCGAGAAAGCAGCTATGATTTAAGAGGTACCAATTTATTCAAAAAACTCAAACCAAGAACAAACATCAAGCAAAGAAGTGTATCTATCAAAGGTGTTAATCTGTGGAATAATCTCGAAACGGACCTGAAAATGAGTAAATCGCTTGCTGAGTTCAAAAACAAATTCAAAAAAATAGTACAAACAACCTACATCAATCAGAGTTAAAATGATAAATTCTAAACATTAAATATAATGATAAAACAGAACTAAGTTGATAAATAGAGAAAGGTATATAAATATCCATTATGAATACAAGAGAAAATTGACACAAGAGTGTCAGGGTGTGGAAGTATATAATCCCGATACAAACCAAAAGTTGAAAAAATATCACAGTTAAGGGTAAAGTATGAGCCTTAATGGAGACTTCTTTCTTCTTACTTTTTTCTTTTCTGATTGATATAAAAATGATTTATTAGATATGGGCGGCCCGGTAGTCCAGTGGTTAGCACGTCGGCTTCACAGTGCAGAGGTACCGGGTTCGATTCCAGCTCCGGCCTCCCTGTGTGGAGTTTGCATGTTCTCCCCGGGCCTGCGTGGGTTTTCTCCGGGTGCTCCGGTTTCCTCCCACATTCCAAAAACATGCGTGGCAGGCTGATTGGATGCTCTAAATTGTCCCTAGGTGTGAGTGTGGGCGTGGATGGTTGTTCGTCTCTGTGTGCCCTGTGATTGGCTGGCAACTGATTCAGGGTGTCCCCCGCCTACTGCCCGGAGACGGCTGGGATAGGCTCCAGCACCCCCCGCGACCCTAGTGAGGATCAAGCGGTTCGGAAAATGGATGGATGGATGGATTTATTAGATATAATCACATAACGGGGTAGGACTAGATAAGTTTTTTACTTCTTCCTACTCCCTTGAACATAACTGTGTTGAATGAAGATTGATTTCTTTCTTTTTACTTTTTTTATCTACCTTATTTTCTGTCAAATTATTACTGTATATATGTTTTATGTTCAATAAACAAACAAACAAACAAACAAACGAATTACCCTTGCGGATGAATTGAGGATCTGTCGAGCAATCAATCATCCACCGTAATTAAGGTGGGTGCCCATTTTAGGGTTGAACTGCAGCTAGCCTGTTGTTTGTTCAATCTCAAGGCTGCAGAAATCCTCCCAAGAAAACACCCCATGCACACCCGCACAATTAGCAGTGACAGGATATTGTGACACCTCCTTATCATCTTCTTCTGGCTGGAGCTGATGCTTCACCTCTGTTGGATTAGACACACAACTCGTCTTCCTGTTGAGGCTGATGATGAGGTGATAGGCAGTATCTGTGATGTGACAGCGATTTTTTTTTCTTTTTTTGGCATCAGAGCGCCGAGGCAGGATGACACCTGTCTCGTATGGAACAGCCTTCCCATGGCCTTATTAGTTGCTCGGGCCCCTTTTGGGCAGCAGCACGCCATTCCTGCTGTGTCAGACGAGAGGCTAAATTGGTTCCACAAGTGATGAAAGACAAAGTCAACTTCAACCTCTCCACTGAAGTGCGAGTGATTGATTTGGGGGAAAAAAAGATTCAGCGGCATTCTGTACTTGTGTGATCACAAGCCCGCTGCACTTGTCGATGTGTAACAATCTTCCTAATTACTCTGCGATGCTACACTCTATAATAGCGTGTTGTCTCATCATGTTCACACCTGGTGTTTACCATCCATGTTTCAACATTCTCACACAAGAATGTGGAGTATATGCTCACGAGCACTGGACCATTATGCAAAAATAATAATCATAATCACAATTATTTTGATTGAGATTGACATCTCGATTATGAAAACGATTGTTCATTGATTTCAAAACTTAGCCTTGATTCAGCTGCTAAAACTCAACTACTCCAAACTGTGATCATAGCTTCATGCCCATTCATCCTTGCACCTTGAACACTTTATTCTTGAACAAGGTATTAATTTTGTCATGTACAAAATGACCTTGTAAATATCAGGCGGAATTCAAGCCTCTGGCATTTTCATGCTATTACGTCCACACGTTTGATGCCTTGCATCTGTGCATGCATCGAAGAAGCATTACCCTTGAATCTTTCAACACGTTTCAAACTACTTCACCAAAACGCGTTCAAACCACTTTACCCAATACGTTCAAACGACTCTGCAGTACGTTCAAACGACATAAACCAATGCAAAATGTTTACTCCACATTGGCAGGTCCACACTTGCATAGTTTTCCATTTCCCTGTCTGATTATTATTTTGCTCACCACCTGTTTGCATTCCTAGCATGGTATCAGGTAGTCTGTGACGATTAAATTAAACAGTAAATCTATGGTGATTTTTTTTTCTTTCTCTTCAAAACGTTGAATTAATTTTTGAGCTGCCAACAGGCCGATCCCTGCAGCAGCCCTAATGGAGTCCTTGAGCGTGCGATAACTTGAAATGCCAGTTGGTGATAAATGTGTGTGCACGTCAACATAACAGTGCGCGCCCTCCGTGTTGTTGTTTTTTTTTTTTTCCGCGAGCACTTCCTGTGAAAAAATTGCAATATCGGCTTGCCAAGATCACAGTGCAAGGACAAAATGATTAAACTTAGAGGCAGCAGATCACGAGCTTCCCTTTGAATAATAAGCAGCTCATAATATTGCACATATACAGTCACACCAAAAGAGGTGTGATACCCGTGTGTTTCGTTATTTTCTCTCACTAATGTTATTAATTGTGTATTATTCTGTTTGCTTGTGGTGCCACAGATTCGTTCAGATCAGGACCAGGATATCTCCATCCGATACAGCATCACTGGGGTGGGAGCAGATCAGCCACCTAACGAGGTCTTCAACATCGAGCCTGTGCTTGGAAAGATGTTTGTCACCAAACCTCTGGATCGAGAACATCGGTCATCTTACCATGTGAGTCTATCGACACGCACGCGCACACAGCCATGACAGTCTGTCAAAATATTTGTCAGGATATGACCGCTGCTAGATTGTGTTGTTATATAAAAGTCGTCGCTAAATGTCGTTAACCACGACTGCATTTGTTTTTATGTGCCAGGGTTTATCAAAAGTAACAATCTTACCTTCCTCGTCTATGCCCAACTTGCTCTCCCTCTTATCTGTCTCTTATATGTAAATCAAATCCAAATCATAGACTAGTTAACCAAGCGGCCCTGACCTATTTTATTCGAGATGAGCAGCCTTATTCCCCAAAAGAAACTCCAATCAATGAGCTGATTTGCCGAGGCAACAGCTGCTGAGTTCAACCCTTGATTGGTTGTTCAGAAAGCCGTTGTGAAATACATTGGCATGGTGAGTCACGATAATAAGCTGTGTGCATTTTTCCTGTGTTGAAATCTTACAGTAGTTGCTGTAGGATTTACAAGAAGTTACACATGTTTAACATGATCCCAAAAAATTTAAAATAATACGGATTGATTTCATTTTAAAATTGTACTTGTTGAACAAAATTCCACTTCAAAGACGGAAGGAAGCAAACTCCTTTTGTATTTTGTTGAAAAGCATTTTGAAACCATTCACTTAACTGGTGAAAAAATTATTTTTTAAAGACAAATAAAGTATCTTTGTTCCTCTATCTATGCCTGCAATTTATAGTGACAGAGAGAACAAACGAATGATCTACTATGAAAAGGGGAAAACTTCCCTCTTTTTTGTGATAAATCTGTTTGGTGGAGTGCCGTGTGGGTTATCGAACTTAAAATATGTGAATTTGCCCAATAAAGGTTAGGCATCACTGCAGTTGAGGACACTGGCCGCTCTGCTTTTAATACTTATAATGTAAATCCAAAATTCCATTTTGCCTTCTTTAAACACAACACTCGCTGCTATTGAATTAAGAGTGCGACCGCATGTGGGATGATGGGAGGAGAGCGGGCTGAGATAAAGGACCTGGCTGTCGGCCGCCGAGATGGGATGGCAGTGCACGGATATTGGGTGCAGGACAGATCAGACAATGTAGTGGAAGAAGTAAAGTTAAATTAACCTCGAGGAGACCTGCAGATGCAATTTCTTTGGAGGTGGAGAAAGGAAGCAAATGGTGACGAGGAGCGGATCGGCTCTCGTGGAGAAGATCTTCACCTCTCATAGTAGAAGAACCCTGCAAAGGATGTTGCTCATTCTATGTCCCGCTGCAATGGAGCCTGCAGGCGATTTCACTTATCTGTCTCTCATATCCTCTTAGGAGCCAGAAAGCGTATTCCCCATCAACCAAGCTCAGATGAGAGAGTACCTCAATTCTCCATACATGACAGCGCAATTAAATGTGATTTCGTCAATTTACTTGTTCAGCCTTCGCCCGCGTCGAGGCTTTCATCCCCCGACTTTTACTTCGCTTTTGATCAGTATACCTTGGTTCACATAGGGTAGAACTCTCATATGCCACAATGGTTGTTTGCTCGACACTGATTTCTGGCATTTTTAAAAGAAGAGATAAGCCACTGTTTTATTTGGCAGAGTAAAAGGAAAGCACCGTTTGATATCAACTCAACATTGTTTCCAGCAGACAGGAATATCACTGAATAAGTCATGCTTGGAGATATAAACAATCCCAAGAACGGTGAAGTGAGTGAGTCCAGGTTTCGAAAGAAGGAAAGTCTCTTCAGTCTGTTAAGTAGACCTTCACCTATCATGTGGAGGAGGGGGATAATCCTCCAATCCCAATGTTCCCCTGATTATTCAGTTATCTTTTCACATTGTTATCCTTAACATTCGTCTTTTTGACTCGACTTCATAGAAAGCAAAGCTGTCAAAAAAAGTATACCATGTTTTGATTCCTGGTGAAATCCCGTTCCACTGATCCGAGCACAGCTGAGGGGAATTTGTGATGAGCCAACTATGTTTGTTATTCCGAGATGCAAGCAGGCAGAGCGCTGTTAGCCTTAAATGGAATCCAGACTCAGGCATACAGTTGCCCTGTAAAACAGACACAGCTTCCAGTCGAAGACATTGTCTCGTGTTTTACTTTCTTCTAAGATAACAACAACTTTTAGAGATGATGTCAGGAAACAGCACATTATCATACAGTGATACAGTGCATGTCCTCGCACGGCCATAATGTTGCCTGTGACCTCAGATTGTCCTCGACTTGTTTTTTGGAAAACTTTTTTTTTTTTTTTGGTCCTCAGATGAACTCACACAATAAACGAACAATTTTTAATATGATAGGCCCAAAGTGAACATTCATAGCAGGAGTATTTAGCCTAATTCTAGGAATGTTGACAAATAATACAAATGTTTGTTTTTATTTTACCTTCACTTGGGTGTTTGTCAAGGAAACTTTTATCTCTTTTGGAGCATTGTGTGCAATGTGCTCCCTTTCTTACACACCCACAAACATTTGCATTCGATAGCTACCATACAAAAGCAAGAATTAAAGTGTCAAGGCACTTTCCACAGTGTAAGACATACGATGTGCGCTTCTATTATCTTCTGCTCAGCTAAAAAAAAAAAAAAAAAAAAAAAAAAAAACTTATTCCAGAGCATGTGGGACAGGAGAAATTGGAAGAAAATTTGCAGTATAGTTTCTTCCATGACATATGAGAGAAGTAACCAATTAACAATGATATATTTTAGTTATTTACACTTTATCAACCAAACACCAGAAGGGCAAATTCAACCGCAAACTCTCCACTTTCGGTAGAAATTCCAACATAAGAAGTAATCCAGTATTCCATGAATGTTAGCCAGTACATCTGCAGGCCCATAACCAGGGGCTAAGGGGGTGGGGGGTTCATTGGAGATGGGGGGTCTGGGCTTAAACGACACGTGGGGGGCAGGGGGCCATCAATAATAGTATGATACATACCATAAGCAGGTTTGAACGGAAGTGTGGAACTGTCAATGTGTAACAAGCATCTTTGACTGGCAAACTCATTTACAATACAATACATACAATACATGCTGATTAATATAGCGCTTTCACAACAGCGGCAGCTGTAGCAAAGCGCTTAACAAAACAGTTAACATAAAGTAAAATAATAAACACAACACATAACATAAAACACGGACAGTCGTGCAGTCCTAACCACTTTTCCATCACACGCTTTGTTGTTTGAAGCAGTTTGAGATGAAAGAGCAGAGAATCAAAGTGTCCTTTAACCAGTGGATCAGAGACGTCATGCTCAAAATGTGCTCACGTCGGCTACAAGCTAAGTTTCAAAGTCAACAAGAAGCTGTAGCATCCATTGACGAAAAAAGAGATTGGTTCACTTCTCCTGTCCCATGGAAATCCATTTCAATTCCAAGCGGTGACTCTCGGTTCCAAATACGCATCGGCGCTCTGCGCCAACGCTCCTCTCTCCTCATCCTCAACTTCAGCAGCCATCCATCCAGCCGCACCAACGCCGACTGTCCAACAGCGCCGACATCTCCACTGAACAAAACGGGGTTGGGAAAAATGCTGCCCATTACAGGCGCAAAACACACAAGCGCCCCAGTTCTGTCATTTGTACATTTGTACATATTTGGAAAGTACTGTACGTATGAAAGTGTTCAATGCTAAAAACATAGCAGTTTTCTCCATAAAGCCACAAAGCTAGCTATGTTATATCGCTACATTCGCTGAGTAAGTGCGTAAACATTGCTATGTTTTTAGCATTTAGCCTCCATTTTATCAATATATTTGAACTTACATTGCAAATATGTTCAAACATGTTTGCATATACCCTTGAACGTGTACAAACTCGAACCTACCGCGTAAGGAACTGAAGGACTGATTGAAACTGTGTCTTCCAGCTCCGAGCCCATGCTGTGGACATGAATGGAAACAAAGTGGAGAACCCCATTGATTTGTATATCTTCGTTATCGACATGAACGACAACAGACCGGAGTTCAAGAACCAAGTCTACAATGGCTCCGTGGATGAAGGCTCAAAACCAGGTACCAGCATGGTGACAAACAAGCTGAATCATCCAAGCGCCTCAGTAAAACGAAATCTATCTTGAAGAATGTTGACTGCTGACAGTTCCTCAATGTTTTAAAAATAACGGTGATTGTGTTGCCGGTTGGGCTTTTTAGTTAATCCATTGTAGCAGTATCGTCAAAAATCAAAGAAGGTGCTCAGGATGGAGACGCAGGATTCAAAGTACCACATTGGGTCACTTCATGTCTTCAAACAAGAGTGTTCTTATATGTGTTTCATCTCAGTAACCGCATAATTATTCTTCTTCAGGGCATTATCGCTTCTTCTCTCGTTCCAAAAATATGCAAGAACTGACAAATCTACAGTTGTTTCTCTGAAAGACAGCTGGGCGAGACGCCAGTTCACCCGTGACCCAAATGAGGACAAGCGCTTTTAAAAAAAATGGATGGATCGACATTGTGCTATATTACCAAGCTTTAGTCCTCTCTTCCTTCTTCTCTCTCTTGATTTTGTCCCCGCTGTACACCATACACTTCAATGTGTGCGTGTGCGTGTGTGTGTGCGTGTGTGTGTGCGTGTGTGTGTGTGTGTGTGTGTGTGTGTGTGTGTGTGTGTGTGTGTGTGTGTGTACCATTCAGCTAAACAATAATCACAAAACTGAGTTTTAGAATATTTTGTGCTCCAGTGGTTTCGGTGGAAGGCCAATTACAGACTTGAATTACTTTGCAAATTAAAGAGTCATTACAGGGACTTAATCCTGTCAGGCACGGCTTAGGATGCCCGTACAAAGGGCTTACGTTAAACCCCTTAAGAGTGCGGCTTAATGTAATTACCTCGGCGATGTGTGACACATTCTTCATCTTCTTTCCATCTATCTATCGCTTTATCTCCACAAGAAAAGCGTAGGGTGAAGGACTGATTTTCCCTCCACTTCAATCCAAAATGAGCAAGGGCCGATTCTTTTTTTTTCCCTCATCTTTCAGTCGGTTCTTGCTTCTTGCTGTGAGGCCCTCAGAGTGCTCCCCTTGGCCCCCGTCATTTACAAATTGTTGCTTTGAAATGTAATGAAGTTTGAAATAGGAGCTGTGGTTGCAATTATCCTCGGACAGGAGCCGTCACTGCCGTGATATCACTATCACTGCCAATTAGAATTGACTCTGGGAGAAGCAGGCAGATATGGAGACTGGCTGATGGGGAGTAATCCTCCACAGTTACAGTATGTCGGAGTTGGGGTGGAAGGTAAACAAACTGGATGTTTTTTGTTTTTTTTCACTGAGTGGGTTTGACTCATTTGATGTAAAAGCAGCTAATCTCCAATGATAAGACAATATTTAAAATGTGATGTAGTGTCAGGCAGAAGCTTAGTTCTATTTAAACGCGTCATTTCTTTGATTCTCATTTTCTTAACCTCCACAAGTAAACTAAGCAGACATTTACAGCTGCCTCAATATGTCGCACTGCACTTGCTTGTCCTCTGCAGTAGATTTTCACCCCTGACTTATTTACTGCATGACAGAATGGAACAGTAAGAATTCTTTCCAATATCTAAAGATTTGATGCAGTCTATAGTGCATTGTCCCAGTGGTCAAATAAGCGCGGCTATTTACCCAGAAATTGTGAGCAGTAATCATTTTGATAATTTGGCCTCTGTATGTGAAAAAAAAAGACAAAGAAACAAAAGCATCCCTCATCGGAAGTCAACTGAGACTTTATCAGGAAAGTGGTAGAAAATCAATGCTATTAAACCCAAAGGTCCGTTCATTCATTCATTGTCCAGTTCGTAGTGGACCCTGCCTCTCACCCAAAAGTTAGCCAAAATTGTCAGTCCACCCAAGACCCGAATGAGATAAAAACTATGGATGGGTGGATGTTTAGGTCTAGTATTTTGTTCGTGGCGCCTACTGTATGTTGTGTTTAACATTCTGTGTGTCTTTATCAGGAACCTATGTCATGCACCTGTCTGCCTTTGATGCTGACGACAACACAACGGCCAACGGAATGGTGCGCTATCGAATACTGTCCCAGAAACCACACAGTCCCATCCCAAACATGTTCACCATCAATAGTGAGACGGGGGATATTGTGACCGTGGCGCCTGGTCTAGATCGAGAGGTAGGTATCCCATTGGAAGAACTGCTGACTTTGAATTTCATTCAGTTGAGCTTACGTTTTTCTCTTTTATTCTTCTGTTCTGTATCATACATTCCCTCCGCCCTCCCCCACAAAAAAGCTAAGAGATTAGGTTGAAGTGCAGCCCCCGATTAGTCACTGTTATGAACCCACTTGTTTCAAATGATGAATACAATGCAATACTGTACAATATACCTTTGGGCGGCACGGTGGTCGACGGATTAATGTGTCGGCCTCCCAGTGCAGAGGTGCATGGTTCGATTCCTGCTCTGGCCTTCCTGTGAGGAGTTTTCATGTTCTCCCCTGGCTGCGTGGGTTTTCTCCGGGTACTCAGGTTTCCTCCCACATGCATGGCAGGTTCATGGACCACTCGAAATTGTCCCTAGGTGTGAGTGTGAGCGCAGATGGTTGTTCGTCTATGTGTGCCCTGTGATTGGCTTGCATCCGGTTCAGGGTGTACTCCATTGACTGCCCAATGACAGCTGGGCTAGGCTCCAGTATGCCCCGCGACCCTTTTGAGGATAAAGCGGTTCAGAAAATGGATGGATGGATGGACAATATCCCTTTATTTATATAGCACTTTCACAACAGCTGCAGCTGTAACATAAAATAACTAACACAACAGAACACATACATAAAAACAGCGACTATAATACAATTATCACACCTATTCCTACGGACCCTGCTGGTAGAAGCGGTTCTCGATGAAAGAGGTAAGAATCAAAGAATAATCATTGTTTCATATATTCAAACTAAGAAGATTCTTGATTGCCTTGTCCCTAATCACTGATTGCTTTGACAGGACTGTATCTCTTTTGCAAGAACGTTATAGTTGACCAGATCGCGCGGTAGTGTTCAGGACAAAGACAATCTAAAGTCACTTGCACAAGTATTTGGACAGCTAAGCCTGATTTTTGTCAGATTGACCAGTCACAGTTTTGATTGTAATGAAGATTACTTTTTGATGATGACGTTCAGCAAATTTTCATCAGAGATGGCTTTATGTGTCTCTGAATATATTTTGATAATGCTTCTAAAAAATGTTGAATTCATTTTCTGTTGACCTGTAAAAGCTAATAGATTTTACCATGTGTTTTCATTTATAGCAAAAGAAAATGTTGCTAAACCTAACCCTTAACCCATAAATATTACTATATTACATATTATTATTGTTCATATCATTATTATTATTATTATTATTATTAAAACCTGATGCGAGAGAAAAAATTAGGGCATATTTTGAAATCAGTGTAAAAAATCCAATCCCGCAAAGATTTATTGACCAGTGTAATTTTTTCAACTTAATTTTTATTGTTTCATTTTTTGATTTTTTTATATATATATATCCACTGAAGGGTAGAAATATTTATACAGTCGTTAAGGTGAAAAATATGTAGCTTCACTTAGATTTAGAATAGAAAACATAAAATAAAGTCGCATATCTGCTAAAATGTGTGGCCCTTAGCATTTAGACATTCCTTGTCATCTGCAGTAGGATTTTACACTTCACGCTTTGGCTCAGAAGTCCTTGTTATAAATTTGTTGGCAACTATGTCTGATGAATTTAAATGTTGTCAGCAGTGCATGTGTTTATGTGAGTGGGTTGGTGGGTGATCTGGTGATCGTGGTGGACATTGAATTGGCCCTTGTCGACCTATCCCTCTATGGGGTGATTCATTTTACGCTGTAATAATTTAATAAAACAAACTGAAGACTGAGGTGAACAAAGCAACAAAAAAGCAGCAAATGATGGTGGCTGCGGTAAAGGGCTTACAAAGCATCATGTGGGGAAACTCACACAGAAATCTGATGATGGAATATCTGATGATATTTGGCACATTTCAAAATGTGCCAAATATTTTGGAAATCAATTTTTTTTTCAACCCTGCGATTCCCGAATGCCTTATTTTTTAAGACTGAAAGCACTAATAGCTGAGAGTCTTCGCTTAAATGACATTGATTGTTTCATTTTAAATCCTAAGGAGGTTTGTATGGGAAAATTGACGAAAAATCTTAACGTTTTAGGTTTCCGGATCAAACCCCAAGTTGCAATGGTTCTTCCGCAGGCTGTGCCACAGTCCGCCACACCACACTACAATGTTATCTGCAAATTGATGAAATAGTTTTTAAATTATCCTGGTAACAAATAAGCCCCTAATCTGTCCAAATGTCAGTGTTTAACATGTTGTTTCAAGCCACACGTTTTTTTTGTATGAATAGTGTTCTTCTCTGGTCACATTGTTTGTGGAGCCAGCCATAGAAGTTGTGACAAGATCCAAATGTGTTTATTTTGGTATTTCAGATGTGGCGGTGACTTAGCTGTGAGACACATTCTCCTCACTACCTGTCACCACTGACAGACCTATTAGCGACACATCATGCTGCAGACGGTCACTCTGTGTCTCGTGCATGTGTGGTAAAGAGAGAGAGGAAAACAGTAGAGGAGCAATGCCCTTGACACCTGTCTGCCAGGCAAAAAAAAATACATGTAATGACTACATCGAAACTCGACAAATGACACACCAGAGGATGGAGGATGAAAACAAAGATGAACTGAAAGACTGCATATGGGAGCCTTTGGATAGAGTCGAGTAAATGTGGGATAAATTGTAACTATAGAAGACACGAACGCAAGATGAGTCCGCCAGGATGGGAGCGGGACACAGGCTGAAAATGTCTACGTGCAGTGTCGGGGTTTTACTTATGCTCTGTACATCTGCACTGCAGATATAGCTCATGGGTTTAAAACGCTTACTCTGAAACAGACTCACACACACCCACGCGTACAATATACTGCCACTACTCTTGCTGGGGCTTGAAAATGGCAGGTCGGGTTCAGCCGTGGTCGGCCATGGTGATGAACGGTGGCATCCATGGCGATATGTCGGTGAGATGAGCCAATTGTTGTTTCAGCGTACTTACATTTGTAGAGTAGTACTGGTAGGTATGGAGCACACTGCCGCTTGAAGGATTTGCTGCGTGACCACATTCTTGGCTGATGTCAACTGAATGCATTGAATTGAATTCAAAGCAGAGTTACTTGAAGCTATCTGCGACTTCTAGCGTTGTGCCATCAGTAAAGTTGTAACGTGTGGTGATGTGAGCGGGGGAGGTAGTTAGCCTTGGACATGTGCTGTTGGGCAGCAAAAGAAGTGAGGATTTCAAAAATACATTTATTAACAAATGCTTGGTTGCATATGTATACATATTTTTTTATGCTTACGTGTGCATGCATCTGTAATTCCTTTGCTATATGAATAACATACCTGTTTTTCCTCCTCCGGCACTTTCCTTTGAGAGTAGTCGAGAATTCTCCTAACCTGCGGGGTGGTTGCCGATCCCCTAAACATAAACTTCACCGCACACCACAGTGTTATACTGGTCCACTTATAGTCAGCACTTAGGCCCCTTGAAACCGTGAAACTTGCTGTGCTTCCTTTTCCCCTTTCTGCAGTTTCCATGTTGGGGCTGTTGGACTCTACAAAACAAAACAAAATAAAAAAACACACAACAACAACAAAACAAGAAAAAAAACGTTGTCTATTTTTGGTAATCCCCTTTCCCTGTGCTTCAACTGTATCCCCAACTGCTTCTTCGCCTCCACTCCTGTGCTCTTTTCTTTCTAATTAACGTGAGTGCTGTGTACAGGCCGTACGCTGGCTGATGGGACAATCAAGCACACACCACCTCTAAATAAGAATCGCAAAGGAGAGATGTGTGTGTGTGAGTGTGTGTGTGTGTGTGTGTGCGCGCGTGTGTGTGTGCGTGTGTGTGTGTGTGTGTGTGTGTGCGCGCACGGACATTTGTGAGTGGTGTTTGTGCATGTGAGGTAATGAGGGTGTGCGTGTAAATTTCAGCATCTTGTCGAGCATCAAGAGCAGAAATGCAAGAAGCTGTCTGACCCTCCTGATGTGGCATCATGGCCTAATTGGGATGTTTACTCTGTAATTAGCAGGTTAAGGAGACACTGGAAATGTAATTTGGAATTCCAGTGACAAGACACATTATCCAGACAGGCAGTTGTGGGGCTCCATCCTTCCCGCAGCCCATTAACTGCACCGTGGGACAGTAAGAAAGACAGAGGAGGGCAGGCGAGGGAGGGAAAGAAGAAAAACATTGGCGAGGGAGTGGACGGCACATGCAGACGCTCACAAATACGCTCAGATACAACACTACAACAGCCACATTTTTCATCTTCCAGTTAAGCGATATTGTGTCATTTAAGATATGGAATGGCATTTATCATTCTATTGCTTCACAGATCGTCATTTAATCTTTGTCTGATATATCGTTGTCTCTACATCTGTCCATCAGTGGCACTGAATTTGGCGATGTCACTGTTAATAATATTGCGAGAAGACAGCGCTCAGATTGCATGAAGCCAAGCTTAGGAGGTTACAGTCAAGTGAAAAGCCTGCGATTCTGTGTTTTAAATATGGGCAGCTAGTCGTTATAACACAAAAAAAGTCATTCTGGCAACTTGTTTTTGTACGTCCAGCTGAACACTAAATACACTGTTGTCCTTTGTTTTCGCCTTCACAGAAAGTGTCCCAGTACACTATAATCGTTCAAGCCACAGACATGGAGGGCAACCTGAATTTTGGTCTTTCCAACACGGCCACCGCCATTATCACGGTCACCGACATAAACGACAACCCCCCCATGCTGACCTCCAGAACGGTGAGTGGCTGCAAATGCAGCACTAGAGAACAATCAATGGTCCTTGAGTATGTCACAGCATTCCGAACCCAGGTGCAAACTGCCATTTATGAACTCATCATGGATGTGAGATAAACCAGAGTAAATTTCTGAAGAACATGCACAGGAAATTTATGACAAAGAATGAGAGTGAGGTGCTCTGGGCAGATCGCCAGGAGAACAACAATGGCAAATGTGAAAATAAGGAAGACCGTTAGTGTCGTGTAGTAAGTGCAACAAGTGCTCCTTCCTCTTTTCCCGGAGCAAAGTACAGATGCATACACACAAGGAAATGATGAATCCATATCATTGATTTTCATCACTCCAAACCTGGAGCCAGAAAAATGGTTCATGGTTGTTGTCATAATGGTGATATGTAGAATAATGATTACATTAGACGAGGTCATTAATGTTTGAGAGGTAAAAATGAAAAGTCTGAAGTCCACGTTGTAATGGATCAGCTTTTGAATGGGGCGGGTGATGGGAAGCAGGCTGGGTGTCAGTTCAGCTGCGCCATCAATTCAGTATGAAAAAAAAGTGAGCTTGGCAGAATCAAGCAGCTCTTTGAGATGGTCGCTGAGGAATTAGCATTAGCATTTACCCCCGAGTCTGTTAAGACCCTATAAGAGTTAATGTGGTAGCATGTGTCCGACGTAAAGGAACTGTTCAGTGAGTGGCCAGCTGAAGTTAAAAGTAATAAATAAAAGATGCAAAGAGAACATGATAAGTTGATGAGTGGCCCACCATGCTGTGTACGCCAAGACAAAAGAAGTGATGAGTTAATGATGGATTATTCCATCTCAGGAGCTATTTTTTCAGCAATGGTGATAAAGCTAAGACACGGGCTGTTGTAAATCAGCCCAGATCTGAACACGCTCCTCTGCCTACATAAAGCGTCTACTGTGACAGTGGCGTATTGATGTTGCCGGCCAGTAAAAGATTCATACTGTCTAACTTTTAGTTTGAGTGCATTTCAATCATTGCTCAACAGCAAAGTTATTGCTATCATGGTTATTGAAGATAAAATTTAGCGGAGCTTCATGAGCAGAGCAATTTCTCCCGATCAAATCATAAATCAGCCCTTTTTGGATGGTGGGTTTGCATAAAAGTCATTTGGTTGCGAAGGCACATCATTATGCAAATATTTAGTGTCTGCTATAAACGCCACAGGTCTTGCAAAGCACTGTTTCCCCGCCTTTAATAAGCCAAGGCAGCCATTTTACATTATCAAAATCTGAATTTGAATAAAAACCGGGATAATGATGATCTCGTCTCAATTTACAATTGTACTTACCGTTGGTAAAATCTGGTTCTGTTTGATTAAGCACTAAGCTGATATACTTGCAGGAAGGTTACACGTTGTGTGGATAAATGATACAGGTTTATTGTACTGTCTGCCATCTCATATATAAGAGTTTCGTTGTTCAGATGGCATAGATGAACAAAGTTTGGTTATATATTTGGTGGTATATTAGTACTCAGTTGGTCGTCATGAGTCTGAGCAAAAAATAAATAAATAAATCACATGCGGGATTCCACAAGGGTCCATTCTCGGACCGCCTCCATTTAATAGCTGCCCCTTGCTCATCTCTTGTCATACTTATGCAGATGCCATCCACTTTACATTTCAGTGTTTTCACACGACTATGGTTCACTAAGCCCCTTTCCCACTGAGCAACAAACATTTGCTAGTGTTTGCGAAGGTAGCAAATGTTGCGTTCTCGTCAATGTTTGTTCAAGGTCACAAACTGTCAGCAGGCATTCACCTGTCCCCTTCTTGTCGCAAGGAAAACTGTTGTAAAAGCACTATAAAAATAAAAATGTATTGTAATGCATGGTCAAAATTTCCTTGCAACAAGAAAAAACACAAAAACTGTTGGCGAATGTCTGGTGAACATTTTGCAAAAGCTTCCGACTTTTAACAAACCCAAGCGAACCCTGATGTGAATGCGCATTTTGCTACCTTTACCAACTGTTGCAAATGTTCACACCTCTGTGCGAACAAGGCTGTACTTTCATAAAGTGTATTCGTCAAATCAATGAATGCATGGAGCAGAATCTTCTCCAGCACGATCCAGAAAAGACAGAAATTATTGTTTTTGGGCCCAAAAATGAACGATCTAAGATCAGCGCTCACTTTAACTCAATGTCACTGAAAGCTACGATGAGGATGCAAAGCATACGCATACTTCCTGTACTACAAAGACCAAGATTATTTGCGGATAAAATAAGAGCATGCACAGAACATTAACGATGCCTTGTTTGAAGGAGATAACCCGAATGCATTTACTAATATTTGGGTTGGAAAAATAATAACCGCTTCTTTTGCAGTATAATTTCCATCATATACAACAATCATATATAAACAATAAATCACTTAAATCCTTTCCATGCACTTTTTTAAACACATTTTCTCATTTTGCAAATGAAGCAATCAATGTTTGATCTAGATCAGGGGTGTCAAACTCACTTCACATTGTGGGCCACATACAGCCCTGTAGATGTCAAGTGGGCCGAACCATTAAAATTATACCATACTCTGCTATTAATAACCAGAATAGCATGTCTTTCCTTTGTTTTGGTCTAAAGAAGCACAAGAACATTCGAAAAATGTTGACATTTAATGACCATATCTTTTACAAAACATTTCATGAAGCACCTTAGATTTCCTTAGACAAATGTGCAATTTTTTTTATCATCTCAACTCAACTCATTTACATACTGGATATGCATTGCAACTGATCCCACTGATTGTACAAAGGCACAAAACCTTAACAAGTAATATGGTATTGAAAAATATAGTCATGCATTTTAAGATTAAATGAGATTGATAAAGCATTTTTTAAACCATTTACACATGTGCATATACAATCTAAATGTAATCCCTGCCTACACCTTAGAAACTAAGGAGAGTGCTATTAAATGTGTAAAGAAAAAAGTATTCCTTGATAGCGTCTGCTGTTTTGGGTCTGTCTCAGTGACAGACTGAGACTGCTGTTGTCTTCTCTGATCAAAACAGGGTGTCCCTGGCGGATACTCTATGAATTGCACCTTATTAAAAATATTCATTCCGTGCCTTTTATGCATTTTTCACTTTTAAATGATCCTGCGGGCCAGATTGAACCTCCTGGGGGGCCGGTTCCGGCACCCCTGACACCCCTGATCTAGATGATCGTGACTGAGCTCTGTTCAAATTAAGAATAATTGTTTTTCTACTAAGAGTGTGGCGAGTAAAAAAATTTACACTTTTTGCAACCATGTTAACTAGGTAACCTAATCACTAAAGATGAATTCACACTCAATTTATCATTTGTGGTTTCTTCACTCGGCAGCAGTGGCAGATGTCACCAAATCTGGATGCTCTCAACAGTCTGTGAACAAAAACATGAGCACACCCGAGGACTAATTGTTTCTCACTCAACCTGCAACTTAGGACCACCCGGACCTGTGTGTTGTCTTAAGAATGTCACCAAGTCTCCAAACAGCTCTTCAGACACAGGCCCCGAATTCAGCCACAGCTGTCAGCTGTTTGCTTGTTGATGCGAAGGTTGTGCCGGCTATTACGACCCGTTGGAGAATTTGGTCTGGGGCTTTGCTCTTTGATATCATAAACTCACATAAGCGGCTCAGTGGTTTCAACTGCGTCTGTTACCCATGGTGACGCTGGGATGCTTCATGCCTGTTGCTTCCAGATGAGTCAAGCAAAGCAAGTAATCACCCTTCGACCATACGCAATCACTTGTGAGTTTTTGGGTTCTTCGTGTAGGCGGGTCCTCTGGTTCATCGTTATCCCCTGAGCCGGTGTGACTTTGGTCAATCCCCACCATAACAGACATCTGACAGACAGCAGCTCACTCGTCGTCAGGCTTATCGGGGCAGAGCACATGTTAGCACAGCAAGGAGACAACTAAAAACCACTCATTTACGCTCAAACAGATGTTTTTGCCTCCTCCACTGGTGGCTCCTCTTGGCTTTCTTCACTGCCTCTTCCATTCTGATTAGCTTTCAAAGGGACAGGATATTGATGTGCATGAGTGAGGGCAAGAAGTGCAGAAAAATCTGAAAAACTTTTGACAACACACCTGTGCGCAAGTGCATGTCCAATGAGCAAGTGTGTTTACCGCTTGTTTGCACCTTAGCAGTAGCAAAAGCAGGATCATTCAACCTACTCTACCTGAAACTCTGAAAGAATGACTCCTTCACCTACGAGAGGTGGTAGACAGACATGTTTTGAACAAACTGGCCACAATTCAGTATGTCCGTAACGGACATTTGGGAAAATAAAACACTTTACAAGGTAACATTTTTATTTCTTTTTTTCAAGTATTTATTTATTTTTTAAATTTATTTTATGATCTCTGCAGTTTTCCGGTGAGGTTCCTGAGAACCGGGTGGATGTTGTGGTGGCTAACCTGACAGTGATAGATGCCGACCAACCGCATTCCCCCAACTGGAATGCTGTTTACAGGATCATCAGTGGCGATCCATCCGGTCACTTCACCATTCGCACCGACCCTGTAAGCAACGATGGCATGATAACTGTGGTCAAGGTAAGACAATCACTTTGCAACTTTTGTTTTTTTGCTTTTTTCACCATCGAGGTCAACATCACATTGCTAGCTTTAAATGCATCACGGAGTGTGATCTCAAGTGCAAACGATAGTAATCAAACACAAGGCCCTTCCTCGGGCCAGTCTGCAGTCTTTGCCTTTGGAATGACTCTTCGTGTCTAAAATGAGGAATTGGAAGTCCTGAAAAACTCCCACACGCATACCTTAACGAAATGTCTGGCAAGACCACTGTCGCAATAAGGTATTGATTTCCCAATTACGGAGCTAGTGGTTTTACACACCTATAATGGGATACCTGCTGCAGTGAATGACAGAAACAAGAATGATTTGTCTTGTTCCTGTGCTCAGCCAATCGGACCATGGCTGGCCCAGCTTGTTTTACCCATTTGTTATGAAGGCAGAAAAGGAAAATCCTTCAAGTGTGTATCTACTTGTGTATTGCCTGTTTGTGTGCATTCATCTATGAGAAGCTGTACGCATCTTGCAGCAATAATTTGTTCATGACGTTATGTCCTCAGCAAATCAAGTCTTATGTCTGACAATAATGCTTAAGAAATAACAACAGCGTTTTATATAATTCCCAGAGGACCCCGGAACAGTGTGCATTGGCATTTTCCTTCTCTTCATTATCTCTACATGAGTGCCTTTCATTGTCCATCTTTCACACTACCTGATGTAAAATTCAGGAGGCAGCCGAGTAGCCGCAGGCTTCCATCGAGACCCGCGGGATATTATCGGAAAATCATAAAAGAAGGGACAGTACTCCCCATGGGAACGACAAGAAAAAGACTGCTGTGCGAGGTAAACAGAGTCACTCCAGGGAACAGCAGGCGGATGGTTCACATCAGACGTCATGCAAACGATAAAGTCAAGATGTCATAAGAGACCCTCTTATTTTTACCAATGTGCTGCTAGCGCACAAGAATTCACTGCGACCAGGTATGCACAATCTCCCATGGGGCACTGAAGCTCATCTGTAAACAAAGGCGAATGTCTTAAACATAGCTTGTCACATTTACACAGCTCTCTGAGGAGATCATGAGATGGCATTCACATGTTTAGGGTAAGGATAAAAGGTTTGCAATAGACAAACGGGAAGAAAACAATTGCATGGAAAAACACAAACACGTGACTCTTGATTGCAGTGAGTCATTAAGATATGTTAATCACAGAAAATGATCAACTCAAAAGATAGACGGTGGATCAGGGAGGACGAGTGAAGTGAAGCAATGACACTAATTTCTAGTGGTGTGTGCATTAGCGAGAGTAGGAGTAGGAGAGGAGTTGAATGGGGGTCTGGAGGGTTTTGAGAGATTTTGGACTGATCCTAAAATGATTCAAAAGTGACAGCTCTACATTCTATTATTTAGAATGTATGCTTTGCACCCCATGTAAAAATCGTATAGAATTGTCTAATGTGTAGAGGCGCACACCCGTCATGTGCGTGTGTGTGTGTGTGTGTGTGTGTGTGTGTGTGTGTGTGTGTGTGTGTGTGTGTGTGAGTGTGTGTGTATCGTCTGCACTATAATATGCCTCGGATTATAAGGCACACCTTCAATGAATGGCCTATTTTGAACCTGTCTCCATATGTAGGGCGCACTGCATTATAAGGCGCAATAGTGGCTGAGGTTGCGCTATGCATCCACAAGATGGTGTTACTCGACAGGAATTCAATACAATACTGTAGACCTTTATTTATACAGAGCCTTCACAACCGCTGCAGCAGTAACAAATCCATTAGAACTGGTCACAAACCCGCATATGAAACATGTAAATACAAGTGGCATTACAAATCAATAAATGAAAGACAAAAGTTATGAAGACAATTGATTCAACAAAAAGGCACACAAACCTACTGGGCTCACATCCACAAAGGGGCAAAATATCCTTAGAAATATTGCTTGTCTCCTTCTTCGTTTCGTCACTAGTTAACTATGCTTTTGGTATTACAGCATCTTCGTGTCTTGGGGACTGCACGTCAATTAGGCAGAACCCCTTTACAAATGGTTCCTGCTAATAATAATAATAATAATAATAAAATGTTATGTAGATGGATGGATGGATGGATGGATGGATGGATGGATGGATAGATAGATAGATAGATAGATAGATAGATAGATAGATAGATAGATAGATAGATAGATAGATAGATAGGAGATTTAGTGTCTAAACTTAGCAACTTTTATCAGAAATAACCTTCCCCTGTGTACTTTTTTTTCTAGGCAGTTGACTTCGAGATGAACCGAGCCTTCATGCTGACAGTTGTGGTGTCCAACCAGGCCCATCTGGCCAGTGGGATCCAGTCCTCCCCCGAGTCCACGGCGGGTGTAACCATATCTGTGCAGGATGTCAATGAACCCCCTTACTTCCCCACTAATCCGAAACACATCCGATTTGAGGAGAGTGTTCCAGCTGGCACAAGTCTGACGACCTTTTCAGCCACAGATCCCGATCGCCTACAGATGCAGCAGACAATCAGGTACAATAGATCCAATTCCCAAATGGTAATTGAGCTAATTTTGTCTGAAAACCCCCACAGAGCGCTGACGAGAACCTGATGAACTCAAGAGACCACACCGCGAATATCCTCTTTGGTTCTGCTGTACTGTATGTGCACACTGGAATAACAATTCGATTGAAAAAGACCGTCTGGCTGAGAACATAGGTGTCGCATTATGAGCAGCCATCCTGTGAAAATCTCCCCTATGCATCAGCACCAGGCCCAAAAGCCTCATTGTTTGTCATTAGGGGTTAGAGTTCAACACTGGGACTATATTTAAGGTATCATCCATCTCTCAGAGACAACCATGCGGAGTTTATCAGCCAGTGGAGAACCCTGAGTAGGGATGCTCTGAGGGTTAATAGCAAGTAATAGCCTCTGGGCTAATTGGATGTAAGTGTGTGCGTGTGTATTTGCTATTTAGGTTGCCCACAGAGTATGCGCACGCACACACACACACACACACACACACACACACTAGGATGGAGCGAAAGCGGTTGACAAAGCATGCGTCCACCTGCGATGGTCTTTCTTTGTGCTAAACCTCTCTGGATGTTAAATATCAAGCAACAAATGTTCAGCTTACTTAGTTCAACGCCAAGCATATTGCATAATCAGCATGCATTGACGGTATGAACACCTACTTCGCACATCTGCCAGACTGCATATTATGCCTTTACACTATCCAGACGCTTTAAAGAAGCTCCGAATGTGTGATCTTTTCCTAGCTTAGTGTAGTGCAGCAGTAAAGTTGATAAAATAACAATTTCTCTCCTCTTTAACATTCTTATTCTTTTCTTAGAGGAAAGGAACACGTTTGTATTTTAATTTCCATAATGTGAAAGATTATCGTCTACACTTTTAAGTTCTGCTAATTGCCCAAGTTATCAACATTTTAGTTTTTCACAGATAGACAAACACTACTTACTGCACACTGAGATGAAACGAGCAAATGAACTGTACTAGAAAGCAGTCTTCTTTCGAATACTTTGAATTATGAGTTTAATATCAAATGAATTTCCTCCAGTGAAATTAATGCAATAAATCTATTCCAGCCCGCCAAAATCACAGAGACCATGCTGATCTGGGAGATTTGCGCCAGTCGCTGTGCCCCCTCACAATGACCTGCTCACACCGCACCTCAAGCGGCAGGGAGGGCCATTTTTTGCAGTGTTTTCCACAAAGTTGTACTGCAGCGCTCAGTTACATGCACCAGCAGTGACTGATCAGCACCTGCATTTCCACAGGAACAGAACTTCTCCCCTGGTACTGCAGAGAGGACTTTTTACAGAATTTCTGCAGAAATAATTCAATAAAATCAATATGTTCCCTCACCACTTGAAAGCCATATTGAGGTCTAATTTACAGCACACAAAAAATATACGAATGTGAAACGTGATGTGAAAGATTGCGTCAGAGAAAATACAAATTGCACCTAATCTATAGACCCAAGACAAATTTGCCTGACGTTTATTCTCAGAAACCGATTTGTTTGTGAGCAGAGGTTTTACTAAAATGTTCCTTAACTGCTCGATTTTTTTTCTGCTTCCACTTCTCTTCATATCTAGAGCTTGAGGCACAAATCAAAAAATAATGATTGCACATAACTCGTAAAGTGCAGCATTCAGAAGTCAAGGTACTGCTTCATTGCAGAGATGGAAGATCTAATTTCGATTGATCCAGTTGGATAGAATTACCGTAATTGAACTGCCTTTCCATTGTGTTAATCACATAAGGTCTCTAAATGCTAGAGAAAGGACACTAATCAAACCTGTTCCTTTCAAACATAGTTCAGTTAAACTGCTGTTCAGGAATCTATAAAAATTGCGCTCATTTTGTAGCACTTGTAATACATAACAATAATAATACATTTTATATTTGTATTGCAATTTATCTCAGCAATCTGAACGGGCCACAAATATGTTTAGAAAAGAAGAGGAAAGAGTAGAAAAAGATTTTTGTAAAAAGTGTTGAGATCTCGTCTTGGGTGTGAGGAGTTCTTTGAGGTGTGTCAGGGGGTTTCCCTGAATCCCCTGGTGGGTGAGGAGGGTGACATGTACTCAATTTTGAAAGAGACCAGGAGCCAGTGAAGTGATTTCAGGACTGGGGTGCTGTGTTCAAATTTGCTCGCTCTCATCAGGATGCTAAGCCATGTGTGTACGTTTTTCTGGTGTATTGCTGTCAGCTGTGTCAAAGGTTGCTGTCCGGTTAACATTTTTCATCCTGTCACGGTTGAGTGAGAGCCTGTCATAGATGAGTTAGACAATAAATCATTCACATTTACACTTTCAGAAAACTGATGTTTCAAATAACCTGAGGACCCGCAAAAAAAAAGAACTCATGCAAGCACAGAAAGAGCATGCAAAAACAGCTAGAAGTGTTAAAAATTACATTTGAACCCAGAACATTTTGATTGTGAGACAGGCACGCTAACCTCATGCATTACGGTGCCGCCCCGAACCTTGAAATGTTTCATTACACAGCAGATCTGGGTATGCATCAAATAGGAAGCTGAACATGACATTTGAATCATTTTATGTAATGTGTGATTCATCACGCGCGTTTTTGCATATGACAAAGAGCTGCGTGTCTCTGTCAGTGGATGATGAATATGCATACAGTTGGACAATGAGAAGATTTAGAGAGTGTGGAAACGGCTAAACCTGAGGCACAATACGGGGGTGGGGGGCTGATGGAGGGAGAGAAAAGGGAGCTCAGCATGGTAGCTGACTCTGGGTCAAGGTTTGAACTTGACAGGTGCAAATCAACAGAGAGACAAGCTGACAACATCCTGTCCGGGATGGGAGGAAAGCAAGGTGGACAGGACTAGATGGGAGCATGCGTATGGAAAAGGAAGTGAAGGGGAAGCATCATGCATCACTTGTCAGACACCTAACCAGTGAGGTCGAGTCACGGGACCAGAGACATGGGCATAAATGATTACCCACACCGCCTCGGCTAAGCTGGAGACATACATTTTTCATCCTCTGGGTCAGGGGTTTGAAAAATAAATGTCATACGTCCTCCTGCTGCTTGCTAAGATCATTTGGCTGCCACGGCTCATCACAGCATAACCATACCAACCAATTCCCAAATGAGAGCAACCTCCAGGTGGAGGGAGTTTTTTTTCACTTAGCAATTAATGGGGTTTTGGGGGGGTATGCCAGAACACTTTCTTATGGACCCTTGGAATAATTTTGTTGTTGACATTGAGGTGTCAGTCATTGCTTATTGTTAAAATTGCACTTTGGAGTTAGTTTTGATCTCTTTTATTTGACCAAATAGGGCTGTTAGGCATGTTGAATTCATTGTTACATAAAAAAATATCATCGTTTCTGACTGGCTTTTGAACATCTCAATTCTAATCTTGAAATCATCATCATCATCATCATCATTCGCTCTTCCTCACTTCTGTCGAGTTTGTGCTCCGGGTCTCGTTTTTCCATTGTCCGTTTTCTTTCCAGCACGACCACGACCCTCGTGAGGATAAGCAGTTCAGAGTGTGTGTGTGTATTAGGAATCATTTTTGTGAGGGTTTTTTTGTCTGTCTACCATGTGTGATCACCACCTGATCAGAAAATTTAGCAGGTGTGTCAGCCCTCCTCTGAGCCACAGAACAGCCCGGAGACAAGAAAAAAGGAGCCTTGATAGGTTAGCTCTTAATGAGGGTTTTTTTACAAGCAGATGATGTAGCCATTTTGGGACTTCGGGTGCTCCTTCTGTTTTGGCCCCATTTGTTCCCCTCCCATAGAATAGCCCTTTCCCTTGTCTCACTGGTTTATCCCTCCCAACTCTGCTGTGATGGATTCACGTTATTCCTGCTAAGGATTTCACAGTCCGCCAGGTAGTGTCCGCAGGCTTTCCTGGTTTGTGTGAAAGCCTCGCGAGTGTGGGAATGTCATCTCCGTGATCCCTTTTTGAAACACACTGCTTCACCCAGGATCGTGCCCACTGCCTGCTGGGACAATCCCGCCTCTCTTGCTGCAGGATAGAGATTATGTTCTTCTGTCCACCCCCGGAGCTTCCCAACCTATAATACCAAGCTATTATTCATCTCTCTGTGAGACCGAATGTACATAAGCAATATGATTGAGCACAAATACACTAATAAGCCGCACAGTGAGCGGACATAATTCAGTGAGCACAAGCCAAGGTTGAGGTTGACTCTATTTCACTTTGAATGGGTTTGAAAGCTGAAAGCGTGTCAAATTGCACCATGGCCTTTGTCCCCAATCTGACGGTTCATAAATCAAATCCAATTGGTGCTGAAAAGTTGTTGAAGGCCAAGATGCCCAACGTTGACCAAATCACAGTGAGTTTTCAACCAAAAAAAAAAAAAAAACGTGCAAGTTGATGAGCCCTATCACAAAGGGAATGCAACGTGGATGACAAGATACCGGCAGGGATAAGAGAATATATGAATATCGAAGTGGAGTGAGATGAGGTGAGGCACCGCGAGTTGGCAGACGGATCAGAGAGAATTGCAAGTGTGGAATGAGCCAAAAGCGACAAAAGAGAAACAATAACAGTCAGATCAGGCCGTGATAAGGATGCTGTAGGGAAGAAGATCCGCTCGTTCGGCCTCCCTTGCCCTTTATCACGGGAGTCACTACCTGAGCCCTTTTTCTTGTTTAGGGGTCAATGCGCAGATCTGAATGTGCTGTCGTCCCGAATTTGCAAAGATGCTGTAGTGTGACTGTAGCAAGAAGCTTAGCCCGCTCTACCCAAAGCAAACACTTTTGATGCTGTAAATGCATCACTCGCACACGCGCAAGCAGTTGTAGTGCTTAACAAGGAAGGTAATTGACTACAATGGGTAGTATATAGGAGTGAAAAATGGGCTGAAATCAACTGGAGGCTGTAAGCTCTGGAAGAGAAGTCAATAAGAAATTAAACTCCATGAAGGTGTGTGAAAGGAGATCCATATATGCAGACGGGCGAGAAAATATATCATTGCTTGTAAAAATGGCAACAGTCACGCTTACCTCTCCATCGACTTGTGCCCGTGTTTTTAGGTACTCCAAGCTGAATGATCCTGCAGACTGGTTGTCTATTAACAGAACCAATGGGCAGATAGTGACCACGGCGATCCTCGACAGGGAGTCTGTCTATGTGAAAAACAACATATATGAAGCCACCTTCCTGGCAACAGATAACGGTAATATGTATACATATTTAACAAATATTCTGGTCTCTTCATGTACATTACCACTTACAGGCAGAACATTTTACTGTTTCACAGTACTTTGTCCTTTAATATGTGTTTAATTTTACAATTTTCATGTAAAAAGACACACCCAAAAATAAATAAATAAATAGATACATTGTGAATTTAGCTTTAGATATAGGCCATTGATGTATGCTGCATGTACAAAGTAAGAAACATAACTTTTTGGGAAAAATATTATTTGCGCAGCCCTCTACTGCCTTTTAATGAAGCAATGTGACAAGATTTCCCAAAAATGAAAATGTGCAGTAGGTGTCAACAAGAGGGGCATGTCCGCTGCACTTTTTCAGTGGGCAGCTTTTGTCCCCTCCAGTTTTTTGCCATCCGAAATCTATGAAAGCTGATCATAAACGGCGAGATGACAAGCGTTTGGACCAGGTGGAAAACAACTGCCAGTATCATCAGCGCTTTGGTCTATACAGCAAATGATGTCACTTGGACAATTGAACACGCTGAATTTAGATGATCAATTTATCCCACCAAGAGAGCAATGCATTGTGCGACGATCCTCAAGGCATATACTGTAATAATATAGAATATCCTCGACTGTGAATGCTGCCTACGTAGCAATAAGTAAATCCAGCGGCATCCATCTTGCTTTTCCATCGGTAAAACGCACCTAACTTGAATACATTGATTTCCCCACAGTGTTTGCACATTATTTTCCATTGAAAATGGCACAGTGTGTGGCATATGGTTGTCCAGAAGCTCTACATGCGCATTTCATCGGCAAGAATGCGGTTGCAAATTTTCTCTCAGAAGGTGCACATTTTCTGAGTGCTACTCAAAGATTTGTCTGTCTTGTCCAAGCCGAAACACGTCACCGGCTTGAGACCCTGGCCGCCACACAGTACTCACACAGTACAAGCAGGCATCCTTTACGTTGCATTGACGCTGCTGCTGCGCTAACCTAGCATTGGAGCCTCTCACTCTCTAGGCGTAACTCATCAATTTGCACTCAATGGAACATGATACCGATGCAAACTTTTGGTATTTTTTGGTTTGAAGGGGTCATGCCTGGATAGGGACAGAAGGATTACGCCATCCTTTCTTTTGGCTCGTGTAATACTTTTTGTTGGAGTGCATCAGCCTATGTTGAAGGATAAATATATACAGACGGATACAAACAGCCAGAGGCTGGGAGAGCTGCAACAGCAGCAGCATTTGTAATCGCGGAATTAGAAATAAAGCAGGCAGCAAGGTTACCAGATCGCTTGCCAGTATGCAACGGTCATCATATGGTCAGACTCAGTGAATAGTTTAAGTTATGATAAAGAGGAAGACAAGATCTTATCCGTGAAACATTGCGACATTTATTTGGTTCCTGCTCATGTTGGATATATGGCAAATGAATGAGCAGATTTATGCAAAGTGTGCTCAGAAAAAGGACGCCGTTAATATTCATATGGATTCTAAAGGTAAAGCTCATTCATTAATTGAGAAAGAAATTACGGCGATCTCGATAATTCAATGGGAAAAAAACACTGTTGTAACATTTTTGGTTTGCTGTTTTTCTTAACAAAAGAATACAGCTAAAAACAACGTTACGGTTAAAATCTTAATGATGTCCATCCCTATTTTCAATTATGTTTGGTGCTACACAGATAATTCTGCTTGATGCTATGTATGGCCCTCCAGCACAAAACAGGTCAATTGGGTCAATGTTTACAAATTGAGCAAAATATGCAGTATTTTCTGAAGGCTATCAGAAATGTCTTCCAATGATGTATAGATTGTGTAAATTGGGTAAATTTACGGTGATGAATTTAAAGCTCAGGAAGTATGTAGTTGGCGAATGGAGACAATTGCAATCAAAGTTACTGCAATTTACTCCTTATCAATGTATACTAGCACTTGCCAGAAATAAACGTTTACCAGAGGTGGCAAATCCAGGTTCAAAAAGTGAAAACCCTGCCACCGTTTGGCTTTATATTTTGACAATGCCTTCATTTTCCCATCTGGTTATTGCAGACATTTGCATATTCTCATTTAGGCATTTGGGTCGGTTGTGAGGCAACTGAGGCCATGACGTCACAAAGATGTCTTGTGCGGAACGAGAGGGTTAGCGTACACCCGCGATTCATGCAGCTGGCTAGCTGATCCTCTCCTCTTTTCTCTTATCAGCGGGCCGTTCATGCCCCCCCCCCTCTTTCCCTCTCACACAATCCATTTGGCATATATATCATTTGTTCTGCCTCAGAGTTGAACCTCGAGCTTAAATGAGTGCAAACTCAATCACAGCAAACCAATATGTTTGCCCTTTTCTCAAGTGGGTGTGCAGACTAAAACCAACTGCTTTCTCTTTTTTTCCAAATTGCCTTATCGGTGATGTGCAGCTGGCTGTTTACCTAAAGTTGAGTTTACTTTGATGCTGGTTCATTTTATAGTGCATGCAAGTGTGAATGTGCTCAATGGAAACAAGAATATATCAAGTTGTGTATTGCAACACAAATGTTATAATGTGTAAAACCCTGCTGCCGCCACTGCTGCTCGCACCCACTTTGACACCCATCAATAGGATGGACTTCAGAGACGTCTAATTTGCTGACAATTTAATATTTCCCAGTTATTTCCCGGTCCTTGCATTCAATATTAAACCCTTCGCTATTTCCTTGAGGCTGGCGGCCCGGTAGTCGAGTGGTTAGCACATAGACTTCACAGTGCAGAGGTACTGGGTTCGATTCCAGCTCCGGCCTCCCTGTGTGGAGTTTGCATGTTCTCCCCGTGCTTGCGTGGGTTTTCTCCGGGTCCTCCGGTTTCCTCCCACATTCCAAAAACATGCATGGCAGGCTGATTGAACACTCCAAATTGTCCCTAGGTGTGGGTGTGAGTGCGAATGGTTGTTCGTTTCTGTGTGCCCTGCAATTGGCTGGCAACCGGTTCAGGGTGTCCCCCGCCTACTGCCCGAAGACGGCTGGGATAGGCTCCAGCACCCCCCGCGACCCTAGTGAGGATAAAAGCGGTTCGGAAAATGTATGTATGTATGTATATTTCCTTGAGGCAACAAGAAGTTCTTTAAAAATTCATTGCTGTATGGAGCCCTTCTTGCAGCAGTCAGTCAACTGGCAAGACCACAGTCACATCGTTGATTAATGGCAAATTTATTTTGCAAAAAAGTGACATAGTTATGACTTGATGTTCTCGATCATGGGGCCAGAGTCAAACATGAGCCGCCAGCACTTCAGGGTTATGTGCATGTTGGTTTTATAGGCGGAGCTGATGTGACAGTCGTCACATGATGAGCTGGATTAGGGAAAAATTAAGAAGTGCAGTGAGGCAGTGAGTAGCAAAAGCAGACGTGGGGAGGTTGTGACAGCCGGATGCAAGGTGCGCCTGTATCTCCGTGATTTCAAGTCTCGCCCAATCACAGTCTTATCACCTCACATTCTCATGGACGCGTGCAGTACTTCCTGATGCTTTTGTTTATGCGCAAATATGTGAGTTGCAGGACACGTGCCAGATTTACCACTCATCTTTTCACCGTGCCTCAACATGCCTGAGCCGCTGTCGCAGAAAGGACTAAGTACAAATCCTTTTGAGGAACTTACACAAACATAATTATTTATTTAGCTGGTTAAAACCCACATAATTCTCCTATCAACCGTGGCAAGCTGCTTCTTCTTGTGCCCCCCCGCCCCCCTCACCCGCTCCTCCTTACATTGGTAGGGATTAGCAAAGCAGCGAAATTGCATAAAAGTGTACGTGTGTTTCCCAATGATTGTGTTTGTTTCTTAGTATATCTAACAGTTTTGCCTTTTTGTCTTTGACGTACTAGTGTGGAATGCATTGTGTAACCGGTATACTTAAAAGCGCAAGGTAGCTGAAACGGCCATGGTGCATCAAACACGTTCTCCTCAACGATTGCCGTGAAACAAAGTGTCAGTCTCATTCAGCAAAACATTAACTTGCCACTTACCTTGATGACAAATTTTCCACAAAATCTATCAAAGTAAAATTACACTAAACAACTGTCGGGGGGGGGGGAAACAAAGAGAGCTGCTTCCTTCCTTGCTGCCTCATCTTGATTACCAGCAGCATTCCTTGGTGTGAGTTTTTTTCAGTGGCTATGATGCTTGATAATTTTCCGTTGGCAAAAAGCATGAACTGCAGGTAATAATTACATCTCTAATGTAGTCCATCTGACCTCCAGTCTGTCTTGAGTGAAATTCATTATTGTAGTCAGGACTCAAGACTATTTGCACTGGTTGCATTGGTGCGTCCAACTTTTTTTCTTGCTTGCACAAGCATTAAAATTATATACACCAAAATGTTGAACCACATCATATTCAACATTGCGGTTTTGCAGGTTTTTAATTACTAATGCGTGTTAATGATTAACAATTTGGTCAACAAAGTTATTTATTTTAAGTACAGTTATGCAAGATACGTAACTTACTGAAACGTCTTGGTGCTTAAAGTGCTTCTGCAATGCAGTCGTGAACACAGGGAGGGCTGTACGTCAACACGGCTAAAACGTGTTTCATGTTCAAGGCTTGAATTTGTTGGGGTTTTTTTCTTGCAGAGCAATTTTGAAAATCAGTGACTTTATTTGAGGAGCAACTTTCTAATTTTGTGGAGCATATTTTTTTCCTGGGACCTGAAGCAAGGGTTTTATTAAACAATAAAAATGAGCAATTGGTTTTCATTTTTTACAGAATTAACCCGTTTTTATCTCTTAAATTCACATTCTAGAGAGAAGCAAACTATTGCGGTGCGAAACACGCTAGCTAGGTTATTTTAGCAATTGGCTTGTAGCTTATTTGCAGCCACAAAGGCAATGATTCCAGTCTTTGTCGTAGTGGTACATGTATGAAACACACTTGCAAGATTAATTTAGCAATTACAATGGCTTGTATCTTATTTGCCCCCATAAATGATAACAATACAATACAATACATGCTGATTTATATAGCGCTTTCACAACAACGACAGCTGTAACAAAGCGCTTAACAAAACAGTTAACATGAAGTAAAATAATAAACACAACACATAACATAAAACACAGACAATCGTGCACTTTTCCACTTTTCTGCGACACGCTTTGTTGTTTGAAGCAGTTTGAGATGAAAGAGGAGAGAATCAAAGTGTCCTTTAACCAGTGGTTGTTAAGATTGAACAATCTTAGTAGTGCTGGTAGTTGATGCCTTCATTGTTTCATGTTACATGCGGTGCTACTTTAAAGAAGAAAATCCAATGCCCTAAACTGAGCTTTCTAGTGAACAGTGTACACTGGTACGAGTGCAGTGTGCAGTCTCCCATACCCTGAGCTAAGGACAGACATGTTTTCCAGGTTTTTGTGTACGATGTGAGAAGGAAAGACTCGAAAATACCACCAAAATCAGACAGGCATGCCTTTTCGTAGGTTTCCTTATTAGTTTTGCATAAACATGCACAGGCAAGGACTTGTTTGATGGTGTTACAGTCATCGTTATGTGCATCTTTTGGCAAGTGGATGAGCTGCAGCCGCATCTTCATCGACCCTGAAGTGTTTGATTTGCCTGCGAGGCGAAGCGAGGAGTTTGAGAGCACCACTGTCAAAAGTATTTCTGTCACACAGCGAAATTCTCCTCCCGTTCCACCAACATCATCATTGCTGAGGATTCTCAACTCTTCATCTGAATATATACAGTATATATATATTTTATATTATTTTCTTCTTTTTTTGCTATTTGGCTCCAATCCGTCATCTTTAAACTGCTGGGCCAAATAACACCTCCCACCCCTTCCCCTTTCACAGCACACGTTTTCTACTGGTATATTTTCCTTCTGATTTGATCAGATTTTCTACACCTTCCCTCCTCCCTGCTTTCTTGCTCTCAGGCTCTCCTGCAGCCAGTGGCACCGGCACACTGCAGATCTATCTGATAGACATTAACGACAACCCTCCAGTGCTCATACCCAGAGAATCACAGATCTGTGAGCAGATGAACAAGAACGTCAACGGCGTCAACATCACCGCCGCTGATGCTGACACCGACTCCAACGCTGGGCCTTTTGTCTTTGAGCTGCCGACTTATCCTTCAAGCATCAGACGCAACTGGACAATTACACGAATCAGTGGTGAGAGGAAAACCAAACATATCCAAATAGATGCCAAAAAATATGACATTCATGCCTCATGATGACCCGACATGAACACTCACTGGCCTCTTAATTAGGTTGTCTTATTATCACTAATTCAAGAGCTGAAGCAAAATATTGTTGCTTTGCAAATACTTCAATGCCCAGTTTTGACTGACACTGTCAGAGCAGGAATATTGTAACAACATAGATATAACATGTCAACATGTCCGTGCAGCTGGTCAGACGTGCCGCGTCGCGGTAACCCCCCCCCCCCCCCCCATTCCCATTCATCCTCCCCCATTATTACATGTTATGTCTTGTGACTTGTTGTAACTGCATTTATGTGCTAGGGTCTTTTTTTTATCCTGAACTTAAATTATCCTCAGAAGAGGATAGTTCGAGCATGGGGGTTTTTTCCCTCTCCCTACCCAGTGTTTTCCTCTCTGAATTCGGACTGTAATTTCCCCATTGCGGGACAAATAAAGGATATCTTAATCTTAATAATTGTGAGGATAACTAGAACCTTCGTAGGAAGCTGGAGTTCATTCCATCTGACTTGAGGCGAAAGACACAATGCAGTCTTGTGGATCGGTTGCCAGTCAATCACAAGGCGCATGCAACCTTTCCCACTCACAATCACACCGCATCTGTGTAAGAATTGAACTTACGCTACATGTACAGAAGTCAGCTGAACAAAGATTTTCACTGACTTCTACTAAAAAGATATATTCAGTTAAAATATAGTGATTCATTAACTCATTCAGTACCAGCCAATTCTGGACCAAGTCTGAAAAGACGTTTAAAAACGTCTTTGGGAGTGAATGGGTTAACTGTAAAGGCAGAATTTCTAATTAATGAGGGAGCACATTGACCAAGTGATGAGCACATCTGCCTCATAGTCAAGCGGTTCGGAGTCTGCTCTCTCTTCAGGTATTAACGTGCTCGCTCCCCATTCCAAGAAACATGTTTATTGTATTAATTGGTGGAGAAGATTGTCCCTAAGTGTAAATGTGACTGTTAGTGTGAATGGTTGTTTGGCGATATGTGCTCGGGAGTACAGTATACCGCCTTCTGCCCAAAGTCAGCTGAGTTCATTTCCAGCTTGACCCAAATGAAGACGAGCAATATATCAAACGGATGATTGTACCTAACAAAGTTTGTGGTGTTGGTCGCCATGTTATGAAAATGTTTGACGTCTTTGGTCTTGTTCTCCTTCCTCTGCGCAGGCAATTATGCCCGCCTCAGTCTGCGATACCAGGTCTATTTGGAGCCAGGCATGTATGAGGTGCCGATAACCGTGTCCGACTCGGGAAACCCGACGTTGTCCAGCAGGTCTGTCATCAAAGTAAAAGTGTGTCCGTGCGATCCGAACGGAGACTGCACTACCGTGGGCGCTGTGGCAGCCGCCGGCCTGGGAACCGGCGCAATCATCTCCATCCTGATATGCATCATCATTCTGCTCAGTGAGTATCAGCTGTGCATATCACACAACACCTTGCGGCTCTCTGACACGTCGTACACACCATCACACATGTTTAATGTGAAAGAGTGTGATTGGTTCGTCTTTGTCCTCTCCAGCTCATGCAGCCTTGCCAGAAACGACAGACTCTGGAAAGACTTAAATCACTGTATTTAATTTGATCGTGTTGCCAACAACAGCTACCTTACATCCTACTTCAGGAAAGAAAACGATGCATATTGTCACAGTCCATTGACAATCGTGCATGTGTTTTACTGTAGCATCTTTTTTTACTATAATACCAGAGCCAAACTCCTTGGCCACGCTCATGAAAAAAACAGCAAAGTACTTTATGAAAATGAAACTCAAACAACTTTTATTGGATGGCTTTAATAACCATCCTTTCCGAAATGCGCTATGAATCAGTGATTCTATGTTTTTTTTACAACCCCAAGGTACTGCCAAGGTACTGGTAAACATTGAAATAATGTGAAAAAATTGTGTTTCTTATAAAGCCCCCCTGTTGATTTGCAACCTTTTTTGGGGGATGGGGGCAAAAATTGAGTGTTATTCACAGGATTTTGCTGGAGCAGTCCAGGATTTTGTGTATTCCCATGGTGGCTGGCATTCTCGATACTAATACTAATCTCAAGTTGATTGTTTTATACACATTTGACATCTTATCCAATGTGCGTTTGTGTGTCTTTGCAGGCATGGTCTTGCTGTTTGTGGTGTGGATCAAACGCAGAGAGAAGGAGAGGCACACCAAACAGCTGCTCATTGACCCAGAGGATGATGTCAGGGACAACATACTGAAATACGATGAAGAGGGAGGAGGAGAAGAGGACCAGGTGAGATCCCATGAGAGGACATTCTCACCTCCGCACTCTCAACTAACCTCCTGTACCCTGATTACCTCTGTGTCATTCCGCGGTTGTGTAGGACTATGACCTCAGCCAGTTGCAGCAGCCAGACTCTCTGGAGCACATCATCAACAAACCACCCGGTGTGCGCAGGGTGGATGAACGACCCGTTATCGCAGAGTCCCAGTACCCGATCAGGCCTGTTGTACCTCACCCCGGCGACATCGGGGACTTTATCCATGAGGTGAACACACACGCACGCACATACATGCAACCTGAATGAGAGTGACCTGTATGCACAAGAGCTCTGCTGAGTGTTTGATTGTTTCCCCTCGGCAGAGTGGTCTTTCATTAACCATCGATCTCAACCCGACTTTCTCACATTCAATATGTTGTCTCTAATATGGCCACAGCAAGGACGAATTTTGCTCGTTTACAACTTTCCGCATCATGCCAGCTTTGCATTTTTACTCACACAAACACAAATACGCATGCGCAAACGCAACGTGAACGTCGGCATTCTGATGTGAGAAAATGCTGATTGACAGACTTGTGACAGCATGTTCACACTCGAGAAGTGTTGGCAGCTGTTCAGCTTTGATCCATCCAACCTTGTCTCTCATACGCACACGCACAAACACGAAACGTACACACGCCTGATCTTGCTCCAGCCTCCTGGTAAAACACAAACACAACAAACGCGCAGCTTTCCTGCCACCCACTGGGTCCCAAGGGATGGAGGCCGTTTTTGATTTCTATCCACTGCCTCTCCGTGAAGGGGATGGAGTCTCCGTCACCTGCCCAGCCTTCCCTTTGCTGGCCCTCATTTGTCATTCTTCGAAGCAGGTGCCGTTTAAGCGCTGCCTGAAAGCACACACTTCTATAGATAATTCATGAAACCGCTGGGACATCGAAAACAACATGAACTTAATCAAGATTTATGTTATTTGTGCTGTTCACGCACAGCTCCCTTTCTGAATCCAAAACTGTTGGTTTAAGAACATCAATAAATACAACAACTGGTTCATGAATCATCTTGAAGCTTCACTTTCCCACCATTACTATTTACACACAACTCAAAAATGAATTCTGAAGCAAACATAAAAAAGGTAACTGCGGGCAAAAGGAAAAACAAGCAAAACAATGAAAGTGACTGCGAAGCAGCATTGATTAGTTTTCCTTGTGGGTGCAATACTTCATCACCAAGCCATGAACACAAATAGTGAGTGGGCAGGCACTCCAGAATCTGAATTTTTTGTATACAAGCTATTAAAAGGTTGGGGTTTCTTTCCACAAAATGCGCCATGAAGGATGAAAATTGTCCATTTTTAATCTTGCTTGTGTTCAGGGGCTACGAGCAGCTGACAATGACCCCACTGCGCCCCCTTATGACTCTCTGCTTGTGTTCGACTATGAGGGCAGCGGCTCCACCACAGGATCGGTCAGTTCTCTCAACTCCTCCAGTACGGGGGAGCAGGACTACGACTACCTCAACGACTGGGGGCCCCGCTTCAAGAAGCTGGCCGACATGTATGGAGGGGGGGAAGAGGATTAAATCTCACAGGAACACAAACACACACTCACAACAGCCTCGTCCTGTCCGCTGGCCTGCCATTCTCTGTCCCGTCAACACCGATAAACCAAATCAGACTCGAAACTCCAGAAGTCTGGCGCTGTTCCACGTTTGGCTGAAACAGAAGCTTTGAATTGCTGGGTTATTGTCATTTTTCATGTGAACACTCAAGCCCAATTTTGGCTTCAGTCGTTTCTGTTCGAGTTTTTTGTGTGTGCCTTTTTTCCCTGTGGCTTTTTTAGTTTTACTTTGTTTTTTTTCACTCCACAACAAGAGTCATTCCTTGTTCCTGACGGTTTTCACTTTCCACTCACTGTCAGCCCCTGCCTGCCTCCCTGCAGAAGCTTTAAGTTTGAGCATATTTGTCTTGGGGGGTAGCAGACAAAAAAGAACAAGAACCCTGATATGACAGTCCCTCCTGTGTGGTGGTGGGGGGTGCTGGCTTATTCTCTCTTGAACTTGAATTACTTAGAATAGAAGCACTGTCGTTTCGAAAAAAAAAAGTGCCTTCAGTGGTGCATATTTTAACAGACTCCCTCTAACTCAGGATTAGTTTCCATTTTCCTGACCCTTTAACTCCGACCTTCCCATTGTCTTATGGGCTGTGGTAGCTGCGCAACGTGTGGGTGCTGCTTTCAGCTGAGCTTTCCGACCGGCAAACGAGGGCATGTTATGTCGGCATGCAGTACTCTGGCCAGAATGGACCAATTCCACTAATGTTTCCATCATATAGGTGTGTCCCTGAAATGGCAGCCGACTTGAATGTGATTACAGAAATCACAGCAATCCAAGGCGGGACTGTCGTGGAGAAGTGTCTTTGTTTCTTCGTGGCTTCGCTAGCAGCTGTGTTTGTTTTGAGCTCGCTTTGTTCGCACTGAACACGTGACTCGGCCTGTGCCAGAGTCACATGTCCAGTTTTATGAGGGTCAATGAAAAATACTTGGCCTTTTAAGATTGCAAGGTGTGCATGTTTATCAACACACCAAAAATGATTACATTCCGTTTCCTTCTGGTAAATACAAAGTAAAATATCTATCTATATAGGAATTCAATTGCAATGCCTTCTCAATACCTTGATCATTTCCTTGCTATTATTGTTCGTATTTTGGTTGAGTCACTGTTGCTTCTTAACAATGTCTGAATATAAAAATGCTGCTGCTCACTGAGTTTGAGGGATTTGAGCCTCAGCCAGGGATTTTTCAGCCCCTCAATCTGTCTCTCATCAGACGCACTTCAACATTCATCTGAAATGTTCCCCAGATTTTTTTTAGCTGTTAGTTCAAGAGTTTTCATCAAGAAGTTAGAATCAGCAAAAGTTTGTTACGAAGCTATGAAAGACTATGTCCAAGTTGACTCATTAAAACGGGCTCATGAACAGACATTTTCGAACAGAACATGTTTCCTTGAGACTAAATGAAAGAGCAGCTCCGCTTATGGGCTTGTGTCATCATATTTTACAAGACTCCAAGGGTAAACTGAAATAAAGAGCTCTAATTGTTGTGCTTAAATTATTCAAACATACAACAGGATCTAGAAATGAGTGGGTGGAAAACTCTCCTCCGCTTGTGGTTAGCTTGGAGCGAGTTGACTGGCTTTACTGTGAATTGATGAATTCCTGGAGGAAAACTTTAATGATGCTTCTCCTCCAACAATTCTCCTTTTGCAAGAAAAGAGATACTAAATGGAGCCGGTTTTATCCACTTGTGATGAGCGCCATAACAGAAACAATTGACCTGCCAATGCAAATGTCTATTCAAAGGCAAAAGAAGGTCATGACATAATCACTGAGGTGAACAGGGTCAGAATCTCCTGTTTCGGAGGCAAACAGGTACAGATTGCACTTTGCTGTGCAGAACTTGTCAGCGATGATTTTCCCGACCGCTGTCGGCTTAAAGTGCAATAAGAGTAGAGGCAAGGAGGGACGCGTGCTATCGGATTAGCTCCTATCTTTCCGGTTGCTCCTCCACCTCCCCAATATCCTCACAAAATAAACACAGCTGTTACTCTCCACTATCTGTGATTTGTGTCTGACACATAAATGTTGTATATACAGAAGATTTGTTTTTTTTTATATACATTTGTCAACATGAATCATGTGTGACCTCGTGGTGTTCTCTCTCTCTCTCTCTCTCTCTCTCTCTCTCTCTCTCTCTCTCTCTCTCTCTCTCTCTCTCCTCTCCCTCTCCTGCAAGTGAGAGCAACAAGTCAGTGAGGTAGGTTTCACCGCCAAAAAGCCATGGTGAAGAGAACCTGATCGGTTTTGCGAGCGCTCACACAGCCATACTTGTCGCCGCTCCACCAAGAGTGAAGCCACCCTTTGTTCTGAACTGACTTATACAGTCCAAAAGACACACACGCACACACACACACACGCACACACAAACACACACACACACACACACACACACACTCCTCTAGGCCTTAGTGTATATATGAGAGTGCTGTTCCACTGCAAAGCGCAACCAGTCCTGTTGCTGGTTGTGTTGGTCTCAGAGGACAAAGGGACATTCTTTGACATGTTTATTCTCCCTTTGCTGACATCCAGATCTAATTAAGGGACTAACACAACAGCAAGACATGTCACGTACACATATGTTGACCTTTCAGGTCAAGGCGCTGTTTATGTTGCATGTTGAAAAACTGCAATTATTCATGAGTGCCGTCAGGAAATATTCCGTTTAAAGGCCTGAATTGAGTGGAAAGCTGGCAAAAGATGGAATAACTCCTCTGTGGACAATTTGTGACGATAGACACATCTGATTCGAGAGCAAGGTTTTGGTTGCCACCACAACCAAGGCTGTTGTTTCCTTGCTCAAGTCCAAATGTAAATAATATAGTATTTGCTCGCCAAACAGACCAAGTTTAATGTAAGACTGGAGCTTTTTGCATGTCTTTTTTCTGATGGCCAGATATGAGTTCTATAACAGTAACAACCCAACGTGAAAACGTGTCGCAACCCGCATGACCGAGGGTGCACCTAAATGGAGTTCTGGCGTACCATATCCACATAGTTTGAGATGAAACGTTACCATGAAAATTGCAAATGTGTCTAATGTCTAAAAAAAGGAAAACAAAATTTTTGTAAATTGTCAACAGCACAAGCATTTTGTATTGGTGTTTGTACCCATTTTGTAAAAAAAAAAAAAAAAGAGGAAAAAGAAAGAAAACATTGTTGTTTCAAGCGTGTGTTTGTAGTGGCACTGTAATCTTGGTTTCCAAATAGAGTACAGTATACATGTGCTGCCTTGCAGATCAACATTGTAAAATAGATGCTGAGCAGCACCCTGTGTTGTAAATAAACAAATTCCCCTCCTTATAAGAACAACTGCTATGTCTCTGGTCTTTGCACCTCAATTTCCACATTCCGCCAGAAAATGTTTTGTTTTGTTTTTTTTCAAATGTTTGTGGCTGTAACCATCCATCCATCCATTTTCCGATCCGCTTATCCTCACAAGGGTCGCGGGGGGTGCTGGAGCCTATCCCAGCTGTCTTCGGGTAGTAGTCGGGGGACACCCTGAACCGGTTGCCAGCCAATCGCAGGGCACACAGAGACGAACAACCATGCAAGCGCACACTCACACCTAGGGACAATTTAGAGTGTTCAATCAGCCTGCCATGCATGTTTGTGGAATGTGGGAGGAAACCGGAGTACCCGCAGAAAACCCACACAGGCCCGGGGAGAACATGCAAACTCAACACAGGGAGGCCGGAGCTGGAATTGAACCCGGTCCCTCAGCATTTCAAGGCTGATGTGCTCACCACTGGATCACCGGGCCGCCCTGGCTGTAACCATTCAGCTGAAAATGTTTGTCTTTGTTATGGGTGATGTTGCGGGTCAGCTATGACAAATATCTGGCTTCATGATAAACTAACCCTTCCCATTGTACTTCGGAGAAGAATTTCTGAATGAAATTATGTTTAAAGTCAAAACCAGTTCAATTCAAAGAAAAATATGTACATATACAAAGAGGAATAACTGTTAAGTGTACCTTCGGCGGGCCATTTCAGGATAATTATGAGTCATCAAACTAACATTCAAGTTTTGGGGATGTGACTGGAAGCCAAAGTACCCAGGGAAAACCCACACAAACATAGCGAGACTTCTTAACTGCACAAAGGAAGCCCTGCATTTTTCTGCATCGCTGTTGAATTTGTAGTTGTTCGAAGGCTGTTCCGCACAATATTCTGAGCAGCCCTTACTGCCTTTTGAAGAGCCTTCTTTGTGCTGCTGTGCCACACCTTGATGCTGGTGCTGAAGATGCTCTCCACCACACACCTGAAGAAGCTACCCAAGACACTGCTCCCAATCCTGCACGTTGGCGAAAGTAGAAAAGTTGGTGAGCCTTCTTGAACTGACAGCAAGAGTTCCCGCTCTCGATGAAATCCCCTGAGAGGTGGACCGCAAGGTATTTGTCGCTGGAGACCACTTCTCCTGCTGCAGCTCAAATATAAAGGAGGGTGAGGGGGCATCTGTCCTTCCTGAAGTCCACCACTATTGGTCTCCTTCACACACACAGTCGATGGCACACTCCAGCTCACATCTGGACTCAGACTCATTGTTTGTGAGGCGTCCCAGTACTGCTGTGTCAGCTGAAAACTTCACTATATGACAGCTTGGGGAATTTTTCAGAGCAGTCATAGATCAGTCGTGTAAACAGGAGGGGGCTCAGCACACATCCCTGGAGCTAGCCAGTGCTGACGGCAGAGAGACGATGTTGTGGATCCTGACAGTCTATGGTCTGTTGGTCAGGAAGTCCAGTTTTTCATCTGTACCATGATTAGCTTCTGAAAGCACTTCAGGACGATTGGAGTGGGTGCTGCTGTCTGACTCATTCAGACTTGTCACTGTGGCGGTCTCCGGCAGGCTGTCTTCAGGCACGTTGGGACGGATGCTAGTTGAAGCGAGAAATCGAAAATATCTGTTAGCACCTCGATCAGCTGGTGGGCACAGTCCCATGTTACACGCCCTGAAACATTCACAAGGCCTGCAGCTTTGTGGGGGATAATACTTTGCAGGGGTCTCCCATTTCTGCCGGGGATAAACTGAGGGTCGTGTCTGCCATTCAGCTCTTCAAGGTTACGAGAGGCGTGCAGTGGACTCGTTTGCACAGTTGTGAGAGATTCAAGCTCCACCGCAAGATGACATGCTCAGATACCGCTGTATGGTTGTTCATTTGGTCTTCAACCAAATATAAGGTTGTGTCATATTTCAAAATCAACAGGCAATACTGGATCCAGCAAAATCAAATGTGCAAATGTATTTTCTTTGCAATTTCATTAAACATAAAATGTACATCATCAGTCATCTGTAAACATATATGGTATGCTCCATAATTTTACATGCTCCAAATGACTGTGTAATCTTGGAAACAACATGTTTTTTTCGGCGACAAGTTTAGTCTGAATCAGAAATGCTGGCACGCTTCTGTTATCACTGTTTTCATGTGCAGATGTTTCCACTGTTGCCAAATTAGTTTTTGTGAACAAACATCATCCAGGATGATGAACACAATCAAGTCAGTTCATTTGTCAATTGGGTCTGATGGTGCGGTCGTCCCGCAGGGATTGTGGATTCTTTGTGAGCTGCCGCACATCAAATGTCCTGACTAACCCATTCAGTGTCAAGCCATTCAAAACATTTCATTTTCATCGCCCCCCCCACACACACACACACACTAAAACATAGTTTTCAATTCAAGGGTCACACAGGCAAATCTAAAATAAGCTTCCTCCTGGAAATACATTTTGATATTCACTCTGGACTTGTTTCAAAATGAGATACTTATTTTTCTTCATATTAGTTTCAAGTGTGTTTCATAGGTCTTGCAAACCTTAATTTGACTTGTGTTGCTTGGAAACTGCAAACAGAAACGATAATGAAAAAGAGTACTTGATTTTCATTTGCACATGATATATATATACACTGTATATATATATATATATATATATATATATATATGCATAATTTGACTTGTGTTGCTTGGAATAATTTACAAAAATACACTGTATATATATATATATATATCATGTGCAAATGAAAATCAAGTACTCTTTTTCATTATCGTGTCTGTTTGCAGTTTCCAAGCAACACAAGTCAAATTAAGGTTTGCAAGACCTATGAAAAACACTTGAAACTAATATGAAGAAAAATAAGTATCTCATATCACATATCATTTGTTAATTTTTGAGGAAAACCAATGTACATTTTCAAATGCAAATCGAAAGGATTTTTTTTTTTACTGGTCCATTATGGATGATGCTCTTTTTGACCTTTCTACTATACGTTTCAAGAAAAGTGAGATGTAAGGAAAACACCCTTTTGCCCTCGAACCAGCAAAACACCAGGACGGACCAAACAGGTCAGATCAAATTAATCCAGTTAACCGTCACATTATCATGCATGTTACATCATACTGTTTTTTTGGGGGGTTTTTTTAACTTTGAATGGATCCATATATGCTACTGTGATACAGATTGAATCATATCACACGACTGACCGAATTGACTCTGTTCAAGGAAAATAAAGATGGGACACAATACAAAGTTATGTTTACAAGTTCTGGTGAATTTACAGATTGTCAACAAAAGACTAAGTGATGCTACAAATATGGATCTATTCATCTTCTATACTGCTTATTTCCACTTGGAACGCTGGAGCTCATCCCAACTGACTCTAAACAAGAGGCAGGTTACACTTTGGACTCACAGTAACATTCACAACTTCACAATCTTCACAAAACCTGCCATGTACCTGTATGTTTTGGGAAGGTGGGAGGAATTGGATTATCAAGGGACGGTTAGCGCATGCAAACTCCAAACATGAACCCATAACCCCAGAACTGTCAGGTGGATGTGCGAACCACACATCCATCATGCCCCCTGTTCAAGCTATTGACAGTAAAAAAAAATACATCAAACTAAGTTTTCCACATTTTGAAAATAAAAATGCATTTGAAAAATAATGTCACTTAAAATTTTGGAGAAACTAAGCTAACTGATCTAGCTAAAATGGAGCATACATCAGACATACACCAGCAAAAACGGAGTGACAGATCTACCGTGATGAATATCCTGGTAATGTCAGTGCAGGGCAATGTGCAAAGTTCGCAGAGTCTGAGGATGAAGTTATGAGTCACTTCTTTAAGCAGTTGACGTCACACGCAATCCCTACAATGTTGCTGAACAAATGCAAGGATGTGTACAGTACCGTACACAAATCAGTTACAGTCATATATTAGACATTTGCATGAAAAGGAGCACCATATGCAAAGTAGAAACATGTGCAGTGAATATATGGCCAAGTTAACATTTTTGTGTCCACATATTCTGTCCTGTGACTCTCATCTCCTCTCCTATGGCCTGAGGATATCAGAAAAAAAAAAAAAAAAACAGGGAATGGCCCAACTCTGATTGAATCTTCATCTAATGGCGGTTGGAGTAGACGGCTGCACGGCCCCAGGACCCAAACATGACCAACATGAGATATCATGGATGGAAAACATCTCGAGTGCTCCAAGTGTAATGACTTTATTCCAAAGAAAACAACCACATGGGCAGATTGCATCAGTTTTATTGTCTTACATCAATGTTGATTTGTTTTTTCCTCCCACTGTGGGGTGCTGTTATGCAGATTGCCGAGTGGCCCTGTATTGAACTCCTCGTCTAATCCTCCGAGGGAGCAAAGGCACCATCATGGGGGAGTGAATTCTCATGAGGAATGAAAGTGGGTTCAAACAGTCAAGAGTAACATGAAACTACACAGGGAGACGGACGAACTTCAAACTTTCCAGTAGATGCTATACTGTATTGACTGAGCTTTGAAAGGAAGCACCGTTTGGTTGACGGCAGCAGTTAGGATGAGTGCTACAAAAAGAAAAGTGGGAGGGGTGGGGGCCCGGGGGGCGGGGTCTAAAAGCTACGTGGGGAGGTGATAATGCTCCCTTGCGGGTCAGTGAGACCACTGAAAAAACAGCTGCAGCCAACCACATTATAGCAGGCAAGGGACGGAGATAAAGGAGTGCAGCTCTGGGCCCGTCGAACGGTCTAAAATCAAATTTAGATTCCATTCGTACATCCAAATCATATTAGGCTGCTCAGTTATTCACAGGGTAGCTATCTATCACACGCGTGCACGCAACGACAACATGAGCCCGCCATCTGTCAGGACTCGCCTCCGCTGGGCTGTAAGATGTTGTCCTGACGGAGCTGTTTTGACATCTTCCGTTGCTCTGCGCCTCGTTTTGGTGCAGAACAATTACATTCGGAAATGCTGACAGACGTAGAAGTTTCGTTCTTTGCATTCCAATTGCACAAAGAATCAAAGATCACATATTGTTGTAAACTCAGAAGTCCTGATGATCCATTGGAAGTGTCTTGTAAAGGCTCGCTTGTTGTCATTCTTTTTTCTTCTTTCAGGATATATTAACCAAGCAAAAAATTCAATTGAATATGAGATGAAAGGTGGTTGGAGAAAACGGCCAAATAGATAAATCTCCAGGTCAACGTGCATAAGGCCAAGCTCATAAATGATGTCACAAATTATGTCACACGAGACCTCCACTTTCCAGAGTCAAGGTAGAGCTGTCTGCTGCTTTTACCCTTGACTAATAGCAGAAATTAACTACTTTTTGTGGAACAAGGCAGAACAAACAATATAAGCCACTGTATTTATGAGCTGTACATTGATTTGTATTCCTGCATATGAGCATCAGGCCACCCAGAGTACTGTCGAGAAGTTGTGGCCAAAAACACTTCTGCAACACCCAATTTTGTCCCGACCCTCACCAAAGATTGCGTTGCAGCGGTTTATAATAACAAGCATCATGCAGTAGACATATCTCTCCAGTGGAACAAGGCACTCTTTCAGAAATCAGCAGAGGCTGGGCAGTGTAGCTTGCAAGTGCAGCGCCCCAGACATTGGCAAAATGCATTCTGTAGAGAATGCTTTTCACATGCAAGTAGATACGTTGCTTTGGATTCTGGGTTGTTGGGCAAAGTAGTGGGAGAGCCTTTGTGAGGAGAAGCCGATCAGATAATGGACGCATAGTCGGGCCCTGTGGAGTGCCTGTCACCGTCAAATCTGAAACCACAGCAGTAATTCAATCTTTTGTCACATTCTTGTTCCTGAAAATGTGTCTTTAGGCAAACCGCTGCAAATTTGGCATTCACTCCATTTCTTTGATGCTGTTGCTCCGAAGGGGAGGAATGCATTTACATCATACCACCTCCACCCAAGAGTTTCTCCGCCTGTGATTTACAAGCAACACTACAAGGAAGTACTGTCATGATCTGTCTGTTACAGCCAACCCTATGACACATTTAAGTGGTTTTCACTTTCGAGCCGGATGCACCCCTCTCCCCCCGCCGTCCCATGGGCAGCTATAACTTCAGTGATGGGCCATGATGAAAACAAGTTTGGCACCCTTGAACTATCCCCTGTGTTTTTAATGTATGTTTTACAATGAGCAAATGGTCATCATGATCAAGGGTACTTTGGCTTGTAACGTTTTGCTGAGGTGAAGCAAGTCAACGGCGTGACGTTATACCTCATCATAAACTCAGACCTGACATGAAGTGAAACAACGTCTGTGATCATGCAGACGTGAGCCCACACAAGCCAACACACGAGCAAACTGTGAGGGATTGGGGCTTTTCAAGTTGTGTATGCCTTTGCAACGTGCAGGCTTCATAAAAGAGATGGGAGACTGTAATTAGGGTTGCCGTGATATTGCAGGTGCTGGAATTGGTGAGCTAATCAGGAAGGCCAACAGATGTAGCATGCAGATGCTGTCAGACCTCTTGTCCGTGGTGATAAAATTAAAACAGGTCATTGTAACACGCAACAGCTGTTCATGGCTAATTTGTTCAATTATGCACAGAGGATACAGGCGGAGGATGATTCTAAGACCTCAAGGGGGCTTTTGCCTCCAGAATCAGCTCAATAATGAAATCGATACCCAACATATGTACGCTCAAAATGAAGAACACCAACATGATTTAGGGATTGTGTGGGGCGTTTGTCAGGGTACCTTCATTTTACAGAAGCTAATATGACCATGTAGCTGACAACAACATTATTTATTATAAAGGGTGCTCGTAAATAATCCTGTGAGATGACATCGAGCTAGTGAGCAAGTGGCAGCAAGGGAGACCTGGTGATATTAAGAGGTAACATACAGTATTTATCAGTGAAAATGTTCTTTGTGGTGGTGACCTTTTAGACAAAATGTGGACATTAATATTACCATCACAGATGAAGGCACTCGTCATGACTCAGCATTTGCATTTTCTGGCAGCTTGCAGATGAGAAAACTTGCCCTTTTCTGGCTTCTACATCACAGCTGGAGTTCCTTAACCTGAGTTTATTTTATTTTGAAAAAATATGCATTCCAAGATAGTAATAAAATTGTTATTATAATAATAATACATTTTATTTGAAAGCACTTTTCATAGTCCTCAAAGACACTTTCCAACAAGAATTGAGCAACACAGATGCACAAAACTGGATCTAACTGATGTTGTGCATGACATCACATGGGATGTCAGCACACCAATTGACTCAGCGCACACCTAAAGCAGGGATGGGCAACTGGCGACCCGCATGCAGCCACACTCTGAGTGGCCCCTTGATTAATTAATACAATTCTGATAATAATCAGCGATTGACTGGCAACCATTTCAGAGTGTTCCCCGCCTGTGCCCGGCTCCAGCACACCCGTGATACCTCGCGAGGTTAAAGCAGTTCAGATAACTGATGGGTGGAAAATATTAACCTAAACACTTTTGAATTTTTTCTAACCACCCCAAAATTACTTAAGAAATGCTGACAAGCATCCAATCCAATCCATCCAATTTCCGAACCGCTTGATCCTCACTAGGGTCGCGGGGGGTGCTGGAGCCTACCCCAGCCATCTCCGGGCAGTAGGCGGGGGACACCCTGAATCAGTTGCCAGCCAATCGCAGGGCACACAGAGACGAACAACCATCCACGCCCACACTCACACCCAGGGACAATTTAGAGCGTCCAATCAGCCTGACATGCATGTTTTTGGAATGTGGGAGGAAACCGGAGCACCCGGAGAAAACCCACGCAGGCCCGGGGAGAACATGCAAACTCCACACAGGGAGGCCGGAGCTGGAATCGAACCCGGTACCTCTGCACTGTGAAGCCGACGTGCTAACCACTGGGCTACCGGGCCGCCTTGCTGACAAGCATTCAATGTTAATTTGTAATACCACCAATGACAAATAGCTGGAGGATATGTCTTGCGCTTACACGACTTCTCTTACTGTCCTACACTACAATGTGATAAGGCCAAAATATTTTGTTCAGGACTGGAGCATTTCATTCATTTTTTGAGCCAGGCATGTCCCACTATATTTTAACTCGGGCTGTCAACACGTGGATATTCTCAAGCCTAATTTACCTTATTGCCTTGTTAGGGCAAAAAATGGAGTGCACTTTAATTCCTTGACACGAACAATGGTTCACTTTTGTGTGAAGCAATTTTTTAAAGTAAATTTACACACAAGGTAAAGAAAACGCGGGACTCTCTAAGACTCGCAGTGGCTTAACGTGGCCTGAATCACCCTATGTCAAAATTGACTAGACTTAACATGAGGCACTATTTGAATATGTAAAATGTATTCAAGGCTGTCACTCAACGGTGTTATCCTGCAAGCAGCCAGCAGGCTCTCATTATGCAAACTCAAACAAGACTGTGGAATTGAGTTTGCTGTCCCAGAGTAGCTTGAGCAAATATCCTGACAAGTCATATTGGAGGGGACTTAGAAGTTTGCTTAGGTCTGAACATCCACACAACGCCTTGCACGTGCAAGAAATTTTGTCTGCGGAGAGAGCCGAGTAAACAAAATCCTGATCCCCAAACACAACAAATCGTAATCAACATGAAGCAGTGCTTTGGACTGGAACAAAAAGATGTCCATCTGTACATTTTGTGTGCAAATACCCTCCTTGAGTTGAAAACGACCCTGCTTTTAGTGACCTGTATGAGCTGAATTTATCGGGAAACAACATTAATGAAAATATTATTTGAAGTCTTCCATCCCCAGTTTTTAAAATTAAAGGTGATGAAGAACGTGCATCATACAGTATAGAGTCGCAGGCCAGATGCTGTTCAATGACTCATATTATCAAAGATGGTGCAACAGTGCCCTCCCATGGAGGTAGTAATCTTTGATTTCTAGCGGTCAAAAATGCCCCTATTAACTAGCATGGGCGGGGTGTGTATTCTTCACGATTGTAAAATGTTTTACAAAAAGTCAACCTAGATTTGAAATTTAGCCTCTTTTTTGTTGCACTTGTACATTCTCTTCTTCGATTCTGAGTCATGGGGATCCCCAGCAGAAGGCAGGCCTTGGAGCTACTGTAGCGGCAATTTGGCACAGGTTGGGCCACAGTGAATAGAGGAAAAAAAATGAAGTGAAACCAATTGCTCTTTTATGTATGTTCAGTATATACAGTGCATCTTTACGCATTTGTGGTTTGGCATTTTCAGAGTCACCAAATTGCAAATTTTGGGGGCAACCGACACCACTGTTACTCACGGAATGGCCGCTTATTTGCGGGGATTTTGTGCTGATCCCCCATTTTTTTTTCTTTTGAATATCAGACTTCCTTTTAATCATTATAAAACAGGGTTTTGCTTTAAAATGTGGATATGAATATATAAACAATGGTCTTTGCAAAATTTACACACAAAAATGGAAAGGCACCATTTAAAATACAGTATGTAACAAAAGACACTTATCAGGAAAATCTCGTTACATCAACTTGTGAATTGACAAATAACAATTTTGTTTTTACAGTGATACATTGTATAACATTTCATTCAATACAACAGACCATCATTTGTTTGTGCTAAATCAGTTTTTTTTGGTCTGATTGAGTAATTTTATAAAACATATTTTTCAAAGTCATTTTATAAAAATAAAAATGGTTTAATGGAAAACTAAAAAATGTTCCTAGGTGTGATTTTGAACGGGAATGGTTGTTTGTCTATGCAATTGGCTGGCAACCAGATCAGGGTGTCACTCGCCTACTACCCGAAGACAGCTGGGATAGGCTCCGGCGCACCCTCCAAGGTGAGGATAAATGGATCAGAAAATGGATGGATATTTTAATGGACTAAGTGTAAACTAAAATGCTTTGTACATGACTAAGCATGTTTCCCTTCATCCTGCAGATTTGTCAGCACTTTTGCTTGGCAAATTTGGCAAAATCAGCATCATTTCTAAATTTCGGCCGTATTGTTTGTCTGCAAATCTTTTGGCTTGGACACAAAAGAAAAAGAACATTCACATGAGAAAAACAGCTGGGTCGGACTGGATTAGGCGGCAGCTCAACAGACAATAGGACAAATACTTACTGTCAGCTCTGGTAGGTCAGCAAAAAAAAAAATCATGAACATTTTTATCTAAAATAGGCTCCAATTATGATGGTAGATAAACGCTTTAACATTTACTTTCAGAAAAATAGCAGGGTTGCAGAAAAAAGGAGTGTTGCCGCTCTTCGGGCCTTTGGCATCTAAAGTGCTCGGTTCTACAGACCTCTTTATTATTTTATTTTTTTTTGCCCTTTTGTGCCATGCAGCTGAAGTGTGAGTGAGTGTGAGAGCTGAAGGGAATGCTGAAATCAGGGCAACACACTGATATTTGCTCCGTCTGTGAAAACACAAAGGGTCTGAGCCGGAGCAGGCTTTTTAAATGTGCCGTCTCTCCAGTGTTCCAGATAATTCTCTTCCTGCTGACGGCATTCTCATCATGGCAGTGAGGGATCAAAGACGAGTGGAGAAAGTCATCCCACTCTGCTTCACAAAGCTGATATATGCGAGGTCATTTTGCTAAAAGTGCTACTTTAGGAAGCTTTTATCGAGCAGGCGCGAATGGCCATCACTTATTTTGTTCTCCGGGCAAAAAATGAGGTCCTGCAGGTTAACTCTGGTAATGCGGTGCCGCGTTAGCTGGCTGTCCCTGCACCTTGAAACAAAGCAGAGACAAGTATGTTTTTATGTCCCTCATTTCAAATAAGACACATCAAGCCTGCGGCAAAATGTTAAACATTGTCTACCTCCGCACTGGAACCCTTGAGAGGCGAGTCCATTTTGCGCTTTTTCCTGCGACCAGTTGCTGCCAGCGATGTTAAGTTGGCTTTCTGCTGCTTGATCTGCGCCAGCTCTTGCTGTTGCATCTGGATTACAAGCAAGACAAATTCACCCTCATGCCAAAGAAAGAATCTTACATGGTTATGGTGACATACTGTTTAGGACAAACCTCTTTGGCCTTGTGTTTCAGTCTGAGCTGCTCCGGGTCTTCTTGTCGTGACCGAGACTTCGGGAAATACGACAATTAAATTCAACTTTTCTGCTATTTCCATTTAGTGTATTAATTTGCTTATTTGGCTATCCAAGTCATATAGTAATTGTTCCTGCTAACCATGGTAACTTCTTATCAACAATTTACAATATACCGTAAATTCCGGGCTACAGACCACACCTGATTAAGAGCCGCATACTCGGATTTATAAAGAAAAATCTATTTTGTAATTATATGCGTGTGGAAAAAAAGTAGCGGCTTGTAATCCGGAATTTACGGTAGTATAAGCCTCAGTCCACACTACCACTAATGCTGCTGATGTTGTGTGTTGTTGAGTTTTGTATTTATTAAACCATTATTTTATTTTATTCTATTTTATTTTTTTACAAAATGCACTAAGGAGTGGCACCCAAATTTCGTTGTATTCTATACAATGACAATAAAGGCGATTCTGATTCTGATTCTGAGTACACGCTTACAGTCAACCACACAGAATCACTTTTCCTACACATACTGTACTTAATTGTTCTTTTAATTTGACAAAATATGATGCAACTCAGCTATTCAAAAGAACAGTGGGCTCAATACATCATCACTTGAAGAGTTAAAAAGTTATTTGAAAACTAGACAACAATATGTTACAATTAATAGTATTGTGTCAGAAATTCGAAAGGTTACCTGTGGAGTACCACAGGGGTCAATTATTGGTACTAAACTATTTAGTTATACATCAGTTGAATTTGCAGATTTAGAGATTCTTTTAAATATGTCAGTTTTGCATATATAAGGGGGAAAAAAGAAAAAAAATCCTCACCTCCAGGAAAGGTACAAGGAATGGCTGCAGTGAGGAGTTGAGCTCATTATACAAATTGGTGGTAAACTCTTCCGGTTCCATCTTTGCATCCTGTTGCTAAACAAACACAAAGGCTGTATTACAGCTGAATTAATTGAAGATATCCTGAATATCTTACTTGGAAAGCAGTATAACAAGGCCAGGCGCTAAAACATGGGTTTTGAATGTTAAAGTTGGGTATCTCTTAATTCAAGGTGCCACTGTACTTTTTTGACACCAATTATGACTTGCCTATTACGCAGGGCTTCTGTGCCATCATCTAGCAAGACAGAAAGCAAATAGCTGCAGCAAGGTTTCAGGGGGGGGGGGGGCTGAATAGGTTGATTCATGAATAGCAAAGCGCCCATAAGCGGGTGTTCATTGTATCAACAAAAACTGGTACCCACCAGCAGATCTCTGATCAACTCTTGGACTTTGGTGAGAGTTCTAGAAGACTGCTTTTGAGTGGATGCCATTTTTATCAGCATAGAGAAAGTTTCTGCACTTTTCCCCATTCTCCAGTGTCTCCTGGAAGGAAGAAATACATTTGAGCTCTTCAACATCTGGATAGCATATTTTATATCCACAATAAAAATTCTCTCTCACGACTATTGTTGCGGATGGAGTGGCAAGGCTAATAGTAACCCCCAAGGAACCCTCCCCTTCACATTACTCCCGGAACTGTAGAAGTAGGCTGAACCGTTGCGGGGGCTCCTTGCAGCTGTCCCATGGTGATGGCATTTCCTGCCAACATGACAGCATTCTACACAGTCCTTTGGCGGTAGAGGGACAAGGAAATGGCCCATGTCAGCATAGGCTGAGCAAATGCTATACTGTATTAATACTTGGGTAGGTTGCTGGTAAATGATCTTAAGCCAGGAACTGCAGCAATCAGCTTGTATCTTTACCAACAAGCGGACATACCTTTAGTCCCTCAACAAGTTCTATGAAAAGAAATGCAAGCATACGAAAGGAAATAAGTGATGCCGAATGCCACAGATGTGGTTTGTGGCTCTCACTCGAAGCACATACAGAACTGGGTACACCACAGGTTTCACACTTGGCCTGCTGACATTTGGATGCATGTCAAATTTAACTGTAGCACCGGGGGTCTCTGCGGTGTGGCAGCTGAGGATCATTTGATAATTGTGGTGGAGGTAACAGCACGAGCAAGGGGTGATGCATCTGGACCCTGTACCAACAGGGGAGGATAGGAACGTTTTTCACATACAGTCAAAGTAAAAGAAGTGCTTTCGACCATTGGCTTTAAAAACATGTTTTTGGACTTTGAACATTCTTGTTCAGTTAGAATTACAACCGGGGGAAGAAGTCGACCAAGCCGATCACAGAAATAGGTCAACACAAATTGATTCTATTTTTGGCATCATTTACATGCCAAATGATCTTCCTGGTGCTTCCCAATCATCCCCTACCCACACCACCCGCAAGGTGTTTGTCGACTGCATATCATGTTAAAATGTGTGAAAGTTACTTGATTTGATGGAAGAGTCATTTGGATCATCAATTCTAAAATGAAACGATAGTGACTACCCAAGTTAAAGCAACAAACTATTTGCAGCATTTCAAAGAGCACCATTAGGGCTTGAAATTTAATATGCGATTGAACAAAGTACCTCCAACATGCGACTGGTCAACCTCTCCAAACTGTATTTATTTATAGCCTCTTCAGAGGCAAAGAACGGTGAACAACATTTCTTTTTGCTAGGTAATATTTGTCCGACTTGAAGGTAAGTCTTAGAAATGCATTCCTTGCTGCTCCAATAGTCAATGAAGTGGTGACAGAATTCAGATTGCTGATCAGCTCCCTCCCAATAGCTGTCTGACACGCCTTGCAGACAAGCTTTGCCGTCCGTGGCTCTCAGCCACTTGGCTAAAACAATTCCAGATGACCCTCTCTGCAGCTGGAAGGTCCGCAGGAATGCAAGTGATTTTTTTTTAAATCAGAAAACAAAACATTGATGCTCTTCCTCGCCGAACAAACGTGCTCTGAGCATAACTGTGTTACAAGTGACAATAGTCGAACTTGGAAAATGCATCACTTAGAGAATTTTATTTTCAAAGTACTGTACAATACCTGTGCCACCCAGTGGACATAAAAGGAAATGCAGTGTAATGGAACACATTGTTCATTATCAGCTCATAGGTCGATAGATAGATAGATGGACAGATAGACAGACAAACAAACCTTTTTCACGGGTAAAAGATGATGAAAACGTACAAGAATCTGAACTGGGCTCCTTGAATTTAAAACTATGAGAAGCATGATGAAGTATGAGGTGTGCTTTGAAATCAAATCTTTTTACTTCTTCGCATGTGGTTTTCATCAATTTAATGTCTTATCTGCGACCCTTGTGAGGCTAAAGCAGATCAGAAAATGGACGACATTCATACCTATTAGTGATAATGGAGTCTTCGAGAAATGTGTAATCAGTGGTTGTAAGTAGTGTACAATTACTTACTTCCTGGTCTGTTTCCTGGATGTTTTCTGTTCAGGACATTGCTCTGCACCCCATAAAACCATACAACCATTAACATTTGTTCTCCATTATCAGTTTGAGTGTCTCCTTCATTGCTCATTATGCCAGTTTTGTAGCACTTGTGACTGCAATGACACATCAAATTCTTTAAAATATCATTCAGATTGTGTGTTAGCCAATTTAAATCTAGTAGCATTCATTTCACTTATTACATGAATGCCAATTAATTTCAAGTTAAGTTCATGTTACAAATGGTCATGGAATGATTCATATACAGCTAATCAGATGTGTGGATGAAAAGTTCAGTTATTGCCTCATCATGGCCAGGTGTGAAACGGTGGTGGGCGTGGCTTATGGTTGGCTCAGAGCAGACCTTTCAAATTTCTAATTGTTGATTGTATTGTGTGGGTTAAGCTTGTGAAAAGTAGCCATGAGTTCTGCAAAGCCATACATCGGGTGCAAAATAGGGCTACTTTCAAGAGCCCAAAATCGCTATGAAGGCATTTTGTATACAATCGACAAAGTAAACTCCACAGTTGTGCTGGCAAAAGGTAAGTGAAAATGGCAGCAATCCACACAGGGACTTTTGAATTCAGGAACAATAAATTGTAGTTCATTCCTGTCTTCTGATTAGTCAAATGTTTTGGAACGGAAGGACGACCTACTGACAGACCGACAACTCCCAGAGATGATATTTATGAGTATATCACCTTCCGAGGAAGTGATATCAAAGATATCACATTGTGTGAAGCCCCAAAGCAACATGGCCTACCTCAAGATCCAGCAATAGTACAGGTGGGGAATGGTTTTCCAGTGACATCACACACTCTTCCATTTTGTATTGGAATAGAGAATCCTACGCATCTCAATGCAGCAGACAAACCAACACCAATTATGTGATTAAAAACTTTCTGCGCAATGGCATTTATCTGATACTCTGATGGTAAGGCTCTGATGTGTGCTCGTCGTATCTTTTTACCAGTCATCAAGTGTAGGGCCTCTTGGATCATTTAGCCCATTTCAGATGCCTGCCTACAGCCAGCTTGCTGCCAGTTCACTTCTTGGTCATCAGCATGCTGCAGCTGTTGGACTTGGTAAGTCGCTGACAAATTCCAGCTTTTTCATAAGCTTTACACTTGGTGGCAAATGTTTTCCAATTCATTCATTCATTTACAATTCAGGGCCCATCTTTCCGGGTTTGCATGTTCGAAAAGGCCCCATGGTGGAAAAGGCGGTACAGACTCTTCGTGTGGAAGAGTTTAGTAACAGCAGAGTTTTGGCCACTCCTCAGGTGCCAGATCAGCACTGGGAGAAAAGCAAGCCCCTAAGGGTGAGAGGAGAAACCAGTAGAAGGGGAATTGGACCCAGCAGTAAGTGTCATGTGTATTCCTTCCCCAATCTGGCAAATTGAGCATTAACATTTTGTTTGTTTTAAATGAGTATCAGTGATGCAACTTGGACTTTTTTCCTTGGGGGGGGGGTGACATGTGATGGCCAAGGCCATATCAGGGGGGCCGCAAAACAAACACGTTAACGGTCAACACCTGTTTTTATATTAAAATAAAATTTGCATGCACACACTTAAAACCTTTGCAATGCCAGTTACAAATACAGACACATTTTTAAAGAGTAGCTCTTGAAAATGGAAATTTAAAAATAAGTTCACAATAGTCTTATAGAGACCAATCATATCGTGTCCCCTCAATTTTTAATTTTCAATTTCCCCTTTGAAAAAGACAATTACATGCAGGCTCGCATCACTTGCAGTCAGTGTCTTAAAATCTCCACTTTCATCTTAAAATGTCAGGGAAAATGGACCAATGTAGATGGTGAATTTAATATTCAAACTTTTCAACTATGGGAGTATATAGACAACTGATTGTCTACCACTTTGAGTGGCCTTCTGATTAATTCCCACTATATTTAAACAAACCCCCAAAGTTCGTCAGAAAAATGCTTATAAATATTAGTTTTGGTCCCCTCGTACAAAGTAGAATGAGGGGGGGGGGGGGGGGGGGTAAGAAAAGAATTACTGGAAAAATCTGAAAATAGGCCTGTGCCCCTCCTCTAGCTCTGCCAGTATTGGGTATGAATGAAGAGAACCTGCATGTGCATCGTTCATGCAATGAAGGATGTCACTAACATTCATATTGTTTGAAAGGGAGGTCAGGCCCAATTGTGCCCAATTCTCTTCAAGACTCATCTGAGCAGCAGAATGGAAACGGGCCTCCTGCCAGACGACAAGGTAAATATTACTGAAATGGCAGACAAGCAAGTCTGACATGAATAATTTGACTGATTTGAGTTGTAGGTACTCGAAGACGCAGGAAGCGGAGTAGGGGCCCGCTGATGGTGGCCAAGGTCCCTTCAGCCACCCTCAAATTTGACACAGATTTTGATTTCGATTACTCAAATGCACAGTTCCACAAGGAGGCGTTGGCGCGGGAGGTGCAGGATCATTTAAAAATGAAAGGTTTGTTCATTCAGCACCAGTTGCAGCTTGGGTTACGCACCTTCATACAAGTTTAGCTTCTACTTGTCATTCTATACATTTGTCTGCAGATGCAAATGATAATACAGGCGAAATGCATAGCACTGAAGCACACCTGAACACACAGGATGATCATTCTGGACCAAAATGCTACTATGACAAAGCCAAGTCATTCTTTGATAATATCTCTTCTGATAATAAACTCAGGTATTGTAGCTTCTACAAAATCAATCCCACCTAGTATTCTTTAACATATTCATGCGTGTTTTGGGTGCAATGTTTGTTTCAGACTCACTTGGGCAGAGGAGCGGAAGCTCAATCTGGAAACTTTCGGGGTCCCTGGATGGTTCCGCAGGGGCCAAGGCTTCAGAGGCGCATATGCTGGAAGAAGGGGTCGAGGAACAACTCTTACTCGAAGCAGTAATGGACAGCTCTGAAGGTCAGGGTTGATGTATGCCCCCGGACTTTTTTTTTTTTTTTTTTTTTTTTTTTTATAAAGCCTGATTGTCTCACATCTATCATAGTTGCATGCAGGAACAAAATTCGATGGAATTTTTGCCTTTTTGGACCACTTGCGTTATGTTATTCCAATGCCACTAGGTTATTTTTAGTTATTTTTTTGCCTCTGACTGAATGGCTCACAAGTCTGCTTTCAAAGAATATTTTTCCCCACTTAATTATTGAGGTGCCCCCCCTAAATGTCTGTTTTGTTTTGATGCATAGACTTTGATTTGAGTGCAAATTGTTTTGAACTTCATCATGAAAATATTTTTTGCAAATGTGTAGCTCTTTGGCTAATCTGACCTTGAGGTTCATGAAATTGTTTTTGCTTTGGTAATGCCATGTGTCATTTATGTAAATAAACAGGAATGCTGTCTAATATGTGCTCCCGTTTAGGGTGTGGCAAGAAATGCAAACAAGCTGCAGTTGGCCATCATTAACATAAGGTCTGAATAACAGGACAAGAGACGCCTTTTATAGTAAAGGCTCAGAGATTCTTCTTGGTACAAATGTGAAGGGCTACCAGTTTGATATACACTTCTGAAATGACCGTGAATTATGTGAAGACACCTGGTCATGATTAGCAATATTCAACAATGTGGTAAAAAAAAAAAATCAAGTTTCTATTAATCTCTTTTAAAATGGATTCATAATATTCCAAGGAAATGTCCCACCTGTGAGGTGTTAGAACAGGCCAATTACTATTCGTGTGCCTCCAGGCACTGTTTCTCATCTCTGGTATACATCACAGAAAAAGAAAAGTGGTCAGAAGAAACAAACACGTGATGTCCTGGCTGCAGACTGCCACACATCCATCCGTCCATCCTCTTATCCTCACAAGGGTCGCAGGCGTGCTGGAGCCTAGCCCAGCTGCCTTTGGGCAGTAGGCGAGGTCCACCTTGAACTGGTTGCCAGCCATTCGCAGGGCACACAAACGAACAACCATTGGCGCTCACAATCGCACATTGGGGCATTTTAGTGTTCCATTAACCTGACATGCATGTTTTTGGAATGTGGGAGGGAAAAGGAGTACAAGGAGAACATGCAAACTCCACAGAGGAAGGCCTGGGCCGGCATTGAACCCTGCACCTCTGTGAGGTGGACATTCTAACCAGTCACCCACTGTGGTGTAATGTTGTCACTCTGTATCTCGTGACGGCAAGCTAATACAGTATATCGTCACCTTAAAATTATGGCTTATGTACTTTTTTTTTCCTTCATAAATCACAAACCAAATACTGCATATACTGTCTACCGTTAATGCTAATTTGAGAATGCAGGCAATTTTAGCCAATTTTTTAAGACAAAAATGTTTGTCAAAAAAATGACAGGCCATTATTCAGGTAATGATATCGACATAGTCATTGAAATTGCATCTTTCCTCTTATGTTCAGTAAAATTCCTGTTGCAATTTAACCAATAGCCTATTTGATTTTGCAGTGACTGTGGTTGAATTGCCATGCTTTTAAAATTGTAGCACAGTTAAAGCTGTTTATGATACAATCTTCAGAAAGCCATACGAAAACGAACTGAATATACACCTGTGTCCAATACATATAGAGAGAAATTAATAGATTTAATGATGGCCGAAGCATAAAAAGGTTGCCATTTTACATGTGGCATATCAATGGTGCATACATTGCCATCAAGCAAGTTCCATGTCGGCAGTAACAAGGATGATTTGCAAAATGGTGTGAATGTGGCTTGGACAGCACAAATGTTCAGCCTGTTGGAAAATAGTAAGTTGTCAAATTGTATCTTGTTTTGTATTTTTTTAAGTCTACACTAGGCAATCAGAATATAAGGACATTTAGAATCAGGGTTTATTGCATGGTTTTAGCATGGCTTTAGCCCTTTTCTCTTTCCCCATTATTTGGGGGAAATGGGTCAGTAGGAACACGGTTCGCGTTCCAAACCAATAGATGGCGGTATTGATAAAACAACCGGCGTAGAAGTATGCGAAAGTTTGTCCCTCTGCGGTTCTCGTCGTTATTTTTCCTTCCGTTCATATCACGATTATTTCTTCACCGATAAAGCTGGAACAAAGCTAATCGTGGCGGCGCAAACGGTTGAAAAGAAAACGTGGAAATGCTAGCGACATTATCGAGGTTTCAGGCTCCTCTTCGTCGACCTCCAGACAGACCTTTGGGACTTCGGTGCCTTTTAGCGGAGAAGAAACTCACTTTGACGGCTTGCTGTCTGCTTCGAGCGGCGCGGAGACTGCAAGTCCTCGGCAGATATGTCAGCACCGTTGCTCCACTGCAAGCCAAAGTCCGAGCTCAACAGAGGAAAAGGAATGTTTCCGAAAAGAAGCTGGTACGTCTTTGAGAATCTGACACTTGATTAAACCAGTGCAATTTAATGGCCGCGATCTCTACATGCTCATGAAATACTTGGGAATCGGGACCAATTATTTACTACAGTACCCTACAAACAAGTGCGTGCGTGCGTGGCTCGAATGCAACAGTGAAGCTCCTTCAGTCTTTTTGAGATAAACACTCGCTTATTAATCATGTCTGGCTTTAGACAATTTACGGTGTTGCTCAATGCAATAAAAACGCAGAATTACGCAGTTTGTTTCACTCAGATTTATATTCATACATAGGGTCACCATTAGGAGTATTTTTTTTCCAATTTTGATATATTTAACTCTGTCATGTAAACATATGCGGCATGTCATGTTACATTCCTGAGCAATGAACTTTCTGAAAATAAACACTTTCACATAACTAATTTGTGCATATGGAGTGCAAAACTAATATGCATAAAAGTTGTGTATAACCGATAAAGTAAAATGCATCCATCCATTTTCTAAACCACTTATCCTCAGAAGGGCCGCGGGCGTGCTCGAGTCTATCCCAGCTGTCTTCAGGCAGTAGGCGGGGTACACCCTACTGGTTGCCTGCCAATTGCAGGGCATACAAAAACGAACACCATTCGCACACCCAATCAACCTGCCATGCATGTTTTTGGAATTTGGGAGGAAATCGCAGTACCCAGAGAAAACACACGCAGGCATGGGGAGAACATGCAAACTCCACACAGGAAGGCTGGAGCTGGAATCGAACCCTGCAACTCTGTACTGTGAGGCCCACGTGCTAACCAGTAACCAGTCACAAGTCATCCTGAATCGCTGGTTTCCATGACACTGTACAGCCAAAGGGCCTCGCATATGATTGCGGCCGTTCGATTGAATCTATCTTGCAATTCTGAGCATTTTCTGAATCGATAATCAATTTTGGAGGTAAGTTGCCATAATAGAGGTGCTGAATTGCCAGGGGAAAAGTTGCAATAATTTGTCTCCATTTTGCCACAACTTCATTTATTCTGTGTGGAATGTGTGTCTATTCAGTTCATTGTAAAGCCATTTGTGTTGTATGTATGGATACACTGGTTAATTGTACCTTTTACTGTTTAGTGAAAGAGCATTTAACTGTCACTGGCAGATGTACACGGTACTAAAGACTTGCGTTCTCACCAAATAAAACCATTGTCAAATTTAGATAAAATGCAGTGGACTCCCATTGAAAAGTGGCAAAGATTTTGTGCGTATTCCATTTAGTGAGTGCCGTCTTTAACCGCTTCAAACGAAAGGAATAATTGTTACGATTGTATTATTGTTAATGTTTTGTGTTCTGCTGTATTATTTTATGTCAAATGTTCTATAAAGTGGTTTCTTACAGCTACGGCTGTTGTAAAAGCGCAATATAAAAAAGATGCATTCTGACGTCTGTCCACAGAGTCGTTACTTTGTAGACCACCGATGTGTGCGATTGGTGGCCGGTTCGGGCGGAAAAGGGGCTTGCAGCTTTCACAGCGAGCCTCGAAAAGAGTGGGGCGGACCGGATGGCGGAAACGGGGGTGATGGAGGAAGCATCTCCTTCAAGGGTGAGAGAATACTGTGGACCAAATGTGTCTCAAAATCTTGCACGCTGGACACGTTTGAGCTCAATTTTGGATTGCTTTTATTTCAGCTGACCGGCTTGTCAAGTCTCTGGCTCAATTAGTTCCTGTATACATGGCAGAAGATGGAGAGTCAGGGGGCAACAAGAACTGCTATGGTCGCAATGGCCGCCCAACCTTTATTTGTGTGAGCCCAGACCGAATTTGTCAAGTTCAGAACCTACTTAGTCACTGTAAACCTTACATTTTTTTTAAAGGTTCCAGTTGGCACGGTGGTGAAGGAGGATGGCAGGACACTAGTGGATCTTTCGGAGCATGGCCAAGTTTATCTGGCTGTTTTTGGAGGGTCTGGAGGTAAAGGCAACAGGTTTTTTCTCTCCAATGAGAATCGCGCTCCAATGACATCAACCTCCGGAACTGAGGGCCAGGAGAGAGTCCTACATCTAGAGTTGCGTACTATGGCCCACGCCGGACTGGTAAGTGTCTTTTTTTTTAAGTATGAAAATGCATGCTGTTCATATTTGCAAAAATATGTGCAAACGTTTGATTTTATTTTCAACACATTTATTCCATCAGGTTGGTTTTCCAAATGCCGGCAAATCCTCTCTGTTGAGAGCCATCTCCAATGCCAAGCCTGCTGTAGCTGCTTACCCTTTCACAACGCTCAACCCGCATGTAGGAATTGTCAAGTACAGGGATCATGAGCAGGTGGCAGGTAGACAAGCTAACAAGATTGTTATATGTATTTTAATATGGCATGATGATGCTTCCAGTGCATCTGGAGAAGATTCATAACCCTTCACTCTTTCCACATTTTGAAGTAGCCGTTCTCCAAACTAATTTTTTTCTCACAATTCGACACACGGCACCTCACAAGGACAATGCGACAATGTTTTAGATTTTGACACTTTATCACAAAAGAAAAAGACATGGGGGGGGGGGGCAAACATAAAGTACCGTCTTTTTCGGACTATTAGTCACCCTTTTTTTCATTGTTTGGCTGCTTCTATGACTTATACTAGGGTACAACTTGTATTTGTTAAAATTGGAGCCAGGACTGACCCAAAATCCTGTTCCCTAATTCAGTTGACTTTCTGTACATTACTGCCACCTTCTTTCAACTAGTGATAGTGCATCAAAAGTATTTGGCAATTGCCAAAAAGCAGTCGAAGAAATGGAAGCAGAAGAAGAACTAGCAGATGAAGAATTGTAATTATGGCATCTAAAGTGTGACATAATGGCTGTCGCTCGCATGCAGTGTCTGCCACAGCAAGGATTTATTATATACAGCAGCAAAAGATGCAATAACCGACCAGGATTCTACTTTTGGCCACAATGTGATGCAGTCTTCTAGTTGAGCTTTTTTTAAACTAAACATTTTTCCCCCCTTAGTTAGAAGTGGAAGTTTTGTCCACCTGGAACTTGATTGCTGCAATCAATTTGCGGTGCGTTGGGAATTCTCTCTGAGGGCCCTGTATGTCTTTGGGGAGGCACAGTCCGCTGCTCTCATTAATTTCTGAATGGTGTATACAAATTGAGTTGGTTCATCAATAACGTTAAAAAAAACTAAACTAATTACATTTGTCAATGAATTTATTCAATTTTGGATTAAGGCTGAAACATAATGTCTAAATAGTGAATGCTGTGACTTCTTTCCGGATGCACTTATGTATTTGGCAGGCTTTTCAAAATGTCTGTGCTCCCTGTTACAGTGGCTGACATTCCGGGAATCATTCAAGGAGCACATCTAAATCGAGGCCTGGGCATCTCTTTCCTGCGGCACATTGAGCGTTGCCGATTCCTGCTCTTTGTTCTGGACGCGTCCTCTCCCGAGCCCTGGAATCAGCTCCAGCACTTGCGCTATGAACTGGACCAGTATGAGCCTGGTCTGTCTCAGCGGCCTCATGCAATCGTGGCCAACAAAATAGACCTACACGCAGCTCGGGAGAACTTGGAGACTTTGAAGAGTCGTGTTACTCAGAGAGTCATTCCCGTGTCCGCTCTAACCGGGCACAACACTGAAGAGCTCATCCTTCATCTTAGAGAGCTATATGACGGCTATCTCCATGGAGACGGCAGCACAGAGGGAGGAAAACCCACAAGATGGTAATAGGTATGATGCGAGCTTTGTCAGAAGAGTTCCAAGACTTGTATCACCAAAGAGAGTCCAAATCCAAACTATACGTTTTTCTCTTTCCACCTTGAACTGAATGCACTTTCATCGCCTTCTCTGCCACACGTTCACCCGGGATTCTTCGCAGCTCTGTCGTCATGGTCACCATGATGTTCTCCACCACCTTTAAAATGGGTCCCCTCCATGACATCTTTGGACCAGGTCATATGGGTAGTGAGCTTACTCAAGCGTGGGGTTGTCCTTTTCGGGCGGGAACTGTCAGACGCTCAGTGGATTGTCAACAGGTGACATGGTTGACCAGCCCTGAGTTGTCCTACCACAACTCTCAAGGTTTTGGTTTGAACTATATCTTTTATGTTTGCCAACGACTCCGCTCATCGGGTTTTCAGCTGTTGAATAAACATATTCAAATAGTTGAAGATGTTTGTTTTGTTTATTAATGCAATTTGGGATCCATACTATCACTCGTTTTATGTTAGAATTTCTGTACAGATTGTAAGTTTACCAATTAATAGTTGCCCGCAAATAAACCACAGCAAATTAAAAAGTCAAGGCTGCACATCATATATTGCAAATACAATGGATGAGTATTGATGCGCGGCCCGTGGTTCCAGTGGTTAGCGCATCAAACTCACGGTTCAAAGGTACTGGGTTCGATTCCAGCTCCGACCTTCCTGTGTGGAGTTTGCGTGGGTTTTCTCCAGGTACTCCAGTTTCCTCCCTCATTCCAAAAACATGCATGGCAGGCTGGTTGAACACTCAATTGTTCCTCGGTGTGAGTGTGAGCGCGGATGGTTGTTCGTCTCTGGGTGCCCTGCGATTGACTGGCCACCAGTTCGGGGCGTCCCCCGCCTTCTGCCCGAAGACAGCTGGGATAGGCTCCAGCGCCCCGCGCCCCTTGTGATGATAAGCGGTTAAGAAAATGGATGGAGTATTATTTAGGATTACATACACATGTGGAGAAAACTTGTTTGCCAACTGTTGTCAAAAAAATAACTTTAATCTGACAAAAGAATAATAAATATAAAAACTAATGAAAATTGACCCAATGAAAATCAGACATTGCTTTTGAATTTTGGTTTCTCTCTCTCTCTGTATATATATATATATACACACAGATTTATATATACTGTGTATATATATTAGAGCTGTCAGTTTAGCGCTTTTTTATTGGCATTAATTTAAAAGAATTTTAACGGGATGACATTTTTTCTCGCGAGATTAACGCGGCATACGTCACAAGCGGATGTTACGTTACTCTATAAATACACCAGAAACAAAATAACCAGCGCGCTGCAGAAGTCCACACCCATGTCTGTTTTGCCAGCCACGGCAGCGCGAGACACCGAAAACGGATACTTAAAGAGTTTATGAATGGAAAGTTTACTTTTAAAAAGTTGCCAGATTGCTCCACTGACAAGACCAAAGTTACCTGTATCATACAGGTATACGATGTATGCCACTGACGCGATTGTTACTTGTTTGGAACTATTTTGTGTGGAAGGTTACAGCGTTCCGTGTCTATATAAATAGGGCGGGTGGAGCTTCTCTGTGTTCGTCTGACAGTGACGGTGCGCTGCAGTGGTAGCGACCTTGCGAAAATAAAACGTCTCCAGTGTTGTCATCGAACCAAGTGTAGTCATCCGAAATGATGTCGACACCAAACCGTAGAGAGACTTCCACGCAAGAAGGACCAACAGAATCAACACAAAAAGCAAACTTGAGAAAAACGAAGTATGCAACCATGGTTTAAATCCACTATAGGCTGAGTACTAGTTTCCCTTAGATATGCACTTTATCATTTTATATTGCTCTGTTTTGAGTCTATAAAAAGAGCTGTTAAAGCAGCTGTTGTGTGACAAAATATTTTTTTCACTGTTGTTGATGGACAGTAATATTGTGTGAGAGATTATGTGTGAATAACTGCTCCAAGTGAAAAATGTTCATGTAAAATTGAAATTGTTATTTCAGTAAATATGTGCATTTCGCACATAGAAAACTGATTCATGATTCCATGTTGATGAAAGCATTAAAATGGGGAAAATAGGACAAAACATATAAAGGGAAATTCAGAAACGATAAAAAATGCGTAAGTAATCACGATTAATTTTTTAGTTCATTTGAGTTGCATTTTTAATTAGATTAAATATTTCAATTGTTTGACAGCTCTAATGTATATATATATATATACAGTACAAACTGGTCTGAACGAAAATGATAGTTCTCCAAGAAATTAATTAGAGGCCATAGAGACATTTTAAACCAAGGTGTGTACTGTAATTAGCATCACTTGTTGAAAGCTGACAACTTGGCACTGTTTTTTGGTGACATGGTATGTCCCACAATTAACATGGAATAGAAAGGGAAGTATTTTGTCTCAGAGGACCAGAAAGAAAATTATGGGGAAAGGCTATATAAAACCAGCGCTCTTTCATTAGTTTCTTAAAATTATTTTTTAATAACTCTGTTTTGTCCCCTTTCAATATTTCACGTATTTACAGTATGTTGTGAGAGAAGAAAGGCCACCGTTCCAAAGGCAAACTATGAGAGAGATGAGTATTCACGTCCTTTTCCAGCTGCATTTCTTGGTTTAGCAGAAAATAACACCTATTGTTGATTCCTGCTCGGTTTTTGGCTAATTAACTGATGATTCTGTTTCTTCCTCCTTTTTTATGTTTGAGCAGCCGTTTAGAGACTGCTCATTGACTCCTCTGTATTGAATTCATGGCGTTGTTTATTTAGTCAACCACTTGACGGCAGTCGAGGATAAATTTGTCTCGGTGACACATTCAACATTGCGAGAGTGCAGTTTTTACCCATTGTGCTGTTTTAAGAAAAATGCACATGAAGATAGAGAAAATAACTCGCACTTTCAAATGCAGTTGTCATGTTTTGACTTAACATCAGCTCATCAACTTAGTCACTTTTGTCACTCTCTGTTACAAAACTAAATACATTGATTTGTGCAGTATGCTTTTTGTTCCGAATCATTATAACACTCTGGAATGTGAAATTTGATTCTCTTTTGATTAACATGAACTGTACATAAAATAATGCTAAAGGACATTGAAAAAAAAAAAGATTTACTGCAAACATTAATTTCGAAGTAATCCACCGGCAGGTTGTCAGAGGTTTTGGGACAACTCGGTGCTACCTATGCTGCACCAGCTACAAAAACAACAAAGTGTATACAGGAAAAGTGGTGAATATTGCATGACTGTCTGTGTTTTATGTTATGTATAGCATTATATTATTTTGTTATTTTATGTTAAGAAACCTGCCTTGGTTGAATAATAATTCAATTACGTTGTTTCCGTTCACCCACCCAATGTACTTTGCGTATTGTTTTTTTTTTTAAATATGGTATTGTATTACTATCTATCTATCTATCTATCTATCTATCTATCTATCTATTTTATACCGCTTATCCAGGATCAGGTCGCGAGGGCAATAACTTTAGCAGGGAAGCCCGTCCCCAGGGCCTCTTTGCCGGTGAGGTATGCTCAGAACACCTCACCAGGGAGGCATCTAGGTGGCAGCCTAATCAGATGCCTGAGCCACCTTATCTGACTCCTCTCGACGTGAAAGAGGCTCAACTCCTAGCCCCCGCTGGATGACCGAACTTCTCACCTTAACCCTAAGGAAGAGCCTGGACACCCTGCTTAGGAAGATCATTTCGGCCGCTTGTTTCAGGGATCTCGTTCTTTCGGTCACGAGCCATAACTCATGACAATAAGTGAGGGTAGGAACATACATCAACCAATAAATTGAGAGCATCAACCTTTGGCTTATCTTTTTCTTCACCACGACAAACCGATACAAAGTCTGCATCACACCAGACACTGCACTGATCCGCCGATCAATCTTCCATCTATCTATCTATCTGTCTGTCTGTCTGTCTAGCCTAGCAATCTAGCTACAGTATCTCTTTATTTATCTATACACAAACACACACACACACACACACACACACACACACATTGTTGTCCAGTCCTTAAAGACTCTCATTCTTACCAACATTAGAAAATACTGATGTTGAAAGTCTTTATAATTTATCCAGGTATGGTGTTGTCTACGTTAATCCCTCCGAGGATCGGCCCCTAATTCAACAAAGCTCTGAGTGCAATGGCATGTCAGGCAGGTTTGAGCTGAGCAGAACCTGTGAGCTGGAGGATGGGCCTTGGCCATGCAAACTGTACCCATTTAGTGAATTTGCATATGTATGATTTTGTTATTTGGGATATTTCATGGCTGCAGCTGCTATGATAACGCTTCCCTCTGGAATGATCTTAGGTTAAACGTTAGGCAATCCTGCTCCATGTCCATTTTAAAAACTCATTTGAAAACACATCTTTCTTCCTTGGCTTTTGACCCAACATAAGACTGACACAGTTGTGTTGTTTCCTGGTGTCTACAGTATATGTGTTACTATCATTGATTTGTATTTTAATTTACCATTTCCACTTTCTTTTGTTGTTGTATCATTGTTATCATATGTTAGATATGCTTTGTTAAACCTACAGCTGTTATAAAATGTGCTATCTAGATCAAGTTGAATTGTCTTGTATTGTATAATATAAAGCTGAGTAAATACACTATATGTTCTTGTTCATTTTTAATCACAAATAAAAGTTGGACCATTTCTTCGTGCGGTTAGCGATATTATTCAAGCAGTTTAAACAAGGATTCAGGAGACAACATTCTTCAAAAGATTTTTTCCATCATGTATCCAAATGGCATGACGCAGACATCAATCTAACGTGTCTCTTTTACACACACAGCTCTTGATGTTATTTTTTAAAATGCATTCATGATTTGGGTCAGGTGCACTGAATGAATTTCGTTATTAGAGTGAGTTGAGATAACACCAACTCAAGCTTTTCTTCTTCTCGCATGGCTACCTTAAGATGGAACCTGTGCATCTTCCAGGACCTCACCCAATTCTGCCATTCATATCATAATCCTTTGGTTGGGCTTGTTGCATGCCAGTGTCAAAAGGAATTAACACATATTTAAAATATGAGTTTTGATATTATCATGGAACACACAACAACTGATAGGTTTGGCAAGTGCTTTTGCATAGTGAACAAGGCAGTGTTACCAGGTTATTAAAAGGCCTCTGATACATGTTTTAAGTTGTCTATAAATCTACTTAAAAATGGATCTGGCTCAAGATGATTTTATATTGTGCAACCACTTGCCAAAATTAAAGTGAGTATATTCAACACATGTTTTTTTCAGTGTGGTCGCCAGCCAATAGTACTGCAGTGATGTAAATTGTACTGTCAGAATGAACCGTAATATATTTCCAGGTTACATGTGCCTTCCTTACCAAATACTGTGAATGTTTTTAAATAATGCTGTGCTGCGAAGCAAAATAGAAATAATATAAAGTCAACTGTACCCTAAGTAAAACAAAAAAGCACCACCTGAAGTGGGGCGGGGGGGCGTCCACAGCAACCCCCCCAACAACCCCCCCCCCCCCCCCGCCCGCCGACAAATACTTTCCAAGGGGCTCCCAAACATATTTATCCTGTCAATAAAACAAATAAAACACCACCCCACACGTCAAAGAAATGCTATGGGTGGTCCCTTGTTTGGAAAAAACATACAGCAAAACAGACGACGGATGCATGTTGACAGCGACCGGCACCCAGCTTCCCAGCACTCCCCATGACATCATCTCCCCCACTCCCAGGCAGCAACATTGCGATTGGCCAATTGGCCCACACTGCCAGTAATCGCTTGAAACAAATACAGTAAATATCCAGTGTTGCCCTTTTTAAATGGGGTGTGTGCCTTTTTCCTGCATGAGCTGGTTGCAGATGCTGCCAAAGTGCTTAAACTTTGGTCCCAAATCATTCATAAACTGGAAGTCTTCTCCACAGACGCTGAAGGACAGTCCCTCCAGTGACTGACACCCGCTCTCTTCTTCCTCGTACATGTACTTATGTGGTTGGTACTCTAGGTGGTCCACAGGGTTTCCGTCAATCTCATGCAGTCTCTGTGGGCGCACACATTAAAATGCCGTTGTGATGTTTTTACACTGTGGGTCCTCATCTGGCTTGTGAATCTGTAGCATGATGTGATGCAAATATGTCTTTTACCCTGTTGAGGTAATCTGAAATGTTGCGATTGGTCAACAAGGTCCTTGCCTGCTGATACCTCAACGAGCCTCCCTGATCATAAAAGGGAATTAAATGTTGCATGCGCAATATGGGAACGTAGACTTCAAAAATGTATTCAGACCAACATAATCATAATTTGTTCCCAAGAGGCCTTAAATTCTTTTTATTGTCACACTTACCTGATATGTGTTCATGTTTGCAGACCATGCAGAGTACTGAAATAAAGGGAAGTAACAATAATTCAGCGATTCAGTCTTCACTCATCTGGTTTTCCCCTTTGTTTTTTGGGGGGCTGATGTGCAGTTTTATGTTTTCTTTAAAAAATATGAGGGTGGGTGGGGTGGTTATGACAGTTGCGAATATTGGTCAGTGTTAGAAGTAGTCTTACCTTGTTACTCACCATCCCTGAGTTGTAAGTATCCAATTCTTCAATCATTACTGGAGCCACCTTAGCCATCTCGATGAAAAGTGCAATTCATCAATTCAACCAAGTATCGACCAATGAGACATGCAACATATATTTCTGTAGTAGAGTGATTGAATATGGCAAATATTTGAGAAGAAGTGGTGATGGTGATAGTGAACTATTTGTTTCCCCGCAAGCCATTATTCAGCCCTGTGCTTTCATTTGGGGTTAAACATATTCACAAAGTGTTCAACTGTCATGAAGAAAAGTTTTGTATGTGAGTAAAATACATATTACATTTTGATGATGTCCTCCATAGCATAACTGAGGAAGCTGGGATCCAAATTCCCGACAGTACAAAACTGTGGATTGTTAGCCCCCTCGATAATTGGGGGCTGAGATACTCATGAGAAAGTAAAGTGAGATGAGCCAATACCTGCATCGTTCTCTGCTTCAGCCCATTTGTCACAGTTGTATCTAACTCCTTTGAATGTGTCAGCAGCAAAGGTGGCACCGTCTAGCAGAGGTACATCATCAAATAAGTGACTCAATGCCACACACGGTATGCATAGACAGAAAGTAGCTGCTGGCAAAAGTTGAATCAAGGCAACTTTTTTCTGTTTTCATTCCAAAACGGCTCTGTTATGTTCTTAGTTTGGATGCTATTTTTTTCCAGGGAATTCACATTATTTTGGAGATGCAAATGAACTACTGAATCTGGACCTCTTCTGTAGTGCTATGCGTGAAGTGAAGAAGCCTTTTGACCTGAAGTTGAACTGCCGTCATCAACTAAGAAGAGCCCAGTCAGTTGCCTCTATTCAAATATTGTGCATGATGACCGAGAAGCCACAGTACACTCAAATGTAATTGTCGCCAAACCCTGCAACGCACACCTTGCATTCTGCGCCTCCTGCTTCTTGGTTGTACTTGATTAGGGTCTGTTGACCCTCATCTTGTTGGACCTCGGATAAGTGCTTGAACTGTTTCCCACATTCGCACACCAAGACGAAGAAGATTACTGCAAAGACAAAAGGCAAACAGTCTGCATTTCATGTATTCCAAGGACATGTTGCTCAGCCGTACCAATGCCCTTCAACTCAACCCGGCTGGATGATGAGACCCTATGCAGTGCCAGCATCAGGGATTTCCGATACGAGGGAGCTTTGTGGGCACATTGACACTGCTCGGTGGCATATTGCATATTTCCTTAACTTGTTTTGAAAATTCTGTCATTTTCATTTTTCTTGGTTAGAAATGATGCAACAGAAGATTTTAAAGAACTAGCTGTCAAAAGAGCCATGCATGAACAGGTGAAGAACCCAAAACCAAGAAATAAAGAAATAACAGATTTCTGTGTGTCTGTGAAATTCTTTATTTAGTAATCCAGAAAGAACATCTGTGAGGTTAGCTGTGAATGATGTTCAACAAGAGGGCCTGGCTCATATTCTCTGTTCCAGCTTATCGTAAAGGTTTGTAGGGTTGAGGTCAGAACCCTGACGCTCATCTTCTAAGAAAGCCTTTCTTTCCCATGCTTTGTGCATTAGAAGACAGTCATACCTTCTTTAAACCTTTTCTAAGGTGTAGAATTACATTTGAAAATAGGATGGATGGATTTTCAAGTTTAACATGAACCGACGGGTTTCTTTTTGAACCCGATCCCCTGACTGATTTATGGACTGAGGGAAACAAAGTGTGTCCTATATACACTAAACCTGACCTAACTGCCCAACTCCAGTTGGAATCTGAGCTCCTGACATCATTTACTAAGCCAAGCCCCTCAGAGGCATGCATTACACAAATACTAAAATGTGTGTTTATCCATCCTTTTTCTCATGTGTTTATTCTCACAAGGACCGCGGGCGTGCCGGAGCCGATCCCAGTTGTCTTCATGCAGTAGGCAGGGCACATCCTGAACCCAGTAAATCGCAGGGCACACAAACAACCGCGCTCACAACCACACCTAGGGACAATTTGGAATGCCCAATCAACCTGCCATGCATTTTTTTGGAATGTGGGAGGAAACCTTAGTACCCGTAGAAAACCCACGCACACACGAGGAGAACATGCAAACTCCACACAGGAAGACCAATTGCACCCGGCACCTCTGCACTCTGAGACGGACGGACGGACGTGCTAGCCGGTTGATCAATGTGCTGCATGTGTTTTTATGTGACTTGTAATTATACTTATAAAACCAATGTATTTCTTTACATTTATTTTTCTGGGGGGGGTGAACTAGATTAATGATATTTGACGTCACTTAATTAGGGAAAACTAATTAAATAATTGAACCCAAAATGCAGCCGTACTGTACTTCCAGTCAGTGACTTTTTTTAAGTGGCTCTTCTTTTTGAAAGACTATACAGTAGTAGTGTTCCAATCTGATGCTAGGACTGATTTTTAATTTAAAAAAAAATTTGCACAGTTGGAGCCAAATATGAAAGTACTCACATAAAAATAAGAGCAGTGCTGCAAGAATCAGTCCAATGCCGGCTGGTCCCAGACTTGTTGAGAGCGGCTGCTTATGGCGACACACGTTTCCTCCTTCGCAGTCACACACACTTACGATGACAGTATCCTCTCCGCTTAAGCCCTGTTGGTCTTCAATCACGAGGGGCACTGAGTAATTGCCGTAGGCAAGTGTCTTCAGGCTAACTAGCCCAACCTCCTCACCTGGTGCAGGATGTAAAGCAAAGTATGTGGTGGTTTGTAAACTGGAACGGAACAATAGATGTTTACCTGTGGTAGGGTCCACTTTCCAACGCTGTAATTGGGTTGCATCATCACTCTTTAGTGAGACGGTGTAGGGCCCGCCGTAAGGATGCAAGTCCAGATCTTTTGCAGCAAGCATGACTTTGTTTCCACACATTGTGACACTATTATATCTTAGCTTTGGCTTGTTATCATTAATATCCAGAAGGTGAACCAAGATGCTACTCGTGCCTGAGGCTGGAGGCTCACCTTGGTAACGACAGGGAAAAAAATGGCACTTTGGTGGGATTTTTTTGTTTGTTTTCACCAAAGACCAAATAATAGTAGTTTGTATTTCCTTCATACCATCATCGACTGCAGCAATCACTATTTTGTAAATGTCATCGTGAACAAAGGGTGACTCTCTGTCCATCTTCCCAGTGGTTCTGAGGTGACCTGTTTTTTTATCAACGCTCACCCAATCAGCAGGATCATCTAACAAGACAAAACTAGAAGGAAAAAAAAAGAAGAGTATTCACCCAGCCATACCATAATAGTGAAGCAAGATATCGGCAATGACAATGAGCAGTTAAAAAAAATTAAAACACAACAACAAAACAACAACTTGAAAGTGCAATGGTGTCTGATTGTTTAAGACCAACCTAATTTTGGAAACATCCGAATCAACGTCATGAACCTTTGGAGTGTATAGCAACTTTCCTGGCTCCTCCTCTTCCTTCTCATAGATGTCAACCGACTCTTTGTCAAACTGAGGTGGGTCGTTGATATCAATCACTTTGATTGTGACGTTAATTGAATCAGAGATGCCTTTGATTTTGGGTGCTGCATCTTTACATACAAATAAAGGCTCCTCATTCTCAACTCCAATCTGAAGGTTTATAATAGCTGATTCCTCGAAATCTTTCCCCTAGAGGACACACAATTACAAAGTCAGATCTAGTACAGCCACTGTTGAATGAAGAATTGTGAGGTATGGGGCCGATAAAATTACCTTGACGACACTCAGAACACCCTCATTAGTGTCAGGGTCAGTTTCAATTTTGTAATTGTTTTCCTCATTTCCTTTAATGATGAAGTATTTGGCTCGCCAGCCGGGGGTATTTGGAGTGTCTTTGTCCTCTATCGCAAGCCTTAAAACATTCTCCCTTGTCACCATTTCTGGAATTTCACCCTGATACTGGACCGGAGGAACACTTTCATGTTTAGCAACATGGCTTACCATGGACACCAGAAGCAAATTTTATTGTACTTGCACATTACAACCACAGAGCAACAAAATTCACTTCACAGTTTCAACCCACCCAAGGAAAATAAAAAGACAGTGACGCCTAACAGCGGGGAGGACAGGACCCAAACTATGCTCCTGTGAGGAGAGTGTAGGGTGAGGAAAAAACACCTCATCAAACCCCTGTAACATAATAAATACCTGTTTCAACAAAACTCATACACTTGCACATGTGGAAAGGGGTATCAGTAAAGGGAGATGACGCAGCCCAGACACTGAGGAACAGCCACAATTAGCTGCATCGTGTCAGCCTACCACATTGCACCGTGACAAACGACGGTAAGAGGGAGAGGAATCTTGGAAGGCGTTGCGTAGGAGGAGGTAATGTGCGTGTATCTTAAGTGAGTCTTGCTTCTGTACGTGGAAGCCTGTAGTCATCACTTCCGCTCAACTCCTTCCCATTCGTCTCTGCCATCTGATGACTCATGACATCATGTTGCCATGGAGATGACCTCATGGATATTACCTCGCAAAGTCCTGATCCAATAACTAAGGTGCCCGGCAGAAGACGGGGGTGTGACAGGGGTATATACATTGCCGTGAAGAAGTATTTGCCCTGTTCCTGATTTCTCTGTTGTTTGTATATTTATCATCCACAACACTTTCACTTTTTAAGTGAAGCAGGCTACAAGAGCTCAAGAAATAAACGTGTCATGCCACGATCCAAAGAAGTTCAAGAAGAAAATGGAAAAAGAAATGATTGAAATCTAACAGTCTGGAAAAGCCATTTCCAAGACTCTGGGGCTCTAGCGAACCACTGTCAGAGCCATTATCCATGAATGGAGAAAACTGGTAACAGTGTCAAACAGTCCCAGTAGTGGTTTACACTAAGAGTGTCATGACGACTCATCCAGGAGTCCGCAAATAAACCTATAACAACATCCAAAGAACGCTCAACCTCAGTTCAGGTTCGTGTTCACGAATCTACCATAAGAAAGACACAGACCAAAATGGTATCCATGGGAGAGTTCCAAACATCTGGGTTCTCTTGCCACTGCTGTCCAAAATGAACACAAAGGCGTGTCTCAAATTCTGGCAAATTTGAGACATCTTGATGATCCTCAAGACTTTTGGAAAAACATTCTGTGGACGAATGTGTCAAAAATGGAACTTTTTGGAAGATGTGCACCCCGTTATGTCTGGGGTAAAAAATGGCACAGCATTTGATAAAAAGAACATTATTCCAACAGTGAAGCATGATGGTAATGGTGTAATAGTCTGTGGCTGCTTTGCTAAATCAGGACCAGGACAATTTGTTGTGATTGATGGGACAATGAACTCTGTTGTCTCCCAGAAAATCCTGAAGGAGAACGTCCGACAGTCAATTTGCACCCTCAAACTCAAGCGCTCTTGGATTATGCAGCAAGACAACAATCCGAAACACACCAGCAAATCCACCTCTGAATGGCCCAAAAAATGAAATTAACGTTTTGGAGCGGCAAAGTCAATATACCGGATTGAAGCCAATTGAGATGCTGTGCTGTGACCTTAAGCGGGCAATTCATGCTCGACAATATGGTGGAGTTGAAGTAATTCTGTGAAGAAGAGTGGTCCAAAATTCCTCCACAATGATGTGAAAGACTCATCACCAATTATGGGATGGTGGACCAGAATTTTCCCGAAGCCATCTGGAAGTCAGCTTCCATGGCCTCATCGAACTCTTCCTACACCCGAGGTTTTCCCTCAGCGACTGCTGAAGCTGGTACCGGTACACATCAGCTGCCTCTGGAGTCCCACAGGCCATAAATACATTTATTTATAAGGAACTCCAAGCAAACCTCTACAGGTGGATGATGTGAAGTTGGCCAGGGCGATTACAGATCAGTGCTGTAAAGCGGGCACTCTGAGGCCGCCTTCCACCACCATTGTTCGTCTCTGTGTGTGGCACAAGCCTATCCCCCTTGCCCTGTACCGCAGCCCACTGTTTGCCTCTGCCTCTATCCAAAGCACCACAATCGCATTACACCACCTGTGCCAGAACAAATACCTGTTGTTTTTTTTAGCTGGTGTAAATTTTAGCTTTTGTCACGAAAATGTCAGATGGCCAGGGACGTATAACAAAAAGAAATGCCCATGTGCCACTGGGGCACCCAGCATGACATTGCGTGGTCCGCCTAATTCTCAGACATGGTGAACGAGACTTGCCCCGGCACAAAAAAGAAGATGCACATGGGAAGCGCATGTACGCTGCCTATGGAAGTAGAGCCCTGAGTGTTAACAGACCTGCACATACCCTCCCCCATAATGAGCAGTTTTCCGATTGCCAAAAAATGCTGCCAGCATTATCTGGATTTTGTGATAAATCAGGAAACTACCCACTCCAAACAGCATAATGTCTGTGATTCGAAATATGTTGGCATTGTCAAAATCTTCATCGGAAAGATGAGGATGTTGACAAAGGATGTTAAAGATGAGGATTATTTGGCCGCAAATAATCCATCAGGACAGGTGGGTTCACCGTGACGGGGAAGGCTTTACCCAATATTCTTTTTAGATTTCGGAGCCGGCCCGGTGATCCAGTGGTTTGCGCGTCGACCTCACAGTGCAGTGGTACCCTGTTCGGTTACAGCTCCGGCCACCCTGTGTGGACTTTGCATGCTCTCCCAGGGCCTGCGTGGGTTTTCTCTGAGTACTCCGATTTCCTCCCACATTCCAAAAACATGCGTGGCAAGCTGATCGAACACTCTAAATTATCCCAAGGAGTGAGAGTGAACGCGGATGGTTGTTTGTCTCTCGGTGCCCTGCGATTGGCTGGCAACCGGTTCAGGATGTCCCACGCCTACTGCCTGAAGACAGCTGGGATAGGCTCCAGCACCCCCCGCGACCCTTGTGAAGATGAAGCGGATCGGAAATTAATGCGATGGATGGATGGATTTCGGAGCGAAGTTGGTCATTTTGCACAAAGACCATGCAAGACAGAAATCATCAAGCCAAGGTAGATAAGACAGGGAGAGAGCAGAGAAAAAAAGTGTCCGCCTACATTGAGTGCCAGAGGAGAAAGATAATTAGTAACAGTTTTAACTCTTGAATGCTTACCTTCCTTGCTTTGAACATTGGTGGATGACTGTTGGTGTCGATAATATTGAAAGTGACAACAGCGGTGGACGATAGGGAGGGTTTTCCATGATCTTTCGCTTGAAGCATTATTTCATATTTATTGAACTTCTGAAATGACAATTACAATGATTAACATGACATTACATATGTCACTTGGACAAATCCTTACGTGTGTCTATGTCGAAAAAAAAAAACCTGTGACACTTACATCATAGTCAAAACACCCTTTAAATGTAAGTTGAGCCATTCGGGGATCAATCTGGTGTAAGTCAATTTTCGGAACCTGCGGTGACTGAGATACCACACTCAGGGTAACTGTCGAGTTTGGGCTGTTCTCTTGATCAGTGTCAATCACCTCTATCCTAATTGGCAGGTAGCCTTGGCAAAAAAAACCCCAGATAAATATAATATGAATGTAATTACTTTAATATGAGTGTCCAATGACTTGAGGCAGAAACTCACCCTCGACTGTGTCCTCACTTACATCAGCGCTCATTTGGGGAAGAAGAATTTTTGGTGCATTGTCATTGATGTCTTTTATGGCAACATCAAATGCTAATTCTCTGTCGATTGCTCTTCCTGTTTGTTTGTCCAAAATGTCAAACTTGATCTGTGAATAAATACATGTTGTACTTGTAAAGGTAATGGTTAAGTAAATTTATGATGCGGTTTGAGCTCACATGGAAGAAGCTGTGCGTCTCTCTATCGATGGGTTTATGGGCGTAGATCTTCCCGTTTCCTTCATCAAGAGAGAAGATGCCCAGTGGCTCCTTGTCCACGCCCATTCCTCTTATAATATATTTGTGATTATTGTGTTGATATGTCTTGTCATTGAATATCTGAGCAAAAATAAAGAGAAAAAGAAGCACCGTTGAGCCTCTAGCTGCTGGGTTTGACTACCTGTATGCTGATTTGGTTTGCTCAAAATATTGTTTTCACCTGAGATATGAGTTTTGGGTAAGGCCCTGGGTCTTCCTCAACTAATTCAATTGTAGTCAAAACCCACCTTCTTTTGGAACGGACCAAAATTTCCTGTTGAACACACATTTACGATAAACACCAAATAGCGATTCACGCTCCACGCAGGAGGACTCCAAAACATAAACGTTACCCGCTTGTCACGCTGGATGTTGTGTCCTCTCTGTGAGGCCACTGCTGATGTGACTAAAGCCTACAGGAACAAGAGAACCCAGATGTCACAGACCGCAGTCAAAGCTTTAACATTTATTTCATTTTTAGAACCATTCATGCACCTGAAAATGTCAACAGTTTGTTCCCTTTATTTGTGACACATTAAGAGTTGTCATTCACGGTAGTAACAATAAAATAATACTCTTCATCAACCATTGTTTTGACCAAAGATCTACTTTTCTAGCAACCAACCTCCCGTGAACGACCCGTTACCGGTACTCCAGTTTCCCATTCTTTGCCAGAGCCATCGGTGAATTGTAAATGAAACAAACTTTGAATGAGAACAACTATCATTTCAAAAAGATACAATGCAAACGGCTGCTGACTGCCAACAACTTTCAATGATGCAGATAATGCAACATCATAGGTTAAAGGTGACCCACTTTTATGATTTTTTTAATTATTATTATTATTATTGGGCGGCCCGGTAGTCCAGTGGTTAGCACGTCGTCTTCACAGTGCAGAGGTACCGGGTTCAATTCCAGCTCCGGCCTCCCTGTGTGGAGTTTGCATGTTCTCCCCGGGCCTGCGTGGGTTTTCTCCGGGTGCTCCGGTTTCCTCCCACATTCCAAAAACATGCATGGCAGGCTGATTGGGTGCTCTAAATTGTCCCTAGGTGTGAGTGTGGGCGTGAATGGTTGTTCGTCTCTGTGTGCCCTGCGATTGGCTGGCAACTGATTCAGGGTGTCCCCGCCTACTGCCCGAAGACGGCTGGGATAGGCTCCAGCACCCCCCGCGACCCTAGTGAGGATCAAGCGGTTCGGAAAATGGATGGATTATTATTATTATCTACTGTATTTATGTATTTATGTATTTATTTTGGTCAAAGTGAAACTGATAGGATGCTTAGGGTGCAGTGTGCACGAACACAAAGATATATAATAATAACAACACACACACACACGCACACACAAACATTTTCTTTTTTTTTCCATTTCCCCCCCAAACCCCTCGTGATCGACTTAAGACCAGTTCTCAGGCTACCAGTCGATTGCGATCGACTTATTGGGCATCCCTGCTGCTCATCATAGATACTAAAATATGATTTCCCCCTCATCCTGATTTCAAACTGCATTGAATATTTATCTCAATTTCCTTTTTTGGATCGTCAAAACAGTTTTATCATCTCAAAAATACAACTCAAGTAAAACTAAAATACAGATTTTATTAAAATTTCAAACCACAAGAACTGAAATTCTTTGTGATAACTTCTGACGAGTCTGTAGTTAGTTTGGAATTAATTAGAGTATTTATTTGAGTAATTTTGCCAATTCTTTGCAGAATTGTTTTAACTTCAACACAGCATCTCAATTGGATATACTGTATGTCCAGATTTTGACTTGGCCACCTCAAAATGTTCATTTTGTGACCCATTTAGAGACTTGTATTTGAGGTCATTGTGCAGCACTTGAGCGTCATCACATAAACTGCTGGTCGGACTTTTGCTTGCAGAATTTTCCGTTTGACAGCGGAATTCATGGTTCCAAGTAGAAAGTTTTCCAGGTCCTGCAGGAGCGGGCATCTCCAGCCCATCACGCTGCCATCACCATGTTTGAGTGTTGTCATGAAATGCTGTGTTGTTTTTAACGCCTGATGTAACAGGCCACACACCTTCCTACTTCTGCAGATAGGCTTGGATTGTTTTTTTTTTTCATATGGTGTGGCTTGACCTTTTCATCAATGTGCTTCAGTGTTGAGCAGTGATTTAAAAAAATAAGTGTTGTTGCATATTGTTGCACCAACATATTCATTTCCCGCAAAGGTTAATTCTGTAATAATGTGCGCTCATTATTTATTTAATCATCAACAACAATGCTTTGTGAATGTCTTTGCCAAAGTGTAAAGTAAATTTTTGTGTCGCAGAGTTGAGCACAGAAAGAAAAAAAAAACATATCAGAAAAAATTCAATTGTAGAAGTTACATGCCCCATAGTTTGTGCAATTGGAAATTTGACCAAACTACTCTGGAAAAGTACGCATCTTACGTCACAAAACTCTTCAGAGGCTGAAACATTGTCACACGAGACAAATCTTGAGAGTTTATTACAACTTGTGCGGCTTCAGGTCAGTGATCAGATTAAAACGCACAACATGTGTGTCGCCTTTCTTTTTTGTAACACCGCCGCAGACGGGTACCGGTGTTGAGGAGACAAAGGAGGAAGTGAATGAAGTCCACAGTATCCCAATTTGAATGTATTGCAATGTAAGAAAGAGATGCAAGTCTTCATCCTAAAATAAGTTAAAAATAATGCTCATAAATCAAACGTGTACTGCAAAGTGAGATCTGAGCTTCTTTTATTTTTCATATATTGAAGACTCACCTTATGAACACAAGTAACAATTTCCCCCTGCAAGCACAGCTTTTTGATACAGCGTCTGTCATTTGCCATCAGATTTGAAGCTGAGGACTCTTTTCATTGCTTTGACTTTTTTCTCTTCACAGCAGTAAATTGTGTGATGGATTATTATGCCAAAGGGAAATGCATTTTGTCTGCAAAGTAACTTTTTCAGTCATCTTCCCTCTCCAGTTCCCCATACGTGTCTTTCACTTGTCATCTTACTTTTATTACAATTGTTACATACTTGAACAAATCATATACAGTATTTATTTAACCTCCATGTGTGTTAAAGTTCAAATGCTTGTCGTCTATTCTGAGTTGTTCAAGCACGACATGAAAGTCGTTGAATTTCACATTAAAATTTGTTCATTTTAATTCAAATGTACCGTAGCTTGTCATGCACACACAGAAGTGAAATTGCCCAAATGCAGGAAATCAGATTTCCAGATTACATTTAAGCATCAAACAAATTTGACACTGTAAAAAAAATCAAATCATCTGGCTCCAGATGATTTCATTAAGTGCAACCACGTGACAAAATAAAATGGAGTAAATCCACCCAACACGTTTTTCTTCTCTTGATTGAAATAGTCCAAATGTTAAGATTTGTGGGACTATGTACATTTTCAACAAAGGCTGCATACGATAGTGCGGTATTGCAAGAACAGCCTTCTGAACAAATACACGGCAATTGAACGCAGTTGGACTTCACAGAGGTCAGTACTTTTGTAAGAAGGGAAAAGGCAGAATTCATGCCTACCAGCACAAGCATGGAAAAGGTCCTCATCCTGATACTCCCTGCTTGACGTCCTCCGTGGTTGTCTTGTTCACAGCGTTGATACAAGAGAGCACACGACGCCTGCAGGCAGCCAGTCGCTTCGCTTGACTTCATTGACAAAGGAGTGTTTGTTCACATGCACCGTATTGCGGAATCTTTCTGTGTACATTCACCTTTAGTTGGAGTTATGTTGTGGCGTATGCATGTTTCAAGTTTTCCTATCTGAGAAAATGTGTGAACTGAGCTCTACTTGACTTCTGAGAAACAATGCTCTCGGCTCAGCTGTACCCCATTCGGGTCAGCTCAGGTGACATTTTTATGTTCAATCCGGCATCACAGTCAACCCTGCAAGCACGCAAATACTGAATCCGCTTGAGAAGAAGAGCCGTGAGCCCACATACTTGAGCTTGATTGTGAAGCCCGGCTTGTCTACTGTGAGTTGTCCAAGAGCCTTAAAGAATATAATGTACAGCCAGCAGCTGCATGTAGTCCCAGCATTTAACTGTACTGTGTAATTAGATTGCAGCAGTTTACTTGATGGGCCCATCTGGCACGGTTCTCAGGAAGCACTTCAACACGGCCGCCTCCCATCAACTGAATGCCGACCTTGTTAACCCCCAACACGTACACCAACGAGCCACAACTTTATGACCGAGTCGACATTCTGATGAGCTCCAATTAAAAAATATGCAGATAATAATGCTCGGGTATGATTGAAATGGTCAGTAATGATTACACCCACGTAGTCGCAGTTCGGCACTGGTGGATTTGCATATTTGCGGATTTGGTTTTCCCCTTTTTTAATGGAGGTTGCGAGAATGTTACAAATTGATGGAAGGTGCCTTTTTTCATTTTTAGGTGCACCGTTTCATTCCCATCATGGTGACTGAAACAGCAAATAAATAACATTAATGATAAATCCCCAATCCACATTCTGTTGAAATGTGCATGAAACAGTTTGGCTAATTTGAATTTCCTTGCCGCCCCTTCACATAATTAAACAAACCTCAACGCACAATGAATCAAAACACTCTGCCATGCACAACAATCTCGGCCCAAGTATCAGCGTTAACACCCTCGGACAATTCAATGCGTCCAACTTTGTGAGAACAGTTTTGTTGTCACAGCGAACAAACACCCAGTGCACAAAATAACATCCATGGCTGAGTGACAACAAAACTGGTGCCAGCCATAGATCTGTGCATGCTATTGTTTAGTTGCATTTCCCAGCCTTACGAACATTACCCGGGAACTAACGTAATCAGTTAAGATAGTTCTGATGTAAAACGGTTATGCTCACCGAGATGCAAGCTTTTACTTGCTGTGATATATTAAGCATGTTGCGAGTCACTTGTTGAACATTGTTAAACTTCATGTCTGCTTGACTGGTTTGTTTGTGGATCCAGCAACCCCTTTGCTTGTTTCTCATTTATTCATTCATTCATTATTTTCCGAACCACTTAATCCTCACTAGGGTCGCGGGGGGTACTGGAGCCTATCCCAGCCGTCTTCGGGCAGTAGGCGGGGGACACCCTGAACCGGTTGCCAGCCAATCGCAGGGCTCACAGAGACGAACACCTATCCGCGCTCACACTCATACCGAGGGACAATTTAGCGTGTTCAATAAGCCTGCCATGCATGTTTTTGGAACGTGGGAGGAAACCGGAGTACCCGGAGAAAACCCACGCAGGCCCGGGGAGAACATGCAAACTCCACACAGGGAGGCCGGAGCTGGAATTGAACCCGGTACCTCTGCACTGTGAAGTCAACGTGCTAACCACTGGACTACCGGGCCGCCTTGCTTGTTCCTGAGAAATTTTCCTGAGCCAACCAAACAGAAAATATAGAATATATTGGAGCCCCAGCTGTGGTTTTCATTTTGAATCTTTCAAAAACATTGATCCAAAGACTGACCTGCAGGCAATGAACTCTTGAGCTGCCACTTTCTGTTGAAATAAACTGCACCTAAAGCACATAGCTCTCAACTTACATTACAATGCATGTCTTACAGTTTCTCTCGTTCGTCGGTGAACAAAACCGAGTTAGGTTCAAGCAAGGCAAAAGCATAGATTTCGCTTCAGTAGTTTGCGCCCAAGCTTGACTTAAAATATAAGCTTTGCTTCAAAAGTCATCACTAGCAATGTGTCTTTTACGCTTGGGAGGGAGGTTACCATCTGGTCGAGACATTAAAGCAGGCTCTGGGCTACTTACAGTATGTGTTTATATGGATCCCTTTATTGATAATATTTGCCAATCGTGCACTATAACTCTAAGTGTAAACCTCAGTATATCTGCCTCATGACTCTGTGGAGGGAAAACAACCCTTTAAAAGGAAGCAATAGTGCTGATAATACTGTTGGTGACAACTGATAATAAAACGATAGCTTTGTAAACCTGTACAACCCGTATAACTAGACGCCAAAGTCAACAAAATGGCGGTCAGTACTGGTCTCTTACTGCATGATCATGTGAGCCCTTTACCCCCATGTCTCGCTAAGTATATTTTAAAGCAGGCAGAACGAAAATGCAAGTGAGTGGCAAATTATAGCACACCATGCATTGAAGGCATCTACTGTGTTTGGAAAAGGCTTCCGAAGCAGGAAAATAGCAAAATAAAAGAGAGCAGAACCGAACAAGAGGAAAACGAAGCAATGAGAGAGTATTTCACGTCAAAATATGTGTTCGCATTTTAAATTTCAGTCATTTTTATTCATACGAGAACAAAGTGTTCGAATAGGAAACAGCGTCCACATAAAATTGCTGAGATGAATACCCATGGTATCGTACAAATTGTATCTTCAAATCCACAACCACATACTCGCTGTAGCGTGGCATCAAGTCTCCCTTCAGTAAATGCACAAGATGTACCAGATATTACCGGCGCAGTCAAGAAATGGCTCACATTTTCTCCATTATTCTGATGGATGGCAATGTATGGACAAGAAGCCCAGTCAGCCTTGCGGTTTGTCAACCTCTCCAGTTCCATAATTCTCCCACACCCACTCATACGAATACACACTTTGCTATCGCTTTTTTTTTTTTTTTTTTTTTAAGTAATTTCACAAAGGGGAGAGGGACAACATCGGTACTTAGCCATTAATAACGGGTGTTGGTTGAGCCAAATCTTGCAACACCATGATGTTGCGCAACAGAAAGACATATAGTCACACAAAGCATGCATTCACAACTTAAGCACATGTGTCATAGTGTAAATAGATTGCTCACGCTCGCACAAAAAAACAGGTTTTACCACTGAATAAAACTTGTTCATGGGTACTTGCTTAGTTTCAGAAGATTGTTTAAGGGGATTTTAATACAATAAACAGATGCACAACATTTGCACCTCACAGTTAAATACAATATTGTTGTGAAGTTTGGTGGACACAGCAGGGGGCAGGTTTCAAATTTGTGGCAGAGATGTAAAACCATGCAGAAATTAAATATTAGACAGGATCAGCAGATATTTTTTCTGATGTTACAACAGCATCGCACACATTGCGCTGGATTTCAATTTCAACCCAGATAATAGCCACAATGAATGAAGGTTGCTTTGCGGAAAGCAAATTGATGGATATGCCAAAGGAAAATCTGGTCTTTTCAATTCAAATGCGTTGCCTGCCGTAATGTGGTGTGTCACTAAAAGTCTATAAAATCTAAAGGGGGTGGGGGGAGTCAATGCCAAGTATCCAACGCACCTTCTCAACTTTACATTTCTCACAGTACAACTGCATTAATGATTAACAGAGTCTTTTGCTGCGATTTCTCCAATTGTGTACATTGCAGAACCCTTATGTACTCCATTAACGATGGCCAAGTGTACCTGAAAGAGCTGCCGCATAGTTTTGTCAGCGATTCCAATGTTGAGTTTCACGAAGTTTTATTGAAAAGTAATTTTGTGTACAAGTCTATATTTACAGTGGCAATCAGAAATTCATACAAACCTTTCGGGGATTTTAGAAAAAAATAACTGCTCTTTACAGCAATTTCGAAGCGATGCAATAGTAAAGCCGGCGAAACAAAATTTAAATCACTCCATGTGTGAAGGAAACATACAGTATTCATTCAAAGTTGGCGATTTGCAATTGCTGCTTTTGATCCACTGTTGTTTGATTTGCCACATAAAAGCTGCTATGACTGAGGCGTGCGAATGAAGTTTTTCAACTTTGACCACAGTGAAACTGTTTCAGCCAGTGCACCCTGCAGAATATTTGTCCTCAGATGTAAATCTATTTTGACTTTCTAGCAGCCATGCCTGCATCCCTAAAGGACGGCCCCCGGCTGGGTTTTTATGCCTTTTTAAATTTCTTTGTTGATCTGCAAAGTGAAGATGCACTTTCATCCAGCTTTCTTGTTTGACTATCTGGTATCTCGTTTGAAATCAAAGTGAGCAGGAAGGCCGTTCTCCTGAGGCAGCAAGCAGCCACAACATTTATATGTGTGGGCTGTGATGAACTCCTACTGTATAACTTGTGTTAAATGTCAAGAAATAAAGACCACAAACTTCAACTGACAGCTTTCCCCCTCCATTAACAAAGAGAGAGAAAAAATGTATGCGTAAAGGCATAAAGAATTTTGCATAAATACAGACAAATATTCAAAGGACAAATCACAGCAGGTGAATCATGCTCGGGTTTTCAGCAAATGCGACAGTAAGAAGAAAACGCTTGTGACTAATTCAGTCTTTGTGAAGGTTTAGTCGGAAGGCATCTTTGCTCCTCTTCCTCATCCTCTGTTTCTTCATCGCCATTATGGGGAAGAGAGGTCAGCAGTTGGGTATCAGCGTGGATTTCCTCGTCGTCTGACTGGATTACAGGCGTGTCTGCTCCGCCCCCGCTAGTATCACTGGAACCCGACGATGTCGATGACATGCGAGACTTGGATCCGTTTTGGACTTCGCTTTGCCGTTGCAACGGTGGACACACCCTGTAGACAACCTCGGCCTCTTCGTCTGCCTCGTCTTCATCTTCGTCGTCCCCATCTGTAAAGAAACGCTGTTCAAAATGCCCGTCCAATCTCGTTTACCACCTCAGACGGACAAACTAGTGATAGCCAACCAGCCTGACATAGTGATGCTGGAAAAGTATCAGAAGTCAGCAGTTGTGATATATGTAGCGATCCCGGATGATAGCAACATCCGGAAAAAGCTGGAGGAATACCAAGGACTGAAGGAAGAACGAGACAAAATGCGGAGGGTCAAGGCAATAGTGGTGCCACTGACAAGTGTTTGGGGGCAGTAACGCCCAAGCTGGGTGAATGGATTCAGCAGATACCAGGAACATGTTTCATGTTAAGACATATTTATGTCTTTTCAGAATTCACACATTAAATTCAGGTATTCTTTTTTTCATTTTTTTTTTCAAGACTCAGGGTAAAAAAATGTCTGACAATGGCTGGTACTGTATAATAACAGCAATTCTCATAATGTAACAAAAACATGCTTCTCCAAAGTTTTATTTTTTTCTTGGATCAATTAAAAAATCATTATTTTTTCTTCTTTTTTTTCTTTCTTTGTCTCGACAGAACAATCAACAGCAGAGTTTTTAGGAAGTGCGTTGTTATTGGTGGCCCGGTGGCCAAGTGGTTATCACATAGACCTCACAATGCAGAGTTCGTGGGTTCGATTCCAGCCTTACTGTGTGGAGTTTGCATGTTCTCCTGCGTGGGTTTTCTCCGGATACTCCGGTTTCCTCCCACATTCTAAAACCATGCATGGCAGGTTAATGGAGCACTCTAAATTGTCCCTAGGTGTGAGTGTGCATGGCTGTTTGTCGATGTGTGCCCTGCAATTGGCTGGCAAACAGTTCAGGGTGTTGTTCCCCGCCTACTGCCCGATGACAGCCGGGATAGGCTCGAGCACCCCCCACAGCCCTTGTGAGGATAAGGGGATCGGAAAATGGATGGATGGATGTGTTGTTATTTAACTGCAGTCTGTGCACCTGGTAAAGGGGATGATATGTCTCCCTCATCTCCTGCTGATCCAGAGTTGAGGAAGACATCCAGGGCCTCCTGGTCGGAGATGTCCATCAGGTCCATTTGCTCCAGCGCATCCACGTTCACCTCCATAGATGAGATACTTCCCATGGGGGCTGCAAACACAAACTATATTATGAAGCGTTAACATTGTGACACGTGAGACACACGGTGACGTACATGGATCCATTAATCGTTCTATTGGTTGAATGGCAACTAGCATACTAATGCGGCTTATTCTAAAAGTTGCCGCTGTCACGCACGTTTTCTGCTGTCAATCTGCAGGTGAGCTGAGGGCAGGTAGTTATCCACATCTTGCTGGTAGACCTCCTCAAAAAAGCGTTGTCTCTCCCTCAGCTTCAGATGCTGCGTAGAATCGTTGTCCAACACTCTCTGGGAGTTGTCTGTCTCCGCTGAACAATGACAACAAGTCAAGCTGTAACTCAATGTTGCAAACCCGAACAAAAAGCATGTTCTCATGTTGATGTGTTACTTTTCTCCTCCAAAACACATATTCACATATCAATATCCCAAATGTATGTGTAATAAGACAGAGGAACAAGTTGAACGAGTTGAACGTGAGATAAGAGGAATAAGTAGGACACGGACCAAACACATTTTCTGACCTTGCACTTTGTTGTATTTGTAATGCCTTAATTTATAATTTTTGTGATTAAAGGGATGAATGTAAAATCAACCCACCGGCTTCTTCTTTTAAATTTACAATGGCCTTGTTCTTCGTTGTTGTTGTTGTTGTTGGATTATGCAAAGCTTATCGGCGTTAAGGCAAGAGTTGCGAATTTCATCCCCTTCTGACGTAGTGGCAAAAGGAAACAAAGTTGCTACTACACGTCGTTTAATGAATTCTTTTCGTGGACAAGAGAGCGTGGTGTAAGTGGGCTTAATGCCCTGTGAGGTGGACAATGATCACGCATGAGTGGACTTTGTGGACGCAACCGTCCTTCACTCCACGCCGGTGCAGGCCGACATGTCATCCTTCAATCCCTTCTAATTGCACACCTCAACTGGCTTTAAACCTCTGACCTATACAATTATTTGGCAGACTGAGAAGTCTGGAATAATTATGGAATTGTTAAATCTCAAACGTTGGAAGTTGTAAACCTGTCCACCGCTTATCCACACACACACATGCATTTGCATCTGCTTCAATAAAGTTCAGATGTTCTAGTATGCTTTTACTGACATTTTTGTCGTTCCATGTTACAGCACAAGCCATTGTCTGTAAAGAGCTTCCGCAGCATCTAATCATCTTCAACAACAAAGGAGTTTTTCAGGACTTTTTTGCAAGTGCTGGCTAGTTAATTCATGGGACAACAACCTCCATTTTTCTTTTGATGTCTTTACTATAGGTAGGTCCAGGATCACTACCCTGGTGCCATAGACAAAGTGAGGCATGTTAGAAACCCTTCCAAATACAAGTTCGGGTCAGCACCCAACCTCCAGGATTCTGCTAGGAGGCAAATTCAACACATGCTAGGAAACACAAGAACATCTGAACTTTATCTGCGGTTAAACAGAAGCACTTTAAATGGTGAGGGGTGTCTTCTGACTCCCGCTTGAATGTGATTGCTTCATTCTGAACACAACCACTTCATCGGTTATAAGACAGTGTACACAATCAAATCTTTTTCTTTTTTTCAATTGACTTGTCCAGGTTATATGTCACATGAAAGCCGGAAAAATGTCTTGAAATGATTCCTCGGGCCTAATGTTTTTAAATCACAAAAACCATGCATTTGAAAAGTGGTGTGTCGACTTTCTATATCCATTGTCCAAAGGTCCATCTTTGGTATGATGCTTTGCCCAAATGACCAGCTTTGGTTGTGTAACCGTGCTGGATTCTTCTCGACACACTGAGCCTGCGCCCACCGGGCTGCATGGGCTGACACTTTGACTCATGTCACCAGTGCTCTTATTCGTCCGTGCAGGAGCGCATTTGTGTATGTGTGTGATCACGTCTGAATTGTGTGTTGTGTTTATTTTACTTAACTGTTTTGTTAACTGCTTTGTAAAGCGCTTTGTTACAGCTGCAGCTGTTGTGGAAGCGCTATATAAATCAGGATGTATTGTATTGTATTGAATGTATGCACGAGTGTATGTTCATGTTCATGCTTATTGAATGAGTGCCCATGAATGACATGCATGTCAAGCAAATGGATGCTGCTTGAACCATTATCAAAATTCACTTTACTTCATCTGCACGTACGGTTTCTACATTTCTGCAAAACCAGATAGATAATGTGACATACTGTACTTTCGTCCCTCACTGCAGAGTTCTTTTTGAATCCACTGCTGTTACTACATTAGTCCTTGAGTTTCTTCTTGGATGTTCGGTTCTTGATGTTGGTTTTTTGTTGTTGTTGTTCATTCTGATTAAATACAGGGCCTATGAGCTATTCGATCAACTTCTAAGGTATTTATATAATAATAATAATAATAATGATGGCTATTATTATATGCTATAATGAGAGCAACCCTTTTTGAGAGGTACTTTGCTGAAGTCACTGTGAGTCTCAATTCATCTTCCGTAGTTTCAAATATTTTGTATTCTTTCATGACAACAACACTTATCTCAGCTCTCATCAATCACCCCCCCCCCCACCTCCACCCCCCATCGTGGTCATGTTTCCATTCAGCTTCCATAGTAATAGGTACACCTACAGCTGTGGAGTCATTTGCTGGAGCAAAACGTAATGTACCCTTATTTCTTTAACAGAGCAGTGTTAATTTAAAGCAATTCATTTCAAGCACTCCGGTTGTAATCTATTGCTAATCATGGGTACCAAAAGGATTCTAAGCACCTCGAATTAAAATGTAAATGACAACCACAAAAGTTAAATTTGATTAACTGCCTCAACATCCCAACCGGGTTTCTTCTTGCCACAAGTCCATTGATCACCATCAAATGTGAGCATGATTGCTGAGCAGCTCAAGATCGATATCTTAAATCAAAACTGAATTAATACATTTACTTTCTCACATTTAAAAATCACTTTACATACTCTACATGCTTTCAGCTGTGTAATTCTGCATGCAAGTAAACAAGCAAGCAGCAGGGTGAGTCATATAGCTATTAACTTCTTGTGTTTTTAGCCATCCCGCAAGACATGTGGGAGGTGCCATTGGGCTAACATTACCTTGCTCAACGCTACGCTAGTTCATAGCTGTCATGGTGGAATCCAATACGTTTCTGACCGAGGTTATTAACTGCAAGTGAGCCTTATGCGGCTCTGTGGAATCATTAAGTTAAGTGTTTTTCTACATTTGATTGGGATCCAAAGACAAATAGTGCTCACCCTGTGTCAGTCTCCCCGACTGCAGGAGTGTAAATGAATCTCTCTGAGGGTTGTGATATGCTCAATGGTTATGCCTTTTTCCCCATTTCATTTAAATGTGTTGCAGATCAGTTTATCACCTCTGCGCATTGCTGTGCATACCGAGGCTGTTTCCTCTGATACGCCAAGCCAGCACACCTGATTTAGTAGCTGAAAACAGAGAATCTCCTTTACCCCTCCTGGCACAGCTATGGAGAGTTGGAGGGTGGGGTCATAAACCAATACATTACATAAGATCGGGGTGGAAGGAGGTCTCCAAGCGCTCACTTCACTGATCTGTGATCTCCCCAGCCAACTTTATATCCGCGACCCGTGGAGGTCTGCTTGCACTTGCTTGTACATGTACTTCATGCACCTCGACCTGCTGCAGGACACGAGCAAATCAGTTTATTTGTTCTTCTGCCATGTCAAGGATGATCAGCATACTTCTCACAAGCCAAATTTACAGCGAATGAGAGGAGCCGCTTTGATTGATGGCAAATGAAGTCTGCTGTGTTTATGCCCACTATGGCGCAAAATGCCCTTTTTTAAATGTGCCACACTGTCCCAGCTTGCACAGGTCTGTGAAAATACCAACCTCAGATTTAGACTGCACCTTGCGCCACTCTTGGATTGGATTGGATTGGATAAACTTTATTGTCAAATGTACTGGATGTGTAGCATACAGCACAGATTAAATTTCTTCCCTCTCAACATAAAACAAGAGGAGCCGCTGCGGGTGTCCGCGCCGCTATCAAAAGAAAAGTTAACAAAAAAAAAAAAGACAAAATAATACAAAACAACACATGAGACACAGACAATCGTGCACTCTTAACCACTTTGTACCCAAAAAATAGAGCCCAAGCTCTCTTGGAAACAAAATCAAACCCCCTCCACTGGATCTTGAATAATTTGAATTTGTCCTAACCCTAATCTGTGCTGTGTTGTTTGTGTTAATTCTCTTTTGAAATAAAACAGTAGTATATTCTACTTTTGCTACTATGGTTAGCTAGCATGGTTGCATAAATGTAATATAACAGGGGTGTCAAAGTCATTTTTGTTGTGGGCCACATTGTAGTTACGGTTTCCCTTGGAAGGCCGTTATGAATTTGGGGAAACCATATAAATGTTTAATCCCCTCCACATATCACATACACATCGGCCACCAAATTGATGAATGACTAGTTTTAAAATCAGAAGTCAAGAATACTGACTGTTCTTGTGGATTACATATGACAATTTGAAATTTTGGTTCAAACTTTAGCAAGCATAATGGAACTTGCTTGATTTGCTTTCACTGGCCACATAAAATGATGTCGCGGGCCAGATCTGGCCCCCGGGCCTTGACTTTGACACCTGTGACATATAATGTAAATGATACAGTATTTGTTGGCCTTGGAGTGAATGTTTTCTAAGAGTATTTCTATTGAAAAAATGAATGTGAGTACCGGTAAATGCACCGATTGCCTTGGAATGCACTTTGAGCCTTTCTTGTTCATGGACACAACAGATTTCGTCCTTGTTAGGCTGCTGCTTTATCCTGATCTGAGCTATGAAACACAGGTCACATGGAAAGGATTTAGTGTGTTGGCTCAAGGAAGAGAGAACAGCTGGGATGGCTGCTGTCAAAGTGAAATGTGTAATTCAAGTGCATCAGCATATTAAAGGACGTGACTAAGAAACGGGTGTGCAGTGTGACAGTTTAAGTGTATGGATGTATGCAACAAGCCACATTCTGTTTCTATTTTGTCATTACATGTCATCAACATTCAAATGATTACATCTCCAATATCAGCGATTGCCCTCTTTGTCACAAAATGTCATGGATTTCAGTACATTTTTGGTTTTATCAAAACAAACCAGCTTGAAGTCTCAATTGCCTTAATGTAAAGATGCATCAAAAAGTTTGCTCACCATACAGGACCACAGTAACTCTGTAAATCTGTCCAAGTGCCCATGCCATGAGTAACTTGTACATGTGTGGAGGTGCCATAATTGCTGAAATCCACATCCAGGTTTTGGGGCGACATACGCTGCTACCCAAGCCAACCCCACTCCTTATTGCAGTAAGACAATTCCGAGCCACATTCTGCACGTTACAACAACTTAAGTAAAAGAGTGCGGGTACTAGACTGCCTGCCTGCAGTCCAGACATGTCTCCCATTGAAAATTTGTGACATTTCATGCAGAAACGAAATACGACAAGAGTTGAGCACCTAAACTTGTAAATCAAGCAAGGATAGGGTAAAATACTGGTCATCAAATTCAATATAAGTTCATATATGAAAAAAAAGTTAATTTGTTTGAACATTAAATATGTTCCCTTTGTACAGTACTCACTTGAATATAGATTGAAATGTATTTGCAGTCTAGAAACTATGGATTCGTATTTTCACATATTAAAATAAAGAGAACAACAACAAAATATACATATTTTCAAACTGTTTTATTATTTTTGTATACAGCTTGTCATTCAACATCGACACGCAACAGTTGTGTTATTGTAATGCTCTGTTACACTACGTATCTATTTTCCATGACAATAACCATGACAGTTGTGATCCGAAACAGGGCCAATGGCTTCTAAATTTCTTCTCTGTCTAAGCCCACAGTGAATCATAATAGCCTTAGGCTTGCTCTTATGTAATGCTCGCACAGTTCTTCAGCTGCACCCTTCCGTAGTGCATCGCAGTGCAAGGCCTACTGCCTTCTGCACGCATGTTTGTCGAAAGAGAAAGATTAATTGACATTACTATCATTATGGAGATTTATATAATCTGACCTCTTCTCAATTAAATGAAAATGTTATGTCAGTGATTCGATGTCAGTTCTTGACTGGGTCTTGCTGGTCTTCAATCACTCACATTCAGAGGAATAAAACAGAGGTATGCAGCTTTTCTTTTTTTTTTGTTATTACAGGTGATACTCACAGGATATAAACATATCAATGACAAATTTCATTTCATTCACTTCATCTCATTATCATCTTGGCCCCTTTGTTGTGATCTGGCTGTCAGTAATTTACAATACAAGGAATGTGGTTCAATATGTAAACTTCTTGCATAACAGATTGTGTGATTTTTTTTGGTGGGCGGGGGGGGGGGGGGTGTCTCATCCACTGTCATGCAGAGTAACTAATTGTTGAGTGTATATTGGTGTCTCTCTCTTGTCTCTGGTTGCTCTCTGTGATGCAAACGGTTAGCTCCACGCATCATTGTCTGCTCTGTGTCATTTTAATGGTGCACTCATAGATCAAGAGACCAAGGAACTGCACTGCAAGCATCAAACAAACGTTACTATTGAACCAAACAGTCACATGGTAAGGCTTTCAGTCCCCTTGTGATGAGTGGGAGGAAATCCCATGATCTCTTTTGTGTCTTCCTGGAAAAGAGACATGGTTTTTATTTGGGAGAAAGGTTGTACTTCCACTCCATGAGCAGTCACATTTGACAGCTCATTTATCTCCAGCTCTTTTCTGCCTTGATGACCGACTGCAGCTTCAATTTCTCCCCAAGGGATTAGTGCAGGGTGAGACTCAGCTCTCGGCATTGTACAGCCTCATCATCTTTAGGTACTACTGCTATTAGCCAATCACTCCCCTCCTTTGGCTGAGCAGCCAATGTACACCATCAAGCCTAAATCATTTATGTGTGAAATCACTGCACCGTGCACAGCAGCCACCACTACTGCCACGATACCGCTCGACGCCCAACACCAATCACTCCTCCATGTAAACACAGACTGTGTATTAATCAATAAATAGGGGTCACTCTGCTCTTGATATGCATACTCTGCCTCGGATGGGGTCATCCTGCAGGAATTACACATGAAGCACATCTGTGAATCACCATATTAAAAGTTTGACTGAATGCAAACAACAATTATCTGCGTAAAAATACTTCCACTGCTCTTTGTCTCCATCTCCATGTCCCCGGCAACCTCAAGCTGTGATTGCATCTTCAGCCGTGCGATCATATTGTGTAATCCCAGGCCACCTCCATCCACATTCCCAAAGCCATTAAGGATCATCAGTCCATCTAAATGCAGCAAAGAGCCCTACTCTTTCCGACAGCTTTCCAAATGAAAAAAGGAGGACTTCTGGGAAGCGTTCCACTGGGTTTGTGTATGATACGCTACCTTCCACATTAATTATATTACCCCACTGCATACAGAGAATAGAATAATACTCAAAGGACATTTTAACACTTAGACTCTGGTGAGTTTATGTTATGCCTCTTCCATTCTATGTACAGTAGGTCGTGTTCCTATCAAGACAAACATAGTTGGAAAGTGCTTTTTTATATATATATATATATATATATATATATATATATATATGTGTGTGTGTGTGTGTGTGTGTGTGTGTGTGTGTGTGTGTGTGTGTGTGTGTGTGTGTGTGTGTGTGTGAATTATTGATTTTCCACTTCATGTGGTATAATCTTTTTTTTTTTCAAATACATTTCTAGGAAAGTGGCAGCATCACATCAAACCCACCCAGCCCCAGTTGTGCACACTGCATGTCACTTAGTTCAGCAGAAATATTTTCATAGGCATAGCTGGTTCTTGTTTATGATGTTCCAAACAGGCATAATGAAGTTATCAAACATGTACTCTACCCACAGCTCAATTAGAGGAAATGGTGAGATATATCCATTACAGAGGGAAGAAGTATTGAGAATATACAAATGTAATGCAGCTCGAATTAAGCAACATCATCCCCCATTCAAATCAAACAATATCAGTTAGTTACTTACACGCCAGACGTTTGTTGGGTTTGGTTGACCCTGAAGATGACATCTTGCTGTGATGTAGTGGCGGGTATCAATTTGTCTTGTCACCTCCTGTCAAGGCTGCAGGTCAGGATGCCGGTGCACGTCGTAGCCGATCATCCAGTCATTGCATCTCAACACTTTAGCACCAGGCTATTCCAATTACACGGTTTATTTTTTCCCCTGCTCTTCCTGACGCCATCTCCCCTTTGCGATCCCCCCGTCGTTCTTTCTAGGTTGCCCTCACACTGCCTCACGCTTGCATCCTGATTGCCCCCCACCCTCCCTCTCTCTTTTTACCCTCACAAACACACACAGTCCTGCACACTGTGCAGCTTAGAGACAGGGTGAGTGATAGTAGACATTGTGGCCTGTACCAACTAGTAATAATGAGGGGGTCATAGAATCAGGAGGGTTTTTATGTAATGTTTAGGAGCATACCAAAAACTGTCATAGCTGTCAAGCCCTGTAATGTATATTATTATCAAATTAGATCAGGAAGACAAACATCTTCATACTATTTTTACGGCAATGCCGGTTCACATTGTTATCCTTTTTTGTTTGTTTGTCAGAATATGTTTGAGTGTTTATAATAATGGATCTTCCAGTTAGGTTTTTCATCTGGTACACATTTTGTTGATATGTGATTCCAAGAAATATCTCAGTGTAAAAAGTGTAACATCAAGACTTCGTCTCCCCTATATCTGTTTTTGGATCCGCAGGATATATAGAACAAGCAATGGGGGCTGGGCTCATCATTAGAGGATGCTTGGATGCCCTCCTTCCTCCTTGCTGATTTACTTTGAAAGGGATTCAAATTAAATAATGAAAATCAAATATTAGGAGCAGCAGGATTCATTCTGAAGTCTGCAAAACCATTTTGTCTGGCCATTTACAGAAAAAAAATGCACCCAAACAAATCGAGAGAGGCTTCATCATGCAACAAAGGACATCATCAGGAGGAAAAAGTGGAAGGTCTGAGACTGGCCTCGTCAATTACCGGATCTCAACCCAATATGGCATACATTTTACCTGCTGTGGAAGGGAGAAACTCCAGAAACCTTTGTAAAAACTGAAAGAGGCTGCAGTAAAGGCCGAGAAAAATGCATTTCAAATGAAGACTGCAACAGTGTGGTGTACTCAATAACAGGCAGTTACTGCAAGGATGGGTTTGCCGCCAATTTTGAAATGTTATTTTGATCTCTTCTCATGCTTTTGCTCGCTTGAAATGAAACTTGAAATAACACAAAATCTGAGTTAGAACTCTGAACTTTGTGACTTTGTACAACAAAAACAAAGGAACCGACCTTGCTGTTCCTTTTTGGAGAGGGCTGAGTGTCAGCGCGAGCCAATATTGACATCTACTGGCTGAAGTTGTGTCATACATTATAGGGTCACTTGAAACGTTCATGGTACATTAAACACAAAGTAGACTCAGAAAGAGAAATTCAAGTGAATTTTGATGTCAAATTTAAAAAAAAAAATGGAGAAGCTGGTACAAACTGAAACTCCGTATTTCTGAAGTGCCATTTATACTCCATAGATGAGAGGCTTCGACTCCAGGGCCTGCAACACAAATTCAAATGAAAATACCCTTTCCAAAGACTGTTCTCGTGTGTTGCTGTGTGCGAGAGTGTGTTCATGTGTGTCTCATTGCTGGCTTCCTCTCTGAAACAGTGTTGTCTCAGCTTTTCTCAGTGCTGCCTCTGATGTGGCTTGTGAATCACTCGGAAACATACATGCGCGTGCATGCATGCACGCACGCGTGTAGCGTGCATTCCATGGCACCGCTCACAGTCATTTTTGTCGTCACTCAAATGTATTCGTGTGGGTTGTGAGCAAGGAATCTTGAGCCTTCTGCGAATACGAGATGCATGTTGCACACGCATAGCTGTTTGAGGACTCATCATGGACAATATTCAGGATTAGCCTAGCTCATGCAACGAACATGTTTTTGTTTTTTTTGTCAGTCACATTCACAGTAAAAAAGCTATGTAGCTCACATTCTGAATTGAGGCTATTTGATGAAATGAGATCCCATCACAAAAACAAAGTGGACGTAGAATGGGTTTATATAAACAAATAAAATATAGCGGTGGCCCAGTGTTCAATTGGTTAACAGGTCGACTTCATAATGCAGAGGTCGTGGCTCTGAACCTCCTGTGTGGAGTTTGCATGTTCTCCCTGGGCCTGCGTGGGTTTTCTCCGGGTACTCCGATTTCCTCCCACATTCCAAAAACATGCATGGCAGGCTGATTGAACACTCTAAATTGTCCCAAGGTGCGAGAGTGAGTACGGATTGTTGTTCGTCACTGTGTACCAAGCGATTGGCTGGCATCTAGTTCAGGGTGTACTCTGCCTACTGCCCGAAGACGGCTGGGATAGGCTCCAGCACGCCCCGCGCACCTTGTGAGGATAAAGCGGTTCAGAAAATGGATGGATGGTCTTTCATTTAAAAAATGCAGACTCCTGTTGTCTGTTTCCTTTCTAAAGCAATAAACAACCAGTTGCAGTTTTGGCATGAGCGACTCCCTGGGCAGACAACCACATTTCCCCCTGATCCCTTGGTAAAGTATACATAATCCACACAGGGATTTCTTTTTTTAAGAATTCTGGGTGTTTGTGGAAAATTAAAAAAGAATAAAATTAGTTAACTATTTGAGCTTTTACTCATGTTAAAATGCTAATTTGTCACCAACCCCATTGTAGTGTTTTTCTCAATTCAGCCACCCCGTATGCATTACTGCTCATTATTCTCTCTCGGGACCAGCTTCGCCCAATCCAAGAAAACAGTTGGGTACTCACAAAGAGAGGAGCCACCCCCTTACCGCACTGCAGACTAAACAAACACCCACTTTCTCAAGCAGCCGGCGGGACACCTGAGAAGCAGCCTCTCTGGCTGGAGCTCGGCGGGATGTCCGATGAGCGTATAATTACTACTTATTGTTTGGTGGCCATTGTGCCAGCTTTCGGACAATGTCATGAAAGCGGCGTGGTAGCCACCTGGAGAGAGGTGGTGTTTTCATGAGCCAGGTGTCTTTCTTCCGGGTTAGTCACCAAAATAACTAATATTTCATAGGAAATCTGCCAAAGGTAAGATATGATCATAATTATTCCTAAAGTTAAGTGTGGAAATCTTAAAATAACATGATACAGATCCTTGAATTAATCAATGGACCACTTAGAATGTGATTGAATTTTTAAAAAATGGGCCCATGCAGGGTCAGCTATATTGTCACCAGTTTGAAGCGTACATTTGGGTGATTGAAATGGAAGCCCTTCAAGGGCTAAGTAATCTCATAATGAAGTGAAATGCTGCTATAGACACACGTGAAGCGCTCTTACATCCACTACAGAAGTCCTTCATTTCAGACTGGAATGTGGTCATATAATGGACAGAAATGAATGTTTCAGTCGTGTAAATGTGAGCATTTCACCTGTGTTTCTAAGGATGATTAGTATCTCTAAAGTTCTGTTGTGCGTATGAGTGTTTCAGTTGTGTTTTTGAGAGGATGTACGTTTGTGCCAGTCTCGTCAGAGTACTCAAACGTTATTAAAAAATATCACAGTGTTGTCTAGGGATATTCTGGGGCTTCACCATGGCAACAGACATCCCAGTGCCACATGCACCAACATGCACACCTGCCTGACGCTCTTCCAGTGTGTGCTCCTGAGCCTGCCCTCAGACAGTATCTTGATGCAGTTTGCTAAATGTGGGAGGACGCACCGCCAACAGTGGTGATGCTTTTGTTCTCCAAAATTGCGCTGGCAAAGTGCTAATTAGACATTGTGCGATGGAGAAAACTGTCTGGCTTTTTGTGTGTTGATTCCAGTGCTGATAGACACGCTCCTCTTTGTGTAGTATTCTTCCTTCGTGCTGCAGTGACTTTGTTTTTCAGAAATTCAGCACATCATTTGACCTTGCCTGAAGGGTGGTGACAATAGATTCATCCTGTACGCTGTGTCTGACATGTCTGGTAAGCTGTAAATGAGCACTGGGCCTGCCGCGAAAGATTGTTTTACATGATGTGAATTTGTCATGTCAGTTTTGCAGGGGGGTTGGGGGGGGTTTACGTCTCAATGTGTTCTAGTGACTCATGTGCGAAGAACAGGCTGCTTGAAATGAGTGATTAGTATCACTTGAACTCATCACAACAGTGAATTTCTCTTCCTGCTGAAATCGATCAAGGCAAAAAAAAAAAGGCTAAACGCAGTGCACACTGTATTTCTGTACTACTCGGTCCCAAATGTTTTACGACTGAATTTATGTCTTTTACATTTTAAATGACAATGTTAAATGAAGTGTGTCGAAAAAAAATCATATCGCTGCCAATGTGGAGTCAAAATTTTTGTTTGAGCATATTTGAATAAAGTTCGAACATGCCTGTGGGTTAAATGCTAAAAACAAAGCCCCTTTTCCCATAACACGACATGGTATTGACATTCACATGCACAAGTTAACCCTTAGATGCATGAGTGACTGGACCCTACACTCTTCCATAGGTGGGTGAAAAATGACCCATAATAATATCAATGCTTTTTTTAATGAAAATTTTGTCATTTTGGTTCAGAATAATCACTTGTATAAAATTTAGTAATATATTTAGGACCATACAGGAATGATTTCATATTTGAAATATCTTTATTTTTAATTTTTTAACATTTTTGAAAAAATATAAATTACCCAAAACAGCAATAGAAAAACGTGAACATCCATTTTGTGTGCATGTGTGTGTGTGTGTGTGTGTGCACGTCTCTCTGTCTGTCTCTGGGTATGCATTGCCTGTTTTGCCTTCTTGTCTCATCACTGTATGCAATTCAGACAAACGACCTGTTTCTGGCAGTGATCATTGCACACAGGTACATTGCATTTCCCACACCTATTGCTGACTTTGTGATCTTTGTTACTTGGGCAGATCTGACACCTTTTTCTCTTTGGTTGGCCCCGTGTATTTGTTTCCTGTGTCTGGGTGGTGGCTTTTGTCACCCCGCACCTTTTCATTGCTTCAATAATCGGGATTTGCAGTTGGGTGCAGCTTTCCAGTCGACTCCTCATGTGTGGTGTGACAAGCTCCTTTGACAGCTCTTTGAGGAACAGCCGTCGTGCATTGGTGATGCCACTCTTGAAATATGGGTGCTGAGCCATGAAAAAGGTGCAGGCATTTAGGGTGCCAATGTCAATTATGTTGTACCATCGCACCATGGGCCACCTCTGTGTTTGCCGGTTGCACGTGTAGTTGCCAACCATCTGGTCAATGGTGTCTACACCTCCATTTGTCTCGTTGTAAAATTTGATCACTTCTGTTTTTTTCTTTTTGCTATGTTCATCCACTGCTTTATCGTGGTGCATCGTGCTCAGGAGCACTACAGCTTTTCCTTTCTTTCTGACATAGCTGACCATGGTAAGGCTGTCGTTGAATCCAAACTCTGTGCTGTAAACCTCCCTGGACTTGGAAGGCTTCATCAGAGGAGGGATGTCTGGCTTGTTCTGACTTAGAGTCCCCACAATAGTGAGCTCCTTGTCTAGGAGATGCTGCGCGAGTGGCACACTGGTGAAAAAGTTATCCATGGTGATGTTGGGACCGGTGTTTCTAAATCTACCACACAACTGCTGGACAATGTTTTCGCCCAGATTCTTCTGAACGTCTTCCCCTGGTTGTCTCCCCGTGTAAACTATACCATCTATTGCATAGGGGATGCGTGCATCACAAACCCAGAAGGATCTTTAGGCCGTACTTAGCAGGCTTGCTTGGCATGTACTGTAGAAACTTGCGCCTACCCCTGAATGGCACAAGCTGTTCATCCACAGTGACACAATCACTGGGGATGAATCGCTGTCTGCAGTTGACCAGGAACAGGTCCGATACATAGCGGAAGGCTGCCATATGATCTGTTTCCAGGCGGAAGGCCAATTTGTAGATAAATAATAGTCATGAACGACACACAAACAATTTTATATGAAGATAAGACCTAGACGTATCAGCTCTTACAGTGTAAAATAATCTTCCTGAGGGGTGACACTTCTGATATTATAGTCTGCGTGGTCTGCAGTCAATGTATTGCTGACAGCCAAAGTCGAGTAGAATCAGTGGTTCCCATTGGATTCCATAGAAAATGTACACGGGTCACTTTTGACCCATTTATGGAAACTTGGGGTAGCAATACAAAAACTGAAATTTCTTAAAATGTATAAAATGTAAGTTAAAATTGTGAATGACATTATATTAAAAAAACAGTTTTTTTGAGGAATACCTGGAATATGAACTGATAATAAATTTTCAGTCCGAAGATATTTCAAGAAAAAAACCTCACCAGGTTTTTTTTTGGTTTTTTTTAGCATTTGGCCTACATTATAAGATAAGATAAGATATCCTTTATTTGTCCCGCAATGGGGAAATTACAATCAGAATTCAGAAAGGAAAAAACGCTGGGTAGGGAGAGGGGAAAAAAAAACACGCTCGAACTATCCTCTTCCGAGGATAATTTAAGTCCAGGAAGAGGATAGTTTGAGTGTGGTTTTTTTTATACCAATACATACTAAAATCAAGTAAGTAAAGATTGTTTGTTTGTAACTTTCATGGGTTTATTATTATTTTGTCTGCAATGCATGATTTCCAGTCAGTTACACCCACAAATATGAATATATTGTTACATGAATACCTCTCTGAAAATGGCAGGATGGAATACTTTATACATGTTCTTGCAGCGGTTATGTCAGTATCTATAATGTGCTAATCACGTTCCAATGGGGTTTCCTGTTTTGTATTTGAGTAGAACTGTTGAATTAACTGTTTTCAAAGGTAGAAATGATTTGTTGAGTAGTGACAAAATTAATTTAAAAATGTTCTTAAAAAGTCAAATATTCTCCGGGGACTTTATGTGTTTAATGGTTTCACGTTTGAAAGGCAACGGTGTTTAAATGTTTCTTATGGCGGAGCAGATGCGTGCATGTGTACGATATAGGTGAATGTGTGTGAGTCACGCACCACTATACAGCCTCCTGGGCTTCCATTTCTGATGCCCATCTCTCACAGCGCTACTGCGCACTGAACTCAGTGAACCCTCTGCTGTTAACACTCTACCCCTCCTCTATCCCTGCCTCCCTCTCTATTTCTCATACACTCGCTCTTTTTCGTGCTCGTCTGTTCTCTGCAGCTTCTTTTTTCATGCATCTCCATCCAACTCCCTGCTGTACAACCTTCATTCTATTCAGTGCAAGACCTGTTCTGACAAAGTCAGTCGATAACGCTAACGTTTCAGACACTCAGGGACTCTATCTGTGTTAGGCCTGTCTGGTTTAGCTGTTGTAGATGAAGCCAGCAAAAGTGGCAGATGAGAGAAGGAGGTGGTAGGCAGGAGAGAGAAAAGAAAGGTTGGTGCTTTTCACACCTGCGATCCAGTCGCCGTCCTCACTTGACATCCGCCGAATTCTCACGCGTGTGCTTGCCAGTGCCCGATGGTCCTTCCAAATACTCTACACACACACACGTGCGCACACACAGACGCACACACGCGCACACTCCCGGTCCATCAGGCAGCGAAAAGTTGAACAGCTTTTGTGTCATCAGCACTCTGTTGCCCACGCCGAGGCCCTTCTGTTAGATACAACATTGTCCAAAGGCAGACTGGTAACAATGTGTCTCTTTTATCTGTTTGTGTGCATGTCTGTGTCAGCGAATCTCAATGTTTTCATGAATGGAGAAACAGGCGCGTGCGTGTGCATGCGTGCATGTGAGGCTGGCATAGTAAATGAGGACGACACCCGTGTCAGCTTTGCTCTTCCAGGAATCGTGACACATGTGATGATGTAACCTTACACCCCCTCCCCGAAAACAGAAACGTCATCCTTTGAATTTTGAACTGCTTGCCTTGCACTTCTCGGCCGCATTGTAGGACTGCAACACGCTATTAATAATCTTGACCAAGTGTGAGTCGAATCTGAGTGTGCAATGAATTAAGTGCATCGAGCGGAGGTGCATCGCATGCCATGGACCTCAGAAAGTACAGTACATTCGGCCTAGAAAAGAGTTTGTCTCTGTGTATGTGGATTTGAGATTGTGGACAAGGCACAATATATTCAACCTTGTGTGTCTAAATGTAGAGCTTGTGCACTCACAAGAGGTCATCAGGTCCATCTCCATGTAACAACACGGGCCCTATTTTCATGCACAGCGCAAGCGTAGCACAAAGTGCAAGTCTAACAGTGATCATGGGTGGAGTTGTCTTTCTTGTGGTATTATCGCAGACAGGCGCAGTTAACAATGTTTGCGCCATTGTGGGAGTGCATACAGTTGACTCGATTCACGGCCAATCAAAGCGGCTCCCCTTATTCCTTTTAAATTCAGCGTATGAGAGGCATGCGGATCTATAATGGACATGCTGGAGTCTGTGCAGGAGATCGGGATGCGCAAAGTACATTTGTAAGCAACTGCAAAATCTCCACTCGGCGATGATTTAAAGTTGGCCACGGTGAAGTGGAGATGGCCTTTAACCCCCAATTGGGTGTCTGTGTGACAACTGCACTCCCTCCCTAATATTATTATTGTGCATTACATAATTAGCATTCAATTAGTTGAATGAAATATGAGGGCATCCACCACAAATTTCAGCAAAGCGCAGAAACTGTCTTCCTGCGCCTCGATCAAATCCAACAAAATCGTGTGACACTAACTGCGCCACAACTTAGACCAGCTTTTAACTGGTGTAAATTCTATTTTTGGTCACCAAATTGTCAGGTGTGATAGAAAACTCCCTCGGTCCGCCTGAACGCCCAGATAAGCTTAACGCGGTCTGCCAAATTTCTCAACATGGTAAATTTGAGTTGCCCCAGCAGGAAAATTAAGATGTGCCAGTTTGTACGCCGAGCACACGCATGCCTGCCTGCAAAAATAGGGCCCCATATGTCACCTTAGCTTGTTCCTGTTGCTCAATCGTCAAAGATTCTCGTTGCTTAAAGAATGCTAGAGAATCAATTTGTTTCCATGCTGTCATGCCACCTCTTATGAGGCAAAGCGCTTGATGGCAAGGTTTCTTATCCGGGTGGCACACATCGGAAGGATAAGGCCTGCTCACGAATAGCGCAGATAACACTATTCGCTGCTAATCGGGTATCAAACCAGCAGAGAGGAAAAAGCGGCTCCACTCTGTGCCTCATTTATAATTCACAGAAAGCAAATGAAGTTGGTATACTGGGAGCAATCAAATATAGATGAGAGAAGGTGTGTGTGTGGGGGGGGGGGGGGCAAAAGAGAGATGAAGGGGAAAAAAAGAGAAACTCACCTTGCATGTAGCAGAGCTTTAGCATGTCAGTGAACGTGGCAGTGACATTCTGCTACCTGCATGAACACAGACACTCGCTTGGCTGGCTCTGTAGGCCATGGCTCTGAGCAGAGGCTAAAGCAACGACATGCATCATGCACCACACCAGCAGCATTAATTCAGCATGGTAAATTTGCAGTCCCTTGGTTCTCCTGCGTGCGTGTTCACTTATATTCCACCCCCCACATCTATGGCTGAATGCGCTGACTCACTCATAGCGAAACTCTATTTGGTCTCCTCACAAATGTCGAGAGACATTCAGGGCATCGCTGCGAAACCAGAATCTTCAATTGTTTCAGATGCAGCGTTGAAGAACACTCTCCAATTCTTTTCTGTGGTTGACTCACACAGGCCTTCTGTCACTGCACAAGAACAGATTCTTTCATTTTTACTATCATGGACAAAAAAATGGTATTGGTGCGGCACCACAAAGCAAAAGGTCTACACAAGAAAAACTAAAAGATCAATCAATACCCTCCAGAAGAATAATTATATCAATAGTAAGAATATAACATAATAAATCAACCTAATATTGTAGGATTCTAATTATAGTCGCTTAATGGTGTTGTTGTTGATTGCTTAATAGTGTTATTTGTATTCATTATCCATTACATTCATCCATCATTTTTCTATACTGACACTTTTCTTGGGGGCCGCTTTGCGAGCAGCATCGCACAGAGATGGAGCCAATCGCAGCTGATGTTTGGGCCCGAGGTGATTTGGACTTTTCATTTCATCTGAAAGGAACTTGCAAACACTCAAAAGGATTGGCCTGTATCGAGAGTCGGGCCTTTTACCGCTCGACTGCAAGTTTGCTGCACTAACCGCTTGACTACTGCCTTGCATTTATCCATTTCATTTTCATCGTGGAAACGCTTATCTAAAACATGGTGGGACATTATCAGCCACTTCTACATTCCAAATTCCTAAAAGGTCATTGTTGGGTTGTTTGTGTTGTTCTGTGTAATTTCTTTTCTCAATCACAATAGAACATTTAAACAAGAATGCTTGCTTCTTGGTCCGTTCCTTTCATGTACTGTACATCATTAGTCTAGCGGCTAAGCTAGGAAGGAACAAGCATGCTTTATTTTGAAGATGAAGACCCAAACAATGCTTTCGATCTCATTCTCCATTTTGGGGACTTTCCCAGACCAACACAATGATATTTCAAGGTGTTCAGACCCAAGATCACCGCAAGATATGTGGGCTGGTTTCGATCAGCATACCAACATTTGATTGGAGAGTATGTTGCTGAGAATTGCAACTGTCAGCATATTTGTTTCAATCTCTTTGTCGCCGAGTTTTTTTAAATGTCAGATATTGGAAACAACTCTTTCTGGGCCATCTGTATTAAATGTTTACGTGTTTACCCGTGCATGTGTGTGTGGGCAGAGAGGCTGTTTGATGTGAGTCAGATCTAAACCCAGGCTGGTTTCTCTCACATGTGTGGGACGTATCCAGATGGCTCAGCAGGACAGCACAAATGTCACTCTGATAATGAGACGTCAGAAAATACCAGTAGTTTGGGCTATATTTTGTACTCATACAGTTTAGAAAAACACGCACGCACACGCACGCAAGCACACACAAAAGGGAATACATTGACTTGCTTGTTGCAGTTATAGTAAGAACAGAACCTTGAGACGAATAACATTCCTCCATAGAAAATCGACGTCCCTGATTCGGTGGCACACGTCCTGCAGCTGCCACTGGGTGACTTTGTGACATCTGGGATCTGGTCCTTGTTCAGGTTATACAGTATATGGTTTTATTTCGTTGTGTGCCTTTGTGTTAAGCAATCAGCTCCCTCGCCCCTTTGTGTCTTGTGCAGGTGTTCCTTGTTTTTTCGTCAGTTTGCTTGGATTTAGTTCCCTGGTTTGTGTAAGCTGTTGTCGGATCCTTGTTGCTGTCACGTTTTTTGGCGTAACTGTCATGTTTGTTTTTTGTTTGTTTCTGTCACGTGTTACATTGCTTCATTTTACTGTCATGGTTTTTGTTTGTTTGTTAGTTACTTTGGTTTATTGGGGCTTTGTTTGTGTTTTGGATTTAGTTTTTCCAGTGTACCTCTGCAAGTTACACTGGAAAAGGTTCATATTTTTGTTTTGTTGTTAAATACATTTTGTTCAGGACTCCTCACTCCTCTGAGTGCAATTTTCATTTTTGCTCTTGGAGCACTTATGGAGCTTATTGTTGTCTCGTTGCCAGCTGTAGGAGCCTAGATTGCATCAAAATAGCAGGTTGCGTTTTTGCTGCGAATAGAACAAGCAATTTAAAGAAGAATGGACTGAAAAATCATACCTTCGACCAGCACAAGGCCAATGTTCTCAGTGTGCCAGAAACCTATAGATGTGTTTCAGCTTTACCATTTGAAACAGTGGTAGGAGACCAAGCATGGGGATTCTCAAGAGTCATTTCCTCAAAATGTATGGGGTATCAACAACCAAATCAAATGTACTGAACACATACTATGGAGTTGCAGACAGGATTCTTGTCACATCTTTGCAACATCAAAAGGACAGCATGCTCCTGTTTTCCCTTCCGTCATATTTTTTTTTACCCCCTTCTGCACTTTCAAGGTGATTCTGACACACCCAACTTGTGAAATCTGGAAATTTGTGCACACAAGATGCGTGACTCGCTGAAGTTTAAGCGTGGCTGTAATTCCTGGACTGTGGAGTTTCTATGAGACGTGAGTTGCAGAGATCCATTTGATTGTGAAATTAACGCGGATCCCAAAGTTATTCGAATTGTCGCCAGTAAGGTGCGAGCGGCTCATTAAACAGGCTACTTTTAAGGAGCATGTGGATTTGCATTCTGTATTTCATAAATACAATGAAATCATTTTGTCCTGTCTGGATTTGGAACTGGGAGTCGCGGCTTGGAGTTCGAAGCGGATTACGTGGGACAGGAGAAGTGAACTAATCTCTTTTCGTCAATGGACGCTACAGCTTCGTGTTTGCTTTCAAAACTTAGCTTGTAGCAGACGTGTGCACATTTTCAGCATGACGTCTCTGACCCACTGGTGAAAGGACACTTTGATCCTCTCCTCTTTCATCGATAACTGCTTCAGACAACAAAGTGTATGCAGACAGTGGTGAAGATTGCACGACTGTCTGTGTCCTATGTGTTGTGTTGTGTTATTTTTGTTATTTTGACTTCAAGATGCGATGATTTTGACACGAGAGTGGCAGCCTTTCCAGCAGCTCCTATATTTTGTTGTTCTACTTCTTCCTTTCATAACTTTGCTGCTGTGAATTGGGAATTTCTCCATTGCGAGACTAATAAAGGTTTTCTTATCTTATCTTATCGAAAGTGTTTTCATCAGATTACTGTGCTCATAACTTAATGCTTCAAGAGAAAAAAAAAGCAAGTGTGCCAGCCACACACGTGGACGAGTCACTTCTAAGAATTTCATAAGTGGCTTCGATCGAATACAAACAAATGATTCAAAACCAAACTCACCATCGCTATCATTTTAATGACAGCAGTTGGTATGAGCGGCGTGTTCAGACAAACTCCAAGCCGCCAGCACGAGTCGGCGGCCACGCTTAATTGAATTAAAATGTGCAACATATTTAACCTTCAAGAGGTGCAAGACTTCGCGCGGCCTCTGGACTGTGGAAGAGAAAAAGATGATGAAGTGTTTGGGAGACTGTGCGCTCCACCAGATTTGACAGGGAGCACCATCATTTCAGGGTTGTTTCACCCAGAGTGCATAGATTTCATGAAGGTGCATTAAGTGACACACTCAAGTCAATGGGAGGATCGGTGCAGCCAAAGATATGCATAGCTGTGTGCTTTTCTGACTCAAGCACATGTAAGAGTTGGGTGGATTTGGGTCGGGGGAGAGTGGCGAAACATCAAGACAACTGGCCGCATTTACTTCCGTCACATTGCACCACATGACCTCAGGTATTGTGCGCACACACCCCACTTCATGGACGCACTCGGGTTCATGTTAGATGTCAACATTTGTTTTTGTAATGTCAACCGCTAGATAGAAAGATTACATTTACCCCCCAAATTTGGACTCGGGCACCTTACTCTGCTGTGTGAACGTCGACTTGACATCGTCTTTAAAAGTTTTGTCCATAGATCTATTGCACCGACTTCTGAATTGGCAATTTATTGTGACGATGCATGATGATGCAAATTTTTTGGAGCTTTCTACTACAATAGGTGTAAGTTGATTATGATACCTTCCTAAACGTTGGCTGTTATCCAGCGCAGCTTTTTCTTTCTTTTTTTTTTCAAATATGACTTTCGTTTCCTTACCCCATATCCGCCTGGTTTTCGTGGGAAATGCAAATTGCATATTTATCAATGTTGTTTGAAGAATATTTTGGTTGTATTTTTTTTCCAATTATAATTGATCACAGATTTTGCGTAAAACTGCAAAATATGGACAGATTTTGATCCACTTGATCAGATCGATCTTAAAGTTTAGGCTCATATTCTCCCGTTGGTGCGTAAAACAATTCCTCACGCGTCTGTGCTCCGCACTTTCAAGGCGCGACAGGTCCCACCTAGACCTCTGACACACCCACCAGTGTAACCAGTAAAAACTCATACAGCCACCGAAAGGTGTGACCCATTGAAATGTGAAGATGCCTGCAAATGTCGGATTATGGAGCTTTATTGAGACCTGTGAATTCCGCAGAGATCCATTTGGAATATACTGTATATCAAACTTTCAATGTGAAATTGACTTGAGTATGGATCCTGATCGTCCCCACTGAGGTTTACGGCTCATCTCATGGTCTACTTGGAAGGAGCATTGGCATTCTGTATTTCAACTAACGCAATTTAATCAACGGACTGCGCTCTTGACTGAATGTATATTTGAAGTCGTTCCATTGTTGAAAATCGAATTTAAGTGTTGCCTAGCAACGCTTCCTACCGCACATGCGAGCATGGACGGCACTTCTACGGATTTCACCACCAGCGTCTATCAAAATGAAAACAAAAGATTCGAAATCTACTGTAATTTAGCATTGTCATCATTAGAATAACGGCGGCGGTTGTGAGCGATGCCTCCAGACAAACTCCAAGGCACTCGCTCGAGTCAGGAGCTGCTCGGTCACGCGGCTGTCACACGGCGCAGGACGGAAACAGTTCATTGAATGAAAACGTTCATTGTGATGCGTCAACTTGAAAAGCGCTCATCCTTAAGACACGTCCTGAACACGCAGGAGGAAAGGCACTTAAATTTCTGGGAGCATATCCGCACCGCTATGTTTGACACACCACAGCAAGCAAACAATATGGACGGGAAGGACAGTATTTGTCATTCTATTCACAGTCACAGTTTCATGAAATGAAATGCACCCATATGTCAATCCCGCATGCACACTCAAAATACAAGCAGGAATAAAGTCAAAAGCAACATGTAAGATTTTGTGTCATTGTGTTTTTGTAGATGTGATTTGAATGAATGAGCCATTGATCGTTGTATACAAAATAGCATCATCGGTCTGTGACGATGTCTCCGGTTGTTTGTGAGCTCGTGAATGAGAAACAAGTAGACAATGAGAGACGCTTTTCACAAAAGCAAAGCCACTGCAAAGAAAATGGCATTATTCAGAAAATTGAGCTCATCAAAATATTTGTAATGAGATTTGTTCCTGCGGGATTATGAGTGTAATGGTAGTATTTATATATATTTATCTATTTTTATCTAGGTCAATTTTATTTCATGAACCCTGGCCGAGGGTATGATCAAGAATGATGGATGCATGCGCGGACCGCTCACTGAGGTGTTTAGTCTCGCTGGCCACCATCACTGAAAAAAATTCTGGTTACGGCCCTGCCAGCAGGACCCAGGCCCTGCCAGCGATCAAAAGGTTTGGTGACCTATCATGTTAAAATCACAATGAAATCTAATACAGTACTTGCATTCCAAATGTGACGAATTAACAGACTGACCTGCACATAGCGTTACATCCAACCATATTCACCCACTGACCTATGCCAAATGACAACTACACCTCCAGTCTTTGAAGGTCATTCCCGGGCATAGAAACCATGGCAACAGCAAAGAAAAAAAAATCTCAGACCCATCAAGCAGTGACACCTTACCCTGTCACCGTGAGACTCAGTTGAGAGGCACATCAAGTGTGAAAGCAATAGTGAGAAGTTGTTGTTTATTTAATTTCCTGACCAGTCACCAGAGAGCTCCGTCAACCCCCTCTGTTTATCGAACTCCCACTTGCATACAAAGACATTTCACACACACGCATGTAGAATATTTCCTTTGTCTCCATCACACCATTGAGCAGTCTCGGACAATTATATAGCTGCTATGTTGGATGTAATGACTGTGTGTAAATGCTTTGGCCTCACACATTTATCACGCCGACGCTGTTGGCCTTCGATGCAGCAGCTTTGCCAGCCTCGTATGGCTGCATGCCTGCACCTGTTTGCCTAACACATGCACATAAACGCACTTTATGAGTTCGCCTACAGTTACGAATCTTTATCTAATGACAACAATGTTATCTGAGGATTATGGCATTCGTGTGTGTGTGTGTGTGTGTGTGTGTGTGTGTGCGTGCAAGTGCAAAGCGAGTGGTGTTGCTGCCCTATCAAACACTGACCATTGCTGGCAGCAGATTGTCTCCCCCGAGGTGATCTGTTATAGTGACAGAACAGCAAGTATTTTTAGCCCGAGACGACACGTACAAGTAATGATGAAGGAACGGTATGGCAACAAAAGGAAATGAAAGTAAGAAGCAGAAATTTAAATCAAAAGCACTTCAGTCATGTTGACTTGCTGCTCTTTCGCCGATCACCGTTATGAAATCACCGATACTGATGCTGCCATTGTTTACTGGCCCGTTCTTCACTTCTCACGTTCATCGCAGTGAAACCGTGCTGACATCTGACACTTTGTCTCCTCCAAGGATGCTCACGTGTAACGGCCACTTTGTACGTTTGAAGGTTGGGAAGCATGCAACATTTACTAGGCGTACCTTCTTGTCTTCTTGTTGATCGAGATGGAGCACGATTGGCAAAAGAAGTTCTAACAGGTAATGAATGTATCTAAACTTATGGCCCTGCTATGCCAAAAATAATTAACAAATAAAAGAAGTTATCAGGAAGGTTAGAGAGATTTGTTCAGTGCTCACAAGGGAGGCAGCAAGGCTCAAAGTGAATCGATCTACTGCTTGAGGTTGAAACGCTGGTCTCTGCAAGATGAGTGGTGTTCATTTGTCTGAATCAGTTTTTCTTGTTTTGTTTTTCAAGATGGTGTGGTCACAACATTACAAAAGAGGGTTGCTTGACTGCCATTATTGTCAGGACTGGTGTGCATACCGAAACCAGAGAGTGAACTACGCGTTTTTAAATGTTGGAGGAAGCCAACCAGGGGTGTAATGGGCGTGGTACGCGGGGGTACGCCGTCCACCCACTTTTTTTTGTTGCTTTCGAGGCAGCGCTGTCTGCGGGTTATTGAAATGTTTGTTGATCATTGTTCTAATGCGAGTTATGCTTAATAACGTTGGCCTGTGATTATTTTGGAGTAGTAAAACATTAAATTTAACCTTAGTTCAACTGGTGTTGTAGCCTATGATTGATGTTCTGTATGTATATATAGAACATCCCAGAATCGCGTAAACCAACTTAAAAAAATCCCTTTTTCATCATGAGATATATAGCAGATACTTTGAGAACACAAGCAAGGCATTTATGAAACTTAACAGAAGAATTTCCCGTTGCAAGCTTTTTGTTTGGTGCCCCTCTAGTTGTTGGGAATAAAAAGTATGATATTCTTAGTACTCAGTCGATACTGATTAATACATTTTTGGCAAATCCTGGTTGCTAATAGCAAATAAAACACATAACAATTAAGTTATACAGGTATAGAGTTGAATTTGTTGGTGTAATCATAAATCTACCATGAAACAGACACCCCCATGTTCAGTTTCCCAAGGTTTGATGAATTTACCAATATTTGTAGTCAAGCTGACACCCTCTCACACAGAAGACGCTAAGATAAACAAACATGCTAGCGACCAAGTGTGAGACAAGAAACATGAACAGTCAGATGACCAGGCAGTAGGAAAACCGTGACGGGTGAAAAAGACAGCCGCTTGTGTTTACTTGCAAACACAAATCACTTCATATTAAAAAAGATTACATAAGATCATATTCCTCCATTTCCTCAAGAAAATTATTTCCAGAGTGAGACCTTTTATGTTCTCTTATTGGGCGTCAAGATATACGGGAAATGCCAAAACTGGTGGTCAGGACACTCTAGTTTGCTTAGAAAAGTCAGGAGGCCTCAGTGAGCACAATGTTTTCTCAATCTCTCAGTCTCTCTCTCTCTCTCTCTCTCTCTCTCTCTCTCTCTCACACTCTCGCACTCACACACACACACACACACACACACACACACACCGGTTTGTTCCCTGAGTCAACATTCTGCCTCAGCTCCAGTTTCTCTACCCTTGCCCGTCACTATTAGGACATCACTCTGTGTGCGTGTGTGTGTGTGTGTGCGCGCGCATGCAACTTTTGTGGTAGAGCTTCTGTTGCATTTACATGGTCAGGTCCTTTCACCGTCTTATGCAATAGGATATTTTTCACTTTGCGAGTAACCCTGGCCCTTCCTCTGTTGCTTTCTCCAATCAGCCATTTTAGCAGTGCGCCATAAAAAATGCACGTTGCCCTGAGCAATGCCACAATGCTCCCAATGGGCTTTGCATGTAGTAGCAAGTGACTGCATGTGTGTGTGCGTGAGTGATGTACTGGATACTACCAGTTCTGCAAACACGCAGCCAAACTAGAGAGGTGTGAGGCAAAAAAGGAAAGGACACTTTAGCTGAGGAGTAACTCACACACACACACACAGGCAGGTACTGTAACTCACACCACGTACAATGGGATCCAACACATCAACTATTGCCTTTTCAGTGACAACGACACTAATTACGGTAACATTGCTGAATGTCGACACTATCAGAGCAGCTTTGTTTATTTTTGTGGTTGTAGTTTGCAGAGGTGTCGAACTGCGCGGCATCATACTGAGAGGGATCACAAAGAGTTGTGAAATGATCTCTGTCACTATTGAGTGTGTGTTCTGGCTGCTTCTTTCATATTTTGGCTCTCTAAGGTTTCTCACTTTGTCATTCTGTTTATACCAACAAGCAATACCCAATTCTTGGCTTGAAGGGAGGCAGCATTCTCACTAAGCATGTTTTTGACCTACTGCCCATTGTTTTTTTCTTGATGGCGAGTAGTTTTAATTGTCAGTGAGCGCCACGGGACTCAACGAGGAGTGTCGGTTTCTCCCGTCGTCTTTCTTACACCCCTACGTCATCATGTGCTTGTAAAGCCATCGGTCTGCTCGTCTTTACTCTGCCTGTTTAACTCAGAGTCACAAAATTAATGTCAAAAAACATGTCATAATTCTTATGGTGCTCTTTTTGGAATGCACTGGAACCCGTGCGGTTAAAGAGGCTTTGGAGCAATGTTTTTCGGTAGTTTCAACATTCTTAATGGTCATCCAACCTACGACCCTCGTGGGGGTATGCGGAATCGCAAACGGCTGGATGGATGGGTATTCAAAGTTTAACGCATACAGGGAAGTGGCAAAGATGTATTGTATTGCATTGTATCAAGGTGTTATGTTGTAATTTCCATGACGTATGTCTGCCTTCAAAGATGTTTCTTCCGCTCTCCCAGTCCTCTCTCTCTCTGCCCTGTGATCCAGAAGTACCCTCCAGTGACCTTGAACATGTGACTCACCCAATTATGCTCATTGACATTGCTGTGTCTGATATATGTCATTGAAATATTGGTCAAAATTAGACTTTTATATTGAATTCATTCGCTAAAATGGCAATTTAGTCAGCAAAGAGAGTCATTATACTGTAGTATATTTGGCCTACCGAAAGCAAACCCCAACATTTGATTCCGCCAAGAGCCCAAATGGCAATTTTGTGACTGTTGTGTCTTTGGAGCCCATTCATTTTGCATTTAATTAAGAAATGTGCAGACAGTGACGTTTTCCCACTTTGATTGACATCTCTGTGTGATTTGGGCGTTGTAGTGTGATTGCAGAAGTGAAAATGGGAGAGAAAGAAGGAGGGAGGAAATGATACAAAACGTTTGTCCGCTGAGGTGCCGAATCATCACAAGAGCACATGCACGCATGTGAACGCTTGCGTGGGCGGGCGTGCGCGCGCACACACACACACACACAAAACATGTGATCTGTCGATGAGTGCTGTAGTCACACCCTCCTACTCTCCTGTTTGATTACAATCTCCTTGCTGCTTTCCAGTCCAACTCACTCAAGTAGAAGTTTTCACAAGATGATAGTTGTGAAAATATTGCTAGTCACGTGTGTTTGGTGAACATATGGGAATACAAGATAACTCTTGGTGACATGCTTTAAACTATACAGAGACAAGACCCCAATAATGTTGTCCATATCGAATAGCGCAGGACAGTGGTTTCCTAAAAGATGTAATGCTGTGTAATATGTCACATTTGCATTGTGTTTTGTGTACGTGCAGCAGGGAGTATTTCTTATTTTCTTCTTCTCAGGCTGCCTTGAGTCCAACAAATTTGTCTGCGTTATATCAACACAATAGTGAGCTCGCTGACCAATAACATAAGAGGTGACCTGGTTAATCCGACAATATTAAAGCCAAGCAAAGCAAATCTGTGGTCGCCATGGCAATGGTACTGCTCTTCTTGTTTCAAGACATTTGTGATTTTCAGTAACGTTTGAAAATGACAACTCACCACGCTATCATTTTCTACTTTGCATCAGGCCCTCTTGGGCAAAGAGAGCAACTGTCTGAAACACGGTTTTGATGCAGGTGTCACAATTTTGAAGGGAAGATCATTTCCAAAACTATACTATGTCTGATTGGTCACCGGTCATCCCTCAACACCCCACCGAGTTCAACCAAAACCATCCTTGTTGAGCAACACTGTTAACAGCAGTAATTCAACAACCTTTTTGAAGAATTGAAACCTGCAGTACTCTTGATTCAAAAACGTATGATGCTGCAGCCTTCATCAAACAGGAGATGTTCTGTTTTTGTTTTGTTTTTTGTTTCACTAATTTAACGACTCGTTGTTTCATTTATTCACCAGCATTAATATTGAGTTGGTACCATTATAATATTCCATATGTGCACCCTATGTTACTGCTTTCGACGGAAATGTGAGGAAAATATTGATAGATTTGTTCTGAATATTACATGGCACTTTGTATGAAAAGCCAAAATCGGTCACGTGTTACGTCGAATAGTAAGTCTAATTGAATTGGTCCAGGGGCTGCAATCTCTGTTAGCTAAACATATGACCTGACCTGACCTGACCTGACCTGACCTGACCTGGCCTGGACTGTCCACTCCCTTCCAGCACAGACCACAAAGGTCACAGACATTTGCTGATTATCTATCATCAATTAATTGGAAAATTAGCCAAGGGATTTCATCACAGTACCTGAGGTAAAGTGCATCTTAAAAATCCGTCCCAATAATCTTTTTTCATGTTATGTAAAGAATCGCACGTGCGCAATGGGGACTGGAAAGTGGAAAGTATATGACTTGTTGCCTCATTACAATAGCTATTCTATTAGCCTGGCTGCACAATAAGTGCAGTTGATCTCTGTTTGACAGAGAAGAACATGATGCCACTAGGTTGGGCCCCGCAATTTGGCCCAAGAAAAAGAAGCGTGGCCTCTGTCATGACTGTGAAGGATCCTAAACTTGACATTGCACCTACTGCAACTCGTCAGTGCTTTCTCACATACCGGTACAGTGTCCCCTGGTCTTAGGAGGCACACCTTTGCCTTCATCCCTCTTGGCCTGGGATTGGCTGATGATGCTAAGAGGCTGAGGTGTTGCAACAAATAGCGAGAGTCACAGGGCCGGTTCATTCTGCATTCTGCTCAAGGGAGGTTAATGAGCCAAGCCACCGGGCTGTCCGCCAAACATGAGCGTCAATGCCAAAGCTTTCACAATGCGTCTGACTGTATTACCACTGAGCTCTGTCTAATTATACACTCCATTGCAGGTGGAGGGGGTAGGGAGTGGGGGGGCAAGTGTCAGGGAGCACTTGTAAAGCAATAAGGGAAGAGTGAGGTGAGGGGAGGGGTGGTGACATCAAGCGAGCTGGGGAGAGAGAATGCTCTGACAGGGAGATAGAAAGTGAAGGAGGGAGGGAGGGAGGGAGCAAAGAGGCGTTTAGAGAGTGAAAAGAAGGAGAGGCAGGGATAGGATGAATAGAGGAAAGGCTGAGCAGTAGCGAGGAAGAAGACACAAAGTGGATATTTCTATATGCCTTCTACGGCAGCCAACCTGGTCCAATGAGTGAAGTCTCCAGTCGCAGCTACGCTCAGACGCTCAGCGAGGTATGTTACCACACCACTTCCTCTTCTCTGTGTGTTTGTGAAGTATTGGGTGAGTGAAACTGTGTCAGGAACTTTGAATGAGACACACTGTTGTATGTAGACCGAGGCTGAAGTTCGGTATTTGTAGTACGTGTCGCTGTCACAAACATCTCGAAATCTTGTTTTTTGCATGTATGTGAGGGGACGAATGTTTGCCATTCACTCAAGTAATGGCACCTCTGTGTGTGTGTGTGTGTGTGTGTGTGTGTTGATGAATGTGTGCTATTCAGTCATGTAAGCCAGCACCTGCGTGAGTGCGTGCATGCATATGCATGCATGACTGTGTGTGTGTGTGTGCGTGTGTGTGTGTGTGTAGGCGCGTGGTGGGGAATAACCGAGAGAGTGTGAACAAGCTGGTGAGTGTGACTGATCCAGAGAGAGCAAGTGAGTGAGAGAGGGAGGTGGAGGTGCATCACTCAGCCTGATCGGGACTTTCAGAATTAGAGCAGTGGTCTTAAATAGCCCTGGTTCAGAGATAGCAAGGGGCCCTGGAGGAGCTGTGTTTAAACTGGGAGCGCGCACAGGAGATTGGTCAGAGTGGGACAATTCGCAGCTCATTCAGGAGCAGTTGGGGAGGGAAAAAAAATAAAGTGCAGTTGCTGCGTATGAGATCTTGTGCCAACATGTACAGGCGCATAACGTCCGTAAGAGGGCAAAGAACCGGGGAAGGGGTTTATTTCATACAATGTTACGCACACAATACATTGAACTTTAAATGATGGTGCACGGTCAAACAATAACATCTCTCTTTTTATTCGTCTTCTCCCGCATCATTCTTTTGGGCCTTTATGGTGTGCTTGTCTTGACTCAACAATCCAACTAATTTCTCACAACTGCATTCCCAAAAGTTCGGGTGACTATTTTTGCTGCGTGGGTAGCCCTTGCGCTATGTGCCGAAGAACGTTTAAGAGGTTCAAAGTGGGGGGGTTGCTAATGCTCTTTCGTGTGAGTCTTGCAACATTTGGCGTCGCCGACTTGTTCTAATTATGAGCATTTACCCGAGGGTTGAAATATTTCTCGAGGTTCAGGATTTCTATGACTCCCGTTGTTAAAAAGTGTTTGTCTGGAGAATCAAACCATGTGCGTAGGCTGAACGTTTGCTTTCTTTGATGTGTGCCTCTCAAGGAAAATAAATGGGGTTGAGTGTCTGCTGGCCCTTTAAGAGGTCTATTTTTGCAGAGGCATACATGAAGCGGGAGGCCGTGGCACACGGATGGGCCTCACTCGTGTGACTCCACGCCACACATCCCGGTGGACCGTCCGTAACCTTGTGACTAAGAGACTGCCAGAGTGAGTGATAAAAATCTAAGCGTGTGCTCTCTCAGCACAAGCTCAAACAGGATCATCAAAAGGCAGAGCTACAGGTTTTGCATCTGACGAGGAGAGTCAAGCGGATCTCTCTGAAGCCTAAAAGTGATAATGAGTGGGAGCCTGAGATGAAAAAGAAAACCAAAAAAAAAAAAGACACCCTCATGCACACTCGGCACTAGTGTGCCAACATTCCCACATATTTGTTTTGATATGCAGATAGCACTCAAAGAAATCTCAAACATCCGTGTGCCCCCTTCTTAAAAAACACATAATTCATCCCAGTTTACTCACACCCACACTCTCAACAAAAAAAACAAACAAAAAAAAAAAGAGCACGTCTCGGAATATTTCATACACTTGGAGGCGCGTACAGTGCTTTACACCCACGTCCAAAAATACTTATACATCGTCGATATGTCAACTTAAAATAATCACCTCCTTATGCAATCTGCATGTTATATAATGCACGGCCTGTCATTATCACAGGGCCCCTTCACGCCCTGCTGTGCTTCTCCACCTACCTACCACATACACTCACACACGTATACACACACACACACACACACACGTACACTACACCGTGTGTTGACATACTCTACTCGAGCACTCTCACCCGCTTTGATAGCGTGCTCTCCTGTAGCCCGGCAGACGAATGAGACAAAAAGAAAGTGAAAAAAGAGACGTAACATTGACAAAATATGTGCAAATGTATCGTGCAGCTTGTTATTGGGATTTATGCTAAAATGAAATAATTGTTTTCTCTTCTGAATCTTAGAAACCTCCTTTTATTTTCTTACTTCTTAAATGTTTTGAAGGACTGTGCACTGTGATAGTAATGGCGTGGTAAAAGCTTCTTTTGTCGGTCTCTGCTTTGCTTCTAAATGTCGTTAACTGTTGTGTTTATAAGTGCTTTTAGGTGCTGTCGTTGTGTGAAGCATGATGCGTTTACATGCCTTTGAAATGTGCTTTAAAGCTGCCTAGCCTTGCGTTGCCGTACACTTATGCATATAGGGGTGTTGAAGCTGTTCACTCCTTCCTCAAGCTTTTTTCCATTTGACTGACATGTTAAGGTTAATGGCCCTCAATGTTATCAAGGGCGTGGTGGCCATCGGGAATTTTGGGAGTTTCCCGAATGGCCGGTCCCTTTACAGGCCAACCCCACCCGACCCCATCTGTATATATATTTTGGCGCGCATCGGCCATCTGTCCAACCCCCGTCCACGAAAAGGAATTGTCATTCGCAACCCCCACCCTGTCGACGAATATTCCCAGGCCCAATTTTTTTTCAGATAGTCTCCCAGATTGTTACTCAAAGTCACACCTTTGCCTTGATCAATTTAACTGTTGAAATAGAAAAAAAATGTTTTTGCCCATTCTTCTAAGTCTGATTCAAAAATTCAATCTCAGAGGTTAGATGAACTCAGAAATGTGTTGTCACATTTGTTCCTTTGATTGGGGGATAGGGAGGCGGGGTGCTGCATGGCCGCTGTTCCCCGATTGGCTGTCTTCTCAATGGAAGGGTTTCAAACAAGTAGCTGGCCTCCTTGTCAGATATGGCTATCCATCAGAGAAGATATGGGCCGCTACTGAATGGTCTCTCAAGTCCTTGATGCAAAGGTTTCTGTACTCATTGTGTAGCTCACTATGTGCTGTTTCTCCGACCTTGGCTCCCTCACCCATATGCACCATCAAACAACTTGATTCCTCCTCCGCACCTCAATAAGGGTTCAGTGATCTTTCAACTCTGCCACCCACAGCTCACACCTACACTCAGTCAGGACACACCATGTGCATGCCGCAACCTTGTGTGGTGTTTGTACATCTGTTCCCCTGTATCGACATTCACGACACGATATTTTGCACACTATTGCTTTTGGTGTCACTGTCCAGAAGAAGTAACATCCGAGACATCCCGTCGCTCCAATAGCGTCAATAAAAGATGCTATTGCCTTCGATACCCTTGAAATTATTTTCAATTCCTTTCATATAACTTTCACTCGCTATAATACACCCGCAGCAAAATATTTTTTGACCTTTATCCTGGTCACGCTCTCCTTTTATTTGTGATCACCAGCACACTTGATCAAATGGTTCAATAATAAGTCTCTAGTGAAAGTGGTTTGGAAAAAAAAAAGACACAAAACAAAACAAAAAACGTGTCTGAGTTTATGTTCAGGGCTGTCTATTCAAGCTCAGTGGATGAATATGAGCAGTGACGAAGGCATTCCAGACAGCCTCTGTGTAGACAGTCTAGACAGATTCTCTGTCAGTGAATAGCACTCAAGCTAGCAACAAGAGACTTGGCTCTGGTCCGTCCATGGAGTTACCATCACTGTGCTTGCTTAGTGCGTGCTGACATTTTGCTGTTCGGACCAGAAAACTAACATAAGCCCAATTTGAATGACACTGTCCTGGGGACAGTGTGAATAAAAACACATTTTTGGAATGGACACAGACAACCACACACTTTTATAGAGACGCTTACACAATAGAAGCTGTAGCCGTCACGTTCTCAATCAACTTCCCTCCGGCTCATGTTAGTTTCTGATCTCAAAGTACGGTACTCATATTAGTACCTCTGAATTGTGTTAGTCATGTCAAATGGAAAATGGAACCTAAAAAAAAGTGATGCCACAAGCGCATCATCAAAATCACCACGATGGCAGTTTTTTTGGGGGGGGGGGGGGTGTGGGGGGCGGCTGTCAATGCCAGCTCTTCATGGCTGAATATAATAATGGTGCACAGAATCACGCTACAGCGGTGGAAAGTGCAAGAACAAAACTACCCTACACAGACATTTAAATGTCAATGAATGATAACAAGCCGGTGCGCCCACACACTGGAGGAAAATGTCAACCTCACAGGTTTGCAGAGTACTTGTTAACTGCCATGTTGACCTCTGCAAGAACCTGTGCATGTCCGCTACATGTTTGCCCATGTAGAGTTATAGGGTCACTCAGAAACGCCGCAGCTGTGGAGGATTCACAGGTGTACCTTTTATTTATTTATTTTTCTGATTTCTGCGGGCTGGCTGAGCCCAGCGCAATTAGATGAGTCATATTTAACTGATACTGCATAAAAGCCATCTTGAAGAGTCATTGCGACCCCATTTATAATCTCGGGGCTACAAGTCTGAAGGTGGGATTTCCTCTCCGAAGTACACTAAACCTGCCATCAGCCGTACCCGTTTTGTCTAGGATTAACCAGGATATACCTTACAAACTCCACTCTCTCCTCAGCATCACTAAAAAATGTCCCCACTTGCAACGGCACGCGCATTCCCTGACCACTTTGGTGGGAGACCTTAGTGATTATTTTGCGTCGCGTCTATTTTTGTGCTTGCAGTGTGCAGCGGTGTCGGACGACATTGCATCATATTGACTGAGTTTGAAAATATCTTGTACTGTTTAAACCGCCTATCTTTGGGATGGTCAACGAAACAGTGTTCCATGAATAATTCAGAACTGGATAGAAATTTGAAAGGGAAGACTTTATAGGTGTTTTAATTACAACAACAATAATAAGAATAATCACAACAATAACAATAATAATTATAATCATCATTGTTGTGATAGTTTAGATCTAAATGGAGCCGCTGAAGTAATTCATACTTGGCTACACTGTGGCTACACGTGGACACTTGTCGCAGTGATGCCAGTGAAGGTACAACACAAAATATGACTCTAATGATAGTTTTTAAGCGAATAGCACGTTCTGTTTGAATTTGTTTGCATTTTATTTTGCCACCACTTGCGGCTCCTGATATTTGCATCGAGGTGTTGCGAATGGATGACTATGTTTACATGCAGTCAATAACCCTTTTACAACCCGAGTATGGGCAGGGTTGGGGGTTTCCAAGGCCATGTAAACCCTCGCAAAAACCCAAATATGTTGTTATTCGGGTCAGCCCGAATATTGTCATGTAAACGCAATCCGGTTACCTCCTTCGGATGGGGCATTGATTTGTGCCCTTGCATGTTCTTGCTCGAGCCGCAAAGGACAAGAAGTGTGTGTATGTGCGCCACCTAGTAGTGAGCCTAACCTGAATACATTGATTGCAAATAAGACAGTGTGACACACATTTACATTCGTGTGCGTCTGTATGTTTGCATCGGGTTATTTAAATGCAGGAGTAACCCTGTCTGCTCACGCATGTAGACAGGCTATTCCAAGTGTTTCAGAAAGCGGAATTTTGACCTAGCTACATGACTCAGTCGTCTTGCTTCTGTCCCTGGACACATGCAGATTAACGTGTGTGTGTGCGTGTGTTAATGTGTTTATAGTAACTCTTGAGCCGTAAGCCCATCCTCATTGTGCTTGAGCCGGCTACAGGCTGGGCTTCCTGTGGAAGAATGGGTCAAGTTTATCTTGTCCCTCTGCTTTCATTTCCCGCTGTTTCATTCAACAACAAATTTCTGCTGCGTCAGGAGTCCATCACAAGAGATCCTTTGCATGTCCTCAAATGGGTTCAGATTTTCTGATACAGGACGAGCAAGAGAGCAATAGAATCAATTGCGCAGGAGTAAGTCAACTTTTGTGACTTTATGCGGCAACCCCCTCTTTCAGAATTTATATAAGCTGACAGAAGAAATGGAACGGCATTGTTTTAATTAAGTCTTCATTTCATTTTCTATCATTACTGGCAAACAAATACAAGTTGCTCTGGTGATCCAAAGCAACAACCAATTCCCATATCAGGCAGCCAAAGAGTTGACAGACATGGTTGTTACACATCTGGAGGCTCCAAAAACACATGCGCTGGCATCTTTTATTGATTCTTCATCAGCATTCAATTCTACACAACCCCGTATTCATGCTAGCAGCCTCTCTGACCTAGCTGATATTTTTGACAGCATTCTTGCTTGGTTGGTCGGGCGGCTGACAAGGAGGCCACCAAGAGTTTGTGTAAATAGCACCTTGTCTAAGTCTACAGAGTATGCTGCAGGATCACCCACAGGGTTGTCACCGTTGTTATTTATATTTTATACTAATTGCCGTCGTTGCACATTTGAGTCATCATCTATAATAAAGTATGCTGATGATTCAGCCATCCTCAGTCTATTACATGACCATGAGATGGGCCCTGGTCCTGTCTTGAATTATTTTACCGAGTGGTGTGCTCAGGGAGTTATTCTTCCAATGTAATGTCGCCAAGACTTAAGGCGTGCAGTTTGATTTCTGTTGAAATCCACCGAAAGCTACCAACTAGTAGAAACAGTCACCCAAATTAAATGTTTAGGAACTATTCCGGACACCAAGCTGACTTTTGAGGCCAACACAGATCAAATGTGAAAGAGGGCCAACCAGAGATTGTTTTATTTGAGGAAGCTGAGGACTTTTCATGTTGACAGCTTACTTATGAAAATGTTCTATTTGTCATATGTTGAATTTTTACTCACATTTGCAACAAGGTGTTGGTTGGGCAATCTCATAAAAACAGGCTGGGAGGTGTGGTTAAGCAGTGCCGCAGGATCACTGGGGTCAATCTTATTGATCTCAGCCAGGTTTACCAGGTTAGATGTATACGGGGGGGGCAAGGCCATCCTGGCAGACCCGCAGCATCCTCTTTTACAGAGTTTCGGCAACTGCCATCAGGAAGGAGATGGATCTTTTCTAGGAAGGCAAAGTCCAATAGATACCTGAGATTGTTTGTAGCAGCAGCTGTTAAGCTCTGAAATCAGATATGAGATTGCGCTTCATGTACCATGATGACATAATGTGTTCTTGCTTTCCATGTATTCATGAAACTTGACTATTTTATTGTTTTGTTTTTTTTTCCGTTTGATTGTGTTGCATCCAAAATTGCCGAACGGGGACGCTTCTTTTTGATTCTCTTCTATTCTATTCCAACCCTGGGCCAAAATAGCGGCCTTTGGCTTTCACAACCCGGAATTCTCACTGTGCTCCAGATGGGCCACTCTGGGCCTGCTGTAATGCATTCCATGCAAGCTACTGCTCTGCCCCGTACGGGCAACTTATCCAGCGACTCAAAACAATCTCTGATAGTTAACCAGTCTGTTGATCATAAAACAGTGTCTGACTGGCTGCCTCTTTGGGCTGGTGCGGATCATTCAGTCCTGCAGAACTTGTTCCATTGCAGCGGTACTTCTACAAAGCCTCTTTGTCCCACTGTGTACTCTTTAGCTGAATTTGTTTACAACCGGTTTGCTGTCAGCTCTGACTTGGCGTGTTACACTTTATACTGCAGGCTGGAACACCGATTTCAAATGACTTCACCTTGCTCCTCCTTGCGTCTTGAATTCAGTATTAAAATTCATTTGAAGTCACTCCACTCTTCTTTCCTTCCAGTAGAAACAGTTTGACTTGACTTTAAAGGCTCTCTTTTCATGACCGGCATAAATCCTGTGCGGAGCGTGGTGTAACTCTCTTGGGAGGCTGGTTCAACCCGATGCTAGTAGTTTGGCAGATAAGTAGGAACTAGTGGACTGTGAGAGGAAGGGCTGCGCCGCTGTGAGTGTATGTCAACCCCCTCCTCCCCGATTCTGTGGCTCCCCCTGGAGGCAACGGCACCTTTATAATTGGCCTATATCACTCAATGTACAAGATGGCCTGTGAGTGACTGATTACTAGTATTGGGTGTAGTCTGCCTTTTGCCTGCAGTCAGCTGGGATAGCCTCTAGCGTCGTGTGACCCTTTCCAGACATAATTCTGAGCTGCAAACTCATTGGACAAAAAACGGAAAGGAAGTTAAAAGGTTTTGAACATCTTTTTCTTTTAACTAAGCCTCCGATCCTCTCAAATTCAACACCTATTGGTCCATATAACCGATACAAAATATGTGCATAGCACAAGTGTTCAACTTTAAAAATTATGTGCAAAGCACTGAGCGCATATTCTGACCAGAAACTGGAATTTAAAATACTAATAATGTTGTACAAAAATTAGTCTCTAAAAACTATGAATAAAATGTACAACAATTTAAATCTAAATCAAAGCACAAAGCATACAGCCCATTTAAACTTTTGCTTCACCCCATACAGCACTTAATTTGAATTTTTTTCATGTATAGTTCAGTTTTTACTTTTCAGAAACAGTCAATTTCATAAGTACCGTTTTGAGGTATTTAATGTTGGTAAAGGTGGAAAAAGGCCAAAAACATCACTGTGTGTTAATGCTGCTTGTTATGATGGAAACCAAAGTACTTTTTGAGGTGGTACTTGGAGGAAAAAGTTTGAGAACCACTGGGCTACATTCACCGTGTAGCAGATGTAGTAGTCATGTTAGTAATGCTTGTCGGAAGCAGGGTGCAAGGTGTTTTGCCTCTTGCAGGCTGCTTTGCTCAACACCTGCTGCTTGTGTGACCATTTATTTTTGGATAAACTTGTATATAAAAAAAAAAAAAGGCATGTAGTGATGAACAGGGTGAGTGTTTAATGGGAAAGATAAAATCGTCCTCTGCATCATTTTTAACCAACACATGGAATAATTAAATTCATCAGTCAAATTAAATAGAACACACCATCAATCAAATGACTAATCATATTTCCACTGACTGGCATAGAATTGACGCACAGTCAGAGTGAAAGAGGAAAAGCGGTGCTCATTGAAGGTTATCTACTATTTTATAGTATAGAGTGCTTGACAAATTTATTAAACCATGACCCAATGAAACATTTGTCCTCCAGCATTGCTAATTAAAAAAGTTTATGTGTGGCATGAGTAACTTACGCCATTAGCCAAAAGGCACCATTAATGCAAAAATGTACATGCGGGTTTTGGAGCAACATATTCTGCCGTCCGTCTTCCAAATAACGCCTTTTTCAGGATGTCCCTGCGTTTTTGAGCAATACCGAGCCACATTCTGCATGTTACAACAGCCTGGCTTTGTAGTAAAAGAGTGGGAATACAGTCCAGTACTTGACTGACCTGCTAGCCGTCCAGTCCTGCCTTCTATTGAAATTGTGTGGCTCATTGTCAGGCACAAAATACAACAATGGAGACCACAGACTGTTGTGCAACTGAAGCTGTACATCAAGCAAGAAGGACAAAGAATGCCACTTACCAAGCCTCAACAATTAGTGTCTTTTCCGAGTTTCCAAATGCTTATTGAGTGTAGTTCAAAGAAAAGGTGACGTAACACAGTGGTTATCAAGCCTCTGATCCAGCTTTTTTTGGAACCTATTGCAAGCATTTAATTAAAAATGAGTGAACATTTGCCTTACTGGGTTAAAGGAAAAAGGCTCACTCCATTAAACACTAAAATGTACAGCAACAAACCCACACAATGAACACAATAAATAGCAGCGCAGACACCTATGGGCAGCCCACACAGACTCATGGTACGTTAGCTTCAAGCAGCAATCAGTCAGAAAAATAAAAGTAATGCTCACCATAAATGTCAGACGAGACGGTTGCCACCCAATAGTGAAAACGTATCATATTGGCCTTAGGAGCTGAGATGTTTCCAGTGCTACTCGACTGTCATTCCACGCTGTTCGAATGCACTTTAACTGTCTGCATGTTGCATTGGATCACGATAGCGTACATTTCTTTGCTGTGTTAAATTCACACGACTAATATATGATGAATGTGTCCTTCTCCAAAATGATTTCACAAGCTTCGCTGTTTTGAGTTTAATTATCCATTTTCACTGTTGGGTTTATTGTCCTTACCTGATTGTTTCTGACTTTGAGCATTCAATGAACTACACAGCTGTCACCAATTGAGTTTAATTTTAATGAGCCACAGCAGCCATGTCAATGCACTTGTCTTGACTCAGTCAGAGAGAAAAATCATTGAAAGCTCTCCCGCGGCACTCCCGTTGGCGTGTTCATCGTGCCAAACTAAATGCGTCAAAAGAGGCAATTTGTGGAGGACAAAGGATACAAATTTCAATGAAAAGCTTCAGAGAAAGAGCAAACGTGTATTTGCGTTATGACTGTCAAGTTTTGTGGTTCTTTTTGAGTCACGAGCAGCAGAGAAAGGAAAAAGTGTGTAGGATGACACACAACGACAAACAAAGTCCATTGCGGCGTCTCATCAAAGAGTTCCTCTTGATTTAATTGGTGCAATGTTTTTCTGTGTTGTATGTTGCACATACAGCACATTTGACAATTAAGTTGTACTTGATTTGACTTGAACGTAAGGTAAGATAAGATAAGATAAGATGAGATCTGCAACTAGTTCAAATGAGTGGCTGATCGCCAGCCACTAATTTTGTTGCGATTCCTGAAGGGAGGACTGGGAGAAAGACGGACAAGCTGTGCTAAGTGATAAATTTTTCATCTACAGCTGCAAAACACCAAAGAGACGGGCTCAGAAAAATTAGCATTAGATGTGATGGGTTACCAGACTGCTCCTTAGAGGCCAAGATGTGCACAACAGTTATTTGTTGTACTGTATAAGATAAGATAGGAAAACCTTTATTAGTCTCGCAATGGAGAAATTCCAGATTCACAGCAGCAAAGTTATGAAAGGAAGAAGTAGAACAACAAAATATAGGAGCTGCTGGAAAGGCAGCCACTCACGCGGCGCCATTTTGAAGTCAAAATAACAAAAATAACACAACACATAGGACACAGACAGTCGTGCAATCTTCACCACTTTTCTGCATACACTTTGTTGTCTGAAGCAATTTGTATTGCAATTAATTTCATCCAATCAAGTTTAAATTGTTGATCATTTATTTTCTGGCTGCTCTTTTAAGTCAGGGGTGTTAAATTCAAGGCCTGGGGGCCAGATATGGCCCATCACATAATTTTATGTGGCCCACAAAGCCAAATTTGCAAATTGACTTCATGTTTTTTGCTAAAATACCAGAATTGCAAATTCTCTTGACTTTTAAAAATCTTGAGATATTTCAAGCCTTTTTTGTTTCCAATATCCTTTTAAAATAAATGTCATATTTGAACAGTTTTTATTGATGCTTTCACCAGTTTTGTTGTGTGTATGTGTGTGTGAGACAATCTTACATTTTATTTGCTTTCACAGCCATAATGGCCTTCCAAAGAAAACGACGATGTTGCCCCTCGACAAAAATGAGTTTGACACCCCTTTTTTAAGTATTGTTCAAGTATATGTCAAATTTAGTTTTGGTAGTTGAATTAGTAAAGTTTTGAAATCAATGAATGATCATGTTGATAACCAAAATTTCAAGATCAATCAAAATAATCGCCACGCCTTCATCGAATGCTGAACATTGAATACAATTACATGGGTGAAAATGAATCTGTCAAGCAGATTGTTGATTGTTTTGTGGTTAAAGACTTGTTGTTTCTTTGCTTTGGACTGCGAAACTCCTTTCTCCAAAATTTCAGAGAGGCCTCTTAGCCTCATTCGGTATGACACTGCTTCGAAAGAGGTTTGCTAATCAACCTTTGTGATAGGGAGATGATCACCGAAAAGTACACATCACGTAGAGCTGCACATGGTACAAACGTGGTACAGCTGATTTGATTGTCTTGCATCATTTCAAACAGAACATTGATTACTTTCTTTTTGAATAAACCTTATTGGATATTAGAAGTCATGAGACTGTGCTCGTGGGACTGGGTCTGGCCCGGGCCCAATTCCTGGTGAACATCTCAATTACTCAAAGCTACCATGACATGATGAAATACAAAATTAAAAGAAAGCTCTTTGTGCTGTACAGTGTGTATTTCACTTCATTTGGAATGAATCACATATTTTGGCATAATTATATTGGGTTGGACTGTTTTCTATCATAATTGGAGTGACTTGTATCTTATTGTATTGTATCTGAATAGCCTGACACACTGTGAATGTATCATGCGGTTGCAGTGTGTTGAGATACATATCATATCAGCTTCAGTGATGGAGACGCACATCCCTAATAAATCAGATCGGTGTACAAAAGTAATGAATGGATTTAGAGATGACCTCTCATAGGGTGATGGTTTTGAATCACGAGCCTCGAAAATGGTTGGATGCAGTAAATGTACCCGACATTGTGGACATGCAGTATTAAGTGCAGAGTCCTCGGCTGTTTGTGTCTGCCTGTGTGTATTTGTGTGTGTTTGTATCCCTCAGAGTGATTAAAGCAAGTGGGCGGCAGTAGCAACTGGTCTGCCTGTGTGGCTCGGCATAGCAGACATGTTTCTCACTGCTAGATATTACTCATTTCCTCAGTCGTTTGCACACACAAAAACACACCCGCATGCGCACGCACACACACACACACGCGCGCACACACACATGACACACAGCAGAGACGAATAGGGCTCTCAGTTATTTCCCTTGATTTTGCTGGCTCGACTATATCATTTCACACACAGCAACACACTGGGTGTGTTGTTGTGTGTGTTGCTGCTACAGATGTTGACAAGTGTCAGTGTGGCAGAGTAAGGACCTGAAGAGTGGGTTGAACCCACGGGACGTTTGGGATATGAATGGCACGCTACGCTGGGATATCTGCTCAGCTTGCACTAAGGTCAGTCTCTCGTCATAGCTCCATCCAGCCGGCTCCCTGCGCCCACATCAAGTTTGCGCTCACCAAGGACAGCTGATTGACAGCCGCACAGAGGCATGCTTTTGTGCCAAAAAGGCGGGATGATGTGGCGCCATTGAATACAAATCTTTAATCCTCAATCTAAAATATTCTCAGATTAGACTGCAAATTGTATCCAGACATATTTCTTCCAATTAAGCAATATTTATCCAAATTTTAAAAAAGAAAAAAAAGAGATGAATTGCACTGATGTTTACCAAAGAAATCAAAGTGTGATGTGAAAGAGTGCCTCACATTGCTATGATCAGCGAGGTTTGGTATAGTTTAACACTCCCACAGCAAAATGACGGCACCGAAAGAGCAGCTCTATATACATGTGTGCACAGTGTAGGAGTCTTCTTTCAGAAGACATTTCACAGCAAACTCCTCCACATGCACAATACTCCTTCTTTGTTTTCTCATACTGGTTGGCAGGGTTCCAACAGGTTTATTTGCTGAAACATGTTTTTTTTTTTTTTAATGGGGTTATGAAAAGGACAACGATATTCGTTTCTGGAGAAAAAAAATGCAGATTAATAGTTTAGTTAGAGTGAGTTAGTTAGTTTAAGGAATGCGGGTGAACCTGAAAGTGCTTCAAATGTACAAAAGAATACTTTCAAAGAAAATTATAGATGGTTAATATTCATTCAATTTAACGGTTTAGCATTCCGGGGTACATTTTCAAACATGGTAGTGTTGTTTTGTCTTTTTTTCCTTCATGTCCAAACATGTTCTAAAGCGTTTGGTAGATTTAAATTCAAATTTTGGTAAATTCAAATGGTCTCAAACACATGACACAGTCAAGAAATTCTACGTGATTAACTCTTGATAATGCACAGTTGTGAATAAAAGTCATTCCAGTTCATGAAGCCTCATTCACATCATAAAACTGACTGAGAAAATACCAAGATGTGCAAAGCTCTTATCTGGGCAAAAGGTGCCTACTTTGAAGAATCTAATTATAAAACATTTTATAATTAAACAAATCAAGAATTCTTCAGAATGTCGATGACTTAAGTATTCATTTACAATTCAATTTTTTTTTTTTTAATAATGAAAAAATACTGAATGAAAGGGTGTTTCCAAACACTTGATAGGCATTCTAAGTGTATAGATACAGAAAACCACTCACATTAACATTCAAAATGCGGGAACTACGCACTGACATATATTTGATTGCATGGCATTGAGCTCTGTCATATGTCAGATACATATGATTCTCGACTTTATCCATTATTTTTAGTAGGGATGGGCGAATGCCAAGACCGGCCTTATTCTAAGGTAATGTCAATTGTGCGAGGCTGATATTTGGCAATGGTGAGTCCCTCCTCAAACAGTGAACAATGTACTCATACTGGTATCAGTCTGGAAAAGAAAGCGGCATTAAAAATCCCAAATTTTTACCACAAAGGCCAAAATTTTAAAATGCCTTCATGGGCCACCGAATTAAAAATGAAAAATGTTTAAGTGATATTCTAGATTTTTGCTTCTGAAAGGATATTTTCTTCTCATTATTTTTGGTTTATAAGACATTTCGAGGGACTGTGAAAACATCTTAGAGTGTACAATGGAGTTATGGCATAAAATTCTTTGTTAATATTACTTTGGCAGAAAATGTGTGCGCCCATGTGAGACACAGCATCTCACACCCAGAGCAAACTGCCAACTTTTCAGCTTTCCACTCAGATGCATAAACAGCTTCGTTGTCTCCAAAACGTCATCTGTTTTTGGACCTCGTAACTTGTTGAGCAACAGTTTACCCGCCGTTCTGTGGAGTATCCCTATCTCACCTCTCTAACCGACAAGATGCGCGAGCAGACGCAGTTGCCATGGTGACAGTATGGTAGATGGTGAGACGGCGGTACTGTAGGTTGTTGTCGGGTGAGTGTGGGGCCAAGAGGCAGCGTGGCGTTCTCTCTGTGGGGGTGGGGGTAACAGCTGGGATGACAAGATGGCAAGGAACGGGCTCATTTTGATGCGTTTCGTTTCGGGGGACGGCCGGGTGGAAGAGAATTAGCGGAGCTCCCCCGCACTTTTCGCTGAATGAAAAAAGACGGCGAAGTCTGAGACACATTGGAGGAAGCTAACGAAAAATGAAACAAATAAACACACACATTCTCCCATATCCCGAGCAACATGGCATGCAGTCACACAGTCGCCTCTTTTGACAAATATTTAGTTGGCATACACAGCTCCTCACTATTCACAACAACTGGTGCTGTCTCTGTCAGCTTTTGGGTGGGTGGTGACCATCTTTGACTGTCACTGGGGGAGCAAGCGCTGCTGGCTGTGGGAGTAGTTGTGTGTCTGTTGCTGTCTGTGTGTGAAAGCGAAGAGCCGCAGGGGTGAATTTTGGGAGCGTGGTGGGTTGCCTGTAGTACACTTCCCGAGTCTGCCAGCGGGTGTCGTCGGGGTGGTTCATGGCAATAATATCAAAACACATCTCCATATTGCAACCAAAATAAAGATAAATGAAAAGAATAATGAAAACTCCAGCTGTGTGTGTGTGTGTGTGTGTGTGTGTGTGTGTGTGTGTGTGTGTGTGTGTGTGTGTGTGTGTGTGTGTGTGTGTGTGTGCGTGCGTGTGCGTGTGTGTGTGCGTGTGTTTGTACGTGCATGCAGGAATGCACCTGCTTCATTAGCTTTCAGGAGTATTTTTAGCCTACATGTGGGAGTGATGTGTTTGAATGAAATGAGTAAGTTGGATAGTTTCAGTCCCACCACACTGCACTCAGGTGATGACTAATTAGCCATGACTATCAAAACTAAGAGTTCTGACCTTTTTAAATTTGGCGACATCTGACAGGAAGCCCATCTTCGCATATCCACGATTTAAAGGGGTGTTCACGCGGCAACTTTTACTCCGGTGTAGCACCAAGGCTGCCCCCCGAGAGCATTCACACGTACAAAGTTACACCGGCTTAGCCCCTGAAAACAGCTTAAACCGGAGCAAATTTAAAACTGTTAAAAAATTTACTCCGGAGTAAATGCTCGTTTACGAGGCAGCACCGATATAAAATGGGACGTGTGAACGCTACAGGGGTAGAATCGCTACGCATGAGAAGAGTTGATTACATAGGGGTATTGAATGCGTTGCTTTCGTGCTCTGTTGTACTTCCGTCATTTTTCCTTTCTCTCTTCTTTCATCTTTTTACGATGTCTGATAGACCACAGCGTTGATTTGTCCAGAGAAGTATAAATCATGGTTTTTCGATATGTGACAAACAAGGCGGGGAAAAGGAAGTACACTTTACGAATGCGCATGTTTTATTTCCGTATTATTACTATGGTATTGCACAGCCGCAGAAACTGCCGTGTGAACGCAAGTGGGGCTGCACCGGGGTTAACACGCTTCTCTTTAGTAAGCAGCTTTTTACGTGTGAACGCTCCACAAAATTTACACCGGTGTAAGATATATCGCAACAAAATACGTCGGTGCAGCACCGTTGCAAATGTGTGCCGTGCGAACACCCCTATAGACCTCCCAAGGTTTGTAGCAATGTGATGTATTTACTGTATTAAAGAATAATTTGGGATTAATTGTACTTGTGCGAGTAGTTTTAATGCAAGCTACTTTTTACCGCTATGACTCTGTTACAGTGAGCTACGTTCCAAAAGCTTCTTTTGATTTTATCCCTTATTACTTGTGCGATGTATTTGTTTTGGTTAGTCAGAGAGACTTCTGCCTCGGGCACTGTCACGTGAATGTCTTTCAGCAAAGCAACGTAACCGTGAGTGAAATTTTACTCCATTTCGTCGATCAAACGGAGCTGGGCAGTCTTATGAGCGCACATGAAGCCTCTGCTGCCCCTCCCACCGGCAAAGCTGGGAAAGTGACTTATTACATGAAACGAAGCATGACAGAAACAACAGAGGAAATAGCGTGCTCTTAACTCAGGAGAGACACATCAGTACCATCTGTTTACCTGACTGACTGCGAAAAAATACACTGACAAATCTTTTGGTTCAATTTACTCCATTTTACTTCATCAAGCGGCTGTACGAAATCAAATCTTCTGGACCCATGTTCGTTTTTTTAAGTAGACTATCAAAATAAAATCATCAAGCTCCACATCCATTTTTAGGTAGACTACACGTCGACTTAAAAAACGGATCAGGAGCCAAAAGATTTTATTTTGTGCAGCCACTTGATGAAGTAAAATTGCAGTAAATTCAACACTGTTTTTTAATCTGAATTTTCACATATCTATCTTATATTTTTGTTCATTTGATCTTCATAAACAAAAAAAAAACAATAAATCGTGAAGTTTTCACCAGTTACTCACTACTCAAGTAGTTTTTCCACAGACTGCTCATTCAAATCAGCAATTGGAGGATAACTTTTCATTTTTACTGGAGTCAGATTATTCCAAAATCATACTTCAGCACAATTTTTGGCTATTCGAGCGGCCTGCAGTGTTCTCTACCTATCTCACCCATGTCGTCCTCTGCAGGTGAGTGTCCTCAACCCTGCAAAATCCACAGTGATCAAACAGTGATGCTGTGCCACAGCCTTCCCCTCTGTGCGTCCCCTCCATTCTCCCGCGAGGCCCATGTGACCTAGCCTACGCCCACACGTAGGGGGCACCCACCGCCGCTGGGGGGCACCCACCGCCGCTGGAGCCCACCCATGAATCCCAGCCCTGACCGCAGCAAAGAGTGCCTCCCTCCCAAGAAGAGGGAGTCTCGGCAAGGGTCGTCCGAACGCTACCTTCCGCCGCCCGATGAATTTAAGCCCCCTGTGCCATTTCGGAGTAGGACTCACGCAGGGCGAGGGGAGAGCAGCAGAGAGGTCGTGGAAAGGCAGCGAGCTCTTGCTAGCCCAAACCCTAATTTCCTACACACCCCTCCAGCCCTACCTGCACCAGCACCACTGCCCCTGCCATGGCCCTTGAGCTACACTTCCTCTGTGTCCCTTCCGCTCTTTCAAGGGCATGTTGTGGAAAGGAGGGGTTCCGCGTCTCCTGCATGGAGAGATGATCCCCTCTCAACACCACTGCCTCACCACTCCAGGTGGCTCCGAGCTGAAGGGCCCCTTTCCTCCCCATCCTCCACTTGCTCGTTTAAGACTCCATTCCCAGCTGATTCGAGAGAGACGTGGTCTTATATTAACAGTAGCCGGCGAGATTACAGCTCCTCTCTCTTCTCCCCGTCCTACCTGTTTGGCCATACCCCTCTCTACCCTCAAGAGCCAAGTTTAGTTGAAGCCAGGAACAGATACCTGGGCAAGAGGCCCAATGGACTAGATGGGCCGGGCAGCAGGACTGCCTCTGCCTCTAGGCATTTGCTCCCAGGTGATTACGGACATGATAGTATCAGAACTAGATTGGACCTGAGTCCACAAAGCTCTCATACTAATGGTGGCCGGAGACAGCAGGACGATCTGACACCTCATACTCAGTCCGGGGGCCCAATTTTTTCAGAGTATCAGGCTCAGGAGGGCCACGAGCCACATTCCTCACTGCAGGACAGACATCGGCAAAGAATACCCACCAGCCCCCATCCGCTGGGACAAGACCCCAGGGCAGGTAGAGAGAGATTACCCGACGCAGCGGGGGCCCCAGCAGCTGAAGCTCACCTCTACTACTCTTTGGGATCTGTCTGCCAGTCCAGCCCTCAGACCTCCCAGTCCTACCCACCATACAGCCCCTCAGGAACACCACTGTATAACTTGCAAGCAGAGCCTGGCCTAAAGAAGCAGTGTCCAAGGAACTCCCCCAACTCACCACAGGGTCTACTGAACAGCCATGACGGGTCCCAAAAGGACCATGACAGAGACCAAGACAAAAACAGAGAACAGGCTCTGCATAGGAACAGGGAGCGAGATAAAGACAAAGAGAAGCACCTGAAATATAACAGGGATCATGTTCACACCTCACCCCCTGCACCTCGCCCACCACCCCCTGCGCTCCTACCTCACTTCACCAAGGGGTCGCTCATTGAGCTGGCCAGCGGGCAGTTGAAACAGGTGGAGGAGCTGCAGACAGAGGACTTCTTGAGGAGTGCTGATACATCACCAGAGCTCCATCTCAGCACCTGCACGGTGTTGCTCATTTCGCCCAGCAGTGCGCAGGGTGTCAGCCAACTGCAGGTCCACCTCACAGACCGCAACACTCAGGTAAGCAATCTCATCAAAAACAGACTTGCACAAATGAGGTTGGCTTTGTAGGCTCGTGCTTTAGCCCTCCCAATCAAGATTCCCCTGTTCACCTGAAATCCTTTATTGCAGGGATGGGCAAGTAAAACCACGAACTCCTTCAGAACGGTGATAAAACAAAAAATGCCCACGTTTCCCTGGAAAGACGGGGGACTCAGTGAAGAAAAATCCCGGAAAAAATGGGATAAATCCCAAATATGAAAAAATGGTGGGGGGAAAATTTTTGCAAATATGCAATTGCCGAATTACAAATATGCAATAGTCGGTTGTAATTTTTAGTTGAAACATCACCACTAGATGGCAGACATCTCTTAGCTGAGCTTACACTGGGTCTTAACACTCCCCTATATTACAACGTGACTAGGCCTAATATATATTTTTTGCAGATTTTGAATGGCATACAGGACAAACATAGTACCTTGATAATATTAACATTTTGATTGAGTTGATTTTTGTGAAAAAAAATCCAAAATGAGTTCTTGCACTTCATTTTGGTTTCTTGATCAGCAGCTTTATGCCATCCTTGAGTGGTCACTCTTACATAAAAATAAAAAAAAACACATTCGCTTTTTTCTAAGGAGTTCCTGAAGGTCTTGGTGGAGTATCCGTTCTTCGTCCAGGACCAAGGCTGGTCTTCTTGCTGCCCTCGGAGAACAACTCAACTCTATGGCCTTCCCTGCCGCCAGCTTACAGAGGGGGATGTCTGCCTTGCTCTCACTCCAGCACCCAAGCAACTCCACAGGACACTTGTGCGTTCCTCCTGCAAGGTCCAACGCACAGAACATCTTCCCAGGGCTGCAGCAGGAGGCTCGGACAGCTCACACAGGGCGGAAATGCCACCTCCTCCTCCTCCTCCTCCCCCTCTCCCCCAGCACTCGCCTCCTACCGGGGCTCCGCACATCCCGGCTGCAAAACCTCAGACACGGGAGCTCGGGCGTTCTCGGAAAAGGCGCTGGTCGGCCCCTGATGTCCTTCCCTCGGCAGGTACTGATGAAAGCCTCCTGGATTTACCTCAAGGCTCCAAGCTGATGAAGTGGCAGTAGAAACTTGCACATGCACACGTTCACCAACAGTAAGCACATGTATACGCGCCATGTCTCTGTTGCTCCCACTAGGGTTGCAGGTATGGAAAAAAAGAACAATCAAAAATTACGGGTGTTCACACTGCCGCCCTCAGGCTTAAATATGTCTACCTGTGGCCCCCACCCCCCTTCCCTCTTCTACTCCCCTCTTTTGTTCTCCTTTCCTTGGCAGTGAAAGGAGCAGCCACTGAAAGATGTCTGGGTGGCTCCTTGCAGACACACTGAAGACATTAGTGAGACAATCAAGCACTCGTCTGTGTTCACTCTGTTTATGTAACGGTCGTCCCACACACATATTTACCGACAGTGTTGTCCTGCAGGGTATCAATTCTTCAATCAGTGTTATGAAAGTAAGCGCTATTCATACATATATATATATATATATATATATATATATATATACATATACATATATATATATATATATATATATATATATATGTGTGTGTGTGTGTGTGTGTGTGTGTGTGTGTGTGTGTGTGTGTGTGCGTGCGTGCGTGCGTGTGTGTATGTACTGTATGTATGAACAAAAAAAGTTATCTTACATGTGTGCAGTGAGTATGCTAAACAGACTTAATGCAACTTTGTCCAGATACGTTGTGTTCGACTTTTTCTTGCTTCTCAACCATTGTGTCCGCGTTGGTCTGGGCAGGCAAGATGAATGTAAGAGCGTGAACAACTCTTTGCCTTCTTCAGATCTTATCACCTTCAACGAGTTGTTTGTCAAGGCATTACTCTCCAATATGTTCTTAACATGATCTCTGAGAAGAGGTGGGAGAACACTAATGAAAACTGCGTATGAGACAATCGTGCCCACATGGACAGATGTGTACCATAGTCTACACACTGTTTTTTTTTTCCATTAAAAGCTGAATAGTGGAAAGAGTGCAGTGAGACGAGAGAGTAATGGTGCTAATAACACGTTGGAACATGATGCTTTGTGGATATCCATGTCATTGTTACGTACTGTATGCAGTATGTCTGAAAGCAGGGAAAATGATGAAAGTATTTTAAACTCTGATACGGGTATCTCCTCTGATTCAGCACACTCTTTCACTTTAGTTTTTGTGACTAAACCATCCCTGTTAATTATTCCTTCTCAATGCCATAGCTACAAAATGTATATTTTTTAAAATTGTGTATCTGTTATATGATGTTCGCTCGAAATAAATGGGAAAAAAAGCTTCTTAGATTTCATCAGCACTTGTGATTTATTCCAAGCATTTCCTCAAATCTGCAAAAACAACTGTTTCAAAACTTTCGTTAGCTTTCAAAAATATACTGTTTGAGCGAAAGGCAATGAAGTACAACTGGCAGTCAAACACAATGCAGTGCCCTCGACTTGTTCGGGTTTCGAAATGCTTTGATGACAAGCGACGGACACAGTGATGAACGTGCAGAGGGTTTCTACTAGGAAGGTGAGTCACCTCATGCAAACGCTGAATTTATCTCACACATTTGGACTTTCAAGTGAGGAGTTTCTGATTTCCTGTTGTGTTTATCATCATAATTTCCCTTTCTGCAGTTGCATTTGGAATATGCATGGCGAAAAGGTTTCCCCACATCATTGTCAACACTTTGGTTGAATATGAAAGCAATAAGTTGACAGGCTTCACTGTGCTGAAAAAAGATGTACATTGAAAATACCATATCAAAGTTATTTCCCTGAACAAAAAAATCTTTGGTGGCAAAGTCTTGCTTGCATGATAGTGAAAGGAGAAATAAACCTTTTGCTGGCTTATGTTGTCCCCACTGCAGGATGGTTGACTTTCTGATCTTCTTCCCCTTGACTAGTGACAGAACTGTCCGGCTTTTCCTTCATCTCCTCCAAGCGGAGCTTCTGCAGCAGTTCCACTGCAAACGCGGGTACCACCTGGGCAGGGCAGATGGTTAGTGTTGCACCACACTCTACTGGTGCTTGCCGGGTACTACAACTGACTTCGAGTCAGCATCTGTCTGAATGCAAATGCTGTCTGCAAGTGGAATACTACGGAGCCCCTAAGGCAGGGGTGGGCAAACTACGGCCCGCAAGCCGGATCTGGCCCGTTGGTCTTTTTAATCCGGCCCGCCGAAGATTGGTGCACAATTAAGGTTTGATTGCATTCAATTCGTTTGGACTTGTAATGACAGGTATTTCAACACTAGGTGGCGCAGTTACTTCAAGTTGCAGAGCACGGGGAGGGAGGGGAAGACGAAGAAAGAGGGAGAGAGTAATGACCATTGAAGGGAAAGTGATATGTATCTGATTAAACAAAGTGGGTAACAAAGTACGAAACATTCAGGAGACGCCTGGAGTCGGAAAGACTCAAATCTACGAGACTTTGAAAAACAAGGAAGCGATTCTTACTCAGTCCGATTCTGGCAATTTCCATGCTCAGAGTGAATTGCTTGTGGCTCGAGTAAATGAACATTTCCTAGAATGGTTTGATTGTTATCATGTTAAAAACTTTCCGCAAACTGGACCGCTAATAAGAGTCGGAGAGCAGTCAAATGTGTAGAGCGTGAACAACAGGGGGCTCAGTACACATCCTTGAGGAGAACCGGTGCTGAGTCAAGTCAGCACCGGTTCACCGATGGAGGAGAATGTTACATTATTACTGGCATACAAAGACATTGTGCTATCTTCTTTATTTTCTATTTCTATTTCTAACTTTTGGCCCGGCCCTCCACAATATTTTCTGCTTCTCATTTGGCCCCCCCGGGAAAATAATTGCCCACCCCTGCCCTAAGGTGACATTGAAGATTTTAATGCGCGTTTATGCACTTCCGGGTCAGGTTGGCTACTGTCGCCTAATGCTTGGCTGTTTGAGAGACGACAGTACACTTCAAATGTCTTTCACTTATTTGGAAACTGTGCTTAAAATCAATCACGGATTTGAAGTATTTTTATTTACAGCCCATTTCAAAGTAAAATTCAATCAAACTCAACGAATGAAAACGCTCCATCTTCATTGCTTTCATTTAGAAGATGACTGGAAAGTACATAAATGCATACTTTAAAAAATGCTCCCTTGAAAAAAAAAAAAAAGATTTAAAAAAGACTCTTAGCTTCATCTTGCAATATTTGCCACCTTAGGGGCCCGTACAATACAGAGGTGAATGGGAAAAGATTTCTTCAATAATTAGTCAAATCATGACCTCAGAGTTTTGACCCACCTGTACCATGACAAGCTTCTTGGTTTTAGGGATTGTTGGGTCTGGGTACTCCTCCCCAAAGCACAGTTCAATTGTACAATTGGGTGGCGCTCCTTTTCCTTGTAAACAGCTCTGAAGATCTGTGGACATTTTTTTGGAGCTTTTGATTTCTCATATACTGCAATTCAACAATTTATGTTAAAAAAATGTAATTTACAATGGCTCATGTTTTGTCAATGGTGTTCAACAAATGTTTTAAACTCACAACAACAACAACAAAAAAAGACATGGTCACTCACTGTGAAGAAATGTTGACGTGTCCAGCAATTTGAAGGTCTTCTCCCGTTCCAGTTTGTTTGGCCTGTCAGTGTGGGGTGCCAGGGGGCCACTCCAGTACACTCTGCCCTGGCAGAACCGCTTGATGAACACCCCATCAGGAGCAGCCCATAAGAGTACACCGCTTTCCAGATGGCAGAGAAGTCGGGTTATTGCGTCCACCGTGCATGACGGCATGTGTTTGCGATTTGGGGAAGGGAAGTTGAGCCGTTCCGTGGTGCAACGTCCGTATATACGCTCGCTTCCTAAAGGGACACGACCCTGCAGGATGAAGCACCCGTCGGGACTCTTGGTGGTACACTTCGCCACGCTTTGGCCCTGATACAACAGTGTCACCTGCATTCGAAAATCTGTGATTGAAAATTAGCCGGCTGTTCAGTGATATGTGCGGGATTCCCCCCACCTCACCCCCCCCCCCCTTACCTGATATGGTATTTAGAGCGGTGCAAGCCATTAAAGCAGAGTGCTGAGAGTGACTTGTTTTCCCTGTCAGCTCAGAATACTTTTGTTTCATCATTAAATCACCTAGGGTAGAGTGGAAATAAAGCGTCAGCACTTTGTCTGAACTGCGTAGCTCTCTTGATCTAGCCCAGTGATTCCCAACCTTAATGAGCCATGGCACATTTTTTAAGTTTGAAAAATCGCACAGCACACCACCAAACAAAGTTGTCACAAAAAGAAGATACAAATGTCAATTTCATACCTTTTGCCATCTAATAGAATATGATTTATTTGTTCTTTCTGTCAGTATAAGTTGCTGGCATAGATAGATGGACAAAGATACATTGTTTGTTATTAAGAAATAATTTTCTCACCAAATGAGTACAATTTGATCATTTCCTCTTTTCAGATAAGCTAACAATTATTCGAGCTTCTTCAAAGTTCGACAACTTCTCTCTTCTTCTGCCCTGTGAAGTTGTACTGCCAATCATAGGTCAGTCCCGTGACTACAACAGACATCTGGTTTGGGGGCCAATATGTGGTGGACATACAGTATCTTGTGTGTGTGTGCATGTGTGCGTGCGTACGTGTGTGGTGTCTTTGGCACTCCACACACTATAACCCCAGTGAACAAACGCCTGCTTAGTCTGACCTCTTAATATGTGTGTCTCTTATATTTGAAAAATCCGCTGATGTTGTGAATTGGTATGAGTAAATCAAGAACAGATTTGAATTTGTAATGCCGACCTCGCTGCCGACAGCAGAGTCAAACTTTCACTTTCACATATGCGCACACACATGCACGTACTTGCACTTTCAAAGACCGGTTTGAAACATGCCAACTGGATTTTTTTTGTAAATGGTGGCCTAACCAACATTCTCTTGTGAGGGACATATTCTGGTGAGTTGGAATGTTCACCTATTAATGAACAACTCAAATGTCGTAGCTGTGTGCATGTTTGTGTAGCTAGGTGTGGGTTGAAAAGTTAAGCTCTTACGGGGTTGGCTTTGGACTTCTTCTGGCTCTTCTTCGTGAGCTTGAAATGATTCCTTTTTGACAACAAAACAACAAGATCCAGGTTCAAACAGTTAAATCCATTAATATCTCTCCATCAGAGCAACAACAAGGAGCACGTGACAGTATGTCAATAATTACACTCAATAATCTATTCATATCTTTTTTTTCTTCTTCTTGTTTGTCTGACCAAAAATGATACCTGATTGAATTGCCCCTGCCACATCATTGCCCATCATTCCAAATAGGGTTCTTCTTTCAATATTGGAAAATGTTTTTGGTGACCAAGTACAGGGATCGCTGCCATTTTTGTGCAATTCATTTTGTGTGAGTTGTTGTTGTTTTCACCAAGACTAACCTGTTTGTCTTGGAAATCGGGGCTCCTTGGCGATGTCTTAACTTGGCTGATCAGGTGGTCCTTTGTCGGCGTAGACTCTGAATAAACAATAAGGATGTGCTCCTCATGAAGTCAGGTAGGATTTAAAACACTGCGATTCAAAATATTCTCCTTACCAGCTCGGCAAGCCTTTCCGTCTCCTCGCTGGATGCGATAAACTTTATAAGGCTCAGAGCTGTCCAGCTGGCTCAGCTCATGGACAACTTGGAAATCTGTGCTCTTGTTCAGTGCGCAGCGCAAACGAGTCTTCCACAAAGTGGGGTTGTCCTTGTCTCGTCCCTCCCTGTGTTTGCCCTTGTGCAAGGTCCAGGCCTGAGCACACAAACATTCATTTGCACATTAAATTACTTAAGTTGGGGTCTTGATAGAAAACATATTTTCTACCTTTGGTACTTTTCTCATTTACCTACTGATGGCGCACCATCAGGAGCAACTGGGGGTTCAGGATCATCCTCAAGGAAATTTCGACAAAGTCACAATGGCTAGGGATCAAACCCACCGACCTCCGGGTTGGGAGACTCCCACTCTACCACTGAGCCATGCCGCCCGGTGCAATGTGAAACTCTCTCTAGAAGTCAATTAAATGACTTGCCAGAGACAATGATTTTTATTTTCTGATTCCAGTAGATCTCTAGAGCTTGAACTACATTGTTTTGATTTGCCATTGCAGGAGTGCCAGGTAAAAATTTGATCAACCAATTGCAGGCACAAATTGACGTTATCAGGGCTTCAAAAAACTCAATGGACTTCCTTTGAAACTAAACATGTGGACTGATTTCGACCAAGAAGGTCTTGGACCAAGAAAATGGAATGCCAGATTTACATGACTTAATTTCCTTTGTATGGTTATTGATTATTACAGCGAACCCAACATGTACATTCATCATTGGTTTATTCTCATATTGTTTTGGCACCATGTTAGTGTTGAGGAAGTAACTATGGTGAAGTGAGTTGTGTAGTGTCATTTTGACAAAACTAGTCTTTTAGTGCCATTTTGTGGTATTTATAGACAATTATAAATCTTTTTATCCATCCATCCATGCATTTTCCGATCCGCTTTATCCTCACAAGGGTTGCATTGGTGCTGGAGCCTATCCCAGCTGTCTCCGGGCAGTAGGTAGGGCACACCCTGAACCGGTTGCCAGTTAATTGCAGGGCACACATCAACAAACAACCATCCGCGCTCATACTCACACCGAGGGTTAATTTAGAGTGTTCAATCTGCCTGCCATGCATGTTTTTTGAAATGTGGGAGGAAACCGGAGTGCCTATGGAAAATCTAAGCAGGCACGGGAAGAACATGCAAACTCCATACAGGGAGGCCGGAGTTGGAATCGGACCCTGCACCTCTGCACTGTGAGGTCGGCGCGCTAACCACTCGACCACCAGGCCGAACATTATATATTATTATTATTATTATTATTATTATTATTATTATTATTATTATTATTGCAAATATCCATCATCCATTTTCCGAACCGCTTAATCCTCACTAGGGTCGCGGGGGTGCTGGAGCCTATCCTAGCTGTCTTGGGGCAGTAGGCGGGGGACTGTCAGAGATTTTCTCGGACAAAGTTAAAGAAATGACTCGGCACACAGGAAAATTGTCTTCAATATCGGCGGAAGCGGATCTCTGAGAGCGAACGACGGTTAGTTGCTCCGCGATCACACTCTCAGTCCCGCCACCGCGAGTTCGACATTTTATTGTAACATATGCAAAATACAAGAAAAACACTGCCCCCGATATTTGCATGCCGCACCCCCGGTCCGGCTCCTCGGTAGTGATTGGTTACCTGTTTTTCCAACTTGAACCACCAGTACATTGGCGCCTTTTCTGGCTGGTCTACATCGAATTAGCATGTTGTAGACTTTGCGGATGGTCAATGTCCTCTGGGCGCGACGGGTGTTCTCAACTCGTCTTTTGTTGCTCAACCGCTGTTCCCGAATTATTCATTCCCCTTTTGTGACCGAGTGTCGCCTTCTCCCCTGTGGTTGTCCACCTGTATTGACGTGCTAATTGTGGACTTCAACAGTCCCCCGGCCAGACGGCCGGCGCCTTTGTGTGCAGGCATTTGGGGGTGCTGGATACGCACCCAAACGCTTCGATGTGCCCAAATTAAATGAAACTTTAAACATGATACAATTTTGCTCATAGATTCCTCTAACAGGGACACCCTGAACCGGTTGCCAGCCAATCGCAGGGCACACAGAGACGAACAACCATGCACACTCACACACACACCTATGGACAATTTAGTGTGCTCAATCAGACTGCCATGCATTTTTTTGGAACGTGGGAGCAAACCGGAGCACCCGGAGAAAACCCACGCAGGCCCGGGGAGAACATGCAAACTCCACACAGGGAGGCCGGAGCTGGAATTGAAGCCGGTACCTCTGCACTGTGAAGTCGACGTGCTAACCACTGCACTACCGGGCCGACTTCTTGCAAATAAGTGTGAAATATTTCAAAATGTTCAAGACATTTACATGTACTTTCAAAGTTATTTATAGTTCCTGCTGTTGATGTACAATAATAATGATAATATGATTCTAAGATAATTCTGTAAATTTCGATTATCACTCAATCAAAAGGGAAGAAAAACGAGCGTTTGTCCCTGCGGTACTTATACAGCAAATCCTTTTTTTTCCGTTTCCTTTTTTTGTATTGAACATAATACATATACAGTAATAATTTGACAGAAAGTAAGGTAAGTAAAATAGAAAAAAGGAAAGAGAATCAGTCATCATTCAACACAATTATTATGTTCAAGGGAGTAGGAAGAAGTAAAAAACTTATTTAGTCCTACCCCGTGTTATGTGTTTATATATAAATAGATCAAATCAGAATGTGAAAGTCGCTGACAGATCACCTTGAAAAGTGCAGCATCGTCCGTCTGCTTGTAGTCCTTCTTGGATGCGTGCTTCCAAGGAATCCTGAACATGGTTTTGTCCCGGTCCTCCCAACAAAGACCCTCATAGGCGCCGCTCTCCACCTGCGCTATGAGCCACTCTTTCAAGTGCGTCCTGGGCCCTTCCTGCATCTTCATCACACTCATCACACGGGCTCGTCCTAACCAATCGACCCCCTGGCAAAACCGTATTGCAACTCAAGTCCAAGTTGACCGCTAAAAAAGTAATGAGAGAGGCCCGGGGCACGTGTAAAGTACAGCACTGCACGAGGTCTTTGGGAACCGAAAGCGAAAGTTTGGCGCGCGCTGCATACTTTCGGTTTCCAAGTCGCACAAATGACCTTAAATACGTAATCATAAACGTATACAAGGATTACAACACAGGCAAAGGTCACATATCAGGAAACGAAAGTAATTTACGTCTACGACTTCGAGAAGACTGCCGTGTAGCGTTGCAGGATTATTCATAACAATGACATTGCACACGCACACACGAATAAATAAATAAAAAGTGTTGTGTGCGGGGCGGGTGAGACTGAAAGATATCATATATAAGATAAGATATAAGTTACGCTCACCATAAGAATAGAAAATAAAAATAAAACGGCCGGGAACCAACCTCAGAACCGAGAGTACTGAAACACCTTAATTTATCAAACAATGTACATAATTCAACAAACCGAGGTAGTGTATTTTTTGGCCTTTAGAGGGCAGTGTGTTTGCATTTGCTGACCTTGTTCTGTTCTGCAACAAACAAGATGCCAGTGTCGTCACATTTTTACGTCACCGGTGAATTGCAGTTGTCATTGACACCCAAATGCTCAATAATGCTCTTCTTTCATTTCAGCTCCCACGAATAAGAACAACTCCTATTTTTGCTCGTGGTCTTTCAGCACTATTTCTCACATCTGTAGACATCCTTGATTGAATGAACAGCTCTATTAGAATAATGGCCTGAATCATATTTTGAATCATATTTGCTCAAATCGGCGTCATCCTACTCAACATTCATTTCTACCCCTGAAATGGAATTATTAATGAATATAATATAATATAATTTCGCTCAGTTTTCGTGCTTTCGGATAAAATGGGGAAAAGAAGACATTATTTTAGAAAGGTGACGTCATTGTCAAGCATGGATGCTGCTGCTGTTTTAGATGCTTTTCAATGAGTCAACTATTAGTTAGCATGCTGCTACATAAGTGAGCAAGTCAATGTTAAAAACATTCATTCTTTATTTTGGTCGTTCCAACTAAAGCCTATACATCTACAAATGCTCTCCTTAAATTGGCAAATATTTTGACGTGTCACACACAGATAGCTTCAGAAGGACTTCCTTCTCATCACTCATTCATTATCAGTGCCTGCTGATTTTTGAATGAAATGCAACTCAAGGAAACATCAAACCTTTTTTCATGCCTTCCTAGTCTAATTTACCAGAGTACCGTTGTATGTCAAAGCCACAAAACGATACCACCAAAAGTAATAAAATCATCAGCTGTTATATTATTGGGTATACAAGCTAAAATTATCCAATTTATGATCAGAATCCAAAATTTATCCATCCATCCATTTTCTTATTGGCTTATCCTAACGAGGGCCGCGGGCGTGCTTGAACCTATCCCAGCTGTCTTGGGGCAGTAGGCGGGGAACAACACCCTGAACTGGTTGCCAGCTAATCGCCGGGCACACAGAGACGAACAACCATTCACGCTCACAATCACACCTGGGGACAATTTAGAGTGTTCCATCAACCTGCCACACATATATTTTGGAATGTGGGAGGAAACAGAGTACCCGGAGAAAACCCACACAGGCACGTTGAGAACATGCAAACCCCACGGACGACCGCCGGAACTGGAATTGAACCCTGCACCTCCGCACTGCGAAGCGGACGTGCTAACCAGTCAACCACCATGCCGCCAGTTTCCAAAATCTGCCTTCAAATCTAATAACAACAACAGCCACATTAAATGCCTGAAAAATTATTTGTAGCAGCTAAGGGCACTGTGACTTTTCTTTGATAGCTGACAAACAAATACAGCACCTTGAGTATGACAGCTTTTATTACAGCAGAGAACCTGAACATGTCAGGAGCACAAAAGTCTGGTCACACAAAGCCCACTCTGCGCCATTCTCCACTCCTCCCTCAGACACTTTGTGAAATCAGCTTTCAAGTTTGTGTAGCAGCTTCCACTGATTAAATAGAGTCACTGTTTCCATGCCAAGTGTGCGCATAGTCCTGTCAGAGTCATTTTATGCTTATGTATCCAGCCATTTTCTATACTGCTGTCCTCATTAGTGCGGTGGGTGAGCTGGAGCTTAGCCCAGCTGACTTCAGACGAGAGGCAGGATCCACCCTGGACTGGCGGTCAGTCAATCCCGGGGCCATTGTAGGTTTAGTTCTTTGTGTGGGAAACAAAGCTGTCAGCGTCACAAACAAACACACCTGATTGACATCTCAGGAAATAAATACACTATTTGCTTGGTATGACAACATTATTTACAATTCGTTTATACAGTTCCTTTAGTCCAAAGTTGCATCCAGGTTCTCTCGTAAGAAATAAACATCTACAGCAAAAGAAGCTACTAACACAACTGAAAATAAACAAGATTGTTGATGGTGAATGAATACATGGCTTAAAATGTCTTGTATACACAGTAGAGAGCACAAAAGTGTGTGTGTGTGTATATAATTTAAAATTCCATTTCAGCCACACAACACAGTGTTTACTTGGAGACAACCCTGTAGGCGAAACAAGAGCTTTTTGCACACAGGAAATTGTCTTGGACCGCATGTGCTTGTGCCAAAACTAGTCAGGATTGTGTCCGACTACACGAGTTTGTTTGCGTGTGTGTGTGTGTGTGTGTGTGTGTGTGTGTGTGTGTGTGTGTGTGTGTGTGTGTGTGTGTGTGTGTGTGTGCGTGCGTGCGCGCGCTAGTATGCGACAAGGTGATCAGCGTCTAGTGGCAGCCACAAGCTCTGACCACCATGTTGCGGTACTTTTTGAGGATGGCATTGGAGCTGTCGTCAAAGTACAGCACTGAGATGGCGTGGAGCTGCGTGGGAGCACAGCAAGGCTTCGGAACTGTGTCCGGGTTGATGAAGTGAACCTGCATGTGCCAAGAGCAGAAAAAAAAAAGAGGTGCATGGTCATCCACGGTTTGCTTCTAACAACAAGGTGATTGTAGAATAGTTGGTAGGATTGTATTATCGTCCATGTTTAATGTTATGTGTTCTGTTACCGTATATTATTTTTTTAATTTTATGTTAAATGTTCTGTAAAGCGCTTTGTTATAGCTGCAGCTGTTGTCAAAGCGCTCGATAAATAAAGATGTATTGTTTTGAAAGGTGATGGGCTGATTAGATTCGAAAAAGTCCTCAAGATTACTCACAAGCGTTTGCACAATGGCGTGGTTTGTGGCGTTCATGTACGAATTGAGTGGGAAGGTGCACTCGCCCTCGCAGTAGTACGCTGCGTATCCTTCAGGAGCGATGATCCAGTCCTGGGCATGGGACGGTGGTATGATTTAAAAAACAGACACAGGGGGAGGCTGAGACGTGATATTAATTGTGAGGAGTTCGTACCTGCCACCCAAGATCTCGGAAGCTGACATACAGTTCGTGCTTCTTGCACGCCTGCTTCTGATCAGTGCTGCTGTTCTCTGTGCAAGGAGAGGGGGAGACATTTGTCATTCTCAAACAACAATTAAGCCCAATTGACACAATGCAGATCCAAACTCAAACATTTCAACAGCTGCTATCAGAAATCTCCTCCAGAGCCAGCAGCAATTTGCTAATGGGCCACCCAGCTCACATTGCGGCATCAACCTTTGTCCTCTTGCTTTTCTCTTCATTTGTGTTATTGTTGACCAGGCAAGGGTGGGCTTTTGCCAGGCAATGCACCCCATGCATGATGAGAAGATAAAATTTTCCATTCGCCCATCCGTACCCCCCCCCCCCCTCCCATCAACAATCCTTTCTGAAGGGGCATCCAGCATCATAGATGGCAGCTATCATCGCCCCTCCACCGGGCAATACTTTATAGGCTGCATCATACCCATGTGCTCCCTTCAGACAACAACTGTGGGTGATCTGAACTAAAGAAATATCTCAATATTAAAAGAAAAAAAATCCATCATGATAATTTGATGATATTCTACAAAAATATTGGAAATCTGCATTTGCTTCTCAGAACAGTTATTAATAGATAGTGGTTGCCAACAAAAGCACTTTATTTTTAAAATTGCTCCATATTTTGAGCTGGAGTAAGTACCATTGCCAACTACTACAGCAATCAGAATGAAAAAAAAACTATTTTATTTGATATGTGGTGTTTTGCACCACATATGTTACCCTGGAATATCTCATTTGTGGGTCGCCTTTTATAACACAAATGGTCAGAGGAATACAGCTGTTGGCGCCGTGACTGCATATCGTCGCGGTCGTACGATAAACACGTGTCAATTTTCGTCATTTAAAAAAAAAAAAGTTTATGTTAGTGGAGTGTCCGCACTTCGGGCATTTGAAATACCAACAAATGCAGCTGTGATCTTTTGGGAGATAGCTTCCAAAATGTCCCTACAAATTCTACTCAAGTGATCGTTAATGTAGCTGTGATGCAGATTACTTGCGTTTTAGAAGTGATACATATCGAACATCAGGCAAACTTTTAGCTGTGCTGTATTTCTGGCCAAGAAGGGTCCAAATTGGTCAGTGATCAGGAACGACTGGTTCTCATCATCCACATAAGGCCATGCCGGTCCAAAAAGTTCTAAACAGGCTTGTGTGTTTGTGACGCCGGTTGCCCCACAGCACAGCCCAGATGTGCTCTGCCATAAAAACCTTTTACCTCCTCGTCGAGAACATGGGAACTAATGTGCTTGTAATGCTTGTGCAAATAAACAATGGCGGCCGAGGGATACTCAAACCTCTGGCATTACACTCTAATGTTTCAGCGGGTCCCATAAACATGAACCTCTCACACCTCCAGTGAAAGGTCATTGGATATACGGATTGCATGTTTTGTCTTTGTCAAATTTTATGATTGTTAGTATTGCATAACAATGATTACTTATGTCATTTGGTTAAAAGAAAAAAAACTCTCTTACATTCACGTTCAGAAATGGACAAACTGGCAGATTCCTGGCGGGCTACTTGGCAAGTGAATTATTCGATAGGATGTTGCCAAACTCGTCAGGCAGCTGGACTGGTGTTTATACATGTTTGTAATCTCATAATTTAATCTTGCAAAGATTCTTTTGGGGCCTGCCAAACAATATGGCAGAGCAGTCAGTGTGCTTTTCAGATTTCAGGTTGGTTTGAAGATCCATACTATGATTTTAGTGTGGATGTTTTCAGAGTGGCAGTTTTATCAAACTACCTGTTAATGTTTTGTTTTGTTTTTTCACGAAAACAAGGGGAAAGAGCACAGAAGATTATTTGTGTGTGTGTGTGTGTGTGGTTTACTCCTCCTGACACACACTTTTGTTGATTACCTGCAATGTTGGCCACTCGCAGGGCCTCTTGGCTCTTGGCCCCTTTGGAGCGATTCGGGTTCCGCTGCTTGGTGCCTCCATGTGCTGAACGAATGCTTCGCAGGTGCACCTCGGTAGCTTTGAAAAAGGCCACCATGAATGGCTGTTTGTTCTGCGGCCCACTTCGACCGATCAGCCCTACTGCGCGAGGGTTTATACTGTCGCCTGTACAGGGTGACACAGAGAATACCAAAAAAAAAAAAAGTGTCATCATTGATATCAACCTTGTTGAAAATGAAATGTGTGCTTCTCGTTTGTACCATATTATTGGAAAATGACTTGCTTGTGTATTTCTTTTTGGAGTGCCTGCCCACCCATGAAAGTGAAGAATAAAATTACACAACTGAGAATTTTTTCTTGTGGATTGCCAATGGAAAAATCTGTGCTTGGTGCCTAGGTGAATGCAGGCCAAAGTATATTTGTGGATCGTGGTGAAAAGTGCGTGGTAATTCTTAATCCAGACACATGACATAGATGTGATAGCTGCTTGAATTTGTAGAAAATATGATGTGGGGATTTGTGTGAGATTTTGTTTTGCCTGCTTTTCCATGCATGGCTCATTAGGTTTTTGTGTCCATCTGTGCTCGTGTTTACAACCCCCCCTCAGTCAGCCACTTGTGTCTTGTCCAGGTGTTTTTAGTTGTCACATCTGTTTGCTTGTATTTAGTTCCCTGTTCCCTGATTACTGCTTCTGTTAGTGTCCTGGTGGTTTTGAGTTTAGTCCCCGTTTTGCTTTGCTACTTGGTGTCTCGGTGTTTGTACTTTTATTATTCTGAGTCCACATGCCTTGTTTGCCTTTGTGTTAAATTTTTTGGGAGGCGGGAGGATCTCCTTTTTGAGTACATCTTGCACATTACCTTGCTTGCCAGCTTCCCTGCATTTGCATCTGCAACGCTGCCTCGATCATAACAGAAAAATGGCCCCAAGTGTGTCATTCTCCTCATCAAATCATTCTCTGGAAATTGCTCTAATTTTTAGGTGTGCTCAAGCCGCCCCAAAAAAAAAGAAGAAAAAAAAACAACTCTTTCTCTCTTTATTATTAAAAAAAACCCTCTCTCTCTCTTTATATATAAGTGGGGATGTCGGCACTGTTGGACAGTCTGCGTTGGTTTGGCTGGATAGATGGCTGCTGAAGTTGAGGATGAGGAGAGAGGAGCGTCGGCGCGGAATGCGGACACATGTTTGGAACAGAGTCGCCACTTGGAATTTAAACAGATTTACATGGGACAGGAGAAGTGAACCAATGTCTTTTTTTGTCAATGGATGCTACAGCTTCTTGTTTACTTTGAAACTTAACTTGAAGCCGACGTGTGTCACGTTTTGCGAGATGGTAGTTGTAGGACCCCAAAAAGCAGGGAGGCAGGGAGGAGCAGGGTGGATTGACCAAAATGTATTTAACAAAAAATACACACAGGAGTACAATGGAAAAAACACGAAGTCGAAGTACTCAAAAATGCCTGGAAATCACAAGTATCAAACCAAACTAAACTTCGGCCGTTTTGAAAAGATTCCTAAAACCTGAAAGTTTGTTATCCCGTGACGGCTGTAGGTATGGGGATGACTACAGCTCTTCGGCTTTCCAACGTGGCCACTTGCGTCCAAATCTGATGATTTATTTGGGAAAAAGAGGCCTCTGAAATGTGGCAAGATGACCTGGGTCCCGACAAGTTGATGTGAACATGTTGACATTTTCGGCCGTTTTGAAATTATTCCGATAATGGGATAAAATATAAAATGGCATCGTAACGTGTCTTTCGGGACACGGAAGGACACGTAACAGATCAGGCAAAACGAAAAAAAACAAAAGACAGGACTCAACACACAAGCAGGTGGTCCGGTTCAAGGGAAAAGTGTCCCAGCCATAGTGCTTCGACTAGGTCCACTTTCCGTCATCTATTTGAATGGATGTCCGGAGAAGCCCTCAGCCAATTTGCGACATGACCCAAAACAAATGTACTTTGTACTTTCTGCTGAAGTTTACCTGCAAGACAAACTCCATCGCAGTTGCGCTTGAGAGGAAATTGGAACTGGAGATATTCGCCCGCTGCGACCGGTAAATTCGCAGTACATCAAATGCACCACTGGAGGGCAGTATCAGTGCAAACATACTGGCACGACCGCAGGCGGCTCGTTTTCACTTGAGGTCGACGAGGAAGGACCTGGCAGGAAGTTCTACCTCCACGTCAAGAAAAAAAAAAAGAATGAAAATGATGGTCGTTTAATTTTTTGCCCTCTTTACTTCATGTGCTCCCTCAGAAGTGGTTTTTGCCTGGCGTTTTGTAAAGAACCGATCTAAGGACGTTTGCTTTTGTCGCATTTTAACAGTCCTTCGAAAATGTCCAAGGCAAACATCAGCCTAGTGAGCAATCGTCCGACCGGTGAACACTTTTTCTGGGGATTCACATTTACGTCAAATTATCGGAACACTTCATGGCCCCGGGGGCGAATGACGGGGATGTTGCATAAAGACGTATCTCTCGATCTACACCAGGGGTGCCCAAACCTTTTGGACCCAAGATCGACTTTCCGAACAACCAACCTCCCGCGATCGACCCGTTACCGCGCACGCACATGCCCCCGGGCCTCGAATTTGACACCTGTGCGTTCGACGTTTGATCGCTCTCCGCCTCCTGCGGTTCTCTTGCAATTTGCACTTCTCGTAGGAATGGCATTCGATTGTAAGTGACCCTTGAAATTACTGTTGCCGCTGTGAAAATGTGATGACCAAATTAAAAAGGTCCAATTATGTTAATTAAGGAATAAAATTAGATCAAGTAGGAGTCATTAGCGAACGCAGACGTCTCCGTTACAGATTTTGCTTTTCTGCGCAAGTGGACTTTGGAAGCCCAAAACGACCACTTCAGAGCGGCCGGCCGGGAAGCGGGAAGCGGCGCGGCAAACGGGTCACATCCCAAACTTCCTGCTGGACCGCAAAAATATTTCTCTGCGGTGTGCCAAGCCGGTGCCCTGTCAACAAGTGACCCGTTCGCCAAAATGGCCGAGCGAGCCAAACGGCGGTCTTGTGTTTGTCTCGCGCAACAGATAATGGAGATCATTAGTGTGAGCGTCCGATGCCGATGACCCTTTCTCTGAGGATGCTGGCTCTCAGTGGCCCTCGGCAATTAGAACTTTCTCGCTGCTAATGAAGAGTAAGCGGAGGCAAGCGGGCAGCCATCGATCGTCTGTTCGCTTGGGGCCCCCATGCGGGGCCCGCTTGGGAAAGCCTGCAGATTGAGAGCGCACGTTGCAAACACATGCACCTCCCCCACAGGCAAACAGGGCTCGCTTTGTCTCGCTAAGCCAACTTCTTCCGCGGGCAACATTCGGCCTTGTTGTCCTGTCTGATGATGCCTTTTTCCCTTCTTGAAACTGAAAAGTCCAGGGGGGGGCGAAGTACGCACCATCATAACATGCGACGGCTCGTCCTCAAGGGACTGAGCCATCCATCCTTTTTTTGATCCGCTTTATCCTCACAAGGGCCGCGGGGGGCTGGAGCCCATCCCAGCCGTCTTCGGGCAGTAGGCGGGGGACACCCTGAAACGGTTGCCAGCCCATCGCAGGGCACACAGAGACCAACAACAATCAGCCTGCCGTGCATGTTTTTGGAATGTGGGAGGAAGCCGGAGTACCCGGAGAAAACCCACGCAGGCCCGGGGAGAACATGCAAAGTCCGCACAGGAAGGCCGGAGCCGGGATCGAACCCACGACCTCTGCACTGTGAGCTCAACGCGCTAACCACTGGACCAGCGGGCCGCCCGGGACTGGTGGGTTATTTAGTCCAATTATCCGATCCGCTTCTCCACGGGAGAGCTGGAGCTGATCCCAGCTCACTTCGCGCAGCAGGCGGGGTTCGCCCCGAACTGCTTGCAAGCCAATCGCAGGATTTTCATCCCACATAATTATAACTCACCACGCTGGTGAGTTGAAGGCTGTTAAGAAACGGGCTCGCCGGAGGGAAATTGGGTCTCAGAGTGCTTTTATTTTCTGACCTGTGTGCATAAAATGACACGATGAGACCGCTGTGCAACTCGGGGCAGTTTCGCTGGCTCTCCTGGCGATCATAAACGATCGAAATACCTCGCACGCTAATCGACGTTAGCAACATTAGCTTAGTCCAGTCTTTTTCAAATAATGGGGCACGTCCCCCCTGGCAACGCAGGGGGGCATGTGTAACTCTGAAGAAGGTGCATTTTTAAAATAGAATAATGTGTCATTGGTCATCCACTACAGCAGTTGGCAGTAGCGCCCTCATTGTCAGAGAGTGCGCAGGGACGATTAGCTCTTTGGTGTTGGGGGTTTTTTGTGCACCGAACAGGCGATATGAAGTGCAGTAAACAAAGCCTCAGGAGACAATGTGATTTTTTTCTGTTGGGATGAAAAGAGAGCCAAAACAGAAAGCGGCACCAAACGTTGCCAAAATCACCTTGCCCAAAATAAGCCATGCTATCTTCTAACAATGCATTCGTCACCTTCTCGGTCGTATGGTGTGACTGAGACTGCATCAGGGATCAGCTCTAAGCCCCCTTCCTCTTTGCACTGGCGATGGATAGGCTGAGATGAGACTGGAATCGCCATGGACCGGCATGTTCGTAGACGACATTGTGAGCTGCAGCGAAAGCAGGCGGAAGAGCATTTCGAAAGGCGGACGCACGCGCTGGAAAGGAGAGGAATGAAGATTAGCAGAAATAAGACGATAAGAAAATATACAGTATATCCGTGCATGGCTCGAGCATGTGTCATTGTTGGCCGTAACAGTCGTGGTTGGCGGAAAAGCTTTCTTTCATCTTGCAAAAGTCATGCCAAGCCAGGTATTTGTCCTCCAACCAAAAGAAAAGCCATCGAGGAAGGAAGGCTACTTCGGCCGTCGTCCGGTACTCTTACGCGCTAAGTTGTTGCCATGGTGACGAGGCACACCGATCGCCATGGCTTCGGATTCTGGAGAGGGCTGCACATTGAAACGCAGGCGTGCTGTTTGTTTCCCGTCCTCATCCGAGAACACAAGCATACAAAACCCTGGGCTGCCCCCCCCCTCCCCAGGGGTTGTTCCAAGGTTGGAAACGAGCCCATTTTCATCTCTGTCAGCATTTAGCTCATCGTACGTCGTTTTCACCAGCCAGCTTTGCATGGAACAACGGCTTGGAATGACCCCAAAACAACTTGAAGTCAGAACATTTTGCCTGTTACTTGTCGAAGTGGTTGCAGAGTGCCCCGCGACAACAGCTGCCGCGGATCGGACACGTTTGCCTCCCACGTCGCAGTGCTGGAAAACTCCATTGGGATGACTCGGCTCGGATGACTTTTGTGCACAGACTTGCAGATTGTTCATGCATAATTGACAGGAACGGCTTCCTCCTCGGGAGGGTGGCGGGCGTGCCGGAGTCTGTCCCAGGTTAGGCGAGAAACACACGAGGCCAAAAGCACCGGCCTGTTTCCAAGCAATCCCAGAGATATTGGACTGCACGCATAAATCGAGAAACGCCTTCACTTTGGAGTCCGAGCATGTAACAGGCGCTCCAGTGATGCGAAGGTCAAGCATTCGGCGTCATCCTCGGCGAGCGGCGAGCGGCATGCTAATGGAGCGGACGGGCCCCGCGCTTCGGCATCGCGGGCTCAAAAAGAGAAGCCGGTTTCCCGCGGCGATGGCGTCCGCAATTCACCTTTGACACTCTGCAATGTTGTTTTAGGGCTCCCCGTCCAATTTCGTTCACCGGGGCGGGTGGGTCAATGGGATGGCGCCAAGATGATCGCCCGCCATTCCCCAACGTCGCGGGCGGCTGCGTGAAAAAGTCGACCGAGCACATTTCATGTCCAATCTGAGGGAGTTGCATGAACAAGCCTCCCCGGATGTTTCTACATTTGCAATTTCAAGGCCTCAAAAGGACAGTCCCGCCCGAACGGCAACAGGCCATTCGTCTTCAGCTTCAGGTACGAGCTGCTCTGCGGCGCGTACTTGCCGACTGCTTTGAACCGGCTGCAACGTGAGGGCGGCGGCGCCGGGAGCGGCGTGAAGCCAATATAATGAACCTCGGCGTCAATCCGAACGGGGGGGCGGGGGGGTGCCTGGTGCTCTCGGATCGCGCTTATTGCCGAGGTGCGACAATTAAGCGCAAGAACTTCTTGGAGTCTGATGCCAGCGGCAATCAACGAGTGGCCTTCTCAGTGATCATTTGACAGTTTGAGCCCTGCGAGTCCTGCGGGACTCGCCGATCAGAAAAGTATCAGTCCCGTGATGCATTTAGAGAGTCACAAATTTGGAATTCGGAAATGGGTCGACTTATTCAATTTCAAACGATAATAACACGAACAACAAGATTAATTGATAATAGGCTCATTCCTTGTAAAAATATGCTCCAAAAATGTAAATAATTCAGGCATACAAGATTATTATCGCAAAAAACGATCCAACTTTAGCCGCTTCCTCTGTGATATCTCCGCAATAATCTTTCGCAACACTTGTTTTAACGTTACACGACTTGGCAATCGTCTGGTTCCCACGAGGTGAAGGCCGATCTCGCCAATCTCGTCTCGCGAGAACCGAAATCTCGTCACGCGAGATGACTTAACGCGAGATCAAAACAACAATGGCGGCGATTGTCAAACTGCGATCGTTGCTGCGTTGTTGTTTTTTTTGGACTGAGAAATGTCCTCGCGTCCCAAAAACGCACATTATTTGGAACTGTGCGTCTGGCGGGATGCAGAGGTAACGAGATGGCTGCCTTCTTGTTTTAACAAAGGTTGCGGTAAGACAAAGCCCGATAACAACCGTCGAGGGCAAACTTCTTTCGGTCGTCGAAGCAGCAGAGCTCACTGCTTGACCGGCGAAACACAAATATGCCACCGCGAGAACGGAAATGAGCAGGACGAAGCAAGTTAGGCCGAGCGCTCGGCCAAAGCCATGCCGCTCGACATCCGCTCTCTTAATCGCTTTGGCCGTTTGGCTCTCATTAAAATCTTGCTCCTTCTGACACGCCTGTCCGGGAGCTCACGGTGAGAGCAATTAAAAGCCATCCGCGCACCTCACGGGAAGCAGCGCCCGAACACGCAGCCGCCGGCCGGCCTCAGCGCGAGAGCACCATGCTAACTGCTGGAAACGGCATTTGTCTTCACGAGGCGCACCGTATGAACACAACACAACAAGACAAGAGGCTCGTCTTCTGCTAAGTCTGTCCGGTCTACTCGTAGAATCGAAGGAGCCGATAGGACAGCGGATGTTCTTCTGCAATTTTTACGGCGCCGCGTCCTGCTCAGTGCATTCAGGCAGTGGACAGTTGTGAATGAACACACGATTTTATGTAAATATAGCTCCTATGTTTTTTGTTTTTTTAAGGTGATAAAGAACGAATCCAGTAATCCCTCATTTTTCACGGTGAACGGGGGCCAGAAACTCCTCGAGAACGTTGAAAAGCGCAAGGTGTGGACATTTCGCCTGTGTTCGTGGCAAGGGGCCAGCAAGGTCTTTATTATTTGTTGTGCTTTTATCTAGTTGATGTCGACCATATGCGTGTCATTTATTTTGTTTGGATGATTGATGAAGGAAGCTCTCACAAGAAGTGCAAAGCGTGCGCAAGGCATGACGAACGCAAGCAAAAAATTTTTAAAAAACGCCGTTCCAGGGAACCGCCTGAGCTCCGCACAGCATCCAATTCGATGTGAACCAACGTGTGTTCTCTGACATTTCCGCCGACAGCAGTGTGGGCCAGCCATTAATTAGCCCATTTTCTTGGGGGGGGGGGGGGGGGCAGCAGCCAATTAACTTGTCAACAAACGTGTCTGCGTGCTTGCGCATGTGCAAAGTTAAGCACTTGGAGCTGAGGTTAATTCCTCATTTCATGTCACAGCCTTCTCCTCACTCTGCAACGAGAGCTGCAAAGGATCCTTCCATTTATCCTTCGCGCGTGCACTTGACAAACAACTGTCACATCCTAAAACAAAGTCGCGTATTTAAAAAAAAAAAAGGAGCAAAACAATGTGCTGGTGTTCAGCGCATCTGCCTCAGTTAAGAGATCGAGGTGCTTTCCAGTGTGTGTGTGTGCGTGTTTTCTGGCTCCAGCCTTCCTGTGTGGAGTTTACATGTGCCTGCATGGGTTTTCTCCGGGTATTCCAGTTTCCATTTTCGGATGGCTGAGATAGGCTCCAGAACGCCCCGTGACCCTCGTCAAGACAAGCGGATCAGAAGATGGATGGATGGATGTAAGGAGAGAGGCATAGAGACAGACACACAGAGATAGACAGATATATAAACACCAGAGCTAGCTTGCAAGCTGGCAAGCCAGTTAGCAAGACAGAAGAAAAGATGAACTGGCAAGGCGAGCTAGCTAGCTTGAGAGCTAGCTTGGTCCCTGTCCCCGCCAATTCCAAAAGGCCATCCATCTGGCGGTAAAGTGAAACCTCGTGGTGAGAAACAATGAAATGACTTCTTACCGTCACTTCACACATAAACCGTTGATTCTTTTGTTGTTGTTGTTTTTTTTTAAAGAATTTCATCTGTGTCGTACGTTGCACATTTGACAATAAAGTTGACTTGACTTAAAGCAAGGCTTTGAATCCCGAATCCAGGAGGCAAGATGAGACCAATGCTAATTGGACAGAAGGCGGCGGTTCCCATGAGAGGAAAAGGGCAGGAAAAAGAGGATGGCTCGTTTCCATGGAGGAAGAAGGAAGGTGTGACTCGCCTCTCACTCGACTGATTACAGACGGAGAGGACTCAGTGGAGTTCTGCTGCAAGTTCTTGCCGCCTCAGTGTTGAGTGTGCCTGATGCGCTCTCCCCTCCATTATGGCCCCCAGTCCACAGCCACCACACACACACACACGCGCGCGCACAACGAATAACAAGCACTCCTACCTTTAACTCTTCACTTCTCTCCTGCAGAGAAGCACACGGTTGCCCGTGAACAACATGAGAAGCTTCTGGCCCTTTAACTCCGATCCTGTACTTGATGTAAAGTAATACCAAGTAATACCTCCATGAATGCACGCGTCGTATGCGCAGAAACACCACGAGAGGGGGAAAACTATTTTCAACCTGATTTGTCCTTGGTTTTAAGAGATGCTCTACGGTGACATCAGCCTCTTTGCACGACGCTCTATTTCATATTTTGATACGATACCACCCCGATCTCTCTCCCCTCATCTTTGTCATCACGTGCAATGCGACCGCCTATTCCGGCTCATCGCAGGCTTGGCTCACCGCGATATCCGCACATGGGCCAATTTACACAACCCGGCGACTTGCAAAGGCTTATTCTAAATCAAAGGTAATATTGACGACTTTTTTTTTTTTTGGTCAGCGCCCTACAGGTTGTAATTTTCCATCGGGTTCCCTTACCGCTCTTCATTGATCCCTTTCCTGCTGCCGTCAGTCTTTGAGCCCAAGTATCACGACTGATCCACTTGCCTATTCTAAGCAAGCTTAGCAAAAAAACGGAAGTAGAAGGGATGCACACGTATACCATCCGTAGTAAGTATGCGACGAATCGGACGCCTTCCAGGACTGATGTCATCATCCGGCTCGAGGCAAGCCCCTTCTTTGTCTGGTGAGCACTTTGAAACAGTCATTCGTGCCTTCGTGCAATCCCGTCCGGATGACTTCAATGCAATCGACTTTGGAGTTAGCCAATCCTCCATTCCAGTTGCTCTAAAGTGCCGCTGCTCTCCTTTTGACTGGTACTCGTAAGAGGGAGCCCCCTCGCTACCCATCTTTCAAAGTCTAAAACCCAATTTTTATTCTTTGGCTTTGGACTCCAACGGGTTCAGGGTGTCCCCCGCCTACTGCCGGAAAACAGCCAGGATAGGCTTCGACCCTTGTGAGGATCAGAAAATGGACGGATGGATGGCTTTGGACTCAGCCTGAGACTTGATTTCAAGTGGCCTAGAAATACAGTTGAGTTGGGCTATACAGTACGTGCTCTTGTTCAGGCTGGAGATTTTCTTTTCACTTTTTGACCCGATATTGTCATTGAAATAACCATTCAGTACACGTACAAATGTAGGTGTGAGAAATCCTTGTGGGCCTCCACAGAATATAAAGATTCTATCGGAATGAACCCCTGAAAAGAAGAAAAAAAAAAAAAGAAGAACGGAAGAAGCATCCAAAAGCTGTTCGGATGACGTTCTGAAGAATCCTCCGAGGTCTGGTGAGTCACTCGGTCTGTCACTGGAGTCCATTGCGGCTCGGCTCCATCGCCGAGGGCAGGAAGGCTGGGGCGGCGGTTCACTGACATCTGACTGACGGCAGCCCGGGGAGGCCGAGTCCCAGAACCCCAAGCACTGATGTCTTCTTGTGTGCGCGCGCGCACATTGCAGGCTGCAGAGTGATCCCATTCGGAAGCAAACCGTAAATCTTGGCGATTCGTTAGAATTCCTCCATTTTCATTGATTCGATCGAGCCACTTGCAGGATGGCGCGAGGCCGTCATCTCAACTCTGCGCTCCAGAAGTCCATTAGCGCTTTGACGACCGACTGAGGATCAATCACGCTGGGCGCGCACAGCCAAAGTGTTAGTCCTCGACTGGACGTCTCAACCTAATCACAAAGCTATTATCTCAGAAAGTCAAATGACATCCGCTGCAGAAAAAACATCCACGTGTCCTTAGGGCCAAAAGCACCATTTCACAGAAATAGGAGGGGAGAAAAAATGACCAAGGATCCAGAACGCTGCAGGTCAACCAAAGCCATTGTTTTTCGCCTCGCGTTTGAACTTTGCCCGCTTGAAAATAATCGCATCCTGCATCGATGGGAAGTCGCATCGTGAGCATGTGCTTATGTACACACCAATCCCTCGCGCTGCCTGCCGTTTCTTCGCTGTCGGATAAAATAGCCACCGACGCACTGTGCAATCCTGTGAGGAACACTCAACTTTTGCCCCAAAATAAATACAGAAATAAATAAAAGATCTCAAATGGATTGAAAATGGTCACAGCAATATCTCAGGCTTGTAAAAAAAAATAAAATAAAAATCAATAACATACATATGGAAATTCAAAGTACATTGAAAAGGAGCTCCAAACAGGTTAGGACCTGCTGATTCCACCGGTTGTATTTGTTTCCTTGAATGCCAAGAGTAAAAATGAAAAGGGGAAAAAAGTGGGAGCTGAGCGATTGCCATCGACACTGTGGGCAACCCTTTCCATGGGAAAACGGAACCGTAATTCAAGCTGAAGAGCGCCCCGATGATTCAAAGCAAGTTGGGATGTGCATCAGTAAGGCAAGGGACACGTCCGCTGCCGCGCTCGAGCTTGAAGAGAGCTCCCCTGTTAGCCGGCATGGAATGCTTTTCACGTCAACATATTTGGATGAACCAGCATAAAACAAAGTAATTCAATATTAGGGTTGGAACGTTTTGGGGGTTTTTTTTGTTTTTGTTTTTTTTTAGCGCTAATTCAAGACGGCGATGTCCATGATTACGGCAGCGCGCCATGACACGCCCGGGATGCGGCAGACAATCAGCATATTGCCAAGGGATATGGGTTTGTTTGTTTTTTGCTTCAGAGCCCGCTCCCGGTAAAGGAAAATAGAATGTAAAAATGAAACACTTTGTGACAGTGTTTTCAGAAGTCTCTTTGAGAGTGCTATTCGTGTTGTAACATGAATTTCTTTTGATCGTCCCCTGAAAGCGTACCTGACAAAATGGTACCGAAATGACACGCTTCAATAGCCAGAAAAGCGCGAGACAGTTCGGAACGTCTTGCGGCCATCTCGGGGCTTCAATGTGTTGAAAGCGTGTCCCTTTTTGGGAGAAATAGCGACGCAGTTTATGCAGCTGGCGGACATGAGCGCGTCATTTCAAATGAATTCCGGTTCACAAACGATCCTTGTGCGCAGGGTACGCACATTGCTATGCATCGATTGGCGAACAAGGGCGACTGATTGGAAAGTTCAAACGTGTCTGGATCGAAAAAGGTTTGGGTGCTGGACTACATGCGGGCGCTTTCGAGTGAAAAGCAACAAATGCGGCACCCTCTGCAGAAGGCACCGGGCCGCAAGAACCAGACCGAGGAGAGCGGCGGCCCTCAGCCACTCTCATTGTCCTTCATGAGGATGGTGTACTGTCTCGGTTAGATTTGGATAGTCAGCTAAACTCATTTTCTACACCACGACTCTGAAGCCGTTACTCTTAATCCACAGGTTTAATGATGGAGAAAAAGGTGAAACTGGAACATACAGTACAAGGCGAAATTACCTTTAATTCACAAACATCATAATAATAACAAACCGGATTCGCAGAACATCTGAATTGCTTTTCCTGCACAACCAACTAAGTAAGCTAACATTACCACAACTGCAAAATAGTAACGAGACATCGTTGTGCTAACGCGATTAGCAAGAGCTAGCATCGATAGTAACACGTTTTATCCACATCGCTGAGCAGCATTTTTATGTCACAGAATTGTTTACCGATAAAACTACAAACGTGTACATACCCGCGATGCTACCAAAGGCATAAGATGTATGTGGATTAAGATGGATGAAACTCGACTTCCGTCGCGTTTCTCTCTCGGTGACGAATGATCTAACACCATACCTGTCAACTCATACGGTTTAGCCATAGTTCATACGGATTTTGTGGTGAATCTTACGTATATGGCCGTATCGGACAAATCATACGGATTCTGAAAATTTCCGGGGTTTTTTTCACCAACTCCAAATGATTTGGAGTTGGTGAAAAAAGTAACGCAGGAATACAACTCTGAACACAGTAATGCCACTAAGTAGAATGATGATTAGACATTAACCAGGCATTGTATTATGGAGATCTACAATAAATATCATTGAAAATTTCGTGGGTTTTTTTCTGCCGTTATTTTGACATATAAAATGCTTTGGTATGTTATAAGGATTTTTTGCTATTTATAAGGATTTTTTTGGTAATTTATAGAGGTTGGCGCTCCGAAAAGTTGACAGGTATGTAACACGCTACTTACTTGCTTCCGTGTACGCATTTTCCGCTTTGATGACGCCACGTCCGGTTGTGACCAATGCCGTTTACGATGAAACCAATAAAGTTTCGTTGCATAAAAAACACTCTCAACTATGCATAGAAATATTAACGTTACTTTAGTGTAACTTGAATGCAACATTCGAACTTAAATTGACTGTAAATTGGGGACAGAACAGATGGTCTTCAAGAAATATCAGCTCGTCGGCTGCTGGCTAATGACAACGCAAAACACCAGGCCGAATAAGACCTTCCATCGGGGCTCGTTGTACTCACTCTGCGACACGTCGGAAGTCTTTCTGCCGAAAAGCAAACATTTCTGTCCGAGGAAGGAGCCTCGCTCGGCTCGTTGATCCATCTCACTTTGAGTGGCTGCCCCGTTCTCCGTTTTGGAAGTCAACAAGAGACGAGTGGACAAAAATTCCAATAGCTGTCTCCCCGCGACCTTTCAAGATGCGCCGAACATTGCAGAGACGCTTTGCATCTCGATCCACGCTTGCGGGCAATTCAATTGGCGGGACCGATGAGGCCGTCCGTGCCGCTCTTTACCGTATAACGACCGCTTCGTCATCCCGGGAGACGAAAGATCGATCGTATGTTACTGTGATACGATCCGGGCTAAATTCAGACGGAATGTCGATGGCTCCGGAAAACCAGAGGCAACCTTGTTACCGAAGACAAAGCTGTCCAACAATGGTCTCCGGCGAAGGAGGCCGTTGTTTGGCTCGAGCCCGACTCGATGGCACCAATGTTATTAGCAGCGAGCCAGGTGCAGCTCCGGAGTGGAGCGTGCGCGCTATTGTTGTCTGCCGACGGCTCGGCCTGGACTCTCAGAGTAGGCCGGAGCCGCCGCGTGTTCGTCCCCAGGGAAAAAGGTGACTCGCGGGAACCGCCGCCTGCTGCGGGGGATCGGGGGGGGGGGGGGGGGGGGGGATTCTTTGTGGTCTCATTGGCAGTCCGGGCCAACGCCTGTCGCGAGCGTCGTCTAATAATGCGCTTGCTGCACACTAAACGGCAGGCTACACTGCCGGTTTTAAAAATGTCGCCGACAGCGCAAGATGTATGCACACAAGTTGACAAGTGTTTTTTTTTTTTTTTTCTTCCTCGCCAAGTAAAGGTGTGCCCGGTTGTTACATTTACAGCACTTTCATTCCAGTCTCGTCCTCTTGTGTCCCCGGGCGGGCTTTGTTGAATGGACGGCGCTTCGTACGGATGCCCGACAGCAGGCCGGGTCGATCTGCTCAAGGTCAGGCAACGAAGCACTTCGTCACTGTTCAAAGAACAAGTCTTTGTTTTTCAGCCTATTAAAAAAAAAAAAAAGAAGAACAAAATCCGTTGCCAAGAAAGCACTTTCAACTTGAAATTCTTTCTTGACTCCTCACCGACCACCAAATGTGAAATCGTGTCAATGAAGTCAAAGCATTTTGTTGTTTCATGTCAAGAAATGCGCGTGATTCTCTACATTTCAGGCTTTTGGAAAGCCAAACCCTCCGATTTCTTTCACCCTCGTGCTTTTGCCGTGACGCCGTGAGGAGTGTCGGAGAGGTGGCAACCCAAAGGAACCGCCGCAATAGGGGTGGCCATTTTTTTCCCCCCCTTTGCGTGCGTCTGCTTTTTACATTTTCCCTGCGTGAATGTGGAACACGTACCTGCTGTGGAGCTCATCAAGCGCGTCAAGTGACGTGATCAGAGAATCAGAATCAGATGGGATTTGCGCACGTAGACGGCTGTCATAAATGCCTCGTCCCACTTGTGAGAGACGCAATCAAGCGAGTCTTTGGCTCAGCCCCCTGATGGCCGCCCTCTTCAGATTTTAAAAAAAAAAAACCACACTCAAAAGTGGTGTGAGTGCATCTCTCTTTGCCGCTTAAAAGCCGGCAGAGCACAAATCGATGCACAAAGTACAAAAGTGAACCGCTGTGGAACACAAGTTTGGATTGGATTGGATTTTTTTGTTTTGTTCCATACCAGGTCATTTTAAAAAGAAATGTGCAGGAGTCCCTCAGCTCAATCAACAGGCGAGACATGTTCAGACGGGGGGGGTCCCTTGTTTGGGAGACATTGCGGAGCGTCCACACACGCGTCACCTCTTACACCAGGGGGGTGTCCAAACTTTTTCGTTTGAGGGCCACGTGCGGAAAAAATGAAAGGATGAAAAGGGCCACTTGAAAATTCGTCAGAGATTTCCCACGCTGGTGTGTTCTCTTTATGAAATCCACTGACATCCACCACACGTCATTGTTGAAATGGTCTGGCTCACACCCCTTGAGTTGGACCAGCTTTTCCCGGGTCTAAATTTCAGTCGACTTTTTCAGACCAAATTTGCAGATGGCCAGCCAGGCATAACGCGTCTACCGTCTTCACAAACTCGCTGAAGGAGAGCATTGCGCCGGCACGAACACGACGAGGGGGGGCGGCGCGACTTTGAAATGGGGGTGCACTCTTCTCTCTCCAATCATACATGAAGGTCCATTTCTAATTCGCATGAATGGTTGGCCCAATATTCCGCATGGCTACCTGTCGGGCTCCAAAAGAATCCATCGATAAGCGTCGTCGCGGTCTCTCTTTTTTTTTTTGAGCAGGATATCACGTGATCAAACTTTGGACTATTTGGGACTTCCCTCCACTCCCGCTGAGCTTTTGGGGCAGACCGTATCGATCGCTTTCTTAAAAGCTTCCCTGACTTGCGGGAAAAAAGCCTGCCGCCGGGATCGACCGTCCATCCCCTTCCGATGGTATCCGTCCGAATTCTGATGGACTTTGGGCAAGAGGTGGAGTCTTCACTGTCTTCACTACTTGACCTTCCGCGCATGTTTCTGGACGCTGGCAGCAGAAAAAGCCACACGAGCGCGGGGGACAACAGACCAATGGATGGATGCTTTTGATTTCATGGAGGATGACCGAAAGCTTTGAAAAGGTACTTTTGTGAGGTGTCAAAATAGAGAATCTGAAGGGAAACGGCGGCTCGGCGTGACGAATCGATTGTCAAGATGGCTGTGGATTCATTTGACGTTTGGCTTCAGCCGCCACCTCCGTGGCACGGGTACGCCGGCCAGTCGGTTACGGCGCGCCGCCAATCAACCGTGAAAGGAAAATGGCTCTGAGGGTGTTATTTATGTTTTTATTGTATTTATTTTGGGGCTATGGGGGGCTGTCTGATTTCAGTCAGCCAATCCGTAGCCTCCTGGTAACCAGAGAAAGCAACAACTGTAGCATGGAGTCGCCAAAGACCTGTCAAGGCTTTTTTGGAATTTCCTCACGTATTTCAGCGAGCGCCGCTTCAATGGGCGCTTGTCCGAATGACGCCTCAGGTTGGCGGCCCGATTTTTCAAACGCGCCGATGCTCCCTCCAGGACACTTGCGCACGACTCGATGACATCAACGGGGGGCGGGGGGGGGGGGGGGGGCAAAGAAGGCAGAAGACGAAAGAAGGCGAGCGTGAGCGTGACGTCGACAGAGAGCATCTCGCTATAAAAAGACGAGACGCACGCTTGTGCGCCCACACCGATTTGCCCGTCACGTCTCAGTCGGCAGCACCGTTGGAGGTGGCGCGCAAACACCGGGATAGCCCGCATCGCCGCCGGCCACTTCAAGAGGACGGAGGTGAGCTTCCTCTCCCCCAAAAGAGGTAAGGAGGCATTTCTGGACGGTGACATTTCTCCCTCTCGCCTTTTTTGAAAAGTTTACACTCTCCGCAGGCTTTTAAGTGAGACGCCATGAAGTGGACGCGGCTGCTCTTCCTGGCTTCCGTTCTGGTCTGCAACTTGACGGCGACGCGCGGAGGAGCGCAGAGCATCTCTTCCGAGGAGGAGCCGGACCCGAGGACCGCGGAAGACCTCCTCCTCCGCAGAGCCGAGAGCCTCCTGCTGCGCTCCATCCTGAGGAAGATGCAAGCGCAAGACGACAAGAGCGGTGAGACGCAATCGAGAGGTGGAATATACAAAAGAATGAAGGAGGATGAAACATTTGCTCGAAATGCGTGTCCCGTTGTCACCAGAATTGGATGAGACTTCCATCGAAAGTCACATTGTTGTGGGGGGGGGGGGGGTCATTTTGGTCAACGTGATCTTCCTGTTTTCCATTTGCACATTTGCATTCCAACTTTGAAATGATCCCCAGTGCCCCCCCCCCCCCCCCCCTTGTGAAATGGCGAATGACGCGCATATGCGACCCTCGGTTTTGGCAGCGCGAGCAAAAACTAAGTCCCCCCCCCCCCCCAGGAGAACTCTCCACTCAGGGGGCCTGGGTGGCAAAGCGCCAGCATCCCGGCAAGAGGCGCGCCGAGGACGGGGCCGAAGAGGCCGACGAAGAGGATTCGGACCTGGAAAGGAGACAGCACCCGGGAAGGCGCGCCGCCACGGGACGCCCTCCCGCCACGCTCGTGCAAGGCGAACCTTCCAAGCGGCAGCACCCGGGGAAGCGCTACGCGGCGGTCACGCGCAGCCGGCGGCAGCACCCCGGGAAGCGGCAACCGGACCGGGAGGACGAGGAGGAGGAGGAGGAGGAAGAAGGGGAGGAGGGGGAGGAGCATCGTCGCCTCCCCGACTTGCACGGGCGCCAGCATCCCGGCAAACGCTTTTGGGATCGTGCCACGACCGGTCCTTGCGAAGACCTCTGGGACCCCGCGCGATGTGCCAAGACCGACCTGCTGCTCCATTTTCTAGACGACATCAGCGACGTGAAGCGTGGCGAGGATAAGAGACAGCACCCGGGCAAAAGGTTCGCTCCCGAGGAGGAACAGTAGAATCAGTCCTTCCGTGTGCTGTATCGTCAACGAAACAACGCGTTGCCTGCGTCGCGATCACTCATTAATAAAAGGAAGTAGAAAAGAAACGAATCCAACACTTTACCTTTTGGTGTTGCTTCACTCTTTCGCCGAGTTCATCTGCTTGGTTTCTTTGGAGAGTTCGTCGAGTGCGTTGAAGGGTCCCTGGTGGGGTGATAATTACAGTCAAAGCTCGGTTTTCCAACGTCTCTGTTCTCGACCAAAAATTTCGAGTTTTTTACGCCTCGGATGACGACCGAAAATCTTTTCTCGACCAAACTGAGCGCACTTGAATGCACCACTTGACTCCTCTTGGCTTTCCTCGAGGAAGTGACGCTTTTTTTTGTGACACTTCCGTAGCGTTCCATTGTGAGCAGACGTGTTCAATAAAGATTTTTTTTTTTTAAGAGCGTGGTTTCGGTTTTCAAGTCAAGTCAACAGTATTTATAGAGCACTTTCAAACAGCCATCGCTGCATACAAAGTGCTGTACATGGAGCAATTTAACATGCACAATAAACAGTAAGACAAATCGGTAATAAAGGCGGTAGAAAGCACCAAACAGTAAAACCAAGAACAAATCTAAGTCATGCTGAGTCGAATGCCAAAGAATACAAGTGAGTTTTGAGGAGGGTTTTGAAGATGGGCAGCGAGGAGGCTTGCCGAATGTTCAGTGGGAGGTCATTCCAGAGAGAGGGACCAGCAACAGAAAAGGCTCGATCCCCTCTGAGCCTCAGTTTAGTTCTTGGTACTTCTAATAAGGTCTGGTCCACAGACCTGAGGCGCCGGGCAGGTGTGTAGGGGCGGATGAATTTCGAACAAATCAGTTTTCGAACAGCCTTCTGGAACGGATTATGGTGAAAAACCGAGGTATGACTGGAATCGCAAGGGTGTGACTGCTTTGGTCGATTTTTTTAGAAGCTAATAGCCGCTGCGTGTGACGCATCGCGACGGATGCGGTGTAAGTGCGGTCGGCGGCCACAGCCGAAGCTCGGCCAACGAATTCTTTGCCATTCGCGTCCACGATAATAAATGGAAGGCAAATATCGTTCGTCCGAGTTTATTTGAACTGCATCGGCGACGTCCGTGCGAGTCGTCGCCTCACCTTCCCCTCCGTGTCCATCGCCGGGCACGTGGAAAGGCTCACTGTCTGTCACCTCACGTCACGCCGCCTGAGCACGAGGAGCGGCAACGACGGCTCAAGAGCTCCCCGAGTAAGCGACGCGTTGAGGAACGGAGCCGTCCGCCGGGACACCGCTTGCGCGTTTCGCAGATTTCGAGTCAAGCTGTCGCGCACGACATCTTTACAAAGTCAAATGCTTCCAATTCTGCTTGCTGTCCGTCACACGCGATGTCAACGACTCCAGATTTCATTCAATGAGCGTCTTAAAAGATGGGAGTCCACAAATGTGCTTTGCGGCTTTTTGGAGGTGTCTGTGCCACCACAGATTTGAACCCGTGCGTGAAAGTGATGACTACCCTCGCAATAGTACAGTATATTCACCAGATGACATCACTTTCACATCACAAATGTATCATTTTTGTTTGGGGTCTGATATTTTATGACTGTGTATATTTATTTGGATATAAATCTTTTACGGGTGTGGTTTTCTGTTGAATCTTGGTGAAATTTGTTATTTTCAAGACAGTCTCGTGTGTTTGCTCGCGGGGCTGAATTGAGTAAGGGCCAGGCTGGACACGTGGAAACGCTTTGCACTTACTGGACAGTCTGTGCCGGCATGCGTCAAAAGAGCTGGAATCCGCCAATGGACTCAGAAGAAAGAAGGAAAAAGAAGCAAACGACGAACATTTACAGACGGGAGAAGGTTTGTTCGCTACTCGGATGGAATTTGACCCTCTGCCATAATGCTGAGCTGGAAGATAGGTAAGCTAAGGCATTTTCAATTTTAAATCCAAATTCCGGGGGCGTTTTAGGAATTAGAACAGCTCTTTAGGAAGCCACCGGCGTCCTCCCACCCACTGTACTTTTACAGCTCAGGGGTGTCAAACTCCTTTGTTGTCGTGGGCCACATCATCGTTTATGGTGTCCCTGATCTGAGGCCTGTTACGGCTGAGAACCCAGATCAATGTTACATTATCACACATACGCAACCGATTGATGGTTGGAAATCGTCAATCTAGTTTTGAAATCAGAAGCCAGTAAAGTGTTTGTTCAACTGTATACTGTGAAGGGGGGCGTCGGCAACAATACATTATGCCATATCTCATTTCTACAACGTCGAGAAACATGATTTTCCTTCGTGGGCCACATGCAGAAAAATTATGTCATGGGCCGGATCTGGTTCTCCTTGAATTTGACACCTGTGGCACATAATGTGAAATACTGATGATCGTGTCTCAATTCCTTGGCTGATGGATTTAATTTGCTTTCGATGTGGGTCTGTTTAGTTCGAGGCTTTGCTATTAATCTGCTGTATGAATGACAAGTGGCTATGCAGCTTCATTGCAAAAAAAAAAACAAAAAACTATTTATTGTTTGATGAATAGCCTCTCGAAATGCACAGTATGTTCCATTTTCAGTTACAGTTTCAAATAAGTTTGAGATAATCGCCAAAAGCATATTGCTAACAATGACGTATGACGTTCCCACGTCAATGTATTCATTCACCAGTCACACGTTCCAGTCGTGTCGAGTGTTCGCCACCACGAGAGCAACGCGAACGTCCCACCGCATGCGAACGGTTTGTCCCTGCCGCCTTTCCGTACTGACCTCCTGACCCGGTTGTCACATGACCAGTCAGGCCGAAGGCTCGCTCCGGGCCGGCTGATGTCGTCCGGCTGTCAAACGCTTCTCGTCCACTTCAAACGTAAGTAGGAAACGGCACGTTTGGTTGCGAGGCCGTTCGACGCCGTTCGGTTTGTCTTCCGCGACGGAGAAAGAGCGAAGATGGCGAGAGCCGCGCTTAGCATCGTCAAGCTAACCTTGCCGCAGCCACTCGAGCAACTTCGCCAACGTTGCAACGAATTCACAAGGCAGCCGCGTCTCTTACCTTTGGAGAACGCGGCTTTGCTTGCGCTAGAGTCAAATCACTACCCCAATTTCGTCGCCGGGTTGTTTCCAGACGGTCTATAAGCATGATTTGGAAAATGGATAGGTGCTAAGAGAAGTAATGTGACCCGAAAGGGCGTGAAATGAGCCTTCCGGTGATACCGAGGTTGGTTGAGAAACTGTCAAAGTCAGTCATTTTGGATTTGGTAAAAGAGGTGCAATTGTTTTTCCGCTGACACAAAATAAAAGCTGGGACTCAAGACGTGCTTTTCATCCCAATAAGGCAATTATTGGAACTAACAAATGACCCAACCGTCGTACTTTGCCAGAACGAGTCATTTCATGAACACGAACAGAGTGGTGTACTCGCTGTTCCCATCGTAGTGTTCGAACTCGGGTGTATTTCTCGAGCACTTGAAAACGACCAGCACTGTATGCTAAGTGCTGTACATGGAGCAAAAATCATCCCTACAACAACAAAGACTGTGGAAAGCACAAAATCAGTCCAACGCAAAATCAAGTCTCGTGCTGAGTCCCCTCGCCAAAGAAGAAAAATGACTAATTTGACGGATGGGCGGCGATGCCCAACGTCCCTTCCGAAGAGAGGGAGCGGCAACGGCAAAGGCTTTACTCGGTGAAAGATGCGAGTCTCGGAAACTCGATGGCGGCCACCGAAAAAATAGATGCTCATACGCATACCGCCTGTGAAACCGATAACGCGGCCAGTGGGAGCACAAAAAAACAGCAACCCAACAACCCAATGGTACACACTAATCTTGGCGTTTTGCTTGAACGGCAGGCTGAAGGAGGAACAAGCATGGGCCGCTTTCCTCTCGCCGGTAGCGTGACACGAGGATCGGAGAAGATCCCCTTCCGTCATGGCTGCTAGCTTCTATCCGAGCCCTTTTGAGGAGGCGGCGGGCGAGGTCAAGGAGGGCTTCCTTTGCCCGCTTTGCCTCAAGGACCTGCAGTCCTTCTACCAACTCCAAGAGCACTACGAAGATGAGCATTCCGGGGAGGAGCGCCACCACATTGGAGGACAACTGAAAAGTAGGTCGGATCCGTTAAGCCCCAACGCACGCTCGGTGACAGAGTGCACGGCGCATCTGCCTCATCGTCGAGAGGTTCTGGGTTGGCGTCTCGGCCCGGCCTCCTGTGTGGAGTTAGTTCACCAACTGATGAGAACATCAAATAAGTTTACAAAAAAAAGTAACCTCTGAGTCCATTGAGTTGGCCACTGTGTGTTTCGGACCTCCGCATGACAGTTTTTAGATTAGTTAAAGGAGGGACGGAGGGGGGGTTCAATTCAAGCTCTGATGTTCCAGTTTGGACTTTTCATTGTGGTCCTCATGCTCAAGTGCCTTTTCTGGAAAACAAAAAGTGTGGCAATAGGAGTGTGAATTGTTGAATGTCGGTCAACAGCAAATTTTAGTCAGAGATGGCTTCACATACTTTTGACGCTGATACCAAAAATGTCTTCCATTTGCTTTGTTTTGCGCCAGCACATCAGATTTCTGAGATATTTCTTTCATTTTTTTTTTTAAGTTCGACCGATAAATCCCTTGCGCAATTTTTTCATGTGTTGTACTTTGTAGTTATCACGTTGCAGGAAAAAAATCCGGAGCCGAATTCATAAATAATTTCTCTGTATAGTCCAATATTTCATTTCTATTATTCTCCAAATGTGTGCCAGAGGGGAAAAAAAGTGTACTTGCATCTGTGATTTAAAAAACAAAAAAAGAAATAGTGAAAATGTGTTGACCGGTGTGATAGAAAGCAGCATCTTGAAGCAGCCCTTCTCTTAAGTTGTCCTCAGTCGGGTGAGCGCAAAGGAAGCGCTTGTGTCCGCAATCGCTTCAAGCTCATGAGGATGAGCACCATCCAAAAAACGGATGGCTGATTCTTCCTCGCGGCGGCGGGAGATTGACCGATGTCCGCGCGTGCCTGCGCAGGTTTGGTCCAGAAGGCAAAGAAAGCCACAGACAAGCTGTGGAAGAGGGATGGCGACGAGCGGGGCGACGCTGACGCCGGCGCTTTCGAGTCCTTCTACTACGGCGGGGTGGACCCGTACATGTGGGAGCCTCAGGAGCCGGGTAAGAGGACAAAACCGGACGCGCCGACAGGAAATCTGCGCAGACGCTCCCAAACCGTGTCTTGCAGGAGCCACGAGAAGCCACTTGGACTCGTTCAAGAAGCAGCGCGCCGCCAGGATCGACCACTACGTCGTCGAGGTCAACAAGCTCATCATCAGGCTGGAAAAGGTGCGCCCCGCCCCGCGCGCGTGGCCAAACGCTTCCCGGTGCCGCCGTCCTCATTGGCGCTGAAAAAGACAAATGTCCTTGCAGCTGACGGCTTTCGACAGGACCAATTCGGACCCGGCCAAAATCCGAGGTTGGTGCCGAGTGGCGTTGCGGGCGCCTCGCGGGTCGCAACGCCGGCGCGCCGTCATTTCAAACGCGCTTACTTTTTGCAGCCGCGGAGAAGTCGCTGGTGTCCTGGGTGAAGGACTCGGATGTCCCCTTCTGTCCCGACTGCGGGAGCAAGTTCAACATCCGCAACCGGCGGCACCACTGTCGTCTCTGCGGCTCCATCATGTGCCGCAAGTGCATGGACTTTGTCGCCTTGCCTCTCGCTCGTACGTATGGACGCCGAGGGCCTGCCGGCGCTCGCCACTCGTTGCGACGTGACGCCTTGGCAAATCAATCGAGACTCTTATGTACTAGTCCAGGGGTGGGCAAACTTTTTGGCTCGGGGGCCGCATTGACTTTTAAAATTGGACATAAGGGCCAGGTCAGCACGAGCTATGGTACATTAAAAAAAAAAAACTGCATTTGTTGACAGTCCATATCAAACATCAACAGAACAAAAGCATGAAAGTACGGTATTAATATACTTTTTTTAAATGACAAAAGTGTTGTTGATGACCTATTTTAGCCTGTGCATCGCTGCAGATGGGTTGTGATCAGACCAGTAGAAGTAGAGCGATACAGAGGTACTAGGTGGTCGAAAAGATTGCCCCCCCCCCCCCCCCCGTGTTCTGCAACTTCAAGTCAATGCGCCACCTGGCGGTGAAATGCCTGTCATTACAAGTCCAATTGAAATGAATGCAATCATTCACATCGAACCTTAATTGTGGACCAACCTTCGGCGGGCCGGATTAAAAAGACCAACGGGCCGGATTCGGCCCGCGGGCCGTAGTTTGCCCACCACTGTACTAGTCCAAGTGTGTAGAAATGCGTATCGTTTGATGCATGTTGTCAGGAGACACCCCAAGACATTCGCAGCGGATTTATTCGGAAGTAAAACTTAAAAAGAGACTCAAACAAAAAACCGAACACAATCCACCTGACCCAATTCCCTGAAATTGAAGAAAAAGCCCCCCCCCCCCATCCAAAAATACTCTCACAGTCCCAGTGAGAAATGGTGTTCAATAAAAAGTGGCCAGCAATCTCCATCCATCTTAAATGCCCCCCCCCCCCCAAAAAAAAAGCCGTTTCATCTTCCCACAAGCCTCCGCGTGTGTGCAAAACCACTTGAGGCCTTTGGGCTCTTGACGTCCTCCAGTTGACCTTTGCCACGAGTTTCCAACGGTGGCGACTCCCCCGATTGGGCGAGCCTCGGGTCATCGGCGCATGTCTAAGCGTTTTTCTTTGTGACCCGACAGAAAAGCTGATCGGCGGGACACGCGAGGCCCCGAGTGTGCCCGGGGGCCACGGCCAATGCCACTCGCCCGGCGCCTCGGGCCCCCGGAGAGGCAGCCTGAGTAGCCTGAGCAGCGTCACGTCCGCGCCGGACGACAAAGACGACGACAAGATTCGCTGCTGTTGTCACTGTACGGAAACGCTGTTGAAGAGAGAGCGCAAGATGGACGAGAAAGACTTTGTGCCCGACATAGTCAAGCTTTACCAGGTGAGGGAAACGGTCGGCGCCGACTCGCAGGGCCGAGCTTTCCAAGGCAAAAGGCTTGGGCTCAGGTTGTCCGTTTCTTTGCGGGAAGCCGAATGCGTCACGAGACGGGCTCGCAATAGTGCCTTCAGATTTGCCGCTCTGTGTTCTCGGCCACGTCGTTGGCGGAAGCACCGCGCATCCGCGGGCGACCGCGGACAGACGGGAAATGTTCATTGAAAGGCGACCCCCAAAATAAGTTGACCCCCCCCCACCCCCCGCCTCGTTGTCTTCCCGTTAGCGTCTGAGGATGTGCATGGAGAAGGTGGACGAGAAGGCCCCGCAATACATCCGAATGGCCGAGTCGCTCAAGTAAGTCCCGTCGGCGTCTTCGCCATCAAATGCCGACCGCCCGCCGGCCGCGTGACCGACGAGCCGCCGCCTTCTTTTCTCAGCGCCGGCGAGACCACGTACAATCTTGAGACGGCGGGGGGACTTCGACTGGAAGTGCAGAAATACTACGAATTAATCGACGCTCTGAGGTAAGTTTGCCGTCCGCCCTTTTGAAAAAGGGGGCGGGCCTTCTCCGGTACGGACGCTTTTTTTTTCTCAGCAAGAAGATTCTGACGTTGGGAACGAAAGACGAGCCGCAGCCGCGTCCGAAGGTGCTGCAGCTGCAGAGGATGGTGCGCTATTCAGCCACGCTCTTTGTCCAGGTGAGTGCCGGCGCCCCCAAATTGTCAATGGGGGATAAAACGGGGAACCCCATGAGAAGAGTCAGTTTTCTTTTCAGGACCAAAGACCTGATCCGCTAAGAATAAAGTTGCATGTTTCCGAGGTGAAAAAAAAAGAGTGGACTGCCAATCGTTTTGCGGCTTCGTCCATCAAATTCAAGGCCGTGCCTCATCTTCCTCGTAGGAGAAGCTGCTTGGGCTCATGTCCTTACCGACCAAGCAGAAATATGAAGAGCTGAAAGAAAAGAGAAAAGAGGAACAAGAGCGGCGACTCCAACAAGAGAGACTGGTGAGATGCCGCAAGCATTTTTTTTTTTCAATGAGCACGCTCGTCGTCGTTGAGTTTGCGATTTCCTGCTTCGCAGGCCGCCAAGGAGGTCCCGAAGAGGAGGCAGGAGTCGGAGAAGAAGCGCCCGCCCGCCGACAGCGACGGAGAGATGGCGCAGGCCCCGCCCCGCCTGACCAAAGTCAGCGGCTGGTTGCCCTCCTCCCAGCCGGGCCTCGCGCGCGGCGCGCCGGAGGACCCCCTCCTGCAGCAGATCCACAACATCCGCTCCTTCCTGAGGCAGGCGCGCGAGGCCCGCAGGGCGGACGAGGTGGCCGTGCTGGAGGAGAACCTGCGGCAACTGCGGGACGAATACGAGCGGCGGCAGGTCGGCCTGGCCGTCGCGCTCTCGCGCGAGCTGGCCGACGAGGAGGATGCGCAGCGCCGCCCGGAGGCCCATGAGAGGGAGGAGAGCCGGCGCGCGGCGCCCGCTCCGCCGGCCGGCGCCCCTTTCCATCTCGTCCTCGCCGCTGGAGATTTGGAGCCAATAGAAGAAAGCTCCGTTGCCGAGCGGGACGAGGAGTCGCCGCCGAGGCGCCGGAACTCAGGCGGCCGGGCGACGCCGCCGAGCCGAGACGGATGCGACGACCCTGTTTGCCGAGAGGGCTCCACACCCATGGAGGAGGATCCGTCCAATCCCTTTTGCGAGGACATCCGGAGGGAGTGCGGGAAAGTCACCAACGGAAAGAAAGAATACAACCCTTTTGACGAGGACGAAAACGAGGAGGACGACGCGCGGGCCGGGCGCGTTCCCGGCAACCCCTTTGAGGACGACGACGACGCAGAGAGCGCCGACCCCTTTGCGGCCGATTCCAACGCCGGCTCCTCCACCAATCCTTTCGACTGCGACGACGCCGACAACGTGGACTCGATCGAGGAAGAGCTGCTGCTGCAGCAGATCGACAACATCCGGGCCTACATTTTTGACGCCAAGCTCAGCGGTCGGCCCGACGAAGTGGAGCTGCTGGCGGAGAACCTGCGAGAGCTCCAGCGCGCCCTGCGGGAGCAGAAGAGAAACCAGCAGTGACGCCCGTCGGCCCCTTGGCGTCCCGCTTCGGCCTTCCCGTTTGGCCTCGCCACCGACGCTCGCGGAACGACCGGCGGCCCGCCCTCGTCAAGGCTTTGGAATCGCCGCCGCTCGCGACCGCTCCCCTCCGGACTTGGCGTAAGCCCAATGCGGCCGTCGTCATTTGAGAAAAAAGACGTGCTTGCGAGGAAAAAAGGATGCGCACGGAAGCGCTCTTGACGGCTTTTCTTCTTAGGTGACGCCTCCACATTCCACTTATTTGTGCATTTGAAGCGCGCCGTTTGAAACAAGGCATCATTTTGACATGTCCCTCATGCTGCCGCGCCAGCTACGGTGTGTGGAATGAGTCGTCAATCAATTCTCAGTCCCAAAATATTTTTCCATGCGTCGACGAGTAAATGGAGTGCACGTGCTCGGCGCGCAACATCCGCTCGCATTCATGAAGCGCCGGCAGCAAATCGGTGACGGCAGTCGGGGAGTCAAAGCGCTCATCCTTCGCTCACTGAGTTGACCCGCCGGTGTCCCAAAGTTATTTGATCAGCACAAGTTTTATTTTCATGATCTTTTAAAATCTTGTCTATTAAAAAAAAAGAAGAAATAAACGGGGCGCAGCTTGCTGCCGGAATCGCGTTGCAAAGTGCTAGCGCATCACATACTTGTAAAATGTGAACATAAACCCCAAAAAGTCCATCGTGGCGGCACACTCGCCTCATTCGCTTTCGGGATCCACGTTGGTTGCTTGCAGTTATTTTCAAAATGTAAAAAAAAAAAAATCAAAAGCTGGGGAGCGTGACCCGTATCGAAGCACTGACTCGATGCAGCAAATTTGAAGTTCAATGTTTGATAGCCACGTGACGAACTGACAGCCTCTTCACTTGCGTCGGGTTTCGGTGTTTGATTGACTGCAGAATGACAACAGTTTGGATTGTTTATTAACATGCGAGCACAAGTAAACCAGTTCTCAAGTCTGATTTCATTTTGCCGGGTGAATGTTGAGTCCGCTCGCTTGTGGGGGGGGGGGGGGGGGGGGGAGTTCCGGGAGCCGCGTCACACAAGATGTATTTCAAGTCCAAAGAAAGGCCGGCCGCACCGCCTCAACTCTCGCTTCTCCTCGTGCCGCTTGCTTGTCTGCGCCACGCGGAAGGAGAACCCCCCCCCCCCCCCCCCCTCCGGTTTGGATTTGAAATAGATCTTTGGTGACACACCTTGGATTCACGCTCTGTTGGAAGTCTGTTTTCGACGGCGCGGCAAGAAGAATGCCAGACGCGTCGCCTATCCTCGCATCTTTCCGGGTTCTTCAACGCCAACGACAAGCGTCGCCGGACGAAGCTCCTCGTGAATTTGCGACGGGCAAAAAAAAAAAAAAAGTCTGTTTTTCTTGTCCGCCGCTCACTCCCGTTCCGCTTTCATTCGGGCGCGATACTTGCCCGTCATCTCTTTGGGCAGCGGCGCGGTGCCGGGACAGGGCACCTGACCGTCCACCTCACAGATGCACTCTCGGAGGCAGTACTTTTTGGGGCCAAAGTTGGCGGGGTTGGACGCCTGCATCTTCGCTTGCGCTTCTGCCTCCAACACCGTCCTGGGGGGCCAAACGGGCCAAGGTCACAAACGACAAAAGAGCACAGCACGCGCATGACAACTCGTGCGATCCAAAGTGCGGAGATGTCAATGCAACGAGTTAATCGACGCGCACCAAAGACGAATAAGTTGCACAACGTGTGCATTCTTGTGACTTCCTGTGCGACTGAGAAGTCATTCTTTCTCATACAATCCAGTCAGGGCTTCATAATGTAACTTGCAATTACATCCTTTGAGAGCACAGCCTTTGTTTTTACCTTAACAATTATTCAGTCTTCTCACCCCGATTCTAAATTGGAGAAATCAACCAACCCGGCGACCGTGCACATAAGCAAAAACTTACTGGGATTTGCCCAAAATAGTCCTGATGTGTTTTGCGATGTCGGTGTGGTCCTTGCCTTCCACATCCACCAGCACCTGTTCGCCGTCATCTAGACCAAAGGCACCAATCAGCTCGACTCTCGTTGAAAATAAAGTTTTTTTTCAGGCACTGTGCCGTGAAAGATCATCACTTCACTCCAATGTTTCATTTTCCACATGTATTGACCGCAAATGATGTATCTTTGTGAGACACGTGCAGTCCAAGTCAGAACAATGATTTTTTCTCTTCCACTAGATAGCAAAAAATATGTGCATGGATATCTTTTGGGACATTTTGGCTTGGTGGAGAGCTGCAAGATTTTTTTCGAATGCCAATGGGTATGTTACTTGGCTAAATATGTCGGGAAAGACTAAAATACAGCACTAATTTGCAGACATGAGACACAAGACTACTCACCCAAGTAAAATCTCAAGAAGGGCGACGGGGTCATGTTTTTGAACATCATTATTTGGACCCACGGGTTTTTGTACTGAATCTGGGGAATATTGAAGAACACAAATTTCCTGTGGAGCAACAACAAATAAAAGGGTGGACATTGACATGTCAGTGAAACCGTGCTTTCTTTCCTCTTCGCTAGTCGCGTTCTCGCTGACCTTGCTCCGTCGCTGAGCTCTCCGTGCGTGTTGTAATTGACCGTCATGATCTTCACTCGGCTTTTGAAGATGATGTCGCCTTTCTGGAGATACTGCAACGTCCTCCTGATCGGGAAGCTTCCTTTCATAGGCATTTCAAGACCTTCGTCGGTAACAAATGGCCATTCGAAGCTTTTCCGCCAACGTTGTGGTGCACGAGTACAGTCGACGCGTTTTGATGACGTTTCTTGTGTGGTCGCCAAGACTCAAGAGGAGACGTGCAGAGCGACCGCCATCTTGAACAGGGAGTCTCGAAATCAAAACTCACTGAAGAGATTTTCTCTCCCTCTAGATTTTCATGAACTTTGTGTTGAAACCGTTAGACGTAGCTGGAACACAAAAAACAGTGTGCATCGTTTCTTCACTCAAAATTAGTTTTTTAAGGAAATTATAAATTAATGGAGAAACGGAGGTACTCCGGTACAGAGGAGAGGAGTGTATCCATCACCGCCCCCCCCCTAAAAATTTACGTTTGCATTATCTAGTGTTTAAATAAATTAAAAGGCAACACCTGAGCAACTCGAATTACCCATCAACCACACGTTCCAATACATTTGCTCACTTGAAAAAGGCCTGGCTTCACGCAAAAGGTGCTCTGTTCTGAGTTGTTTAAACGCATCTAGGTTCATAACTGGAAATCTATATTTATGCCTCATATCGATATTCATATCGTCTGAAACCCAAAGGTCTTTCAGTATACAGGTACAACAAAAACAGAGGTTGTCGTTCAAATACAGTACTTGAATTAATTTGAAATCGGAGGATGGCGAAAATGCCGCTGATCCAGACACTTGCAGATCTCCTCTGCGCATGCGTGAAAACTGAGGCGAAACTTGGAGAAGCTACCAAAGAACCACCGCTTCGGACGACAGTACGTGGGTGTATGCTGAACTGCAAAAGCTTGTTGGCATTGTTTAAAGGTATTCAAGCCTCATGTGACCAGAGAGCAGGTGCACTTTTTGCGAAGTTTCGCTGCTCAAGTGGAAATTAGAGATTTGAACGTTGATGGGGGGGATACAAATACAAAGCATTGCAAACCTCCGTCCATTCGTCACAATTCGCTGACAGAAGATCCAGAGGGACGAAAAAGACAGACTAAAATGAGAAATTTCTTCAACACCTTTATTCACATCAATGTTTACTTTGTATCTTGAAATCCAGAGGAAACGCACAGAAGCTGAGTCCGATATGCAAGCCACCGCAGAGCGAAACTAACGACGGACACGACAGAAATACAGTATCCATGTACATGTATTTTTTTTTTCTCGCCAATATCACTTTTTAGGAGTGAAACGTTTCCACATTTCACTATCGTAGCGTGGCACATCGGCGATTGATTTGCTGACTCGGATCACTTGACTCACTTCATGCGAACAAAACAACACATTTATTCAGCCTATTTGTATTTTGCTGGGAGTGTTGGGCTCAGCAAATAACCACAAATGTCCTACGTGTATCGTCCTTATGTCCCGGCGTTGAACACACGCCCCCCTCCCCGCACACATCCAGCACGTCAATTAAAAAAATTAGAAAAATAAAAAAATAATTAATCTTGACTGTCGTGTCCCAGCAGAGGGCGGTTCGTGAAATAGAGAATCAAACCACATATAAAATGATCCAAAATCACGGTTTTGTACGCTACTTCGCAATAGTTCTCGAAAGGAAAAGTTAGTCGCCAAAGAGCGTCCCTTACCCATGATGCACCGCGCGACCCGGAGACCTGCAAGTGGTCCGGAATGCCATCAATGCAGCGGTACTCCGTCCTTTATTTATTTCGCCGTACTTCACACAAACAAGTCTTGACATGTCTCAACATGGGAGCAGTCATAGAGGACATTCGGTGTTGCAGAAGTCCCCCGCCTTGAAGAGCTTCAGGACGTTGACGAGCGGAAACATGACGACGGAGCCCACCAGCGAGCCGGCTTGTGCTGCCGCGCCACACCAAACGAGGGCGCTGTGACTTTGGTCACGCAGGATGACTCCTACCATCACTTTGACGTAAGACAGAGTTCCAGTGAAGAGGAGCCACGAGAGGACCTGGTGGAGGTCAAATAGACAGCATTCGACTTGGGACAGTAAAAAATAATGAGAATAATAATCCAATAATCAGCTCTCGGCATGGACAATTTTCCATAAACAGCCGACTGTAAAAAGCGATCATCGCTCAAGCTGTGAGCACAATTGCTCAAGCTGTTTGGTTCAGAAGCTGGACTTTGGCATTTCCTGGATAAAAGTGGCCACAGATGTCAGGTCTTGCTGCGTTGATGCAACGTGTGTGCGTGTCACTCACAATGACGACTTCTCCCGCCACGGAGCCGTGAAGTAGAGGACATGGACTCATGGCGGCCATGGCCATGTTGTAGCTGCCAAAGGCCGTCCCCAACAGCGCCAGCGCACCCAGAAACAGCAGAGACCTGAAAGCACAATCCAGTCAGGAGCGCGCCGACTTGTTCTCACTGGGCATGTCCAAAGCACCGCAGGTAGCATCGCGCGGGAGTCCAACAATCACAATGTGACTCAAGTGGAGCCTCTCAGCTTTCGTTTGACCACTTTCACAAAAGTGAGCTCATGATGGCAGTTTCTTGCACAGTCGCGATCAGATCTTGATCGTTTTCTCTCACATTTGTTGTGATGGCATTTCAAAAGGGATCAAAGCCACTCGACCCCTGGAGGGTGACGTACGTGGCTCTTTTATTTGAATGCAGTCAAGCCACGGAGGGTTGCCGTTTGACACTTTTTAAAAAATCTCTCCCGTTATTCACAGAAAACGTTGCCTGAAGTCACCGTTTTGTTTTGTTTTGTTGTTCTGCACAGGGCAAAAGAAAAAAAACAATTTGGGCGGCATCTTGGTGTTCCGTTGAATTCACTGATCGTGTTTTGTTGGCATGCCCCTTTCGTCCAATCAGAAATTGCTTTTGAATTGAATTATGCAGCCCTCTCCACCTCGCCGCTCAGAACATTTCCACCACGAGATATCGCACAACCCCTCACTTGAATCTGTACTTCTCCTTTTCCGGTCTTTTTTTTGTTTTTGGCGCAAGTGCCTCTCCTTCTTCTTACGCGAAGAGGTCCGAGTGCTCCAACGGTACCTGTTTTGGAAGAACATGGCAACGGTGCAAGCGAGCGGATTGGCCACCGAAGCCAGAGCGGCCGAGAGGTGATAGGCCAGGTTGCCGTAGGGCATGCAGGAGTACGTCTGCACGGAGGGGAGCGCGCCATTGGTGGCGCCGTTGACCCACACCACCAGGAAGTAGATGAAGGTCAGCCGGTATCGGGAGTCGCCGGGCTCCGCGGGCGGACGCCTGGCGCGGCCGCCCCCCTCGTCCCGCCGTTTCAAATCGTGCCCGTCGATCTCCGCCGCGGGGTTGTCCAGGCTGGAGCCGACCGAGCCCCCCGCCGGGTTCTCATCGGAGGCCGAGCGAAGCCTGCAGAGCGCGACGAAAGCGGCCAGACTCATGCACATCATGGCCGTCAGGAAGAAGAAGAACACCTCCGTGGAGAAGTTGGGGGGGAGATATTCGGTCTGGAGGAAGCTGTCGTGCGCACCGGTGTGGTTTCCCGCCGTCCCCTGCGTAGCGTTGACGCACTTGGCCGCGCCCACGCCTTGGGCCAGGGCGACCACCCCGGGAACGAAGCCGCTCAGCCCCTCGCCGACGTAGTAGCTGGCGACGTAGGTGGCCGGCAGCGCCGTCATGAAAGGCAGGAAGGTGACGGAGGAGGTGCAGTCCACCAGCGAGAGGAAGAAGGTGATGACGAAGAAGGCGGTGCTGCGCTTGGCGCCCGCCACCACGCTGGTACGGTCCCAGAAGAACGTGAGCAGAACGCAGGACAGGACGCCGACGGAGAGGACGGCGAGGATGACGGCGCGCTCGTTCAGGCGCCCCGGCCTGGCTTTGTGCGCCAGCGCGATGAGCAAAGGCCCCAGGTTGGCCGTCTGGATGAGGACGGTCAGGTAGGAGGGCAGATCCCAGCCTTCGGGGAGGGCGTTGACCAGCAGCGGCAGCTCCACCCACAGGCCGTTGACGGCCACCCATGAGCCCAGGCCGAAGGCGCAGGCCAGCAGGTGGACCCGCAGCGCCATCCCGGCCCGACGAGAACCACCCGGCCGCCCGTCACGCCTGGAGGCCGGAAACCAAAAACGCAATATTCCACCTCGGTGAGTCCGTTTCACGTCAATTTCAGCGGACGGCAGTCATGACGCACAAGCCCGACAGAAAGTCCAACCCGTCGACAGACAAAAAAAAAAAATCCAAGACAATGGAGACGTCCGCTCAGCCCGCCGAGGCTTCAAGAATGTCGGCTCGTACGCCCGTCGCGCCGATGCCACGATGACGGACCCCCGCGTGGTTGTCCCGCTCGCAGAAACGCACGCTGACCAAAGCGCGTCCCCAAAATACTCCCACCTCGCCTCTGCCGTCCGTCCCTGCGGGCCTCGGAGACGGCGTGGTGTCATCCCGCAAAGACGTGGGAGAGTGAGGAAGTGGTTTGCTCGGGGACACGTGGCTCCCGGGTGGGTCAGAGTCCAGTCCGGCTGTGGGCGCCGCGTAACAGAGCGCACCTCTCTCATAATTAGGTCAAGTCGGACACGTTGGCTGCGTCCTTATTCGTCTCGAGGCACGATAACGACGTCATCTTTTTGAGAAGATATTTTCAAATAGTTGTTGACTTTTCCTCTCCGGTGGACAGCACGCGTTTGAACCTTGAAAAAGCCTGTTCGGTGAATTCGCAGATGAGAAGATCTTTGTCGGCTTCAGCGAAAGAGTTTACAACGCTGCGGCCACTTTAGAGTACCGTGTTGTCCACCATGAGTGTGTGCACGTCATGTTGAGAAAAATGCAAGCGTGGCGGTGGAGGTAAAAAGTCCCACTTGACACTCGGTAGCATGCGGACTGAGGACTCGAGATATAATCCGGCTACCGAAGACTTGAATTGGCTCAAACATATTTACACGGAGGCGTAAGGAAGATTCGAGACTTTGTGGATGGAATCTTTTTCAGCTTGACATGCGTTTTCGAGCCTATTGGCGGGCAAAGCATTTCGCTGCCCATTTCAATGTGCCCCTCAGGGGGCTGTTAAGTGGCTAACCGCGAGCTAGTCTGCGTGTCGAGTGCCTTTGGGGCGTCCGTTGTGGACTATGAATGTGCTTGTTTGTGAAGCCATTCTTCTATTGTTTGTTCAATAAAACGATAGCGGCCGCGTCTCTCCTTGACCGGCCGTGGATGGGAGGCTTCGAGCTTGCGTCACTTGTTTTTCATGCCCGATGTGGAAGCCTGCAGTTTCACCCACGAGCTAGACGGCTTAACTGGTGATTTTTTTTCTTGATGACCTTTCAGGAAGTAGTCACTTCTTTATCTTCTCAGCCGTCAAATGAAGGTTATCTTATCTTATCGTATGTAATCGTGAGCTCTGATAAGAGCTTCGCCCATTTCAGAGGTCAGCTCACTAACAATACACAAGATAAAATGTGTAGTACGTATTGTAAGCTTATGTTAAATTATTAATTATTTTCATTTTTATATTATTTTGTGTTACAGTTACCTAGGTTATATTCCGTTTAATAGTTGCTTCAACAAGTTTATGTTGATATTGTCTGATTGACTGAAGGAAACCAGGAAATGTTTGAGTTACCGGAAGAAGGTGTGTTCTCGTTCGTTCGGAGGTGCAGACGTTGGAAAAAAAAAAAGCTGCTTTCAAAGGATTCCATCTCTCCTTTTGCCCATTCTTAAAGTAGAGCTATCCACTACAAAACTACGAACCCCTCAATTTACACGTATCAATAAGTGATCATCTTAACTCCGACGATATATGTGCAGCAATGTATAGAAATGCCTCAAAAAACATGCCAGTCACAGATCAATCTTGTTACCGAAATTATTTTCAAAACACTTTTTTGGGGGAGGGGAAGGCGGTGAATCATTGTCATGCACTGCTTAGTGTCAACATGCTATTATTCGCATAAATACCTTCTGGCTAGATTTCATGTCCAGAACTATTTGCTAACTAAACGCTAAAAACTCACTGCTATTACTTTTAGTTCTGTTACCCAAATGAGTAAAATATGTGGGTCATATTTTGGTATACTTAATTTGGCGAAAGCTAATGTTATTTTCCGGATTGATTGAAAATATGTGCACAGGTATGTACATAGTTAGGCAGCAGGGGGCAGTATAGGAAGGGCGTCGTGCCAGCCGCGCGTGCTCGTTTTCAAGACGAGCTGCCGTAAAGTGGTACGGTGTCGCCATTCGGCATAATCCGTTCAAAGCAGTCACCGATGTCCCGTGCAAATCATTTCTCCTGCATTTACAAGACCCTCATCCGTCCTCACGCCTGTATCAAAAACAATGACACGCCCACACAACCCCCAAAATGAAGTTCCCTGACATAGGCCTGTTCACATTTTGTGTGTGTATTATCATATAAAGATTTGAAAAAAAAAAGACAGAACTTTCAAATGTATATTTCTAGTCACACCAATCAAATGGCACCAAACTGACAGAATGGCTTTTGACGGTGGCACGTAGGCCATGGGGATTTCCTGGGGTTCGGGGCCGGCCGACATTGACGAATATGATTCGGCGCGCATAGGCCCCAATTTCCCCAGTCCTCATTCTGCCTTCGAAAAAAAGTCACCCGTTGGCTTTTCAGACCGTACGCACGCAAAATATCTCCGACTTATTTCTGTTACAAGAAGGCAACGCACAAAGAGGGACACTTCATAAGATTATTTATGTTATTGTACAATCTTCTATTTTCCACAAATTATTAAAAAGAAAGAAACAAACAAAAACCACCAAAAAAGGGGATGTACAGTATTCCCAACGATCACGACCAAGAGATCTGGCGTTGGGAGAAGAGGGAAAATCGGCCGCGATGACGTGTGTGGATAATGACCAATGTGTCTGCATCGTCGTATGCTTGAGGTCGACGGCGTTACGCGTGTTCTCTCAACCAATGGAATGCGGATGCAATGGCGGCAAGTGAGCCGAGGCAGGGGGGGAGGACAAGATGGAGACAAACAAAGCTCAGTTGGTATAGATCTGGCCCTCGGGCGGCTGAGGAAGCTTCATGTTCTCCTTGCAGGTCATGAGCCGCCGCAGCTCCAGCAGCACCGTCCGGATACTGTACGAGTTCTGCCACTTGGCCAACGCGGTCACCGCGTGCATGTCCACCTGAGAAAATCACACAAGACGGAATGGCCGACGCGAAAGCCAAGAGCTCGTTAGCCGACTCCGCTCCTCGACAAACGACACCGTCGACTCGTCGCCGGGTCAAGTGCAACCGGGGAGTGATGGCGACAACTCGAATTGGAAGTGCAAAAAAGCAGAAAGGAGGATTCTTCCCATTTTCTAATCATTGTCCAAAAGAGGGCGGGGCTAATTGCCGGTCCGGGCACGCGAACGGGCGAGAGAGACGGAAAAGGCTACGTACCACGCCGTTGGAGGTGTTCACGCCGTTCAGGTTGATCTTGGTCACAAATCTGACAAAGGGCGGCGACTCCGGGTAACCCAGCCCACATTCCACCTTCAGATTGTACATCCTGTTTTCGTAGCTCGTCTGCGGAAGAGGTCGCTGGGTGAGCGCGTGTCCAAGAGTAACGCAAACCGTTTCAACAAAGCGCTGGTCCAAAAAGACGAAGGGACCGGACGCCGGCCAATCGCAGAGCACGTGGAGACAAGCGATCGTTCACGGGAGACGACGTACGGCCGGGGGTGCCCGAGCTTTTTACAGCCAAGATCGACTATTCAAGCAAGCAACCTCTCGCCATCGACCCGTGAACGCACGCACGCACGCCGTGATGAGCCACGGCCAGAACGGCGCCAACCATAAACGAAAGGGAAAAATAAAGTCAACTTGGGACCGGTCCGCAGGCTACGGGTGGATCGGCGTATTGATCCGTATTCAAGTCTTCAACGGGAAACGGGCTGGCCCTCACAGAGCGTTTGTCTACCTCGGCCACTCAAAGCGCTTCACACCGTCAACGTCATTCGCCGACCGATGACGTCGCATCAGGGGTGACTGGGGGGGGGGGGGGGGGTTCAGCATCTTGCTCAAGGGCACTTTGCCATGTCGCGATGACCGGGGATCGAACCGCCAACCTCGGCGTTAGGAAACGACAAGAAAAGACGAGAAAAGACAAGAAAAACGAAAATAAAAGAACAAGAAGGCTGTTAAAAAAAAAACAAAAAACGGACACTACATTTTACGTTTGTAAAACTAAATGCATGCCGCAAATGAGCTTTCGTCTTTGCCAAATCAATTTCATCACTGAGCTTTTGGGCTTTATTTCAAATGTTTTTACATCTGTGTGACTGTACAACCGGAGAGAACGAGGAAGGTTGAATACCTGTTAGGACCTCCCTCCCCCCCTTCTTTTCTTTTTTTTTTTTAAATCGTGCACTCAACAAACACTCTGCTATATTACAAAAAATACCTCAAATGAAAACTAAATCTAAACTGAAACAAAGCATGTTTGAAACAAATAACTCATCACAGTTGAAAAACGGCATCAAAAATGTCGCTGGCACTTACTCGAGGGGGGCCGAGGATGACTCCTCGCCACCTTGTTAAGGTCATGTCCTCGTCATCTTCCAGACCCCAGCTGACAGTGCCGTCCCCCACACCTTTCTGTCCTTCCTCCAGCTCTTCCAGGAGCCGGAAATTGCGAGGAACTTTCACTCCTGTGTGCACACAAAAACAAGTGAGGTGGCAAAAACACTCGCAGGCCGTGCAGAAGTCCGAGTACAGAGTACAAAAAAAAAAAAGACTGCTAAAAGTAGAAGGAATTCTGAATTGACAAAGTTCCTCAGACATTGAGGGGGGGAGGGGGGGAGAATGGCCTGAATGGTTTTTGTGTGACACCTCCCATTGGTTTGGCTTTGTCAGCTACCCAGGGAGCCCGTTCTCTGATTGGCTGACCTCTTTCGGAGGCGAGTTCATGGTCACGGTCATGGTGATTGTTTGAAATGCAACCGAGAGAAGTTGCCGCAAAAGTTCAGACCATTTTTGAAATCCAAAGGAGAAGTCTTCTCCGCTGTGCGGCGGCCGGGGAGTGTGGAAAGCTCCGGCCGGGCATTGCGAGCGGGTGCGTGGTCTTGTCACAACTTTCGCCTCTTCTCGCGCACTGAAGGAGCTAGACCCGGCGGGATCTCTTTGTGGACGAGGTCGCTCGATGGCCCGGGCCGCACCGCGGCGGGGAAACCCGCAGTTTGCATTTGTGGCTTAAAAACGCAAGCAAACACGAAATGGAGCTTTTCCGACAAACCTCGCGTCACGATCGAGTGGCGTGAATGAAGCCGAGCATCTGCCGCATCATTCGGCCTCTGCGGTCAGATGCAAATTGCCGAGCGGCGGAAAGCAAAAGCACACCTGCCGCCCTCCAGTCTCCCTTTCGTGTCTCCGACCCCGCCATTTGCTTCGCAATTCCGTCTGATCTTCAACAAGTCAATGCTTGAGCGGCGAGGGTCGCGGCTCGAACGCCAATTAGCCAAAGAGCATTTTCGCCGAGTGGCTAACAGGCGAGCCCTTTGGGCTAACCACCGCCGCGCTTCGCTCCGGATTCGCGGCTTCGAAACAACGCCTACTTCCGATAGGGCTGGGTACCGTTACATACGTGCGCTAGTCGTCCGTTGTTCGGACGAAACCCAATCCGTCTAAATATGTTGGTCGGCTCTTGCAAGATTGAAATGGCACGTAGCCTAATGAGCTAATGCCCTTTGCTTTCAATTCATTCTCGCTGGCGGCTCCGGCGTCGTAAACAGCTTGTTTATTGAAATACGAAAGACGCATTCGGCCGGGGCGAACCTCCACGCCGTGACCCGCAACTCGTACGGGAAACACCGAACGGTTCCAATAATTGTTCGCTGTTAAAGTCGGCGGGATCGCATTGTTCCGTGACGGGGTCTTTACCTGATCCGGCGGCGAGCGCCATGTTGATGGTGCACGACGGGAGCGCGCACGTCGCCAAAACCGTTGTTCGCGTCGCGGGCGCGCGCGTCAGCCCTCCTTGATTCAAGAGTCGGAACCGACCTCCTCTCATATCGGGCCGCTCCAAAACAGATGGGTCGTCGTGCACGACTCGAGTCTGGATGGATGGTAGATTTCTTTCATGCAAATCAGTCTGCAAGGATCAATTCGTGATGCAAGTCGAATTTTTCTTTGTTAATGTCCACCGGCCCCCAAAGTCACGGAAGTTCCCAGCGGCCCTACATGACCTCTGTTGTCAAAGGCCATTCTGCCAATTTGGTAAGCTCAACGTTTTTTGTGATCAAGTACATTATGTCAAAATGTGAATAAATAAATGGATTCATCGATCAAATTGGCATGAAACGCATTCCCTGAACTGTGAAAATCAAACCCTCACCCTGGACATTTGACAGCCATCCGCCGACGTGAAATCGGTACCCCCGCCGAGTTGGAAGAGCAAAGCCAGGCTCACCACACTGATTTAGAAGTCGAAGGTAAGCATTTTTGAAACAATGGCAAACATCTTTTTACGAATGTAAGCTTATGTTAAATTATTAATTATTTTCATTTTTATATTCTTTTGTGTTACAGTTACCTAGGTTATATTCCGTTTAATAATTGCTTAAACGAGTTTATGTTGATATTATCTGATTGGTTTGGAAGGAAACCAGGAAGTATTTTGTGTTTCCGGGAAGGAAGTGTGTTCTCCTTCATCCGTTCGGAGGTGCGGACCTTTTTTTTTTCTTTCTCCTTTTTAATAAACTGCATTAAAGGATTCAATCTCTCCATCTGTCATTCGTAAAGAAGAGCCATTCACTGAAAAACAACCAACCTCTCAACTTACACGAAGATTTACATTGTGCCTAAAATGAAGCGAGTTCTGTACTTTGGAGTACAACGAAAACATTCGTGTGACGTACGCACACGTGATGTCACTTCAATCTTTCACGATCCATTGAAGTTGGTTACAGTATTTCTCATTCAACATTAGCTGCTTTCACCCAATATGAAGTTATTTGATGGACGCTGCATATAACACTGGATTTCTGTAAATGTCAGCTTTTTGGTGATATTATAAAATGAGACCGGCAACCCGGTGATCCAGTGGTTAGCGGGCCACACACACACAGAGACACACTTGGACGTGTGGTTTCATGCAGTGGTTTTAAGGTTGGATAGTGTTGCCAACGATGATCAAGAAATAATGGAGAAAGCGGTCCGAGTGCTGAACTTTTATTGGGTTGACTTATAAATAAAGAGTTTCATACATTATACACATTGTACATCTCCCCCATGGAAGACAACAAAAAGGCATCAAGGTATGTTATTGTGATATCGAAAACCTGCCTCATCTCCCAGAAAGGGCAACATGGGGGGGGGGGGGGGGGGGCAACCTCGTGTCAATCCACGAGCATTTTCGGCGAAACGCTCACTCAAATCAGGGAGCCGATGAGGCAAGTCCATATCCAAGCAACTCAACATCCACGATTTGAACCAAACTTGTCAAAGCAGACCACCGGCTGGCCGAGCGACGATACTCTACGAGCGCGACACAATCGACGGTGGGAAGAGCTTCCCAAACGTCGCACTGGATGCTTCAGGAAAAGAAAGAAAGGCCTTTGACGAATTCCAACCAGTTAAGACATGAAGTGACACTGCATAGTCGTTTTGCGGCACGAGGCGCGTTGACGGGACTGATGACAGCGTTCCAAAAAGAAATGGAAAAAGCTTCCCGCCGGCGGCTCCGCGACAAAAATCGCATCCGTCACCGAAGCCCTTCGGACGTCATGAAGGTACAGTGGTGCCTTGAGATACGAGCGACCCGACTTGGGAGTTTTTTCGGAGACGCGGGCCGTTATTCGGAAAGATGCGAACCGTACGGTGGCCGCGAACGCGATTCGACTCGCGTCACGACGACGAGTGAACAAGTCGTCGACATCATTCGCAAAAGGCGGGAATTCTTTCTCCTCTTGGGAAAGCGACTACGATCACCATCTTGAGTCACTTTGCAGAAAAAGCCCATTTCTTCGTTGTTTAAGTCCGCACGCCTGTCGTCGACTAGGTGGCGCCACTGAAAGGAGCCGCATTGAATTGAGCAAACTGAAATCGCAGCGTCGTGAAATCACCACACACACAAACGGTTGTTCTTGACATTCTTTGATTTTGTTATCGCTCTACTTTTTTACAATACAACATTCAACAGTGCTAGTTTTCCTTATTCAATACAGTTTCATGTCCTTTCCATTCATTTCAATATGATTTGAGATCCCAATCTCACAAGGCACCATTGTACGAGACATGCGGGTGGGATGGAAAGCACTCCCACACCGTACAAAACACGCCAGCTCCCGTCTAGCGTCAGTGTGACACTTTACTGCAAGACCAGTCGAGCGACACAAAAGTTTGGAAAAAAAGAGCCGAGATACGAAGAACGTATGGCGTGTGAGAGGTGCTTTGGAGGGGGAAAAAAAACAACAACAACAACAACTAAAAACTGAGCGGATAAAAGCGGACATACCCGGGCCACTCCATTAGGTACATTCGGATGTGACTCGACTCAAAGGCTCGACTCATTCTCGCGCGAAATGTGGTTGAAAAACCTCCGAATGAGTTGGAAGGATTTTGTTTTGTTTTTTTCTTTTCCTGTGGCGATGAATTGAGTCTTGGTTGAACGGACAGCTATTCTGTTATTTAAGCGTAAGACACAAGGTTTAATATAATGCACTCTATGACGACATCCACTTCGGAAGCAAAATTTTTTTTAAATGGAAGGAGGACACGTTTGAGAAGTCGCTGTGTTGCGTCTTGCCAATGGCCAGTCAGCTCTTAAAAAAAAAAAAGGAGAATGCAATTCTGGTTGCATTAAATGGAGGGGACGATTCTCATGAAGCCAGCAGGGTTGCGTGACTTTTGATTTCGGTTTCCTCTTGTTTTGCAACCTGCCCTTTCACGAGCCGTTCGACTAATTCTTGTTTGGTCGTGACAAAGCCGCGGTTGCGCGAGGCGGTTTCAATGAGAATTTTTTGTGGCAAATTCTCGAGCTGGTAGTCTGACATCAGCCCCAAAAAGTGGGCGCCCAACAAATGGAACAGGAAACATCCAACAATTTCTTCTTTTGCGTCGATTGGCTCAGCATCCTCCTTCCACCCCGCAAAACCAAACGACCTTTGGATGGGATGCGAGGGAATTTCCGATTCGGGATGAGCCAATCGGCGCTAAATGGAGTCCAAATGACCAGCTGAGGACTGCTCCCGATTTCTCCCCTCTGGAAAGTGATCCGGCATTGCTTTGGGCGCACGGCTTTCGTCGAGCCGCGCGGTTCAAAATAGATTGGGCTTTGACCAGACCGACTCAGAATCCTCTTGAAAAATGGAAAATGTGCAAGCGTTAAAGCGTATGGCATCAGAAAAAACTGTTAGTTTGTCTCACAGCGAGGCCAGACAGGCTCGGGGGGGGGGGGGGGGGGGGGTGAGGTAGGGTGAAGCTGGCCTCCGGCATTAGTTGGTTTTATGAGCCCATTTGAGATCGTCGGCCCTGGGCTTCTCTCCCGTGACTCCCTGGATGAGATCCTCCAGGTTCCTCCAGAAGCCCACCTTCTCCAGGGGGTAGTTGAGCCATCCTGCAACAAAAAAAAAAAAAGAAAAAAATCATCCCTGCGCCAAGACTCTTGGGCGGCCGCGCCGGGGCGGCAAACCTGTCGTGATGCAGAAGTAGGTCTCGTGCGGCGAGACGTGGTGGATGCGGTGGTGCTTTCGGGGCAGGATGATGTGGCAGTCCTGGAGGAAGACCACCCAGCGGGGAAGGCCGAAGTAGGTGTGCGACCACTTGTGAATCTGGTTGGTGAGGGTCACGAAGATGCCGAGTGCAAACAGGTAGCAGTACCACGGGTACAGGTGGTAGATCTCGGCTGCCGTCGACAGGGGAACAAATACGGTCATGTGGCGAGAGGATTTGTTTTCAAGTGCTCTGGAGGTAAAACGCTTGAGTTGAGATCATTTCGCTCGGGGAGATGACGCTCCCCATTATGAGCTCACGGCTGGAATTTGAAAAGTTCTGCTCAAACTTTGCAGCTCGCACGTGCAGCTGACTGCAAAGGCGATACCGCGGCCTTCCAAATTTGAGCTGCACTCGTGACTAGAAATACAAAAAAAAAAAAAAAAAGACATTTTTAGGTAGAACCCGTGTCAAAACTCGACACCCGAGGGCCAGACGAAAGCAAAAGCAAGCGTGTCAACTTCCATTTCCGCTTGTCCAAACTCTGAAAGCGACTTTCAACTTGTCATATGGAAGCCATAACGACATCGCCATCTTGCGAGCATTTTTTTTCCGTTTTGTTAATTGAAACAGTGGTTGAACAAACCATAATTCTGGACTTCTAATTTCAAAACGAGTGATGCATCCACTTTTTTGTGCACTGCGTCAAACATTGATACGCTCTCGCAAAATTCAGTCACACGGCCCTGATGTGGAAGGCCGTGAAATCGGAGGACTCCAATTCGGAAAACGCAGTCTCTGGAAAAAAACTAAAATCAACACTTGGAGTGGTTTTTTATCTTAGCTTTTTCGTTTTTTTGCTTCATCCAATTTGAAGGACACAATCAAAATGCGATATGCACCTTTAAAAAAATAATAATAATAAATGAAAAATTCTAAGCACTGGACATGAGTTATCTCGAAACAATCCACGTGGGTTGTGCGTTTGATTCTGCGTCGCCATTGAGACCGCGTGGCAAATATGTCGTGTTGTGTTCCTTGCAGTGCCGCCGCGTCCGAGTTGATTCACGCAAACACTCGCTGGATGGTCGCGAGTGACGGGGAAGGAGCTCCTGTTGGACGTCAGGCGCGGGCATGCAAAAATGTCTTTTGGTTGTTCGTAAACGTGAATTCGCCGACTCGCGATGCTACTTTGTCAAATATGGAAGCACATCGAAGGGTTACAAAACGCACAGGGTCTCCTCTCGCGCGCTCACTTCGGCGAGCTTGCGGACGCAACTGCGCCTACGTCGGAAACGAAATCGGGCATCGGCCACGGCGCGCCGCCTTTCCAGGTGCTCGTTTGTCAAACGAAATCAACGGCTGTCCACTTTGAACAAATGAGAACCGGCGCCGATTTCGAGTCTCGACGCGGTCGCGACTCGTCGACGGGTCTTGGCGGCCCTCGTTTCAGGCATCGCGAAAAGAATTTAAAGGAAGAACAACAATGAACGAATTTGTAGTTTGGAGGCGTCGATTTTGTGGTCAACACAACCGAGTTGGCCAATGTGGTGCGAGGGACTCACCAGGGGAGAGGGTGAGGAAGTTGAAGGCCATGTTGGCGAGCGGGACGAGAGTCAACATGCAGTTGTCGCCATTGGTCTCGATGAAGTCGTGACGGGTGATGGCTGTGGGGTCAATGTGGTGTTCTCTAAAGGGTCGGATAAAGGCCTGCATGCAGTAGAATGACAGGACGGGCGCGCACGCACGCACACACACAGTGTAATTACAGGAAGGAGAAAAAAAAGAAAAGAAAAGAGTGCAACGCAGTTGAGGTCACCTTTCCGAAGATGGGGAGATCCACCGATCCCCACGTGTCGGCCGCCCAGTGAACAAGGCCCGAGGCAAAGTCTGCAGTGAGGATCCCCGCCGCTGCACATTCATCCAAAAGGAAGAGTCATTTCATAGGACGTCATGGCCGAATATCTGTCAATCACTACTTACCGATACCCAACAGGATGTACCACAAATGCCCCAGGTGGAAATTGGCAAGGAGGTGAAGGAAATTGAAGGCCATGAGAGAGAAGCAGAGGAGGACACTAATCCACTCTTGGCATCTTTTGCCTGCAAGAACAGCGGGTGAATGAACAGCAGCTTCAGGAGAGCACTTTTCAAACACACAAATGCCCGGAGATACGAATAAAGTTGGTTCCAAAAGTGTGCCCGTTATTCACTATCTGTTTCCATTGAGCTAGAGGACATTATAGCAAAGTTACAGTATGTGGTTCTTCCATTTCATCTTTTAAATGGACAACAAGTGGAATCCCTTTGTTTGATGTTTACTTTGACCCCGAACTGACCGGGACTGTCAGTGAACAGGTTGAAGCTCTTTTTTTTTTCTGATCTCAAACAGGCCACAGTAGCGCTACCTGACGTGACATCATTTTATTCAAATCACCCTCCAAAGGTGAATAACCACGCGCAGCCGTCACATGATGATGATGATGGTGATGCAACGTTCCTCTGTGTGGTTACATGACTCTAGTTTGCAACTTTAAAACTGACAGGCTTGCAAGGGAATCAAACCTGTACAACGTGCTCCTTTGTGCTCGCATACATTTCCAAATTATGAAGAAAAAAAATACTCGCAAGACTGTAAAACGCCACGGTCTCGGATAAGTTCGTGGCCTTACTGCACTTTATTCACGGCTTTTGACGAAGGCCTTACCTTTGGGGAAGGTAAGGCGAACATTTGCGTCGCTGCTGCTGCTTGATGTTTCGAAATGCAAATAGTGTGCAACACAAGGAGTCCAACGCAAATTGAAGCGACTTCACGTGAGTGCTGTTGTGCAACGCGCACAGTGGCCCAAACAAACCGTGTCGACGTGAGTGGATCGATCAAGAAGCGACACCCTTATTTGGTCGTTTAATTTGCGTTTCTTGAAGGGACTTGTAGACTCCGAAACTCCGGTCGAATACGCCCGACATGGGTGATATGTCACACACAGCCCGTATGGGTGATGGTACCGGAGGAACAAGCCTAGCATTGAAGACCAAGTAGCGACGCGGGGGTGACTCACCTGGCGAATATAAATTAGCCAGTTCTCGGGCACCGGCGTGCTGCGGACCCCACCTCGCCGCTCCCCGGTCGGGTTCCTGTCGTTCGGGGTTTTGTGATTCCTCTCCGCGCCCGCTCCCGTCCACCATTCTCGCCATTTCACCACTTTGGGCCCAACCCCTTCAGTTGAGTCTGTCTGCTCCTCGTCAGGAGCCAACGGAAACGTCAATTTCTCTGCCGACCGCGAGCGTAACGTTGTGGACCAATCGGGTGCGAGAAAGCGAGGCCGGCAGCCAATTAGAACGCGCAAAATGTGTCGGCGTCTGACCAATGGCGTCGCGAAAGAGAGAACGCATTTCCTGTGTTATGGCTGACCCCACCCGACCTGTTTTAGGAAGCGACCCGCCCTCCCCCCGCGACACGATGCCGTACCACCCGATGTACGACAGATGGCGACAAAGCGTCATTAACATCAAGGCTCTCCATCCAACCTTCGGAAAATGACATTCACGTCGCGGGTACTCAATACAACTTGGTAATGCCATCTTTTTCATATTTCAGGCATTGTCCAATGAATACTTACATACGTCCTGTGAGGTTCACAGAGGACACCTGTCATTTTGGAGAGATTGATTTCAAAATTCTACAATTACGGGAGTGTGCGTGTGAAACGAGCCCAACGCAATTGCAGGTGTCAACATGTCAAGCGCAGTCACGGTGTCACATCAAAACTAAGATTATCACATAACGGCAAACTGAAGAAAAAAAATACTGAAACAACTAAAACAATGGGGGGATGAAATAATTGACACAAAACGTGCATTTCAACTCTATTTTTTTACGCAAAGCATGTTGGGAGCGCATCCAGTCTCGCAGCGACGCTACGATACAATTTGTGACGTTTTTGGAGATCTATTATCATGATTTTTTAACCCCCACCCTTTATTTACATTTGAGCTTCAAGATAGTGTTTTCTACTTGATTTCTTACACCACGAGATGGCAGTCAATGCTCAGTTAAAACCTTCCGCAGGTTTTTAGACCACCGAACTTGAGTTACACAAGATCACCTCACGATGAAGCACATAACAATCTGTCCATCCTCTGAACCGTTTTATCCCCACAAGGGTCGCGAGTGTGCTGGAGCTCAAACCAGCTGCCTTCTGGCAGTAAACGTATGTAAGATCACATTTATTAATCTCATAATAAGAAAATTTGCAACATGTCACAGTAACCGTGAATGCTGTAAATCAGGGGTGGCCAACCCGGGGCTCGCGAGCCACATGCGGCTCTTTGGCTGGTTCAATGCGGCTCCCGGGCATTCACACAACAAGCGTCGAAAACGCCTCGGTGGTGGCGATGCAAGGGGTGGGAGGAGGAAATGGTGGGGGGGTAGATTTGTGTGTTTGTGTCTGTGCATAAGTGGGTGAGTGCTTGGTTGGGCACACGCGTGCATATGTGTGTGTGTGTGCTAGCACGAATGCGATCGTGGGAGATTGGTCGCTTCAGAAGTCGATCTTTTGAAGTGTGTATGTGTGTGCCCATGTGTATGTGGCTCTTTGCAGTAACACATAGTAAAAAATGCCTCGTAGTCTCTGACTGGTTGGCCACCCCTGCTGTAAATAAACGAACAAGTTTTCCTTGTTCCAAAAAAGGACAAATGCTCATTTATATGCCTGTTGTTCTTTTGACAATGATACTTATACTAACACAAACAAATAATTTCAGAGGTATACTGCCCTGGTGGGGGAGAAATATGAGTGCAAAATCTCCGAAACTTTATTTTTTTTTAATATTGAGTCCATTTTAAATTTCTACAAATAAATGTGCGAAATGACAATATTTGCAATTGGAATTCGCAATGTATTGTTTCGGTGGTTTACAGAACAAAACAAAATTCTCATTTGACTCAGTATCTGCAAAAAGCTAAAGCTGAGAAAACGACATCTTTGCAATATTTCTTTCCCCCCAGAGCTGGACATCATAATTATAAGATAAGATAACCTTTATTTGTCCGACACTGTGGAAATTTGCAGAATAAATATAATAAATGAGCATAGTCATATATATATATGGAATTAGCCAATAACAACAACAAAACATCTAGTCAGACAAGAACCAAACAATAAGAACAATAATAAACAGGAATAAATCAGTCATCGCTGCCCGTGTTTTAGGGGGAGTCTCATGTTGCTTCGTGTGCTGACGTCACAACTACGTAAAGTGAAAAAAAAAGGCATCGAGCCGCCTTGTGAAATTTTCCATGCTCGTCTTTAGAGGGCGTGATCGGACCAACTGTCAACAAGTGTGGCTTCTCTCGCGATTTTGGGATGCCGGCCAGTCAGTTATGTATCCTGTTTATTGTTTGTGTTAAGTGACTGTTTGTGTCGTACTCGAGGCGTTCAAAAAAAAAAAACAGTGTGCTAATAATGGCACAAACCGCGGAGTTGGGGCTGACTGTCAAGTGTCCTCTTTAGTACGTCACACACCTGCCGAGCTAAGCCACGCCCCTCGCCTGCAATAAAACTTCTCCCGTGACAGGAAGACCTGTCAATTCCTCCCAAATCCACAGCGAGCACGACTTGTCGGTTGCTCGCGTACCGGGGCCGTAGAAGCGCTTGTGTGAGCAACGCCAAAAGAAGAAGAAGAAGTAGAACAACAACAACAACAACAACAACAACAGCAAGCGAAAGCATCGCGCCACGCGAAGAATTTAGCGACGCGGGCGCCTCATCAGCCCCCGATGCTGGTGCAATCCTGCGGGTGTTAAGATCCATGGAAGTGGCCGGTTTCTACGACGAGGGCGGCTTTGCTATCCACGCGAGAGACGGCATTCTCAACCCCGGCGGCGGCTCGTACTGGAGGCTCGGCGACTCGATGACGGAGTTGGGTATCGAGGAGCGAGAGAGAGCGATCGACTTCAGCCTGTACTTGGACCCGGCCGCCGCGCACTGCCCGCAGCTGGCGGCGGCGCACCCGCACCCTCCGCAGGGCGACGTGTTCTCCGACTTCCTGGCCGAGAGCAAGCTGAAGAGAGCGGCCGCCTTCAAGAACCACACGCTGCTAGGCGAGCTGGAGGCGGCTCAGCGAGACCCCCGGGGAGTGCCCTACGGGCTGGGCTACGCCGACCTCCAGGAGACGCGCGTGGACAGCGTGCTCGCCGCCGACCTGGCCCGCTACCGAGCCGCGGCCAGAGACGACGGCAAGGAGGACGCCAAAATGGAGAACGGCTCGTCCGTCTTTGACATGCGCCCCTACCTGCCCTACCAGTCGACCGGGGGCAGCATGGGCAACATCTCCACGGCGTCCTCCACTTGCTCCAGCCCGCCCGGGACGCCCGCGCCGGCGGGTCAGGGCAGGTCGCCGAGGTCCCCGTCTCACGGCGCCAAGCTCTCCGGCGGCAAGGCCAAGAAGCGCCTGGACAAGGACAGTGAGGAGTACCGGCAGCGGCGCGAGAGGAACAACCTGGCCGTGCGCAAGAGCCGCGACAAAGCCAAAATGCGCAACTTGGAGACGCAGCACAAAGTTTTGGAACTGGCGGCGGAGAACGACCGTTTACAGAAGAGAGTGGAGCAGCTCTCCAGGGAGCTGGCCACCTTGCGCAACCTGCTCTCGGCTACCGGCCAGTGTTAGACGCCCACCCCCGGCCCGAGCTGCTCCCTCCGGGGACCCACAAACATTGTTCGGAAGATGCGGGGGGGGGGGGGGGTCGTCGGGGTCGCCTGGGGGTGGCCGTACGGACCGCGACCACTTTCCAAGGACACTTTGCATTGGGACTGCAGAAGTGGCTTGCGCGGATTGCGCAATCAAGCGGTATTCTTTTTTTTCCTTCTTTTTCTATGATGTTTTTTGGACACCTCGGCTTTCATCTCGTCGAACTGCGTGTATGCGGTATTTGTGTGCAGGTTCGACCCCACGCGTGAGTCCATTTCGACACGAAATGGAGCAGCTGCCTCGGTTGTCAGACGAAGAGTTTGTGCTGCAGTGAAATGATGCAACTCTTCGTAATAGTACGACCGACGGATGAAATCAGTGGAATTATTTAATATCGACGAGGTGAAATGCATTAATTGTACTTGATACTTGACGGAATTAAAATCATTTCTACTTTGGTCTAAACAATTTCACTTGGCAGGTCTTTGTTTTAGGCTGTTTTAGTTTTTTCTTGCGACGGGATCATGCGGACTGCAGTGAAAGATCATGTCTGCCGCCTTTTTTAAAACTGTGAAAAACACAAGCACCGTTTCTCATTCATGATGGGGAAAAAAAACCCCAAAATGGACGCACCGGTGATCTGCACAAGCTTATTGTCATGCTTTGTTATGATTTATGTTGCCAACAATAAATTTGCATACAGTGAGACATTCGTCTTGGCTGAATAGCTCGTGCAACATTTTTGTGGCCCGCCGCCATTTGATCCAAAACAGTTTGATGGCATTCTCGCAGAGAACAGCTAAAAGAGTGAGTTGCCCTGGCGTTTACGCATCGATTTGACACAAACGTCCTCAGATCTTTGCAGATCGTGGCCTCCGCGATAGTGCTGAGTGCAGCACATACCCCCCCCCCCCCCCAAAAAAAAGAAGTCGGCAGGCAGTGCAGAAATGTTGGCTTTATCTGCACCGCGCGGCTCTGTCAATAGTCTGCTGGGTCCACTGCCCCGCAAGGGGGGGGGGGGGGGGGTTCAAGGTTGCGGGGAAATTAATCAGCAACTAACCTCCTCACACCAGCTCAGGTCACGCTTCGGCCGCCCGACGCGCCGCACGTTAAGCGAAGGCCTCATTCCCGAATCCCTTGTTAACTTGTTGAGCGCGGAGCACAGACCTGAGAAAAGATGGCGTGGCGCATTTGTCCAATACGCCCTTGCAGAAGAAGCGCACGCCGCTCCCGTCACGAGTGCCGCCGGTGAGGACAAAGAGTTGTCCGTGGGTCTTAAACTGCGGGGATAGCAACCAAATGAGTTGGCGGAAGCGCGTAGGTTGAAATCAGGGCTCCGGCCTTGCCGCGTGGAGTTTGCATGTTCTCCCCGTGCCCGCGTGGCTTTTCTCCGGGTACTCCGCTTTCCTCCCGCAATCCAAAGACATGCCTGGCGGCTTCATGGAAGACTCAAAAGTGTCCCGCCGTGAGATTGTGAGTGCGACGGGCTGGCGACCGGTTCAGGGTGTACCCCGCCTACTGCCCGAAGGCAGCCAGGAGAGGCTCCGGCGCGCCCGCGTCCCTTCCAACGAGAAGCGGAGGAGGTTCATGGAAAGCCGAGTATGCCGAAAGTGGCGCGAGTGTGGGGAAAAAAAACAAAAACATGACATTGCTTTGAGCTTTCATCCAGCTTAAGGTCCGACCAATAGCCCAAAAGTGGCACCTTAGTGAAAAGAAAAGAAAAACATTACAAGTAGGACACCGTAGTGTGGAAGAGGATTAGGCTCGTGAAGGGAAAAAAAAACAAGGTTGGCAAGATTCTCAGTTTTATCTCAGAATTCTGTCACATTACGTGGTGGTGGTGGTGGTGGAGCCCAAAAAGCAGGCAGGAGGGAGGAGCAGGGTGTACTTGGAGAAGTGTATTGATAAAACACAGAGAAAACAAAATCCAAAAACAATCATAGTCCAAAGGAGCAAACAAAAATAGCAACTGAAGCTAAAACAGAACCGTGACCGAAACAAACCTCACAGCAGCAAAGGAACAGCAAACAAACGAACATGACAGTAGCAAAGAGCAAACAATGACTGGACAATGAACGGTTGGGCTGGGAGTCCTTTGAATTAATTACCTAATGACCTAATGACCAACAGGTGTGCAGCTGCAGGGGGAGCCCTACAGTGCCACCTGCTGGTCCCAAACCCAATCATGACAAATTCTCACATTAACATCCAAATTTTCACTTTATTGTCATTCAAGTAGAACTCCGACTTTCAAGTGAGAATTCTGAGAATAAAGTCAGAATTGTGACTTTAGAGTGAGAATCTCCGAGTTGTGCCCTGCAATTGCCTTCCAGGTGAGGAAGGAGGAAGCGCGTACTCGCCGGATATGAAGGCTACGGAGTGCAAGGCCGAAACAGCTTTGCAGCCGCTACTCGCGCGTGACCACACGCTACCGGGAGGAGATTTCCGGAACATGTTTGACATTTCTACCAGTGAAGTGTTGGAGGCTCCGTGTGACCCAGTGGAGGTTAATCGTGTGACTGCTGGTCACGTTAGCGCGCAGTGGTCAACTCGTGGCCGAGTCCGCCTCCCTTCGAACATCCACTGGCGCTGTCCTACGATCACGCCAATGTTTTCAGAAGTTGCTGGACTAGTACGAGCGAGTCATTGGGTTGGTGTGCTTGATTGTCTTCGCACGAACGAGGACAAAATTGGACCTTCAGGTGGACTTTGAGAATTGGACTCGTAATTTTGCGGTGGAGTTTCGCCAAGGCCTCAAGACGCAACAAGACGAGCTGCCGCGGGCGAGCCTAGCAAAGCTCGGACAGAAGATGAAGGTGGGACGCGGAGGCGATCCGTGTCGATTTCGGGTGGGGGGCCGTTGACGACTTCAAACCCAGCCGAGAGGAAAAACCACCTCTGCTTGTTTTTCAGGAGAGGCCGCTTTCAGCGCGACGGCACCGCAACGGGACTCTGTTTTGACTCTTCAAATAAATCACCCACTGCTTGTTTCTTCATGTATCGCAAAGAGATTTTCACTCTCGGCGTTGAGCAGCTCTGAGTTATTGGGCAACATGTTCCACACCCACATTTGAAGAAGCAAATGTTAGCCTGCGTGCGCCGCATTAGGACAAAGGCTGTGAGCAACATCATGAAATGGTCGCCCCAATGCGGAAACCGTTCAACAAATAAGTGCAGCAAATGACATCATTAAAAAAAAAAATCAACAGACGTGAGTTACGTTGTGTTGTAGTTTAATGTTCATTTCCTTCCATGTACTGTCGGCCCTGGTGATTTACGACTTTGCGGGCGATTGATGATTTTTATCTTTACAACCGCTGTAGGGTGGCAGTGAACTCAACTCCAGTCAACGCACTTCACAAAAAAGTTGCACTTTGGCAGAGGCTGCACAATTATTCTTCTTCTTCTTAAAAAAAAATAATCTGACATTTAATGTCAAACTAAACATAAAACAAAGACAATGACGCAATTGTGTGTTGAAAACTACTGGGAAGGTTTGCTTGGTTCAATACTACCAATGATGCAAAACGCCATCGCGAACAAATGGCATCCATAGTCACAGCGTTCTCACCCTTTCAGCAACGACTATCTGGACGCAAATGGCGCAGCAACACCTGTAGACAAACAATATAACAACACACCCATCTATTTCTGTGCCGTCTAAAAAACGGTAAATATTACTGCAACTAGGCGACGAGTTGTGACCATTTCCTCCATGCAAATATGTGTCTATATGACACAATATATCGTATGTCTATCTTGCAGCCAGGTGCTAAGAAGCGCAAACCCGAAGGAGCCGCATCACCGCTTCGATACATTTCTTGCTCAGAAATAAAATTTGCAAAAAGAAAAGACATTTGCATTTCATTTTCGCCCGTCAAAGGTATTTTCTTTCTCAAAATTTGGAGTAGGTCTCTCAATAGAAAAATGTTGTGTGACTGAACGTGCCAGAAAAGTATTCATGTCATCGCGTACGGTTAAGACGGACAGATGAGTTCAATTGCTGAGTCATGTTCTTAATAGAGTGGTCTAGTATGGAGGGATCTTCTGGCCTATTCTGACAACTTGCTCAGCCATTTGCACGGAAAGACTTATAACGGCATTTGAAACCCGTCCCCCGTCATGAGAAACTGCTTTCTTGATTGCACAAACGACACACTGAGATGAAAGTGGTTTTGAGAAATTCAATTCCGATGAAGAAATACAACAAAGCAATGGAGAAAAACGGTGTAACCCCCCCCCCCCCAAAAAAAACAAAACAAAAAAAACAACAAAACCCATACAAATTCGGACTTGTTTTTTGGTGAGGGTGGGATGGATTAATGGTATTTCCATTCATTTCAATGGCGAACGATGATTTGAGATGTGCACCTATAAATAGCTCCACGTATAAAAAGCACAATGGGAGAATTGGATCATTTTGCAGTGCGCTGAATATTTTTCCAGAGCGCTAGACAGCAGAGATTGCATTTCCCTTGAGGGATTATAAAATGTATCATAAGTCAAATGGAGCGTTGCTCTTATTTCTGTGGATATGTTTTGATGAATAACATGTATTGATTGTCTGCACTTCATTATGTCAAGACAATCATTCGAGTCGGGCCCAGCAAAGTGAACAATGGCTTAAATTAAAGCACACTTTTAAAAGCACAGATTGTCGCGCTCTGAGTGCTTGGCGCCATTTCAAACATTTCAAGAATGAAATTTCTTTTCTCCCCCCCCCTCATGCAATGACCCCCCACTCGTGTTCCCTCGGATCCCCAAGCTGTCTTTTCCTTGCTTCTTGCTCAAATGCTGACAGGAGACGGGGAAATTCCCACACAGGATGACCTCCTCGCTTCAAAGTTTAGCCCGGCCTCCTCTCCTCGTTTTACCGTCAGTGGGCAGTATTTGTCCGTAACCTCGGTGTTGCATCACAGCTTCTCACAAGCCAAATGGCGTCAGCCGCCCCCCCCCCCCCCCCTCCGGCCTCCACCCCAACCCCCCGCCCGGCAAACAAACAAAAAAAACTGTGACAATACAGCGCAACCAGACAAAAGTACACCTGACACTCTTGTGCGGTAATAGTGAAGATATTGAAGGTTTTTTTTAACTTGTATGAACATGCTGCTCCTTAAATAGTTCAATACCGTCGTGCTTTTTTTTTGACCGTTAAACAGTTCCAAAATGATATTTAATAGATGACGGCCAAAAGGACAGACAGACAGACAGACACACAGCTAGATTGCGCTCCAGCTTGCGAGCTAGCTAGCTGGATAGATAGCTACAATTTGCAATTTGGGTATTTTAGCAAGAAACACGAAGTTGACGGACATCATTTGCTTTTGCGTGACACATCAAAATGAGGATAAAATAATGTTGTGAGGCAGATCAGGCCTCTGGGTTGACACTTGTGCTGTAAAGGAAATGTGGATGGTTTATTATTAGTGGTCGTAGCATGCCGTTCGAATACGCGGCACATGCAATACACTCAATGTCCATTTTGTGTTAAAGAAGACAAACGTATGATGACCTAAGCTGTGAGATTGAAAAATAAAAAGGGGGGTGTTAGTTTTTGTTTCGTTTTTTGCAAGCAAAACAAATAAGTTCCCTAAAATACAGTTATGTATTTCTGATCTCAGACAACATACATGACAAATTCATGACCGCAAAGTGTAAAAGAAAGACAAAGTTGCAAAGAAGAAATGTCAATGTTTTCTTACAATACAAAGTAGTCGGTCCCAAGGAAAACACAGTTCATTAAAGAAATATTCATTCCTGAAACATCTCGCAATTATAAATCGATCATGTCTGGCCAGACCCTCTTGGTTGGTCTGCATCATTTCGTCAGTCAGCCGGTCAGTCGGCTGCTTAGTTGAACTTGAGCAAAGTTGGTCCCGTTCAGTTTGTGATATCTTAACTTTTAATATGAATGCTTTTTGCTTGTTTCCTTTAGACCGGTGGTGTCCAAACGACGGCCCGGGGCCATTTGTGGCCGGCCATCCATTTTTTAGCGGCCCCCCCCAACATAACAACGACAAAAGGCGAAATAAAAATGACATTTGCCCTGGGGCCCACGGTGAGTTAAAAAAAGGTAACGGTGGGTGGGCAGAGTGAGAAGGGAGGGCGTGCTGTCAACAACAGATCCTAATAAATGGCTCAAAGAATAACATCGATCATCCAATCTTAAAGGCAAAAATCGTTTTGTTTTTTCTTGCGCAATCGATGGCTGATTGAAGAAGGCATCGCGTGAATGATCCTTAAGTAACTGTTTGTCAACAGTTTGTTCTTTGCTTGGGTTCTGAATGGGGAGATTTGGCCGCTGTCAAGTGCAGAGCGAGATCGTAGGCGGCTGTCGGCCAGTCCGAAAACTGACGAAAAATCCTCAACGATTTCCCTGTAGCACCTTTTCAAAGTGCGTTTCCAAAAGCGAGCGGACGAACTTTCGTCCTGCCGTTTTTCTGCGAGCGGCCCTCGAAACGAAAAAACGTCGAGCTCACCGAGCGATGCGCCAACTGTTTTTGAAAGCTCAAGTCGTCATGAAGTCGCCGCTGTGGAAAGCTACAACCCGACTTTTATCCCCGCACAGCCTGGTGACTCACAGCACCTTCCTTTGAGAGAACCCGGATTTAGTTTTAGGAGAGTGTTTCTTATTTTTGTCCCCGGTTCTTAGTCGACACATCGAAACGTGTCTGCGGGCGCAGCGCATTCGTGTGATTTGGCGATGGCGATTGTTGCGCGCAAAAGGAAAGGCGCGTCGGACATCCTGAACAATGGCTCGTAACGGGAAGCTCAAGCGGCCGAGCTCCGGTAAACGGCCGCGAACATGATCTGTCTTAAAGTGAACCAAAGTTTCAACATCGCTCTCCACTTCTGCTATTTGGCCAAAGATGACTGCGAGAGCACACGAGCCGGGAGCAGAAGTGACTTGCGGTCACTACGCAGCGAGCATCTCTGCCCACTTATTGTGTAACATCGCGCCATCTTTGCGCAAGGAATGTTAGTTTGGATATCAAAAGAGCCAGCGCCGAGCTTTTATTCGCCCTCGCATGCAAAGTCGCCGACGTGGGTCGACCGATGCTCGGCGCGGTCTTGATTTAGTATGTGAAAACGAGGACGCCCTGTTCAATTCGCTTTGATCAGTATCACTTCCGGACCATGGGAAGCCCCCGCACGGTGACTTGAAATCTGTCTTGAAAATTGGACGTACGCACCAGAGTGTTCATGTCGCCCCATTTGAAATCATTTAAAAAGAAAAAGATCCCTTCTTAATAATATAATAACATTACATCTATTGTAAAAAAAGATGTCATAAATCTCAAACGGCGACCATGGATGCAAATCGTTAGCATGTCAATGGCGTTTTCCATTGGATGTTAGCATTAAGCCTTTCTTTGATGGGGCAATTTTCGGGCTTCTAACTTCATCGGGGAGGCCGTCAAAGCGATGAATTTTGCTGGCCTCCCAAGCGGCTTTTGATTGTGACGCGAGCGGCACTGAGCTCACTGCCGGCGCGCGGCGCTCGGCCATGCCGAATAACGCCTCGACGGCGGGTGGCGCCACGTCCATTTCAAGTCGTCCACCTTCCCCTTCGGGCCGCAGACACACGTCGTCGAAATCAGAGCGCCGGATCGGCCGTTGGAAAAGGTTTGGACGTCGAGAGTCCTCCAGAAGGAGGCGAGACGTTAAGCGAGTGCGCCGTCATCGTCGACATGAGTCAGAATTTGCGTGAAAATCATTCGAATTGTGACTATGGTGGTGAGGCGCGGTTCCTTCTAATCATCCACGTTCAGCACATATTTGATGAGTCAACGGCCGGTGCCGATTTGTCATCCAAAGTCGGCGATGATCCCGACAGCGGCTAAAAGTTCTGCTCGTTGCTCTGTTCCTCCTCGAAAACTTTCCCAAATGACCAGATGCAGCAAGTCATGAAACAAACATCCTGTTTTAGCTCGACAAGCGGGCCTCATCGATTAGGGACATCGCGGAAGTGAAAATGCGGCCTTTGTGTGAAATCAAGACGGAAGGAGAAGGCGGCCCGCTGCAATTTGTACTCGATGGAGGAGAGCGCTTTCTTTCTTCGCGTGACCGCGCTTGCAACTCCAACGACTTGTCGCTCGGTCCGAGTACTGAAATGAATGGAAATGTGGCCCCCCCTCCCCAACCCCTTCCACCATAAAAACACCACCGTAGCTTTAATAGAATATAGAAAAAAAGAAAAATGCTCATGGATGCTAACATGACTTGCATTTTTTCATCATAAAAGAACATGTCAAGAGGTCATTTCACAAATTCAAACGTTCAGCTTTTTGGACTTGCTCTGCATCCTTTTGAACCTTTTCCAAATATTTTTATTATTATTATTTTAATTTTTTTGTCATGCTGCGAACTGAGTGAGATGCCAGAGAACATTGTGAACACGTCGAAACGATCCAGAGCACAGCGGAGGCAAAAAGAAGAGGGGGCGCGGAGGGGGGGGGGGTGAAATGGGAGAGAGGTGAAGTTGTTGCTCCTCAACCCTGATGGACTGAAGATTAGCAAAAGCTTTCTTGTTCAACTCCAGAAAATCTGGAAAAGAGGGGGATTTTTTTATTTAATTTTTTTTTTGGGGGGGGGACACGGCGCCTGTGCTGGTGCGAGCAGGAAAACATACAGACCTGCACAAATGAAGCTCGAAAAAAGGGTCTTTTACAGCGGAGGTCCCCACCCACGGGCCCGCCGAGCGGTACCGGGCCGGGGCCCATTTGCAGACGTGGCGCGAATGGGCGCCACTCGAGCCGCTCGGAGGGGAAGTGGCGGCGTCAAGTCAATCGTATGGCGGCCATTCGTTTGCCGCACACGTCGTGATTTATGTGCCACTTTTCAGCCGCGATATGCGCCTCCAAGTCGCAAATATTGAATTTGCTGAGGTTGTACAATTCTCTCTGACAAAGGAGCGTGAGCGAGCTGGAAAAGCTTGAGCGGCAGCATGCAGCGGTGTCGGATTTATCTGATCTGTCAGCATCGTATCGGAGCTTTTGATTGGCCCAACGTTACGCTGCGTAGCAGCAGCTGATTGAGCTGAGTTTGTTTTGTTGCTGCGCCAGCCCGCATATGCAATCACTTTTTTTTTTTTTTTAATGATACGAGATCATTTCACCGTGCAGAGGTGCAGCATTCGATTCTGGGCCCTGGCCTCCCTGTGTGGAGCTTGCATGTCCTGCCCGCGGCTTTTCTCCGGGTGCTGCGGCGGGTGCCGCGGTTTGCTCCCACATTCCAAGAACGCCCACGGCAGGTTGACGGTACACTCCCCAAAATCGTCCCCCGGGTGTGAGCGCGAGCGTGAACGGTTGTTGGTCTAGTCTGCGCCCTGCGACTGGCTGGCGACCGGTTCAGGGTGTTCCCAAGCCTATCGGCCAAAGTCAGCTGGGAGAGGCTCCGGCACACCCGCGACTCTCATGAGGATGAAGCGCTTCAGATTATGGACGGATGGATGGATGACATCATTTATTGCGGACCCCCCTGAGTTACACAGACCAGATGTCCAATTGCTCTCTTGCACGAGACGAGACGGAGGGGCCTCCCGCTTTAAATTCTGAGGATTCTGCAAGAAAGGAAAATAAGTGTGCAGTCATTCTCCAGCCTTGGAGTACTTTGACAAAAACAAATTATGATACAACATTTCTCCAAACAGAGGACGCCAACCACCTATTTGGAGAAAAAAAACAAATAGTTGAAATCCAAATTTGGTCAGGCTACGGAAATGTTGTACGCCATATGCACGATTCCATACGAGTATGCGGGCAGCGCGGCGGGTGACGCGTTAGCACGTCCGGCTCACGGTGCAGAGGGGCGGGGTTCCATTCCGGCCCTTCCTGTGTGGAGTTTGCAGGTTCTCCCCTGCGCCCGCGTGGCTTTTCTCCGGGTGCACCGCTTTCCTCCCACATTCCAAAAGCATGCACGGCAGGTCGGTGGAACGCTCCCGAAAAGTGGCCCGCGGTCTGACAGTGAGCGCAAATGCTTCAAATTGTCTTCCTTTCTACTTGAGGTACAATATCATTGAGCAGGGGTGGGCAAACTACGGCCCGCGGGCCAAATCCGGCCCGTTGGTCTTTTTAATTCGGCCCGCCGAAGGTTGGTACACAATTAAGGTTCAATGTCAATGACTGCATTCATTTCATTTGGACTTGTAATGACAGGAATTTCAACGCCAGGTGGCACAGTTACTTGAAGTTGCAGAGCATAGGGAGGAAGGGGGAGACGATACGGAAGCCCGCAGTAGCGCCAAGTCAAGCAAATCCCGTTCGATACAACGGAATAATGTACTCTTAAAGTCTGAAAAACGTGCCAAAAAATGCAAAATACTGCTTTTCAAATAAAGAAATCCAATTAATATTATGTCGAATTTAGTTCACCCTTTTGATCCGGCCCTCCATAATATTTTCTGGTTCTCATGTGGCCCTATGCAAAAAATAATTGCCCACCCCTGTCATAGAGTGTTAGTTTCCTTTCACAAAACAAAAGAAAAAAGCGTTGCAATTTTCAAGGCTGTGAGAACGGATTCTCGGCATTCGCATTCATTTGAATGGCATCTGGAGGCACAAGCCAGTACAATGGCCGTCTGTTTGTCACCTTTATACACTCATCAAAAATGGATGGAAGCTTGCTATTTCGTGCGGTTTAGGACAGCTTCCAAAACAAGATGGGCGTCTCCGTGATGACGACGCAACCCCTCCCACAGGCGCACACACATGTGACCACGATCACGTCGCGCGTGCCTGGCCTTTCACCTCATTGCCGAATGTCATCAAGTCACAGACAAGGCGGGGAGGCGCCTCTCTCGACGAATCGGCGGCGCCTCGCTTGTGTCGTTACCATCCAAAACATGCGGCCGACCAGCCCAAAAGAACACGCCGGTGACATGGGCTTTGTTGACATGCGGTCCCCGTCGGCGTCATCGCTCCTTGCTGCAATCTGCAAGAGGAAGGATGCGGAAACCTCGAAGCGCGCCGTGGGGGGGGAAACACCGGCTTCAAACTCTTCGTCGCGATGGGGTGACCTACATGCGCGAGTGTCATCTGCGGCTAGCGAGGCCGCACTTTGTCGCATCGCGATCTGCGCCCGGCGTTCCGTCCTCCGCGCACGCGGCCAAACCAGAGGTGGACAGGAACTGCTCACTTGCCAACGTCTTTGCGCACGCAAGTCAGTCGTCAGCGCGGAAAAAAAACAAAAACAAACGACGCGCTTCTCGCCGGCTCGCCGACCGACAAGACGGAATCGGATGCTGAAAGACGCTGACTCGCGAGCGCGGAATTGAGATGCCACGGCGGAAGTGAGCTCAACGCGCCGATGTGGATTCAAGATGTTCAGTGCCACTCCCAGTTCAAATATGTTCAATCTTCATCCGAATATGCCGTACAAAACAAAGCAGCACATAGCTTAGCCTTTCGGTCGGTTATCCGGATGCCAACGACGGTGGCCTTGGCGCTGTCAAGTCAAGTTGCTCGGCGAACCTTCGACGCGGACCGTCGTAAACAATAATACGACCGAGTTTGCCATGGGAAAACCGCCAGCGAGACTTAAACGTGGCCGCTAACTTTTCTCGAATTCTCCGACCCTGACTCCGCATGAGACTTGATTTTGAGTCGATCTGTCTTTGTGCTTTCTGGTGTCTTTGTTCTTCATTGCTTGTTGTTGCGCAAATTGTTTTTGCTCCGCGGGCAGCACTTTGTCTACAGCGCTGGCTGTTTCAAAGTGCTCCACAAATACACTCGAGTATGTTGTATTTTCTCGCCATTGTGTCATGGCCGCTTTTCCATTGTCTTCTTGGAACGTGCTGATAGTTTCTATCGTTGCTCAAACTGATAAGGGGGGTGGGGGGTGGGGGTGCACTAATTCATCCGACTGAGGCTCAGGCAACAAATAGGTGACTCGCCACTGGTCCGAAGTCATCTCTCGATGACAACAAGAAGAAGAAAACTCCACGTGGATGTTCCTGGTAGTGATGCAAGAAACATGTCGATGATACTTGACTTTGACAGCTGAACGCGTTCGGGCTTGGCCTGATGCCCGAAAGGGTCACCAGATAAAAAAAATAGGCCAGTGCGAGTTGGTTCGTGGCTTCTCAGGCGTACATTTGTGTCGCTTTCTTTTTTTCCTCCTTGGTCTTATCTTCGGGCCTTCCGAGAGAGACCGTCTCGAGTTGGGTGCGGTCAGCGCAGGTTTTTATGAGTCAAGGAATTCTATTTGCTACTTGAACCGTAGTCGAACATCCACTCACAACGCACACGCAAAGTATCGGCATCGTGTCTTTGTCTGAACTTTTCATAGGAAGCTACTGGGGGACTTTGCGGGGGGGGGGGGGGGGGGCATGGCGTCCGAGACAACGGCGGGCAACCGAGGCGGCGTGTCGGACAAATTCCAGGACTGGTTCCGCAAAAGGTATACGGTGGCGCCTTCCGATACTGGACCAGCGATTTTCCTTCCGAGTTTGTCAAAGTACGAGGCCTATTTCCTATTTCCTTGGACTTGTGAGCAAAAGTTTGAGACGCAAGCACTGATGGCGGCGAACTCCACCGAGCTCATTTGAAAACAAGCGGCGGTCTGGCTTCGTCAAACAGGCTTCAACCTGTTTATTGCCACTCCCAGTTCAAGTTTACCGTCAAACTAAACATAAAACAAAGAGCGACACATCTTTTGTATTTACAACGGCAACATACCGTAAGTGTATCTTAAAGTTCGCTCGCTAACACACCACAGGAAATAAACAGGCTAAAGATTGATATTTTCTATACTTCGTGCATATAGTACCTCAATATATGCATGTGAGCTGCAGGCCTTTTAACTCATTCACTCCCAAAGACGTTTTTAAACGTCTTTTCAGACTGGGTCCAGAATTAGCTGGTATTGAATGAGTTAAGAATGCGCTTGCGTTCCCTGAATTTTGTTACCTTTGTTCAATGAAGCGGCGGAAAGGGGCGTCTCTCCCTGACCGCTGGCGGAGGAATTACAATTCCTCCTGACTAGTGGTGGTCCGCAACATAAGATTATCTAACTACCTTTTATTTAGCGTCGACTTGCAGTCATGTAACTGAATCCAATGGTCCTTATGCGACCACATCGTACTTTAGCTTGTCTCGTGAAATGAGCGTCGGAATGTGAAATGATCCTAAGCGGTCTTTTCCCAGCTTGCTGGCGCTTATGGCTACGTGGCTCGGCGGCAAGAAAAAAACAATCGCCACAAGATCCCACAATACGGGGAAGAATCGACCAAATAAGCAGGATTTGAAAATGGCCGATGCATCGAGGCTGCGCAAAAGTGAACGGCGGCGTAGCGAGAAGCGACTGCCTTTCGTGACACCGGTTTTAGGCCCTTTTCCGACACGCCTTGTGTGTCGTGAAGCGCAATACGAAAGCAGAGCAGAACGTCCCGCTGCTTACTCATCAACGCTGCTTTGTTGTCTTTGTGAAATGTTGAAATGAGTGGCACGGGACATGAAGACACACGCCGCATATGACAGTGGACTCGCGCTTCCTGGTAGAAACGAGCTTCCACCGTACTGTGAGCGTATCGTGACTCACGCGTTGCATTGCACAGTCACACTTGGAAAGGCTCCTGTTGCGTACTGGAATTTCCTGATCTTCCAAAGAAAAAGGGCTGAGGGCTTTCGAGACGAGGCCGGTCCTTGCTTCGCAGCTGGCCAGCTATTGGGAAGTTCCAGGTTAATCGCTAAACAGCTCAGGATAGACCGAGTGTGGCGGAGTCCACGGGGCAGGGTGGGGGAGGGGATTTCAGACGGGGGGGGGGGCATCCCCTGTGGTCGAACTGGCCTGTAGAGTCAGCGTTCCTCCCATCTATGAACCTATTAGTGGACATTTGGCACTGGTGATTTTTGCATGTCAAAATTCAATCCCCGCGTCACTCACTCTCTCTCTCTCTCTCTCTCTTACACACACACGCACATACACACACACACACACACACACACACACACACACACACACACACACACACACACGCCACTTCTTTGAAGGCAAGGTTAAAAGTCCAAATCTATGGTAAGCTTGAACCCAGTGACAAGCAGGCTGTGGCTTTCAGATGACTTCCGGTCCCCGGTCACACCTTGATTGTAGTTTTCCTACAGCAGATAAGTTCAGCCTGTACAATCTTGCAGGCTTGACGTCAGTAGGGGGAGGGGGGCGGAGAGTGCTATTACTCACTCTGTTTGACTTGCATTCCTGTACGGCACGTACCAGTGTGTGCCTCTTATTTCCCAAACAGGAAGTTGTCGATTGCCAAATCTCCCGCAAGAGTAAAAAAACAAACAAAAAAACGTAAAGTGTGGCGGGCTCGACTAACTTTACCGACGTCTTGTTTTGTCTCGGGGAAAACGAACGGCTTTCCAACGCGCTCAGCTCTGGCGCTGTCAGTATTAAAAACGAAAAAGGGGGTATTTTTGTGCGTGTGTTTTTGTTTGATTTATTTCACCGCGACGATAGCGCGCATTTGTGTGTGTTACGCCAGGCAGCGCGCATTTGTGTGTGTTACGCCAGTAGAGGAAACCTCATAACGGCACCGCATTGCAAAGAAGCACAAAGTGATTGATCAAACCCAACAGGCGCAGTCGAGAAACAGGAAGTGTGGGCAACCATCAAAAAACAGCGAGTGCAAAGCGCATCAGCGCCACCTTGTGATTGTTAGGGGGGCGGCCTTACTTCGGACTCAACTTCTCAACAATCTCAAGAGACAAAGCACATATTCGACATTAGAATGTGTCTCAAATCATGTGTGGCGCGTGTCTAAGAGCGTTTAATTGTTGCGTCTGTCGCTATACGTCACTGGGATCGATCGAGTATGAAAGATACACATTGAAGAGGGAAGTACAGGATTTCAGATCAAACGTAAAACAAGGAATAGAGAAGCGAAATGTGACGTTACGGCATAGGAACTACGGGAGACCTAAAGTGACAAAAGAAATATCCTTTTCGTTAGGATGAGAAGGTTTCGTATGACATTGATAAATGATGAGAAACTTTCTCGCCTCTCCCCGCGAATTTATTTGGATGCGTGAGCTCGCTTCCTGCGAACGGTCGTCTATTTTCAACCTGTTCCTGTGCATTGAGACAATGGCAGCAGAAGAAGACTTAGACCAGGGGTGTCCAAGCTCGGTCGTCAAGGGCCGCCGTCCCGCCCATTTTCCCGGGAGCAACGCACCTGATTCAAATCATCAGGATGGTTCGAATCCCGCTTCAGAGCTGGCCGATGAGCCGATCGTCTGAAACAGGTGCGTTGCAGCCGGAAAACAGGCCGGACGGCGGCCCTCCAGGCCCAGAGCTGGACATGCCTGACTTAGACTCTTTCCCCAAATCAAGGCCGATACCGGAAGCACATCAACGAGCATTAAAAAAAAAATTGCGAGATCTCGTATTATTTGCGAGATCTCGCATTACAGTACTTTGCGAGATCTCGCAGGGGCTTTTTTTCCCCTTAGGGGCTCCGTACGATACCAAGTTACGAAATCGTGTCATCAATCAATGAAAAGACAAAGTGAGGACACTTATTTCCCGTTTGGACGAGAAAATTTCTCGTTAGGATGAAAAAGTGTTCTCAATAGGACAAGAGCTTTCTCGTTTGGACGACGAACCTTCTCGTCCTAACAAGAAACGTATTGGTTTTTTTTCTCCTCCATGTTAATTTAGAGCAGTGGTTCTTTCACCTGGGTTCGATCGAACCCCAGGGGTTCCGTGAATCGGTCTCCGGAGTTCGGCCGAGCTCTGCCAGGGAGGCTAAGACATAGCCGACTCAACATGTCAATTAGTTATGACACCCCCGCTTGGCCATCACTGGCTGCACGTGACATTGCTTGTCCAATCAGTGATGTGTTGATTAGTTCGATAAGTAGTCAACGTGTGACTGTCGTGATTGTACGTTGTACAATTAAAAAAAAAAAGTATAATTATCTCTTGAAATTTTATTTACTTTTTTCTGTTTTTAATAAATGCGTTTATTTTGAATTTACAAAAACATATACTTATCACTCATGAAGGGTTCGGTGAATGTGCATATTAACGGGTTGGGTTGGGCACCTCTAGAAAGGTTAAGAACCACTGTTTTAGAGGCTCCCTAAGGAACAACCTCCCCAAAATGTCAAATATATACATTTGTATTATAAGATAATTAAACAAAAACTATTAAATAATTTTGATGTGGTGTTTCCAACAAGTGTAAAGAGTCATTTCAATCATGCTACATTGAAACAAATGCTAAACATTTACGTTTGTAAAAGTGAAATGTTACTATTTCCAGTACAAAAAAAGGGGGCAGAAAACATGAGCGACTTTGTTTCCATTTAAACAGGTCAGATTTTTTTTTTATGTGATGAAACAAATGTAAAAATGCAAAGATTCTGCAGTATAACTCTTTATTTGAAAAGCCAAACCAATGTAAATAAAAAAATACACATTTTAATCTTAGGATAGAAAACAGGAGAACTTGAGGTTGAATCCCTTGTTAAAGCAGAACCACAGCACGCAGCGCACTAAAAACTTGATTTCACGTGTTTACAAAAAAAAAGTCTCTCTCACACACACACACATATACTGTATATATATTTCTCGAGAGAGATTGAGTTGAATGCTAACAGCATAACCAATGTCGCCGTTTTGATTCACAAATGCAGCATGCTTCAAGTCAACATAATCGTTCAAAACATTTCCAACTCAGAGTGCTGGCGTCCAAGTGTGACTCCAGTGCACCCTTTGGCGCCGTAGCTCCACGGCAGCGAGTTCTGTCTGCAGACTTTCAGCAATGGCTTACAAGCATGAACGGGTCTCGGAAGTCACGTTACGGGGCCTTTCAGTGTTCTATGAATCATTTCTTAAGAGAACGTCGCTCGACGGAAGCCTCCACAAAGCGCACACGGACGCACGCGGGCTGCACGAGGCCGTGCCGCGTGTCTGCATGCGGTGGCCCGTCACCCGTCGAGTCAGCCCAGAATTGAGCTCTTACCTCACGGGCCACAGTGGCGCCTCCCTCCCACATTCATTCCCTCCAACTTAAGGCCGCAATCGGGTTATTTTCAAGCAACGCGTCACTCGGTTCTGATCGCCGGTTAACGCCGATAAAGATCTGATGGGACAGAATTACCGGGCGTGGTCCTGTCTATATAGCCCCCTCAACTCTTATCTCACCATTTCGAACACGTGGCGCTTTGTGTGTACGTCGGTCGAGGCATGAATCGGGGACGCGCGACTTACGAAAGGCTTCCAAGATGAAAACAACGTTTGTCCAGGCTGGTCAGGAGGAGGAAGAGGAAGAGGAGGGCAGACATCAGCGGCCAAAGGCTCGAAAGCAGACGTAAGCGCCAAGCGCCAGCGCCGCCGCGCACAGGCACGCCTCAGCAAGGGGGGGAGCCCAATTCTCGGGCTGGGCCACTCGAGGCCGGGCTTCGCTTTCACATTTGGAGGACGGACCTTGGACTCGCGCGTGACAGTCGCCAACGGCGGGGGGCTGGGGGGCCACCGCGCTTCTCCTTCGCAGCTCGGAGTCTTGGGAGGACCTGCGTGAGCATGGCGGAAGATTAAACACCGCGCATCGTCCGGGACTTGACCGTCAAACGCCGTTGCGGTCGTGACTTCGGAGCGGCGTGAGCAAAAACCTTTTGCGCAGCTTCAGGACGTTCGCTGCTTTCTGATTTATCTTTGTGAACGTTTGCATGTGCGTTGGTGTCCTTGTGGGTGTGGGCAACGGAGAATGTACAGTTAAGCGCTGCTTTTTTTTTTTTTGCGGAGCATTAGTGCTCCACAACCCCGCCCGTCGTGCGATATGTGAGCATATTGACTCAATCAGATGCGGCGCAAGCGTGCACGACCGCAACCCTCATCAGATTGCAGCTTTTCCATCTTTCTTTGGTGTGCAAGTTGAAGACAACAGAATCCGCCAATCAATGGGGGGGAAAAAAGGAAGCGGGAAGCCTAAAAGTCCACAAGACGTCGGAGCATAACAAAAATGATGTTGAAATTTTAGAGGGATTCCTTCAGGGTCCATTTGTAGTTGTTTACCGCGTTATTTTCTTTTGTTCTACGTTTGTTGAATGAACATTTGCATTGAGTGAAAAAAAATGTTGAATGACTTTATCTTTGTTGTGTGTACCAATGATGTAAAAGTGGCAATTAGGATAAGCGGTTCAGATAATGGATGGATGAAATTCAATGAGAAGGATTACCCCGGAGCGCCGAGTTCCATCGGCGGGACAATCTCGTCGTTCTTGGGACCAAAGAACGGCTCCGCTTTGCCATTGGCAGCGTCTCTCGGAGGAGGGCGCGCAGGTGCAGGGGTGAATTCAGGTGGCTCGTCTTCCTCCTGCGAAAAGCCCCTCCAGGAGTCCTGGCGGAGACACCAAATACGTGTGGGCCATTTACCACAGAGGTCAAAGCCAGGGGGCCCGAACGGTGTGACAAAACGCTTGCCTGCGATGACAAATCTCCCCGGAGGTATTTCGCACCCTCAATGATGGCGAGGTAGGAAAAGCGAAGTTGATCTGCAGTCTGAATCAGGCCCATGCGGTGGCGTCTCATCTCCAGGAGAACGTCACGGATGCGCACGGAGGACGGGTAGTTTCGGACGGACATCTGGGGAGAGGAGAGAGAAAAAATAATAAAAAGGGGTGCGCCTTATGCGGCGACAGAATGGCGACAAAATCAAATAGGACTCCTCGGAGAAGGAATATGAATGGTGGCAGGAAAAAACGGTTCAGTTTTTACACGGAACGTAAAGGATGATTCGGTTTGTGAATGGCGATTTCATATGAGATCTTTTGGTCTTCGCGGACGCCGCGCCCTGAGCATCCTCTCGGTTTCACTTTCAACCAAAAAGCAAGTCAGCTTGAAGCGACCGCGGCGCACCATCCGCATCGGTGGAAGTTGTTAAGCGCAACCGGCGGAGCTGTTGTGATTTTTCTATTCTCATTCAAAGTTCCAATCTGCAGCGCCGGGAGAAGCCTTTTCAAACGCTACACGTGAGCTACGATAGTTTCACCACTTAAGACGCTGCAAAGGTGCGTCGTGCGCCTCCACGTCAGGTCTCGACCGCGGAAGGCCGCCATTTACTTCTCCCCATCTCTTGTAAATCCACTTTTATCTTGCTGCTCCGTTCATGTTCGGGGCCTTTGTGGCTGTGGCTCGACACGGCACGCGCGCGTGCCCCAACGGGTCGATCGCGGGAGGTTGCTCACTTGAAAAGTCGAGCTTTCGGTCCAAAAAGGTCGGGCGCCCCTGCTTTAGGGGTTACGATACGGACGATCTACGCTGATTGTTAGTCCGCCGACATCTGCATTGAGCTCGCGGCAGACTCATGCGGGCGATGCTCGTGCAGACGGAAGACTTTCGACCCTTCAGTTTCGACACGTTGACAAGCTCGTCAAATTTTGACAACTTTATTTTGGCGGCGACACGGGAAGACGAAATTTGCGGCCGTGTCGTCGGCATGGCTGTGATCGGTACGCCTCTTTTTTTACACTCTACAATATTTCAACACGTTTGTGATGTTTAAGAAAAATGAAGACATAACACATCGCGGGGGTTTTTCTATCATCACTTGGTGGAACGTCGCCCCCCGCGATGGAGTTACTGTAACGGGGAAGAAAACAGCTTGGAGCGCCTCTTCTTTGAAGAATTGTTGGCGAGCTGCTAAACCGGCGCTCTTGCTCAAGTGAGTTGAGGTCCCACCATTCAGCGCAACTGTCTCGGGTTTGGCAAAGCAAAAAACAAAAAACAAAAAAAAACCCAAAACAAAGTCAAATCAAATCCAAAATGGCTCACCGACATTTTGTCTCTCGAAAAACTCGTCGTTCGGGATTTGGAAATTGCCCAACGTTTTGGCTCGTCCAGTGCCAATACTAAAAGTCAGCTGGGTACAAACCAGTAATAGGCAGGTGTCCACCAGGCAAAAGGTTCCCGAGCGTCCGATGCCAGCGCTGCAGTGCACCACCACTGGCCCCCGCTCCGAATTCATACAACCCGACTCGCGCACTTTGAACAAGAAATGAAGGAAGGAGGCCGGAGACTCTGGCACCCCAAAGTCAGGCCAGGTGGTGTAGTGGAAATGGAAAACTTCACGTGTCTCCAGTGTCTGCGGGGGACAGGGAGGGGAGGGGGGGGGGAGTCAGAGAAACCGGCAGAGTTGGCCAAAAGTCCCACTTTGGTCCGCCAGAACTCACCGAGAGATTTTCCAGCCGGAGACGACGGACCGTGTAGTAGGACTTGGCGTCTTGAGAAAGCAAGCTGATCTTGAAGTGGGTGTCCTGAAAGAGCGCCTCCGCCTCTCGTCCGTGCGGCCAATATTGCGCGCATTTGACCTGCAACCCAGGACGGGGCCCGAATCAGCGGCGAGGAAGGACGGGGCGCAACACCGGCCCGCCAAGCTTACGGATCCTTTCTCCATCACTCTGTTCAGCATCACCACACCGCGACTCCGCTGCTCCCACACCATCTCCCAGAAGTGGCCGCATGTGTTGGGTAGGGGTCCCTAAAACGCAACGTGGTGTTTTTTTTTTTTTTAATGCAAGATAAATGTCCGCTGCATCTCCGCGTTATTCCAGAAAGATGCTTACCTGAGTAAGGATGTAGTGCCTCTGCGCCTCCTCGACCGTTATTAGGCTGGCGTTAATGTAGTTGTTGGCACTCTGCTGCAGACGGATTCGACTGTGGTCAACTGGGGGGGGGGGGGGGGGGGAAGATCGATAAACTCTTTCATTGCGCTTCCAACTCATATGATGCTGAATGGAGCGCAAGGTGAAAAAGTATCATTCCGTTTTGTTAAGGTGCGTCACATGAATTCAAGTTGGACACTGGGTCCGTGTGCGCCTCGAACACCTTTTGAGTATTTTGCCCCGATGAGAGCGCGGCAAGTGGCGGCAGATCCAATGTTTGCAAACGTGCTTGAAATTTCTTCGGCAAAAGATGAAAATGAAGGTCCAAGTTTATTTTCAGTTCGATCTGGAATTTTAAACGAGAAGCCCGATCTCTGCCTCGGTTCGATACAAAGTTGGGGAAGGTTGGACTTACACGGGCTAACATCCCGGTAGCGGTTCCGACTCTTGTTTTCAGGTAGTTTGGCCACCGTGCAGGGCAGTTCGCACGACTGCTGACGAATCTCCTGGAAGACAATTGAAACTCGATTAGCGAAAAGTGCACGCCGGTCACGGCGGCGTGTCGAAGACAAGCACTTCCAAACCGGCGAGCTGCTTGCACATTCGTGTTCCGCAAGAGTTTATCGGGCGCGCTGCAGGAAATGTGACTATGCGGTCCCAAGATTGTTCCCGAGAAAATAATGCCTTAGGTGAGCCATCTATGCGAGCCACATTTCGTGACAAGACAGAACAATGAAACGTTCTTGCAGCAGATGGCAGAATCCACATCAAGAACAATGCGCAACCTTTTTGGGGCGAGATTTTTTTTTTCTCATGTCAAAAATGGGCCTGGGGAAACAACACTCCAAGACGCATCGAGTTCTTTTGACTTCCTCCAATTGTGTTTGGGACACACAGCACCAAACAATTGACAACATCGGCCGAGCATACGGCAGTAGAAGTAGGGACGAGTGCCAAATGCGTCGGCGTGTACGGTTCTTGGTATTTGACAACATTTTGCAATATGATGTTTAAGGACTTGTCTGAAAACACCTTCAGGCGCCTTCAAATTAAGCTCTGCAAAAACGGACGATGAACTCCCCTCACGAGGTGACGGAGGCGCCCGCCAACTGGCAAGCGTCCCATTTTAGGAGCCCCGCCGCCTGTTCAGCGAGCTCCCGACACAAAGCCACTGTGGGCGCCGAGGCACCTTCAGTCGACAAGAGTATACCGAGGTCTTTTCCTGGAAATGTTACAATTAACAGCGTTAACTTTTATCACGTAGCCCCCTATCTGTCAGGCAGGCTGTGCTGCGCAAGTGTGTGCTTTTCCTCCGCTTCAGACATGGAGCTGCAAACAGAGGTCAAGACGGGGGCACCTTCCCCACCCGATGCTCTGTTTTACAAGGCTCCCAACGCGTATGACCAATGACAATGAAGTTCTGGATAACATAACCATATTGACAACCTGTTTCAAGTTTATTTGACACTTTAACACCCTGCCAAGAAGAAAAAATAGTCAAAGAAGGGCCGCACCAAGCTGCTCAGAGAGTCGCTCCATCACACATCTGTAAACGGTGTTTCGTGTCAATTGCAGTGGAAATAAATATCATCCTTTCCAAAGACTTTTGTTGTTTTGGTTCCACTGGACAAGACAGTGTGATAAAATGTCGTGCCAAAAAAACAAAAGATAATCAGTCTGAGTTCCTGGAGGACGAAAGGAATCTGAGAAGATTTGCTCTTGAGACTCAGCATGAGGCTGGACAATGTTTTGGTTTTTTTTACGATGTTTAATTTTGGACTTTTGTGTGACCGGTTTGCTGTTTTAACCCTCTTTGTTACGGAAGGACTGATTTTCGCTCCATATACGAGACTTTGTATACGGCGGCGGTTGTTTTAAAGTGCTCCGTAAATGAATGCAAATGGGGTTGTGTAAATTTGACTTGCACTCGGTCTGAAAAATACAAGTGACATTAAAGAGCAGGGGAACGAAGCCTCGAGTCCCTTTTTGACAGATACAGTACATTTCAGGAAGAGCAGACGCATTTCAATACAAGAGGTACACGACGACCGCTGCGCGGCGACTTCACGAACGCCCTCGCCTGAAGTCCAGCAAAGAGAGCGGGGGAGATTGCGTGCAAAAAGGCCCGCTTACTCCACATCCAGCATAGCTCGTCCTAAAAGTGACTTTTTAAGGCAGAATCCACGTTTACCCACCTGGTAAATGGCGCTCCAAATCCCGTTCTCGTCGATTTCGCGAAACTCGGCTTCCATCGCTGACAGTCCGGCTGGAGCTTGTTCTTGCGCCGCTGCGGACAGCGTCACCTCGCTTTAATCGAGATGGCTGTTGGCTCCGAAAAGTGCCCGCAAATTGCGGAGAAAGAACGCCGCCGCCTGCGCCGCCGCGGATTAGATGTCAGCGGAGCAACATAAATGATTCGGGTTCGTAATCGGCCTGCCGCTGGTAGCGGAAGCCAGCCGCGGGCAAGCGCCTCCTACGCGGCGAGGCTACGAGCTAACTGCCGTCCTTAGCGGCAATGGGCGAAGAGGCATAAATGCAAACAGAAAAAGTCGCCGCCATCACCTGCATAAGACGGGCTCGTAAAAAATGCCGACATGGAGAACTTTGAAATTGAAAGGGAGCAGCAGTCAGTCACTTGACCATTTCTACGGCAGCTGTGTGTGGGCACCCTTAGCGGGAGCGCGCTCGCTAGGTAGTTTGTCGGCAGCCCTCGCTGGCGCTTGCCGCCGAATGAGCGCGCACGCACGGCGCGCACGTCGAGCGTTGATTTCATGTTTACGTCCAGCCACCGGAGTCTCGCTGCAGCCGAACTCTTCTCAAGAACCGGGATTCTTTTGATTTTGCCATATTTTGAGGATGTGCACATGACGACATCGCAACATGGACTGACTGGAATCGGGATATTTTCTCCAGGCTGTCTTACAGCGACAACCGGAAGGAGGGAATTCGATGCTAAAGCTAGCTGGCAACGCAACTTAGCTTGACGCTCGGAAGCCGCTTTGACACGGCGACAGGTACTCTGTCCATTTGTGACCAGCTCCCCCTGCGTGTGTCGCTTAATGTCTCGTTTTCCTCTGGCCATTGGCTGACTTTCTATGGCTGTATTTCTTTCGCTGTTGTGTAGCGTCGGCGGGTTAGCCTTCAGCTGTCGTCCGCTGCTAGCTGATGTGTAGCTATAGTTATTGCCTCCCACTGGTGGAAAAAGTATTCAAATCGTTAAACGGTAAGTTGCATGCTCCATGTTGTCACGCTAATACGCAGGGGTTTTTTTTTTTTGTTATTATCATTATTTTTCAACGAAATCCTCAGTTAATCAACGTGGGCGTGTGTCATCAACAAGTGTGCATAATGTCAAAGGAAGTGCAGACCTTAACATAAGATCAGCTACCGTTTTTTTTTTCTTTTCAGAATCGCATCAATAATCGAACATCAGAAAAGCCTCTGAGTGACACACATCGCTAGCACCACTCCCACACACAGAGTTGTGCTTAATGTATACAGGACCGCCCTGGTGGAATTTTGAAGATGTGTCCCATTCGTTAAACCCCTCTGTTATCATTTCATCGTTCTGCCTGTCGCTAGACTTCGCCGGTGTGGCTGTTTGAACAATGATACATAACATATTGTCAATTAAAACATTTTTGACTGGTGAAGCGAAGTTGTATAATTTCCCAGTAATCTCTCACGCCACACTGATTGGGAATCGCCGCTGAATAGCGAGTGATGTGTATGGTGTGTGTGTGTGTGTGTGTAATTTTCCTAAAGACTCCCCTGTTTTGTACTGTCTGTCATTTAGATTCCTTGAGTGGTTTGAGAGCTCCGAGTGGCCCTCAAGGCAGCATGGCCCCCAAGGACATCATGACCAATTCCCATGCCAAATCCATCCTTAATGCCATGAACTCTCTCCGCAAGAGCAGCACACTCTGCGATATAACACTAAGGGTGGAAAATGCTGATTTTCCAGCACACCGGATTGTCTTAGCAGCCTGCAGTGACTATTTCTGTGCCATGTTTACCAGTGAGGTAACTCCAAAGGAATTCATAATATCTTTTGGGTTTTTTTGGTTTTGTTTTGGTAGATGGGCGATTTCACGAGCAGTTCAGAGTTTAATCTTTTAAAAAACCAAAAGATTGGCTAAAATAAAAGTTGTGATCAGCTTTAACCCTTTGAGGGACAGTGGTTACTCCAGTGGACAGCTTACCGTGTTATCAGGTTACAGGGTGCATGAAAGGGTTAAAAGAAAAAGTAACTTTCCTTTTTCGGATTCAAAATGCCACAGACAGAGAAAACAAGAATGTTCTTCATCGCCGGAAAGAACAGTTTGTTGTTATTGCTTTTTCCTTAGAAAAATCAAGGAATGGAACTCTCTTTTTAAAAAAAAATTCAGATAGTTTTGCAGCCTGAAAGTTTGATTGAATCCCCAACATTAAGGGAACATTTTGTCGGGCGGGGGCGGGGACGATCGTATAATGTCGAGGCCCTCCCGCCCACAAGTACGAAATATGGCCTGCCCCGGAAGCACAAAATTCAATGAAATGTTCCTCTTCTTATCCCAAAATGTGCGTTAGCTTGCAGAGAAGGGCAAATCCTTCGTGGACATCCAGGGGCTGAGTGCGTCGACTATGGAGATCTTGTTGGACTTTGTCTACACAGAGACGGTGCTGGTGACGGTGGAGAACGTGCAAGAGCTGCTCCCTGCCGCATGCTTGCTGCAACTTAAAGGTCGGTCTTTCCACTGCGGTGACTCAGTTCTGAGTCGACGACTTGAAAGATTGCCGCGCCTGCAGTGACTTCTTTGCTCTCCTCAGGGGTGAAAAGAGCGTGTTGCGATTTTTTGGAGAGCCAACTTGATCCATCCAATTGTCTGGGTATCCGTGACTTTGCCGAAACGCACAATTGCCTCGACCTGATGCAAGCCGCCGAGCTCTTTTCCCAGAAGCATTTCTCTGAGGTGGTTCAGCATGAAGAGTTCATGCTGCTGAGCCAGACAGAAGTGGAGAAGCTCATAAAATGTGACGAAATCCAAGTAAGCAAACGGAAAGACAACAGGAGAGAGCGCTCTTGCTGCACGTCAGAGAGAGCAGGGCCGCGCAACCTTTTTTGACCGAAAAGCTCATTTTCAAGCAGGCCAACTCCTGCCATCGAACCGCTACTGCGCGTGCACACGTACGCGCGGGCGTGCATACGCACGCACGCCGCCGCCCCCGAACATGAACGAAACCGAAAAATAAATTCGATAAGGGAGTGTGTGAGTTTGTGAAAATGAAATCACTGCCTATCTTGGTCGCCGCCTGACGCGGCGGCACGGGACGCACCTTTGCAGTGGCTCAAGCGCGGAAACTAGCGTACGTCGGCGTAGCGTTTGAAAATGTCTCTCCCGGCGCTCCAAGCTGCCACCAGAGCTTTAGCAGTTGTGCTCAGCGTGCGTTCTCTCGAATGCTTTGGCCAAGCAAATATTTGAAAGATGCCCAAAAGTGCAGTGTAGCTACCTAATTTTCAGTCAAAACGGCTAAAGAACCACAGAGGGAGGGATTTCTTTTTGAAGAATTCCAAGAGTGTTTCTACTTCTCCTCACTTGTCGTTGATAGAAAATGTCTAAAATGAGAACAACATAATTCTTTGTTTTTAAAAAAAAACTGCCATTAATGCGACCAACATACTTGATTAAATATGTATACGGTCAATTTATTATTATTTTTTTCCAAAAGGGAAAAGAAAAATAAACCACGACATATTTTCCCCTTGTGTGTTTGGAAGATTTTAAGGTTTTGTGAAACTGGCAGCATCAGGCCTTGCGGCTGCTTTTGTTCAGCTGGAACTCCTGGAGACCAAGTCCAGGTCCGGGGAATTAGCAACAGTTTCGGTCTCGGCACAAACCTTTTTAAGCTCCTGCTAGAAAGAAATTCCCGTTCCAGACGCTCAAACCTCCAAAGTCACAATTTAGTAAATGGCGTACTGTATATGTTGACAAATCTATTAGCTAATCCACAGGTGTCGGTGTTGTTTAAACAAATTACACTGCTCATCCAATTTTTGCACGGTTTTTGGGGGACAATTTTTTTGCGCTGCTTTCTTTTTTTTTTTCCTCGAGCACATCAGGTTTACCTAACAATAATATTCATAAAAATCAATATCACATTATTTAGATACCTTCAGTATCAGGTGGATTTTTTTTTCTGAAACGTTACAGGTATGGATGACAACGTAAGCTCTGATCAAATCTGTATTGCGCAAGCTGAAATAGCTCAAACCTCCAAACCAAAAATGAAAATATCTTAAAAACCTGATGTGCTTGGAAAAGGAGGGGGGGGTGGAAGTAAACACATTTTCAAAATCTGCTGCAAAAATAACGTTTAGGGACACCGATTCCTATTCGCTGTTGACCAGGGTCATTTCCCAAGCGAAAGATCTGAAAATCTCTTTGAGGACGTTGAACAAAGGTGCCGTTTTTGGGGTCCTGGGAAAAGTTTTGCAAGTTCGCTGATTCTGCCCGACACCGGCGCTATTCAAACCAATTCAGCCTGTCATTTTTCTTGGCTGCGGAAAAAATAAGAACACACGTGGGGCGTCCGAGTGGCTGCACCAAAGCCAGCAGTTTCTGGGCGCAGGCAAAATCACTTTGGAACCATTTCGCCGTCCGATGCTCCATCTCAACCGAGCTTGAAATGGAACTCGCGCTCGTGTCCATTTCGCCGAGTTGGAATGGTTCTTCTGAAGGTGCTTTGTTTGCAGGTGGACTCGGAGGAGCCTGTTTTCGAAGCGGTGCTGAACTGGGTCAAACATAACCGAAAAGAGAGAGAGCCTTATTTGCCAGACATGCTGGAGTTTGTCCGAATGCCGTTGCTGACCCCCCGCTACATCACAGACGTCATCGACGCGGAGGTGAGACGCGCCACCGCTTCTCGGGCGCGGAATTATCTGCCGCTGTCGCAGTCATCCGCCATCTGGCCCCTTCCAGCCCCTGATACGCTGCAGTCTGCCCTGTCGCGACCTTGTTGACGAAGCCAAGAAATTTCACCTCAGGCCGGAGTTGAGGAGCGAGATGCAAGGCCCGCGCACACAAGCGAGATTAGGCGGGTGTCTTGTTTTTACCTGCACTGCACCAACCTTTGGCATTCACATGTTGAAGTCTTTCTCAATGTCACCCCCCCTCCCCATCCCCACAGGTGCCAAAGAAGTCCTGCTGGTGATCGGCGGCTTTGGCAGCCAGCAGTCGCCAATTGACATCGTGGAGAAATATGACCCGAAAACTCAGGAGTGGACCTTCCTCCCGGTGAGTATTGAACTGGGGGGGGGCACATTAGGAAATTGTCAACCAACCCTCTATGATTTTTGCGCTCCGCCTCACTCTGTGAATGAAGCGTTCATACGACGTGTAACTCTTTTACATTCCGTTTACGTACTGATCGGTGCCGTGAAGGGATTTCAGTTGTGGGGTGAAGAAAATCAATAAAGCCTTCCCTCGTTTTTCACGGTTAATTGATACATTCCTCAAGATTTATTATTATTTTTTTTTTTCCCCTCTCCCTACCCAGCGTTTTTTCCTTTCTGAATTCTGATTGTAATTTCCCCATTGCGGGACAAATAAAGGATATCTTAATCTTAATCTTGATTGCCTTCTGAGAGAGGCTTGCGCCGATGGCGTGGAAGGCGGCTCTCACTTGGCTCGTCGACTTTTGGTTCACTCAAGACCCTTCTGCTGGAGGCGCTGACGGTGCAGCTGAGGTTTTTAAATTGGAGAAAAGCGTGGCGATGAGGGGGGGGCATCTTGTCTTCTTATTAGTTGAAATAGTTTGAAGACAATGGTCTTTTTTTTAGTGAAGAAAACAACAGATTTTTATTTGACTCCTATTATTACCTGCAGTCTTACCTGAGTCCTTTTTGGGGAGCTACTCCCACACCTGTGCCCACAGGCCACCGAGCACTGACACTATCAACAATTCTCCCAAATTCGTTGCTTTGATTTTGAGGGGAGTTTTCTATTGGTTAATTCAAACGAATGCAGCCTCCAGCCAACTCGAGATCATCCTGCGTGCACTGTGTGTGGAGAATTATCAGGGTGTATTGTCATGGCCGCATGGCCACTCGCGCTGTCTAACGGCATCCTATTCGATGGCTTTCGCAGAACATTGCGAGGAAGCGGCGCTACGTTGCCACGGTGTCTCTCCACGATCGAGTCTACGTGATTGGAGGTTTTGACGGGAGGTCCAGGCTCAGCTCCGTGGAGTGTCTGGACTACACGGCGGACGAGGATGGCGTCTGGTACACCGTCGCCACCATGAATGTGCGCCGTGGCCTGGCTGGAGCCACAACCCTTGGAGGTGAAGCCTTGTGTCTTTTCTTCTCGAGGAGATTGACATTTATTTACCTCGGGCTAAGGCGTCACCTTGTTCACCCCGAGTCATTCATCGCAAGAAGGAGAGGAACTTGTGAAAACAATAACGCATTTGCACAGTTCTCCAAGCGAGAGGCCGAGCGTGCTTCAAGCTACTTGTCGCTCCTTGTCTGCTGTAAAATTGGCACATAAGACAAAGTACAATATGTCTTTTTTTAACACCAAATTGGTCAAACCAACCATGTTTGATTAAAAAAAGAAATCCGCGTGCCAATTGCTAAGCAAATGCAAAAATCATAGAAGGGCTAGGCGCATGGAATGGCAAATTGAATGGCAAATGCACAATATTGGAACGTAAATGTCCTGTACTAGATTTTAAAATAAAATACAGTGAAACTCCTGTACAACGAAATCATGTTTGCAGCGAGACATTTTTCACAACAGGGGATTTTTCACTGTAGCAAATTTGATCGCAGATGTAAACACACACACACACAAACCGATGTGTACTCTTTATTTTTCTTCTAATAGTGCATAAGTATGAGTATACACTTATTTGACACTTCATATAGTCAGCGTAGAAAGAAAAAAAAGTGAAAGAAATTGCAAAATTTACGATCAGCATTCACTTTCACTTACATCAATTTCTTGGATAGTGTCTTGTATTTTGCTTCCTCCATCTTTCATTTTGATCACTTTGACCCTCTCTTCCAGCGTCAGAGCTCTTCTTGTCTTAGCTGCTTGACATCCAAAGGTCCGTTTTGTCGCCGTTTTAGCAATGCACCGTTCTGGCTGCGCCTGAAACGAACAATAACAAATACTTGCTGGACTACAGCGCTTGTTGCCGTTTCTGAACGAAGCAGTAGAGGTCGCTGTTGGATTAGACTTCGTTGTAGTGAATCTCATCGTGAGGCAAGAGCAGATAAAAAGATTTCGTATAACGCAACAGGATTTTTGTTCGTTGTACGGGGTGCAGGAATGTGGGAATGGTGTTAATGCATGAAGTTTTTTTTCACACTTGGGGGTATTTTCGCCTATGTAGGTTTCGTTGTAGAGGAGTTTCACTGTAGTTGAAGTCACTGTCACATTTTGCAGTGTGAACGTTTAATTTTGTGAGGGCATGGGCAGGTGTGTGTGTGTGTGTGTGTGTGTGTGTGTGTGTTGGGTGGGTGGGTGGGTGGGTGGGTGCGTTTACCACCAGAGGGCGTGGTTGAGAATCACAGCTGTCATTGGATTTCGATTGTCTTTCTACAATCAAGTCTCAGAACCATTTTGTTGTTGTTGTTCTACTCTTCTTGACTCAGACATGATCTATGTTGCCGGCGGCTTTGACGGCAGCCGACGCCACACCAGCATGGAGCGATATGACCCAAACATCGACCAGTGGAGCATGCTGGGAGATATGCAGACAGCTCGAGAAGGCGCCGGTCTGGTGGTGGCCAGCGGTCTGATATATTGTCTCGGTACGGACACCTCATTTCACTCCGTCACACTTAACGAGGGCTCTCACTCCATATTTTGCCCGCCATTTCCCGAAGGAGGCTACGATGGACTTAACATACTGAATTCAGTGGAGCGGTACGACCCCCACACAGGCCACTGGACGAGTGTCACCCCGATGGCCACCAAGCGCTCAGGTGAGTTTTTCCCGGAAGTCTTGGTTGGAGCCGGTTGAGGTGTAACAACATCCTGCTTCCTCAGGGGCAGGCGTGGCTTTACTCAATGACCACATCTATGTGGTGGGAGGCTTTGACGGGGTTTCCCACCTGGATTCTGTTGAGGTCTATAACATCAGAACCGACTTTTGGACCACTGTGGCCAGCATGACCACACCTCGATGCTACGTGGGAGCGACTGTCCTCAGAGGACGACTGTATGCCATCGCCGGGTAAGGAGTGTCCTGGCTTATTGATCTCTGGTCAGTACCATCACATGCGCCGACGGGTGAATGTCAGCTAACGGCCGCTTGTGACGCCGCATCTTTCTCACGGCCGCTCGTCATTAGCCGCTCCTCTTCGTATTTGTTCAAAGGGCCTTCCTCGCCGTTTGTCTTTGCAGATATGACGGCAACTCTCTTCTCAGCAGTATTGAATGTTACGATCCCGTGATTGATTCCTGGGAGGTGGTTACCTCCATGGTGACGCAGCGGTGCGACGCAGGAGTCTGTGTTCTACGAGAAAAGTGACCTTGGCTTGAGAACTGCGTGAACCGCAAGAGGGACAGCGCCGCGACGAAAAAGCAGGCAGCCAGACTTGAATGCGATGCCGCTTGAACAGACATTTGTTTGTTTAATTGTTCGGCGGCCCGATCGAGGGAATGTCCAAAATCACAGCTCTCATTCGCTGGACATTTAACCCTTGGCGCCGCTTCAAAGGTAGATGCGGGGCCACGATTGATTGATCTACGGCGATCCCACCGCCACCTGCATGGCTCTCCTTAGTGCCACCCGTTACTGTCGTTACTTTGTGAGATTATATATTTGTACACATCCTCAGAAAGCGATGCTGCTAAATGCCTTATGACTAGCTTGCGTCGCATGGTGACCATTCATGCTGCCTCTCAGTTTGATGGGCCATTTGCTTGTTGTTGAGCATTTGCAGAGTTCCGACCAGCCCTCGTTATCATTCTCTTAGTAAGAATTGCCTTGAGACTCAGATCCCATTCGTAAAATGACTTTGTTCACATCTGGACTAAGAGTTTGAGAAAAGAACTGAATCTGATCCGCTTTAGTTTGATTCTTTTCTGTTTCATTAATGACCGCCATTTGAGGTACACGGCATGTCATTTGTTTCCCTCGAGCATTTCAATTCGAGTATGTTTACTTCAACCAACACGGTTCCTCAGAAAGAAAATAAACCCACAAGAGAAGTGTAACGTATCTTTTTTTTGGTGTGTGTATGAATGGCTGTCAATTGGTGTGGACACACCGTCAGCGACTCCCAAGTTTCACTGACCTTGCTGTAACTTTTGGGAATGCAGATTTGGTTCATGTTTTCCTTCCTATTACGACGCTTTGATTTTGAAGGATGCAGGGGAAAGGTGTCGTAAATCATTAGCCATTGACGTAAACAACTGTCGCAACCTGAGAGGTAGCGCCAACTCCGATGTGCGAAGCGGAAACGCGCTCGACTGTAAAAACAACGCCAAACAATGAGAAAACTAAGGGTAATGAGTGAAACACTGAACGATTCTTGAGCACCTCGTTTAGATGGGAACCTGGTTCGTTCATTAATTTCGCTTTATTTCGCGGTGGTAATGATTTACTGTTTTGTAAATCAGTTTGGTTTTCATCCACTAGAGAGCGCAAATGCACCTTGATAAATATGTAGCAATGCTATACAGTTGCACAAAGTTCCGTATGGTTTGCTATGAATCTGTATTTTCTGTATCCTTTTTTTTATTTCACAGTACAGCATACACAAAGGCAAAGAGCAAGGTTAAAATGTTTAATAAATATACAATGTCAAATAAGAGATAGTGAAGGCTTCAATACGCAGTCATTTCATTTTAAGATCATTCATTTATGTTAAATGGTTTAAATGCGTTCAAAGGGTGTGCAAAACATACCGTCGGGAGTTAATTGTATGTCATGTTCATTTTGGATTGTAGCGCTTAGGGTGCGTTCACACAATGGCTGTGTCATAAAAGTTGCGAACCATCAGTTGAAGAGACCTTCATTGATTCATCAAACATGTTAGAATTGTTGGAGTAGGAGTGAGGGAGATTGAGAAACCTTCTCCAAAGAGGGGAGGGTGTTGTTTATGACTGTCTGTCTGCCATGCATAATGCTGTCCTGTCCTGTCATGCCTTTCAAAGAGCGTTTACTCGCTCACCGCCAGCTGTTTTCAAAGCCGAGTTACGAATATTGCCAGGCGGCCAAGAGCATTTTGACTCATCTTTCAAGACGCACAGATTGATTCTTCTGTGATAGTATAGAGCACCAAACCTACCGGAGGTAAATGTGCTCTATTTCGCAGAAAGAAAAAAAAGTGGCTCGACCTTTTCTGCTCTTTCGCCTTTAGTGGTGGAATATAGGTTTGGGGATGACCAAAAACGCCACTTTTTGACAACAACAAAAAAGCAGAAAAAACGAGCAAGTCAAGTAGAACAGCAATTTTGACACAAATATTTTTTGCTTTTATTACACCTCAAACCATGAAATAATAAAAACAAAACTGAAAATGTCTTTTGATAGCGAAATCGTTTATTTGCAGAGAAAACGGAAACGCGCAGAGAGCGACGCTGACTCATCGCGTGGCTCAAGTTGAACATCAGTGGCTTCATCATTCACTCCATGAACTGTCATCTTTTCGCGACGCACACTTTCTAATGTCTACTAAGAAACATAAACTGGGTCCAAATTCTTAGGCTGCATTCCCTAAAATATTGTACAATAACGTAAAGTACAATTCTCAAACAACCTTTTGACCTTCTCTCTAATGTACGCTATGAATTTAGATCAATCTTAAATAAATAAATGCATCATGAACCCCGAAAGTTTATTTCGATCCTGAAAATTCATGAGGCTTAGTTGACTAAAACGAAAATGCAAGACATTTTTGTTCCAATTATAGTTAGTTTTCGTTTTCATAAAGCATTTGCGTTTTTGTTTAACTTCATTAATGACAATGTTTTTTCAATCTTACTCGTCGTTATTTTATTAGTTTTCATAAACTATAGTAACGTGTTGTAATTTATCTCAGTCGCCTCCTGCCACAGACTGTGACCCACCCTCAGCATCTGACATCCACTTATTGCACTTAAACAACGCACCACCTAACTTTAACCCGCAATAATCACAAGTGCCCTTGGTTGTCTGTTGATTGCTATTTATTGTTTTATATATATCAGAATCAGAATAACCTTTTTTGGCCAAGTATGTAGAACACACAAGGAATCTGTCTCCGGTAGTACACGCTGCACTAGTATCATCCATCATAAAGAAGGCCATTGTTTATGATGGATGATACTATAATGATACTGTAATTGTTTATTACATTCCATAATGTAAGTGTACCGTTGTGCGGTGGTACCACCCAATGACAACTGTGAGACAATGCGCAAAGTATCAAACAGAGCTTAAGTGGTCAGTGGTAGAATATAATACTGTAACAGTTGGTACAGAAATCAATGTGATCAAGTGCGCAATTATGCAGATGTCCTTGAGCGCTTTTAAAGTGTCTGACTTGACGTTTAAATTTAATAGGAAATGCCTTTTTCCGTGAGGAAATCTGTATAATTGAGGAGTTGGCCATTATTATACACGGTTATTGTTGAAGTCATAGATTAATTGTGAGTTTGACGTTCTGAAACGTGCCAGCTGGATCGTCCAATCGCAGCTTCGAGTTTAAAAAAAAAAGTCCGACGTCGCTTCAGGTGTCCCCTGAAACATATTCATCCGCGTCAGCGTAAACAGAAAACAATCCACCCAAAAAAACAAACAAACGATTTAACACACTTCTGTTCATGAAAACGTACCGTTCTGAAAGTACGCCTTTTTTCTAGACTTGATATCACGTCCCAAGACGGTGACAATAAGCAATCAAGTACAGTAAGTGTTTCACGCTTGCGTAGTTTTAAGGAGTTCAAGTACAAGCATCCATTCTCAATAACGCGTATCCTGAACAAGGTCGCGGGTGGGGGTTGGGGGGTGCTGGAGCCTATTCCAACTGACGGAATGCGGACTACACCCTGAACTGGTCGCAAGGCACATAAATAGACCAATAAACATTCACACCCACATCCACCCCGTCACCCGGTGGGGAACCGATCCCACTGCCCACACAATGTACCACAACACGATCAATGACTAATTACAATCAATAAATCAAACACTCTCTCTTGCGTTTGCACTGTGGTTGAGGGGAAAGAAATTTCATCTGTGCTGTGTGTTGCACATACAGCACATTTGACAATCAAGTTAACTTCAACTTGAAAATTGATCTTTTTGATCAAGACGTAACAGCAAGATAAACAACCTAACTTGAGAATGCGGTTCCTTCTCCAGTACATGAGAGAACAATGTGTGGAAATCCGGAAAGAGAGACACATAGAATGCATCTGGTTCATCAATCAGTTCCGGGCGCTATTGTAGCCAATTCGGTTCTTAATTGTGATTTTTAAACCAATTCTAAAAACAAACACCGTTACGTCCCCCCGCCATACCGTGAGCTATGACGAGTCACTATGGTGAACGTGGATCGTTTCAACTAAGTGCAAACCTCGAGGTCAAACCACGAGGACCTTGGGAGCAAATTGGTGTCTAGTTTTTTGAGCGGACGTGCTCACTGCCTTGGAACATTCCCGACACGGTGCGTGGATGGGTGTGCGCGTGGACGCGGGTGCGTGTGTGTCAGCTGCCTCATCTCGTGTTGATGTCGAGTGGCTGCCACCGGGCCTGACGGTTAATAACGGAATAAAACGCCCCCGGCCCCCGCCCCGTATACGGAGCCCCCCTTCCACGACACCGTGACCCGACCCGTCCTGTCCGAAACGATGAGCCAGCCTCGGCCGGACGAGTTCAAGCCGCCCCCGGAGTGCCCGGTGTTCGAGCCCAGCTGGGAAGAATTCGCAGACCCGTATGCCTTCATCAATAAGATCCGTCCCATCGCCGAGAAAACGGGCATTTGCAAAGTCCGGCCGCCTCAGGTGAGCGTGTTCGCGGATGTCTAAACGCCCCTTTGTACGCGGATGCTCGCTCCGTCGCGACGCTTGTTGGAGGTGAAGCGGCGAGGGATTTAAAGGGACGGCTCAACATGGCGGATGAACGGCTAGGTTCATTCTTTGTGCTGCCGCGGCTCGCTGCGTCGTTTTCGGCGTCTCTGGCGTCACGAGCGGTCCGATTTCATCCGCCCCCGACCCATTACTCGTCCCACGAGCGTGGCCCGAGTGGAACCGCGTCGTTGTTGGCTGTGTGTCAACAAAGCGTCGGCGCTCCGGCCGCTGAGACTTTGAGCTAAGAGGCTAATGCTAACTAGCAGAAACTGTCATGATGTAGCACACGGTGCTGTTGTCATATGCGGAAGACAGCCTTGTGCCGTATTCGGCCAAAAAAGTCATCATGAAGCACATCGCTTTTTGTCTCCCATATGGGCCGTCGCGTCTGAGTGGATTCTCGGACGTTATTTGCCGAAGAGCATCGCTCTGCGGTCGGCGTGATACCCAACACTTGTCATCAACCGTCACTTTATATGAATCTTCACAACAGAGGCTGTGTATAAATCCTGCTTTGGTCGGTGTTAAGAACGGACTTGGCAAAGTCATCGAATGGCATCATAACAAGTACAGCAGGTTATGTAAATAACATGCGGTCATTAAACAGTCGTGCCTCTTAAAATGGAGGTGTATGTACCCAGAGCATGAAACCTGGAGAGTTTGATTTTCATTTTTATGGTGACTTAAGACGGCCCGAAGACGAGCAAGCCTCCATGCACGATTCTCGAGCCAGTTTGTTTGTTGGGTGTCGTCCTCCATGTTGGCTTTGTGGTAAGCTGGCCGAGTGACTGACTGAGTGTTCCATCTGGCCATTTTGTGTGCCAGTGGGGGGATGTATGCTTCTTACTTGGAACAAAAACTTGGGCCTCCCCTTTTGTGCGCGACCATTCTTGTTTTCCACGCTCAGCTGTGTAAAGAAACCCTTTACATTTGGCTTAGGGGGGTGGGGGGTTATCTGTAAGTTACACCCCGAGGAAGATCAGAGCGTTCCATGTCAAAAGGCCTTTTGTGTCAATTGCACATATCTATCATAAAAATTGTTTTAAAAATGGGAAGGCTTCACAAAGGAAAGCCGACAATCTACAGAGGCAGCGTATAACTGTGGCCCCCAACGTAACAAGCCTCCGACTTCCAGACAAAGGCTCATGTGCTGATATTGCTCTGTTGCTGTTCAGGGTTGGCAGCCTCCATTTGCTTGCGATGTTGACAGACTTCACTTTGTACCTCGGATCCAGAGGCTCAATGAACTGGAGGTGAGCGTTTGTCGATGGGCCATATGTTTGCTGTCGTAAACACATTTGCGGTGTTTTTAGCACTGCCTCCCTCGGGTAAATAAAGATGCGTATGCAGGCATGAGAAACGTTGTGGCTTGAGAACTGTGAATAACGAGCGGCTTCATAAAATGGCGGGAGGTGTTAAGATCGGCAAAAATACAGATTGTTACAAACGATTGTCTATCCCATCCCAGGCTCAGACGAGAGTCAAGCTCAACTTTTTGGACCAGATTGCCAAATTCTGGGATTTGCAGGGATGTTCCTTGAAGATTCCCCACGTGGAGAGGAAGATTTTGGATCTGTACCAGCTCAACAAGGTTGGTGTCATCTAACCTGGCCCTTTAGAATCGTTTGAATTGCCTAACGAACCCTCCGTTTGCTGTCACGTGCCATCACAGTTAGTAGCGGAGGAAGGCGGATTTGACATCGTCTGCCGCGACAGACGTTGGACTAAGATTGCGATGCAGATGGGCTTCGCCCCGGGGAAAGCTGTTGGCTCACACCTGCGAGGACATTATGAGAAAACTCTCTACCCCTACAATCTCTTTCAAAGCGGCGCAAATCTGCTGGTAAGATGCACGCCTCGTCGATAGGACGACGTCGTTTGTTCGTGCTACAACTGATACAAGACAGCGGCGCCATGAGAGACGACTTGAATTGTTTCCGTGACCGCGCTCGTAACGTTAAACCGGTCTTTCTCGCACAGCCCGGAAGCATTGCGGCAAGGGGCAGCTTAACCCCCCTCCCCAAAAAAAATTATCACTAAAAGTTCTCATGGACACAACAGTAAGCTACAGTATGCGAGACGGTCAACGGCGTGACGAGACACAACAAGGGAAGGTGCTGGGTGAGCGCGCGACGATGCGCAGCCAATCGGTTCTCGGGTTGGATCCACTCGTGCCTTCACTGGTTGTTGTCGCGCCAGGAACCAATCACGTGCCTTGTGTGAGTGCATCTGGACTGTCCAAAGCCTCTGAGACGAAGCACCGCGTCTTTCCGCAATACGGCTGCCAATATGGCTGTGTTTGTTTTTGTTTTGTTTTTTTACCATTTTTATTTCTTGATGATTCTTATTTTTTTTATGAACGCACTATTTTGGAAAACGGCGCAAAACATGAAACACAAAGTGGCGAAAATCTCGCGTGAGTCGTGTTACTCGTCTCTCAAGGCACCGCTGAATCTGCAAAGCGCCTACTGGTGGCATTCGAAGCCTTTTGTGTACGCCGTAGATAAAATGCGTTCACGGGATATCCGCGATTGCGAGTGACTTGACAAATGTGCTATTCTTTTCAGTTGATTGCGTTTCACCCCTTTGACACTGTTAAATGGCGGCTCGTCATAAAGTTTTTGGCAAGAAATCTGTGACGTGTATCTTGGAAGAGAGCTCGTGATTGGATGGGCGCCCCACGACCTCTTCGTGCAGGTTGCTCGAAATAATTGAATTACATGGGCTCTCTCTCGCCTCAGACACCGGAAGCAGCTTCCAAACTGATGCGTTTGGAGGCTGATGCCGAACGCGAAAAGGTACGTGGCCGCCACAGACAACAAGACGTCTTCCAATGAACCGCCTGCATGCTCTGGCTGGGTTTGATGTTGTTTTTCCAAGTCTTGCTTGCAGAAACGATATGATGTCGGAAGCGATGTTACCGACCCTTTTAAAACTTGTCCAATTTTCTCGACTCGGAAGCCAACCTTGTTTCTCAGTACCAAGATTTCTGGGCAGGAAAAACACGTAGCGCTAAAATGGAGTCATCATAACATCATGTCTTCTATTGCCATGCTTCCCAACCGCGAATGGGCCCAGGCACCCATTTTGCACTCGAAAAATCTCGCCCCCCATACCCCAAAATGTCACAACAAGTGCGATTACGAAACCACTGATCTCATCGCTCTGCCTTCAGCCTCTTGAATTGAACGCAAGTGTGATGGATTTGCCGGACAACTCCATTTATCCTGTTGTGTGATTGGCAACAGGTAGATGCACAGTTTCATGGCGCCGTTTGTCATCCTGTGGAAAAGCACCGGCGCTATTTGTACAGCCCCTCCCTGTGCAATGCTGGTAGAGACAGATGAACAAATCTAGCCGGGATTTCGATTTGGTCAATATCATTCCTGATAACTTTCCGAGCAACCAAGTGAAACGGGATCGTTTGTCGGTGCGGCCCGGTTGGGAATCACTTGTTTCCTTTCTTCACCCTGACGCTGCCGCCTCATCTCAAATTTGGCCTCTGCTGGGTTTGGCGTGCTGCTCTCTTGTTTCTCTTGCACGCTAACGACATCCCACCCCTGACCGTCATCTCTTTTGTCACCTTTTATTTCCACTCTGGCTGTATGCCTCAAAATGTCAAAACCTTTTACAAACATTCATGGTGGCCGTCGATGTCCTGTTAATTCGAGGCTCCTCGTGAGTTCTTTTCTTACCCCCCCCCCCGCCCCCCCTTGGAATTGGAACCATGCAACCATCAGACTCCGCAAATTAATTTGACACTGATGCCGTCATGAGTTGCGTAATGTCACCTTGAAGCGGATAGCCGGCGTGAGCACAAATTTCTTGGACCCTAGCGAAGCAGCTCTTCAAAGCGGCATTCTCTCGCTCTTCTGCGCGAACCCGCTCGATCTGCACATTCACCTGCACGTTGTTTGCTTCAGTGCGTTCAAAAGGCAGTCGACGCAGAGCCGGAGGAGGCTGCAGAAAATGCGGATCAGGTCGACGCCAAGGAGCCGACGAACCTGCCTGAGCCACTTCAGAGCCAGCCCATCCAGATGGCCGATTCCTTCCCCGGCGCTCGCAGAGGAAAACGCATGAAGTATGAGGTGGGGCTTGTTCACTCAAATGCTTCTCTCCGCATTTGTCACCAAACACAGTGGATATCAAATGTTCAAATGACAGGTTTTGAGATTTAATATTGTTGTTCCACCATTCGTGTCACCTCCAACTTTTTGAGGACCCCCCCCCAAAAAAAAGAGCCAAATAATGTGGTTGCAACAATTGCCGCTAACACTGCGACGTGGCAATGTTCAAAAATAATCAAACCTATTCAAATTCATGCTAAATGGGAGTCGGCGCACAGCCGCCACCATTCCGAGCACCTCTGAGGAAACTCAAATGCATCCCCCCGCCCCCCCCCCCCCACCTTTCTAAAGCCGAAGGTCCAGCTGAAGAAAACAGCCCCAAAGTTTGAGTTGTGACGTTTGGAGGACAGGAATGGTGGAACACGTTTTGAAATGACTTACCTTTGTCTCGTTGATGACGGCACAAAAAAACTGCCATTTGAATGGTGAGAGGGGGTCGGGGGGGTAGACTTTTTCTGGCCACTCTTTCCGTGACATTTCAGTGAGTCAGGTGACCTCCAGTTCATGGTCACCCTTTTCCTGTAGTCTGTGTGTGTGAAGAGTGAACCAGGCGAGGCAGGCGAGAATCGTCCCAACTTGAGGAGGAGGATGGGCTCTTTCGTCGCCAAGCCAGAACCAGGTCAGCCTCCGCCTTTGTGCATCTGCCGCGGCGGTTCGTTTGGAAACACCGGACACCCACGCGTCACTCTCGGCCGTCTTACAGAAAACGAGATTCCCATTCAAGTCAAACAGGAGCCAGTGGAAATCAAGGAGCTGCTCATTGAGGAGGACAAATTCAAGCAACGCTACAAAAAATACATTCCACCTGTTCCTCCCCATCCGGTCAGTACAGGCCTTCGCTCTTTGCAAATCTAAGAAGCTTCCTTCAATTCTGTGCAGATTCCATTGCCGTTTGTTCTCAAGTCTTTACTGAGGACTTTTGGTACGAGTCGTCGGAAACATTCGGGGTGGGTCGATGGGCAATTCACCCGAACATCTTGAACTTCGAATGAAAAGACTCGACTCAACTCAGGAACAGATTATCGAAACCTCGCCTTCGCGCCCCCGCTGACCACTTTTTCTTCACGGGATATGCAAAACACAAGCAACGTATCAGAAAAAAAACATTCCTCCTTATTTCCATGTCGCGCTTCCCAGCCCAGCCCACCGACATGCCCCTCGGTGGACACCCGGAGACCAAAACATCTTCCAGTGCAAACAACGGATACCTTCTTAATTCAATGGGTAGATTTCGCATGAATTGAGACACTGTAACAAACTGAAGGACATCTTGTCACGCCGCCCTCCCGAAGTTGAAGCTTCCTGTATATTTGATCAGTTCGTGAGGCCTTGGCTTCATTCAGCTCAAGTTGGTCCTCTTTTCTGTGTGCTCTCATTGTGAACACGCGCGTTCGAGGTCAATCAAGCATATGCTGAAATGAAACTTTGAAACATGACAATATTAACTTTGTCTTTGTCCGTCAAACGCTCAGCGCGTCGGCCTCACGGCGCAGATGCGCGGGGTCCGAGTTCCGTGTGGAGTTTGCCTGTTTTCCCCACGTGGCTTTTCTCAGAGCGCAACCGGTTGTTGGTCTGCGCGTGCCCCATTTGGCGTGAGGAATCTTTTCATTGAGCCAGCTGAAAGATTTATTGATTTCTATTTTTACTAGCATAACAAATGATCAGAGGGGAGTTTTTCAAGATGGGCCCCACACTCCTGCTGCGCATCGAGTAGGAACCTTTGCTTGCTTCCTCCTCTAGGTGGATCTGGTTGCGTGTCTGGTTTGTGGCAGTGGGGGCGACGAGGACCGCTTGTTGCTATGTGACGGCTGCGACGACAGCTACCATACCTTCTGCCTCATCCCCCCTCTCACTGACGTCCCCAAGGGAGACTGGAGGTGCCCCAAGTGTCTGGCTCAGGTAACCGCGCTTGACGTCAACAACGCCGCCGAATAAAAGGAGCGCGACTGCGACTGAATACGTTGTCTTCTCTTAGGAATGTAGCAAGCCTCATGAAGCGTTTGGCTTTGAGCAGGCTTACAGGGACTACTCCCTGCGGGCCTTTGGGCAAATGGCGGACGCATTCAAGTCAGATTATTTTAACATGCCAGTTCACGTAAGTTGACCGTGTTTTTTTTTTTGTTTGTTTGTTTGTTTTCGCACCAAACGTTCTGATTGCTCGGGTTCATCGATCTCTTCCAGATGGTCCCTACGGAGCTGGTGGAAAAAGAGTTCTGGCGCTTGGTGGGAGCCATCGAGGAGGACGTGACCGTCGAATATGGAGCAGATATTGCCTCAAAGGAGTTTGGCAGCGGATTCCCCATTCCCAACGGGAAATTCAAGGTCTCGCCTGCTGACGAGGTAAACCGATGGGTCGCGCGCACCGTCCACGGCGATGGAGGCATAAACGTTGCGCGTCTCCGCAGAAATACGTCAGGTGCGGCTGGAACCTCAACAACATGGCGATGATGAATCCGTCCGTCCTCACCCACGTGACGGCGGACATCTGTGGCATGACCTTGCCGTGGCTTTACGTTGGCATGTGCTTCTCCTCCTTCTGTTGGCACATCGAGGACCACTGGAGCTACTCCATCAACTACCTCCACTGGTACGAAAGGCGCATCCTACCAAGAGCGACGCTCGCGGGCCTTTTCAGAGGCCAGATGAAAGAGGAGCCCTTTATATTCTTCCCGTTGCTTTTATTCACTCCGAGGGGGGAACCCAAAACCTGGTACGGAGCTCCCGGCGGTGCTGCGGAGCAGCTGGAGGAGGTGATGAAGAAACTGGCCCCGGAACTGTTTGAGTCTCAGCCTGACCTCTTGCACCAGCTCGTCACCATCATGAACCCGAATACCCTGATGGCCCACGGGGTCCCGGTCTGTTTTGCACATCGTCGGCACGCCACAAGTAGCCTCTTCCAATGGATCCTCATTTTTGGGCGGGGGGCTTGTGCTTCAGATTTATAGAACAAACCAGTGCGCCGGTGAATTTGTCGTCACCTTTCCCAGAGCCTACCACAGCGGCTTCAATCAAGGCTTCAACTTTGCGGAGGCGGTCAACTTCTGCACTGTTGATTGGGTAAGCGGGATTTGCTCGGCCTGAACGTGTTCCGGCCGTCTCAAAAGTGTCACTTCACCTTTTCGATTTCATTTGGGACCCGGCGTCTTTTGTTGTCATCGCGAAGCATCCGGCGGCCACGTCGAAGCGCGCCGGGACGTTTTTCCGCACGCGCTCGCGCTTCACGTCGGCGTGACCTGACCTCCATCTTCTCTTCCCGTCCCTCCAGATGTCTCTCGGTAGGCAATGCGTCAGTCACTACCGCACGCTCCACCGCTACAACGTCTTCTCCCACGACGAGATGGTGTGCAACATGGCGGCAAAAGCCGAGACCCTCGATGTGGTGTTGGCCTCCGCTGTCCACAAGGACATGGCCGCCATGATCGCAGAAGAGCGGGATCTGAGGGCAAAAGTGGCAAAAATGGTGAAGCAGTCAGAACGGCTCGCTCGGAATCCGTCGGCCATAACCCCTCACCCGCGGTTTGGCGTTTGAAGGGATTGCTGCAGCGGCGGGAGGCCAAGTACGATCATCTCCAGGATGACGAGCGACAGTGCGCCAAGTGCCGGACCACCTGCTACCTGTCCGCCGTCACGTGTCCCTGCAGCCCGGGCGTGCTGGTCTGCCTGCATCACGTCGGCGACCTGTGCGCCTGCCCGCTCGCCAACTACACGCTCAAGTAAGTCACGCCGCTCGTCGGTCGGGCCCTTTCCCTTCTCTGCAGGCCCAACGGTCGCACCGCATTTGCTCCTGTAGTTTCAGATACACGCTGGAGGACCTCTTACCCATGATGAATGCCTCCAAGGGGCGGGCTGAGCAGTATGACGCCTGGGCCTCTCGCGTGGCGGAGACTCTGGAGGCCAAACTGGAAAAGAAGAAAGGTAAGGCAAGGAGCTGCGGAGAAAAACGTTCCGCCCGGGCCTGCCAGTACCGTCAAGAGTCCTCTCCCCCGCAGGCTTGCCGGCCTTCCGCTCGCTGCTTGCCGAATGCGAGTCGCAACGCTTCCCTGAAAACGACCTGCTGCGTCGCCTGCGTCTGGTCACCCAGGACGCGGAGAAGTGCTCCTCCGTGGCGCAGCAGCTCTTGAACGGGAAACGGCAGACCAGGTACGGTTGCCGAGACGAGCCGCCTCGAGACACGGCCGTGGCCTTGACCCGACCCTGCTCCCAAGGTATCAATGCGGCGCGGGGAAATCCCGGAGCCAGCTGAGCGTGGAGGAGCTGCGTTCGTTTGTGAGGCAGCTGTATAACCTCTCCTGCAGCCTCACGCAAGCGCCCTTGTTGAAGGTAGGCTCGGGGTGAAGTCAGCTTGAGAATGCGCTCGGAGCGCTGCTGCTGCTGCTGCTGCTGCTGCTCCTGCTCACTCCCTTTTGCCCTCTCTTTGAAGGACCTCTTGAATCGCATCGAAGACTTCCAGCAGCACAGCGAGAAGGTCCTGGCCGACGAGTCTCCCGGCGCGGCTGAGATCCAGAGCCTGTTGGACGCCAGCTTTGACTTTGACGTGGAGCTGCCCGAGCTGCCGCGCCTGAGGGAGCGGCTGGAACAGGCCCGCTGGCTCGAAGGGGTGCAGCAAGCCGTCATCCAGCCCGCAAGCCTTACTTTGGAAACCATGCGCAGGCTCATCGACCAGGGCGTGGGCCTGCCGCCGCATTCTTCCGTGGAGAAAGCCATGGCGCGCCTTCAGGAGCTTTTGACCGTGTCGGAGCACTTGGAGGAAAAGGCGAGCGGTCTTCTGAAAGCCAGGTGAAGGCGGCGCGTCAACCGATCGAACGTGGCCGTTCACCTCTTCGCGAGATATGGCTGATCACGTCGGTGGCTTCCTTCTTCAATATACCTAAAATCTTGCTTTGTTGTACTCGTCACGTCTCCTCACTTTCTGCCTGGTCTTTGCACTGATTATTTCTGAATGATCTCACATGACGTCAGTGCGCCTGATTTTGCTTCATTTGAATTCCAGCTAGTGCAAAAAAAGCTGTGGCTAGAATATTCAACCAGATCAACAAAAAGTGAGCATCACGTTTAGTTCCCCGCCTCATTCCACCGGCGCTGTCCGGCTTTTCCTGTCGCGAGTTGCTTTCAATGGCATGGCGGTTAAGGAATGCGCATGCCTCCATCTTAACTTTGAGCTTCAACTCCAAAAGTGACTGATGTTCCTTTGCCATTGCTTAGCTCAGATTTTGGAGTTTCACCCTGTTGGGTTTTGCAAACATTTGAATTCACGAGGACAAAGCGTTTTCATGGAACGTCTCCTGGTTTCTCAGAGAGCAGCAATTTGGCGTCCTAGACCGTGTGAGCCGGCCTTTGAACAATTCCATTTCCTGCGTGGACTGGAAACAATGCAACAAAAGAATTTGGGGGGATTTTTTTTTTCTAGGGGATCCCCCCTCCAATATTTTATGCATAATTTTCAAGTTTTCCAAAACCAAAAACGAACGACCTCATTCATTTGATCTTGAAGGTCACAGTGTCCTCTTTGCTTCTCCTGCTTCACCCATCAGACCGCCTCACTCCATTGAGACCCTGAGTGCTGCGGCTGAGGAAGTTTCCGGCATCTCCTCTCATCTCCCTAACTGCCTCCTCCTGAAGGACACCATCAGAAAAGCTCTCGAGTGGCTCCAAGAAATGGAGGAGCTTCAGGTCAGGATGCACTTGGCGCCTTTGGACACATGCTTCAGAGTCTTACCTGGGGTGCGCTCACAAGGCAAAAGATATCCGATGTGCTTGATCAAGAAAAATTGCATCCGAATGCGGGGTTGGCTTCTCGTAAAGCTTCTGATAGCGCGCTGGACTTTTCGTGTGAATGTCAAACCCCCCCCCCCCCCCCCCCCCCCACACACACACACACACACTTAAAAGACACAAAAATATGATGGGCTTCAACACAATATAGCAGCAGCTTAGTAAAATAATACAAAACAATCTACGGAATCCCCAAACGAATAAATAAATTACAGATTAGCCAAATGTACGGAGCTCAATAAAAAGGGCTCATGGCCATGTCAGGGGTTTCAAAGCATGACAAGTCATGATGTACGTGGATTTTGTGAAAATGAAGGCCTTAAATGGCCTTAAAAAGCATCCGAGGTGATACCCGGAGGTATCCCCGAAAATGAAATGGGGTCGCTCGAAAAAGATCGGGGAAGCACGACTCTGACAGCGCAGAAGGAGGAAGCTTGTCTGTGAGCCCGGTGGAGGGACGCGCTAACCCACAACCGCGTTGTTTTGCAGGCGAATGACCGCAGACCTCTGGTGGACAACTTAACGGATATGGTGCTACGAGGACAAGCCATCCAAGTCCACCTGGAGCCCTTAGACAGACTCCAGTCTGTCGTGGCAGAAGTGCAAGACTGGAAAGAATCCGCCGCCTCCCTTTTCCTTCCGAAGGACACGGCCAACACCCTACTGGAGGTAAAGCCCTCCTGCGCCGGAGTCATCCTTACGGCTCTGGAGCAAACGGGAGGCCCGACCGTTGCCTTTTGCGTTGCAGGCTTTGTGTCCAAGATGTGAGGTTGGACGTGAAGGCTCCCCGAAGAGGAAGGCCAAGAAGGGGAAGGAATCGCCTAAAAGTAGCAAGAAGAAAAGCCCCAGGCTCCTCAACACCGTCAGCGATGTGGAGAAAGCGCTTTCGGAGGCCAAGGACTCCGCTTCTGTTGTAAGTGGTCGTCTAGCGGGAACCTCGATCCATCGCGATACGTCGTTGGCTTGACGCGCACCGTCTATCTTCCCAAATCCTTTCCTGCGCGTTAACGGATGTTGTGCGTCCGTTGTCCGCCTCGGTAAGCCTCATCTGGAAGGAACTCGTAAATCCTCCCTCGCGTCGTCCCTCCGAAGCGGCGATCTCGTCTGGGCCAAAGTCCGTCTCGCAAACAAAATACATTGCCTCTCGCCACCTGAACGGGGGGACCGGTCTTGGTTTTCAGAATGCGACGCTAGAGGCTCTGCGGGCCAGGGAGATGGAGGCCTTCCGGCAGCTGAGAGCGACAAACGAGTCCAAGCTGCTCCCGACTGCGGACTGCACGGACCTGAAGGTGTGCGTCTGTCAGAAGGCGCTGATGGGAGCCATGCTGCAGTGCGAGCTGTGCCGGGACGCCTTCCACAGCGTGTGCGTCCGGGACCGATCGGACCTCGGCGACGCGCCTCCGTGGCTGTGCCCCCGGTGTCAGAGATCCAGAAAGCCTCCGCTGAGCAAAGTTCAGCCCCTGCTCGCGTCCCTGAGGCGGATCAGAGTTCGGCTGCCGGAAGGGGACGCGCTGCACCACCTGGTTGAGAGGACGGTCAACTGGCAGCGTCGGGCGCAGCAGATCGTGCAGTCTTGCCATTTCAGCGAGCTGCCGCCCCCCGTTCTGACCCGCTGCGCGTCAGACTCGGCCGACACTTACGGCAACACGCAGGTCGCGCGTCGTCTCCCTTTTTCGCTCGCTTTGGGGGATCGGGGTTTCGTCATCTTGGTGTTTTCCCGCAGGCCCCTTGTTTGACTCCGGAGTGGAACAAGATCAGCCATTCCCAGACAGTCTTCTATACCGAGCAGAGATGCATCCCGCTGCAGGGTCAGCCGCCCGTCCCCCTCCCGCGCCGATTGGATCCGCGGAAAGGAAACGGTGCTCTCGTTTTGACGCGACGCCTTTGGCTTGACAGGCTTGAATCAGGACCTGGAGGAACTGATGGTGGAAGGCCTCCTCCTGCAAGTGTCACTGCCAGAAGTCCACACGCTGCAGCGTCTTTTATTGGACAGAGCCACGAGCCAGCGCGCCATGTCTCCAGCACGGGACGATTCCGCGGACTGCGACAAACGTGGACACTTTCACTCTCAGGGAACCAAACTCAGTCAGGTAAACGGCATCAGCCGCCACCCAGTGGCCGGGCCAGGCCCTCTTTCATCTGTTTTCCAACAGGTCGCATGACAGGGTTTGATTTTTCATTGGCCGTTAGTTTCTGTCACTTTTTTGACGTCCGGTTGCAAATCAAAAATGGAAAGTGAGAAAAATACACAGATACTTTTTTTTTTTTTTTTTAATATGCTTGTTATCTAATGTGCTCTGTCTCCCAGGACGCAAAAGTGAGGGAAGCTCTGATGGTGCCAGAAAAGAAAGCAAAGAGGCATTTGGCGATCCACGGGGAGCGGCGGGCGAGGGACACAAAGCATTCTCACAAAAGACAGAAGCTGAATCAAAAGGAAGTTCAGCGCAGGCCGGCCTCCAACTTGTCCTCGCCGCGTTCTGATATCTCGCAGTCCGACGAGTCCGACGAGGACATGGCCGCGTGTCCCGCAGAGCGATGCCAGCTCCCCGAGGGAAACGAGGTGGGGAGAAAGTCTGGAAACGACCAGAGGCATCAAAAAGCGACTGCATTTGCCTTCTTGTCCGCAGGTGGACTGGGTCCAGTGCGATGGCTGCTGCAACCAGTGGTTTCACCAAGTGTGTGTTGGGGTCACGGCCGAAACGGCGGAGAAGGAGGACTACGTTTGTGTCCGATGTGCACTGAGCACCACGCGCATGATGGAATGAAGCGATCCCGCCCAAAAGGATGCTTGTCGGGTGCCACCAGCCTCACCCTCACCTTTGTCCAACCCTTTTGTAACAATGGTGCTATCTTCTCTTTCACTTGTTGTCCAGAACTATAATTGTTTGGTTCTTTTTTTGGGGGGGGAAGGGGGGGGGGGATTTTTACATGCATATTATATATATTTACTTATGAATTGTTTGTGGCGGTCAAAATGGAGGGGGAAAAAAAGCAGGATGTGATGTGTATTGCATGGGATGCCACTACATCGACGCAAAGGAGTCTTACTTCAAACGCACCCAGTCAAGGTTAAATGGTTGATCAGGGGGGTCAATATTCTCTTCTCTCAAGCCTGATTGCATGCCGCGCAAGATTTAATGACGTCGGAGCCAAGGTTTTCTCCCACCTCCCTTTTGAATCCAGCATTTAGTACATGCATCTTCATATGAATCTTGCCATTTTTGTAGAATAGTTTTATTTATCCGAGCAATAATTTCTGTCCGATTTAACAAATGGATCTCCGGCGAATGGTTGCTGCCGTAGCAATGGTGCGATGTACAGCGGGGAACGGGCGCAGCTGCTCACATGTACAAATGGCAGCGTGGAACTTGGGATAGGATACTCAGTGTGGACTTGCTATAGTTTATATTGTGGAATAAATTCATTTTGTTCTATGGATACGTCTGTCTTTGATACAGTGATCGGTTGTGTGTCGCGCCGTGGCAAAAGCAACATGTGTGCATTTATTTTGAAAGCTGAAGAGGAGGATGCTCAGCCTTTCGCAATAAAATGAACCAAAGCAGGGCGGCAAGTTTTGTTTGAACATGACAGATGCGCGTCACACTGTCAACTAAACTACAGCACTGGAAGCTTTATTTGTTTTTTTTTGTCTTGGCTTGGGTCGTCAAGGCGCCCCATCGTTTTCCCCATACATGTCTTACCTTCTGCATCATCTTCTCATCCATCGATCAACTTCCTTCTCCAGCTCGCTTTCTTGCCTTGCACCGTCTTCCTCATCTTCCTTCTCCCAGTCTCAAACCATCCAAAGTCGAGTCTCTAAACGGTCTTGCGGAGGGATCTTACTTCGAATAAGATCACAGCCGATCCCTGACGCAGTCACGCCCATAATACACTTCATAATACTCCTGACCTTTTCTGCGCGTCTCCATCAATACAACAGCAACGGTGGCCCTCCAAGCCAAGACGTGAATCTGTACAGTTGCTCACAAATGCGCACCTCTGTCCCGAATCTTGCCTCCATTTCTCTTTCCCAAAACGCATTGTACGGTTGCTGACAACATAAATCCCAAATTGCAAGCGGAGGAAGCGTCGTTTATTTGCAAAAATTAAGAATGCTTCAAATAAGTCCGGTGATTTTTAAACATATGCGTTCATTTCCCCCACAGTTAGAAGAACGTTCTGCGATATTATTTGTGTTTGAGGGGGCGCCGTGATTTTTCGAACGTAAAAAGTGTCATATATGACTCATTGAATGGAAGGAGGGCGGCATGGTGGGCGACCCGTTAGCACGCCCGCCTCACAGTGCAGAGGCGCAGGCTTCGATTCCGGGCCACGGCCTTCCTGTGTGGTCTGACCCCGTCCCACCCCCAATCTTGCTGCTGTAGACTGCAAATTTCCCCAGTGTGGGAGAAATAAAGGTTATCTTATCTTGTAAGCGGATGGCATCTGAATTCTTTACTAAATATTTAATGTTTTTTTGGTTTTTTTTGCTACTTTCAACGATGCGTTGCAATACAATTCCAGTAGATTGAGGCACAATTGAAAATGACAAAGAAGCCGAGCTACTGAGTGAAAAGTTTTCACCAAGGTTGAAATAAGCGCCCGAACACGCAGCGCTGTGATTGGCCGATCTTGAGCCAATCAACGGCCGTCGTCTGGATCCTTCCGCACGTTCGCCCAGTATGATTTTTCGGGCACGGACGCATTCACACAGCCGAAAACGGAAAACGGTGAGTGTTTTGACAAGCTTCCGAGTCCGATTTGCTGTCGGTCGCACATCTGTCCAGCTTTCAACTCCAGTTGGTTTTGCTCAATACCGTTGAAGTCGCCATCGAGACAGAAAAACGAGCCGCGGCGGGAAGTGTATTAGCGCACAGGTTCGCGGGTTGCTAACCTCAAGCTAAATGATTAACTGCGGTTGTTGTCGACAGAAATCCCCTTTGGCGGCACACTGCTGTCACGGAAAGTTTAGTTTGTTGCTTCTGCGCTGGAGAGCTACCTCAAAGTGCCCCCGGTGGTGTTGGCGTAAAACTCGACTTGAGTTTTGTCGTCGCCCCTTTAAAGTGAAAAGGGTGATAAATTGAGCTCAGCTTCGATTCATATTTCTCCGTGAACCCAACGATAGTCGACACGGTGCCTATTTCCTTATTCACAGTAACATCCGGTGTCGCTTGTCATGTCTTCATTCCATCGACGTTAGCGTAGTGCTAGGACAGTAACAGGACTGTCCTAGTTTTAACAGCAACTCACAAAACTTGCCCCCCCCCCCCCGCCCCATTGTGTTTAAAAGTTTATTTTCTTTTGTCACGCTGGCAAAAGCTGACTTTTTCGCTTGGGGATTTCGTGCGATGGACAAGTTTGGCAAACTATTAGCCACACCCTTTCTTTTCGACAACGGCTTTTCTGTAATATGACGTCCAGTTTATTGTTATCATTCCAACAGCCCCGCTTTCCTTTTTGTATTAAAAGTACCACATCGCTTCTTGAGTAGTGCTTTAATGAGATGCTTTTTAGGTCGTTGGTGGCAAGGCTTACAGCGAGTTTTTGGACAATTCGCCCATGAAGTATTTATTGTACGTCTATGTTGCTTTTACTCGGTTCGAAATGCTTCCGCCGGGTAGCTCTCAACTGCATGTTGAGTTTGACTGCGTTCAAAGCACTAGATCGCGCAGTCCTCCTTTCATTGTTGCTGACTTTTAATAAACATTCCCTTTTCTAGTCTGTTTGGTGCTTTCTACCATCTTTATTACCGATTTGTTTTACTGTTTATTGTTTATGTTAAATCACTTCATGTACAGCACTTTGTATGCAGCGATGGCTGTTTGAAAGTGCTCGAGAAATACAGTTGACTTGACTTGACTTTTCTGATGAAGCAGGAAGGCCTATTTCAAGCTTTGTGGCCCCCGGTGACCCGGAGCACCCGCCGCTGTCTTCTGTGCACCCAAGGATCTCCCAGATGTAGAGGGAGTTGACCTTTGCAGCTGCTGTCTACACAGTATGTTGATGTGTTTTTATTTTCAGATTGATTTCCTACCGACTGCTGTCAGGCTGCTGAATAAAAATAGTAATAATAATAATAATAATTTAATGTGAAAAACAATTGTAAATAGCACTGCAATTTATCCATTTTGTATTTATATTACACTTAATTCAACGGTGTTTGTTTTTTTCTTTCTTCTTTCTACCCACAATCTTGCTGCTGTAGACTGTAAATTTCCCCAGTGTGGGACAAATAAAGGATATCTTCATCTTAATTTCGAAAGCACTTATCGATACACACGGGGCTAGAATTAGACTTCTGACAATAAAACACTTCCTTTAAAGGTCTTTCGCCCTGCGCTTAACAACACGCTGCCTGTCATAAACGACGAGCCCATTCCGCGAGGGCGCGTCGACGAAACGCCGTGTTGCCTTGGGCGAGCATTTGACATCGCTGTGATGTCAGACGCCGCATCTAATTGGCAAAGGATTGGCGGAGTAATCAGTAGAGCCGCCAGAGGGAAAAGCATCCACGCTACTTCCTTGTGGTGTATGTTAGGAAGGGTAGTTTGTGAAACAAAGCCAAATTTTAGCATATACAATTATTCGTGATTTGTTACCGGAGAGAGGAGGGCCTGAAACTCAAAATGAATCAACCCCCCCCCCCCCCAAAAAAAAAACACACCTTAATGCTTGTTACCATTACTGTACTTGAAACTGCACCTACGTAATCGGATGGTTGGTTATTAGAGCAGCAAGCATAACATGGACAGGTTCAGTTTGCACTTTACTCTCGGGTCACCTCTCTCTCGTGTAGGATTTGAATGTCACGGCGATGCCTGCGGCCTCCGATTTCCATTTTCGGGTTGTACGTGCCCTCGAGTCGAGTGATCACAATGGCCCATTGTGGGGTTGCGCGTGTAGCCGTCGGTGCGGGCCTCTGCTGGCGCAGCGCACGTCACTCTTCGAATTGCAAATGCTGCCCGAGTGTGACAGAGTGCTTTTTGTATCGTTGTCTTCGCTTTGGACAAAGCTCCCAAACTCCCACGACGATTAATATGTTCAAAGAGGCTCAGAAATGAGTGTGAAGTCTCTCTCCCTCTCTCTCTCTCTCTGTCGCTCTCTCTCGCTATCGAGGCATTGGATGATGAGATAAAGAATACAATTGTAACATGACTAGGTTAAGACCAAGCATGAGGCGAAATATGAAAAATAATTTTAATCTTGCACAGCAAACGGCAATCCCTTTCTCTCCAGAGAGCGCTGTAATATTGTTTATCGTTGCAATAACGTCAGCCAGGTGGTTAGCTCATAGTTGCACAAGATACTCAGGCTTTGTCCTTGGCAAATGACAACTTGACTGTTGTAATTCTTACACTTGAACTCTTTTGAAATGATTACCCGACAGAAGTTGTATTGCCCTGTGTAGTTCTGACTTTATTCCTGCAAATCACGACTATAAACGTTATCTTATTCTTTGATATTTTCAGTTTGGCTCCAACGCGAGTCGCCCTTTTGGAATCCCCACCCCCACCAAATAAAAAATGAAATAAAATCCACAAGCACTTCCACTGCCTCTGAAATCCTCCAGCAAATAAGTCGATGAAAATGACTTTTGACAGAGCCATTCCACGGCTGTTCCCCAAATCCTACTCCATTTCCGCATGAGACGTCATGATAATTTTGACCCATGAATTTGGGAAACCCCAGAGAATTCCATCTTGCTTATTGGTGGACATTTTTAGCTGAAACATGTCTGTTAATTGGACAATGGATTTTTAGAGCAAATGGGGAACAGGAAATATGTTGAGAAATAACAACATTGTACTGCTTTAGTCTAACGGTGTTTTTTTTTTTTTTAACAGATTTTAAATAGGCAGTATCATACGAGAAAGTTAAAAACACCCCCCCCCCCCCCACACACACACACACACTCACACCGAAGCACTTTGGCCGTAGCAGCAGATGGAAGCGGTGCTTTTGGAGTTTGACCCGGTCGCAAAGCAGCAAATTGTTGTCAGTTTTTGGGGACCTCCCCTTGAAACAGTTTTCTTTGGAAAAAGCAACTGGGCTTGGCCTGGACCCAAAGTGTGGGGCCTGATTTTGCTTCATTTGAATTCCAGCTAGTGCAAAAAAAGCTGTGGCTAGAATATTCAACCAGATCAACAAAAAGTGAGCATCACGTTTAGTTCCCCGCCTCATTCCACCGGCGCTGTCCGGCTTTTCCTGTCGCGAGTTGCTTTCAATGGCATGGCGGTTAAGGAATGCGCATGCCTCCATCTTAACTTTGAGCTTCAACTCCAAAAGTGACTGATGTTCCTTTGCCATTGCTTAGCTCAGATTTTGGAGTTTCACCCTGTTGGGTTTTGCAAACATTTGAATTCACGAGGACAAAGCGTTTTCATGGAACGTCTCCTGGTTTCTCAGAGAGCAGCAATTTGGCGTCCTAGACCGTGTGAGCCGGCCTTTGAACAATTCCATTTCCTGCGTGGACTGGAAACAATGCAACAAAAGAATTTGGGGGGATTTTTTTTTTCTAGGGGATCCCCCCTCCAATATTTTATGCATAATTTTCAAGTTTTCCAAAACCAAAAACGAACGACCTCATTCATTTGATCTTGAAGGTCACAGTGTCCTCTTTGCTTCTCCTGCTTCACCCATCAGACCGCCTCACTCCATTGAGACCCTGAGTGCTGCGGCTGAGGAAGTTTCCGGCATCTCCTCTCATCTCCCTAACTGCCTCCTCCTGAAGGACACCATCAGAAAAGCTCTCGAGTGGCTCCAAGAAATGGAGGAGCTTCAGGTCAGGATGCACTTGGCGCCTTTGGACACATGCTTCAGAGTCTTACCTGGGGTGCGCTCACAAGGCAAAAGATATCCGATGTGCTTGATCAAGAAAAATTGCATCCGAATGCGGGGTTGGCTTCTCGTAAAGCTTCTGATAGCGCGCTGGACTTTTCGTGTGAATGTCAAACCCCCCCCCCCCCCCCCCCCACACACACACACACACACTTAAAAGACACAAAAATATGATGGGCTTCAACACAATATAGCAGCAGCTTAGTAAAATAATACAAAACAATCTACGGAATCCCCAAACGAATAAATAAATTACAGATTAGCCAAATGTACGGAGCTCAATAAAAAGGGCTCATGGCCATGTCAGGGGTTTCAAAGCATGACAAGTCATGATGTACGTGGATTTTGTGAAAATGAAGGCCTTAAATGGCCTTAAAAAGCATCCGAGGTGATACCCGGAGGTATCCCCGAAAATGAAACGGGGTCGCTCGAAAAAGATCGGGGAAGCACGACTCTGACAGCGCAGAAGGAGGAAGCTTGTCTGTGAGCCCGGTGGAGGGACGCGCTAACCCACAACCGCGTTGTTTTGCAGGCGAATGACCGCAGACCTCTGGTGGACAACTTAACGGATATGGTGCTACGAGGACAAGCCATCCAAGTCCACCTGGAGCCCTTAGACAGACTCCAGTCTGTCGTGGCAGAAGTGCAAGACTGGAAAGAATCCGCCGCCTCCCTTTTCCTTCCGAAGGACACGGCCAACACCCTACTGGAGGTAAAGCCCTCCTGCGCCGGAGTCATCCTTACGGCTCTGGAGCAAACGGGAGGCCCGACCGTTGCCTTTTGCGTTGCAGGCTTTGTGTCCAAGATGTGAGGTTGGACGTGAAGGCTCCCCGAAGAGGAAGGCCAAGAAGGGGAAGGAATCGCCTAAAAGTAGCAAGAAGAAAAGCCCCAGGCTCCTCAACACCGTCAGCGATGTGGAGAAAGCGCTTTCGGAGGCCAAGGACTCCGCTTCTGTTGTAAGTGGTCGTCTAGCTGGAACCTCGATCCATCGCGATACGTCGTTGGCTTGACGCGCACCGTCTATCTTCCCAAATCCTTTCCTGCGCGTTAACGGATGTTGTGCGTCCGTTGTCCGCCTCGGTAAGCCTCATCTGGAAGGAACTCGTAAATCCTCCCTCGCGTCGTCCCTCCGAAGCGGCGATCTCGTCTGGGCCAAAGTCCGTCTCGCAAACAAAATACATTGCCTCTCGCCACCTGAACGGGGGGACCGGTCTTGGTTTTCAGAATGCGACGCTAGAGGCTCTGCGGGCCAGGGAGATGGAGGCCTTCCGGCAGCTGAGAGCGACAAACGAGTCCAAGCTGCTCCCGACTGCGGACTGCACGGACCTGAAGGTGTGCGTCTGTCAGAAGGCGCTGATGGGAGCCATGCTGCAGTGCGAGCTGTGCCGGGACGCCTTCCACAGCGTGTGCGTCCGGGACCGATCGGACCTCGGCGACGCGCCTCCGTGGCTGTGCCCCCGGTGTCAGAGATCCAGAAAGCCTCCGCTGAGCAAAGTTCAGCCCCTGCTCGCGTCCCTGAGGCGGATCAGAGTTCGGCTGCCGGAAGGGGACGCGCTGCACCACCTGGTTGAGAGGACGGTCAACTGGCAGCGTCGGGCGCAGCAGATCGTGCAGTCTTGCCATTTCAGCGAGCTGCCGCCCCCCGTTCTGACCCGCTGCGCGTCAGACTCGGCCGACACTTACGGCAACACGCAGGTCGCGCGTCGTCTCCCTTTTTCGCTCGCTTTGGGGGATCGGGGTTTCGTCATCTTGGTGTTTTCCCGCAGGCCCCTTGTTTGACTCCGGAGTGGAACAAGATCAGCCATTCCCAGACAGTCTTCTATACCGAGCAGAGATGCATCCCGCTGCAGGGTCAGCCGCCCGTCCCCCTCCCGCGCCGATTGGATCCGCGGAAAGGAAACGGTGCTCTCGTTTTGACGCGACGCCTTTGGCTTGACAGGCTTGAATCAGGACCTGGAGGAACTGATGGTGGAAGGCCTCCTCCTGCAAGTGTCACTGCCAGAAGTCCACACGCTGCAGCGTCTTTTATTGGACAGAGCCACGAGCCAGCGCGCCATGTCTCCAGCACGGGACGATTCCGCGGACTGCGACAAACGTGGACACTTTCACTCTCAGGGAACCAAACTCAGTCAGGTAAACGGCATCAGCCGCCACCCAGTGGCCGGGCCAGGCCCTCTTTCATCTGTTTTCCAACAGGTCGCATGACAGGGTTTGATTTTTCATTGGCCGTTAGTTTCTGTCACTTTTTTGACGTCCGGTTGCAAATCAAAAATGGAAAGTGAGAAAAATACACAGATACTTTTTTTTTTTTTTTTTAATATGCTTGTTATCTAATGTGCTCTGTCTCCCAGGACGCAAAAGTGAGGGAAGCTCTGATGGTGCCAGAAAAGAAAGCAAAGAGGCATTTGGCGATCCACGGGGAGCGGCGGGCGAGGGACACAAAGCATTCTCACAAAAGACAGAAGCTGAATCAAAAGGAAGTTCAGCGCAGGCCGGCCTCCAACTTGTCCTCGCCGCGTTCTGATATCTCGCAGTCCGACGAGTCCGACGAGGACATGGCCGCGTGTCCCGCAGAGCGATGCCAGCTCCCCGAGGGAAACGAGGTGGGGAGAAAGTCTGGAAACGACCAGAGGCATCAAAAAGCGACTGCATTTGCCTTCTTGTCCGCAGGTGGACTGGGTCCAGTGCGATGGCTGCTGCAACCAGTGGTTTCACCAAGTGTGTGTTGGGGTCACGGCCGAAACGGCGGAGAAGGAGGACTACGTTTGTGTCCGATGTGCACTGAGCACCACGCGCATGATGGAATGAAGCGATCCCGCCCAAAAGGATGCTTGTCGGGTGCCACCAGCCTCACCCTCACCTTTGTCCAACCCTTTTGTAACAATGGTGCTATCTTCTCTTTCACTTGTTGTCCAGAACTATAATTGTTTGGTTCTTTTTTTGGGGGGGGAAGGGGGGGGGGGATTTTTACATGCATATTATATATATTTACTTATGAATTGTTTGTGGCGGTCAAAATGGAGGGGGAAAAAAAGCAGGATGTGATGTGTATTGCATGGGATGCCACTACATCGACGCAAAGGAGTCTTACTTCAAACGCACCCAGTCAAGGTTAAATGGTTGATCAGGGGGGTCAATATTCTCTTCTCTCAAGCCTGATTGCATGCCGCGCAAGATTTAATGACGTCGGAGCCAAGGTTTTCTCCCACCTCCCTTTTGAATCCAGCATTTAGTACATGCATCTTCATATGAATCTTGCCATTTTTGTAGAATAGTTTTATTTATCCGAGCAATAATTTCTGTCCGATTTAACAAATGGATCTCCGGCGAATGGTTGCTGCCGTAGCAATGGTGCGATGTACAGCGGGGAACGGGCGCAGCTGCTCACATGTACAAATGGCAGCGTGGAACTTGGGATAGGATACTCAGTGTGGACTTGCTATAGTTTATATTGTGGAATAAATTCATTTTGTTCTATGGATACGTCTGTCTTTGATACAGTGATCGGTTGTGTGTCGCGCCGTGGCAAAAGCAACATGTGTGCATTTATTTTGAAAGCTGAAGAGGAGGATGCTCAGCCTTTCGCAATAAAATGAACCAAAGCAGGGCGGCAAGTTTTGTTTGAACATGACAGATGCGCGTCACACTGTCAACTAAACTACAGCACTGGAAGCTTTATTTGTTTTTTTTTGTCTTGGCTTGGGTCGTCAAGGCGCCCCATCGTTTTCCCCATACATGTCTTACCTTCTGCATCATCTTCTCATCCATCGATCAACTTCCTTCTCCAGCTCGCTTTCTTGCCTTGCACCGTCTTCCTCATCTTCCTTCTCCCAGTCTCAAACCATCCAAAGTCGAGTCTCTAAACGGTCTTGCGGAGGGATCTTACTTCGAATAAGATCACAGCCGATCCCTGACGCAGTCACGCCCATAATACACTTCATAATACTCCTGACCTTTTCTGCGCGTCTCCATCAATACAACAGCAACGGTGGCCCTCCAAGCCAAGACGTGAATCTGTACAGTTGCTCACAAATGCGCACCTCTGTCCCGAATCTTGCCTCCATTTCTCTTTCCCAAAACGCATTGTACGGTTGCTGACAACATAAATCCCAAATTGCAAGCGGAGGAAGCGTCGTTTATTTGCAAAAATTAAGAATGCTTCAAATAAGTCCGGTGATTTTTAAACATATGCGTTCATTTCCCCCACAGTTAGAAGAACGTTCTGCGATATTATTTGTGTTTGAGGGGGCGCCGTGATTTTTCGAACGTAAAAAGTGTCATATATGACTCATTGAATGGAAGGAGGGCGGCATGGTGGGCGACCCGTTAGCACGCCCGCCTCACAGTGCAGAGGCGCAGGCTTCGATTCCGGGCCACGGCCTTCCTGTGTGGTCTGACCCCGTCCCACCCCCAATCTTGCTGCTGTAGACTGCAAATTTCCCCAGTGTGGGAGAAATAAAGGTTATCTTATCTTGTAAGCGGATGGCATCTGAATTCTTTACTAAATATTTAATGTTTTTTTGGTTTTTTTTGCTACTTTCAACGATGCGTTGCAATACAATTCCAGTAGATTGAGGCACAATTGAAAATGACAAAGAAGCCGAGCTACTGAGTGAAAAGTTTTCACCAAGGTTGAAATAAGCGCCCGAACACGCAGCGCTGTGATTGGCCGATCTTGAGCCAATCAACGGCCGTCGTCTGGATCCTTCCGCACGTTCGCCCAGTATGATTTTTCGGGCACGGACGCATTCACACAGCCGAAAACGGAAAACGGTGAGTGTTTTGACAAGCTTCCGAGTCCGATTTGCTGTCGGTCGCACATCTGTCCAGCTTTCAACTCCAGTTGGTTTTGCTCAATACCGTTGAAGTCGCCATCGAGACAGAAAAACGAGCCGCGGCGGGAAGTGTATTAGCGCACAGGTTCGCGGGTTGCTAACCTCAAGCTAAATGATTAACTGCGGTTGTTGTCGACAGAAATCCCCTTTGGCGGCACACTGCTGTCACGGAAAGTTTAGTTTGTTGCTTCTGCGCTGGAGAGCTACCTCAAAGTGCCCCCGGTGGTGTTGGCGTAAAACTCGACTTGAGTTTTGTCGTCGCCCCTTTAAAGTGAAAAGGGTGATAAATTGAGCTCAGCTTCGATTCATATTTCTCCGTGAACCCAACGATAGTCGACACGGTGCCTATTTCCTTATTCACAGTAACATCCGGTGTCGCTTGTCATGTCTTCATTCCATCGACGTTAGCGTAGTGCTAGGACAGTAACAGGACTGTCCTAGTTTTAACAGCAACTCACAAAACTTGCCCCCCCCCCCGCCCCATTGTGTTTAAAAGTTTATTTTCTTTTGTCACGCTGGCAAAAGCTGACTTTTTCGCTTGGGGATTTCGTGCGATGGACAAGTTTGGCAAACTATTAGCCACACCCTTTCTTTTCGACAACGGCTTTTCTGTAATATGACGTCCAGTTTATTGTTATCATTCCAACAGCCCCGCTTTCCTTTTTGTATTAAAAGTACCACATCGCTTCTTGAGTAGTGCTTTAATGAGATGCTTTTTAGGTCGTTGGTGGCAAGGCTTACAGCGAGTTTTTGGACAATTCGCCCATGAAGTATTTATTGTACGTCTATGTTGCTTTTACTCGGTTCGAAATGCTTCCGCCGGGTAGCTCTCAACTGCATGTTGAGTTTGACTGCGTTCAAAGCACTAGATCGCGCAGTCCTCCTTTCATTGTTGCTGACTTTTAATAAACATTCCCTTTTCTAGTCTGTTTGGTGCTTTCTACCATCTTTATTACCGATTTGTTTTACTGTTTATTGTTTATGTTAAATCACTTCATGTACAGCACTTTGTATGCAGCGATGGCTGTTTGAAAGTGCTCGAGAAATACAGTTGACTTGACTTGACTTTTCTGATGAAGCAGGAAGGCCTATTTCAAGCTTTGTGGCCCCCGGTGACCCGGAGCACCCGCCGCTGTCTTCTGTGCACCCAAGGATCTCCCAGATGTAGAGGGAGTTGACCTTTGCAGCTGCTGTCTACACAGTATGTTGATGTGTTTTTATTTTCAGATTGATTTCCTACCGACTGCTGTCAGGCTGCTGAATAAAAATAGTAATAATAATAATAATAATTTAATGTGAAAAACAATTGTAAATAGCACTGCAATTTATCCATTTTGTATTTATATTACACTTAATTCAACGGTGTTTGTTTTTTTTCTTTCTTCTTTCTACCCACAATCTTGCTGCTGTAGACTGTAAATTTCCCCAGTGTGGGACAAATAAAGGATATCTTCATCTTAATTTCGAAAGCACTTATCGATACACACGGGGCTAGAATTAGACTTCTGACAATAAAAGACCTTTAAAGGTCTTTCGCCCTGCGCTTAACAACACGCTGCCTGTCATAAACGACGAGCCCATTCCGCGAGGGCGCGTCGACGAAACGCCGTGTTGCCTTGGGCGAGCATTTGACATCGCTGTGATGTCAGACGCCGCATCTAATTGGCAAAGGATTGGCGGAGTAATCAGTAGAGCCGCCAGAGGGAAAAGCATCCACGCTACTTCCTTGTGGTGTATGTTAGGAAGGGTAGTTTGTGAAACAAAGCCAAATTTTAGCATATACAATTATTCGTGATTTGTTACCGGAGAGAGGAGGGCCTGAAACTCAAAATGAATCAACCCCCCCCCCCCCCCCCCAAAAAACACACCTTAATGCTTGTTACCATTACTGTACTTGAAACTGCACCTACGTAATCGGATGGTTGGTTATTAGAGCAGCAAGCATAACATGGACAGGTTCAGTTTGCACTTTACTCTCGGGTCACCTCTCTCTCGTGTAGGATTTGAATGTCACGGCGATGCCTGCGGCCTCCGATTTCCATTTTCGGGTTGTACGTGCCCTCGAGTCGAGTGATCACAATGGCCCATTGTGGGGTTGCGCGTGTAGCCGTCGGTGCGGGCCTCTGCTGGCGCAGCGCACGTCACTCCTCGAATTGCAAATGCTGCCCGAGTGTGACAGAGTGCTTTTTGTATCGTTGTCTTCGCTTTGGACAAAGCTCCCAAACTCCCACGACGATTAATATGTTCAAAGAGGCTCAGAAATGAGTGTGAAGTCTCTCTCCCTCTCTCTCTCTCTCTGTCGCTCTCTCTCGCTATCGAGGCATTGGATGATGAGATAAAGAATACAATTGTAACATGACTAGGTTAAGACCAAGCATGAGGCGAAATATGAAAAATAATTTTAATCTTGCACAGCAAACGGCAATCCCTTTCTCTCCAGAGAGCGCTGTAATATTGTTTATCGTTGCAATAACGTCAGCCAGGTGGTTAGCTCATAGTTGCACAAGATACTCAGGCTTTGTCCTTGGCAAATGACAACTTGACTGTTGTAATTCTTACACTTGAACTCTTTTGAAATGATTACCCGACAGAAGTTGTATTGCCCTGTGTAGTTCTGACTTTATTCCTGCAAATCACGACTATAAACGTTATCTTATCTTATTCTTTGATATTTTCAGTTTGGCTCCAACGCGAGTCGCCCTTTTGGAATCCCCACCCCCACCAAATAAAAAATGAAATAAAATCCACAAGCACTTCCACTGCCTCTGAAATCCTCCAGCAAATAAGTCGATGAAAATGACTTTTGACAGAGCCATTCCACGGCTGTTCCCCAAATCCTACTCCATTTCCGCATGAGACGTCATGATAATTTTGACCCATGAATTTGGGAAACCCCAGAGAATTCCATCTTGCTTATTGGTGGACATTTTTAGCTGAAACATGTCTGTTAATTGGACAATGGATTTTTAGAGCAAATGGGGAACAGGAAATATGTTGAGAAATAACAACATTGTACTGCTTTAGTCTAACGGTGTTTTTTTTTTTTTTAACAGATTTTAAATAGGCAGTATCATACGAGAAAGTTAAAAACACCCCCCCCCCCCACACACACACACACACTCACACCGAAGCACTTTGGCCGTAGCAGCAGATGGAAGCGGTGCTTTTGGAGTTTGACCCGGTCGCAAAGCAGCAAATTGTTGTCAGTTTTTGGGGACCTCCCCTTGAAACAGTTTTCTTTGGAAAAAGCAACTGGGCTTGGCCTGGACCCAAAGTGTGGGGCTTCCTGTCGCCGAACGTCACCTGCGCACCCTCTGACTGCCTCTCTGTCCTTTCACAGACCCTCGTGGTGTCCACTGAAGTTGGCCATCATGCGCGAGTACAAGCTGGTGGTGCTGGGTTCAGGAGGCGTGGGGAAATCCGCACTGGTGAGGGATTGACGCCGCTGCGTCGGTCTTCTTCTTCTTATCACCGCATCAGCTGGACGACAACGGCAATCTGTTGTGGAACAAATCCGTATGAGAGAGCAAGAGTCCAAAGAATCTTCTTTGAATCATATTTTGGACTGAAATCTCTCCCGTGTCATTCATGCCAGTCCAACCCAAACACACTCGTCCTAGCGTCGTGCCGCGAAAGTTGCCTTTTCAAACGTCATTCAAATGTCCAAGTCTATTCAGATATTCCTGTTTTTGTCATATACCTAGTAGTGAATCGAACTTGAGGGCATTTCCCTCAAGTACTGTACCGTGGAACCGCCGTTTTTCTGATCCATCCCCAAATTTTTGGTTCAAACCAAATCATACGAAAACGAATGTGATATTTCCCATAGGAAATAATGGAGAAGTCATGTGTACATCCCAGACACCCAAACAAATACTGTATATCTCTTATTGAGACTAACCATAAAACAATGTGAAATTGATATAAATGGCATCCCAGGGGAAGAAATGAATATGAAACGCCACTTGCACCTTTTTGGCGAGCCGTTGTGCTCTACGAAGGACAGTGAGGAGGAGAGCTTTTCGTTTGGAAGGAAAATCTCGACGGCGTTCCTTCTCCTGAGCTTTGTTCGGCCCCATAAGGGATTTAACAGTCACACTCGATGCATACAGTAAGCAGCAAACTCTCCAAATACCTCAGATGAACGTGCCGCTGTTTTGCACTGACGCTCGCTCGATAAGAGAACACTTCATAAAGTCACAAATCCACAGAGTGTTTTGTGCGGGGTTTGATTCTGAGAAATGTGCGGCAGAGTCACACGGGTTTAGTCCGAAAAACAAACTGCGTAGCTGTCGTGTGGTGTTCCACAGGACTCCGTTCTGGGGCCTCTGCTGTTCTCACTGGATCTGCCCGCATTGGGCTCCATCTGAAGGACATGCGGTATTTCCTTCCACTGCTATGCGGATGGGATGACTATCAGATCGATGTACGGCTGAGCAAAAAAAGTCACTTTGTTTGTTTTCCAATCTTGAAATGGACCGGACGCTATTCGAGGTACCGAAAACTAAGCGGAGGCTCCGAGGGGCTGGCGCCTTTCCCGTTGCCCCTCCCTCTCTTTGGAATGAGCCCCCTTGCTGGCCATTTTTGAAACTCACCTTCGAACTCGTCATTTTTAGTCTTTAGCTTTGGACTCGGCATGAGGCTTGCTTCTGAGTTGGACTGTTTTTTGTGCTTTCTACCGTCTTAGTGATTCATTGATTGTTTTATGGTTTGTTGTTGTGCGAATTCTTTTTGCTGCGCGTAGAGCACTTTGTTGACAGCCGTGGTTGTTTTCAAGCGCCGGCAAAATACACTGGAGTTGAGATTGTGACAGTTATTGTGTTGATATTGTTGGAATGATACGATCGTGACTTACCTTTTGTTTGTTCACTCCAGACAGTGCAGTTTGTGCAAGGAATTTTTGTGGAAAAGTACGACCCGACAATAGAAGACTCCTACAGAAAGGTACCGTAATCTCTGGATGCATTGTCTTCAATAGGTTTCCAGTATTTATTTACTCAAAGTTACTTTCCAAGCCGAGCTTTGTTGGCAGGCTGTTTGAAATCTCTTGCAGCCCCTGGGCTGAAAGTTTATTTTCAAATAGAAAATCTTTAATGGTGTTATCACCCTGTCCCAGTGTTTTTTTTTTTTTTTTTTAGTCTTTCCATACACGGCGCCTCAAAACATGTTGTCTGCTGCTCCCCTTATGGCAGTTAACTTTTTGCGGTGCCGCTGTATTGCCGATTCTCCTCAGCATATTGCAGACGTATTTCATGGTGATCTGTCTCCCACGCCCACTCTTCATGCACATTCGATGCACTTGTTGCAAGTGCAAGCCAGGAGGGTTGCGTGCTTGAAAGCCTTTGTTTCAGACGCAGCTCACGTCGGAGCACTGTAGAAATGAAAATGGATTGCGTCGGTTAAAGTGTAAGCCGCCGGTGCACTTTGAAAGGCTTTCTTGAACAAGAGGTAAGAAGCGCATTCGTTTATGAGCGGCCGATGGCCACACTTGATACCGAGTGCCTCGACGCGCGGACGGGCAAATGGTTTGCCACTTGAGAGCCAGCAGTCCGCCCAATCGCCGCCGTCATGAGCCGATCCCAACGTGACCGGGCCAGGCCAGTGTGCACAACTTGCATCGGTTGTGAAAATTCCGATTGACTTTGTTTTGAACGACAGGTCCGTAGAATGACCCTTGTCAGCAAATGTCTTGCTATCTGTTCAAAGTCTCGAAGTTATGGTACAGAATTGTATGGGATAAACAACGAGACCGACGTTACTTGCGTGCAACGGCCGTCCGTGGTCACAGAGTACACTAAAGTCAAAACAATCGGCAAATGGCCTGCGAGTTTGCCCGATGTTTGAAGGCATTTCGTCGGCCGCCTGATTTATCGGTCGTAAAATGGAGGCTTAAAAAATAGGGGTGCGGAAGTTTTTCAAAAGGTAGCGCGAGCAGAACCAAACATTGTCATCGCCGGTCTCGTCGCCGTGTGGCTCCTCAGAAATTTTGCGAAAGCTGCAACGCGCCTTCGCCCGAGCGTCCGCAATCCGATCGTAAATTGTGGCGTAAGTGAGCGCCTCCGCGTTGGTGTCGCGGTCTTTGTCGGCAAGCTTTTCTTTGTATTGCAAAATGCAAAAGTATGCTCGCGCCTCATCGCTTGCCCTCGCCCAAAGCGGGTTTGTCGGAATGCGGGCACGGGTGGAGAGAACGTTCGCGAATGGAAGCCAAGCCAAGCCGGCACAGCGGCAGAATGAAGGATTCAAATAAATAACATCACGCTTTGAACTGCGGGAGGAGCGCAAGATGGCCCATTGGCAAGGTTTGAACAGACCTTCTTAACTCATTCAGTACCAGCCAATTCTAGACCAAGTCTGAAAAGACGTTTAAAAACGTCATTGGGAGTGAATGAGTTAAGCGTGTCTCTTCCGAGGGGCCGTTCTCGGCACGTTGTTTTGCACAATGTACCTTCAGGGGGCGTCCCTTTTGTGTCCTCTTCCGCACTTTTTGTCCTTCCCCAGTGAAGTCGTCCTTTTTAAGATTCCACCCGACAGTGGCAATGTGTCCCTACCCTGAGAAAAGAATCTTGGACTGTTTTTATTTTTTTTTTTAAGCCCTCTGATGTACGGCTTTTAAAATATGCGGTCTGATAAAAAGATTTCTGGAACCCCCCCCCCTGAGGACGGGCTGCACCCAACGGTGACCGAAGGCTTGTTTTCTCTCCTGCAGCAAGTGGAAGTTGACGGGCAGCAATGCATGCTGGAGATCTTGGACACGGCCGGAACAGTACGTGGAGCTGGACCCGGCCGGCCGGGCGCTTCCCAAAGTCAAATCAAGCAAGTGTGTCCGCTTGCCGTTGTCGTCCTCCCCAGGAGCAGTTCACGGCCATGAGGGACCTTTACATGAAGAACGGGCAGGGTTTCGCTCTGGTCTACTCCATCACGGCGCAGTCGACGTTTAATGACCTGCAGGACCTCCGCGAGCAAATCCTGCGAGTGAAAGACACCGAGGACGTGAGTGGCATGCATCAAGTCATACTTTATGCGTCGTCCTTGCTACCGCTGTCATGACGCCCCCCTCCCCAATAAATAGCAGGCGAACCTCGCTCCCCCACAACATACAAAGCTTGTCTCTCAGTCGAGACGTGTCGCATGAACATAGTTGATGGCAACATGCCGCGGCGGCACCTTGACTTACGGGCTGACTTGGTTCCATCGCCGTGGATGGAACTCGGGCTGTCACAAATGAATCGATTCTCCTGTCCATTACGCCATGGATCACTACGAGTAATCGCCACTTCCACGCCACCGCCCCTCTCCACTTGTCCGAAATCTGGGAAGGGGAGGGAAAAAAATCTAAGATCCAGGGAAGGAACGGTTTGGGGCGTACTTATGGGCTGGGAGATATGCCAATCAATTCAAATCAATCCAGATTTGCCTTTTTCTTTTTAATTGTTGCTCAAAGGGTCAGGAAGAAAATTGAGATTATTCATTTACAATGGACTAAAGCGGCGCGCTTTGAACGATGGAAGCTGCAATCAATCAATCAAACTTGATTGGTCACCAAGCCCTAATTTCACATGTACGGCACTGTGTCTGGCGGGCTTCTGTGTGGTTGTCGACAAGCATGCATTTCCCTTCTCCCCGCCCCTCCCTCCCTTTTTTTTTCTTTTCTTTTTTTAATGGAGTACATAACCCCAAATATTTGGCGTTGGTCAAGCAGGTCCCCATGATCCTGGTGGGGAATAAGTGCGACCTGGAGGGCGAGCGCGTGGTGGGCAAGGAGCAGGGTCAGAACTTGGCCCGTCAGTGGAGCAACTGTGCCTTTTTAGAGACGTCGGCCAAATCAAAGATCAACGTGAATGAAGTAAGTTTGCCCGCAGCGTGCGGCCGGGCGACTCTGGTCCCGTTTCCTGCTCCCTTGACCTTCCTGCGCTTTTTAGATTTTCTACGACCTGGTACGACAAATCAACAGAAAAACGCCGATGGAAAAGAAGCCCAAAAAGAAGGGCGGCTGCACTCTGCTCTAAAAGGCCCCCGGCATGCACGCCTTCACCAAGTCGGGGCTCCAGACCAGGTGAGCGGCCGTTGGGATGTCATTCAGTGCTTTGAACTTCAGCCCTCTTGCGCAGCGGGCCGGCTATTCAAAAGCCCTTTTCTTCCCCTGCCTGTCTTGATGTCAGAGTTGCACGTCATTCCCCGTGAAGGAGCTTCTCGTTCCGTAGACCGGCATCCACTGCCAAAACAGTCCAGGCCGTTTACTTCTCCGGTTCAGGAAAATACGTGGACATCAATCAGCAATTGATGACAGCGCAAAAAGAATTTGGGCTTTGCGGCAGTTGAGATATTCATTAAATTGCACAAAGGAGGAGAATGCAAGGAATGAGTAGAGAAAATCCTTTCCAGTGCCGCCTTTGTTTTGCATTCACAACGGCCGATCGGTGTGCAGCAGTGTATTATAATGTGACACGCCGGCGTTCCCCGCTGGAGCAGATGCGCTACTTCGACACAAAGTAGGGCTGCACGATGATGGAAAAAATAGCAATCACGGTTCTTGAGTAGTTCGCATTCGGATTTTCCGTTGACTTGAGAATTAGCATATTTCATATTTGAAGATGCGGCGTGTGTCAGTCTTTTTGCTGTGTGTTTAGTTTTACGGCATTCTCCAACCAGGGTTTCATGAAACAACTTAAAGGATGCCAAGGGGGGGCAGAATCACATACGTGACCGGCCACTTGGTGTCATCAGGGTACTGTTCCAATGGCGGGAGCTTGCGCTGTTGTGCATACGAGTAGTGTTTCTTCCATTCATAATGTTGTCCAAATCCAAATCCCAATTTAAATGGCGAGTAATTGTCCCGCCCTAACCTAAAGACTCATTGGCATTGGGATTCACATCAAACCGCAGTGTCCAAACTGGAGCAAGGGCTCGAAAAAAGGTGGGAAGTCGTGCATGGGGCATAAATGACTCTCAAATGGTTCACTGAATCCTTACTTTTTGTCTCTCATGTTAAGAACTGTCGACGTTTCAAGTCTTCTCTGAAAGCTGAAAGACTGCAGGAGTCACCACCACCTGTTTGGAAATCCTGTTTGTTTGCTTGTTTGTTTTAATGGACTAAGTTTGTTAGATGTTTCAGAGTTTTTTGGTGAATACGAAAAGAGCCATGTTTCCGATATAAAGTGTTCTTTTGAAGTCCATCTAATTAAGCGTTGGCCTTTTTGCATTTATGAACTAACAGTGGCAATGACAATGCATCAGTGTTCTTGACTTACTCTCCCACTTTGATAATATATTTCGCAAGTGACTTGGTTTTATAATGAGCTGCAAGCCTTACACGTCATATACTCAACTTCTGTTTTGCATAATAAAGCTGAGCTGATGTTAAAGTTTTAAAGACTGATGGTGGGGGGGGTCCTTTTTTTTTTTTTGCCCCAAAGATGAAAACGCATTGTACTAAATCGCTTCAAAGATTGTCCTGTTTGTCTTTTGGGGAAATTAAAATTACGTACATTTTAATTTGCTTCTGTGTGTCCTGATGTTGATCAATGACTTTAGTTTCCATGGAACCAATATATTTAACATGACGTGTACATCAATGAGATGAAAGAGAAAATGTCATGTCAGCAGAAATTCTTTTTCCACTTATGTCAAGGAAACAGTTTACACATTGGTTGATTCCCCCCCCCACCCCCACTGTTCATTATTTCAAAAACTGACTATTCATTTCAATAATAAGCAGAGCAATCTATTTTTTGATGTTATTGCAGGTGAAATAATCGCTAATTATATGGCACCTGCCGTGCCTCCCCTCCAAGAGGCTGCCATGTTTCGCTGCCATCTTTCTACTACGGCGACTCAAAGTAGACAAAGTTCAAAAACGTAGTTCCTCAACCAGAGATGACTACAGCACGTGGAACAAATTCCCAATACTGACTGCGTCGCTTGAGGGAATCCTCCAAGTTGTTGGGATGATGTTTTGCTTGCACCTCTGCTGAAGAAATTGCTGTTTATACTGCCCCCAGGTGGCACACACCAAAATCAGCAGTGCCATGTGTATTGAATTGAAAGTGTATTTTTTTTTTTAAAAACGACTTTTAATTCTATTTAAATGTCATGACTATATAATGCAGTGTAGAATCGTTTCAAAAACAAGTATGTAATGAAACCACTGTACATAGGTGCTTTTCATGGATTCAGACGATACTTGCTACAATTTGGGTTCGGTACTTAATATCTCTAGCAATCTATGGCAACGGGGTCACACTGACCCATGACCACTTTCCTGCACGGAACATAAAAATAATATCAAACATTCGTGGTATGTGAAACAATTTGATGCAGGTACATTTGACCATTTTTAAAATGGCGCGTCCCATCTGCCAGTTTGGAATTGAAATCTTCGCCCCCTCTCATCCGAGCAGCAGCCCTGACCATGAAATGTCTCGCATCATTTGCAGCATGACACCATTTCAGCTGATCGATGAGCGACGGTTACTCCTCACCTTACCGGCCGTCCCTCCTCTTCCTCTACCCCCCCCCCCCCACACACACACACACACAGACCTCGACCCGCCGAAGCTGCGCGACCCCTCCTCGCCATCCTCCCCCCACTCTCCATCATTTCCCTGTCCTCCCCTCCGACAAACATGGCTGCGAAATCTGACGGTGCGGCTGTCTCTCCGCGAAGCCAAATAGCGGCCGACTATCCCTCCAGGCCGGGCCGGCGGCCTTCGCAGAGCCTCTGGGACGAGCCGCGCTACTCGGCGGCGGACTGCTGCTGGACCCTGGGCGCCCTTTTGGTCTTCTTCTCGGACGGGGCCTCAGACCTGTGGCTGGCCGCCGACTACTATCTCCGGAGGGAGTATTGGTGCTTTGCGCTCACGTTGGTCTTTGTGATCATTCCCTCCGTGGTGGTGCAGGTGTTGAGCTTCCGATGGTTCGCCTACGATTTCTCCGAGACTCCGGAGAGCGGCGCGGCGGCGGCGGCCGCGGTGGCGGCGGCGTCGTCTGCGGTGAACGGGAACGACTTGAACGCCAAGGATGGCGGTGGTGAGCGGGGCGCTGGCCGCTCCGCCTCCGCCGGGGCAGGGCTGCTGCCCGGGCCGGCCACCGGGGTACGTGCCCGAGGATGCTGCAGAGTGTTCGTGTGGCTCTTCCAGGCGGTCGTTCACATCCTCCAGCTGGCTCAAGTGTGGAGGTAAGAACGGCGCAGATGATAGGGGGGGGGGGGGGGGGGGGCCGCGCATCCCGGCCAGTCCTTTGTGCGAGTGTATTTGGATTTGGGCGTCAATGGAAAGCCGTTTGAGCGTTTGCCCCCAATGTCAAGCCCGAGTGCTAGTGCTCTGTTTGTTGTCACTCGTAAGACAATTGCACGCTCTCTTGTGGAATCCTGATCATACCCCCCGCGGTTGAATGGCATTTCTGCACGCTAGTAGGACAAGTCTGGCATACCACCAGGGCACTGCCGGGCACGTTACTCGTGAAGGCAGAATTGGTCAGCAGTTAGCTACATACTTGGATTAGTCCTACAGTAACTGCTAGCTAGGTAGCAACTAGTGCAGGGGTGGGCAAACTTTTTGGCTCGGGGGCTGCATTGACTTTTAAAATTTGACAGAAGGGCCAGGTCAGCACGAGCTATGGTACATTAAAAAAAATAAACTGCATTTGTTGACAGTCCATATCAAACATCAACTGAACAAAAGCATGAAAATACGATATTAATATACTTTTTTCAAATGACGACAGTGTTGTTGATGACCTATTTTAGCCTGTGCATTTCTGCAGATGGGTTGTGATCAGACCAGTAGAAGTAGAGCGATACAGAGGTCCGAGGTGGTCGAAAAGATCCCCCCCCCCCTCCCTGTGTTCTGCAACTTCAAGTCAATGCACCACCTGGCGGTGAAATGCCTGTCATTACAAGTCCAATTGAAATGAATGCAATCATTCACATCGAACCTTAATTGTGGACCGACCTTCGGCGGGCCGGATTAAAAGGACCAACGGGCCGGATTCGGCCCGCGGGCCGTAGTTTGCCCACCTCTGAACTAGTGGCATGTTCTGCCATTCATGGTCTTACTCGCACACACGACTATAAACATTGCTGTTGTCCTTGTTGTAGGCCCAACAAATTAATTGAAAACGAGATTATTTTTGGGGCAGATTTGACAATCACCCCCCCCCCCCAAAAAAAAAAAGTTCAACATTTGCCAATTTTTTTCCTGTTGTAAAGTTAAACAAAATGCTAAAGGACAAAGAATTGTAAAGCAGCCACATGTTACGCCTGTATTTAGTATCTTCATTTCTCTTCAAATGGAGATAAATGCTACCCCCCCCCCCAAAAAAAAGCCTCTGTGACTATAGCGGATGTGGTGAAGCGGGTTTCCTTTACGCTAGCGACCGCTAGCTAGCTAGCAGGCTCAAGAATTAGACAGCAGTCTTGATGCTCAGCCAGAAGTGAGGCCTGCACGGGTTCAACTGTCAGCTCCGGTACGAGAGCTCAACGGTGATCGTGCGTACCGACGCATTTGGCTGTGTCGCCCGGTTTGCAGTGGCCGCACAATGTTATCAACTGATAATGAAGTGTTGCTTCCACTCATTTGTAACCACGCAACAGTGAAACTGAGGTCAGTCCAACTTGGTTCCAGGCCCGGAACGCATGAATTGAATTTCCATCCATTTGAATGAGAAATGTTCCCTCACTTGGTCAACGTGAATCGAGTCATGGAACGAATGAAAAGTTTGTGAACCGAGGTTCCACAGCGAGGCTGGAAAGAATTTTTTTTTTTTTTTGCGGAGCAGTTTAGCAAATCAATGACTTTAATTTGAGGAGATACAGTACATTCTAATTTTGAGAAGCAATGATTTTTCTTTGCGGGTTAATCCCGAAGCAAAGGGTTTTATGATCCATCCATTCTCTACCGCTTGTCCGGGGTTGGGATGGCAGGGGGCAGCATATGTTGGTCAGGGTCTGTGGGGGGGGGGCGGGGTTTAACAGTACCGCAGGAGATGTCAATGACTTCTTCATTTTCCTGCACCATTCACTCTTTCATAGCGACGCCCTTTCCACGTGTCCCTCGGCGGAACTCGCCGCCTCTCCCGGTCCGCGGCGAGACTAGAAGTAAAGGCTTCCTCCCGCACGAGGCTGCGAGTAGGTCTGTGGGTCAGCGGCTCAGTCAGGAGAGCGGAGGCGGCACTCAGACTCTGGGCTGGAGGAGGCGTTTGCGCTGCTGGCAGGCTGTGAGGCAGCCCTGCCGGCTGGATGCTCTTTCATCTCCCCCCCCCCCCCACCCCCCATGATGTATTGCACGATGAAATAAGATGCTCATCAATAGCTTGGAATGAACATGAGCGGTTCCTGTGATTCTCGCTATCTTGCATCTTTGTGTGCATCGGCAGCCCAATATTGATTTCTTACTTCCTCCTGGAGCTGTGTGTGTGTGTGTGCGTGTGTGTGTGTGCGTGTCCAGCAACACATTAAACAGCCGAATTACTGGTAATGCCATTAAAGCGGTGCTGCAAGTTCCGTTTGTTGCAGTCCGGCACGTGTGCCCGTTAAGAGGATTACCTTCCCGTTTCCCCCTCGGCTGTGAACTCGAGAATCATCCTTCATTGATAGCCAAACCCAGTCGGACCGGACCATGCGACTCCAAAATCGGTCACGGCGTACGTATTTTCTGAGGCTGAGCCACGAACGGCTGTCTCCCCCCCCCCCCCCCCCCGAGCCCCGAACAACTGTGATGTCATTTGCAGTCGACAGCAAGTGACAAAATGGCAGCCCCCCCTGAGATGGCCGAAAACGGCTTCCTGCTTAACTCCTCGTCCACATATGCAATAATGGGGCTTCAAGCAAATGTTGCGGTTGACAAATACTCTCATTCTTTGGATATTTCTACTTGGAACTGCATCGAAGATTGAACTGTTTGCTTCCGATTTTGTCCAGAGAAGCACTTGGGTGTGACTGGCAGGGAGCTTGCTCGTGTTGTGGAAAAGCCACGCGATGACCTGCTGGGATATAATTGACTGCAGGGTGGCTAAACATAAGCCCCCCCCCCAAAAAAAAAGACATTTGACAAGGTTGGTTAAAAAAGGCCAAGGTGGGCAGAGTTGACCAGAAATCGCACGGCTCAAAAGCACTCGTGGTATCGGTTACTCGGTATCGGTATCGTGAGCACGGGGCTCAAGAGTTGAGAACTCCTCCAGGTATCGTTTTGAAAAAACAAACAAAATATGGCGGTATCGAACATCCCTTGGTAATGACAGTACGTGCCGCGTAGCCTGCCAAAGGAAGTGGGCCGATCCGCGCTGCAGTTGAGGTGTCGAGTGGGCTCCAGAAGGAACGGGCGCGTAAGCGTCGGCGCTTGCCGGCTCGTGGTGCCGCTTGTGTTGTCTTTTACACATTTTGTCCCACGAGGTGTCATTTGTGTCGCGGGAAGCAGGACAACAGAAGGATACGGCGACTCCCCGGCGGTTCGGCGAGCTTGCCGACATCGGGCCCCGCCGCCTGAGGCCGGCAGTCGCTTATCCTTCGGTGCGAGGGGGGATGCTTTCTTTGCGCGGCTCACGCGAAGAGATGTCACATGTGACCCCCCACGTCCAAAGAGAAAACCCATTTGCAGCGAATGCCGCAAATGGGTTGATGACGCGACAGTGGCAGAAGGTCACCATCAAAGCAAGGGCGGGGGCGGGGCTTCATGTCGGCAAGGGATTTGCGCTGAGCCGTGCGCTTGCCTAGCATTCAATCTCCAAACGCGAATGAGTGCTTTTATTTTGCTTCCTTGCTGTTTTTTGCAGCCGGCTGACTGAAGCTCACGAAAGTGCCCCCCCCCCCCCCAAGAGATTTGTATGCGCTCACATTAAAAGCTCACAGCTGCCAAATTCACTCTCTCGACAAATGCCAGAGGAGCCCGACGCAGCGTTTTGTCCTCACAACTTGCGGCGCGTGCTCGGCAAATGCCCGGAAGCTTCCTTCGGGGCGCTCGAAGCGAGCGACGTGACGCGAAGGCTTTGTTTCCCCGCAGGTATGTCCGAGCCCTGTATTTGGGCGCGCAGAGCCGCTGGCGCCGGGAGCCGGAGCGCCGGCACTTCCGCCGGCGCGTGATGTTCGAGAGCGCCGACATCTGCGTCCTGCGTCTGCTGGAGTCCTTCCTGAAGAGCGCCCCCCAGCTGGTGCTGCAGCTCTCCATCATGATCGTCACCGGCGAGGTGCTGCCTCTTCAGGGTGAGGCCCGCCGCTCGACTCCCAACGCATTCGCAAGTGTGCGCGCCGCTCCGAAGAAGGAACGAGGGGAGAAAGGCCAAAACGTGTGCAGGCTTGCAGCGGTGGGTCTTTCGTGGGGTGGGGTGGGGGGGGGGGGGGGGGGGGGGGGGGGGGGGGGGGGGGGGGAGCGCCGCCCGCAAACAGTGATCAGAACATAACGTCTTGCGATGCTGCTTCGTGCTCGGAGACGGCGTGCTACCTCCCAGTTTTCAATTTGAAATCTTCGATTTTCACAACAAAAGTTCCAATGAACACCCGCACGACTTGCAATTATTTGTTCCGGAGGAGCAACTGGAAGCTTTTCTTTGTTGCGCAAAGAACATTTGTCGAGCCGTCGGAGGTTCAGCGGACAAACTTCCCACCGCAATTTGAAATGGAACTTCAGAGTCTTGCGAGCTGCTTTTGCTGAGCCGTCGGAACGTTGGAGCGGTTTGCGGGGGTCCAAAAAGCGTCCACGTTGGGGGCGGGGTAGCATTCATTTCACTTTATTTTGTCAACATATTATGCAGGCGGGGGGGGGTAAATTACCGAACAGTTGGAATGACTGGAATCGGTCAAAACGGTTCAAAATTTGAGGTTAAAAGGCCCGGCTGTTAATTTGAGACTCTTATTTTGAAATTCCCCCACAAAAATGAATGGCTGAACAGTTTCAAGGTGAAACACTTTGAAAAAAATGTGAATTTTGTGCTCGGCCAAATAAAAAGAGGAATGAGCCCCATCGTCAGCAGCTGGACTGTTAGCGGTCCCCTTTGCTCCGTGGAATTGCTCTGACCTGGGCCTGAATTTATTTATTTTTTAGGCAGATGCCAATTCCGATATTTGGCAGGATCAAATTCTGATCACCTATAACTCAGCGGCTGAATTTTAAAAAAATATGCTGTGACTGCCCCCCCCCCCCCCCCCCCCCCCCCCCCCAGGGCTGTCGGCGTCCGCCTCCCTGATGTCCCTGGCCTGGATGCTGGCCTCCTACCAGAAAGTGCTGCGCGACTCGCGAGACGACAAGCTGCCCATGAGCTACAAGGCGGCGGCCGTTCACATGCTGTGGCACCTGTTCACCATCGGGGCCCGAGCGCTCGCCTTCGCCCTCTTCGCCTCCGTCTTCCAGCTGTACTTCAGCATCTTCGTGGTGGCGCACTGGTGCGCCATGACCTTTTGGATCATCCGAGGCGAGACGGACTTCTGCGTGTCCAAGTGGGAGGAGATCGTCTACAACATGATGGTGGGCGTGGTCTACGTCTTCTGCTGGTTCAGCGTGCGGGAGGGCCGCACCCGCCGCCGGCTGCTGGCCTACAGCCTGACGGTGTGCGCCGAGAACGCGGCCCTCACCGCCGCCTGGTACCTGCACCGCGGCCCCCGGCCCTCGGACTTCCGCGCCGTGGCGGCGGTGTGCGCGGTGGCCGGCAGCTACGCCCTGGGCACCTTCTTCATGGCCGTCTACTACTGCCTGCTGCACCCCGACGGGCCCGTCTCCGGCCGGGGCCGCGCGGCGGGGAAGCGGCCGGCGGCGTCCGGCCCCCCGCCGCCCGACGCGGTGAGCAGCCCGCCCGGCACCCTGCAAAGAACTAAAGACCGAGAGCGGGACGCGGACGTGTTTCAGGTGCGAGCGCCTCGGGGGCCCCGGGCGCCGGTCCGCCGGCCGACGCCAGGGACGGAGGGGCCCGTCATCCGGATAGACCTGCCCAGGAAAAGTTACCCCGCCTGGGACGCTCACTACATCGACCGGCGGCTGCGCAAAAACATCCTGCTGCTGGAGAGCGCCGCTCCGGTCGCGCCGCGCATCCAGTACCGCTGCCTGGGCGCGCCCAAAGAAGTCGCCGAGTACGAGACCACCGTGTGAGGCCATGAGAGCGGCGGACGAGTCTTGAGGACTTTTGAATGTACTTGTCCAACTTTGCGATGCTTCAGTGGCAAAGCGTTTTGGGTTTTGTTTTTCTTAACCAGGGGCCGAATGGCAAAATTCACCGCGGGGTGAGCCGACCCACACGCTTCGCAGAGACTTGCCATTTGAACTCATTCGGTAGCAGCCAATTCTAGACCAAGTCTGAAAAGACGTTTCAAAACGTCTTTGGGACTGAATGAGTCAACAGTGCTTTTCATCGCGCCGTTTACATTCGGACATCGCCAGACTGAGACGTCGCCTAGCAATCGATCAAAAGCAGGCGGCCCTTTTGAGGCTTCAAACGAGAAGAGGTCACTGAGCGGGGGACGCTTGCAACCGAGTCGGGAGTTTTGTTTTCGGAGCGATTGGGAGCCAAATTGCCGGCTTTCCCCATCCTATTTTTTTGGGACATTTTTTTTCGCGGCGGCCAGGGCGTCGCCGACGCAGCCGTCTACCGCGGTGAGCACGGAGGTCACCAAGAGCTACGTGCGGCCGGCGATAGACGAGACTTGCTCGGATGAGATCAGATTGCGGGCGAGGTGGACTGAAACAATGAACAGTCGGACAAGTGTGCAGTCAGAGTTTCGAGACAAAATGTGTGACGGTGAAAGCGCGTTTCGGGTGGTGATGTCGTATGCCGACGGACAGTCTGTTCATCTCCACGATGACTTGAAGAAGCGCACTCGCGAATGCAAAGTGTTCCGATGTCGTGGGTGACGGCGGCGCATGCTACGGCTTGCGCCTTTCTCAGGTGAGGCTCATATTTACCCCCGAAGAGCCAGAGGCTCCGAGCAGGGTCGAGCACGCCTTCGACGTGTCTGATCATCAACAAACGGCAGCTAGAACGGAAACGTGTTAAAACGTGTTTGTGTCGGACAAGACTTGAGCGTCTCTGCGCCCTTTGCGCGTTCCAAAACATTCCCGTGGTCTTGTTTGTTGAGGTGAGCTCGAAACATTTCTCGAGTAAGCTTGTGACACTTTGGCAGCCTGAGTGAAAACAAAGCACATTATGGAGGGGCCGATGCAGTTTAGTCGCTCACAACTAGCCGGCAGATGAAAGCGGTGATCCGTCGTTTCGTCTTTTCGGTCCGTCACGCTTGCGAGTTAGCCGTGATGCTAACGCCGGATTTGCGACCGTCACTTCAAAATGATTATGTTGACATGATAAGGCCTATTCATCACTCCCTGGGTCCATTTCTTCGTAGTTGGCTGTGTTATTTGATTTTGTTCTACATTTGTTGCGCAGTCAAATAGCACCTTTTGAAATGAATTTATAAAATGTCCATTTGGATTGGATTGGATAAAACTTTCTTGTCAAATGTACCTTATGCGTAACATGTAACATACAGCACGGATGACGTTTCTTCCCTCTCACATAAACAAGAGGAGCCGCCGCGGGTGTCCGCGCCGCTATCAAAAGAAAAGTTAACTAAAAAAAAAATGGACCAAATAATACAAAACAACACATGAGACACAGACAATCGTGCAATCGGAACCACTTTCCTGCATACACTTTGTTGTCTGAAGCACTTCTAGATGAAAGTTATCGATGTCGTTTACTCGACAATTAACTTTGTTGTCAGCATCAGCACTTTAAAAAGGGCAATGAAAAAAAACAAAAAGGTTGCCGGTCCGCCGACAGCATGCACTTGTCGCAACTGGTCTGTGACACAAAAAGGGTTGGGGACCACCGGCCTAAGTGATGAAGCGACGGAGAAGGCATTTCATCAGGGTTCTCCTTTTTTCTTCTTATCGAGAGGCCGAGGAAAGCCACGTTACATTGGGAGTTCATTTCAAGCTGTGCCGTTTTGTCGTCAATGCTGTCCAGACACGGCAATCGATCCAGAGTCCATTCGGCACCTTCAACAACCCAAAGAAGACATCAAAATGGGCTTTATGGTGCTAACCGTCAGACTCGGTCACGTATCGGCAAGCTCACGCTATCGCTTGAAATAAGCTCGGAAAGGAACTGTACCTCAAATGCAAATCAAGACTCAAAAAGCCTTAAACTGGCCGCGCCAGAGCGCTGCGCAAAACGAGAAGGTCAAGTCGATATCAAGAAGCCGGTCGCTTGAATAAAGAGCAAAGTGTTGACCTGACGTGCCGCCCTCTTTCCCACTCGGACAAAACCCGAGAAGGATTTCTTGTACGCGCTCGCACCGATGTTGTCAGAGACCACTGACTTGACGAGTAGAAGCACTGGAAATGTTATTTGCGCTCCGTACGGCTGCCGATCTCCTGATGTGTGTTGCTACTGTGAATTCATCCATTATCTGAGCCGCTTCTCCTCAAGAGATTTTCAGTGTTCCGTTGACCTAGGGTGCCTGTTCTCCGTATCTGGAAGGACACCCGAGTACCTGGAGAAAACCCATACAGACACAAAGAGAACACGCAAACTCCACACGGGAAGGCCAAGGCCAGATTCCAACACGTGACCTCAACACTGTGAGGCGGACGCACAGTCGACGCCGTGCTGCCCGAACGAATTCCTGAAGAAAGACACGCGATTCAAATTATGATCCGGGATTACGGAACACATTGACCCATGTCTCTCAAGGCGCCATTGCTACTCAGCCCACCTAAATTGTGTGGCTATGTGGCGGCCGCCAAAGTTTGTAGATTGAAAGTGAATGTCATCATTTCTCATCAGCTTTCCTGACAACTTCAAAGCGGGTTCTCATTTGATTTCAAAGCAAATGAAAAAGCTTGTCCCGATTAAGGCACCACTGTAGCCCAATAGCAGAGCTGCCTAAGTTACGTATATTTTCAGGAAAGAAGAAAAAAAAATACAAACTCAACAGACAAGAGTCCAGTTGCCTCAATTACAATGTCCTGGTATGTGGAAAATATACAGAGATAAAAACATGATTATTTTTTAGCCATCTGCTCTACTGCTAACAAAAAAAAGATGGTGTGTCGTCGTGTATCATATGCATTATCCAATCAGCTGACACAATTCGGGACTTTGGCAAAAGCCGAGAGCCAGCGAGAGAGAGAGAGAGAGAGAGAGACGGGGGCGGGGCTAGCCTTGTGGTACCGCCTCCTCCTCTACGTCACTTCCCTCCGAGCAAGCACCATCCACCCGGCCGCTACCACTCGTACCGTTTCGAAGTAGAATGGCAACGGCTGTATGCGGTCGTCAGGCCGTTGGCAGCAGCAGTAAGGCGACCAAAACACAGCGGGAGCAACGAAGGAAAAGCAGAGATTCCAAAAGGCGACAGGCAGCCGTCTTGTTTCTCAGCAATATCTCACTCGACGGACGGCCTCGGTGTCCGTTGAGCAACGACGATGCTGCTCGAAAAGCCGCCGAGGAGCCGCCGCGGTCCTCGCCGACGGAGAGCCGAGGACCGCCGTCGCAGGTGGCGCAGCCCGCTCCGTCCGCCGGGAGCTCTTCGTCCAGTTTTCCCGGCGGTTTCGGTCCTTCGGTCAGGTCTGTCGGGGCCAACGAGGTTTTTTTGGAGGGCGGCGGTGCTGCAGACGAGCGCCCCGAGAGCCCGCTGCTGCCTTTGACCGGCGCTCAACAGCCTTGCGCTTCCCGTGGCCGCTCGGCCCCCGCGGGCAGCCCTTTGCCCGGCGGGCAGACGCAAGATTCACGACCCAGGTTGGTGCCTCGCCGTAGGCCCGGAGCGTTTCCTCGTTGCGTGGTGAAAATGGACACGCGTCTCCTCGGTGTCGCGGATAAATGTTCCAAATGGCCGCCGCCGTCCTTCGTCACAGGTGGCAAACGTACGCGCGCGCCTGGACTTATTGCGTGTGTGTGTGGCCAAAGTGCAAGTATTACATCAGATTCATCGCCCGGACTCGAGCCGAGGACGTCTTAATGATTGGAAGATACACAGACGAGTCGAGTCGCCCCGAGGCAAAGCCGGTCACGGGTTTCGGAATGTCGCTTCCACCGCAATGGAAAGAAAGGCTCGCCTATTCCCGAGCTCGATTCGAACCTTCAGATCCTTCTGGAGGCTTCTTCTTGTCCTTGGATAAGATCGGCATTATTTTCAGACTTGCCTACTGGCATGATCAAGTGAAGGGGTTTCTAATAATAATTCCAAATTAAAAAAAAACCTGACCCGAGCACTTCAAACGCCTCGAAAATCCTCCAGAACAACAAAGCCCCACAATTGATGACTAAAGTACGTAGCAAAGTAGTAACCAAAGTAAAGTCGGAGCATACGAAAGAAAAATCATATTAAATTTTCTCGAACAGAAAGTCGAAAGCCAAATATAAAAAAACAGATCAATGTGATAGACCTCCTGCCCCCCACCACCAGTTTTTTACTAGGCAAACGCCCCCCCCCCCACACACACACACAGAAATCAATTTCCCAGAGAACCATCTTGCTCTTTTCAAACCTCGCGCTCGCATCAAAGGGCCCAACTCAGCATTTTGACCGATTGGTCATTTTGGTCGCTATTTGCGTCGCTACGATTTAAAAAGTGTCACCGGTGTCATCTCGAGCTGCATCCTCCTCGGTTGACACTGACGTCAACCGACTGAACGTCCGGTCGCTGTGGAAAAGGTTGAAAGGATGAGCTGGCGACCGGTTTCCCGCAATGTACTTTCCCGTCCGTGACAAAGTCACCAGTTCGCCCCGGTTCGGTTGGCGTGTTTCAACTGGAGCAGTCAAAGGAAAAAGAAAAAAGTTAAGGCCGAAGTGCGCGTACGTCCGATCTTTGCGTCGCTGCCTTGCGTTGACGTTCAATCCCTGCGGACCGTCTGACAGGTTGAGGAATGTCTCCGGTTCCCCCGGAGCCAAGGTGCCGAAGAAAGTCCACTTCATCAAGAGCATGAGGCAGTATGACACCAGGGGCTGCAGGTGAGTCGTCGCGTCCTTCGCCGCGGCTCCTCGACTGATTGTGTGCCTGCCCGTGCCGTTGCCCCCCCCCCCCCCCCCCCCCCGCAGGATCATGCTGATTTGTGCCAGGCGCTCGCTCTACGCCGCTTTCTCAGTGCTGCCCTACGGAGAGGTTGCTCAGCTCAGGTAACCCTGAAAGCAGCGCCGCCGCCCCATTTTCATTCGCAGTGGCTCGCCGGCGAAGGAATGACACCCCCCCCCCCCCCCCCGGCCATTCTCTGTGAACAGCGACCTTAAGCTGGAGGCGCAGAGAAGGCAGTCCTCGGTGGCGGCGGCCGAGCTGCTCCCTTCGCTGGAAGGCGCCGAGCCGGACGTTTCGGACGCGTGCGGCAAAGTAAGTTCCGCCGACGTGTTGTTACTTCGTAATAAACAAGGAAGTGGTTTGCCTTGCACAGCGACAAACGGCCTTTAATGTGTCGCCATGGTGACAACAGCAGCCCACCGTCCCCTCCTCTGCGCAGACCATTTCCTACGCTCAGTTCCTTTATCCGACCAACGCGCTGGCGAGACAGCGGAGCGGTAGCGGCGGCGCGCCAGAAAGCGGCGCCCCTCACACCCCGCCGATGCGTTTCCGCGGGAGGCCGCCGAGGACCTTCGGCCTGGCCCGCCTCAATAGTGCCGGGGCGCAAGAATTACGTATGTACACTTGCACCTCCCATCATAGGCCATGCGCGACCTTGATCCAATATTCCGAAGGTCACGGCCAGGGAGCGGCTCAGAGATTGAGTTTGTACCTGTTGCAAATTTGTACTTTTCGGCGTATTTCTCTCTCTCCGTGTCTCGGTGAGCGCTCGACGCATTCCGGCCCCGCTCGCCCGCAATGGGCGGAAAGCCACTTTGCATTCCAAATTGCCGCGAAATGGCCACTCTATTGAATGGGTTGAAACAAAAAAAAAACATCCAACCACCAGCGCGTGCGGTGACTGACTGTCCAAAGTCCAGATCATCTTTGCAGCGCCGTGAGGCGTCGTTGCGCGCGAGCGCTCGCCGCTCACGGTCTCGCCGCGCCGCCACCCCTCTCGGGAAAGAAAGAGCCGCCGCTGTCGGACGAGTCACACGTTGTTGTCGCTTTGGTCTCAGATACGGAGGAGGCGGCAGAGTACGACCCCGACCTGCTCAGTGACCCTCGGTGGCCCTGCGGGAGACACAAGAGGGTCCTGATATTTGCGTCCTACGTGGTGAGTGTTGGCGAGCGTGTCTCTTGGTTTGTGCTCCGGGGCTCCCCGTCATTCAGGAAGTGTTTCCAAAAGAAGTAAGGATACAAACGCTTGTGGTAAAAACGAGGCAATGTTGTGTGAGATGAAGGCTGCCAGGAACCCGTAATCCAACCCCTTACCGTATCTAACAGAGCGGTTTCATTTTAGTCGATATGCGTCCCGCGGGACAGTCATCAGGGATCAACTCGAAGCCCCTTTCTCGTTGCACGGTTGAGGTTAGCAAATCCACTTGCGTGAAGAAGGATGACACGCTGCGGCGGCGGACAAGCCGAAAGGAAAAGGAGAAGAAATGCATGGAAAGAATCAAGAATGTTTGAGTCTCACGCTGATGTGAATAACCCTTTGCTTTTTCAAAACCAATATTGAGATTTCTTTCAATCTTTTTCACTGCTTAGTGATGTTGACTGACACGGCGTGCAGGTGGGGTTTATTTTTCATTTGGGCAGGATTGTTTTCTTCTGGATGAGATGAGAGCATCCTTATTTCAGGATACCGCGTCTGCTTTTTGGCACTTTCTCAGACGACGGTGATCGAGTACGTCAAACCCTCGGACCTGAAGAAGGGCATGAACGAGACCTTCAAGGAGAAGTTCCCTCACATCCTGCTGACCCTCAGCAAGATCAAAAGGTATAAACGAGTCTTCAACCCTCCGCCCCCTGAAAGAAAAAAAAAAACTCCTACTTTCCCTCGGGGTCAGCCTGAAGAGGGAGATGCGGGCCGTGAGCGAGGAATGCAGCCTCCAGCCGGTCACCATAGCGATGGCCTTTGTTTACTTTGAGAAGCTCGTGCTGCAGGGACGCCTCAACAAGGCCAACAGGAAGCTGGTGGCGGCCGCGTGCGTGCTGCTGGCCGCAAAGATCAGCAGTGACCTCAGGAAGCACGAAGTCAAGCAGCTCATTGAGGTGAGCGCTTGCTCCAAGTTCAGAGCAGGGGTGTCCAAAAAAAGTCTTCTCGGCTAAACGTCATCCGAAATTCCCTCCGTCGCACTCCGCCAACAGAAACTGGAGGAGCGCTTCCGCATCGGCAGACGGGAGTTGGTTCCTCTGGAGTTCCCCGTGCTGGTCGCCTTGGAGATGGGCCTCTACCTGCCCGACAGCAAGGTCATGCCGCACTACCACCGACTGGTGCAGCAGGGCTAGACCGGAAAGCTCCTCCGCGGTTCAGAGGCTCCGGCGCGCGTCCGATTGCCATCTTTCCACTTGGCACGGCTTCAGTGAGGGTTCGTCAAACTGACGTTGGGAGGTGAAGCCCTTGGAGCGTTTATTCCTTGATGAGCAGATTGACGTCCGCAACTACGACTAGTGCCACCTTTGACCTTGAGGTGATATCAAAGATATGGGGGGGGGGTCAAGAATTTCCATACGGTTGTGGATTTTTGCACCTTGATGGCCTAAGTCACGTTTTTTTCTTTAAATATGCCTTTGAAACCCACTGTGACACGAATGCAGTTTGAACTCTGTGACTAGACGTTGACCCGATGATTGTGGCACGTGACAACTTTAATGTATTTCATGGCAGCTCTGTGTAATGTTGTTTGCTGTTTTGTGCGTGTGTGTGTGTGTATTGTGCACAAAGCCCCAGTGTGCATCGCCGGCACTCATTTGACATCTCAGGAATTGTGCTCTTTGGCGCGCGTTGTCAGACGTAGGCGTGCAAACATTAAAGTGCCTATGACTCCGGTGGAAATGAATTTGTTAGCTGTCGTGTCATTTGTGATTTTTCTGTTTGTGGTGTGAAACCTTTGAAAAGCGACTAAATATGTTGGTGTAAAACTGTTCAAATAAATCAAACGTTTTTGTATTGTGTGAATGATTAAACATATTTCAAACACAGCTGGTCTTGAATGGTTTTTATGATTTTGTAGCACAAATCGAATGATTTTTTTTTCATATTTAGCTTTTACATGATGATGAGTGATAAATATGTAATCGAGAAAAAAGCTGATTTAAGAAGGCTTCATATGCAAACATGTTCCCCTACTTCAGTAATGAATGTGCCACTGCCTCTTTTAAATTGTGTGTAAGGCGTTTTGAGCCGAAAAAAACGACCATGAATAGTAAAGTGTTTTAACACAAAAAAAAAACATGTATAGTAAGGCGTTTTAACCAGAAAAAAACGACCATGTATAGTAAGGCGTTTTTCGACGAAAAAAACGACCATGTATAGTAAGGCGTTTTTAGCCCAAAAAAATGACCATGTATAGTAAGCCGTTTTTAGCCGAAAAAAACGACCATGTATAGTAAGGCGTTTTTAGCCCAAAAAAAACGACCATGTATAGTAAGGCGTTTTTCGACAAAAAAAAGGACCACCTATAGTAAGGCGTTTGAACCCGAAAAAAACGACCATGTACAGTAAAGCGTTTTTCGATGAAAAAAAACGACCATGTATAGTAAGGCGTTTTTAGCCCAAAAAAACCGACCATGTATTGTAAGGCGTTTTTAGACGAAAAAAACGACCATGTGTAGTAAGGCGTTTTTCGATGAAAAAAAAGGATCACCTATAGTAAGGCGCTTTTAGCCGAAAAAAATGACCATGTATAGAAAGCCGATTTTAGCTGAAAAAAACGACCATAGTCGTTTTAACCCGAAAGAAACGACCATGTACAGTAAAGCGTTTTTCGACGAAAAAAAACGACCATGTATAGTAAGGCGTTTTTAGCCCAAAAAAACCGACCATGTATAGTAAGGCGTTTTTCAACGAAAAAAACCAACCATGTATAGTAAGGCGTTTTAACCCGAAAGAAACGACCATGTACAGTAAGGCGTTTTTCGACGAAAAAAAACGACCATGTATAGCAAGGCGTTTTTTTGGGCTAAAAATGCCTTACTATACATGGTCGTTTTTTCGTCGAAAAACGCCTTACTAGACATGGTCGTTTTTTTCTTGTTAAAACACTTTACTATTCATGGTCCTCTTTTTCGTCGAAAAACGCCTTACTATACATGGTCGTTTTTTTCGTCTAAAAACACCTTACTATACATGGTCGTTTTTTTTCGTCGAAAAACGCTTTACTGTACATGGTCGTTTTTTTCGGGTTCAAACGCCTTACTATACATTGAAAAACGCCTTAGTACACATGGTCGTTTTTTTCGTCTAAAAATGCCTTACTATACATGGTCGTTTTTTTTGGCTAAAAACGCCTTACTATATTTACATGGTCGTTTCTTTTCGTCGAAAAACGCCTTACTATACATGGTCGTTTTTTTCGGCTAAAAATGCCTTACTATACATGGTCATTTTTTTTCGGCTCAAAACACCTTACTATGTACATGGTCGTTTTTTTCTTGTTAAAACACTTTACTATTCATGGTCGTTTTTTTCGTCGAAAAACGCCTTACTATACATGGTGTTTTTTTTCGTCTAAAAACGCCTTACTATACATGGTCGTTTTTTTTTTGGGCTAAAAATGCCTTACTATACATGGTCGTTTTTTTCGGGTTAAAACACCTTAATATACATGGTCGTTTTTTTCGTCAAAAAACGCTTTACTGTATATGGTCGTTTTTTTTGGGTTCAAACGCCTTACTATACATGGTCGTTTTTTTCGGGTTAAAACACCTTAATATACATGGTCGTTTTTTTCGTCAAAAAACGCTTTACTGTATATGGTCGTTTTTTTCGGGTTCAAACGCCTTACTATATACATGGTTGTTTTTTTTCGTTGAAAAACGCCTTAGTACACATGGTCATTTTTTTCGTCTCAAAACGCCTTACTATACATGGTCGTTTTTTTCGGGTTCAAACGCCTTACTATACATTGAAAAACGCCTTAGTACACATGGTCGTTTTTTTCGTCTAAAAATGCCTTACTATACATGGTCGTTTTTTTGGGCTAAAAACGCCTTACTATATTTACATGGTCGTTTCTTTTCGTCGAAAAACGCCTTACTATACATGGTCGTTTTTTTCGGCTAAAAATGCCTTACTATACATGGTCATTTTTTTTCGGCTCAAAACACCTTACTATATACATGGTCGTTTTTTTCTTGTTAAAACACTTTACTATTCATGGTCGTTTTTTTCGTCGAAAAACGCCTTACTATACATGGTGTTTTTTTTCGTCTAAAAACGCCTTACTATACATGGTCGTTTTTTTTTGGGCTAAAAATGCCTTACTATACATGGTCGTTTTTTTCGGGTTAAAACACCTTAATATACATGGTCGTTTTTTTCGTCAAAAAACGCTTTACTGTATATGGTCGTTTTTTTTGGGTTCAAACGCCTTACTATACATGGTCGTTTTTTTCGGGTTAAAACACCTTAATATACATGGTCGTTTTTTTCGTCAAAAAACGCTTTACTGTATATGGTCGTTTTTTTCGGGTTCAAACGCCTTACTATACATGGTTGTTTTTTTTCGTTGAAAAACGCCTTAGTACACATGGTCATTTTTTTCGTCTCAAAACGCCTTACTATACATGGTCGTTTTTTTCGGGTTCAAACGCCTTACTATACATTGAAAAACGCCTTAGTACACATGGTCGTTTTTTTCGTCTAAAAATGCCTTACTATACATGGTCGTTTTTTTTGGCTAAAAACGCCTTACTATATTTACATGATCGTTTCTTTTCGTCGAAAAACGCCTTACTATACATGGTCGTTTTTTTCGGCTAAAAATGCCTTACTATACATGGTCATTTTTTTTCGGCTCAAAACACCTTACTATATACATGGTCGTTTTTTTCTTGTTAAAACACTTTACTATTCATGGTCGTTTTTTTTGTCGAAAAACGCCTTACTATACATGGTGTTTTTTTTCGTCTAAAAACGCCTTACTATACATGGTCGTTTTTTTTTTGGGCTAAAAATGCCTTACTATACATGGTCGTTTTTTTCGGGTTAAAACACCTTAATATACATGGTCGTTTTTTTCGTCAAAAAACGCTTTACTGTATATGGTTCAAACATTCTAGTGCGACCGCACAAACGTGACGACTGTGCGAAAATAACTAAATAAAAGACACCACTGTTACAGAAAGGCTTTACACGCTATTTAAACTGCCGATCGCGAACGGAACGAACCGTGATTGAAACTTACTGTGATGCCGCCCTTTACACGTTGTACTGACAGTCGGTGGCAGCCCCGCCTCTCTTGAAGCACCAGACAAAATTATCAACGTGGGTTATCCCTGGATGGATTTTGTTTGATATTTTTGTAATGTTTGCGGTCCTCTGGCCCACTTTATACATGTGGACGAAGGATCAGGGCCCCTAATCCCTCGTTGTATCCGATGACCGGCAACCCGAGGCCAAGGCCAAGGACTTGACTCCGAGGCCAAGGCTGAGGACCAAGGATCGCCCTTAGGTTCTCCAGACGGTCCTCGAGGCCAAGGACCGGCTCGAGGAACACATCACTGCAACATTCATTCATGCGCGTCAAAATGCCCTCGGACAGAGATGGAAAACAGGCACAATGTTCAAGTGGAACACAAATCAAATTCATAAGTTTTATTTTTAGGAAAATACTTTAGGTACATACAAGCTGTACATTAAACCTCTCAAGAAAATCAAGTCATCTTCCCGTGGGGGGGAGAAGAAAGCTGATAAAATGAACAGAATCAAGGCAGAATTGTTTAGAAAAACAATCAACTCTTCGAATGGCTTGTTAAAATTGAGCCAGATCTTTTTTTTTACCCCCTCAATTATTGAATCGACCTAGAAACAAACTTTAAATCAAAATAGATTTTTTTTCAAACCCAAATATTTACACTTTATTACCCCCACCCCAAGACATGGCGTAGTCAGTTTGTGCCATTTTTCTTTTCAAAAGCCCAAAGGTTGCCATCTATTTATCAGAAGCAAAAGCGCACCGGGTGCGAGATGAGGGACAGCCATGAAAGTTTGAGAGCGCACAGCATTTTGGCAGTTTCGTCAAGTCGAGCGTTCATTTGGTTGAGGTCAGCGAGCCACGAGGGTGATTCTTGAATCCTCTTCAAGCAAAAGGCCGCGTTACGGAATAGCAACTGCTGCATCGACGTAGCAGGCTAAACCCAAAAACCAAGTACATCGGTGACTACGAGTCCAGTCTGCCGTGACACTCTTTCGAAACACAAATGCAGCCCTGCAATCGCGAGTTGCTCCCGTCACCGACAGAAATACGAAATAAAAGTGTTGGTTGAGAATAAAATGATCAAAGGTTTTCAAAGCACCCTCCACATCACGCCTTCTTCTAAAACTCTCTCATGGCATACAATCGTGGCGTTTTTCGTAACGGTTGGGAATCTTCCTTGGTCCGATCCCTCGGTCCATTGCATCTTCTGACGCGGCTCTCGTTCGTCGCCTCTTCCTCCGAAGCTAGCGCCCGCGATGCCGAGGTCTGGACCCACGGCCCAGTTTCTCCGTCCCGGCAGCCGATCGGCGCTCACTCATTGAGGGACAGAATGATGTCATCTTCGAGGTCGGAGTTGTCGGAGCTGTCTGCTTGAGGGTGAAAGAAAGCGATGACTTACAAAGGCGGCCGTCAGTAGGTGAGTCAAAAGTGGCAAACACAAAGCTCCATTCGCCAATTTCTGTGCCGCTTTTCCACCGGAAGAGCTCAATTGTTCGGTGTCAATGTTCAAAGAGCCTCTATCGTGCCAGATCGAATATGTATAATGGTCTCGGCTGTTGGCAACAAGCGATCACTCGTTGGCTGTCGGCGAGCGAATCTGAAACGGGAAGTGGGGGAAAAAAAAAAAGGGCGGCATCGAGAGAAGCGAGTTTAGCCTCGTGTTGCAAGCGCCTGCTTGTTTGTCAAGATGTGCGCTGCGTTCATGAAACCGCGACCGCGGGTGTTCAACGAGGACTTCGGCGTGGCGTGACGCAGAGTCAGTTTGAGGTGAGAGAAGCCGCACGTACCGTTGTCCACGTCCAGTTCCGCATCCTCCATGTCGGAGTCGTCGTCATTGTCGTCGTCGTCGTCGTCCCCTCCATCCAAGTCCTCCTCGAGGAGGCGAGCCACTTCTTCATCGGAGGGGGAGAACTCGTCGTTGGCCTCGTCGTCATCATCGCCGCCGTTCTCGTTCTCAAGCTCCGCGATGAGAGGATCGGTGTCCACGTCGTCATCTGAGTCGTCGTCGTCTTCCTCCTGATCGTCGTCCTCCTGCGGGCGCAAAGGACCAGAGATGTTGTCGTACGCTTTTAGGCAGAGGGAGCCGCCGCGAGGCTCTTGTGGAGAAAACGATGATGTGCACGCACTACTTCCCATTTGGGGGATTTGTTGCCGTGGGTTTCGGCTCACGGGGGCACTTGATTTGGACAAAGGGAACATCGGGGATGTTTTGTTTTGGAATGTGTGCGGGAGAGACACGACACCGTCTCGACCTCTGAAACCACTTGCAACGTTTTGGACAGCAAACGTTCTTGTCAGTAAGCCGCCGATGGCGGGGAAGACGCACGCATCCCTTTCAAAATATTGGGGCCGATCGTTCTAAGGGTGACAGAAGAAGAAGCGCCGTTCGCATCCACTTTGATTCCCTTTAACTCATTCAGTACCAGCCAATTCTGGACCAAGTCTGAAAAGACGTTTAAAAACGTCTTTGGGAGTGAATGAGTTAATGATCTCGAGCGACGGGAAGCTTGTTGAAGCGAAGCTCACGTGGTTCCCGCGGCCTATGGCCGGGTCCTACGTCTGCTTGAAGCTAAGTTAAGCTAAAACTGCGTCCTACCGCTCTCTTTAACTTCAAGACCGTGTACGTCCTGACACGCCTGCGCGGGAAGCCAGAAAGTAGCCATGTCGCCGGCCTCTTTTATCAAGTCATCCTCTCCTACGCCGCCACGCGAGTAGGAAGCAGGACTGAGCTGCTTTCTCTTCTGAGCGGCAGCAATCGGCTCACGTCGTTGAAGTCTATCACCGTCATCGAAGGTGGACCGGGCGTTGACTGTTAACATGGCAACACAAATCATGGCTGAGTTCGAGGCTAACGGACTGAAAGATGACCGTCGACGGCCGCGCGGCGTGGCACATCCCGAACCGGAGAAGGCACTTTCTACTGTATTACAGGTTTTGACATCCATAACCCTGCACTCTGCATCGTAGTTGGCGGCCATTATATGGGAAATGGGTACAACAAATGAGCGTCCTGACCTACAGAATCATTACGTTGTTCGACTGGAATGATGCAATAAATACCTGATCCTCCTCATCCTCCTCTTCTTCCTCCGCCAGTCTTTGTCGGCCAACTTCATAAAGGCGGCAGACTGTGTCCGTGTTGATGGAGTCTTGGTTCTACAAAATAAAAGCTTCGTTTTAGAATCTGTCAAGAAATCCATCCATCCATCGCTTATCCGGGGTCGGGTGGCAGAGGCAAGAGCTTTAGCAGGGAATCCCAGACTTCCCTCTCCCCAGCCACTTCTTCCAGCTCTTCCCGGGGACTGCGAGGTGTTCCCGGGGCAGCATGTCCTGGGGCCTCCATGCCCGGAACACCTCGCTGGGGAGGCATCCAGGGGGCATCCTAATCAGATATCCGAGCCATCTCATCTGGTTCCTCTCCACGTGGGGGAGAAGGGCTCGACTCTGAGCCCCTCACGGATGACCAAGCTTCTCACCCTATCTCTAAGGGAGAGCCTGGACACCTGCCCTCACTCGTGAACAAGACCCCAAGATCCTCCACTTGGGTCACTCCACCCTTTTCCGACTGCGGACCTTTGTTTTCAGATTTGGAGGTGCCGATTTTCATCCCAACCGCTTCGCGCTCGGCTGCAAAACGCTTCAGTGAGAGTTGGGGAGCCCCGCTTGAAGGAGCCAACAGTCCCACATCATCTGCAAAAAGCAGAGATGCAATACAGAGGACACAAAAGCGGACCCCCTCAACGCTTCGGCTGCGCCTAGAAATTCTGTCCATAAAGGCGATGAACAGAATCGGCGACAAAGGGCAGCCTTGGCGGCGTCCAACCGTCACGGTAAACAACTCCGACTTCCTGTTGGCGATGCGAACCAAACTCAGACATCGGTGGTATAGGGACCAAACAGCCCGTAGCAGGGGGTTCGGTACCCCGTGCTCCCGAAGCACCCGCCAAACGCCTTCTCCCAAGTCCACAAAGCACATGTAGACTGGTTGGGCGAGTTCCCTCGTACCCTCGAGGACCCTGCTAAGGATGTACAGCTGTTCCACTTCTCAACGGACCCTCCTCTCCAGCACCCCTGAATAGACCTTTCCAAGGAGGCTGAGGAAGAAATTGATTCAACATATTGGAAATGCAACCTTACGCGGCTTACCTCAATCACAGCAAGGTAGCAGTCTTTCGAGTCTGTGCACAGATCAAAAATATTCTTCTTGACATCAATGGTGGCTGGGAGGGAGAATGGAAAAAAAAAAACACCCCACAATGACATTAGTAAAGTAACCATAGATAATATCTTTTTGGAGGTGACTCAAGAGGACGGGCGGGCATTCTATTCGACAAGGCTGAGGCACGAGGCCAGTGAGCAGCCATACCGATGGGTTTGTAGTCTGTGGCGTTGAAAGTCCGGAAGGATGACCCAAAAGGACTTTTCATCTGCATCTCCATCATGTCGTCTTCGTCGTCAGCCTGTAATATTGCTGCAGACATACAGTATGCGGGTGAAAAGCGGATTCCGGGCGCTCGTGCGGGACATGTGGCGGCGGCGGTCCAACGCCACTTCCCACCATGAGGCGTTTATTCACCTCCGTAAATGACGGTGCCGTTGTTGTTGAAGACTGTCCGGCACTGGTCCAGAGCAGGAACTGTATGGAGGAGGTGGAAGGTTCGCAGGTCCCACTAAGAATTCCGATTAAGGAACGCTACATTCTGTTGGACTCGAAGCAAACTGGAGCGACATGAATGTACTGATCCAACCGTTCCAGAAGATTTAAAAAAAAAAAAAAAAAAAAAAAGAGGATACAATTTCCGTGTTTATGATGACCTCCAGGCCATTGGGGTGGAACACGCCACTGATGTTCATGTTGAACTTGTCAAACTTGTGGATGGCCTGAGCGGAGCGCACATCCCACAGCACGCCGTCGTTCAGTACCAGGTCATCGGTGGGGTTAAAGGTGGCACAGTTCCTCTTGTAGTTATTAGCCAAGTCTGGGTTATTTAGGGTCAGCGTCACCTGGCCCGTCTGGATGTCATAAATCTAAAAAGAGAGACAAGCGTTCGCTGTGAGCTGAGGTCGGCCGAGCTCAGGATTTGCTGTCTTTTTGAATATTCCATGCCGTCGGGTTGACGTGGAGGCGCTACGTACGTGCGCGAGTTGCTCCTCGGTCCCAATGACGCGATCTTGGGACAGCTTGCTGAACTCCACGTAATGGTCACCCAGAAAGGAATGCCTGCGGACAACATTGCATTTTCAACGGGAACATCAGCGAGAGACTTGCAATAATGGGAAGTCGCAAGCTGGGCGTGCGGGGAAGCGAAGCCGCCGGGCCTCGGCGCCGTCAGCGGGCATCGTAAAATAAGCGCGCCGCCTTTTGCACGAGTCCCGTTTTGCTGTCTCAAAGCTGCCGCATATAGCGACTGTAGCCGAGGGGATAAAAAGTGCTCACGTTCACTTCGCACTGCAGCTGCTTCACATCATTTTGCTGCCAGACAGGTTTCAAATTAAAATGCTACTTTAAGAAACGATGCATTTCAGCACAGCTGTTAGGCCGGCAACCGTTTGGTGCGACGGGCAACTCACTTCATGATGAACACCGACTTCATCCCCCACAGCGCAGACGTCGGGTAATTCCAGGAGGCCGAAGTTAAAATTAAGGAGCCATCCTAAAAGCCAAACGAGAGGCGTTAAAGTGACAAGCAAGCAAGCACGGCCGCACCGCGCGACGAGGTGGCCTCGTTCTCGTACCCGAGAGGGCTCCAGGTGAGTGATGGCTGAACTGTGACAGCTGTAGCTGGCCTCCTCCTGGCCCGTGAACACATTGTAGAGTTTCAATTGTCCCGCGCAGGTGCCGAGCATCAGGAAGCGCTCGCGAGCCGAGAAGGCGCAGCACGTGAATCCGCTCTCGTTCTCATCGGCTTTCCTGAAAACGGAGATCGGACGGAACCTGGAGACGGCGCAGAAGGGCGTCAAAGCAAAAGTGGAGCGAGCGGCGAGGCGGCTTTGCGCGGCGGCAACCTGCTGAAGATGAGGTGTCTGTCAAAGCATCCGCCGTCGGCTCCGCCATATTTGGGGTAGATGACCCTCCTCAGGTGCCGGGACGTGAAGTTCAGCGGTGCCTGTCGTCTCTGTTTGGGCTCGGGGCATTGATGGGGGGTGAAGAGAGAAAAAGGCGGGCAGGTGGCAACGGGGTTTTTACAGCGCGCGTGCTGTTCCCGCAGGTACTCCGTGATGATGCCGTCCAGTGCGGGGGGGGAGGGCATGTGCCTGTCAAACTGCTTCTTCATGGCCGGCGTCTGGCTGAAGGCGCCGTGGTCCGACTTCTGCCGCAGCACTCGAGGCTTCTTGCAGCCGGCGGCGCCGCCCCACGTGTGCCGCTCGCGAGAGAAAACGATTCGGCCGATCAGAGGGGAGCCGTTGGTGCAGTGGGGTGCCGACGCCGAGGAATATGCGGCGGCGGTGGATTGCAGCACGGAGGGGCGCGCTTGCGAGTGGCCCGGTGACGGACCCGACGAGTGCGAGGGATGGTTGGCCAGTCTGGAGCCGACGCCGTTGGCCAGCCGCGGCGTGCGAGGTAGGGTGGCGATCGGCGGCGCGAGGGCAACGGCACAGGCAAAAGGCGAAGCGGCCAGCGAGGAATGAGACGGGCACGTCATCGGCAGATCGGCTTCCTTGGTGAGGGCGCTGGCCGTGTCTTGGAGGCCTTTGGAGACCAGGTGGTTCCGAATGAGTAAGAGCAGCTCTTTCTCGGGGAAGGCGATCCGGGACTGGGCCACCACGCTCGCTCTCTGCAGCCACGCCAGGGAGACGTCGGTCCCGATCAGCAAGGGTTTCCCCGATATCCTTTCCATGAGCTCCGCCGCAAACTTGCAGAACTTGACGTGCTCGCTGCGTTTGTCCTGCAGAACGGGCTCCTTCATGAGCTGCTGGATGTGGCCGCTACTGAACAGAGGCAGCTTGCTGATGATCTGCCTGACAGAAGTGGAGCGAGACAGTCCCACCAGGGCCTTGCAGGCCAGCGCCCGGATCTGATCCGCGTCTGTAATCGGCATCTTCACTGTCAGCAGGGACAGCAGAACCTACGCAAGGGCGGGGGGGTGAGAGACGTTTAACAAAGGCATTCCGGGGGTTGTCTTATCCTTGAAATCGCTATTTTGCTGTCAAAATTGGCGAAAACATGACAAAAGGCACAGATTGGTTCAAATGATTGTCATCATCTGATTTATGGCTTACTAACTTTGGTAAGATTTTGTTAGGTAGTCGTAGTGAAAGTGTTGAAAAGTTAGCAAGTCCTTTCAGACGAATTCAAGGTCCGCTTGTTTTTACTTTAAAATAAGAGACCAAAACACATCGCTGTATTACATCTGATATTGTTGAATGCAGATTAAATGTATTAATTGTATTTGATAAAAATAAAAAAAAAGGACCTTGAAAAAGAATCAGCGCATTTTTAATGGCAATAGCAAAATTGAGGGAAGTCATAGTTCAGCCCTTTGGTGATTACAATTTCTGTTTGCCAAATATGTTTCCTTTAATGCTGATAAACGTGCGCATGGCGATGTCTTGAGCTACGGCTTTCATTCGTACCATGACTATTCTCGTAGCTCAAAACGCTCCTATTTCAAATCCCTTTTCCCCGACTGCAATGAAAGGAACCCAACCAACGTTTTGGTAATGTGTTTCATCAACAAGGACAATCGCACTCAGTAATTTATCGCATTTTATAAAATCGTACAATAATGACATCATTGGATTGAACGTGGAGCATGAATTTTTGTTTTGTTTTTGCTTCAATTCAATGAACACCGTGCTCCTCCTTTTGGTATGCATCCCTTGGCCACATGGGGGCAGTATAACACACAAGCGTACTCCTCATACATGGAGCCAATCAAAACTCCTCAGTAACTCACAGAAATGAAGCCATTCTTTGTAGAGGATAAGGAATGCATACACCCGCGAGGGTTGCAGATATGTGCCGCTGCACTGGTCAAAGAGGCCTTGCTTCAGGGTTTGAATCGCTGCGACGCCGATGCGATTAGTTAGCCCTTCTTTGGCATGCTACCTCGTCTGTTAGCATGAAGCGAAAAAAACCAAATGCGTAATTCAGTGTTATGCTTCGTTTGACGGTCAACTCCAAGTGGGAATGGCAAGAAACAGCTCAGTCTGTTTTTGGAAAAGTTGCCAAAACTACTGCTTGCTGTGAAGTGTATTGAGCTCAGTGCAAACAGTAGCTGAGGTACGTCCTTTGCGTTTTAAGGGGGCTTGTACTCCAATGACAACGGGTGCATTTTAGCTTGGGTGTGTGCGACTCCGTCACTTCATTCAAGTTCACAAACAAATGGCATCACTCGATCGCAGGAAAAGAAAGTACCTTAATGCCGTTGTTGGACTGCACCACGTTCCACATCTTTGTGAGCACGTTCTCGCTGGCTTTGGTCATGTGAGGGAGGCGACGACGGGGAGTGCCCGCAATGAACTTCCCAATGCTGGACATGCGTTTGTCGGGAGCGCAGACACAGTTAATGACAACCTGCAGGGCGGACTTCTGGATCTCTGCGTCGTTCACAAACACTTCTCCCTCGGCCACTGCCAGGACAATGTTCATTCCTGGAATCAAAAATGAACGAATCGGCGCAGGCTTCATCAGTTAGGACGGCAACAGCCTGGCTTTATGTCCAGGCTTTTGGTGGGTTTTCTTTTTTTTTTTAATAGCTATGAGCTCAAACAGCAAAACTCCGCAGGCATACCTGCGCTGGAAATGGTAGACCCGCCCTCGTCGACGACGGCAACGGTCTCAGATAACAGCATTTGAGTCTTTGGTACAACCGTGAGGATACTCAGGATGTCGAGAGCATAGCGCACGGTGTCACTTCTGCAGGAAAACAAAGGTAACTCAACGCGCTCCGGGTCGAAAGCAAAACACAACTTAAGAGATATACGCTCGAAGTCATTTAATGCTCCATCCACCACACCTGCCGTAGTAGGTCCTCCAGTCACATGCAATGGAAATGAGTTGAAGAAGGAGTTGGACGCAAGAGAGTTTGTGGAAGACCTCTGCCGGTTCCCAATATAAGCGGAGAGGGCCGTGCTCGATGATAAACTCCATCATCTCTACGACCTGCTCGCGGCTGTAACTGACCGCCTGCGACCGAGGAGAGAAGCCAAATGAGCGGGGGGCCAGCGCCTGCAATGCGTCCGACTGCTCAGAAAACGACCTTGTAATAGGGCTGCGAGTGAATGGGCGCGCCTCCCTCTGTGCGCTGCAGGGACTGCTTCACCTGCTCCACTTTGATGGCCAGATGGGCCTCAAAGTAGCGGCGCAGCGCCATGCAAGTGTGCTTCGCCGTCTGCCTGCTGGAGAAAATCTCGTCGTCGCTCAGCAGCGCTCCCTGGTCGTCCGGGTTCAGGATCTCCAAGGTGCTGATCTGGAAGCCGTCGGGAGACGTCAGCATCAGGAGGGCTCGAGCGGAGCTCCCGCGGGGCGAGCCGCCGGCTGGGGTTTACCAGATTGACGAGACGTCTCAGCCCGTCCTGCTTGTCAAAGAGCTCCAGCACGGCGCGGAATGAGAAGGAAATGGAGAAGAACATGGTGGCGTGGCAGCAGCCGGATGCGTGCGAGCATTCCAGCAGCCACAGCGTGTAGCCGACCACGTCCGCCAGAACCGAGTGGGGCAGCATGCACACCTTGGGAGAAAAGGTCACAACATCACAACGATATTTCACATCGTCGTAGGGCTCCATGTGCTGAAAGTGACGCCATTGCTATTTAGACACCGCGGGTGTTGATACTGTATCACCGAAGTCCCGCCTGACCCTAACATATATATATATATATATATATATAGGTTTAGAATTTATTTTTGTCTACCCACCCCTGCTCAAATATCTGGGTTTTGTGATATGAAAAATGGGACCGAGATAACTCTTCTCAAATATGCTCGTCGCCATTGGTGTGACCTAATATTTGCATAACTGAGTTGGGGGAAAAATAATCTTTGAGGGGTCACTCCCTTTTCTGATTGGGATTCGGTGGTGTTCGGAACCAAGCGATCAGATTCAAGCTCCCGATATATGGGAGTCAGCACACACCTGCTGATGATCCCCCAAAAGACTTTCGCCGACATTTTGTTTTGAGCGACGCCGACTGAGACTTCGAACCGTTTGCAATTCCCTCCCCGTCGACTCAGACCGCACAGCCTCCAAAAGCATGACGCTGCCACCGGCATGCTTCAGTGTCGTTCTTGTGTCATTTGGAGCATAAAAATAAAGTCCACCTTGTTTTCGTGGGACCAGAACACATTCTACCACGCGTTTGGAAAATCTCATGTAAAGTTTTGAAATGATTCATCTTGGGGTCTTTTATTTTTTTAACTACCACAAAAAACTGCCATTTCAACACAGGCGTGTAAATGTTTTATATCCACTACACACGCACGATATATCGAGAGGATGGTCATTACTAATCTAGAGGATTAAAGAGTTTATACTTCTTAAGTATACAATGCATAAAACACATGAACATGGCCAAATTGCTCATGTAATACTCCACTGTAAAAACATCGACACTATTTTTGGTGTATTAGCATATAGCGTTCCCCCCCCCCCCCACCCCCTTATTTTTTTTTTTTTTAAATATACCCGTTCCATGGCATCCTGGTTATAGGCAAGGTAGTAGAGGCACAGGGACACTCCAGTGGCAGCCATGGAGGGCCTGGGGATCTCGAGCAATTTCTGAACTCCTCCGTGCGCCACAAACTCTGCAGCAAACTTCTTGTGAAGCAGAAGAGAGGCCAAGTACTGTGAGAGAAAGGCAAAAAAAACCCCCCAATTATATTTCGATGGGAGTTTGTGGCTGTGGTTCACATCGGCCGCAGGACTTCACCTTGAGGGCCTCAAATGTGAGCTGGACGTCGTTGGTCTGCTTCAGATCCATATAATGCATCAGCAGCTCCCGGGCTCCCATTTGCATGAACACTGCCAACAGCTGAAGGGAGATGATCGGGGGGGAGGGGGGCAATCACACTTTTGAAATCCACAAAATGGGTTGATGAAAATGCAAACATTTGCCAAGCAGCCCTGGTTAAGGAATTGTCAGTGCTGAAAAAGAGAGCAACCAACCTCCTGATATTCTCCCAGTGGAGTGAGGTACTGCAAAATGAGTCTCTGTTCAATCTCAGGGGTCAGAGGGTATAAACGGTAGCTGTTGCCGATCACCCACGGGCTCATCTCGGACCAGCTGCTGTTGGAAAGCTCGCTTACGTTCCTCTCCGGTTCTGGCAGGGAGAAAGTCAACTTGTGCTTTGCCGACCGGCCACTCTCTTTCTCCACTTTTCTTTTTGGGTAACTACTAGCGTCAGAGGCGCCGAGGTGCACGAGTGATCCTGGGGCCGACATGGGCTTCATCATGGTTTTCACAACGGAGGGAGCACAGCTGTTGGCCTTGTGAGGGGCGTTGGGATGAAAGGGAAGCTCCTTTTCGGGCTCCGAGGCGGACAGGTTCATTTCAACATCCTCCTCGGGTTCTCGTTCTTCCGTTTCAGCGCCGTTTTGGCCGAGCGAGAAGGACTTTTCAAAGCCTCCGTCGAGGGTCTCCTCATCCAAAGGCAGCAAAGGTCCACTCAGAGTTTTTCTGGGACTGGGACGTTTGATTTCTCTTTTTGTCTCTGCGTCTTTATCTTGCAGCTCACGCAAGCGATGCAGCATCAGTGGCACCTGTGAACAAAGAAAATGAAAAACAAGCCAATTGAACATGATGGATATGGTGCGGACGAAAGGAGGAGCTCGGTTATTCTATTTTTAGACACATTGTAACCGTTTCCAATCATTCATTCATGAGGAGGGGAAGCCAGACCCTAGCAGCCCCCTACTGACCAAGACAGAGTTCTCTTCTCGGTAGTTGGCTGCAATGTCTTGGTTCTCCATGGCACCAGCCAGCAAGCCTGTAGCATAGATTCGGAGGGGCTGCTCAGCCTCCTGAGCCCACTTGAACAACCTTTCAACTATTCCCTCCTGAAAAGAACCAAACCAGCAAGTTACAACGAAGTCGTTTTCTTTTGGCACACACCATCTGTGGTGTTTGTTTTTTTTAAATTAAATGGGCTAGTGAATGCATATTCAACATTTAATTTATCGACAACGAAATAAGGAAAAGTGTGTGGAAATGGACCTTGCTTGCAAGCTGGACTCTGACTCTACAAACAACCCCTCCCCTCCAAAAAAAAAAAAAAAAAAAAAAACTGTGGAAAACAGCTGATTGACGGGGATATTGACTCTTTGGTATTACAAACTTTGCATTCAGCCTTTTTTTTATGAGCCTGCCTCAAACAAACTATGCCCACAGTATTGAAGTGCTTGCACTGATTTTAACCATTTCACGACTGACAGCAGTAACTGAATGAGAGTCTTTAAAAACCGTGATTCTGACTAAACCTTTTGTGTTGGCCTTGGTTGCTCTGAGTCACAAACTGCCCCACTGTGGTGTGGTGTTCCACAGGGCTCAATTGTGGGGCCTCTGCTGTTCTCACTGGCTCTATTTCCTTCCACTGCTCTGTGGATGACTGTCAGATCGATGTCCCGCTTAGCAAAAAAAGATGCTTTCTCATGGAGGCCACTTGGATCTTGTCTGGTGGAAATCAAGACGTGGATGGCACTACATTTCCTGAATTTTAATGAAAAGAATACAGAGGTGATGGTGTTTGGTCCCAGTGGCCTTTGTACATCCCGTGCTGCGGACTTGGGCCTCCTTATCTTAAGCCAACAGTCTCCAACTTGGGTCTTCAAAAGCACAGTGATTTGAAATTGGACCGGCAAATTGGTGCCGTTGTTAAGCCAACAGTCTCCAACTTGGGTCTTCAAAAGCACAGTGATTTGAAATTGGACCGGCAAATTGGTGCCGTTGTTAAGCCAACAGTCTCCAACTTGGGTCTTCAACAGCACAGTGATTTGAAATTGGACCGGCAAATTGGTGCCGTTGTTAAATCCAGCTTCTTTCATCTAAGGCAGCTGGCTATGGTCAAGCCTCTCCTTTCTCTGGTGAGCAGTTTGAGGCACTTTGTCACATCCCGGCTGGATTACTATAATGGACTTTACTTTGGCGTCAGCCAATCCTCCATTCCAGTTTTAGTCCAAAATGCCGCTGCTTGCCTCTTGACTGGTACTTGTAGGAGGGAGCATATAACTCCTAGTCTGGCATCCTTTCGCTGGCCCCCAAATCCTTTTAGAGCTCTTCTGGAGATCCTGTTATTTGTTTTCAAATCTAGAAATGGCGTGGACCCAGTCCCCGCCCCTCCGCGGACCAGACACTACTAGAGTCCACGGACCAGACACTACTCGAGGTGCGGAGAACTGAAGCGGAGGCTCCGGGGGGATGGAGCCTTTTCCCTTGACGGTCCCTGTTTTTGGAATGACCTCCTGCTGAGCGTTTGGCAAGCCCCCTCGCTGCCCATCTTTAAAACTTGTCTTACAAGTCATTTTTAATCTTTGCCTTTTGACTACACATGAGACTTGATTTTGAGTTGGACTGTTTTTGTGCTTTCTACTGTCTTTGTTAATTTATTGTTTGTTGTTGTATGAATTGTTTTTGCTCCATGTACAGCACTTTGTCAACAGGGGTGGTTGTATTTAAATGTGCTCTCGAAATACATCTGAGTTGAGCGGTTCTCACAATGTTATATCTGCTGACTTAATTATCCTTCAAAACCCACTAGACAACGAAATACAACGTCATATAAATGCGTTCATAAATAGTCTGAATCGTGAACGTTATGTTTAAGACACCAGAAAGGAAACGCTTTATTGTCGAGTTCATTTCAACGATAGCAGTAATGTACCTTTTCTTGAAAGACCACTGCTGTCTCCAGGCCAGGCATGATGTTCTGAAGCAGGCGACAAGCTTCTGCATTGAGGGCAAATTCTCTGCTGGCCATCACATAGCTATTCACCAACTATGTAGGAAAATAAATGGGGTGAAACACTTTCAAGTTTATTTTCCTTATATTACGTATTTTAGCAATGGGATGGTACTCTGTGTTCAGTACGTTCTGCACGGGACAATATACCCTAATTGCCCCCCACCCCCTCTCATTCATATCGCCTTGACGGTGCATGTGTGATCCTGTCCTACATTCACCCACTCACAGTTGTAACTGCATCCGGTTGTGCAGCTCATGTATCCACGAGCAAGAGGATTTGAGAGAGACAAATTTGAAGCAGCCCTGGCTTCATTTTAACCTCCAGTGTGAATTAATTACAGTTTTACTGTTGTATATGGCGGTGTAAAAACTGCTGACATTTTATTGTCTGCTAGCATAACTTGAAACTACTGTAGTACTTTTTATGGAGACTCTAGCAATGTGACCAAGCTTCATGTGTTCATATTGTCATAAAATGCTTACTGGACACACACCGGAAATATGTCGAAGATGCAACACCAGCAACACAACTAGCATCTCTTGAGAATGATTTTAAACACACCTACCATGCCTTTTAGCATTAACATCAGATAATAACCTGTAAGAACAATTTATGAGTGAAAACTTGCACACCTTTTCTGTGGCTAAAGATGGGTCGCTGCGGTCACTTAATGCCACTCACATTCCAGTGAAGTTTTAATTTCCAACAAAAAAAATGAACAGTTGGATTGAGCGTTGGTTGATTGGTTATGCCCGAGTTGGGTGCCGGCATGACCAACTGATTTAGGCTTAAACTAACACCAGTTTGTTTTTTGTTTTTTTGTAGGATTGAATTTGTTCGTCATGTTGTAAGCTACCGTATAGTCGCATGTAATCAAGCAATCAAGGAGTCAGGGGCAGTTTAACATTCAAAAGAGCTGCGTTTAAAGAACGGAATCTTGAAATGTGTTATATTATTCAGTCAACTACAAGATGCAGCCTTGGAGAAGATTTTAAGAGAGGAGAGAGAAAAAAGGCCCCCTTTTGCACAAAACGGGCTCCGAACCATGGCCCAACACCTGAGGTCCCTGTACCATCCCACCTCTACAATACACCTATTCCAACCATCCTTACTGTGTTCATGAAGTCATCATTCTTAAAGAGGATCTTGAGCAAATGCCCTAATACACATTCTGGATCAGCTCTCCCTAGTGGCAAAGAAGGACCAGAATCGACATGAGCAAATGTACAAGTGTACATAAACAACCTCCAAAGATATTTCTCGTTGTGTTTTCTTTATCATACCGGGATGTCGATCATCAAAAGGGTCTGGGTCCACTTTGTGGTACTCTTCGGTCTCCTTCTCAACGAGCTCAGAGATTCTGAAAGTTTGATCATCATGACCCCCCCCTCAAGCCAAATGGAATAAAATGGCGAACCTGATGACTCCGACCCACTTACTTGGTGAGGATGTTCACTAGCTCTTGTGTGCTGCCTTGTTGTTGCCTCTCCCACTCTTCCAGTAAAGCAGTCAGCTCTGCCTTGGAGTCCACACTGGCAGATGCCAACGCCATAACTCCTATGAGGAACCACAGGAAAATGACCACTCAATTCGAAATCAAATTCTATACCCCATTCCTTACATATGCGCCTCGTGTGTGACAGCAGCTACTAAGTCGTGGCTTACAATCAAAGAACAATGAGCGGAACTCCTTTCAGAAGAAAGCAGTACTTGAACCCAATCAGCCGGAAACTATTTTAGGATACATTTTGTAGCACAACAGACAGATTGTCTGTTAGCAGGTGCAGCGGTCTCCGTGGACCACAACTGTCAAAAATACAGAAGTGATCGAAAACAAGAACACAGGAAGCAAGTAGACGGAGCAGTCGTTCTGATTGAAGCTACACGTTATGCATTTACTCGCATTCGGGTGATGTAAACAAGGTGCGCTCTTTGAGTCGCTGCGCCTCGGCTAAACAAGGACGCTAAATGGAGTCGGACTACCCATGACGATGTACACGTGTTCACTTTAAAACCCACTGTTGTATTGACTTTTGACGTGCACACCCGCGCCGTGTTAAATAAACCAATGTGGGAACCACGGCGACGAGTCCGTACATTAGCTCAACTGTTGGCATTAGCCATGCGCTAGCGGCATCGCAGGCAAACCTGATTATTTAGCTAGCTAACATGCTAACATCACCTCGCTGTTCCGCTCACTTCTTCAGTTTCGCCAGAGGCTTCCAAAGTTTAATGAGGACGATACGGATCCAGACCCGACCGCTGCAAGCAAAAGGTATTGGGGGAATTTCACAGCCAAACCTTAAAATGTGCAATGTGGCTTTTTTGTTGATGGTTTACTGTCATTATGGCGAACACGTTCCCAACGTCATCAGCTGCGACAGTCAACTTATTATGACGACAACACACGAAGCAAAACACGACGAAATAACATTAGAATTTCTCATTGAATACAGGTTGTACGAGGATTTATTCAAAAGCACGTGCAGTCTTAATTATACAAAACATTAGTCAAAGCGTGTAATAAAATACATTCGTCTGAAACATTGACACAGAAATCACGTTGATTTAGAAAAATACAACAATAAAAGAAAGTTCTGTATACAGGAAAGTATGATGAAATACATGGTTGTACTCATTGAGCATTTTTAACGATATTCATAACCTGTTATAAAATACGTTTGTTTGAAACATTGACACAGAAGTTATACATGGGTTGATTTAGAAAAATACAACAAGTAAAAAAAGTTCTGTATACAGGAAAGTATGATGAAATACATGGTTATACGCGTTGAGCATTTTTAACGATATGCTTTGCTATGCTATGCTTGGGTAGCAAGACTTTTCTCTTCATATCATTCAGACTTTTATGGACATACCATATACTGTCATGTAGTAAATACGTCAAGCCTACAATTTCAATTTGGATTTCATCGTCAGGAGAGAGAAGAATATGGACATATTGGCTTCTGCACTGACATTGCTGTGCAGCAACAGGTGGCAGGGTGGTTGTCTGCATTGATTAAGATTTCATCATTACTGAGAGAGAACAATAGGGATACATCGGCTTCTACAGTTACATCACAGCGCAGCAACAGGTGGCAGGGTAGTTGTCTGCATTGACTTTAAATTCATTTCCATAGACAAAGTAAATGTGTGTTTTCCCTTTCCACGAGTAGGTCACTTTGGTGACAGGGATCAGTTCGATCGTTTGACGCTGGACACACAGAAGAGTCGGCATGTTACCCAAAACGACAGACCTTCAATTGAGCACTAATGGTGAAATGATGTTTGATGAAATTATATGCAGCTACAAATGAAGATGCTTAAAAATGAATTACCTGTTGAAGAATGCGACAGCTCTGGGAGAACCTGCCCTGGTGTTCGCTGATTAAACGCTGTGCGGCATTCACCACAGCAGGGTCCGGGAACCCCATCGCTGGATAAACCTGAACAAGGTCACAGGAACTGTATCACAATTAGGTCCTTGAATACTGTATCCGTGTTAGCCTTCCGCTTTAGCCAGGAAGGTAATAAATAAATAAATAAATTGATGTTTAAATTATACTGATCAAAATAAGTGTTATCATATGTTTCGCGGCTTAGCCAATTCATTAATACGGCTCCGACTGGTTCAAAAAGTAGTTGGTCGCCTCTTAAATACAAAATACGTTAGAGGTTTGGTTTATTGAACATTAAACATATACAGTAATAATTTGACAAAAAATAAAGTAAATAAAATAGCACAACTCCTGCTCCGCCCTCCCTCCATTGGCTGCCTGTGCATGTTTGAATAAAATTGAGTATTATTTATCGCAGATCAAGCAAAATATAGAGGCCAGTCGGGACCATTCCATGTGAAAAGTTTGGTGAAGGCCCTTTTCTGCTCCATGAAACAGAGCAAGGTCCATCAAGGATAGTTGGATGAGTCTGCAGTTGGCCAACAGTTCCTTTTCATTTCCTGCTGTTGTAATGGCCAGGTGTCACCATACCGTATGTCTATAGAGCGTGCAACATAATACAGTCTAAGCATCTGCTGTGAGAAAATTCTTACCAAGTACTGAGAGTCCCTGAAAACCTCCTTGCCAGACACTTGGCTCAGGTTATCCAAGTCAAGTCCACTGCATTGCTCCACAACATAGTCATCCGAGTTGTTGGTCCTGAAATGTATAGTATAGTTTTGCTTGATCACTGGTACTGTAAGGCCTTATTAGCAGTGCAGCCAGACCGTATGAGGGGAAAAAAAAAATAAGCAAAGGAAATGGCACCATTTTACGGTGAGGTTGATATAGACCAAAAGCTGCTGTTTTCCATGACAAGTGGGGCATTGCTTGAATCCTTGTCCGTGGCAGAAGTGGCAGCTGTAAGAACAGTGTAGGATTGAAACGCTGTCAATTGAAGGTATTACAATACAGACTTTGGAAGCAAAGGTTGGATGAAAAAAAGGTTTTCCTTACTTTTCCCGCCCTCTGCCGAAGCAATGATTGCATCGCTCGTTTCCATGGCGGAAACCAGCCCCGTTGCATACCCAGCAAACTTTCTACCAGAAAGGAAAGCGACCCAGCAGTTGCACAGTTGTGACTAAAGGTCCCACCCATTCATGTGTCTTGCAATTATGACTTACATTGCCTGCGCCGGTACAGTCTTTGCAAGGTGTCCGCCCCATTCCCATGCAAATGTGACAGCTCTGTTGATGAAAATGATTCTCATTAAGGGGAGAAAAAACAAAAAAACTCGTCTCTCGCTTGCTGGCTTGAACATGTTTCAAATGATAAGAGGGAATTTTGAACCTTCATAGAGGAAGTGTAGGGAACTTTGATGATCTGTTGATTATCGGTAAAATAACTGGGGGCCGTTGCAGGAATGTCCCAGGGCCCCGGAGGAGGTTGGGCGTATGCATCCACCGGCTGGCCTGAGCCAAAGAAAATAGCATTGCAGTGGGGAGAGAACCTTAGTGATCCCCGTGGAAATTCTACCTTAAATAGCTGACAGAGAGAGCAGAGTTAGACGGATAAGACATGACATTTTCATGTTGTCGTTCATCATTCAATCGATCACGCCAGCCAGATGTAATGAACAAAAGAGAAACATCCGTCATGGAACGAGAGCCTGGGACATGCACAAGGGAAGCGTGACCTACCCTTATACGGCTCATGACTCCACTCGGTCGATCTCAATTCGGTGAACGTTTCCAAGCGGTACTAAATGAAAGTCATCAAAATGAGAACCTTCAATGTCACGGTCAAATTCAATTGCAATTTGAGGACGCCGTCTTCCTTTTACCCTGTAGGTATTGAAAGCCTCCATGTTGGTGATCACTCCATCTTTTGCCGGTGACGAACTATAACAACACTTGCTGGAGACCCACAGTGCAAAAGCCTCCCGCGCCGTAGCCTCACTTATTGACGGAATACTGGGAGCAGCAGTGGAATGACACGCATGCTTTAAAAGGATGCCTCATTGTACACGCGACACACACCTTTGGTTTTTCATGAGAGGAGAACAAAATTTGAGCATTACTTCCATTGCGGTTGTTCAGGTCCAGGTTGAGGCTGAGGAGTCGGATGCGTTGGCATCGGAGGGGGCAGAAATCCACCTAGGAGCGGGATGGAAAGTTAGCATCTTTTTCATATGTGGCCCGATTGTGAGAGGGGCTCAGCAAAACACAGAACGTCGAAATAATCCAACCAAAGTGCATTCAGTGACGACTCCCATGCGCCCGATTTGCCTCAAAAGTGTTCGAAAAAAACAACCACTCTGACCAATTGCGCAATTTTTAGTTCAAGGGGTCTTCAATACCGTGTGTTAACTGCAGTCGGACTGCATCCTCACTTGAGAGCTATACGTTTTGACCCCAAGAGACTCTGAAACAGCAGCTGGAGAGGAGTAGTAGGACTCCTCTCATATATGTTTGAAGGCAAAGAAAAAGAGGACATGACAGCTAAAATGAAGCAAATCCTCCTCTCACATCGATTCCACCATTGACAAAATGGAAATGACATTTAGCGTGTCTTTTTTTTGTGATCGGATTTGGAATGAAAAGGACATTCTGTTCGAGGTATTACACCGTGTGGCTTGATCAGCCTCAATAAATAGAATTTCGTCTCATTGAAAAAAATCTTCGTTAGCCTTTTGGATTCGTGTTTGAGAAATATTAGAAAAGAGCACAGTACTACAAAACTTCAACACAAAATAACAAACCAAGTGTTTTCAACGAATACCTCTCTTCCCGAATGTGTGAAGCACACCGATTTTGAACACCTCTAACATTTTATGCGAGTCAAGTAGCCAAATTGGAAAGACATTCCAAGTATGGCAAGTTGGTGACGGCGGAGCTCCTTAATTGACCAATCGCCATCTCCCATTGCGTTCCACTTCAAGCCACTTGACATTCGAGGAGCGGTTGACTTGTACCGATGTGATGCGGTTCGAGCTCCATACTGACCTCCTCCGCCCGCCACGGTGCCTTCGTAGCCGGGCATGTTGTCAAACATGCTGGCTGGCGGAGCGCTTGGCCCTTGAGAGTCGGGCGCGGGTGGGGCAAACAATGCTGAAACGAACCAGAGGAACCAGTTCAGGAAAACGTTCATATCGCCATTAAAGCGCGCAAGTCAGCACACGATACGCAAAATCGGTAAGCCGCAAAAAGAAAAACTAAAACATTTTAGTTCGGTCTGGTTGCGTCTCCATTTGACATTCAGGTAAAGTTTGACGGGGATCCCGTTTCCACTCCCCCGACGACGTATACGCGAGTGCGTGCGTGTATTGTGACTTACCTTGCCCCTCCAAATTGTTATAATCCATCGGGGTTGTTTGGAAACACCAAATACAGACTCGTAGATATCAGCCCTCAAAATACAGAGCTGGTACAACACCCCCGCGCCCGCCGTTGTCACCAATGCGCGGCGTGAAGACATGTGCTGACGTCAAGGCGTGTATTGCGCCGAAGTGTGCGATGACATCGTTTCTTAAACGGACACGCTCCCGATGAAGCGTCCTTGTAAGTTTTAAGGCCCCCTGAAAACTCTTCATCCTCGCACATACCAGAAGGACCGTCGGCTGATGGGAGGTAACCCGGATTGGGCACGCCGTAACTCGACCTTCCGTGGCTAGTTGGAAAGGAAAACGAAAGTAAACAAGAGGAGGCCAGAGCGGGACGAGCCGTCACGAGAGCCGCTACTTTGACAAAACGCAAACTTTCAAACACTCACTCCATAATTGGCTTGTAGTCCATGTTGACGCCTTGCTTACGCTCTGAAAACAAACAACGCAAAGAGAACTTCACAGCCGCTCTATCGCCACTATCATCATGTGACCCAAAAACAAATCATTTCCTTTTTTTATTTTTATCACGCGTCTGAAAACACGATGTCAGCGAAAACGTCCCGTTCCACTCTTAACTTGCCAAATTGAAGTCCTGGCGATTGCAGAGGTCCCCGCGGCGTGTAGTCGAAGTCCGATTTACCAACACAGACAGCCCCCTTTTCAGAAAACCAGAAGGGGTGTTCCGGAGGCGCGCGCACATCTGCTCTCTTGTAAAGCGTCCAATAATTTGTATTCAGTGTCACCACGCAGGGCGGCCTGGTAGTCCAGTGGTTAGCACGTCGGCTTCACAGTGCAGAGGTACCGGGTTCGATTCCAGCTCCGCCCTCCCTGTGTGGAGTTTGCATGTTCTCCCCGGGCCTGCGTGGGTTTTCTCCGGGTGCTCCGGTTTCCTCCCACATTCCAAAAACATGCATAGCAGGCTGATTGGACGCTCTGAATTGTCCCTAGGTGTGAGTGTGGGCGTAGATGGTTGTTTGTCTCTGTGTGCCCTGCGATTGGCTGGCAACTGATTCAGGGTGTCCCCCGCCTACTGCCCGAAGATGGCTGGGATAGGCTCCAGCACCCCCCGCGACCCTATCGGCTGGGAAATATGTTTATTCAAATAATGGAAAAAAATACTCAACCCCCCCCCAAAAAAAGGACCAAGCACCTGTTTAAAAATGTACATTTCTCAAATTGCAAGTGCGCCATCGCAGCCCCGACCCAGCGGATGAAATGTTTGTAGCATTCAGCCTAAATAATTTCAGTATCAGAATCAGAATCATCTTTATTGGCCAAGTATGTAGAACACACAAGGAATTTGTTTCCGGTACAACACACTGCATTAGTATCATCGTAAACAAGGACATGACAAGTAGGTATGGAAGGACATTTCGTAATATAAGTATGTTCCAATGTACCTTTGAAATACATTCCTCGGTGTACTAATTCTGACCTAATCTGCCAGTAGTTGAAAGGTAACAGATAGACTCGCCCCTCCCCACCCTGACAAACACACATGGGGACAGAAATCGTACTGGAACGGAATGGCGACTTGTGAACCTTTTGATGTTAAACTTCTGGAGATGTGTGTGTACTGACTGCGTGTGTTCCAGTGAGTCACCTATTGCGAAAGAACAACATGTTGACTCAAAGAACGATTCTGCCCCGAGTGCTCCTGCCCGTTTCCTCTGTCGGCAAATGCTCAACTTGGGGCCCAGTTCGACAACATTTAGCAACCACTGCGAGATGATTGGTGGGAGACATGTTCAGCTCAAGGGTGGCTGCTGTCAGTTACTAGGGTTGATGCTATCCTTGTGCACGAGGTAAGATGCCTAACGTGTCACTTGGGAATATGTGTGTGTGTGTGTGTGTGTGAGTGTGTATATTTATTTATTTAGCGGAACACTTACAACACAATGTAACTTCAATTGGTCCCTTTATTTTATTTTTATACATATATTGTGCCTTTCAGTGCACAAATGAACTTCCCACTCACACAGCCAATGCGTCCCGTGTGATTGTTTTCCACTAGCATCCGTTTCTTCAATTATGTTGAGTCAAGTCACGTGAAACCAACCACACATCCCACTTCCCCCTTATCTTCCACTACATGTCAAACAATGACAGCAAACGGAATATCAATGTGTATATGTACAGTTGTACTTCCAGTATACATATTATTATCATACCCATTGTGCCTCCAGTACAATTCAAGGCCTATTATACACTATTCACAAAAAGCTAGGGAGACTTGGCTTTCAGCTGAAATTCATGGAAAATGTAAAAAGTTCACACTGCAGTGATAACTGTAGTATGAAAGTGGGACACGCGCTGGTGATTTTCCTCACAAACGATTTCGGCGTCTCGGTAACTCGTCATGTGCCCTTGAGCGCCAATTACAGCTTGGCAACAACGTCTCATGCCGTTCCGCAAGTGTGCTGAGGCATGGCATCCTACTCTTCTTGAAGGGCAGCTCTGAGTTTGTTGAGGTTCTGGAGTGTTTCTCCATGACGACTCCACTGATCCCACAATAGGATTCAGGTCTGGAGAAAGTGCAGGCCATTCCATTTGAGCAAAACCAAAAGCCCGTCTGGTGACAACAGTGGCTGATGAATCGAAGAAAATAGGTAGACTTAGTATGATACAGCCCCCCCCCCCCCCCCCCCCCCCCACTGTCTCTCTGAGAGGCTGAGCGAATTTCGCACTCACACTCCATATCAATTGGTGGCGGTAATGCACCATACCGTTGATTGCCGACCGCCACGACAAATCCAAAAGAAGAAGACGAACGTGACTTTGGTCGTTGTGGACTACAGTTCCCATGAGTCTCTGCAGCACTCGCGGAAGTCCTTTTCTTTCTTTTCCGGTGTCGGTGGATTCCCTTTCGGAAATACATCGGCGGGTGAGTCGATGGAATCTGTTACAATCCACCTAATTTGTGCCTCTGAATACACTATATGCGTCCTCGTAATGAGTTATGTATGTTTTCCCCGCGTGCATCTGGTGAAATGAACCTTTACGAAACGACATGCCTTATGTTTTGTGGCGCGAGGTGCCTCGGCTAACGCTAATGGTCGGCTGCTAGCCGTTCTTCACGTCTTGCCATGTCAAGTTTCAGCGGAGGCCCGCTTCTAGGAACTCCTCCGACACCTACGAGTGGCGCTAAAGCAGCTGTCCTTTTCGCTTCCTCCCCAATGCTCATTCGCTTCGTTAACTTCACGTCTACCTGAGCTCATAAACGTTAGCCAGGTCCACAGGGTCGTCAACATGCCTGTGAAGCGGTGCCATTTGAACTCGGTATTATTGGCCTTGCTTGATTTTCGAGCAAACTTGCATGAATGATGTTAAAGTCTGTTGTTTGGTTTGAATAATTCACTAGCATAACGTTATTTTTTTGGTCTCATCTGTAGTTACAGTGCCATTCAAAGAGTTGGCTTAACGCAAACGCTTGATTTCCCATTTCAGTCACAATGGCACCCCTCCGACCCCTCACAAAGCCCAAAATCGTCAAGAAAAGAACCAAGAAGTTCATTCGCCATCAATCAGACCGATATGTCAAGATTGCGGTAAGTTGCGATCGTGTCAGAAGTGCAACCATCATTCACCGCTTGTTGTCAACCTACTGGTGAGAATGTGCGTGACTCAAAAGGTGCAAATAACCCTTCGCTTGTCTCCAAACAGAAAAACTGGCGCAAGCCCAGAGGTATTGACAACAGGGTCCGCAGGCGGTTCAAGGGGCAGATGCTCATGCCCAACATCGGCTATGGTAGTAACAAGAAGACAAAGTATATGCTGCCAAGTGGCTTCAAGAAGTTCCTGGTGCACAATGTCAAGGAGCTGGAAGTTCTGATGATGAGCAACAAGTAAGTTACACGTTCAACCTACTTATTGTTTTGCTGTTAATGATATTCTCCTTAAAGTACAGTTGAACATACTGTTTTGGATACTTATTTACATTCAACTTTATTTATACAGCGCTTTCCTAACAGCTGCAGCTGTAACAAAGCGCTTGAGAAAATAACACAGTTAACATAAAATAGCAAAATAATATAACAAGACATCACATGAAACACGGACAGTCATGCAATCGGAACCACTTTTCCTGCACACGCTTTGTTGTTTGAAGCATTTTGCAATGAATCCAAGTGTCCTTTCACCAGTGAATCAGAGACATCAAGCTGAACATGTGCATACGTCTGCTACAAGCTAAATTCGAAAGTAAACAAGAAGCTGTCGCGTCCAATAACGAAAAAAGAGATTGGTTCACTTCTCCTGTCCCATGTAAATCCGTTTTAATTCCAAGCGGCGACATGCCCAGACCATAGGAAACCGCAGAACTCTCTGCAAGGGTTGCTCCAGTATGTGCACCATTGCGTGTCATGTGTGAAAGCTCGCTGAATTCAACTGTTAAGCAGTGAATAAAGCTCAACTAGACAGTGCGGCAACGACTTTGTTTGCTCACTGTCGGCCTCTCACGCCGCCTCAGCAGAGGAGATAAAATGCAAAATTACCCCGGTTAGCTTCGGGCTAGCTAGCGGCTTGTACGACACGAGCGGATGAATTTAAAATTGGCTCAAAAGGACACCCTGGTTTCTGCCGTTGGCCAGTGCACGGTGAGCTATCCCGAAGGTTCAAGTACCATATTTTCACGACCATTCGACGCACCGTATGGTTGGGCGCAGTCTCATTAATGGGTGCTATTTCTGTATTTTACACATAAACAAAACGCACTGTATTATTGGGCGCAATTTTAAAGTTGTAAAACATAGGCCAGCTTAAACATACGGCATGCATGCGCGCACGCTAAAAACACGTTAGCTTGTAGCATACGGTAGCATGCCAAGACATACAGATACAAGCTACACGTTTTTAAAAAGGCAACAGAAAACTGAGTTCCGTTGAATTTTATTTAGCCACTGTACAATGTACTCACGTTTTTCGATCAATCATCACCCAGAAATCCATCAAAGTCCTCATCCTCTGTATCAGAATTGAACAATTGTGCAAGTACCGGTAATCCATCAAAAACGCCGTGTTCCCTCTCGTTGTCAGTCACTCTCATTGCCATGTGGCTCCACAGAAATGATGCCGGCTTTGCCAAAAACTCGAACAACAGTGCAAGCAGACACGTTCGTCCAAGCAGCCACAATCCATTCGCAAATTGTGGCGTAACTCGCCCGCCGGCGCTGCCTCTCACTCTTTGTAAAGTTGTGTTTGCCATCGATCATTCATTGTTCCCATGCCGTTCGCAACTTTACTTTGAACGCGCGGTTGATGCCGATGTCCAGCGGTTGGAGTTCTTTAGTCAAGCCTGCGGGAATAACGGCAAGCTCAGAGTTCATTTGCTTGACTTGGTTTTTCACCGCTGCTGTGAGATGGGCACGCATGCCAAAAGCATAACCGATGGCTTGAAGTTTGAACTGAGCTTCGTAGGCGTGTCTCTTTGTAGAATTTATTTTCGGGGGTTCTTAGAAACCAAAACCGAAGTTGTTTTGCAACAATGCACATAGCCACACTCTATACAGGTGTTGGTACCTGCTTGTAGCATCCCTTTAGCGTCCACTTACACGCCCACCCTTCACTCATTGGCGGACTTCTTCCCCGCATGCCTGTCACTCACGTCTGCCTTTTCTCTCTCTTTCTCTCCATATATGTATATATACACGCCCACCCTTCACTGATTGGCCGACTTCTTTGCCGCATGCCTGTCCACAGTCACTTCCGCCTTTTCTCTATATAAACAGCGTGTCGGCTGTCAGTCAGGTTTTGGAACTCAGCGCATAGACAAGACGCTCCGCATCATAAGGCGTCCTGTCCATTTTGGAGAAAATTTTAGACTTTTAATGGCGCCTTATAGTCGTGAAAATACGGTAAGTTCTTTTCAACTAAAAAGGAAAACCTTTCCGTTGGTTAATACGGCTATGTTGGTGCATGGCGGTACACTCCGAAACATTTTCAAAAAGTGAATAGGAGGTTTGCGAAAGCGCTTTGGACAACATGGTGTGGTTTTATAAGTGCACTCCATTTACCATTTTGATCATATTGGATTTTTATTATTTTTTTACACTGTGGTGTATTTTGGGCCAGAAAGTACAATTCGTAACCCATCTGAGTTGTTTTGGGATTCACCACTTAAATGGTAAATAAATAGCAAACACCGATTTTGGGTGTGAGTCAGAACTCTGATGGCTACATAAATTCAGTGCTGAAGAAGTGCACGAAAACGTTCATGCATCGTGTTATTCCCTGGAACATGCGAAATTGAAATAGTCCCGATGGTGTTGTGGTCCACTCGACTGAATTGTGTGCGGGCGGCGTGGGATCGGTTACCACTCAGTGACGATGTGGGTGTGAATGGTCGTTTGTCTCTACGTGCCCTGTGGCCGTCTGGCGACCAGTTCGGGTCGGGGTGTAGTCCGCCTTCCACCCGAAGTCAGCTGGGGTAGGCTCCAGCACCACCGCGCGACCCTCTTCAGGAATAAGTGCTGTGGATGAAAATATGACGTGATAAGACAGACATTTGTTTGCATATCATCTGCTTTCTGATTTCTTAACGTGTGGTGATGCCACTTTTGTTTGTTTGAATTTCAGGAAATTTTTGTCGGGAATGTTTCAAAGACTCAAAGTGTTTTATTTAGTAAGTTAACAACTCGAATAGAAGTCGATCAACGGTCTTTCATCTTCATTTGGCATAAGCCTGGCCGATAAAACAAACATTTATTTCTCATGTGATATTGTTTATATTAGAGCAGACTTTGTTTTAACTAACAAAACCGGCAGTGTATTGGGGGTAAAAATTCCACGTAATGTGAATCCGCAGGTGGCGAACCGCGATGGGAGTTGATTGTATTCGTGTTTTTTTTCTCTGTGGAATCTCTTCCTACTTATTTGCTGAAAAAACTTCATATTCCTTTTTTGAATTATTTATTTTTGTTGTTGAGGTTGAAGGACGTTTGTTGACCCGCGACGGAATCAAACGATGGCTTTCGGACAAGTGTACGAGCTTGTGCCGTCAGACTCACGCGCGTCGAATAAAATGAAACTTAAGATGTCACTGCAATGAAGTGACACGCGCCAATCGGTGTTCTCAATTGAAAAATGGCCAAGTTTAAAAATAGCTCGACCAGGAATGAGCCTTTCTGTGAATTGTGGATCCCATAAATGTGTGGATTTTTTTTTTTTTAGGGGTTGGGAGGAGATGACAATGTGAATCTCGTTATATTAACGGAGCGTGATTTGACCCCCCCCCCCCCCCGCAGGACTCACTGTGCCGAGATCGCCCACAATGTCTCGTCAAAGAACAGGAAGGTGATTGTGGAGAGGGCAGCTCAGCTGGCCATCAAGATCACCAACCCCAACGCCAGGCTCAGGAGCGAAGAGAACGAATAAAGCGGCTCTCCGTAATAAAATACTTTCAAATGGAATCTTGTTCATGCATTTTCTTTTCATTCGCTTCATGGGACCTTACTCATTGTGGAAGTTTCAAGAAAACAAGTTCACATGGTGGCGTTTGGTTCAGCGCCCAAATGTATTTGCGATGAAATACACCTTTTGTTGTTGTTTTTTTTATTAAGAGTTTTGGTTCATATTTTTGTTGTTGTCACTTCTTCGGTCTTCCTTGAATAAGTGTCCAGATGGCAGTTTCGCAGTGTTTGGTGGCGGCACCCCGCGCAGAAAGTTTCCGCCGCGACATGACGGCCGGGCCGGGCCGTGCCCCTCTGCTTGCCATCTGTCAGCCCAGTCGTGTCGGGGATGCACACAAAAGATTTCCACTCAGGCGGTCAAGTGAGGAAGAGGGGAGAAGCTCGTCTCCAGAGACTCAGAGTTCAAGCTGACTGAATGCAGCTGAGAAAGCTGCAAGCGCTGCGTCGAGGGACGAGGACGTCATTCTGGAAGGTGGAAGGCTCCGTTCGGGTCTCGTCACCGGTGAACACGATGAGCACGTCGACGAGGCTAGCGTTTGGAAAAGGCCACCTCAAACCCCAACAAGTCTCTTTCGGCTTTTCTCGGCCTGATCTTCTGAGGAGAAGCGCCCACTCTGCGGGTGGAAGGAGGAGAACGTTCTCCTTTTGTCTCAGGTGGCGTCTGGGCATTGTGCGAGGGAGGACAAAAGGTACAAATCTAAACGCGCCAGGCTTGCACGATGGAGTTACATTTAGAAACGTCATAGATTGTATCGTTTAAGTTTCCTGGGGGGGGGGGGGGTTTCAATAGCTTACGTATTTTCTTCGCTTCCTCTAGAATGGCTCAGTTTGTTGTTACGGGGTTGCATGTATGCTGAGAGACCTCAGCGCACGATTCCGGCGACAGTTATACCTCGGTTTTCGACCATAATCCGTTCCAAAAGGATGTTCGAAATCCGATTTGTTCGAAAGCAGAAACCACGCTCTCAAAAAAAAATCTTTATTGAACAAGTCTGCTCACAATGGAACGCTATCCGAGGAAGCGTCACTTCCTCGCGTAAGGAAGGCGAGAGGAGTCGAGTGGAGCATTCAAGTGCGCTCAGTTTGGTCGAGAACCGATTTTCAGTCGTAATCCAAGGCATAAAAAACTCGAACCTTTTGGTCGAAAACTGATTTGGTCAAGAACAGAGACGTTGGAAAACCGAGCTTTGACTGTATTTCAAACGTGTCTGTGACAAAGTAGACGTAGCAATAAAAGGATTCCAAAAAAAGCGAACAAAGCTTATTTTCTGTGGGAATGGTTACGTTTTGTTATGTGTTGTACTTATTATTTTACTTTATGTTAATTGTTTTGTTAAGCGCTTTGTTACAACTGCTGCTGTCGTGAAAGCGCTATATAAATCAGGATGTATGGCAGTGTATCTATCTAAATTGGTCATCGAGAAGGAAGGACAAGGAGTTACGTAAACGCCTTTAGGGGGCGCTCAAGGACTATTTGGTATCGAACCCGGTATTCCTGAATCCCTTTTACTCCGGCTTCAGAACAAATAGAACTCAAGCAGCATTTCAGAAGACCGTAAGACAGAGACATCCACTGGATGCCTTTCTGAAAGTTTGTTCTTGCCGTATGGATCGTGTACGTTTGTATCGGTTTTTAGCAACTCTCCAGGGTGATGTCGCCTGTCTTGAAATTGCACTTGCACCTTATTACCACAAGACAGCAGCCTGGCGAGATGAAATGTCGTGTATGGTGAGGTGGCTGATGAAAATGGAGGCCGCGGTGTTTGACTTTTCAGGCTGTGGGCGTCATCGAGGCATCGCCGCATGCCGTTAGAGAATCGACATTGCCAGCATGCTCTGTTGCAGTCACAATTCACCCTCGTGAGGGTGTTTCATGTGGTATTTTGGACTGGAGTTGTGGTGGTTTTGCGTCTCGTCCCGTATGAAATGATTTGTCATGAACAGGCATGGTCGCAGACCCAAAAAACTAGGTGAAATGAAATCAATAACATAAATAAAGTCCCCAAAACTCAAAGTACCAAAGAAAACAAAAAACCCATGTCAGTAGCACAAAGTCCCGAAAAGCCCCAATAAACCAAAGTAACAACAAACCCAAAATCCGTGGCAGTAAAACAACAGTCTGACGCCGAGTGGTCGGCCTGGCACTCCTTTTAAGAGAAAAAGCTCATGCCACGATGACCAACAGGTGCAACACTGGAGAACCCCCCCCCCCCCCCCACCCCAAATGGCACCTGTTGGTCAGAAACGGAACAGAACTATGGCAATGAACTATGAAACCAAACCAAAACCAGAATCAAGACACGAGTGCTACTTTTGGTATTACTTTGTAAATGATGGTGACAGTGACAGTAGCCTACTCTTCACTTACAAAGTGCAAATGTAATCGCAACAAAAAGGGCAAAACTACACTGAGGACTACCAATTTGCCAATTTTGAAACGAGCCCTTGGGCCATAAGGATTGGCTTTGTGGGAGCAAATCCCGAGCGGGCCATAAAGCCATAAAGCAGCCGCCCTGGGGGGGGTGGGGGGGGGGGGGGAGAGGCACCGGCAATCCTTGGGTTGCTCCAAATTGTCCACGTGTGTGTGTGTGAGGCGCAGCTGACGCGGCTCGGCAGGAAGTGACAGGCGCCGAGTAGCGCGCGGGCGTGACAAAATGTTTCGACAGGTGTGGCGTCCCGTTCTCTGCTCAGGTGGCTCCAATATCACGCCAAATATATATTTTTTCTCCTCATTGTTTAAACTACATGATCGGACGCCCGTAGTATCGTGCGTGTGACGAGCAATCGATATGTCAAGTCTTGGCGCCGTGGGCGTGCATGCGCACATTGAATGAAGGTTGTTTGATTTGGTGGGAAATGGATATGAAGCCGATGCGTGTGCACGCGCGCGTGTGTGAATGTGTGTAGGGGGGAGGGAACAGTGACAGTAGCTCACTGAGCCCCTCCGGCAAAGAGAGAGAGAGAGTGTGTGTGTGTGTGTGTGTGTGAAAGAAGGAGAGAGAGAAGGAGAGAGAGAGCGTTATGTGTGAGTCTGTGAGCACATGAGAAGGGGAATGATAAATCCAGAGGAAAGAGACCAACATTTTGGAAGAGAATGGCAAGAAAGGGACGCATGTATCTGCTTGTTTTGGATTTAATGGCAAAATAGAAATCGGTAAACTCGTTCTTGGGGCATCAGAGTACAACCTAAGAGCGTTGGAGGATCACGTCTTTACTTTGGCAAGTATAAAGAGAGAGGGGGGGGGGGGGCAGGAACCAAAGATGGTGTTCCTCTTGCATTTGAGCGGGTGAAAAGGTCCCCGTCGCCGACTTGCCCCTCAGGTGGACTTCATAGCAACGAGGTGACTTCCCAAAGGGAGCTGCAGCCATGCTGTGCGGTCTTAGGAGAGACTCCAAGAACAGTAATGGTGAGACCTCCACTTTTTCCGTCTTGGCCCCGGTCTCGGGTGCCGGCGCTGTTTGGTGCCGTCGAAGAGGCTCCCAGGCGAGAGCGTTGCCACTTTTAAACGTGAATGTTGAGACCGAGTCGATGGCAAGAAACGCCGGCGTCGGCCAGAGCGTCCAGCCGGCGCCTCGCGCCCTCCCGCCGAGTGCCAAGTCGACCGATATAGACGGAATTTTTGGTGAATCTGCTTCGACATCCGAAAATAGCAGCGTGACCTCACCGGTGACATTTCTGCCACCCCACCTACCAGCTCAGATTTAACCTCCATCCTCACATGCTTGGCAGGGAGCGCTAGAATGTAAGATTTACTCGTCTCGTGTAGATTCATCCTAGAATTCGCAATTACGGCTGCGATGACATGCGGCTCTTCCGGCAAGCACACAGAGTCGCCGCGGGGGGGGGGGGGGGGCTGCTTATCAATCCGCTTCTGCGGAACATCTCCAAGTCAAGCGACGCTTTGGGGAGGAAGGCTACGGCGGCGCCCCGTCACGTGCGGCACGGCACGTTGGGTCCTCGTAACCCGGCAGCTAATGTTGCCTTTTGACTGCAGTGACAGCTGCTGGAGCGTCGAGCCCCCCCCCCCCCCACACCCCCGGGAACCCGCGCGCTAACCAAGGCTTTTGCCCAAGATAACATCTCGGTGACGCGTCGCTCACTTTGTGTACGTGCGCTCGGCCCCCTTTGGCTCTTTGTGCAAGGATGTGTGTAAAATGCCATGTTATGCAAATGTTTCTTCTGCTTTCCGTCACGAGAAGGAAGACAAAAGATATTCCCGCGCCTTCGGTGGGACTCGTGGCGCTGTGTGGAAAAAACAAAGAGTTTGCTTCTGTGATTCTTTGTATCCGCATCGAAGCTTTCAGGCCACAAAGGCCTCGACGGAGCCTCTGTGCCTCGCATAGCCCTTTTCCACCCCCCCCCCCCCCGAAAAACATGGTGCTCGTTGGGGGCCAGGGCCGATGCGCTTCGCTGGTGCCTCACAAGTTCTTGGAAAGAACGTGTTTGCTTTTCCACCGGCGAAAAGCCAAGAAGGAGCGACGTCATGACGTCATCGCAGAGCGTCCAAACGTCACTGCCTACGGCGACGTTTACCCAAGAGCGCCTGCGCTATTCGTAATAATAATCATAAAAATGCGCTGTTAGCATTGCTAGGCAACCTAGCATCGCATCAATTATCTTTGTGTGTCATATATAACAGGCAGGGACATGCAATCGGTAAATGCTTCTATCTTTCGTCATCGTAGTAGATGATCACGAGGCTGGCCGCCTTTTAGAGTTCGCATGCTAGCCTGGGCACCGCCGCCATCCGAGTTCACTGCTCAACAGTTTGTGCGGAACGTCTGCGTGTATACGGGAAGTCGCTCCTTGACATCTGCCATCGACATGAGGTGCCGGTCTGCCCCGACAAATCATTGGGGTCCGTTTAAGCAGCGGTTTCAAGCACCCGAGCTCGGGCCAATTTCGCCGGCGGGAAAAAAAAAAAAAAAACAGAACCGATGCTAACTTTTGCACTGGCCTGGAACTAGCACGAGCACAAGCGTGCTGTGAAAGGTCCTCTCATGGAATCTTCGGCTGTGAGGCCTTGGCTTGCTGAGCAGAAGACGGCAGGTTCAAAACGTGCTGGAGAGGTGCCAGCTCACTTCTTGAGTGCACCCGAGAAGCCCGCGAGCAAGACAAACAAGCCCCCAAATGCCGTCGGCCGCCCCTCTCTTTTGTGGCGTTCAGATGATTTTCACAAGAGTACAAAGAAAATCCAATTAGCGGTGAAGAGAAACCCGCAGCGTATGATACTATGACCCAAACAGAGGTGCTTAAGAAATCAGAAATACGTCAATGACGTCGCGAAAATACAAGCACTTCGTATGAGTCGTGAACAAGGCTGAAAATCCCACGGCCAGTTGTCGGCGCGGCTGAGTTTCGAAAGGCAGCTGGGTAACCAAATGATGAGTGACAGGTGCGGCTCAGGAGGCGACGCCCTCCACGGAAAAAACAAGCAGGATAGGAGCGTGGCCATTTGTTGGTTTGAACGATTTTCTGCTTCCTACCGATCTCATGTCAGATCTCAGTGGATGATTGAGGGATCTTGAGTGAGGCTGTAGCAAACGTTTTGGACTTTGCGATGAATGTTTGGCTCCATTGAGGATTTGGCCCGTCACTTTTTTTTGCCTTCATCACTTTTGACACGGTGATGTGTCATTGTCGAAGCTGAAAAGGTAATGCGCAGCAACGCCGTCTATCGAATCAGCATCTTCCTCAGCATGACCGCTGACAAGCTCGCGTGTGCCACTTTGGACTTCCGACGGCCAACTGCTAAATCACGGGTGTCAAACTCATTTCCCATTGTGGGCCACGTTACGGCCTCGGTAGATGTCAAGTGGGCCGGACGATTAAAGTTATACCGTACTCTGCTATAAATAACCAAAATAATATGTATTTCCTTTGTTTTGGTCAAAAGAAGCACAAGAACATGAGCAAAATGTTGACATTTAATGAACATATCTTTTGCAAAACATTTCATGGAGCACCGTAGATTTCCTCAGACAAACGTGCAATTTACTCAGGAAAGTGCTATTAAATGTGTAAAGAATAAAGTGTTCACGTCCTTGATCGCGTCTGCTGTGTTGGGTGAGTCTGTCTGAGTGACAGACTGCGACTGCTCTTGTCTTCTACTCTGATCAAAACAGTGTGTCCCCTAGCGGATACTCCGTGAATTGCACCTTATTAAAAATATTCCTTCCGTGTCTTTTATGCATATTTTCACTTTTAAACGATCCCGCGGGCCTGACCGAACCTCCTTGGGGGCGGGGGCTGGCCCTGGCCCGTGGGCCGTATGTTTGACACCACCGCGCTCAAATATGCGTCGGAAAGCGCAGGCGCCAAACACTTTCTCCCCGCAGAACAAATTGAGCACTCGTTGCGGAAGCTGCTCGAAGTGACGTGAAAATTATGATTTTTCTGCCCACGCAGAAAACAGTCCGTTAACCACATGCTGCTGCATCAGGAGAATCCTCGGGCTCAATACAATCCTGAGGTGTTTTTTTTTTAATTTTTCCTTTCCACCCCCTCCACAATCAACACTTCTCATAGTTTGCGACTACTCCTTCTGGTACAGAAAGTACATGATGAACTAAGATACTGACTTATTCAACTTGAAGCGTCCCCCCCCCCCCCCCACACACACGCACACACACACACCCAGTCAGCCCCCATAAAAGCTTAAAAGGTAATAACAGCTTGAGCATCTGTCACGAGGTGCATCGGGGTCTGTTGCTTTGGCCATCTGCCGCCAGAGATTTTGCCCTGTTTGAGCCACAGTGCCTCCTCCTAACATACCTCCATGCTGTCTCCTCAGATGAGGGCCCGTACGCAAAAGGAAGCAAGCAGTCCGGGGCATCTGACCAATCACATTTCTCCCAGCGGCGCAGCCTTTCAGGTACAATTTAGTCAAACGTGACTCTGCATCATTTTCTTTTCGGTCTGCGGATGGCTGCGCGCGCGCGTGCGCGTGCGCTCACCTGCACGCTCATCCACCGCGCAGGGGGAAAAAAAATGCTTGTGTCGCGTGTGTGTCATGAGTAATAAACCACAGGTGACAAAAGTACTCACACTCTGCAGTTAAGTGCAGATTCAGTATACAAAGCAGTGCTACTGAACAGTACCTTTCACTCAGAAATATGAGACCAGCTTGGGTCATATCCTCAGAATCAAAATCAACTCATTGAAGGGATCGTAATCATGATCACCTGAAAAATCGATTGCATTTGCATGACGGGTGGTGCAAGGCGGTCTCTGCCAATACCACGTGCACGGCTGTCGATAGCCATCCACAAGGGGAGAGCTTGCAGTTTAGCGGCAAGTCTGTTTCTGTCAAGGACGGCATCCTCAGGTGCACTACGCTCGTGCAATGCCCCGATTTTCATGCAAATGAGGGCTGCAGGATTGGATCTGGAAAAGATGACTTCCATCCCACAACGGCACGCCAACACCTCATTACGCCCGATTCTACTGTGCAAAGAAAACTCCAAATAGGGCCACTCTTGTCTTCGAGGGAGATTTTTGCGATGCCAGATGAGGTTGTGTTTTTTAGGCTGGTGCAAAACGCAACGTGTATGCGGAGAAGCATTCTTTTAGCCGAGAACATTAATCCTCCTTAATGAGGCCATGGACTGGTAATGTGAGCCACAGGCCACAAGAATTGAGGATGACACTAAATCGACATCAGAGGGGAGGCTGAAATCCATTTTCTAGTTCTCGTCATCATCATCATCAGAAGCTGCTTCTTTTTGTGTGTGTGTGTGTGACTGACACAGAAGGGCTAAGAAGCGACAAAGGAAATGTTCTTTTGGAGGACGGGTTTGGTTCCGTCAGACCGAAGCTAACGCTCAATCCGCCGTCTGGTGGCTCCACAGAAGAGCACCGAGGAGTGACCACGGTGGATCTAATGAAAAGGGAAGGCAGCAACCTGGGGCTCACCATCTCCGGGGGCTCCGATAAGGATGGCAAGCCCAGAGTGTCAAACCTACGGCCAGGTGGGCTGGCTGCCAGGTGAGATCTGCGTGCGCCCCGTCATGCGGCCGAGAGCGCGCAGTCACGCCGGGCTGTCCGCAGCGCTTAGATCCGCTTGCGCAAACATGCTTATGCTGCAACGTTACACGCGCTCACCTGCGGGACTTGGCTGTTGTGTTCGGTCGGCTTTGATGCCGACGCAGATTTCGCCACACCGCTTCCTTGTTCTCAAGCAAAGATGCAGAGAAACCGAATAGGACAATTGTCACGATCTCTCTCTTAATGAAAGAAAAATATGAATACAGTCATCCCTCATTTTTCGCGGTCGATGGGGGACAAACTCACAGGTGTCCAAGTCCAGGCGCGGGGCAGCGGGTTCAAGTTCCCCTCATCGAATGTTGAGCATTCTGACTACGATTGGCCCCATTTCGCTCAAGTCAACGGCGCGCCGGCAAAATGTCGCGGAAAAAGTCACGTTTTGCGATGATTAAGCGACGTGTGACGCGCTTGGTGGATGTGTGAGCTAATTTACCGAGTGGAGACTCATGCGGGCAGACAGGGGAGAGACCGGCGGTGACATCGTGTGATGAGAGCCGACTGGATGACACGCCAGTCGGCTCCGCTCGTGCGCTCGTGCGCACGCCCGTAGAGTCCATCGGCAGCGGCCCGGAGGTGAGAAAAGAAAAGGGGTCACAACCACTCCATTAATTAGTCCTGCGATGAGTTGCAAGATGACTCCAAGCTGTCACATGAGAGGTGACATGTTCATGGACGTTCTTGGGGTTTACATTTTGGCAAGTGTCCAAGAGATGGCAAGCTTTCAACTGCAGAAGTTGTCATTGTTATATGCTGCTTTGCTGGAAAAAAAAAAAAAAAAAAGAAAAGACGGGAGCCGCCGTCCGGAAATGTTCCACGACTGGGCGTAGACTTTCAAATCAACATGCCCTGCATCTTGATCAACATCCTCTCACCTCCCACCAGGTGTGACCAACTGAATGTAGGAGACCACATTAAGTCAGTGAATGGCATCAATCTGCGCAAGCTTCGTCACGATGAGATTATCAGCCTCCTGAAGAACATTGGGGAGCGCGTTGTCCTGGAGGTGGAGTACGAGCTGCCTCCGTTACGTACGTCAAGTCTGCCTGCAGTCAATATCAAAAGTATCCACACCGCTGTTCAAAAACGAGGCTTTAAGGCCCAAAATAGAGCAAGAGTACATTTGTGCACCTCCCCTTGTAACGGGAATGCGGCTGTGTCCAGAATGAACCAGTCACTTTCAAACACATGTTAAATGGCAGCCAGGATAAGTGAGGTGATGTGTTGTGTCAAACATATCTTTTGGCGTTCAACTTTGGTTTCATTGCATTCGAAACACGTGGGCAAATGTGTTATGATCTGATGAAACCAAGGTTGAATTTTCTGGCCACAGGCTAATTCCAAAAGGTATCTTTGGTGCAATCACAACACTGCTCATCGCCTTGAGCACACTACCTCATTTTCAACACGTAACATGGTGGCAGATCTACTCTAGCTCATGTTTAACGTGATTACACAGTATTTTATTTATACATTTTTTTACTTCCCCCTCAAAAAATATTATCTATCGATTGTGCGAGCTAGCGAGCTAATTCGAGCTAGCGAGCTCGAACTAGCTAGCTCGAACTAGCTAGCTCGAACTATCTCTCTCTCTCTCTCGCTCCCTCTCAAGAGAGACATAATTATAATAAATATTAAAAATAAAAAAACATTTGAAATGATTAACCGTGGTCATTGAAACCCCCCCAAACCTGGCATTCAAACAGAGTTGTTTTGCGGACATTTTATTTCCATTGGAGCAACTGTATACGATGTCTTGCAAATGCCGGTTCTAATTGAATTGACTTTTTTTTCCCTTCTTGCAGTCCAGACTCCATCGGGCGTCATAAGCAAAACCACAGAGGTGTGTTTGCACAAAGAGGGCAACAGTTTTGGCTTTGTCATGAGAGGTACATCCATGAGCATCTGTGGTCTTGTGTTGTGTTCTTGAAAATGATGTCGCCCTTGTTCTTTTGGTCTTCTCAAGGGGGCTTTCATGAGGACTGGCGGAGGTCTCGTCCTCTGGTGGTCACGCATGTCAGGGCGGGGGGTCCCGCTGACAGGTATGAAACGATCGTATTTACGGCGGGGAAGTTTTCGGTGCATGCTATGCTGCGTTTGGTTCTTCAAGACAAGTTTTTATTACAAAATGTGCAATGGACGAGAAAGAGGCCTTTTGCCATCTTGTGAAAACAATTGGCTCATGCTAATGAGCAACTAGATTTGGAAGAATACAGCTTGTAACTTGGTTGTAAGTTGACATTGTGGTATCCCATGAGTGGCTTACATTTCGGTCATCATCATCTGAACAGATTTTTTTGTCTCACCTTAGTTCATTGCTTTATTTAACATTAACGTTAAGAAGCCACGATCTACTAAGCCGAACACAATGGAGACTATTTGGATATGTAGTTGAGCATTTTTTGAAGAGTTTGAAATGAGTTTCCAACCCGATGATCTCGACACCGGTTGGGCATCTCCGACATAAACAACCGGAGGCCGTCTGGTGGGACGTAGGGAACGGTGGGGGCCGACGACCGTGCTTTTCGTGCAGCTGTCTTTGCTCAGCTCCGCATGAAAGCAGCATACACGGCGCGCGGGGCTTTTCTCTCAAGCAGAAAGGCCGCTGCTCCTCCTCGGGCGAACTCGACGTCACACTTTTGCCCTCATGGAAAAAGGGAGGGGGGCGTTAAAACACACGGTCAAACTTCCACCGCCCTCGCTACGCCTTCGTCTCACCCGGGAGGGCACGCTTCAGCGGAGCCGTGCCATGATTTGGAGCGAGCGGTGTCGCGACGCTCGCGTGAGCACCTTGGCGCTCATGTTTTCCCTTTCCTGTCTTTCTCGAGGGAGGGCACAGTCAAGGCCGGCGACAGAATCTTGAGCCTCGACGGCATGCCTTTAAACCGAGAGACGCATGCTGACGCGTTGACCATGCTGATGCAGAGCAGCCAGGAAGCTTTGTTCCTGATCGAGTACGACATCTCTGTCATGGGTGAGCGCACACGCCCGCACGCGCGCGCGCGGGCGGAATATGTGGAGGCACGGTCGGACAGCGTTGCTCTGAGGCTAAATCATGTGGCCGTTTGGCTGCGCGGAGCGGGGTGAGGCTTGGCGCTGGAGATGCCACCAGGGGAGTCACTCGGGCCCAACAGCAAGATGGAAAGCGTAGGGGGGGGATTAGCATCATGTGTGGCTCTCTCTCTCCAACTTCTGCGGGCTAGCCTTTGCTTTGTTAACGAGCACGTTTTCCCAGCGTGACCTATATAAAAAAAAAAAAAGAAAGAAAATTCTGCATACGAAGAGGCGACGAGCATTACGTGCCTCCAAGCTCCGGTGATGCCACGGTGACGAGATGTCAAGTTGCAGCCCCGCTGCTGGCCGATGACATGAGAGATGCATAAGAATGGATTGCTGGTCCCAAAGAGTCAATGTTGGATGATTCACACCCAGCGCATGGGGTTGACGAGTCCACCCTCCGTTTTCCGAGAACGGCATACAAATCATTGTGTTCAGCTCTTCAATCCAAGCCTCAACTCAATCTGCTGGGTCAAGATGATTGGCCCGACCTTTCGTAAAAGTAACCTGATCTGCTCAAAAATTCCGCAGCACTGAAGAAACACCAGAATTTAAGACATAAAATAAGTAGGAACACAGCTGGCCATCGGTGAGATTTTATCTCCATCGACCATTTACACCCCCTTAAAAAAAGAAATGCAATAGCATTGTTTTTACCTGGTGGCTTTAAGGAATGTGTCACCACATTTACATGCAAGTACGCGTAGAACGACTCTTAGCGCAAAATGTCATGTTCATCAGTGTCATGTTCATCAGTGAATAAATAATATAAACAAATCACAAACATTCAAACGTGTGAACAACAACACAGTAACTCTATTAAGTGAGTGACATGTACATTATTATGCAATAATCATAAATAAAAATAGCATTGTCAAATACCTACAGTACATCTGTGTGCAAAATTATTTTCCGTATGGTGTTGGGATAACAATACTAACGGGCATCTATTCTTTATCCTCTGCAAAGAATGACAAATACAACTGCAGAGTGCTATTTTTCTAATCCACAAAAACACTTTTTTCCCCCCCCAGAGGCTGATTTGGATAAAAGTGTTTGAAGTTAAGAGAGTGGTCAGCATTGTCTCACTTCACGAACCAGACGGTTGACACGATTTGTTGTCTGCTTCTGCTTCCGTTGTACAATGCTGGGAGTTCAAATGGATGCTCAATATTTGTTGTTTGTGTTGACCTTAAAATGTACTTGTTCATATTATCAGACAGTATTATGGTTATTCAGATGAACGTGATCTCGAAATATGACTCAATCTTTCATTTCAAATGAGGGCCGAATCCGTCTACCTGCGCCTTGTTCAAATAGGTCAAATCAGGTGACATCACCCGCACCGTCCATATTTCAGACCTGGTTTAGGTGGTCTAAAATGGAGTACATTGTCTTCCCAGATTGGCAAGTGCGCCAGGGTCATGTCCGAGAAAACTCATTTGCTCTATCAGCACGCCTGATAGAGCGGCGTGCCGAGTTCACGAGCATGCGAAACTAGACCTGCCTCGGCACAAAATCGAAGCGGAGTGCCGCCTTTTTTCTTCCCTCTGACCAAATTGTGGGTTGCGGCGTCGGCGTGGCAATTGGACGTGCCGTCCGGTGCATCGCGATCCCAAACGCAGTCGGCTCGTGGCGTAATGGGCACCCGTCGCCGAAAATAGCTCTCTTGGGTTTGATGCTCCTGGCTGAATGAAAACACGCGCTACTTGTTGCAGAGGCGGTGCAACGCGCCTCGGGCCCTCTGCTCGTGGAGATCGCGAAAGGGGCCTCCTCCGGTCTGGGCCTCAGCCTCACCACATCCATCTTCAGGAACAAGCAAGTGATCATCATCGACAAGATCAAGCCGGCCAGCGTGGCCGAAAGGTGACGCCTACCTCATCCGTCCGACGAATCCACCGACGGTAAAAGTGCTGGCGGGTGCGTGTCGTCCTGCCAGGTGCGGAGCGCTGCACGCGGGCGACGCCCTGCTGACCATCGACGGAACCAGCACGGAGCACTGCTCTCTGATGGAGGCCTTGCAGCTTCTGGGGAACGCCGCCGATGTGGTCAGACTGGAAATCCTACCATCCAGTCAGAGCAGACTGCCCGTCCGGCCGCAAGACACGGGTAAGGCCTGCTGGTTAACTTCCGCGACGGCCCGGCTGGAACAGGAAATCAACCGGATGGATTTCCAAAGAAAGGAGACCATGTTCGGTGTTCTCGCTTGACGTCCCGGACGTTTAAACCTTTCCGCCGCCAACAGTATGACCCATCATCTGTACAAATCGGCCGGATGTTAAAAAGGACATATCATGTGGTTGCAAAAGTGATCCCCCCCCATAAGTAACGATCTGCCTCCAAGAATGAATTACATTCAAATTCATTTGGAATCCACTTGTCAACATTTCAAATGGCTCTCATGAGCCCAAAACACATTTTAGCTGTTCTAGTAGGCTTTTCCTGACGTTTTGTTTCTTTCCGCCGTATGTCAAAATCTGTTGACGAGTTAAAAATGTGCTCCGGCTTCCTTTCACGTTCCCCAAAGCGTTAAGTTGACTCCAAATTGTCCTTTGAATGCGTCTTGTGATTGGCTGGCAAGCGGTCCAGAGTCACTTGGCATGCGTCGCAGTGCACCCGCAACTCCAATGAGCAGATGTGGATGGATGGAAGGAAGCACGGAAGCATGGGCCTCGGTTACGCTGACTGAACATTACGAGGGCGGAATTTACAGTCGCCAATCTCCGTGGTGCGGTTACGCTGTCCAAATCTGTTTAATGAGCCGTGCAAAGGAAGCACATTGTCTTCACTCCACGTGATGTCCGCGCTCTCGCCGTTGCTTTTGCGTGGAGCTGAAATCTCAAGTGGAGCTGCCTCCCAGCTGCTTCTTCGGTGTACTGTGAAGCGTGCACGTGTGTGTGTGCGTGTGCGTCTGCGCTACATCGGGCACTCTGGTGGATACAAACAGCAAAGCGATTGCACACTTGTTCCTTGTGCGCCTGCTCCCGTTTTTGTGGCTTGCCAGCTGTGGGGGCTGAAGGTGGGAAAAAAAAAAAGGCTGGCATTTCTCATTTCAAGGTCAGCCCGTAATGGCTTTTGTGCCTTTGTCTGGTCATTTTTGTGCACTCTGCAGCCTTTCCGCTGTCCTTCTGCTGTTTGACAAGCACAATCTTGTGACAGAGTTGCTCGCCGAGGCCGTTTCGGATCAGAATCCGATTTTTTTTCTCGCTGAAGTCAGATCTCCTGCAGTCTCGAGTGAGATTGCAAAAGTCGAACCGCATTTTGACAGCTCGTTTACCCCCGAAGAAGCATAACCATATCATGCGGGGTCTTTAATCTCCTGTGGTGGGAGGGTGGGGCTTGGTGGGGGGGTTCATATGGCCACTATGAGATTAGGATTTTTTTATTTTTATTTTAAACCAATCCAGAAAGAGCATTTACTGTATTTCTGAAGGCGCCTCCTGCTGGCGATTTTAGTCCAAAGTGGGAAGAGCTTCATCCGGCAAGGGCCGCCGGTGCTCCCGGATGATCTGATTTCAGGTGACTGGTTCCCTTCTCTCAGTGGGTCTGACATATCATGCGCTCGCGTCGTCATCGGTGGTCGCCGCAAATCCGCTTCCCATGCCAGCAAATTGTGGCAGATTAGATCCCCGCTGGGGGAGTAGCAGGGATTACTGTCACGTTTAGCTTGCAGTGACACACGTCCTAACGAATTGGTTTGCCAAGCGAATTATCGGGGTGCTTCCCACACACCAGGTCAGCGTATTTCACAAGAACGACGCGCAGTTCGCCTGAGCGCCCGTTCGCTCGATGGCAGGAGCGGGCCGATGCGTCCGATAAGACAGGGGGGCTTGTTTTCACCGCAGGCCGCATTTCACCGATTCTAAGAGGAAAACCGGGCGCTGGGGACTGCTTTCAGTTGTAGCTTCCAGAGGAAAATGGCATCAATGAAGGGCGCATGCGCAGTGAAGCACGAGAGGGTGCTCAGAATGTCAAAAGGATGCGGGCCGCGTTCATTTGGCCTTTTCTTCTTTGGAAAATGATGAATTATACATTAAATGACTGCTATATGTTCACTGAACACTAAAATATATGTTTTTCCAAATATTTAATGCATTAATTCTAATTGAGGATTAGGGCCAAATTTGACCCTTTGGGATTTAAGGGTAGCATTTGTGGAGCAGAATTTATAGGGGCCAAATTTGACCCCGTGGGTTCCCCAGGGTTGAAGTCGGGCTCCATTGGTGGAGTCTGACATCATCTTCAGGGCTGACTGAAAAAATGGCCACGGAGGAAGTCCAAGCGGAAGTTGGACGTGCTGACCACTCCCAACAAAGTTTGCTCTTTCTTTTTTTCTTTGAAAATCGATATCGCCATCTGCTGGTCATTAGCTGAGCTGCAGTGTGTTGGTTTACAGACTTAGCGTGTAACTAGCATGAGGCACGTCACTATAAGGGTCGTTGTATTTAGTGGATAGCTCTATTTTAAGAATGGGCAAAAGGAGAGACAGAATCCTTAGAATGCAGTTTTTTTAAAAGGGGAGGTGGGGGGGGGGGGGCGTCTGTCGATGTTCGAGAGCTCAACTAACTTCTTCCCCTACTAAAACACTTCCCGTTTCCTTCAGCCAATCAGACGTGTTTCATTTTTCAGCCCAAGTCACGAGGGCCACATGTAATGATGCAACGGTCTGGCTCTGGCCCAAAGGCCTCGAGTTGGATACCACCTGGTCTATTTAGACGCGCAGCCTTCGGCTGCGCCCAATTAGGGCGGAACTCTTCCTGCTGCCGCTGCCGCAGGACAGCAGCAAAGGTGCCCAGCAGCCGACTGGCGCACAGCCGTCCTTTGCACCCGGGGGCTTTTTCCAAAATGACGACAAGGACACGCTTTTTCAATTTCATGGCCGTTTTTGGCAAGTTTGCCCGTCAACGTAAGATTCCGTTTTTCTCCCCTCCCACCGCTTGCCGTCCGAGTGCGTCAAACGTTCGTGAGGCAGGATTAGTTGCAACCAAAGACTTTCAATCTCAATGACTTTGCTCTGAATCATCTCCCGGGCGCTGTGCGTTTTGATCCCATTTTAGACCGGGGAACCCGAGTGTCATTTTATGGGGGGGGGCTTTCGAAACGCGGCCGACCCGAGAGCGGGTCCGCCTCACTCATTCGTGCCCGCTTGTCGCCGCAGTAAAAGTCCAGAAGAGCAGCCATCATCACTGGGACCAAAGCGGCAACGTGGGGCCCCCCCAGCACGCCAGCCACGGCAGGACGTGGAGCAGCCCGAGCCACCCGCGCAAGCGGCAGGACCACTGCAAACGTAAGTGATGCTTTTTGTGACAGCCTCGCTAGTTCCTGCATGGCCGACGCGTCGTCGCGGCTGCTTTTTCCTCAACACTTTTGCCACCACGGAACTTGTACTTTTTTTTCACACGCTGCACGATGAGCATGAACCAAAACTGTATTTGGTTTGTTTTGTTTTTGCGCGCTCTTCGCCAACCCCTGCGCCACCAAAGAGAGCATTCAATTCCACAATTTAGTCTGAAATGACGTCATCTGTCTTTGTTTATCCATCTATGCCAGTGACTTGAAGCGACAGGGACAACAATTTGAAAAAAATGCTCTTCCACTAGATGGGTTCAAACAACGGCCCGTCATCATAATTAATGAAAAAAATAAAAATAAAATGACTCTATACGTTTGTAAAACTACATTTTTGTTTATGAAAGAACATAAAATTCTGTGGCTTAAAATCGAACTGAAACGTTTGTGTATATTATGATGAAGATATCCTTTATTTGTCCCACACCGGGGAAATTTACAGTCTACAGCAGCAAGATTGGGGGTGTTTGCATTGATAAAATAAATGTTACAGTTTCAATGTACACCGTTCAATTAAGTGCAATATAAATATCGATCTAGATCAGGTGGCTGTGCCATTTACGATAGTTTTTCACATCACGTCATTTTATTTTTTAATTCAGCATTTTTATAAACAGCCTGCTTAAAATTAAAAACTAATGTAAAATCACAAACTATTGTAACCTTGGTCCCAGCCCCTAAAAAAAAAAAATCACCCCAAAAAAGTTTTTTTCTTCTTGATTACAAATGATGAAAATGGAAACACCCTCATAGATGGCGGGAAGAAAAACGGGTCCATAGCATGCCTTGAGTTGCCGTACCGTGCACACTTCAGTTGTATTTCACTTTGAAGCCCGATGCTTTTGTCATGAATCGTCGACCTTTCCAGCAATCTGATTCAATGAGCCACCTTAGACGTTTCTCAGGTAAACGGCGCTTGATAAACTCGTCTCCTCGGGTCACCCGCGGCGCGCAATGCGCCACGTCTGCGGCCGTGGTGAGCGCCGGCTTCTCCCCTTCCTCTGCAGCCGCCTCGGGCTTCGGCAGCCAAGGGAGCAGCACGCTGCCCTGCCCCGCCGCACCGGCCGCGCCCACCAGCCCGAGGACCTCGACCGGCAAGAGGCGCAATAGGAAGGGGGACCACAAGAGCTCACGTATGATCCGCCGCCGTTGCCGTTGCCGCATTCGCGCCGACCGTCATTTCACGACCGTGCGCCGCACCGCGTTAGGAGGCGCGGGGTCACGTAGGGCCTTCCGCGTTGAACACGGACGCAAGGCGCGCACGGGCATGGTCAAATGGCCGCTAGCTGAAAAAAAATACGCTAACATGCATGCACGTGAGCATATGTTTTTAAAACGGCACCAAGAGTTTGGTGGTACTTAGTTGAAGTATTTCACATATTATTTACTCCCGTTATTCATCCTGTCACAGGTGTCAAAGTCAAGGCCCGGGGCCAGTTGTGGCCCGCCACATCATTTGATGTGGCCCGCCACATCATTTGATGTGGCCCGCCACATCATTTGATGTGGCCCGCCACATCATTTGATGTGGCCCGCCACATCATTTGATGTGGCCCGCGAAAGCAAATCAAACACGGCGACTTCCATCATGCTTGCTAAAATGCCGACCAAAATGTCAAATTCTCACGTCGAAATAAGAGAGACATCGTAAGCATTTTGTTGTCGGTAAACACCTCATGACAGCGACTTAAACCAGAATTGAAACAACTGTTATTTTTGACTTCTTTATGATTTCAGTCATCATGGCCTCCCAAGGGAAATGCTGACATAAATATGGCCCGCCACCAAAATGGCTTTGACATCCCCGATCTTGTGTATCTGAAACAAAGCGTTGTTCTCCATCGAGCGTGCCCGGTTCCCTCGCGCCGTTATCAGAAATGAGGCCGACTTTTGCGTTAGCAAAGCGTGGATTCGCCGCTCTTCAATTCTGTGGCGGCTGCTCGATGGATTTTTCATATTGCGTTTATTCTCCCCCTCATCTCTGTCCCATCTCTGGCTTAGTGTCGCTGGCATCCAGTTCCGTGGGGCCGGGGGGCCAGGTTTTTCACGCGGAAGCGAGCGAGGTCGTCCTGAGGGGGGACCCGCTTACAGGTTTTGGCATCCAGCTGCAGGGGGGCGTCTTCGCCACAGAAAGTCTTTCGGCTCCTCCCGTCATCCGCTTCATCGAACCGGACAGCCCCGCCGAGAGGTAACGCGAAGGCACCGAAGAAGGGCGAGTCGGTCGAGGGGGGGGGGGTCACCTTGAAGTCGTGGTGCAAATCAGTCAGTCAGGCAATGACACATCAGGCAAGCTAATTTTAGCCGCATGACTATTTGGTTTGAAGACAGACACGTGAGCGCTGCGTCCCGCTGATAGAAACGAGGCCGGCGGACAAAGAAGGCGAGACTTTTCTCTGGCTTTGTTCCGCTTCCGAACAACACTTTGCAGATGCATCGAGGAGCACAAACGCTTTGAGGACCAAGCGGATGATGCACCGGTGACCACCGGTGTCGGTTTAACGCTTTCTGCCCGGTCACTGCGATAAGATCAGATAAGATAAGATAACCTTTATTTGTCCCACACTGGGGAAATTTGCAGTCTACAGCAGCAAAATTGGGGGCGGGGGGGGGAGAGGAAAAAAAACAGTGTTTCATTGCACAAAATAAATGTTTCAGAAAAGAACTGTACACAGTTCAATAGAAGTGCAATATAAAATATAGCATTAGCATTATATTTGTCGAATAAATGAGCAATAGCATAGAAAACACAGCACGTATCAATGCAGTAAAGAACGGTGCTGCCTTGATTTCCCGCGAGTCCCGGTTGATGAGATTTTTGATTTCAGAGTGAAATTTGAGATGGTGGCAGTGAAGTGAGTGCCGTTTTTCATATGATGAACCACATAACCAGATATTGAGCTTTTTGGGAGGGTGCTCAGAATGGACTGGCAGTTCCATGCTGATAGAAGTGCACGCGCATTTTCAAAAAAGCCATCAACCTTTTTTATTTTTTTATTTTTTTTGAAAAAAATGTCCTTGTCACCACAAATTGCTGAATGTTCGTCCCAAGTCCGATTACGCGCGGACCTCCTGGGCCCGGCACGGCGTGCGGCGTCCTTTTCCCGTGAGGTAATGATGCTGTTGGACAGGGTCACCTCCCCCCCCGTGTGTGACGGCGTTTAAGTTCAGCGGCAGTGTTGAGCCTCCCACTGGGATGTTCGCACCTAAGCCGAATCCGCTGCGGGCGGGGATGTTGCTCACTTAACGTTTTATGACGGGACTTTGGTTTGGAGGCGTGATGTTTATTCTTGTGGTGGTTGCCATGTTGTGCAGGTGCGGCTTGATGCAGGTCGGCGATCGACTCTTATCCATTAACGGCATCCCGACGGAAGACGGCACTTTGGAGGAGGCCCATCAGCTGCTCAGAGACTCGGCTCTGGCCAATAAGGTCACCGTGGAGATTGAGTTTGATGTGGCAGGTACACGCGGTTGCGCCTCCTCCCCCGCGCGAGGACCGGAGAGCTACTTTGATGGCGGTTTTCTTCTGCTCCTTAGAGTCCGTGGTTCCGAGCAGCGGTACTTTCCACGTCAAACTACCCAAGCGAAGAGGAATGGAGATGGGCATCACTATCAGTGGTGAGTGCTGCTATCAAACTGTCCGGCAGGGGGCACTATTGCGTTGACGACGCTGCACTCCGTCAGGCGGCTCCGATTGATCGTCACAAAATGTCCACCATCGAATGGCAACCCGGACACCCGTCTGCTCTACTAGACTTCGAATGAGATCAAAATCTAAAAATCTAATCAATTCAACACAAACGTATATCGTTATCGGCTATTTGGAGTTGATCTCCATGAAAGGATTGGACTATTCTGAACCCCAAAACTGCCAATTGCAACAAAAACGATCCTGTACCTCAAGGTTTGGATCAGATCCAAACCTTGTGTTAAATCTCCTTGGACGTAGAGGCTGTGGAGTGCGCACGTACACGATCCTTGGTACCTGTTGGCCCTGTATCGACAAGAGTGATACGAATGATTCCAAATGTGATTACGTAAACCACAAAAAGTAAAAACATTGATTTCTCCCCCCCCGTCTTCGTTTTATTTTGAAAACTAGCAAGTAAGAAGCTTGGCAAGCCGCTCATCATCTCCGACATCAGAAAAGGAAGCGTAGCCCACAGGTATGTGGTTTCATTCCATAACAGAGCACATCATTTTTAATCTCTGCTTGCCGAACTATTGACGCCATCAGCACCCCCCCCCCCCCCCCCCCGATAGCAAATCTCTTCAACCTGAATTGGATTGACCATAAAGCGCTGTTCGGTAGTCCGTTTGAGAAGGGCTCGGTGTCGATTGGGGACGCGGTGGAGGTGGGAACGGGAACGAGGCTTCCCGTTGTGAGTCGGGAGCGGCTCACCGCTTCCGACTCGCTTTTCCACTTTCAGAACGGGCACTCTGGAGCCCGGAGACCGACTGCTGGCCATCGACGGCGTGCGTCTGGAGGACTGCACCGTCGAGGATGCCACGCACGTCCTGGATCAAGCCGAAGACATGGTCAAGCTGCGAATACAGAAAGACGAGGACAACATCGGTAAGGATGACGCAAAGCGCTCATCGCCGCTTCCCAACTCGGACTGAGCCCGGGCATTGATTTGAACGCGGAAAAATGTGACGGCGCGCCGCCACTCGTCAGATGATGACCATCTGCACTTGACTGGCAAATTGACAGAGTGCATCGTTTGGCCCATTTGAGTTGACCGCAAAGTTTTTACGCTCGCAGGCGGATGCCAAAAACAAGCGCGGGCATCCAAACTGTTGAATCACTTGAACAAGTTGCGAGCGGCAAGCCATCGCGTCATCTTTTCATCCGTCACGTTTGCGAGTCGCAATGACGCCAACGCCGGCGGTAGAACTCATCACTTGAAAATGATTGTTTCCAGCATCGGGCGTCGTTATTATTGGAATGACCTTCGCTGTCGGCAGCGGGGCTTCAAAACCGGCAAGGAAAAAAAATAAAATAAAATGGTTGCCGGTCCACGATGGGCATGTCCGGCCGGTACTTGCCTCAACTGGTCCATGACGCAAAAGAAGTTTGCGACCGCCGTGGTCCGAGGTTGTTCTCCCTTTCGCTGCACATCAGATATGAACTCCTTCACTCCCAAAGACGTTTTTAAACGTCTTTTCAGACTTGCTCCAGAATTGGCTGGTACTGAATGAGTTAATTTGCTGTCAATAATTTGACGATGTGTGTTCTCGTCGGCGGCAGTTGCACTGAGCTCCAGATGAACGTGTCTTCTCCAGATGAGCTGGAGATGTCCGGTTCCGTCGTCTACACGGTGGAACTCAAGCGATACAACGGCCCCCTGGGGATCACCATTTCGGGCACGGAGGAGCCTTTCGACCCCGTCGTCATTTCGGGGCTCACCAAGAAAGGCCTGGCCGAGAGGTGAGACCTGCGCGGCGTTGGAACCGCGGCGGACGCTCGCCGCTTGTCGACGTCTTGCCGTCGAGTAAGACGCTAAATTCTCCTCCCTCTCTCCCGACCCGCAGGACGGGGGCCATTCACGTCGGCGACCGTGTGCTGGCCATCAACGGGGTCAGTCTGAAAGGCAAAACGCTGAGCGAGGCCATCTACCTCCTGCGGACGGCCGGGGAGTCGGTCACGCTCAAGATCAAAAAACAAGCGGAGCGCGCGCCCCCGTCGCCTCCTTCTCACGGCAAGAAAGCACGCATGTTCTTCATCGACACCTGTCAAATTTCCTCGGCAATATTTTTGATGGCGGTTGAAGTCCCCGTTCAGAATGACATTCGGCACACTTCTGGGTGGCGAAAGACGGACCTTGTCCGAATGATGCAAAACTTCCGATGCGACAACAAATCTTTAAAAAACGCGCTCTTGTAATTTCGCACCGCGGGGGAAGATTTGAACACGATGCCGGCAAAATTCTAGAAGGACTGATCAGGTGGAAAAGGATGAGAAATTTGCGCGTCTACTCCGCTTTGTGAAATCTTGTCGGAGAGGAAAGCGGCCGTCGTGAGCCGTGCTGGTCGGCGGCCATGTTGTCTTCCCCGCCGGCAAGGACGTCGACACTCCTAGCCGTTGCAAACATTCACTACAAGATGGCCTTCTGAAATATTGTGGGGCGGGCATCCACTTCGGAAACAAAACTCGGCGGCATCAAAATCCATTCATCCATTTCCCAAAGCGGGCGAGACCGATCCCGGATTTCGTCTCCATTGTCTCGACTCGCTTCCAGAATACGACGGCGGGCGAGTTGTGGACAGAGAGGCCGGCTTCCTGAGCGACCTCGAGGACGAAGCGAGGGACTCGCAGAGAACGGCCAAACGCTCGGAGACGTACTCGGCCGCCGTGCCCAGCGTGGACTCGGCGATGAGCTCCTGGGATGGTTCGGGATGCGACGGCGGCTACGGGAGCCAAGGTCAGGCTGCGCTCGGACTCTTCTTTTTTTTTCTCAAGCGGGCCCCCGGACGCCCAGATGATTGTCTTGTGTCTCAGCGACATATCTTCACAAAGACGTCTTCCTCCATCCCAACGAATGGAGGAGAAGCAAGTACAGGAGCCCGATGGGGTCCGGCGCCACAGGACTGGCGCAGCGCTACGACGAGGACGACTGGGACGACATGCCCGGGTAAGGAAGCGCCGGCCGCTCCTTCCGTCTCGGCGGCTCCTTTTGATGTCGGCGCGGCTTGAACTCGTTCGCTCCCAAAGACGTTTTGAGACTTGGTCCACAATTGGCTGCTACTGAATGACTTCATTGATTTCTGCGAGCGTTTCTGCTGTTGTTGTTGTTGGTTTTTTTTTCCCCTTCCTTTCCTGCGTTTGATTTGTTTGTCAAAGGCCGTCCGCACGGTTGCATGTCACAGCGTAGATGTAGACAGAGATTGAACCTCCAACGTTTGCTTGTCATGTGATGCTTTTGTGTTTTGTTGGCTGGTCCAAACTGTCCCTTTTTTTTTCTTTTTTCTTCTTGTTCTTCTCCCTCAGGTATTCTCTCTCTGATCTGCTTTACTAATTGCCCACAAGCTCTTTGGTGTGTCGCCTTTTTCATGTCCACACCAAAAAAACGCATCAGGACAACTCGGCCATACGTCTCCTTCTACATGTTTTTGTTTTTGGCTCACATGCCTTCATGGTTCTATTTTCTTTTCTTTTTTTTGTGGGGGGGGGGGGGGGGTGCTGTGGAGGTGAGAACTGCTTTGTATTTCCGAGAAGAGAAAAACTCTCGAGTGTTTTGAGAGGTGTCCAGTGTGGTCTTGAGGCTTTCAAAGGGACTCTACTTCCCCAAATTCCCCCCCCCCCCCCCCCAACGCTGCTTTTGAAGGCAGCGGCGGCCAACAAGACGGCAAGACTGCTCTCACGCTGTGGTTCCTGCATTGTCGTAGATTCCTCAGCCCCCCTCATTGCCACGGCACCCCCAACCAGGAGGATAGCTTCTGGTCGCAGGACCTGGAGACTTGCGGCCAGTCCGAAATCCTCCGGGAGCTGGAGGTAGGTCAGCTTCACGCGCTGCCTCCCCTCGTCGTTGGGGGCGTACGATTGTGCCCGATGAGGCTTTCTGATCATCTCCCGAGTGCGGGGTGCCATCCGCTCTGAAATCAGCCGCTGTTTTCAGTCTGGCTTTTGGTGTGTGTGCTCTTGTTCCAGGCATCGATGTCAGGTAGCGCTTTGAGCCTGTACCTCGACGAGACCAAGACGGAGGACCACTCCATGTTCCTGTCCGAAATAAGTCCCATAAAGCGAGAGGAAACCAAAGCGGCGCCAAAGGACGCAAGCGGCCTCAACGCGGTGAGCGCAGGTGGCGGAGGCTCAATTAGTTTGCGAGGCCGCGTGCGCTCCTTTTGGGAAAAAAACCGCATTTTAAAATTGTACACGCGTGGGTCACATGAAGACGCAGTCAAAGCTCTTTTCAAAAACATGCCCCGGTGACGTTTTCGCCCCGACGACGTTCACCTTTCAAAATCCCCATTTCAGCTCGTTTTCCATTTGCTGCTTTTGCTTCCAACGAACAACCTTGACCACCTAAAATCATGATCACGGCCCGATTTTCCCCACAAAATAGTGACGGGGCCTTTGGGACGACGAGCCGCGGGAAGCTAACTGCCGCCGCGACCTTGCTAATAATCAGCTTCGTGTTTTTACATACGAGCCACCGACAGCGAGCCATCCAACTTTTTGCAATTCATTCCACATCCATCCAGTCAAATGACGCCTCATTGCTCATGCGTCACTGACACTTGATGGGGCGTTGCCTAGCAACTGATGACAGTCGTTTTCAAATAAGATGTTGAATTGTTTTTTAAAATTCATTTTTAGTGAGGTAGATTTTTATTATTATTATTTTTTTGAATTTGACGGACTATTTTCATCTTTTAGCAGTTCGGTACTGACCCAATTGACGACATCTTCTCTTAGAAATTCCAAATCGGCGACAGAACTGCTTAAAAAAAAAAAAAGGCGGGCATGTGTATTTGATTGTTCCCCTTGTACTGATCATCATAAAGGGAAAAAAAAAGCTCACCGGTCCAACATGTTCTGCAGATGATTTGACAAATGGCACCGGATAATATCTGCGTGACGCGTGTGCAGGTGGTGATCAGAAAGGACCCCGAGAGCGGCGACTTTGGATTCAGCGTGTCCGACGGGCTGGTGGAAAAAGGAGTTTTTGTCAACCTGATCCGCCCTCACGGCCCGGCCGACCGGGCGGGCCTGAAGCCTTACGACCGGATACTTAAGGTGCGCCCCTTCCTTTTTCTGAACCCAAACGTGTGTTCTCTTGACATTGACAGACGGCACCGATATCGACTCGTAGCGAATAGCAAGTCGGAGGCCGGGGTACTCGTTAACGTGGGAGCGGACGCACGAGCGAGAGTCAACGCTGCTTTGAGGTGTTGCTCCCATCGCGTGCCAAACTCGTCACACAGAGCTCAATCGATTTTGTTCCGGAGTCACGAAAGTTAATGAATAGGGGGAAGTCAACAGATTCCAACTTTCACAACACCTTGTCCACACTTTTTCAGAGAGGATCAAGAATATATGCCTCCGAGTAGTGTTATACAGTCGCGGTTTGACATTCACCTGTTTTATTTATTTATTTATTAACCGATCTCCCATTTTTTGTGGAAACACACACTCCCGTTTTGGGGTTTTGTTTTTCATTTGTGATTTTCTTTTCACGGCAATTATCTTGAGCGCCACATTCACGGATTTCCGATATCATGTCTGGGTGATACTTTGGCAATACAGTGAAACTCCTCTACAACGACACAACAACAACAGTATTTATAGAGCACTTTCAAACAGCCATCGCTGCATACAAAGTGCGGTACATGGAGCAATTTAACATGCACAATAAACAGTAAGACAAATCGGTAATAAAGGCGGTAGAAGGCACCAAACAGTAAAACCAAGAACAAATCTAAGTCATGCTGAGTCGAATGCCAAAGAATACAAGTGAGTTTTGAGGAGGGTTTTGAAGGTGGGCAGCGAGGAGGCTTGCCGAATGTTCAGTGGGAGGTCATTCCAGAGAGAGGGACCAGCAACAGAAAAGGCTCGATCCCCTCTGAGCCTCAGTTTAGTTCTTGGTACTTCTAATAAAGTCTGGTCCACAGACCTGAGGTGCCGGGCAGGTGTGTAGGGGCGGATGAGCTCAGAGAGGTAAGGTGGCGCGAGATTATTCAGAGATTTGAAAACGAATAAGAGGATCTTGAAAACAACTCTAAAATGAATGGGGAGCCAGTGAAGGGATGCCAGAGTAGGAGTTATGTGCTCCCTCTTACGAGTACCAGTCAAGAGGCGAGCAGCGGCATTCTGGACCAGCTGAAGGCGCTTAATGGAGGACTGGCTGACTCCAAAGTAAAGGGCATTGCAGTAATCAAGCCGGGATGTGACAAAGGCATGAATTACTGTCTCAAAGTGTTCATGTGAGAGGAGAGGTTTTATTTTGGCCAGCTGTCTAAGGTGAAAGAAGCTGGATTTAACAACGGCACCAATTTGCCGATTGAGTTTGAAATCACTGTCCAGTTTAAGGCCCAAGTTTGAGACTGTTGACTGAAGATAAGGAGACAGGGGGGCCAAGTCTACAGGATGGAATGTACAAGGGCCACTGGGACCAAACAATATCACCTCTGTCTTCTTTTCATTGAATTTCAAGAAATTTTGTGCCATCCAGGTTTTGATTTCTTCCAGACAGGATAGGAGTGGCCTTAATGAGAAGGCATCTTTCTTGCTCAGTGGGACAACAAAATCATGTTTGCAGCAAGACATTTTTCACAACAGGGGACTTTTCACAACAGCAAATTTATCTCGGACATAAACACGAACACACACAAAACGTATGCGTGTACTCTTTATTTTTATTCCAATACATCGTGCATAAATATGACATACACTTATTTGACACTTCATATAGCCAGCGTCGAAAGAAAAAAGCAGGAATGCAATTGCGAAATTTACGATCAGCATTTACTTTCACTTCCATCAATTTCTTGCATAAGTACCGGTACTTTTATCCTGTCTTTAAGTGTGAAAGTTTTTCTTTTCTTCACTCCTTAGTCTGCAAAGGTCCGTTTCTGTAGCCATTTTAACAATGCAACACTCTTGCTGCGTCTGAAACGAACAAAAACAAATACTTCTGGGACTACTGCGCAGTCTGGTCGTTGCTGCTGCCGTTTCCGAACGAAGCAGTAGAGGTCGCTGTTGGATTAGACTTTTACGGAAGACTTGTTTTCGTTTTAGTGAATGTGGTCGCGAGGCAAGAGCAGAGAAAAAGATTTCGTATCACGGAACGGGGATTTTCCGTCATAGGGGGAGCAGAAAAGTGTTTTTAATGCACGATTTTTTCACACTAGGGGGTATTTTCGCCCATGTAGGTTTCATTGTAGAGGAGTTTCACTGTAGATGGAAGTAGGTTTCCCACGGGGAAAGAAAAAAAATCTGAACACATGAGTTTCTGATGACTGCAATGTATGACGGACATTTGCAGGAGAGATGCGAGAGACTCTTGAATAAAAGTCACATTTATTTGTCCGTGGCCAGACAAACTCGAAATGTCATTTCGGTGAGGTCAAAAGAGATTTTGGTGTCCCCTTTGGCTCGTCGCAGGTGAACCGCGTGCGGACCAGAGACTTGGACTGCTGTCTCGCCGTGCCCCTGATTATGGAGGCCGGAGCCAGCCTGGATCTGCTCATCGGCAGGAATCCCACGGAAACGGGCCACGCCAAGGCTCCGCCCGCTGAGCGCGACCACCCTTCCGTCTCACTGCTCTGTTTTTCGCAGCGCCGCACCGACAGCGTTGTGCTGTGAGCACCGCGCGCACGCCCAATTAGGTCCCACGGGTCACGTTGCAGCTGCCGTACGTTGCAGCATCCCCGGCACGAGCGGTGTTAATCACCATGTTCACATGACGCTTTTGGGAGGGGGCTGCGGTTTTCGGGCGCGTCCGCTCCTTCCCCAGCAGCACATTTGCAAGCGTCCGTTATGCACACGTAGCATCCGACTAGTTCTTGAGTTGACTTTGTCCCCACGAGCGCACACTTGATTGCTTCGATCTTCACGCGTGCACAGGGTGGGAGCACATTTGGGGGGTTCTTTTCTTGGCTCACTTGCCGTGTTTGCGTCACCAAGGACCTCCGCCGTCCTCCCTCCCCAAATAGAATTCTCACGGCCACCGGCCAAGCGTCGTGAAAGGTTACGTTACACGACATTATATATAAACATGTATTTGTTAATCTGATGAACGCTCGCGAAGACGTGAGCCTTTTCTCGCGGACGTCCTTGGGAGGGGTTATCGCCAGCATTGCGTTCTGATTGTTTTGCGTTTTTCACGACATTGCCAATATTGCCACGTGCACGTTTACACTTGATGGGAATTCACGGATTTGATTTCACTTATGGTTGTTTTCAATTTTTTTGTTTTGTTTGGTGGGGGGTGTGGGGGGGGGGCGACCACCACCTTGGCCCCGTGTCGCTGGTACGACCTCAGCCAAGTGACTTATTAACTACGAGAAGCCGCGGTGTCATGTCTTGTTTACCTCCATGGGGTCGTTGCGAGCGTACTCCTCCACTCCAACTCAAAGCATCGACGTCCCGCGGTGGGCCTTCCGGTCCCGTGCGAGCGCTAGCACGTCAACTCTTCTCCGTCAAATGATCAAATGTCGCCAGAGGTCTATTTTTAAAAGCTTTCGAGAGGAATCCAAAGTTCTGACGCTTGCGGTCTTTCTTTTGCTGTAAAGTCACTGTTTTTAGTCCTCATGCAAGCATGTCAAAAGGATTGGCGTGAGTTGCAAGACTGAATCGGCTGTTCTATTTGCATCGTGTTTTTTTTTTTTAAATAAAAATGTTAAAACCCGTGATGAGTTTGGTGCTGGTTCCATGTTGTTGGGAGGTGTGCTGCTGTTTGTGTCCTTTGGTGCAGAGATCATCTCTGGCCAAGAGATTAGATATGAAAAGAAAAAAAATACGATGTCTAACATTGTATTTGAATGTTTACAGTTCCTAAAGATAAGTGTGTGTGAGACTGTATCCGTGTTTAAATGTACATCTTCTTTGCAGTGGTTCTCCCCCACCCCTTTTTATCCAGTACCAAATTCAAAACTCTTGCGCTACCATTGTCAACATGAAAACAGACCCTGAGAAGGCCTTAGTCCATCCTTGCATCCGTTTCCTTGGGGGGTCACGGGGTCTGGCGGGAGCCCGTCTTCGGGCAGCGGGAGGGGTAAAGGCCTTCGTGTTCATCCAAAACAAGACAGTTAGGCGGGGGGGGGGGGGGGGAATAGGAAAAGAAAAAAAGGATACCTGGAAGCCGCTGGTCATGTCATGCAGTTTTAATGTGTAGATGGCGCTTGGGTAATACAGTCATGCCTTGGTTTTCGACCATAATCCGTTCCGGAAGGCTGTTTGAAAATCGAAACCACGGTCGTAAAAAAATATATCTTGATCGAACACGTCTGCTCGCAATGGAACGCTACACGAGGAAGCGTCACTTCCTCGTGTCAGGAAGGCGAGAGGAGTCAAGTGGCGCATTGAAGCGTGCTCAGTTTGCTCCAGAATCGATTTTCAGTCGTAATCCGAGGCATAAAAAAAGAATCAACATTTTTGGTCGAAAATCGATTTGGTCGAGAACACAGACGTTGGAAAAACGAGGTTTGACTGTCGAGGAAAACTTGACAAATGTACTTATTCGTTCAAAATGTATTGCACAAAAAGGTCCAAGTGAAATAAAAAAAATTGCGATTTTAGAAAAAAGTTTCTACGGGCTGTACGCGTTTCATATTCTGCGCTTCTTTCATGCGGTACAGGTACGACAAAGTGGGGGTGGGAGGGTTGTTTGGGGGCGTTGTGTGGCCCCAGGGAATTTGTCAAGGCAGTGAGAGAGATTCAAATAAAAATGGGACAAATTAGTTGTTGTATTTTCATCCAGATTTCTTTCATCGATGAAGAAGCAATGCGATGCAGATCCGATTGTGTCGTTGCGGCGCCGAAGGGTAACGGAGAGAAAACTGAGAGGCAGCGTCCACGTTCGGCCGCTCGCTTTGACCTGAAATAGACTCCGGCGTGCGAGTTCACGAGGTTTCCCTCGGACTGGACGCTGCCCTCGTCAAACACGGAGTGTTTACGTCCAACCCGGCGTGATCAAAGATCAGTTGTCGCCGGCGGTGTTTGCGTCCGGGCGCGTGCGCGTTCTCCCGCCTCCCCTTCTTTTGTCGACGAGACAACGACGGATGGCCTTCCATTGATGTTGCGCTTGACTTTCAGGTCAAGTGTCAACGAGCCACGTCAAGGAGCGCGAAGGGCCGAACGAGTGGCGGGAAGCGCCGGGGAGGGGCTCGGCAAAGGCCGGATTGTACTTCAAATACCGTCGGAGGGGAACCTGAAGCAGAGCCGTCGCGGCTCACCTCGTTTTGCCCCTCCTTCAGATTCCGCAATGAATAAAACGCAAAGTTATTGATTCTTTCTGTGGGGCCCGGCACCAAATGACCCGCGGACCGGTACCGATCCGCGACCCGCCGGTTGGGTGCCCCTGCGCCAAACCCGTTGCCCGCCGCGCCCCCGTGTGGAAAACCTTCACCTTCAAGTGATGTCACAACACGATGGTGTGACAGACATGTTTGTAAACAACTCTCGTTTCCCCCAACAAAGTCTTCGACATTCCAAGCAAGTGTTGAGGTGGGACGGAAAACGCTCCCGGATCGCTTTGTGAGGGCGCCGCTGGAAAAGACGCATCGAGTCAAGCGTGTCCAAGAAACGCTTTATTCCAAGTGTCTGCGGAAACGATGCAATGTGCATCTGAATGGAGACAAACAAACATACTTTGGTACATTGAGATTTTTTTTTTGTGTGGATGAAGCTCCGGCGAGTCTGCAGATGGGCGACTCCGTCGGGAGCGGTTGGCTTTTTTTTTTTTTTTCTCGAGTATTGCATTTTCATTCTCATTCATTCATAACATTGAGCATTTCCAAGTTGCCGCTCCTACGCTGACTATCGCACCACCTAATTAAAAGACATTTCAGAGTTATCGCTCAAGTAATCAATCAGTCATGGTGTTTGTATGATGTACAAAATTGTTACAAAAGGCTTGTGTGATTGACAGACAATTGCAATTCTGCTATACGACTGGCTAAAGTTGACGTCACAAAAAAAAAATGAAACAAAACAACAACAACCTAAAAACAAGAATCCAGGACATCCGCTGTTGAAATGAGCGCAATCGAGCTTTTCGGGATGGGGGGAGGGGGTGGGATGGTGCATTAGTTTCGATTCCTACACATTCTTTTATCGACTGGCATTGATTAACACTGATAAACTGCACAATTGATTCGGTAAAATAGTTCCTGCTAAAATGCGTTGCATGTTCTACAGCAACACCTTGCAACATTAAAAACAAACGCGACCGGAACGGTGAGACAGCAATAAAGTGCAAAGAGGTTTTACACAAAAAAAAAAAAAAATGCACTGGGACTGACCTTGGCAGTCGACCCTAAACGTTTTTTTTCCAACGCTGCGATTTTGATCCGATTTTTTTTTCTTTTGAACGTACTTCTCATTGGTTTTGTCCAAGGCCTCCGCTAAAAAGGCCGCGTCGTACATGGTCTGCGTTTGTCCGCCATATACGCTAAGCACCTCGAGCTCACCGGCAGACGAGATCACTTGCGATTTGGGTGAGCGTGACCACCGAGCTCAAGTACGAAAGACCTCACGACGCGTCCGGTCGGCCGAATCGATAAGTGAGAATTTCATTCCTGCTTCTTTGTCCGCCGCAACAATTCCTCATCTCTCCGGAATCAACGAGAAGAAAGGTCGTAAACATCAAACAAGTTCTACGTACAAATCTAGCGTCAGTGCCGACTGCAGCCGGAACAGTTGAAACACGAGCCGCAACGGATATGGTACAAAAATCACATTGAGAGAGAGAAGATGGATCGATGGATCGATAGATCGATAGCTAGCTAGCTAATTCTCCCCATTGATATCAAAGCACAGAATCTGGAAGGTGAATCGCGCCGGTGGACGCAAAGCGACCAACGTCAGCAAATCGGAGAAAAAAAAAACGCAAAGCGCATGGACGGTCTTCCTCTCACAGAGAGCGCTCACATGGTGGTTTCGACAATGGTGTGGGTGGCCTTGACCGAGCCGTTGTTCCCGTTGGGGTCCAGGGGCTGCGTCAGCTCGCTGCCTTTGGCCACCGCCGCCGCGTACTCTTTGGGCCGGGAGCTCACGCCCGACTTGGCCGGGGCCGCCACCGCTTTGATCCGCTGCGTCAAAACAGGAGAAGCCGATCCGTGACCATCACGGGGGCGCATAACACCGGACCGCGGACCCGTACCGGGCCTCTGCCCATTTGTGAGCAGTCGGTTACAAAAAACAAGAGCGTTCATATGGACGAAGATCAATGGCCCAATTAGCATCAAAATGTATTTTTTATCGCTTTCAAAACGCTTTGTGAAAAGCCAAATGTCATTGTGACAGGGTGTCGAGGGAGGTTCCACCTTGGAGATGCGCTCACCTCAACGAGGGGTCCCTCCGATTGCAAGATCTTGATGACCATCACCATGGGGATGCAGATCATGGAGGCCAAGGCCAAGCACCAGCCCAGGCCGATGGCCCAGTCGGGGTATTCGTACACTTTGTTGTAGGTCAAAGGCTTGTACTTGACCAGCGAGAAGACAAAGCAGCCCTGACACACACACACACACCATCAGGTTTGACTTCAAGTCGGCCGTCAAGATGGGCCACGTTTGGGCGACGGTCTCACCATGCAGAGGACCGGCGTGATGATGGTCCAGCTCCATTTCATCCACGGGTTGGGTCTGTAGCCAATCATATCCTCAACTCCATCGTAGAAATTATCAACCCCTGCCAAAGTGCGAAGAGAAAGAGCACTCTGCTTATTGGCAGAAGACCTCCCACGATTGAGTTCGCCTGCAAATTGTTGACGGCTTTACAAGCGCTGATCGTGTCTTGGAACAATCATATCGCTTGACGTCTACCCGGGATGGCCCTGGCGCAACTCGTTCACCGGGTCAGACGGTCATTTCTCTTCAACACTAGCTCATTAAAAAAAAAACAAAAAAAAACAAACAAGCACACCCACCCACACACACACACACGCACACACGCACACACGCACACACCCACACACACCTTTATTTTATCAAATCTCTAAAAAAAAACAAGCACACACACACACCTTTATTTTATCAAGGCTCTAAAAAAAAAAAACCAAAAAAACTCTTGACGGCTTATGGACGGCAGCTGGTTCCACATTTCCACCGGGAATATCCGGAGGCGTGCCAGCTTCCAGGTTCAGTTTGTTCACAAGCTGCTAGTACGCTAGCTTGGAAAAAAAAAACAACAACGGAGCCTTTAAAAGGGTGTAAACGGGCAGTTTTGTAATATTAAGCAAGATGGAGACGAAGATGGCAGCCGTCTGCAAGAGCTTGTTAAAAACTCCCATTTTTGGGACCCTAACCCCCCCCCCCCCCCCCCACCCCCGTCTTCCATCTGAGGCATCTAGCAATAGCGAGCCAATAATGTTGGCCACTCCGTCACCTGGACCCCTGCAGCTCGTCATGAGCGAGTTTTTTTTAAAAAAACAAAACGGTGTGAACCACACCACAAAGGCGCTTGATGTGCGTTTTGGCAAGTCTGTTGCACTCCAAGTCAGGTGCACTTACCGTAAACCCAGGCCACAGCGATGCATTCGAAAAACGCAACCCACAAAAGGCACATGCCGCTGGCCGCATAGTAGTCGAAGAGTTGAAAGACGTACATGCCGCCCTGGGGAAGAACAACGGTGGCATCAATCCCTCGCCCGATCGAAGACGGTCGCCGAGACGGAAGGCGACCGTCGAAGACGCCCGACACCAAGCGCGAGGATGTTGGGGCGCGCGACCGGCCGGCTGGCAGCGATGACTCACCTTGGTCACCATGGCAAGTCCCAGGAGATAGCTGAGGAAACACATGATGGCGATGAAGATCTCTCGCCGGTAACCCTTCCTGAGGAGGGCCGGGTACAGATCCACGATGGACGTGATCTGGCCTTCCACTTCCACAAACTGCACAAAAAATAAAATAAATAAACAAACAAGAGCAAGGACTTGACTTCCGCGGCCATTACGATGACGTCATTGGCTCGAAGAACTCCAGGCAGCCATATTCGGTCAAGTGAAAAAGTCGACACCCCCTTGTGTTTGCGATCCGAGGAAATGAGACCGAGATCCATTTCAAATCATTCCGGAATGATTTTTCTTTCATCTTTTAGGGCAAATAAAAAGAACGTCATTTGGGAAATATGCGCTTGCACAAGTATGCGCACCCTTTGTCATTTGTCTTGTCGTCGGCGAGATCGGAGGGAGTTTCCTCCGGGCCACGCACCCGATCGTCATCACCATCCGCCTTTAAAAGACTTTGTCGGATAATTCAGGTCTTGCTCTCGACTCCCGAAAACCAAGTGCCTGTACAGTGAAACTCCTCTACAACGAAACCCACATGGGCGAAAATACCCCCTAGTGTGAAGAAATCTTCATACATTAACACCATTCCCACTCTCCTGCCAATAAAGAGTACACTTACGTTTGTGTGTGTGTGTGTGTGTAATTACATCTGAGATCAAATTTGCTACAGTGAAAACCCCCCCGTTGTGAAAAATTTCTTGCTGCAAACATGATTTCGTTGTGTAGGAGTTTCACTGTATTTTCCAGATGTTTGTCATCCCGCTTTTTGGTCCTCGGGCCACTTTCTTGTATTTTGGGTTCTTGTTTAATGCTCTTCTCGCTGTATTCTTGTATCTTGCGGTTGGACCGCTCTCGCTCTTTGACGGCACGCGAGTTCCGTTTTGCATTTTGGTCCTTGCCTTTTTGCAAGCGCTTCTGGTTTCTTGCGTTTTTCCTGGTTCGTTATTACCAGCGACCTTCTTCGCGGTAACAGTTTTTCTTGTCGGATTTTTGACATTTGGAACGTTTGACGCCAACAAGAAAAAACATTTGCAACCGCCGAAACCGTTTGGGAATGTCCATTGAACACCTTTGCGACACTCAACGAACCCCGAACCCCCGCATACACACTCGCAAAGCTTTGCCCCTGGATGAGTTGGATACGGACAAAGAAAATGCACCGGATTACGAGACGGAGCTAACGGGCCGGTTACGGTGGATACGCACCATATTTGGACTCGCGTACACACTTTTTGGGGTTTGGCATATGCTCCAATTGTTTTGTTTGTTTTTTTTAAATCGTGGAGCTGATGACAAAAAAGGGGTCTTTCAGACCGCATTTTGCCTCTGGTGTATTGGACGCCGCCTTGCGTCAAAGATTGAGCACGCACGCACCTGGCTGTCGAGACCGAGGAGCAGCAGCATGATGAAGAAGAGGACGGCCCAGAAAGTTGGCAGCGGCATCATGGACACCGCTTTCGGGTACGCGATGAAGGCCAAGCCGGGACCTGTGGGCCAAAGGTATCGGGGGAGGGGAGGAGAGGGGGTCAAGGACAGCGTTAACAACTCCTGTCCAATCTAAGCTCGGACGACATCGATTTTTATTTTATTTTTTTAACTCAATCAAGCGAGTGAGTGAGGCCGAACGTAATCAAGCTCCAGCAGACGTGCCGCCGTCTGGCCAACTCAATTCAATGAACAGAAAAAGCCAAACCAAACCGTGCATTGCGTGCGGAGTCGCCGCGAAGGAACGGTGACAGATGTTCTTGCGCTCCGGCAATAAAGATAACAAACCAGTCCGAATGTCAACAAACAGCGAGCCGGCCCGCTTGAAATGGAGCGCGTATACATTAACTTGCGTTTTAATTGCTCGTATAGTTCACCGAGTCGCTCTTCGACCCGTCATAAAATCGCCCGAGTACTGTGCGCCGTGGACATCAGTCCGTGACATGCAAGCGTCACTCACTTTCTTCCTCTCTTCCATCCAAAAGTACAAACAGACATGGAAACCCTGAAGCCGAACCCCTGACGAGACTTTTATTCGAAGTGAAGCAAAACGTGCCGCAAGCAACATGGCGGAAGGCTACGACGCATTCCGTACAGCGAGCCGGTCTATCGTCGCAAGCGCTTTCATGTCAACTCTCGGGCCGCGCTCGATACGCTCTTGCGCTCGCAGGCGACGTTGGGAAAACAAGCGCGACACCGGCCGCGGTAAATCATTCACAGTCATTGGAAATCCTTCGCGCCAGAGAAGATCAATCCCGAAACAGAAATTCTGCCCGACAGATCACGTGTTTTGGAAAAAAAAACACGTGAGACAAATGCGCTCTTGACGGTGGGTCCCTAACAAACGGCAGATTGGGGGGGGGACCCCAAATGGCCTTCGTAATCCATCGAGACCATTTGCTTCTCCATCCGTGAGGCGTATTGGAGGAGACCTGCTGAAAATGTGCAACATGCGCGGACGTAAACGTGCAGATGCGGCGTCGAAGGTTTTTTTTTTTTTTTCATTTTTCCAGATTCTTTGGGGCATGGCTAAAATGGAGGCGCGGCGAGTCACACGTAAGCACCAAACGACCGAGCGACAAGGCCCAAAGCGTCGCGTGAATTGATGAAAGCGACGGCCGCAGAAAGAATTCCAGAATAGCTGAATTGCAGAATTCCATGGGCCGCGCATCATCAGAAAACTCGCTTCAACCACCGCATGGTGCCGAAAACAAACTGCAGGCTGCATTGGGCATCCAAAGTACTCCCGGGCTGAACCGCCAAAACATGGCGTGATTGTCATGGCTGACTTCAGCATCAGCGACTCCACAACTTTAAGCCCCGATGTCCCACAGCGACAACGGGACACCGGCAAGCTTGGATGTGGGACACCAGGCCACAAATGAGCAAGGGGGGGGGGGATTTGTTCAAAGTCAATCCTCTGGCACCCGACCCACAATCTGCCCTTGGCCGGGCGAAGCGGGAATGGCGCGCGCGTAAGGAGTGACAATTTTTTTTTTCATTTGATTTGGGGATTTTGGTTTTTCAAGGAGCGGGGGCGTGGGGGGGCAGGGTAGGGGACAAATCTCCAACGGTCTTTTTTGGTTTGGCAGCAGCGCCCACCATCGCTACTGCCAGCACCCGGGACCCCTCGTACCTGACTCTGCCACATCGGCAATGTCCACCCCTTGTTCTTGCGCCATGAAGCCCAGGACGGAAAATATTGCGAAGCCCGACACAAAGCTGGTACCGCTGTTGAGAACTCCCAGCAGCAAACAGTCCCTATGTCACACATACGTCATGGGAGCTTGTTAATGAACACACACACGCAAGCAACGTTTCCCTTTTTGTTTTGCGGCGGCCGTCTCAGGCGCGTCCTGACTTGCTGACCCTAACCCCCCCCCCAATCCCCCACCCACCACGGAGGAGGCCTCGCTCACCTGTAGCAGTTGTACTTGTACTTGTTGTAGCTCCCCAAGGACGTCATGGCGCCCAAGCAAATGGCGTAGGAGAAGAAAATCTGAGTCCCCGCGTCAATCCACACCTTGGGAGTCGGGACGAGAGCGGGCGCTCGGTCACGGATTGAATCCAACTTACGTACGGTGTCACCTACCAGGACCGGCGCCTTTTATAGGCGCCGTGACGCAGCTCGCGGGTCACCGAATTCACTTGCCCGTTTTCGCTATTTGTTAAAATTGTTCAAACAAATCAACACATGGAAATGCTAACGACATTCAACTTGTTGTTAAGCTCAAGTTTGAGCCCTCCGGTTGTCCCACTGCCGTTCGTTTGAGCCGATGCGGTCACAAGACGGGCCGGGGGTGCGTTAGCAGCCCCGCTAGCTAGCCGCTCGGCGGCCATCTTGGCCGAGGCGGCTTTCGAGGCGGCAAACTTCTTGAGCATCAGGCGGAACTTGTTCAATTCTCAGTTGACTTTTTGTCAAACACTCAAGCATGTGCCATCAATGCATGGGGGGGGGGGGGGGGTCCAAAAGAATAGTTTGATCTGCTCATTCTCTTATTGATTAAAATGCCGGTCACCGTGACTCATTTTGGCTCCCAAATGGACGTTCCTGCGAGTTTTGCAATCCTTGTGTTGAAAACGGCTCACTCGCTTTGACGGCGCAATGTCCATCGCTCAACCCCAATGGCGTTTTAGCTTTCTTGCTGACGGAGATCCGAGGGGTCTGCCCGTTGCCGCTGCTTTCTGTCTTTGGCGCTTTCTCACGTTCAAAATCAAACCTGACCACACAACAGCTCGTGACTTGGCCGCTCGTACGGCAGCGTATTATTAATGAGCGTCTATGCTTTTGGATAATGGAAAAAAACCCCAAAAAACACCTCAAGTCATTTCCAGTGTTACCTCTGGGTCCCGCAGGCGCGTCAAGTCAGGGTAAAGGTAGAACTTGATGCCCTCCGCCGCCCCCGGCAGGGTGACTCCTCGTACGAGCAGCACAATCAGCATCACAAACGGGAACGTCGCGGTTACGTACACGACCTAGACGGGAGGAGAGGCGTCATTCTGATCCCGCCGTACCCCCAACGTGCACGAGTGCCGTACGCCACAAGGTAAGTCCGATAAGAACAAGCTATCGAGTCGTCGACCGCAGGGAATATCATTCGAAAGCAAAATACTTTGAGGAGGGCTCATTTGCTTCCATGTCCCGGCCCGGTTTGCGTGGCGGCTTTTAACTCATTCAAACCCTTTGACGTCTAAAGGTGTCAATTAACGCATAGTCCCCGCCTCCCCGTGACGTCTAAAGGCGTCAATTAACGCATAGTCCCCGCCTCCCCGTGACGTCTAAAGGCGTCAATCACGTTTTTTCATGGGGGAGGGTGCAAGAGAGTCTGATGCAACTTCTCACTGACGGAGCAGGCTTGACTGCAGTAAAAAAAATGGCCAGCAGGTGGCTGTGGTGCAAAAGTCCACCAGGATCACACCGCAGAAGTAGTCGATGGGGCGTGATAGTGGAATATCGGAGAGCGGATTGGAATATTAGCAACTAGCAAGTTAGCAACGATGGAGAGAGTAAAACAACCAACGCTTGAGGATTGTTTTTTTCAGAATAAAAGCGTTCTCGAAACAAAACAACAAAGGAGATAGTGTTTGTGCGGAAGAGAAGATGACGCTGCGGTCACGTCATCGAAAGCAGCAGCCGTCAAACGACATCAAACGTCGCGCGCTTTTGTAGGAGCAACACATGATTGAAGGATTTGAGCTGTCACAAAAGCAAAAAAAAATTGCGTCAAACTTGAAATGATGCTTGAAAGGCACGGCCACCTCCTTACTCACTTTGCCAGTGGACTTGACTCCTTTCCAGATGCAGAAGAAGCAGATGACCCACACCGCTAAGAGACAGAGGGCCAGATCCCACTTGAGGGGCCCGATGTCTTCGATCCCGGACGAGATGCTCAGGACGTTGCGCCTGCGCGGCACCGACGTCACACGTTCACTCATCCTTGTTACTTTTCCGAAAACCGGGCTAAGGGGGGGGGGGGGCCCCCGTGTGGCTATTCGCATGGCTACTCACTCCCAGAACTCCGTCACGGGGGAAGTAAAGTTGGTGCCGTTGGCCAGCAGCCAAAGGGACTTGTTCTTTCTCACGGTGTCCTCCACGCATTGTTCCGTGTTCCAGGGCTGTTTGCATTTGGCCCAGGGGAGCTCGGGCTGAAAGCACTGAAACAGGTAGTAGAGGCCCCAGGCCAAGATCACGATGTAGTAGATGTTCAGCAGGGACACGATCACGATCGAGGCGTAGCCGATGCCTGCGGGAAAAGGAAGAGGACAATCAAAGCGCCGCCAAAACGCCAGCCGTTGCGCTTCTCGGGGTCCGTTTTAGACGCGTGGCCCGTTTGTTCGCTTTTGGCCCAAAAGCGGCATCGGAGGGCATTTCCTCGGCTTGCTCGCGGTCATCAGCGTGGTGAAAAGGGGTGTACGGCTTCCGGGCCTCGTCACATTCAAACCATCATCTAGTCGGCAAGCCGCCAAAAGCCCGAAGACGAATCCAAAGTGTTGCGGGAGCGACGCGTCTCAAACATGTCGGACGGCGACTTTGGTTAAGCGAAATATCGTCGCTCACGCCATTGAGGACCGGATTCAAACAGCCCCGCGGTCATCGGAACCCGGACAAGTTTCCGGGTCAGCCGATTGCAATCGACTCCGACACTTTTGCTTGAAATGGCGACAAAGATGCCAAATCCACGAGCGGGCGCCCGCTACTCTCTTACATCCGAGCGACGCTTGCGCAACGGGGCGGGAGCCTTCCCGCAAAGGCCGGCGGAAGTCCCGAAGGTCAACCGAGTAAAACGTGACGCGACTCCTAACGTTGCCATTACTCGTGGGGTTGTCTCGCCAGATAATGGGCTCCCGTTTTAGCCCCGTCGTCAACGTCCGCCTCCCGCGCAAGAGAAAATTTGGCTTTTATCCTGCCAAATTCTTCGAGCGTGGCTAACTTTGTTGGTGGCGACCATAAAACCAAACAGCTGCGTAGCGCTAACTCGCTGTGGATTCGACGCCATGCGGCTCGACACCTTTCACACACTTGTTTGTATTCGTCGGAGCCATTGTGAAGGGGGGGCCCTCCCTCGCTGGATCGCATGTGCAGCGTGCAAAGGGCTCGGTCTTAAATGCGAAGCTTTATCGGGGCAATCGACTCGTGCGACGTCCGCACGCGTGCGTACAAAACCATCTGATCCTGGCACAGACAGTTGACGCGACGCAAACGCATCCGTCGCTGCTGTTGTCGGAACCAGCTGGCCAAAGTCAAGCCTCTCCTTTGTCTGGGCGGCGCTTGGAGCCTTCGTCACACAATCCTCCATTCCAGTTGGTCCACAAAGCCGCCGGGCGCCTCTTGACAAGCACTCGTAAGTCATTTGAGAGTTCTTTGGAAACTCAGATGATTTTTATTCTTTTTTTTCCGAATCTTGAAAAATGGCCCGGCCCCACCTAACCGAGGTAGCGAGGACTAAGCTCAGAGGCCGTGAGGGGACGGAGGCCGATGGCTCCTCCGTTCCCGCCCGCCATCATAACGGCAGTTTGCGATGGAAAAACGGCGTTTCGATGTCATTTCAATCTTTGCCCGGACGTTTTTCCCTGACGAGCTTGTCGCCGACACCAAAGGGTTCAAAGGGTCCGCGCACTCGCCAAACGACGCCAAATTAGGACTGAGATGCTCTCGTTTTGTTTGCGTTGGGGTCTGGATGGCGCAATCACTGTCGGGGGGGAGCGTTTTCTTTGAAATTTCAGGACAAATTGTCCTTTGTTGGAGCGCTCGAGCCATTGACGTTCGGAGGGCCCGCGGCGCAAGGAGATCCTGAAAAAAGACGTGCGGCGCAAACAGAGCGCCGTTGTTGAGCAATTCATTAGCGCTACCGATGGCCGTTGTGGTAAATGAGGTCAACGAGGGCCAAACATCTCTCACCATTTGCTGCTATTTTGGGATCAACCTCAAAACACAATTTCTGCTCCCTCTTGCGAGCCCCGCGGGAATTTTTTGACTGCCGAATGCAAATCGATGTGCATGGGACAGGTGCGATCAAAAGCTACAAAGGTGGGTGGAGGGGGGGGGGGTGACGCTTTGCGGACACACAAAGACTTTCTCTAAAGTACCCGAGATGGAAATTGGCGACTCGGGCACTGCTCTCACTGTTTTTCTCTTTTTTTTTGGGGGGGGGGGGGGTGACAATGTCTTATGTGAACCTGACTATGGAGGATTGGAGGGGTTGTGGAGGGTGTGGGGGGGTGCCGTGCTACTGTCTCGGCGTTCTGCTTCACGGGCCCGGACAGAAGCGGAGCAAAACAGCTCGCCGCCGTCTTTAGAAAGATCCTCAATGTGAAAACAAAAAGTGCGCGGCGGCAACTCATCGCTAGGCAACGTCTTTTTTTTTTCCAGTCTTGTCTGTTTCCATGACAACCAAGACCCCATCAATCTTTTACGCACCGCAACCTGCGACGCATCAGCGGCGCCTCGCTCTGTGCTCAGCGCAAAATGCCTTCAATTCATCCTCGGTGCTGATTCCTAATTGCATATTCATGCTCGTCGAGAAAAAAAAACGGGGGCATTTTCTGATTTGTGGTGGGGCGGGCGGGGAGGGGCCAAATTCAATCCACTTGAGGTTCACCTGAGGTCCAGAGTGTCGTTTTCCACATTCCCGATTTCAAGTCAAGTCAAGTCAAGTCAAGTCAACAGTATTTATTGAGCACTTTCAAACAGCCATCGCTGCATACAAAGTGCTGTACATGGAGCAATTTAACATGCACAATAAACAGTAAGACAAATCGGTAATAAAGGCGGTAGAAAGCACCAAACAGTAAAACCAAGAACAAATCTAAGTCATGCTGAGTCGAATGCCAAAGAATACAAGTGAGTTTTGAGGAGGGTTTTGAAGGTGGGCAGCGAGGAGGCTTGCCGAATGTTCAGTGGGAGGTCATTCCAGAGAGAGGGACCAGCAACAGAAAAGGCTCGATCCCCTCTGAGCCTCAGTTTAGTTCTTGGTACTTCTAATAAAGTCTGGTCCACAGACCTGAGGTGCCGGGCAGGTGTGTAGGGGCGGATGAGCTCAGAGAGGTAAGGTGGCGCGAGATTATTCAGAGATTTGAAAACAAATAAGAGGATCTTGAAAATAACTCTAAAATGAATGGGGAGCCAGTGAAGGGATGCCAGAGTAGGAGTTATGTGCTCCCTCTTACGAGTACCAGTCAAGAGGCGAGCAGCGGCATTCTGGACCAGCTGAAAGAAGCTGGATTTAACAACGGCACCAATTTGCCGATCGAGTTTGAAATCACTGTCCAGTTTAAGGCCCAAGTTTGAGACTGTTGACTTAAGATAAGGAGACAGGGGGCCCAAGTCTACAGGATGGAATGTACAAGGGCCACTGGGACCAAACAATATCACCTCTGTCTTCTTTTCATTGAATCTCAAGAAATTTTGTGCCATCCAGGTTTTGATTTCTTCCAGACAGGATAGGAGTGGCCTTAATGAGAAGGCGTCTTTCTTGCTCAGCGGGACATAGATCTGGCAGTCATCTGCATAGCAGTGGAAGGGAATACCATGTTTCCTTAAGATGGAACCCAATGGGAGCAGATACAGTGAGAACAGCAGAGGCCCCAGAATTGAGCCCTGTGGAACACCACATGACAGGGGAGCAGTGCGTGCCAAGGCTGACACAGAAGGTTCTGTCAGCTAAATAGGACCTAAACCACTCAAGAGCACTGCCACCAATGCCCACCAAGTGCTGCAAACGAGTCAGCAGAATACTGTGATCCACTGTATCAAATGCTGCGGTTAAGTCCAATAAAACTAGACACACGTGGTCTCCAGAGTCATTTGCCAGGAGGATGTCATTAGAAACGCGTAACAGGGCTGACTCCGTGCTATGCATCGTCTTGAAACCTGACTGGAAGACCTCCAAGATGTTATGTTCATCCAAGAAAAATTTCAACTGCATGTGCACCACTTTTTCCAGAATTTTGGAAATGAAAGGCAGTTTGGAAATTGGCCTGAAACTTGACAGCACATCTGGATCAAGACCAGGTTTCTTGATCAAGGGTTGGACCACAGCATGTTTAAACTGTTGGGGAACTACACCAGAAGAGAGGCTGCTGTTGATGATATCCAAGACTGATGCGCCAACACTCGGGAGAACCTCCTGAAAGAAGTGCGGGGGAAGAGAGTCGCAAGGGGAGCCAGATGGCTTCGTCTGGCGAACTACATCCTCCAAAAGCGCCAAGGACACAGTTTCAAAAGAATTTAGCACAGCTGAACATGGAACATGGACAGAGGGGTCAGATGCGGTATTTGAGACCGGAGTCCTAGCTGTAGAGACCTTATCAATGAAAAACTGAAGGAATCTGTTGCACATCTCGGGTGAAGAATCCGAGCAAGTAGGCAGAGGGGGTTTGAGTACAGAATCTATCGTTTTAAATAGTGTGCGTGGGTTGTGACGGTTAGCTTGAATAAGGTCCGACAGATATTCTCTTTCTCTTTTGATTTCATGACATCAACGTTGGGCAGAATTGGGCCCCGTCGGGTCACCGCCGAGGCAAGTCCATCATCCGGACGCAGAGCCGCACCGGAACGCGGCGTCACCAAAAGCTCGATTTGGGGCGCGAGTTTGCGCCGAAGCAACCTCGGGCGTTTGCATCTGGTAATTGATCGGTCGCGGTCGCGCCGCTCGTCAAGAGCGGGCCCCCCCGTCCGGAGGCGCAGCGCAAGCCGTGCGATCGCGTCGCGGCTCCTCAAACCGGCGCCGCCCTGACGTCATTCGGGTCGGAATCGCCGAGACGGGACGGCCGTGCGATGGCCGGGCTTTCAAAAGACGGCGGGCAACCGGCGGCGCGCGGCGGACTGACCGGTGAAGATGGGGCAGAGTTTGGCCCAGCAGGTGATCCCTCCTTCCGAGGTGTACTGGCCCAGCGCCACTTCCAGGAAGAAGACCGGCAGGCCTCCCCCAAACAGGAAGATGAAGTAAGGGATGAGGAAGGCACCTGAGTGACGGCACGCGAGAACCCCGTCAGGTGAGGGGCGCGAGGGCGTTTTCCCTTGGGGGCGGCCGCCACCTACCTCCGCCGTTCTTGTAACAAAGGTAAGGGAAACGCCAGACGTTTCCCAGTCCCACGAAGCCTCCGGCGACCGACAAGACAAAGTCCAGCTTGCTGGCCCACTTCTCCCTCTGCGGAGCCTTGCCTTCCGCCTCGTCTTCGGGCCTGGTGCCGGGGCTCTTCCCCGGCGAGGGCTTCAGCGTGTCCTTGTGGAAGTCCTTCAGGCATTGAAGCTTCTCTTTTTGGGCCATGCTGCGGACAAGGGAGAGGTCACGGAGGGCACCTTGACCTCCGGCGTTCGGGAGAGGGATGCCGTCACCCGATTTGCCTTTCGCGCCGCCGCGTATTACGTCGCGGGCGATGACGCGGCGGCGCGACGCTAATCTCGCTAATCCGAGCGGCCGACGAGCCGAGGTCGTTGCGCGCCGGGCAAATGTTTGGGTGACCCGTTTAAACCGAGACCGGCCACCTTGTCAAAAGGAATCCTTTCAATTCGGACGCGTTGGGAATATCGGCGGATGCCACCATGCCATTTTCCAAATCGAAAAGGCTGAAGTTAAGGGGGGCGGGGGGTGAAATGAAGTGCTTGATTTTGTTGCTTTGTCTTTTTAAAACTCATTTCTCTTCTTTGGCTTTTTTGACTCGCCGCGAGACTATTCATTGTTTGTTGCCGTAGGAACGCCGTCGTTTTCAAGTGCTTCAGAAACACAGTCAAAGCTCGCTTTTCCAACGTCTCTGTTCTCGACCAAATCGGTTTTCCACCAAAAAGTCCGAGTTTTTCTACGCCTCGGATGACGACCGAAAATCGGTTCTCGAGCAAACTGAGCGCACTTGAATGCGCCACTTGACTCCTCCCGCTTTCCGCGTCACTTCCTCGTGTAGCGTTCCATTGCGAGCAGACGTGTTCAAGAAAGATTTTTTTTTTTTTTTTTTTAAAGAGCGTGGTTTCGGTTTTCCGACAAATCGGTTTTCGAACAGCCTCCTGGAACGGATTCTGGTCGAAAACCGAGCTCTGACTGTACACTTGAGTCGACTTTGGATTCATTTTGTTCCATCAGGCTCAACTCCAGTGCCGAACAAGTGCACAGTCCGCAGTATTATTGTTTCATGAAAAGTCAAAGTGAACCCTTAAAAGAAGCGCACGTCAAACGATTCGAATTGAAGTAGACAAAAAAATAATAATAATAATAATAATTCATGCTCGATTTGCCTTTGTTTCAGTGTACAAACCTGAAATTGTTGATTGGAATTTATCATGACTAAAAAGAAAATCTGTGAGCAGAAGGTCTCGAAACGAAGAACTGCCGATTAAATCGCAGCATTCGTAGTGGTGGTTGGGGGCGGCGTCAAGCGCTCAAAAGGTGACTGGATGACGGGAAAATGTGGCAAGAGAATGAGCACAAACGTGCGCTCGGGAGCTGCCAAAGTTGACATTTGGCTTGCGCTCCAGCGCCGCAAGGTCCAAATATAGAGAGCGAGATAACGCCGAGCCCGCTTCCACGCAAGCTTATGGCCAGGTCAATCCGGTGCCGCCAACGTAACCTTCCTGGAAAGGCAGGATTTGATTTCCTTGTTGCCGCGCGCCTCGTCCAGTTCTTCGTCTCGCTCGCGCCGCTCCAAACCTTGGTGTGCCATTTGGAGCTGGCGTGACGGTTGCCCGACGTGGCGCCAAATCGAGTCAAAGCGGGACAATCGGAAATTTGACACCCCCGAGCCCCTCCATCAAACATTCTTGCCGGAATCGACGAGTTCTTTCAGCCCGCCCCCCCCCTCTCGCTCCCTGTCCAAGTGCGAGCACCGCGTCGCCGTTTTCTGGCATTTCGCTCCCCCTCGTTTCCGCACGGCGGGTCAAACCGAGTGGCTTTGCGTCCCGCGGCCGGCCCGGTTACATAACTTGGACCTCGGCCGCAGCTCGTCTCCTCCTCTCTACTCGATTCCCTTTGCCCCTCTTTTTGCGAGCGTGAACGCTCCCGCACCTGCTCGCCAGACTTCCGCTTGCCCGGGCTTTCCAGAGACAAGCCGATTTGCTCAAACAATTGAGAAGCGCGCCGAGAAGCTGGCGGTCGACATGAAACGATCCACGGGGAGCTTTCGACAAACCATGACGATGAAAATAATTGAGGAAGGCGCAAGGCCCGACACGCAGACCCCCCCCCCCCCCCCCTCTCCTCAAGTATCACCTTGTCAAGCGAAGACAGGCGAGAAAACTTACATTTCCTTCATGGCTGCAGCAATATCCAAAGTGCGTGTCGGTCAGCGGTCACCATTCCTGTGCGGCGAGTGCATTTATGCCAGCTCGGGCAACTCGGAGCGGATCTGACAGCGAGGCCGGCCCCTCGGCTCAAGACAATTAAATCCAAAGCCGCCATTGGACGGGGCCTCGCTTTGACACACCACTCAGGTACAAACATGGAACACTGTAAGTTTCCACTTCCCACTGCTCCCTAACCCCACCTCCGCACACACACACACACACACACACACACACACACACACACACACACACACACACACACACACACACACACACACACACACACACACATTTCAAATTCAAGGCAGAGACGCACGAGACAAATGAGTGAGGAAAACAAAGTTAGCCTTGAACCGAGCCTCTCCCCCCACCGGGCCGTGGACAGCCAATACTGGGCTAAGGGTCATTTGGTGCTGCACCACACAGGGACCTTCAACCCCCACCCGCTGTAATAAAGAAAGAGATAAATAGGTGCCGCATGTCGGTCCACAGGAGGAAAAAAACTTAAACCTTCACGTTAGCAAAAATGAGCAAAAATACCCCCCCCCCCCACCCCCAAAAAGAATGTTTCGAGCGCTTCTTTGGAAAGGGGAACGGCCCGAATAACAACACAGAAGAATAGCCAACATCCAGCGTCATGGGGCGGGATCCAAATGATCCGCTGTGTTTCTTTCTATGTCAAATTGGCAAAAAAATAAAAAAGAACATTTTAAATCGTATTCGGGACCACACCATATGCGCATGGATGCGGTTTGCCCCAAAACGTCATTTCATCGGAAGCAAAAACAATCCACATGAAATTGCCATGACTGGACGCTTGGATTGAATGTTGCCATTGTGGCACGTCAATTCCGAACCTCCTGAAAATGTGCGACGTCGCATCAGCAAGAGCGAGCGAGCGTGCGCAAGGTGAGCCGAGCGAATGCGCTCTGCCGTGAAGTTGAGCTGACCTCCTCCCCATTTATCTCTGATGTGAATTCCAGCAGCCACTGCCGAAAGATAACGAGCCCGACCGCAGGAAAGAAAGAAATAACAGCGCCAATGGGGGGTGGGGGGGGGGGGGCTTTCACTCTGGAGACCTGGACAACGCTCACACCGGCACGTTTGGGTTCTCGCGAGACTCACTCGTGGCCCACAATGGAAGAACTGAATCCGCACGTCAGGAAGGGGGCGCGGTTGTGCAACTTGTTGACAATTCACTGCGAGGTCTGTCCGGCCGTCAGTCAGCTGCCCTTCATGTTCTTCTCCGGACAAACGAGTTGAGTGAATCAACAGCACCTGCGGCGGCTGTGGCCGCGTAGCGGCCTACATTTTGGGGCAATCGATCTTATATGAATCGACAGTCACGACACATACGTGAGAATCCTTTTGCGTTGGAAGGTCATATTCATGACATGAGGTCGATGCTACGCTAATCGAAACGCAAAGCGGTCGGGCTTCACACACCGCAAAAACAACAACGCGCATGCAAAGAGCAAAACAGGTTTGCAACATGCTTCTGTTACAGTGAAATTCCTCTTCAACGAAACCTACATGGGCGAAAATACCCCCTTGTGGAAAAAAAATTTCATGCATGAAAGCCATTCCCACTTTTCTGCTCCCCCTACAATGAAAAGTCCCCTGTTCCGTTATCCGAAATCTTTTTCTCTGCTCTTGCCTCGCTATGAGATTCACTACAACGAAAACAAGCCTTGCGCAAAAGTCTTTATCCAAGCTCAGCATGCCACAGCGACCTCTACTGCTTCGATCGGAAACGGCAACAGCAACCGCCACACTGGTTTACACGAGCGCAGTAGTCCAGGAAGTATTTGTTTCAGACGCAGGCGAACGTTACATTGCTAAAATGGCGACAAAACGGACCTTTGCAGACCAAGGAGTGAAGAAAAGAAAAGCATTCACTCTTGAAGACAGGATAAAAGTCCGAAAAATGAAAGATGGAGGAAGCAAAATAAAAGACATGATCCAAGAAATTGATGTAAGTGAAAGTGAATGCTGATGGTAAATTTCGCAATTTCTTTCCCTTTTTCTCTTTCTACGCTGCTATATGAAGTGTCAAACAAGTGTATGCTCGTATTTAGGCACTATTGGAATAAAAATAAAAAGTTTTTTTGTGTGTGTCCGTGTTTACGTCCGAGATCAAATTTGCGACAGTGAAAAGTCCCCCGTTGTGAAAAATGTCTTGCTGCAAATGATTTCGTTGTAGAGGAGTTTCACCGTGTAAAGCTAACTAGACTCCAAAAGCCTGAAAGCTTTTCATCATCGGCTGAGATGCGAGGATGCCAGGAGCGGACGCGGCGTGCTCTGCAACGTCTGACGAGTCATACGATGATGATGATGAAAAGGACAAAAGATACTTTCATCTGCGACGAGGCACCGTGTCAGCCTCCTTTGATGAAAGCCAAATTGCTGCTGCTAATGCCCATGAAAACGTTGGCTTCAAGGGGCCCTTTCGTCATCATGACAAGGGAGACGGCAATTTCACGGACATGAAAATAGAATACAGGCGACGTCCTCAAAATCACTGATTTGCTTAAATGATTTGTTGTATGTGGTAAAACCATTTTTTGGGGGGGGGTCATTTCGGCATTAATTACACACACCAGTTAGATAATTCTAAGATACCGGTAATTCTTTTTTTTAATGAATGAAACTGTACATGAAAGTAGTGTGTGCAAATGTATGGCCACCGACAATCTGACCTCGTTGTTTATTTTGCGACGTTTTCATGCCGACGAGCGATTCTGATGAGGACGGCAGATTTCGTCACAACGCGGACCCCCGACCGTCGCACAATTGACAAGACTCAGGAAACCATTCGGTCACAAAATCGCTTAATCGCTTTTGTGTCATTCGTTCACAGTGACCAGGTCATTTTCATGCGACGCCTCCCAGACCGGTCACAAAAACGGGAGGGTGAGGAGTACATACTTTGTATTATTTTGGTCAAAGAACTAACTTTACAGAAGTACTTGTGCGAGACCACAAACCCCCCAACCACCATCCAGACGAAGCGGACTTGTTGGGCTTCGTCAAGCTGATTGTCGCACGCGTTCACTCGCTGATGAAACAAACACTCGGCGTCAGCGACTCTTGCCGCCGCACTCCAAGTCTTATCCGAGCCGCGTCCTCTAAAATTTCTGTTTCACCAAAACAATTGCCGGCACGCTCTGTCAGAGGGCCCCCCCCCCCCCCCGCAACATATTTTTTTGCCGTCGCTATCCGTGAACGTGTTGCGGCGGTTTTGGTATGCGGGCCACTTTGAGTCCTTGTCCTCCATTGTGCCACGCCGCGTGCTTTATCTTCTGTGCACTGTAAACAAGTCCGCCATGAGCCTATAACAGAGCCTAATAAGGAAACATGGATGCAGTTTTTATTCCCCGCCCCCCAGTCTGTTTTGACGCCACTCGATGCTTCGAGAGGGAGTCCGCATTGGCCGGCGCGCGACAATCAATGAGCGACGAAGAGGGTCCTCGACAGGCTTTGCGCCAGGGATCAGGAATCGGCCGACGACAAGTAGCGTCCCGCTCTCGCGCACGCCGGGGGCCCCTCTGAGCTGCGCGTGACAACGGGATCCGAGGCATTTTTGGCCCACGTCACGCTCCGCGAACTACATTTGTTATGTAACGTTTTCGCAGTCGCTGTCCAAACGATTTGGAAAGAGATCGCTTCACATTCATGGATGATTCGTGGAGAGGAAAAATTCAAAATGGAATTGGAAAAAAAAGAAAAAACTGCAACGGTGATTTAATTGTCATTGAAAGGGGGAATTAAACTCCAGTCGCGAGGGAAAACAATGATTGCCTTCATTTCTTGTTGATTATCATGTCTGATACCACCGACGATGTATTAATCAACTAACAAAAAAAAAAAAAAAAGCAAACAAACATCAGAAATGCCTAAAAGTGGCTTTGGCAGAGCAACGCCACAGCGCAAAGGTGTCCAACTCATTTTTGGTGCCGTTACCGTTTGACTTGGAGGGCCGTTGTGACTGAAACCATAGACAGAAGTCAAGAACAACGATTGATTCAAGTATTGTTTAACTCATTTACACCCTTTGACGTATAAATACGTCAATTAGCGCATAGCCGTTCCCTCCCCATGACGTATTAATACGTCAATCACGTGCTTTCATGGGGGAGGGTGCAAGAGAGTCCGATGCAACTTCTCACCACAGGATTAGGCTTGACGGCAATGTTAAATAGCAAAAAAATGGCCATCGGGTGGCAGTGGTGCAAAAATCAACCAGGATCACGCCGCAGAAGTAGTAGAAAGGGCGTACAGTGAAGGAGGGGCGTATGTGGATTGGAACATTAGCAACTAGCAACGATGGAGAAAAGGAAATAACTAACTAAAAATGTTTTTTTTTCGGTATAAAAGCGTCCTCGAAACAAAACAACAAAGGAGATGGTGTTTGTGTGGAAGAGAAAATGACGCTTTGGTCACTAATCGAAAGCGGCACCCGTCAAACGAACGTCGGCCTGCACAAACATGGCGTGCTACACGCAGCCCGCATAGCTCACGCCGAGTTTCAAGTTCATCTGATGAAGATGAACTTGCTCCACGTCAGCGATCATCACTTGGCAGAGCATTTTGTGCCTCCCGATGCCCCACGTCGCCCACAAATCGTCTCCCCAGCGACTTCCAGCGATGACGGCAAAGAGGCTGCATTGCTTCGCATGGCCGACGCCGGGCACATGTCAGCGATTCGTTGGAATCGTCTCGTAAAGACGACGGCGAAAACGATGAATTGGAGAGCGATTTGGATCCCGATATGTCGGACGAATATGTGCCTTCGGACGTAACGGAAAGCAGCTGAGAGTCCTCGCCAGAGCCGCTGGAACGAGGAGGTAACTGCTGACTAGCTTGCAAGTTCCCATTCAAAACTTCATCACTTCTTATGCCTCATCAGTCACTTTTATGTACCGCTACATTCCCCGCTATACTATGAAGTTGCCAGTAACACCAATCATTTATGTACGGTTGATGCGTCTCATAGATGTGGATGAAAATATGCGCTGACTTGCATGTCGCCATAGGTTTAAAAAAAAAAAAAAAACAGGACACATTTGGTCCGCTCAGCTCTGCTAAAACCACTAGTGTTAAATTCATATTCCATTTCATTTCAAATTGGATGCTGAGCAACGTGGAATGAATGGTGTAAATAGCAGTGTGCGAGCATGTATGTGTGTGTGTGAGAGATGTTGAAATGTAAGTGGAAAGCAACAATAAAAAAAATAGAAAAATAAAAATGTGGTAATTGTACATACTTCTATACATTACAGATTGTCCAACCAGAAGCCAAAAGATGACGACTCCTCGCTTTGGTGGTGGAAAGAAAGGTAAATAAAATGATTGTACCTCACTCTGCAGCAAGATATATTTGCAACTTTTTATGTTTCTATAATTTATAGGTCGTGCATCTGGACGTGGTGGGATGAATCGATGGTGACAAACTGGATGGAAGCCAAAAACCATCTTCTCCACAGCTGCACTTTTGTTCATAGTTCAATAGTTTTGTTGTGTGCAAATAAATTATTTTGCTACAAAAACATTATTTGTAATGTTCTTTTGTAGGAGGAACACATTATTGAGGTATTTGAGCTGCCACAAAAGCAAAAAATAGTGTAAAACTTGAAATGATGCTTTTACAAAGAGCTCATTTTCTCTGGATTTCTGCAGAAAATCGGCATTTTCCATAAAACCTAGCAGTTTTCTAATGCTGATTGCCAACGAACGGAGAAAGATAGAAACAAACTTTTTTTTCTGCTGAAAGAAGAGAGTCTCAGCTTTCTTTTGACAGGTTGCATGTATATATAGCCATAGAACAGAAAATTCTGTGGGCCTTGCAAATCAGTCAAAATTCAGTAAAATGTGAGGGATTGAGGGGGTTGCTCCAGTGAAAAGGGGTGGTATTCAATGAGTTAAGTTACTATCATGAGGGGGTTTGGAAACAAGAAAATGCTTTGAATATATCAAAATTGCCGTCGACATTTTAGAAAGGATCATGGAAGTTGACATGTTTGATTTGCTTTCGCGGGCCACATAAAAAGACGTGGCGGGCCAGATCTGGCCCCCGAGCCGTGAGTTTGACACCCAGTGCCATAGCGGGTGATGTCAAGAGATTTGGAAGAAAATCAGCTCTTGCAAGAAAGGAATTCTCGTGAGCTCATTTCTGGGTAGTTGTCATTGAAGCAAATGTTCCTTTGGCTGGAAGAAACGAGGCCGCGCCAACGTTTTATCCCCCCCCCCCCCCCCCCATCTTCACCGACGACATCCAACACGAAATAATGCCACGCATCTTTTAAAATGCGTGAGGTGCGGTTGAATCGCAAGCAAGATGAGAAGAGTTAAAAGAAAACATTGGCGGTTCACAATTTGGGATGAGCACGGCCGGCTTTTAGCGTGTGATGGAGTCGTTTTCGAAAGGGCATTTCAATCAATCGCAGACAATCCATCCATCCGGTCCGTCATTGGCTGAGTGACGAATCAATTAACGCTCCAAAAATGCACGCCGAGCAGCAATGACCTCGCGTTCTCAGCCTCTCACGTGAACGAGAACGAGAAAGCTTGAACGGCCAAAGGTTTTGTTGGGTTTTTTTTTTTTTTTTTTTGCCGTTCAGACGGCGGCGAGCGCATCTTCTCGTCCACGAGCATCCCCAAAAAGCATTCCTCGTCACGCGTCCTTCCCGTCATGCCGTTTCGCGGATTTACCTGTCGGCGTCGGCGGCGGCGGGGCGAAGTCGACGTCGCTCAACGTTGATTGATAGAATGAAGGCAATTTTCCCGCGTGAGCATGACGCTCGTGGGAGCCGCTTTGCCTTAATCGCGCTTTGAGTGGAAAATCACCAGCTTCAGCCTCTTAAAGCGACAGACGCCACGAGCGCACCTGACTCGCCGAGCCGCCCCCCCCCCCCCAAAAAGAAAAGCGTATCATCATTGTGCTCGTCACGTTGCGAGGTGGTGGTGGACCCCAAAAAGCAGGCAAGAGGGAGGAGCAGGGTGTACTTGGCACATTGTATTCAAAACACAGAGAAAACAAAATCCTCAACAAAACAACGTCCTGAAAACAAAAAAAGGAATCCAAAGCAGCAAAGCAAAACCATGACTGACGCTAAAACCAAACGGTGACCGAAACCTGACAGCAAAAAACAAAGAATGAGCCGACGGCGAGCGGTCGCTCGTGCCGGGAGTCCTTTGAAACAGCTAACGACCTAACGACCAACAGGTGTGCAGCTGCAGGGGGAGCCCTACAGTGCCACCTGCTGGTCAGAAAGCGCCGCGCCATACCGAGTCTGTGGTTGGATTCTGACCCGAGTTGAAGTATTCGTTTTCGAAGCAACCAAAAGTAACGAGAAGAACAGAACAATGTTCAGGTCAAGTTCATTCTAATCTCTCTTTTTCAAAATAAAATTTTTAAAAAAGGTATTTGGCCTTACCTGACACCTCTGATCACCCGGGGAAAGGAGACCTGTTTCGAACAACAGCCGTTATGTATAACTCAAGGGGATTTCTGGAGCACTTGAAAACAGCCAAAGTGCTGCAACACGGAGCAAAAAGAACCACAAAGCAATCCATGAATAACAAAGACGGTAGAAGGCACCAAAACAGTCCGACTCAAAATCAAGTCTCATGTTCCAGATTGGAAAAACCGATCAGAAGATCTCCCCAAGAACCGTACGGGGATGCCAGCGTAGGAGTGATGCGCCCCCCCTTTATGAGAGCAGCGGTTCAGGAGGCGAGCAGCGGCGTTCTGGAGCAACTGGAGACGCCACCACCCACCACCTTTTCCAGCTACTCCCCTCAGGCAGACGCTACAGATCCATGCGCACCAAATCCAGTAGACACTTAAACAGCTTCTTCCCTCTAGCCATTAACTCCTTAAACAGTCACTGACATAGTCACTCTCCTTGTACTACAAATACTGCTACTGGTTACTCTAAAATGGTTCAATGATTTGTTGTTTACGATGATACTAATGCAGCGTGTTATACCGGAGACAAATTCCTTGTGTGTTCTACATACTTGGCCAATAAAGATGATTCTGATTCTGATTCTGATTGATGGAGGCCTCGATGTCAAGTGGATTGCGGCGGAGATTACTTCTAGTTCATATGTCGCCAGAGCCCTGACGATAAAATTGCCCGCGCGTCTGCTATCATGACTGCATGTCCGGTGTTTCAAACAAAGCGATCCATTTTGACCCGGGCAATTTGCGATTGATTTCTTGGAGCGACGATGCTAACTAAACGAAAAGGTCGCACAGGTTCATGTCAGCGGGCGCAGTACGTCGGTGATGACATCTTGGCAACATAAAGCCAAACAACAATGACTCTTGCACGAGGGCTCCCGCCAATAACTGCCTGTGTCAGTTCATGTGTGGGTGTGGGTGTGGGTGTGTGGTCGCGTGAGGCACGAAAGACCCTCCGACTGATGGCAGCCGCTCTCGGTTTCCCGCCTTTATTTGATCGGGAAATGGGCAAATTCTGTTCTTTCATTCAATGTTCTCCCCGCACCTGCGTGGCTTTTCTCCGGGTAGTCCGCTCTCCTCCCGCATTCCAAAAAACTGCATGCTAGGTTCATGGAACGCTTGAAATTGTCCCGCTGTGTGAGTGTGAGCGCGAATGGTTATTGTCCTACGCGTGCGATTGGCTGGCGACCAGTTTCGGGGTGTCGCCCCCGCCTACTGCCCGATGACAGATGACCATTGTATTTTCTTTTCCTATGTTTTTTTTTTTCATATTTAGGAATTTGCCAGTTTTTCCAGGATTTCTTCCGCCATTTTCTCCCGTTTCTCGTGGAAAGCCGAAATGGAATGTTTGAAGATTTGGGTGGGAAAAAAAAGTTTTGGTTTTTTTTGTCGGTTTGTGGCTTTTTGGTGGTAGAATTCATGAAGGTGCCACCCACAGCGTGCTCGGTCGGGATTTCACCCGTCTTCTCGTCACTCTTGTATGACGGCCTGCAAATGATCAAAGACGTGTCAGAATGCTTTTAGTTTGTTTGTTTTTTCTTCTTGTTTTTAAACTTTAACAGCCCAACAGGTGGCGATTCCGGCGTGCAGACCGCAGAGGGGGAAGATCAAATAATAAATGCTCACCGATTGTGATTACTGTTTAATCTTTCAGCAAAGACAGGCTCGATGATCTACCGACGCAGCACGTGGAAATGATTCAGCGGAAGCGTTTTGAAGGCTGCACGCGGTTCGTCTCTTTTGCGGCGCGCGGATGACTCGTGCGATTCCAACTTCGCCTCGGCAGGCACCGTCGTCTCGTCTCTTCGATTTACCGCCGCCAATAAAAAGGAAAGCGGCATTTCGGCTCTTTCAGTGTCACCCCGGCGATAGAAAGACGTCGTAAAGGCTTTCTGGCCCCCCCGCCCCGAGGCAGGCAAACGCTCAAAAATGCAAGTGTGGGCTCTCACCATTGGGCGACAAGCACAAAGCTTGAATAGCAAGTCGTTGAAGTCAAATGAGCGAGAGAAAAAGAAAAAGTCAAGGCGACCTTCCAAAGGCTGCCGCGCGCTGAGATTTCAATTTCTTTTTTTGTTTTCTTTCACGCGTGACGATCATTTGCCTTGTGGAGCACTTCACGCATTCATTCGGAGACTCTTTCCTCTCGTCTTTCCGGAGATCCTCTCTGAAGATCATTCGAGTGCCCGTCGGGTTCAAATCAATGTGCCGGGACAATTTGGAGTCTTCAATCAGCCTGCTATGCATGTTTTTGGAACGTGGAAGGAAAGCGGAGTACCCGGAGAAAAGCTAAGCAGAACACGCAAACTCCACGCAGGGAGGTCCGGATCCGGGATCGAACCCACGACCTCTGCGCTGTGAGGTCAACGCGCTAAGCGCTGGACCACCGAGCCGCCGCGAACCAATTCAAATACAGTCAAACTTCGGTTTTCGGACGTCTCTGTTCTCGACCAAATCGGTTTTCCACCAAAAATTGACGAGCGAAAATCGGTTCTGGAGCAAACTGAGCGCACTTGAATCCGCCACTTGACTCCTCCCGCTTTCCATATACGAGGAAGTGACGCTTCCTCGTGTAGCGTTCAATTGCGAGCAGACGTGTTCAAGAAAGATTTTTTTTTTTTTTTTAAAGAGCGTGGTTTCGGTTTTCCGACAAATCGGTTTTTGAACAGCCTTCTGGAACGGATTGTGGTCGAAAACCAAGCTATGACTGTAGTTTTTAAAAAAAAAATCTTGATTCCTAAACTAAAGTGTCCATTTCATTCGCAACATAACAGGAAAGTCCACGAGCAGTCACCTCAAATGCTTCCAAATTGTGTATCGGGCTGGTTTTATTACTCTTTAACCTGGCGGTGGGTGACAACAAGTTCGATGATCAACGCGTAGAATCATTTCCACGCAGCACGTGGAAAGGAGTCGGCGGAAAAGTTTGCCGCCGCATGTTTGACGCGTGAATCATTTGTTTCTCAATCCACTCACGTGCAGGAAGGGCCCCCGCGTGCAGTCTGACTCGCATGATTCCAAATTGTAAAACACGGTCGTTCGCAATCACGCGCGATGATGCATCCGTCGTGATAAACGCTCAGCGACCACTCCTGTCATATCACTCGTGGAACAAATAGTAGTTTGAGTAACACCAAGCTAGCATTAGCGGCGTAAGCAAGTTGACGTCAGCTGCGGACGCTCGCTCCGTAGCGTGACTTATCGGCAATAAAGAATATCGGTAAAAGTTAGCGCTTTCAAAGTTTTCTTTTTGGGAAGGTAGAAAATGGGGAAATAAAAGGAGCCGTTGAGTAGAACCATTGCTCATTCCACGTCGCATCGGAATCTCTTCAGCTGCGTGATGTCCTTCCGCTTTGCTCTGGTTTTGCTCGTCTCATGGCCACTTATTGGACAAATGAGGGATGGCCATTTTTTGAACTTTGATGTCAGACAGGCTAGTCATTCATTTCCCAAACATCAGTGGCTCATCGTTTCAAAATTGGGAGGAGGATATTCTTGGCCTCGCTCAACTAGCCATCCACAATACGCGCGTGGAAAAACGAACGGCTGCGTGCGGTCACGGTGAACCGGGGAGGGTAGCGACGAACAACGTGGTCTCCGCACGGAAGGCTTTGAAGCAGAGAGCGTGCCGTCAAAGCCAACTAATATGACCAAGCGCTCGCTTCCTCGCCTGTGTCCCGGCAGCTAATACTCGGAGGGCGTACGTAAGACTTAATCCCATATTATTGCGGCTATGTTAAGTGTTAGCGTCGGCCTGTCACACACACAGAGCGGGAAGATAAACAGAATTCCTGCTCGATGAGCTCGGACCGGAGCTCCCGGAAGAGTTGAGGATGAAGAGTTGAAAAATGTCCCGGGGCCCTTGAGTGCCGACGCGTTCCAAATGGTGGAAGACACGCAAGGTGCGAACACCCAAATGAAAGCCACGTTTCAAACGAGGCACGCGCTGTATACTGAGGTGACACGTTGACTTGGAAGAAGGGGGGGGGGGTCCCTTTGTGACGTTGGCTCTGTTTATAAGGGCATCTTGAGCGCGGCCATTACTTTGGACGGCGACGTCTGCCCCACCCCCCACACCCCCCGCAAGACAATCCTATAAAGAGATCGTCTTGGCGGCTGCCTTTTTCCAGCGCGCTACGTGCGGTCTATACTGCGCCACTTCTTACGTAACAGCCGGCCTGAACAACACAACACGACAAGGAAAGCTCAATAAATACCGGACTTCCTGTCTTGCTTAATCGGCTGCATCCACACAATATAACGTCCATACATCTCGTGGCCGTACAGTTCTCAGAGTGTTACTTGACCGAAAAAGGACATGGCACTGCGTGGAGCGTAGAAAATGGGAGTGGAAGGTAGCTTTTCAGCTCAGTGTTTGGCTCAGCGCGGCTTTACCTCTCCCTCTCTCTCTCGTACAAATCTCCTGACGAACTGACTCGGCTTTTCGCAGGGACGCAAGCAGCGTTGTACATCCTCTGTCCTGGACATACTGGACAGCTTTACAGTATAAACAAATGACTAATCTCCAACCATTCACACCATCACAAAGAACATTCTTCAGGTAGGTCAATGTTGTTTTATTGGAGGCTTCATATAAAATTCGACTCAAAATGATTGCGACGATCTGGAGGTCTACTACATAAGCAACAAAATCATTGAAGCCGCTATCAATCAGTCAATCTAATTGGGATGTAGTCAAAGTACTCACACTCTGTACTTTGGTTAAGTAGAACAGATACTTGTGTTTAGAACACCCAAAAAAAATCAGATATGACTCTTTTACTTAAAGGGGGTTTACAGTGTTAAAATTGATCGATTAAAGCCTAAATCGTCACAGAGTGCACATGTCTCGATCTAACAAAATACAAGAGAGCAGCGCTAACAGTGCTAAGCTAGCATCTGTACCGCGAACCGGCCGATGTTAGCCACGGCTGCTATGTTGGACAAAGTGTTGCCGTGACACAAAATGTGATTCATTTCAATGTTTATGGTTTGAAATGTACAACGAATTTCAAGTCAGAAAGGGGTGATCAACTTTTTCTGTCGAGCAGAAATGTTGGCAATTCCACGTCGCTTCTGAATCCTTTCAGCTGCCTGAGGTCCCTTCACTTGGTTAGCCTTATGCCCAGTTGTTGGCAAATACTGATAGTTTTGACAAATAAGACCAACATTTTTTTCTTTAAAAATGCAACCCCCCCCACCAGATTTTTTTTGGGGGGGGGGTTAATTCAGGGGCGGCTCGGTGGACGAGTGGTGAGCACGTCCGCCTCACAGTGCAAAGGTGCGGGGATCCATTGTGGCTGCGGCCTTCCTGCGTGGTGTTTGCATGTTCTCTCCGTGCCCACGTGGCTTTTCTCCGGGTACTCCGGTTTCCTATTTTTCATATTTTTGTCATAATACATTTTAAAAAAGGAAAGCATGAAGGGCATTTCCTCCGTGGCAATTGTGGCCCTGAAAGGTCACAAATGTATCACCGGTAATCCAAAAGAAACAAAGTCAGGACAGTTGAAGTCCAGAGGGACATGCAGAAGGGACTTGCAGAAGTGAGCGCCACACGGGGCGGCTCCGCATGAAATTTGTGACCTTGCAGATTCATATATACGAGGAGACAGATGTCACAGCGAAGCCTCGATGAGTCAGGCAGAGGCATGAGTCAAGAGCCAAGAGATTTTATCCCCCGCTGCCCTCTTCAAGTCGCTTTTTTTAAAAAAATGTTTTTTCTCAAAACACATGGAACTTGTCATTGCGTAATATTATTCGGCACAGCAGCGGACATGCAACAGAAATTCATATCTGGGCAGTGGGGAAAGCCGTTTATACACACACACACACGGGTGTCTTGAAAGTAAAAATAAACTGAAAAAGTCTTCCTCTTGAATTGTAACGTTGATGCGATAAATGAAGAGTTATATGATGTCTGTGCTTTGACGTACATTTACTGGCATGACGCCGAATGATTCTATCAAGCAATTATGTGATGTCATTATTTGACCAAGAAGGGGCAAAAGGGCAGTGTGGTAATAGTGCGGCCCGCGTAGACGGTTAGATTCCAGTCGAAGAATAGAAGTCTTAGTTTGCAAAGCAAACTACATGAAGACATCGAAGTAGACCGTCGGTCGCAACATCTGCAACTGCAGTTTGCGCTGCGCTGGGAAGCCTTTTCTTTGATATCTTAAATAAATGCCACGAGGACAATGACTAAAGCCATCGGCGTTGCGTAGCAACAATTAAACATTTGCACAAGAAGCTCGATGGAGGACCAAGTCATTGTGGCGGGGATTCTCGTCGCGTTCAAGAGACTGACGTGGCCGCAAGCCAGCGGCTTTTGCTCGCTGACATTTTCACTTAATGCGAGAGAGCAGCAACTCTTCTCGGTCAGTCGGCCACAATTCTGTCAAAGACAAGATTCCATCCAAGTACGTGGCTTTTTAAAAAAAATTTATTGCCCCTTCGACCATAACTTCAGTCGACTATGAACAGCAAGCGACCATGTTCGACAAAAGACAATCTGACCGACCTTGAAATGTGTCATTTGAACATGGCGTGTCTCCTCGCGCCATTCTCGACACGTCGACAGAGGCTATTTGGGCAACCGACGTCTTAACGGCACGAGCGCGCCGCAGCTGACAGACGGCTCCCCAAAAGCTAAGAAATGCCGCCGTCTGTTGGCACAACTGTGAACTACATCCATTTTTCTGAGGACTCACATGTGGTCCAATTGAAATGCCGTCACGATGATGCCATGAAGGACTATATGAGGGGTGACAAAGTCATTTTTGTCGTGGGCCAGATTGTAGTTCCCGTTTCCCTTGGAGAGTCATCATGACATCAAAAAAGTCAAGAATAACAGTTTATTCAACTATCGTTTAAGTTACTGTATCGAGGGCTTTGGTTACAAGAAAATGCTTACAATATAAATTTTGGTGGAGATTTTAGCAAACATCATGGAAGTTGAAATGTTTGATTTGCTTTCGTGGGCCATAGAAAATGATGTGGCGGGCCAGATCTGGCCCCCGGGACTTGACTTTGACACTTCTGTAGTAAATCAAATGCATTAGGCTATTATTACAAGACTCAATATGGCTGAAATAGCTTTTTTTTTTCTTGCCTCAGCCAAAATCACTTTCATCATTTTTTTAAAGCAAAACAATAGGCAGATTCAACTTGAACGCTGCAGCCACTTAGAGCACCTCGGATTAACCCCAGATAAAGTTCAGCTGTTCTCATATATACACGATGGAAAAATAGTCATTCTTAGCAAGTCAACAAAATATGGCAAATATTATCAGGGACTGGATGTAACTCCAACAGACCCCCCCCCCCCCCTTAGGTTATACGAATGACAGGACACGTGAATGGTGGGGAAAAAAACTTTTAAAATATATATATATATATATATTTTTTTACATCACAGAAATGGCAATAAAATGGGGTGTGTAGACTTTTCCCACTGACTTTACTTGGCAATACGGTATATGTATGACAATCCATGCAATATTCTCATTCTTGCTTACAACTAAAAATAGGTTGGCTACAATAATGTAACAACGTACCGTGCCGGTAAAAGCAGCCTGCAACTTGAGAAAGCAAGGTTTTCTTTTCTCATGCGCGTTGGACCCGAAGAGGCCTTCAGCAGTCAATGTCGATGCTAAAGAGCAGCTCTTCCAAGGCCCCCAGCTTCTGATTGGCCTCCTCGATGGCACTGTAGGTCTGCACGTTGCTGGCGATGTGGAAGCGGATGTCGTCGATCAGCGGGACGGAGTCGGTCTCGTGTCGCTTCTCTAGCAGGGCGGCGTCCTCCTTGACCATCTCGGCAAACTCCTCCTTCTCCACCAGCTGCCGCCGAACACGTGCCGGCGGGACCCGGGTGGAAGACGACAGCGAGGGAAAGCCATCAATCGCAAAATGGCGGCCATTTTTGGGCGCGGCATTGTCGCGGTTACGAAGTGTAAAGTCTCCACGTGAAAGGCCAACGGAAAAGAAACCGCCGACAACCCAGTTGGAGAAGTGTCACGCGGATCTTCTCCTCCGGCGCCGCACCTGTTGGTCATCGTGTCACTAGCTTAGCTCCTTTGTGTTATAAGGATCGGCACGCCCACCGCTCGGCATCAGGTTGTTGCGCTCCGCTCGTGGGTTTCGCTTTGTTTGTTATGTTGGGGTACTCGGGACTTTGCTGGTATGATTTCGTTTTTTCCCAGTGTGGCCCTCTCAGTGTTTTGGTGAAGAGATTTTGTTCGGTACGCTCTGCTTTTCCTGCCGCCTTGCTTTTTCTTCGGTCTTCTACCGTCACGCTAAACATGACTAAGTGGTTCCTCTAATTTGGACTACGACACGACAAAATGGAATAAGGTGGCCACCAGTCCCTCAAAAGACGGAATCGTCCTTTAATTGGGTATTCAATTGGGTATTGAATTGACAGCGCTTCGTACGTGTGCCCTACAGGAGGCCGGCCAGGCTTCCAAGCGCTTCGTCATTGTTCAAAGTACAAATCTTTGTTTCACGAGCGGCACGTTTTCAAGCGACTTGCGTCTTTCAAAAAGAACAATGTCTGCTTGGGGTGTAGTGATAGTCATATTTAGTCCTACAAAAAATGCGCCATATGAATAACATGCCACGCACACCCGGTCGCCGCTCACAATCGGCGACCGGGCGATTGCGATCTATGTATCGGGCGCGCCTGCTCCTCGCCGGAGCAATTTTTCCAAATGGCGCTGAGCATTTTGCGATTACCGCACGTTCGTCTGGCTCGTCCGCGTCACTCGAGTGCGTTCTCATGCCGAGTGTTAGAAAAGCACCCACCCGCTCGATGATTTTGGCCATGAACTCAACGCACTGGTCCTCCAGCCGAGAGAGGCAGAAGAGCTTGGCCGTCTTCCACACGCACAGAACGTTGTCCTCGCAGATGTTCTTGGCGAGGGCCTTCCCGCACAGACGTTTCAGCCCCGGCAGCAGGTACACGTCGGCCACGCACAGCACGTCAAACGCGTTCTCCTGCGTCAGCTGGACAGCGGCAAGAACCACTCGGCGGTCAGAGCGTATCGGCGGACATTCGAGATCGCGCCGGCGGTGACTTCAAAGGGAACCGGCCACGTGCGAGATGAGCGCGACGCAGTCGAAACGCGTCGGCCGGCTTCGCCCTCGCCAATTACGGCCTCAAATTGCACATCGGACGGGACGTACGCTCAACCAAAAGGTCAAACCTGCGCGTCGTCGCTGTAGATGTAGTACATGACATGGATGAAAATCTGATGAGAGATGTTGTGCAGCGTGATGGCCGGCGTGCTCGGCTGGGACTGAAGCTGCTCCCCCTCGCTGAAGTGGTCCTCCAGCAGGGCTTTAAAGTAATCGCTGCGCCCGCAGAAAAACGCCTGGAGGAATGCGCCCGCGCGCAACAAAAGGCGGTCGGGAGTGAAAGCGGCGGCGGCGGAGGCGGCAACCAGAGCAAAACTTTCCAACCTTATGACACAAGAAGTCGTAGCCATCCACTCGAAAGCAGACGTCGGGGTAGGTGTGCAAGTGGTCCACCCGGTTGAAGGGAAGCGCCCCGAATCCAACCTGCGGAGACGCCGCAGAAAAAGGATGGATTTGCCCATAGTCTCCTTTTTGTAATTCTTCATTTTGCTCGCTTTGGCTTGGGTCTCGGTTCATCGCGATAGCTCTCGTGGGTTTTCTCGTTTCACAAAGTTGGCTCTTCCTTCTCCTTTTGAGACGAGAGATTTTGCGCGACTTGTTTCCGTGGCCCTTTGCGAGCGCTTTTGGCGTGTCCCGTTGTGAGCGACGCTCTTGCCGATTGTTCTTGAATCAACTATTTTTGTATTTGATCTCATCTTGGTCCGCATTTGTGAGATGCGATTCTTATTCCGGATTCTTCCGGAACGGTAACAGCTTTGAGTGTTTAGCCTTGACGTTATGCTAATTAGTCAGGAAGAAGTTTGAGATTTCGGTCGGTGGGCAGGGGTTCCAAACCCCCCCCTCAATCCTTACTCTGAGCTGAGGGGGCAGAGCGCAGTCGGCCAACTGGGCCATGTCCTCCTGGAGTTGGCAGTTAAGAGGCTCCAGACTGAGAACCTTGACGCAGATGCCTGGCTTGTTGGACACTGCAGAGCCAAAAAGACACGAAAGGAGAGTGGAGCTCTGCAAAACGCCACGCCCCCTCACACGCCATCTTACCAAATTCGTACACCCGTCTGCATTTCAGCTGCAGCTCCTCGATGAGATCCGTCATTTTGCACTGCTTCGCCAGCCGCCTGCAGTCGTCCACCAGGCTCACGTCAATATCCGCACGTCCTGTAAGATCAGACGGCGATTTAGGGCGGGGGCGCCATCATCCTTTCGGTGATCTGCGAGATGAGTTCCGCGGCAGGGAATTGACTCTTTTCAAGCAAAGGGGAGGCCATCGAGTGAGCAGTCTCGAAAAACAACGTGACGTCAGCTACGCGACACGGCAACTCTCAGTACTGCTCTTGATTCCATCCCATCCATGCATCCGTTTTCCGATTCGCTTTACCCTCACAAGGGTCGCGGGGGGGGGGGGGGGGGGGGGTGCCGGAGCCTATCCCCGCCGTCTTTGGGCAGTAGGCGGGGGACACCCTGAACCGCTTGCCAGCCAATCGCAGGGCACACATAGACCAACAACCACACTCAGACACTCGGGAGTGTTCCATTAAACCTCCCATGCACCGGGCCGCCTCGATTAGATCCCTTCACATTAAAATAAGATTGAAAAAAGGTTGGTGGTCCGCCTACACAGCATGCACTTGTCGCAACTGGTCTGTGACACAAAAAAGGTTGGGGACGACTGCGCTGGAGAATCGATAGCTTTAAAATATCCTCACCTGTATATAAATACTGCAGAACGGCTCCAAAAGCTGCAGGGTTGATCTGAAAGCAGGTACAAAGATGCGCTTAGCAGCACAGGCCATCGTTTCGGAGCACGGCGGGCAAGATGCGGTCACGACGTCATCGGGTGGACCCACCAGAGGATGCTTGAGGTGGATCAAGCTTTTGTTTGTCCATTTGGTCGCAAACATTTCGGCGAAGTACTCCGAAAGGGCAGCGAGCACACATCGGTGAGCCGTGAACATTTGCCCGTGAACCACGAAGGTGATGTCACTGTGCAGTCCCTGCTCCAGCAATCTGAGGAGAGAGCAAATGTTTTACCCTGACACGGATGACTCTGTTCTCCACATACGGTAAAGCAGGTTAAGATAAGATCAGAGGTATTCGCCCCACAAGGGAGGGAGGCTGGGGGGGGGGGGGGGGGCTTGGTACAGTGAAACTCCTCCACAACGAAACCTACATGGTCGAAAATACCCCCTAGTGTGAAAAAATCTTCATGCATTAACACCATTCCCACTCTCCTGCCCTCCATACAACGAAAAAAAACCCCTGTTGCGTTATACGAAATCTTTTTCTCTGCTCTTGCCTCGCGACGACATTCACTACAACGAAAACAAGCCTATCGCAAAAGTCTAATCCAACAGCGACCTCTACTGCTTCGTTCGGAAACGGCAACAGCAACCACCACACTAGTTTACACATGCGCAGTTGTCCAGGAAGTATTTATTATTGTTAGTTTCAGACGCAGCAAGAACCTTGCATTGCTAAAATGGCTACAAAATGGACCTTTGGGTGTCAAGCAGCTAAGACAAGAAGAGCTCTGACGCTGGAAGAGAGGGTCAAAGTGATCAAAATGAAAGACGGAGGAAGCAAAATACAGTAAAAGACATTGTCCAAGAAATTGATGTAAGTGAAAGTGAATGCCGATCGTAAATTTCACAATTTCTCTTTTTTTCCTTTCTACACTGACTATATGAAGTGTCAAATAAGTGTATGCTCATACTTATGCACTATTGGAATAAGAATAAAGAGTACACATATACGTTTTGTGTGTGTTTACATCGGAGATGAAATTTGCTACAGTGAAAAAACCCCTGTTGTGAAAATGTTCTTGCTGCAAATATGATTTTGTTGTAGAGGAGTTTCACTGTAGTAAGATCTTCTCATGTGTGTGTGTGTGTGAGAGAGAGAGAGAGAGAGAGAGAGAGTGTGTGTGTAAAATGAAATAAAAACCAACTTGAATGGAAAAATCAAAAACTCTCACAACCCTGCCAGTGTGCGAAACTCGCTTACTAAATCGACGCCGTGTTGCTACGAGTGGCGTTGGAATTGCAGACAGGAGGACCAAAAGGCAAAGGCACAGTCCGATGCAAACGGCAAACGACTTGAAGGTGGAAGCTTACAAGTGCAGGAAGTAGTTAAAATCATGCCGCTTCATGGCGCGAACACCGACACACTTGTATTCTTTGAGCAGGCGTCGGATCGAGTCGTTCAGCGAGCCGTACAGGCACCGCTCACCATCAAACGTGTTGGCCTCGCATTTGGCACCTACGCGCCAAATAAGAAGGAGAAAAGAGGACAGCTTTCTGAAATGCTCTGTCACGCCCACCCCCCTAAAAAAAAAAAAAAAAAAACACAGGGCAGTCGCGGCTGACAGCCCGCCCTTACCACTTGCCAGCAAGTACTGGACAAGCTCCTCGTGGCCACAGAGACACGCATAATACCTAGCAGACAAAAGAGGTCGGGTCGGAAAGGGGAAATCATCCTTGGTACTTTTTTTTGTGACGCCCAAAGCATGCTACTTACAAGGGGCTGCTGTCCCAATTATCTCTTACATTGAGGTCCACGTCTCGCTCTTCAACGAGATATCTAGGAGACACAAAATCAGCGTCTTAGAATAAGACTAATCATGAAGTCATGACTCGAACCGAGCACAACACAAAGAACATAAAGCTCTCAGAAAAACCACAGAGCTGTATATTCAATGTTTGCGGCGAGAGGAGCATATTTTTTTTCATTCTTAATTTGCGTTTGATTTTTTTTTCCAAAGCTGGATTTTAGCCTAATCAAGTTGTCAAAACTGAAAATTATATCGCAGTCAAGTAGAATCACATCTTCACAATTCACATACCCAATTGGCCGTGCATCCCATTGTCATGATCGAATTGTGTTCCGACGTGTCCACACCAAGGCGGAATTTGTAAGACAGATGACATTCTTTCAAGAAAACTGGACTAACCAGGCAGAACCAGTTTTTTTGCAGAGAAACCGGGACTGAATCTCAGTTCAAGTGGCTTGACCACGGCTTAGTATCGCATATTTGAGAGCCTTTTTCTGATTTAAGTAAAAGTTCACCGACATTGTCTGCCAGACACTAATTACAATCAAATAAGTCACATGTGGAAATGTACCCTTACGGGTACACAAACTATTTTTTTTCTCTTCAATAGCGTTCACAAATCTGTGTCAATTGCTCAAAAAGAATCCCTCCAATGTACTGGCGTGGCATATCGATTCGCTGATGAGATAAGTTACTGCACAGGTGTGCCTTATGCTGCATTAGGGGAAGGTGGGAAATCAGATAGATCCCCCTTGGGTTCTCCCAGTTTCGACCGCTAAGCGTTGGAGGCCAATGCAAGCGACAAAGATGGCTGACTGCGATCAACTGTTGTTCGGGTTCATCGCAACACATTTTGACCTCCAGCAAACCTTCTTCATAATGACCTTGATTTATGTCAATAAAAGAATAGCCTATCTTCATAACATTTCATTCGTTTCACCAAAATGCTTCATGTGAGGAGATAACGGCATATTTTCACGCAGTTCGCACGGATCCCCTTGAGTTATTTATAATGACTGAATTAATGTAATGATAAATAAAACTAACCATAGGTTTAACATCTTACAAATTATTTTGCCATTCACGCCGTTGCCTAGTGACGTCATACTGAAGTCGGTCGGTGAACTCGGGGGTCCTTTTTCTTCCCGACTTCTCGACGCTGACCTTTCAACTCAAAGGCGCGTTCAAGTACATATTTCCTAGTCGGAAGTCGGACTGCCTACCTTGCACGAATGCAGCATTAGGTGTTTTGCAAAAAAAAAAATAAGGCCATTTTAAGATGTACAGTATGTACCGTATCGGGGGGAAGGTCGTGAGGTCAGAAAAGCAGACGGTAGCTGGTGTTACCGTCATTTAGTTTGGATAACAGATGTGTTTTACTCTATTTGTATTTTATTATCGTGCAGAATGCCCCACATCGGTATCAGTTGGAGAGTGTAATGACGTCAAATCAGTCACGGCAGTAATCTACGAGAGTTGCATGAGCAAACTGAGCCGACCGAGCTTCGGTTACCAACAAGCTCATCTTGGCTAACGGTAGCACCCATCGTTTCGCTAAGTAGCATCTGTAGCTCAAAGCTCATACAGTACGAAGTATTACAGGAAGAGTTCGAAGAAATCAGTCGCTTGGAGGGAGCACGCCGGTCAACGATCTTTATTTACCTGACGCTACAAATGTCGCCCTTTCTGCAACTACTAAACAAATCGTGGCCGTCCATGATCCCCTCGGTGTTTTCGGTCCTCTGAAATGCATTGAGTCGGCCTGTCTGCTGGACAGGTAGGCGAAAGGTGGATGAGCTTTGAGAGTTTGCTCGCGCGGAAGTTGCGGTGCTGTTTTGAGATCGACGTTCCGTTGTTGACAAGTGCTTTCTGCTCAGCAATGTTTTGCTGGAAGGGAAGGCGTTCTGTAGTCACGTGACGTCGCGGCGTTGCCTTCGCGTCGTCAAGAAAGGCGACGAAAAGAAAACTCCCATTTCATGTATTTGATGCCGACGGAAATGTTTTTTTATGCACATTGCCGAATTCTGTCTAAAGTATTCTGCGTGTTTAATACGATTGATTGAGTTTTACAGTAATATTTTCGAAAAGTGTTATAAAGTCTTGCAAAATAAGTGATATACATAAACGCACCTTTGTGTAAGTTGGACTGCATAGTACAGACTGTTTTTTTCTCAGAAAAATGTGGAAACGCTGATATATATATTTTCCCGAGGTGTGAGCGCGAGTGGTTGTTTGACAATTATGTGTGCACTGCGATGGGCTAGCACCCCCCCCCCCCCCCCCCTTACTGGCCTTCTCAGACCTGAAGGTTTTAATGGCAGTGAATAAATTTGGCCAGCAGGGGCCGCCTTGAGCAAATTGTCCGATTAATGCGACACGCCATAATCAACGTGTCTAATTAACTAATTGTTTGTTTGTTTGTTTGTTTATTGAACATAAAACATATATACAGTAATAATTTGACAGAATATAAGGTAGATAAAAAAAGTAAAAAGAAAGAAATCAATCTTCATTCAACACAGTTATTATGTTCAAGGGAGTAGGAAGAAGTAAAAAAACGTATCTAGTCCTACCCCGTTATGTGATTGTATCTAATAAATCATTTTTATATCAATCAGAAAAGAAAAAAGTAAGAAGAAAGAAGTCTCCATTAAGGCTCATACTTTACCCTTAACCGTGATATTTTTACAACTTTTGGTTTGTATCGGGATTATATACTTCCACACCCTGACACTCTTGTGTCAATTTTCTCTTGTATTCATAATGGATATTTATATACCTTTCTCTATTTATCAACTTAGTTCTGATTTATCATTATATTTAATGTTTTGAATTTATCATTTTAACTCTGATTGATGTAGGTTGTTTGTACTATTTTTTTGAATTTGTTTTTGAACTCAGCAAGCGATTTACTCATTTTCAGGTCCGTTTCGAGATTATTCCACAGATTAACACCTTTGATAGATACACTTCTTTGCTTGATGTTTGTTCTTGTTTTGAGTTTTTTGAATAAGTTGGTACCTCTTAAATCATAGCTGCTTTCTCGAATTTCGAAAAACCTCTGAATGTTTTGGCAGAGCAGGTTATTGTGTGCTTTGTACATTAATTGGGCGATTTTAAAGTCAACCAGGTCATAAAATTTCATCGTATTTAATTTGATAAATAGTGGATTTGTGGGTTCCGTATATTTTGATCTATTAATAATTCGAATTGCCTTTTTTTGTAGGTTGAGAATAGGGAGTGTGTTCAATCAATCAATGGACCCAGTATTCAAAGCGGCTCTCAAGAAGCAAGTAAACAAATTATGGAAAAAGAAAATGCGTTGCCCCGTGTGAGGCTCGAACTCACGACCTTCAGATTATGAGACTGACGCGCTGCCTACTGCGCCAACGAGGCCTGCTGATGGATTGTAACCAACGTATATTTTATATGCTAAAGCATCCAGCTAGTGGGTCTTATCTGGTTCCGGGATAGCGAAAAATATGTTCTCAATTATTTAGGTGAAGTTTTAGTCATTGATGTAAAGTTAACATGAACTTATTATCTATCTCAACTTGCACTTCAGTTTGCACTGTGGTTGAGAGGAAATAAAGGTAATCTGTGCTGTAAATTGCACATAAAGCATATTTGACAGCAAAGCTGACTTGACTTCAGAATGCTTCTTGATGCTATTCAGTTTTCATTCTCCCTAGGTGAATTTATCATTGCCCGACCGCTCAGAAATTATTTTCAATCCAAACCATTGGCGTGCATGCATTAGTTGAATAACTTTTATTTTGAAAGTGGCTAACGCTGCTCGCTGGCGGTCGGTTACCATAATGCAGAGTACAGTGATCCCTCGCTATTTCGCGTTTCGTTTATCGCGGCTTCAGTGCATCGTTGATTATTTTCAAACATATTCATTAAAAAAAAGAAAAAAATCATATACATGGAGTACAGTACTGTATATGTCGCTCTATGTGACTCGCTGTTGTTTTGCTGACTTTCGCAGCTTCTCGCGGGTCGTTTGCGGAAAAAATTAATATGTTAATTGGTTGTGAAGATATCACCTATGTTATGTTTAGCTTAAAACTTTGTATCATAGACAGGTCGACCTTGACTATTAGGTCTCTGTCCTGAACATCCGCTACTTCAAACAAAGAATGTAGTTTGAAGCTGGGGTCCTATCTCCCCTTGAGTGATTAACAGCCCTCCAAGTGTTTTCTTTTGCGTCTCCCACCTTGGGAAAGTTCCTGAAGGCTGTCAAGGTCCCAAGAGGAGGAACTCTTGTCTCGAGATATGGTCTGTACTTTGTCAGAATGCCAAGATTGAACTACATTGACCTTTCTTTGTTTGATTTTTACATAAGGGGAAGGACTGCCCGCCCCTAAATTAATATAATTAACATACTATGCCTATATGTACGTGTGACTGTAGTTGCTCGGGGCTTCCTGATGAAATCTGAGACTCACAGGAGCCCGAATCGATTCGTGTTGTGCCCTGAACGTTCAGTAAAACATCTTGCAAGAACTTCTCCATTTCCAGCCTCTGACTTTTGCACATCAACTCAGCCCGAATCAAACGAACACGCGGAGGACCTGGGGAAGTGGAGAACGGTCAAGGGATCCCGCCGTGTCGACAACAACACACTTCCCCCTGTTTGATCATCCTCTAACAGTTGCTACTTCGCGGATTTTCGTTGATCGCGGGTGGTTTTGGTCCCCATTAACCACAATAAACAAAGGATTACTGTACAGTTCTAACAATCGCTTGGCGGCTGGCTTGACTGTCAGACTACCAGATCAGTATCGTTCTGTGGAAATTAAGATAAAGGAATGAGTGCTGTAAAATAAACAAACTGAATTTTTAATGGGCATATGTAATAATTTAATTTCCCCATGCATACTATACAGAAAAATGTTTACATCAACATCATGACAAGGAAAAAGCAGAAAAAAAATGATGCCGAAAAAGTGTCACAACGGAAGGCTCTTAAGTGGTTCATGGTTCAGCAGATCGTAGTTGTTTGTACATGATGGAATCCAAAACCTTATATATATATATACAGTATATATATATACACACACACGTATATACATATGTATATACACGTATATATATATATATATATACACACACACGTATATACATATGTATATACACGTATATATATATATATATAAAATACACACACACACACACACACACGCATTTAAATCACAAACAAAACAAACTTGATTTGTTAGAAAATGCTGTTACATTATGTCACATCTCTACATTATCAGCCAGTCCAGCAGCAATGGGTACGTTGATTTTTTTTTTTTTTGGAACAACCTTTTGCTTTTACTCCATGAAAACGTTGCCCCCCCCCCCCCGACATAAATGGGGTGGAAGTCACTTATACTGTATGTGCTAGCTGACACGACAGCACACACACAAAATGCATCTTGACTTCAGTGGCCCGTTTTCAAACGGCACTACTGCAATTTTAAAAATATGCATTTCAAACTAAATCCTTCAAGTTACGGCTACTATCGCTTGGTGACATTAGTTTAGCTCCATTTGAGCGAGATACAATCACATTTTCTGTTGAAGAAACTGAGGAAGTACATGGTTGTTCTCGTGGCTACCCCGGAAGTCCCATGGCAACATTTCTGTTCATTTTGGGTCACGATGGCGAGCGCCCACGCTCACTGCAACAAAGCTTGAACACAAAAAAACAAGACCGGAGGGACAGCATTCTTTTGACTGCTCTGGCACGATGCGGCTCAGTGTTAGCATTTTTTTCGGTGACTTCGCTTCTCAACCTTGATTCTGCTTCTGGCAAGCGCACTGACCAAAACGGGCAGTCATTTGAAACCAGTTGCCCCGCATTGGTTCCATCTCTTTGTTCCTCCCCTCCTTTGTTCTGCCGCCTCTCAGAACAACACGTCCTCATTGGTGATGAGCATTTCGACCACCAGCCTTTGGTAGCGGATGTCATTGAGTGCGGTCATGGCGTCCAAGTCAGGCGATCTCATCAACGTGGGTCCAAAGACGATTCCAAGGTTCTCGCTGGACATGAGGTTCTCCTTCTCGTACTGGGTCACCCTGAGGGAAGAGAGGGAACGGCTCACGTCGAAGCACAGCTCTGCAGTCCTCTGTCCAAAAAAGTAAAGGTGGCAGGCGGTTACCTCTTGAGGTGCGCCATGAGGTACCGCAACGACTCGCAGTGAGCCGGCGGCAGGACCTTCAGGGCGTCGTGGAGGGCTTCCAGGCGCTTTTCTGGGTCAGTGATCTCTGCAACGAGCAAATGGAAGAACACCCATAAAGACATCTAATGTGTCGTCGTGTAAAAAACATCAGGGGCGGGGGGCCTACTTGCGGACTCGATGAAGCGTGGGTAGGCATCGTATGTGATGAGGGGAATGGGCAGCTCTCTGAAGTAGAGCTTGAGCGCGCCCGTGATGATGTTGATGTCCTCGTATACGCCAGACGAGATGTCCGCCTTCTCGCCGTCTGCGGACGCGGTGCGGTGACAGGGAAGGAAGCGGCTCGGCGCGTTTCGAGTCGACTCACGATTCTCACCTCTATCAAAGGCCAGCTTGACGTCTTCAACCAGCTCGCTGAAGCCGGATATTCGATACAAACCTTCCGATTGGAGACCTGGAGGGCGGTGGAAAGCCATGGTTGCAAAGAAGCGTTGGCGACGGGTTAGCGGGCTGACGCCTTTGCACCCACCTCTGGCTTCGATTTCCTGGATGCACATGTCCACCACCATGGGCCTTTTGGTGTTGTGCGCTTTGACCAGCGTGGTCAGGTCACAGCTGTACACCTTCTTGACATGACGTAGGTCCGGCTGGCAGTCATTGGGCACGACCTTTGAGCACTGCTTGTGGACGTTCAACCCGCAGTCTGAGACATACGAGACTTTTATTTAGCGGACATGTGTGCGAGCGTAGCAGAGGTGGGGTGGGGGGGACTTAAAGGTCGGGCGTGAAGTCAACTTGGCCAACCATCATTTGAGCGAAACTTACGCTTCAAACTATTTCAAGCAGACTTTCGTTTCGACCCACCCAGGTTCATAGTTCGACCCGGCGGCAACGAAAATGCTTTTGTTCGGCAATCTCCGGCGAGTGACGTCATTTACGGAACGCCGAGTCGCCGGTCGGCCGCTGTGCCGCGTTGTTGATTGTTCAATTTCACGCCGGCGTCGACGAGCATGTTTTGTTTCAAGCACTTGGAAGACCTCCGTTTTCATAACCGGATTTGCAAAATTATCGGTGAATGATAGTACATCGGTGTGCGCCTCCCCTACGTGCATCGAGCTTAGGCGGTGGCATTCTATTAGTTCACCACTCGATGGCAATTCTACACGCTGGACCTTTAAGAGCGACGGTCAATTTCCTTCTGGCTCACTTGAGGAGTTACCTGCGCACTTGACTCCTTGAGCGATGAGCCCCCACATGAAGTTGGCGCAGTACTCGCACCAGTGAGGGCCACGAAATGTATGAACCTGACGACGAAGGGAAAACACAAATTAACGCACACGGACACGCGCACGCTGGCATGCGAGTCTCACCTTAAAGTTGTGAACCTTCTCGTATTTGGGGACCATATCGCTTTCCCGCAGCGTGGCTCGCCGCACCAGCGACGTGAGCTGTGAAAGGGCAAAAGATTTGATTGGCTGCCAGAAGGCGGAAGCGGGAGAGGTTGGTTTGGACAGAAGCGGGCCTCTGTCGCCCTGCGTCCTCGTCTTCACGACGGGGTCCGAGGCACCGCCAGCGACTGGTCGATGAAGAACTGAGCCACTGCCGAGAGCAGCGGCAAACCACGAACCCTTTTCGGGTGGACATTTCTCATCTCGCTGGCCCGATTGCTTCTGACCTCTGCTCACAACATGAGACTTGCCGTTTGGCATGATGAGATCTGGAGTTTAAAAATCACACGGAAGCCAAAAAGAGACGTTTTGGCCAACCGTGCGACAAACGGAAAGAAGTTCCGAGCCAAATCCAAAGAAAAGCCGGATCGGGAAAACAACTAGCGAGCCCGCTAGAGGTCAGCGAGCCAAATGTGGTCTGCCCGCTAACGGCGCTGCTCAAGCAAAGTCAGCCAAAGATTCACAAAAGCTGCTTGAGGATCCGCAAATAAAGCCCAAAACATCTTCTGCATCCTTGAGACGAGACCGGCGTCACGTCTCACTCTGCGCGCTCCGAGCCACATGAGTGAGCGTGCGCCGACTTGCCGCTACGCTGAGCAAAGTGAGAGAGGGAGAGACGGGTCACATTCAGAGGAGAAAGAACCCAGAAGAGCGCAGCGATTCTTAACGGTCCCGAAATGCTCCCTGGAGAGGAAGCCGATGAAGCGATCGCTTGGCTTTTTGCATTCTGCGCCACCATTCCGCTTGATCGGCGACACCAGGCGGAGCAAGAGAACGGGCATGTTGTAAGGTGCCCCGGGAAAGTGAGCCCGTCCGTGGCCCGACTCGAGTGATGCTGGTCGTCCTCACCCTCTCCTCGCCGCCGCGGTCGTCGTCTTTGACGGGAGACGGGCCATCGGCGGCGTCCGCGCCGTGCGGCAGGTGTTTCTTCAGCGTGGGTTCCTGGTTCAGCGTCGTGTAGCCCACGTGCTCATAGATGGGGTTGATGGTCATCTTGGCGATGTACTCTGCTGCCTAGAAAAGAAAGGTGCGGCTTGAAAACACTTGAAAAGCTTTGTGCTGAGCAAAGGACCGGTTCGGGAACGGTCACCTTGGTCTCAATGTAGAGTGTGATGAGGCCGTCGGTGACCAGGTCATGGATGGACTCGAACCTCTTCTCTCCGACAAAGTGCTTCCCATCATGGTAAAGACGGAAGTTTCTGGTCTGGCTCCCGAACCTGAATGGGGTGACGATAGGAATAACGTCTTGGGACAAAATCTGCCCTCTCCCGAATGGCTTTCAACAAAAAAATAAAATAAAATAAAAAACCCGTCCAATCTGTGCCACATTAATGCCAAAGTGGGACAAGACTTTTTCTAGGCCTTTGCGGGTTCCACACTTTCAGATCATTAACCCAAAATGAAAGCTTTCATTCACAGCGTGGTATTTATGGAAGTTCATTATAACCTACGGGGGGGAAACACGGAAGCGGATGTGTGCAGGTGGAACACGGCTAGGAATAGATTCTTCCGACCCAAAAACAAGTGCTGCTCTGCTTTGGCTGGAGCTTATTCAGACCTGTGATGATGATGATGATGATGATTCACATTCATTGATGACGCTGTTGACGCTAACAATGACTTAGCGCAGTGGTAGGCAAACTACGGCCCGCGGGCCGGATCTGGCCCGTTGGTCTTTTTAATCCGGCCCGCCGAAGATTGGTGCACAATTAAGGTTTGATTGCTTCATTTCGTTTGGACTTGTAATGACAGGTATTTCAACACCAGGTGGCGCAGTTACTTCAAGTTGCAGAGCACAGGGAGGGAGGGGAAGACGAAGAAAGTAATGACCATGGAAGGCAAAGTGATATGTATCTGATTAAACGAAGCGGGTAACAAAGTACGAAACATTCAGGAGACGCCTGGAGTCGGAAAGACTCAAATCTACGAGACTTTGAAAAACAAGGAAGCGATTCTTACTCAGTCCGATTCTGGCAATTTCCATGCTCAGAGTGAATTGCTTGTGGCTCGAGTAAATGAACATTTCCTAGAATGGTTTGATTGTTATCATGTTAAAAACTTTCCGCAAACTGGACCGCTAATAAGAGTCGGAGAGCAGTCAAATGTGTAGAGCGTAAACAACAGGGGGCTCAGTACACATCCTTGAGGAGAACCGGTGCTGAGTGTGATGGTGGAGGAAAATGTTACATTATTACTGGCATACAAAGACATTGTGCTATCTTCTTTATTTTCTATTTCTATTTCTAACTTTTGGCCCGGCCCTCCACAATATTTTCTGCTTCTCATTTGGCCCCCCCGGGAAAATAATTGCCCACCCTGACTTAGCGGGTGGCATACGCCATTTACGTAAGCGCGCCTACCTCAGCGCCAACGTATACGTGCCGGGCTGCCTCTGACTCTCTCGAATGAGGTAGCTGCCTTCGGCCTGACTGAGAACCTGGTCAGCTTCCTCCCTGGAAATCATCCCGTGGTACCTGAACGCAACACGACACGAGGGTGCTGTTCCTATGAAACAATTCTCACAAAAAACGGCGCCGAAATGAGCTACTTACTCTCTTCCGTAGTATTTGGGTCGATTGTCCACCTGCAGGAGAAGTACACGTTTAGCAGAATTCCCAACCACTGGCGAGGCTCGTATGATTCGTTATCGGGATGATAACATTTTATTCGAGACCAGCATCGCAACCCAACGCAAACATACGGTAGGTCAACAAAATCTTAGTTGTCAACAGTCATTGAAATCTCACCTCACAAGTGCAGGTCAGCCGACGGGGGTGTGGCGCCTCCTGCTGGAGCTGATACACTGAGGCAGAAAACACAAGTCAGACGACAAGTTTCAAGGGAGTAGAAGCTATTCATTTTTCAAATGTTGGAAAAAATTCGGACAAATGCTCAATCGGAGGAAATGATATCAACACACTTAATTGCCCCCCTCACCAAAAAAATTAATAAAGAAAAATGTATCAATAAAAGTACTGTACTCACAGTAGGATTTCCATACCGGAGGCCTGTACTCATCATGATCTGAAGAGAAAAAGAAAAGGGTTTCTCTTTTTTGACTTGAAATCTATCATTTGTAAAAAAAAAAAAAAAAGATGACATTTGAGGAGAGTAAGAACAATGTCTACAAAGCAGTAACAAATACAAACATATCGACTTTTTCAAAAGGTTGGAGTTTGAAAATGTTTTGAGATCAAGGCATAGTGTAAATGTTGCCTGGTGCCATTTTGGTGCTTAAAGCGTTCAAATCTATTGCAAAAAAAAATGCACCATCTTCATTTCACCGCAGACCCGATTCCAAGTTGAGGATACAGTATCTCATTCCTTGTTTTTCTTCTTTCTTTAAACTGCCATGAAACATCCGAACAGGGCTACATGAGAGCCCCTGCCCCGCCAAAAATCACGCATGTGTCACTTAAACTGTGCTGTATATTCAGCCTTCAAAATTGCATCTCTTTTAATTGAAAAGGCCCTTCTCCTGATGTCAGTTTCAAAATATATTACAATTAAGAAGAAGGAGATGAATTGCACGATGGACGTTCATACATGCGTTTCTTGACATAGTTAGACTGTTTCTGGTCTTTGTGCTTTGCGTTCACTATCCTGCCATCCCCCAAAAAGCTAGAATCTTAACCTGGATGAGTTTCGTTCACGTCCCCTGAGATGAGTGTTTGGAACATATATCCCTAATGCGGATAAAGGGGGGGTTTCCAGTTTTCAGACTTTTGGCAAAATTTAAACCTCGCCTCACTTCACTCCTCATACCCCCTTCGCCCTCACCTCCGCTTGCATCTCGAACCAAAGCCACACCTCTCGCGGACTTAAACACGCACGGGATGTGAGCCACAGCAGCATAATTGCTCGCATGACTTCACATGTTGGAGACTGGCCAAAATAAATCAATCAATGTCACTGCGGTGTAGGACGCCACCTTACATATGTCTACCTTGGTTCACATTGAGAACAATCCAAATTTCTTAATTTTAGCTTTTGTGGCCACCCTGAAGGGAAATAAGCGAGCCAAGAAAACAAGTCTGCGCGAGGCTGCGGCATGTGCCCATGTGCGCACTGCAAATGATCCAATATCTTCAGTCGAGCCCTCTGTCTCCACGTTCTCTGATATTATGATTATACTATTTATGTGAAGGCTTGGTGCGTTTTAAAGCAATCACTAAAATAAAATCAGAGGCTTAAAAAAATGAGGTCAAAGCTGGATCATTTTAATAATATTCTACTGTGTGTCACACAGACAGTTTTAACAGAACGTAGTGTATTTGACGTGGCGCAAACTCCCCTTATAAAACATCAAGCTATCAATTAACAAGGTTTAAGCCATTTTTCTCACTGAGGTAAATCCACTCATATTTATAAGCGTTCTCTTGATTCAAAGCCTGCAGACAATCAAATTCCACTACCGGCTGCAATTGTCGTGTAACAGCAATTGCAATCAGTTAATTAAGAATATCTTTTGGTAATTGTAACCTATCAGATCGACTTGACGAAGTTATATACTGGCCCGTTGTGACCTATGCTTTCAAATCGCTACTTGGAGGTTTCAGGTTTTCCTACGAGTTCAATATACATAGGGAGACAACAGATAATGTGTGCATTGGTCAGGCGTGTCATGAACACAAGCGACGAGACGATATTAAAGCACTCGATCAGGCTATCATGGTAAAAAGCTGATACTGCTTACCAAACACATTTAGGGCCATCCTGATTCTGTAATTAGATGACGATGATGGCGAACAATAGAAAAATCACATCCAAATTCCGGCCCTGAAGATCCTGCAGGAAAGAAAATTAAAATAAGCATGAGTAACGACCAGAGGTCTCGGAATTGGAAGACGCACCGGCCGGCCAAACAACAAATGAGCCAGCAACAGCTCAGGTTGAGCAATGAGCTAACATTAGCAGATTTATAACTTCAATTGACATGCTAAATCGCACCTCGCTGCAATTAAAAAAAATCCTTGGACGTTGTTGTTGTGTTAAATCAGGAGAATGCGACTGCTAATTAAATGTGAAACAGTACACCGGGTGCGTCAATGTAGCGGCTGGATAATTAAACGAAGTACAGTACTCACACACTAGCATCAATTCAACAATGTGGTCGCCATCTTGCTAGGTCACGTGAACCGTCTCGCCCTCTCCCGCTGTCTGTGGTAACTATGGCAATGGACCATGACCACGAATAGTCAAAGGAAAAGCGATATATCCCACGATGCATTGCTCTATTTCACGTCGAGTGGCGCGAAGATTCTATATCACATCAGGGATGGACACGCAATTCTTTGTTCGTGTTAGTTTTCTTCGACAGTATATGATTTATGAGTGTTATTCATTTGTTTAACATTTCCAGCTGGGGTCGATTGTTGTCTTCGTAATTAACAGCGAGCCCGAGTCGTGTTGGAAATTATCTTTCATGGATGGATTTCTATGAATGGATAGATAAAAAAACTGATTGAAACTATACAAATCTCTATATAGCAATTATGGGGTTGGAAAAAGTAAACGATTCAGAATTCAGCCTTCGTTTTATTGTTTCGTACCACAAATAAGTGGTGGAAATGGTTTTTGTCGCTGGTCAGCGTACATTGTACATTCCTCTTCTGTCAGAAGATGGCGTGACAGAGCCGCTGCACGACCGTGGCCAGGGTCCCACCGGGCGGCTTCGGGAGGCGGCGCGCGGCTCCTTATTGTTCCTGAAAAAGGCTCGGATAGCGTCGCACACGTTTTCCAGCATTTGTCCAAATGGCTGCCGCGCAGAACCAGTGTCCCACCTGAGAGCGGAAAGCTTTAGTTCGGGAAACGGGACCGACCGACCAGCCGGCCGCCGCTCGGTGACGGATATACCGAAAAACCCGACGGAGCAGCCGGGAAAGAGGAACGAGGTGAGGAAACTATGCTATCTGGATTACGCAGCCAGGTTTACACGGAGGCTCCCGTCGGGTACTCGTGTTGGACGCGTTGAGAATACGTGAGGCTAAACGAACGATTAACCGCGCGTGATTTGCGACATTTTTTGACGACCCAGCAATTTGGGCTAGAATTAGCGTCAAGTCTGCTCAGTACGAGCGAACCCGCACAGCTCGGGGAGGACCAGACCTTCACATCTAATACAGCGAGTTTGCTTTCTGGTAGCTCTCGTTTTTTCCCCCTCACAACTTTGTTTTCCAAAAAGCAATGGCACACGCAGCCTGCTGATTTTGTTTCCATCTTTGCCCTCCCGAGAAGCTTGTCGTTGTCAAAACGTCAGCATTAATATTGATTAATACGCAGCGATCCTTAGCCTAGTGGCATCTTTACTCGGGCCTAAAGGATTACTCTGCTAACCTACATCTTGGCCTTTCGCTCTGCCAACAAGTATTTTGACAGTGTACAGCAGGAGGGGTGTCCAAACTTTTTCCTCCGAGGGCCCCAATACGGGAAAATGGAAGGATGCAAGGGCTACTTTGGCTATCTTTGAACTTCATTCCAGCGAACAATTATCTTGTTTTTAAAGATATTATGGTCATTTTTAAAAACTGCTACCTTGCACCTTTGTCTTAAAAGTGATGAGGCAAATAGTTTCTAAAACTACATAAATTTCCCTTTAGTAATAGTCCGTTTAGCTTATTGTTAACATACACTTCATGGCATTATTGTCGCGGCGTTTATAACCTTTCAGGCCACAGGTGTCAAAGTCAAGGCCCGGGGGCCAGATCTGGCCCGCCACATCATTTTATGTGGCCCGCGGAAGCAGTTCAAGCATGTCAACTTCCATGCTGAAAATTAGTTTGACACCCCTGTTTCAGGCAATGGATATTTGAACACAAGCAATGTTAGAATATATGGAGACAGACAATTAGGGATGTCCTGATCCCAGGATCGGAAACGGGGCCCAATCACATTATTTTCCCCGTGTTGTTGTTGGATTAAAAAAAAAGTTTTTATTTCATTTCATATTTTTTATTTTTAAAAGCTACAAAGCAAAACAATACTCCAGAGGTACACAGATAACCGCCCCCCACCCTCCAATAAATAAAGAAATAAATAAAAGGGGCTTTATACTATGCAATATAGCAACACAACTGGAAAGAGCAGATGTAATCTGAGCCAGCGGAGGAACATTCTGGTTGTTACCACGGAAAGCCAACATGAATATTGCATCACGCAACAATGATGATGTTTGCAGTATGGAAATATTTTAATGTGAAAAGCGTAGATAGCGCAACGCCGACGGCATCAGCTTGCGAATGTCACATGACCAAACTCAGCAAACAGATGAGCTGTGAATTTTCATTTTCATTTTCACTCATTGGAAAGTGGCTAAATGCCGCCCCTTGAAATGGATAAAAACGTGTGCATATTCCCGCTTCATTCGTATTCCACAAACGCAATATTCATCATAGACAGCCCAAATGTTATTCTTATTCCGCTCTAAATATATTTTTTCTTCTACTGTGAGCAGCGCTCCCTTTCGATCATGTATTGTGATGAGGCCTGCAACGATGTATTGCCATCTTGAAATTTTGGAGCATACCCCCCTAACGCACACCCAGTCTCAACTGTTTTTTTTTTTTCTTTGAAAGTAGGGTTGCGGGCTGTGTCAAATGTTAGCACAGTTGGGTCGCACATGCTGTGGTCCGCTGAAGCATCGACCACAGGGCTGCTGATGACACCCCATTCTGAACAGACTTATTCATCGTACAGATTTGAAAACAAAACAAAGAAATCTGCAAGACTCCTACAGCTAAGAGCAAATCTTTAGCCCCCTTTCCTGATCTCATGAGGGGCTTATGTTGTTGTTTGTTGCCCCCCCCCCACCCCACCCGTCCCTCCTCCAGGTTGAGGTCAGAGGGGGCATCTCCTCTCATTTCACATCTCTTGGGCCTTCTGGTCTTGCAGCTTCACCCTTGGCCCCCGTCCGTCTATGTGCTCATTGCAGGAAGTCAAAATCCTCCTTTTGAGGCAAGTAAATGACCTTGATACGTGCACGAATGCGCGCAATGTTCCATTCTTGTCAAGTTGTCGGTCGTGGATATATTTGTACCTCTTTGTGGGTGGGTGTCATTTGCGCTTTTCATGGCGTCCTTCAACTTGCATCGTGAAGAACGCGTGTCATTTTGATTGCCACGATGCGGAGCGGCAGTAGCGTCACTTTTATCTTGTCAAACGCAACGTTCCCCTCCGCCTTTTCATTTTGCGACCCCCGAGCCGGCCCTCCCACACAATAGCCTGGGAACCCCAGCGCTTGGCTCGGACTCCCACGACCCCCTGGGAAATGTTGGACTCAACACCGGTTCAAAGGCTGCGTGAGCATCCCTCCTCTTGAAAAAGCGTCGCTTTCAGAAGCTCCCACAGTGGCGTCCTTTGTGCCCATGTGACGAGTTTGCTCAGTATTCGCCTCTCGCAGCCTCCCCGTTTCCGCTCTTGACTCGACCCGCTGATCCGAGAAACGGGTCAAAGGAAAGACCAACGTGTGTCATCCTCAATAGTGGCGAAGTAGGTCCTGACTGAAACCGGATCACAATCTTTTGAACACGCAGCTTGCAGAACCTTTTGGTGTTGCGGACGCGCCGCTTAGCTTGTCGAGGTTTGTCGGAGTCAAATGTCATCTGGTCAAGCGAGGCTACAAGCCTCTTGTGATCCGACGCTTTCTTTTCCTTTGAAAGCTCACATTGGGGCAGAACAAGGACCAGCACTTCAGCTTATGTTTAGTAGAGTCGAACTACATGATACCCTTATAAATTTTATTTATTTTTCAAACTGCCGCTGGGTCAGGCGCTTTTGTCTAATTGAAGAATCAAACCGAGAGCAAGAGCCCAATAAGATTTAATGAGTATCTGGATAATTGGAGTATGACGACCCAGTTGGATGTCGCTGTCCGGATTCTGCTCCGATCGAGATGGACGCGATTTGCACTGACTGAGCTAAACAAGAGCTAGACAGGGCCACTAGGAGGCGCTGCTCGGGAGATTTCTTCATCGACCAGCCGGGCCGGGTTCAAAGAGGGGACCCGCCTCTCCGAAGGCAAGGTGTCTCCCCCGCAGCGTTTTTATCTTGTTCAATGGATTTTGATATCATTCTAACTCGCGCTGTATAGTACAAGATGGTACCCAATGTTGCCCACTCGGCATCCATTGCAGGCCGGTCATCCTCCCATCTGCGGCCTCTCCTCAAGGTTTTTCCCCAGATGTGGTTTTTGGGAGGTTTTCCCTTTGTCCTCCTGGTTTGTCGTGGGTATTTGTCAACTGTGGGCATGCGAAGCCCTTTGGCCGCATGTGGTTAAGGGTCATAGAAATCAATGTGACTTGACATCAAATTGTCGGCACTGTGGGTTTCTTCAAAAAGGCTTCGAACAAATTCACGCGTGCGTTGCGTTTGAAGAAAACAACACTGTGCGTACTGTGAGGCAAAATGAAGGCCCAGCTCTGTCCTAATGCTGCTCTTCTAAATCCGGCGGGGGGGTCTTGAATCTATTTTGGTTGCGATGAATTCCCAAGGCATTCTGGAGCGAAATATCCTGCCCAGTGTCAGAAAGCTGGCTTGCACTTGCGGGCTCAAGAAGGAAACACACAGCAAATGCAAAACTAGACCGGACAAATATGAAGCGTTCCAATAGAAATCCCACTGGACATCCGTGACAGAAGCCAAAACGGGCAGTCAGGAGAAGGCACCCTAAACAGGAGAAGTTTGGAATACTTTTCTCATGGGTCGAGAGCAAATATTCCCGCCGCGAGAAATTTTCATGGAGAGTTACAAAAAAAAAAAATTGTAATATTGCAATTTCCCTCCAAAAGTTCCGCACCAAAAGATGACGTGACGTGTAGCGTACGACATTTCCGTTTGACCACTATGATGACGCTTGATTTTCATTAGTTATTTTTCAGCAAATTCTCGCGAGATTCATGAGCAGTTGCAAATCGTGACTGCGGTGGATTTGTCTTTCATCGACAGGGCGAGCAACAGTTTTGTCTGCGTGTGTACCTTGAAGGTCAAACCAGTTCTTTTGAGTTCCATCTCCAGCGAGTGGACTGTTTGGAGTCTTGAAAAGCATGCGCATTCCATCTCGGGCATAATAAGCAAAAGGGGACGTCTCCAAAAAGTACCAGATGTGAAGACGGACAATCATTCAGACTCGTAGGAAGGGCTGTGTGTTGAACGTTTACACGTTCATCAATACATGGAAATGTACCTATACCAATGCTCCAATTGATCTGTCGGGGCAATTTATGAAAATGAGTTGTTGTCTTCCAACTTTGCCTTGCACCAAATGGAACCTCGGAGGAAGAAGAGAGAAAAATAAGTTCTTTTGTTTGTCTTTTGTTTTTTTTCACCCCAGAAAATTGGGGGCTGAAAACGTGTGTGTGTGTGTGTGTGTGTGTGTGTGTGTGTTGTTGGAATTACCTTCTAAAGCATTCCTCAGACATGATGTCACTGACCGTCTGAGAGGATATTTATTGTCTGAGGCGGATGTGTGTCTCATCTGCCCCACTTGTGACGCTTTGACAAGCCCGGACCAGTCGGCTTGTGGGGAAAGCGCCATCCATCTCGCCTGCGTGTGTCAGTCAGACGCGCTTGCCACCGGCCCGACTCATAAACGACATCGCTGGTGAAGTTTGCTGAGCGCGCGTGAATTTGTTTCCTTTGTCGCAACGCTGCCCCAATAGAACGCAGGTTAACGACACGACGTCTTTTTCAGTCACTGCTTCGCTTTCCAGGAGCGCAAATCTTCACCCTGCTTCTGGTCAAATGTCTTGTTTTTACAGCCCCCGCGAATGGCGCTTATTTAGAGTGAGGGGCCCAAGAATGAAAATGCCCAAGTGGAATGTGCCTGCTTTTTCAAGAGCTCAAATACACCTCAAAAAAAAAAAAAAAAACGACCCATATAGCTGACTGGAGAGGTCGCAGCCGATTTCATTTGGAAAAAAACAGAGCGAGTCGTCCAGCCGTTGGGGAGACGAATCACATCCTTCCTTCTCTTTCTCCAGCAGACGGGAACGGATCGAGAGCGGGCGCCACCAGCTCCGCCATGGTTGAGCCGGCTGACAGAGCCTCCGCCACCGGCCATAGGCTGGGCGCCCCAGAAATTTTTGGGGTGTCCACCCTGGAGCCTGGTCTGCGGCCGCCGACGCAGGCGCCGGGGAGGAAAGTCTCGATCAGGGTGCAGATGTTGGATGACACGCAGGAAGTCTTCCAGATATCGGTGAGTAAAGTTTGCGGCGCTCGCAGTTCCTTCCGATCTCTCTTGAGCGATTGAAGTGTTGGCCTTTGACCCGTCACCAGTCTGATCTGTCCTTTTGTCAGTGAGCCGTGTCTTTTGGGCGCAGCGCTTTTGAGTCCTTCCTTTGTCGCCGTGTCTTTTTGACGAGGCCTTTGAGCCCGATCTCATACTCTCTGCTGGTCATGCGCAGGAAGCCTTTTCGCTGGTCGGTCTTCATGAAGTTTATTTTTGGTTTTGTGAGGGACTATGCACAGAGAACAAACTCAAGCGTAGAGAGACAGATTATAGTTGAGAAGTTAAAGGCGTATATGCAAATCATTGATATGAGTCGTCACACCCATGATTAAAACAAACAAAAAAAAAATCTAAAATAGCATGTCGGCATTTATACGCACAAGAATGACATTGCTCACACCTTTACAGTGGTGCCTTGAGATGTGAGTGAGCTGACTTAAGATTTCTTCAGATACAAGCTGTTGTTTGGCAGACGCGGTCCAATTAATGAGTGATTTTTGTCAAGAGAGGCTTCAAGCTCGTCTCAGTTGAAGTTTATGGTCAAACTAAACATCAAATAAAGAATTACATTTGTGTATTTAATGCACCCACGTAGCTTTGGGTTAGGAAAGTCATCTTTATGCTCACAAACAATGCGAAACGCCACGGACGGGCTAACAAACAGCGTTGATGTTGCGCCGTCGCGGCCGGAACCAGATGTTGAAACACAAATGGTGGAGCAAGACGTAGAGACCGTCAATATAACAATACAGGTGTCCGCCGTGGGAAAATGATGAATATTAATGCGGCTTACTGAGGAATGGTGACGGTCTCCATGTTTACCCACATGCCTTTCGCATACTGCCCCATGGTGCCCAAGGCGAGCACACCTCAAGTAGTCGCAATGAGTCGTCATGAATTAATCATGATGCCCAAATGCTTTCATTCTTTACATTCGATTGATTTATTTTATGACTTTGTTTCTTTTTGCGGGAGGGGTGACAAACAGATGACTGACTTTTCCATTTATTTCAGTGAAAGTTGTATTTCGAGGCACCACTGTATAGTATTACTAACACAACTTTATGAAAATCTCCCCACATCAATTGCTTTACTCGCACCTTATATGCTAACAAATCGTATCGGTCGCATAGTGTACTCTCCGTAACTGTACCCACACGAATTACATCGTGAATTGCATTGAAAAAGAAGCCAAAGGGGCCAGGTTGGCTTTGTTAGGATGAGTGTGATGCTGTTTGGTGAAAAGGCTCCTCAGAGATGCTGCCCGGGGCGATAATCATGACATTTGCTCAACGATGCAGCCTGACATTTATTTCGACTCGGGGAAATTCCGACACTCAATTGTGTCATTCAAATGTGGACGTATAGTGAGGAAGACTGCCGAGTAGCGCTGTCCATTGGTGAGGGCATACTACGTTGGCTCCTCGAAGCTCAGTCGTGTCTGTGGACAAGGAAAAAAAAAAAAGCGCGTCAATGACAGGAAGCGAATGAGACACTTTGACCGGCACCGCATGTTCTCCCCGACTCTGTGAAAACAAGGGAGCCATTGTCTCACCTCATCGTGTCCTCTGCCACGTTTGTGCACTTGTCCCACCTAACGTGTGAAAGCGAAGCTCACGCCGCTGATGCCGGCTGGTGGTCGTTACGGAAGGCGCGTGACTTGTTCCTTGTTGTTTTGCGAGAACAGGACATTCCGGATAATGAGTAACATTGAACATGTATCCCCATTTGCTAATTTGCACTTGTACGGCCCTGCAGACATCTGCAGCATTTTCATATTCCCTGGGGAGCAGTGAAGTCTATCGCTTTGCGCAATGCCCCCCCCCCCCCCCCCCCGAGCCTCCGAGACTCCCACTATGGCTGATTCGTACAACCATTGGGTCCTTTTCCAAACCACAGGTCTCGAATTAGTCAATAATTTCTTCTCATGCGGCAATCTTACTTGACCTTATTGCCCCCGCTCCCCCTCCCCTCCATAAGACTGTCCCATACGTCCTCATCATGACTGACATCTTTGGTGGACGCCAGCAGCTTTAAAGACCAAGGCGGTTGTGCGTGCTCAGGAGCAACAAGATTACTGTGTAGGTTTTTTTTGTTGCATGATTGGATTGTGGCTTTTTGATCTCTGGGTGGGTGGAGCAAAAGAGATCAAATCATGATAGGTGACAATGGGAGAGGATTAAGGGAGAGAAGTGCAGCATACGCGACATCACTTCATCTCGCTCGCCGTCCCCCGGGACCAAAGATATCGGAGTCCCCAGTTACTGGACATCCTGCGGGGGTTTTCCCGGCTCAAATTAGGGCAACAGCGTGCATGGATTCTGGAAATTCAACCCGCTCACTTTCTTTTATGAGAAACATACTTTCAGAGTTCCAATAAAAATAGGACTATGATCATGTTAAAGCATTCCTTGTTTCAAACTCGCAGAGGAGAATGATGGACTCAAAGCTTTTGCGGCAGGGGCACTTTTGTTTGAGACACTCACAGATTATTTTGAAGCAGTCTTTGGGTGCCATGTGGTCCATGTCATATTTCATCAAGAGAATTTAAAATCCATAACTTTGTTCTCAAAACATTGAACCACAAAAACATGGTGTGATTGTCAAAGAAGAAGCAAGATGCCAAAATGAGAGTCAATGGGCCAAAAGAATAAAGGAGAGTAGAGATATTCTGAAAGCTTTTGACAGTGTTTGATTGCCCCATTTGCTCACTGCACTCATGTTTTGGCAACACAGACTATACGCACTTTGCTTCCTGGCCACAGGTCCATGAAATCATAAAGATAGTTTGCATTATAAAACACAATATAGATGCTGCATGCGTGATAGTCTGGAAAAGATGCCATTGTTCTCAAAAAATGGGCTTTTATTTCTGCAATAAGATTTTTGTTATTATATATAAGAGCTGTCAAACGATTCAAATATTTAATCTAATTAAAAATGCAACTGTCATAATGAACTCAAATTCACAAAAAATTAATCGTGATTACTCACAATTTTTTGATCGTTTCTGAATTTCCTTTTATATTTTTTGTCCTTTTTTTCCCCATTTTAATGCTCTCATCAACATGGAATCGTGAATCAGTTTTCTATGTGCAAAATGGAAATATTTACTGAAATAACAATTTCGATTTTCAATTTTACATGAACATTTTTCACTTGGAGCAGTTATTCACACATAATCTCTCACACAATATTACTGTCCATCAACAACAGTGAAAAAATATTCTGTCAATCAACAGCTGCTTTAACAGCTCTTTATGGAATCAAAACAGAGCATTATAACATTATAAAGTGCACATCTAAGGTAAACTAGTATTCAGCCTATAGTGTATTTAAGGCATGGTTGCATACTTCATTTTTCTCAAGTTTGCTTTCAACACAGCAGTCAGGCTATGTTGATTCTGTCGGTCCTTTTTGCGCGCAAGTCTCTCTACGGTTTTGTGTAGACATCATTTCGGATGACTACACTTGGTTCGATGACAACACTGGAGACGTTTTATTTTCGCTATGTCGCTACCACTGCAGCGCACCGTCACTGTCAGACGAACACAGAGGAGCTCCACCCGCTCTATTTATATGGACGCGGAACACTGTAACCTTGCACACAAAATAGTTCCAAACAAGTAACAATCGCGTCAGTGGCGTACATCGTATACTTGTATGATACAGGTAACTTTGGTCTTGTCAGTGGAGCAAACTTTGTAAAAGTAAACTAAATTTCAAGGCTCATGCTGAGTCAAAAGCCAAAGAAGACAAATTTGAAAGATGGGCAGCAAGGGGGCTTCATTCCAAAGAGAGGGAACAGCAACGGAAAGGGCTCCAACCTCTCTGAGCTTAATTTTCGCTACCTCTATTCGTGTCTGGTGAGCAGACTCGAGGCACTGGACAGGGGCGGAGGAGCTCAGAGAGAGGTAAGGTGGGGCCAGGCCATTTCAAGATTTGAGAACAAATCAGAGGATCATCCAAAGAACTCTAAAATGTATTCTGAGCCAGTGAAGGGATGCCAGAGGAGGAGTGCTGCGCTCCCTCTTTATGAGAGTAGCAGTCAAGAAGCGAGCAGCGGCATTCTGGACCACCTGGAATGGAGGATTGGTAAGTGCATGACGGTATTCCAGCCGGGATGTGACGAAGTGCTCTGGAAAAAGGAGGGGCTGGCTTGACCTTTGCCCACTGCCCAAAATGGAAGAAGCTGGCGTTAACGGCGGCACCACTTTGCCAGTCCTAAGAAATAACGTTGTACGTTACAGCACGTGCAGCATCGAGTCTGACCAGTCTGGGCCTTCAGCGGCTATTTCTCATCCCAACTGATCACATGGACGCCGCATACCCGCATCCCACACACAAATGGCTCCGTGTTACGCAATAGTCGGCATTGGCTCATTCCTGTGGTCGGAGACTTCCGTTAAAGCGGAGGACCGAATAGCGATCCTGCCCGTGACAGCTTCCGTTCATCCGGTGCTTTTTGCACAGAGAGCCACGTGGAAGTATCGGGACGTGCTGGGTCGAAGGAATGAGCCGTCCTCTCCAAAAGCACAAATGCGGTGAGAGAGCAATGAATGCGAGATGGACTCGGGGAGCCACAGACGGTTTCTGAGTGAAAGAGAAGGGGGATGGGGCCCAAAGGGGGGTTCTGTTCCGCTCGCTGTCATGGAGGAATCGAGCGATTTGGCTCAAAGAGCGAGCGAGGGCATTCACCGCGCGCATCCGTCCCCCCCGTGGAGGTGTTTCAACCCGGGCCCGGCGCACAATGCTCAGTCTGCGCATGGGATGCATCCCCCCAGGCCAATGTCATTCATCATCGAAGGCTCCATGTTGAAGCTCAACCATTTGGCAGAACTGCATTTTCGGTCAAAGAAAGAAGAGGGGAGACGAAAAGCTGGGCAAACTTTTGAGCGCAAGGGCCACCTTTTGGGGATTTTGTCTTTGATTTAAAAAAAAAAACGGACAGTCATGTGCATGGGATGTATGTTTTATCGTTGATTTGAATAATAGCGAATTGATGCTCATTTTAGAATTGGATTGCTTGTCATGACGGCATGCATATGTTTTTGTGATCTGCATAATTTAACATTTAAATAATGAGATAAATCAGTGATTAATTCAAAAAGAATATCTCCATTTGGATGAACCAATTTTTGGAAAAATATTGGTTTGACTTTATGCTCGGTGGTGCGGATTCAAGAGCGGACTTGGCCCGATCAAGCCCACGAGCCATACGTTGCGGAGGCCCCGTTTAGAAAAAAAGTCCAATGGTCTGTTTTGGTTTCATGAATGAAATAATCCGACACTCCAAATGGTTAGTTGTGATCTCGATCATTTGGATTTTTAGAGAAAGCCCAGTGGTCTTCCTGCCACAGTGCGTCTCTCTCTCTCTCTCTCAGAGGCAGGAAATGTAAGTGGCTCATGGTTGTGGGAGGCCGACTCCACCCCACCGCCATCTGGCACAGGATGCAAATTGCTTTTTTTTTCTTTTTGTTTTAATGGGACATGGCTGTGCATGTACTTAATTTATTTTTCTCAATTGTGCTCTGAGGCATCACACACACACACACAGACATAGCAGCGGCAGCCCAACACGTCGCTGTCGTTCACCTGTAGGTTGCCAGACTTTCCTTCCCCTGCAATGCGTATGACTGTCCGATCGATGTCCCGCAGAGCTAAATGGCCGCTTTCTCACAGAGGCCACTTTGATCCAAGACCTGGATGCCGCTGAATTTTTTGAATTTTACCGAAAAGAAGACAGAAGTGATGGCGTTTGGTCCCAGAGGCCCTTGTCCATCCCACGCTGCTGCGGACCTTACCTGAAGCCAACACTCTGCAACTTGGGTCTTCACCTGGACACTGATTTGAAAGTGGACCGGCAAATTTGGCTTTGGACTCTGCATGAGACTTTTTGTGCTGTTCTGCAGTCTTTATGAAATGTATTATTTCATTGTTTGTTTGTCGTATGCTCCATGTGCAGCACTTTGTAGACCACGGTGGTTGCTTTCAAGTGCTCTAGAAATACACTGGAGTTGAGTTCAGTTGATTCGAGTTCTTTTGAATCTGCTTGCGTGGTCGAGGATGCGACTTTGACGTCTTGCCAGCGGGGTTAAGCCGTTTAACCTAATCTGAGCCAGAGACTGTGATTGGTAGACGGATGAGGAAGGAGGAGCCCTCTCCTAGCTGTCTGGCTACCCCCCCCCCTGCCCCCCACACACAAAATTATGGACTTACAATATTTAGCTTTTTGTCATTGTTTTTAATTTTGTGGTGCACTGTCATGCAGATTGGCCAGTTTGACCTGTGTGTGTGTGTGTGTGTGTGTGTGTGTGTGTGTGTGTGTGTGTGTGTGTGTGTGTGTGTGTGTGTGTGTGTGTGTGTGTGTGTGTGTGTGTGTTTTTTAAGCCATGTTTCCTGTTGTACGGGATGAAGTTGGGACACAGCGTCTCAGGCAATAGCAGCTTTTGAAAGGCACTGATGTAGCCAAGCTGGAGTTGAATAGCGGAGAAGCTTATTGCCAGTCATTTCCAGTGTTTTCCCATCTGGAGCGGCCAAGTAATGGTCATGTTGAAAGTCAAAACAAAAAGCAGACTCTCTTGTGCCATGTGCAGGAAAAGAACAAAAAAAAAAAGCTTCCTTTCGGAATTCACAGCAGGGGACCCAAGGAAGAGACGCATTGGAGATGCTTTGCTATTTTTTTTTAAATTCAGTTTTCTTCTTCCTCGACGGATTCTTATCGTCCGTCTCACCCATCTGGTTTCCATCTGTTGCCGGTCCCTGCCAGTTCCACACATGACGGTGCGCTGCACGTTTCCAAATCTTCTTTTGCAGCATTTCGAAAGGCACCAAAATCCAGTTCAAAGCTCCCAGAGCACTTTCTGACAGATTCCAAAGCTTCCCTTTGTCATGCTCGTGATCATCGCAACGGAGCAATTGCAGGCAGGCATCGAGCCAGGCTGCGTGATTCGCTTCGCTGAAGTTGGTCCCGGCCAGGAAGTGCGGGACGGGACGCTCAGGACGTTGTCATAGTGAAGCAGCCGCAAGTTGTCCCGCCGCAACTTTCACCTCTCCTTGCGCACGAACTGAAGCAACGGGATCTCTTTGGGTCGCTCGCCGGGCCCATGTTGAAGGGCAAAACTCCTCTTTTGGTTCAGGTTTGAAAATATGGCTTTTCTGACGTCATTTGTGGCGCAGCTGGCGTGAAACGGGTCAGTTTTGGGATCGCCAAGGTAGCGTTCTTCACGGTGGGGCAAAACAAAACAGTCTTGCTGCGTGGAGGCAGCCTTGCCTCTCGCCACATGTGTTTTCTGCAGCCTCCTTGAATAGAGGAGCGGGATGACTATAATTTGTCTGCTGCAAAAGCCGCATGAGTCACTTTGCGAAAACGCCAGCGAAATGGCTGCGGACGGGATGGAAACATGATCTTTTGCCCTCCCTTTGAACTACTTGTTGGACAACGGGGTTGTTGAGAGCAAAGTTTCAAAGCGACCGATTGTCTCATGCAAATCTGGATATTCTCGTCCCGGACGTTTTGTATGATGCCTTTTGCGGGCACGTGGCCGGACGGCTATCGAGGCCCGGCCCGCGTCTCCAGCTCTCGAATTGCTCCCGCCGTGGTATGCTACGGGTCCCGCTTCTGAATCCGCAGCTCGTATCGAACCTCAACCCCCTGCCTTGAGCGCGGCCCGCCAGCTTCCGAGTCAGAACGGGGGATATCCGACTTCCACTGGTTAATCGTTGCGTAATCCTGGCTAATCCTGCATACAACACAAGGGACCCACTCGTGGTTAAAACATGACATCGGTGAAGGAACTCTCGTGTGTGTGTGTGTGTGTGTGGCTAAGAATATGAAATCATGAGCACTTTAACACCAACTTGTAAACATCTTTGCATGAATATAATAATGATGATTAATAAATGCCGAGAAATAATCCCAAATACTATTTGATACAGAAATTTTTTCCAAGTCGACAAAACATTTGAACCCCTCTTCGAGATGACCTCGACGAATCTCTCGTCCTATAAAATTGTGATTTCATGGGCAGTTTTTGATTTCAAGTTGCTGTTTGGAAGAAGGCTGCCGTGCCCCCCCCCCCCCCCCACACACCTTTTTTTGCAAGGTGTTGCCTTGCATTCGAATAATTTTAGTGTGGCAGTTCCAGCTCGTCTTTTTAAAGAAATGATAGTTTCTCAACACCATTTTGATTGCAGAGTTCATTTTTGCCCCCCCATGATCGCAGCCTAAAACACATTGTACACCATTTCCAGTGGTGACATCAACGCAAATCTGGAGTGCTCGCTCGTCTCCTGCAGCCAGTGAAGTCGGACGTGTGCGGCCAGATGCCTTTTGTCCTTTTACCTGCGTTCATATTAGGTCTCGTTTTCTGAAGCCAGAATGCTTGTTTGTAAATAACCGTCATCCTTGCATTGGAATTGTCATTTCCTGTTGAGCGCGGTTCACACAGAGGTCACTTAACATTTGTCCCGGAGTCATTCCAAAGGCTCGTTTTTACACTGGCGGCCCCTCCGAAGAGGCAAAAGCAGTGTTTTGCCTTGTCACTTTTATGTCTGTGAGCATTTGTATCTCGGATCTAGTATCACGCGTGAACTATGCCTGGCCATTATCAGTTCGCCGGAATGCATCTCTTATGGCGACGAGGCCGCGGTTTTGGGTATCGGCTGCACAAAAATAAACGGCATCCTGTAATCAGCTGTTATTACGCTTCGTCTTCTCTTCATGGGACAGTGGTAACAATGTTCAGGAGGCTAATCACAGGCTTTTTTTTTTCGGGCATCCCCAACACACCCAGGTTTCATGTCATCCATTTTTTTGTCCTTCTCCCGAAGAGAATTTTCTCTGTCTGACTCACCAGTCCGGTGGTGCTCCGTGCCCACGATTGCGGGAGCGCCTGTCTGTCAGCGCCTGTGGGCGGATTTGTCTATTCAGGAGGCCCACACACGCACACACGCTAGCCAGATGGCGTTCCACTTGGCTCACACCTTTTGCCGCGCCGATTCTTCTTTGCCGGGGATCTTCGGAGCCATGCAATCACTGGGCGTACGCTCGACCGTATCAAACTAAATCAATGCCAAACGTTAATACGACACTCTTAACTCATTCAGTACCAGCCAATTCTGGACCAAGTCTGAAAAGACGTTTAAAAACGTCTTTGGGAGTGAATGAGTTAAGTACAGTGAAACACTATCCAATCCGCGACTGTCTTTATTCGACTCGCCTTTTTTCCTCCCAAAGCCACTGTCGCTATCAGGTTTCCGCCGTTAAGACAAAACGTTGAATGGACAAGTCGGAAGCTTACCGCAGTTTGTCGTAAAACTGTTTGACAGATTAGCGCACTACAGCGTGAGCCGCGCAGGCACACTGTATGTGCCACCTCTTGCCTGAAGTCATCTGAGGTAGCCTCCAGCCCACCTGTGGCCGTCATGAGGATAACTCGGTTCGCATGTGGTGATTCTGCCTTGATTTGAAATCCAGAACGTAACTACACCTGCTGAAGCAGTTTTGAAGGCTTCATTGTCTCATTTGCCAGCCCGCCACTTCCTATCGCGGGGGGAGGCAGACTCGTTGCATCGGAATAACCTGCGGTGAGAACCCCCGAGTTGAAGTAAGACTGCTAATACTGTGTCTCATCGTCTGGCCTTTTTCTACTTGATGGAGAAGCTCTCCAAAAATGTTTGGTTTGTATTGATTGGTGGGGGTTTTCCCGCTTGCTTGTGGGCATCACGTTACATGACCCATACAAGCACCAGATTTTTTATTTTTTAGACAATCAAATATTTCTTTTAAGTCTCTGTGCTTCTGGTTCGCTGCCCAGCCCCAGTATGACCGGAAAAAAACCCGATTCTTGCTAATTTAAGGTTTGGTCCCACAGCTGCGTGTGTTTTGGCATCGCTCATATGCCAGAGCACAGCCGAGACCACTGGATGAGCAACTCGCAGCTTTTCCATTTTGGCCTGTCGGTTGTTTCTAAACGCAGGGAGCCGTGCACCCAAAACTCAAGCCTGCACTTGTCAGTCGGGTTCAGGATCAGCTGCTTGTCGTTGGTCGGGGGGTGGGGCATCCAGACTTGCAGCCTCATTCTGATGTGAACCATCTAATTAGACCCTCACAAAAAAAAAAAAAAAAGGCATCCTTCTACTCAACATCGGCGCTCCCCACCCTCATGGCCTCAAGCCGCAATTTCACCCAGTTCCTTCATTTGATCTCTGTTCCAGCAACGCTCCCCCGGCAAAGTGCTGTTTGACCTTATTTGCGTCCATCTCAACCTGGTGGAGGGAGACTACTTTGGGCTGGAGTACCAGGACCAGCGCAAGATGACAGTGAGCTGCGCATGATGTTGCAAACTAATTTTTAAAGCATGTCTTTGGAACTTTGACCTCAATGTTGCTCTCTGTCCTTCACGCAGGTGTGGCTGGACCTGCTGAAGCCAACGATGAAGCAGATCCGACGTACGTGACAGAAAATGCGTTGGACTCTCATTTGCATTCACTGAATGTCTAAACGGAAAAATACGTTTGCAAATACCCTATCCTTTCGTGCCAAAACGTATAAACGCGTTTATAGTGTTTTTATTTAAAAAACAAAACAAAACAATACCGTAATAAGAATAAAGGGCTTTGCATAATTCCGCAGTCCGTATTGGGGCCGTGGGAATAATTTCAGTATGATAAATCACCACTAGATGGCAGGAGTGGCTTTGATCAGATCTTGGCCCACCCATCGTGGGAGTGGGTGTGTTTCAGGTAAGCCGATCCTACGTCGCGAGCTGGTGTGCAAAAGCAGTGTGGTGGTGAGAACATGAACAACAAACGGCAGCTAACTCCACAACAGAAAAAAAAGATGACAAAGTCCCACGGTCACCATTGACGGTGGGCTCAGACCGGCTCTCCCACTTGGAGAAAAACAGACCGGCGTGTTATGAGTCCGAGGAATGGTAACCCACGGTAACGCGTAAAAAACTCCATGAAATTGCCGCTCGTCGCCGGCTTCTTTGCGACATGATGAAGCGATGCGTTCTGCCTTACCTTGCGCTGCCAATCGTTGTGTTTTGTCTCCCCCTCCGTCATTCAAGGGCCAAAGAACAGCATTCTTCGTTTCGTGGTCAAGTTCTTCCCTCCCGACCACACGCAGATCATGGAGGAGCTGACTCAGTAGGTTTTGCACGCACGCACACGCACATGCTTCTGGGAGCAGGTGTCATTTCTGAATGGGGTCTGCCTGCGCCTCGTTTTAAGCATATTTACGGGCGGAACACAAATCCCGGCTTTGATGTCTCTGAACACTCCGACTGTTGTTGTGGAGTGGGCCAGCTGTTTTCAGCAGCGGGCAGGAAATGTTCTTCTCATTCCACCCGACCCACTTTGCGTCTTTCTCCAACTTGTTCGCATTTCCATGAATGAGGATTCGGTCAAACTTGATTGAGCCGACATGGAAAAAGCTCAAGGCGCGGCGCCAAACAAAAATGTCAATCACTTGAAAGTGGACATTTTTGTGGGGCAGATTTCTCATCTGAGGTTTTCTGAAAGTGTCGCATTTACTTTTGCCCTCTTGCATTTTGACCTTTCCCTCCTTCCATCCGCGTCTGCTTGCCTCCAGGTACCTGTTTGCGCTGCAGATCAAGCGCGACCTGGCCTGCGGTCATCTCATCTGTAATGACTCCAGCGCCGCCCTGATGGTCTCCCACATTATCCAGTGTAAGCGCGAGGAGCATCGCCGTGTTGGCGGTGGCAGAGGCACGCGGATTGCAGAACGCAGGGAACGCGCCACAAGCGGCGTTGGCAAACACGCGTTTGCTTTTACAAATGTCGGGGGCCGAGAAGAAGCACATAAGCGACGATGACTTCCGCGTGGCACAAAAGAAAAGACCAAACATTTTCAATTACGTCTTGCGCGAGCATCGTGACTATCGAAGCAAAATCGGACCTGGTACACTCAGCAGCAATGACCGCAGTGTGCTGGAGTAGCAAACTAAACAAAGTTGGACAGGACTCAACTCGAGCGTATTTCCGGAGCGCTTGAAAACTACCACCGCTCCGACAACGACAAAACAATCAATGAAGAACAAAAACGGTAGAAAACAATCAACAAAAGCACAAAAACAATCCAACTAAAAATCAAAGTCTCATGCCGAGTCAAAAGCCAAAGAAGAAAAATTGAGTTTCGGTGTGATGCGCCCCCTCTCCCGAGGGAGGACCAGAGGCGAGCCGCGGCAATGCGGAGCAACTGGAGACGCTTGGTGGAGGATTGGCTGACTCCCAAGTCAATTCGTTCCCCTAAGCGTGTCCGTCCGTCTGCCTTCTTTGATTGAAAAATCATGACGTGGGAGCGTTCCTCCCCAGCCTTGTCGGTGCGCCTCCGTCTTCCGGAACGGCTCGAGCGCTGTTTCGCTGTGCCCAAATGCAGATGAAGTCGAACAGTGACAAGAGAAACGATTGAATTTGCAACTCTGTCCAAAATGAAACACGTTCTTGCGCTGTGCGTTTTTCAACTCGACTCACCTCTCTCCATCTGTGCCTTGGCCCCCCCACGGCCCCCACCCCAAATTCAGCCGAGATAGGAGACTTTGATGAGACCCAGAGCTGGCAGCATCTCCTCCACAATAAATACCTGCCAGACCAAGACGCCATCCGGGACAAGATCACCGACTGCCACCGCAAACACGTGTAAGTTGTCACACTCGACTGTAGCTTTCGAGGCCTCGGGGCTCAATGCCGCTCATTTGTGTCCTCGTCGCTTCCCATTTATGAATCATTGCAGCCTGCGGTTGGGGCAAAATGGTTTCATTCTGGACTCCATACGTGAAAATCTAAACTTGGTGTCTTCTACCATATGACGTAATAACTTTGCACAAGGGAGCAAATTCACGTGTTAAAACTGCAATTTGCCGGCGTAAATGAATGACGTCCTCATTCATTCTCTCGGATGAATGTAGAATTCTGTCAAAAATAAGAAAAAGGCTACTGCTGAGAATTTTATTTACGTTCCCAACCTGAGCATTGCGGATGCAATCTGGAAGGTGAGAAGGGTGAAAGGCCACAGATCAGGGCGTACAGTATGTTACGCTCGTGACAAGAACAGACGTCAAAAGTGAGGCTGTTTCAAAGAAACGATGCAGTACGGCAATGAAATGACAGACGACATCTGTGCATGATCAAAGACGAAGTGGCAAACGCGGCGTTGAAGAAGGCCCTGACGGAGAAAGCGCCGCTTGAGGTTCCCCGTGTTTGTTCAACATCAACATGGGGATCGCTTCCAGAAGGCTGTCAGGAGCCATAAACGCAGATTGCTATCTCGCGCACGACACACCCACAGCAGATTTCCGTCTCTCTCTCTCTCCTATAAACAGACACATGCAGGCACGCAGGCCGCGGCACTCATGAGAGCCTGCGTGTTGGCGCACCGCGACTTTTTAACGATGAAAGGGTTCAGCACCTTTTTGCTTTTTCGTTTTTCAGTTATCCAAACACCTTGGAGCAGTTGCTCACGCAGTCCTCGTCCGTGTGTGCGCCACGGCAGCGTCTCTCACCCTTACCCCTCTTGTTCCTTGAAACAACATCCTGCCTTTTATTTTCTGTCGACACCAATTTCTATGCAGCCCGCCCTCCACACACACACACACACACCTTTTTTTGAGCTGGCAGCAGCACAGAAACTTTCCCCCCCTGACCTCCCGCCCCAACTCAACCCGCACTTTTGCACCGCTTACTTGGCCTCTGCGCACATCCGTTTGTCGCCACTCCCCCCGTGGAGCGGAGCGATCCGCAAACACGCGCCCGGGAGAACGTGCGCACGTTTTTTTTTTCCACTGTTTGCATATCCACGTCATTTCCAAGTGCAAAGCGCCGCAGATAAACACTGAAACCCGAAGCGGCCCGTCCCTCAGCCCCCCCCCCCCCTTCGCCCCAATCCCTCAGCCGATGCGGGAAGGAAGTGGCCAATTCGGCGGCGCATACAGGAAATGGGAAGACATTTTCCGATTTTCATGGCAAACTAAGGGCTGTCAGCGCCGTCCGATCTCATTGTCTGCATTTTAAAGCCCGCTGTTATTTCAATCGGCTCGCTCGTCGCTGTGGTCTCGTGAAACCGCAACGCAAACACCAAAACGCCAAAAGACGCTTCTTCCGTCGCTCGACGCGTGGTTCGCCTTCAGCTTTTGGCCACGTGAACGGCAGACGCTTTCATCAATCAGCCATCGGCTCGATGAGCACGAGGTCGCTGTCTGAGTGACGCCCCCCTCCCCCTCCCCCTCCCTCTCCTCCCCAGCGGACAGACCCCCGCAGAGTCGGACTACCAGCTCCTGGAAATCGCCCGGCGGCTTGAAATGTATGGCGTTCGCCTCCACCCGGCAAAGGACCGCGAGGGGACCAAACTCAGCTTGGCTGTGGCCCACACCGGGGTGCTCGTGTTCCAGGTAACATCCGTACCGCATGGAAAGTTCGGAAGAATATTTGACCACAAAATGTTCTAAACTTGTTTCGGGATGGACGGGGCATACAAGCCGAAAGGCTATTTTGATGGAGAAACGGAGCAATAAGACCATGTTTGTGGAGTCGATCATGTTTGTTGTGATCGACTCAACTCAACTCAAGCGTATTTCTAAAGCACTTGAAAACAACCGCCGCTGTCGGGAAAATGCTCTACGTGGAGCAAAACGAATTCATACAACAAACAAACAAACAAAGCAATCAATGAATCACGGCGACGGTAGAAAGCCCCAAAACAGTCCAACTAAAAATGCAGTCTCAGGCGGAGTCAAAAGCCAAAGAATTAAAAATGACAAGTTTTAAAGATGGGCAGGGAGGGGGCTTGCCCGACGTTTAATGGGAGGTCATTCTGCAGGGAGGGTACCGGCAGCGGAAAAGGCTACGTCCACTCTGAGCTGAGTTCTCACTCCCTCTAATCGTGTCTGGTTGGCAGAGCCGAGGCACCGGGCAGGTGCGGTTGAGCTCAGAGAGGTAAAGTCGGGCCAGGCCATTTACAGATTGGGGAACAAAGCAGAGGCTCTTCAAAAGAACTCAAAAAAGGGGCCCAGTGAAGGGAGGACAGAGTAGGAGTGACGTGCTCCTTCTTACGAGTACCAGTCAAACTTGCGGCGGCATTCTGGAGCAACTGGAGATGCTGGATGGAGGATTGGCTGACTCCAAAGTCAAGTGCGTGACCGTCATCCGGCCCGGGATGTGACGAAGGCGTGAACGACTGTTTCCAAGTGCCCAGCAGAGAAAGGACAGGCTTGAATTCAGCCAGTTGCCCAAGATGAAAGAAGCCGCCGGCTTTAACAACGGGGCCAGTTTGCCGCTCCAATTTCAAATAGCTGTCCCAAAAAGAGAGCTCCGAAAGGTCCGACGGTCCATTCGTGATGGACGCCCATTTTGTTGAGGAATGAAGAATGGTGGCAAACTTAAAAAAAAAACAACAAAGAAAAGTGACAGACCAAGCAGTGACGGAAGTGGATTTTCATCTGTCGATATCTTCCGCCACTCAGCGGCTTCAGTAGTTCCGAAGGACTTCTCAGTCGGTCGTCGTTGGGGGTGAGCGAGAGAAAAGGAGCCAAAGATCGGATGTTCAAATTTTACAGTCTGCAGTTGCTGTTGTTTAGTTTGTTTTTTTTACTTGAGCCTGATTCTGACGTCTGCGCATACGTTTTCCTTTCAGGGGTACACCAAAATAAATGCCTTCAACTGGTCCAAGATTCGCAAACTCAGCTTCAAACGCAAACGGTTTCTTATCAAGCTGAGAGGTGACCCTGCTGTAAGTTCCCCCCCCCCCCCCCTCCCCAGCCCCTTCCGATCTGAAGCCGATCTTTCGCTCCGCCTCTCCTTATGCCCGCCTGCTTCTTCTTCTTCTTCTTGCAGCAAAGTGGTCACCACGACACGCTGGAGTTTGCAATGGCCAGCAGGGACTGCTGTAAAATCTTCTGGAAGATCTGCGTCGAGTATCACGCCTTCTTTCGGCTCTTCGAGGAGCCCAAGCCCAAACCCAAGCCCATCCTCTTCACCAGAGGATCCTCCTTCCGCTTCAGGTCATCAATTTTCAGTCATTTTTGAAGGAAACGGCGCGCAAGGAAAAAGGACTGGATGATTGCCGTGGATTCCACCCTCGATTTCTCTTTTCGACGTTGTCCTTTTGTGCCCTTCCGTTACAGCGGTCGCACCCAGAAGCAGATCATTGATTATGTGAAAGACGCCGAGCTCAAAAAGGTTCCCTTCGAAAGGTGAGACTGTCGTCCTCGTTTCAATATTTGGGCGGAATTTTTTTTTGACGGCCAATTGTCAACCCGCGTCAGGAAGCACAGTAAGATTCTGTCCAGCGGCGGCATGCCTCGCCACTCCTCCTCCCTCAGATCGCAAGTGCCTAACGAGGTAAGAGACTCAAATTAACCGGCCATCGAAAATCAGAGGCCGTTAAAGAAAAAAAAAAAATCATCTCCTCCGCTGTCTTCCAGAGTGTCACGTCCGTGCCGACGGAAGGTCTACCGGACCCGGCGGGGCAAGCGGGCTCCAACGGGGCCCCCGATCGCAGCGCGGCTCCCGGCTCGGACGGCGGGCGGGAGCACAAAGGCGCGGGCTTGCCGTCGGACGAGCGTCTCCTCAATCCAGGTCCATCGTGCAGGGCAAACAAAGGCAGCACTTCTTCCATCCCGTACATCGACTGCAGCGATATAGACAGCGAATGCGACGGCACAAAGAGCGGCGCGGGCTGTCGTCGCCAAGCCAATGGCGGCGGCGACGCCGAGACCGATAAGCGCGCGGGTTCTTACGCTTCTCGTGGGGGTCCCGACGGCAGCTTGTTCGGGCTCGTCAATGGCTTCTACCACACGAATCGTCCGGGCTTGATGCAACGGCAACAGCGAGCTACGCCGCCGGCTAGCAGAAATGGCGACGACCCTTCGCGCTTCAACCGAGTCGGCAACGGTAGCCGCGAGATCCACCACGATGACGGGTTGTCAAATAACAACAGCGGGCGCCCGCCGCTGCATAGTACGCTGCTCGATGAGATCTTCTTTGGAGCGGGCCCCCAAAGTTGGTGCTCCAGCCCGCTCATGAGCAGCTTCCACCAGCGCGCAAATTCGCTCAGTCACGGCGAGGTGGCCACTGGTCACCCTCGCTGGGATGACGCCGGGCATGACTTCAGTAAGCGTCCCGGGGCCACGCCCGCCGTCCCGTCGCCCCGCCGCTACGGCAGCTGCTCGCCCGTCAGCGTCGTTTCCAACGGCACGCCCGCACGTTCGGCCAAGCGTCGCAACGACAACTCGCGCGATCGCTCCGATACGGATCCGTTCGTTCTCAGCCGGCTCACGTCCACACCCGTCTACCCGAGCGGCGCGCGTCACGCCGGGCCGCGCGCCGCGACCCCTTGTTCGGCCCCGCTGGAGCGAAGAGCGATCATCGCTAACGGTAATCGTAGCGGACCCCTCCTGGTTCCGGCTCAGCCGCGTTCCAATACGGCGCAGCGCTCCTTTGGCCGGCGCGGCGCGCCCGCAGCTCGCGACGACCGCAACAATCGAAACCGGCCGGTTCAAATGATCGACGGCTCCGCCAGCAGCGGCAGCGACACGAGCGACGCCGAGTCGGACGGCGGCGGCGGCGCTTACGGCCCCCCGCTCGTGTTCGGCAATCCCGCCGCCGTCGGCTCCGCCCATTCGGTCCGCTCCAACGGCGTGAGCTCGCCTCCGCTCGCACGCTGCAAATTCTCCTTCGGGAGTCTCAAGCTGGTGGACGCGAATGACGGCGAGGCGGAGCAAGGTTGCTACGCTCGCGCCGGCGAGGATGCGGGAGCTCGCGTTTTCAGCTGCTAAGGGCAAGAAAGCCAAGCGTCCGTGGCCTCCGGAGGCGGGATGTTGGGCTGCTTTTGCTCGCTTTCACAACGTTGCGCTTGTTTTAGGGGTCCTCGCGTCGTTGAACTCGACAGGAAGCAAAACAATCATTTGCTTCAATTTGAATTATTGCCAGGGGTGGTACATGCCAGTTTAGATTGGAAGTGCGGATTCGTTGTTTGCGCGCGACGTTGTGGCACTTGGGCGCCAGCTGATCAAGTGAGAGTCCAAATTCTGACTCAACTTGTTTCATTCAAGATTCGGTCACTTTGGACCGAGATTCTCTCGAAAGCAAGGGGGTGCCCGACCTTTTTTGGACCCAAGATCGACTTTTCAAGCAACCGCCTCCCACGATTGATCCGTTAGCGCACGCAAACCACATGAACGAAACGGCAACGGTTTGTGAAATCACTGCCTACCTTTTGCGCGGCGGCACGGGGGCGCATTTTTGCAGCCTCTTCAAGTGCACAAACTGTCGTCCGTGTAGATGTTGAAAAGGCTTCTCCTGGCGCTCCAGGTTGCCAACCTTTGCCAATGCCATCGCTGAAACCAACAACGCTAGTGCAGACTGCTGAGTGCTAACAGCTTCCGCTGATGCAGATCGTGCGCCACCGTAGGTTCAAGGTGACCTGCTTTTTGATTTGATTCCATTTAAATATACTTCAACTTACTTATAAACAGACGCACACTTTTTTTCTCTCCATGCACCCCTACACCCTCGCGATGGATTTTGAAGCTAGCGGCGATCGCGATCGGCTGGTCGGGCACCCCTGCTCTCAACAGATTGCGCACAATTCGAAGTGAAGAAAATTTCAAGTTGAGCAGAGGTCGTTATCCGACTTGTTTGAATCCGCCTATTCTTCCCGATTCCGAACAACGTGGCCGTTAGGAACGCTAAGATGATGCGACTACTCTCTGGTGCTGCGGGTGAGCCCGATCGAGTCGTGGGGTTTGACCGTAACGTCACCAAGAAGTCCACTGACATGGTTTAGTCCGAATGCGAATGTGAGAAAAACACAGTTTGACTTTGAGCGAAGGCGCGTCAGGGCTTGAAGGACTAACGTAGCACACGTACGGCATTGTATTTCCTTCGCCGAAATCAAGCGTCGCTCACTTTTTCATCCCTTGTCGCGTTTGTTTTCCTCTTGTCACGTTTCGGCAGCGAGATGTATTCCGGCACCATTCGCTGCCGTATTTGAATAGACCAGTGTGAGTTCCAAAAAAGAAAAACAGTTTCTAGACATGAATGTCGCGTGTTTTTGATGGGTGTTTTTTGCGCTGGCGGTTCTCGCCAATCGAGCGCGAGGCCATTCACTTGCGACCATTCACGCTGTCTGCTCGGCACGCACACGCACAGCCCGAAACACTGCGTAAATGCGTGCGGCCTTTGCTCGGAGCTAAATTGGCAGGCCCGCATCAAGTTTCTCCCATCGCGGTGCCAACGCACGAATGAATTGTGGAGCGAGCGGCGATTCGTTTTGCCATTTCCAAAGGATTCTTCTGAACGCGAGCCCAATGTGACAACCTGAACACTTTTCACAAAACGGCTCCTCCCGAGTGACTTTTCCCCCCGCCCCCCTGCCTTGGCTTGTTCCGAGACAAAATGTTGCCGCTTCATACTTTGTAATGTTCTTTCGTTGTCAGCATGTTTTCTGTTTTCTGCTCGCCCCCACGATGCATGTTCACCGGACAAGCGCCTTTTCTGTCACGCGGCTGGATTCTTGCTCGCCGTCACTCACGGTCGAAGGCTTCCAAGTGGTTGCGGAATGTTTGGGAAGCTCGGCGATGCCGATCCGCGACCTCGCCGCCTGTTCATCGTCTTGTTATTTCTCCATTTCTTTTGTTTCTTTCCCAACATTTCGGAACCGTTTGCTCACGAGGGGCAAAACAAAGTTTCCTCAACTCCAGCGGGTGGGAAAGGTGACAGACGGCGAAAAGTCAAGTGACACGAAGTGCATCTTGGAAGTGCAAGCATGTTTGAATCTCGCCGCACGCTTTGAAGTTGTTGATGTGGCGTCGGTTTCCTTTATTATTATTATTATTATTTTTTGTTGATGATGTTGTTAGAGGAAGGACGTCCAATCACGCAACATGCTGGAGTTGAGTCCTTTTGTTTTCCCTCTCACCGAAAGCCCAGACCTCGCGCTGGTGATATTCTGCTGTACGTACGTCCGCACCGTAGCGAGAACGTGACATGATAGCTTGCGATTTTGTACTTTCTTGAGATCATCGGAGCCACTTTTGCTCGTGCGAATGTTCGCGTCGTCGTAGCTCACGGACTTAGCTTGTCTTCTCTACCGATTTGTCTTCCGCTAAACTCTCAACCGGGAACCGCAAGTCATTGCGAGCTTCAAAAAAGGTCAAGATGCCGCCGTTAGAAATGTTCACGGTGAATTTCCTCCACACCGAGCTTCACGCACTCAATATGTGTGCCTGAGGCACTCTGGGGGGGGGTTCACTCTTGTAACTCTTCTTTTCATCTGTCACGCTTTTTTTTTCTTCTCATTTCCGGCTCAGAATTCAAATCTGATGGATTGTCTTCCTCCATCTCTGTCTTTAACACTGTAACCTCTTTTTCTTCACCCGCGTCACTTTCTAAAAATCAAGTAATAAAGAAAATGTGCATGACTCCTCAAAACAGAAGTTGGGAATTCTCTGGCTACCCCTTCAGCACCTGGACACAGGAACTGAAAAGCAACCCCCCCCCCCCCTTGCCCCAGAAGCACAACGTCCCGTCTGTTGGTTGTCCACGGTGTGCATGTGGCTGCCGCATTGTTTTGACTTGCTTGTGTTTGTCTTTCGGGCACACGGGTAAGTCGTTGCAGACTCGGCATGTGGACTCTTGGAACGTTGCACCCGGGCAAGTATGACATCATCGTTTGTTTTGTAGTTAGCATTTTTTATTTTATTTTTTGTAGCGTTTAGTGACGTCTGGTCAGGCCGCAATCCTGCCACGGCAATCACGCATGCGCCGCTTTCCCTTGATGTTGTCGAAGCTTCAGCTTGCAACTAACCTCGTTCTGAGTACTAACACAGCCATTGATCGGCGAGGCTCTTCTCTGGTCTCCAAATTCATTGCCAATTTGCTTTGAAGTGTTTAACCGTCGGTGGGATTGTCGTAGCTGTGATGATGGATGTCCGCGAGTTTCGGTACGGTAGACTTGGTAGTAGTAGACTCTGTGTTGCATCACATGCCCCCCCCCCCCCAAACGCCGTGTACGTCTCTTCCATTTACCGTGAGCATCGAGTCTGTCACCTCCCTCTTTTACCCTGACTGACCCTCCCCGATCGTCCTCTCCTCTCCCTCCCCCAGGAAGTGCTGCCTCTGAGGCCTCCCCGCTGACCATTCAGCACCCGGAGGGGAACGCTAACGGCATTTTGAACGGAGAGGTTCCCGTCTGCTTGGTGGCGCCGAGTCAGCTGTCGCCTCTTGCCAGCCCCCTGCTCGGCGATGCCGGATACGTTCGGAACGACGAAGAGGAGGAGGCGAGGAGGAAGGTATCAAGTACAACTTTATTGTCAAATGTGCAACAGACAGCGCAGATGAAATTTCTTCCCTCTCACAACATGCAACAAGAGGAGCCGCTGCGGGTGCCCGCGACGCCATCGAAAGAAAAGTTAACGTAGAATGACAAAATAAAACAAGACAACACATTAGACACAGACAATGGTGCAATCGGAACCACTTTCCTGCATACACTTTGTTGTCTGAAGCGGTTCGAGATGAAAGAGGAGCGAATCAAAGTGTCCTTTTCACCAGTGGGTCAAAGACGTCATGCTGCAATGTGCACACGTCTGCTACAAGCTAAGCTTGGAAGCGACACGAAGCTGTAGCGTCCATTGACGAAAAGAGATTGGCACACATTTCCTGTCCCTTGTAAATCCGCTTCAATTCCAAGCCGCGACTCCCGGTTCCACAACCGACGTTCCTTTCTTCTCGTCGTCGGCTCCTCAAGCCATGCAAGGTGGCAACTTGCGCAACGTTTGAGCTCTCTTTTTGGGACAGTGATTTGAAATTGGAGCGGCAAATTGGCGACGTTGTCAAAGCCGGCTTCTTTCATCGATGGCAGCCGGCTCAAGTCACGCCTCTCCTTCCTCTGGTGGGCACTATCAAACAGTCATCCATGCAATTTGTCACATCCCGGCCAGATGACTGCAACGCACTATATTTGGGAGTCAGCCAATCCTCCGTTTCAGTTGCTCTAGAATGCCGCCGCTCGCCTCTTGACTGGCGCTCTTATAAAGAGTGAGCGCATCACTCCTCTGCGTGGCAGTCGAATTGAATACTCCAAATTGTCCCTCGGTGTGAGTGTGAGCGCGGATGGTTGCTCATCTCTGTGTGCCCTGCGATTGGCTGGCAACCGGTTCAGGGTGTCTCCCGCCTACTGCCCGAAGACGGTTGGGAGGGGCTCCAGCACGCCCAGCGACCCTTGTGAGGAGAAAGCGGATCGGAAAATGGACGGATGGATGTTTTTGTGTTTTCTGCCGTCTTGGTTATTTCTTTTTCGTTATTTGTCGTATGAATTCAATTTGTTCCGTGTACAGAGGTGGTTGTTTTCAAGTGCTCTGGAAATCATCCGTGAAAGTCAGTCAGATGATTGCATGCCACCTTTTTGTTTTTGTGTCCAGAAGTTTCCCACAGACAAGGCCTATTTCATCGCAAAGGAACTTTTAAGCACCGAGCGGACCTACCTCAAAGAACTGCGGGTCGTCACTGAGGTGAGGATGCCGATCGATAAGAAAGGCGGCGACGAAAACTTGTTTCTCGGCACGTGTTCAGCGGCCTCTCGTCAGATTCAAAAACCTGTGAAACCGCATGTGCGCCATCCGTGAACATCGGCAGCTGTTGCGGCGGAGAAGGACCCGCAATGGGACGGTTCAAGACTCCGGGCTTGGAACGCTGCTGAGCGGAAATGACCTTGTTTTGCGACACAAATGAATCCTAATCTGATATTTTTGTCGGCTCAGCTGTTTCTTCCCCAGGGTGGTTTTCGGCCGCTTTGATTCGGGAGAAAAGCATGTGCCGGGCGCTTTTTCGAACCCGTGACTATTTTCTTTGGCAGCCACGAGTGAACTTTGAAAATGACCCCCCCCCCCCCCCCCCGCCCTCCCCCTCCTCGCGACGTCTCACTCTCGATTCGCTCGGCCTCTTTTTTTTTTTTTCTTTCCTCTTTTTCTTTGTGTCCACTCCAGTCTTTCCAACGCGTTGCAGAGAAAGATGAAGAAGCGTTTCCGGCCGCTGTTCGAAACCTGCTATCAGCCAACTATGATCCAATCCACAAGTTCCACCAGAGGTTCCTCAAAGAGGCGGAGCAGAGACTGGCACAATGGTCAGTATCCCGATAAAGTGGTACCCGCGGATTGCGTGTTCATGACTCCCTCATAAGCCACAAGATTTCCTTGGGCGATTGTTGGGGCTTTATTTCTGGGATGCTGCTTGAAATTCGCACGATCCTTTCCAGCTAGTTTGTGACCTCATCTCCGACACATCGGGTTGTACCGGATAGTGCGTCCGTAGATCTTTTCTTCCTTTCCGAGGAGCCCCTCTGTACGTTCAAAAATGTTTTGATCCCGCTCCGAAATCAAACTTTGACGTGCCGCTGGACCCAACTGTGTTCGAGGTTGGGCGTGCGCTCTTCTGTGACTCTCTCTTGACTATGAACGTGAAGGAATTTGTGCTGATTTTATATGGCCAATATAACCCAAGGCTTCTTTTCGACTTCCAGGGAGGGCCGATCCAACGCACACATCAAAGGAGACTATCAACGGATCGGCGATGTCCTCCTGAAGAACATTCAGAGTCTGAGGGTAAATGAGCGACAGCACGGATGCCGCTAGCGCGGTGCTTCGCTTGCGGGCTTGTGTACGAAAGAACCCTTTGAGCGCTCTCCTCCTCCTCCACGCTGTCCACTCCGCAGCAGCTGACCACTCACCTGCAGAAACATTCCGAGTGCCTGGTGGAGCTGGAGCGAACCTGTCGGTGAGTCACATTGAACCGCTTTTGACATTTGACGACCCGTTTTCCTAAAAGGACCCGAGGGTAATGGTCGCAATCTTGAAAGCGCGCCATCCGTAAACGGGTGCATTTTCCATATGGGACAGCGGTCAGACTGTTCAAAAGGGGAACTGGAAACCGTCCGGTGGGCAGTCCGTTTGCGCCACATGTGCGCAGGTTCCAAAAGAAACGCGCACCTGGCAAAGGTGGAAACGGCCCTTGAAAAAACAGAAGGAATGCAAATTGCCCAAAGGTCAAAGGGCGCCTTGGAAGTTCCTGGAGCAAAATAAGTCTCCGTTTATTACCTCCGGCGCGATAGAAGAGCCACAGGCTGATCCACACCTTGTAAACCTTCCTGAGCGTCGTGCGCCCGATGTAGAAACAAGTGCTTGAAAGCCTTCTCGACATGCACGGCGGCACCGATGATAGCGTTCTTCCAAATTTGGCCGTCCCACAACAAGTATTTCCTCTTCCTTCCAGACTGATTCAAACTATGCCAAGTGTTTGTCTACCTCCAACATGAACCGATAATCAAATGGCAACATTCTCACAATTTCACCACCAAATTCCCAAAGAAAGCGAGCTTTATTTTCAAAGTTTCTCTCTTCTTTCCACAAATACTTGAAAGCATTCCAACGTGAAAGTGCTCACCTCTTAAAACAAGTGCAAAACAAAACAACTTGGAAACCGCCATTGGTGCCTTGGTCACATACTGTTGGAACACAACTTTGGAGTCTACCAATCCTCCATTCCAGTTGCTCCAGAATGCCGCCGCTCGCCTCTTGACCGGTATTCTTATAAAGAGGGAGCGCGTCACTCCCTCCTCTGGCGTCGCTGTACAGTTCTTCGGGAGATCTTCTGATTTGTTTTCCGATCTCGAAATGGCCTGGCCCGTTCCAGATTGCCCGGTGCCTTGGGTCTGCGGACCAGACACCATTACCGGTACCGAGAACCAAGCGGAGGCTCATAGGGAATGAACAAAGCCCCCTCGCCGTCCATCTTTCAAACTCGTCGTCATTTTTATTCTTTGGCTTTTGACCGGGCACGAGACTTGATTTTCGGTGCTCGTGCTCAAAAAATAGACTTGAGTTGAGATGATACGATTTGAAAAGATCCGTCCTCGCGTCTCATTCGGAAGATATTCTTGGCCCCGGTGAAAATTGACGGAACCGTCCGGCTTACGTCGAGTGGAAACGGAATCGGACGTCGGGCTTAAAGCCCCGCCTCCGTTGCCGTGTCTCAGGTCCAGTCGCGAGGCGGAGTCTCTGTGCGCCGAACTGGAGCAGCAGAGGGTCTGCTACCTCCCCTTCAACGTCTTCCTCCTGCGGCCCGTGCACCGCCTGCTGCACTACAAACTCATCCTGGAGAGGCTCTGCAAGCACTACCCGCCCACCCACGAAGATTTCAGGGACTGCAGAGGTAACGAGTCCTGCTCGGATGTCTCTTCATCATTGCCTTTACATGCTGAAAAAGTAGATGACCGAGTATTTGGATTTGGGCTTTTTGGACTCTCCACATGCTTCCACATTTCTCAACCGGTTCGGTTTCTTGTCCGCCGGCGACAGCGGCCCTGGCGGACGTCAGCGAGATGGCGCTGCAGTTGCAAGGCCCCATGATGAAGATGGAGAACTTTCAAACGCTTCTTGAGCTGAACAAAGATCTGACCGGCACGGACAATCTGGCCATCCCCGGCAGGGTAAGGCGCCCGGCCGCCGCCAGTCTGAGTTCCGCCGTTCAACCGTCTGCCCTTTTTTTTTTTTGTGGGACTGACAGGAGTTCATCAGACTGGGCTGCCTCAGTAAGCTGTCGGGGAAAGGCCTGCAGCAGAGAATGTTCTTCCTGGTATGCCCTCCGAGATGCTGGCAAGTGAGCTTCCCGGTGCCACGTGACTCCTTTCTTCTGCCTTGTTCCCCTTCCAGTTCAGCGATTCCTTGGTGTACACGAGCCGGGGCACGACTCCATCCAACCAATTCAAAGTCCACGGGCAGCTCCCCCTCTTTGGCATGACGGTATTCCCAAAGCAAGATTGTCGCTGCGGACCTTGATTTGAAGATCCAGGCTCACCCGCTTTGATTTTGGGCCCCACCCTGCCAGTCCAAATCCCGGCGGGGGTGGGGGAGTGGGGGGAATCTCTCTGTTGCATTCAAAATGATCCAACATGTTGCTCGAAGATCACTTCTCCGTGTTTGTGCCACATGTTTAGATTACAGAGAGCGAAGAGGAGTGGGGCGTCCCTCATTCGTTTACCCTCTTTGGACAACAGCAGTCGGTGGTGGTGGCGGCCAGGTACTCGGCAACACACTTGTTTGTTTGGTTTTTTTTTAAAAGCTACCAAGCTTCCTGGACTTTCCTGACAGAACTTGTATTTCAAGTTCCCCGATAAAAAAAAAAACTGAAAGAAAGAAAGATTGACCTCATGGCAAGAGTTGACGTAAGATCCCGCCCAATCCTCCTCCTCAGCTGCGCAGCCGAGATGGAGCGCTGGGTGGAGGACATCAGGATGGCCATCGACCTGGCCGAGCAGAGCGACGGCCCCCACGCGGATCTCCTCTCCACCAGCCCCATAGATAATAGTAAGGACGCATTCTAAGACTTGACTTTGGTACCATCGAACTTTGCGTGAGCCAATCAATCAGCCAAGCAAGCAAAACTTTTGACTCTCAAGCGAGCTTCAGACTTTCTTCCGTGTGATGGTGGCGGCCAAATACACCGCATGGAGCCGCAATCCCATTCGTCCACAACAGCGGAGGTCACAAACTCAAGTTACGTGGGGGGCGGATGGCGTTCGGGTCACATCAAGTCTTCCCCAAAAAAGTACAACCACTTTCTGTAGAAGCGTCGAGAACGTTCTTCAGAACGCGACCCCGCCCGTCCTCTCTCTCTCATCTTCCTGGCACTTTGCTCATTCGACTCGAGTGATGACGTCTGATTTCATGAGCGTGCGTTTCACAAAAAAACAAAACAATTGCGTCTTGTTCTCTGTTGTCCTTTTTCTTCGTGGCAGCTTTTGAAAAGGACACGACTGGGTGACGGGATCTCTTTTCTTTCCACTCGGTGTCCCTTCAGAATTCCATTTTGCCGAAAGCCGTCATGAGCCTTGGATACGGTAGACTGGAAATTGATTTTTTTCTTTTTTTTAATCAAAATAAATAAGGGCCCGGGGGCAAACAAAGTGGGTGCGGCGTCAGTCAAATGGCACCAAACAATCTACGATGTTGTTTGGAGCCATTTTATTGCCCGACTCGGCCGCCCTGGGCCAGTGTAATCCAGTCAAAAGTTTCCGAGCGACCCGTGAGAGGACCGCTGGTGTCCGGAAGAGCCCCCCCTCTCTCTTTCTCGCTCAAGGTTGGCGGGTTTTCGCCAGGTACTGATCGCGCTGGCGTATGTCACCTCCCAGAGCTGCTGGAGGAAGGCGGGGCCGAGCGCGAGTCCGAGGAGGAGCTGCGCGGATCGCGCTCGTCGCTGGAGCGCCAAGCCCAACGCGCCAACACCACCGTGCACGTGTGCTGGCATCGCAACACCAGCGTGTCCATGGTGGACTTCAGTATTGCTGTGGAGGTACAGTACGCCGCGGGACTCTTTTGGTGGGCGCGCCACCACGCTGGGTCTCCAACTGGCAGCCGCTAAATCATTTGAAAGGCGACAAAGGCATCGCGACATTGGAGAAGCGTTTGTGCCGATGAAAACGTTTGGAATGACCCAGACCAAAACTCTCTTATTTGATTCATGTCGTTGAACGTGTTTAAAAAAATAAAAATAAAAGTGTTTTGTCATGCACGAAAGGAAAAGCACCCTCCCATCGCTGTCGGTCTTCTTCCAGAACCAGCTCTCCGGGAACCTGCTGAGAAAGTTCAAGAACAGTAACGGGTGGCAGAAGCTCTGGGTGGTCTTCACCAACTTCAGCCTCTTTTTCTACAAGTCCCACCAGGTTTGAGAAATGACAATGACACGTTTCCACCACGTACAAGAAAGTGTGTGGCTGGATAGCAAAGTTAAGGTGACACTTTTGGGACTGGGGGGGGGGCGTGACTTTCACTTTGTATTCATGGGACTTTATTTCATTTGAGACAGTGCACATGAATCAAGGCGAGAATAAAGAGTAGAAATGCGTTTTCATCCGTCGTCCCGAGGCAGGTTTCCAAAACGGCGCACGTAAAACTTAAACACAGCGACGACAGAAATAAGAAGCAAATCCGGAAGACGTCAGAAAAAAGAGAGAGCAGGAAAGCAGTTGCGATACTCCGTAACACAAAAGAGCAGGACGGACAAATCAATGACGGCTACAAATGTGCTGGCCAGCAGCCCGCCGGGGGGGTGGGGGGGGGGCTGCAACTGCCGTTTCACGGGCGTGCGGCCGACGTGTTCTTCGATCTTGGACCGCGTGACTCGGAACGTCTCGGGTGTTGCCATGTGACATTTTCCAAGACGGACGTATTCGGAATCGCTTTGTCAGCCGTCGTGACACAAGTGAAGATCGAAAGGGCGAGACGGTCCGAGTTGACTTGTTGGCGCCGAAGCCAAAGGTTAGCGGGGGCTCCCCTTGACGTTCGCCGCAGTCACCCGCGACATGTTCACGTATAACGTCGGTGGCACGCGAGACCAAGACCGAGCGAGTTGACGGCGGCGCTCTCCCGACAGGACGACTACCCCCTGGCCAGCCTTCCTCTGCTCGGCTACTCCGTCACCATCCCGTCCGAGTCGGAGAACATCCACAAGGACTACGTCTTCAAACTGCACTTCAGGTCCCACGTCTACTACTTCAGAGCGGAGAGCGAATACGCCTTTGAACGGTGAGCGCCGCCTTACGGAGAGATGCCTTCGGCTCCGCTCGGCTGATAATTTGGGGAGGAATCCGGAAATGGCTCAACGTCAAACGCTGTCGGATATTTGCAGTCGAAGGCGGAGTCGCGGGACGCGCTTTTGCGGCATGCTAACTATTGGAGCCGACGTTTGAAAAAGCTTCTCCGGTCACTCCAGATTGTCACGCTTGACAACAAGCTTGGAATGAGAATCGGCATGGAAAAAAAAAGTTTTTGACTGCAAGTGAAACGGGGGGGGGGGGGTGCTTCAGGTGCGGTCTGCGCTGACACCAATATACCATATGAAAACCCCTCCCCCTCACAATGGACTTGGGAGCAGTCTGCGGGCTACGGGTCGATTGCGATCGGCCGGTTGGGCAGCCATGGCATTTGGGGGGGGGGGGGCTAGAATGCCCCCAAAATATTTGAAGGAGATGGACGTAGTGGGCACCCCCGTTCGAGTGGATTTTAGGTTCCTCCGCAATGCCCAAATCCGCCTCATCCCGTTTTCTTGTACTTTTCACCAGGTGGATGGAGGTGATCCGCAGTGCCACATGCTCGGCCAATCGCTCCCTGCCAAGCACCAGAAAATACCTTTATTGATTTTAAGCCCCGCCCCCAGCACCACCACCACCACCAGGTGAAGATCTGGATTCTCAGCTGCTTTCTCACCAGAAAGACTAAATCCGCACCAAAGCATGCCGCTTTGCACTCGTGAATATCCGCAAAAAGTCTTTTCACCTCCAGTCTCCGCACGCGCGCACACACACACACGCACACACACACACTTGGGAGGTTCCTCACCACCACCATTCACTTTCTGCACAGCTTGCGAGTATTCATAATATTTTTACTACTCCTGGCAAGCCCCCCCCGTCACAAACCCGACTGAATCGTTTGACATTTACCGCAATTGGTTGCCGGTTCGAAATCATTTGACGAACACGAAGCTGATCATTTGGATCAACGGGTCCGCTTTGCGTGACAATCGGTCGACACGAGCGCAGTGCCGCTTTGCAAAAGAACGTCTCGTTTTGCAGCCACTTTTTGGATATTCCTTTGATACGCCGCCGAGCGACCCGCTCCGCCCGATTCATCCCGTGCATTATTTTGCCCCCACGTTTGAGTGGGTGAACGAAATGGAAAACCTTCGCAAGGATTCCCTTTTTTCTCTTACCACGCCAGACATTTTTCGATTCCAAATAAAAGCATACAAGTTTGTATTCAAGAGGAAAGTTGCGTTTTGTGTGCAGAACAACAACATGCTGAAAATAATCATCTGGAGTGAACAATTCCGTTGAGCCGAAGCGGCCGCGTGAAGGTGTCGAACATTGCAGCTCTCAGAAGGCCGTTTATCCCCGAAACCGAATCGACGTGCGCACATTATTTCATATCCATCGAGTGACCGAGCGCCTTTCCCCCAAATCAATCAGAGGGGCGGGGGAACGCCGTCGCCGCGCACAAACCCGCGGCCGCCATTACTTCTTGACGTACTTCAGGCCGTGATCGCCGCGACAGTCGTAGTTGTCATGGTGGGGCAGCGAGGGCCAGTCCGGCCGGTACGTGGTGGTGCTGTACGCAAAGGCCTCGGCGACGCCCCCCGCCGCCGTCTTCTGCCCGTCGTCGGCCTGCCCCAGCCACTCCTTCACCGTCAGCGTCAGCGGAGTTCGCTGATACATGGCGGGCGTGTCTTCAAGGACATCCAGGAAACTGAGCAGGCGCTCATCCACTCGATAGAGCTCGCCGTGAACCCTGCGACCCCGACCCGGGAGGTTGAGCAGGAAAGGGACGTTTCTCTCGCCGGCGATCACCAGCGGGAACGTCTCCGTCGTCACGACGGAGGCTAGCAACTGCGCGGCTCCGACGCTCTGGTCCAACATGAGGGCGTGGTTCGGCTGCCCCCGCTTCAGAGTGCCGTAGACGAAGACCAGAGTCATCCTTCGGCCGAGGCCGCTTCTGAAATGGAAAAAAAAAAACCACAGACGCCACACAGGCACGAAAATTAATTCATGATTACTGAGGAGAAAAATCATATTTTGGATGACTATTTCAAGCACAGGTGGCAAAAACTCAGGCTGGAAGTACAGATACTTGTTTAAAAAATGTAGCAGTAATTAATGTAAAGTACTGTACCGATTCAGCTGCAACACTGAAGTACATTTCAGGATGTCTTTTTTAACTGCCAAAGATGTACAAAAACTCCAATCGCCTCAGGTTTCATTCGATCAAAACAACAGAGGTGAAATGAACTCGTGCAAATGAGAAACTTTCCTTACCTGCACAGATTCAACAAAAAACTTTGGGGGGGGGGGGGGGTTTATGCCACCGTCAGACATGTTGGCCATAAATCATTGTTGTCACTGACAAAGCTGTTACACCTTTGACCCCAAGTGAAAATGTCCAAATGAGGCCAAAAGTCGGAAGATTTTCCAGCAGAGTTTCAAACTTGACAGGTCGGAATCCTCTGCCGTTCCCCCCATGGACATTTTCACACACTCACTTTTGTTGCCAGCGGCTTAGAAAGGAAATGGCGGTGTGGCCTCTACAAGCCGCACACCGTCACACACTCACTTTTGTTGCCAGCGGCTTAGAAAGGAAATGGCGGTGTGGCCTCTACAAGCCGCACACCGATGATGACGACGGTGGTCACAAACACGGTAGACGCCGCGGACCACTTGAGCAGCCAGCGGACCGTTCCAAAAGTAGTGGTGGGGCAATGCGATTTTCTCGGAAGGTCGGATCAAAGGTCATTTGAAAATGTAACTATTGGGAGGGATACAAAATAAATTGGCGAGTGTTGGTATTTGCAAGAAATCGTGAACAGGTTCAGCGTCATCGCATCAATGAATCTCATCAATCATTAATCAGGAGTTGGCCGTCACTAACAGATCTTTTTACAATTCATAATTCTTTCAATTATTCCACGGATCACTCAAAAATTGACCCCCGCGCCTCTGCTTGAGGCAGAAATTTTTGCAGACCAATTTTGTGGTCAACGGTCGAGTTAGCCAACGATCTCCCCCCCCCCTAACAATCGCATAAACGGCAACATGTGATTGAATGCCATTTGAGCACATTTGTCATTTCCGGAGCGTGTATCAAACCGGCCGGCGGCGCTCCGCACTCACCAGTAGCCAAGAAGTAGCTGTCAGCGTCAGAAAGGTCGGTGAGCCCTGCTTGACGTCGTCCCAAAACGTGATTTCTGCAGTTCTGTCCCATGCAAAGAGATAATCAATTCGAAGCCAAACTATGACACGCTTGTTTGCAGGAGGCTGGATGTATTGGTGAATTGTGTTGCTTAAATCTGTTGTTTGGTTATTCTTGATCTTATCGAAACCAGAACCAGCGGCTATCGTTACTGTGACACCTGGCTTGATGGTGACGCCGAGAAGTACTTTTCCCGACACGAATGATCAGCTCCGACCATTTGCGTCTTGTCGCAATTAACGGAGGTGTAACAGAGTGTGCAGTTCCTCTATTGGACAAGGTTGAGCGAGGTCACAGCCAATCAGAGATTCTATCCCAATAGAAATATAAAGGCCGCCTTGAGGGCTAAATCGTACATCGACTTCGCCGCCATATTGCATGTGGCAAATTGGAGCGACCGAGGATGTCATCTTCGCCGCTGCTCTCCTCAACTTTTTTTGGTGGCCTTTGTGTTTTCTATTGAATCCTCGATCTCCCCGAGTGCGTCATCATCCGCAATCCCACTTGCGACACCAGTGTAACGTTTGTGTTTAAAGGGCGACACAGTTGCCGACGCTCATCGGTTGCTTTATTCCCGCAGACGGTAACGAAACGTACATTCATTCAGGAGCTGCTATCAGCCACACCTGACGTACGCCCAGTCACCCGACACATTGACTCCTGCTTAAAACAACCTTCAGGCTAATCGCACTCCTACTCTGTCATCTGCAATATTCCTTCGATCGATTGATTCTCTATTCCTTTGCTCTTCCGTCCCAAATACTTCCCACACGCACTTGTGACAAAGAAAATAAAGAGCAACTTTGGACTTCCTCCAACTATTTACAAGCGAGCTCGGAAGTGCGCGGGTTCACCATCGCTGCAATAGGATCGGTTCCAAAATCAATCCGCGAATCGGCGTTCGGAAATCGCTCCGCCTTGCGAGGGCACTCGAATGGAAGAGGCGCTCAACCGGCGCGACGTTTTTTGGCGTGCGAACCTTATTATCCGCCCTGACGAGCTGACGTCGGCGCGCGCCAAATCACATATCGAGCGCTCTGGCTGACGACGCCGTAAGCCAATGAGCGGCCGGCGATGCGTGCGGTGTTTTGTGGCTGCTGGCTGGGCAGCTACGAGCGAGCCTAAGCAGCTAGTATGGCGGAGGAGGGCAGTTTGCTCGAGTTGGAGGGGCTGGAGAAACAATTAAAATCACTCATAAGATGTTATTCCAGTGACGGCTTAAGGGGCGACGTCAAAACGTTCTGTTCGGACTACTGTAAGGTAGGTAGCCGCGGCCCGCGTTGTTGACATATTTGTTGTCGAAGGTATTAGCACGGATGTTAGCTGACTCCCCTCCCCCAGAACTGAATTGCTCGCTTTAGCCGCTGTGATTGGGAGCATTCGCAAGGAGGAACGAGTCGGTGGCATTTCAAACACGGGCATGGTTTTGTAACGAATGTTCGAGCCACGGCAATGAAAAGCCGAGGAAGAGACACCGATTCAAGTGGTCCCGGCGCTGTCCTGTTTTGGACAGCTAGCCTGCTAATGTGGAGCGCCTGAGCAAGCGAGCAAGAATTGACCAAAAAACTTCGTCAAAAATGTTTGGTGGGCTCGGCAATTGGCGACGGATGTCCTGCACCCCCCCCCCCCCCCAGACCCAAACTGTTTTGAAACTGTTATCATTGAGACAGATCTCGTCATCTGCTCAGACAATCACTTTGATTTCGGTTCAGGGGACAAACCTTGAATTGATTCCCAGTGTAATAACTGACATGAAATGAACGTAATTGACTCAATCGGGACCGTAACTTGGTGTTTCCCAACGTTTATGGAGCCACCGCACATACCTTTACGTCAGAAACATCACATGTCATCGTCTGGGGAGGGGGGGCTGTCATTATTTGGTCCCCCGAAACTGGTCCAAAAAGTCAATATGATTAAAAATAGAAAGAAAATATGAAGCGTTGTTCTCAGTACTGTGAGTGCCATGTCTTATTTTTCTGTACCGAGACACAAAGGTGGGTTCTTTTTGATTTGACATAGTGTTCCTGAGAAAACGTACAGAACGTTCCTGGGGGTTGGCAGGGTGATGATATGATGATGGCGTCTCTGTATTATATCACTGCCTGCTACGATGTCAAAAAGTATCGAGTGATTTATTTCTTTCATGTTTGTTTTAATCCGTGTCAGAGAATTGAGAACCAATTCTCGTTGCGGCCTGGCCACAGACGGACGGCAGAGTAAAACAAGGCAAAATAAAAGCAAATACAAGTCAAGGCATTTACACCAAACTATACAATATGATGCATTCCAACGAAGGACTTCAAACATATCCACAAAATACAAATAGACATAAAAATAATTATAATACAATCCTAAATACGCCCATAAGATCTTCTCCAGTCAAAATACAGCATAGCTCCCAACTGTTAACTGTTCGAAGAAGAGTCTCCCTGGACCAGTATGACAGCACCAGGGTCATGGATGTCGCGATCAGGGCGTTGGTGACGGCACTCGTTTTTGAAAGTTAAAGGAGCAACCGCTGTCCCTGAAACAGGCCATAGTTCGTCCGTTGACGAGGAACACCCATACGGAACGATTGGTTCAAATATTGTTGTCGCGTGTAGTCGTCTCTCTCGTGTCGTCGTGCTTTTCAGCGCCGACTCTCGTCACATCTCTCGAGACGCACTTGGCCGACTCCACGTCAGGGCGAGCAGTTCGTACCGGCGACTCAATGCATAAACATGAAAGTCATGCTTGCTCCACTTTGTAATCGTTCCGACCCGGCTGGGTTCCCCTTCCGTCATCGGCCCTGCGTCCTTCTTCATATACTAAGCGTCGACTCTCGGCCCTCGTCCTTTCAAAGAGCTTCTGTCCCGGTGTGTTTTCCTCTTCCTAAAGGTGCTCGCGACAAAGCTTATGTCACTTCACGAAAGAAACGCCTGATGCATAAAATACGAAGCCGACGACGTGTCTTGCCACATGACACACGCCAAACGTGCTGGCTCTCGCATGCCAATATCGACGTATTCATGGCGTACGCTCCCGCCTACCGAACCTTATTTTTAGTGAACGCCGTGATCGGCTGTTGCAGATGAGACTGGCCATCAATCAAACAAAAAAATCGCTCTTTCCTTCTATTTCGAATGTCTAGAGATTAGGCGGGGTCAACATTCGCATTTCACAACGCAAAAATAGCCACGCTGATCAAAATAAAACTTTGGGAAATCTTAGCCGTCAGCATGATGGGCGGGTACCGAGAGACGTACGACGCAGATGGCTTTCTTAACCGGCTGGCTTGATCGCGAGGGAAATGGGTGTCCGGACGCCACAGGTGGTGTCAAAATCAAGGCCAGGGGGCCAGATCTGGACCACCACATCACTTGATCAAACTTCCATGACGCTTGCTCAAATCGCTCCCAACATTTAGAATTTTCAGATGTAAATAAATAAGAGCGATAAGTAAGCATTGTTACCAAACCCTTCATGACAGTAAGAATAGTTGCCAAAGCCGTTCTTCTTGACGTCTTTATGTGGGTTCGGTCATAACCGCCTTCCAAGGGAAACGTGAATTAAAATGCGGCTCGCAACAAAAATGAGTTTGACACCCCTGCGGCGTAGGCACTTGATGTGGTCCGACTGTACACCAGGTGGCAGTGTTGTGATAAAAATACCGCTGAGACGAAATAGCCTGTTAAGCAATTCTGGTCGTGTTATTTTGTCTCCCGACACTCCATACCCAAAACGATTAAAGCGACTGATGACACCCCTCTTCCGTCCTTCTTAAAAAAATCATCTCATCGTCCGTCCCAAAAAATGGGCGTCCATCCAGGACGGACGGACGGACGGGCGGAACGCCCGTTACCTTGGTTTGGAATCACTGGACTACGCGAATGACGTTTGTTTTTCTCGGTACGTCCACGCAGCTGGTGGAAGAATACGCGTCTCACTGGCGGTCACCGCTCCCTCGGCTCAGGATCCTCGAGGCGGCCTTGTCCCACTTCACGCAGGCCTCCTCCTCGTTCACATCGAGCTGCGATCACGTGCTTCGCACGCTCAGCAGTTTGGCCTTGTAAGTATGGGCGACCTCAAACTGGGTGCCGTTCTCTCCGTCGAAACCGTCACCCCCCGTGCGGACTTTGCCTTCCCAACTGAAGACGCTACGCAGGAACCTCTGAGGTGCTCTTGCCATCACAAATGGAGGCTCTCACCTCCCGTTGGTTTGTTTTCAGGTTTGTAAAAGATTTCGCAAAGGAAACGTGAGGATTCGCCTGTTTCAGTCGGGATTGGGAAAACCTTTAAACATTTTGTTCTTCTTTGACAAAACCCCCCAAAAAAGTCAGTCTTCACGCGCAAAATGCGAAGGCGCTTTGCATTTGCAGACGCACCTGACCCCACCTCGCTTTTGAAGATGCTTAAAAACCACAAACGACAAAACACCTTTTAACAAGAATAGAAGAGGGGCACAGTTGCAGGCTGCTGGATTTTCTCCGAATGGCTTGAATTTCTAATGTGCAACTTCAACTTGGGTGATTCCTCCCAAAAGGTACAAAGTCTTGGTTGACCTTTTCTTTGACCCGTGTCTGTTTTTTTTTTCTTTTGTCTTCACACAGGAGTGTTTTTGAGTTGCTGCTTTTCTTTGACGAGCGAGATTTCCACAAAGAGCCATTGAAACACTTTCAACTAAAATTCCAGGTGAGAATAGTCTGGACCGTATGCGGACTGAATTTATTTCAGACTGAAATTTCAATGCACACACACACACACACACGCGCGCGCGTACGCATGATTGAAGATGCCATTCCTTTTGTGCGCTGTAGACAGAAAACATTTTGGTTTGACGTCGAGGGATACGTGAGACAAATTTCTGTTTGACGTTGATCTCTTTGAACGGAACAGGTAGCCCCTTTTAGGGAATCTGTCGAGGAAAAAGTCTTGTTTCCGCGGAGAACGGCCATTCCAAGGGACACACCTTTGGAGCGCGCCAAGTGCAGAAAGGACACGAAAATGCTTGTCCTGCCGCTGCAGATTCCCAATTCTTGACAACGCCATCGGTGCATTGCGGATGAAACAAACGTTGTCGACTCAAGTGTATTTCTCGAGCACTTTTAAGACAACCGCCGCTCCATCCGAAGAGCAAATCTCATAAAAGAATTTGAAATGTTGATCTCCCGTCTCCCTCATCCATCGGGTCGACGGCAAAACGTCAAGATTTCCTCAGCGTGGCGGTTTGGCTTCTATTTTGAATGGCAACTTCACGTCACCTCTGTTGTCATCACACTGAACATGACGGTAAACGGTTAACAGATAAAACGTTAACCTCTTGTCTTTTTTTTTTTTTTTTTTTTTTTTAGGAATGTTATTCTGCCCTTTTAAGGCATCAGAATGTTCACTTAGTTCAGGTTGAGCCTTTGCTTGGTGCGGGGGGCCCTTGGGCCAATACAACCTTAAAGGAAATCCTCAGCGAATCCAATTTACCTCAGAATGAAGGTCAGTGATACTTGCTGCCCAGTGTTTTTTTTTTTTTTTGCACCACCATGCATTGCGTGGCCTTTGTATCTTACATTTACTTTGTGAAATTTTGCTCACTCTCAATACCACTGATGTCCAACTAAAAAGAGCCCGTTAAGCAGGAATACAGTTAATGAGCTCCTTGACCTAAATATGTGTGTATATAACTGAGCAACCTTGTTTTGCTTTTGCTCTTTCTCAGTGGACAGGTTCCTCACCTCCGAGTTGCCGGTGTTCTTGGAGCTGCGGGTGCGCTACCTGATATCCTGCCAGCGCGTCAGTGAGGCTTTAGCCCTGGCAAAGTGTTGCATTCGGCATCCGTCGGCAGGGAAACACTTGTTCTTCCTCCAGGTCTACCTCACGTGGCTTTACAAGACGCAATACAATCAGCTGCTTCAAGAAGTAGGTGGAAAAAGGGCGGGGCAGTTGGCCATGAACTCATTTAATGCCACAATGTAAAAATGTGCTTGCAAAAACCTGATCGTTCAGTGCCAAAACGTATACATACACTTTTGGTGTTTTTTTAATTGAAAAAAAAAAAGTTTTAATAATAATAATAATAAAGGGCTTCGCGCACCCGCTCGGTCAGTATCAAGGCTACGGGAAAGGTTTCAGTATGATAAACTACCACTAGATGGCAGGAGTGGCTTTGATCAGATGTCAGTCCAGTCCACACACAATATGAGCAGGTATGGGTGTGGAATGGCGACCCTACGTCACAAGGTGGCGATGAGAAATACCGGCCGCTCGTTCTACAGCAGAGCTTTTTCAAATCCCAAACAGATGACCAAGTCCCATCGTCATCCTTGACCAACACATGCACACACAAAGTTCGCCCGTAGGTCATGCATCAGTGCAGTGTTGATCTTGCGATAAACCGGACTTTTTATTCCTGATTAAAAAAAAAAAAAACAAGAGGGCAAAAGCTTTCTCCTTCCAAAGCTTGAGAACTCAATTTTGTGCAGGCCTTCAAAATGAGTCAACATGGCCCAAAATGGCCGCCACCGGCTGTCCCACTTTGCGGAATACGGCCGGCATCAAAGGAGTTAAGAGCTGAGTTTCGCTGCTGCCGTTTAGGTGCACTTGGATTATTTTGTCCCCCCCCCCCCCACCCCCCCCGCCCTCCCAACCTGAAATGTTTCCTTCAGGTTGCTGATCTCAGCGGTAAAGAGGCGGTGCACATCATCTGCAGTTTAGAGAATGAGGAAACAAACGAACTGCTGCTAGCCCTCTGTCAGGTGTTCCTCTCCCAACAACTCTGCAGGGGTGACATGTACTATTTGTGGTGGGTAAAGCGCACTTGAATTCTTCCAGTTGTTATAATGTTGTCTTGACGCCCGCGTGCGCCTGTGCAGGGAGCTCGTTTTTATCTGGAGCAAACTTCATCATCGGCAGAATACTTCCAAAGAAGAGTTTCTCGAGGAAAGCCGTCGCCTGGCGCTGTCCGCCGCCAACGTCAACGCAGTCTTCCCGTTTGTCCGCGTTGTCATCCAAGAGGTGGGAATCGCGTGGACGAAAGCGATGATGCGGCCACTTAACCGAACGGCGAGTCGAGCGCCTGATTATTTGACGGCCCTTTCTGTTTCCGTCTCGCTAGTTGGGCGAAGGCGGAGTCCAGTTCTGCGTGGAGCTTTGCGCGGACGCCTTGAAATCTCGCCTCCCTTGCGACGCCGTCACCAAGTCGCTGATCTACAAAACCATCGCGGGCCTGCTGCCCAACGATCTCGAAGTGTGTCGGGCATGCGCGCTCCTGGTCTTCTTCTCGGAACGCAGCGTGGGAGCCTACAAGATGGTGTCTTTGCTGTATATGCTTCCAGACCAGGACTACCACGTTGAGCACAGCCCCATCAGAAATCAAATCCGATTTGAAACGCTGCAGGTAAAGCACTCTCTTCCAAATACAGGAGTTATTCAGGCCTGACCGATTAGCTGCTCCATTCATTCCAAATATGTACGTAATGCGTGAAAACTTTTTTTTTTTAATCCCCCGATAGTATTTTTTTCCCTTATGATTGGCAATTTTCCAATGGACTTTTTCCCTTCATACAATGGATTTTTTTTTTACGTGTGTTGTTTGACTCGGAGCCGAGGCCGTTCTCGTCAGGGGTTGAAGTGACTCACTCGATATGTTTGGCACCGCTTTGATGCCGGTTACCCTTCTTGACGCAACCTGCGCATGGCGGCCGCCGGCCAATAGCGGAAAAAGCTCTTGCCGACGGCCAGACCCGAATGACACCGTGTCCCCCGATGTCCGAAATCTAGGATGCTAGCGTGACCGGCAACTCTCCCGCTTGCATCATTTTGCCTGCGCGCGGTCATTGGCCGCAGCTCGGAATTTCGCCAAGCATGATGACAGTCGGTTGGCTGTGGAATGGATGATTTTGGCGCAAGGTGTCGGCCGTCTGCCGCGTCGTGGTGCAACGGGCTTCCGCAGTTCAAATGTGGCCGCGCGGGGGCGATGTCAGTGCAGTCGTTTTGGATGATATTTGCTGAAGGGCGATAACTTTAATCGGCGGGCCAATTAATTGGTCAGTCCCTCGTATTTCGATCTGAGCAACACACTCATCTGACGATTGATTTATTCCCCCCCCCCCCCCCCCCCCCCTGCAGATCTTGAAGAAGGACCTATACTTTGACCCGGAGTTTTGGAACCTCCTTGCTTTGCGGACCAGTTGTTTGGAACTGATGAGTGAGAAAGTGGTCGACGACGAACTGATGGAGGAAAGCTGGCTCCCCAACTACCGTACCAAAGAGTCATTTGTGTGTAGCACATCAACAGGAAGGAGTGATAACGGAACGGCAAAAAAGCCCCATCAAAATGAGGGCGGGCATAAAGAAATGAGCTGCGGGGAGGCGCCCAAAAAACTCAAGTTAGGCCAAGGCAAAGCGGGACTGAATAACGACGGCGGCGCTGTGAAAAAAAAAGCCGACCACCGGTCGCGCTATACCAAGGGAGCGTCATCGCAACCTTTGAGGCGTTCGTTTTGGCAGCTGGACAGGATACACGACGTGGGCTCCGGGCAGCTGAGACGAGCTACCCGACTGTCTGAAAAAAATCCTCCCAAACGAAGGATTCAAAAGCCCAAATGGCTACTGGAAGATTCCGGGACCGCGCAAGAGCCCAAGCTTCGCAAACACGCTTTGAGACATCGAAGGGTCCGTCGCTCGTCTGCCCTCAAGAGGTCCGAAAACGGCCAAGCCAAAAACGGCGCGCAGCCCAAGGTGTCAGGATTCCTGCCGGTCTCCGCGGAAACGGCTCCCGCTCCGCAAATCGTTTTGGAGCTGTCGCTCCCGGACAACGAGCTGATGGGAACCTTCGCCGAAGATTGCAACCGAGCCAAGGGCTGCCCGCCGCTGCTTTTCTACAAGCCGACGCTCAAGCTTCCCGACCCCTCCCGTCCCGCCAAGGCGCCGCACGGAAAGGAGGTCGTCCTTCGGGCGAGGGACGCGACGATGCTCGCGCAGCTCTTGCACTGTTACGCCCGCAGGCCCAAAGGCAAGGGGAACGGCTCAAAGAGTCACGGCTCCGTGTCGACCATCACGCGCTCCTCCGCGCACGGGAGTCTTCCCGAAGAACCGCAGAGGGGGCTTTGCGAGAAAACCGATGCGGACGCGCGGGTCGGCTCGGGCCCGGAGGACGCGCCGAGCCCACATTTGCCGTCTTCAGAAAAAGAGCGCTTGGAAAACTCCGAGCTTCAAAAAGGGCTTTCTCCCGAAAAAGTAGTCGTGCCGAACGGAACGGAAACTCGTATTTCGGCTCCAAGCGCTCGCTCCCCAAACGCAAACCAAGCCCAGACCGCCGTTGAAGCCCGACAACTTCATGATGGGATGACGGCGACTTCGGCTTCGCCAAGTCCGGCGGCGGAGAAAGTCACGCCGCGGCCGAGCGCGGCTTCCACCGAGGCGACTCGGACCTTTGATGCGCAAGGCGGACAAACGGAAGACGGCGACGATGCCTCGCCGCTGTCCGCCGCTACGCCGACCAGCCAAAGCCCTGACTCGCCGCCTCTCCGAGTTGGCCGAGCCCCCGTCAACATCGACGGAGAACAAAATCCCAAAGCGCTGGGCTCTGGTTGTGAAATGGACAAACCGGATGTGCGCGATGCCCACCGCCAACATTCTGACCGCGCGGACGACCTTTCGGCCTTAGTCACGGAAATGCTCGCCCGGTTTCCTCCCGTTGAACTTCCTCGAGACGCGGAGACTTGCAAACGACCGCCGGACGCCGAGTCAGAGGAACCGGCGCTCCCAAACGAAAGCGGCGTCGCAGATACCTCCGGCCGCACGCCGCCGCCGCCGCCACCCTCGACCGCTACTCGCGTGCGAGGAAACGATCGGGAAAGGTCGGCCGAGGACGACGACGGCGACGACTTTGAGGACGACGAAACGATCGAAACGGAGGAATCCAAGTTGGAGTACCGCTGTACTTTTTGTCAGAAAGATTTTAAGGGCAGACGCGTGGTGGTGCACGCCATGTTCCATTTCCGTAAGGACGAGTGCATGTTTTGTGGCACCGCCTTTAAAGACGACCTCCTGGCCATGATGCACCTGTCCGATCACATTGAGAAGCTCAAAAGGAGCAAGGAGGCGGCCGCTAACAAAGCCCAAGCCGGCCCCGCGCCGCAGACCAAAGATTTCTCCGACGTTCCCCACAGGCCGTCGGCCCATCGCGTTAGCAAGAAGCCGAGGAAGTCGGCGAGCTGCGATCGATCCGCCTGCCGCCCGGAAGCGCACCCGCTGTCGGAAACGAGAAATTTGCGATCAAACGACAAGCCGGCGGATGGTCGGTGGGCCCCGAAAAGCGAGCAAAGCCGGCGCGTCGGCGGCAAATCTCCCCACCGCAAGCTGAACGGACTGCTCGGCAAAAAGACCCCGTTTGACTCCGAAGCCGAAGACCGCCGGACACCTCGGGGGAATCACGCCACGCCCAAATCTCGGGAGTCCCGCGCAGCGCCGATCCAGAGGAGGAAAAGCGCGGAAGGTTTTCAGGACGACGTCGTTCGGGTTAGTCGGGAGGAAAGGGCGGAGCCTCCGGCCAAAGTCGACTGTCCTGCCGAGGGGTGCGCCTGGTCGACGGACCTTTCGAAGAACCGCGTGGCTCTCCTCTACCACGCTCTGGAGTCTCACCACGGCGACGTCAGGCCTTTGGAACTGTCGTTAAAAGTCGCAAACAACAAATGCAGCATTTGCATGAGGGTCTTGTGGAGTTTGGAACATTTTCAGCATCACGTGGAACGACATCGGCTCAGCCCTCGCCATCCCTGCCTCCATCTGGGTTGCGCCGCCAGATTCAAGACCGCAAACCAAATGAGACGACACGCCCGAAAACACAGCCCGCTGCAGGCGGCGTGCTGCTCACCTGGCTGCCCCCGACTCTTCATTTGCCTCTGGGCGCTCAACCTCCACGAAAGGGAGCACTACGCCCCCAAAGCCGGCAAGCCGCTCAAAAGCGTCCGCCCGCGGACGGACGGCGGAGCTCACCGCGTGCGGCTGCGGTCCCCGACCTCCGCTGCCCATCGGACTGGTCGTAAATCCGGGGGGCGTTGGTCGCGCGACGCGGCGGCGAGAATCGTCCGCGCGCCTCCCCCTGGCGTTAAAATGTCTGCGGCGAAAGAGGAGCTGAAAACGAGGAGCGAGTCCAAGCACGCCAACGTTCTGAAGAATCTCTCAAACAAGGACACCGCCGCGCAGAGCGGCAATCGCACTTTGAAGCTGAGGCTAAGAAAAGGCCCGACGTCGCAGAGTCACCCGGGGCCTCCCAAAAGTCCGCTTTTAGCCGTCATCGGGCGCGGGGGCGAATTGCGCCGTAGATTGAAGCAAAAGACGGCCGCCGTCGACCAAGCCCAAACGTTCCCGAGAAGAAGAGGCCGTCCGCCAAAGTCCAAAAAAGCCACGCGCGACGAAAACGCCACCGAGGACCTGAACGCTCAAAGTCTAAAGAGCGAGTCCCCGGACGGTCCTCAGGCAGCAGCGGCGCCGGCGCCGGCGCCGGCTTGGAACGCGTTAGAAATGAAAGAAGAGCACCGGCAAGTTGATGATCCTGGCAAGGCCACTGAAATGCTCCGCTGCAATTCCAAGTCCGAAATGACTTTCGGCGGGAACGCCGGCGGCGGCCACGTCCGACCGAAGGTGTCCCCGGACGGAGGCTCCGCCCTAACCGCGGCGTCTCGGAATTCGGTGGTCCGCGCGCTTAAATTGAGAGTTCTTAATTTGAGGAAGCGCCGCGCTTCCAAAGAGGCGGAGTCTTTCCAAGCCGGCCGGGCAAAGAGGGAACGGCTCACTCGAAGAAAAAGTCCCCGCGGAGGCTCGGCGTGGCCCGCAAAGTCCGGGTGGGACGATGTCGCCCGGGGGCCCGGCGACGAAAAGCCGGCAACAAGTCTTTCGCCCTCCGGTGGCCCTGCCGAGCAACTTCCCGCCCCCGATGCGGTCCGCTTGAAGAACGCTCTCCCGAAAAAGAAGAAATCGGAGAAAACGCTTCAGAGGACGTCGGAGGACCGACATGCAAACGTGACGGGCGACGGCTCCGGTTCTACCGCGTCCGATTTGAATAGAAAGTCCAAGAAAGCCGCTTCGGACGTGACGGCGAACGGCTCCGCTTCCGCCGCCTACGACGCGGAGAGAAAGTCCGAGAAAAAGCGTCCGCGCGTGATGAGTCGAGTCGGTTCCGCCGCAGCCACCTTGAGGAGAAAAGCCGTGGAAAAACCTTGCAATGCGACGAGTGGCGCTTCCGCTTCCCACACGTCCGGTTGGAAGAGGAAGTTTGAGGAAGAACCTTCGGACCCGCCGAGTCACGTCTCCGCGACCGCCGCAGACAATTTCAAGAGAAAGTCAAAGGAAGCGCCGTCGGATGCCGCCGGCGCTTCCGCCACGTTCTCTTTGAAGAGCGAGACCGCGGGAGAACCTTCAGATGCCGCGAGAAACGGCTGCGGTTGCCCCGCGGCCGTTTGGAAGACCGAGTCCCAGGAAGAAGCTTCAAACGTGACGAGCGACGGCTTCGGTTGCGCCGCCGCCGTTTGGAAGACCGAGCCCGAGGACGATACGGCGAGAGATGACTCCGGTCGCGCCCCGTCTATTTTGAAGAGCGAGACCGGGGAAGAAACCGGCTCCGCTTCCACCACGTCCGACTTGAAAAGGAAGTCCAAGAAAGAAGCTTCAAACGCGACGCGCGCCGGCTCCGGTCCAACCTCGTCGCTCGTTCGGGCGGAAACTCCTTCAAAGGATGCGCGGCGTCGGAAAAACAAAGCCGCGAGGGCGATTAAAGAAGGTGAAATAAAGAGGAGCGAGAAAAAAAAGCATTCGGACAAAAGTAGCGCTCCCCAACGGAAAACGGAAGCTTCGGAGGGCGGCGAAGTGACGACCGGACATGCGGACGACCGCGCCGGTGCGCCGGCGGGCGTCGACGAAACACCCGAGCGCGCCAAAGACGGGCGCGGTCACTCACCCAAACCGATGCCGGCCAAAGAGTCGGACGTGTCCACGCTGTGCATGGACACGCTGGCCGAGTACGGGAAGAAGCACATGCGCGCGCCTCCCACCGCCTACCTGGACGAGAAGTTCACCGCCATGCGCAAGAAGAGGAAGGAGGCGGCGGCGTCCGACGCGCGCGCCCCCTTGGACGAGGATCTCGGCGCCGCCGCCCCGCAGAGACTTCGGTGCGCCAAGTGTTTCGCCGCGTTCAACGGCGCTCAAGAGCTGCAGAGTCACCTGCGCCTGCAGCGCTGCTCCGGCCTCTTTGGCTTTGACTCGGACGATGACGGTGAGTCCCAAACCGTTTCCCAACGTCCTCGGCCCACCGAAAAACCGCTGACCCCGATGATGGCAAAAACTTGTTTCGGGTTTCGCCTTACTAAGAGGAGGTACTTTTGGCTGTGTGAACTCCCCCGGGATGACACAAACTCCCCAGGTACGTGGGGGAAGTTCCACACTAAAGTCCCAAGACATCCATTGAACTGTAAAAGTGTTAGTGGCGGCGCGCCGGCGGGCGTCCGCAGCAACTTTTTAGTCCGAAGATTCAAGTGGCTTGCCCGAACCGGAATCCAGTCCCGCGTTGCGGCCAAAAGTCAAATCCATTCCAAGTTGCTCTCAACCCCGCTCGTGTTGAATTCAGCTCCGCAAACCCAACGCGCGCGTGACCGCGTTGAATAGAAATCGCAAGCGTTGATGGTTCGTAGACAAATAAAAGACGCGTACGTAAAATCGGAGTCCAGCAAAGATTGCGAAGATGTCGAGTGATGTCATCTGGCTCCGCCTCCTGAGCCAATCGCAACAAGTCAAAAACTGACGATATCCTGTAGCATCCGCTAAGATTTTCCGCTTTCCGCTTTTTCTTTGAGGGGGGGGTCAAATTGAATGTTTTTAATGTTGCCAAAGCAAGCATTCCACGAGTGTTTCTCTCAAGCATCGGGCTCACTCGCTCGCTCACTTCCTCCTCGCGCCAGTCACAAATCACAGGCGGACGCCTCAAGGGTCTCGCTGACAGGCGGATGTTACAAAACTCTCGCAACAATCCGTGGAACACAAGTGCGTGTTTTTCCGCAATAGATTCCGCCGTCCTCTTGTTGAAAAATGTGATACGATTTGAGCGAGCGAGCGGTTAGCGCTAACGTGCGCCTCGCTGAGCGGAGGTCGTGGGTTGACCTCCTGCGGGGATTTCCTCCCCCATTCCCCAAAACGTGCGATTGTGAGTATCAACGGTCGTTTGTCTTTGTGTGTGCGCCCCCTGGCATCGGTTGAGGGGATTGGAAAATGGATGTTTCTATCGCATCATTCGACAACACGCCAGTCAGTAGCGTTTGCGTTGTGGTTCCGACAATTCGCAAGGTATCCGAATGCGATTGGATGGAAGGAGTCACGCGTGGGGGGGGCCTCTGCAGCAGAGGATGACGGGGGAGAGCGAGATATCTTGTGGTTGGAGGCACGCACCGGAAGTTCATGACCGGAAGGAAAAAAAAATGCCGCCGATGTGATTGATCGGTCAAAGTTGCGTCGACCTTAACGGCACCTCGTCCAATTGGCATGATGGAGAGTCCGACGCGGAAACGGCTCGCTTGCTTTGGAACGACTCGACTGGTCAACCCGGGCGGAAGAGAAGGCGGCTCAAATCATCCTTTGCGTCACTCCTCCCCTTTTCTCAATCAACGCCGCCTTTGTTCAAACGACACGGACGAGTTTTAGTCCCGGTTCCGTCGGCTTTGACCGCCCGCAACGACGTAGGACTCGTCTCTCCGCAAACGCGGCCAAACTAAGCCAGAGTGGCTTTTCTCCCTTTGTGTTGCAGTGAATACTTGAAGGACCCCACTTGAATCCGAGTGATCGGACCTCGCGGATTCGGAACGGACTTGCCCCGCGGGACTCGTACGGGACTGCGCCCGGGGCGGATCGAGGTCCGCCGGAGCGCTTCAGGACCTCATCCAAGTCTTGGCATCGGGTGCCCGGAGCAAAAGCAACGGCGACGGTCGTCGTTTGTGAATACGCCCCGGGAAGTGAAAGTCCCGCCCCCCCCCGGCAGATTTTGGCCAAGAGTTTGTACTCAAGTGCCTGCCCCGGATCCACACTTTGCTGTTTGACCAGAGTCCGGACCCAAGGAAATGCCGTCACCGTCGAGAAGCCATAAAGGAAAAACAAAAGATGCTTTGTGTTTGCATTTTGCAGCCTCGTCACCGCGCCGGACGAGGTCAATTCTTGGCTCTTCACGTTGGACCATGCGACCCTTGTCGGCAGGGTGCTTTTGCTGCCGCCCGTAGTTGCGACAGTCTTTCTTACCCTCACTTCCATCGGTTCGGTTCTTGTTTGCTTCACTGCGCGGGTTATTTTTGGAAAGGCCGCGGTTGCCTTTCGAGCTCCCTTCAAGCCCACGAGAGCGACGTCGCCTGGGCTGAAGGGAGCTCCAAAGCGGCCTTTTAACTCTTTGCGGGAAGCTTCGACAAGTTCTATTTATTGAAATTGTTTTTTTAATCTCGTCAATATTAGCGTTTCGATTGCTAATGTCAGGGTTTGCTGGAGTGCAGTTTCTATTTTGTTTTTGGGGAGAAAATAAAACTTATTTCATGTTATTGATTCTGTTTGACTCGTGTGCAGTGTTTACAGCGAGTTGCTTGGAGCTTTTTTTTTTCTTTCAATTGTTCTCTTCCAAGAGCAGTTGAAAGGTTGGAACTCGTCGGCACCGCCAGGTGGAGCCCGAAGCTGGCTCCATCTGCAGGTCGTTGACTTTGGGGGAACGGTTTGCCTTCCAATACATTCTTTCACACAACGAGAGAAGACAAGATTTTAAATATAAAGAAATGAAATATTTACATTTTAATATTGCCCTCGGGTCATTCAAATTAAGAGTCAAAGCTGTCGATCAGCCCCACAGCAGGCACTGGATCGCCTTTTTGAAGTGAAAGACTTCCAACAAAAAAAAAGTGAGACAAAGCGGCGTTCGGGAATTACAAGGCGGAGTGTCTGTGCCCTCCGGTAGGAATGCAAATGTTGAGTTGGAAAAGATTGAATGTCGGCGTCATGTTGGTGCGGCTGCGACGTCTCTGCAAGGCCGAACGCTTCCACCTCGCGGCCCGACGCCAAATCGCCTTGAGCTTCTTTCACCTTGAGTCTGCCGCGTCATTCTCTTCTTCCGCTTTCCATTTCAAGGAAAGCGTCGGCGCGTTTGCTCCAGTATGTCGCAGCAGGTAGCGAAGGCGGCCCGGAAGTCGACGGCTCCCATCTGGCCTCCTGACCTTGTTGCCGGCAGTGATGTGTTCCTTGAGCTGGTCCTTGGCCTCGAGGACCGAAGGGCGGTCCTTGGTCCTCGGACACAACGAGGGATCAGAGCCTCTAATCCTTCGTCCACAGGTATAAAGTGGGCCAGAGGACCGCAAAAATCAAAGAAATCAAACAAAATCCATCCAGGGAAACCCAAGTTGATGACTTTATCTGGCGCTTTAAAAGGGGCGGGGCTGCCACTGACTGTCAGTACAACGTGTAAAGAGCGGCATCAGAGTTAGTTTCAATCAGGCCCGCAGGATAATTTAAAAATGAAAAAAATGCATAAAACACAGAATGAATATTTTTAATAAGGTGCAATTCATTGCGTATCCGCTAGGGGCCCCGTTTTGACCAGAGAAGAAGACAACAGCAGCCTCAGTCCGTCACTGAGACAGACCCATGACAGCAGACGCTATCAATAGCACTCTCACATTTACACATTTAATAGCACTCTCCTTAGTTTGTACGGTGTAGGTAGGGATTACATTTAGATTTTATATGCACGTGTAAATGGTTTAAAACTTCCTTTCATTATAATTCTTGTTTAATCATAAAGTGCACTATATTTTTCAATACCAATTACATGTCAATGGACGCTACAGCTTCGTGTTTGCTTTCAAAACTTAGCTTGTAGCAGACATGTGCACATTTTCAGCATGACGTACAAAGGACACTTTGCACCTCTCCTCTTTCATCTAGAACTGCTTCAGACAACAAAGTGTATGCAGAAAATTGGTGAAGATTGCACGACTGTCTGTGTCCAATGTGTTATGTTGTGTTGTGTTATTTTTGTTATTTTGACTTCAAAATGGCGCCGCGAGAGTGGCTGCCTTTCCAGCAGCTCCTATATTTTGTTGTTCTACTTCTTCCTTTCATAACTTTGCTGCTGTGAATTGGGAATTTCTCCATTGCGAGACTAATAAAGGTTTTCTTATCTTATCTTATGTTAAAGTTTGTACAATCAATGCGATCAGTTGCAATGCATATATGTGAATGATAAAAGTAAATTGCACATTTGTTGAAGGAAATGTAAGGTGCTTCATTAAATGTTTTGTAAAAGATATGTTCATTAAATGTCAACATTTTACAAATGTTCTTGTGCTTCTTTACATCACACCAGTGATGTATAGTAAGGCGTAAAAACAACCATGTACAGAAAGGCGTTTTTAGCCGAAAAAAACGACCATGTATAGTAAGGCGTTTTTAGCCCAAAAAAACGACCATGTATAATAAGGCGTTTTTAGCCGAAAAAAACGACCATGTATAGTAAGGCGTTTTTCGACGAAAATAACGACCATGTATAATAAGGCATTTTTAGCCGAAAAAAACGACCATGTATAGTAAGGCGTTTTTAGCCCAAAAAAAACGACCATCTATAGTAAGGCGTTTTTCGACGAAAAAAAACCGACCATGTATAGTAAGGTGTTTTTCGATGAAAAAAAATGACCTTGTATGGTTCGGCGTTTTTAGCCCCCAAAAAAACGACCATGTATAGTAAGGCGTTTTTCGACGAAAAGAAACGACCATGTATAGTTCGGCGTTTTTAGCCCCCAAAAAAACGACCATGTATAGTAAGGCGTTTTTAGCCGAAAAAAACGACCATGTATAGTAAGGCGTTTTAGCCCAAAAAAAAACGACCATGTATAGAACGGCGTTTTTAGCCGAAAAAAACGACCATGTATAGTAAGGCGTTTTTAGCCCAAAAAAACGACCATGTATAGTAAGGCATTTTTCGACGAAAATAACTACCATGTATAGTAAGGCATTTTCAGCCGAAAAAAACGACCATGTATAGTACGGCATTTTTAGCCCAAAAAAAACGACCATGTATATATAGTAAGGCGTTTTTAGCCCAAAAGAAACGGCCATGTATAGTAAGGCGTTTTTTGACGAAAAAAAACGACCATGTATAATAAGGCGTTTTTAGCCGAAAAAAACGACCATGTATAGTAAGGCGTTTTTGGACGAAAAAAAAAGACCATGTATAGTAAGGCATTTTTAGCCCAAAAAAACGACCATGTATAGTAAGGCGTTTTTCGCCCAAAAAAAAACCGACCATGTATAGTAAGGCGTTTTTTGACGAAAATAACGACCATGTATAATAAGGCGTTTTTAGCCGAAAAAAACGACTATGTATAGTAAGCCGTTTTTAGCCCCCAAAAAAACGACCATGTATAGTAAGGCGTTTTTCAACGAAAAAAACGACCATGTATAGTAAGGCGTTTTTAGCCCAAAAAAACGACCATGTATTGAGACGTTTTTAGCCGGAAAAAAAACGACCATGTATAATAAGGCGTTTTTAGCCGAAAAAAACGACCATGTATAGTAAGGCGTTTTTCGACGAAAATAACGACCATGTATAATAAGGCGTTTTTAGCCGAAAAAAACGACCATGTATAGTAAGGCGTTTTTCGACGAAAATAACGACAATGTATAGTAAGCCGTTTTTTGACGAAAATAACGACCATGTATAATAAGGCGATTCTAGCCGAAAAAAACGACCATGTATAGTATGGCGTTTTTTGACGAAAAAAACCGACCATGTATAGTAAGGCGTTTTTCGACGAAAAAAAACTACCATGTATAGTAAGGCGTTTTTCAATGAAAAAAAACTACCATGTATAGTTCGGCGTTTTTAGCCCCCAAAAAAAACACCATGTATAGTAAGGCGTTTTTCGACGAAAAAAACGACCCTGTATAGTAAGGCGTTTTTAGCCCAAAAAAACGACCATGTATTGAGACGTTTTTAGCCGGAAAAAAAACGACCATGTATAATAAGGCGTTTTTAGCCGAAAAAAACGACCATGTATAGTAAGGCGTTTTTCGACGAAAATAACGACCATGTATAATAAGGCGTTTTTAGCCGAAAAAAACGACCATGTATAGTAAGGCGTTTTTCGACGAAAATAACGACAATGTATAGTAAGCCGTTTTTTGACGAAAATAACGACCATGTATAATAAGGCGATTCTAGCCGAAAAAAACGACCATGTATAGTATGGCGTTTTTTGACGAAAAAAACCGACCATGTATAGTAAGGCGTTTTTCGACGAAAAAAAACTACCATGTATAGTTCGGCGTTTTTAGCCCCCAAAAAAAACACCATGTATAGTAAGGCGTTTTTCGACGAAAAAAACGACCCTGTATAGTAAGGCGTTTTTAGCCCAAAAAAAACAACCATGTATAGTAAGGCATTTTTCGACGAAAATAACGGCCATGTATATAGTAAGGCATTTTCAGCCGAAAAAAACGACTATAGTACGGCATTTTTAGCCCAAAAAAACGACCATGTATAGTAAGGCGTTTTTAGCCCAAAAAAAAACGGCCATGTATAGTAAGGCGTTTTTCGACGAAAAAAACGACCATGTATAGTAAGGCGTTTTTAGCCCAAAAAAAACAACCATGTATAGTAAGGCGTTTTTCGACGAAAATAACGACCATGTATATAGTAAGGCATTTTCAGCCGAAAAAAACGACTATAGTACGGCATTTTTAGCCCAAAAAAACGACCATGTATAGTAAGGCGTTTTTAGCCCAAAAAAAAACGGCCATGTATAGTAAGGCGTTTTTTGACGAAAAAAACGACCATGTATAGTAAGGCGTTTTTAGCCAAAAAAAAAACGACCATGTATAGTAAGGCGTTTTTTGACGAAGAAAAACGACCATGTATATTAAGGCGTTTTTGGACGAAAAAAAAAGACCATGTATAGTAAGGCATTTTTAGCCCAAAAAAACGACCATGTATAGTAAGGCGTTTTTCGCCGAAAAAAAACGACCATGTATAGTAAGGCGTTTTTTGACGAAAATAACGACCATGTATAATAAGGCGTTTTTAGCCGAAAAAAAACGACCATGTATAGTAAGGCGTTTTTAGCCCCCAAAAAAACGACCATGTATAGTAAGGTGTTTTTCGACGAAAAAAACAACCATGTATAGTAAGGCGTTTTTAGCTGAAAAAAACGACCATGTATAGTAAGGCGTTTTTAGCTGGAAAAAAACGATCATGTATAGTAAGGCATTTTCAGCCGAAAAAAACGACCATGTATAGTAAGGTGTTTTTAGCTGGAAAAAAACGTAAGGCATTTTCAGCCAAAAAAAACGACCATGTATAGAAAGGCGTTTTTAGCCCAAAAAACGATCATGTATAGTAAGGCGTTTTTCGACGAAAAAAACGACCATGTATAGTAAGGCGTTTTTTGACGAAAAAAACCGACCATGTATAGTAAGGTTTTTTTAGCCGAAAAAAACGACCATGTATAGTTAGGTGTTTTTCGACGAAAAAAGACGACCATGTATAGTAAGGCATTTTTCGACAAAAAAAACGACCATGTATAGTAAGGCGTTTTTAGCCGAAAAAAAACGACCCTGTATAGTAAGGCGTTTTTAGCCCAAAAAAAACGACCATGTATAGTAAGGCGTTTTTTGACGAAAAAAAAAACGACCATTTATAGTAAGGTGTTTTTAGCCCAAAAAAAACGACCATGTATAGTAAGGCGTTTTTTGACGAAAAAAAACGACCATTTATAGTAAGGTGTTTTTAGCCCAAAAAAAACGACCATGTATAGTAAGGCGTTTTTAGCCGAAAAAAACGACCCTGTATAGTAAGGCGTTTTTAGCTGGAAAAAACGACCATGTATAGTAAGGCGTTTTTAGACGGAAAAAAAAACAACCATGGTTTTTTTTCGGCTAAAAACGCCTTTCTGCACACGGTTGGGTTTTTTTCGGCTAAAAACGCCTTATTATCTATGGTCGTTATTTTCGTCGAAAAACGCCTTACTATACATGGTCGGGGTATTTTTCGGCTAAAAACTTCTTCCTATACATTCCTACACACTTCAAAGAGCCGGCTCTTTGTACCGGCTCGTTCGCGACCGACACATCACTTGTGAAAATATAGGTGATTGAACAGTCAGAGGTGCTGCCATAAAGAACCCTTTCTGCACTGAAATACAATTAAATTAATTTTGATTCCGTTTGCTGCAATACAAACCGGATACTTCATACTTGACCATAAAGTTAATTTAAAACCTAGTACCTCAATTCAAAAACAAAATCTGACGTTAAAAAAAACGTTGTTTTGTATTTGTAAGACTGAATATGAAAATAAACAGAATAAAATTTTCAGTGAGGATCAAATACAGTTTCAAAGAAAAAAAAGTCTATCGTTTCAAATTCAGATTGTACAATTCAGATTCAGTTATTCAATATGATTCAGAGTAAAATATACAAATCCATCCATTATCCGAGCCACAGACCTTCAATTCACGTAATTCAAATTCAGTATAAACTATTTAAAAGTTATTCACGTTTAGTTTTTGGTGGCAAATTTTCCGCGTCACACCTAGTTTAGTTTTGGTTGTAAAGTGTCCTAGAGTGTCTTGAAAGAAAGACGCTTATAAATGAAATGTATTATTATTATTATTATTATAAGAAATTTCAGGGGTTATTTTTACTGACCCTTCATTGTTCATGACATGTACAAATTTTCCCAACACACTGTCCATTCTTGTTTTCTTACAGTTCTTACAGCCGCCGTGAGACCGAACAGCCTAACATCTTGGGCGTCAGACCAGGAAATTGATGTCACAATCAAAAGATGGCTCCATCTGGCTCCCGATCGGGATGGTGACAGGAAGGAGAGCATGAGAAGAAAAGAGGACATGGAGAGCGCAACAATTTGATGGACAGAAAAATACCGTTCAAGAGTAAGCTGCATCCCAATTTGGACTTTGTGCTCACTGTTAAATAAAGAAAAGTGCATTTTTCCAGTGTATGTGGCGTTATATGTGAGGTTCACAAATTATGACAATAAACATATTTTTATAACAGTCGTTTTTGAGACTTTTTTTTTTAATGTGGGTCAAATATGGCTCATGAAAGATGTGGCTTGATTGAGGTTGAATTCAGGCTGATATCAGGAACCTGTTCTGGCCCAGCGTCGGGCCGGAGTAGGGCCGGATACGGTTTTACAATGCGGCTCAGATCTGGGCCGAATGCGGCCCACATCGTGGATGCCAGACGCGGGCCACCGCAGGACCGTCATTTATTGAGGTATGTGAGCAGAGTGTATGTGCCGTGTCTGCCCCAGAGCTGGGCCAGACCAATTTTGCTGACTGGGTATTTTAGTCCGCAAACTGAGGAATTGCGCGGATGATTTGGGACTCTCTCAATGCATAGTGGGACTCATACTTTTCTGATCAGCGAGTCCTTGGGACTCGCTGCCGGTAAACTGTAAAACGATCACTGCAGAGATTAGCGCTTTTTCTGCACTCGGTGATTGACTTGTATGCAAAGTCATTTCTCAACTTGTCTTCCGTGCCACGTCATGCCTGTTGAGTGTTGATTTACTTCATATTAAGAAACTACTGCACTAAAACATTAATTCATAAATGTATATCATATGCTTTTATTTTGGTTTTTCTCAGTATAAATAACACGTACCCTGACTGTTCTACTCTTTGAATAAAAACACTTCATTCAAGCGTTAGGGAGTGCAAGGGGTTATGATGGAGGGCTGTTGCAAATCATGAAGACCTGCCAAGTGGTATGATAGCATTGTTTTATACACGTCCTCGGCTAGGCCTGAGTTTCAAAATCAGTCCTTGGTCCTTGGCCTTGGCCTCGGAAAATTTCTCAAGTCCTTGGCCTTGGCCTTGGCCTCGGAGTCAAGTCCTCGGCCTTGGCCTCGGGTTGCCGGTCCTTGGACACAACACTGGTTGCCGGGTGCGATTGGGCACGAGCCCCCGCACGGAACGCTTGGGAGTCATATTTCCTCTTCTGACATTACATCCACCCGTGGGACAAAGGATTTTTTTTTTCCTGGAGGGGCGGGGGCGCCCGGATTTACGATGAGGTCTGTGGTAATCCAATAGCTGTTCATTTGTTGTTCTGCTCCACCTCCCGGCGGCTGTTGCGGTGTCAGGCCGCAAGTTTCCCAGGGTTTGACCGTCATCCTCGGCCGGCGTCGATCCGCTCCTCTGCGACCGGCTAATTCCACGCGGGCTTCATATAGTTGGGGATGCACTGGCAGACCTGGTGGCTGTAGTAAAATCCAGCGAGGCAAGCGCGTCTGGGGGTCCTGCATGGTAACCGGTAGCAACTAGGGGGGGGGGGAAAGTGCAAGAAAAGAAAACATTGGATGAGTCACTCCCAACAAAAGCAGGCGCTACAAGTGAAATTTCACAAATGGGAAAGCTTACGAGACAACGAACTCATTCAGTAGCAGCCAAGTCTGAAAAGACGTTTAAAAACGTCTTTGGGAGTGAAAGAGTTCAGGGGATGCTCACAGAATGGTGTTGCTGGATATATTCCTGCAGAATTCCGAAAAGGAATGCCATTTGCCCTTTGGAACACTCAAGAGGTGTCGAAACTTGTCTGGGGCAACTTTTTTTCTTCCTTTTTTTGGTCATGTTTGATGGAAGTCCCGGGACTGCATGGAATTAGCAAATGCATGAAAAATAGCAACGTGGCGGTCATGCTGCCAGCCTGCTACATGAAGCGCGGTACAGTGGTGGAAATGAAAAGAAGCACAAACGATGCCTGGCCTTCCCTGAAATACGCTTGGAGCCAGGCTTTTTTTTGGGGGGAGGGGGGGGATCCCCAAATTTGCCTTCATTCCCCCGTAGGAAACATCCAAGTTTAGCGGCATTTTCTGAATTTCAAGCTTTGTTCAAAAAGTGCCACCAGTTGCCTAACGCCGGTCGATATTCGCTCACCTGCTGAAAAGGTTCAATCTGAAATCCGCCGCTCGACGTGACTCAATTTTCTCTGACATTTTTTTGAGGCTGAAAGTGGAGATTTTGTTTTTACAGTTTGTGCCCGGGAGTGATGCCAGCCTACAAGTAAGCAGAGGCTACAGTGTTGAAAATTAAAAGATTGAGGGTGGGGGGAGGGGTCACAAGATTTGAGTGCTTTTTAAGGAAAAACGCCAAAAATGACAGTTTCATGTCCTTTTATTGACATTGTAGCTATTGAAAAATGTTTTGTCTGTATGTCGCTAACCGGTTTGAGCGGTTTCAGCGGATGTTTGTGTCGAAATATCGAATGATGTTGATCGTTGAGAACCTTTTTGTTTTGCGGCCTCCCAAAGACAGCCTTGGCCACCCCGTGGGCCACCCAAGGATAAAAGTCGAGCTCTGCCACTGATCATGGCACCCCCCCCCCCCAAATATATATTGGGGGGGGGGGATTAGGGAGCAAAACTCTCCTCCGTCATAGGTGAAATAAAAGATATTGGGAAAGATAATTGAGCGACATTTCCCATGGCCGTCTTTGGTCACAAATCCATCTTTTTTGTGGTCTTTTTCCAGCCGAGCCACACAACAAAAAGAAAAAAAAAACGCCTGAGAACATCCAGCGAGACAAATCACTGGCACATCTGAACTTTCCCCTCCCGGCTGGGCTCCCATCCCCTTGTATGTTTTTCTTTGGCTGCCGTCACTCCATCCATCTCGGCGGCGGCCCGATGGGCCGCTGTGCTCTGCTCACTGTCAGCTCGCTCGGGTCAGAGGCCTCTCGCGTGCGAGCTGTGGGAACCGCACCGCACTGCACCGCACCGCACGCTCGCAGCAAAGAACGCGGCGCTCGGGACGTCTCGCGCCCATAAAAGGAAACGGCGGAAGAAAAGTCCACGGAGAAGGTCTGGAGTCGGTGATGTTTGACGCCAATTTGGCCTTTGCTTCTCTGAGCGCTGCATTTGACTCATTGTCACAGAAAAGAGTGGGAGGGGGGGGGGCATACAAGTGCAGAAAAAAAATACAAATAAAAAACGGTCAAAGTCATGATTCAATCTCCGGACTCAAAACGAAGAATCAGAAATGACTTTTTACTCTTTGCTAAGATTTTGACATCTTGGCACCCCCCCCCCCCCCCAAAAAAGACTTCTGAAAATAGCTTCCCTCCCTTATTGGCTCGCATAGTCTGTGTCCTTTTGACATGTGGTGTTGGCTGGACTCGCAATGCTATCAAAACATGTTCCCATCGCTTTGCTCATGTGAACCAAGCGGTCAAAACAAGGCGACGCCGCATTGGCTCAAGATAACAACTGAAAAAAAAATTGTCATGGCGAGCGAGCGCAAGAGACGCCTCAGCCTCCGAGCGCTCTTGCGGCCGACAAAATCAAACTTTTGAATACATCAGGGCGCAACCTGCTTCACATTTCTTTTTTTCTTTTTTTTGGACCGTCGACCTGACTCGAAATTAGAACGACAAGCTCCAACGGAAAAAAAATAAAATAAAAATAATAATAAAAGAGCTGAATAGGAAATGAGCTGCAGTGCCGCTTCTTTTTTTTTTTTTTTTTGAACGTGCTCACCTGCAGGTGTTGGGGTTGAACCTCTTGCCTTGCCGTAGACACGACTGCGGACTTTCTCGGCACTGACACGAGCAGGTGTCGGGGTTGAGGGGCTGATTCCCAGGACAGCGCGCGGCGCACACGCAGCCGCACAGCTCGTCGTCCCAGCGCTGGCCGATGGGGCACCACTTGCCCTCGCCTTGACCTTGGCACTGACATTCACCTACGGGGAAAAGGCGCCGCTCAAAGAGATGCGGCTTGATTTTTTTTTTTTCTTCGGGAAAGTTGAACTTCACTTCTCATTCGATCATGAAGAAGCGTTTGTATTTTTAAACATTTACTCAGGTACGTTTTTCTTTTTTAAATTTACCTTTTGTGCGCAATGTACGTTTTTTGCACCCCCCCCCAACCCCCTCCTCATATTTTGAAGCCCCAAGGTTACAATAGGTTCCCGTAATGTAACGGCTCCTGTTTTGGATGAACCCTTAGGTCGACTAAACGACTATGATTGACGTCATAATGGCGGCACTTGAAGAGCAACAATTTTTTTTGTGCTACGAGTGCCAGATGCAATTCTAAACATTTTTAGGGGGGCGGCTCGATTCCCCGTGGGTTTTTTTTTCTTGAACTGTTGGCGGCAGGGCTCGGTCCCCATTTTTGTCTGTCTGCGTGTCATTGTGTCAAGATGTCTCGAAAGCCCCCCCCCCCCCCCCCCCCCTTACATGTGTTGTGGTCCAGTTTCCAGCCCGGACCGCAGCTGGCCTCGGTGAGCCCGTTTCGACAGACGCATTGGCAGCTGGGCTCCTTCAGAACTCTGTTGGGGCCGCAGAGAGCCAGCAGCCCCGAGTCCAAAGCCTCTGGAAGCCGCAGAGAAGAGAAAGACAAGAGGTTGGAAAAGCACAGGCGCTCGGTAGCAAAATCCGGGGCCTGAGCCGCACGCAGTAGGTCCGCGCTTTCATTTCTTTTCACAAGCGTGAGGCACCGGCGCTTGCAGCGGAGGATGGATCCTCTTTCTAATGCCACCAGATTTCGACAGCAAGGCAGCTCGTGGACCTCAACTTGATGCACCTGCTTCAAAGTGTGCAAATGTGCCTTCAGTTGGCTGCGAGCGCATCTGCTGCCATCCGTTTTCCAGCCTTCTCCCTGATTTTTACCACCTTCTGAATATTGTGGCCTGCGACAATACAAGCACCAAAAGTAGACTTTCAAAAAAAAAAAAAAAAAGGTTTTCCGAGCATTTGACATTCTTTAGTAGGCAGCTGTGGAGCATGGGTCGCTTTCACCCAAAAGCACGGGCTTCTGACCGATAAGGGGGGAAAAGAAAAGAGTCCTGTCGGGCAGAACAGCGACTCGGATGCCATTTTGCGTTTGTGACACCTTCAACCACAACAATGAGATTGAGGAAGGGCTTTTGATGTTGGAAGAATTCATTGACAGCTCTTCAACAATGACCTTCCGGCATGGCTCAACACCGGTGTCTTTTTTTTGGTTTGTTTTATTTTTTAACGCCTTCATTATTGACTCCACGATCCGTCTCAACTTTTCTGACAGTCATGTTTCGACCGCGCGTACGCACGCAGTTTGAGCCGGAGGTGTCTAAACTTGTCCGATTCCAATGTTCCGGCTTTTCTCTCCCTCATCGTCGACGTGAAGAGCCTCGACCGCTTATCTTCTTCGCCAATCCAAAGCGACGCCCATCTCGAAGGATGCGTTTATCATGACGGTGGCTTTGCAAACCTGAATTTCACAGACAAGTCGGACGGGACTCTCTTCCGTGGCTGCCAGTTGAAAAACTTAACTTGACGAATACAGCGCATATACAGTGAAACTCCTCTACAACAAAACCTACATGGGCGAAAATACCCCCTCATGTGAAAAAAATGTCATGCATGAAAGCCATTCCCACTTTTCTGCTCCCCCTACGACGAAAAGTCCCCCTGTTCCGTGATACAAATTCTTTTTCTCTGCTCTTGCCTGGCGACGAGATTCACTACAACGAAAACAAGCCTACGGCAAAAGTCTAATCCAACAGCGACCTCGACTGCTTCGTTCAGAAACGGCAACAGCAACCACCGCAATGGTTTACACATGCGCAGTAGTCCAGGAAGTATTTGTTTCAGACGCAGCGCGAACATTGCATTGCTAAAATGGCGACAAAACGGAACTTTGGATGTCAAGCAGCTAAGACAAGAAGAGCTCTGACGCTGGAAGAGAGGGTCAAAGCGATCAAAATGAAAGATGGAGGAAGCAAAATAAAAGACATTTTATTTCATCAAATTTTCGACCGTGAAAAACCCCCTGTTGTGAAAAATGTCTTGCTGCAAACATGATTTCGTTGTAGAGGAGTCTCACTGTATATGCACGTCGGGGGGCGGTCAACGGGTGCATTCCGGTTCAACTATTTTCGAAACGTCCACCGTGTCTTTGAATCGCCGCCTTCTCCTCAAGTGTATTCTTTCCACACGCTTGGCCGGCTTCACCAAAGCCACTGAAATATTTGTGGGTGTGAATGACTTTTGTGTCATGAGACTTCATTTCGGACTTTCCACTTGGCTCCGGGCAACATTGTCACGATCATGCCTGTCTCGTTTCAAGGACTTTTCAAGGTCCGATTTCTTCTCAATGCTGCTCTTTGTATTTATTATTATTATATTTTTTTTTTTACATGAGCTCAGATTGAAAGTGTACAGCTGTGTGGACTTTGCTCCCGCGACAATTTCGTTTGCCTAATGAAGGGACGACAAGCAAAGCGGGGGGGGGGGTCTCACCTGTCTCTTTCTCCGAGTAGTTCATGGCATCGATTGGCACACACATGCAGTTGACGGGATCCCACAAGAACGCCGAAGCGCACGGCACCGTAGGAGGAGAACACCTGCACACACACACACACACACACACACACACTGAATAAGGGCATAGAGCAGCAATGTCAAACTTGACAAAAGCATCCCACTAGGGCAGCGATGTCCCAAATGTACTTCCGAGGGTGTCATAGTCCAAAAATAGAATTTGTTTGTGTCTTTGCATGTCTTGATGAAGAGCCAAGGCGGCGCTCGCCAGCACTCGCGCTTTTGTGTCGCTTTAAGACTGGAATGATCTCTGATTAATGTGTGAGGCCGCGAACGCGCGAAAGCCAAATCCAGATTTGCGATTGGATTTCACGACAGTTTGGTGGAATTGTGACTGTGACGCCTTAAAAAAAAAAAAAAAAAGTGATAAATCAAAGCAAGGTGCTTTATTTTATTTTATTTTTTAATGAATCAGACGGACGGCACCATGACACACGGCCGCTCGAACGTCACTCACAGGTGATCCGTCGCGGCTCGTCTGATGATGGAGTGAAGCGGCCGCTTGGGGAGGCACTCGCACCCGGTGTGATTGACAAAGGTCACCATGACAACGGAGCGCTCCATCCTGGGCGGCGACAGCTCCATCAGCTGCGGGGACAGAGGCTGCGCTGTGAGTCAGTGATTGAGTGATTGACGCACGCTCCCTCCCTCTACCTCACACAATAGATTCCGCCTCTGCGGTAAAATCTTTTTTTTCTAGCAAACGAACGCAGTTTCAATCGCCGCCATTGTTGCTAAGTCATCTCATGTGACGAGATTTACGAAAATCGGCCTTCGCCTCGTGGAAAGCAGACCGTTGCCAAGTCGCGTAACGTTAAAACAAGTGTTGCCAAAGTTGATTGCGGAGACTCAAAGACTGAACCATGGGATGAAATAAGAAGCCGTTTCTCAGCAAATCTTGCATGCCTGAATCATGGACCTTTTTGCAGCATTTGTTTATAAGAAATAAACCTATTCTCAATGTATATTGTTGTCGTTTGTGTTATTATCACATGCAAATGAATAAGTAGACCATTTCAGAATTCGAAATTTGGGACCGATACTTTTCTGACCAGCGAGTCCCGTGGGACTGGCTGGGGTTAAACTGTCAAACGATCACTGGAGTCACTCTGCGTTGTTTGTATAAGCGGTCCTGGAACTTTTCCCGACATTCCTCGCGGTGGGGAAAGGACTCTCGCTCGCCGCGGATGCGCAAACACTCACCGTCTTGTTGACGAGCGCGTGACTGGTGTTGGCGCAGTAAAAGGCTTCGTTGGTGCAGCATCCGCCGCAGCGATGCAGCGCCACGCAGCGGGGGAGGTAGAACTGACTGGTGGATTCCGGGTACTCTTTGGTCACCTCCACGCACACCTCCCGGGGCTGGCACGAGGTGCGCTGGATCTCCTCCAGGATGACTGACGGAGTGGGGGGGTCGCGTGAGCCGCCGATTCGGGTCAAGGCGCCGCAGAGCGGCGGCGAGCAGCGGCGGCGGTTTACCTCCGAGCGTGCCGTCCACTTTGTAAAGCGCCTCCTCCCTCAGCCGCGCCCAGTCGGAGTGGAGCGGCGGGCTGGCCGAGGAGGCGTGCCACGCCTTCTTCCTCAGGCACTGCTGAAGCAGATCGTATTCGGGATAGAGAAGCTGCAGCAGCTGATCCACGCTGGCCACGCTCTGCAAGCTGACCTGCTGATCCGACGACGCCGGAGCCTGCGAGGGAGACGAAATTCTGAGCGTGGCCTTCCATCGCGGTGACCGCTTCATTCTCGCTCCGAGCTGTCCGTCCATAAGATATGATAAGCAGATACAAATAATAGCCCCGTTGTTTGCACGGCCTGCACGTGGTGTTGACTCCCATGCGTCCAAAATTCTTTTTTCTTTTTTTTTCCTCGCCTCACCCCCAAAAATAAATAAATAAATAAAGATAAGTGTTTATCTTTTTTTCTTCCCCCGGAAGAACAACAAGACGCTGAGGTCATAACGGAGCAATGAGCGGTCCGCCACTCCGGGGCGTGTCCCTCTTCTCCTCAGCATCGAAAAACCACGGCAAACTGACGCCAACTCTTGCGCCATCAGTCGGAGGGGCCGACAATCCGACGCTCGGATCTGCTCTCACGGCATTTCTTCACGAGGAGCCACCTTTCTGTTGTTCGGCGACATCCTACGCTGCCCGTTGTGTACTTGGGCGGCAACGGCTTTGCCGGTTGCAAAACGACCGCTTTTTTGTTTTTGTCGTTGTTGTCGTTGTGCTTTTGCTTCTGAGCACAAATGTGAGACACGAGAGATGCATGCTAGCAAGGAACTCGACTCACTCCCCAACAAGCAGCGGATTGGCAGACAAACAACCAGAACGCTCCAGCTGCCATCTCTTCAGTGTCCAGGGAAGATTTGGCAGTGAGCAAACAAGCTGTTCGTTGCCACTGCCAGTTGAAGTTTACTGTCAAACTAAACCAAAAAAAAGCGATGGTATGTCGCGTTTGGAAAAGGAACAAATCCGCTAGGCTAATGCTAACACATGAAAACCCCGTAGACGTGCGAACAAATAGCATCAGCGTTACAGTGTGATCACCTTTAAAGCAATGGATGTTCGGGCGCCAAAATACTCACTGGCATATATTCTTTATCTTCTTTTAAAAACAATGACAATTATCGCTGCTTACCGAGGAGGTGAGGGCGGCTTCAAATGTCCGCTATGTCAGGATTATTTTGCTCCTGGGTGGCCGAGACGCAGATGTATACCAGAAAGAGCGGCACAATGTCCATTGAATTCAAGCAAAAACAGAGACGTGATGACTGTGTGTGTATGTGCATATATATATATATATGAGCTGTCAAACGATTAAAATATTTAATCCAATTAAAAACACAACTGTCATAATTAACTCAAATTCACTAAAAATTAATCGGGATTAGTCACGCATTTTTGATCGTTTCTGAATTTCCTTTTATATATTTTTTGTCCTATTTCCCCCCGTTTTAATGCTCTCATCAACATGGAATCATGAATGCGTTTTCTATGTGCAAAATGGAAATATTTACTGAAATAACAATTTCGATTTTCAATGCGAATGATTTCAGCTTGAGTCGAGCCGTGGACAATGTTGACAGGCTGGCATGCAGTCGCCATACATTTAGCTATGGCTTCAGCAAATTTGTTCTTCGTGGTGTCATCCATTTTCTTCGCTTTGAAATGATCCATAGCCGTCTGTCTTAGACGAGGGGGCGGAGTATTCACGTCAGCTGTGTGCTTGGCCATTAAGTGGTATTTCAGACTCGACGTGCTATGATGATGGCTCGGTTTACGACTGCAAAGCATCCAGGTAACTTTAGTCTCGTCAGTGGAACAATCTGGCAACTTTTTAGAAGTGAACTTTCCATTCATAAACTCTTTAAGTATCCGTTTTCGGTGTCTCGCGCTGCCGTGGCTGGCAAAAGAAACGTGCGTGGACCCGTGCGGCGCGCTTGTTGTTTTGTTTCTGGTTTATTTATAGAGCAACGTAACATCCGCTGTGACGTGTGCCGTGTTGATCTCGCGAGATAAAATGTAATCCCGTTCAAATTCATTTATATTAATGCCGATAAAAACGCGCTAAACTGACAGCTCTAATATATATATACTGTATCTATATATAATTTTTTAATGTTTTTTTTTCCTATCAGGAAACAATAAAAATGATTTTTGTCGTTTTTTGGGGGAGGCTGGAGCAGATGGATGGCATTTCAATACCGAAGCATGACTTGAGATGAGTCTTGTAAGTTTCAAGCACGGTCACTCGTATCTCGAGGCGCCGCTCCGTTTGCGGGAGGCCGAACGCACGAGAGTCTTTTTCACTCAAGTCTCCTTGTGTCGAGTCGCACGGCCTGAGCCGACGTGAGCCGCGTCAAGCTGTGACCCGATGACGTCGCATCATCAAACTTCGGCATTTTTATTTTGCGATGCAGTTCCAGGCTTTCACCGCAGCCCCTTTCACTCCATTTTTTTTTTCCTTTTTTAGTCTATGTGTGTGTGTGTGTTTACTCTCTTCAGTCCCTTCTTCTAAAATGCACGTCCTATGGGGTTTCAATTCTGGAGGTTTCACTTCTTTCCCACAATGAAGCTCTTTTGTTTTGGGCTCTCGTGACTTGGATTGATTTCTCCACCGCCTCCATTTTCTTTCCGCTTCACAAGATTTGGGTTTTTATGTTGCTTGGCGTGCCAAAACCTAAATCTGAAAGCGAGATGAGACATTCGGCCCAGCCACTTTCTAATTTGCATCATCAACGTCAAACTTTAGTCCAGAACCGGTCGGTTGTACGCAGCGCCGCATGTCGTACTTACATTTGAACTGCGGGTCGCGGCACACGATTGACCTCTGCGGAAACATTCCTGAGAATTTAGATCAAGCCGCGAAGGCGAAGTGACGTCAGAACGGCAGTTTTTGTCGGCCAAAACAACCCACTCGGTGAAGCTTTCTTTTCTGAAAATCATGCGGTCGGCGCCAAAGCGCGCGGCGTCTTGGACGTCTCTTAAGTTGAGCCAGCGCGGCGGCCGGCGCTCCACTCTGGCGACTGGCCACGGAGCATTATTTCAGGACACGCTCGCCTTTCTGACTTGAGACACGGGCCGTTTGTCGAGGCGGCAAAACGCTTTGAACGCGGTCTGGCGAGACGAGATTGTTTGAGGCTAAACTTCTCGACGGGCGAGTGGCACGAAACGGGCTGGAAGCCTCTTTGCGGGTCCCGCCGTGCAAGCGCTCGTACGTCGGATGTTTGCTTGCGAGTCAGAGCAAAGCATTTGTCGGAACCAAACCCGGATGACGTTGTATCGGCGGTATCGCGAGGCACCAAATAGTTTAAGTTGTCTGCTTCACAGAGACAGCGGTGCCCGTGCTGCGCGTTTTTCGATTCGGATTTTTCGGTTGAGCCAATTTTGGTTTTGACTGGAGAGCAAATATTCCAGATGCGAGCGTTGTGTCGCATCTCATTTCACCAGAAGCATCACTGTGCCAGATCGTGAGTTCTCGTTGAACGTTCTCGTTCTCTCGCGGTTCTCGTTAAAAAAAAAAAAAAAAAAAAAAATGGCTTCCGGCCGTGAATTGGCTCTCCCGAGCGAAGTCGCCGTCCATCCCCCAAAATATTTCTACCTCCTCCCGCCTCACCCCTCTGCCGATATGAGATGATAAGATGAGCCGTCGTTTCTTTGTGTGGTTTGTTTTTGTGCGTGTCACATCAAGGACACGTTCTGTTCGCATTCGGAGTCACATTTGTTTTTGGAATGCGAACAAGGATGTAAAAAAACCAAAAAAAATCCGGACTGGGCATCGGCCCCGGCAGTGTCAACTATCCGATGTGAATGGCCGAAGAAGTGTAGGAGATGTTTCAAGAAGAAAAATAGCCCTGGCCTCAGCTCAAATAGTGGGTGGGGGAGGGTGTGGGGGCCGGGGGAGGGGGCCTGTGTGGCTTTGGGGAACAAGCATTTGTTTGCCGAAGACAATAGAATCAAGTGTAATTGGCCACCCGATGCAGCAGCTGGCAGTAGCACCCTCATTGTCAGACAAGTTCGCAGGGAGGATTAGTTTGATGCTGTTGGGGGGGGGGGGGGGGGGGTTAGTTGTTTTGTTTTTTGTTTTTTTTTGCACTGAACAGCCGATATGAAGTGCAGTCAACAAAGCCTCAGGAGACAACGTGATTTTTTTTTTTTTGTCGTCACCCGAAAGCGAAGACAAAGAAATATGACCAAGCGAATGTGGCGCTTGGCTTCACTGTGACCACAGCGCGAGACGGACCGGTGGAAAAAAATGGCGGCCGAGGATAGCGCCAAGACAAATCTTATCAAAGTGACACTTAAAAAAGACGTGACGCCTCAATCGCGCTGAGAAGCCGCTGGAAAAGTTGGGCGCTGCAAAACGTGCTCATCTGAGACATCGATCCCGACTTCCTCAATTGGATTCCAAAAAAAATATATACAAATAAAAAATGGTGAAGTGTTTTCTATATTGTGCTCCGGAGTTCATGACGCTAAACTGAATTTGAATTTGTTTTTATTTCATTTTAGTTGACAGTTTAAACAAGGATTTTTTTTTTCTGATTTCAGGCAAATGGATGCCCTGAGAATCTTTTCTGTTACGGACTAAAAAAACAATGTTATAAAGCACAGGTGTCAAAGTCAAGGCCCGGGGGCCACATCTGGCCCACCACATCATTTTATGTGGCCCGCGGAAGCAATTCAAGCCTGTCAAGTTCCACGATGCTTGCTAAAGTCTGAACCAAAATTTCAAATTGTCATATGTAATCCACAATGACGGGTCATTATTCTTGATTTCTGATTTTAAAAACTAGTTATTCATCAATTTGTTGTGCGCTGTGTTTGTAATATGCGGGTGGAGGTGATTAAACATTTATATGGTTTCCCAAAATTCATAACGGCCCTCCAAGGCAAACCGTAACGACAATGTGGCCCGCGGCAAAAATGATTTATCAAGTCATTCCTTGCTGTAAATTGAATGAGATTTCTTTGTTTTTGTTCTTCAATGTTTATAAGGATTCAATGTAATGCAGAGACACCGCAATTTTAGAGACAAATGATATTTATAGTGGCGGCAGAGAGTGTGTGGGGTGGGGAGGGGGGCGCAAATTGTATTCTTTTTGTGGGAGGTTAACAGCAAATAATTGAGAAGCACGAGCTGAAGTCAACACGGAAGTGGATGAAAACGATCGAGAGCTGCCGTACGCGTCCGCCCAAGCGTGGAAATTTCAGCCCGCCAAATTGAAATGTTGAACTTGAGAAAGCACGTCGGGGCAACTTCTCTCGCTGTGTTTACTTGCTTTGGCTGCGCATTTGCCAACATTTTGATGGTCAGACGCCAGCAAAGTGTCAAATGCGCATATTTGAGAGGACTCTCTCACACACAACCCGGATACAAAAATCATTCAGACAACAACAAACGAGGAAGAACAAAGACAGGGGGAAGCGCAAAGGCGGTCCCACTAAAAGTCTCAGGCGGAGTCAAAAGGCAAAGAATAAAAATGATGAGTTTGAAGGATGGGCAGCGAGGGGCGGGGCTTGCCGAACGTTCATCCCAAAGAGAGGGAGCGGCAACGGAATAAAAAGGCTGGCATCCCGAGTCGTGGCCGCAAACCTGAGGCAGCGGGCGAGTGCGGAGGATGGCGCCGGGCCCTTTCAAGATTTGAAAACAAATAACGGGGAGCTTCAAAAGAACTCCAAAAAGGGAGCCAGTGGACGGGCGCCAGAGCGGGAGTGATGCGCTCCCTCTTTTGAAGAGGCGAGTGGCGGCATTCTGGAGCAACTGGAATGGAGGCTTGGCTGACTCCAAAGTCAAGTGCACGACGGTCATCCGGACGGGATGCCATGAAAAGCCTCGACTTTGTCAATGACCTTGATCACCACGAAGCTCTTCTTCATTCAGCCATTTTGGTGAAGAAGAGAGAAAGAAAGATTTCTTCTCTTACAAACCATGCTTGGATTGTTTTGGGTGGTTTTAAACGTTGACGTCAGACAATTTTCCACAATGCTGGTGTGGTGATGAATCTCTTTAGAAGAAAACATTCCCTGTCGCCTCAATGAGATATACACTATATGGATATATACATTTGAGATATATATACTGTATATATATATATATATCGGATTGAACACTCTAAATTGTCCCTAGGAGTGAGTGTGGGTGTGCATGGATTGGCTGGCGACCGGTTCAGGGTGTCCCCCGCCTACTGCCCGAAGACAGCTGAGATTGGCTCCAGCACCCCCAGTGACCGTTGTGAGTAGAAAGCGGTTCGGAAGATGAATGAATGAATGAATACATATATATATATATATATATATAATATATACTGTATATATCTCCATCCATTGTCTGATCCGCTTTATCCTCACAAGGCTCGGGTGGGGGGGGGGGGGGTGCCGGAGCCTATCCCAGCCGTCTTTGGAGGACACCCTGAACGGGTTGCCAGCCAATCACAGGGCACACACAGAGACGAACAACCATCCACGCTCACACTGAGGGACAATTTGGAGTGAGTCAATCACCTGCCGTGCATGTTTTTGGGAATGCGGGATGAGAACGGAGTACCCGGAGAAAACCCACGCAGGCCAAGGGGAGAAACATGCAAACTGCACACTGGAAGCCCGGAACTAGGATTCAAGCCACGACCTCTGCACTGCGAGGTCAACACGCTCACCATCGGATCTCCGGCCAGATTTTTCTTCTTGTCACGCTGGAATCGTCACGTGGTAATGTGATTCCATGTTCGGCTTGCATGTCAGCCCTCAAAGAAAAATGTTTGTGGCGCTCACCTGCGTTCCCGCGTCTCCAGCTGCGTAATAGTCCATGTAGTCTTGTCCCGAGCACAGTTTGCTGACATTAAGAATCCATAGCAAGACAGCTGGTATCAACATAGTGAGGAGGAAAGAGTCCAGCTGAAGCGAAGGCACGCACAGAGGATGGGTGGGGGGGGGGGGGGGGGCGAGGAAGGAAAAAAAAAAAAAGAGGAGGGTTGTCACGGGGGTCCCAAGCTCACAAGTGTCCTGTCGTCATTCTAGCCGGGGACGAAGTTGCTCTTCCGAATGTGGGAAGAGAGCCCAAGCCAGCATGATGAGCGCAAAATCGCAGCGGGGCTCATTCGGCGGCCGCGTGACGTCTCGTCTCGTCTCGCCGCATTTGCGCTCTTCACCTTCAGGTGGGGACGGCCGATGAAGAGAAGCGGGCGCGCGCGCGCGTGTGTGTCCTCGCCGGCCTCGTCGCCCTTCACACTTGCGCACTTCCTCGCCGCCTTATCTTTTTTTTTTTTTTTGCTTTTGCTTCTCACACAGCAGCAGCTGCGCTCTTCCCTCCCTCGGTCTCCTTCTCAGATTATCCGCTTTCCAGAGAAACCTTCGGGGCAAAGCTCTTCAAAAAAAATCGGAGAGAAAAGCATCGGCGGGGCGCGAAGTGAGAGAGCGACCAAGAAGAAAAATGCAGATGGTGACCCAAGGTTGGTTTAGGCGCCCATGTGAGCGCGAGGGTCGAAGAGCTGCAGGCAGGCGGGCGGACGTTCTCGCGGAGTCGATGCGAAAGAGCACAAGAGTAGGAAGCTTGTTGCTTGTGGGCGGGGCCGAATATCTGGGGGCTGATTTATGCTTTAGAACTGATGATACTGGCACGCTCTCTTTTCCTTTCCGCCGCCCCCCCCCCCTCCACCCCCTCTAGAAATTGCAGGCTTTCCTTTATGCCATCGGGCGCCTTCAAGGACATCTCTATTTTCTGTCCCGACTGTTTTTTCCCCCTCCACATTCCTTTCCCGCGTTGTCCTCTTGAAGCCTTCTTTCCACCATCCGGACTTTGATTTTTTTTTTTTTTTTTTTTGCCTGCGCGCTCACCTCAGTCGAGCAAATGGTGATGAATGCGGCTCTTGAGTGCCTTTTTATTGGCCGTTAATACTTTTGCCGTCTCGTCGCGGTTTCTGCTTTACATCACTGCGCTCCTGTCCTTCCTTCGATTTAAAAAAGGAAAAAAAAGAAAAAGAAAAGAAAGTTGGGGTCAGACGTAAGGTACATTTTTCTTCCTCTGCTGCTTTTGGTATCCAAGGTCAAACATTGCATACTTTCGCAAGTGCCCCAAGGCTTTTGGGGAGGGGGGCATGTGGGTCGTAGAGGAAACGTGAACCGCAGAAAGCTGACTTTCGGCGTCCCCCCCCCCACAGCCTCCAAGGTAGGAAAGACAAAAGGTGAAAACCGGCGAAGCCGAGTCGAACTGTGAGAAAGGGGCGTGTCCGGGAGCCGCCTGGACGGGGCGGGAAAAAAAAAAAACATCCGATTTTTTTGGGCCAGTGGCTGGCAACCTCCGCGAGGGTGAGAGACGCACACGCACGCACACGGCGGCAAGTGTCTGCACGCAGATGTGCTCGATGTGTTGAAATCTGCGCGAGGCGGAATCCACATTCCGATCATTGCCGTCTTCGTGTGAGCTCACGGCATCGAATGAAGCGCGATAGATTTGGCGGATTGTTGCCAAGAATGGATAGTATGGACGTTATAGTCATGACTTTACTTTTCTTGGTTGTTCATTCATGTTCCCAAGACTAATAATCGCCATTGAGGCGCACATAGAGGACGCGCGGAGCCTTCTTTCCCCAAAAACCTCTTGCTCCCGTTTGGAGTCCTTGAGTCCAGAATTATGGACAGCCGCCTCCTCCTGTTTGAACATCGCTGCAGCAATGGCGGCCTCAACTCTGAAAAGGGACTGACCGAATTGAGTCAGGTTGAAGATTTCCACTTGTCGCGCACGTCTCAACTCCCTGTGACGTTTTCAGCTTTGTGTTCAAAAATCAACAGCCTCACACCAAGTGAATTTGCAAGTCAATAAAAATAAAAACAGCATCATTTTTAGTATCCATACTTACCAAACACTCTCAGTAGCGCAGACCTACATTTACAATTTAGATGAAGTGGTAAAACCTCGGTTCGACCATAATACGTTCCAGAAGGCTGCTTGAAAACCAATTTGTTCGAAAACCGAAACCACACTCTTTAAAAAATAGCTTTTTATTGAACACGTCTGCTCACAATGGAGCTACAGAGGAAGCGTCAGTTCCTCGTGTAAGGAAGGCGAGAGGAGTCAAGTGGCGCATTCAAGTGCGCTCAATTTGGTCGAGAATCGTAATCCGAGGCATAAATATCTCGCAATTTTTGGTCGAAAACCGATTTGGACGTTCGAAAACCGAGCTTTGATTGTAATTAATTTCATTTCTGTCTTACTTTCACAGCGTATTGTCTTATCTAGTATCGGCTAGTAGTTTGTGTGTGTCTGTATTATTATTTTTTTTCAGCCTCGGTGTGTTGCCGTACACGCATGATGTCATCCAACCCCTTCGGAGCCTCGAGTGCAGGCGTCGGCCACACACATCCATCCATCCCTCCATTATCGGAGGTGTTTATGCTCGCGAGGGTCGCGGGCGTGCTGAAGCCTATCCCCGATGACGTCCTTCGTAGGACGCACCCTGTGAATTTGGACGCAGCCTGAGTGGACAAGTTAGCATCCGCAGACAGGCGGGAGCCTCTCTATGAGCATCTGTGGTGTCAAGTCATTTCTTTATTTCAAGTTTTTATGTCGATAAAAAAAAATTGTTGTGAACTACCAACATACTGTATACTGTCGAGGTTTGGAGTTCAACGTGTTTTTGTTTTTTTTGCATGAGTAATATCCCCAAATAATTAAAGGCTCTTCTTTCACGCCACGCTTCGGCCTCTTTCGGGTGTGGGTCTTCCGCTGCGCGATGCGTGTGGGCGAGAATGGGAAAAAAGCGCCACCTGCTGCCCTCATTGTTGCCTCGTACCCCTTGAACGTGAGAACGAATGAAGGGATGACTAATTTTGACATCACAAGTCAATGAGCATAGTTTGTTGAAATTTCAGACAAAAAAATCCCGCAATGTCTGTTCTTAAAAAAGAGACAATTTGCAGTTTTTCTACATATGTTAGTTAATATGCTGTTATATGCTTCAAAATCCATTTGTGGTGGCTTTCTAAATACTATCTGAAGCATTATATATATGTATTTTATATATATATATATATATATTATTTTTTCCTAGGCAAGATAATTTATCGGCATCAGATGAAATTTCTACTTTGCATGTCATATAGAAGTCCAAGTCCAAAGTTCAATATTTAGTAGTCACTACTTCGGACTGTTTTATTCCAGGAAAAAAATGCAGACCGTTGATGTGGAAACAGACAAACGTGGGAATTGTTCTGCGTTAAGGTGGACAAAATTGTGACATTTTTGTTGCCTGAAAGCATTCTCAAAGATTTACCAAAATGTGACGTTGTCGGCAGGATTCGAACCTGCGCGGGGAGACCCCAATGGATTTCTAGTCCATCGCCTTAACCACTCGGCCACGACAACGATACGTAACGACTGCAAAATTTTTCTTTTGTAGATAAAACATTTGTAACGTTCAAAGGCAAAAGCTTGAATCTCTACTTAGTTGTTCGATAGTTCTCTGACGTCCGTCAATGTTTTTGTGTGTGTACGTTACATATTAATATAATGTATATCTCCATTTTAGTTTTCTCATGAACCGGAAATTCTTCGTCGTTCACTCCCCCTCCTTCTTCGCTTCGTGTTAACATTTTGAACTTCATTCATGTGGTAAGTCCGATCTGGTGCGGCTGACAAGTAAATGTTTTGTAGCATTTTATGTTGACACACAAAAACCAAAATGTACAGTAACTGCAGGCAAAGTAAAAGCGAACGTTGCGGGAAAGGCACTTCAGACGACCTCCACACGAGCAAAGTGCTCAGCTCCCCGAGCAAATGCTAACGAGCATGTTCAGAAACGTCGTTCTGTGTTTGCAAGAGCTGGGACGAACCACTAAACTCGTAATCGCACGGTGCTTATGCGACAATGGGTAGTGTAAACACGCGGTCAATGCAATACACGATTTTGGATTAAACGGGCGTATTGGGTTCCGATTCAGAACGGCCCAAGACTCAAAAGTTGGTAGGGCAACTACCTTCTGTGTCTGTCGACCCACATTTTCTCGGGAAACGTGATCAAAATTATTTAAAACGAGAAAATACTATACTACTGGGTGAAGCTAGACTTTTTTTAGGAGACCTATTATGAAAACCTACTTGAATTTGTTGCATCCCAGTAGTTGTGTGTCATTTGAAGGGTTTCAATACACTACCGGTAGTCGACTTCGGCACTTAGTTGAACGAACGTCGTTTTGAGCTTGACGTCGACTCCTCCTCACCGCTTGTTTTCGTGCCACAACCTGTTGTTGCACAGACATGTTTTTATTTTCAATGTCAATTTGAAGGATGTTAACAGTCACGTGACGTTGAGTTTTTTGTTTTGTTTTGTTTTGCGTTTCAGAGTGTCCCCGGGAGTCTGTAAAGCGCGCGATGGCAGGCCCGGAGCTCCTGCTGGACTCAAGTATCCGTTTGTGGGTAGTTCTGCCCATTGTCTTTATCACCTTCATGGTGGGCGTCATCCGCCATTATGTCACTCAGCTGCTGCACAGCGACAAGAAAGTGGACCTGGAGCAGCTTTCCGACAGGTCGGATTAGATCCTGATGATATGTTCCCATCGCATGACAAAAGCGACCTTGACTCCTAAGTTGTTTTTTTTCGTGACCTCAAGTGAAGAATTCTGATTTGGGATGTGTGCGTCCCTTCAGTCAGGTGCTCCTGCGCAGCCGCATCCTCCGTGAGAACGGCAAATATATTCCCAGACAGGTGAGCGGGCGCCCATCTCGCAGCAGTTCCTTCCGTGTGCGTTTCTTAGCTGTTGCGGCTCATGTGCGGCACATATGTGACAATGACGACGGCGGTCCTGTGACATGAAAGGGTCACTTTGTACGGAAGGCCATTTGAGCTTTGATTTGATATCCAGTTCAAGGTCCATGTGCCACTTTGGCCACAAATAACGTGCTCGAATAACCAAAGGTGGCTTTATGGTGTGTGTGTGTGCAGTCGTTCTCAATGAGGAAGCACTACTTCAACAATGTGGAAACGGGCTTCTTCAAGACGGTCAAGAGGAAGGTGGTCCCCAAAAACCCAATCACAGGTGTGTCTGAAATGGCCTTCCAAACGGATTTGACCTCGCTCACAGAAAAAGCAAATGAATCAAAATGGTTTTTTTTTCCTGCAAGAACTGAAGTCAGCAGTTGGAAAAAAAGTGTCGTCCTCACCGATTGCTTGTGCAAAGCAGCTCCTGAAATGGCCGCCCGCGCGTGGCCCCCGGCTCTCGCCGCCGGTCCGCTTGCGGTCTTTTCGCGTTTGCGCGTCAGCCTTTGTACCATGCGCCTTGCAGACACCAGCATGCTGACAGACATGATGAAAGGAAACCTGACCAACGTGCTCCCCATGATCATGATCGGCGGCTGGATCAACTGGGCCTTCTCTGGATTTGTCATAAGTCAGCTCCGCCGCGGCGTGCGTTTTCGCCATGTCAAACACAGCGCCCGGCGCCAACCCTTTTCCTCCATCTAGCCAAGGTTCCGTTCCCGCTGACGCTGCGCTTCAAGCCCATGTTGCAGCGCGGTATTGACCTGCTCACGCTGGATGCGTCCTGGTTCGTATGGCAATCGGTCCAAACGCACGCTCCTCACAAGAGCTTCAGAGAGATTTTTTTTGGGGGGGATGAACGCTCACCATCTCCGCGTGAACTTGATTTGACCTTCTGCCAACGAGCAAAATGGCCGACTGTCTAATCCGGATTCTTTCGGTTGCAGGGTGAGCTCCGCGTCCTGGTACTTCCTGAACGTGTTTGGCCTCAGGAGCATGTACAGCCTCATCCTGGGACACGACAACGGTTAGTCCCCCCCCCCCACACACACACACAAAGGGAAAGCAAAGCGCATTTCAGCGCTTCTCCTTCCTTGCCAGCCGCCGATCAATCGCGGGTCATGCAGGACCAGATGACCGGCGCCGCCATGGCCATGCCCCCGGACCCCAACAAGGCTTTTAAGGTGATGTCTATTTTTTGGAGGGGGGCCTCTTCTGTCTGACTCATCTGTCAACGTGCCGCATGCAGAGCGAGTGGGAGGCACTGGAGATTGTGGAGCACAAGTGGGCCCTGGAGAACGTGGAGGAGGAGCTGATGGCCCGAGAGCTCAACCTGGCGGGCGTCTTCAGCTAAGACCTCAAAAGTCTGCCGTCCTCGAGCAGGGCTGGGGGCGACTTGGCCCACTGACGTTTTGTCAGCCAATTGTTCCTTTGACCCTTCAACTTGCTTTCACAAAATCATTTGCATTACTCAATATTTTAGTAAAAAAAAAAAAATCTAATACAAAAATAAGTTTGAAAAGTACTTCTTCAATTTGCTCATTGTAAATATTTAGGAAATGAACTTGATTCCGTTAGAATGATACTACAAATTTTGTTTTAAAAAATCCTTATTCAGAAAATTTGGAAAACTCATTTACATTGTCAATAGTGAAAAAAAATAGTCGTTGCAAAATTTGCATTTTAAAACATTCAAATGTTATTTAATAACTCCATCTAATGCTTCGTTTTTATCACTTGTTTCATTAAATCATTGGTTATTCTTTTGTTAATTTTGGACTGGGCTGGCCCATGATGTTCTAAAACGGCAGCCCCCCAAGTTTGCCCGGCCGGCCCTGTTCTGGACGCTTTGACTTGACTGATGTCACAGGTCAACCATCAGATCAACTTGCTTTTCGTTCATCCTTAATTTATAAATAAAGGTTTTGAGTTTTACCACATTGACCCCTGCTTGTCGGAAGGAGAAGACAAGGTGGCGGTGGTGACGTGGGTGTCATTTTATTTCAAAAGTCTTATAAAATCTTCGCATTTCTGACAAAACAGGAAGACCAGAGAAAGCCTGACCAGTTTCCATAAAAAGAAGCTCTGTTAGAAAAATACTGTACAGCATCACGGCTGTCAATCAAAACATTTTGGGGGGGAAGAAGCGCCTCCATGGCCTCTCCAGGGCACGTGACACCCAATAAATAGTACAAGCAAAATATACAAAAAAAAAAAAAAAATCCTCAAGTCAACATGTACGAATGTGGCAATGGAAACATGAAAAGAGACCAATCATGATTGACAAAATCAAAGGGGTCGAGCGCCAAATTTGGTTAAAATTCATACAATGCCTCTGTCCAGTCCAATCAGTCCCCAACGACATTTTTTTCTTTGTTTTTGTCCAATCAAATTTGATGAGGAAAAGCGATGAATTCAGAAACTTGGGTGGCTGAAGAAAGTGTCCGTCATTCATTGCTCAGTCTGACTGGAATGTTTGGAATGAGATTTTCATTGTCCAGATTAGTCTCTCAAGAGGTCTAATTGGATGAGTCTCTCTCAATTCAGAGACTTCCATCCAGCGGTGGGAAAATGACGCTTCAAAGATGGATTTTTTTGACTCTTCCAGATGGCACCCTCTGTTCCAACATTGGGCTGAAAGCACACGCCCTCGCGCTTATCTTTATTTCAACCAACAGTGCCATCTACAGGAGTCAAAAATACAACAACTGCTTCATGATGCAAAGTGAAGCTTCATTTCCCCATCTTTGAATTCGTCCATTTCTCTCGGTCCAGTCAAGCGAGCGTCCGAATTTGTCCATTTCCTTCAGCCGATGAGTACACAGTGTCTCGGAATTCTGCGTTGCATTATCGTCACCCAATCCATCGTGAATGTGAATTCATAGATTTCGTCTCTCCCAATCAAATTGGCCTCTCAAAGTGGTTCGATGATCATGGTTGTTTTTGGCCGATGACAGTCAGTGTTGAATCATAGCCTGCGAACTGGGCAACTGTTGTCACTCCAACGTTTAAAAAAAAAAGAAAGAAAGCCACTACTCATAATAGTCGAGCCGCCAAAGCCGCCCGTCTCTTGCTCAGTCCGTCTCCATGGTGAGCTCGGCAAAGGCGGAGGCGCACGGCAGCGTCACGGCGGCGACGTCCGTCTGCGAGGGCCGCGCGGGCGAGGCAGCGCCGGTGGGCGAGCTCGTCGGGGGCGCGGCCACGCGCGGTTTCCTCATCTTGTCTTGCCGATGGTAGAAGAGAACGTAGGCCGCGTTGGTCTGCCGCATGCAAAAACAAAAGGCCCTTGTTCAAGTTTGCGCGACATCAACACGTTACGCCCTCAAAAGCAGACGGCTTCATTTGCCAAATGCGATGATTTCAACCGTGAAAATATTTGACCTTTCTCCCCAACATCTCGTCAGACTCCGACTTAATTCTAACGTCAATATTTTCCCCCAAAAAATATTGTCAGCAACCTCTTTTGTCCGGGACGCATCAAGCTTGTCAGCATCTTGGCGAGGACTCACCATGATCTGCTCCTCTGTGGCATACGTCACTTTGCTGTCGTCAAAGTAGTACCACTGAGCGCTGTCCTTGTTGCGTGCATAGCTGGTGTCTGCGCGCGCACAAAACACACAAAACCAGCTGAGGCGCTCGGGCGCGGCAGGCTGAGGCGCACCGAAAGTCAAAAGTCGTACAGTGTCCGTCGCGGAGTCCCCCGTAGTGGTTGGACACGGCGATGAGGTCGTAGCGGCTCGGAGGCTCCCCGTTGGACGTCGTCTTCCTCAGGAGACAACCCGAGAAGTCCAGATCCCTGCAACGCACAAATACGAGCCTTTCCTCATTGGGTCGGCGAGACGCCTGGACCCCGTTCGACGTCGCGCCGGTCTTCTCGTCTTTCACTTTGTTTGAGGAACTTTGGGAGAACGTGCAAGCAAACTCCACGCAGGAAGGCTGCAGCCGGAATCGAACCCAGCGCCACAGAGGCCCGCGCGCTAACCGGTCGACCGCCGGACCGCCGTATCAGATAAAATGAGCGTGACACGCGGCAGCAGATTTATTTCCGTCAGCGCGACGAGACTTTTTTTTTTTGGTGGCGTACGTCACTGGACGTTGTGCTTGGTGCGCATGCGGATGACATCACGGCCGCGTTGCGTTCACATGAGAAGTCACATTGGTTTTTTGTCATGTGAACGAGACGACACAGAGATCGGATTCAAATTGGGCATCCGGCGCCGCAGCGTGAAGGGAGCGTCTTTGGTGTGGCGGCATCCTTGACAGTCCACCACGATAAAATGACTGTTTTTGTCACCAACAAATGCTAGCATTAGCTCCTAGCATTAGCTCCTGGAATTAGCTCCTAGCACGCGAAGGCTATCGGCTACCGGTGCATTAGCTCCTAGCACGCGAAGGCTATCGGCTACCGGTGCGTGTCTTCTTTGTGGGGAACCTTCTTTGACATTATTCCTTCATTCGGGAGACATTTTTCCATTTGGATTGGCCGACGCAAGGAAAACATTGAGCTCCAAATATCAGACCGTGTGCTCGCACGCGTACCTGAGGGGAAAGTCCACAATGGTGTCCAGCTTCTCTCTGGTGAACTTGGTGTAAGAGAACCTCTTGAGGTGGATGATGAGGACCTCCGGCAGAGACCACAAATCCAGTTTCTTGGTGGCCAGCTGGTGCTTCTTACACACGGGGCAGTACCTGCAAAGGCACAGGTCGGCGGCGGTCGGTGCGCGCGGGTACGGGGGGGGGGGGGGGCGTTGCCTACCATGGGTTCTCCTCCTCCAGTGTTTCCACGGTGGTGAAGAGCTGGATGCACTCCTGCAGCTGCACGGTGCTCTGCTGCAGGGGAACGTCCATGCTGCCGTGTTTCATGTACTTCTGCGGCGCGACCACAGCAAAGAGCGGAGCTTTAGCTCGATTGGTCAGCTATTTTTTTTTCCCAATGTCAAGTGCCATCATGAAAATAGTTGCTGCCAGATTTTTCTTTCGATGACATATTTGCCATTTTCAGCCAATTCTGGACCAAGTCTGAAAAGACGTTTAAAAACGTCTTTGGGAGTGAATGAGTTCAAAACACTTTAAAAACCGAATTGATTTTTTTCCCCTTTGCTCACAGAAAAAGCAGCTGGCCACAAGAGTTGACATTTGATGTTGTTGAATTTCCACAACAATTACACACTGACCTCTGCCTCGTTTTCATTGTAGAATCTTTTCTTGGTTTCGGCGTCCCAGTCCAGCGCCACGTACGGCTGCGCTGCTCGCACACACAAACAAACGAGACACGCGAGCCACATATCATATCAAACATACTCTCTGCGAGTCCGAGTCATTCGTGTGCGTGCTCGCGCGCACTCACAGCTGAGGGTCATGTCGGGGCCCATTTCCCGCTCGAGGCCGTTGCAGTTGACCGCCTGGATGTCAAACAGACGCTTCTTCCTGCGACACGCCCTCGTCTTGGCCGCTTGCTGGTTGGCCGGCGTGGTGGGCGAACACGCCTCCTCCCGCTTGTCGTCGTCGTCGTCGTCTTCGGCGGCGGCGTCACGTAGCGGTGCCGGTACCGCCTCCTCCTCTTCCTCCTCCTCCTCATTCTCCTCCTCGCCCACTTCGGTCCGGCTCTCTTCGCCGCGGGCGTGGATGTGGCCGTCGTTTGGGCCGGCGTCGCCGCTGCAGGGGGGCTTGGCGACACCGGCGCACGCGTTGTGGACGTCGCCCTCCTCCGGAGGGGGCGGAGCCCGAGCGTGGCCCTCCGAGGGAACGGCGGGGTCGCGGTGGCGGCCGTTTGCCGACCCGTCGGGGGAGCGCGCCCCCGACTGCGAGCATCCCGCTCGTTCCGCATCCTCTTGCTCGTCATCTGCGCGGCCGATCGGACACGGGCGAGAAACGACGTCAGCGAAGCCGACGGGGGGGCGATTTGTCAGCTCGAAGATCGCCTCTCGCGTCGGCAGCTCGGGGGGGCGGGTTTGTTACCGTCGCTGACGCCGTTGGTCTGGCTTTTATAGAGCTCGTCTTCGTCGTCGTCTTCCTCCAGCTCCTCGGAGGCTTTGGGCACCCGCACGTAGCGCCTGCACGCACACGGCAAGCGTTTTAGCGCGGGGCCGCTCAACGCGGGTGACCGGGACGTGCTACGAGCGCTACGCACGCCAGTCGCTCCAGGAAAATGGGGTAGAGCGCCTCCTGCGTGCAGCTGCCGCGCGGCACGCTGAGCAGCAGCGGGTGGCCGAAGAGCGCGGTGCTGACTGAGCCGTAGTCTCGGTAGTGGGAACGCTCCCTCAGGTAGAGCGCCACGAGCGTCTGCTGCTCGCTTTGCACGTCGCACTGGTACCTAGCCCGCAAACGCACAAGCGGTCGTCGGCGTGACGCCAACCAAAAGGCCCGACCTGACGCGCAGCCGGGGGACGCGGAGCTCGCCATACACAAAGATGTCGTCCCGGTCCAGGATGCAGTTCAGCGATTCGTCTGGCGTGTAGATTTTGTAGAAGCGATGTTTGAACACGTCAGCGACCACCATCTGAAACGCACGCAAGCACGCACTTTTGAGTTGTCGTCTCCTTTGCATCTGCCCGGTGGCGTGCAGTCAAACAACATTAAAAAGGTACAAAACTAAATGTTTTGTCCTTGCCCTTCAGTCAAGGTGACGAATATCCACGTTGCGTTCAAATGTTTTCCGGTGATGGGAAAAAAATCAATTCTTACGACGCTTTAGCCTCACCTGAGTTTCTGGAACACCGGTTGACTGGGACAAAGCCGAGCAGAGGTCCGACACTTTTCCCGCCTTGGCGACCACCACGCGATGCTGCACACACACACACACACACACACACACACACATTATCTTACCGATTCCGATGGGCTTAATCGAGGCTGACGACTTAAAAAAATAAAATAAAAACCAGTCATCAATGGCCGGCCACGGACCTGCATGGGTTTGGCGTACGGGTCGAGCGAGATGAAGAAGACCTCCATGATGCGCTCCTTGCTGACAGGGAGCGGAATGCTGAGGTAGCAGAAGGGGTCAAAGGTGACGGACACCTTGCGGCACTGGGGGCAAATCAGCGTGGACTTGAAGAGGCCGTGGAAGGTGTCGACGATCACCGAGTCGTTGCGCCGTCTGTGGTTCCGCCAAGCCTCCTCGGCCACTTCCTGCTTGAGCCGCCACACGCGGATGATGCACCCCCCAGTCCCCCCCAAAAAAAAGGACAGAAAAATAAGTTTGATTTAACGGAGAAAAAAAAAAGCAGAGCCGTCTACCTCAATCCAATTACAAATGTGACGCCTTCATAATCAAACACCTTTGCGCAGTGGAGGACTCCATTTCTCTTCTTGTGCATGGAAGTTCATTTAGTCAGCATGGCGAAGGAGCGCTTCACACATTCTAGGTTGGATATCTCGATGTTTCGAAGCCAAACATCGGAGACTTTTTTACCCCCCCCCAAACATATTTTCTAAATAAATAACACAATGACCCCAAAAAAAGATTTCCTCTCTTAATACCAACATTTTTGGAGCCTGTTTTTCTCATTGGCAAACCACAATTGACTCCCATCACATCTTGGTGCCTTTTCCCCGAAAAGCAAAGGATTTCATTCGTGAAACATTCGTGAGATCTGAAAGAAGGGGAAGTGACCTGGTCCGGGCGTCCTTCGGCATCCCGCAGCTCGATGTATTCTTTATTCTTGACTCGGTTCAGGTCCTCATGCAGCCCGTCCAGCAGGAAGGAGAGCAGCTCCTGACTGTCGTGCTGCTGGTAGCCCAGAAACTGAGAAGCAAAGTGGCCCACCTTCGTCTGCGCGCGCACACACACACACACACACACAAGAGGCGTCAGGGGTCGGGCGTGGCGCCGCCGGCTGTCCACTGGCGCGGCGCGACGGCACCTTGAAGACGCGCGGCACCACCGAGTAGTGGTGGCCCGACCACATCTGCTTGATGACGTCGGCGTAGGCCTCGGCGATCTCGCCCTTCATGCCCAGCGGGTTGGAGAAGTTGAGCTCCTCCAGGTAGGAGCTCTGCAGGAAGTACTCGGTCAACGGGGGTGTGTTGCTCAGGCACTGCATGGGGGGTGCAAAAAGCGGGTTAACAGGCGCGTTGAGCGTGTCGCGACCCGTGTGCGTGCGCGCGCGCCAGACACCTGCAGAGCGGAGTTCATGAAGCAGGTGTTGCCGAGGTTGGTGAGGCCGCAGACGCCGGGCTGACCTCGATACGAGTCTTGCTCCTCCGGAGAGTTCCTCCTGGAAAACAAGCGGCGGGCTTTGTGGGGACGTTTTGAATGCTGCCATTGACCAGCTCGCAAGCTAGCCGTCTCCACGTCCGGAATGAAATCGGGCGTCGGCCACAATTTTATACGCTCGAGTACCCCTGAGCAACGCCTCCCTCGACGCTACAAATGCTTAGCGCGCAACAGGACGTGGTGTGAACATAAAACGCGCACGGTCGCCAGTGTGTGCTCGTGGCCGCTTGCCAACACCACTGTAGCGATGGCAAAAACTCAATCGGGCATCAGAAAATCGTCCGCTTTCCTTCTAAGATGCTCGTTTATCACCACCATGCCACAGTGAAACTCCTCTACAACGAAACCTACATGGGCGAAAATACCCCCCTTATGTGAAAAAAAATGTTCCTGCATGAACGCCATTCCCACTTTTCTGCTCCCCCTACGACGAAAAATCCCCCTGTTCCGTTATACGAAATCTTTTTCTCTGCTCTTGCCTCGCAAACAACGAAAACAAGCCTTCCACAAAAGTCTCATCCAACAGCGACCTCTACTGCTTTGTTCGGAAACGGCAACAGCAACCACCACACTGGTTTACACATGCGCAGTCGTTCAGGAAGTATTTGTTAGTGTTCGTTTCAGACGCAGCACGAACGTTGCATTGCTAAAATGGCTACGAAACGGACCTTTCCAGACCAAGGAGTTAAGAAAAGAAAAGCATTCACGCTTGAAGACAGGATAAAAGTCAGAAAAATGAACGATGGAGGAAGCAAAGTAAAAGACTTTATGCAAGAAATTGATGTACCGGTAAGTGAAAGTAAATGCTGATCGTAAATTTTGCAATTTCTTAACCCGTTTTTTTTTTCTTTCTACACCGACTATATGAAGTGTCAAATAGGTGTATGCTCATATTTATGCACTACGTATTGGAATAAAAATAAAGCATACACACATGTTTTGTGTGTGTGTTTACATCTGAGATAAAATTTGCTGCAGTGAAAAGCCCCCTGTTGTGAAAAATTGCTTGCAAACATGATTTCGTTGTAGAGGAGTTTCCCTGTACCACGAAAAGGAGTAAAAAACAAACAAACAAAAGTGAAACAAAGTTGCTTACAGAATTAAAGGTCTGGTGCTCGGCCAAGTGCCGTCAGCATTCCTCGTCTCCATGATCACAGTCTGAAACGTGAGAATCAAGCGAGAGATTAAAGTTGAAATGCGCTTCGATTGCGATTTCATGAGAAGAAATGGTAGCCGTGCTGTTTTAGGATTCAGCAAGTCCTTGTGGGCAAAGGAAAAGTGGCGCGCGTGCACGCTCACCATGCCGGAGCTCAGGCAGGCGTCCAGCACGCTCACGTGGACGTTCCGGAGACGTTCACAGTTGTTGTCCGAACTTTTCATCCAGAGGCGACACTCGCACGTCGACGGCAGCGAGAAGGCCCGACACATGGCCAACTGGATCGACTCTGCGCGCGCACACACACACACGCAAGTGAAAATGCAAAGGCTTCTAACAGTCCCGACGTCTTGCGCCAAACCAAACGGGCAAAATGGTGAGCTCATGGGGTGCAATTTACTCTCAAGGTTTTCAAAAAGGAAAAAAGACAAATTATAAAAATATGTGAAAATGCAAAAAAAAAAAAAAAAATTGATTGAATTGTATAATTCATATTTGCTTGGACTAGAATGAAACAATGATGTCATAGATGATAAAAATAGTTGAGCCTCTTCTTTTGTAGCGAATAAATAATTTCATTTGAATTCATTTGGCAAATATTGAATAAAATCCAAAAAGAATTGTTTCGCACTCGCTTGATTGAAATGAACATGATTGCACTTTCATTCGTTTTATTTAGTGCCGTAAAATATCACGTCATGTGTCTTTCGGAGTGAAATGAACACTTTTGCTGAGATTTTTTTATCAGGTCAAATGCATGGTTTGGAATGAGTGATCAATGACAAAACAAAAAAACAAAAACAATTTTGTACATTTCATCTTTCAAACGTTTGTTATCCATGTGCTCATCTCATGATCAAGAACACACAAACAAAATGTGCGATTTGATTTGCCAGGTTGCGCAATTACAGAAACTACCTCAACCGTCAGCCTTTTATTTTCCTGATAAAACTCCTCCGCCAAGGAGCTGGCCCCATCGCTCCGTTTTCCAAACAATTTTCCAAGCAAAACTCACGTATGCTGTCGGTGCGGCTAAAGTGCGCCGTGGTGACGTTCTCCATGTTGCCGTGGAGACAGAGGAAGAGCTCCACTGGGTAAACTTCCACCTTGAGCGTGCTGGGCAGGTCCACCACCTGAAGCGCACACGACAGCGCGAGGGCGTGACTCCCATCGCTCAAGAAATTTCAGTCTGTGGGAGGAGGGGGGCGGAGATTCCTAAAGTCACCTTTCGTTCCAGCGGCGGCTGTTGGTCCACGATCCCATACCAGGACAGGAGCTTGTGCCAGGCCTCGGCGGGCACTAGGACAAAGTCCTCGTTCTCCACCAGACGCTCTTTCAGGTGGTACGAGTCCACATCTGAGGTGAGGAAAGCAGCTTAATACACGACACGGGATGCAATCGCCAGATCACGAGGAAATCAATCTTGTGACGTTGCATCGCAAGATGAGGAAAAATAAACGCGCACGCCACTTTGGAACCAGGAGACTTTGTTCCGAAAATACATATATCGGAACAAAGTGGCAGTTTTTTTAAAAATCACATTGTGAATGTTATCAGAAGTAATTCTTCGTTAGGTCATGACGATAAATGTGTTTACATTACAACAACCCATTTTTAGTCATTATTTTCCCAGAATAAAATCGGAAAAGTGGCACAATAATTATTGGTTAGTAAATGGAGTCATGATACTAGGAGAAAAAAAGTAAACAGATGAAACAGAAGTGGAGGAGAAAGTGTGCTCACTCACCCTCAAACAGCTCGCTGTTGTCGATTTGACCGGGACACGTCGAGTTCTGGTCTCCGCTTTCCACAAATTCCTTCCACTGTTCGTACCAGCGATGTTCCACCATGAACCTGACACACAAAGTGAAAGTGACGTCACAACCGATGAATTGATTTAATCTAATTTAATTTAAGCAAAATTAGCTGGGGGTGTTTAAGTGACAAAAATTGGCTTTTTTTTGGGGGGGGGATAACGCATCACAACACAAGACAAGGACAATGACATTTAGAGGTGTCAATTTATCACGTTAATTGTGAATAATTAATTACAGTCCTATTTAATTTGAAACTGAATTGAAAAAATATAATTTAAAACGAAAATAGGGGTTTTCTCAGCAATTTTGAGATGAGATTAAAATATTGATTAATTAAATTAATTACAGATCATAATTAATTAATCTCACATTTTTAAATCTCTTGACAGCACTAATGACATTCAAACATCTTTCTCACAAGTGATACAACGTGTAGATTGAACAAGTAGCTTGGAGAAATTCAATTCTGATCCGAGAAAAAAAAATCTGAGGAAAAAAACAAATAGGCTAGATTAAGAAAATTAGCTATACTTTTATTAGCAATTGTTAGCATTTGAGTCTCGATGACGAGCACAATTTGAAATACTTCTCGGCCGCCCGCGCTTCCTCTCAAACAGTGATCTTGCTGTATATTCGCAAAATGGAAAATCCTTGTTAAACTGCCATTGCAGCTTCAGCAGTAACGGTCGCGGGCGTGCAGGAGCCGATGCCGCCGGTCTTTGGGGTAGGCAAGCTACGCTCTCAACAGGTCGCAGGGCCCACAATCACAACGAGGGACAATTTCGAGTGAGCAAATCATTTGCCGTGCATGTTTTGGGAATGTGGGAGGAAAGCGGAGTACCAGGAGAAAATCTTCACCACTTTTCTGCATACACTTCAGAGATCAGAGACGTCATGCTGAAAATGTGCACACGTCTGCTACAAGCTACGTTTTGAAAGCAAACACGAAGCTGTAGCGTCCATTGACGAAAAGACATTAGTTCACTTCTCCTGTCCCACGTAATCCGCTTCAAACTCCAAGCCGCGACTCCCAGTTCCAAATCTGCATCGGCGCTCCGCGCTAACGCTCCTTTCTTCTCATCGTCGGCTCCGCAAGACTTACATCCATCCAGTCGCAGACCGTTCAACAGCACCGATCTCTCCGCTGAACAAAGCGGGGCTGTGAAAAATGCTGCCCATTACAGGCACTCAGGTAGTGGCTGAACCACATTTGAAGTATTTGATGCTAATGTTTTGAAGTCATCCTAAAACTTTGACTCCTCCGCATAATAAAATGTGACACGGAGATGCTAGAGCACAAGAGAACACATTTATTTCAAAGGTCGACCTGACCAGGAAGGTGTCGAGAGGGTGGGGGAGACTCCACACATGCTAACATTAGCAACATGCGCGAACGGTCAGTCAGACGCGAGACTTCTCAGCCGGAGATTTCAATGGTCGAAAAATAATAACGCTAATCAAATTACCAGAAGTCCCCTGAAACCCGCATCGGCGGCGATAAAGGGCTGCCGTAACTGGGCGTTCACGGCGGCGGCTGATTAGCCTGCGCGGACGAGTCTTACCAACTGTCCCCGGCGCGTAGCTCGCAGTCCCGGAGTAGACACTCGACCTCCCGCCGCTGCGTCTCCAGGCCCGGAGGATCCTCGGCCGCGGGGCAGCGGCTGTTGGCCGCCATGACAACGGTCAGTGAGACATCAATGACGAGAAATGAAAGCAAAAGTGGACACTTGGAAGCTTCGCCTTGCTCAAGCCATCGACCGGAGGGGGCGGGCCGCGCGAACTTGTTTGCGGAAGAAGGAAGTGGTTTGCGGGGGGAGGATGACGACTTCCTGGCTCGTCGCTACGACCTTTCCAAACTCTCAAATCAGTCGTTTTACTTTCCTCTAAATAGTTTGCGTGAGCTGTACATTCGCAAGACACAAACGCGAATGCATTGTGCGTAAGTCGTGTGATGTGCGAACCTTGATGATCATTCAAGTGTTGAGATATCTTTAGTGTCGGCGGCACGTTTGACACGTTCACGTCAACTGGGTGTCGTGTATTAAAGTCCCTTGTTTTGCTGCGTCACGCCGACGAGCTCGCTGAGCTCGGTGACGTCTTATGTTTTGATTCACGTATCGCGAGATTGGCGGCGGCACACCTTTAGTACACTTGACTATCGCGAGATTTGCAACGTTGTTTTTGGATTGACGACTGAAAACTGTTGCGGCTGCAAAACAGACCCGGGAACGTCAGATACCCGTGGAGGAAAAAGGAAATAATGAAAGGGGAACAAGAAAGTAGAAATATTAGCAATTTAAGAGCGTCAGCACTCTGCAGTTGAGGTTGGGGTTTGCAGAACTGAAATTTCTCCCCACATTCTTGTTTGTGACATGCTGTTGTGTTCACAATTAAAATAACATACTCCCAACGATCATAGGGTTAGGGATGCCACTTTTCCACACCAAACATACTTTTTTCCCCACAGATATTGGCCGATCACGATTGGTGGCCGATCGTGCTTTGACAGCACATATCCGGCAGTGGCGAAATTGGCTTGTTTTAGGGGCGCATACGGCCGTCTCCTTTTCCACATCCCTTGGTGAGTGCTGGCGGCAGCTTGGCAGCCAGCTGCTTGCTTGCTTCGGGGAGCAGAATCAGAGCCCAGAGTGCCAATGCATCACTGGTGGGTGGAGCCTTTCATCGCCAACCCACCCAATTAAACTTGAATTAATATAGCAAGCGGGGCGCGCAACATACCCCGACACAAATACTCCCCACCCCCACATTGACAATTTCACATTTTAATCAGAGACTAATGCAGTTCACACTTTCAGTTGACGATAATCTCTGCTGATACCGCGGATATGCTTACCTTCTGACTTGAAAAGGATAGTGACTCTTCTTTCACTCTTGATTTTGGTCTTGCTAACAGACTAGGCAAGCAAACAACTACTGTATTTGGATACAAACTTAAAAAAAAAACACGGCCCCTTCCCGAAAAAAAAACTGTCACTTGGTTGTCACTTTTTTTGGGCGTTATGAAAAATTTGAAAAAAATATGTGCTTACTGTTACTGTTATTGGCTGAACAACAATATCCCACAGAGAGCACTAATGTAGAAGAGATATACATTACATTACAGATTTATCTCTTTTAACAATTGAAAATACTGACAATACAACGCTTTGACTTAAACTCATGTATTTTGTTGACCGGAGTAGAATCGCGGAGCAGTTCATGTCGAAAATTATTTTTTTTATTTTTATGCACTCAGACCATTTCCATTTGAAACGTTTTTCTTATCATAAAAACTATTCGTTTACATTTCGTCTTGTCCTTTTCGTGTTTATTAAAGACTACTAATAACATGTAAGACGATACACGTAGGAATTTTTACACAAAGCATAAATGAAGCATCTACGGTGGCCGGTTGGAGACAGGACATATTTTGATCCAAATATCGCGAGACTTGTAAACGTACCTCGCGGATGAGACCTCAGCCAATGGGAATGGATCTTACTTACAGTTTCCGGAGCGGGAACCAAGTTGTTGTTGAGCGTGGCTATCATGGACGTAGAGATGGCAGTACCGCCGAGCGAGGAGAGAACCGTGGAAGGTGCACTCACGCCGGACACGGAGGCCGGGGAGGGGAGCAGCCCGAGCTCCGGCTCCGCCTCCTACGACCTGCCCTGGGTGGAGAAATACAGGCCGTTGAAGCTGAACGAGATCGTGGGCAACGAGGACACCGTCAGCCGCCTGGCGGTGTTCGCCCGGGAGGGAAACGTCCCGAACATCATCATTGCAGGTATATGGAGCCCTGAAAGCGCGACGTGTATGAAGGATCGCGAATGCGCACTTTCTCATCCAACACTACAACCGATCGCACCTTTTCATCACATCTACTTCCTGTTGGCAAAAGTTGAACGTCTCCCATTGCACCATTTGTCAACAAACCTTTCTGTCATTTGAGTATTTCACTTTTTTTTAATTGCTTATGATTTTCTTGACCGCAGTAGTTTGAACGTGGGAAGTGTCAGGCAAATAGAAGATGTGACAGGAGTTATCCATGTGATTCTTGATCCTTTGATGTGTTTTCAGTCATGTTATTCATAAGACACCTGAAAATGGTGAAGTGGTTATAGTCGGATACACTGAATCACAAATTTACTCGGACCAAAAAACCGTCAAAGGCTGACCGCTCCGATGTCTATGATTCAGGTCCGCCTGGAACTGGAAAAACCACCAGTATCCTGTGTTTGGCTCGAGCGCTGCTTGGCGCCTCCATGAAGGACGCCGTGCTGGAACTGAATGCCTCTAATGACAGGTGAGATCATTGTGGCTGGGTTTCTCTTTTTTTCCTCCCCTCCATTTTTTTTAATGCATTTTGACCTTTGGTGCGCGCAGGGGCATCGACGTGGTGAGGAACAAAATCAAAATGTTCGCCCAGCAAAAGGTGACGCTACCCAAAGGACGACACAAGATCATCATCCTGGATGAAGCTGACAGGTGAAATGATGGAATGGAGGCTGACATTGGCTTTTCCTGACACACCGAGGCCCCTTTGAGAAGCAGCTGGACCAACTGAGAAAAAGATGCCCTTTTTTTCATACTCAAATACAGTGAAACTCCTCTACAACAAAATCATGTTTGCAGCAAGAAATTTTTCACAACAAGGGGCTTTTCACTGTAGCAAATTTGATCTCAGATGTAAACACACACCCATACAAAGCGTATGTGTGTTTTATTCCAATACGTAGTGCATAAATATGAGCATACACTTATTTAACACTTCATAAAGCCAGTGTAGAAAGAAAAAAATGGGAAAGAAATTGCGAAATTTACGATCAGCATTCACTTACATCAATTTCTTGCATCATGTCTTTTACTTTACTTCCTCCATCTTTCATTTTTATGACTTTTATCCTGTCTTTAAGCATGAATGCTTTTCTTAACTCCTTGGTCTGCAACGGTCCGTTTTGTCGCCATTTTAGCAATGCAACGTTCTTGCTGCGTCTGAAACTAACACTAACAAATATTTCCTGGACTACTGCGCACGTGTAAACCAGTGTGGCGGTTGCTGTTGCCATTTCCGAACGAAGTAGTATAGGTCGCTGTTGGATTAGACTTCGTCGTAGTGAATCTCGTAGCGAGGAAAGAGCAGAGAAAAAGATTTTGTATAACGCAACAGGGTTTTTTTTTCGTTGTATGGGGGGCAGGAGAGTGGGAATGGTGTTCATGCATGAAGATTTTTTTCACTAAGAGGTATTTTCGCCCGTGTAGATTTCGTTGTAGAGGAGTTTCGCTGTATTGCGAGACTCATTGGGGTGGCAGGTGAAACTTGAGGAGGGGGTGGCAGCCGCCACCGTGTCAAAGCGTCGATGTTGTGACCTAAACCCAAGCGGTACGGCTGTTACATTGGTCCACTCCCAACTTTCAGCTTCTCCCTCCCGCTGTCCCTCCAGTATGACGGATGGCGCGCAGCAGGCATTGAGGCGGATCATGGAGATCTACTCCAAGACAACACGTTTCGCACTGGCCTGCAACGCCTCCGACAAGATTATCGAAGCCATCCAGTCGCGCTGCGCCGTTCTGCGCTACTCCAAACTGAGCGATGGCCAAATCCTGGCGCGGCTGCAGGACGTGGTGGCGAGGGAGCGGCTGTCCGTGTCCGACGACGGCCTGGAGGCCATCATCTTTACCGCGCAGGGGGACATGCGACAGGTGAGGACTCCCCGCGTGCTCCTCTTGCTCAAACTTTGGCAGAGGTAGGACCATTGGACTCATCTGCCGCCTCCCCAGTTGGCTGTAAGGACCACTTCCTTTTTCGACGTGAATGATGTTGCTCTTAAACATATATGGTGCTCGCATTCAAAACAAAATCCAAACCAAATAGGGCCCCGTTGACCCCTCTTGTTCTGATGCCCCGTTTGTGCGTGGCTAGGCGCTGAACAACCTGCAGTCCACCAACTCGGGCTTCGGCTACATCAACAGCGAGAACGTGTTCAAGGTGTGCGACGAGCCGCACCCCCTGCTCGTGAAAGGCATGCTGGGACACTGCGTGGACGGGAACGTGGATGAGGCCTACAAGGTGGTGGAGCAGCTGTGGGCGCTGGGCTATTCGCCGGAAGACATCATCGGCAACATCTTCCGAGTATGCAAGACCTACCAGATGGCAGAGTACCTCAAACTGGAGTTCATCAAGGTGAGACGCCGCCGCGGGCGCTTGATCACTTGCTCCGGAACAATCTCTTATCGAAAACAAAAAACGGTGATGCAACCGTCGTCTGACAAGTGCTGAATTTGTGCGGTGGGGCGTTTTATTTTTGCCCGTGCAGGAGATTGGCTACACGCACATGCACATCATCGAGGGCGTCAACTCGCTACTGCAGTTGGCAGGACTGGTGGCTCGTCTTTGCAGTAAGACGGCGCCCCCTACCGCCAGCTAGCCACGCCGAGCACATCAGCCGGCCTATCTGGAATCGCTCGTTTGACCTGAACTCCAATGTACATGATTTTGCAGACTTTTAGCAATAAAACGCACCTTCTATGCCAATAAATCAGCGTTTGGTTAACTTTGTGTTGTTGAGGCAGAAGCAACTTGAGTTTCTGCTCACGTCCACTTTTACTATTTATTTCGCTCAAATACTTAAGTACAAATCTCAATTTTGTAACACAACGGAAACCAATCCACACAAAGTGTTCACACATCACCAATTTGTCCACCGTCACTCACACACGATGAACTTGTGAGCCTCGTCTGCCAGAATCTTTTTTCACGTCAACGGCTGAGATACGAGACGGCGCCGCACTGGACCGTTTTCATACCAAAAAGTCCACAAGCAGCAGGCAAATAAGGCCGAAACATATCAAAAGCAGGGGGAAAAAATGTCATGTCCATTTTTAGCTATGCTAGCATCACTTCACGCAACTGAACAGCAAAAATCATTTGATCATAAAAGTGAGCTGACATAAAAGTTTTGGGCAAAGGATTAACCACGGCCACAGCATCCACCCGGTCAAACTCATATTGGGGCCCTCCTTTTTTGACATCTTTGTCCATTTTTTTCCCACAATGGAAAATATACACCTCAGTCTTGAGAGTCAATCAAGTGTGAAAAGCAGTGACCGTATCCGGTCCCGGCAAAAATTGTGACTTTTTTTTTTTTTTTTGGCCATGTTGAGGCCTCCCCAAAGACAACTTGCTCGTGGCAAAGAAGAATGATTAAAAACAGCAATTCCACATGGGTATTCACAACGCTGAACTAAAAATCATATCTAATAAATATAAATCGGCCCCAAACTGAAGCTACGCGAAAACAAGCCGCCACTGAATGAAAACAAAACGACAACAACAAAAAGCCCCCACCACCTCACGTGAACGCAGCGGGGCCGGAGGGCGGAAGAAAGTCAAGATTGCCTTTGCCTCCGCTTCATTCCGAGAACTCGCTGGGCTAATCGTAGAGAGAGAGACGTCAACGACGACGGCGAAACTGCACATGGAGTTCCTTCCTGGCCGGAGGTACGCCGGTGGCGTTAGGGGCTGGTGGGCGCGGCGCCCTCTGGCGGTGTGCCGTTGGAAGCGCGAGTCCGGACGCCGTCGCCGGTGCCCACGCTGGAGGCCGAGTGAGTCCTGGAGCGAACCAAGCGGGTCATGCCGGCTGTGGGCACTACAAGAGGGAGGGGGGGACAAACCGGTTGGGATCAAGAAGAAGACATTCACATCTTGATGTCGGAATCAAACGCTCCCCCTTTTTCCCCTTCGCACTCAAGTCATTTCATTGACGGTCCTCCCCAAGCGCAACCTGGACAATCATTCGCCATCAAGACAATAAGTGTCCAGGTTTTGGATCGGTGTACCTCAACTCTGACTGATGTCTATCAATAATAATAATAATAATAATAATACATATTATTTATAAGCGCCTTTCAAGACACCCAAGGACACTTTACAATGACAAAAAAACACAAAACAATACGGGTTGAGCAACGGCAGCCAAAACGCACCAGCGTTCACTCAACCCGGAAGGCAGAAAGAAACCACAAGGGAGGGAGAGGGGGAGAAAAAAAAAACACGCTCGAACTACCCTCATTTTGAGGATAATTTCAATGTTTGTAAAATGCCCCATCACCCTATACTGTCCTGGAGTTCCCCGTTTCAGTACGCTTGCGAGGTCAAGCGGGATAAGAAAGTCCTGAAGTCCAGATCACGACAAGCACACACCCAGAAAGAACAGACAAACTCGGATGGATTTACTCACTGTAGCCCATCCCCTGCACAAAATACTTGAAGGCCTCTGACAGTTTTCCAGGCTGAGGATGGAAGGGGGAGGGGGGGGGGAGCACATTCGCTAAATGTTCCGCCAAAAACACAAATCGAGGCGTCAAAACGATGATGAAACGATGGGCTGACCTGCACCACTTGCGGAAGTCCTCCACAGTCTGCCATCTAGAGGAAAGACTGAGAATTACATGACATAGAGTACACGTGACATTTCCGGGTTGCAAAGGGCGCACGACAGCTACTTCGTCGGGGCTAATGTTGCTGCAAAAGTCGTCCGTATGGGAGCGGTGGAGATTTGTGCTCCGCTGCACGTGACATGCACGGATCTGCTCCAAAACAAATTTGAAAGTCGAAATGGGCAGCTTAGTGATGAAGTGCTGATTCCGCAAAGGAAAATACAAATTATGTTTGGACTTTACTGGCTACAATTTTTATTTATTTTTAATCGGTTTATCTGTTTGAGAAGACATCACCGCCGGGAAAAGTCATAATTGACGTTCCACTCATTGTCGTGATGAGGAGGTGCAAAGTCTGACTTGGATGAGGCAGAGCTGCCCCCTCCAAAAAAAAAAAGCTCATTTCAACCAGACAAATACAGCAGAGTGTGTAGATAGTGCTCTAACGGGTTTTTTTTTAATCCTTTGTACATTTAGGCAAAAAAGCTGTCACAGACCCCTTGGGAAATTTTGAACTTGGGACAAATGGAATACAGTCACAGTCGGTTCACTCTTCGCCGTCAAGGCCTTCCTTATAGCGGGGATGTGTTCTGCAGCCCCAAAAAATCTAATATTTAACAAGGGGGGGCAAGGTCATTTTTCACACGGGCTCGCTTACTGGAGCTTTGAAGAGTTTTCCTTCTTTTTAATACATTTTCAAACGTCTCTGTTTTCGACCAAATCGGTTTTCGACCAGAAATTTCGAGTTTTTTATGCCTCGAATTACGACCGAAAATCGGTTCTCAACCAAACTGGGCGCACTTGAATGCGCCACTTGACTCCTCTCGACTTCCTTTCACAAGGAAGTGACGCTTCCTCGGGTAGACGAGGAAGTGACGCTTCCTCGTGTAGCATTCCATCGTGAGCAGACGTGTTCAATAAGGATTTTATTTTTTTTAAAGAGCGTGGTTTCGGTTTTCGAACAAATCGGTTTTCGAACAGCCTTCCGGAACGTATTCTGGTCGAAAACCGAGGCCTGACTGTCATTTATGCATGTCCTTTGAATGAAACCAAGATGCTGTCAAATCTGCGCGCAGACATAGATGGCTGACAACATCTTCCTGTTGACATGCAAATGATGGCAGGACTGCTTTGGAAAAAAAAATCTTCAGAGCGGTTTTGATTGTTTTCGAGCAAACTAAATCACAGTTTGTGTGTGCGGGAAACATAACGACCACAACAACAACGACTCTTTGCCAACTGTGGAGTGAATGGAGTGAGATACCTTGAGCAGGGTGCTCTTGGTTGGGTCGAGTCTGGAATTACACTCCACCTGGATGGGGAAAAGCGCAATGTCAAAACATCGAGGGAGGAGCCATCGCGGCGGCGGCGGCCGAGAAACTGACCACAGCGTCGACGGCGGGTGAAGCGTCTCCAACGACCAGCAGGGCGGGACACCTGACACAGACGCACAAACGCTAAGAAAAGAACCGCCGCAACAACACACAACAACAAAAACACAAATGGCTGCTACCTGAGGGTGTCGACTGTGTCGTCATTCAAACCAGGCACGGGACGCTCCATCTGCAACTCGCTCCGGCTACACACACACACGCGCATGTTCGCGCATCACGGACACGCGCAGAGATACAGGCGGGCAGGCAATGTTGCAAGACAAAAAGTTCAAAGAAAACAGGATTTCTTTTCCGCAGAGAAACGTGTGCTTAAAACATCTCGAGACATCCGACCAAAATGGGAAAATGAGACCCAGACCGTCGCGCTACGAGACAGGGATGTGAATCACTCTTCAACCGTGCCGCAATCCAAGCAGCCCTCCTTTAGCTGAACCGCTTTGACCTCACGAGGGTCCACCGAATGACAACAACAACAACAACAAAATCCCGAATGTCGTTCTTGTTTGCTCGCTTGTCTTCCGCCACGTTGTTTCACCCAAAATTGAAGTGAATGAAAAAAAGAAATGAAGACATGACAAATCACCTGTCGTAGCTGCAGTAAAACATTGCCAAGTTGTCCAGCGGAATGTCCTGAGAAATGTGAAGCCGGTAAGTCTGGATGAGCTCTTTGTTCTCTGTTAACTCATCCTGCACGCGCGCACACACACACACACATGCACAAAACATTTTAAATAAGCATGACAAGCCTCGGCTTGGCAGTGTGTGTGTGTGTGTGTGTGCGCGTGTGTGCGCGCGCTCTCACCGCGCTGAAGTGGTGTGCCATGACGAGGTCCACCAGGTTGCTGGTCCAGCCGCTCACCTGCAATACAAGACAAGAGACCTCTTTCTTGATATGGCGCTTTCAGCCGTATCAGCCGCAGCAAAGCACTTTACTGAACAGCAAGAAGCAAAAAAAAAAAGTGTTTAGTAGAAAAAAGAAATAAAAATACACATAATGGCATGTGTGTGTGTGTGTTTCAGTGTGATTGTCGGACCTTGGATACGGCCCAGTCCATCCAGCCCTTGGCGCAGGGATCAATATTGATCAGAACTAAGCCCTCCACCAGACTGGGCTCATTCAACTAGAACGGCGACAATGGGCGGCGTCAAGCGCGTGTCCCAATACTTTTGGCCACAGTGCGTATTTGCCTGAGAAGGGGGGATTCACTCACAGCCAGTTTGCTGAGGATGTACGCTCCGGCGCCGACCCCAATGCCGATCACGCTGGTTACCCTGAGCACACACACACACACACACACACACGGGACATGAAATAGAGTGCCATAAAAATGTATTTGTCCCTTTAAAAACATTTTTTTTAAGTTGTCAAAATCAGACAAAGATGACCCAAGTCAACATATAAAGCAGTTTGTAAGGGAGGATTGAATGTCCAGTCATAACTCGGTTTTCGACCATTATCCGTTCCAGAAGGCTGTTCGAAAACCGATTTGTTCGAAAACCGAAATCACGCTCTTTTAAAAAAAAAAAATCTTGATTAAACACGTCTGCTCACAATGAAAGCGTCACTTCCTCGCGTAAGGAAGGCGAGAGGAGTCAAGTGGCGTGTTCGAGTGCGCTCAGTTTGCTCCAGAACCGATTTTCGGCGTAAAAACCTCGAAATCTTTGGTCGAAAAGCGATTTTGGTCGAGAACAGAGACGTTTGAAAATGTATTAAAAAGAAGGAAAACTCTTCAAAGCTCCAGTAGGTGAGCCCGTGTGAAAAATGACCTTGCCCCCTTGTTAAATATTAGATTTTTTTTGGGGGGGGGGGGGCTGCAGAACACATCCCCCACTATAAGGAAGGCCTTGACGGCGAAGAGTGAACCGACTTACTGAAGCTGCGTAAGGACTGACGGCAGCATGGCGGCCAGCTCGTCCATCGATGGATACTGGTACCTGAGTGCACAAACAAAAACTAAAACTTACAAGTTCGCATGCATTCGTTTCAGAGGTTGTTTTTTTTCCATCCAGTAAATGGCAAATACCTCCCAGACTGGTGAGCAGTCAGTCACGGCGCATAACAGAGACAAACAATACCCATTGGGGAAGGCGGGGGCGTTCTCCTGTTGTCCCGGAGCGTCTACGTGCATCACCGAGAAGTGCCGAGTCACTTCCTGCATGTCCTCGTAGTTAAACAGGCTGTTGAAGCACGACTTATCTACAAAGACATTTTCAAGCCAGCGTTGAGTCGGACGAGACGCACACGCATGTCGCACGCCGGAGTGCCCGCGCGTACTCACGGTTGAGTCCCACGTCGTGGTAGGTGAGGATGGTGGGGCGGTTGCCCTTTGCGATGCCTCTCACGGTCACATGCAGTGCGCAGTGAGTCGTTTCCACGTCGTACTCCTGGACAACAAATAACAATTGTGCGCGCATGTCGATCATCCGAACAGTAAAAGGCCACTTTTGATGGCAAGTGGATTCATGCGGTGTCTTCTCTCCAAATCTGGGGTGAAGAATGAAATGGAGCAGCCAAGTCAATCTGCCTAAATTGGTTTATTTTTATTTTTTTATTCGTATTTTTTAATTGTAAATTAAACAATCTTCTAATTCTTTCTTTCATAACTTTGTTGCTGTGAATTGGGAATGTCTCCATTGCGAGACTAATAAAGGTTTTCTAATCTGTCCAGTTGTGGCCCGGCCCCAGTTGAAGACCCAAGTCTGAGACTGTTGACTTCATGAGAAGCCGGGGGGGAGTCCGCAGGATTGGACCAAGCCACTGGGACCAAACGTCTGTCTTCTTTTCGTTGAACTTAAAAATAAAAAAAAATAAAAAAACTTGCGTCGCTGCAGAGCTTCATGCCGAGCAATGCCCTCAATTTAAAACGTCTACTTCGAATTCAATCTGTTGAAATGCCGTGCTTTTAAACAATGACTTTGCGTAACTATCCACTTAGGATGGAACAACTGCTTGCGTATGATACCTTTGCGTTAAATTGCCATAGATAGTTTGAAAAATTCCCCAGGTTAAGTTCCCATGGTAATTTGCTCAAGCCCTCTGCGACCGTAAAACTGATCACACACATTACGGTGATTTTTGGTACATGGCGTCACCTGACAGTTGAAGTCCTGCAGGTTTCTGCCATTCTAGGGAGAGACACAAAAACATTGCATTCATCGAAAGCACTGAAAGTGGAAGTCCAAGCAAAGCTTTGTGTTCTGTTCCCTTACCTGCGTCGTCAGGAGCGGTTTGATCTCTGTCAGCTGGACGTCGTGAAGTTCCTCCATGGTGGGACCCCCTCACCCCTTCTTGCTAGCCTGAGAACGAACCACATTTTGCATGTTCACCCATTGTCCCTGTGTGTGTGTGTGTGTGTGTTTGGTGCTTTCTACCGTCTTTATTACTGATTTGTCTTACTGTTTATTGTGCATGTTAAATTGCTCCATGTACAGCACTTTGTATGCAGCGATGGCTGTTTGAAAGTGCTCTATAAATACAGTTGACTTGACTTGACTTGTGTGTGAGAGAGAGAGAGAGAGAGGGAGAATAATATATATGTGTGTGTGTGTGTGTGTGTGTGTGTGTGCACGTACACACACATACCTCGACTGTATTTCGAGAGCGCTTTAACACAGAGTAGGAGTGATGCGTTCCCTCTTTTGAGGACCAGTCAAGAGGTGGAAACACCTTTTAATCGAGGCCCAGGCTGTCCATAATCTGATAATACGTCGTCAGAGAAAAAAAGATAAGCCTTGAATACATTGAACTGCAAGTTCAACGTGTTCCCTGCCAACTAAGAAGTTCACGTTTTTAAGTGATATATTTTTTAATTTTATGTTAAATGATTAATTATTTTCATTTTATATTTGAGCATTATATTCCTTTCTGTTATAGTTACCTAAATTATATTCCGTTTAATAATTGTTGAAACGTTCGAATGTTGCTTGCATCTGATTGGCTGAAGAGAAGCAGGAAGTGTTTTCGTTTCCGGAAAGAGGCGTGTTCGTTCGCGAGTTGCGGAGCAGACGTTGGAAAATAAAAGCTACGTTGACACTAAGTCCATCTCTCCTTTTTGTCCCATTCCTAACGTAAACCTACGAAGCCCTCAATTTACATATACGACAACGGAGTCAGCTACGTGTCAAGCGTTGGGTAATGCGGCTTCAACGAAATGGATCGATTCATTATTTCTCGTGAGTTGCCCGCACTATTTGTGTGCGTGCATTTGAAAGGCCTAGCTGTTCAGCTCCAGATACGATTTGTTTCACGAAGCGAACACCGATAATTTGTTGCTGTCTCGCGTGCCTCCAATGTAACGCCATCGGAACACGACGGCCATTGCTCATCACCGTTCAGTTGATTTCCGAGATCTGTTTGGACCGCTTTTTCAACGGAATATATATCGGTGTGATGAAGCTGATCAAGTGCGCGAGTTGACAAACGCATGCACGGTTAGCGTTGGGAACTAAGCGACCGTTGATTCAAGTAACAACGGTTGTTAAAAAAAAAAACTTCCAAAGCTTGTTTAGTGTTCGGAAAAAAATAAAGTCAATCCAAAAAGCGGGGACAACACAAAGAGCAAACGTGTTTTGAATGAAATCATTGTCATTAAGTTTTATTTTTCAATCGATGAAAGGTGGAAATCGGATTTTTGGACCTGTTATTCGCCGAGCCCTAATCGATCGCAATTCCGTTGCCTGAACGATGCGGTGGCTGAACTAGGTCGAGCTCCGATGGGTGACGTCTCGACGAGCGACCCATCAGCTTTCAAGACCCAACTAATTAAGTCCATTTCCGAGGAATGCGATCACGTGTGTATTGGTACGCGTCTCTTGTCGGAATAAACGACAGCAAATGAGCTAAAGTCTGATGCTAACGTGAGCTCGGGTCAGAGAGCCGCTGCTTAGCAACCGTTACCATGGGAACCGTTTCAATTCGTTCTCCCTTCTGCCTTCTCTCTCGCGCACGCGCGGCTCGCGACTAGTTAGCTTGGAGCTAATTATCTGTGACAACTCGTGAAGATATTCTCTTCTTGATTTTCACTCACCGTAGGGCGCGGAGTCGAATTTCACGAGCGACGAAGGTCGACGGGGAAGTAAAAACGAGAGATCGCTTGTTGCGAATCACCTAAGCCCCGACGACGAGAGCCAAGTGGACGAAGGATGCGAGCAACCGGCTGGCAGTAAGGAAATGGCGGGGGCGGGGCTCAGCGAACGTCAACAACAGCTCGTCTTTTCCCCTCCAATGACTAAAATAAGAACCGATGAAAAATATTTTCCACCTTATTGACCACGTGTGCGCGGGTGGGTGTAAAATATCACAATGTTCGTATTGTACTGTTGTCAATTCTATTTGACGTTTTTCACGGTCTCAAGAAAAAAGAAAAGTTTTACGAATGTTGATATTCCCCCCCCCCCCAAAAAAAACATTCATTCTTCAGAGGCAAGCAGCCACCTCGTGCTAATAAGACAAAAAATAAAAGTCTGACAAAACGTGAGCGTTTCGGCAACATCTGAGTTGCACACCATCAAAATAAAACTAAAACTTCACGCGGTTCCGTTTGTCATCGCTTGCATTGTGCGCGCAGGACGACGTGAGCAAATTCTCCTCCCCCACATGGACATCAAGTACAGGAAGCGAAAGGCGAGCCGACGCACTGTGGCCGTATAATAGTTGTGCGCCCGGAGCGCCCCTGCACGCCGAGATTGTGAACTTGAACCAATTGTGCGAATCATGTCTGTGAGTGCGGGGATTTGTGTTTGGCCAGCCATGTCGTACGCCGCATGGGAATCATTGACTGAAAAGTGTCATTTGATGGCTTGGTGATGAAATGCCGCACAACCAGTGACGAATAATACAAACTGAATCTGCATGGGTTCTCGCTTGAAGTGAGAACCTTCTTGTTTAGCTTCTTACTTGATTGCTCCATCCGTTTGTTTTTAGTGTAACCAAAAAAAAAAAAAAGAAAAGAAAAAAATGGGTGTTTCGAATGCCCGCTTGTTTCCTCACACTTGGGGCTGTGCTTTTGCGAGTAGTCTCAAGCGGCGGACTCCATGAACATTTGCTGCCGAGGAAGGCGGAAAAAAGACGACTGAAGATCCAGCCCGCTGGTCGTCACGGTAACGAGATCTCAGTATTGGCCCGGCAGATGAGAGCCGGGAGCTGGGTATCCGCATACTTTCGTCCGAGTGGCTTGTATGTAAAGGTGCACGCACATTAGGCAGGTTTAGCTTGACTACATTAGTATTGTTCATCGTAAAAAGAAAAACTAAAGCAACACGCTGTCTATTCAGGATCAGGAACAACAGATGCTTTTGGGGGTTTTTTTGGCGGCGATTCTCGACGTTTCAGCAAATTAAATAGAATAAGAATATACAACGTCATCTCAGAACGCTGTTAAAACAAGTGCCGCATGCTAACGTGTGTGCGTTGATGCCATGTAAACGGAGAAGTTGCTGCCGCTGGATGAGGAACGCCTCACGTCCCTGCGTCGGGCACATTCGGGGCGGGGGCTCCACCTCAAACGAGCGCGCGAATGTGCCATTTGTCCAAAGTGTTCAACGCCGTTAGCTGGAGTGCCAGTGGCGCGCGGAGAGCCGCCAGACCACCGACAGGTCGTGCAGCAGGCGCCTGATCCGCTGTTTGAGCTGCGGCAGGCGGGACAAGGGCTCGGGAGGCTCCAGCTCACCCGAATGATCCAACCACGACTCCAGAACTGAGAAAGAAGGGGAAAAAAAATAAAATAAAAGCGGCTTATCGACTTCCTGCTGTGTGTGTGTGTTACAGAGAGTACATATCGACACAGTAGATACGTGTTCGGTGGTTCTTCGAGAGACGGCGTACGAGTGAAATTTGTTCCGTGACCACGCTCGCATCTCAAAAACACTCGCGGATGAAATCATCTTTGCCCATTGAAACCAATGGAAATGCCATTAATCCGTGCCAGCCCTCCTCTCACCCACCAAGAAAAATGCTCTCTCATGAGGGAAAAAAAGAGCACGCCGCAATCATAATCGGGCTTGAAGCCTCTTTTTTCTTTTTTTTTTAATGTTAAACTGTTGCAAATTGTCAAGACGGGTACGTTGAGCTCACTGCCACCGTCGAGCGCCTGACTCTCAAGTTTGCAACCCGCAAGTCAAAGCCAAGAAAAGGGTGGACTGAATCCTGGCTTGCAATCCCCGAAAGCTCGTCATGGTGGCCACTCGCAACCAAATGGCACCGCTGGCCGTATTAACGGGAAAAAAAGGAGCAGATGTCTCACCGTCCAGATCCTTCTCGATGATGTCCATCCTCGTGCTGATCTGCTGGTGTAGACGCTCCACATGCTCCAGCAGGTTCAGCTGGCATTCAGTCACCGAAGTCGGCGGATGAGCGCGCGCGTGCCCTTCGTCTCCGTTTGCGCACGTGCGCTTGGTGCTTTTGGCACGGCCTTGCCACTCACTCGCATCAAATCCCAAGTCTTCCCGCTTTATTTCCCGGAAAGAAAAAGAAACAACACGAGCGGCGTGCTCAGCAAATCACATTTGCCATTTTAAAATCAATTGCCTTCCACCGGGGCTATTCCGTCCTTTGCAATGTGAAAATGATTCTGTTCACATTGTCTGTTTCTTAGCAAGAATTAGAATGTACCCCCCCAAGCCCCCCCCCCCCAAAAAAAACAGAAACATGTCAGAGAGGTGACCAATGCTGACCGTGCGTTTGTAAACTATTTCCTCCTCGCCAATTTCCCGATTGTGGGACGAATAACGGAACGGTTTTGAACAGTGGAAGGTACAAAATACCCCAAACAAAAAAATGTGCCGATGAATAAACTGTACTTGATGAAACAGACCCGATCGACTCGCCCGAGACAATGTTCCTCGCCGCATCTCGCTCGCGAGTAAAAATAGGTCATCGCCGACGTGGTCACGTTGCCACGGCAACAACAGCCAAATAATGAGCGAGGCTCGCGCATCAAGCTCCTTTTACGGCGCACTCTGACTTGTGATCAACCCGAATCTCTCAGCGTGCGGAAAAAAAAAAAAAAACCCACAACAATTCTACCAAGATGTTATTTTGAAAGTTTCCTCAATAGTTATTGCAAAGCTTGATCGATTTGAGAACCGAATATTGGGTTTGGGACACAATTTTCACACACCCCAATGAGTGAATAAAATCATCACTTAAAACGACATCACAGTGATCTGGTGGTTAGCGCGCCGGCATCGCGGGTAATCCAGCTTCCTCCCGGATTCCCAAAACAAGCATTTTCGATTCTTTGTCAACGCTAAATTGCCCCCGGGGCGTGACAGTGAGTATCAACGGCGCCGTCGTTGCCGTGATGGGCTTGAGCTCGCCGAGGACGCTTACGCCAATCGAAAACGAATGAATCGATCATTTGGATCCATCCGGCCAGACCCATTTTTGAACGGCTTTCAAGATCCGAGACATCGGAACTCGGGACGCGGCTGCCAATGGAATCCGTTTCATCCTCTCACCTCATCCTCTTGGAGCGCGTCTCGTTTGGCGGCGGCGGCGTGCTTCGGCCTGGCTTTTTCCCACGACAAACCCGGCTTCTGGTAGCAGTGCTCGCTGCTGACATAACTGACGGGGGGCTCCCCTGGAGGCTCGTGCCCCTCCTCCGGCGCCCATGGCAATCGCCACAGCTGCAAGTCGGGGTGCGAGGGCGTTCTGCGTGGCCGGGCAAAGAGAAGCGGGAGGTCGTCGCATGATATGTGAGTCGCGGCTCAAGTTTCAAGCGATTTGGGTTCAGTCGACGACGACGCGGACGAGCGCCGCCGAGGACTCACCTTAAGAGGCCGATCTTCAGCTGCAGGCCGCTGAGGACCTGATGGAGTCTGTGCGTGTGCGCCAGGAGGCCGCTGGTTTGCGTGATCTTGGAGGCGTTGCTCTCGGAGTAGTTGTCCCTCACAAAAGACAGACCGAACATGCGCCCGGACGTGAGCAAGTCGGGCTCGGAGAGGTGGCGCTGAGCCCGCCTCCGACCTGGACACACCGCGTCAGAGAAGCACAAGTGCGGCCATGAAGCCCCGAGCGCGCTGCCATCAAACGCAGGCGACTCCCCCCCCTCCTCCGCCGACGAATTCCGCAAATACGACAGGAACTCCCGATAATGTCGCGCACCACCTGACCGATTCCTCAAGAGCTGCGCCCCGATTTGCGGCCTACCTGTACAGTGTCTGCAGTAGTAGCAGATGTAGTTGCGCGGCACGTTGTCCTCGTACAAGCCCATGCAGGTGCCGTGCTGCCAACGCAAACAGGACTCGCACTGCGGACGACAAAGTTGAACGCTGCGGGTTGTTGCGAGAGGCCTCCAAAGGAATCGCCCCCCCCCCCCAGCGCAAGGCCCACCTGGATCATAAAGTCGTTCTCCTCGTCCACTTCGCACACGCACCTCACCACCTCGCTGTCCTCCGCTCCCGCCGCCAGCGACCAGGAGGGCGCGTCCTCGCCGCTCTCCGCCGTTAGCGTCGACCAGTCGCTGCCGTCGTCCACTGACAAAAGCGGGACGGGGGGACGGCGTCAACCGCCGTCCGGCGCTTCCGCGTCTGCCGCGCGCGCGTGCGTGCGCTTACGTGCGTGCGCGCCGGGGTGCTCCTCGCCCAGTTTGAACGCGGCCGAGCCGTCGTCGTCGCTACTGCAAACTTCTGAGACAAAAACAAAACCAAAGCAAACCCCAAAAAAAAATAAATCAATAATTATTGTCAACATCCTATTCTGGCCACATTACAGAATGGCACGCATAGAAAAGTAGAGCTTCAAGTATTGTAGTTTCTCTTTCAAGATACAAAGAATTTGCTGTTCTGGAACAAAACAAACAGTAGAATAGATCACCCCCTCCAAAAGTTTGGTTCTCGCTTGTTGCCATTTACTTTTTTAATCCGCAGCAATAAATAAATAAATAAATAATCAAGCTGGCGCCGCGAGAGTGGCCGTCTTTACAGCAGCTCTTATATTTTGTTCTTCTACTTCTTCCTTTCATAACTTTGCTGCTGTGAATTTGGAATTTCTCCATTGTGAGACTAATAACGTTTTCTTATCTTAAAAACTGTCCCAATTGGTAGTGACATGGGCCCAAATGTAGGACGGAGAGAGAAAAAAAAAAAGAATACTCATCTCAAGAGAAAGAGGAAAACAACATACTCAGAAGAATCCAAAAACATGAAACCACAAAACTTAAAATCAAATCAAAAGCAAATCAGCACAAGACAGGTCATGAGCAAAACACGGCTTTCGGACAAAAAGAGCAAAGAAAAGACACGTTGGATGCGTTGTGTCCTTTTTCCACAAAAATGTTATTGATTCAAAATATTTGGAGCTGTTTCTTGGTGTTGGTGTTTTGTTTTTTTTAGCTTTTACCTGATTGGCTCATCTTTTTCTTTTTCTTCTTTTTCTTCTTCTTCTTCAGTTTGACCCTCAGAAAGTTTTTTCTCTCTTTCTTGTCTTGACGACTTTTGTCCCGCTTGACCTCTGCCGGCAGACAAAGAGGCCGCATTAACATTCTGTCCTTCGAGTGAAAATTCCCATTTTTGCGCAAAGGGGCAGAAGTGGGAAGTTTTGCTCAGCGAAATTTCGATCGAAAAACAGCCTGCAGCATAAAGCCCGTCAACGCCGGCGAGACGTGAGCAAAATAAGCTGATTTGTGACGGAGGCGGACCCAAAACATGTCGCGTCGGATGTCAATATGTTACATTTGGGGTGGATTCCTTCCATTACATCCGGAAGGAAAAAAAAAAAAAAGATGGGGGCGCTTAACAGCGACCCGCCAGACTTCTCGTCTTGTCTCCGTTCCTCTGAACGGGTTGTAACTGGGAAGTGTGTTTCTTGCATAGATGGCCACTGAATCACATTGTGAATGAATATACACACAAGAAAATGCTACATGACAGGTCGGGCTGAAACGGGTTCTCGAGTAATTCGGGTACAATGCCGGAGGCGTTTTCTTTCTTCCTCAAGGAGCCGACCTATTGACGCGCGCACTGTCAGGAAGAAGAATTCAAGCTAAGCGCAGCAATAATTATTCAGGCCCCACGCGGCGGTAACAAGTCGCCTATGCAGTAAGAAGGACATCAAGCTTCCGTTCCCAAATAAAACGTGGACGGCGATGCCTTGGTTCGGCTTTTATTTGGAAGTTGCTCTCGGCAGGTGCATGGCAGCAAAGTGGCTGACTTAACCGGCCTTCCGGACTGTGTTTCTTCGCTATCGCAAAGTGTCACTGCGGACGTCGTCCTGAAATAATGTTCAATCGCTAATTAAGGGCACAAAAAAGAAAAAACAACTCAATGACAGTGACGCCGTTTTGTTCGGCACCCGTCGCCTGTCGTTGAAGCGCCGGCAGCGCTCCAGTTAACTCATTCAGTACCGGCCAATTCTGGACCGAGTCTGAAAAGACGTTTAAAAACGTCTTTGGGAGTGAATGAGTTAATAGACGAAATGCCTGCGCGCATTTGAGTGTGTTGTTTTGGCCGGCGAAATCGGGACTGTGATTTCACTTCCTCTCACACCGAAAGGGGGGGGGGGGATCGATCTCAATTTGCACAAATATTTCTCGAGAGGAAAATAATGATGCTGCTATGCAGGGCTTCATTGGTCCATGCGTCAATTTTAAAGAGCGCTTATCCTTAACGGGGTTGCGGGGGTGCCGGAGCTTTACGTCGATCTGCGCGTCGGCCCAATATAAAGCGGCTCTTCCGATGAAAGACGTGGAGATTTGAAATCAGCTGAAGGTAGCTGACGAATATTTACCACTCGTGATTCCGTTCCTGATTGTTCCTCAGCACCAAAAAGGTGCGAACGGGGAGAAAACGACACAACATGATTCGGCTCCTCCTCGAGGGTTATTATGAAGGACACGTAAATCATCACAAGACTTTTGACGGAACTTGATGAGAAGACGAATCGACGGCGTCAGCCGACCTGTTAGCGTGGTCCCGGGCTCTCTGTCGTCACGCCGACAGGCGACGCTCGCCACATCGTAGCGAAAGTCGCTGCGTTCCGAGGTCGAGCGCTTCCTCCTACGACACAGTCAAGTCACGTCAAGGGCGGGGAAGTGTTCTGCCGGCAACCGGCTGCGTTCGGAATCACTCAAGAGCCAACCAAAAAGTGGCCACGTTTATCGCGCTGCTCGAACGTGGAGACGAATTCCCCCGTGGAGCTCTTAACGGAAACCAATTTGAAAACCGAAAATCGGTTTGGATGCAAAAGATTCGAGGGCATCAAATCCAAACCGAATCTAAACCCAATCGGATCATTCACACACACACACACACACACACACACACACACACACACACACACACACACACACACACACAGAGTACACCGACTTGTATGTGAAGGTCGGCTCGAGAGTCAATGAGTGAACGATTCCGAAGATAGCCAGCGTGACGTGACGCATTGACGGCAAGGGAGCTGACCTCGGCATGTCCGCCGCTGCCGGAGCGCCTTGTTCCTCCGGCCGCTGCTGCTCCGCGTGGTAGTACTTGATGTGGTAGTGCAGCAAACTGGCCTTCCGGAAGGACTTGGCGCAGCCCGCCGATGGACACTTGAAGGGATTGTGGTCCAGCTCGATGGAGAGGATGGGTGGAGGCTGGTTCTTGATCACCCTGTACACTGACGCACGAGACGGGTCGTAGCAACGAGCTACAATGACGCCGTAGCGCAACCTTCGGGATGAATTGGGCTCTCCGGGTAGTTGTCATGCGACATCATTTTCAGTTGAACTTGAACGTTTTTGTTGGGAACAAACTTCAATCCGTGGCACTCTCCACTTTTATTTTCCGCCATTTATTGTTGCCGGCGCGATCCATTTGGTTTCAATTGTCAGAGAGACTCCTTGACTGTGTTTCACTGATTCCGTGTAACCAATGGCAACTTTTGACTCTATTCACCAATCGAAATGGCCCAAACGGTCACATGACCGTAAAGAATCTGAATTCTCACGGATGAAATTGCCTTCATGTCTGAAATGATACAAATTTCATCTGTGAGGGATTTCGGCATTTCAAGCGATAACACTTGTGAGCGCGATCTGAATATTTAACATTCCACTTTTTTACTTGCTTTTATTCCGATATTAAGAAAACGTGAATCACAAGTTACTCGGTATTGAACTCGTTTAGATTTAGAGAAGATGGCCTTTATGTGTCCCTGATCATATTTCTGATGCCGATTTAAAAAAAAAATGAAACAATGAAAGCAACTTTTTGCCCTTTTTCTGTTACGGTTAGGTTTTGAGTTAAGGTGAAAAGAGGTGAGCCGTTGACGGTCGTTACCTGAGATCTTAGCCAGTGCAATGTCATTTTCAGTTGACAGTAAGCGGCAAAATGGCCGACCCCCCGAAATCAATCAGAAGGGGTCCGTCTTTCTGCTTGATTTATATTCCGCATATGCAATATTGATCAAAATGCAATGTTTAGACTACTCGGGGTGCATAGAACCCGTTTTTGTCAAGAGGACGTTCGACTTGACTTTCCCTTTAACACGAGTGATCAAGGGTTAGGTCGCTACCCAACCCCACCAAGAAAAGAAATATATTGTATATCTATATTTTGTTGCAATTTTGAAAGTGAAATTTTGGTGACTTACGTGGTTCTCTGCTGAATTTGTGAGTGGTGGGCAGGTGAGCCTGGCGCTCCAACAGCACGTCTGCTCCAGGTGAGACACACATTGCCAAAAGCAAAGAGGCGCAGTCAAGCCAAGAGCTCATTTTCATCAATGGCTACCGCAGGGCTGGGGGACTCGTCAATTGCGTTCAAAAGCAACGATTTTTTTGGGGGGGGGGGGGGGGCGGCTTCCGTAGTTCAAAGCGGATCCTCGCTGACGTGCGCTGCCTGACCGGTACTCTTTATTTTTTTTCTTTCTGTCTTTATTTGGCAATTTTCATCGGGCAATTTCCCGTGTCGATCACGTCTTGATTTTTATTTCATGATCGCGTTTACCTTTGTCGCCGCAGGCGGGGTTGGAAACGGCAGGTTGGCTGAGCTCGCTCGCGATTGTCTGCTCGTGAGTCTCACTCTTCCCACCCGGAGGGAGGGGAAGACTCTTGGCCGCTGGCGGAGGAAGCGATGGTGACGACGGTGATGGTGACGACGGTGATGGTGACGACGGTGATGATGAGGACGGTTGCGGCCCCCTCTGGCCTTCCTCCTTCTCCTCCCCGGCTTCTTCCCCACATTCCGGCTCGCTCTCTCCTTCTTCCAGTCCCTCACTTCCCACGGCTGACTTGTCACATTTTGACTTCTGCAAAAGCACACGTACGTTTACAAAGTCCTCGCCAAAGGCTGAATGGGGCGGGGGGGTCAGTCCGTTTGTCACGTTCCTTACTTTCTGTAAGGCTTTGACCTTCGGGGGCTTCACCGTCCGAACCACGCCGTCATAAAAGCGAACCGTGTAGGACTCTGACACACAAAAACACACGAGGAAACGTGTCTCAGAGCTGGATGCAACTTGGTTTGAGAAATGTTTTTTGGTTTTCGTGACTAGGCGCATCAAAGGAGAAGTCGAATCCACACATTATCTTGCCGATACATTCGACGTGCCCCCACGAGTGGAAACACGGAATTATGATTTGAAAACAACAGTCATTCATGTGAAGTGTCTTTCTTTAACATCTCCCTCCTCCTGCAACGGTTTTCATTGACTTTAAACAAAACGATCAGCTGATTCCATTCTGATAGCAACAGAACATCCTCGGCGGACGGAATGATGTAACTGCAACCTCACCGTCATCGTTGACATGCAGGATTTTGGCCGGGTAGAAACGACAGTCGGTCCAACAGGCCAGAACCTTGGTGCCGGAAACAAACGACTGAGAGAAAGAGATGGGAAGAAAATATGAACGACACACGCTACGTTCTGCTGACAAGCGGGGGTGTTCTTACCCCCGGCTAGAAAGCCCAGTGCGGGGAGGAGGAGCAGTCACGGATAAGAATTGATAGATTTTGTGTGTCAAGTGGTCCAAAGCGTTTCTAAATTACAGTGAACCATCGCCATGGCACTGTTCATCTTTCAGGGCTCCGCTGTTCCGCGGATTCTTTTTAGTGGAGTTTTTATTTATTTTTTGTTCATTGTGTTCTGCATCCCGATTGGCAAAGGGACCGTAGACAAGGTATGTCAACAGTCTCCGCGCCTCACCGCTGCACAGCTTGTCATATTTTCTTCATGACAAAACCCACGACGACGACGAAACGTTCTGTGGAGTATTCCTAAAAAACTGCCAGTTGTTTGAAAGAAAACATTTTTTTCAATGCTTGGGCCTGAAAACGTTTTCATCTTTGGTTTCGTTCAATACAGCATTGTATTGTTTATGGAATAATTGTAAAAAAATAAAGACGACTACTTCACGGTCTTACAGTGGTCATTTTCTTCTTTTTTTTTTCTCCCATGAGATTAAAGTTAGACTAGGAAGAGAATAAAGTTTTGATATTGGATGAAGTCATTTTAGGAGGCACCATTGATCTCTATCAATCTAAGCTATTATCATTATTATTATTATTACTATACGTGTCTGTGCATCCTACCGTTGACACACTTGTCGGATTGAGGCCCCGCCTTCCCCTCAAAGTGAGTCGCTCCAGTGGCCGCAGGTACGGCGAGTTCCAATGGAACCATTCGTCATGGCGGCGGCTCCAGCGGCGGTAGTGGATGAGAACACGCTCTTTGTCGTAGTCTACCTTGTCAATGGTGGCCGAGTACCTGATAGCCCCACCCCCCCAAAAAACAAAAACAGAAAAAGATTTACCTTTGGTGCATATAAATGTACGGACTGCTGTTGGTTAACATGCCGCTATGAGTAGCGCCTACCAGTTTTTGTGGCGGTCTCTTGCCTGCAGTTGAGCGCCCACTTCAAACTTGATGCCTGTCCTATCTGGGGGAGTCTTCATCTGTATAAAACAAGGTACAGATACATTTTTTTTTAAAAAAGTGTTCAATTTATCTATCCCCTTTTGGTCTGTTCATTATCATCTCTTGTTCAAATACTGTGTCCTATGTGTTGTGTTATTTTTGTTATTTTGACTTCAAAATGGCGCCGCGAGAGTGGCTGCCTTTCCAGCAGCTCCTATATTTTGTTGTTCTACTTCTTCCTTTGATAACTTTGCTGCTGTGAATTGGAAATTTCTCCATTGCGAGACTAATAAAGGTTTTCTTTTGTTGTTCTACTTCTTCCTTTCATAACTTTGCTGCTGTGAATTGGGAATTTCTCCATTGCGAGACTAATAAAGGTTTTCTTTTGTTGTTCTACTTCTTCCTTTCATAACTTTGCTGCTGTGAATTGGGAATTTCTCCATTGCGAGACTAATAAAGGTTTTCTTATTTTCTTATTCTTTCTTAAGATGGCGCCGCTAGAGTGGCTGCCTTTCCAGCAGCTCCTATATTTTGTTCTTCTACTTCTTCCTTTCATAACTTTGCTGCTGTGAATTGGGAATTTCTCCAAATCGAGACTAATAAAGGATTTCCTATCTTATCTTATAAGGTGTCAGAGAGAGACCAAGTGAAAGAAAGAGAGAGAGAGAGAGAGAGAGAGAGAGAGAGAGACAGAGAGAAAAATCATTTTTCAACTTTGGTGTTGTTTTCTTTGATTTTACTTCTAAAATGTTTGATGATATTCTTAGACCCATCCATTAAGTTTCAATCCCACCTACTTTGATACAGGCCAAGAGGCGGTGTACACCCTTGACTGATCGCAAGTCAATGTCAGGGCACATATAGTCAAACAAACTTTCGCCCTCATATTAACACCCATGGACAACTAAGAGCAGGCGTCTCAAACAGAATACTCTGCGGCCCGCTAATTGACATCGAAGTTTAAGGTTAATGCAACCCCCACTTTTTTGTCGCATCGTGGCCCTGGGTAATTTATTTCTTCATCACTTATGGACTTCCATATCTCAGGCTTATGACAGCTTTCGGAGAAACATCATTTGGGGTGACACAAAGGGGAAGGAAAGGATATTCGGTCACCCTTTCACCATCTGTAGAACCATTAATGTTTTGAACTTTTACTCATAAATATATATTGATAAAGTTTGAGAAGAATGGATAAGTTGCACTTTGTTCCCCCAACTTGAGGCCCTTTTTTCAATGTCAGGGCACATACACACAGGCAACCGACTGGTCCGTCAGTCATTGTCAGGGTTCTTATAGCCAGATAAGAGAAAGTGAATTAGAAAGTGAAAACCACTCTTTCGCTGTGCTGCCCTAGCTCTAAAACAATGCATGTATGATAACATTTAATTACAATGAGACAAGAGGAATATTACCGAGTCAAAGTGTTTGTATGATGTGTTTTGATGTCACTTTGCCAGATTACAGATCATAAATACGCGGCACCCTTAAATGAAAACTCCTCATACACATTTGACAGCGATTTTTTTTTTCATTTACACCAAATGAACTTTTCGATGTCGTTTGACACCTGGTCAACCGTTTTTGAGATATCTGTTTCTACACTTCCCGTGACAACATCCCATTGGTTAGAAACATTGAAAGGTCGGAATTCCTGACTTTTCATTGGTCGTTGGTGCTGTCGGTGCAGCGCGAAGGCCCGCCCTTTAACTGCTCTTTGCTATGTGGATAATCTCTCCAAATGAGAAAGCGACTAAGGTAATAAAAATCAACTCAAAACTCTCACAAATGACGCAGCGGTCTTCTGCGCACAACGGGTAGAAATGAAGGCCGCGCACTTTGAGTTGTTTATCTGTTTTTGGACAGTAAAAACGATGAGTTGGCGTGTTCCTCCCAATGATTAGAACTAGATGAGCTAGTGGCTAACGGCTAGTCCCACATACGAAGGAGTACTAGCAGAGCGTGAAGTGTCATTTTAACGACACGTATCATGACGTTCGGCGCGACGCACAGCTTCAGCAACTACCCGCCCTATTTAATTTGACTCATCGATAACTGGTCCATTCGAAGTTGAAAGGATGCAGCGAAAAGCTTGTTTACCTCTCGTGTTTAGCAGCGCAGTCAGTGAATGCACTCACGAGTGACGTCACATCGAGCTGGCACTGTGGCGCATGCGCATTCTGCTTCAATGGGGGAATTGGTGGACGGGCGACGGACTATGATCGTTAGGTGGTGCCATTCGGTCACATTTTCACAAGCAATACTTTGTGTGGTTATCGCGTATTTATCATTATTGCAGTGGTGCCTTGGCTTGCATTTAATGCGTTTCCTGACCCCCCCCCCCCCCCTCGCAACTCAAAACAGTCGTATCGCAAATCGTCATGGACAGAAATGCCGGTGAAATGTACTGACGGAAGCGCGGTTAAAATAAGTTAGGTGTATTTAAAACAAATACATAATGTTAGAAATCCGTCTGCTGTTCTCCGGACTGTGTACAGTCCACGTACATAAACGTGACGATGTGAGTGAGTTTGTGTGGGTGAGTGTACGTGTATGTGCGTGTGCGGTTGAAAAAGAGAATGCCTGTGTAGTGTTGTTGGAGGCGATCAAGCGGGGGGGGGGGGGGGGGGGGGGGGGCGTGTTGTGGTGGACACGGCGGGATCCCTTCACCGTCCTCCACTTCCCCCAGGTCCATACCTGTCAACCTTTCGGAGCGCCAACCTGTATAAACTACCAAAAAAATCCTTATAACATACCAAAGCATTTTATATGTCAAAATAACGACAGAAAAAAACCACGAAAGTTTCAATTATATTTATTGTAGATCTCCATAATACAATGTCTGGTTAATGTCTAATCATCATTCTACTTAGTGGCATTACTGTGTTCAGAGTAGGGATGTGAATCTCAGCACTGAGGACGATTCGATGAATTTTCTGGCGACACGATGCGATACGTTTCACCGTCTTCACGATGTGAAACGACGCGATACACATTTAGTTCAAATCAATGCGATCCGATACGATACAATGCAATTTGTTGCGATATTGTGCAATTAAACATGATGCAAATAAGCAAAGAAAAAAGTTTAAAAAAAGATGGAATTCAGTATGGTATTGCAAAAAGGATACCACTTGCTGTAGTGTAAACACAAACAGACTACTCTCACTGAGTGTCTTATATGAAATATCCATCTCCACAGGACAGAAAAAAAATGCAATTTAAACAATGTGGCAGTCACAGCCTCAAAGCTGCTGTGTGTATTGTAGCGTACACAGACCACTCTCACTGAGTGTCTCAAAATGAAATGTCCAAAAGAGTCATCCATATATACCGGTAGTTTTTCCTTGCGCGTTCACAAAAAAAAAAAAAAAAAAAAAAGATCCATCCGAGGATAAGACCTGCAAATCCTTGTGGACAAAAGAAAGCACGAAGCAAAAAGTATGTGTAATAAAAACAAGAATAAGAGAAAAACAGGAGAAAAACCGGGTAGAACGGTGGTGCCCTGGCTTGGCTACCTGAAGGAGTGTCTGAAGTGCACGCTCCTCCTCTTCAGCTTCTCGGGATTGTGGGACGCCATGTGCGAGAATTCTCGGAAGATGTCCAGGTACGTGGCGTCTCCTGAGGAAGAACCACAGCCGAGGATGAGGATGCAAACACCGGATGGGGCGGCGGAGCGGAATGTTAATGAGCACCAAAGCCTTTTCTCGGCGCCGAACGGTAGTCACGGCAACGACTCGGTTCGACCACACTGTATCTTTTGTGTCACCTCTGTGTTCTCAGGCTCAATTAAAAAACAAACAATGAACCTCTCCGACTGTCTGAATGTGGGAGAGAGAAGAGTTTCCTTTCATTGTATTCCTGTCAGCATAGTCCACACACTGTTTCCTGTCGCCACGGTCAAATGAGGACATTTTACTTCCCAAATCCAAATAAAAGGGATACATGAGAGGGGCCCTACAATGTCAAAAGGAAGCGTTTCCAGGCACCCTCTGACCGCTGGATGACTTCTGTTGAGTATGCATGATTATTCTTAGGCCGAGTTTTTGGTCCAGTCACTGTTTAGAGATTCTCTTCAAAGAAGTATGTTTTGGGGGACCTGTGCAAACCCGCTGTCCTACAAAAGTACACACAGAATTTAATCCATTCTGTGACAGCTGTAACTCAAAACACGAGTGTCTCAAATCATCCTTCCCCACTGACATGAATGGAGATGGCATTAATGCGTGCCTAGACCCCCCCCCCCAAAAAAAAAATCTTTAAAAAAAAAAACAATTCAATATCGCACTCCATAAAACCATGCATGAGTGATTACCAAACGAAATGTATAGAATTACACAGTATGGAACTAATGAGTTTTTGCAATTTTTTATTTATTTTTTGCTTTCGTTCAATGGGAATTGTGCTACTTTGTCTGGTCTGCATGTTTTGGCCACCTGGGTCAGTATAGAAAAGACATACAGGTATACGTGAAGATAGTCACCGCTCCTCAGTAAGCTGCAGTAATATTACTCATTCTTTACTGAGGATAAAGAATATATGCATGTGAATATTATCTGTTTGGTCACGGAGGGGCAGAAGGAGCAGCATGAGGGCTTGCTCGGAATACATTTTTGAAATTAGGGCAATAACTTAAAAAAAAAAAGAAGACATGTTTCATTTCACTCTTGATGGGTGGAAATGCACTCCAGCGACACATTTAAAATAAAAAAATTTGAAAGCCAAATTTCCACAATATGCCCGCTTTAAGATAATCGGGAAATGAAATTGGGGGGTGGGGGGAGTGCCAATTTGTGGGAAATGTGGAAGTGAAGCAATATCGTGGAAAGAGAAGTTCAGAACTCTCAACATTTTCCAAATGATCCTGATAACCTCGCAGCCCCTCCACACGCTCTAGCCTGACCTCAGCACCACAGCACCATGCGATAGTTGAGCACATCAAGTTGTGAATGGCTGGCTTGAAATGCCGCTCAGTGCTTTGACCTGCTTGGGTGAAGCCTCCTTCCGATGCGCGCATCTCCTCGTTCATCCTGGTCAGACGCAACCTGAGCAGGAGCAGCAGCAACAAAAACAGCAGTTGATTTAACATGAAAGGCACAACTGAAATGAAATGCAAACTTTTTGTGCTCGAGGGATGCGTTTGAGTTTTAAAAAGGACAAAGGGGCCAAAAACAAAGCGCGCAAGTAAAATAGGTCATTTGAAGCTTCAATTACCGGTCAACAGCTAATTTTAATCAGAGATGGCTTAATGTGTCCCTCAAGTATGATTAAAAAAGACGTCTTACCTTTTTTTTCAAGCACATCAGGTTTTTGAGGGGTTTTTTTGTTTTTTTTTTTTAATTTTAAATGCAAAAGCATGTGCAATACCAATAATACCCTGCATTGTAATTTATAGCTATGTTGTTTCCCAAAAAATTTCCACCTGTTGCTGAAGCTAATCCTTAATTCATAAATATTAGTATGCTGTATTACATATATTATTGTTATTAAAACTTGATGTGGTAGAGAAAAAAAACGGGAAATTTGGAATCAGCTGGAAAAAAAAATCATTTCACTTACCACTCCGACTAAAAAATGTAGTGAACATTTGTTGACCAGTGTTCAAATAACTTATGTACATACTGATTAATCAACTAATTGTTGAATAAAAGAAATGGAAATCCGGTTTGGGGCTATTCACTATTCATTCCATCTCTCCCAAATCTTGCAAGAAGGGTTGGCTGTAAAACAAAACAAAACAAAGCCAAAAAAAATAAAACGTACAGTGTGACAATGTCGGCATTGGCTTGCTGCACTGCGATGCTCAACGGGTCGTGGCCATCCTCATCGCCGTCGTTCTGGGCGGCGCCTCGTTTTAGGAATAAACACACCTGCCTGAAAGCACACAGGCAAGCTGAGGTGAAGGATACCCATTTTTCCACCACCCCCCCCAAAAAAACAACAACTTGGTGCTCATTCAGCGCCAGTGCTGCGCTTAGCTGGTGCTTCACAAGTTCTTAGGAAGAACGTGTTTGGTTTTCCACAGGCAAAGAGCCAAGTAGAAGTGATGGTGTTCCGCTAGCAAGGCATTCCGCCTCGCTAGCAGGCTAGCGTTGAATTTGGACTCACCCTGTGTGGCCCAGATAGGTGGCGTGATGCAGGGGGCCCCGCCCTCTCGCATCTCTTTGATTGACATCAGCGGCGTTTTGGAGCAGGAACTCACAGGCCAGCAAGGAACCCTTCAAACAATGGTTGACAGACCTTTACAAAGATTTACAGAAACCAGACTAAATACACCGAACCGCCGCCAGTCGGTATTGGCAGCATTAAACCCTGAGCAACAACACCCCGAGAGAAAATATATCAATGATTTTATTTTTTCCCCATGATTTTAGGAAAAAAAGGTTTTGAAATGAAAGAAAAAAATGTATTGCATTTACAAATTTAACCCTTTTCTTCTTTGGAAAATGATTAATTATACATGAAATGACTGCTATATGTTCACTGAACACCAAAATAGATGTTTTTTCAAATATTCAATGCTTTAATCCTAATTTATGATGAGGGCCAAATTTGACCCTTTGGGATTTAAGGGTAGCATTTGAGTAGCAGAATTTATAGGGGTCAAATTTGACCCCGTGGGTTCTCCAGGGTTAAAACAAAAAGAATGATTCCGTCCAATGGTTTTGGACTTTTAATGAACAAAAACAAAACAACATTCCCATGATTTGTGGGGGGATCATTAAAGGAAATGTTTTTCCATCATTTAAATCCCAAATTCAAATGTATACCATAACTTGTAAACAAACCATTTCTACTTCAATACAAATCATAGTTTAACACAAATAGAATAATTTCCCCCATCATTGAGATTCACTTTAGAAATGATTCATTAGTAATGTTTTTTTGAAAATCTTTTCTTTTTTTGCTACTCCCAATTTCCGCCCATTCCTTGTGGGAAACGTTTACATTTTGTTTTTGTCGTCTTTTGGTTCTGGTGGCGAACCCGCAAGCGCTCGGCGTTGCAGTGAGTACGCACCCCAATCACAGCCTGGATGAGGGGCGTCTTCTCTTGGTCCTCCTTATTAACCATGTTGACATCGGCGCCGTGCGCCAGCGCTTCGGCCATGACGGTGATGTTGCGCGCTTTGGCCGCTCTGTACAGGAGTGCCCCGGGGTGGAGGTGCCTGCTGTCCTCCGGGTCCGACGTGTCATGATCGGCCTCGCCGCTCGAGGCCTCGGATGCCTCACACTCTGAGGGAAAACAAACATCCAGGAGTTATTGATGAGTCAAATCAAGTCACAAGCGTCCAGTGTTGAAGTCGCTGTGATTTCAGTCAAGGACGCACCTTCCTCCGTCACGCTGTCCACCACCAGAAAGTCGGTGCTTCCATCGGTGCTGCCTAAACCGCTGTCGCTGCTGAGGCCTGGCGGACCAAGAAATGCCACAACATGGACGAGTTAGAGCACAGCGGGCGCTTTTCAGCCACGCGCTCTTCCAACAGCAACGTGGAAGTACTCGAAAGGAGACAAAGGATGTAAAAGGGACTTTTTAAAAGCGCGCGTGCCACTGCCGTGTGCCCTTTTGAAGCGGACTACACAGAAGTCCAAGTCAAATCACGTCAAAGCCAAAAGGTAAGCAGAGCTGCAATGTTACGGCCTGCACAGATTTGTGTTCACGAAACACATTCGCTTCTGATCACTGGCACACACCGGACCCTTTGGGCAAAGTTGTGAATGTGAGATTGGGGGATATTTCTGCTGCATGCACCACATACATGGATCTGCGCATCAGTTGCGCACAATATGGCAGCTCAGTGATAAAGTGCTCCCGAAATGAAACTTTATGGGCGTTTACTTGAGTTTTTCCACACGTGTGGCGAGAAGGAGCCGGCACTCCATCTCAACGCTCGAGCTCGGCCATCGGTGTACGTGACTTACTTCCAGGTCCAGATCCTGCGTGGAAGTAGGAGAAAAGGGAATCCAGCTCAGCGGGACAAAACAAGGACTCTCGTCTCGACTTGGCAGCAGCTGAAAAGGAGTCAATAACAGATGAGATGTCAGTGTTCGAACACAGGAATGAGTTGTAAGTAGGGGGGGAGGGGCGATTTGGGCTTTTACGAATCGAAAAAAAATGACAATGACAAGTTTTCGTCAGTGTTAAGTCTTTTGCATTCCTGCTGCGGCGTGATGGGCTTTCAAATGACACGAGGCGGCCATGTCCTAATTTCGAGTGGCGTGCCGTTAGTGTCGTCCCGCCACGTACAGGACGCGGACGGCAGCGAGATCTACTTGTTTGGTTACATCTGTTGCTTGCTGTTTAAATATGACATGTTTGTATTTTGTTGGAAGCGATGCTAACACGTGTGTGTGTTCAAGAACGAGTTCACGATTACCGGAACGTCGATGCTATTTTCCGCTAGCTCGTCCGTGGCCTTTCACACGCTATCTTAGCATTAAGCTCGTTGAGCGATGTTCAATTGTTTGACTTTGGTTTGGTCTGCAGTAAACTTGACTTGGGAGTGAAAAACGGCTTGAAGCAAGCACACCGAGCGAGCTTCTTATCGACTGTTCTGCCCAGCGCCCACAGTAAACGTTTCGGGCCATTTCATTAATAGTAATTGTGTTTAGAATACAGTATTCATTTAGTTATCGTGGGTAGCAGACGCCGTGTTTCATCAGACAAGTCGTTACAGAAAGCCTGACCGTGGTCGTTGAAAGTGTTCCTCCTGAGTTATATTCCTTTCGTTTCACCTTCGAAAGCAATGGCTATAAGTCCGATTTAGAAATGTGTTTCGGAGATCGTTTTCCCTCAATTGTTGTCATTGAAACTCGCTAGCTCAGAGTACTGCTAACGACGTAGCGACTATGCTAAATCAGTGCTAACAAGCTAATTAGCGTGCGAAAGTATTGCGAAAACGCATTGTTTATTGTTGTTTGTCACACTTTGAGCTGCATTTATGTCTGTTGTTTGACACTAGACGATTTCGTTGTATTTATGTATAAGAAGTGAATGCGTGTTTTAAATCTGTACATTTCTCTTTCACTCTACATTTCATTGAGCTGATGTCACAGTTGTACACTGTACGCCGTCAAGAAGACCGCAATAAAGGAGCAAGACGCTCAGTTTCCTGGCTCATGAATAAATGAGTTTGGCTTGCTGTTGACCTGGGTTAACATACCCGGAGTATCTAACACGTAGCGACGAGTACATTGACTGTTCTCATTTTATGTGTGGCGAAGGAATATTTGAAACAGTGTTTTTATCGTGGCAAATGTGGGAGGTGTAAAATGGCCCTGACAAATTTGCCCGATGGCTGGGAGGACACGGCGCTAAGACAGCGATGATGATGGGCAGGAACCTGAAGAGGGGCTGGCTGGCGAGGCGCTCCGAAGCTCCTCTCTGTTCCACTGCCGTGTCTTTGGTACCGCGGCAGCGCTGTTGTGCCTGCGACACTTCTGGACGGGCCGGCGCCGGGTCGACTTCCTGTCGCCGTTGAGGAGACTGGGCTCGGCGATCAGCTTCTTCACAAACTTTTTCTCCGCATATTTGGCCTTAATCCAGGCCTCCTTCTCCTGCCTTGCAAGACCGGCGTGGCTTTTAGTGGGCTTTGAATTGCTTTTGCTTTCATTCGCAATGTCTAACACGGCGCCAGTCTAACCCTGCATTTCGAAGTACATCCTCCTACCTGCAACTGGACGCCGTGGCTTTCCTTACACCTTGCCCTTCATGATAGGAGCCCTCGTAGATGTGCTTGACGACACCATTGCCCAGCTCGCACATCAGCTGCGAAGCAAAAAATAGCAAACGTCAACCTTCGTCGTGACGCCCTCCTTTTTTTGTTCCTTTCCCATGACGCGGAACGACATTTTCTTTTGCTTTTGGCTCGGTTGTTTTAACCCTACAGCAGAGTTAGGAGTCCACCTTGCACGTTTAAAAGTAAAAATACATGAATAAATAAACACAAATAAATAAATGACAGAGATGCTGACAATTCATTTTCTCTGCGCAGCATACACAGTCTACGGCAGGGGTGTCAAACTCATTCTTGTCGCGGGCCACTCTGGAGTTACGTCTTGCCTCGGAGGGCCGTCGACAGTGAAACCGAATAAATGTTTCACCATCATGTCGTATTATTACTTGTACACACACACAAAAAAAAAAGATGACTCACTAGTTTTAAAATCAGTCAAGTATTTGTACAATTATTGCTCACGTGAATATAATCAGTAACAAAATTATTGCAAAATGTCACCGTTATTTATTACATATGATAATTTGAGATTTTGGTACATATTTAAGCAAGGATAAAGGAAGTTGACACGGATGATTTGCTTTGGTGGGCCACATAAAATGACGTGGCGGGCCAGATCTGGCCCCCGGGCCTTGACTTTGACACATGCGGTCTACGATATATCGACACATAAGCACCCCTGCATATGTGCTGTATATACATGCGCAGATCCATTTGTGCGTGCCGAGTCAAATGTCGGGCTTTCCCTTGACAGTCATGCTGGCCACTCAGTGTTTCACCTTCAATAACTCGGGTTCCCACGAATCCAGCGTGAGCGATCGCACTTTGGAGCAGTGAACACCGAGACTCCTGGAACCAGACACAATGCGGCAATTCAGCGAGACAAGATGGTGTCGGCAACAATGGACGGATGTTCGTCAATCGCTTGGAAAATAGACACTCGGCACGACACCGAAGCTAATGTCATGCTAATTCTCCCAAGTTCCACGCACGCCGCGGCCGGTATCCCGGCAACGGGGGACGCCGCCTTGTCTCGTGTGTGACTCGGAGGACGCAGCGTGAATATTCAGCAGCCGGCCAGAAATTTCAAAGGGGAAATGTTCCTCCGCAGTGCCAGCTCAACCGTCGAGTGTGAAATGAAACGTCCAAGTGATTACTTTGGTGATCTGACCATTTCTGAAAATGTGTCTGTTAGCGAGCCCTTCAAATCGAGTTTCTCCGCCCATGACGTGGTACATAGTAGAGTGACGGCCTGCCATTTGTAAGCCTTACGTCATAGCCAAAAGACAAGTAGAGCTGCGGTGTTGTTTGACGCACACGTTAGTGTTGGCTCAACCTGTCTTGCCACCGGCTCAGCATTCTGCGGAGTGATTTGAGGGGCCGGCTCCCTGCACGACACAGATCAGCCCCTAAAAAGGAGCCGATTTCACCATGGCAAGAAATATGCCTTTGCAAGGCCTCCGCCGAACCACCGGCAGAGACCATTATCCACAAATGGAGAAAACTGGGAACAGTGGCAAACATTCCCAAGAGTGCTCATCCAGGAGCTTGCAAAAGATCCTCGAAAAACGTCCGGAGAACTCCAGACCTCCAAAAAGAACACAAAGGCTTGTCTCGCATTTGCCAAAAGACAACCTGATGATCCTCAAGGCTTTTGGAAAAACATTCTGTGGCCTGATGAGTCAAAAATGTCACTTTTTCAAAGGTGTTACATCTGCGGTCAAAATGGCAGTGTTTGATATATAGAGCATCGGGCCAACAGTGAAGCGTGGTGGTGGCAGTGTGATGGTCTGGGGCTGCTTTGCTACCCCTTACTCTGGATATTATATTTATGATCTATATCTGACTGTATATCTTGATTATGGTTGTATTTTTACAAAAGCGTCCCAAAGACATGGTACTAAGATGCCGTGCAATGGTTTTAACTGTGAAAAATCATTTTAAAAACACCATTCGGAATGTATGTGAAAAAGACCTGTGGATGCCGGAGCACTCGATGCACAGCAGGATCCCCAAATTGATCGACGCCCAACGAGGGTCGGCCTGACCGCAGTCGCAGCACTGCTGATTGCCGGGCAGGCACAGGATCCTCTGCAGGATGCCATCGCCACGGCCGCCGCGCTCTCGCGACTCGCCGGCCGACTCGACGCTGCTGGTGGATGGCGAGGCCGCTTTGTCCAGATGCTATATGACACACACAAATAAAAGTCAACTATGCGGTACATTTATTTTGAGAGTCGTGCTTTTATTGTACGTCCACACGTTTGAACGCTAGAACGACTGAGCTAGCAAGCAAGAGCTATGACTTTCGTGGGCAGTGTTGCCATATTAGCAACATTTTGCTCTACTGTATTTAGTAACTTTTCAGACCCCTCAAGCAACTAGTTTCCCCCCCCCCCAAAAGAGAAATGACAACAGTGGTCCTAATTTTACCAACATTCTTATTTCCCGCCCGGTGGAAGAAAGACGGCCAAGAAGAATTGCCCTAATTAGAAATATTTTTTTAAAAAACGGTAAGTAAATCTACAGTTTCATATACTGTACATCTTGTCGGTGATCACCGTGTCATTTTACATGACTGTCAATATTTGACTTTCCACTTAACTGATTATTTGGCAGATTTTTTTTCTTTATTTTTCAAGTATTGTTTGTTTGTTTTGTGCCATCCCCGGAGCTCAAAATTACACTTCAATCTTTCCTCCCATTTTGCATGGGAAACGAATTCTGCAGATCCATCAGTGTTTTGTTTTGTTTTGTTTTGTTTTTTTTGGGGGGGAATCATTTTTAAGGTTGAAATTTTTTTTTTTCATTGGGCGTCACTTATTAGCAGAGTTTAGCTATTGGCTCGGTCCCTATTCCCTGCGAATAGCGGGCAGTCCACTGTGCTGTAAATGGAGGGATGCAAAGGGTGTGACTGGCCTCGCTGCGGAGGCTGTCGGGACTTTCCCTGAAGGCCGAGGCAACGCTGGCTTGGACCGCCTGAATCCAAGCTCGTCTCAGCTTCTCGGACTCGGCCTGCAGCATGCAGCTCCTGATGGGAAGGGGGGGGGGGGGGGGGGGGGAGTACACGAGCAAGAGGAAGGTGGGACGCGACATGGGTGACTTGGTCTCCTGGTTCTCAGAGGGCAGCAGCATTTCGGGCAGTCAATTCTAACCATGCGGTGCTGATACGGTGATACGCGCATACAGAAACCCGAGATCTCCTAGTGAATGAAAAGCCCTACTTGGTCGGGGAGACCACCTCGAAGCAGAAGCGCCTCTCGATGTCCTCGCAATGTTTGACGGAACACAGACGGAGGTCATCGACCACCACCGTCAGAGAGTCCTGGCCACAGACAAACCAAAAAGGCCTGCTTAGATAGACTCAGCCATGCTTGTCAGGGTTGAGCATTTCCAGACGCTCCTACCTTGAGCTTCTTCTGATAAACCAGCCGGCTGCTCTGGATGGAGAACCAGCGCCTACGAGGCACGAAGGCAACGTTAGACCAGCTCCGGATGGGGGACACCGGAGTCTTTTGCCGCACCTGTTCCACGTCTTGAAGGCGTTGCCGGCCCTCTTGAACAAGTATCCTTCCATCACTACGCCGTTGGGAGAGTCCACATTGAACTCCGCCCTCGAGTCGTCGTAAGCCAAATCCTGAGGAGCAAGCATCTCGCGTGAAGCGCCAGCGGCAAAGGCCGAGGATGTCCTCGCGTTGTCAAGAATTCCCTCCCAGCCAATCGGCAGGATTCTTCCCTCTCGCATGGATTTTAGTTGAAGTTTTGGGGCGACAGAGTAACACCGGATGGACTCACCCGCATGAGCGTCTGAGAGAAGAGAAACGGGAAAATCAAACGTTCCCTTTGGCAGCGGCATTTGAGGAAAGCAGACTTTTCTACTCGTATTCCGTACACCGCCGACTAAGTGAATTGAGAATTCTACAGGGAGCTCGTGCAGCAAAGCATGCACTCAAGAAACGTCATCTTTTTCTTCTCGAAACTCGGACAGCGGCATCTTAACTCGTTCAGTTCTGGACCGAGTCTGAAAAGACGTTAAAAAACGTCTTTGGGAGTTAAGAGACTCGGGAGGGCCGAATTTTCGGATATCAACGTCATAAACAATTGTGACAATTTGTCCGGTTCACTCGCTCAACGGCTTGCGCTCGAAAGCGGCGACTTTCCGGTCGCTCGATGAAAAGACGCGAAAGGGATGCGGCACGGCGCTCGTCCGCATGGACCGACTCACCCGCTGCTGGATGGTTGCGTGTTTGTGCTCCAGCTCTCTCTTCTCCCTGGCCGAGTCGATCGCCAGCTGATCCAGCTGAAAGGACGACAATGCTACTTTATGAGTCAAAAGCCAAATTTGTGGTTTGTACGAGTGGCACCGAAATCAGCCTGTTGCGAGTGAGTCGTTGCCCACCCCGCCCCCTGCTGCCCAAGTCTCATCACATACATCTTTCATTCCCATGTGAAGAAGAAGAAAAAAAAAGTGAGCAGAGACACTCAAAGCACGGACTCTAGCGTATTGTCGCCACCCTACGGTGTGTCGTGTCCGTTACGGGTGCTATTTCCATATCCAAACACATCCACGGGACGCATTGCGTTATAGGACGCAGGCGTGGTCAAACGTAGGCTAGCGTCCAAAAATACAACCAGCATGCACGCGCGCTCATCAAAGTCACACAACAGCATTCGCAGATTTTGGAACACAAGGCGACTCGCTTTGTCAGGCGGGGCGCCCCGTCCGCTTTGGAGTAAAAAAGGAAGACTTTGAAGTCGCGAAAAGACGCTATTTTCACCGACAGGGGCGGCGCTTCATCGAACGGGCCGAATATCAAGACAGTCGGGCTGCCTTGGCTCACCTCGGCTGCCAACTTCTTCACGTAGGGGTCCGCCTCTTCCAGGCGCCTGTAGCCCTGTTGGAACAAGGAGTACTGGGCGCGCATGAAGGACAGCATCTGGAAGGGGCGGCCGCACGTTAGCGTCTACGTGTATTTATTTATCTGCGCTCACGTCCGTGTGGAATCGAAAAACAAGACTCACCGCATCCAGGATCTCAAATTTCTTCTTGGCCTGGAAGACATTGATCTGCGGGGAGAAGACAGACGCGGCATCCGCCATCAGCATTCGCAGAGACCCTTGGCGACTTTGACCTCGATCGGGGGTGGCCAAACGTTTTCATTGGAGAATGAAAGGGCCGCTTTTAAATTCCTTTTTTTTTTTTTTTTTTTTAACGAGTTCAAAAGGCAATTCCATTTGGTTCGTATCGTCTCGTTCAGTTCATCAGCTTTCAGCTTTCTGTTCAAGGCGTGAGGGGCAAATAGTTGAGGCTCTTCGGGGCCGGTGGCCGACAGGCTTCGATCCGGCACGCGCACCCGCCTCCCTTCGGAAGCCGACTTGAAAGACGAGAGAAAGAGACGCTCAAGTCCCCACCTGCAGAACGTAGTCCAGGGCCAGGTGACGGAAGCGCTTTCGGGCGACGCCGAGCGCGCAAGTGGCTTCCTCCACCTCGTGAGCTTTGGTCCTGGGCGCCTGCGCATTCTTCACCTGCGCCATCTCCACGTCCTCGCGCACGCGCTCAAAGAGTTTCCTGGTCTCCTTGAACTTGCGCACGTCCCTAAAGGAATCGGCCACACCCGAGTTAAAAGTGATTGGAGTTTGCAAACTCTCAAATCTCGTCGACTTTTGGAGTTTTTTTCACTTCAATTCAAAGTTAAATTTGTCAGGTAACAGACAAGTTTGAGCCTTCCGTTGTCTTGACGAGCCCTTCTCAAATTTGCCCCACTGCGATGTAACACTTTCATTTTCATATCACCCCCCCGAGTTTCTTTGCCCATGACTTGCCGGGCAGGCTGAGCGAAGATTATCAAGCCACAAAAGGTTGACACCGTCTAAAATGTAAAGATGTCAAAGCCAAAGGGGACCCAGAGCTGTCGTATGTCGGTTGACCTGAAAACACACTTTGACACTTGCGTCGATATCACTCTTTTCTAAAAAGAAATGTGACCGTTTAACTCAAAAGCAGACTTTCTTTACTTCTAAAAAAAAATACTGACTTCGTGCAATAGGACTTTTTTTCTTCTTTTTTTCAAAATTTTCTTTCAAAGAAAGAAAAAACGTAATCCTTCACAATGGGCTTAATTTCAATATTGGAGTTTCTATCTAACTGGGCCGCTTGTAGGGGGAGGCTTGAGGACGTGGTGCCTCCGCCAGGGAAAACGCAAATGAAGCTTTGACCCTTCCCTTCGGATTCTTGATTGCGTGAGAACAAGCTCGTCATGGTAACCAAAGCCCATCAGCCCCGCAGGGAAGGGGGGGCGAGGGGAGCGCTGGCACATCTGCATGACACGGACCACCCCCCCCCTTCAAAACGAGCGATTTCAAACGGCTTTCTTTGCCGATGTCAAACGCGCGGTCATTCTCGATCCATTGTTTGAATTTGACCGACGAATGTCAGCAAGCACCTCGGAACTTTAAAAAAATTTTTTTTTTACAAACACAACGTAGAACGTCGACATAAATGCAAGTGTAGCGGCTCGCGCATCACGTACTCACTCTTTGACAAAGTGCTGCAGCTGTTGCTTGACTGAATGCTGAGCTTGATCGAAAAGCATCTGACAGAAACGACAAAAAAAAAAAGAACTGTCAGAACCGCATCCATTCGAGATCGTTAAACTTTGAAATGAATGCATAAGAGCAGTTATTCGAGCGCGTCTTTTCAGATGGATTACGGATAACCTGGAGCCTATCCCATCGGAATTTGGGGAGGGGGGGGCGTGAGAGGGTTACGCTCTTGACTGGTCGCCGGCCAATGTCAGGGCACATAAAGGCAAACAATGTCAATCACAGGGTTGATACAGACAAATACTGTAATGGACTGGTCGCAAGTCAACGGCACGCGCTCATACCGGCATCAATTAAATTGGGTTCAAATCAAAAATATCCATCCAACACTCAATGTCCCAGTGTGGGAGAAAAAAAAAGCCTCCACTCAAATACATAAATGCGACATGTACTTATTTTGATGATGACCTGAAAGAAAACAAACTGTTGCTGTCCTGTGTGAAAATACATATGTCCATATTTATTTTGATTTAAAAAAAAAAAAAAATTATGTTCATGGTGTGTCCGCCGTTTCACGAATGTAAAAAATGTTAACGTTATTGCGCTGGAAATGTAAACGGGGTTTGTTGAAAAGAGGTTCAGCTGTACTATTTCCATGGAGCTTGAATCAGGTTCGTGCTTCGTGTTGAAAAAATATCAAGCTAACCCCTTGAGGGGGCGGAGCTAAACTTTGAATGACATCCTTTATTGTGTATTTGATCTGTCAGTGAGGTTGAATTTTTTTTTATTAGGGCTGCAAAAAAAAAAAAAAAGATTTGACGCCCAACCTCCCGGCCATATTTATTCTGGATACCATTTCAAATGAACCTGAACGAAATTTGCCAACTCCTGCTTCCAAAGCAAATCCCACGTAAGGTACTCATTGACCAAAAGAGAGCGATGGAGTGCACTTTCACATGCACATGAATGTCAGTTGGCGGCAATGAATGGAGGAGGAATGCCCCCCCCCCCCCTCGACACACAATAACGGCGCCTTTTCTTGGATGCTTGCAATCCAAGAGGCTTCCATTTCACACGGGCAAGCGCCCGCTCGGAGATTCCTGCAGCATTCCCGCTAAATAGGTCAACCGGGCGGGTAGGGTGGGGGAGGGAAGGACGTGCCGGAAGAGGCCGGACCTTTGGTCAACTGTGGGCCTCCAATCCAGACCGCATTCCCTATGGGGTCCGATCCAACTGTCAAGGCCGCTTTTAAAAATAGGCGGAAGGTGACTTGCAAGTGACCCGAGCTTGAAAATCATCACGAATTTACGCTTGTCCCGCAGCAGAAGTGACCGCGGCGGGGCTAGCGCAAAGAAACCTGCGGCCACGATGCGACCGCGTGCGGCCAAAAGTCAACCACAACTGACTCGGCCTTGGGAGAGAAAAAAGAAAATAAAAAGCCCGGCCAGAGGCTGCTGAATAAAAAATAAATAAAAATTAAATGATGTGGAAAACAATTGTAAATAGCACTGCAACCTTATCCATATTTGTATTTATATTGCACTTAATTTAACGGTGTTTGTTTTTTTTTTCTTCTTTCTTCTTTCTACCCACAATCTTGCTGCTGTAGACTTTAAATTTGCCCAGTGTGGGACAAATAAAGGATATCTTATATCCTGACTCAAGATGGCTCGGAGATATGGCCTTAAAATAATACTCCCCCCTCCCCCACCCTAAATCTGACTTTGCATTGTAATGAATTCAATTCAAAACAAGTTCTGCTCGGTGCTTCAATGATTTGCCTTCCTTTCTCCTGACACCAAACAAGCTTTGAAACTTTTTTTTTTTCAGCACTGACTTGAATCAGGAACTGGGAGGTGAAGAGCAAAATTCTCCATGTCTGTCATAACCCGCTCACACTTTGTCCCACTTCCAAAAAGAGCGACCTCTTTGCATGCCCAATTTGATCGAAGCAGAAAACGGGATTGGCCCGTCGGTGTCTAAACGATATTTCCCGTTTGATGGAATTTGATGAAAGGGCGCCCCGGATATGATACGGAGACACCATGAATGCACACTAAGGCTGCGTTGATGAGGCGGCTGCTTATTTTGGGGAAAAAAATAAATAGTTCGAGACAGAAAAAGTTGAGCGATTGTCGTGGTGCTTACGATGTGGAAGTTGATGATTTCCTGAAGACTTTGGCCACACTTTTCCAGGAACTCCTGCCAAGAACGCAAAGCAAAGAGGAAGTGGAGGCGAAAAAAATGATGACGGGAAGATCGAAAAACGCATACACTCAACACACGGACTTGATATTGTTTTTTTTGGGGATCTTTGCAGTGTTACGGTTGTGACGACGTTTGTTTTTGCCTTTGAGGACGAATACCGCACACTTATGATGTCAAAATGACTTTTGAATTTTAGGAGACAAATAATTGTGTGTCTGGGGGCGGGCTTAAAACAACATCCAAACCAAAGAAAACAACGTCAATTCGATTCCGCCGAATCTCACCGAGATCATTTCGTCTTTCTCGCACTGCTGCGACAGGTCCCGGATGCCGCCGATGAAAAGTTTGCTGGCGCCGACATACGCCTTGCCGGCGTCGATCATGCCGCCGCAGAGCTTCACCAACTGCGTGGACAAAAAAAGGCCCACGTGGCATGAACGTTGGTCGGGAATGAGCTCTTTGAAAGGTCCTGACAAATTCTTCAAATGACCCCGAAATGGACACAAATGGGAACTTGCTGGCTCCTTGAGACTTGTTTTATTTTTTTTCGGGGGGGGGGGGGGGGGGGGCTGAATCTTTTAAGGCGTCCGGTTGAGGGTTCAGTGTTTTCAGGCCAGTTTTCAATGAGCCTCAAATGGCCGCTTTTACCCAAAATGGCAGGCTTCTCATCTTTTAGGGCGTGGCTTCTTGACACCTTTTGCGAGTCCCCCTCATGTCTTCCAAATGTCCGACACACCCTCAGAGGGGGGGGGATTTTGATGACGTTTGGTTCGACTGACCTTGTGGAGTCGACTCTTTGGAGTTTCCTGCCTGATGCCGAGTCATCAAACTTGGCCAGCACGCTCCACCCGGAGGCGATGATGAAAAGGCTCAATTTGAGATCACCAATCTGTTGACCGTTTGCGGTCACATTTGGCAGCGAGCGGACAACAACAACGACAACTCGGAGCAGATCCTCAGACGTTGCCGCTTCTGTTCCGGCGTGCTTTTTCGAGACTTTTTTTTTTGCCCAGCCAATTTATGGTTGGGGAAATGATGTGATCTGGCGACTGATTTTTTTTCAAGATGACTTCAGAGTTTTTGTATTTCAAAGGGGAGTCATCAAACGCTCCGGCCTTGGTCAGTGACAAAATCTCAACATTTTCCTCACTGCACACCAGCTATGGAGATGGTTGAAACTTTTTGGCCATCAGAGTCGTTAGACGGCCCTCGTTAGATTTTCCGTGTGAGAACTTTTGTCACGGCCCTCCGGCAATCTGAAAGGGGATCGTTCCCCCAGAAGCCGCGGCGTTAGCGTCGTGCAGCGCGGAGCGGGGCTCTTACCTTGTCCAGTTTTGCCTCAATCTCCACCACCTCTGTCTCCACTTCCTCAATATTCGCCCTGAAACACAAAATCCAGACGAGCCGTCCATAAATCGCTGCTTAGATTCATCCATTTTTTTTTTCCATCACGGGAGAGTTAGTCGCGACTAAAGCAAAATACTCTGTTGCAGTACACGTGATGGTGTTCAGCACAAATTCTGAAAAATAATTTGATTACAAGACCGCGGCGGCGACAGCGACCCGGCAGGCTCGCGCGAGCGGGCGTGTTCACAAAGATCCCCAAAAGCGGGTGCTGAATTGCGTCTTCGGTCAAATTGACTGCACGCACGATTGGCGGTGAAAGTTCATCATTGTCACGTTGCGAGGTGGTGGTGGAGCCAAAAAAAGCAGGCAGGAGGGAGGAGCAGGGTGCACTTGACGAATTGGATTAAACATAGAGAGAAAACGAAATCCAAAACCAACAAAGTCCAAAGTATCAAACAAAAATCATGACTGAAGATAAAACATAACAGCAACCAAAACCTAATGACCAACAGGAGTGCAGCTGCAGGAGGAGCCCTACAGTGCCACCTGTTGGTCACAAACCCAATCATGACGACCATGAGGAAGGTCAAATCTCACATTGCAACGCGCCGGATCAAGTCGTCCACCAACTGAGAGGACAGGATCGGGATTTTTTCACAACTGCGATGATGTTGTCAATTTGTCCTGAACGGACGAAATGGACGCAATTTTTTGGAGTCAATGCGTGAAAGTTGTTCATCCACATGCGCCACATTGCGGGACAGCTGCTAGCACAAAACAAAAAATTGGATGCGCGTGGTGCCCCCAAGGCCCATTGTCACGGCAACCGTGGCGACCCGAGCCAGCAGAGGTCCCTGACGGGCTCGTGGGTTGCCCAAGAGGCGAGCGTGAGCGCGCACCCAGACAGCGCGGTGGTCGGTCGACAATCGTTTTGGCCCAAATTACAGCGATGGCAAACAATCGTTTTCTGCATGATTAGCGTACACGCGATTTCCTCCCAAGGTTGGATCTGAGAGTACGAGCAGGCCACAGAGCACCTCATACGTCCAATACGAGCCCATGATTCCCATCTCGTAAATGAGAACATTCTTCCTCGGGAACACTCTGATCAAAATGAGCGCAACGTGGCATTTCTCCCACTGGCGGGATTCCAAAGTCGACAGAAAGAGTGGAATCTTGGCTGCAATTGAGGGATATCAATCAGCTTTGTTTCACAAAAACAATGACCCCCCCCCCCCCCCCGAGAGATTTGAAAGGAGAAATATGATGCATCCCCGCCACAATTCAAAGGTGTCTTCCTAAAATGCCTTCGGCATGCTTTGCTCCAAATACCCCAAGAATCAACAATCACAGCCGTGATTGCATGCGCTGCCCCGTGCCCCCGCGTGGCTTTTCTCCGGGTGCTCCGCTTTCCTCCCGCATGCCCAAAACATGCGCGGCAGGTGAATGGAAAACTCTAAATGATCCCGAGGTGTGATTGTGAGCGCGAATGGTTGTTGGTCTCCGTGCGCCCCGCGATCGGCCGGCCACTGCCCGAAGACGGCATAGGCTCCCCCCACCCCCTCCCGCGGCCCTCGTTAGGATAAGCGGATCAGATAACGGAGGGCTCTTTCTTGCTGAAGATCGGCGGGCTGGATCTTCGCCCGCTTCCAGTCTCCGGACGGTCGCAGCGGCCAGCAGCTTGCTTGCATGGGCAGAAGCGGCGCCCGGAAGCGAGTGGCCAAGACAATCAAAGTACTTTCATGGCCCATCGAAATCAAGTACGCCGTGCTCATCGTGTCGCGACGCCAATCTGTTGTTCAAGCGGCTAATTTGATCAGACGCCTCCAATTCGACGAACTTCAAGGACAGCCCCAGAGAAATTGAAATCCCATTCGCACGTCGTGGCTTGAAAGTGTGAGAAAAGAGATGGGGGAAAGGAAAGTGAGAAAAAAATGAGAAAAGAGAACGGAGAATTCGAGACGATGAAGTTAGAGAGAGAGGTGAAAGAAGGAGAAGCATTAGGAGACGAGCGAGAGGGGCAAAAAAAAAAAGGAAAGAAAGGAGGAGAGCCAAAAGGAAGAATTTGGAAGAACGGAAAGCCGAGAAGGGAGAGAAATGGAGAAATAATGAGGGGGGAAAAAATGTGACGCCAATGAGAAAAGAATGAAAGAAGGGAGAGGGGACGAAGAAACCAACGAGCGAGAAAGAGACGCAGAGAAAAGAACAAAGGGCGAGCGATAAAAGGGAGGTGGCAGCGAGTAGAAAGAGAGAAGAACGAGAAAAGAGACAAAAATATGAGCGAGAAAAGAAAAAGTCGCCATGAAGCTCAACATGGAGTACAACATGGAGTGCTACAAAAATAAAAACAAAGTACAAAGACCAATATCAAAACAAGGTCAACAAAAAGTTCCAATCTCTGAATGTGTATATTTATAAGCTTTTAACTATTTACAGTAAAACAACGTAAGTAAGCTTTGAATACCACACAACAAATTATAAGTTAAAATTTGTAAAAGAAAAAAGCAGCACCCAGGTAAAAGTTTTAACTTGTCTTTCGCAAAGATTGGCATGAAGAAAAACCAAGTGCCTCAGCTTTGAGGGGTTGATCCTGTTTCTCCTCTCTGTTAATATTTGCCCTGTTTTGGAGAAGATTCTCTCTGAGGGGACAGATGTTGCGACAACACACAGCCAACACAAAATGGCTGAAAATCACTTGCAATCATTTTACCCAGTTCCTCGTCAATTGTGTTCTGTTTTGCTGGTTTTCTTCTCTAAACTGCAGCGTGTGTGTGTGTAAAACCCTCCCCTTCCTCTTCTTGTTTCTTTCTGACTTTCGGGTTGAGTGAACGCTGGCGCGTTTTGGCTGCCGCTGCTCAACCCGTATTGTTTTGTGTTTTTTGTTATTGTAAAGTGTCCTTGGGTGTCTTGAAAGGCGCTTATAAATAAAATCTATTATTATTATTATTATTATCATGGCCGCAGCGTGCGAGACGTGATCGTGCTTGCGATCGCTCTGCGAGTCCCGCCCAGTCCTGGGCCAAGAAACTCAACGTAGGCAACTGGCCCCCCCGCTGTGACATCACAGCGGGACAGAAGGCCAACGGACTTCACTTCACTTCCAGAGTCGCAGGATTGACTTGCTTCGTTCATTTGGGTCACCGAGACGGGCAATTTTGGTCGGCCTCCTTGACACCGTTCGACCCGTTTCGGAACGGGGCTGAAAGTTCCTGAGCGGAGGAGCCGCCACTCCGGTCTACTTCCAATCCCGTCGCGTCAACGCGGCAAAGCCCGCAGACGCAGCGCCCTTGATTTACGGCCAGCGTCTGAGAATTTTGGGGAAGAAATAGCTGAATTCTCCCCGGCGAAGCCTTTTCGCCGGCGGAGCGACATAGCAGACGTGTCAAGCGCACCAGCGCCGCTTTTCCCCGTCGGCCAACTGTTCGCCGAGGCGGAACGGCTTCAATCACTGTGACGCTGCACCCCCCACCCCACCCCCACCCCCACCACTAATTTTTACACATGGTTTCTTCATTTATGTCATGAAACCATTGGTCGATTGTAAGAAATCCAATCAAACTATGACTGGTATAACAATTTTAAGCTGTCCATTTGACATTTATTTGATGAACTCATGATCATACAAGAAATGAATTATTTACGGTACGGTAACATTTGGAAATAAGCATGAATTACTAATATTAAAATAAACGACATTCTCTGATTGATTGAGTTCGCATTCTTTTTTAAAAATGGGTTCAGTAAATGTCTATATATGATACATGCATATATGATATATATTTTGATTGATTCTTCATTTGTCTTTATTTTATAATAATAATACATTTGATTTGAAGGCGCTTTTCGTCGCGCTCAAAGACGCTTTACAAGAGCTCAAAACACAGGATAAAAATGCGCACTTCAAACAAGCATACCCTCATTTACAAAATGCACATTTAGATGAGCAAAAAAGCAAAAACGGGTAAAAAAGGTGTTCAAAGCATTGCGGAACAGATGAGTTTTAAGAGTAGAGCCTTCCGGAGGGTGGGGGCGGCGACAGAGAAGGCTCGGTTCCCCCCCAGGTTTTGAGCTTGGTCGCGGGGATGGCGAGGAGCTTTGTGTTTGAGGAGCGGAGATTGCGGGAAGGGGCGCATCGCTAAAGAAGCTGCCCACCTTCAAACCTCACTTGTTAGTCTTTGGCATTCCACTCAGCATGACTTCGATTTGTTCTTGCTTTCACTGTTTGGTGCTTTCTACCGTCTTTATGACCCATTTGTTTTGACTTTTTATTGTATTTGTTAAATTGGCTGTTTGAAAGTGCTCGAGAAATACAGTTGAGTGGAGTTGAGAAGGTCGGAAAGGTAAGAGGGGGCCCGATTGTGAAGGCCTTTAGAGGTGAGTAGGAGCAGTTTAAATTGAATATGCTGGGGAATTTTACATACAGTATGTCATTCGCAGGTCATTTTTATAATGAAATGAATGATAAATTCTGTCAATAAAGAGTGGAATCATATGACATGATTAAACCAAAAAAAAAAAAAAAAAATCACTATTTTACATATTCAGCCCACCCTCCAAGTTTATGAATGACTTCACGCATTGGCCCATTTTCAAATCCAATTATGGGCCCGGAGCACATGTTTGCCTCGCTTTGCTTGAGAACATCAAGTCATTCATTTTGGTGCGGAACCAGAAACGGACCATAAAACGCTGATTGGTGATCTTCTATTGTAAAGCCGCGTCGCCGCTTTTTAGCTTTTAGCTCGTGACCGGGGACAAGATGTTGGGGAAAAAGGGAGTCGGCGTCCTCAACGTCCTCCCCTCACATCGACCTCTGCTCGCTGACGCATTTCCCGGCCCGGGCCGTAACCGGCTATCTGCCCTCGCGCAGGCGAGGACGGATAGGAAGTGGGCAGGAGGGAGAGACGGAGAGAGCGAGGGGGGGGGGGGGAGTGGAACAAATGGAAAGCAGATGCACGGACACGGGATAAGAGCCGCCGCCGAGAGCCGTCATTTTCCCCGCCGGAGGAGATGCCTTTCCAGGACAACCAAACGCGAAAGTCTTCAAAAGTCAGAAGCAGCTGCTGGCTTGCTTTTATCTACTCAGTACGCCAATTTTTATTTGAGATTTTTATTTTTTTTGATGATTTATGATGATTTTGAAGTCATCATAAAATATGAACAAATTGATTGATTCATTCATTTCATTCAATTAAATATCCCGGGGATCAGCAGTCGGGCGCCGCCATTTTTTGGGGGGAGCGTCACGTCACTCTCACGAGAGCGCAATTTCACAAGACGGTGACATGGATTCGGCGAGGCTGTCTTCTTATCTACTGTATTTTCCACACTAAAAGGCGCACTGGATTATGAGGCACACCTTCAATGAATGGCCTATTTTGTCATTTTTTTCATATATTGGACGCACTGGATTATAAAACGCAATTTACGATGCATCCACTAGATGGTGCAACAGTCGCTCCTTCCATTCGACTCGAGAGGCGTTCATGACCGCCTCCGGAAAACGTAAATTAACGATTACTTCAATGAAACGACGAAAATTGAAAAGAATGCATCAAAACAGAAAATCACCAAATTAATTCTATTTATTTTGGCATTTCCTTGAGCGTAGCTCCAACGGAACGATCAGATGTCAGTCATTTGTCGGAGACTGGACTGTCACACAAGTGTTTGTTATTTATTCCTTTGTTGTGTACTGTATTCACAAACGAGGAAATTACAAAATAGCCATCTTGCGGTCCATAATGACCATACACAAGGTGCACCGGATTTTAAGGTGCGCTCTGAGCTGTTAAGAGAATGGAAGACTTTTCGGTGCGCCTTATAATGCGGAAAATACGTTATTATTGTCTTTGTAAGTATTTACGAACGAAATCAGACAGCGTTAGTAAATACCCCAACACGAGACCTCAGAACTTTTCATTCTTATTCCTCAAACGCAATATTAATCAGAGAACCGTCTTTTGACCCGTGCTGGCAACCACGGCATAGTATCGCGTTAACTTTTGGAGGGGTTAGCTGTCCTGGAAAAGAAAATGTCCGACTTTTTGCACAACAATATGACACCCGTGACCGATCAAGTGACCACTGAATACTTTTGGCCATTTAGTGCTCTTCAAGGAGGTGCAGAAGAGTGAGTGTCTGTGATGTGAAATGGCTGTTGGTCAAGAGCAAACACAAACACGGCAGCATCCAATCAGCAGTGATGGTTTCTTTCCACACATGTGGATCGAAGAAAAATAAGTCAACGTTTGAGACCAACAACACTCCATTCACAAATTCCAAATTCACAAAGGATAAAAGGATTCGAGCATACGCAACATCCACTTTGAGCACACGGGCGGTGCTGTCAAATGAGCCGCTGCTCACTCCACACCCGAGCGGACAGCGCAGACAAAATACAAGTACCGTATTTTCACGACTATAAGGCGCCATTAAAAGTCTTAAATTTTCTCCAAAATGGACAGGACGCCTTATGATGCAGAGCGTCTTGTGTATGCGCTGAGTTCCAAAACCTGACTGACAGCCGACACGCTGTTTATATAGAGAAAAGGCGGAAGTGACTGTGGACAGGCATGCGGCAAATATATTAAATAAATTCTATAAAGAGACACGCCTACGAAGCTCAGTTCAAACTTCAAGCCATCGGTTATGCTTTTGGCATGCGTGCCCATCTCACAGCAGCGGTGAAAAACCAAGTCAAGCAAATGAACTCTGAGCTTGCCGTTATTCCCGGAGGCTTGACTAAAGAACTCCAACCGATGGACATCGGCATCAACCGGGCGTTCAAAGTAAAGTTGCGAACTGCATGGGAACAATGAATGATCGATGGCAAACACAACTTTACAAAAAGTGAGAGGTAGCGCCGGGCGAGTTACGCCACAATTTGCGAATGGATTGTGGCTGCTTGGACGAACGTGTCTGCTCGCACTGTTGTTCGAGTTTTTGGCAAAGCCGGCATCATTTCTGTGGAGCCACATGGTAATGACAGTGACTGACAACGAGAGGGAACACGGCGTTTTTGATGGATTACCGGTACTTGCACAATTGTTCAATTCTGATACAGAGGATGAGGACTTTGATGGATTTCTGGGTGATGATTGATCGAAAAACGTGAGTACATTGTACAATGGCTAAATAAAATACAACGGAACTCAGTTTTGCTTCCGTTGCCTTTTTAAAAACGTGTTTTTAGCTTGTATCTGTATGTCTTGGCATGCTACCGTATGCTTCAAGCTAACGTGTTTTTAGCGTGCGTGCATGAATGCCGTATGTTTAAGCTGGCGTATGTTTTACCACTTTAAAATTGAGCCCAATAATACAGTGCATTTTGTCTATGTGTAAAATACAGAAATAGCACCCATTAATGAGACTGCGCCCAACCATACGGTGCGCCGAATGGTCGTGAAAATACGGTACCCCTTGCGAAGATTCATTCAGTTTTCTGCTGAGCCTCATAAGGTCAGTAGAAGAATGAAGTGTACGTTCCCGTGCGGAAGCAAATAGAGAGAATATATCGCCTAGAGAAGAGCCCAAATAAGCATCTTCACTTGAGTTCAATGAGCGGAGGGAATGAGTGCCATAAATGCAGCCGTTTCTGCGGCGCAACCCCCGTCGCGCCGTTGTTTGTTTGTCGACCGACTGTCACCATCGCTGGGAACTGATGACAGGCGCTAACGGCTAGCTGCGGAAAACAGCATTTCTCGTCTGTGCATTTTTTTTCCCCCCAAATATCCTCTGCGACTATTAATACGAAGCAGCCAATCTAGGTACAAATTTGTTTTTATGGCTAAATTTAGTTTGTGTGGCTTTTAATCAAGCTCATTTTCTTGTGCATAAACTACAGGACGCAAAGACGAGGCTTTCTTTCATTGCGAGGAGTAATACATACTGTATTGCTGAGGTGTGGTTTAGCTTTTGTCCAACCCAGAAGTGTCCAGAAAGTGACCACCGTGGTCCAAAGCAAAGCCTCCCTCTTACTTCCTGATAGGCGGCTACGATAGCTCTTCGAAATGTGGACAAGCTTGCACAGGGGGCGCTTTCGTCCTTGCGCACTACACTTTGACAAAACAGCAAGAAAACTAAGTGTCGTGTGTGAAAAAGCATTCTTTTGGAAAATGTGAAACCCATCATACTTGAAGAAGTCTACGCACCACTGGTAGAATCAGTCCCTACGTACAGTTCTGTTGTATTTAACTTTTACGTTCAGTACAGTGACTTTTAATCTTTAAGAACTGTTTGTTTCAAATATTTATTTTGGTGGGGGGTTTTTTAAACCTTGTTTTCATGTGCAATACATTTTAACCTAATCACTATTTAAGTCCATGTTTTAGTTTTACTAAATTGTCAGCCTTACGCCATAATTACCGAGTTCTTTTGTAATTTACTGTCACACTAACTAACTGTACATAATGTTACAGTGACCTACAACAATATTAATTATTCTTTACTGATGCCACACTTCCCACAAGTCAGGCGAGTGAATCACGACTGTATCAGCAACACGACAGGCAGAAAAAAGAACTGCTATCACAATAAATGGTAGAAGGGACATCACTTCCTTTAATTTGTGAATAAATTGATAGGAGATCATGACTTCAGAGCAGGTGTCAGTTCAGAATTGATGGATGTGTCGTGTCTTCTCCTCTTGATGGTCAATGTGTTTTTCAAGTATAATTGAGTAAGATTTGAATCAACATTTTGGGGGGAATGAGTCTGTTGAGTTCTACCTTGTAATCATAAAACAAAACATTTTGTTTTATCACAGACATACAGTATAGCAGCAATTATTCTCTGAATGTGTCTCAATTGACACTTTAAACGATATCAACCATCGAGATGAAGAGAAAAGCAACCGGCGACGTCACTTTGGTTTGTAATTTTGATTCAGGCTAAAATGTATTTAGCATTCAAATGACATTTAGGTGACCTTATTTAAGTGTTAAGTACTGTATTTATGATCTGGAACAAGGTTGTGCCAAACACGGCAAACTATGTGATATGCCAAAGAAAAGATCTCATAGAAAGTGATACCTGTACATTATTTCAAGGGTGAGCTGAATGAATTACAGTCTAGGATGGCTTATTTTTTTCCTGCAAACGACAACTGAAGTTTAAAATTGTCGCTGCCCAAATTCTCCCCCAATTCTGAAATGCCCAGCATATACTATTTGTGATACTTCGGTTTTGTTTCAAGGCGACATCATTGCGCTTCCAAGACATCAACTCAGCGGACAACCGTAAACGCATCACTCACCTGAAGCGGGGCGAATCTTTGACACACTCTTCGAAATCCACCGTCATTTTGGTGTCCCAACAGACTGTTCACAAGGCCCGGGGCATGCCCGGTGCTCCGTTCGGCTCGTGGGCGTCTTTTGGCGGTCTTCCGTTCGAGCCACTTCCCTCCCGGCGACTGAAGTTCGAGGAGCAAATAAACCACACACCCGCTCACCATGGGGCGTTCAATGTCTTCCGGTCGAGCGGTGACATTTTAATCACCGGAGATGCACACGAAACTACATGATGCCAGAAATGTTGATTATACTATGTCTGACCACAAATATTTACCAACACGTTATATAATCTGATGAAATAAACCAGTATCTTTATCCATATATTATCTACATCTCGAAACTCGTGCGATATTCGTGCCGGCTGCTCTTAAAACTATATTTTACGGGTAAACATGAATGCACCACACCAATTTACCGCCCCTCCGTTTGGGATTGATTGAATGGCGACGTCACACTGGAGAGAGAGAGAGGGGGGAGTGAAAGAGAGAGAGAGAGAGAGAGAGAGAGAGAGAGAGAGAGAGAGAGAGAGAGAGAGAGAGAGAGAGAGAAAGAGAGAGATTATGCTCAACCCGAAATTATACAGAATACTGTAGTCGGTTTTTCAAGTGATTACATCGCAACGACGCTGCCACCCGGTGGCCAATGCCGTGTCCGAGTCAGGCGCGACTGGGGCTGCACTTCACTAAACGTAGAACACGTAGTATGTATCGGGCATCATCCTCCGAAGGGGCACGAAGTCACGCATTTGTTCTTGAGGCAAAGAGATGCAAGGAAATGTGGAAAACATGACTTCAACCAACGATCAACAAATTTTCTAAAATAGCTCAAAGCAAGTGAAGATCATTTTTGTGCTGTCGATGAAAATGTGTGGTCCAAGGGGGTACAAAGTAGGAAGACTGTTCATTCCTACAGCGTTCCAACTGTGTCCTGTACATGGATGTACATGTTTCCATGTTCACGTTTTTAGCTGTTTGTTCTCTTTGTCCTATGCAATGTTGTCTTTCTGTATCACAATAACATGGTTTCTCAACAAATTTCGGTGCAAACAGTAAAGGTAAAATATGGATGGATGGATGGATGGATGGATGGATGGATGGATGGATGGATGGACTGACAGATGGATGGACTGACAGATGGATGAAAGATGGATGATCGATTGTAGAATAGTGGGAGGGTGGTGATATATTGATGGATTATGTTGGATAGATTGCTGGATTCATGGATATTTGAAAGGTGGATGATAGATAGATAGATAGATAGATAGATAGATAGATAGATAGATAGATAGATAGATAGATAGATAGATAGATAGATAGATAGATAGATAGATAGATAGATAGATAGATAGATAGATAGATAGATAGATAGATAGATAGATAGATAGATAGATAGATAGATAGATAGATAGATAGATAGATAGATAAACATTCCATTTGTGTAAACCCTGGTGGTCCATCCAACAGTCAAACCTTGACGTGGCCCTCCAGTGCAGACTGCTTCTGATGGAGCCTGACCAGGAAAAAAAAAACACCAAAAAAACTCCTGGAATTTTTCCCTCAGTTTTCCTTTGCTTCAAGTTTCAGGAAGCGAGAAAGGAGGGAAAATGAAATCCAGACCACAAACTCTTTGGGAGACTGGGGGGGCGGGGGAGGCTGGGTCGAGGATCAAATGACCAGACAGAGGCGGAGCTGCAGTGTTCAACTTCACATCAGCTCCCATTTTCACACAGAAGTGAAGAACTGGACCAGCCGGGATACCAATGTCCATCAGGACGTGTGTGTGTGCGCGCGTGCGTGTGTGTGTGTGTGTTTGGGTGCATGTGCGTATGTTAACTATGTGCTGAACGAGAGAATGAAGCGGGAGCGTCGCTGAGTCGGCAAGAAGCTGCCGAGTCTGCACTTTGGTGGTGTGGCAAGCATGTGGAGGCAGTGGACGCCAGGAGAAGATGCGAGCAAGCGGGAGGACGACGAGGGCAGGAGAAGCGGCGGGATGCTTACGACCCAGCATTGAGCCTTGAACTCATGAACCGGACTCGTTGCGCCCTTCTTGGCCTCCCTACTCCTCCTTCTTCCCCTCCTCCCCCTCTTCCTACGCTACCGGCGTCATCTTTCTCCACTCACTTCAGCACCATGAGGTTCTCCTATCACCTTGACAACAGCGCCACTGGCAGGACAGGTGAGTAACTACAACAACAACAGAACAACCCTCGGCTGGGCGACGTTTTGAGCTCAAGAGCCAAGTTTTATTTTTAAGATGGACTGAAGATCCGGGTCATTCGTAGATGAAGTTTAAAAAAAAGTAATTCAAATGTGTAAGTAATATTGTTGACTTTAATGATAAAATCATAATTGGTCAGTGTGCGTTAATCTCTCCCTGACGGCAGTGACATGTTCTCTGAGTACTGATGTCACAATGGTCCACCAACATGCTCCTCCCCATCCCCCAATACGCTGAAGCCCCACTTCCCCTGATTCCCAACATGCCACGGCCCACACATGAAAACAAAAAATAGCTAAAAATAGATTCAGCTGCTGGACGCATGCACACACACAGACACACAGACGCACAGACACACACACACACACACACACACACACACACACACACACTCTAAAGGGGCAGTGAGTGAGTGACCCAGTGACCCAGAGAGAGAACAAACACACACACACACACACACGCACACATACAAACACACACACACGCTCTCATTCGTGCGTGCGTGTGTTCATGAGATGCGGTGGGGTGTAAGGTCAAAGTTCAAGCCAGCAGATGATGATGATGATGACGATGGTAGAGTGTGTTTGTTTTTCCTCCGATGTCGTCGTCTCATTTGAGTCCGGTTGTTTTTCAGCGCAGGACGTTGGAGGGCAGGCACGGGTGGTGTTGATTCAAATGACTGTCCTGGCTTTATCACTTCCTGTTGCATGTTTGCTACTGTGTTGTGAGCGTGTTAGGTGTAGGAGTGTTATTGGAGACTTTGACAGGGAACATCTGGGGTGCGTTTGTTGTGCTCACCCAGACCTCACCGCAGTGATGTTGGTGTACTTCCATGGTTATCCAGTCATAGAATGACCACATGGGGTCCTACGTGTCACGTAGCGAGGTGGTGGAGGACCCCAAAAAGCAGGCAGGAGGGAGGAGCAGGGTGTATTTGAAGAATTGTATTAAAACAAAGAAAACTAAATCCCAAACACACAAAGTCGAAAGTATCAAACAAAAAACCATAACTAAAGCTAAAACATAACAATGAACTAAACATGACAGAAACTAAGAGCAAACAGCAACACACATGACAGTAGCAAGAGCAAGAAGCCACAATGACCCGACACCGAGTGTTCGGGCAGGAGTCCTTTTATACAACTAATTACCAAATGACCAACAGGTGTGCAGCTGCCGGGCGAGCCCTACAGTGCCACCTGTTGGTCCCTAAACCGAATCATGACACTACGGGGGCAGCGGATCATCACTGGAACCTTCTGTAGCACATCTAAACCTGTAGAACCTTCTTAACTCATTCACTCCCAAAGACGTTTTTAAACATCTTTTCAGACTTGGTCTAGAATTGGCTGGTACTGAATGAGTTAATAGTCATATTGTCCACCTTGGGGTGGACTATTAGGTCACTATTACACGTCTATACCTGTACAACTTCAACAGGCTTACCAACAGCCACAGTCAGAAACTTGGAGACTATCAGAACATCTTAGATCAGCACTACAACCCCCTAAAAGACATTTAGACTTGCCAAATGGCTGGAACCCCAGAAAGATCCAGGTTCACAACCTTATATTGAGTAACAGGACCCTCTTGCATCACCACTACGACTTTCTTGAGTTTCCAGTCTGCGGAATCACTAACGCTTGCAAGGGATTACCAGAATTTACTTGATCACCCCTAGAACCTTCTAGACCTCTCGAACATTTCCCACAATGCCCTCTGCAGCGCTCCTTTACAGAATGCTAAACTTGTCAAGGTTACAGTCGGTCAGTTATCGTGATTATTTTGTCATTTGTGGTGCTAACTGTGACGACGGCGGCAGTTTGCTTCACCCAGAGGTGTCCCTAATCTTTTGGCCAGGCTGCTCCGAAGAAGTCACGTGATGCGACTGTCACGCACGGGTCTAGCTGAATTTCATCTCGTTGTCAAGGAGACCAAAAGTGAAGGGAGAAGAGGAGGACGACAAGACACACCCACCCCCTGCCAACCCCTGCACAGCCCTGGAGCTTTCTCATTACTGCACCGCCCGCCTCCGGCCAGTTCTCTAGCTCGAATCAAGCGCCTCAAACCTACATCTCTGTCCAGATAGAAGCAGCAGGCTGCCTCTTTCTCTCTCTCTCTCTCTCTCTCGCTCTCTCGCTCTCTCGCTCTCTCGCTCTCTCTCTCTCTCTCTCTCTCTCTCTCTGCGGTTTGCGCGCGCGCGGAGCCGAACGAGGAGCCGGTTTCTCCGTCGTCTCCCTTTCTCCTTCTTTTTCTTCTTTCTCTTGTCTTTTTTTCTTCTTCTCCGTGCATGTGGACCGGGTGAGCCGCGGTCTGCCATCGTCAACATTGTCGTTCATGAGCGGCCTGGTGCTGTGTTGTGCGATGTACATGGACAGAAGCAGCCTAAGCAGGGGTGAGCGCGCACACAAACGCGCGGACACACACGCGCACACACTACACTGCATTGGCGCGCGCGCATGTCGACTGTCATCGATGGTGGTGGCGGTTGTGGGGGAATGGGGGGGGGGGGCGGCTATAAGTACGCGTACGAGCTGACCGATATCTCGCCGCAGTGAATGTAGGCTAGTGTGGCGCGCGTGCACGTCACTGCGTCTGATGCCAGCAGAGGTGCTGCTCGTCGTCGTGTGCACGAGCCTGTCGCCGATGGATTCCGCCGCCATATCGCAGTCGGCGTGTGATGCGCGTGCGTGCTTGATTTCACTTAATCTTTCTGCGATGATGATGATGACGGTGGTGAGACCTTCATCTTCTATGTGCAGACACACCCCCTCGCTCTCATGCACGCACACAAGCGCACGTCCATGTCTGCGCACTGGCCCAGTTCAGTCACATCAGAGCCAAAAATGACCTCTGGAACCGGCATCACAATGTCACCGAGACCAAAACCCATACGCCCATAATTGGTTCCTTCAACATCACCTTGACAAACTCCCCTGAGAACCATCAGTGGAGCCTACCTTCTTAACAACAGAACCTGCTTGATCATGACCAGAACCAATATATAGACCTGTAAAATCGTGTTCAGAAGCTTCTTAATCACCACATTCACAACCTTTTAGTGACCTATTTGATCATCACTAGAATCTACAATGTGGAGCACCTAAAACCATTGGAATCATCTCAATGCGCACGTTAACAACCTTGTAGTGGACTACCACAGTAGCCTTAATCCCCACTCGAACCTGCCATAAAAAAATCTTGCACTGACCCTGTTTTGAAAATACCTCACCAGTCAGTGATGGCACATTGTGATTTCCCAGGAATGTTGCAGAAATGATCATTTGAGAAAATGAACACTTGGAAAGATTTATAGAAATAAAGTGTTGCATATTGATATTTATCTTTCTCCTACCTTGCTCGGTCGGCCATTGGTGATTATTAATGTGAGGAAAAATTGAAATGATTGGTGTCATCCCATCAGTGAATACTATTAATAATAATATAAGGGTATATGAAAGAGCCAGGGCGACCCGGTAGTCGAGTGGTTAGCGCGTAGACCTCACAGTCCAGAGGTACCGGGTTCAATTCTAGCTCTGTCCTCCCTGTGTGGAGTTTGCATGTTCTCCCCGGGCCCGCGTGGGTTTTCTCCGGGTACTCCGGTTTCCTCCCACATTCCAAAAAACATGGACGGCAGGCCGATTGAACACTCTAAATTGTCCCTAGGTGTGAGTGTGGGCGTGCATGGTTGTTCGTCTCTGTGTGCCCTGCGATTGGCTGGCAAGCGGTTCAGGGTGTCCCCCGCCTACTGCCCGAACACAGCTGGGATAGACTCCAGCACCCCCCGCGACCCTTGTGAGGATTAGTGGATCGGAAAATGGATGGATGGGTGGATAGTGCCCGCATTTACAACCTTGGTGCGGCCTATGAGAAGCTGATCTAATCTGATGTGGAACATCTTGACCTGAAGCCGACACAGTTAACATGTCATCATTGCTGAAATGCTTTTATGCAGCGATGGCAAAATGAAGCTTCAAATTTGTTTCTTGAAAAAGTGTTGTATTTTTTGACTCATCTAACTGGCACTCTCTGTTCAGCATTGGTGCAAAACTAAACGGACTCGCCATTTTTTTAAACCCCTTTATTTAAACCAACATTGCCATCTAGAGGAGTCAAAAAATACACCAACTGGTTCATGAAGCAAATTTAAAGCTTCATTTTCCCATCGCTGCTTTTATGTTTCAGGAGCGAAGAAGCAAATTCTTGAGCTAGCTTACTAACTGATAATAATAATAATAATAATAGATTTTATTTATAAGCGCCTTTCAAGACACCCAAGGACACTTTACAATAACAAAAAACACAATGTCAGCTACCTAGGTGCTCTCAATGACAAGCCAAAATCTTTCACCCTTATTGACCCTGCCAGGTCCCCCGTCCTCCTTGAGTCCTAGCTTGCTGGCAAAGAGTCTCTCTCTTGAGCCTCCATGCGGCCCCCAGCAGCCCTCCTCCTCCTCAAGTCCCGTCGGGCTCCAGGAGGAAGAGGTGAACGACTCGGGACCACCACAGATATGTAAGAGCCGGCCTCCTCTGCTCGGACCAAAGCCTCAAGGTGAGTTTCCCCTGCAGTTGACAGCAATAACAACACATATGTGAGATCACTGACCTTGACTTCCCACTACTGCAGTCCCCCCCAAACCACCCCACCTGCAGCATCAGCCGGGAGTGTTGAGAACCCGACCCCGGGCTCCAGACAAGCCGCTGCCCCCTCCGCCACCCTCCAAGCCCCCCCGCCCTGAGGACCATGCTTCACCCACCTGCGTCCTGTCACTTATCGAGAAGTTTGAGCGGTGAGAGAAGCATTGTGGCGATATTACTGCTTTGGCGATGTCAACATCATGGGGATGTCAATGTAATATGGGTGTCACCGTCATAGTTACCATCATGGGGATGTCACCGTCACGGTGATCTCACCGCAATAAGAATGTCACTGTCCTGGGGGTATGCAATCTTAGTCCTCGTCATGATCACCTCAAGGGAATGTTACCATCATGGTGATGTCTCAGTCACAGGGATGTCACTATCATGGGGATTTCATGGACGTGGGGGTGTGACCGTCATGGTCACTTTCATGGTTACTGTCATGGGGTTCTCACCGCCAGACGCACTATCAAGGCAGTGTCACATCAAGGTGATGTTACCGTCGTGGTGATGTCACCATTATGGAGATGTCATGGACATGGGCATGTCACCGTCCAGGTGATGTCACTATCATAGTGATGTAGCCATTATGGTGATGTCACCGCCATGGTGATGTCAATGCCATGGGGATGGCACTGCACTCGTGGTGTCACCGTGAAAGGTCACTGTCATGATTAGTGTAGCGATTAGGGTAGTGATATTACCCCCAAGCTGTCTGACACGGTTCAAAGTGATGATATCATCTGACAGGTCGCCATGTGCATACAGTACATTTTTCAGTTAATCCATCCATCCTAGTTCATCCCAACCCTTTCCACCTGTCGATCCTCCTCCTCCCTCCCGCCCTCACTCGTGAACAAGATCCCAAGATACTTAAACTCCTCCACTCAAGATCTTATCCCCGACCTTGAGAGGGCGCTCCATCTTTTTTTGACTGAGGACCATGGTCTCAAATTTGGAGGTGCTGATTTTGATCCAGATTCCTTCACACTCGGCTGCGAGTCGCTCCAGGGAGTGTTGGAGATCGCGGCTTGATGAGGCCAACAGGACCACATCATCTACAAAAATCAGAGATGAAATACCGGACCCCTCAATGCCTTAGCTGCGTCTCAAAATTCGGTCCATAAAGGTTATGAACAGAATTGGTGCAAGGCCAGCCTTGGCGGAGTCCAAGCCTCACTGGAAACGAATCCGACTTACTGCTGGCAATGTGGACCAAAGTCTGACATTGGTCGTACAGGGACCGAACAGCTGAAATCAGGGGGTTCGGTAGCCCAGACACCACAAACGCCTTCTCCAGTCCTACAAAACGCATGTAGAATGGTTGGGCAAACTCCCAATGAACCTCAAGGACAATGCCAAGGGTGGAGAGCTGGTCCACTGTTCCGCAGTCAGGACAAAAACCGCACTGCTCCTCCTAAACCTGAGTTTCAACTTCCCGACGGACCATCTTCTCCAGCAGCCCTAAATAGACATTACCAGTGAGTCTGGGGAGTGTAGTTGGAACACACCCTATGGCCTCCCTTCTGGAATAAGGGGTCTGCCAATCCCCAATGGGGCACCATCCCCAATGTCCAAGCAATGTTTTAGAGGTGTGTCAACCAGGACAGCCCCACGATATCCGGAACTTTTAGGAACCCTGAGATGATCTCATCCACCCTAGACTCTGCCTTCTCAAAGGAAGGTGTGTTGGTAGGATCAAGGAGGTCTGATTCACAGCGTCTGGAGTTGATGTCGGCACCAGTACATCTCTACGACACGCAATGTTAACAGTACACTACTTTCCCCTCCGGAGTTGACAGATGGTGGACCAGAATTTCTTCGAACCCATCCAATAGTTGTTTTTCATGGCCTCGCCGAACTCCTTACATACCATACTTTTCACCCCTGTAAATGCCAAAGTTGCCTTCTCCTTGGCCAGTCAGTTTCCACAACTGCCTCCAGAGTCCCAATAGGATTCCTTCACCTTGTCGGCATCCCGAACCACTGGTGTCCACCACCTCGTTTGGGGATTGCCACAACGACAGGCACTGACCATCTTATGAACACACTTCCTCCCAATCAGTCCTTTCCAGGTCTCACTGTCATTGCCAACATGAGCATTGATTCCCTCCAGCAAAATGATGGCATCCCCAGCAGGAGCACACTCCAGCACCACCTCCAAGGACTCCAAAAAGCGATGTGCTCTCAACTGTTGTTTGGTGTTTAAGCACCAAGGAGACCACTCTCTTGTGCCTCAGGATGAACCCTAATGTCTAAGGACTGAACCAAGGGACAATAAGTATACCCACACCTACTTGGCGACCACTCTCTGGTGCACTGGTATCACAGCCAAAGCTGTGTGTTGAGGCGAGTCCAACTACGTCTAGTCTGAACTTCTTGATCTCTGGTACAATGTCAGGCGCCTTCCTTGCAAGAGAGGTGGCAAGTGACATGTCCCTAGAGCATAGGTGTCAAACTCAGGTCCTGGAGGGCCACTGTCCTGCATGTTTTCCAAGTCTCCCTGTTGCAACACACCTGATTCAAATGAACAGGTTCAATGTCAGGCTTCCGCAGTGCTGGCTGATGATCTGATCATTTGAATCAGGTGTGTTGCAACAGGGAAACTTGGAAAACATGCAGGACAGTGGCCCTCCAGGACCTGAGTTTGACACCTATGCCCTAGAGCTAGCTTCTGTAGCTGGGAATCAGACTTCCAAGGTCCATGCCTTCATCCACCGCCCACATTGTACGTGATGCTGTGGCCCCTTTCAAAGGTGGTGAGCACATGAGAAGGGGGACTCCACGTTGCCTGCCTCCAAAGGGGGGCACCAGTGGCCCGCTTCCAGGTGTGGTCCAATATTATAACTTCTCACAAAGGCTCTGTGAGCTGTGCTTTGTCTGGTCCCTCACTTAGGACTAGTTTGCCAAGGGTGACCCTGCCAGGGGCATAAAGCCCAACTCAACTTGGGTCCTCGGATCATAGACAAGGTTCAAATGCAGTCAATATTTGGGTTAAGGTCAACATTCCGATTTCTGAAGCAATCAGATTTACATATGTGAGCAGACAGAGTTCAAAGAAGGTAACCCGTTGGCATTTACGTGACCCAATATTTGGTTGAGGAATAGGATAACCCAGGGGTTTCATATCCCAGTTAGAGCATATTTGTTTATCGATTTATCATCATATTTATTGATGCAATGTTTTTTGATACATGATCACACATTTGATAGCCGTTTTTCGTTTCGTGATACGGTTTGTTTATAGTTTACATGAGCACGTTATCGGCACGTTATTGTGTTCTGCATATTGATACGGTCTCATGCGATTCAATTTTCTGCAGAGAGCAGCTCATAATGGTTCCTGACATCACAGGGGGGGCCTTGTGCCCCCGCCTCCTGGACACCCCTTTATCTCGACCTTCATCTCCACCGTCTTCATCGTCACCTCACATCATCCCCGAGAAGGAGGAGGAAGAGGGGGGTCTCCCTGAGCTCAAACGTCACGATGACGTTGTGGCGGAAGGGGAGGGGCCAGAGGAGGCGCCGTCTGCGGAGATGAACGAGCGTCCACCCTCCGACCCATTGGGTCCGCCGCCCGAGCGTTTGTCCCTCCCCTCCTCCTCGCAGACGGAGGGCAAGCTGGCCAATCGCGACAGTGGCATTGACAGCATCAGCTCGCCGTCGCACAGCGAGGAGCTCTGCTTCGTGGGTGTGGACGACGGCGGTGGCGGTGGTGGAGTTTACTCCTGCGGCCTCCCCCGACTCTCCAGCTCGTCCTCGTACGCTGGCGAGGGCGAGGAGGGCGAGGCCAGGGGCACGGCCCGGAGAAGGGACTTCTCGGAGGAAGCAGACAGCGATCTCGAGGAGGAGGAGGAGGAGGAGGAGGAGGAGTTGGCCGAACTTACCTTGGTGCTTTCAGCCCCCAGACAAGACTTGGCTGAGGTAAGACAGGAAGCTGTCATGGATAATCCATGGATAACTTGAATGAGTGGCAACAATAGATGTGACTAGTGACTCCCAAATATAAAAATGGATCGCTACAACACGCTTGCTCACCACTGGAACCTGCTGTAGGACACTGAGACCGATAGGTCCAGAGTGGATTGAACTGTTTGTCGAGTGTGATCAATGTTGATAGCTTTCACACACGTCATCATATATCTTACAGCTCTCTGTCCAGCAGAGGGTGTTCCGCATTGCCAATGAGCTCCTTCACACAGAAATCTCCTACGTGTCCAAACTGCACCTACTGGACCAGGTATGTCCCCACAGGCAACACAACGCTCACACATAGTCCGGACAGGAGATGTCGATTGAGGCACCGTCGCTCGCCGCAGGTCTTCTGTGCCCGACTCCTGGAAGAAGCGCGCTCCCGCTCCTCTTTCCCATGTGACGTGATTCACGGAATCTTCTCCAACATCTGCTCCATCCACTGCTTCCACCAGCAGTTCCTCCTGCCGGCCCTGCAGAAGCGCATGGAAGAGTGGTGAGCTAGTCTCGAACTAGATGATTTGCATGGCTTTTTTCTATGCGACGGTGCGGAGTGTAGAAGCAAGTATCCTCGAAGGAGTCCTCAAGTTTTGAAAAAAAAAAATCCTTAGGGACTCGAACCCACGCATTGGAGACATCCTGCAGAAGCTTGCGCCCTTCCTGAAGATGTACGGAGAGTATGTGAAGAACTTCGACCGCGCCATGGAACTGGTCAACACGTGGATGGAGAGGTCGGCTCTGTTCAAGAGCATCATACATGACATCCAGGTGATGCCTCATTGAGCAAGTTGGCCTGTTACGGCAAAACATCCGTGTGGTCACGATATCTGATGTGGCAGATCTGCTCCATAAAGGAATGAAAATCAATGGACTCGGTAAAGCAGTGTTGCGCCCCCACTGAATGCCTCTCATTCATGAACTTTGCTCAATCAATAACAATATATGTCACTTGTCATTTGAGAAATGTTTACCCCTTACATAACCAAGCTAGTCGTAATGAAAGATTTTAGTACCCATAGGAAGTTGTTATTCAGAGAGACGATTCCAGTCCTGATAGAAGATTCTAGTTCCAAGAAAACTGTCTAGTACCAACGGAAAATTTTAGTCTAGATGCTAGGTTCTAGTCCTAAACCGAGCTATTTGGTCTAAAAAAATGTTAGAGTTCGAGTCCTAAGAGGGTTTAGTCAACAATCTGATGTGTGTGTGCGTGTGTGTGCGTGTGTGTGTGTGTGTGTGTGTGTGTGTGTGTGTGTGTGTGTGTGTGTGTCAGAGGGATGAACGCTGTGCTAACCTGACGCTTCAACATCACATGTTGGAGCCAGTCCAAAGAATTCCTCGATATGAGCTCCTGCTCAAAGATTATCTGCACCGTTTACCGGAGGACGCTCCAGACTACAAGGATGCTCAGAGTACGCACGCACGCACACGCACACACACACACACACACACAAGCAAACTGAGTTCAGAAAGCCCAGAGGCAGATTTTTTTTTGTCATGCTAACAGCTACTATACTAACTCATGTCCCAATAAAAAAACCTGAGTACAAAAAGCCGCAAGGCAGATGGACAAGGATTCGACAGCTCTGCTCTTGCCAATGTCTACATTGTGGAGAATTGATGAGTGTTGCTATGCCACCGTATAGCAACAGAAAATGGAAGGATGAACATTTTAGTCCGTCGGTTGACGTGATCGTGTGACAAGATCCCCTCTGTCTGCAGAGTCTCTCGAGCTCATTGCCACGGCCGCTGAACATTCCAACGCCGCTATCAAGAAGATGGTGAGAACTTTTTCGAACAGCTTCCCAGGACGGATAACAGCGCAAACTTTGGCGACAGTTCGGACAGTCGGTTTTGTAACTTTCAGGAGCGAATGCGGAAGCTGCTGAAGGTCTACGAACTCCTGGGCGGCGAAGAGGACATTGTGAACCCGACCAACGAGCTCATCAAGGAGGGGCACATCCTTAAACTGTCCAACAAGAACGGCACGTCGCAGGATCGATACCTCATCCTGGTATGGGGTCCTCTGTCTCGCCCATCTCCAACATTAACTCATTCACTCCCAAAGACGTTTTTAAACGTCTTTTCAGACTTGGTCCAGAATTGTCTGGTACTGAATGAGTTAATAACTAACCCAGTGGTTCTCAACTGGGGTCCCCTGCACCCTGACAAATTTTGGAACCATATCATTTCGAAAAAACAAACGCTGCATTCCATCGTAGGGGGACCAGCGCGAACAAAACGATACCGATTACTTCTCACAACTTCAGCTTTTGGCCAATAGAACATTTCACGATTGACATTTCACAGCCTCAGTCACACTCTTGATTCCTTTCCACTGGGCTCCTTTCTCATTGTACGGAAGACATTGTTAAAATGATTCTGCTCGCATTGTCTGTTTCTTAACAGGAATTCAAGTCACTTTATGGACAAAGGGTTCGGTTTACGAAGGGGTCCTGGGGAAATATTTCTACCCCGGACCTCAAAATTTTGAGAACCCACGGTCTAGCCAATTGGTTAGATCACAACATCCGCCTCACAATGCAGAGGTCCGATTTCAAATCCGGGCTCTGGTTTTCCAGTGTGGACTTTGCGTGTTCTCCCCGTGCCTGTGTGGGTTTTCTCCGGGTACTCCGGTTTCCTGATACATTCCAAAAGGATGCACGGTAGAGGCGAACGGGTGTTTGTCTCAATGTGTGCCCTGTGATTGGCTGGCAACCAGCGCCGGCTGTACCTCAGCTATTGCCCGAGGACAACTAGGAGAGGCTCCAGCACACGCAGGAGTCTCGTGAGGATGAAGCTGGATCAGACGATGGCTGCTTTAACCATTTCTGTGCTCATCCAGTTCAACGACAGGCTGCTCTACTGCGTTCCCAAACTGCGTCTGATTGGTCAGAAGTATGGCGTCCGAGCTCGCATCGATGTGGATGGCATGGAGGTGAGTCTTTCATTAGGGGGTGGGAATGTGAAGGGGCCTGGGGGGGGGGGGGGGGGGCATTGCGTCAATTTCGCATCTTGTATTCTCAGATCATTAATTCTCATTAGAATTTGTCACTTGACACCAGGTCGCGTGGTTTTTGTACTTGGGATGCTATCTTTCCATCTTGTCAAGCTTACCAACTACAACAAGCATGTTAGCATCTTAGCCGTTCTCCATTGCATTTTTCCTTTTTACTGTGCAGCTGAAGGAGATGAGCAGCGCGGCGGTTCCTCGGACTTTCTTGGTGTCAGGCAAGCGGCGTTCGCTTGAACTGCAGGCTAGGTAATGCTCGGGCTAATGATCCTGGAATAGACAACTGTGCAACCGTTGCCCCCCCCCCGCTCACCTTTTTTTTGACATGCTGTGTCTCTGCAGGACTGAAGATGAGAAGAGAGACTGGATCCAGGTAAAAACAAGACACGGTGACTGACTGGAAATCAAACGGAATGACTCAACCAATGAACCAATGAGAGGATCTGCTCGTGTGTTTTGTGTGTCTTGCAGGCCATTCAGGCCACCATTCAGAGGCACGAACACACCATGGAGACATTTCGTCACCTGACTTGTTCGCTACGAGACGACGAGTCCACACCCCCTCACTCCCCGGTAACATGCAAACTCCTAAACATACACACAGACACACACACACGCACACACACACATTCTATTCAATTGATTTCAATGCTATTACATCCACAACTACTATTGCCTCTGTCCGTCAGAGTTGCGCCGAGCTGGGCAAGCGTGCGCCGACGCCCATCCGCGAGAAGGAAGTGACACTGTGCATGAAGTGCCAGGAGGCGTTCAACGCCCTCACCAAGCGGCGCCACCACTGCAAAGCCTGCGGTCACGTGCGTCCAATCGCACCTCGCTTGCTTTGTCGCCATGGCGTCCACCAGTAACCCTCTAAGACTCTCCCCTGTCTCACCACCAGGTGGTTTGCGGCAAATGCTCCGAGTTCCGTGCCCGCCTTTCGTACGACAACAACCGCACTAATCGCGTGTGCGTGGACTGCTACGCCATGCTAGTGGGCGTGTCCCCGGTGCCTTCTGTCATGGCCGGCAGCAGCCAGAGGAGGCGCTCTATCCTGGAGGTGAGAGGGATGTCACGGTCGCGAGGACTCGTTCGCTGGGATTCAACTTGACTTGATTGATTGTTGCCACAACTTGAAAGGGAAGACTTTTAGACTTCCATCTGACTTACTCCCGCCTAGAAACAAGCCTCGCTGGCGGCCGAGAACAGCGTCATGTGTAGCTTCCTGCATCACATGGAGAAAGGGGGTGGCCGAGGCTGGCAGAAGGCCTGGTTCGTTATCCCCGAAAATGAACCCCTGGTGCTCTACATCTACGGAGCTCCTCAGGTGGGTGCCGAACGCGACATTCGCTGACGCGGATTGGCCAGTTTAGCAAGCATTCACAGCTCCCATCAATTTAACCCTCACACGGGAAGGCCCGAGCCCTGAGCTACAGCGTGAGGCAGACGTGCTAATCGCTTGGCCATCATGTTGCCTTGACCCGCCGAATAATTTGAAACGCGCAGTTTGTCCTCACCGCATTGCCACGTGTCTTCAGGATGTGAAAGCGCAGCGCAGCGTGCCTCTGATTGGCTTCGATGTTTCCCTCCCGGAGTCATGTGACCGCCCGGAGCGTCGGCACACCTTTAAGATTTCCCAGAGTCATCTGACGCTCTACTTCAGCGCAGACGGCGAGGAGCTCCAGCGCCGTTGGATGGATGCGTTGTCCAGGGCCGGCAAAGGGGAGGAGCCTCAGCCTCAGCACCCAATCGTAGAGAGCGTGGAGGAAGAGGGGGAGGAACCGGAGGGGACGGAGGGCGACAACACGTGATTTGATTGGATGGGTGGTGACGCAGGGGGTGGGGCCGACTGTTGGAGTTGATTTAATCGACATGGACGCAAGACATTACCCATGAGCACAGCTGTGGTGTCGCATGCTGTCTGAAAGCACAATCCTCTTCCTCCTGACGCTGCCATCTTGTTTTGATTGATTTCATGCTCTACCCATAATTCCCCGCAGAAATGATAATGCCTCACCCCGGTCGAAGAATTCCAAGTGCAGCGACAGTGTGACAGAGATGTCCTGACGGGACACGGCTGGATGGAATCGCTAATTATGACCTCATAATGGCCATATTTCATTTTAATTTCAGGTTCTGGTCATGTTATTTCATTCCACTGCATTTCATTGGTAAAAAAAAAAAACAGATAGAGGAGATGAAAAGGAGTCATCAAAAATTAGACAGAGCCCGATTTACATTTTTCAGTCTTCTTCAGACTTCTATTCTTACTGTCATTCCGATGACTCGCTGTTGGATGTTGTGCGTGTGTGTGTGCGCGCGTGTGTGTCTGCGCGTGTGTGTTGTTTCCTTGATACCAAATGTTCAAACTTTGTAAATATAATTTATTCACCTGCAGTCACATGACTGTCAGCGGGAGGGAAGCAGCCGTTTTTAGCGAGTCTAGCGTTGCAACTGAGTAGCTTCCTGTGAGGGAGCAGACTCTATTTTGCTACACAAGGCCAATCTTATTCTGGAACTTTGATGAGATTTGTTCTTTAAGATCACCGCATTTGTGGGAAAGTCACTACTTTGTTTATTTCCACCATGAATGTTTACCATGTTGTTTTGAGGGCTAAGCCTAGCATGGCATTTGACTAGATTCTTTTTCTGTGGGCGCGGGGAGTCATGGTCTTGGTGTTAAACTAGGCTATATTATGCACACATACATATATCGTATTCTGGGACTTTCTGTTCATTAAGATCACTATGTTCGAAAATCATTCTTTTGCAGGATTGTGTTTCCAACATGGCTGTCACGCCGTGTTTTTCGCACCAATTTAGCATAGCAACTGACTAGATTCTTGGGAGGAACACAAGCCCTTTGTTCTCAGACAGGCTAGTCTTATTCTGCAGCTTTGATGGGGTGTGTTCCTTCAGCTGACCGTGTTGATCAGAATACCCCCCCCCCACACACACACTTAACTTTCATGACACATTTTTCACGTATTGTTTTGAGTTCCAGGCCTATGATAGCAAGTAAGTCGCTTTCTTAGAGGGTGAGCTTGTGTTTTGTGCTCAACTAGTCTAATCTTATTCTGAAGCGTGGATGACGTTTGTTTATTAAAACCACTGTGTTTGTATGAAAGACTTTTAGGGGAGGGGGTTATGTTTCGAACTTGGATTTCAATCCATGTTTATAGCAGCAAAGCCTGGAATAGCACCTGACCACCTTCCTGGGAGGAGGCAGGCTCTTCAGGCTACGATCGGCTAATCTTATTCCACAATTGAGATGACGTTCGTTCATTTGATCAGCATGTTTGTGTTTAAGTCATTTTTGGTTGGCTTCCAACTTGGCTTTTGCTGCACATTCTTGGTGTTGGGTGCTCCTCTTCCCTCAGTGATGTTAGAAGGAAATGGCCTTAGAGTTGATTTCATTTTTTTTTAACGTACTCTGAAGCTTCTGACTCTGTGTCTTTGTGCTTTAGTCAACATGGTGCTGAATGCTATATGACGTCTCTCGTGCCGGATGATGACAAATCTTTCCCATTCGTGAGCGACCAGACAAGCTAGGCTGCATGGTGATCCTTCCAGTCACGTAACTCGCGATGGGAGACGAGCGGTGCTGATGTTTACATGTGGTCACAAGGTGGCGCTATGAGTTCTGAATGAACTTGTGCCAAATGCAGTGTTCTATTGTAATAATGTTATTATCGTGGTTGGGCTTTTTGCCTCTGGGGAGTATGTTTCTATTTTTACAGGTCACACATACATTATCGTGGACTGTAGATGGCTGCTGTTACAATGGAGACAACATTTTCAGATTAAAGTCACATTAATGGACTTCCCGTTACAGTTCATCCTTGAAAAAAAACAATTCTCGTCATAACCCCTAAATGATCAGGAGCCTCGTGTTGCTATAGCAGCTACCTTCGCCTTCGTAACAGCTAACATCCACAAGTTATGATGTCTTGTTGCGATGGTGAGTGCTGAGTTTCAATGCTGCTTGGTTGCCATGGGAACAGCGACAGCATCAGCAGCAGCAACAGATTATTGATGATTGAAGAGAGATGATTGGTTAGTGGCCGGCCACTGCCTTCCTTAAACCTTTTGTGTCACTTTGCCTTGTGAATGACAATGTGTTGAAGACATTAAAATAAAGCATTAACAAAGGATTCACGACTACTGTCATTTCGCACTTTATACAAGCGGCTATTGCTCAAGGGCCACATTTGTTTTTTAAACAGATAGATTCAACAGTTAAAGGTAATAGATTCAACAGTTAAAGGTAGAAAATGGATGTAAAATAGTGATTTCCCCATCAGTGTACCCTGAAACATTATCAGATGGGCCACGTGAAATTATCCAGTATTTGATGGGAAAAAAAAATTCGATGAAAAAAATGTTTTTGTTAATTAATTTATACATACAGTAGCAGGGGGAACAATCAATCGCTCTTCCACTTGATAACAGAAGGTCCATAATTAACCGAACCCGTTTATCCACTTTTTGTGAATTGTTTTGCGACGTGGTGTGCCTTGAGATGTTGGGACACACTCATTTAAAAGATTATTTATTCATACACATTACGGCAACAAAATAATAATACTGGTCACTTGATAGTTTGCATCCTTGATTTGGCTTCAATAACGTTGACAGTTAATAAAATGGCTTTTGTTCGTCAAAGTTTTTCTCTCGCTGCTAATCATTTAATTTTCAGTACAAACTAAACATAAGCATAATGAACATGAAACTAAATTAGACGGCCTGATATCACTCTATGGGGTCATACTGTTTTTTGATCTTTTAAGGCTGGGGGTGGGGGCGTCATCTTTAAAGTATTTATTTAATCCAGTTGACAGAAAAACAAACACGCAGACTGGCCTCGCCCCCTCACCCAGACTTGCTGATTGGTCACTTTAGCTGTCCATATAGGTCAGCCGATTGCTTGACGTCACGTTGGATTTTCCCTGAAACGCCCAAACGAAAGAAGAAAACAAACAAGATGGCCGCCAAAAAGCAGGAGAGGGGCAGGCACAGCGGCATCTGATTGGCTGGTAGGGTTTGAAACTGCGATGCTATTGGGTAGAGGGCGATCTGCTTTTTCCGTAGTCTATCCCGCCTGTGCGTAGAGATACAAAACGAGAATTCCGGGTTGAGCTTCCTCGTTTAAAGTTCGACATTTTTCACCTGGAAACATTTTAAACTATCCCTATTTTTCATTATCATCTTCACCACTTGGTGTCCGTCACTTTCCTGTTTGTGTTTTCTGAAAAATTTAGTCGAAGCAAAAAAACGAACGCGACCGATCTGTGTGTTTTATGTCTACGCTCACAGCTGCACATTAGTGTGTATGTGTGGGCGCGGTGGCTGCTGGGAAATCAGGCTTCTTTCCTCTGTGTTCATTTCAGTCGGCTTGGAAACTGCGTATCTTTGGTACTGCTGAAGAAATGTCCTCCATCAGTCCCGACCGGGAATCGAGCGATGGCCAGGGCCGGAATGCGCTAGAGCCCCAGACCGTGTTTGTCATCCTGGACTCGGCTGAAAGTCTCAACGTGCTTCGGTGAGTCACCGTTATTTGTTCCGCTGGCTTTACTTTGTCTTCTATTGGCTGCTCAGGCGCACCCGGAAGTCGCATCGATTGGCAAATCTTATTCAGAATGTTTAGTTTTTACGGGGTGTAGATGGCCCCCAAAACGGTGTATGGTGTTATCGTTTCGGCGCCGAAGAAAAGTCTTAAAGAGGAAATCACAGGAACCTCAAAACCGGGATGCTTATGTCCCTCTAAACTGGCTCAGGAGTATGTTAACTCGTTTATGCTGTGGACGGATTTAAGGCTAGCCAAAAAAAGAAAAAAGAAAGAAAAGAACAGGAATTTCAGCATGTGCTATAAAGTGAACGTATTTAAAACAGTGTATGTCGTCATCATTCTGGCGCCAAAGTGTTAAAGATGAAATATCAGGCAACTCAAACCCGTTCAGATAAGTCACTCTGACCTTGCTTGAGTTATCGTTAAATCATTTTGTTTCACTCGCTTGTGGAGTTAGGTTTCAAAGAAAACGGAATGTAAATGGGTGCTGTAATGTCAAAGTGACAAGATAATAGTAGCGTAATAACGACAGAGATGCAAAATGACTCACTCTCTGTCGTTAAGCGCAATTACAGATGATTGTATTTAAGATAAGAAAAGACAAGAAAACCTTTATTAGTCTCGCAATAGAGAAATTCCCAATTTAAAAGTAGAAGCGCTCATTCACACCTGCACTGGATCTTAAGGGAGTGTTGGCAGTTTCAATTCACGGACACACCCCGAAATCCGTACCTCGGGCGCGCAACTCGGACTTGCGTGCGTGCCGCTACATCGTCAGCGACTAAACTGTACCTAATTCTCTTTCATAAGGAGAATGGAAGATTGTCAGAGGGATTCCGGCGTGAACCGAGAGGCCTCTGATTCGGTCGCTTGTGTCTGCGCTCTTATAGGGTGGAGTCTGGGATCGTGGCTGATATTGAGGTGGACTCCCTTCTGCCAGCAGACTGCGACACCTTCTACCAGATCAAGAGTCAGCCCATCCACGGCAGGTAACCTCACCGACCTCTGGCTCGCCGTCGCCTACGCCGTGTGTCGCGACGTGATGACACGTTACACCTCGGACGTTCGTCTTGCAACCTTAAAGGGACATTTGTGTCTCGTCATGTCTCCTCAGTGCTTCAGCAAGTGGCTCCTCTTCCTCCACCTTGTCTTCCTCTTCATCCGTGCCCGTGGCGATGTCCTCCAGGTACGCTTCCCGCTTCTCTGGCGCGACCGCCGGCGTCCGATCCTGACGCCGCTCTGTCCCACAGGGTCCTGATGCGTCAGGATCTGATGCGTCGGCAGGCTCTCGAGGAGGAGCAGAAGGAAGCGCAGCAGCAGCAGCTTCTGCGGTTGCCCGCCGCCTCCCCGTCGTCGCCCGTCTGCGTCGGCGCCTCACTCTCCGGGCCTCCGGCACAGGTCCCTGTCGAGGTGCTGAAGGTACGAGGCGGAGGTTGGGGGCTTGAGTGGTTGTCAATTTTTGGACTTGCTCGGTTATTTGATGGTATGAAACTTGACCCGAGCCTCGGGACTTGACAAGTCTTTCAAAATGTGCATTTCAAGATAGCGGGGGTGCGGAGATGTCGGAAATGTTGAGACGAAGGTCGGTGGCGTGACTTTCGGCTCCACACCAAAACAGACTGTTTACACATTGAGCGCCAAGACAAAGACAAAAAACTCTTTTTTTCAAATTACTTTTTTTTTTTTTGACGGCCAGTTTTAAAGCAACAAAGATAGTTTTAGGGTAATTCGACATTTTTGTAACATACATTTTCTTTCATTCATTTCAAACATTTTCATTCAACAGTACAACAAATGTAGAATAACAACCAACAAGTGTGAATAATGGACCCCTTGGGAATCGTGAATAGACCCGAAAACGTTGACCATGTTTTTAAAAGTTCTGATCGTACATACGGCGCGATCAAAAGATGGCAGTCGTCGATTGTCACTTTGGCCGGCTAGTTCTTAGCGGATAAACTGTGGTGAGACGTGTCGCACCACAGTTTATCCGTCTCACAGTGCAGAGGCGCAGGGTTCGATTCCGGCTCCGGCCTTCCTGTGTGGGGTTTGCATGTTCTCCCCGGGCCTGCGTGGCTTTTCTCCGGGTGCTACAGTTTCCTCCCACATTCCAAAGACATGCACCGTAGGTTAATGGAACGGCCTTAATTGTCTCGCAATGTTGACTGTGAGAGCGAATGGTTGTTCGTCCCTGGCATGAAACATATTACTGTCAAGTCAATATTTGACGTCACAGGTTAGCGGGCCGATCGCTGGTGACACACTGCGCTTCTTTTGCATTTAATTGAGCAGACAAGAAAGTCATTCACAAGACAGAGATGGGATTGCGATCACATCACCGAGGACCGATTTGCGACGTCTCGCACGGTGTTGACACACGTGCCGTGTTGCGCGCTAAGCTCTCGCCACCCCTCAGGTGCAGACCCACCTGGAAAACCCAACCCGGTACCACATCCAGCAGGCCCAGAAGCAGCAGGTCCGACAGTACCTCTCCTCCACCATCAGTCCGGCCAGTCGCAACGCTTCGGGACCGTCGTCGGACTCCTCCCTCAGCAGCCGGCACGCTCTCAGCAGCCCCAAAGTGGAGGTAACGCAGACGGGAGCGCATGCGTCTGTCTCCACGCGTTAGCGCTCTAAAATTGGTCCAATTGATGACTCGTGTGGGATGTGGACGAAAAAAATGGCAACGCTAAGCAAAAAGGCACATGGTTGGTGGACAAGATTTTGTACTACTGGATTGACATTTTTAATCAGGATTTTTTTTTCCCAGTAAATGGCATTCCTATTTCCCATTCAAGGCATTCAGCAACATTTCACACCTTTGACCGTTTTCTGCAAGGGTGCCTTTCTGTGTCGCTGCCAGTGTTAGCTCATGGTGCGTGTGCAAAAAGAGATGGTGTGTTGTCTTTCATGTCCGACTTCATCAGCCTTTTCTCTGAGAAGTCCGTGTCCAGACTCGGCGTAATTCAACCCCGAATCCTTTCTGATTGGCTCTTTGAGATGGAGGAGACGGTCATCGATGACATCATCAGCCTGGAGTCCAGCCTCAGCGACGACTTCCTCACCTTGCTCGACTCACGGCAGCAGCTTGCCACAACGGTAATGCTCAGCCCCCTCCTCCAATGCCTGCAGTGTGTGCGTGCGTGTGTGTGTTTTGTGCGAGGGACTAGTGTACCTCTGAAAATGCTCTATATATATATATATAGAGAGAGAGAGAGAGAGAGAGAGAGAGAGAGAGAAGGTCTGCCTGAGAGTGTGAATTTCAGTGTGTAAGTGTAGGTCTGTCTGCGACTGTGTGAGTTTGAGTGTGTAAGTTTCAGTGAGGGTGTTTGACAGTGTGTGTGTGTGTGTGTGGGTGTGAGAGAGAGAGAGAGCATGGAAGAGTCTGTGTTCGTGAGAGTTGTGTGTATGTCTGAGATTGTTTGTCTATGAGAGTGTGTGAAAGAGAGCTAGTCTTTGAACTCTTTCAGGACCAGCCAATTCTGGACCAAGTCTGAAAAGACGTTTAAAAACGTCTTTGGGAGTGAATGATTTAAGAGTGTGTCAAGAGAGTGATAAAGTGTGCGAGTGCGTTTGAGTGTGTGTTTGCGCGTGCATGCGTGCCTTTTTGTGTATGATTCTGGGGGCGAAGCAGAAACAAAATTGATGAGGTGGCGTTTTCCCGCCTTTGGTGATGCTTACGCAGCTCTGACTCCTTCCCCTTCCTGGGCACTTGTGCGTGTGTTTTTTGCGAGTGAGCATGTGCTAATAAGGCTGCCGAGGGAAGTTTTTTTTTTTTCTTCTGAAGGGATGTTTCCTCATTTTTTAACAGTCGCTGAAGAGAAACAGACAGAAGTAGCACGACTGATTTGCCTGTGTGCAGGCTTTGCATGTGTGTGTGTGTGTGTCCATGTGCTAGCACAGTGAGTGAGTGAGTGAGTGTGTGTGTGTGCATGCGTGCAAAGCGATGAGGATTTTAGTTTTCCTGCAGGAGCATGATAAGAGGAGACTTAAAGCAGAGGTAATGTCTTTGTTCTGAAACTCTTTTTTTTGTTGTTGTTGTTGTATCCCAACTTGGGGGTCATTTTGATTTGAGCTTCGATACACAATACACTTGCGCAAGTTGATTATTTCAAACTAAGTGAAATTGGCAATAACTTGACCGTTAATGACATGTGAAGATGTGTCGATTTTGTGAAGTTAGCGTTTAGCATCGATATCTGCTCGGTGAGTTCCAAGAAAGTTGAAACACTCGCATATTATGGAAAACGTCGTAACGCGTGCGTGCAAAGAGTTGTGGTTCTGGAGCGCCTGTTCTCTGCCTTTTTCTGTAAATGTGTTTGTGAGCGTGGCCTTCCCTAAGTCTGCCGCACTGTTGCCAAACAGTCGAGCTCATTTACATCATGTAAATGAGAGTTTCTCAGGCAGTTCGGGGGTGAAAACGCCACTTTCAAGCGTCATGTCAAAGCCGAAAGCTCGACGGGGCTGCCGTGTTAGCATTATTAGCATGAGAGCACGCTGTTACCATCGTTACCTTCTGATTCTAATGTACAATGTCGATGTCGCGGTGGGCGGTATTTGCGTTTGGCCATGTCAACGCCTGCCCCACACCGCTACGATAATGATACGTGCGCACCAAATCCGCTGTGAGCGTTCCGCCTCGCTTTATTCGCCAGCTTTTGACCGCAGGAGTTCCTGGTGATGCGGCGACTTGATTCGCGCGCAGCGTAGAAGGGGCGGGGTTTCGCTCGCTAGACGAGAGCCATAAGTACCAGCCATTTTGCAAAGAGCCACGGGGGACCAATTGGTTGATGTTGTAGTTGTGGATAATGCGACACTTCGTACAGTTCAACAGTTAAAAAATAATAATAAAATAAAATAATGAGAATACCCCAAGCCAGCTCCCATTTATTTTATGTTGTACAGTTGACCGCAGCAATAATCTCCAGCGTGCTCTCAAATGTGGTCACAAATCCTGCCTGCGTGTGACATAGCGCATACCGAAGCCTGATTGGTTGCCGTGAGGGAAAGCGCGTAAAAACTTCAGTTTTTTTAGCTCTGGCTAGTAGACGAAATGAGCGGATTTTTGGTGCACGCGCACGTTTCCCGCCGCTTCGAGCGCGTCATCCGCCGCGCGAACTGCATTGACTTGAATTGAATGGCGCGTATCTTATGTGGCGTGTTTCGGTGGCTGGGAGAAAAAAAAATCCTGCATCCACCAGTGATAATGCGATGGAGTCTGCGGGCACGTGAGATAGTTAGCATTAGCTTCTTATTAATATACGTCGAAATGTGTCTATTACTATTAATGCTTGAGGTAGTTTGATAAAAACATTTCGCAGAAGTGGTAAGCGAATTGTTTGATTGCTTTTCAATTGTGTCAACATATAGAAAATGTCAAGCGAGTGAATGAACGTGTTTTGTCGTCTCTTGGCACCTGCAGCTCAGTGGTTAGTTTAGCAGTTAGTTAGGCAGAGCCTGAGGAACAGGGGGGCACTTTTGGGCCTGCTGTGGATATGCCCCTATGCTTAGCTGAGCGGTCGCATCATTATTTGTAGCAAGCCATCAAAATGATTTATGGTGATTGATGTGCTTTGTTTTGCCTTTTTTGTTGTTGTTTGTTTTGGGAAGTGCGCACCCACATTCTCCACAAATTCCGCCGTCCCTGCTGTTAGACTTCATGTTTCTGTTCGTCGATGCTCACCTTAGCCACCGGAGCGACTTCATCCGTCCGCGTTTGACTGTGCGCTTTGATTGGTTGTTCCAGCTGCCGGTGGTGGCGGGAAACATGCCGGACGCCTACGGGGAGAGCGGCGGGAAAGCCACGCCCGCAGTCGCCGTTAGCAACAGCTGCCCGGCCGACCTGCTCGCCGTCAAGCCGGAGCCGAACAGTGGGTTGCTGCGCTTTGCTGTTTCCGTGGTTACAAGAGAGGGATCACCCCCCCCCCCCAAATGCCATTTCACTTTTAAAATGAACGGACGCTAAGGCCATTCTCGGAGATGAGGTCAAAAAACAAACAAAAGTTAAGGGTATACAAAATGCTTTATTTCAAGAATCGAATATATCAAAGGTCTAAAAAAAAAATCATGCTCATTTAAATTATTTTATGAATAAACCTTTTTTTAAATACATTATTTTTCAAAAGTATATCTAAAATTGTTTACTGTATGAATTTGTATTTGCAATAAATCAATCTCATTATTTCACCAAATGAGCAAATACAACATTTATCATAAATAAACTTTTAAAGACATTTTAATTCATAATGGAAAAGTGGTCCGGATAACGGATGGGTATGTGATACATGATTTTAGGTAACATTTGCTAAATAAATGTAACAAAATGTTTTGTATTCATAATAAAAAATGATGCTTATTTTTTTCCACTCTGATCAAACTGTATAATTTGCATTTCTATAGTTAAATAATTGACCAATTATTTCAGCGATTGTTTTAAAAAAGGAATTCAAAATTGTTTGTTTAACAACTTTTGTATAGATTATTTCATGAGTTATGTATCAAAAATGAATATGAATTAATCAATTACAATTTGTTGTGAAATTTGTAGTCTGTCAAACTTTAAAAAAAAATCTAAAAAAACTTACCATGTTGCAAAAGAAATCAGGGTCACGAATCCGCTCTGTTGACGAATTGAATGTATAATTTTAGGAAATTGAAATAGTTTCTTTGAATGATATAAAAATGAAGCCATTTTAAAAAAATTGATTAAACTGAATACAGTTTAATTAAATTTAATTAAATTTAAAATTTAATTAATTTCCAATCATGAACCGGTTATTCTTTTTTTTTTATAAAATACAATGTGAAATAAAGCTGTGTATGTTACTTTATTTTATTGTTATTTACAATAAGTGAATTGGCAAATTCATGTGATTAAAAAAAAACAAAGACACCAATTTCGTGGGGAGGGGGGGAATAAAACCTCAATATTAATACAGTACAACAAATGTTTCGTGACTTTGAGCAGGGAAATCAGACCAGGCCATTTGTGACCACGACAGTCGAAAATTTGCCTACCCCACCCCCACGTACATGTGAAAATATGAAATGGTCTGATGTAAAAGCCCGCGGCTGATTGGCTGTTGCCCCAGTGGCGACCCTCCCCGCCGTCCGACTCATACGGCGACCGTGTGCTTTCTCCCGTTTCCTCAGTCAGCACAACGACATCCTTAGGCACAAATTTGACATTGTCATCACTTCTGACTTCCTGTTCAGTGAACCTCAAGATAATCGCACAATCGCCAAAGTTCAACAAATCACTTCTCCTATGGAAATCACAAGTCGAAATGTACGTGCCCTGTTCGTAAAAAGTGACTTTTTTTTTCAGGAAACGCCTAGCTGTTGAAAAAAAACATTTTTTTTAATACATTTTATTTCTGTGGTAGGTGACATAAGTTGATGCTCGGGTAGGGAGGGGGGGGGGGGTGTCGGAGAACAAAATTTAAAGCTCAGGAGAAGTAAAAAAAAAAATCCAGAAAGCCAAAAAACCCCGTCACTCATATTGCTTTTGTGAAAAATCTAATTAAAATCACATTTGTATGGAAAGAAAATTTCCGATTTTCTTTTCAGGCTTTATCACCCAATCCTAATTTAACATGAGCTGTATACAATGATGATGTTATGACGTTGCAGACGTGGATGCAAAGGTGCTGATGAAGGAGCGACAGAAGAAGGACAATCACAACCTGAGTGAGTTCTCAGCGAACAAGCCAATCGAGCCCCGAAATCACGCTTTACCAGGCAGACGGTTGAAGAGACGCTTTTTCTTTTCCAGTCGAGAGGCGGCGCCGCTTCAACATCAACGACCGCATCAAAGAGCTGGGCGCGCTCGTCCCCAAGACGCCTGACCCGTTAGTACTCGGAGGGGCAGGGGGTGTTGCCGTTCGTTAAGTTGCGGGCGCTAACGAGGCCTTGTGATTGGACAGAGACGCCAGGTGGAACAAAGGAAGCATCCTGAAGGCCTCGGTGGATTATATCCGAAGACTTCAGAAAGAACAACAACGAGCTCGCGACATGGAAGAAAGACACAAGAGACTGGAACTCACCAACAGAACCCTGATGCTGCGCATACAGGTCAGTGACACTCGCTCGTCAATCGCGCGTTGGTCTCGCCCACCTCCCACACCGCACCTGTCAATCGTTAAACATCCCCCCTCCCCCCAAGTCAGCCCACCTTTGACGAGTTCTTCATTTTCAGGAGTTGGAGCTTCAGGCAAGCCTGCACGGCGTTGCTTTTTCTTGCGGCGCGGGCACCCCGACGGACTCGCGGGGCTTCCTCTCTGCTGCGACGCCGTCGTCGGACACGCTGGGCTTGGCAGAGCTGAACGAGCTTCAAGGCGGCGAAGGCGCCTTCTCCGCGGACCTGATGAACCACGCGGGGCTGGCGGCGCTGGACGACTTCGGAGACATCCTGATGGAGGACGGCGGCCTGATGTCACCCGCGGGCGGCGCCGACCCCATGTTGTCATGCGGGGCGTCGCGCTGCAGCAGCAGGGGGAGCAGCATGGACGATGACCTCTGAGCAAACAGTCAACGATAACCGCCGGCATTTCCTCTGACGCCGCGCTGCTAACTATGCCGCCGCCCCTCTGTCGTGGTCATGAGACCCTCACCCTCTCTCATTCACCACGGTAACCACACCCTTCTCTCTGTCCCTGTGGTGACCGCATCATCACCTCTGCCGCATGGCCATGTCATCACACCTCTGTCACCATGAGAACCGTGCCATCCTAATCTGTCAACATGATCGGGTAACACTCATCTGCAACTACGGTAACCACATCACCCCCCGGCCCTACCCATCATGATGGTCGCCAAATCATCCTCTCTGTCAATGCCATCCCTCTGTCACCATGTTAACCAAGTCACCACCACTATGTGACCATGATCACCTTGTCGTCACCTCCCGTCACAACGGTAACCATACCACTCTTCCCGTCACCACGGTAACCGCACCACTCTTCCTTGTATCACGATGATGACCCCAGGTCATTGGCCCTCTGTGACCATGGTAACGATGTCAACACCCTCCTGCCACCATGGTAATCACACGGCTCCCCTTCTCTCGCCGCGGTAATCCTGTCATTCCCTCTCTCAACATTAGAACCTTGCTTTTTTTTTTTTTTTTTTTGCTCCGTCACTACGGTAACCACGCCGTCAACCATCCGCCCTATCTCGCTCTCTCTCTGTATATATGTCAAACATTGTCATAGCTACAGCTAGCTCCATTAGCATGCAGATGCTATCCAGCCACGCGAGCATCGTTGTTTGTGCTGGCGTGGATTTTACCTGTAAACGAATGCGTTATCAGCTACCACTTGGAGGTCAGTGCCAAAATGAATTGAAAAATGTTTTTATGATATATAGAATTGGATATATAATTTTTTATAACAATTTTCTAATTGGTGGACTTCTGTGGCGAGCATGTGGATATGAATGTCGTATGTATGTGTCCGTTTTCTGATTGACAGGCACTCAGTCGAAGAGCGTAGCCAATCGGAGCAATTTGTCACTTGATGCTGCATCTTGATTGGTCCCGAGAATGCAACTCCAAATAGTTTTTCTGTCATTCCCCTTGATTTTTGTTTTGTTTGTTTCCCTTTACCAATCTGTTGCTGGTACAAACGCTTTGGGGACCAAATGCCCTCCTGTGTGATGTCGTCTTATTTAGCAAGCACTAGCATTTAGCTGTCAGAAAGGAACGCGCGTTCGCGTGTGCCGAGGCTAGCTAGCTGCTGCTGACAAACACGTCCGTAAGCATTGTCCCATTGAGCAGCTAAAAATTTTCATGATTTTTTATTTTTTATTTTTTTTCTTAACAGTGAACGTAATCTGTTTATCATAGCAACGGACGTTTTGCTGTCTGGATCATAAAGGGAGTCGTCTTTGTTGTTGTTTACAATCATGTAACATTGTATCATATCTCTATATAGAAACTATATAGAAATAAAGTGAGAAGAAAGTATTTTTCTCTCGAGTACCATTGAGTCGTGAGGCCCTTAAAATGCCCCCCCCCCCCCAGTTCGTTACTCATTGCTGCATGCCATGTATTGAAAAAATAGGTGGAAAGGGGGAAAAAGAAAATAACAACCACAGAGGTTATATCATTTTATTCATGCTTGAAAAGATGTTTTTCTCAAGTTTGAAATAACGAGGTAAATGTTGTAAATGTTCCACTCACCACCACCAGAGGGCGTTAACAACCTCTCGGAGAATCCCACGCGTGTCGTTGTCAGAACTTGTGCCTGAATATGTGCCAATGTCTTTGATGTTGGCTGTCAGGGCTCAAAGGTTAGCTCACGTTGTCTTTTCAGTAACTTCCCGTTTCCTGTTTGGATGTTCCGAAAACGGACAACCATACCCAAATTTCCTGTTCAGGGCGGCCTGCCCCTCCAGAGAAGTCAATCACACCGAGTTGACGTGGGATTCCACAAAACTTGGACACAAGGGCACACATTCTTTTTTTTTTAAACCCAGAGCCTCTGGACTTTGAAGCAGACATATTACCCACTCTTCAACTGTTTCGCCCTTAAATAAATTAGTGCATATAATTGCATATAATTAATGAATTTCCGGGTCAGCCTGTGTCAGGACACGCTCCATGAGTCCTAGCAAAGTTCCCATTCTCAGTACGATGAGCAACCAAGACTCAGCGTGAATTTTGGAGTGACATCATCTTGTCGTCCTTCCGGGATTGGCCACCCTAAGAGGGGAAACATATGGCGCAACACTCCAAGCAAATCTCCAAACAGTCTGTGGAGCTGCAGCACTCCTCCAGTATCCCGCAGTCCAGCGGGGCTGCGCACGCATCGTCCCAGCAGCAGCAGCAGCAGCAGCACCAGCAGCAGGTGTCAAAAAACCAGCAGCAACCGGACGAGCCCCCTCCGCACGTCACGCACCTCTCCGCCGCCCAACACATGGACGGAAGCTCGCAGAATAGACAAGCCAGCAGGCAGCCAACGCAACAGTCTGTGGAAGACATGAGACTGCGGTTACATGGAGAAGAGACCGCCGTTGTGTGTGTGTGTGTATATATATATATATATATATATATATATATATATCATGGATTGAAAAGAACTAGAGTGAATGTAGCAAGAGTGACGGGAACTCACATTGACTGCGAAAACAATGCTCTAAGTAGCAATGCTAGTTCTCAAGTCGACAGGGTTAGTGAACACAACCGTAAAGTTACTGAAGATCGAGTACTTGCACTAGCTCTTCCAAACGTTGCGTTCAGCGCGCGCGCGTGTTTTTTCATGCGTACCCATGCGCCGCAGAGATAAGGTTCATGTTGAAGGTGTCCCACTGATAAACGCGATGGGTGTGTTGATCTTTCTACTTCCTGTCACAGTCACGTCGCCCCCCCCTCCTTCCTCCTCCACCACCCCCAAAAATGTGGAAATCACAATAATGTTGACTAAACAACAGTAAAGGTTCCATTTATCTATTTTCTGAACCGCTTATCCTCACAAGGGTCGCGCGGGGGCTGGGGGCTAGGTGCTGGAGCCTATCCCAGCTGTCTTCAGGCAGTAGGCGGGGGACACCCTGAACCGGTTGCCCACCAATCACAGGGCACACAGAGACGAACAGCCATCCATGCTCACACTCACACCTAGGGACAACTTTCATGATGTTTCTATTTCATCTAAATCTGGGGTCTCAAACTCATTTTTGCCGCGGGCCACATTGTCGTTAGGGTGTACCTTGGAGGGCCGTTATGAATTTGGGGAAACCATATAAATGTTTAATCACCTCCACATATTACATACACGGCACACAACAAATTGATGGATAACTAGTTTTAAAATCAGAAGTCAAGAATAATGACTGTTATTGTGGATTACATATGACAATTTGAAATTTTGGTTCAGACTTTAGCAAGCATCAAGGAATTAGACATGTTTCGCGGGCCACATAAAATGATGCAGCGGGCCGGATCTGGCCCCCGGGCCTTGAGTTTGACCTTGAACTTCAACCACAACACAAATCGGACACGAATGTCAGCTTCACATGACACCCACCTTCTCCCGCCACTTCTTCAATGAGGGCAGCGTTTGTCTTGAAGGGGGCGTGGCTCTCACCGGAGGACAGCCGTTTCTGATTGGTGGGCACCGAAGGCGGGAGAGGAACCCGCGGCAAATTGTCTCCGCCTGAGGTGGCGTCCACGATGACGTCACGGACGATATTACTTTGAGGCGTGTTTATTTGGACGTCTACTTCCCGATCAGTTTCCAGTGAGGCGTGCTGGCCTGCAGGGGAAGACGGTTGTCAGGTATTAGCCTATGCTAAGCTAACGTCATTAAGCCCACCTGCATTTTGGAGGAGGACGCTCGGTCTGCCGGTTGTCGGCTGGCTGGAGATGCACTCTCCTTGGTCGGAGCACTCAGTAGCTCCGCTTCTAGCGTCCATCCTGGCCACTGAGAGATAAACAGTGTTGTTCTCTGAAGAATAAAAACTTATTATTACCATCCACTTGTTCGTAAACTGAACAAGATTGGGATTGGCTGGCAACCAACTGAGGGTGTCCCGCACCTACTGCCCGAAGACAGCTGGGAGGGAGTGTGTAAAGCTCTTTGGACAGGCACCGTATGATGCAGATACACCGATAAATCGTGCAATCCGTTTACTATTTTAATGACATAGGATTTGTCATATGTTGGACTATGACATGTTTTTTTTTTAAACATTCTTATTATTGTGCGGACTGGCGAACAGGTAGCATGTGGTTGAAATAACATGACCAACTGACCAACTGACAATTACAGTTTGATTCGGCTTGAAATAATAGTGGACTGACAGTGATGGATGTATGCCCAGGCCTGTGATGAATGTTGGACCGGCAACATTTTCTCAATTGCTGGTCATGCAGTGCTTTGCTAACATTGCAGCTCTGCTTACCTTTTGGCTTTGACATGATAGCGCTTCAGTCACTGCATAAAAGTTGTTCTTTTGCTCTGGAACTCTGTCTTGCTTTGCTGACAAATGATTGGCTGAGAAAATCCGCGTGGTGTGGTGTTTATTATGTTAATTAGTCCCACTGTGCTGGCAAGGTTTAGAAGTACTCACTCAGAAGGTAGATAAGTCAAGATTAACTTTGATTTCACACTTAATGCGTCGGCATCCATACCTGACTCTCAACTATTGGTTTTACAAAAATTAAAACGTAACGTCACTTTTATGTTCCTTTTAAATAAGGTTTGCACTTTTTTTTCACGTTCATATTACATTTTAACCAGCTGTTCTCAGTATTTAGTTGTTGTTTTTTTAAAACAATGTCAAATATTGTATAAATCCATCCTAATAATAATCAGAGTCGTTGGTAATTTTGCTCATGAAATGATGTCAATAATATTGACCTAAAAACCAACCTTCAGCCTCCGCACGCTGCTTTGCACTCCTTCCAAGGCGTGTGCGCGTTTGTGTCTGTGGCGGTGTATGAAGTTTCAAGTTGTAGGCGACCCGCGTGAGAATAAGCGGCTCGGGTAATGGGGGCCGAGGGGGGGGGGGGTGTCTGGGTTGTCGAGTGCGCGTGTACAGTATTCATGTCAACGCCCACAACACCTCCCACTCCGTTGTGCGGACGTCACAACAAGAAATGCGGTTGATTTGACAGACAGTTGAGGTGAAAACATTCTTTCGAAAATAACGCTTGAAAGAAAGACGGTCATGTGTTCATGTGGATCATCAAGTGCACTCATAAGTGTTGATTTAATGCAGTCATGGGCAAACTTTAGCGCTCCAGGGTCACATTAGATTTTATTTATTGATTTTAGTTTTTGATTAAAGTGATGCATGATGCAATTGCTCGATCAGAATTAATTTTCGTGACCTTTTATGCGTTTGTGAGTCTTTTTTCGTTTGGATTATGAATTAAAAACCAATTAATTATCTGGGGCAAAATTTATGATTTACGAGTAAATAAATGTTTTCGCAATAAACGTTTTTTTTTGTTCTGGAACAAGGGAATATTTCAAAACAGCAATAAAACGTTTTTTCTTGAATAAATGATGTGATTGATCGATTTAGTTGTTGTTCCTTTTGTGGGCTGCGGGTGTCGCTGCCACTTCGGTATCGCAGCAAAGAAAAAGAGGAAGAAAACGCGCACGAAGATGCAACTGCTGATGCTGCGAGGAAGAGGATGATGAAGTCGAACAAAGAGAAAGCTGTCGGTGTATTTGGGGGGATAAAACGCGTCTTTTGGCTTCCAACCAAGTGATGGTGAGTCTTGTGACGGTCAAGTAGAAAGAAAAACGACGCAAATGGTGGTGGCTCCGCGTATGTTTTCATTCTTCGATGCGCAATTGTTTATCGTTCTTCACATTGTCCATCTTCACCGGGGTAGCACGTAGTCGGTATGTGCCGATACTTGTGGAAAAGAGACACCGGCTAAGGTCGAAGTACTGATTTAACCACTTCTTTTCGCTCAAAGTACGTTTCAGTGTAAAAAAGTCAAAATGATTCCTTTTTTCCATCTATCAGTTATACACAGCCATTGTCATAATGTTTGTAAACAATGCACCATGTCACCTCTGTTACACATTTGTCATTCGTTCGTCTACACCTGGGCTGACAAACTCTTTGTAATTCAGGGCAGGGTCACTTAAAAGATGTCACTTGGTAAAATCACAGCATCATTCATATGACTAACACCAAGTAGGTGGTTTCCCCTTTGTTTTCACGTAAAGCAAGACAATTCCCGGAGCATGCATGAAGTGAGGGAAAACTACATTTCATGATCCGTCCTTTGGCAAAACATAAGATAAGATTAGATAAGATAAGAAAAACGTGATCTGTCTCACAATGGAGAAATTCCCAATTTACAGCAGCACAATTATGAAAGGGTGAAGCACAAGAACAAAAGTATAAATAAAGAGAAGTGATCAAATATAAAGATATTAAAAATGGGTGAGCGGGGCTAAGTCCAGATTTTCAGGTCTGTCCATTCAATAGTTTTGAAGACCACGCTCAGATTTACTTCTGTCTATCACCTACACGTGCGCTTTAATACTGATCACAGTGATTTCTTAATATAAAGGGACACGAGCTAAACAATAAAAGAATAAAAATGAGTTTTAAGAAAGGCAGCAAGGGGCCTTGCCCACCGTGAGAGACAAGAGAGAGAGAGACTGTCGATAATTTCTTCATCAACTGTATGCCCCTTTGTTCTCTATCATTTTCAACTTAAGTTTTTAATTAGAGGTTATTTGTCAAATGATTGCTAAGAAAAAAAATCATTTTAAAGCTCAGGAATGCCGTGTCTGTTTGTCTTAAAGGCGGACGAGGCGTCACTTCTTCAACCTGACCATGATGAGGAAGCGGTTGATGTTAGCATGGAAACACCGAAGGGGCCCGTCTACTGCGTCTGCAGGAGACCTGACATCAACTGCTTCATGATGTAATCCACCACACTGTCCAAATGATTCACACCCGTAGCGCGCGGCGGCCGCCTGTGCAACGCACGTAACGTATGTGGAGCAGCTGTAGCTCATGTGACACTTGCATCACGCGTCGACACCTTCAGTACACGCATTGACACTTGTAGCACACTTGTAACGCTTGGAGCTAATGTCACACCTCGGGCACACATTCACGTGTAAAAAAAAACCCCCGTAGCGCACGTTCGCAATGTCGCACCTGTATGATACGTGTTCATCGCCGTAACGGACACGTCACGCATCTCAACTCGACTCAAGTGCACCTCTGGAGTACTTTCAATCAACCGCCGCTGGAGACCGACTGCCGTCGATCTTCATCATGGAGTGCTCCTCGCTCAAATCTGAAATGGAAAAAAGAGGCAGCGATAAAGCAACACGACGCGAGCTGTCTCGATTGCCGCCGCTCTCAAATAACACTTGTTGAGCACACGACCGTACGTCGACCCAAACGCCGTGTTCGTTGTCGTCCAATCAGAGGTTGCGACAGCTGCGCCGAGTGGTTCCACGGGAGCTGCGTGGGCGTGTCAGAGAAGGCGGCCAAAACCATCCGAGTGTGGTTCTGTCCCACTTGTCGAGGTGACTGGCCTTTTTGCACTTCAATCCTAAACACGCACACACACACACACACACACACACACACACACACGCGCACACACACATTCCGCCAAAATGTCCTCACTGTGTTGGTTAAAAACTCATGCCGGTCCTCACAATGTCATGAGTACAAGAGCGCGCACACACACACACACACACACACACACACACACACACACACACACACACACACACACACACACACACGTCTTCATGTGCGTAATGTGACAGCGCTGCCATTAAATGGCGTTGTCAAGAGCGCATGTGGTGTGTTTAACTCTCGTCGGTTTCAGAAGGCGACCCGTCTCTGGAAATTAAGTATCGTCAGAAGAAGACAAAGGAGGAAGAGCCCGAGGAGGACGGGAGCTCACCCTTTCAGTCCATGAGTGACGGCCGGCGTAGCTCACAGGTGACTCGGCAAGCAAGAACCGGCGCGTCGTCGACAAAAGCTCACGAGTCGTTTGTTTGTTTTTTTGTTTTCTGCCTTTGCCCGCGTCGCGTAGCAAATCAAACGCTCCGCTCGCATGTGTGGCGAGTGCGAGGCCTGTTTGAGGACGCAGGACTGCGCCACCTGCGATTTCTGCCAAGACATGAAGAAGTTTGGAGGACCCAATAAGATACGGCAGAAGTGTCGACTGAGGCAGTGCCAGTTCCGCGCACGGGTGAGCGATGGCGACGTGGACGCGGCGAGCGCCCGTCGCGCACGCGCGTCTCACGCGTTGGCGCCCGCGGCACGCGGCGTCGCACACTCGCCGTTGTTGTACCCGCGACGCCTGTAGCACGCGAAATAAAGTGAGTTTTTTGCAAAAGATGTGGCATGTTCCTGGTGTGGAGCAGAAGATGCTTCGCGTCAAAGAAGAGGAGTTGAGTCGACGCCGTGCCAAGGGGCGACGGGAGCGGCGCCGGCAAGAAGGCGGGCATCTTACGGAGGAGGAAGAGGAAGATGACGTGTTCAGTGAAAGCGAGCTGGAGCTCTTCCAGCAGTACAAAGCTGCCGGATTCGACAACCTCGTCAGTGGATGGGGGGGGGGGGGGTTCCAGCTTCCTCCCGTGACACGTCTTTCTGCTGCAGATGTGGCACAGTGGAGAGGCGGAGGAAGAAGAGGAGGACGAGGACGAGGAGGAGGAGGAGGAGTCACTCCGAAAGAAGGCGGTGAAGGTGAAACATGTGAAGAGACGCGAGAAGAAGCCAGAGAAGAAGGCGAGTACCACGGTGATCATTTTCCAGTTTGAGTCCTGCTCAAACTGGAACTGACTCGCTGATCAGAAAAGTCCCGCGATGCATTTCCAGAGTCCCAAGTGTCAAATTCTGAAGTGGTCGACTTATTCAATTTGCATATGATAATAACACAAACGACAACAATATACATCGTTTCTGATCAACGAATGCTGTAAAAATGTCAATAATTCGGGCATCCCAAGATCTGCTGAGAAACGGCTTCTTATTTCATCCCACGGTTCAGTCTTTGAGGTCGTAAATTCTCCTCTCTTCACTCCGCTTCCAATGATGCAAGGCTTTCTCAAAGTCGACTCATCATCGCAAAAAAACAAAACGATCCAACTTGAGCTGCTTCCTTTGTGATATCTCCGCAATCAACTTTCGCAACACTTGTTTTAACGTTACGTAATTTGGCAATCGTCCGCTTTCCCGCGAGGTGAAGGCCGATCTCGCTAATCTCGTCTCGCGGGATCAAAACAACAATGGCGGCCGTTGTTAAACTGCGCCACTGCATTGCTGGAAAAAAAGATTTATCGTCGTTTTTTTTTTTTTGTTGTTGTTTTTTTGTTTTGACTGCGAAATTTCCTTGCGTCCCAAAAACGCACATCATTTGGAACTGTGCGTCCGGCGGGGAAATTTTATTTTGTCATTTTATGTTCACTTTTCTTTTGATGGCGGCGCGGACACCCGCGGCGGCTCCTCTCTTGTTTTCTGTTGTCTCGAGAGGGAAGAAATTTCACCCGTGCCGTATGTTGCGCATTTGACGATAAAGTTGTACTTGACTTGACTCGATATGGAACCGCTGTCGCGTACGGGTCATCGCCGTCGCGCACGAGGTACCGCGTGTGACCGATGCCTTTCGTCCACAGAAATCCCTCTCCGCCTCCAAAGAGGAGGCGCGGCGTCACAAGGCCAAGCAGCGACACAGGGGACGCGTACGGCACAGCGAAAGAAGAGGTGGAGGGGGAGGCGGAGCGGCAGAGGCTGACGCAAAGGAGCTCGGCAGTCCCCTGCGCCAGTGTCTCGGGCCGGGCTGCGTCCGAGCGGCCAGAGCCACCTCCAAGTACTGTTCCGACAACTGCGGCAAGAAGCTCGCAGCCAAGTGAGTCCCCCCCCACCCCCCACCCCCCCAGCGCCCCTACGTGATGACGCGTGTCTGGACCGCCGGCCGGACCCACCCGTACGCTGACCTTTTTTTCTTGACAGACGCGCCAACTGCAACGCACCTTTCGCCTGATCAGATCACACCAGTTTATGCACCTTTGGGGACTTTGTAGTCCGATGCCCGTAGGCGACAATTTGACACATCCGCTCAGCCGTCTGCACCGACAGCACAACGAGCGGCGTCACCGCCATATTAAATATGTATAGGCGCGATGATGTCATCCGTCACTTATCGCGGTTGACGGGGGCCCGGGAACCGGCCGCCATAAGTGAAAAAACCGCCAAGGAGGGTTCCCCCCCACCCCCGCCTAGGAATTTTTGTGTCAGTGTATGTGAGTACCAGCATGTTTAAAATATGTCAACAGTGATTCTACTCGAGACAAAGTCCACAGCCGTGCACGTTATTGACTTGAATCTCGAATTCTAAAACCTTGGACAGCGATTAGCGTCGCCTTCTGAGTGAGGCGAAAAAACTTCGCCTCTGTTCGCTCTGACAGTGTAGCCGCCGTTAGCCTCCAGCTAGCTCATGGCCCCGCGCGGCCCATGTGTTTATGGTTAGCGAATGACATGATGAGCAACAGGTGCGATGCTGGAGGAGAAGCCCTCCCGCGCCACCTTTTGGCTACAAACGCAACAGAACCACGACAGTGAACTATGAAACAGAACCAAATCTTATCCAAAGAAAACAATTTCAGGAAATGAACAAAACCGACCTTGTCCACGATCGGACCCAAACTCCGATCACGGCGATCGTAACGGGACATCCCTTACATTTTGCAAACGTACTGTATGTCCGCGTACAAGACGCCTGTTTCGGGACGCCGTGCTTCTCTGCACCCGTATGAGTTTGCGTGGTTACGTTCTAAGAGATTGACTCGAGCTTTGGCGTGCGCAGTCGCATCTATGAGATCGTCCCTCAGAGGATCCAGCAGTGGCAGCAGAGCCCCTGCGTGGCCGAGGAGATGGGCCGCAGGCAGCTGGAGCGAATCAGGAAGGAGCAGCAGGCCGCCAGGCTGCGCCTCACTCTGATGGAAAAGCGCTTCCACGAGCTGGAGGGCATCATCGCCAACTCCAAACTCAACCAGGTGCAGCACGACGAGGAGGTACGCAAAACCGTCCCGCTAGAAGACAGAACGAGCGAATGCTGTTTGGAAGAAACGGCCCGAAAAGATGATTGTTGGGGTGGAATGTCGGGCTGGGCAATCTGGCCGAAAAGCTGATCGCCATCGAACCCTTACCGATCGCTCCGTCTCCGTCCATGTATCGAATGTGAAGATGCTGATCTTTTTTTTTCCTCTTCAAAATAAGAACCCAGCAACACAAAAATAGCCACAATGATCAAATAAAAGGATAGTCATCAAAACTTGACGAATCCTCGCCATCAGCATGCTGGGCGGGTACCGAGAGACATCCAAGGGGCGGGGTCTGCTTCCTGATTTTTTTTTTTTTTTTTGTCATCAATATGATATTGAGTGCAATGTCTATTGATATTGATTAGGTGTCTATCGCGCGATGTATGGAAACCAGATTATTGCCCAGACTGAGTAGAACATGAGACTTGAAGTGGGAATGCTTTGAGTTGGGGAAAGAAACGTACGTTTCGGAAGGACAAACAAGGATGCGGGATAACGCCGAGCGAATGAACACAGCCGTCGCGCTTGTTTGTGCGTGCCGAAGGCCAACGAAGGCGACGGCGACGACACCGACCTTCAGATTTTCTGCGTATCCTGCAGCCATCCGATCAACCCCAAGGTCGCGCTGAGACACATGGAAAGGTGCTACGCAAAGGTCGGTATGAGCCGCCGCCCGTCGCCGCCGTCGATTTTGCCCTCTCTGACCATGGTTGCCCTTGTCGTCCCCGTAGTATGAAAGTCAGATGTCCTTTGGATCCATGTACCCCACGCGGATTGAAGGGTGAGCCCGCCCGTCCGTCTACATGTCAGCTTGCGGAACACACTGCGGCACACCGGCGGCTCACTTTGACAACTGCAGCACGCGTTTCACACCCGCCCACGAAATACCTATCGCAACATTCATGAAATGAAATAAAAATGAGAGTGCTTTTAAAAAAACGACAACGAACCGAAGCTCCATATTAAAATATGGCACGTTTCCCCCGTCTCTGACACAGAGCGACGCGCCTGTTCTGTGACGTCTACAACCCTCAGAGCAAAACCTACTGCAAGCGGCTCCAGGTCTTGTGTCCGGAACATTCCAGGGATCCAAAGGTTTGATTCGCTTCTGTGTCTCTTGCGAGCACTTTCCATGTTCTCAGGCTCTATCTCGGGATGGCGTCAGGGCTGGGCAATATCAAAATCAGAATCGTCAAGTATGTGGAACACACAAGGAATTTGTCTCCGCTAGTACAGGCTACACTGGTATCATCATAAACCATATGACCGTCGCATAATCTCCTTGCTTTTTATAAAAAATAATTTTAAAAAAAATTCCACACAAAAAATTTGATTTTTCAATTTCGTTCTTACACCCCCCCACCCCCCACAGAAAACGTAAAGAACAAAGACAACATTTTTGTTTGCTTTTGTCCTCCAGGTGGCAGCAGACGAGGTGTGCGGCTGCCCTCTGGTGAAAGATGTTTTCGAACCCACCGGCGAGTTCTGTCGGGTGTCCAAGAGAAAGTGCAACAAGCACTACTGCTGGGAGAAACTGCGGCGCGCCGAGGTGGACCTGGAGAGAGTCCGAGTGGTAGGTCAAGCTCCCCGTCAGGGCTCTCGGCCAGGCTGATGGTGCCATCTCGCGACAGTTAAAAGGCTCCTCTTTGTGTCTTTGGATGGGACAGCGGCGGAGTTTGATACAGTCCAGAGAACAAAAATGGAGGGACCAAGTGGTGTAAAACCCCCCCAAAAAATACACTTTCCCTTTTCTTTCAAACATTGGCTATGGATTAAATATCCGTTTAGGAATGCCATACCAGCTCATAAATTTGATAATGGACCATTTAGAGTCGATATTGTTCGCCCAGGACAAAAATAGACTCGAAACGCAGCGTATGCGTGGAAAAATGAAGACGATGGAAGGGTTTCAATCAGAGATGAATCACGACTTCAACTTTTACCAAAGTGCTTTTCTATACGAGTACAGCATGGGTGTCAAACTCAAGGCTCCGGGGGCCTGATCTGGCCCCCCCGCGCGCGAAAGCAAATGAGGTGTGTCAACTTAATAAAATCTGCACCAAAATGTCAAATTGTCATGAATAGCGTTGCCATTTTGCAATCGATTTGTGACCCTGTTTACGCCCACTTGAACAATAATTGAACAAACAAATGGTTGACTTGAGTCACTTCAAAACTACTGAGCCCTCAATAGGTGGCGTACAAGTAAGAATACGATGAGATTCTCAACTCGACTGTATTTTATTCGATATCTCGATGAGTTTGGCACCCCTGGAGTACAGTATGTGTACTTCGACACGACAGATTACAGAGGCTGAGTACTTTTGCCATCTCTGCTTCCGCATGTTTGTGTTGCCAAGTGGTACAAACTGGACGAGCTGTTTGAGCAAGAGAGGAACCTGCGCGCCGCCATGACGAACCGGGCGGGTTTGCTGGCTCTCATGCTGCACCAAACCATCCAGCACGACCCGGTGACCACAGACCTGCGTTCCGCCAAAGACCGCTAACACCAAGACCAAGAACTCCTCGCAACGTGGTTCATTTTTAAAGCAATCGGCTACCCTTTGGAAGGGTTTCAAGTCCACCACGTGTCGTTTGATGTCGGCGTGAGAATGCATTCCTTTTCTATTTTTCTATTTTCATTGTTTTATTGTGTCTTTCTATGTTGTTCTTATTGAGGCTTACCGAGGCCGCAGAAGGGGTCATCATCAAGATAAAGATGCTTTTGTCATAAGCAGACACCCATGCTGAATACAATTTCAAACCAAGACCTTTCAACTGATGTATTTCAATACAATTGTCATTCCGTTTTAAAATTGTCAAGCTCAGTGTTGTCCAATTCTGGTTTATTGATGTTTATTGACATAAATGATAAAAATTTCAAGGTTCCTGCAGTTGTAATCGAAGTCTGACATTAAAAGCTGACGCCGCTCTTGCACTCCAAAAACATCAGTCGTCTTTTTTTTTTATTTTTTTTTTTTTAAGGTTGGGGTTTATGACTCACAAACTAATGAGATCTTTTCAGGTTCAACAAAGAGGTTTTGAATCGATTAACGTAGCCATGAGATTCTCTGGTCAACAGCATGCGGTGTCAAGAAAATGTCTTCATTGGCAATATTTGTATTTGGAATTTAGAAGTTATGTTGTCAGTAATTCGTACACAAAAGCAGAAATGTTCATCTCACACAAACATAATTGAAATTCAACCAAACATGATTTTGTTTTGTAATTATGTACAATTTATCATACAAATTTGGATCATGTTCCCCAAGTGGTGTCTCATAATATAATATTCTTGTCAGAGGATGAAAGGATGGATGAAGAATTTAACATATTGGTTGGCTCGATGAAAAAAAATCGGGTAATACGAATGTATCTTTTCCCGCCCTTGTAATTTATTGTGACACGATTATCTCCACCAGATGGCGACATAACATACAGTCTCGTTACGAATGTCCATAACAGAACGAAGAAGAACGCGTGTTGACTGCGAACCCCTCGATAAACAAGTCGCTCCGACCTAATAATTCAGTTTATCCTCAACCAGACCACCTGGTTAAGATATGTAACTACACACCAACGCGAGTTTAAAAGATGACGGTGAGTAAACCTCTCATGTTACATAAAAAGTGATCATGTTGAGCTAAGCATTTTAGCGAGCTAACAGGTTACCGAGGCAACGAGAGCCCGTCCGGACGCGACGTCTGGACATCTTCTGGCCTCTTAAGATATTATTGCCTGCGGTCGGAACCGTTCACCCCTTCCCAAATTCACGATATAGTGATTTTTATGTCGTGTACTATAAAACGCAGTAATCAATTAAATGAAAGTTAGTTTTCGAGCACGTCATGGGTGCCGTTCGTGACGTGATTGTCATGGCACAACATAGCGTTGGAACAAAATAACACTTCATATTCATCATCCTTGTTGTGATGTGTAACTGTACTCATTTCAAGCAACATTCAAACAATGAATTTGTCAACTGACAAATAAATATAGTCAGTCGAATTCCAAAAATACAAATTATTTCTTTGTTTTGGAGTAACACGTCATGGATTTTATATATACAGTATACAGTACACACACACACACAAAACGGCAGGTGACACGATGGAGCAGTACAGCATTCTGGGTCGCATCGGCGAAGGCGCTCATGGCATCGTGTTCAAGGCCAAACACGTGGAGGTGATGTCATCAAAAGCCTGAAGCTTCGCTTTGCGGACTCGCCGGTGAATGCTCATGTCACAAAACGATGTGAAGCAGACCGGAGAGACGGTGGCGCTGAAGAAGGTGGCTCTCAGACGTCTGGAGGACGCCATTCCCAACCAGGCCCTGCGGGAGATCAAGGCCCTGCAGGAGATTGAGGACAATCAGCACGTGAGTCCTCCGACTCACTCACGCAGAGGTTTTCTCGGCTCAAACTGAGGCGGGGGGCGGGGGCCCATTAGCTCAAGCAACAACACCTTTTCTGTTGGCAGTCTTTGCGTGCATTTATTGTTCTTTCATGACGACAAACAAAATTGAGCCCTGTGGAACACCACACCACACCACAGTGGGGCAGTTCAGGACTCAGAGCAACCGAGGCTAACACAAAGGTTCTGTCAGCTAAATAAGACCAAAACCACTCAAGGGCGCTACCGCCAAGGCCCACCAGGTGCTTCAAAGGAGTCAACGCAATACTGTGATCCACTGGATCAAATGCAGCAGTTAAATCCAAGCAAATCAGACACGCATCACGAAAAACTCATCACGGGGCTAACTGTGTGCTTCGCATTGTGTTGAAACCCGACTGTAACGTTATGTTCATGCAACACCGATTTTATCTTCCAAGCATCGCCGCAATGCATCTTGAATGTTCACAATCTGAACCCGTGTTGCGCAAACGACCATCCACTAGCTAAATGATTCAACTTAAGCAGTCGACCTTCACAAGAGGCTCATCGATCGTACTGGTGCAATTGCAGTTCAAAATGAGACGCGATGCGGCGAAACGCCGGTTCGATAACAAGCGTTTTCTTGATGTCATGCTGGCGGCCCAGAATTGGCCACGTTTTCTGCGCTCACAACTGCCAACTCCTCAGGTGGTGAGGCTGAAGGACGTATTTCCGCACGGCACCGGTTTCGTCCTGGTCTTCGACTTCATGTTGTCCGACCTCTCGGAGGTCATCCGTAACGCCCGGCGACCCCTGACCCCGGCGCAGGTCAAAGGTTACATGTTGATGCTGCTGAAAGGTGTGGCCTTCCTGCATAACAACAACATCATGCACCGGGTGAGAAGCGTCCGCAGTCGAGTAGGACCGGGTGACGCGGCCTTCCAAATTTGTTTTCGCCAAAATCCGATTGCGGACTTGAATGGAACGTTTTCCACCTTGAAAAAAAGCCCAACGAATGACTGGATCAAATGAAGCGCTTCCTGTCTGCCGCCAGGACCTGAAGCCCGCCAACCTCCTCATCAGCTCGTCGGGGCACCTGAAGATCGCAGATTTTGGTCTGGCCCGCCTCCTCAGCCAGCAGGAGGATCGACTCTACAGCCACCAGGTGGCCACCAGGTGGCGCCCTCTCTCACTCCACCGCTTCAACCGTCACTCCTTTGCACTTTGTTTTTTTTTTGAAAACGTGCTCGTACCGTTTCCGCGTGCGTCCAGGTGGTATCGTGCTCCCGAGTTGCTGTACGGAGCCAGAAAGTACGACGAAGGCGTCGACCTTTGGTCAGTCCAACGGTTCGCCGATTGGCTCGTTTAACTCCGGGTGCACGTCAGAATGACAGCCCACCAAATGAGCACCGACGGTGCCGCGTGTCCCTCGCAGGGCCGTGGGTTGTATTTTCGGAGAGCTGCTGAATTCGTCTCCTCTGTTTCCCGGTGAGAATGACATCGAGCAGCTGTGTTGTGTCCTGAGGGTGCTCGGAACGCCCACCCGTGACACTTGGCCCGTAAGACGCGCGCGCGCACACACGTCTGCATGCACAAAAAAAAAAAAGCCGGCACGCACGAAGACGCGCGCGCATCAGCGGAGCCAAGAAGCAAAGCGTTCCAATTTTGCTCCATTGAACCGCAGGAGATGGCGCAGTTGCCGGACTACAATAAAATCACCTTCAAGGAGAATCCTGCCGTCCCGTTGGAAGAGATCGTTCCCGACTCCTCCCCCCACGCCATCAGCCTGCTGCGCGGCTTCCTGGTTTACCCGTCCGAGCGCCGATGTCCTGCCCAGCAGGTACGAGACGAGCGATCGAGACGAGCGATCGAGATGACCGAACTCCCCTATGGCTCACCCGGCAGGCTCTCCTCCATCCGTATTTCTTCCGCTCGCCTCTTCCCGCCCACCACTCGGAGCTGCCCATCCCCCAGAGGGGGGGCGGCGGCGGGCACCACCTCCACCCGCGGCCGCAGGCGGCGCCCGCCGACTTTTCCGTGGACCTCCCCCTGAAGAGCAGCTTGGTCCGGCCCGCGCAGCTGCGGGGGCACGCCTCCTGCCTGTGATTGGTCCAAAGCACTCGGACGAACGGAACCTCCAAATTCCAAAGCGTGATTTGAACCTGGAGACGACAGGCTCCGCCCACTACTGTCAACTTTCCCCACGTGACCAAGAAGGGGGGGGGGGGGGAAGAAATCAAACTTGCACCGGCCCCTAAAAGTGAGTCAGACAGGAAGTGGACCTGACGGACCCCCAGAGAGAGGGTGGGCGGCGTGGTTGGGTATTTTTGACCGGAAGTTTGCCAGCAGCCTCGGCGCCCTTTTGCCGGTTGAAGGCCAAAGTCGACGAGGCACCCGAGTTAGTTTCCATATGACACACTTGAGTCGGGCAAGTTGAGAACGAATCGTTTGCGGAGGTGCACTTTTGTGTTTGGTGCCGTGCTATGCTGTGAGATTTGTTGGTCGCGTTTCCATTTTGAATGTTGCCGCCATGTGCCTCGGCTCAGTCACAAGGTTGGGGAAGCGCCGCCATGGAAACAAACTGGTCATTGAGTGCTGCGTTGCCGTAGCGATGATCAGATTGACAGCCCGCGTGCGTGCGTACCTCATCATCAAAAGTTGGTTTTCATTATAAAGCAAGCAAACAGTCTCTATGAATCCAAAATTGTTATTGTCAGAATACACCAAGGTCCTTTTATCCGCGCGCACACACACACACAAACACACACACATGCGCATACGATGGACACACGGGGGATTCACAAACTCACCATCCATCCAAACGGACGCAAGCACGTTTGCGGTTCACCAAAACACAATCCACACACACACACACGCGCGTGTTTACGTGTATGGCTTATGAGAAGAAGTTTTAAAGGTTCTTTCACGACAACCAAGCAATGCGTCTCTATTACTCTATGAAGGTCCTTCGGGGTTAGAAAAATACAAATGAATCGACATGCTTCAAGGTCAGGGTGAAAGTTTGGGTATTTGCATACTGATTTGGGGGCCGGACCTCTTTTGAACCGCACCCCCCAATCAGAAACCGTGTTGTCCGATCACATGCGAGGAAAAGGCTTTGAAGAAAGAAAAGAAAAAGAAGCCCTTCAAAAAGTCACCCCCAGCCCCAGCCAAAATGTCAATTCAGAGCGTGAGTCCGGCCAATCGGCCCCGCCCACCCAGGCGACTGCCAATCAGAACCTGCGTCAGTCGCCGCGGGCTGGGCTCCCGCCAGGGCAAGCCCCGCCCCTCTTGGCGCCCCGGCCGTTCTGTCCTCCAAGCGGAAGGCAAACCGGCGCCCGAATCGCCGTCTTCCGACTGACTGGCGCCCGACTCGCCGTCTTCCGATCGGGCGTCGACCGAGCGCTCGTCACGCGGCATCAGGAAGGAGAACGGTGCCTGCTGAAGAGCTGGCCTGATCCCGGAACGCTTTGCGTCCTCCGCCGTCCTCACTTGCTGCCTCCTCCTTTTCCGCTCCTCCTCTCGCTCGTTCCTTCGCCGCCTCCTCGCCTCCTCCTCCACGAGGTCCAAGTCCAGATCTGGCGGGCCTCCTCCACTGGCGCTTCCTCCTCGTCTTGGTCTGGCTCCCCTTGGGTGCTTTCTCCTCGGCGGGCTGCGGGAGGTGGTCGTCACGGCAACCGCGCGGGCCTCCTGCTCCTCCGTGTGCGAGGAGGATGAGGAGGAGTCTTCCTCAGGGCCTGGAAAAAAAAAAAAAAAAAAAGGAAAGTCAGCCGAGCCACCTCAGAGGTCCTCGAGATGCTCGAGGCTTTTTTTTTTTTTTCTCGAGGAAAAATATTTTAACTTTCTTCTCTGTGAAACTTGATGCAAATGAACACCGTATGATTTATTTGAATCAGAAGACATTTTGAAAATGCCAGAAAGTGGGGTGGGCGGCAAAAAGAAAAACTTGCATTGAATTTGATCTTTAACTCATTCAGTAGCAGCCAATTCTAGACCAAGTCTGAAAAGACGTTTAAAAACGTCTTTGGGAGCTAATGAGTTCAGCGTCTATTGACGCACTTTGGATCACTCGCAGTCAATTTGAGGACCGCGGCCGACAAACGAATTTTACAATTTATAAATCAACAAATGTGAGGTGCGGGTATTTCGTCGAGGTGGGGGTTGCCATCCTGCGGTATTCATGAAAGGCCTGGTGTGTGACGTGGGTGTCAATGAGGTGGCTGGCTGGATTTTTTTTTTGTTGTTGTTGTTGTCACTCTTTGTTTTGTTCTGCAGAGCAAACCTCCAAAAAAGAAGAATCAGCGTCATTTGTTTTGTTTTTTTTCTCTCGATGATGTGACAAATGGGAGGTTTTCATTTGAGGGCCATCTTGCCCAGCCCAGCTGAGAGCAACGACATTTTGGACTCAACAACACAGAAGATGTCAGAAGCGCTTAAAGGATGAAGGATGAGCTGGCGCCGGAGGAGGAAAAAAGAAGACGCTGAACGTTACCGACCGCGAGTTTTCGGTGCGTCCGATGACGTAGAAGCAAGGCTCGCCCTGTTTGGAGTTGGTCATGCACAGAGACAGGCTGGACAGCTCCACTGAGGAGGAGGAAGGAAGGAAGGAAGGAAGGAAGGGGCAGAGAAAAAGAAGGGCGGGAAGAAGAAGGGACAGAAAGGAGGAAGAAAGCGTCAGCCAGCAGAGAGCGACGTGCTTTGGGCTCGAAGCTGGGCCGTTCGCGGCTTTGCGTCTCAACTCCTTTTGATGCAAATTCGCATCAATGAAGCCGCCGCCGGCGTGCATGAAATTTACAGCTTTTCGGTCGAAAATAAATTCTCCAAAATTCCCTCGCCGGCCTGCCAAAATGATGACATTACCGGTTTCCAGCTCATGTCTATTTCAATGCCGCTCATCCAGCACAGGTGCTGGAGCCCGTTCCATCAGACTCGAGGCGAAAGGCGGACCGCACCCTGAACTGGTTGTCCGTCCGGCCAGTCGCAGGGGCACGCAGAGAGACCAACAACCTTACTGAGCGGGCACCCATCCCACTCTGGCCACATACAAGTCCAGGGCGTGGACCGCTACACCATCAATGACCTTGGTCATGAATTATTGCTTTAAAAAAAAAAAAAAAAAAGCGCAAACCTAATGAAGACGTGTGAGAAAAATTCTAAACCAAACTGACGTCACGTCTGCGTTCAAAGCGGAAAAGTAGAAGGCGGGGACGGCGGCACCCTCACCGTAATCGGGGACGTAGCCGTTTCCTTTCTTCAGGACTAAATGGATCCGACGGCCTCCTCTGCGGATCTGCTCCACGGCCTGACTGTGCGTCATTCCTGCCGTGCCGTCGCCGTTGATCTCCACCAGCTGGTCGGAAACCTGAAGGCGAGCGACAAGGAGCGGCCGCTTCAAAAACAAGCAGAGAAACCAAAAGTGGTGCCCGCGTGGAGAAAGGAGCTCATACAAAATGCAGGGATGGAGGCCATTTAGTTGGGGGGGGGGGGGGGGGATTGGGGACGTGCTCATGCTAATATGCTAACATGCGCAGGTTTTTTTTTTGTTTTTTGGGAGTGGCATTTTAGCCCAGCCATAAACTGAGCAATTCGCTTAACGAACTACTTGGCTCTCTGTCGGTGGAAAACCAAACACGTCCTTTGCAACAACTAAGCGCAGCCGAACGACTGGCGCCGAACGACGTCACTTTTGGGGGGGGTGGGAGGAGGTGTTGTGTGTACCTGCATCTTGTTGCTACATTGGGCTGGCCCCCCATCCATCAGTCCCAGCACATAGAGTCCCATGTTGTACTCGCTGCCCCCCCGCAGAGAGAAACCAAAACCCGTGGGACCTCGTTCCAGATCCACTCTGTAGAACCGAGACTCATTCTGAAACACACACAAAAACAAGCGCGCGCGTGTTCAAAAAAATATGAGCGGCATGTGGCTAGCTAGCGCTTGTCATTCGGAGTCCAAAAGGTGGAGCGTTATCGGTCTCAGCTGCTATCGAGCATCTTTTTGCCAACAAAGCGACATTTGACTTTGGGTCAGATCATCGGCGAGCTCTGCGGAAGCCCGATATCGAACCTGTACATTTGAATCGGGTGCATTACGACAGGGAGAGCGGGAAAACATGCAGGGCAGCCCCCCCGGGACCTGAGTTTGACCGCTACGTTCGTCTCGGGAGCGTGTCGCCAAATGCGAGTTGGGATGGAGCATCTTTTGGTGAGCAAAAGGACTTTGAATTTGGATCCTATGTCGTCGGCTACGTTAGCTTCTGGCGCAGGCTACGCACCGGCTAGCCATCATGTGCTCGACGTTGACCATCAAAAGAGTGTTTTCGGTCTCAGCTGCTATGCAGCGGGTTATTGTGAACAAAGGCCTTTGAACGCGTCTCGCGCGCTTACCTTCGCCCTTCCTTTGCATCCTTTGGCGAATTGCTTGTCGATTTCCACGTCGGCTCCGTCTGACTCTGCATGGGGTAAAAAAAATCAAGTTTGGATTGGCCTTTCGCAAGCGAGCGCGGAATCGCGAATTTGGGCACATTTCGGCGCAGGTCTCACGCGCTCGTGGCGTCACGCTCAGCTTCAGCGTGTTCCCCGCCCTCCTCAGAATCTGGGCCAGGTCTCTGTGGTGCAGGGACGCTACCCGCCGTCCCTCCACGGCCTCCAGCTGGTCTCCGGGCTGGATGAGTCCACTGCGAGCTGCTGGACTGCCCCGGCGCACCGTCACGAAGCGATGGGACATCAGGGATCGGGACGGGGCTGGGCATGGGGGAGTGGGGCAGGGGTGGGGGGGGGTGGACAAGGTGAGTTTTTGTCTTGACTTTTTGTTTTTCTCTTGAGCGGGAGCACACGACTCCTACTCTGGCATCCCTTTTTGGAGTTCTTTCCAATCTTGAAAAACGGCCTGGCCCCACCCGACCTCTCGGAGCTCCTTCGCACCCGCCACCGCGGCAGCTCAAGTCTGCGGACCAGACACGACCAGAGGTAGCGAGAGCTCAGCTCAGAGGGGGCGGAGCCTCTTGCGTTGCCGCCGCCTCTCTTTGGAATTAGGCAAGCCCCGCCCACCCCCTGGCTGCCCATCTTTCAAACTGGCCTTAAAACTCATTTTTGTGCTTTTGGTTTTGGACATGAGACTGTTTTTAGTTTTTTCTACAATTTTTGTTCTTCATTGATTGTTTTTTTTGCGTGTTGTCTTTTTGCTCCACGTATGGCACGTTGTATGCAGTCGAATTTTGCCTGTCCGTCCGTCCTCACTCGTTTGGACTTTTTCCAAATGTCCTTCCCCCGTGTGTGACCGTGCTCTTTTGTTCTTCCAAATGCCCCACCCTCACTTATCGCTTTAGGATTGACATTTCTTCAATTTGTGACTTAATATTTCCCCTTTTGCTCAAAAGTCCTCATTTTGAGTTCAAGTCTCGTCTTCTTTGTCCCGATGTCTCATGACTTCATTTGCCAATTTTTGTCTCAATGTTTACATTTTCTTTTCTTTGTCCGTCCTCATTTATCTCTAAATGTTCTCATTTCATGTCGAAAGGTGCCGTTTTTTTTTTTTTTTGTCTTGGTGTCCTAAATGCATCTGAATGTCCTCCCTGTTGTTTCCACATGTCGTCGTCATGGCTCAGTGTCCCAAAGATTTCATTTTGGGTGTCTCTAAATTGTTTGAACACGTCCTCATAGTTTGTCATCTCAGCCTCATTTTGGGTCTAAATCTCAGAGTGTTTACATTTTGTGTTGGAAGGTTCTTATTTTTCCTCAATTTGTGACAAAATGTGCCCAGCACTCAGCGGCCGAATGTATAATTGAAGACGCACCAATCGCAGCACTGAATTATTCACGCCGGCCTCAAATGTGTCATGAAGGCACGCCAGCCAATCAGAATGTCTTCACCGGCGTCTAGATTGTCCTCATCATCACGTCCAACATAAACCGAAGCGGATTGAACATTGGAATTTCACATTCTTTCCTTTTTTTTTTTATCTGTCAAATGAGCTTCGGAAGAGTTTGTGAGCACAGAGAGCTGATAAGCAAAGCCTTTGACGTCACAGCATTAGGCAAACACAAAAAAAATAAATAAAAATAAAAAAGCGAGAGGACCTGACGCGATCCAGACTGACAGCACCACGCCACACGGAACGACTCACCAAAGCTAAAAATAGGACAAAAAGCAACCAAAACATTCTGCACCGATTGTCCAAAGCCCAGCCAGCAAAATGTCCTTGCGCTCAGTGAGACGAGCGTTTTCCCGTCCCTGCGCGAAAGCTAAGGCCGTTCATTTCCCTTCTGTGGTTGCGCTAAGCTACGGGAGAAAAGTGATTTCACTTCCAGCGGTCGTGCTAAGCTAGGCCGGCGGCTTACATTCAGCCATTGCGCTAAAGCTAGCGGTAGTCAGTTTGGACCATATCAAAGATGTCAAATGTTCATCAATAAAAGATGAACTCTTCACCAGAGTCTTCCTCATCGTTCTGAGTATTCTGGAATGTTTGAACCTCTTGGCACTCAAAACCCACTCGAATAGTTGCCACGCAGATGCGTGCGCGGACACACGCGAGCAAGCGCAGACCTTGGAGTGTTGCGCCACTCCAGACTGGTTCGAGACCTGAAACAAAGTCACCGAATGCAGCGAGCGAGGTCATGAAAAAGTAAATATTGAAGGGGGCGGGGGGTGGGGGCGATGCCCCGGCGACGAGGGCTGAAGGATACACTGGCGCTGAGTCACCCAGACCGTGTTGCTCAGAAGCTATTGAAGCTATTTTTCGTCCTGCTGGGGCGGCAACGTTGTTTTGTTTGTCTCTGTGCCCCCCCCCCCCCATGAAGGTCTCCCAAACTTCCTCCCATGAAGGTCACTCATGAAAGGAAGTTAATGACCCCCCCTGACCCGAACACTTTTTTAGCGACACGTCTTCATCATCCCGTCACTCTTTAATGCACTTCATCACATGATCAGAGCTCCTCATCGGGCTGGGATTTGCCGCTCAAAGCAAAGTTTGTTCAGTTCCACCAGAGTGGAGGAGATTCGTCCCGTCTCGTCTGCCCCCCCCCCCCCCCCCCATCCTGGCTGACTTTGGGGCAAGAGGCGTGCAGCGTTCTGGACCCATTGCCAGTCAATGTCAGGGCACATCTCGACAAACGACGTCTTTGTTCGGCTGCCCATGTTGTTATGTCAAAGCAAGCAAAGGTAAAAACGTGCAAATTGCACACGGCAAGGCCAGAAGCCACATTCAAAACCCAAACCTCGCCACTGAGAGCCACACGTGCTCAACACTCTGCTGATCAACAAAATCAGCTTCAAGTACCAACCGGGTTCTCTTAACCTGCTCTGCAACACCAGCAGCGTGTAGGACGGCACAGACACAGACACACACACACGCAGACTTACATTTGGAGTCCTTGACCCTTTTGAGAACAGCCTGCAGTCGCTCCAACATGATGAACCAGAACCTTTTGATGCGCATACGTGCCCTCGTGCGTGTGTGTGTGTGTGTGTGTTGAATCTCAGAAAGCAGGCAAGCATTTCAGCTGAGGCGAAGCAGCACGCCGAGGGGGCTGAGTCTGCACCGGTGGGAGGGACCGACACACAGATTGAGCGTCCGTCTGTGTGTGTGTGTGTGTGTGTGCGTGCACGCACGCGCCATCATCTGTGAGGCCACGCCCCCCGAAACTAAAACCAAACTCGCCCCCCCCCCCCCCCCCCCACACACACATATTCACCGTCTGAGTCCAAACAAAGAATTCAGTCAACGAAAAGTCCTCGCTGCCGTGGTGATAATGAAGCGGCAAATGACGAGAAGTGGTCGTGACAACCAGGTAACAACGGGCGATAATGACACGGGACAAGTCTGATGTCAACGCAACTGCCGTGCTAACGAGGTCACGAGCACTTTGCGAAGGAGATCACAAGCGACGCCGCCCTCCAACAAGCGGCGTAAGATTCGAGCGTGGGCTCACGAGCTCGATGGTGTTTTAGAACAAATGTCGCGGAAAACGGGACCATTTCCTTGGTAGTAAGAACAAGAAGAAAACCGTTGAAGCAGGAGGCCGCTAGATTGCTCCCTCCGCTGGAGCCTCGTTCTCATTTTCTTGCGCAGCGAAGCATTCTGTTCATTGTCAGCGATCGGGACCAAGCAATGCCGCCACTAGCGAAAACCCATCAAGAATGGATCAACCTCACCCGCGAAAAGGGGGTTTCATTTAGGTGCGGATGTTACAAGATGGCGGCTAAGCACTTCAAAAGGAGAGGATCGCGTTGTAGCGTCGACGCCGTCCTTCTTGCCCGCACGCAAACATGAACCCATCTCACACAAACAACCGTCTTCGCTACTTCAATTATTCATCGCCAATAAATCACCCTCACTTGAGGTTCAACGATAGCGTAGCAGCTAGCACGCAATTGTGTGACGTCACACACGGGCAAACTGAGACGCATGCAAATGCACTCGAATTCACCTTTTTGCATTGAACTCAAATTTTGGTACCGCTGTCGTTCCTTCCTCCATTCCAATAAAAAGTAGCTGTTTACTTTCAAAATCACACACCCAAAAAAAAAAACCCGAATTGAAATAGAGCACGGTGCGGGACCTGTTGGCACGTCGGCCTCGCAGTGCAGAGGCACAGGGTTGGATTCCGCCTCCGGCCTTCCTGCGTGGAGTCTGCATGTTCTCCCCGTGCCTGCATGGGTTTTCTGCAGGTGCTCCGGTTTCCTCCCACATTCCAAAAAGCATGCACGGCAGGCTAACGGAACACTCTGGGTTGACCCAAGGGCAGTGGTTCTTTACCTGGGTTGGATCGAACCTCAGGGGTTCGACGGAGCCTCTGCCATGGCGGTTAAGGAACACCTGACTCAACATGTCAATTAGTTGTGACACGCCCGCTTGGCCATTGCTGCCTGCAGATGATCACATGGCATTGCTTGTCCAATCAGTGCTGTGGGAAATTTAGTTCGATAAGTAGTCAACGTGGGACTGTCGTGGTAGTACGTCGTAAAATTAAAATAAAATAAAAAACTTATATCTTGAAATTGTATTGACTTTTTTTCAGTTTTTCTTGAATTTGTAAAAAGTCCTATTTTTGTTTTGCACCAATGAAGGGTTGGGTGAACGTGCTTATGAACCGGTTGGGTTCGGTACCTCAAACAAGGTTAAGAGCCACTGCCCTGGGGGGGGGGGGGGGGGGTGACTGTGAGCACAAATGGATGGATGGAAAGAGAGGCGACTCACCCCCACGGTCGACTTCTTGTGATGAGATGACAAAACCGAAGCCTTCACCGGGGCGCCTTGTCAGCTCCACCTCCACTTTCTTCCCCTCCCTGGTGTCCTTGGCGACGGCTCCTCTGATCGGCTCCACCGAGCTTTCCTCCCCCCCCTGTAGGTCGCGTGGCTCTAAGGTCAAGGTCACAGGAACGGAGTCCAGGAAGCTGGTGCTCTGGATGAGGCCTGAGGTGGGGGGCCCGTTGGCCATCTGGCTGGGCGGGCTCCCTGGGAAGCATCACGTAAATCCGCTTCAATTCCAAGCGGCGTTCCAAATACGCATCGATGCTCTTCTCTCCTCATCGTCGGCTGCACAAGCCATCCATCCAGCCAAATCAACGCAGACTCTCCGAAAGCGCTGACATCTCCGCTAAACAAAACGGGGCTGTGAAAAATGCTGCCCGTCACAGGCGCAAGAAACACAAGCGCCCTGTCCAGCGGCGACAGTCAAATCATTCTTCTCCTTTGACAAATATCGTGGCCATAGGCTTGGACCTCATGATATTTCATTCATAAACATGACACAGGCGGATGCCCGATTCAGAGGCGCAAGGCTCCAACTTGCCACGTAACGCGCGGCCGACTCCATCATCCCCAAGAGGAGATATTGCCGTTTCCGTGCCGACGTCACGCGCAAACTCCAGCGAGTCTAATTTCTGTTTCCGCAGAGTTCAAGCACGGCGCACTCAAGTCAAGTCAAGCAACGCTTTCTTGTCAAATATCCTCTATGTCGGGGGTAGGGAACTCCGGTTCCTCAAGAGCCGTCTCCTGCCCGTTTTAGATCCCTCCCTATTCCGACACACCCGATTTCAATGATCAGCTCATCAGCAAGGGCTGTAGAGGCCTAAAAAGATCATGAGCAATTGAATCAGGTGTGATGGAGTCGGGAAGGATCGAAAACAGGCAGGATATGGCTCTCGAGGAACCGGAGTTCCCTACCCCCGCTCGATGTGCGATGAGATTACTTTCCTGCCCTCGCCCTGATTTTGATGCAAATGAGGAACGCCGAGAGGATTGGCCAGGAAGACGCTCCGTTCCATACCGCAAAGCCACACAAAGGCGCAAACACCCCGTCATGACACCCAACACTACCGCCGCAAAGTCGAGCAAAAGGCCTGAGAGAAAGAAAACTCCACCCACGCGCGCAGTGAGACTCCGATTTGCGCTAGACTTGTGCCTGGAACGAAAATAGGGCCTTAAATCATTCACTCCCAAAGACGTTTTCTTTTCAGACTTGGTCAAAATTGTCTGGTGCTGAATGAGTTAAGAGACCAGAGAAGAATTAATCCGAATAAAAAGTCAAGGTCTTGAAGGCGGAGCCTGTTACCTGCTACTGAGAAGTGCCCCTCCGGCGGGGCCTCCGTCGCCAAGCCCGCCTGGCTGAGCGGCGGCACGCCGCCTACCAAGGCACGCGAGGACGGGGAAGGCAAATCGGTGGAAGTCGAGGGTTGGGACGGGGGGCTTGCGAGACCTTGCGGGAAGGGGAGGGGCTTGTACAAATTAGGCGTGACCGAAGGCGTGGAGACGGGAGCTGAGGGCGGAAGATGAAAAAAAGTTAAATCACGTGCCGGTCATCGGCCATTGTGATTGGCGGGGTACCTTGTCTGCGCACCAGCAGAACCACCTTCCCCTGTTTTGAGTGATCCTGCAGAATCTTCTGGACCTGAGGGGGTGGAACATACGTGCCATGACTGACCCCGCCCTCTTTGGGCCAACGTGGGCGATTCATTTTAGAAAGCATTCTGACCTGAGAGAAGTTGAGGTTCTGGACGTCGGCACCATTGATCTTGACCACGGCGTCCCCCGACTGCAGGGAGGGGCACTGCCTGCGGTCCCAGACCCTCCTGACCACGGCCAGCTGACCTCCCGGCCCTCCCGCCGTGATGCTGAAACCCAGGCCGCCGCCCTCCCGGCGCTCCAGGGCCACCGGCACCAGCTCACCGGCGGGGAAGGACCCCGTACCCGGAGGCAGCACCGGGCCCGCGTTTCCGAGGGGGTGCTGGGGGGGCACTTGGTGATTGGCCGGGCACCCGTTGAAGCCGCAGGGTGGGATCTCACGGGGCGGCGTGCGAGGTAAGCGGGTCTGCGGCATCGGCGGACGCTGCGCGGCGCTGCCGGGAGGCGAAGACCCGCGCGGTTTGGACAGGGGGGCGATGGGGAAAGTGGATGTGGACAGGTCGCTCTCTGATGACTTGGAGCTCTGATGGCGGAGCAGGGAGGGGGAGGAGGAGCGCGTGGCAAGGGTGTCGCTGTTGTAGCCGGTCGCGGACGACCTGTGCAGAAGCGAGTGGCGGGTTTACGGCGCTTTCGAGCGCAGTGGTCTCCAACCTCTTCAACACTTGAATCGCAGGGTGTCCAAACCATGACCCCTGGGCCATCGCGGCCCACTGGCCATTATTCTTAGTGGTCATATTTGATATTTGGGTGCCGTGGCTCAAAATCCTCGCTGCTCGTTCGGCACCGGGGCCAAGTGCTGTGCTTAACAAGTTCTTACGAAGAGCCAAGTAGGAGCTCCGTCATTATCGTAAAGCCTCCCAACGTCGCTGCTTAGGTCGATGTTTACCCAAGAGCGCCTGAGCTATTAATAACAATAATAATAAAAACATCATAATAATAACAGTGTGCTGTTAGCATGTGTGAGGCACCTTAGCATCTGGGACATGCGATCAGCAAACGCTTCTATCTTCCTTAATCAATGTAGATGATCACGAGGCCGGCTGCGAGTCGGAGATTGTATGCTAGCAGGGCACATCTGCTAGCGTTCTTCTGGTGGAAGTTTATAGTTTGTGCAAAACTTCGTGCGTCCAGGGAGTCCTTCCTCTACTGTCTACTATCTGCGCTCGTCGTGATAACCCCACCCCCTGACGTAGAGTCTGACCCGACAAATACTTGGGGCCATCTTAAGCACCGGTTTCAAGCATGAGAGCTCGAGCCAATTTCGGTGGTGGGGAAAAAGAAAGAACCGGTGCTAACCTGGGCAGAACCTGGAAAAGGGCCTTGAGGTTTGGGGAAACCCCGTGAAACAAACTCAACAGCTAACGATGCTAACACATGAGCCCACCTATGAATGCCCCCATCGGAGTTGCTGTGATTGGCTGACATTCTCTCACAGGGGCTCGGGGGATGGGCCGCGGGGGGTTCAGAGGAAGTGGGGGTTGGTGGAGACGTCAGCCCATTGCTCAGCGGCTCAACTGAATAGGTGGGCAAGCCTCGGCAAAGTCCTGGAAGAACATCAAGACGTTGACGAGGAAGTGAAGAACAAGACAACCAAAGTCAGCAACCAATAGCACTCAATTTCCATCTTCAAATTCCAGAAGAAATGTTTGCGAGCTCTGCTGACCTGAGCCGCCGCCGTCGGGGGGGGCGTCCTGCGCGTGGCTGTACGTGAGCGGTCCGCGCTGGTGGTTTTCGGGGGGAGTCGGCGGCTGATGGGAGGAGTTCACTTACACATGGTCATGTGGTAACAAGCGTGGAGAAGTGTAATAGCGACCAACACATTGAGCGAATGTGATGAGAACGAAATGGGATACCAAGCGAATGGGAGGTGACAGCCTCGTGGAAAAGGGAGTGACACTGGAGTGTTTTTTTATTTTTTATTTTATCTGCTTTAATGAAAAACGCAAACGTCAAACACAGCCTATATTAAAAAAGGAAAACTAGACCAGGATACCAGTAAAACAAAGTCAGCCTCACAATTAGATTCCATTGGATTTTGATGTATTTTCTGCACGTGGGTAACACCGCCGCTAAGTGGTTACAGCGACGTGAAAAGTAGCAAAAAACGGGCTCGCAAATGTGACAAGCTGGATCACCGCCAAGGCTGCAGAACTTGATTGATTTCATCCAAGTGAAATTTTAGGTGGAATTCGACCGGCTTGAACTTTGCCACTATCACTTGGGACTTGCATGAAACGTGAAGCGTTAAGACCCGAGACTGGCCTCTGACCGACTCCCACCTCTCGCTACGAGCGTGACAAAGACGTAACGTGTGCCGATAATGACGTGACGAGCGTGACAACCGGGGAAACAACGGTCAGCGGCGAGCGTACCGTGTCCAGGGTGTGTTTGGGACAGCCGTCCGGGTTGTAGAGCATCGGGTAGCCTCGCCTCAGGACCACGTCCACGCTTTGGCCCATCGGAACGGATTTGAGCATCTCCACCACCTCTTTGTGGGAACGGCCGAGCACGCACGCGTCGTTGATGTACACCAGGATGTCGGCTGTGGATCGCCCCCGTTTAAATATCTCGCTTTAGAACAAATGAAGGCTCTCGGTCAGGTGACGGAAGCACCTTGATGGAGAGTGGGCGGGCCTCCGGGCGTGACGCTGTACACCTGCAGGAACTCTCGCGCTCGACTGCCTCCGACGATGTTAAAGCCGAAGCCTCGCGGGCCTTTGGAGAGACGCGTGTGCACCGAAAAACCTTGCAGCTGACTCGGCTGATCGGTGAACTCTGGAACTGAGGGCGTGCAAGCGCACCGTCACGCGGGACAACCATGTAACAAGGGGGAACATCAGAGATGGGCGGAATCAGATGATATATATCGATGTATTTCTATATAAATAAAAGGAGCAGGCTTGGACTAAGAAAGTTGACATACCTGATGAGTGGATTGGTTTGTTTTACAGTCAACCAAGATTGCGTTTGGCAGCCAACGCGACCACCAGTGACCAGACTGACGAACCACATTGAAACGTTTTTTTGTTGGAGGAGACCCTCCCCCTATCCCCCGGCTCGAAGCAACTCTCGGCTCAGGAAGACACGCGGCGCTAGTTTCCGTCAGTCATCAACCAAACGTGAGCCCGTCGGTGATGGACTGACAAGGTCTATCGGGACTGACCCGCTTTGCGGCGGACAAAAACCCGTTTCCATCCGTTTTCCCAGTCGGTCGGCCAGCAAAACAATCGCTGATGGACCTCCCGTCAGTACTGACAGAATGCCCGCCGTTGCAAAATCTCCAAAGAAAGAAAATTCCACTCGTTGGAAGTGGAACGATTCAGTTGGATTTGACGTCACACGTTAGCATGATGACGACGTAAGAGGCTTCCCGACAAAACAAATAACGAGGCGGGAAATTAACACGCGGCGATAAGGAGGCGCCGCTGACAGCGATCGGATCCGTACCGCCCCTTGCTGTCGCCGATAAAATGAAAAAAAAAAATGAATCGGCACAGACTCACGTTCTGCTGAACAGGAAGCGGCGTCTTTCTTTTGAGCGCGGAGATCCTGTCTGGATTTGGACACGTGACTGACAGATATGCTGGTCATGAATATTTTTATCGGTATCCTCTCAGCGCGTGTTGGGAGGTTTATGTCACTCACTCGACAAAGAAGGCGTCGGCGCCGTTGCCGAACGTCACCTCCCACGCGTCGGCCACGGTAGCTCTTCCTCTTGCCGCTCCTCTTCCACCGTTGTCCATTCCTTCGCCGCTCCTTGCCAGGGACTCGCCCCAGGAGTGACTGGCTGGCAGCGCCGGAGGCCCGCCGCCGGCGGACCCTCCTTGAACGCACAAGGGGGGGATCTGATGTCTCTTAACTGCAACCCTCCTTGCTCCTTGCCATTATCTGAAACCGCTTATCTTGACCAGGGTCGCGGGCGCGCCGGAGCCCATCCCGGCCGTCTTTGGGACACCCTGAACTGGATGCCAGCCCAGCGCTCACACTCGCACGGCAGCACAGTTCAGTGCTCCATTAAACTGCCACGCGAGCACGGGGAGACCATGCGGACGCTACACAGGAAGTCCGGAGCCGGAACCCAACCCCGCACCTCTGCACTGTGAGACCGACGCGCTCACCGGCCGACCGCCGTGCCGCCCGCTCCTCAATCCTTCAAGCGCAATCACGAGGATCTCACTCGTCTTAAATGCGCATCGAAGAAGCTTCACGGAGGAGCTACAATCCAGACCTTCAGCCAATAAGCCAGGCTAAACTTAGTTCGTACCCAACATACAGAGGGGTACTTTCTCAGTCGAGACGTAGCACTTCAAAAATACTTTCCTGATACAAGTTCCTAATTTTCCCCACGAGGCAAGGATTGTGACACCGTAGGGTATTACAGGGGGAAAAATGATTGAAATACTGTCGTTCAATAGGTTGGATTTACACGAGGGTACGTTTGTGGCATGAATCGACTCATCATACCAGACAGGCCGCTGTCCTCCTCGCTGTTGTCTTCTTCGACGGTTTTTTCCAGATTGCTGAGAGATTTGCTCCTGGTCCTGAAGTTTCTCAGCAGGTTTCGATGTTCCTGGTATGTAATTGGCGGACTGTCCGGACTTATATGGACCGGGCGGGGTGTCCCGTAATAGTTGCCTGTGGTTGGACGGCAAAAGGATCACAAACGTCGGCGAGGTGACAAAATAAGCGCAAAGCATCCTGTTTTTAGGGAGTGACGTTAACGTTTACGTGAGGGAAACTTGAAGAATGCTTTGGAGATGTCAAGCTGTGAATTTTCTCCCGTGCCTCCTAACTATTGTCAATGAACTGAAGTTCAGCGCTATTCTTGGCTGAGTTTGGTTGTCATGGTAATATTGTAGCAAAGTGTTTTGTTCACATTCTTTCGGAATGTTTTTCGAAAAATAAATCAGCGTGGCCGTTATAGAGAGCCTATAACTCAAAGTCTTCTAGCTTAATGCTAACACACAAGCCAAAAGAAATGCGCTTATGTTACCTTTGAACTTTCCGCTTTCCAGCAGCGCTCCCGACTCCTCCAAAGAAAAAAACTCTTCAATAGACACAAAGTTGTAGTCCACGCCGCCGATCTCCCCGTCACGAGGCTGCCGGGTCGTACCTGCCGAACGGAAATGCCGACGTCATCGCCATGCGACGCATCATCCGACTTGTGCGTGTGCGCGCGCGCGTGTGTGCACGTACAGGGCACGGCGCGCAGATAAAGGTTCTCTCGGATCAGCTGCTGCAACTGACTGTCCATGGAGGTTGGCGTGAAACATTTACTGAGGTACAGGCGTAGGTCTTTACACAGAGACGCGCCTGTGAATTAGACACGCACAAAACACACACACGACAACAATGTCACAGTCAAAATGATTGCGGTTAACCATTCATAACCAATTTTTCCATTAGATACTCTTCAATATTTTCAAATCTATTTTTAGCGATGTCGCTAGCTAGCAAACTTGGTAGCTAGCTAGCTTGTTTTTGTTCAAGTGGAGTTTTGCTGCCATCTTGTGGGATCTTGGTGGTGGTCTGTCAATCGGTCCATCCATCCATCTTACCGAGTCAGGTGTTGACTTTAGGGACAGTCTCAAATCGTAGAGTCAAAAGATTTTGTTTCATGTTTTTCCGCTGGAATGGCTAAAAGGTTGACACACAATTCAGGCAGGTCACCTGGTGAAACGGTTTTGATCCTGATGGGGTGAGGACAGGAGTTGAGGACGCCCCGGACGTCGCCCAACGTCATGCCCAACACGGGCGTGCCGCCGATCTCTAAAATGATGTCGCCCACACTGGCGCCGCCGCCAGGCGCCACCGTCACAAAAGGAAACTCGCCGTAGTCGGCGCCGCCACCGACGGCCAGCCCCAGCTCGCCGGAGCTTCCGCCCAGCGGCACGAAGCCCTCCTGCGCCTGCGCGGAGAGGACGGACGCATGCCATCATCAAGACAACGGCTAGCGTTAGCGCATTAGCTTGTTGCGGCGCATACCTTGGAGCGCCAGTGCAGCTTCTTTACCGCGTTTTTAGACATGGCGGCCGAGCTGAAAACAAGAAGTCAGTCAAGGTCATTCGCGTATCATCATTTACCAGTGAAATTTCAATCTGCATCTTCTCTTTCTTTTCCTTTCGGCTTGCCCCGTTATTCTCGAGACTAGAATCTTGTTTGAGGACTAAAACCTCAGGGGGATTGCCACCTTCTCTCGAGACTCGGACCTCCACTTGAGACTTGAACTAGAGCAGAAGGCTCTTTGCTTTGGTGTGTACCTAAATCCTAAACATTACAAGCAGTGAACTTTTATCATCATCAGATTAAAAGGGACGTATTTTTGGTTCATATCTATTTCCCAAATATCCTAGTGAGACACACTCCGTCACTCAGCCATTTACTTGCATTCGTTTAGATTAGTTTGTCTATGGTGTGGACACTCTTTATCTCGCCTTTCATGCATGCTTAAACACACACTGAATTTGACTGGACTCTTTTATTTACACACCTGCTAACATGCTAACTAAACACCCATCAACAGACAAAAAACGCTTCCTAGGAGAAGTGTCGCTTCCCGTGTGCGTTACCTGTACAGCGTTGTGCTGTGCTCGGTTCTTCGGGTTGTCACTTGTTGTGTATCTGCGTGTGTGTTTTGTGTGTATATGTCCTCGCAACTGTGGTCGTCACTCGGCCCTCCCTCCTTCATAGGTCTGGTCAAAGGTCACATTTCAGTGTTTAAGGTGTGATGAAAGGAATGTACGTGTACGCTAAACAAAGCAAACGTGCTCTATGCGCTATCCATCGATCTCATTGCTGTTGCGCACGAGGAGCGTCAAGTGACCCCCTTCGTAGCAATTATTTCTTTCTATCAAGTCAACAAACGGGCTAACCACCACAGCGGCTAGTTAGCATGGCTGGTGTTAGCATAAAACTGTTTTCACTCGGAGTTAATGGTTTACTAATTCCATGATGTCATTTTCCCCACAGTGACGTCACCGCAGCGCCTGAACCCAAAAGAGGGAAAACGCTGATTGGGTCCAGTCTGCTGTTAGCTTTGCATCTAATATTCAACAGCAACACTGTAAAAGCGTCGCAAGTCATCAAGTGCTCACAAAAGCGGCGTGTCCGCGCACGCGCGCACGGCCGGATTGGTGGTGGCTGCCAAGGAGTGACGCGCACGCGCACAATCCGCAATAGTGAGCTCGCCCCCCTATGCGCGCGCCTGCCTGACAATGTGCTGACAGCGTCGTTTTGACCCGCAACTCGCGCGCGCGCGTCACGTGCACGACCCCATACGCGTAGCGATTCGTTTTCCACGGGTCAAATCGTCCTCCCGCACACGCAGACGCAGAGAACGGCGCGCGTTTACCGTCATGCTCGTGTGGCCGCGTCGCGGTGTCGCTATCCCGGCTCGGAGCCGCTCGACGCCTCGCCGAAGGCTGCTGCGAGGTGCATACGCGCGTGCGGCGGGGATGTCGGCGAAGGCGCGCGCCCGACGGTCACTGCAGGTGAGGATGCGAAGCGGGGAGAGGGGTGAGGTGAAACGCTCCTCGCCCAAGTGTGTGAGTGTTGGCTCCAGCGTCCTCCCTCTCGCTCTCTCCCCGCACTCTCTGGCGATCACTCTCGCTCTCAGGCGCGTGCGCGAAAGTGGCAAGCGTACGAGCGCGTGGAGGGTGGGGAGGGGGCGTTGTCCGTGGCAGGAGGAAACTTGGAAAGAAAGTCGGACGTGAAAGACACTCGTACGCGCAAGTGACATTGCTCTCTCTCACGCTCCTTTACCCATGCACGCGCACAGTTGTTGTTGTTGTTTTTTTCCTCTCCCACGCTAATGTTAATCTGTCGCACACGAGAGGTTTTGTTTGCTCACAGCCTCTTTTTTTTGTCGTTCACATATGCACCCTACTAAAACATACTCATGCACACAATCAAAATGCTCACGGCTACACCCCCCCCCCCCCCGCTCACACGCACCACTAAAACACACCCAACTGAAACCGTCACATACCCACTGCTGAGGGAAATTCTCAACTAGCCAGTTGACACTGTAAAACACTCATCTGAAATGCTCTCACATCTCGCATCCAGGAGGCGTCATCTGGCTCCTCTCAATTGCCAAGGAGCCGCAGCTCGACTCCGAGCCCCTCCCGGATGGCCGAGCTTCTCAAAGGGAGAGCCCAGACTCCCTGCGGTGAAAACTCATTTGGCCGATTGTAGCCAGGATCTTAATTCTTTCGGTCATGACCCGCAGTTCATGAGGTGAGGGGTAGGAACGTGGATCCACTGGTCAATCGAGAGCGTCACCCCCCTCCCCGGCTCGCACCCTCTTCGCCATGACGGATTGATTCAGAGACGCTCCCAAGCCGCCTGTCATTCTCCAACTCCATCCTCCCCTCACTGTTGAACAAGATACTTGAACTCCTCCACTTGGGGCGGGATCTCATCCCTGACCCGGAGAGGGCAGAGGGCGCCCCACCCGTTTACCACTCAGAAGCATGCTCTCACATTTGCAGAGGCTGCTTCTCATCCTGACCGCTTCTCACTCGGCTGCAAACGGCTCCAGTGAGAGTTGAAGAGAACGACTTGAAGACCCGTTTTCCGGCTCTCCAGTGATGAGCAACACACCTGATTCAAATCATCAGCAACTGCGTCAGAGCTGGCTGATGAGCTGACCGTCTGAAGCGGAGTGTGTTGCAGGCAGGCAGGACGGTGGCCCTCCAGGTCTAGCCACCGGTGTAGAACTTAGACGCCGTGCATCGCTGAACAGTCGTTCCGCAGGCCCGGAGCTGCACATGCCCCGGGTTAGGCGAACTCCCGTGCACCCTCGAGGACCCTGCCAAAGGTGTAGAGCTGCTCCACTGTTCCGCAGCGGGGACAAAAATCACACTGCTCCTCCTGAGTCTGAGACTCAACTTCCCGGCAGACGCTTCTCTCCAGCACCCCTGAATAGACCTTACCAGAGAGCGTGAGGAGTGCCATCCCTCTGTCGTCCTCCTTGATGTGGCCTGGCGCCCAGTCCGTTGTTTGTCTATATTCTCTATGCCCCGAAATTGATTTAGGACCAATCCGTTGTATTTGCCTATTGTATGTTATACTGTATGTGTATTATTTCCGTTACAATGCTTTGACATTTGCTATGTCAGCAAATTGCCATCTGTTCACGAGCAAGTAGGCTGTAGTTGCTCTCCTGCACGGCAGGAGGCAGCAGAGCCCCATTGATTCTGTCTAACCCGACTAGCCCGAGCGTCAGGTTGTTCCGGTGACAAGAAATCTTACAAATGTTCCCGAGTTGTCGTGAATGACTTCATTTTATTTGTGACATTTCTGAAACATAGAAAAAGTGCCAATCTTTTCCCCCACCTGATTGAATTAATCGTACTCTAAGAATACCGGGCCATACTTGAAAATAGAAAGAAAACGCCATTTATAAATACGATTTGAAGGTCTTTGGTCATCACCTCAACGTTTTACTTTTCTTATTTAATCATTCTTTATTCATTTCTGCATCTACTTTATATTTTTCACATATTTTAAACATGAGTTGTTATTATTAATCTATTCATGGCCTTCTCTTAAGAGCTGTCGTCCGTGTTATGAGATTGTTTGTTATAAATCATCTGTTTTGTTTAAATAAATCACCCAAACATTGACACACACGCATACAAGAAAGTTTAGCGACAGCACAAACGATGAAGACAAAATGCTTGACAAACAGGAGAAGAGGTAAATCTGGGATTATCTGGTGACACGAACCTCACAAAGACTATCATACAAAACGCACAATACAAACGAAGAGGTGGTGAAGGACAAAGCTAATGAGGAGAGGACAGCGGGAGGTGGTGAAGGCGGACGTGAGTTCATCCTCAATTTCACCTCAAGTGTGTTCAAGTCCCGTCGGCACCAGAGCGACGCCATCGGGCTACGTTCGAAATAGCAATCGCTGCCTGTCAGTGAACACAATCGTATTCATAGCCGCTAATTCATTGATTGTGATTGTGTTCACGTCAAGTGGGATTATGTTTCCAAGTCAAGTTTGATTGTGTTCATGTTAGGTGTGGGCGGTATTCCATGGCAGGTTTCCGTTGTGTAAATGTCAGGTGCGGCGTTCACGTGTCAGGTATGCTCGTGTTCATGTCATTGTGTTTTTTGTTTTTGTGTGTGTGTGTTCACGTGTGACGCGGTGGTGTTCATGTCAAGTGTGCTTGTTGTTGCGTCCAAGTGTCATGCTAATTACATGGCAGGTGTTACGTTGATGCCAGTTGTTGTAACATTTCACAAGTGATTGTGTTCATGCCGCGGGAAATCGTATTTAGATGTCATGTGTGAGTGTTATGGATCATATGAGATTGTGTTCACATGGCATGTGTGAGCGTGTTTACATGTCAGTTATAATCTTAGATTTTTTTTTTTGGGGGGGAGGATATATTTCTATTCTCTCTCTGCCTTTAATTTATTTGCAGCCGTCCTTCCCTTTAACACACTGAGCCCCTTTCCTATTTAATCTCCAATTGGGGCGGGAGGAGGAGGGCAGAGGAAGAGAGAGATCGAGGGACTGAGAGAGATGAGCAGAGGAGAGGAAGAGGAGGAGAGATGAAGAGATTCATATTAGTGAAGCCGAGCTGAATTTCTCTCAGCCTCTCGCCCTCTTTTAACATCCCTCGGCTTCGTCACAGAAAAGAAAAAAAAATTTAGCGCATCAGATGAACCTGCTGTGAGTGACGAGCTGCTGGCGTAACTCGACCAAGTGGACCGGGCCAGCATGCAAAGTTTTGTTTGTTTGTTTGGTGAGGAGCCATGAAGATGGGACCAATATGAACGCTTGAAGTGGACCACCAGAAGACATGCAGCACAACCACAAAAGTAAGTCTATCTATCTATCTATCTATCTATCTATCTATCTATCTATCTATCTATCTATCTATCTATCTATCTATCTATCTATCTATCTATCTATCTATCTATCTATCTATCTATCTATCTATCTATCTATATCTATACCGTCAATATACTGTATATGATGGTGCCATCATTAGCACTAATGTATCATTGATTTAAATCTGAATAACAGTATGAACACACAAACATCACAATTAATGTTTTCACTGATATTATCATTAGCATGATGACTAATACTTCATTATAAATGCAGCCCGAAGGGAGCACAAGCCAGTGCTAGGCCCGTCCCAAGCCTGGACAAATTCAGTGGTTGGCATCAGGATTTGCAACCAACTTCAAACTTTGCCAAACAGTTCATATTGGATCGGCCACCGGTGCCGTTAACCCACAGAATGCCGGTGGAAATTCAGATTTTGTGGGTCAAAGACAAAGGACAGGAGAAAAGCATGTCCATAGGCAGAAAGAGAAGAAGGCAGACAGCCAAGAGGAAAGCACAGAACCTAAAACCTAAAGTTGGGACTTTGATTGCTGGGACCATGAAGGGAAAAACAAGGGAGTTGATTGACCTGCGGATTCGAAGAAATTTGATTCTGTATGTCAATGACTACCGGGTGGTGTGTCGGCGAAGATGGCGGTCTGACCGGGCAGACTCATACACATCAAAGGTCTGCTGGTTAAGTGTGGCAGAGTCTGCTGCCGGAAGGAGTTTCAACTGCCACCTCCGGCAGAACTTTCACCAAGTCCCCCGTGGGCCATGTTCTGTGCTTCCAGTGAGACGGCCGAGTGGGGCTGTGACGCCTGTCATGTCAGCAACTCCCGAAGCTGTTGGTGGACACCGGCGTTGAATAATGATGTGAAACTGAAGAAAGAGTCCTATTGGGGTTTTTTTTGGCCAGTCAGACTCTGGATGATGTAAAGCTGATGCTGATGCTGATGTAAAAATGTGGCTGTCTGGCCATGGAGAATGACTTCTGAATGGCTGGTCGACCATTCGGCATATCGAGAGGGGAAGCGATGTATCATCAAGACTAGTGGGAATGCCACACCACTGACCTTGACTCAAACCATCTGAGTCAGTGGAGAGAATACGTCAAAGACCTCCTCAATTCTACCCAAACGCCTTCCTTTCAGGAAGTCTGGGGACTCTGAGGTAGGCTCTCCTATGTCTGGGGTTGAGATCACTGAGTTGGTTAGAAAGCTCTTTAACTAAGAGTCACGCTGTTTAAATCTGTGCACATTTATCAAACATACAACGTGTTTCGCCTCTCAGCTCTCGGAGTTTCATCAGGCTACTCATGGAATGTAAATCAATTTCCGTTACCTTAGCTCACCTTTATTCAAGGAGTCTCCGCTTCCTGGCACCGCCAGCACCAGTTGAAGCTATCCGTGTGCCGAACGGGGCAACCTCTCCTTAACTGTGGTTCAAAAGCTCCTTGGTGGATGGGGCCTTGGGAGTGGATGTGATCCACTCGCAGCTCCTAAAAACTCTGGATGTTTTTGAGGCTGTCCTGGATCACACACCACTGCAACATTCTGGGGACATCAGGGACAGGCCATCTGCGGATTGGGGTGCCGGTCTTCCTTTTCAAAAAGAGTGACCGAAAGGTGTGCTCCAACTAGAGAAGGATTACGCTTCTCAGCCTTCCTGGTGAGATATATTCAAGGGTTCTGGAGAGGAAGGTCAGTTGAATCTCTCAGACTTGGGAGGAACTGTTTTTTTGTTTGTTTATTTTTTTGGGGCGGGGGTTGTCCTGGAACCCGTGGAACAGTGAGACAGCTCTACACCCTCAGCAGGGCCATGGAGGTTGCTTGGGAGGTCTGACCAGTCTACATTTTGTGAACCTGGAGAAGGTGTCGGTGGGGGGTGCTCTGGGAGTAAGGTGATACGGGCTGTTCAGCCCTTGTACAACTGTTGTCAGATTGCTGGCGGTTTGTTTCCAGTCAAGGTTTGGACGATGTCAAGACTGCCCTTTGTTCCCTAGTTTGCTTATAATTTTTAGGACAGAAATTCAAGGTGCAATCGTGGCATTGAGTGATTCTGGTTGGGTGGCCTCAGAATTACATCTCTGAGTTTTGCAGATGATTTGGTCCCGTTCGCTACATCATGTCCGTGGTCTTCAACGCTTGCTGCAGTAGTTGGTGGCCAAGTGTGATGCAGTTGGGATGAGAATCAGCACCTCCAAATCTGAGGCCATGGTCTTCACAGTCCTGCCCCAAGTGGAGGACTTGACTGATCTCGGGGTCTTGTTTATGAGTAAGAAAAGAATGGAGTGGAATATCAACTGGCAGATTGAGGCAGCATATGCAGCGATGCCCGCTCTATAATGTGGTGAAAAACAAGCTGAGTCAGAAGGTGAGGCTTTGGATTTACTCTCACCTATTATCACGTGCTATGCGTTGTGACAGAAAGAACAAGATGACGGATACCAGCGGGTGAAATGATTTTCCACCTCTATCGTGTTGGGGGTCTTACCACAGAGATAGGTGAGAGGCTCTGTCATCCGGCAGGGGTTTAGGAGTAGAGCTTCTACTGTTCTGCATTTTGAGATGCCAGATGAGGTGGCTGGACATTTGGTATGGATGCCTCCTGGTGTTCCGGGCACATCCCACTGGAAGGAGGCCCCAGTTACAACTCAAGACACCCTGGAGAGACTATGTCTTGTTGGCCTGGGAATGCCTGGGACCCCACCAGGATAAGCAGACAAAAATGTACAGATGTAGATGCAAATCAGCATTAACATTAGCACGAGTGTTAGCTTTAATGTTTGTACTTATGTTAGCACGGATGTAATCATTCTTGCCTGTGCTAATTCTAGTGCTGATATTCCATCCATCCGTTATCTGACTTATCCTCATTTAGCAATAACATCGGCATTACTGTTAACACAATCACTAATACTAGCATTACTGTTAGCATGTCCATCCAGCCTGACATGTTTGTTTACATTCCTCCATTGAGGTCAGATCTCATCAGATCCAACTGGACAGGACCTACTTCATAATGTCAGCGCTAATGCTAGCATGTTGCTCCTTTGCTCCTTCTCAGTGTTGGTTCTTTTTCATGAATGTTCTTGATCAATATATCATCAGATGAATATTGACCTCCACACACCTCAGTGAAAGTGCCTTTATCCTTCCATCCTGGCGGAGGATCAGACTTCCTGCTCGCGGAATTAAGATGGCGTCCGCAGACGTCCTGATAGTGTTGTCATGGAAATGAGCGCTAAATCGCCGGTTGCCATGGCGGTGGAGCTAATCCCTCCAACCTTTTGTTCCAGTGCCTTGTATTTGACTCAACTAACTCAAACCATGTGAGCGAGCGGCGGGTTGACAAATATGTCAGTGACTTGATGATGAAATGCTGCATCTACGAGTGTTCATGCAATTTAATGTCAATGGGCGCTTGCTTGAAGTGCGCAGGAAGGGGTGTGGGTGGGGGGATATGGTTAAAGTAGTAATTTGTGGAAGGTAAGCAGAGCTGCACTGAGTGATGGTGGATGCAAAGATGAGCATTCTTATAGCATTGGCTGCTTCTGTGATTGGCTGGTGGCCAGTCCATAGTGTGTCTCTATCCATCCATCCATTTTCAGCACGGCTTATCCTGGACAGGGTCGGGAGTGCTGGACCCTACCCCAGCGAATTTCGGGCGATGTTTGTCTATATGTACCTTGCGATTATCTTGTGATCAGCCCAGGTCGTGCCCTGCCTTTCACTCAAAGTCAGCGGGGGTAGGCTCGGGCTCACCCGCGACCCGAGTGAGAACAAGCGCGACAGACAATGGACGGAGGAGACGCATTCTGCCTTGATGAAGAAAAAGAAAAGTGCAACGATGTTGACTAAATAACCTAATGACACTCCCAGCTGGACCAGGCTGGAGGGCACACTTGCACGCTCACACAGGCACACGCACGCACGCATGCACACACACACACACACACACACACACACGCATGCAGAGTAAGAGAACAGTGAAAAGCAGGAAGTTAACAAGGCGTATGAGGGTTGTGTGCGAGTGATGCTCAGCTATTCACACGCACACACACACACACACACACACACACACACAGTTGGTGTTCCGACAGCACAGCCCAGTCCCACTAAAGCGGGCCTCGACTCAGCTGAAGGACTTCCTCCAAAAGTCTTACAGCCATTGAGGTCACGCTAGTCCACACACACACACACACACACACACACAAACACACGCACACATTCACCCAAAACACACACACTCATACATGCATGCATGCACGCTCGCTGCTGTCAGGATGATCTCGGTTGTCTCGGGATAATTCGGGCATAATTAGACGGATTCTCATGGGGCAATGCAGGGTCTGTGTGTGCGTGTGTGTGTGTGCGTGTGTGTGTGTGTGTGTGTGTGTGAGCGCGCGGAGCTGGTGGAGCTGCACACACACGCACAAACACAGATAAACTAAACAACGTGAGCAATAGTCATGTGACCTGCACTGTCCTAACCTCGGCTTCTCAGCAGCCTGAGGACAAAATAATCATGTTAAGTTAGTGCAGCAGAAGCAGCAGCGCCCCCCGCAGGCTCGCTTCACTCTTTACCCGCTCGTTTGTTTGCTTTCTTTCCGTGACTGGCGATTATTCACCCATCCTCCCCATGATTAGTCATCAATTCAACAGCGGTAGTACAAACATTAAACCGCTGCGCTTCAGTAGACTTTTCAGATATCGGTACTTGACTTGAGTCTTTATTTTCGGATGCCTTTTAACTTTTACCCCCTTTAATTTCAAAAGGCATCTGTACTTAGGTACTTTGTTAAAATTGGCTTGATGCTTGTGACAACCTCCGCGGATGACAAGACGACAAAGAAATGTCCTAAATGTGAATCAACAGTCATCCCCACCTAATCGATTCGGAGAAGTACGATATTCCCCCTCCGTGCTCATATTGAAGAGAATTCTTTAATATCCAAGTCACGTTGCCGGGCACATGTTATTTTGATGTCGTGCTAACGCTAGCTAGCTCTTGATTGAAAAACGAAACAAAATTCAAGTTTTTTTATTTTTCCTCGTCTTCTCAGCTCAAGCACAATGTCGTTTCATAAAAGGGTCAAACCACTTTTGTTTTGCTAGGTTTTCAAAACGAATATTGAATATGACTGGCAATGAAATGAGTTCTGTATTTCAACTTCAATTCCAGAGTGTGAGTACTGAGCCCTAATTTCAATCATGCTAGCATGGTAGAGGCGCTAACAGCGGTCAACATTAGCATGCCATTTTGTCTTAAAGTGTCAGCCATTGTATCGTTGCAATCTGGTCGCCATGACGGCAGCCTAAGTGTGTGTGTGTGTGTGTGTGTGTCCGAGATTTATCAGCTTTGTGTCACAGCTGGACACAGCAAGGCATTGTGGGAAACAGGAAATCTAGGAAAATGACAATGTGAAGGTCGAGCGAGGCGGTAATAATCTAACTGAGATGTTCAGAGCGTGTGTGTGTGTGTGTGTGTGCGTGTGTGCGCGCGTTTAGGGTCCTCAGGTATTAACTAACACACACACACATCACGGCCCATATCACACACATACATGCACACTCACAGATCTAGGTCACAGCTGTTCACTACAATGTTGGTGTATTCACGTCACCTTCATATTATTCTGTCATCATCATCGTCATCCTTTTCAGATTTCTGTCCTGCTTTTCCTCATTCAAGTCACCGGTGAGCTGGAGCCTCTCCCAGCTGACTTAGGTCAAGACTTTGGCACCCTGGAGTGGTCGCCAGCCACTCCGAAGGGACATACTGTAAAGACAAACGAGCATTCATCTTCACGTTCACACCGAGAGAAGATTTCAGGGCCTATTTTGGTCAATGGTGCCCCATCCCCTCGGTGTAAAAGTTGTCCCTCTTTGGGCTGCACGATGTGAACACGAGCACATGATTCATTTTCGTGTTTCCCTCCTCCAACATACCTGATTGAAATGATCAGCTCACGAGCAAGCTCTGCCGAATCCCGATCAAAATTCAAGCCCCAAACCTCAGAACTGCGAAGCAGATGTGCTCGCTAGCCACCAGGGCCAGCATTTGAGAGCTGGGGGGGGGGGGGGGGGGAGTGGATGTGAGGGGTTAAAATTGTTCAGTGCTACACCAACATTTATGCGCAAACGATCATACTCTTGCATTGACCAAAGAACTAAAAAAAATAATAATAATAAATTCCGACAACAAGAACAACAAAGTGTCAAATTCTGAGCTAGCGCACAAAGAGAGAAGTGGAAACAGCCAGATTCAGGGGAAGTAGCCAGATAAGAAGTTGTTTTATGGCAAGACTTAAGACAAATATTCAGTCAAGCTTATAGCACACGAAATGGAAAGGAACTGGCAAGTTTTTAAAAGTCCAAATCCTCCCAAGCGTGCAAACTTCTGAGTTCCTTAGTCCTCAATGGTCTTTCTGTTTTGAAGCGATCCATGGTCCATTTCCTCACGAACAAGCTCAATTCGTTTATTTTTGTTTTTCATCAGGAGAATGATCTTTGGCGGCTGCCTTGAAATCAGTCAATACCCAACTCCTCTCAAAACTCCCCTTCACAAGTCAGCAATAGAATCACGCCCCCCAACCCTCTTCAAATGTCTTGATGGGAGTCAGGGAAGGAAGCAGCCAAAATGTGTCCATTGAAAATCATTGTACAGACATTCCCCAAAACGGCGATCGCTCGCCACCGCAATTTCTCATTTTGCCCTCTGTAAATTTCACAAGGATGAGAGAATGAGGATATGAGCATTTTACACGCCGTCTCAGTCATGCTGGATTTGTTTTTTGGCGATAAGTCACCAAGATGTGCAAACGCAAGAGGCTTTTCGTAAGCTGCATTCGACGTAGGATGTTAAGGTCGATACCGTATCTTAGATTTAGTTTCATTTTTCATCTCAAAGTGTGAGCTTGACACCCCCCCCCCCGCCCCACCCCTTTCAAATTCACTTCCAGGGGGCAAACCCGCACCCCTCATCCGAAAAGGATGTGTGGGAAAACGGCCACACTGGGCTGGAGGGTCTGCGTTCCCGCTGGAGCTCCAGTCCATCCGTCCATCCATTCATTTTCTGCTTGGGCACGCTGGGCTTTTCAAAGTCCAACTTTGAAGTTCCTTGCCCGAGAAATGGATGCACTCAAACAGGCCACTTGCGCCGCTACGCCTAGCTGCCTTCTGGTCGCACAGAATTAGCGTTTGACCGGCGACGGCCGCGTGAACCGCCCGCACCAGTCCAGTAAGAGGGCGACTGCGCCGCAAGCTCCACTGGCGGCTTTTTTTTCCTCCAGCCTGTTTGCGTCCGCCATTGCTGAATCCTCATGTCGGTTGCCAGGCGCGGCGGGTAACGGCTATGCCAACGCCGTGGACGGTGAAGACGGTGGCGGCGAGGGTGAGGAGGGCGGAGAGGAAGACAGAGGAGGAGGCGGTGGCGGAGGTGCGGCAGAGGACAGAGGCGGAGGAGGGGACTGGGACGAGGAGCTGGAAGGCCAGGACCAGGGAGTGCGAATGACCAGGACAGACACCCTCCACTCAACCACCAGTTCCACCGGAACGCAACGTAGGAGAGGACAACACGCCAAGAAACAGGTCAGACAAGGCGTTAAGCGATACGCGACTCACCGAGAGTTACTTGTGAATATTGCTGTTCATCTCCCAATTAGAGAGCAGCAAAAACACGCGAGCTCAGTGACGTTTGAGACCACATGCTAAGAGACAGGTCGGACTACATGCTAAGAAATTTGTGAGACAGCTTGCGAAGGAACGTGTCAAGGTGCTAAAGGACAGGTTGAATAACACGCTAGCAGGCAGGTTAGATAACACGCTAAGAAAGGAGTGAGGGAATTCGCTATGTGTCACTGAAAGTACACATAGAGGACAACGCGGTAGGAAAAAGACACTGTCGAAAGGTGATGATGTCACTTCCTGTCCAGGTCCAGGGAAGCAATCAGGTCCAGCGAGCGCCCCGAGCATTGTTCTGCCTGAAGCTCAACAACCCGATCAGACGTGCTGCGCTCTCCATTGTCGAATGGAAGTATCCTTTTGTAATCGCAGTTACGGAGCTAATTATTCGGATGCTCGTGACATCACTTCCTGTTACCGCTGTTCAACCACCAAGGATGGACTTTATGCGTGGCAGCCCGTGACGTATTTCCAGTGAAAAATTTGAGCTTCCTTAGTGTCCCTCAGGCCTTTTGACATCTTCATCCTGTTAGCCATCTTCGCTAACTGTGTTGCATTGGGTGTGTCCAAGCCCTTTCCTGAGGACGACTCCAACTCCACCAACCACGACCTGGTGAGCCGTACACTCCGCACACACCCCTCAAATGACGCACACGCGTAGACCACACCTTGTACGAAGCCAGCCTATGGCCGTTCCCAAGACAAGCTAAAGCTAAGCGACTTGCCCGCTGACACTTTTGCCGTTTCGTAGACAGGTCAGTATGACGATTTAAACGCAAAATTCGGACAGTCGGATACAATGTGAGGACATTTACACACAAACAGGACAATCTGCTGCAAAGTGGGGACGTTTGCGAGCACGTATAGATACGGCATGAGAACTTTAAGACACATAGTGAAGACGTTTGGACATTTGGAGAGAGGATATTTGACAGCGCTGTGTTTCCTTTAGGAACAAGTGGAGTATGTCTTCCTCATCATCTTCACGGTGGAAACCTTCCTGAAGATCCTGGCTTATGGTCTGGTCATGCACCCGAGTTCTTACATCCGCAATGGCTGGAACCTTCTGGATTTTGTTATCGTCATCGTCGGGTAAGCTTAGCTAACGTTTTGTGATGATATTGTTCAGTTGTGACTTCTTTCTATTGCATAAGCAGTGACACATACATCTTGATGAAAGATTTAATTCAAATAGTAACATCGAAGCTACCGGGTGAAGATGTTTCACGACGTCGTTGTTCATTTTGTATCGTTTTGCTATTGTTGATGGATAATGTCCTGTGTTTTTCATGTTAGTGTTACGTTCTTCCACGATAGGTCTCATCTAAATAAATAAATGGGGGCTATAGCACCCCCCCCCCCCCCACCCCCCAAGCCAGCTCTGGTGCAACGCCTTGCATGTTGGCTTGTTATTCGGATCTTATTATTATGACACGCTGACAATATGGGTATGTTATTTGTTGAAACTGTTGCAGAATTTGCGTGTTATTGTTCAGGTTAATGTTATTGTTCTGTTCTTATGTGATTTTCGCATTCATTTTGTGTTCATTCTTATTCATAGCAGTTATCCATCTTAGCGACCGGGTGAGTGGGTTGAGTGTCCGTCAGCGGTTGCGGTGCAGCGGCGCGGCGCTAAAGCGTTTGAGAGCCGAGGCAAACGTGAGCTGACGTCCTCGTTTGTCGGGCGTCGCTAGCGGACGCCCGCGGCCCCGCCGCATTTGATGCGATTCGGCGCCGTTGTCGCGAGCGTGCGTAACGCTCGGCTCGTCACGGCCGGGCTGGCGGAGCCCCTCGCTGGCGCTGACAAATTTTGCTCACCGTTGCCCTCGCTGCCCGTCCTCGGGGTCGTGATGAAGCCTGCCGTCATGGCGGCCGGAGGACAAACGCCCTCCGTCCACTCGGTTTTTGAGCTCGCATCGCTTTCTGTCGATGACTTGTCAGCAGAACATGAAACTCTTCCTCCTCAAAGACTGCCGTGAGGACACTCCTTGTTCTGCCTTTGTGTTTTCTGTGCTTGAGAAGCTTGTTAGCCTTTCTGTGACCATACCGACTGCTGTTTGTCAGGTTGCTTCTGTGTTTTTGGGATCGTTGCATTGTTACGTCGGTGCAGCCCAGGGGTCGGGAACCTACGGCTCGCGAGCCATACAGTGTGTGGCTCTTTCTGGCTCACAGATAAAACAAAATATTCTCGCTTGTTTAATCCATCCATCGATTTCTGACTGCTCATTTCCTGTTTGGGGCTGCGGTTGGCTCCAGGAGCCATTTTGATTGGATAATACCGGTCTACGTTGCCGTTGCTGCGGAAAGGGGTAACTGCCCCGTTTTGCAATCAGCCCGCTCGGTCATTTGCTCAAAGCTAATCCCAAAGGAATGAGATGGCGAAAAGAAAAAAAGATGAGGAGTGTGGTAGACTTCGGGACGAATGGAGCGAAGGATTCACCTTTGTGGAGAGAACAGGTTCTGCGGTGTGTCTGATTTGCAAAATACCATCGATGAAACGTAAAGCGGCACTTTGACACGCGCCATGCTACGTTGCTACGTTCGCATCAAAAACCCCCTGCGAGAGACAGCTTAAAGGAAGCGCGCAAGCTAGCAGCAACTCCGCGTATGGACCCGGCAAGCTGACTATAATTCCGCTTGTTTTGCTGGATTTTTAGCAATCGTGAGGAATGGAAAAATCATTCACATTAATGGTGAGTATTATCACAAGTGTAGCCTGATTGTCAAGCTCTCGCGAGTTGACGTTGACGTGGCGTTTATGATCTTGTAAACATTGCTGTTCCGTTGTTGTTGTTTCCTTGCTATCGAGCTCATTTCTCCACCGCGCTCAGGCGTCAAGCTGTCACTAGCGTTTAGGATGACTCGGGCTTGTCTTTGGCTCGTTAAATACGAGCCTCGGGTTCTACTTCAGTTCGGGCCAGGTTGAGTGAATGTGGAGAAGCACTTCCTGTCCCACCTGATCCATCCAAGTCCAAAACGTAGCGTGGACCGCCCTTGGCGCCATTGCCGTCCTGCCTTTGCGCGGTCCCACGATGGCTTGCGACGTGGTTACTGTGATCCCGTCCCGTCTCCGCAACAGGTTGTTCAGTGTCGTCCTGGAGACCATGACGCACAAGTCGGGCGAGCAGGCCAGCGCGCACCACATGCCGGGCAAACCTGGAGGTTTGGACGTCAAAGCTCTGCGCGCCTTCCGGGTCTTGCGGCCCCTCCGGCTGGTTTCCGGAGTTCCCAGTGAGTGCGGCGCGAGGGGGGCGCGTGGCGGCCGGAGCGTCTCGCGTGCGTTGACGAGCGCTTGTCTGGCAGGTCTGCAGATTGTGCTGAACTCCATCATGAAGGCCATGGTTCCGCTGCTCCACATCGCTCTGCTGGTCCTCTTCGTCATCATCATCTACGCCATCATCGGCCTGGAGCTCTTCATCGGACGCATGCACAGGACTTGCTACTACATGGAAACCGGTGCGCGGCCCCGGATGACCTTTGGATGCAAAGGCTCATTGGACGTTCGCGGTCGCGCTTCACGTCTTTGTCCTCGGCAGATACGTATGTGGAGGACGACCCGGTGCCGTGCGCCTTCGCGGGTCACGGCCGCCAGTGCGCGGTGAACGGCTCCGAGTGTCGCGGGCGTTGGGACGGGCCCAACGGCGGCATCACCAATTTCGACAACTTCTTCTTCGCCATGTTGACGGTGTTCCAGTGCATCACCATGGAGGGCTGGACCGACGTCCTCTACTGGGTGACAAAGGACCGGCCGGCGCGCTGGATGAGGGGCCGTCGGCGACGGAATTCAGGATTACCCATCGCGCACATGACTCTGGAAAAAAATGTTTTTCTTAAAATTGATTTCATCAAGTGGTTGCGCGACGCAGGTACATTTTGAAGTCGACGAGACATCCAACTTCAAAAATGTCTCGGGATCCAAACCATTTTATTTGGCGCGTCCACTCGCTGCCGTAAATTGGAGTCATTTCAACGCCATTTTTTTTTCAGTGTCCTGAACGTTCTCTTTCACATTTCTGAAATGCTCTCACGCATAGCTCAAACACTCTCACACACATGCTCCCAAAATGCTCTTATTCACACTGCTCTTATACTCTCATACATCCCATCAAAACACTCCTACTCCCTCTGCTGAAACACTCTCACACGAAAACATCAAAGATTTCTTTTTTTTTTTTTTGCTCAGATCCACGACTGAAATGCTGTCAGTCAGAGATACGATTGAAACTCATGTTTTGAGTTTATCTCGCGTCATGAGTGTAACTATGAGAGCCTTTCCGTTGTGTGTCGGAAAGTGTTTGCGTCGCGCGTGAGAATGATGTCGCCGACGGCCCCTGGTAGCATTCCGTCGCTTTACCCGCCCCACCGTCATGGCCGCCCTCATAACAATCCGCTCGTGCGCGCAGATGAACGACGCCATCGGCTTCGAGCTGCCGTGGGTCTATTTCGTCAGCCTGGTCATCTTCGGCTCCTTCTTCGTTCTCAACCTGGTCCTCGGTGTCCTCAGCGGGTCAGTTAACTTCTCAAGGCACTCTCTGGCACTTGAATTTAAATATCCTTTTTTTTTTTTGGTCCGGTACTGTTGAGCCATTGTGACATTTTGGTGGCGTTCTTATGTTACGTACAGATTGCCGTGACGTTCTTCTTGGGCATTTTTTTATGTCGTTGACATCTCATTGTCGGCTTAAGGCTACGCTAGCAGAACCGGCACCGGTCACCATCGATGTGTTCCCTCACTTTTGGCGCGTCAGGCCGGCGTCGGTGGACTTTGGTTGGCTCGACATGCTCACTTTGCGTCCCCCCCCCTGCTGCCCACTGTTATTGTCGAGCCCACTATCGTCAAGCCTGGAGTCATCTTGGGGGTTGACGTTGCAGAGAGTTCAGCAAGGAGAGGGAGAAGGCGAAGGCTCGGGGAGATTTCCAGAAGCTCCGTGAGAAGCAGCAGATGGAGGAGGACCTGTGTGGATACATGGACTGGATCACTCAGGCGGAGGACATGGACGAGCTGGAAGAGGAAGGAAACCAGCGTGAGTGTGTGTGTGTGTGTGTGTGTGTGTGTGTGTTTTAGCATGCGTGCGTGCAGATTAATGAAGAGTGTGTGTGTGTGTGTGTGTGTGTGTGTGTGTGTGTGTGTGTGTGTGTGTGTGTGTGTGTCTGTGTGTTTTAGCATGCGTTCGTGCAGATTAATGAAGTGTGTGTGTGTGTGTGTGTGTAGGTCCATCTCTCGGTGATTTGTCGGATAAGAAGAGAGGAAAGTTTGGATGGTTCAGTCACTCCAATGAGACACATGGTGCGAAACACACACACACACTTTTGGCTAATGACCCTCCGATGAGATGGTCAATCAATGGTTCAGATCAGCAAATTCCCCGACGAGTGTCAACGGTCACATGAGTGCGTCATGTCGCCCGCTCAGCAAGTCTTCCTGCCAGCGAAACGGCGTCGGAGAACACGGAAAACATCGATGAAGAACACACCAACTGCTGCCAGGCCTGCTGGTAACGCCCACACACACCCCGCTCAAAGCTCACGGTGATCCCGTCGGCACATTGCCTCGCCTCTTTCGTTTCAGCGCTCGAATGATGAAGATCGGCTGCTGGTGAGTTGAAAATCACAAGCCAGTTTATCGGCGGAGTGGGCGGGCAGACGGGAAAGTGACCTCACGGCGATGTTTTGCCGCCTCGGTTGAACCCAGTCGGACCCTGCGACGCTGGAACCGAGTGTGTCGCAGGAACTGTCGCACGGCCGTCAAATCGGTGACCTTCTATTGGCTGGTCCTGCTGCTCGTCTTCCTCAACACTTCCCTCAGCGCCTCCGAGCACTACGACCAACCCGATTGGCTGACGCAGGTGCAGGGTACGGCCGTGGCCCCCTCTAACTCTTTAAACGCCGTGCGTGTTTCTATGTGACCATGTCCGTGTGCTTGTTGTGTGTCAGCTCAATTTGTCATGATTCTTTTTTTTTGGTTAGGTTAGATTTGGTTTTGTTTCGTAGGTTACTGTCATGGTTCTGTTCCTGTTTGTGACCAACAGGTGGCATTGTAGGGCTTCTCCTCCAGCGTCGCACCTGTTGGTTGTCATGTCATCCGCTCATTTTTTTGTTTGTTTTTTTGTTAAAAGGACTGCCATGTTTTGTTTTGGTTTTTGTTTCTTACTTTAGTTTATTGGGGTTTTCAGGACTTGGTTTGTGTTTTGAATTTCTGCCCCAGTAAGTGTTTTTGTTCGGTGCGCTCTGCTTCTCCCGCCTCCGAGCTCTGTTATCACATGCGCGTGACTACATTTGTTTGACCGTTGCGTGCTTTTGTGTGTGTTACCGTGCGTGTGACCAGGTCCGTCCATCCATCCATTTTCCGTTCCGCTTCTCTCCTAGCCGTCTTCGGGCAGTAGGCGGGGGGACACCCCGAACCGCTTGCCAGTTCCCAAATGTTTCCATGCGCGTGCGTTATTCACGAGTGCTTCCATTTGCGTGTTCCATCTACACGAGTGGCCAGGATTGCGCGACCAGGTCCGTGTTACTGTGTGTTACCGTTTACACGTTGCACGTTAGCAGCTGTATACCTCGTGCGGTGTGCAGATATCGCCAACAAGGTGCTGCTGTCGCTCTTCACGGTGGAGATGCTGCTGAAGATGTACAGCCTGGGCCTGGCTCATTACTTTGTGGCGTTCTTCAACCGCTTTGACTGCTTCGTGGTTTGCGGCGGCATCGTGGAGACCATCCTGGTGGAGCTGGAGATCATGCCGCCGCTGGGAATCTCCGTGCTGCGTTGCGTCCGCCTGCTGCGTATCTTCAAGGTCACGCGGTGAGGACGGGACAGGAAACGCCGCACCGCGAAAACTTCCCGGCGTGACAAATCCTCGAGCGCCCGTCTCCTCTGCGCAGCCATTGGACGGCTCTGTCCAACCTGGTGGCGTCTCTGCTCAACTCGATGAAGTCCATCGCCTCGCTACTGCTGCTGCTCTTCCTCTTCCTCATCATCTTCGCCCTGCTGGGCATGCAGCTCTTTGGCGGCAAGTTCAATTTCGACGAGACGCAGACCAAGCGCAGCACCTTTGACGCCTTCCCGCAGGCGCTGCTCACCTGCTTCCAGGTAGAGACCGCTGACGCCCGGTTCGCCGCGCTCGCGCACGCGCGGTCGCATCGACGGTGTTTTTCTTCTCGGTTGAGCGCATGACCGACATGAAGCTTAGCTCGTGTTTGAGTGGCCAGCGAAGCTAAACGGTGACGTTCACCTGGCTAACTCGTCTTTGTGGTGTTCAGATGGACAGATTCAGTTCCATTGTTTGGATCTCTTATCTTTTTCAATCTTGCACATTGCCAATCTCAATTTTCTCAAAAGCCTAAAATCCTGGAATGCAAATCGAATGACCCCCAAAAGCTCTTTCCGCTCATTTCATTGCTTTCTGGTGGGTTGCTCACATGACACGGGAGAAGCAATTTCCTTCAAAAACAATGAAAAAGTCTCTCAATATCTTTTAAAAGCAGATTTTAAGCCTCACATGTAAATTCACGGGACTTTTCAAGCCTTCGCTTAAAGTCTTCGTCAAGTTGAGTCTTTTGTGAATCTTAGCCAAATAGCCAAGACCTAAAATTACTGACCCAAGTCCCCCATGTTGGGATATCACAGCCAAGGTTTTACAGACGGTTACAGACCATTGAACAGCTCCGCCCCCCCCCCCCCCTCAGCCGTATCGCTGTGTGTGTCACCGATAACCCGACCTCATGTCGCAGATCCTGACAGGCGAGGACTGGAACGTGGTGATGTACGATGGCATCATGGCGTACGGCGGCCCCGTCTTTCCCGGCATGATCGTCTGCATCTACTTTGTCATCCTCTTCATTTGCGGCAACTGTATCCTTTGGCCATGTCCTCTTGGTGTCTTTGTCCAATCAAAAGGGACCAAAAGAAGAACCCTGAGGAACTCCACGTTTGCATTACAAGAGCAGCGAGTTCCATGTTCAATATTGACCTGCTCAAGGTTTTCCTTGAGCACAAAGTTTTTCCATTTCCTTGAGCCAGTGACCACCTCTGTGACGATTTGAGCCAGGAGAAATCTTCTTAACGCACCTCAGACATCCTGCTCAACGTCTTCTTGGCCATCGCTGTGGACAATTTGGCCGGAGGGGATGGAGATGACAAGGCCAAAGAGTAAGCAGCGCGGGTGAGGGGTGGGGGTGGAGGGGGGCGTGATCAGCTGGAAGCGAGGCTGACAGCCTGCTGCTTTTGTCTTCGTGCAGGAAAAAGATGGACGGAACGGATGAAGAGGCGGAGGAAGAGAAGGAAGTGAAGGTAAAGCTGAAGGTCCCGACTGTGATTTCATCTGGCTCCTCGTTCACTTTTTAACTCGGTGCCCGCAGGTGGACATTGATGAAGACACCGAGTACGAGGAAGAGGAGGCGCTACCGGAAGGCGAAGATGGTGAGACGGCGTCATACAATGTGATCGTGTGCGTGTGACCGTGCGTGTTTTACCATGAGTGAGTGAGTGCAAGGAAGATGGAGTCCATCCTGAGGGCAAAGTTGGTGAGATGATTCCATGCCGCGTGATAACGTGATGACATCATCTGGTTCTCGTGCCATTCTGGGAGCGTAACACGCGTACCGTTTGCGGCCTCCCACCAGACGGCGGCGTGCAGCTGAAGATGGCTGACCTGGCACCACCCAAGGAAAAGGTTCTTCCCATCCCAGAAGGCAGCGCCTTCTTCTGCCTCAGCAAGACCAACCCGTGAGTTTGGCTTCCTGCTGGGCCATATGCTGGGTTTAAAGACGTTCCGTGATGTGTGCGGATTTTGTGTGTGTGTGTGTCTCCAGCATCCGAGTGGCGTGCCACACTTTGATCCACCACCACATCTTCACCAACCTGATCCTGGTCTTCATCATCCTCAGCTCATGCTCATTGGCCGCCGAGGATCCCATCAGGGCGCACTCCTTCCGGAACAATGTAAGTCCACCCCCGTCGTTCCCCACTCCAACAAACACAAGTATGCTGTGGGGACCCAAAAAAAAAAAGTCATCATCTAAGGCGGAAGCCCAGGAGGTCTCCATGCCAGTGGATTGAGCGGATTATTCCAGAAGTGGGTCAGCAGCTGACACAAACATCACCAAGCCCAGACGTGCACGCACATGGCGCGAGCAGCAGCTGTCCTCACGCAACGAGCACGGCGATTGCACAGATGTTAGCTTTGGGTGGGTGCGCGGAGGCCTACATTCGTGGCTGGTTGATATACGCAGAGTCGACTTCGCAAACGACAATTCCCCACGAGTCCAACAGACTATTTTACTTTTCAACGTACCCCGTTTACGTTTCCACAATGTTCACATTTCACGAAGTCACAATGTAGTTCAACACCTTTATAATATCAGGGATGGCAATGGCTAGTGATGAAAAAAAGCGGAAAGGGGCGTGGCCTGGACGGGGCGACCAATCACAACAAGTAGGACATCATACACGTCCAATCGCAGGGCTGTTTACAATCGGAAGATGGAAAGACTGATCGGGAGAGCTCGTGAAAACTCGACGATAAGGTACCTGACCCCCCCCCCCCTAAAATTTTCTCAACGGATTTAGACGATTCACAAAAATGATCAATTTAAGAAATAAAACGGCGGATTTCCGCATATCGGCGGAAAATTGCCATGACAATATAAACGTCACGATAACGACCGGATTGTCCCCACAAAGTAGTGAAAAGGCCTTGACTACGACCGACCGTGGGAAGCGAACTGCCGCCGCGACCTTGTTTTAAAAACAAAATATCGGAACAAATCTGTACATTATACTCCCGTTCTAACTTCGAGATTGGTGATGTCCCTCCAGGTACGGCGTAACGAGGTTTGACTGTAACGCTACTTGCTATACCTGCGCACTTCAGAATACCTTCTCTATCTGTAAAGGACTCATCGTGGACTCGTTTACACAACCCCATCTTCTCCACTCCTTTGTTGACGAAGACCTTTCAGAAGACCACGAGTCACGAAAATCAACACCCGTTGAATATCGGAGGCCATTTCCAAAAATGACGTGGCTCTCCACAGGACCTGCCGCAGTCGGTTGATGCCGAATTCCCCGCAGTAAAATCCGCTCATGGCCACCTTGCCCCCCTCACAGAACGGGAGGAGGCCCGCTGACGCTAACCACTCCCCACCTCGCCGCGTCGATAAGAAAGATTGATCTCATGTATTCATTTGCTATTTGAAATGGTTTCCATTTACGAATGAGCGCGGCGTGTGTTCAGGTCTTAGGTTACGCCGACTACGCCTTCACCTCCATCTTCACCGTGGAAATCCTGTTCAAGGTAGCCAGCGTGACGACGCACGCGGGGTTTGCTTTTTTTTTGCTGCTGGCTCACTTTCCCATCTTTGCGCCAGATGACGGTTCACGGAGCGTTCCTGCACCAGGGTTCCTTCTGCAGGAACTGGTTCAACTTGCTGGATCTCCTCGTCGTCAGCGTCTCACTCGTCTCTTTCTTCCTGCAGTCAGTACTCGCTCTCTTTTCTCCATCAAATTTTATGGAGGAAGAATTCAAAATATTTGCTGAAAAAATGCACAAATCGGGGCCGCTTTCCGTGACTGCCTAAAGTGGCATCTAATCTCCTGGCTGCTGCTTCATAGGCACCGAATTAGCAGAGGAATAGTTAACTAGCATTGCCACCCAACGTGTCGTCGGCCGTCTTGAAAGTGAATAGCGGCAAGATGGAAGATTCCACCAGAAGTCCATGAAGAAAGCAGGGCGGTAAACCTCTCACCGTGATGCACAGAACGTTCCAAATCCCTAGTCAATCAATCAATCAATCAATCAAATGATCGATATCTTAGCAGCAGATACCCTAGGCTAACATGAAATAGCGACGCGGGCCAGCCAGCTCGTCAGTTGAATCAGCAATTTGGCCAAATGTTTCTTGCGTTCTACGAGCATCGTGCGAGTGTGTTGGTATGTGCAGTTCCAGCGCCATCTCGGTGGTCAAGATCCTGAGGGTCCTCCGTGTGCTCAGGCCCCTGAGGGCCATCAACAGAGCCAAAGGCCTCAAGGTAAGCGAATGGGCGTGCTGGTCAAAATGGCCACCGGGCATTCTCCAGCTTCGCTAAATTGAATGATGATTATGATGATGATGACGATGAAGCTTTGTGTATGTTTCTGCGTGTGTGTGTGTGTTTGCGTGTCTCACAGCACGTGGTCCAGTGTGTGTTCGTGGCCATCAGGACCATCGGGAACATTATGATCGTGACGACGTTGCTCCAGTTCATGTTTGCGTGCATCGGCGTCCAGCTGTTCAAGGTGAGAATGCTGCTATGCGTGTTTTTTGGAATGCGGGAGGAAACCGCAGCACCCGGAGAAAAGCCACACTGGCACGGCGGAAAACATGCAAACTCCACACAGGAGTTGTGCGGTGAGGCCGATGTGCTCCCCGGTCGACCGACTCCTATGTCATCTCCAATTCGACAGTAACGATAAATCCCAGACACAACCTTCACCTAACCCTACCTCCGAACCCACAGGTGTCAAACTCAAGGCCCGGGGGCCCGTGAAATCATTTTACGTGGCCCGCCAAGGCGAATCACGTGCGTCGACTTTATGCTTCCTGGAAATGTGTTTTTTTTTCCCCACTTTGAACAAAATCGATATATGAGATAAACCAATTCCTCCTTTAAAAATAAAACGAAGACTTGTGCAAAGAATTACGTACTGGCTTCTAATTACAAATTGACGCCCACCCCCTATGCATGTTTTTATTTGTCTGCCATTGTGTATGCATGCGCAGTACACGTGTGTGTAACTGATCAAAAATGGTGTCGTTGTTTCATCAGGGTAAATTCTATCGGTGTACCGATGAGGCCAAGCACACTCCTGAGCAGTGCAAGTACGGCCAACTTTAACATCTTTTTTTTTGGGGGGGGGGGGGGGGGTAAATCGCCATGACATGACGTTTACCCGTTTGTGCGCGCATGTGTGTCGGTACACGCAGAGGGACGTTTGTGGTGTACAAAGACGGAGACGTGAATCATCCGATGGTGCGGGAAAGAATTTGGCACAACAGTGACTTCAATTTTGACAACGTGCTCATGGGGATGATGGCGCTCTTCACCGTGTCCACCTTTGAGGGCTGGCCTGCGTAAGTAAGCGCTCTGTCATTGCGTCTGTGTGTCGCGGTTTTCTAACTTTTAAAGCTCCTCCCCCCCCCGCCCCCAGCCTGCTCTACAAGGCCATCGACGCCAACGGGGAGAACTCGGGTCCCATCTACAACTACCGCGTGGAAATTTCCATCTTCTTCATCGTCTACATCATCATCATCGCCTTCTTCATGATGAACATCTTCGTGGGTTTCGTCATCATCACATTCAGGGAGCAGGGCGAGCAGGAGTACAAAAACTGTGAACTGGACAAGAACCAGGTGACCCCCCCGCCCCCCCCCCCCACACACACACTTACATTTCGTTACACTTCGTCCTCCATTGACGTCACGTGTCATCCGCCTCAGCGTCAATGTGTGGAATACGCGCTGAAGGCTCAGCCCCTGAAGCTCTACATCCCCAAGAACCCGGTCCAGTACAAGTTCTGGTCCATCATCAACTCCACGGCCTTCGAGTACGTCATGTTTGTGCTCATCCTGCTCAACACCGTCACGCTCGCCGTCCAGGTAAACACCTGTGGGTGGAGCTGTGGGAAGGCGGGGCTGAAAGGGCGGGGGGGGGGGGGAAGCTAAGCCAGAACAGGGGCGGACCGGGTAAGATGAGGAAAAGTGGGGCTCAAGGGGGGGGGGGGCAGTCCAGCTCAGTCCAGCCGAGGGAAGGTGGAGTCAAAGGAGGTGGCTGAGGTCAGCAAAGGGAAGTTGGGATCGAAGTCGGGGCACCCGTACGTGGGGGCCGTGTGTGACAAGTGTGTTTTTTTCCGTGTGTAGCACTACGAGCAGTCCAAGACTTTCAGCCACATCATGGACATCCTCAACATGGTTTTTACTGGACTCTTCACTGTGGAGATGCTACTCAAACTGTTAGCTCTCAGACTCCGGGTGAGATGTCCTTTTCAGGCAATGATGCCACCGTAACAGCATTAACGCGCGCGCGCGTGTGTGTGTGTGTTTGTGTGTATGTGTGTATGTGTGTGTGTGCAGCATTACTTTGTGGATGCATGGAATTCCTTTGACGCTCTCATCGTGGTTGGCAGCGTGGTGGACATCGTAGTGACGGAGTTCAGCGTATGTAAACAAACAGCCCAAAATTAGTGTGTATATGTGTGTGTGTGTGTTTGTCCAAGTCATTACAGGCCACAGACCTGTGTGTGTGTGTGTGTGTGTGTGTGTGTGTGTATCAGAGCGGAGAGGACAGCTCTCGAGTGTCCATCACCTTCTTCCGCCTCTTCCGAGTGATGCGATTGGTCAAGCTGCTGAGCAAAGGGGAGGGCATCCGCACCTTGCTGTGGACCTTCATCAAGTCGCTGCAGGTCTGATTTTTATTACCACAGTGTTACAACAAAAAAATAACAACAATAATAATAATAATATTCACATGATGTGAAAAACAATTGTAAATAGCACTGCGATTTATCCCTTTTGTATTTATATTGCACTTAATTGAACGGTGTCTGTTTGTTTTTCTTCTTTCTTCTTTCTACCCACATTCTTGCTGCTGGAGGCTGTAAATTTCCCCAGTGTGGGACAAATAAAAAAAAGGATATCTTATCTTACTGTGTTATTACACGTTTATTACGATGTTAGTACATCAGTGGTTAGGACATTTTTACTCAAATCCCCGCCGCTGAGATAACAGGCTATTAGATGCAGTTCAATAACTGGTCCGGTGTCTTCTCAGGCGCTGCCGTACGTCGCCCTGCTCATTGCCATGATCTTCTTCATCTACGCCGTCATCGGCATGCAGGTGAGAGTGCGCCGAGGACTATCGGTGACGAGTCAACTTTCACCATTTTGCATTATGTCGAGAAGTTGACCGCCTTGCTTCCCTGGTTTGCGACTTGCGCGCCCTCCACCAGACGTTTGGGAAGATTGCCATGCAGGATCACACACAGATCAACAGGAACAACAACTTCCAGACTTTTCCTCAGGCTGTCCTCCTCCTCTTCAGGTCGGCTGTTTATTATCACCTCTTATTCAGCCTGTTGACTGTACGTGGCTTTGTGTGTGTGTGTGTGTGTGTGTGTGTGTGTGTGTGTGCGCGCGCATGCAGGTGTGCGACAGGCGAGGCGTGGCAGGAGATTATGCTCGCCAGTCTTCCCGGGAAACGCTGTGATCCCGAATCCGACTACGAGCCAGGAGAAGAGTTCAGCTGCGGGAGCAACTTTGCCATTGTTTACTTCATCAGCTTCTTCATGTTGTGCGCCTTCCTCGTGCGTGTACACACACACACACCCACACACACACACACACACACACACACAAACACCAATTCGCTACATCCTTGTTACACATGTTATTACACATCCAAATATGACTTTTGGGGGGGATTCACACGTGACTAACACACAAGAGTAAAAATGATGTTGTTACATAACATAGTAACATTTTTTTTACACGAGGTAGCTGGTACTTTATTCCAGACGTGTGTAGCGACGCACGTGCATGTGCGTATCCGCAGATCATCAACTTGTTTGTGGCTGTCATCATGGACAACTTTGACTACCTAACCCGCGACTGGTCCATCCTGGGCCCGCATCACCTGGATGAGTTTAAGAGGATCTGGTCAGAATACGATCCAGAGGCCAAGTACGACCGCCGGGAGGTGTAAACGTCTTCATGACAGTATCAAGGCACAAATGTAACTGGTAGGAGTCTTCCGTGTCTGTGTTGGCGTCTCTTAGGGGTCGCATTAAACATTTGGACGTTGTGGCTCTACTTCGGAGGATACAACCCCCTCTTGGATTTGGGAAACTTTGTCCTCACAGAGTCGCCTGCAAGGTACTGCGAGCTAACGTGCTAGCACAACTTTTATGTCGGCTACGGTCTCGGGGCCCAAGAGGCGGCTCACTGCTGAAGTTGCTCTCTGTTAGCGTCTGGTGGCTATGAACATGCCTCTGAACGCAGACGGCATGGTGACCTTCAACGCCACCCTCTTTGCGCTGGTCCGCACGGCCCTGAAGATCAAGACCGAAGGTAGACCCGCCGGGCAGCGAATGCTACGGTCGACCCGGCTGCCCGTTGACGAGCTCTTTTGGTGCTGTCGCTAGGCAACCCGGATCAAGAGAACGAGGAGCTTCGGGGGATCATTAAGAAGATCTGGAAGAGAATGAAACCCAAACTTCTGGATGAAGTCATCCCGCCCCACGAAGGTACAAATGTTATTTTGAACATTGGCATTAGTACTGGACTCACCGCGCCGGTTTGTGTAGCCGTTCAAAGGTCGACTTTCCAAAAGTCAGAAAGCAAATGTTCAACCGTGACCCGACTTGTACGGTTTTCTTTGGCGTTTCCCGCCCCAGAGGAGGAAGTGACCGTTGGCAAGTTCTACGCAACCTTCCTGATCCAAGATTACTTCCGCAAGTTCCGTAAGAGGAAGGAGCGAGGCGGTCTGAGTGTGGAGACCGACGCCACCAACCCGTCGGCCGTACAGGTCTGTCGATCGGACGGTCGGCCGTCGCACGTCAGGCCTTTATTGCCGCTGTGCGCTTGCGCTTTTGCAGCTGTGTAAAGCGGGTCTGAAGACCCTGCAGGATCTCGGTCCAGAGATGCGTCTGGCCCTCAATGAAGACCTGGAGGAGGAAGAGGAGGAGGAAGAGGAGGAAGAGGAAGAAGAGGAGGAGGAGGAGGAGGAGGCCTCGAGGGACGAGGAAGAGGTGGGGCTTCTTTTTCGTCCTCAAACGCACGCACGCGCGCGCTCAGCGTCTCCCCACCTGTGCAGACTTACGCGGCGGGACCGTGCAAAGACCGGCGAGGGTCCGTCAGTCCGGGCGGGGTCGCGGTCGACGGCGGCGCGGCCAACGGCGGTCTGATCCATCGGGTCGGTTCTCTGGGCAAAATGTCAAACGGCGGCGATCGGGACGCTCGCGTGTCGCGGCGAGACAACCCGAAGTCGTCTGTCGATCGCCATCGCCGCCGGCACTCCGTCGGCAACGGCCTCCTCGACCGCGCCCACAAGAGGCCGTCGCATTACAAACATGGGCGGTAAGCGACGGCCGATTGCGGGCAAACCCGCAAGGATTAAGATCAACTCCAAATCTATAAAATCGGAATGTTCAATGACAATCATGAAATGGAGGCGGAAGCTCGGCTGTGCTTTTTGTTTGATAGGAGGGACTTGAGGGACAGACACTGCAGGAACGGAGACATGGACATGTCCAGAGAGTCACCTTACTACACAAGAGAAGACGACGCAGATAGCATCACTTCCGTGGAGAGGTACGCGCGCCCGCACGCGCGCACCCGCACGATGGCCGCCGTCGCGCTTGTACAATGCGTCCGTGTCTTTCTAGGTATTACCCTGACGATTCTCTGCACGGCGATGGCCACGCCCCCTACCGTCACTACGGTAACGGCTACAGCGAGGGCAGGAGGACGACACGCAGGCGTCTTCTTCCGGCCACGCCCACAGGTGAGACGCAACCCATTCCAACGTCTGCGTCGTCGTCGTCGAAGATGAGCTGACAGCAGAGCTGGCCGACAGGTCGAAAGCCGTCGTTCAACATTCAGTGTCTGAGACGTCAGGGCAGCGGTGACGACTTGCCCGTGCCGGGCACCTACCACCCGAATTCTCCTCCGCGCCGCGGCCGCACTCAGGCAAGCGCAAATGAAAACGCACGCACACACGCACGCGAACGCACGCTGACACACAAAGTCAACGCCCGTTGCTTTTTTTTTCCCCGCAGACATACAACAGTTACGACTGCCCCCCATCGTCCGGGCCGGCGTCCTCCGCGGCGTCCTCCGCGTCCTGGGCCAATCCGTGCCCTCGCCGCGGGCGCCTCTTGTACGCTCCTCTCATCCTGGTGGAGGAGGAGGGCAGCCCGTCGTGGGGGCGATCGGGAGGAGGCGGCCGGGAGGACCGGCCGACGGGAGCGGGAAGAGGTGAGCCGCGTTCGCTCGGCGACCGTCGCTTTGTCAGCGCCGGGCCGCTCATCGGATGTGGCGATTTCCACCCGCAGGCGTTAGCGTGACGGGAGCGGCGGCGAGTCCCGTCTGGTACGGCAGCCCCGGAGGTGAGCCGAGACCTCGGAACCGAAATGAGCCCCCCCGCCCTACGGCCCATCGACATTTGACACGTCCCTTATGTTCCGCAGCCCCGCCTCCCTACAGAGCGTACACCACCCTCAGAGTTCCTTCTCAGCTCGGCGGGCCGTTCGGCGAGAAACGAGGCTCGGCCGACAGCCTGGTGGAGGCGGTGAGACCAAAGGCCATCGGATGGGACTGCTCGATAAAAGCCCGTCGGACAGAAAATGGACGCGACTGATCGGGAGGAGTCGATCGGGCTCGACAAATTGAAAATGGTCGATCGGGCATGACTAATCGAAGGAAGTCCATCAGACATGACGAGGTTGTGGAGGCAAAATGAAGTCATACAAGTCGATCGGCCATGATGAATTGCAAGAAAACATCAGTCATTTGAAAAAAAGTCACACGGGCATGAAAAATCTGACAAAGTCGCACAGACATGGCGATCAAAATCAGGAGATTAGCCATGACTAATCGCAAAAGTTCGACCAGACTAGACGAATTGAAGGAAGTCCATCAGACATGACTAATCGGGACTTGTACGGACGTCATGAAGTTCCGTTAAATTGAGCGGGCGCGACCAATCGTTAGAAATCCAACAAATGACTCGTGAAAAAAAAGTGAATTGAGCATGGCAGAGTTGCACCGACATAGTCATCAAAATCAGGAGATTAGATTGAAAAAGCTGATCAGACATGACTAATTGAAGGTATTTCATCAGATATGACTACATTAAAAAAAAAAAAAGTTATTCAGACATGACTAATCTGAGGAAGTTTATCAGGCGTGACTAATTGAAAGAAGTTGATCACACATGACTATAGAGGATGGACGGATATGGCTTTCCAAATTCCAAATCCTCAGCAGAGATGCATTGAGGAAGAAGTTAGCGTCAATCGAAATGCATTGACCAGACATGACTAATCAAAGGAAGTCCGTCAGACATGTCTAATCTGTGGAAGTTGTATAGACATGCCTATCAAAATAGGTTGATCGGGGATAACTAATCAATCGAAATGCATTGACCGGACATGACTAAATCAAAGGAAATCCGTCAGACATGACTAATTGAAAGAAGTGGCTCATACCTGAATAACCAGAGGAAGCTGGAAGACACGACTAATCAAAATACAGTAAGTTGGCATGGCCAATTGAAATTAGTTGACGAATGAAAAGTATTTGCTCAAACCTGACAATTCAGGGGAAGCTGTACAGGTAAAACAAATCAAAAGATGTCATGACGAATCAAAAGAAGGTCAACTCTGACGAATCAGACGTTAATAATGAGCAGAAGTTGGTTGGGGATGTCAGAAGTCCTGATGATTTTTATTTTTTCTCGACAGGTTCTCATCTCCGAAGGTCTCGGCCTTTATGCGCGTGATCCCAAATTCGTGGCGTTTGCAAAGCGGGAGATTGCCGACGCATGTCACATGACCGTGGACGAGATGGAATCGGCCGCCAGCGATCTGCTGGGGTCCGCCAGCCACGACTTCCTCAATACCGCAGCCGCAGATCCCGCCGCGCTCTACAGCGACGAGGAGCCGATCAGGACCGGCCGAGAGGAGGAAGAGCTGGCCGACGAGATGAGCTGCGTGACGTCATTTTGATGGGACGGATGCTCGCGGCCAATCGGAGACCCGGGGAGGTGGGCAGTCTGAGAAGCTCTGCGGGAAGTAGAACCCGATTCAGGGAACTGACGGAGGAGCTCACGTACGTGGCTGCAAGTCGCATATCACGCTCGACGTTCTCGAGCGGGCGACGACGACGAACCTCCGAGTGTTTACAAACAACAACTGCTGAAGAAAAACCTACAGTTGGGTGTTGGGTGCTATCTGTTTAGCAATTTCCAGCCGGCTGCATAGCATGCTCGCTGCGCAGATATAAAACACGGACTCATTTCTGCTCCTTTTGATAGTTTGGACATTTTAAAGTCTCCCAGCAAACACTACACTGTTATATGTTTTTAGTTTGACCTAGCTTAGCACAAGCATTATTGTCTGTCATGGACATCGCGATGCTGTCAGATGCGAATTAGCCTAGGCACAAGCTCCTTACTAATTGCTAAGTGGTGGCCAAGTGGGTTTCTCGCTGACCTTCACTGAACGAGCGTCAAGTGAGCTGCCACGTTGTGGGAAAGACGACGGTTTCAACAATTGCTTTTTTGACAGTGTGCTAACTGTTAGCTATCAGCTAACGCGTGTTAAAGGATTCACTTGGAGAGTATAACGCAAAAAAACCCCCCAAACCTTTTACTTTTTCATGCACGCCTCATTGCTATCACTATCTGTGCCGTGTCTGATGGATAAGATACTTCTTTGACTAGTCCAAGAAACTTGTACAGACATCAGCAATTGAAAAAAGATGGTCAGACATGATGAATCAAAACAAGCTGGTCAGACGTGGATGAATCAAAATAAGTTGGTCAATCATGAATAATAGAAACAAGTTGATTGTGCATGACCAATTGGGGGGAAAAAATAGCCAGACATGACCAATTGAAATAGACATGATTAACTCAACATGATGAACCAAAGTCCATCAGACGTGACTAATTGAAAAAAAAAGGTATTCAGGAGGTGATGACTCAGAGAATCTCTTCAGAGATGACTAAAAGAAACAAGTTGATCAGACATGACTAATGGAAAAATGACTCAATCCATCATGACGAATCAAAAGAAGTGACTCAGACATGACTAGATGAAAATTTGTATTTTGACTTGGCTTATCAAAATGACTTGATCAGGCATGAGTAACATAAAAAGAAGACAATCAGGCAGGACTAATCAAAATAAATCCATCAAACTTGACAAAATGGGCGGAAAAAAAAGTTATCCAGACATGACTAACCAATGGAAGTTGATCAGACATAGCTAATTGAAAGGTGATCAGATTTGAGGAATCGAAGGGTCAAGACTACTTGTGGAACCAATTAGCACTCCTACTTTTAGAGTACATGCCAACCAAATCAATTTTTTTGTACATTTTTCTAGCTCGCTGTACTGCGTCCGCTGGACGAGCGACTTCTCATTAGCATGTCGTGACATGTGGAAGCTCTTGTCACCTATCTGGCGCCCCCGTCAGGATACTCTTGCGGGTTTGTGACTTTTATATCAGTTCTGGATCTACGGGAAGGTGAATTTTCATTTTTGATCTATTTTTTTGTTGTCAAGATGGGGTTTTTTTCTTTTTTTTTTATATTGATGCTGAACATCAGCATCTCTCTTGTCTTCTTGTGTTCTTCCCAACCATCGACCGAAGGGCTCACTCACTGGTTTCCCTCCAAATTTCAGTCGCGTGACGAAACAACCAACCGTGCGTACCTCAAATAAAATAAAAAGAAAAGAAAACAAATGTGTGTTTGATCACTCAAGACTTCATACAACACACACACAGACACACACTTATGTGTCACAATATGTCATAGTACAGCTTCATGATGATTTGAGTCGATTCATATTTTTTTTTCAGGAAAATGTATTTGAAATATTTTTAAAATAATTTCTGTGGAGGTTTAGTTGTGTTATTCATGAGACACAAACAATTTAAAAGCTTGTTTCAGTATCAGGATAAATAAAGCATATCTCAGAAGTATAAACCCCGTCAAAAGCATGACTTCCTTTTAACGTCAGTTTGCTAGCGGAGACGTTTAACAAGAAGAGGGAACTACTCTGCCCCCTATCGTCCATATGCACTAAGTGCATCCCACATGTGGACCAGTCACACCATCGCATAACCTGCCGAAATTCCCAGCATGTCAGATGTATGTGCTTTTTGCGTGCAATTCCAACACACACCCACGGAAAGATTGACGAGCAAAGAAGATGATATATCATTTATTTGATTTATTTCTATCCATTTGGGCTCTTCGGTACCAAAGTTGACACAGTAATCATGCGACGTTTTTTCCATGACCAGGGGTGATCATGTCAAAGTCAAAAGGTAAGCAGAGCTGCCGTGTTAAAGCAGTTTTGTATGAGCAGCATTTTTTTTCACCGTGCTTTTCATGTAAACAACAACAAAAATGATCAAACGGTCTATTTTCCCCAAAATGTTGGCACCAAAATGGTCCGACAGTGCTGGAACGGTGCACGCATTATGTAGATGAAGTATTAACGTATGAATAATAACAAAATAAGAGGAGCGCACAGGAAACACGTCAGGCCCTCCCTCCCCTGTCTCCTCCTCTCCCATTCCAATAACATCCTGCCCCTCCTGGTCCATCTGGTGTGGCGCTCTTACACATCCAGCATCATGGACGTCGTCAATCAGGTAAAAACACAAAACAAAACCACACCAACAACAACTAACCCTTTTCACCCCACTCTTCGGCCCCGAGGAACTATATGATGGATTTTATTGGGACATCTTTGCACGTTGGCGCTCAACGTCCGCCGCGCGTTTTTGCGCGTGCATGATCAAGCCTGCTGTGCGCGTTCACGAACGTGTCCGTGCGCGTCTAGGTGCCCGACACATGACGTGACGTCATCCGGTCCTTCGTGTATGTGTGCATGAAGAAATGTGTAAAATGGCAGTGGGGGCGCGGGGGCGTAGCAGAGGACGATGAAGCTGATGAAAAAGCATCCACTCCTGTCACGTGACCTCGCCATGACGCCACAATGTCGTGTCCTTAAATTAACGGCTAGGAGAAGGGTGGCCGCTAGGGGGGGCTGATTCCTGTCAGTCGCTTGACTGCCAGGTCCGAATAATACTTGGGTATCTTGATCATGAAGAAAGATGATCAAATTTAAAAAAAAAAGAACTGCTACAGCTCCCCCTCGATCAAATGTCAGGCAGACGTGTGTGTGTGTGTGTCTTTCAAAAATCCGAATGAATAACGGGGAATAATTTCCCTCCCCTGCCAAAAGGTTTATAATGGCCTTAGATGTCACAAAATGTCACCAAAGCACATCTTTTGTCGACGTGAAACTCCGCAACTCACTTTTATATCCTTAGCATCATGGTGTTAAAAAATAGCAGCAAAGCACTGCCTCTGTCTTAAAACTCACTTCAACATAGTTCTTGGGCACTAAGTTATCATAAGACGGTGCCACACTTATATGGCTGGCAAGTTTTCAGGGAATAACAAAGGTTTGATGTCTCCCCCAGCTGGTGGCCCAGGGTCAGTTCAGGGTGCTGAAGGTTCCCCTGGGTTTTATCAAGATCCTACAGTGGGTCAGTGAACACCCAACAAAGAGGTTTGCTGTATGAGTTGAGCACACACTTTGTAACAATGGAGCTTTTATTCCCCAGTTCTTCTCCATCTTGGCCTTCTCCACATGCGGAAGCTACTCAGGAATGCTGCGCATGGCCGTGGAGTGCAAGAACCGCACGGAAAGCGACTTAAGCATCGAGGTGGAGTTCGAATATCCTTTCAGGTCAGGAACTGGACATTTGAGTCCATGTGAAGCTATGATAACACCGGGCTGTGAGGGGAAATCGAGTCAAAAATTTTACTTACAATATGTTCGACGTGCCCCCACTCGTCTAAACACGGCATTCTGATGAATACCTGTTTTTTTGGAATGTGAATTAAGCGGCAAAAATACATCTCGTTTTCTCCATCTCCAGAGACGGCCATTTTGCTACTTGCTCCTGACTGAAAATGACATCACAGTGTCTCCGGGCAATGAGCAATCACATTCCTAAACTGAGCTCTGAGAGACAGAATGTTGTTTTTAAGACGAGTGGGGCCGCATATTCGTGTAAAAATGCTTGAGTTGACTTCCTCTTTAACCTTAACGCTAAGGCCAAGTGATAACAATAATGGTAATATTAATCTTACATTCCCTCTTACGCTAGTGCTAAAATTAAGGCCATCACTCGTGGTCACTTTTTTGCTCATATTAGTGCTGACAGTATTGCAAATATCAGTGCTAATATTAACGCTAATAGAAGTGCTAGTGAGCGACAGAATTAGTGCTGTAGTTAATGCTACTAGTGATAATGTTAATGCTTATTGGTGCCCAACTAATTAACTCATTCACTCCCAAAGACGTTTTTAAACGTCTTTTCAGACTTGGTCCAGAATTGGCTGGTACTGAATGAGTTAACAATGTGACAACATTTGCCAAAAATGACAGTCGGTCAAAATGGAGTTGGAATGGCCACCTCAACCTGAACACAATGCAGCAAGAATTTTTGCTTCTGGAGAAATGTATAAACGTCCATTTTGGGAAACAGTAGTTCGTTGTAATGCTTTCCTATAAAATGGCCTATAATCCTTTCCTTATGGCCTAACAATAGCTTAGGTTAAATCTAATATTAGTGGTAAACATCAAAGCTCATATGAGTCCTAATGTTTATGCTTGTATTCGCACAAATACTACTGCTAACATGAGTGCATTTTGAATGTTTGTTTGCGTGTCAGATTGCATCACGTGTACTTTGACGCTCCCACCTGCAAGGGTGGCAACCCAGAGCGTCTCTTCCTGGTCGGCGACTATTCCTCCTCGGCGGAATTCTTTGTCACCATCGGCGTCTTCTCCTTCTTGTACGCCACGGCAGCACTCAGCGTCTATGTCTTCCTCTTCGACAAGTACAAGGAGAACAACAAGGGCCCACTGGTGGTGAGTGTATCTTCATGTTACTGACCGTAGGCTACAGTCAGCTTTAGACACTCATATTCGGCCTCAGAATGTGAACACTCATGATAGCTTGAATGCTAATATTAATGCTGATAGTAGCGATAACGATAATGCTCAGGTCACCGGCTGATTTTATTGCCCATATAAGCACTAATGTTAACGCTAATAATAGTGCTAATACAGAGGATTCAGTCCGAGTAGTCGAAATTGGGATGAAGTTCTTGGCTGGTCTGTAAATGTTTTGAACATGAAAGCAGGCGATGTAATGTGATGTGACTGACGTGTGCTTGTACGTTGTGCGTTTTCGTGCTGCCTTTCAGGACCTTGGCGTGAGCGCCGTGTTTGCCTTCATGTGGCTGGTGAGCTCAGCGGCATGGGCCAAGGGTTTGTCGGACGTCAAGGTGGCCACGGACCCAGACCAGGTCATCACTTTGATTGACGCCTGTGACGCCGAAGAGAACCGATGCCGCGAAGTCCACGACCCCGTCATGTCTGGACTCAACACGTCTGTGGTGCGGCAATGACAGCTGTTAATGATAGCTAACAGCCACTCATGACAGCGAATGAGAGCTCACAACTTCCAACAACACGAGTTAACCTGTAATGACCACTTGCGACCTCTAACAACCACAGTGACTGCCAACAACTGCAAACTATAGCTAGTGACTGCAAACAGCAGGTAATGACCGCTAAAAGCTGCTAGCACCTGCCGATGACGGCTAACCATTTAATAGTGGCCACTATCAACTACTAACGATGGTTCTTGACTGCGAACAACTGCAAACTCCAGCCACCAACAACTAGCGACTGCCAATGAGTACTGAGAGGCTGATAGTATGGCTGCTAACCACCAGGAAAACCCCTAATGTAACAACTGCAAATGCTAGCTAACAACCTAGAACGGCAGCTAACGACCGCCGTTGTCGGCTGGTGGTCGCTAACGGCAGCTCACACCTTCTGACGAGTGCTCACGACCGCTAATGACTGCTAGTTACCGATAGCAATTGCTAACAACCGCTACCTATCAAAATCACAAGTCACCGCTACCAATAGTGAACAACCGCTAGCGACGTCACAAGTAACTGCTAACGAAGTGCCGCCCTCATTTGTGTGCAGGCATTCGGCTTCATCAATGTGGTCCTATGGGTGGGAAACCTGTGGTTCGTTTTCAAGGAGACGGGCATCATCGCCCCCTTCATGCGAGCTCCACCTGCTCAGGAGAAACCCCCCACCGCCACGACCGCGCCAGGAGCCTATGAGCAAGATGGGCAGGGGGGCTACCAGCCTGACTACAACCATCAGGGTTACAGCCAGGTGAGCGACGCACATCGGTTGCCACAACCTTCTGTAGAACATCTAGACACAATTCTGGAACCTTCTCACTGGCCACATTCATTCCCTTGTAGTGGGCTATGAAACCCCTGTGACCACCACTAGAACCTTCTTTAGAACATTTGACACATAGAACCTCCAGAACATTCTGAATAGCCACAATCGCAGCCTTGTGGTGGACGACCAGAACTTCCTTGGTCTGACCTTCTGTAGAACATCCAGCTCTAGTAGAACATAAGACAAGTAGAACATAAGATTGGGCATTGCCTTAGTCTGTTCATGTTTGCAGGACGCAGAGCAGGGGGCACCCACCTCGTTCTCCAATCAGATGTGAACCGACGGGAAGTTGGTGAGTTATTCGGGAAGTTATACGAAATTGTGATGACATTCGGGATTGTTTTAACTTTTGTGAATGGATACGAATTAATCACGTAAGGCAAGATTTTACCGTACCACTGAATAATAAAAGTGGGACTCGGTAGTCAGTCATTGCACGAGCGAGTGTCCTTTCGCAATGATCACACATCCTTGTTGCGTTCTCCCTTCACAGGAAGAATCGGAAGCGAGTGCCTGCTTGCAGCCATCCCTTGATGCAACACACCCGGGGAGGGGGGGGGGGGGGTAACCGGCCGTTTGATTATTCACGTTAATCAATTTGACATCCTGTCAAGAAATAAATAAATAAAAAGGTCCAAGCTGACACTTGAACAAACTAACAAAGATCAAACAAATGAAAAGAAAAGAAATAAATAAACACATCAATAAATAAAGTATATACCTGTATATAAATTCACATATATCTGTTGCAAGAAAGTATCCAAGCCCTTTGGAATGATTCCTGGATTTCTGCATAAATCGGACATAATATGTCTGACGATCTTTATCAAAGACATGACTCATAACCGTCGGCAAACGATTCCACAAAGATGAGACAGTGTGTTATGTGTCACGTCAGGCAATGCTACTTGAAAATAGCGAAATAGAATTTAATGTCTGTTTTGTGCACGCTCCCATCTCGTGACAATGATTCGACTCTCGAGCTTGGCTGGCTCTTGACTCCGATTTTCTCATGGAGAATGAATTCATTAGCCATGCGGGTCACACACTTTTTTTTTTTTCATGTTATGACTTAGATGAAGATCTGATCGCATTTCATGACCAATTTATGTCGAAATCCAGCTCATTCCAAAGGGTTCAAATCCTTTTTCATATACTGCACAGTGTCTGCTACCAAAAATAGCTGAATAATTGTTGCCCACCCAAAAAGGTTTGTAATTGCCTAAAGATGCCACAAGATGGTGGAAAAAGACTTTTTTTTTTTTAAGACAAGGATATGGCCTGACTACATGAAGCGCCTCCCCTGACTTCAACATAGCTTCTCGCCACCCGATGCCACAAATTGGTTCCTAAACAATATTTTAAAATCACAAATGGCTTTGGCTTGTGCACAATAGAGATATAATAATGGACCATAGGTTCTTAAAGACAGGGCAAATTCACAAATATTGAAAAGTGAACACCCGAGGGTTCACGCTATATGCATATGTATTAGCTATACCTTCATCCCTTCCATGTATTTTTTGTTTCTTCTTGTTGAGCTGCATTGTTCATTATTCACACACCTAAACCAGAGCACAACTGGTTTCAAACCTAAAAACAAGTGAGCATCTTAAATCAAATCAGGAACCAAGATGGCTTCCGTGTAGAAGTTTTTAGTGACTCAGCAGAAACGACAACAAAAAAACGTTATTAGGATGCGAGCTTAATTGGATAGTTTATCTTCTTGGCTGCTAACCAGCTAGCCAGGCAAATGTCTCCGCCTCCGTGCCAAAAAAACAAAAACATATAAAGTTCCTACAGTGGGTCAATCCATCCATCTTGTGACAGATAGTTCTGCTGATGTTGAATTTTGTCCCTTCAGCCAATCGGCAGCCATCCTTGTGGATGTTTGTGTTGTACAGTAACTGATGACGTGTGTCTGTGTGAGTGTGTGTGTGTGTTGTGTTTCTCTCCTTTGCACTTTTCTTTGTTGGTACTCCAGATTGAGAAGACTAAAAGCACAGATGCCTCATTGAGTTGGTTAGCCCGTTGCAGTGTTAGGTCGTTGCGTCTGCCATATTGGATGTGGCAGAGCTGCGGCACAAACATATTAAAGTAAATGTAAAAGTATAAATATGAAAGTAAATGGGCTGAACTTGCGAAATCCACAACCTACCAAGTACAGCACAACACAAATGCCTCTCTTTTGAGACAAAGATATTTGGGCAACAGATACACACCCAAAAAATAACATCTATCATTTTTAATCTGATTATTGTACTGCAATTGTTTGCTCTTCCTGTATATGTTTCAAAAGTTGGTGCCAGTTGTAGTTCTAGTCCAATGAGAAGGAGTTCCTACCATTAGAAAGTTACAATCTTTTGGGGGAAGCTCGTCTTAAGGGAAAGTACTCAGAGACGAATCTATTTCCCAGAGGGTCCCATTTTTGAAAGAAGGTTCCCAAGTGAAGGCACTAGTTTCCAGGGAAGGTTCTGTTCCCCAGCTAAGGTTTTACTCCTGAGGGCAGATAGTCGTCCCCAGTCAAGGTTCAAGTTCCAACTCTTGTCTCAACTGGAGGGTGGAGTCTAGAGACAAGGTCTGACTCTCCAGGGAAGGCACTTGTCCTAAGGTAGACCCCTTGTGATGATGTTTACATTTGAGTCATTTTGCTTCATCGTTGATGTATTCATTTATTGATGTCAATTTCACTTCCAATGGATGCAATGGTGTCAGAACATTAGTTCTTCATCATCCGTTCATCTTGTGCCAAAATGACGTGACAATGGGCAAATCAAATTGAAAAGAGCCATTGTTCAGTCTTAAGCCCATGCGATCCGGCTTAGGATGTAAAACGGTTGGCAGCTCTCCGAGCAACAAAGGATTGGGGGCGGGGGGCGTCTTCACCCATTCCTCCACTTTGCCACATTCAATATGGCGGCAATTCAACGCTCAATACAGTATTTCTAGATGTCTTTTGATGACGGCAATGGCGATGATGACGTACGTACTGTGTCGTTTGTTGCGATGCCGCTCCCCCCTGCTGTGTTTATCCGCCGTAATGATTCAATAAACAACAAAACAAAACAATTGTGTGGCGTGCTTGTGACCAAACACAGAAATAAAAAGTACATTTGATTGCGTTCCCAAGGCAATTACAAATGACTCAACTTGTGTCAACCATCTAGCACATTTGGCATGGCCTTGACCGTAGTGATGTGCAGTCAGGGGAGGCAGGTGAGGACGTGCCTCCCCTGTCATCACGAGAGGAAAAATAACACATCTATTAATATTTGTCCTCTGGACTATGATTTTCTCAACTCAACTCATTATTTTGATGTGTTTCTTAATGTATTTTCACCATTTTTATGGCATAAATCGCAGAAAATTCGGTATTTCCTGCTCAAGTAAATCGTCTCATTCGGAGACGAGTGAAATTGTATTTCCAAGAGAGTGATCAAGTCTTGAGAGAAGGTCATGGTCAGTGATGGCACCCGTACTGAGAGAAGACTCAAGTCCTGAGAGAAGTCGTGGATGGCTGTGTTATCAGCAGATGTCGCTCGTATTTGTCAACTGTGGGCTCGGGAAGCCCTTTGAGACTCACCTGACTTCAATCGAGAGGTTGTCATCGCTCACGAAGATTCTAGTCCAAAATAAAGACTCAAGTTTTGAGAAAAACTGCTCATCCCCGGAGAGGGTCCTTGAACGTCTTGACAGAAAATACCCTCACTTTCACTGTCCCTCGTCTCTGTCACGTTTTTGCGAGGTGGTAGTTGGAGGACCCCAAAAAGGAGGGAGGCAGGGAGGATTGACCAAAATGTATTGAACAAAATGTAAACAGGAATACACTGGAGAAACGAACTCCCAAAAAACTCACTCAAATAAAGTCCAGAAAAACCACAAGAAATCAAAATAGCAAAAAACCTAAGACAGAAAACAAAACATGACACGTGCACAGAGACACACAATGATCCGACACTGACTGTTCGGGCAGGGAGTCCTTTTCACCACACACTAACGAAACAATGACCAACAGGTGTGCCGCTGCAGGAGGAGCCCTACAGTGCCACCTGTTGGTCAAAAACAGAACCACCCTAACAGCCCTTCTCTCTTTATCTGGTCACTCCACTCTCTCTCCGTCTGATCATTCTGCCCCTTTTCTATCTCTTCCCCCCGTCTCCATCCTCTCATCAATCTCTCTCTCGCTGTTGTCACTCACCCCTGCCTGTTTCTCACTCTTTCTCTCTCTCGCTCTCTCTCCCTCATCTATCTTGATCTATCTCTCACCCCTCCCCTGTCTCTCTCATTTCTGTCCTCTCCCCCTCCCGGCCACCTCCTTGTTGTTGGCTTTTCGTGCGCGTTCAGTGCTCAGAATGGCGTCGCTCGGCCTCCTCGTGCTTGGCGCTGCGCTGCTCCAAGCCGCTCAGGTAGGCGCCATCGCGTCCTTCCTCTCATCAAGCGTGATGCTCCACTTTCTTGGGCTGTTTCGCTTCCATTTTGTGGACGCAAGATGCGTGCGTGTGTGTGTGTGTGTCCTTGCCTATCTGTGTGTGTGTGTGTGTGTGTTGATGAATGTTGCATTTCAGCCCCCTTTGTCACCATAGTGACAAGAGGCAGTAGCCCATAGCAACAAGGCTTTCCAGTCCCTGGTGTCCAGTGTGTGTGTGTGTGTGTGTGCATGTGTGAATAAAGATGACGATGACAAACATGACTTCATGGTAGCCTTACATTTCTCTACTTGTATGTCATGTCTTGGTTTATCGTAGTTGCTTGCGATTGCAATACGAGGGGAGCCGAGACTACCGGCGACAAATTCCTTGGCCAATAAAGATCGGATTGGATTCTGATTAAGTTTGAGTGTACACACAGGAAACGTTTGGATTTGCTTCGGAAAAACAACACCGCATCAAATGAATTCGAAGAAGCACGGCGGACTAGTGGCAAGGCAATTATTATAATATTTTTTTTTTTACTTTGTGTTGCAAGGCAACGTTTTTGTTCAGAGCAAGCTTGACATACGCCGGCTTTGGAGTGAAGTGGAAAAAAAACAAAAGGAGAGCCATCAGCCACCGACGCACTTTCATCTGATTATTGAATGGGATGAAAGCCGCCCAACGCACGACGACGACGACGACAAAATGAAAACACTCACACGGCGTGCGGGGGGGGGGGGGGGAGGTGCTCCCATGGAACTAAGCATGGCGTAAACCGCCAGGAAAATGGCCTTTTGTCAGTGTGCACTTGCAGCTCGCGGAGGAGTCGGACGTCAGAACCTGTTGGCCTACGACGACGACCGGGATGAGGTGATGTCATATCCGGCCTACTACCGCTCCGACGGCTGGAGCGGGCCCAGCTTGGAGCAGGCCCTTCAGCGATTGGTCGAGAGGGGTCAGAGGCGAGAGCAGGACCAGGAAGAGGAGGAGGAGGAGCAGCAGCAGCAGCGCCGGACAGGTTGGATAGGACATTTCAGCGTGACATTGCGCGTACTTCCGAGTGGCAAAAGGCCGCCGAGCCTCGCTGATGCTGCCGCGAGCGAGCAGAGCCTTTTTTTCTGTCATTTGACAAAAGCGGAATTAACATTTCAACAATTTCAAAATTCCGATCCAGTTACGCTAATTGAGGGAAGCGGCTAATTGACTTTTCTCTCTTGCTCGGGTGAATGGCACAGATACACGCTTGTTTGACGATGAAACGGATAGCGCGCAGTAGCTGACGTAAGCTATCGGGCTAGCTGCTACGGGATGTTTTTCGAAAGGATTCAAAGATATCTCCCCGTTTGGCCTTCTTCAAGTGGTCTTGCGATCTTCTCCATACAACGATTTGTGACATCCATTCAACTCATCCTCATGACAAGTACCGCCGTATGAAACAAAGATGGCCACTTGAGCCTGTTTTGCCGCTCCGTCCTCTGTTCGTGACCTGGGCACCCTTCCGTCATCGTCCGGCCGTCCCTATTCAGCTAATCATCGTTGTCCGTCCCCGTCCGTCCTGGTCCTTTTGAAGCGCTTCCATCCCAGGGAAGGAATGGCCATCTCTGGGATGAAATGACCGCTATAGCGTTTGCGAACAAAATGAGAACAGTAAGTGGCCGGAGTACAACACGTTTTTGTGATCATTTTTTTTTCACTTGTCTTTGTATGAGACGGCTTCGTACCGCTAACGAATATTCACGTGAGTTGACCGATCCAATCCGGTGTGTCACTTTCACGCAGCCACCATCGCCACTTTGCTGCGCTTCCTCGCCAAAGCCGAGGCAACGGGATCGGTCGACCCGGGGGACCTGCAGATGGAAGGAAAGGACTTCCGTGGCCGGGGCCGGGGCGCGAGCATGGGGAGGCCCCCTGCGGCCTGGTGGACCCTGGTGACACCGCAGCTGCTTCAGGCCCTGCTAGACAGGTGACGGGGATGGTCCTCAATCTGGAGGATGTCATCAACCTTTTTTGAAGAGCTTGCTCACAACTAGTGGCGGCATTTCGGCATTGCGGTTGGCACGTCTGCCTCCCGAGTTCTGACGTTTGGGGTCAGCATCTGGATGCGAGCCTTCCTCATTGTGGTTTTCAAGTTCTCCCTGCACTCGGATGGGTCTTTCCTACAACATTCCCAAAATCAGACCAGTTTAAAAGTCATTAAAGTTGCAAAAATTGCAACACACCTGCTTCAAATGAACAAGTTCAATGTCAGGCTTGCGCAGAGCTTGCTGATGATCTGATCATTTGAATCAGGTGTGTTGCAACAGGGAGAGACTTGGAAAACATGCAGGGCAGCGGCCCTCCAGGACCGGACTTTGACACCTATGCAAATTGTGACCGATTTTTTTTACTTTCTGGACCTGCAACTGCCAATTCTGATTATCGGTTGTGTCACGTCACCGCAAAGATTGAAAGGACCGGCGATCATTTCAAACACGTTGGATATTGTCGTAAGTCCGAGATGAGGAGAACACTGATCTAAAACGGCTCAGATGACCAATGCCAAACGATGGCGATGACGGGAGCATCGCCATCGAGTAAAACCCTCCAACTTCCAACCATCCATCCATTTTCCGAACCGCTTGATCCTCACTAGGGTCGCGGGGGGTGCTGGAGCCTATCCCAGCCATCTCCGGGCAGTAGGCGGGGGACACCCTGAATCAGTTGCCAGCCAATCGCAGGGCACACAGAGACGAACAACCATCCACGCTCACACTCACACCCAGGGACAATTCAGATCGTCCAATCAGCCTGACATGCATGTTTTTGGAATGTGGGAGGAAACCGGAGCACCCGGAGAAAACCCACGCAGGCCCGGGGAGAACATGCAAACCCCACACAGGGAGGCCGGAGCTGGAATCGAACCCGGTACCCCTGCACTGTGAAGCCGACGTGCTAACCACTGGACTACCGGGCCGCCCCCCTCCAACTTCCTTCTGACTTTTTTCGTTTTTAGTTTGTGACTGGAAAAAAATGGTGAGGTGGAAGACCAGCATTCATCTGACTTGATAAAGACTCTACAGACTCGTTGAAGTGTCTTTACGGACGACATGGACTTTTTAAAGAGTCTTTACAGACTGGTTGAAGAAGCTTTAAGAGACTAGTTGGACTATCTAAAGAGAGTCAAGAGTTTCCGACAAATCTTGACAGATTAGTTTACGAGTTTTTACTGACTGGTTGGACTCTCTAAAAAGCAAGTTATTGTTTTTAACTCATTCAGTACCAGCCAATTCTAGACCAAGACTGGAAAGACGTTTAAAAACGTCTTTGGCAGTGAATGAGTTAAGAGTAAAAAAGTGGCGTGTGATTGGCAGGATGGAGCCACGGGTAGGTGGAGCCCAGCTGGCAAAGACGAGACTCGAGCGATTCCGGGGCGATAACTACGAAGACCTCGGTGACGATGTGAGGTAGGTGGCGCGCATCGCTCAGTCCACTGAAGGCCGAGAGACTCTCATCGCGGTGTCCCGCCTTCTCAGACATTTACTCGCGAGGATCCTGCCAATCATCAGCCCCGACGACGGACCCTCCAACCGGCGCGCAAGACGGGATCTATCCGCCGCGGAGCCCGCGGGAAGTGCCCGCCGGAGAAGCCGCCGTTCTCTGGGGGACGAGGACGAGGCGCCGCCATCCAACAGCGAACCGCTGCTGAGGGTGAAGAGGCTGGGCGAGGAAGAACAGGAGGGCCAGCGGCTTCACGCGCTGCCAAATGCCAACGCACGCTACGGCGCCCGACGCCGGAGAGCCGCCCTCAACCACGTGCTGCTTCACCAGATTGTCAACTACATGAGAAAGTAGGCGGCCGGGAGAGCAAACGAAGGAGGAAAGAAGTGGTGATTGAGCGGAATCGTCTTTATTGTCATGAACGTACGCATATTTATTGCTCACTTTTATTACGACTAAGGGAAAATCCTTAAATAATGCCAGATCGCCGTGATGCGCGTTCCGCCACTTTAGCCATTAACGGGGCCGGCCGGAAAGGAATGATTTCGAGCATGCCCGCCCGCCCGACAGAATAATCACCGAGGGTCCTCTTGAGCGATATCTGACAAGCGGGCCTTTTGCTGAATTTGATCGCAAAAAGGAAAAATAAATAAATCGCAAATTGAACCTGATTATCGGAATGGGTATAAACTATTTTAGGCAATCGCAAGATCAAAGGCATCTCGGAGACATCTGCCAATCTGGCCTTTGCCGACTCTGCTCAGAACCGGGTTAAAATTTTTCGTCTACCCCTCTGCAGCCATTCAAAAGATTAGGGGGTGAAAAATGTTCATCTTTACACACCCTACACGACAAGGTCGTAGCTGGAGTCGAAACACTCGGCCACATCTGCCCCATCTTGGGTTGCTCATTTGTGTCGTTTGATGAGGGCAGCGAAGTTCAAAGTGGCACCACCGAGATCATCATTTGAAGCGCTGTGCTTAGTTCCTTCTAGTTGTCTTTGTGCACTCCAGCTTGTCATGTGATCACAAGTCTGCGTGCCAGCGTGGCACACTATATACAAAAGTAAGAATAAAGTTCAAAAATGTCGGCGATGTTTCAACGTCACTCGACTGAACACGTCACACCAATGCGATGAATGCTTGATATCGCGCAGGCGGCAGGAACCGGTCCCGGACGCATGGCGGCGGTTTTTGCCATCCGTGTTATACACGGCATGACAAGCGGCAGTGCTGGGAACGCGTTACGTGCCCCAAAATGAAAAGTCTCCCCCCTAAAATGTTCTTCATAGTGCACAACACGAAATCGACCCCAAACGGTGATCCCAAAACACTTTAAAAATCATTTTTTTTAATCACAACGCCATCCTATAAAAATAAATGGCATGCAGATGATTTGATTTTGGGAGGAAACATCTGTAAAAATACGCCGGACTACTTTCTCCGTAGCCATTTCAGGCCTTTTTTTTTTTAAAATTAATCATACATAAAGTACATAAATAGTCTAATTCATAAATACAGTGTATGACAAAGGACTCTTTATCTTTCCTTGGGAACTATACTGTATCTTTTGTTGAGCAGCTAGCCGTTGGCGGTTGGTGTTCACATCTGTCACCGCCAAAAACCATTCAGATCTTTCTCTGCATCACCTTCAAAGATTACCACTCCGCTTTCTTCTCTCCTGCTGTCGGACCTCGACTGGAAATTTCCGTCACGCCGCAGTTGGCTGTCTGCTGGTGGCCAACCTTACCTAGTCCTCTGCTAAGCTAGCACGTTAGGGGAAGAGGGCATTTGCGCACTATCTCAGTACTACTGTCTTGATTATTCTCAAAGGCTGACATGCTAACAGTAGTTATACGAGCACACAACAACTAAAAAAAAAATAATCATAATAGCCTAACACTTGGTACAGATGAAAACACCGCATGGAAATGTGACACGTACTGATCAACCTCACTGATGCTAAACTAAAACAAAGCAAAGTACACAGTTGTTTTTAAACATCTTGACAGAGTTCACATGACAAGGGGGGAAAGAAAATGTCTGACTGTGTTCTTTTGCGAAATACAATGATGAAAACGTAGTCGTGGAACAAGAAATAACAGAAGCTAGGCTAACCGTTAGCGCCGGATAATAGCTCAGGACAACGGGGCCTCCGCCTAACGCGATTGGAAAGGCAGAAAGATGCTCAAATTGTGTTATCACACTCGACTGAAGCTAGCCATGCAAAGAGAAGAAGGACTTGCCTGCCATTGTGTTTGGGAGCTAACGATGCGCGAACTACACTTACTGCTAAACACGTGATGTGCTTGAAAACAAGGAGCTGATCAACAACAACAGTTCCACCTTTCATCATCATACAGGGGGTGTTTTCACGACATCGCCATGATGTCATGGTGATGACGATGTCATTGTTTGTCTGAGAAGGAAGACAAGTCCCGCGGCGCCTACGCCGACATCAGCAGTCCTGTGGTCGTGGTACACGCGCACACACAATAAGTCAGGTTGTCTCTTCACATGTGCAACTTGACGACGCGCACGAACCCACCTTCCTTGCCGAGCGGCGGCAGCAGAGCATCTTGCCTGTTGGCCAGCACAAACGCCAGGGTGGCCAAGATGGCGGCATCCAAAACGCCCAGGATGGCAAGGATGAAGGCCCAGTGGATGGAGCAGTTCCCCGACGAGAAGCTGCCCACCTGCGTACGACACAGACACGTGCGCGAGCGCACGCACGCACGCCGCCGTCGACCATTGACTGTGTCGAATCAAACCAAAGTCTCGAGACACTCACCGAGTCGCCGCACAGGACTCTCATCTCCGGACTCTCCCATGAATCGGGGAACAGCAGACAGGCTAATGCCAAGCAGAACCCTGAAGACGGAGATGGGAGCAAATAACTAACGTCCCAAGTCCTAAAAATTTTGACTCCAGTCAAGCCGCGTGACTGGACGCCGGCGGCAATGAGAAGCGAGCGCACCTGCTGTGAGCTGCAGCCAGGCGCAGATCTTGTAGACGGTGGCGGCACTGCAGAATCGAAAGAGGCAGAGACAAACCACGCTGGTCCACACAGCCCATAGGGACACGCCGACCAGGACTGCCACGGACTGGAAGGACGGCAGAGGGGACAGGCTGGACAGACGGCCGCGGCAGTCAGGAACCGGCCTGTCCGAATCCAGACACACCTGATGTGATGTGGGAGGACATGGCGAGAGAGTCAAAGTCAAGGAGACATCCGTCCGTTTTCTCGAACGCTTGTCCTCAATCGGGTCAGTTTCCAAAATTGCTTCGGTAAACAAAGAGCCTGAGCTGAGATTTGTGCCGTTTGTGTATTTTGAGCAGTGCATAACAGCCAGCATGACTACTTTATGTTCGTGACATGCGACGTTACATTTTGAGTCCTCAAGGTACCTGCAATGATTTGCAACTGTAGGTAAATTTATGCCTCTGCGAGAACAAGAACTTTGGAAAATAGAACCGGATGTTTAATGGTTTTACTTTAAAAAAATTACCCATTGTTATCGTGTGTGTGTTTTAATTGAAAAGTCATTGAATGGACATGAAAATAATGAATTAATCAAAGAACTTCTAGACTAGGGGTGTCAAACTCATTTTAGTCGCGGGCCAATTTTGAATCACGTCTTTCTTGGAGGGTTGTTATGACAGTAAAACCACAAAATTATTACACAACAAATTAATAGATTACTAGTTCTCCAATCATTCATATAAATTATAATAGTTTGTTCATTTATTGTTCAAGTGGGTGTAAACAGGGTAACAAAATCACTGCCAAATTTTGGTCCCGATTTTTGGGTTGTTGACACACGCGCATTCGCGGGCCACATAAAATGCCCTGGCGGGCCAGGTCTGGCCCCCGGGCCTTGAGTTGGACACGTGTGTTCTAGACCAAATCTGAACTTTTTATTGCTGCAAATGGCGAGCGTACATCGGCGAAGTATCCTCTCGATGGCAGTTTGCAATCACCTCAAATAATCCCAGGGTGCCAGTGGGCGGGGCCGGCCCCGTCCCCGGGTGGCGGACGTCGGCGGTTCCGATCCAGGACGGCTGCACCAGGATGACCACCTGGATGATGGCGAAGCACAGCGTGCACACGGCCCACAGGGCGCCCACCGCGCGGGCGCTGCGCACGAACTCCGTCTGGTACAAGCGGGACAGGTCGCCCAGGCCGGGCGTCGCCGCCGACGCCATGACCGCGCGCACCGGCCCAGGGCACTCAGATTTCCTCGGAGGATGGAGTCAAAAATCAAAATAAGATCACTGAATGGACGACACGAAATGCTTGTTCGCGACTTTCATCCATCCAAGCGTGGGTCGCCACTCATTACTCCGGCACATATTGCGAAACGAACATTCACATTTCCAGCATTTTAGACTTTCTTCAATGAAGCTAACAGAGGAACGGGGAAGACACACATTGTACAACTTCAGCTCAGATTCGAACCTCAACAAGGTCATGCGAGTGCGCTCACCGCTACCGCATCGTGTTGCCCAAAACGAAAAAAAAAAATGACGTTCGTTCTATCCAAAACCCTCAAGACTCGAACGCAGACGTGTCAGATGATCCGCAGGCGTGACATTTTTGCAATAAAATCCGCCTCGCCAACGCCGAGTGATCATCATCACCGTCTGGGAATTTGGCATCATACGGAAAAGAGGAAGCAAAACAAACCAACCTGCAGCAGCTTCGCGCGCACGCCGTCCGAGAGCGACGCGGACGCAGGCGCGTTCCCGTCTGGTCCAACGACGCGCGTGCCCGCCAGCGAGGATGGGAAAGACCAGGACGCAAATTGACGCTCCACCACAGCGACGCCCGCAGGCGGACCGAGGAACATCTTTTTCAAGAATGAATTTACAGGGGAAGCCGCGGATTCAGCAACTTCCCTTTTCTTTTCTTTTTTGGGGGTGGTGGGTGGCGCGTATTTTTCATGGAAAATGCTTACTGGAGGTTGATCGGCGTTCTTTATTTTCTTCTGAGGAGGATCGTTCTCAGCTTTCTGCAAAGCTTGCTGATGAGCCGACCATTTGAATCAGGTGCGTTGGAAGAGGGAGACATGTAAGGCAGGCTGGATTGGGGATCGCGACGTCACTGGTATATGGACCACTCCTTGTTTGGCGACCAGTCGATTGTTTTTCAAGGTGTGTCGAACTTTGACTGTGTCGGTCTATTTGACTCGCGCTCAGACAGCACCCTAATGAGAATAAGCGAAAATAAAATCAAATAAAAATGCATGGCTGCATGCTGTATGTGACCACATCTTGTTTTTCTCCTCCCACGAGACTGCCGAGCAAAAATGATGTTTGGAAGAAGAACCTTTAACCGTAAAAACATTTTGTTTTTATGATTATTGTTGTATAGAAACATTATTGCACAACAAACGGGCCTCCTCAAGTTGCCACGGCAACCTCAACATCCTAACGTCAACACGACTCATTGGGTAGAAGGCAAAGATGGACAGTGAACCCCATGAGCATAAAGAGGCAGAGAAGGTCCCCCATTAAGATGCAACAGTAGTCCCAGTTTCCATGAAGTAGAGCGAATGTTTTCCTTCGAGCTTTGAGTATCCCTGTCTGCTTTGTATTGCTTCTCCGTGTGTGTTGAAGTAGCAGTGGTTTGAGGGTTTATAAATACCGTCACTAATTTAGCCCTGTTAGCCCGCTCATGGCTTTTCCTGCCGTATGTTAGCATGAAGCTAGACAACGTTTGTGATTTGGTTTAGTCGAACTTGTGGTGCTTCAATATATCATTTCTCAATTCTGTTTGCTTTTATGTGTCAGTTTTATCGTAAACTTCAACTGGGAGTGACAAAAACCTGCTGGAGGCAAACACGCCTCGCCTCTCATTTGGGGAGGGTGTCCTCTTCTTTTCACTCTCTCAAAGCGATGTGAGTCGCCCGTTTCGAGACATCGCGCAGGTGAAAATGCTCATCATTGGAAGTGCATTTTAGCAAGTTAAAATGTGTTGAAAGTAGGTGGAAGTGATAAAATGACACCCCCTCAAAAACAAAACAAAAAAAAACAGGGGTTCGCTGTAAAAATGATCAAATATATACAAATCTGAGCACTCTTCATTTTCATCTTGGTTCTCCTAACTCCAGGGTGGCATCTCCTCTCCAAACTTGGCGCTGTGGGCGGCGCTCTTCGCTTCAAACACGGCCTGCACGCATTAACGAGGTTATTGTATCACAGCGGTACAACTTTTCTACTCGTTTAAAAAACAGCAACATCAATTTGTAGTGTGAAACTGTGGAAAAGTTGAGAGAGGGAGACATTTTTTTGGTACCGTACGTTCGAAATAAGCAGTTAATCAACCAATCGGTGAAACATCACCTGGTTGTGCACGTAGGACTCGCACGCATAGCACCACACGGAGAGGTCGCAGAAACTCAGCACCACCGGATGATCGGCTGTCACACCGTGCATCGACATGTGCTCGTTGACGTAGCGGCCGCACGCCACCTGTGTGACATCATAATTAGCTGACACGTGTAAATGTGGTTTCACAGCTTTCATGACGCGCACACACCGTGAGGTTAAAGTAATGCGCAGGTAAAAGGTAAAAACGTTTTCAGTGTATTTTGAGTGAGTGTCATTGTAATTAAGAAGCCAACTATTCATTTAAATTAATACAAAATGAAGAGCATGGGCCCTATTTTCCACCCGGGTGGAGTTTTCTTTTGGCGTTTTGCCTGACTTTGCACTGGTCGAGAGGAGCTTAAACGGGGCGTTTGCGCCGTTGTGGGATTGAACGTAGCTGAGTCCTAGCCAATCTTTGTTGGCATCCCTCATTTGCATTAAAATCAGGGCGGTCGGAGCACACGCCTTGCTTGACGGAAACAGACTCGCTGGGGTTTGTGCATGACATTGGCAGGTAAACTGCAAGATTTCCCCTTGCGGATGACACAGTCGCCCGTGCATGTGACACGAACAGTCGGAGACCACCAGGCACCGATGACGTATGCGGGTACCCTACCATTCCCAAATGTCTGCGGAGCGTCAAGCCGAGCTGCCTGCGGCATGATCAAATACACCAAAATCCCGTTAGATCGCCTGCGCTGCCATTTAGACCTGGTTTTAAGTAGTCTAAAGTTGAGTCTACTTTGTCCCTCATCAAATTGCGAGATATGCCAGGGGGCGCATCACCTGGAACGCCCAGCAGGGCAGATCCGCCCATTTTTATGCTTACTGGACAATCAGTGAGTCACCTTGTAGCAGGTGAGGCAGATCCAGTTCTCTGCCTCCGAGGCACAGTCCTGACAGTGCTGGAAGATATCGATACCAGATGGGGGCAGGGGCTTGATGGCATCCAGGTGAGGACACCAGGACAGAGGGTCCACCACATACATGGGAGCCTGCAGACAGACACACACACACACACACACACGCACGCACATCTGAGTTCATTTGAGTAGGAAATTCCAGAGCAGTAATGGAGTCCTGACTGACCATCTGCACGCCACACGTCAGCTCCAGAGTTCCCTGAGGCTTGGACCAACCGCATGCTCCCCCAGGCTCCGCCTCCTCCCCAGGGTCAACATCTGTTGGTGCGGGGACGATGACGACCTGAGCGTGATAACAAGACATAACGTTGGCAGGCGCTAAGAAAGAAAATGTGAGATAAACTCCATCAACTATGAAACGTCCTTCACCGAGCAGTTACATGATCAAGAGTCCGGTGGTATTTGGTGCATTAATTTAATCATTCATCTTAATGTGATTTATATTTCATACACTTATGTTCACAGCTGCGGTTGCCCTATAAATAAAGTTGAGATTTGAGATCATTTTTCTCATTTAAAAATTGGTTTCATTCATTATTCATGAACTAAAAATAATTAATTATTCATCCGTCCATTTTTTAATCCGCTTCTCTTCACGAGGGACGCGGGGAGTGCCAGAGCCTTCCCAGCTGTCTTCGGGCAGTAGGCGGGGGACACCCTGAACCGGTTGCCAGCCAATCGCAGGGCACACATCGACGAACAAACATTGCCGCCCACAATCACACCCCGGGACAATTTAGAGTGTTCAATCAGCCTGCCATGTATGTTTTTTGGAAAATGGGAGGAAACCGGAATACCCGGAGAAAACCCACCCGGGCATGCGAAAACATGAAAACTCCTGTGTGGAGGCAGACGTGCTTAATAGCACATGGTTGTCCACCGCTGGCACAGAGGCACAGATTACCCCCACTGCCATACCGCTTGTTTGTTGTCATGGCAACACTGATCCGATGACACCTCAAGCCTGTGAAGCCTCGAACTCACCGGTGGCTGTGAGCTTTCTGCTGATCGGCTCTGCTCAGGGGACACTTGACTCGACTTGGCCCTGGACCGGTTCTGCTCAGACGTCACTTCACTTGACTCCGCTTCCACGTCGGGCGGGTGCGCGCTTGGACTGATGTCCAAGCTGGCCAAACCTTGTGTGAGCTGGTCCAAACTGTGGTCTGCCTGATTGGCCGAAACACCAAAAACAATGTCAACCCTTGCCACGCTGCACATAAATATGATGGTGTTTTTGTGTTTGTGCTGTTACTGTGTTGCCCTCCAGTCCAGCAGGGGGCAGGGGTGATTGCTCTGGACCACTCTGTCTTGACCTCCTGCCTTTGCTTTTTCCACTGCGCCTCCGATGAGCGCTCGGAGAAGGTATAGCTGCTCGCAGGGATTCGGGGACTAAGAACAAAAGGATTTAGATCTGTTCTAAATGTGCAATAATATATTTTTTTTCAAGTTTTTCAGACTCATGTTAATTAACACAAAAGTGGACAAAACCTGATAGAAAAATATGGTTGTAAAAAAAAGCTCATTCGTATAGTAATTGCATAGTCATTTATTGTTATCTGAAGTCATATGTGTCACCAAAAAGGTTTGGGAGATAAACCAGACACACTCGCACTCACTGTTTATCCGCAACGACTTCCAGTAGGGGGCGTGGTGCCGGATGACCTCATTGATGGCTGCCACAGCGGCGTCGTGAGGTGGGGGGAGGGGCGTTGCCAGCGAAGGAGGAGGATCACCCAGCAGCACGCTCGTGCACATGGCCATGGAGTCGGAGATGGACGTCAAGTTGTAACCGCCCTGCGACGTGACGTGGGTCACGCGTAACATTGTTTGTCGGTTAGCATTCGGGCGAGGCGATCATTTGGTTTTATGGATGAATTCATGGTTATTTGTCGGGGTGATCATGATTCGTCATTTAACTCATTCAGTACCAACCAATTCTGGACCAAGTCTGAAAAGACGTTTAAAAACGTCTTTGGGAGTGAATTAATTGATATTTTTCAAATGTTGGGTCACTAGAAAATCGAACGCACCTTTGAAAGGTCAAAGGGAAGCTACGCAATGCACAGGGACAGCGTGATCGAATTTGATTTTAGGCTCGGGATGAATGACAAGGACGTGATGAAAAGCTCGGTATCGCAAGAAATCGTGATCACCGAGAGACGTTTGAAGAGGCTGTTGAGAGCCAGCTTGCTTGACCGGCGGCGGGGGCACAACTTGGATGCTCTCGGGGATCACGGTCTACCAAATGAAAACCTTTTGTTATAATATCACGACTTAATGTGGGAATAAAATAAAAACGTAAAATGCAATAACGTGTGGGTTTTTAAACGCACCGATTAGGTCAGTGAGAAACGAGTCAGTGAAGGTGCGCTCAATTTGTTCACCCTTTTGTCCGAAAAGAGATCAGTGCTACTTCATGTGCACGCAGTAACTAGTTCATGCACACAAAGTAGTAGTCCGTGCACACGATGTACTTTGTGTGCACAAAAAAAGTAGTTTGTTCGCACAAAGTAGTTTTTTTTTTTAAATGTCATGTCGAGGACTGCATATAAGTCACCTCCAGTATGAGTAAAACTCGGCCACAAGCCAACGACATCAGCATGTGCGTGAGGTGGGCGTAACACTCGGGGGTCACGCGGTATCCGCCCAGAGGGTCTCCCCGCGCGGCGTCGAATCCCGCCGACACCAACACCAGACCTGGATTGAACTGCGAGGCAAGTCGCAGGGCAAGTTCATCGAGATCGCCTTGTACACACGGCAACGTATACACGGAGCGCATCGGGAGGCGGCGTGCTCTACAGAGGAGACAGTTGACAAAATGCGTGTGCACCACCTCAATGGCAATCGGCATGACGACGTGGTGGAAGGCGGCGAGATATTCGGCGTCACCCATCCTGGCGCCGCTCCACGCCACGTTGACGTTGAAGCCCGTCCCCTCGGCCACTCCCACCCAATTCGGGGCGGCGTCCTCCGAGGACGGGAAGAAGTTCCCGTTGTCATAGCGATGGAGGGAGACGTAGAGGACGCTGCAGACGGGGAGCCGCGCCGGCGGGTGAGCCGGCTGATCAGGCGTGACGCACGGCGGGTCACGCGACATCTCACCTGTCGTCGTCTTCAAACATGCGCTGCGTGCCGTTGCCGTGGTGAACGTCCCAGTCCAGGATTAAGACTCGGACGGGCGCATGCTGGCAAGTCTTCTGCGCGTGGCGAGCGGCGAGTGCCGCCGTGTTGAAGAAACAAAAACCGCACGCGGTCCCGCTCTCGGCGTGATGACCGGGGGGCCGCACGATAGCCACGCCGCTTCTCACCTGCACACAATGGAAATGTGTCTTCGGCATGTCAGATGAGCCGCTACCCGGTCGTCAGGGGCCTGCGCGCCATCGTACCTCAACTGAATTTTGGCCCACAACAACATGGATGTATGCGCGCGTGTTTGAAGTGGTGGCGGGATCGCTACCTGTCCAGTCATAATGTGCTCCACAGCATTGAAGCAGCTTCCGGCGGCCAGCAGGGCTGACTTGAAACTCTGATTGTTGATGTAGATGGAGTTGAACTCTTGGCCCAGTTTGTGCAAATCCCTGTTCTTCATTGTAGTGGTCGACTTCATCCGCTGGATGTGGTCCGCACTGAATAAACATGAACATGCACAGTCATGTTTTTGTTTGTTTTTTTGACAGTGTGATTGTTCATCTTTAGCAGGCATCATGAGCGTGTTTGCGTGCGCACCACCTCGATGGCAATCGGGCGCAGCCATCCGCTTTGTCACCACAGCGCTCCTCAAAAAACACTCCCTGCTCAGTTGACCCTCTTTTTCACTCACACAAACAAATTCACCAGTCCAAGTTTATCCCTGAACCCCCCCCCCCCCCCCCGCTATTTTTCACTTTCCGAGGACTAAGCATACCACCACCCACACGCTCGTTTCCAGCGGTTTTCGTAATCTCTTCGTTTCTGGTCTTTCTGAAAAAAAAAAAAAAAAAACGACATAGTTGACGTCATTCGTCCAAGTACCGTTTCAAAGTTTAGTAAAAGGAGCGCTGCAGCTGTTGTTTTAAACCTTTCACCCTGCACAACTCCTTTTTTTATTTGTATTTGTACTTCGCTTTTATTTCACTTTGCTTTACTCTGATTTGCTCCCAGGTCAGAATGGCAAGTGACAATCTGTCCTCAACTGGATGAATTAAGATTTTTTTTAAAAACACAAACACGTCACCAGTCAATCGTTTTTCAATATGGGCCCACTCTCACTCCAAGTCGGTCAGAATAGGTCGAGCCGTGATCCTGAGCAGCATAAAACCGTTTTTGAAAAAGATGGCAAGCGAGAAAATCGAACTGTCGCAACTGTGACCAGTCAGAGCGCGGCCGAATTTCGTGCTTTAACAACGCGTACGTGTGACACATGGCGAGCTCCTCCTCGGTGGCGAAGCGAGACGGAATGCGCTGGCAACGTTCCACCAGACCGAGCTGCTGATGCCTTGAGAAGATCTTGAAGATTCTTTGCGGCTGCTCAGGATGATGCCTGCGGACAAAAGTGGAGCTTAGCGGACCACGTCAGTCATCCGGTCCAGCGCGGGACGCCCGCAAGGAGCCAACCCAAGCACCTGTCCCACAGGTTCAGGTGCTCCATCATTCTCTCGTCGTATACCAGGCCCGTTGTCATGGCAGCGGGACACGGCGGGCCCTCCTCGTCGGTTGCTAATCTGAGGACTTGTCCTTCAGCATGATGGTCGCCCTCTATAGGAGACACGATACACAAGACCGAAGCTAAAAACGGAATCGACGCTGCCGCAAAGTTACAGGATTGTGAGTGTGTGTGTGTGTGTGTGTGTGTGTGTGTGTGTGTGTTTACCCAGCACTTGCAGTGAGGTCCAATATGGATACAAAGCTGAGATGCTCTCAGAGATGGACTTCAGGGCACTGACGCGCAGAAAAAAATGTCTATATTATGATCATTTTAGTGCACAGTTAGCCCCGTGTTAGCCCGACAGTCTCCAAATGTCATGGCATTGCCGAATCAAGCCATTTGAATTGAGTTTTTCTTTCACAGTTTGCAAGAGTTCCCGGGTGTCTTAATAATCAATCCATCAAACCTTATTGATATTTTCAACATGAAAATGCAACTCAAAGTGCTGTGCAATTAACTCATTCACTCCCAAAGACGTTTTTAAACGTCTTTTCAGACTTGGTCCAAAATTGGCTGGTACTGAATGAGTTAAAAGAGTGTCCAAGGTCGTTCATTCCCGGAAAAACCTCGCCAGGGGAGGCTTCCCAATCAGATGCCCGAGCCACCTCATCTGGCTCCTCCCCACGTGGAGAAGTAACGGCTCGATTCTGAGTGCCGAGCTTCTCACCTTCTCTCGAAGGGAGAGCCCGGACGGACACCCTGCGGAGAAAACTCATTTCGGCCGCTCGTCCCTTTCGGTCACGAGCTACGGGTCGGAGGTGCGGGTTGTAACGTAGATCGAGCGGTAAATTGAAAGCTTGGCCTTTTGGCTCAGCTCCTTCTTCACCGCGACAGACCGATACAAAGTCGGCATCGCAGCAGAAGCTGCACCAATCCGCAGCCTGTCGATCTCTCGCTCCCTCCTGCCCTCACTCGTGAACAAGAGCCCAAGATACTTCAACTCCTTCGCTTGATCTCCTCCCCGACCCGGAGACGGCACTCCACCCTTTTCCGACTGAGGACCATGATAATAAATGGCATGAATACAAAACAAATACAAAAGAGGAGCCTCCCCCCGCCCCCCAACATACACAGATGCACATCATCACAAGCATTGCCTGTGCTCACACTCGCACACACGCCCTAGAAATAATTAACCCATTCAGTACCAACCAATTCTAGACCAAGTCTGAAAAGACGTGTAAAAACGTCTTTGGGAGTGAATGAGTTAAAAGGCCAGTGCCGGAGGACCTTTGGATCCGCGTGGGTTGATATGATAAAAGATGGCCCGAGACCGTTAAGACCTTTAAAAACGAATAAAAGCACCTTAAAATCAATCCTGAAACACACGGGGAGCCAGTGCTGCAATGAATAACATGTCCCACATTTTCCTCCACAGAAGCAACTACTATCGATGTGCTCGCAAGTGTATTTCTTGCCATGGTTGGACAAGCCCTCACCCCTGCCCCCACATTTCAATATTTTCAGAGACAGGAAAATAATTAAAAGATTGACTTTGTTTATAGGACCAAGTCCACCAAAAGTCAGCAAAGAATTTCAACAACGTGGAGTTAACATTAACGGTTAAAACCATTTTTCTGTAAATGGTTAACAGACTTTTCATTCTGTTTGAGTGAAGATGAAAGATCCCATCTTTCGTTTTGAGGTAACGCGACCGGGTCCTTGGCAATGCCACTTTCCTGTTGAAGTTTACTCATTGATTGTGGGAATTGAGGTCATAAAAATGTGAGGAAAAATTCTGAAGTGTCACCCTGTGTGTGTGTGTGTGTGTGTGTGTGTGTGTGTGTGTGTGTGTGTGTGTCAGGTACCAGTCAGAGGGAGCAGTGGGCGGAGCCATTGGTGCACAGGTTCCCCCCAGCAACGCACGAACGCAAGCGGCAGCACCCTTCGCTGTCGCCTGCAGGTCGTAACCTCCCTAAACGTGCATAAAAAGACACAGACGTGCATTGGTACGGATTAAGTAGAAATGTAAGCCTTTTGATAAAAAGCAAACGAAGCCGTTACTCTCGCCGATGACGAGCAAAACCTAGTGTTTAGACCACGGGTGTCCAAGTTTTTTTCGTTTGAGGGCGGCTGACAGAAAAACGGCCACCCTAAAAATTGGTCCATTTTTGGAAACACGCTCAAGTCAGTCAAGAAAGCAATTCCAGATTGTTGGCGTTGTTCGTCAGCTTTCTGTTCAAGGGGTGAAGGCAAATAGTTGAGCAAGTTCAACAGTACATCAACTAATTCATGTGCAGTAATGGCACCTATTTTACCGGCAGCCTCCCTGCTCACTTTACCCGTTTTTAACTACCCTTGCGAACCGTGTCAAAAGTTATTTTTAGGGTTTTGTTTTCCTTTCTTTGTCATCTCGCGGGCTGCTGAAAAATGCAATGGCGGGCCGCAAATAGCCCCCTGGGCTGTAGTTTGTACCCCCTTTCCCACTGAAATTAGCGGGTAGTGGTGATCTGTGGCGACACGCAACAAATTGGCATATTGTCCCTTTCCCATTGACCAACAGAAGGCGATTCTGCCCCCCCCAGCCCCTTTCCACCACTTTGCGTCTGCTTTTTACTGTCCTCAAAATGGTCGAAAAGCAGCGGAGGATCAACTCTTTGCTACTACTGAGACAAGAGCTCAAGGGGCGATCTCCTAGCTTTGTTGTGGGGGCGTGCTATATACGAGGCTGATGGCGCGCGATTTTATGACGCATCACGTACCGCCCTATGTCATCATGTAATTACCAGGAAGTCTCGTGTTAGGCTTTCAAACTGCGAGCGGGGGCGATCAGAGGTGATCACGACCCGCCTCCGATGGCGTGCTGGTGGACACGGATCGACACTGGCCAGAGAGCCTTTCCCACTGCACAAAAAAAGCGTGTTTACCCGTGGTTTTGCGGCAGTGGGAAAGGGGTATTGGACACCCTTGGTTTAGTTTGTTGCCATTCACCAGAAGTACAAAGAAAATTACAATTCTGAACAATTGGCTGAATTACAACAAAAATTGCCTAAATGCTTCGTCTTCGCTAATGCTGCTACAGTTTGTTTGTATGAAAAAATAAATAAATAAACAAATAAATAACGAGAGAACGAGAATATAACTTCTTGTATTATGTTCATACATGAGGCAGCCATGTTGGTATTGTGTTTTCATACGTGCATGTTGTTTTTTTTTTTCTTTTTACCTCGAGAGCCAAAATGAGTTGACCTTCTGCCAAAGACATCAGCATGTGCGTTAGTGTCTGGAAACATTCGGGACTCATGCACATCTGGCCCTGAAAACAAACAAACACACACGCACAGATCTGGGAGTGTGGCGAAATCATTTCAGATCATGAATTTTTTTGTTGATCCCACATAACATGATTTTGGTCTTGCAAGTATTTCTTAATATTTGCAGTCTATGCTAGCAAAGAGCAAGGGAGCCCAACGTGATGTGATAATCACCCTGTCATACCTTGGGATCCCCCAGTGCGGCATCAAAACCAGCAGACACCAGAACCAGCTCCGGCTGAAACTTCACCCACGCATGGACGCACGCAGTTAAAAGTTTGAACGCAGGGGGGGGGGGACAACTTTTTAATATGGAAGTGCGACGTCAACAGTTTTCTGGACAGGAAGCAGTGAGCATTACCTCGTAGGCGACCGGAAGCAGCAGTCGCTGGAAAGCACACATGTAGTCGGCGTCGCCTTTTCCGGCCTGAACAGGGAGACAGCAAAATTGTCAGTAAACGGAATCGGGGGGGGGGGGGTTCCCCTTAGGACGGGTTCCGACAGCATTGATTCCCAACGACTCTGTCCCGTGAGTTCATCTAGTGCGCTGTGGCAGATCATTACAAATCATGTCACTTTGTTGATCTATCTGCCAGGGTCACCCAGTGACAGGCAGAACAACGGAATAGTCTTACAACCGGATGACAAAAGTTACAATTAAGAGTGTATGGACCTGTTGCCATTCATACAACAGAATATGAAACTCATAAAACAGGATACCCGCACGACGGATACTTTTGTTTCGCGGTCTGCCACAAATGATTTCTGAGTGGGCAAAGGTCGGGGGACGCTACGCTTGAGAAGAATTGACATGACTGACCGCGGACCAGGCCAGGTTGATGTTTCGTCCTTCGGCGGGGGCGCCGCCCACAAATGTGCTGTCAGACTCTGGCAGGTGAGGCCAGAAGGCAGCCCGCTCAAACCTGTGCACGCTCACGTACAGCACGCTGACGCATGCATTCACACACATTTGAGCACGGTTCAACAGGACAAGGCTTGTTATTGTTGTGTTGTTTAAAAGTGGGGAGAGGTCACCTGGGGTCTTCCTGGAACACACGTTGGATGCCTTGACCGTGATGAACGTCCCAGTCCACGATCAACACCCTGACGCAAAGACACGATTTAACGCGTTTCAGTCAGTGGCTTCAATTTTTAACATCCTCACTTTTTTTGAAATGTCTTCACTTTGTCTGAAAATGACCTCAGTTTGCTTCTAATTATACCCCATTTTGCATCTAATTGTGTCAAAATATTCTCAGCAAGTGGCTCAAAATCCAGGGCAGTGCGCATGGACGTCCGGCGGACGCGTAGCAGCCTGCCAGGAAGTAACAGGGAGGCTTTTCCCACTGGCTGATCTATTGCTGTCAACACTTTGAAATCACGCCGCTAGCCGCGCTCCCGTTGCATGCGCCCTCTGACGTCGCGATGACCTGAAAATCTCACGCCCACCGTCCGCATCACAGCATGCGTTGCATCGTTGGGCCCTTGCAGTGCAATGAATGCGTTCGGTGTGCTGCGCATTTGCTTCGTGCGGTGCGAAAAGGCCTTAAATGTCCTCATTGCGTGTATGTGTAAATATTCTAACTAATCGGCACGTTTTGTGTTCGTGAGTTCTTCATGTGTTGCGAAATCAGGGGTGTCCAAACTTTTACGTTTGAGGGCCGCATGCATAACAAAGGAAGCACAAAAGGGCCGCTTTAAAATTCGTCAACTTTTTGAAACATGCAAAAATCAGTTCGATATCGTTTGTATTGTCTAGCTCATTTCAAAATCATGGAGGAAATTTTCAAGTTTTTGGGGTGGCCAACAGCCCCCTATCTCACAGAATAGATCCGGCTCTGCATGTCACAGCAGCCAAATCTTCACCTTCAGACCCAAAAAAGAAAGGTGACCCTTATTCAAACAGTTACATGAGGATCATCCATGTAACGTCTTCATCCCTCAGCCAGAGAGCGCAAAGTGCCTCTAAAATGGAATGATCTTAATTCACAAAAGTTTTTTTGAGGAAAAATTGTATAATTCTTTTCATCATTTATTTGTATCATTGAATATAGAGAGAAGTTCGAGAGTACACCCTCCCTTGTCATACTGTCACCTTCACCTTTTTTAACTCATCATTTTGAGTTATTTATTTTTGGGGGGGGGGGGTCATGTCGCGGGCTGCTTAAAAAATGGATGGCGGGCCGCAAATGGCCCCAGGTCGTAGTTTGGACACCTCCTGGTCTAAATCTTCTGTGTCTAAATGTCCTAACCGTGTGTCCACATGTCTTCGGAGTTACGCGAGCGGAACACAGACCAACCCAACCGAAACTGTCAACTGTTTGTTTTTCAAAAATCCTTCCATCCCTGCCTCGTACAAATGTCTGCATTTTGCGTCCAAACGTACTCACTTTGTTTCTTAATAGCCCGACCTTTCAGAACGAAGACACACCTTTTGACTTTGTGTTTCTTCTGAGCGTAACGAGCTGCAATGGCTACGTTGTTGAAAACACAAAAACCGTTAGCCTCGTTTGACTGAGCGTGATGTCCTGGAGGCCTGACAAACACACACACACACACACACACACACACACACACACACACACACACACACACACACACACACACACACACACACACACACACACACACACACACACACGTTATGAGTTCGTTATTGGGGGCGGCCTGAACACCTCATCACAGCCTTCAGATCATACCTGATGACAGCAAAGCCGTTTCTCAGTTCGGATGTCAACACCTGGTCAACTAGCTGGAGCACCGAACCCACCGCCAAGATGGACACCTGGAAGGTCTCCTGTAACACGCATACAACAGATATTTTTGTGTGGGTGCGTGTGCCTGTGTGTGTGCGTGTGTCTGTGTGTGTGCTTACGGGATGGATATAAACGGAATCATATTTGTCAGAAAACTGATGCAGTTCTGTTTCAGACATCGTCTGAGTGGACTTAATCAGCTCGATGTAGTGCTTCCTGGAGGGAGGACATGCGGCAACACACACCACAGACACCAGATCGGAGAAGATGTCAAACATGAAGATGGATTGTTTCATGTTTGGGTGAACTCACGTGTGCACGAGTAGCAGGTCTTCATCAGTGGCTGCTCTGGGCTGAGACACACACACACACACACACATCACACTTCAGTCTCCTGCTTCAGCGAAAAAGTCAGAAGGTCAAACGTCTCACCTGCACTTGAACGCAGCGTGACAGCAGCCCTTGTCTGTCCAACTCTTCCATGATGGATGTCACTCTGGCTGGACTTTCTACATGACTGAACAACGAGGCCAGTCATGAACAGGGTCATGTGACATGCGTGCATTCTACAGTGGTCCTTCTCAAATAGTGGGGCGTGGAGGAGGCCCCTAACTTTAGAAGGAAGTTCTCAATGTCACTGACAGGCACACTCAATCTGACGAGAAGCTGCAGGCGACACGTGACCCGCTCCAAACAGGAAGCCCAAATATGGGCATCATATACGAGCCCCTTGAATGAGGCTCTTCACGCGTTTCAGAGATCAGGTGACTAGAAATGTTTGTGTTTTATTAGATGGCATGTTTTCCATTTTTTTATGAGTGGACAGTGTGGGACCATATTTATACGGACTGCACTGAGAGAGACTACACAGTACAAGGTCATGTTCGGTGAGCTTACTTGGGGTCCCACAGGTTCTGATGACGGGTGAAGGTCTCAGAATAAACCAAACCTGTTCCACTGGCGGATGACCTGCTGGACAGGTCCTATACACACACGCACGCGCACACACACACACATCTAAACATTATTTGGGGCCCATTGGCGACTCCTATCCACAGATTACAAAAGGTTCTTCTGTGATGCGACTGGTTCCGCTCACCAGCCGCTGCAGTTCCACCTGAAGCTCCTCGTCGCGGTCTTCTCGGTTCCTCGTCATTCTCCCTTTCTTCTTTGCCTCCTGCAAGCTGCCACTTTTCTTCTTCCGCTCATTACCTTGAACCACGCCTCCCTGTATTCGCGCACACGCACACACACACACACGGCTGCTGCGGTAACAGCGTAACCAATAAAGACAACTTTGTCGAACTTGAATGCGATGAGAGTTTTTTCAGAGCCCCACGTGATTGGCAAGTTAATATATCATCCACATTTTAAGTCCTTCATCAAACATTGAGTGAGTTAGCGTTCACTTGAGCTACCTGAGAGGGCAGACGAGGAGACCTCCTAACTGACTTTTGTCCACATGATGATGATGCCAATGGTGGAGAATCATCAGCTCCAGACGACATCTCGGACTAGGTTCAATGAAACAAGCCCCCCGCACCCGTTAGTAAACACACACACACACATAAACAGCACATACACACCACTAGAATTTGCTTATGAAATTGACTGCATAGCGACACTTCAAATAAAACAACACTTGTTTTTTTCCAGCGGGGCCTGACCGATTATTGGTTTATAGTCACGCTTAGTGTGTGTTCTAAAATACAAGAAAGGCATCTCAAGTTTTTATTTTGAAGTCATCACTTCATGGCAAAGGAGAAAAATGGAGTCGAAGTAATGTCACTCGACATTAAGGGCCAGTGACTTTACTCGTTATGTTGCTCATGTATGTCGAACATTTATGAATCGAAAGTTAAAGTTCAATTCCTCCCCCACCCAAATATTGGAAGGGCAAGTTCAATTCCTTTGTTTTTGTTGTATACCGAAGACAATTGGCTTTCAGATCAAAATATGTGACATAATTTGAGAATTCCATCTTTAAAAAACTCAGGACAGAGCACCTTTTTTTGGAAGGCATCCCTTTTTCAAGTGAGCAAAATTATCAGAGCAGACACGATTCAATCAACTTCAAGTGAATCACATATTCTAAATTATGTTATTTGGTGGCACAACCCTGAACCTGCAATCACGGCATCAAATCTGTGGGTGTCTTCAAATTGACATGATCAACGCGGACGTTTTGGTAAAGGAAATGGAGCGCACCTTGTCTAAAAACTGCAATAGGAGATGTCTGGAGAATATGCGCTCCATTTGCTTATCCAACTGTCCAGGAACGATTGTGACGTTCTTTCAAGAGCTGCTGTGGACTAAACCTGAAGCTCAGGCACTGCACACACAGAAATGTCCCCGGACTTTTTTTATTTCGGCTGATGTCAAAGCCGCTACGTAATCATCATGCCTGCCCCTCAGATTTTCAGACATGACAATATTATTACCATGGCATGTGCACGTCACACCTAATTCATGGCCACAAATAAGTATGCGTGTAATAGGAATACTGTGGAAACAGGCATTCACTTAATTGGAAAACATCATCATCAACAAGAACATCAACATGAGCGTACTTACAGGAAACTGCCTTTTTGATTTTACTCCTAAGCGCAAACGAAACGACGCACAATGAACGCGTCATAATAGAGCGGCGCGGCCTCGCTCCGTGATGTCACATTTTTGCGCCCTAATGTCAGCTAGAGAAAACAAGCAAACGGCGATGGTACCTCCTGCTACACACAAAACTAACACAGATTCTCATGGTACAGTGGATTCGAAGGTGCTGCAGTATGAACGGTTTATTGACGACGTACTGAAGAAAGATTTACAGTAAGAGACGGATCACTTCTCATAACCGGCGCTTTTTTTTTCTAGTTTTACGATCGAAGCAGAACTACGCATGATTTTCTGCACGTTGCATCTTTGCAAGAGAGTAACTGAATTTGACAGCAACACGTTTCCTTGGGGCCTTCATAAATACGTTGATGCAAAGTCTGCATAATGTGTTCCTGGCGAAGACCGTTCGCTTCGTATTCTTATCCAAACGTTGGCGCGGTGGCATTTAGGTGTACCGTCCCTTCAAACGCGACAGGCATTTTTCATCGCAATTAAAACAATTTCCCTGGATTTGTAGACATTTGTACCGAATATTTCTTGCAAGGGTGAAATTTGCTTGTTTTGGTTGTGGATCTTCCTTGTGCAGTGAGTAAGCCCTCAATTCACCGGCCGACATACTGATAAGGATGTCAAACTCAGAGCCCAAGTAGCCAGCTGGGAGTCGCCACATCAATTAATATGGGACTTTAATTCAAATCATTGGTAGAGTTACACGATTATTGCTAAAATCTGTACCAAAACTTTAATTGTCATCCATCGTAAATAGCAATGTTGATATATTGCAGGCATTTTTTTGTTTGTTCGCAAACTTTTTTTTTCAGCGACTTAAACATATGACTTGAACTATTTCTTGACTTCAGACTTCAATACTAATCCATCACTTCGTTGTGTGTATATAATTATATGACTTGGCAAATCAAACATTTATGGTTTTATAGGCCTTATGGCCTTTGGAGGGAAAATGAAACTAAATGTGGCCTGTGACACAAATGCGTTTGAAACTAGGAATGTGACAATATCCAAACGTCACTCTACAACATTATCACGACATTGCGGAGAAATTGGCACTGTTAAAAAAAAGGCTCACGAATAATAAAATGAACTGGCCTATTGAAGAGATGCTGCGCTTTTATAATCGTGACATGACGATGATGACGTTGTATCAGTTTTAATGTCGTGATATTGCCGTTATCCTTCCATCCCTATTTGGCACCCGTCTTAATGTCACAACCTGTGTTGACTGTTACCTGAAAGTATTAATTTAACTTTGCAACAGAGAGAAAAATCTGAAAAAAATTAATTTGCCATTCTTTTTTTTAACTGATTATTTTAGGATGCAGGGGATATTTAAATGACCTCATCTTTGTCTGAGGTATTGTGTTAATGTGTAAATAAAAAGAAAAAAAGAATACATGAGCTAATAACTGCCGATCAAATAGGCTGACCGATTAATGGTTCGCACCCTACGTTTCCACACTCACTGTGTGTCATTTTCAGGAAAGTGACGGAGCAACGAGATGCTGTTTATGAGCAGATCTCTCATTACCTGCAGCTGAAGAACACGTTGCAGGCTCTGCAGGTCCATGCATACGCACATTTACGCACACACACACACACACACACACACACAAAAACATTCTCGGTCAGATACAGGACACTGTGGTGTTTTATGTGTATTTATATACAGGAGACCGATTCTAATCGACTCAAGACCGATGTTGACCTGGGCTGTAACTTCTACGTTCAGGCCGAAGTGTAAGCGCATACATTTTTCCCACGTACTAAATAATAATGCTGAATTTAGTGAGACATATCTTTATACCCGTACATAAGCACAGTGCTAATCAACAGCTTTCTTAAAAGATATGTGTGTGTGTGTGTATCTATATATACACACATATATATCTATACACGTATATACACGTGTGTTTATATATAAAAAATATATATATACTGTATATAATATATATGCATCTATATATGAATGGGAATGTGTGTACATAAATAATAATAATACATTTAATTTATAAGCGCCTTTCAAGACACGCAATGCACGCTTGTCCCCATCTCCACAGAGAGGACTCATCCAGGATCTTTGTGTTAGTGGGCTTTGGCTTCTTCGTGGAAATGGACCATGCTGAAGCTCTTCACTTCATCGACAAAAAGACGAGTCAACTAACAGCGTCAGTGAAGACTCACACGACTTAACAGGAAACAAGAGACAGATAATATAGCTGACAAAAATCTAGTTTGACTTTCAACATTTTACAAGCGTTGTCCATTTTTGACCCACCCCCACCCTCTATAAGACGCTGCCCATTCTAATTTTGCTTGGGTGTGTATGTGTGTGTTAGTTTCACAGATCAGCTGACTAAAGACTGTGCCAAAATTAAAGCAAACATCCGCCTGGTGCTTCAGGTCAGTTTAATTTTCCTCATGGCACACACAGAAACACAATCACTTTCATAAAATCAAGTCAAGCTTGTTATGTTTAGCGACTTGTTCATGCAGAGCATGGTAGAGCTTGATGCCATTTTTTTTTTTTTCGAAGACGGTTTTGCTTGCAGCACGGGAGTTTGATCTACTCTGTCGGTTACTTTTATTAAGATAAATATTTAACTCTTTCAGTGCAAGCCATTAAAAAAAAAAGGGAACCCGAGTGCCCGCCAATTTAGAACATCCTGACTGAAGGATCATAGAGAATTTAGTATTATGATTTTTTTTTCCTGTAAACACACCGAATGAAAGATTACTCTTTTAAAAAATATATAGAATGTTTTTTTCTGGGGTTTTTTTGCTTCTACCAAATTCCTTTTTTTAATTTTAAGGAATCAGCAGTACAACATGGGCTGATTTAACAGAATTCAATGATTTGCAAAGGCAGCATTGATGCTACAAGGTCCAGAGAGGTTTTGGCGAAACCAAGGCTGCCATCTTTTTCATGGATGCCCCTGCTTATGTCAGCAAGACAATGCCAAACCACATTCTGCGCGTGTTACAATAATGTGGCTTCGTAGTAGAAGAGTGCGGGCCCCAGACTGGCCTGCCGGCATTCCAGACCTGTCTCTCACTGAAAATGTATGATGAAGCCCCAAGTTTATAATTGCCTATTTTAATGCCGGGAGTTGAAACCCCAAATATGACCCCAAAACACTTTCAAATATAATTTCAAACTAATGTTACAAAATTACCCTGACAGTTAACAGCTTAGAAGTGATTAGATTCTCTAATCACATTCTCACGGGTTCTCAGTCCACAGCATTAAAATTGTAGGGAACTCTCAGGGTTGAAGTCCATCGACCACTTTTGACCTTCGATGACTCTCCTGTTGTCTTTCAGGGTCTGCGAGAACTTCAGGGTCTGACCGAGCTTCCAGAACGCAGCAGGAGAGAAATCTTCTAGATTTGTACCTCCTTAGAACCCCTCATGAGGAGAGACAATGTCCAGTCGCACACGACGAGGAGGATCAACCTGAACATTTCATGGTTGTTCTTCTGGAGTGACCAGATTTGGTGGATTGTCAAATGGACATGTGCAAGCAAGAGATGCTACGCCCACACCCGGAGGGGTTGAGGGCAACTTGATGAATAAGGTGTTGTTTTCATATCCAAACGTGGACCATTGATACGGCGACATGTGGCTGAATTAAGTCAACGACTGGAGAAACAATTGTCACACCCTGTGTGGCATTTCACAAGTTGGATTATTTTCATGTAATTTCTCAAAATGTAAATAAATGGACAAAAACTCAAAATTTTCCCAAAATAACCTGGAACCTGGGTGATGTCAAGGACATGTTTTATTTTCTTTTGCACAAGTTGTAGTGTACAATATCAAGAAATACGAGATAAGAATACGAGTTCCTGTTTACCAGGAACATAAAGTTCACCATCTTGCTTCGGTGGCTTGATAAAACATGTCTTGATTTTGAGACATGCTTTCTGCTACGTGCCAAGGTCACCTTAGTGCAGGTGGCTCTTGTTTTGGTTTTGAATGTGGAGATGTAATTCCCCTGCTAATATATTCTAATGTGATACAGGGCGGCTGGCCACCCAAAATCTACTTGTGTCATCGTGTAGTATGTCAAAGCGGCTATTGCACGCTTTGATTTTTCTTTATTCGACACCGGAGTAAAAAATCTGAGGGGAGATTGCTCAGAGCAGCACGTTATCAAAACCTTGAAAGCGCTGTCACGCCAACATAACTTTTACTGTGAAAGTAAAAGGCGGAAAACCGAACGTTTTAAGCCACGTATCTTGACACAGGTAAACAGTACAGTATTCAGGAGGAGGCGTTTGCCCGAACCGGAAGAGGGGAAAAAACAAAAACAAATCAGCGTTCAAATTTTCGTTTATTGTCTTGAGTTTCAGTCGGGAGCAGCGCGGGCCGAGTTCGGAGGAAAGTTTTGCTGGTTTTCGGGGGCGAACTTGGCGGCCGCAGCCCCCGCAGTGAATCGGCGTCGGCGGGCTGACGTACACGCGAGAGGCTGGGGACATGGAGAGCTGTCACCGGAGCTAAGGCTAACGAGCTAGTTTTTAGCACGATTGGCTGACATACAAAATACACTCCACTCCAGGGAAATTACATTTTGCTTGCCCGTAGCCTTCACAAATACGTAGCTCACATTTGAAGAGCAACAACGAGATCCACCGGGGAGGGTGAGATTTGGAAGTCTGGCTACTTTAGCCTAGCTTAGCATAGCATAGCCCCTCGTTCGCAACACGCCGAAGAAAGCAACTCGACCACACATAAACATGCTACAGTGGATTGACACAACGCTTTAACGTCAATTAGGTAGACTGATAAGCGCGTATACGCGCCGTTTTATTTTATTTGGGTGGGTATAGTCGTCGTTTGTCGAGCCTCTTTTGTTTTCCTTTTTCTTTTTTTCCAAGTTCTATATACATTTTTGGGGTTTGGGTGTTGTTAGCATGGGCGCTGCGGATCCCGGCAGCGGCGCCTCGGAGCGGTTACATAACAGCCGCAAGTCCGACGACAAGCTGCCGCTCTGACAGCCGCAAACACGGACACGCGTACGCACACACAGACACACACACTTGAGCAAACAAATAGTGAGAGTAGAGAGGGGGTGGGGGGCGGTGGGGAAAGGAGGGCAGCAACACCAAACAACATGGAGGAGCTGCGAGACGGCTGCTTGCACGCGTGAACAACGATAACCCAGAGCAATGTGATCAAGATGGATTCAAACCCGCTCATCAACGGTAAGGCCTGTGTGTCCGTCTGCCTGCGCTTTGCGTGTGACTGCGAGAGCGCAACACGTTCCACTTGTATTTCTTTGGGAAACGAACTGTGGTGCACTCGATCATTGTGTCTGGGAGTGCGTGTGTGTGTGTGTCTGTCTTGACAAGGCAATATGGGGTGTCAATATTCTTTCAAAGCAAGAAAACTCCCAACTTCCATCTTTTCCTGGTTGTTGCCGTGGCGACCGCTGCTGCCCATTTATGCCACCAGGACTGCATAACATAGTACGACAAGGTACTAGCGTGCAGTGTTACTCCGAGGGATGATATCATCCGCACTTTGCCAATGAAAACAGTAAATATCGGAGTCACTCAGAATGTGTTTATCCTATGGTAGATGGAACTCCCGACCCGATTCAATCTCATACGCATCTTTCCTGAGATGACGTGACTCTGGTGTGACTGTGCGCAAACACTGCCAACATTTACAACATTTAGCTCCTGCGCATGATTATGCATTTACGGCAAAATCTTGTGCATTAAGTGGAGATGGAGAATGTTCTGATTGTCGTTTATATCTTTGTTGTTGTTGTTGTTAAGGAACCTGAAATTTTTATTTTATGAATGATCTGGTTTAATTGGCCAATTAATTGGTCATTGGAATTTTTTTGCTGCATTGGCCTATAAAAAACAAAAAACAAAACTATTTTAATCGTCCCTTAACTACACGAGGGAATGCTGCGAAGACTATGATGATAAGTGTCACATTCACGACATTTCATCTCATACTAAAACAAGTCACTACCACAGAGCACAAGTGTGACAAGCCGTTGTCACATTCCAACGACTATTATGAGGCAGTACCAGCGTTCGACATCAGCGGTGGCCTGATGCCCAGGGCCGTTCCGTGACTGTTGAGCCACCTGGAGTTCACTGACAATGGCCTGGAAGTGCCAGTACACATTCCTTACATTCTTACTGAAATCAACACGTTTTGGCTTTTTAAAAAAATATTTATCAGTCAATGTTTTTTTGTTTTGTCCATTTAAATCATCATTTTACTGTGCTAGAGACATTTTTTTTTTTTGCACGTTGGATCATTCCAGAAGGAATCATTTGACCAAGATATGTTAAATATTCTCGTTGTCAGATTATTAATTATTATCAAGTATTTTAAAAATAAAATGAAACGGCAGACAGTGGCACGCGATCCGCATCACTAAAAGTTGTTTGCGGTCAGCGGTCTGCAATTGCAGCTTGCCATCAGAGCTGCTGCCATTTTTAAAGAATTATTATTCTGATTCAAAGTTTGTCTCATGCACAGTTCCACAATGGCATTGGCAAAGATTGGCAATCCAGAGCGCCACCAGAAGCATTTTCAAACGGTACACCTACGTACGATTGTTGCTACGCTTGAGACGCTGCAAACGTGCATCCCGCGCCTCCTGCGTCAGGTCTCCACTTCGGTGGGCAGTGATTTCCTTTTCACAAACTCATCCATCTACTTTGTTTCGCTGTTTTGTTTACGTTCGGGGCCGTTACTCCTCATGGCGTGTGTGCGTGCACGGGCGGCAATGGGTCGATTGCAGCAGGTCGCTTGTTTGAAAAGTAGATCTTCGGTCAAAAAAAAAAAAAAAGGTTGGGCACCCCCTATCTCGACTCGGTGGCTCTGTGGTGGCCGGTCGCCACGGCGACCATTTCCAAGATGATTGACGCGTATGTTGCATAACCACTCAGCCAGAGGCGATGATGCTCATTTGCATGCGCGAGGAGGCGCGGTGTCCGCATGTGTCATCGCGGTGTGGTTGTTTGACGGTGACGAATCATCGAGCGATCCGGTGAGCATCCCTGTTGGATTTGTGCCATGTCAGCCATGGACCCGTCGATCACACTCTGGCAGTTCTTGCTCCACCTGCTGGACGACCAGCGCCAGCGTCACTTGATCTCGTGGACCGGCGAGGACGGCGAGTTCAAGCTACTCGACGCCGAAGAAGTGGCTCGCCTGTGGGGCCTGCGCAAGAACAAACACAACATGAACTACGACAAACTCAGCCGCGCGCTCAGATACTACTATGACAAGGTATTACCGGTGGTAAGATGGACCTCCTAGCAAATGTTTGCTTTTCATTTCTTCTGCAAGTCAAATGGTGACTGTGGAAACGCTTTTCCCGGCTGTTCTTTGACCGTGAGACCATTGCTCGAATTGGTCTCTTCACCGGTGCCATTTTCCGGTGTCCGAAGTTGTTTTGCCCAACTCATGTACCGGCATTATAGCCACCTAGCGGTGGCCGTGCCTTTCGCGTCCTCTTTCACGGCCGCCCTTCCCCTTTAAAGCCGGCATCCCATCCTCAGTTTCGTCCTCTATGTGAACAGCGTGTCCGCATAACATCAGCGAGCCAAGTGGAGCGCTCATCAAAGTCATACAGCAACAATCACAGATTTTGGAACTCGGTGTAGGTTAGGTGCCCCGTTCACTTTGGAGGATATTTAACTCTTTCATTCCACAAGACGTACTTGTACGTCTTTTTAAAATTAGGCCCCGCCTACCAAGGACGTACTTGTACGTCAAAGTCTTTTTTATTTTATTTTTTTGCGTCCTAGAGAGGAGGAGGAGGGTCTGATGCAAGCTGTGAATGAGAAGAAGCCGTTTGCTTTGTAAATCGTGTCAAAAAGCGACCAGTAGGTGGCAGTGGTGCCTCACGTGCTTGAAATGCATGCTTTTACAAAAAGCTCTTTTTCTCCGTTTTTTTTTTTGCCTAGGAATCGCCATTTTCATGAAACGTAGCCATTTTGTAATGCCGATTGCTGAAGAATGGAAAAAGATAGAAACAAAAAATGTTTTTCTGCTGAAAGAAGAGAGTCCGAACTGTGTTTTGGTAGGCTCCATGTTTATTACGCATTAGAACCAAATATTCTGTGGGCCTTGCAAGATCAGTCGAAATCCAGTAAAACGCTGGGATTGAGGGGGTTGCTCCAGTGAAAATGGCTGAGTTAATTGTGCATGCGTGTGGATTGTTTCTTTGCTTGTCTATTTTGTGTGTAAGGTAGAATCGCCTTCATGAGAGCCACGAAATAAAATGAAATGAATACCCATTGGAGAATATGTGCGCGTGTTTTTCCAGAACATCATCAAGAAGGTGAGCGGACAGAAGTTTGTGTATCGCTTTGTGAGCCAGCCTGACCCGTCCCTGCCCGAGGGGATGCACAACCCCGAAGAGGGCCAAAGACGGGACATCCCGGACGCCAACAGCCAATCGAAAAGCTGCCCGTCCAAGAACGTTGCACAGGTGGGTTGAGACCGGCCGACCCCATTGGACGCATCAGAAGCTCGAATGATTCGCGCGTTGATCGTCAGAAGTCGTCGCCCGGCAACTCGCACAAGAGCTCTCGAAACGACTACATGAAGTCGGGCCTCTACTCCACGTTCACCATCCAGTCGCTGCAGGCCGCGCCCAACTCTCGCCCCGTCAAAGCCGAACTGCTGCTGGAGCCCGTCCCTAAGCTGGACCGTGCGCCCAAAGAGGTAGAACGCACACCGGCGCAGGAAATCCGTGACGCCGCCCTCCTAAATACGGTCTTCCTCCTCTTTCTCCCAGGTTGCCTCTGCGCCAGCGCCGGGCGATCCATCCCGCCAGGTGATCGTGGCGCATCCGTCGCCGTGTCCCACTCCTGTTGTCAGCCCCCAGACGGCGGCCAACGCCCCCGCTCAATCGCAGGTCAGCGTCCTCTCAAGAAGCCGTCCCTGACAAGACAAAAGTGTGCTGTTCTGCTTTGAATTGGGCCCTTTCGGCTTACGTGGTCCGTTTCCAAGGCTCCATCCGAGACGAGCTTGTCCAAGAGATGATGGTCGGCGGCTCCAAATTGGAAGCACGTCGTCAGTAAAAATAAAAATTAATAATAATAATCATTTCTCAAAGACAGTTTCACTGAGCACAAAAAAATCTCAAGAAGCCTTGTTCAAAAAGACACTGGAAGTCAAAATTGCCAAAGAGATTTTTCGATTGCCATTTAAATGGAATTAAACTGAAGCATGGAAGGAAGTCTGACGTTTTGGTTTTGACCATTTCCAGTGAACCTTGAGATTTTGATGGATTTCTGCCAAGTTTGAGGCTATTCTACCAGACAGCTCGATTCGGTTTCCTAACATCAAGTGTGTGATGAATGCCCGTCGTCTGGTTCGTATCTAGACCTGCTGATGTGCCTTTAAAAAAAAAAATTCAAATTGCTGATCAAGTTTAGAATTGCAAATCTGATGGCAAAGCGCCCCATGAAAATCCCCAAACTCACTTCCTCATGTTGCACCAAAATGCCACAAGATGGCGGTAAAGCACTTCGTGTCGCCCCTTCAATTCACTTCCACATAGTTTCTTTGCACCAAGGTGCCACCAAAGCAAGACTTTGATGTGAGACAGTACTTTGGTCTGAGTGCAAAAAACCTGGACTGAAAGAAGTGCCGGCGTGAATTCAAATATGCGCTGACAATTTTGCCCTCGTGTGCCTCCCAGAATCCTCCCTTGAGCGACCATCCCCACATTTACCTCACCAGTGTCAGGGACCCGTCCTCCCTCACCCCTCTCCTCCCGCTGGCTCCAGTCGGGGGCTCCGTTAGTTCTGTCCAGCCGCCGCACGCCACCGTAAGCCCGCAGACGCCACCGCAGGATGACAGCGGGGGATTGGCCAACGTCGCCGGCTTCCCTCCCCAGCCAAATCCCTCTCAGCCCGTCTTGGTCATCATCAACCCGCCTCCCTCGCAGCAGCAGCAGACGTCCAAACCTCCATCCGGAGTCCCACCCCTGGCACGCCCGCCCCCGCCGCCCATCGTCATCAAGGAAGAGACCCTGCCGTCGGAGGAGGAGCTGCTGGAGATGGTGGGCCTGGAGGAGAAACGGGTAGAAGAGGTAAGAGCGGTCTTTGCCTGGTCGCAGAGGGAGTTCTGAAAGTTGAGTAGACATTGAATATTTGTCCAAAGTCTGAGGGTGTTATTGCTGCTCAACATTAGACATCTCTGAGACTTTAATGTTTGAGAGAACGCGTGAGAGATGACATTTTATGAGAATCTTTGCCAAGGTCACATGAGCCACAAGGTCAATTTGGGGGTCAAATGAGAGGTTAAGATGTCCAGTTCCTGAAAGACGCATCTTCCAAATGATTGCTGGTTTGGATTCTTTGTTGAATTGCCTTTCTGCCTGCCTACCTGTTTTGTGAAGCTTGACCCAGCAGTTCCCTGAACGAGAAGGCTTCAAAGGAAGGCAGCCAAAAAGGTCCAAATTCGGGCAGGCCGTAGCTCCTGATTTGGCATGGAACGCCCCTAAAAAGGAATTGGAATTTGTTTAGCTTTCAGTTTTTATTTCACTGCTTTTTACTGAGGCTTTCCGAATTTTTTTTTTTTTGGTCTCATTTTAAATGATATGAAACAACTGACCCGCTTTGTCAGCCACTGCAAACACCAAAATATTTCGCAAATACTGTGATCCCTCGCTATTTCGCCGTTCGTTTATCGCCGATTCGGTGCATCACAGGATTTTTCAAACATATTCATAAAAAAAGGGGGAGGGGGTTTCAGATACAGGTACATGGAGTACAGTACTGTATATGTTGCTCTATGTGACTCACTATTGTTTTGCAGCTTCTCACGGACTGTTTACAGATTTTTTGCAGACTTAAATTATTATTCTTTTTAACCTGTATATGTTAATTGGTCGCTACTTCGCGGATTTTCATTTATCGCGAGTGGTTTTGGTCCCCATTAACCGCGATAAACGAGGGATTACTGTATATCTTCTTGCGCCATCACATTCCTCAGGTTCCTCAGCTCATTGGGGGCTCAGGTGAACCCCAGACGACCCTCGCCATCATTGAAGCTGCCCCCCTTCACCCCATCCAGCCAAGGGAGGGGAGACCGGAGGGAGAAGGAAAGGACGCACAAACAGGTAGCGAGCCATAAAAATCACACACTTGAACACTCAGTTTAGCCCGGGTTGTTAGTGGACATGGCAAAAGAGTCTTGGCTGCATCTGAAAGGTTTTTTTTGGGGGGGGGGGGGTTTGTTCTGCTCAGCGGCTATTAAAAACAAACGACAGATGCCTCCTTATTGCCTGACGATTGCTGTTTTTGGCTTTGAGGGAGATGAAATCAAACCAGCCACTTGTTTTGAAAGGTAGTTTTATGAGATCCATCCGTTTTCTTCTACTTCTCCATGGCGAGTGCATGGTGGGAGGAGCTTAAGCAAGGAAGTCCAGACTCCTAGTCCCTCCAACCATTTCCTCCCGAGGCATTCCCCGGCCAGCATGCAGAACCATACCGAAACTCGTGAGCACAAAACCGAGAGCCGGAGTGAATCGTGGCTTCTGGGACCCATTCCAACCTCTGGTTTTGAACAGAATCGGTGACAAAGGCCCTCACTGGAAAAGAACCCCACTTACTGCTGACAATGTGGACTAAACTTTGACATTGGTCGAACAGCGACCGAACAGCCCATATCGGTTGGCGGGGGTTTTGGTTACCCTTGGTCCCAAAGCACCCCACCACAGAACACGGTCAAATGCCTTCTCCAAGTCCACCACACTCATGTAGACTGGTCGGGCCAACTCCCAATGAACCTCGATGACCCTGCCGAAGGGCGTGGAGCCGGTCACCGGCCCCCCCCTGAATTTGAGATTCCGCTTTGTAGGCTCGTCCGTGCCAGCGGCGACGTCATCGAGCTCGGCGCCGGACGCGGTTCCTCCCAAACCGAAGAAGCCCAGAGGCTTGGAGCTGCCCTCCCTCCCGCCGGGCCTCTCCCAGGATAAGGTGACGACGCCCGAATCGCTTTGGGTGGCGTCGCTCCCGCTCACGACACCGCGTCCTCTTTTTGTCTCGGGCAGGTGACCGCCGCCGTCAACAGTTTGCTGGCACCCGGCTCGGCAACCAACACGCTGACGCCCACTGTCATCACCTCGCACGCTCTGGTAAGGCAACGCCTCGGCCCGAGTGCCGCTCGCCACGCCGACCCGCTGACTTGTTTGTCCTCCAGACGCCAGTCCTGTTGACTCCCAGTCCGCTTCCATCCACCATCCACTTCTGGAGTACGCTCAGTCCCATCGCGCCTCGCTCACCCGCCAAGCTCTCCTTCCAGGTAACTCGCCCTCGCCGTTTGCTCGCAAGGATTTTAAGTGCGACCGATTGTCCGTGAAATACGGTACATTTCGCTAGCTAGGGTGAGTTTGCCAATGGCGATTCGCAAGTCGGCCAAGGTTGACCGTAAATATCTCGTGTCTCCTCCAGTTCCCGACAAACGGCAGTAACCAGATCCACATCCCGGCGCTGAGTGTGGATGGTCTGTCCACCCCCGTGGTTCTGTCCCCTGGTCCCCAGAAGCCCTGAACGTTGTGTTTGCACTCAGAAGGCTCCTCTTTTCTTTGGGCCACAGGCCAAGATGGCGCCGTCACAGTCATCAGTGATGCACACGAGCTCCAGTTGGCGTGACGTACAGGAAGAGCCGTCAGATTTTTCCTGTTTGCGAAGAAGAAGAGGAAAAGATTTTTTTTTCCCCCCTGGATAGCTCAAGCTTGGTATTCTCATTAAGATTCATGAGGAAGAGGCTCTCTTTTGTACCTATTTATTCCTCGCTAGCTAACGTTATCCTTTACCAACAATTGACGCTCCTTTCTTCGCTCTGATTGTTCTGTTTCGGGTGAGGTTTTGTTTTGTTTTGTTTTTTCCGGCCACGTCTTATTGGACATCGTGATGACGATGATGAACATGGCCACACTTTCTTGTTCAGAGACATTTTTTTGTTTCAGGGGTGCCCGCAGGCATTCCTCGAGGGCCACCTGGGTCTCGTCAGGATATTCTTAGCTTTATTCCATCCGTGGGCTTTTTGAGCGGCCCCCCACTGGATGATGGTTGCCGCTGCACCTTCTTAAAGCCGCGATATCTTTGTTTACTGGACAAGCGTTTGACACACAATGACCAAAAACAAACAACAAAAAACACACAAACAAACCCAAGGGGGTTGAACGTGATGGTTGACATGTCTGTGGTGTCGTTGAACATATGACAGCGGACAGAAGAACACCAAACGGTTGTTTATTTTGATGCTTGCACGTCCTCCATGGCAACCCGACAGTGACTGTTGTTTCCATATATACTGTATATATATACACGCACACACACACACACAGCTCTGGACCATTTTGGACCCTGAATGACACAATGACTGTTTTTCAGACGGGTCAGTGAATGAACTTAAGCGGGCCGGGCATGGATCCCTGAGGCCCCTCTGCATTTGACAATTGGATGTAAAGGATGGAAAGTCTCGAAATCAGGGGTGGGCAAAGAGGCCCATGGCCTACACACTGTCTGGCCATTATTCCGTTCTTTAATCAGACCCAACAAGCATTTATATTATAAAGAGTCCTGCAATATTTGCTGTATGAATTTAGCCCCATTTTCTTTAAAAAAATTTGCGAATTACAATATTTTTAAATTTATCTCATTGAATAATGAAATATAATTTTTAATCAAATAATTGGCAGAATAATTTGAATTGATGTATTTTTTTTAATGGAGCAGTTCTTTTACTAAAATAAACCATTACTTGCAATGCAAAAGTATCAGTAAAATAAACAATCATGCGTGATTAATTGGTTAACTATAATCAACTTAACTATAAATAATACCGTGGAAAAACAACATCAATTACTTTCTCTTTTAGTTCAACTTTTTTGGGGGGGAGGGGTGGGGGCGGTATCTGAGCTGGCCCAGCTGTTCAATCTAGAAATCAAAACTCCCCAAAATGTGCTCACCCCTTTTTGAAAGCTGGCGCATCCTAGTCACAAAAATGAAGCTGCCAAAGATGTCCAATTCGAGCCAAGTGCAGTTTACTCGTGGGTAAGAAAAACCCCAACTGTCGATGAGACTTTGGTGCCGTTTCCCAGTCTCCTGAACGCAGCACAAAGCCATTGCGTTCGACTGTTCTATTTTTCTAGCAGAGAACCGCTGCTTTATTTTGTCTATTGAGGAGAACAGGAACACGCACGCACACAAAAAAGCCTTAAAGATGTTGCCGGGGACGCAACGGGATGCGATGTTGGGATTGCTGTTTTTTTTCCCCCCCCTCCCGAATAGGCGCGGCCGACACTAAGCCATTCGTTACAGAACGTTTTGGACGAACTTTTCCTTTCACCAGCAGAACGGGAAGAATGTTTTTTTATACTCATGACGTCACATGGGGAGCTTCTGCTGGATTGGCTGTTTGGATGCCATTATTACCGCCGTTATGTGGGTGTTTCCCCGGAGGAGGGCGGTGAGGGGTGAAGGTGCTTCAGAGTATGTCCTCTCCTTCGGTTTTCTCTGCATCGTGATAAGTGTGGTATCGGTGCGGGAGGGTGGGGTGAAATTATGTACAAAGTTGACGCAATTCATATCAAATCCCCTCTGGCCCCGCCTTTCGCCATTTGCTGAGGAGTTTATTGACGTAAAAAGAGGCGGGAATTTATTTTTCTGAACCTTGTTACTCGTATTTACTGGAAATATAAAGAAGACAAATTTCTATTTTTTTGGCCCCCCTCTCTCGTGTTTGTTAATGTTGTACAGATGTCTTGTTTTTCTATGACATGCCTCTACACGTCCAAACACAAGCACTTATGGGGTCAAGTGTTATTAAAGTGTCCCGTTGGTTGAAACTGCCGAGTCATCTCTTGTATGATTTCTGTTTGGAGCAATTTGAGCACCGATAGCCGTTTTGGATCAAGACAATGATAATATTAAGCAACCGGAATCTAGTTTCAAAAGTTGCAACTCTGTGAGGGGGAGGGGGTGTCTCAAGTTTCTCAATGACATGCTTACAGTACTTAGTAAAGGGGGGGGGGGGGGAAATCTTGTGGCGCCGAGTGGAAGAGTCATTGAGCGACTCCCTCGTCCGAGTGACGACCGCCGCATTTGCTGAATCAAGAAAAGCCATCTTGCCAAAGACATTCGAATCAAATGAGAAACAAAATAGTGAAATCTGATCGGCCTGCAAAGGTTCTAAAGCCATTTCAAAAGCTTTGGGACTCCAGCCAACGGCGGCCACAGCCGTTATCTGCAAATGGAGACAACGGGGATAAGCGGTTTAGACATTAATGGCTGTGTGTTGATGTCTTACTTGGGCCTCCTGGCTCCTTATCAGTCTCCAACTTGGGTCTGAAACCGGACAGTGATTTGAAACTGGACAGGCAAATCGGTGCCGTTGTCAAATCCGGCTCCCTTTCATCTACGGCAGCTTGCTAAAGTCGAGCCTCTCCTTTCTCAAGGGCACTTTGAAACACTTACTCATGCCTTCGTCACCTCTCGGCTGGATTACTGAAATCCACTTTGGAGTCAGCCGATCCTCCATGAAGTGTCTCCAGTCTGTCCAAAATGCCGCTGCTCTCCTCTTGACGGGTACTCGTAAGAGGGAGCACATCAATTCCTAATCTGTCCTCCCTTCGCTGGCTCATTTTCGAGTTCTCTTGAAGATCCTCTCATTTGTTTTCCAATCTTGAAATGGCCTGGCCCTAGCTGACCTCTCTGAGCTCCTCCGCCCCCGCCCGGTGCCTCAGGGCTGTGGACCGGGCACCGCGAGAGGTACCAAGTACTAAGCGGAGGCCCAGGGGGGGAAACTCATTTTCATTCGTTGGCTTTTGACTCAGCATGAGACTTGATTTTTAGTTGGACTGTTTTTGTGCTTTCTGCTGTCTTTGTTGTGAATTGATTGTTTTATGGTCTGTTGTTGTATGAATTATTTTTTGCCCCATGTACTTTGGATGCAGCGGCGGTTGTTTTCAAGCGCTCCGGAAACACACTCGAGTGGAGGTGAGTTGAGTCCCGTCATGATGTCATGTCTCGTGTTTCATAGCGATTGCAAGTAAGCACTGGAATTATTGGAAGAACACAATTGGAGCGCTCACCAAGCGGCAGTTTTTGTCCGATGTTTCTCTTCAGTGGAACACCTTTTTAGATTTGGAGAGTCAGCGCAACATTGCGTTTTTTTTTTTGTGTGCACATGTGCTCAATGAGCGCTTTTGTGTGCACTCAGTTTCCATTGTGACCGCCACTCAGAGCTCGGCTTCGCGAGAACAACGGCGCACCACCCAAAGTGATGACGCTGTGTTTTGCACGGACAGCAATAAAAAAAAAAAAAACATTTCAAATTGATTCCTGAGCTTTTTGGGGTTTTTTTGTTTTTTTCGAAAGCAGCTTTTACACGCATGCTTTTTTTCCCCCTAAGATGATACCAACAACCTTGATTTTCCGTAACGCCGTGGAATCTTGTGGATGTTTCAGTGCATGAACTCTGAAACATTGCGTGGCCCCAATGATATGGGGAGACAGACGAAGCCACGTTTCGCCGGACCTTCCAGCATTTTCCATCCAGATTTTCATTTTCGCTCACTCGGTTTCCGTGTTCGGAATTTGGCTTTTTGATCCGATGATGACTGACGACACGCGAATAAGCGCGGCGGGCCGGCGCCGTCGAAGGCCTCACAGAGAGTCCACACATCATTTTTCAAATTGGTCTTTCATAATTGTTCCTTTTATTTCTTCAACACGAACGGCAATCAGCACACATCCATGATACGTTTAATGGAGCTGATTTTGCTCACGCTGCTCAGGCCGCTCTCGCGCAGGCTCCTGTGCTCGCCGGGTTTCACGTAGATGACGCGTCCCCGGAAGTTGGGCTGCTCAAAGAGCAGCCAGTGGCCTTCCAGCACGGTGCACGACTGGCAGTCGGACATGTAGAGGCGGTCCTGCAGGGACTCGCAGTCCTCCAGCAGCTCCTGCATCTGGCCGCCGAAATTCTCCAACTCGTAGATCTTCACCCTGAACTGTCCCCTGTGCTGTTGGACCCAAAGCGGACGCGACGCCGTTGCGACGTCTCGGTCGACAATCAACCAACTGGCGCCCCCCCGGCCGGGAAAGCGGACTTACCATGGGGATCAGACGGCAAGAGCGAACGGTGTCCAGTGCCACGGCCCCGACGCCGGTCACGCTCCCGACCCGCGCCAGGTCGGGGTACTCGCCCTTCTTCAGGAAAACCTGGTTGCCGACGAAGTTGGAGCGGTCGTACAGGACGAAGCAGCCGTTCTCCACCCGGCAAGAGCTGCAGCGGCTCATGTGCAGGTGGATGTCGGAGCAGTCGCTGCTGCACTCGTAGGAGCGGCCCTGGAAGTTCTTCTCCTCGAACAAGATGATCTGCGGGGGGGAGACACAAAGGGCTGAAAAGTTTGGCCTGGACGATGACGAACGGGCGACGACGACGGCGCGGCTCTTACCCTGCCCATGGTGACGCTTGGAGTTGTTGCACCCATGCCAACAAACCCGGGGCCTTTTATAGTGACCCTCGGCCTCAGAGAACCTTGGGGCACCTTTGTGCGAAAACTCATGACTCGTCAAAAGTGCAGCGGGCCTCGCATTCTTTGGCCGCTATTGTACGCCGGGCCGCACTTTGGAGAGGGAATGCAAGCTCATCACAGAAGCTCCGTGCTCCTCGGATGACCTCTTCCCAACCGTACAGCGCGCGCGTCCTCTATGGAGGAGTTTCCAGCCCGCTTGAGACCTTTTGTGTCGGCCCACCGCATTGATCTCCGGAGTTGGATTTTTTTTTTTTTTTTTTGCAGCATTAAACATCCGAGTGTAACAAAAGCCACGTTCTGACATACAGTACGGGGAAGTCTCTCAATCCTATAGTGATGCTCGCCGGCGCACAATATAGAGTGATGACTCCGGGGCTTCGGCGAGATGTATAAAAAGGGGGACCAGGATCGATGCCCAAGCTGTACATCTGCAGTCATCTCGCCAATACCATGACCATGGGAAGGGTAAGTAAGAAACGGCGCCGCCATGTGGATTCAAAGGGGGACGACTTGACGATGCCGCTGTTTTTTGACAGATCATCTTCTACGAGGACCGCAACTTCCAGGGTCGCTCCTATGAGACCAGCAGCGACTGCCCCGAGTTGACCACCTACCTGAGCAGGTGCAACTCCTGCCGGGTGGAGAGCGGCCTCTTCGTGGTCTATGAGAAGCCCAACTTCAAGGGACACCAGGTGCTGGTCAGGAGGGGCGAGTATCCCGACAGCCAGCGTCTGATGGGGATTAATACGAGCGACTGCATCAGATCCTCTCGTATGATCCCGTTGGTAGGTGCTCGCGTGACCACAAGCGAGATGCGTGTGTGTGCCTTGGGGGGGCGCCGCTTGCCGGAGTGGCACTGTCGAGGCAGTTGGTCAGCTGAGGGGGTTGGCTCGAGGAACCGATCGGTCGGATAGTCGATGGGGCAATCGCGTGGCTGCTTCTTTACTTCGTTGATCGGTGAGTTGGCAGGAGGACCCAATCCGGTCAAAGTACTGCCAAAGTAGAGCCTTTAAAATACATTGCAGCGCAAAAGGAAACGCAAAACGTTTTCTGAATGCAGAAGTTGAGATGAGGAAGAAAAAAAAAATACTTGTAATACGAATTGCTTCTCAGGTGTTGGTGTAGAGTTAGCCTGTGCTGTCCTAACTAGCCTGAACTGATGACGCCTGGTTTGGTTGAGAGGCTAAACATTTTCCAGATCGCCTGGCCAGTCCAGTTGCAAGCGATCAAATGCCCCCGAGGATGAAATGAAATGAGAATATTCGAAGGCAGGAGGTAGCTAGCATTGGTTGGACGTCTGTCAAAATGACTTGCTCGCTCCCACAGCGGCGCCAACGTTGTGAACGGACCACTTACAACAACAACAAAAAAGCGACATTCGCCGATGCTGAAAACGGAAGAGAACCTTTATGTGATTTGAGATTTGACAAAGAATTTGGGAAACGGCTGTTTTTTAGGCTGCAAATGATTCTTGTTGCCGACACCATGAAATGATTCTCCTCAATGAGGCCATGAATCGGGAATATTTTGCTTCTCTTCGTCATTGAAAAAAAAATATCCAGACTACCCGGACAAAGTCAAGAGCAGAAAGTAGAGACATTTCTTTTCAAATGTAACGGGAAAAGGCATCAAAAAGTCAAGTGCGGACACCTGAAAAAAATTGACGGAAGTACAGAAACAGCATTTGTACAGTCATACCTCGGTTTTCGACCATAATCCGTTCCAGAAGGCTGTTCAAAAACCGAAACCACGCTCTTTATATTTAAAAAAACGTTATTGAACAGGTCTGCTCACAACGGAAGCGTCACTTCCTCGTGTAAGGAAGGCGAGACGAGTCAACAGTGCCACATTCAAGTGTGCTCAGTTTGGTCGAGAACCGATATTCGGTCATAATACTCAAAATTTTTGGTCGAAAACCGCCATCGATTAAGTTTCAGCGCGTCTCCGACTCCGTTTTGGGGGCGGACGATGGTCCGCCGACGAAAACTTTCCAGACGGCCAAATGACATTCCCCCTCTCCGCCGATGATTATTTTTCGGTGCGCGATAGCCGCACGTGGGTGATAACCTTTCGCGTTGCGATCCCGACCTGATCGCTTCCGCTTGCCCCACAGCACAGAGGACCGTTCCGAGTGAGGATCTACGAGAAGGAGAACTTTGGAGGCCAGATGCACGAACTGACCGACGACTGCGACAACGTGGACCGTCTGCGCATGTCCGACTGTCAGTCCTGCAACGTGATGGAGGGCCACTGGTTGATGTTCGAGCAGCCCAACTTCCGGGGGAGGATGCTGTACCTGAAGCCCGGCGAGCACCGCAACCTCCGCGAGCTGGGAGCCAGCAGCATCATCCGACTGAGCTCCATCCGCCGCATCACGGACACCTGTTAGCTTCCTCTCTCGTTTGTTGAATAAAGCAAGTTGAAATTTGAATCTCTCATTCGAGTCAAGACACCTTTCTTGGTCAGGTAGCCCACTCGTTAGCAAAGCGTCCCAAAAGGGAGGGATTGCGCTTGAGTTGTTTTCTCCTCTCGCATTCCCCAAAACGTTAGCATGTTAGCTTCCTCGAGGAGAGGAACGCGACTGCTCGTTAGCAAAGCGTCCCAAAAGGGAGAGATTGCGCTTGAGTTGTTTTCTCCTCTCGCATTCCCCAAAATGTTAGCATGTTAGCTTCCTCGAGGAGAGGAACGCGACTGCTCGTTAGCAAAGCGTCCCAAAAGGGAGAGATTGCGCTTGAGTTGTTTTGTCCTCTCGCATTCCCCAAAACGTTAGCATGTTAGCTTCCTCGAGGAGAGCAACGCGACTGCTCCGTTTGTGTGAGAAGGTGGTTCGCCTCGCATTCCAGAAGGCGTCATCGGTTCATCCGACAAGGCTGACCTCGACGCCGAGCGCTCCGGTTGCGATTGACTCAATGCCCTGAAAAGTGTCCACATGGGCGTGACCATGAGTGTCGAAACCTGACACGATCCACTGTTTGTCTCAAAGACCCTCACGTCGGATGGCGACCAGTCCATTGTTTGTCCATGTGACCGCTCCATTTTTCGTGTATGGACGCCCTAAAATGGACCGGCGACCGGTCCGGTCATTTGAGGTTTTAAAATCGAAGCCCAAACACGAGACCGCCACACGGGCTGAGCGCTATTTTTATTCTTGCATTTGAAGTTTGAGCGGTTCTGGAATATTCCGTCAAAGGATACAATGTCAATGACAGCCAAATTGTTTTGCCAAGGCTGAAATTAATTTGAGATTGTTCCAGCGGCCCTATTTTGGCGTTTGGACCTCTGACGAAAGCCTTTTTGGCCGGCCCAAAGCAACTCTCAGCATTCACAAGTTTGCAACTTCTCGTTTGTTTTTGTTCCGCCCCGTCGACAGCCAGTTTGTGTGCGAGCGCGCAGACAACAAAAGATTTTTTGGGGTTTTGCCACCCACCCTGTCCGTCCCCCATCAAGGGGCACCGCTGCCCCTCTCGTTCCAGCACAACTTTTGATAGCAGCCGATCATCGCAGAGGAACAAAAGGCCATCAAAACGGCACCGGGTCCATTCTGCTGATATGCAAATCCGCCTCATCCGGGTATCAAAGGCTCGCCTCACTCTGCACATTTTGCTAATCGATAAATACTTTGACGGGGGGCTTCGGCAAGGACTGAGCATCGCCGAGCATCGCCATGGGGAAGGTGAGACGGAATGCATCGGAACAGTCGCCGTTTTTATCATTTACTTGATATTCTGCCAGTGCTCGCATTTGTCCGCGATGTACTCGTTTCGTGAGCAGTGAGACGATTCGACACACTGGCAGCATTTCAAGTAAAGAATCTCCGACTCGCGGAGATTCAGTGTCTCTTGGCTGTCTTTGCCCAAAGATCACCTTCTACGAGGAGAAGAAATTCCAGGGCCGCTGCTACAACTGCAGCAGCGACTGCGCCGACCTGCACTCCTACTTCACCCGCTGCAGCTCCATCCGGGTGGAGAGCGGCGTGTGGGTGATCTACGAGAGGCCCAACTACAAAGGCTTCCAGTACGTCCTCTGCCCGGGCGAGTACGCCGACAACCAGCAGTGGATGGCCTTCAGCGACAGCGTCAAATCCTGCCGCGCCATCAAGAACGTAAGGGTCGACTCATTTCAACTCCGCCGCTCCGACGTTTGCCCGCGGTTCGAAACGCCTTGACGCGCTTTAGCGTTTCGAGGCGAGCAAAGGCAACGTTATTTACAGCCAGCGGGTTAGTATCCGCTCGACGCTCGGCGCAGCTTGAGAGAGTGCCGCTCAACCGGCGACTAATTCTTTTAAGCGACTGTCTTCTCCAAATTTGCTCTTTCCCTTCAAGGGAAGTCTTTGTCTGATCTCGTTCCTTTTTATAAGATAAGATAAGATCAGATACGAAAACTTTATTCGTCTCGCAATGGAGAAATTCCCAATTCACAGCAGCAAAGTTATGGAAGGAAGAAGCAGAAGAACAAAATAGAGCAGCCGCCGTCAAGGCGGCCACTCTCGCGGCGCCATCTTGAAGTCAAAATAAACAAAATAACGCAACGCAACGCATAAGACGCAGACAGTCGCGTCATCGTCATCACTTTTCCTGCATAACTTTGTGGTTTGAAGCCGTTCTAGATGAAAGAGGAGAAGGATCAAAGCGGTCATGCTGAAAATGTGCACATGTCTGCTACAAGCTCCGTTTTGAAAGCAAACACGAAGCTGTAGCGTCCGTCCATTGACGAAAAGAGAGATCGGCTCACATCTCCTTTCCCACATCAATCCGCTTCAATTCCAAGCCGCGACTCCCAGTTACGCATCCGCATTTTTTGTTTGTTTTTGTTTCTAATCTTCCTCTGGATGACTCCAACGTCAAAAGTTCGGCGTGACCGCCTCGGTTTCCCTGTGCCGGCAGGTTTACGGCAACGCGTGGAAGTTGAGGCTGTACGAAAGGCCCAACTTCGGCGGACAGATGGTGGAATGCACCGATGACTGCCCCTCGCTGTACGACGCCTACAAGGTGCGCGAGGCCTACTCCTGCGTGGTGAGCGACGGTGCCTGGGTCTTCTACGACCTGCCTAACTACAGGGGGCATCAGTACCTCCTGGAGCAGGGCGAGTATCGGCAGCACGCCGACTGGGCCGCCTCCTCTCCCGGCATCGGCTCCTTCCGCAGGATCACCGAGTTTTAGTCTTCTCTCCCAATGCATCAATAAATGATCAACTGAGTCACAATCTTTGCTCTTTTTTGCTCTTTTGGTTGCTTCGCATGCACGTCGTGAAAACGTTTGCAACTCCATTGGGCTCTGGGGACTCCGATACAGCTTTTTGCGTGGCATCGCTGGATGCTCATCATATTTGCAAAGCATTTGGCTGTAAACCCAATCAAAATTTCCTCTCGGGTTTTCTGAAATCAACTGTGCACGTTTACAAAAGGACTCGCACTCTGTAATCAAGTACAGTAATCCCTCGGTTTCTCGCGGTTAATGGCGACCAAAACCACCCGCGATAAACGAAAATCCGCGAAGTAGCGACCAAGTAACATATTTAGAGCGCACTAACACACACACACACACACACACACACACACACAGGCCAGCGATCCCAGGGCGTGCAGCGGACGTGTTTATGATTGGTCAATTAAGGTGGATTAGACAATTAAGGATGGAGTAACGTGCTTTTGTTCTTATAAGTCTCTCTCTCTCTCTCTCTCTTTCTGTCTCACTCTTTCTCTCAGCAACACACATGCACTCACTCACCTGCCGTGCATGCACACACACATGCCCCACGTGGACCTTCCACGCTTGAGCAGAGTGCGCACACACTAGCACGCATAGTAAACAACACTTAGACACTGATTTTTGCGGACTTCAAAAAAAAATAAAAATAAATTATGAATGTTTGAAAAAATCCGCGATGCACTGAAGCCGCGATAAACGAACCGCGAAATAGCGAGGGATCACTGTCGTAGAGATACTTGTGTTAAAAAGAGACGCCATTACTGTATTGATTTAACCCCTGCGCTTATGTCAAAGTACAAAAGTGCAGACTGAGATGCGACTGCAAAAGTCGTTATTTTTGAGGGGGACTAGTTTTGATGACTTGGCACCAGACACACACACACATACAAAAAAAAGAAATATTTTCTATCATTTGCCTCATGCTCACACTCATGATAAAAGTGGAGAATGACTGCTTCTCCGATATCCCATGTGACCCCCAAGAGCTCAGATAATCAACGAGGACATGAAAGCGCGGTGGATTTCACCTCTCTCTGAGGCAATGTACACTGTATCTCCGTTGGAAATGTTTGACACGTCTTTGAAACGGCTTCGAACGATGACATCAAGCCGCCTGTGCTTTGCGTTGAATGCAACCGATCGCGAGATGAGAAAGAAATGCAAAGCCTGAAGGACATTTCCAAATAGGGAGCTTTTTGGAGTAACGCCCCCGCCGGACTTCTTGTTTGTTTGTTTTTTGCCAGCATGCTCTGCTGCACACACTTGCTTAAAGTTTGCAGTCTCCAAGGGGGGATCGAGAGTCACGGCTCGTCAACATTGTGAAAAATATTCCAATCACAGTTCTTCCGCTGGTTAGATTTTGCCATGAGCTATCAAGTGAAAAATTGAAAAAGCGACTTTTGTTGACTGGCGGGGAAGAGCTTTGTTCTCACACACTTGAGCGTACGGCAAAGCGAGCGATCCGGATCCGTCGGATACCAACGGGGCGTCGTGTTGGAAACGACAAATGACACTCCTGTGCCGTCTGTCGGCTTGGCACAGTTTTGTGCAAGAAATCGAATCCTTTTCCAGAGTCGGGCAGCATTCATCGAAAATGTCCCTCTCAACACATCGAAAGGCCAAATGCAGCCTCAGCGAGCGCAAACTTAGCGGGCGGCTCATTTGAATGACAATGGTTCCACTGGCATTGCGTTTCATCAGCGTTTATATAAAAGTGGAGCCGCTGTAAGGCGGAGCCAATGAAGGCTTTTTGATTCGACGGGGCTGAGAGGAAGCGCGCCGTGATCATGGAGCGTACCGGCAAGGTGGGTACGGAGCGGACTGGGATTTTGCTGTCGAAGCCGAGACCGATTTAGACTGATAGGCCCATTTTAGCCCGCACAAAATATAAAGCGGTGAACGCAATATTCGATCTCTTGCGTCCGGTTTCAGGGTCATTCCGGGATTGGAAGACAATTTAAGCAGCAACATTTTTGAAAAATGGGACATTTATTTACAAATTTCTCAATAGCAATTCCAATCCGAGATGCCTTGACGTCGCCCTAAATGTATTTTTGATGCTAGGTTAAAAAAAAAAAAAAAAAAAGTAATTATATTTTTCCTCGCTAAGCAGGTTTATGAGATTTTTTTTTTTTCAATTTTGAAGTTGGCGCCACGGCGGTCAACTGGTTAGCACGTCGGCCTCACAGTGCAGAGGTTGTGGGTTTGATTCCGGCTCTGGCCTTCCTTGTGTGGAGCTTGCATTTTCTCCCCGTGCCTGCGTGGGTTTTCTCCGGGTGCCCCGCTTTCCTCCCACATTCCAAAAACATGCACGGCAGGTTAATGGGACACTCTCGAGTGTGTGATTGTGAGCGCGAACGGTTGTTCGTCTGTGTGTGTGCCTTGCGATTGGCTGGCAACCAGTTCGGGGCGTCTCCTCCTACTGCCCAGAGCTGGAATAGGCTCCAGCACGCCCGCGACTCTCCCGAGGATAAAGCGGATCAGAAAATGGATGGATGGATGCGAAAATAAATAACTCAAACATTCATGTAACTTTTTCAAATAGCACGAGTAACCCGGTCAGAGGGATTAACCTGCTGATGTCATTTATGATCAATCACGTTGCTCTTTTTTTTTTTTTTTTTTTTACCCCTCTCTGTTGAGAGACGCAACTTAAGTGTAATTTGCGACGTGTGATAAAACTCCACGTTTTCATTTTAGCCGAAATTCCCAATAGCCACCCCGCCCCTGATGGGAAGAAACCAAGTACAAAAACATGAGTCATTTTTTTCAGGTATCCGCACTTGACGTGAATCATAATCTTTTTGATGACTTTTTACCGTAATTTAAAGCATTTTTTTGCATTAAACCGAAACCGCGCAAGTCATCATCTAAACAAATTGAAATGTTTTTTTTTTTTTTGTTTTATTAATTCAATCAGTGAGCGCAAGGCTATTTTCTGCTTGCAGATATTCTTCTACGAGGACAAGAACTACCAGGGCCGCTACTTTGAATCCAGCAGCGACTGTCCTGATCTCAGCTCCCACGTGAGCCGCTGCAGTTCCATTCGGGTGGAAGGCGGCACCTGGGTGCTCTACGAGAGACCCCAGTACCTGGGCTACCAGTATGTGCTGGTGCAGGGCGAGTACCCAAACTCCCAAAGCTGGAACGGCTTCAACGACACCATCCGCTCTTGCCGCCTGATCAGACACGTAAGTCCTGCAAAACCGGCGTCCCGAGGTCGGCAGTCGGCAGACTCATGGTCATCCGCAAAGGATGACTGGAGACAAGTGGACTCTTGTTGGCCCTTGAGGTTGTTTCACCTTGAATGTAAAACGATTCTTTGGTTGTAAATCTGAAGTGTGGTTTTCCCCTGGTGATGTCTCTGGTTGGTGTTGATTTGAGGAAATGGCTGAGGTGGGACCCCAAATGAAATTGAGGACCTCTCCTCCGCATCTTTCCTGTGGGCAAATGTTTCTTCATAGACTTACAAAAAAAAATTCTTATCATTTGGAGTTGAAAATGTGTCGACGCTTGGATTACCCTTTCTACTTGAAATGTAGTCAACAATTCATTTTGTGTGCCCCAGCCTCCCAGTAGACACAGGATTCGCATCTACGAACGAGCAGATTTCGAGGGCCAAATGATGGAGTTCAGCGAGGACCAGCCCAACCTTCAGGACCGCTGGCGCTATCGGGACGTACACTCGGCTCACGTCCAAGATGGCATCTGGGTCTTCTACGAGCAGCCCAACTACAGGGGGCGCCAGTACCTGCTGGAGAAGGCCGAATACAGGCGCCACGCAGAGTGGGGGGCCCTCCACCCGACTGTGGGCTCCATGAGACGCGTCGTGGACTATTAAACCAGCACGCCCACGCATAGCGCGGTCCCATTCTTCTCCATGTATTCCTTCCCTTGAAATCCCCCGCAATAAATGCACAAGCTCATCTGGGGTGTTTTCATTTCTTGTTTATTCTTCTTTATATGCAACAAATGCATCACTATTTAAGTACCGTTTTATATTTTCCTATATTTATGCGCAGTGTTAATGCTCAAACTGTGGACAGTGACATATGGCCAATAAATACACCATTTTAGGAATAAAACGTTCTCCTTTCATGACGAAATTGTTGGTTCGCGTTCCACACCTATAGGTGGCAGTAATGCCATCTAAACGTTACGTGCAAAGCGCCTATAAACATCAAGCGAAGAAGAAAATACGCGCTTCGCTGCAAAATGTCAGCGGAGGTTCTTGGCTAGTCAATTGTTGAGTGGTGGCGGCTTGTCTTGTTTCCTCGCATTTATGGCGATTCCCCGGAAAAGAATTCGACCCAGCCTTGCCGACCGAAGCTCTCCGGCTAGCGTCCCCACGGGCAACAAGCCGAGTGAAGTCAACGAGGCTGGCTGTGCTTTTGTGGAGGGTGCCGTACTTCGCATCACCATGAAAAACTTCCTGTAAGTTACTCGTCATAAATTGTACGCTCCGAATCAAGTCAGCATGGCTTGGATGTTTCAACTGCCACAAGGGAGCAACAAATACCGCGACGCGTTTAGTTATTACCCAGTTAGCATTCTATCAACTGGCTAAGTAATTCCCACTTTCCAGTCAGTATCCCGTCAGATTTTCTTTCTTTCTTTTTTATATTGTTCTTTTTTGGGGACAATCTATTTACAATGGAATTGAGCACAGTGCAAAACATCCTTTATAAAAATCGTGAGTCTCGACAGTATGTAACGTACCTAAATCTGGTACTTGAATAAATGTACACGTATCTTGACAGATATCGACTTTGGTAGAAAACTCACTCTGTAGACTTTTACTTTCGTAAAGTCTGAACGTATGTGACATTTGCTGTACTTGAATATCAAATGTAGTTTTCGGACATTATACGTGCAGTGTTGCCTTGCATCAGAAATCGTCATAGCTTTGATTGGTTCGAAAAAAAATCTTGCATTGAACCAATAATAAATAATGAATGCATCGAGTATATGTGACAAAATTACGATGTAGCCCGCAACAGAAATGGGAGTTAGACACCCCTGTCCAGGGGGCGACTCCACAAGGGGGCGCCATTACCCAGGCGCCATTGACTGACGTTTCAAGCAATAGAATATCAATTTCAAACAGAACAATAGAAAACCGTTTTACGCAACATTTTTTTTCCGCCAAAACTGTTGTGGTGTGGAAGAAAATTCCACCCAAGTACGAGAATCATATTAACCCCAAACCCACTCCTAACTCCAAACGGGAAACTCAGGGCTGGAACTTCAGAAATGTGGTGCTGATGTCTCCGCCATGGCACTGCCATCAATTTGATCATGCATACTCACGAAAAAACTGCTCAAATTTGATGTAAAAAGTGTGATGAGTGAGAATGTAAATGTAAAGCAATAACACTCAAATGTATAATAATAATTATTATAATGTAATAATGAAGTGCACATTTTGAACATGACGTCTTTGATACTCTCCTGTTTCATCTAATACTGCTTCAAACAACAAAGCGTGTGAGGGAAAAGTGGTTAGGATTGCACAGCTGTCCGTGTTTTTATGTTGTGTAATACTTATTTACTTTCTGTTAACTGTTTTGTAAAGCGCTTTGTTACAGCTGCAGCTGTTGTGAAAGCGCTCTATAAATCAAGATGTATTGTATTGTATTGCATAACTCTTTTGCAGTTTATTGTGCTTATGTCGCTACTTTACACTCCGCCGCATATTTTTCTCTTTCTTACAGAACATACGACCACACCGTGGTTCGTCCCGGACCAAACCTGAACATGGTTATCGGAGCGAATGGAACCGGCAAGTCCAGCATTGTGTGCGCCATCTGTCTTGGCCTGGCAGGCAAAACAGCTGTCCTGGAAAGAGACGACAAGGTCAAAAGTCACAGGCGGAGAATTGAACCAATCGAAATGAACAAATCATGACAATTCCACATAAAGAAACACTGCACGTTCCTTGTTGATCTTTTTTTCTCATAATGTTGTGGACATCATCACAAAATCAATTTTGTCTCCTAGATCGGGGGCTACGTGAAAAAAGGATGTGACCAAGGATTTGTGGAAATTGAACTGTAAGTTGCCTGTGACGTGGCTGCAGAGATAGATACGTGATCATGAAGGGACTGGTTGATTAACTGATGTTTCTGGTGCTCATATTACTGGGAAAGACATGATTTGAAGGGGAAGTGGATACACTGTATTATAGAGCTGAGTTACATTTTATACAAACCCTGTGAGAGAAAATTCCTTCTAAATACCTGTTGATGGAAGTTAGTTTCCCTGTTTGACCCCTTTTAAAGTGACTGCTGCTCCCTTACTGGACATAAAACAAAACAAAAAAACATTCCACCGTGATTAGAAAGGCGTCCGTGATTGAGCCAGCACACATTGCTCCTCTCTTGTGAATCGAGCGTCCAATAGTCCCACCTGCCTGTGCAGCCTGAAAGTCGGGTGAACGCTCTCTTCTGGTTCAACCTTTCTTCCAGGTCACGCAGCTTGTGGCAGGTGAAGTGCATGAAATTTCCAAACTCCCTGTTTTTTCCATTTTCGATTTTTGCATGAAAATGGAAAACAGCGGAGATTTTTTTTTTTAACTTCCCATTTAGTTTTGAAAATTGTACAAATGATACCTGGATTGAACACCTCTGATTGTCACTCACTGTCTACACGTTATGCATGTAATATTATTTAGTTCGTTATCTGAAGTTTTATGAGGCAAATAGATGATTGATTTGGCAAAGAACGGTAAAACCCGACCTGAAACGATTAATATTATTCATCTGCATTCTGATTAGAATTGTTATGTTTAAGGCCATCTGTGTTTAAATTATTTCCAGTACCAACCCTTAAAATTCCACAGTTGTTTTGGTTGCTGTTTGCATTTCATCAGCTTCATTTAAAAATTGCTATCACAATCAAATCTCCAGACGAGAGACTTCCTAATGCCAAACTCAAATTCTTTTCAGTTTTAAGAGTGGTGGCAATATCATAATTAATCGGGAGATCCACGTGGAGAACAACCAGTCGGTCTGGAGGCTGAATGGAAGAACTTGTAACCAGAAAACAGTTGAGGAGGAAGTCAAGGCTCTGCAAATTCAAGTCAACAACCTTTGCCAGTTCCTGCCTCAGGTACGTTCCGGTCTGAACTCTCTGGGCTCAAATAGTCATCGGGCCGCAGACATTTGGGTCAGTCTTTTCGGATTAACGCCTATGGTTTCTCCGATCCAGGAAAAAGTGGGGCAGTTTGCCAAAATGTCCAAAATCGAATTGTTGGAGGCGACTGAGAAATCTGTCGGTCCCCCGCAGCTGTACCAGTATCACTGCGAGCTCAAAAGCTTTCGCACCAAAGAGAGAGAAATGGAGGTAAATCCGTACAACGGAGCCTTGGTTTTGCTCAGCCCTACAGTCCCATGAAACCATGAGACTAGATGAGAACAAATAATCCCGAATGGACTCGTTTTTGTTATTCTGTCGCAGGAAGGATCATGTTTTTCCATTGGTACCTTTTCTTCCAGAATGCCATAAAGGAGAGAACCAGCTACCTCGAGAAATCCAAGCAGAGATACGAGAGAAACAAACTTGATGAGAATCGCTATTATGAGAAGCAGAGACATCTGGATGTGATTGAGTTGCTCGAGAAGAAGACACCCTGGGTGGTGAGGAGGCTTGCAAAAATGTGGACAATTTCCTCAACTCAACTCAAGTGTATTTCTAGAGCACAATTAAATACAACCACCGCTGTATACAAACTGCTGGATGTGGAGCAAAAATAATTCATACAACAAGCAATAAAACAGTCAATCAGTAACAGGAAAAGGCTCGCTCCATCCCTGCTGAGCTTAGTTCTCACTAGTAGTGTCTGGTCAGCAGACCTGAGGCATCGGCCGGGTACGCAGGAGATTCGAGAGGTCAGGTGGGGCCAGGCCATTTCCAGATTGGGAAACAAACAGGATCCTAAAACGAACTCAATAGGGAGCCAGTGAAGGGATGCCGGAGAAGGAGTGATGTGCTCCCTCCTATGATTACCAGTCAAGAGGCGACTGTTTCAAAGTCCTCTTGAGAAAGGAGAGGCTTGACTTTAGCTAGCTGCCTAATATGAAAGAAGCTGGATTTGACAACAGCACCCGTTTGCCGGTCCAATTTAAAATCAATGTCCAGTTTAAGACCCAAATTTGAGACTGTCGGCTTAAAATAAGTAGGGGGGCAGTGAGACCAAACACCATCACTTCCTTTTTCTTTTCATTGAAATTCAAGAAATTCAGTCCAGGTCTGGATTTCCTCTAGACAGGATAAAAGTGTCCTCAATGAGAAAGCGTCTTTTTTGCTCAGCGGGACATTGATCTGAGAGTCATCCGCATAGCAGCGGAAGGAAATACCATGTTTCCTCAAGATGAAACCATAAGGGAACAGATAAAATGAGAACAGCAGCGGTCCCAGAATTGAACCCTGTGGGACACCACACCTCAGTGGGGCAGTTTGTGAATGTTGGGTTACTTCTTCCCATAAGTTTTAAGGCTGGAGAACCAGTGGACAGTTTACAGCTTTGAACATTCACAGAATGTTTTTCAACAGTGGTGGCGATGGTGAGCAGAGAGCACAAGCCCTGGCGCGTGAGAATGTTCATTCAAAACTTCGAGCCACTTGTTCCCTCTGCTTGTAGGAGTACGAAACCACCCGCAAGGAGCTCGAGGGTGTGAAGAAGGACCGAGACGAAGCAAAAAGGCAGCTCTCCGCTCTCAAGCAGTCCCAAGCGCCCATGTTGAGCAAGCTCCAGGCTATTGAAGAGCAGCTGAAGCCCAGTGAGGCACAACTGAAGGCAAAGGTGACCCATTTTGGATTTCACACCAAGCAGAATTATCTACATCAAGCTGGATCTACAGCCATGCATTTTTTGGGAAGTTATACTCTTGTTAGCATGTAATCCAACACATAAATTCACCGATGTTCAATTTTTGATGGTGTAAAATGTTGGCATACATACGTTCTTACCACAGTCGGCCTTTCAGGAGAAAAAAGTGCCAGAAGAAGTCAAAAGTAAAAAATTAAAATATGCGTACGGTTATCCTCTGATGCTGGCTGAGATGCGCAGCCCGCCCGTCAGATCCGATGTCACTTTATGATGACTCAGACTTGACCTTTTGCAACTTTTAAGTGTGTTCGAACTTCCCGCTGCCACTAAACTGAAGATAATGGCGATGAAAGAGCGAACCACATATGGTGGCATCCCCGGTTGAAATGTCCAGGCTGATCACTGTTTTTTAGTGAATGATAAGAACTTCATTTTCAGAATGCTGCCATCAAAGAAGCTTCCTTGAAATGCAAACAAAAGCAAGATCAGCTGGACGGTATTCACAAAGAGGTGAGTGACAAATTGCAGACCTCTGTCAAGGTGGTGCCTCGCGTATCGAAACAAAGCATTGTTCCACTCAACTCAAGTGTTTTTCCGGTGCACATCTTCACAACTTTAGAGAGGGTCAAATGAAGCTCCCGCTGTCAATGCTCTGCTGTTATTCATCCTGAAAATTTCACCTGAAAGTCTCCCAAACCTTTTACAAGTCAAATACAAACACGTCATGTGTTTTAAATGGTTCGAAATGACCGCTCCTGTCCGCAGATCGAAGACATAAAACAGTTGTTTAAAATGAAGCAGACAGAAGAAGAAGATCGGAGGAAGCGCGTCCAAAACGTCCAATTGATAATCGAGGACTTGAAAGTCGCGCTGGCCGAAGTCGACAACCAACCCGACGTGGCGCCCAGGATCAGTGAAGTCAATGGCGAATTGAGGCGCATCCAGCTGGAGAGGGGCAAAGTGGAAGAGGAGAAAAGCAGCCTGCGCCCAGAGAAGGACAACCTGTCTGCGGAGTTGAGAAGCAAGTATCCGGGAGGTGTCCAGATGATGTCGAGAGCGGCTAATGATTTTGATTTTGTGCCGATTGACAGTGTTGGACAAAAAGCTCAGCGACATGAACAACATGATGATGGTAAAAGAGGAGAAGCTGCGCGGGCGCCACAGGGACACGCACACAGCCGTGCAGTGGCTCAGGCAGAACCGACACCTCTTCACCGGAAATGTCTGTGAGCCCCTGATGCTCGTGGTGAGTCGGACTGGTCAAATAGTCGCCGCGGGGCCTGACGAGTTGTCGGCACGGAAGGTGCGTTTGCGAACGAGCTTCTCCCTTTTCGCAGCCACGTTGTTGATGCAAGCAGTGCACCAGAGCGCTTCGACCAATTGTCCGCCCCGAGTGCTGATGCTTTTCAAATTTTCTTCCTCAGATCAACATGAAAGATCATCGCTTTGCCAAGTACATGGAGAACCACATCTCCTTCAATGACTTAAGGGCCTTTGTCTTCCAGAAGAAAGATGACATGGAAAACTTCTTGACAGAAGTGAGGACGCTTCGGATTATTGCTGGCCCGGCAACTTTCTACGCAAATACAATCCGAATCAAATTGGAGCCCCAGATGACGGAGCTCGTGTGAATGTTTCTGTCCTCAGGTGCGTGACAACATGAACCTGAGAGTCAACGCCATTATCGCTCCGACAGAGACGTGCTCAAGAGCGACTCCGTCGAGGCACATTGAGTCCCTGAGGTGAGCGTTAAAAAAATATATATAAAAAATCATCATAAATCAATTATAGCTTGAACTTTAATGCAATTGGAGAGACCTAGCAAGGCTTGATTCACCTTATTCCTACACCTTCCAACAAGGTACATTCACTGCTTTCCAAACTCCCGTCACTTCAGAGGTGAGGCATTGAGCATTCTCAAAAAGCTCTGAGATGTGTCGTTACATACACAGTAAGAAAGTGTTGTTGCACCTGGCAGAGACGTGAATAGGGAGACTCCTCATTTAAAAATGGAGACACCCGTGTTAGGTATTTCTTTAGTGGGTCTTTTTTTTTTTTTTAGCATTTTGGTGACCCCCCCCCCCCCCCCACTTGTTTGTCATTGCAGGCGTTTTGGGTTCTTCACCTATCTGCGCGAAACCTTCGATGCCCCCGATGAGGTGATGAGTTACCTGTGTCATCAGTATAAAGTGCACGAGATCCCCATCGGCAATGAGCAGACGGAAGCCATGATCAAGACGGTATTGACCTCACACAACTTTAAAACTCAATTTGCCGTTACATAAGGTCCATGAATGAGGAGTGAATTCAGCACATGTTTGGCAGGTGATCGAGGAGCCCTACATCAAGGTGCTGTACACAAGTGACCAGAAGTACACGGTAAAGAAGTCCGTCTACTCCAACATTACCTCCACCAAAAACACGACGGTGTATCCGCCCAAGTACCTCAGCATCACGGTGGACGCCGATCAGAAACGGCAGCTGGAGCAGCAGATGAAGGTGAGCGCCGCTTGCTGCGTGCAACGCATTCATTGGCAAATTTGGGAGAGTTCGCCGCCTGCCATTTTTGATCATTTGATGAATTTTTAAAGGGCTCCAGAAAATTGAGTTTTCTAGCCATGGAAACCCACCAAAAAAAAACTTTGACATGCTTCTTTTATCGGGAAAAAAAAAGTACATTTCCATTTTTTACCATTCTTTAGTAAACAAAAGTTGAACTTGAAAATACTCGTTTCCAAGAAAATGTTTGAGGGAAATAAAGCTTTTTGCGTAAGAATGCATTTCAAGTGGAACTTTCCCTTTGGTGCTATTTTTTTTTTGTTTTGTATTTCTGATACTCCAAATATCTAAACAATGCTTTCCTACTAAACAACACAAAGAGGGCACTTTGATTGCAAAATAACATTTTTTTTTTTTGCAAGAAAACCACTGCACCGATGCATGAACTTTGCATGATCTTTTCATGAACGTTGAACTTTATCCATGTTGCGAGACATGTCTAATGCCCAACATCCTGCAGCGGAGGCATGCCAATTTTTCGAGGTGATGAAGTAGAATCCATGCAGCGCCAACATTTTAGAACTTTTAAAAATTATTATTAGTAGTATTTTACTGTTCTTTTTTTAACGAGCTAGAACGGTTAAAAAAAACAGAGTACTTGTTTAAAATGTAAACTTTTCAAAAATAGAGTATACCCCATTTGCTAAAAAAAAATGTGTTTGATCCTCCTGGTCTGAAGCGTGAGCGCGAGCTCTCTCTCTCTCTCTCTCTCCTGCTCACCCTTAAAGGGACCACACACAGCAAATCAAAAATCGAAATACACTGAAATCCATTCGCCTACCCTTCACGCAGATTTGCCAGTCAAGGTTACGAGACATTGATGGGCAGATGAACACCTTACAAACTGAAGCGGCCGCGCTGGATCGCCGTGATAATGAACTGTTGACAGAGAAGAAGACCCTCTTGGAAATAAAGGGCAAAAAGAGACAGCTGGAGCAGAAAATCGGCACCAAAGAGGACAGGTAAAATCACGCCCACCAGTGCCTTTTTTTTTTTTTTTTTTTAAAGCACAAGCGACCTCAAGTTTGAAACTCCAAGCCACCACTTTCCCCGTCAGCCTTCAAGCCACAGCGCCTTAAGCGACTCTTCTCGTCGTATGAATCGAATAGAACGTGCAACGGTACAAGCGGGTCTAATGCTGTGGCACAACTGCCGGCGTTGAACTTCATCTTAAGTTTAGTTTCCCGACAGTCTTACTTTTTTCTTCTTGACACCATCAATCACCGAATTTAGCGGGTGCGGCTTATCGAGCGGTTCGCTCCAAAGACCCGTTGTCGCAACGTTCACGTGGAACTGCTTCCGTGTGTTCTAGACTGAGGCAGCTGGAGCAAAGTGCACTTGACCTGAAGAAGATTGAGGCGGAGACAAAAAAGAAAAGAATTGCTGTCAATTCCCAGAAGACATCTGTGGTCACTGCATTATTGGCACAAATGAAGGTAAGGCTGAAAAGAACCGCCAATGGCCCCGCAACAACTTCCTCTTCTTCTTCTAAGGTTGGTACTTGGTGTGCTTGCCCTTTCCTGTCAATTGGCTGAATTTTGGAAAGAATGCACACGCATACATTTATGAATAGCAACGGTTATCTTTGATAAAAAGTGAAACAGACTAAGGCAGCATTCCGCTGAAACTCTTGAGACGCTCGGGTATCTTGGCAGGTTGTATAAATTCGTTGCGCCGACAGTGCCACAAAAGAGATTTCCGTTTTGCTCATTCAGTGTGAAAAAAACGCTCGATCAAGAGATCCTGCAGTGTTTGCTTCATTCTGTTGTGCTAGAAGAGGCCAGAGTTGCGGCGAGACAACTCGGTTGCTCAAAATGACCGAGAAGAACATCGGCATCCTCGCGTAACTTTCCGAGCCAACTGACCTGGCTCTGTGTGATTTGGCCCCCACCCAAAAAAAAATCCCGAAATTCCTTTGGACAACTCTCCATTCTTGCCTTACTTGGCGAACAAGACTTGAGGCACAATTTCATTCCCAACCTGAAGAGGGCAATGTGGTCTCAAACTGCTCCAACAAAACATGAAGTTCATGCCTTGGGGAAGCCAACAGAACCATATCGTCTGCAAAAAGTTGAATCGGGTCAATCGGACTCTGATTGGTTTTCGATTTTTTTTTTTTTTTTCCCCAGGCTACTTGAGGTCAGCATTTTCGTATCCAATTCCCCCATTTATGTATCGCCAGGGTTGCTCTGCCGGGGTTGTTACACGAATGTTGCGATTGTTGCCGGGTGTGGCTGGTGAATGAGCGTTCTGGATTCATCTGCCTGGAGGCAAAACGGCGCAGAAATGCCAGGACCTCAAAATGTCCACAATGAAAAAGCACTTCCGATAAAATCTGAGCCCTGCGATCGGCTGGCAAGCGGTTCAGGGTGTCCCCCGCCTACTGCCCGAGGATGGCTGGGATAGGCTCCAGCACCCCCCCCCCCCACGACCCTTGTGAGGATAAAACGTCTCGGAAAATGGTGGATGGATGAAATCTGAAGTGTCGCTAACGGCCACAAAGAGTCCACTTGCCTGGATTCAACTTTTGCGGGTTACCATGACATGGAGGGCTGAGACTCTACAGACGTTTTTGGATGATTTTTATTTATTTATTTATTTATTTATTTTTTGGGTGTTCATTTTTACACAACCTGTCATTTTGACCTCAGGGGTCTCTCGTGTGTCCGCCCATCCTTAGGTGCGAGCCAAGCTGACCATGGAGAAGGTGTACCTGGCTTTGGAGATGGTGGGGCTGTTGGCCGAGAGGACCAAGCTGGAGAACATTTGTCGAGAAGGCGCCAATGGACTCAAAAGCGTGAATGTAAATATTTGACCCACCCATTACCTGCCCACCATCGTCCAGCTCTGCCTTGCTGATGCGTGTGTGCTTGTTGTAGCAAAAGTGCAGCCAGCTGGAAGAGAGTGCAGTCCAGATGAAACAACGGTGCAAAGAGATCATGAAGAAAGCCAAGGAAGTCTGCAGGATGCAGCCCGACGAGGCGTTACCCGAACACCTCCATTGTGTCAGCCTCTCTCTGTCCACCTCATACGCGTCGCGTGATCCGATGGGCATGCGAGTGCGGTTGCCATACAGTCCTTGTTTTGTGTGAATGCAGGCTTTCAGTAAACTCCCCGACACGCTGGACGAGTTGGACGCCATGTTGAATGAAGAGCGATCCAGAGCCGAGTGCTTTCTGGGAGTCAGTAAAAAGGTGAGGAGGACACTTTGACACTCACGGCCAGGAAATGGCGAATCCCACCTTAGCCTAGCTAGCAAGGTCAAGGGTGGAGAAACTCTGGAGTGGAGGTGGGATTATGTCAATGAAACAAAGTGTGTTGGATTATGGGGGGGTGACAAAATTGACAATGGCTCTCTTACTCACACATTATGGGAAAGTTATCTACCAAAACGTTTTACACCTGATGGATGATGGGCAGGCACCAGGACCAAAGGCTTGTCTTAGTCGGAAAATAGTTTGCATTGATGTTAGCTCAACTGAGAGACAAGGTTTGTATGTCGGGGAGTGACTAAATAATCTGTGCGACATTTCTTTTGAAGGAACTTGGTTTAAAATGAGTTTGAAATTCTATGAAAGTATTTTTAGGCTTTAAACTAATGATGGGAAAACGAAGCTTCATGAAGCACTTGTGATGTTTCTTGACTCCTCTAGATGGTGCTCTTGGTTTGAATATAAAGGTTAGTGCAATGTAACAGTATTCAAGTCACCAAGGGTGCCATCTAGAGGAGTCAAAAACTATTACAAGTGCTTCATGAAGCTTCACTGGTTTCAATTATTCATGTAAGCAGTTTTTTTTTTGTAGTGGTGCGTCAATTACGATTTGTGGCAGAGCTCGGTGTTGTATAAGAAAGGAAAAGAGTGAAAGGCCAATATTAGATTGAAATTGAGAAGCGGGCTTCGACACCAGCATTTGTTGTGTCCCACCTTGTTTGCTGCTGTGTCCAAGGTTGTCGAGGAGTGCAGCAAGCGGGAGCAGGAAATCAAAGAGCTGGAGCAAGAGCTGATGGAGAAGAACGCCGCCTTAACTGCTTTCAAACAGAGGATGTCGCAGGTACACCAGCCGCTACTTTCACGCGCGCGTCTTCTGGGTGAAATGCACTCTGACCTTCAGTGGTGAACTTCACTTGAAGAGTTCAGACGGAGAAAGCAGACGTCTCCGTTTTTGTGAATTGAGTAAAAGGGAGTTTTTATGATTTCATGCTCCAGATTAAAGCGAAAACGTTTTATTTCCTGAGTTACCTAGCCGTATTCAGACCCTTTTTTTTAAAACCCCTAACTCTTGAAAAAAATGTCGGTGATCTTCTTTGTTGCAATCCTCAATATCCCGTGTGTGTGTTTTGCACAGGCGAAAGAAAAGTGGCTCAACCCTCTGAAACAGTTGGTAGAGCAAATTAACGAGAAGTTCAGCGATTTCTTCCGTGCCATGAAGTGCGCCGGAGAAGTGGATTTGCACTTTGACAACGAGGTAACACGTCTGCTCTTCATCTTGTCGTCTTGAACTCCATCGCTGTGCTTTTCAATGCGGTGAATGTCTTCCAGCGATTCAACGCGAACTCAAGATTCTGGTTTCCGAAATGGATTCAATTCGGTTCACGAGGGCTCGATTCGATTCGATCAACCACTCGTGCTTCACTTTTTTTTTTCTTTTTTTTTTTTAAACCCCCAATACTTTCAGCCACCTGCCCCTCAAGCTTGCTGCCGCTGTTTCCAGTGCTTCCACCATCTTGTTTTTAATATGCTACTCTCGTGTAGTGACGGGAATTTATGGGAAAAAAAACATTTAAAGGATCGATTTATGGTTTTGTGAATCGATATTGAGATAGGAAAAGGAAAATCGCTCTTGATTCATCTTTGTTTTTTCCCTTTAACTGAGCGCTGCTCAACAAAAACAGCTGATGGCCATCAAGTGGGCTGCAAGTTGTTTCTTCTTCTTCTTTATCTGTTGTTTAAAAAAAAGAAAATTACGCTAACTTTGATAGGAAGGTGATAGTTATCTTGAGACAGATTATTGATTATGCCTACTCCACCTTTGCCAGCATTCCACATCCATTCTGTACTCGCACTCCCCAAAGTCAGTCTCTTTGCGTGTTTGATTGGTGCTGCCGGTCCGCCGCAGGGGGAATACGACAAGTACGGCATCGTCATTCGGGTCAAGTTCCACCAGAGCAGTCAGCTGCATGAGCTGACGCAATTCCATCAGAGCGGAGGAGAGCGCAGCGTCTCCACCATGTTGTACCTCATGGCCCTGCAGGAGCTCAACCGCTGTCCGTTCAGAGTGGTGGATGAGATCAACCAGGTAACAACCTGCACAACACACACCCTGACACTACCCTTCACTTGTTTGGGGTTCCCCACATTATCTTTCCACAATTTCTTTTGATGACACATTTTACACACGATCCCCAATAACGTTGACCCGTTGGACCTTCGGGTCACATTGAACTCACGTCATGGCAAATCATAAAAATAAGTTTGTTTAGCGCCAAAACCTATTGGGGAAAAAATATTGACAAAGGGCTTCGCGCACATCCTGACGCAGTACCGAAACTGGGGGGAATGAGTTCAGTCTGATAAATCACCACTAGTTGGCAGGAGTGGCTTTGATCAGATCTTGGTCCACACACACACACACACACACACACACACACACACACACTCAGGTATACTACCAAATTGAATTGGGAACTCAAGCAAGATGGCTTTTTTATTTGATGATGATGATTATTAGGATTATTTTTGATTTGGTAGGTACCGACAGTGACGATAAATGATTTCCCGTAAAAGTAGCTGTCGTCAGTACTTTGGTCTCCTGTCCAGGGCATGGATCCCATCAACGAGAGGAGAGCCTTTGACATTCTGGTCCGCACCGCCCGCCAAGAGAGAACGTCGCAGTACTTCTTCATCACACCCAAAGTGAGCGTTGGAGCCGCGGGTTCACGTTTGATTCGGCCTTTTCCCCGAAAAGTTGAGCTTTTTGTCGTGTCGGCCCGCAGCTGCTGAAGAACCTCAACTATGTCGATGAGATGACCATCCTTTGCATTCACAACGGCCCTCTCATGCTCAGCTCCAGCGAGTGGGACGACGGGGCGTTCCTTCGACGCGGTCGACGGAAGAAGAAAGCTCAGGCTTGATCGAGACCTCGCGCACTCCGCCACAATGCGTTGCGATGACACGCCCCTCGTTCACTGTGGCCCGGAGGACGGCTACTCCGTTCATCCGAGGCATCGTTTGCGAGACTTCAGCTCCGTTTGGCGTACGCGCTACAGGGGGCGCTAAAACCTAGTCGAGGGAGTGGAAAGTGGCATCCGGGTTCTTGCCGCAACCTTGGGGCGGGCCATCGACTTGGACTGTTTGCTTTGAGCGAGCTGTTGGTTGTACTAATACTTTCCGTACGACAGCATTAATTGCGGCTGATAGCAACGTGCACAGACGGCGATATAAATGTCGTCCGAGCAGTAGCGTGCTAAAGGAAGCGGGCCGACATGCTACAGAGGGGAAAAAAAGCTCGAGCTGAGATTGGCAAAAAAGTGCGAGACATTTTTGGGTGGAATTCCAGGATAAATCTAAAATGCACAATCTTTACGGGTGAACTTCATTTGACCTCTTTTGAACGTACCACTGTTGAACGTTTCTCTTCTTTTTGCACAAATGACTGTTCTCTAACAAGGAGCGGTTTTCTTCCATTTTGATCTCTTTCCGTGACGCTTCAGTCTCACGCTCTCTTTTGCCGGCTTCTGATGATCATGGTCCACTTTCCACACCATATGGGGGGTGGGTTGTTTGTTTTTTGTTTACAAGCCCAACGAATTCTTCTTTTAATGCACATAATCATTCACTCGAGTTCCCCCGCAAAAAAAAAAAAAAGTGGAGAAAACTAGTGAAAATCTGCAAAGGTGAATGTGCGGGTGCAGAACTGCGACGACGCAGGGCTCGACTGTGGTTTGAATTTGTAAGTTCAGCAGCCACCACTAGATGGCAGTCGTGTTGTAGTTGCGCTTCCACTGGGGCTCCTCGTGGCATTCGAGAAAGCCTGAGGCGGACAAATATCGAACGTCATCGAGATGAACATTCTGAGTGAGTTGAATTTGGTGAAAACATTTGACGAAGTGGGTTCTTGCCTTAAAGTGTCTTGTCCCGCCGTTTTGTGTCTTCCTTGAATTTTTACGCAAGACAGTCCTTTTGTACTGTTGTTGGGTTTGGAAAGTGGATTTAAAAATATGTTCTTACACGTGCGTTGGACAAAATAGAACCAAAAAAATGAAACATGTTAAGGCTACGTGTGCACGTGTTCCGTCCATATATTAAATAGCTTTTTTGTCATCCATCTGGTTTGGAAAGGCGTCATCCAATGTGCCCCCGCCCCACCGATAATCAGTTGTAAATGTGGCCTCCTCCAGCATTTAATTTGCCTATCCCCGTTGTAGGCCAATTGTCAATAAAACCAGGTTTTTCAATCAAGTCCATATCAAATTATGTACTGAATCAGTAGGGTACGTTGACGTTTTACCCTCCTTTACATTCAGAGTTTGAGTCCTTTCGCCACTTTTGCAGTGAACGCTGACTCATCAACAGTGTTTGTCGAGAACAGGGCCGCACCTGAGGATGGGGGGCGGGGGAGGTGGCGGCCGCCGCCTTCGTCGTCGTCCTCCACCTGCGCCTCCATCATTCGGACCCTGACAGCAGGCGGCCATGCACCTCCAACGCCTTCTGTTCTGCTTGCTTTTTGCGCACGCCACCGCGGATTTGCCCATGTGCAAAGAGGTAAGAGTTGGCTCGTGTTGGGGCGACTTCGAGTTTTATTTGTTTTTTTTGTTTTTTGCATTCGAGGTTGTGTTGTCCGTGTGTACCTAAACGTCTCATCGTGTTGGTTGGCTGGTTGGTTCGTTAAGTCGTGCGTGAACTCGTAAAAAAACGTCTGAGTTTAAATCTCCATCTATTTTATTATATAGAGCCAAATGACCCGTTTTCTATGCAAACTTTCCATTTCGATATGCGTTTGATTTGTTTCATATGGCATATGATTTGTTTCATATGGCAGTGGCCGGTGGAAAGATAGCTGCGCGTCTGTTAGTGCGCGTGGGAAGTGAACATATGCTTCCACAACCGACTCGCTTATCGCCTACGAGGGTGCTTGTGCAACGTCTTTTGTTGTTGTGTGTGTGTGTGTGGGGGGGGGGGGGGGTACACGCTCATTAGCTGTACACTTACATCAATGTTGGAGAGAGATAAAATACGTATAAATGATAGGAGGAGGATTCAAGTCTTTTGGGCCCAATTCTAATAGAAAATTACAGACTTAATTGTGGTGAAATAAAGGGTGAGTATGTGTGAGTTGATATGAGAATGAGTTAGTTGCAAAAATAAGATGAATGTATTGGAGCCTTCTACCCGAATTTTTGCCTTTTCTGTCAATTAAAAATACTATGAACAGGATGAAAAAAAGAGCAAGATCATTAGTTTCTTTTCTTTTTTCTTTACTTTAAAAAAACGTGAGTTTGACCGACATCACAACAGATGATAAACTGCTTAATGATCAAAAGTGGCCTATTCATGTTTTAACATATTTACACAAAGGCCATGTTGGGTTTGGAATTTGAAAACACGTTCGTAGGCCAGGCCTATAGTGAATTAAATTAAATCAAAGATGCAAAGTTGAAGTTAGAACTAAAATCGCTGAGGTATCCACATTGAGTGGAAAAGACCAATTCCCTAAAAATTGACGTACTGTATATGAGAAGTGGCATGACTGAACTGCATTCAGTGCAATCGGTTGAGCAAATTTTTTCATTCTTTGTAAAATGTCGTCCAAGGTGAAACATGCAAAACAACGCCATTGATGCTATAATTCGGTGAAAAGGTTTTCTTAACCTTGCCCTATGATTGGCTGGCAAGCAGTTCAGGGTGGCCCCCGCTAACTGCCCCGAAAACGGCTGACAAGACAATCGATCCGAAGAATACGGTTTCGTGCGAAAAGATGGACGCAATGTCACCGTAACGGATTGAGAGCATTTGCTTGTCTGACCAACCGGAGAATTTCCTCCGGTATGAACACACACACGCACACGCACACATGCAGATTTTCCAACGTGTGTTTGGGAGATCTTGTTAATGTTCTAATGAAACAAAGGTTGCATTTGTCATTCCGTAATTAGAAAAGCTATGTTTGACTTCAACGCAACACTGGCCGTCACTAAAAGAACACCATCCCTGCAGTGAAGCCTTTCGGTCGCAGCATCATACTATTGGGCTGTTTTTTTCTTGTCACGGTGCAGTCAGTGTTGGCGCAAACCCATCGGGGCTACTAGAAAGTAAAAATGTCAGGAAAGCCTACTAGAACATCTTCACATGATATGAGCTTAATCAGAGGCTGTTGTGCTAACTGCCATTTAACTTGAATTTGCCTGAAATTGGTTAATTCTCAACCGAGCCACATCTTTTTCTATCTTTTCTGTGCACCATATTTGTTTGTACTTAACACAAGCATCAAGTTCAATGTTTTGCCGAAAGCTTTCTGGCTTCATTACCTCACCAAGTATTTTATTTTTTATTTTTAATGACTACACTGAATATTATTATAACAGCATGGTTTTGAACCTTCTTGACAGGATGCTGTTCAAAATCTGCTATGTTTTTTTTGTTTTGTTTTTTTTCCCTGTTTTGCTACTCCTGTAGCTTTTTGTTCCAGTGACCTTTTAAAGCACCTGGCACGCATCCCATCGGATGCATTTTAACATGAGAGCCGATGCGCGAGGCTCCTCTCCTGCCCTCGCAGCCACAGATGCGCTGGCTCATGGAAAACCCATGGTCCGGCCCACCGCTCTTGATGCTGCGTTTCGTTAACCATTAATCCCGCGAGGCTTAGTCGGCCTCATGAGCTTCGGCTCTCGGGATCCCGCCAGTCAGATAACGGTCTGCTCCGGCTCGAAATGACGTTCATGCAGGTGCTGTGTTGGGTTTTTTTTTTTTTTCCAGTCACCTCGTAAGTACTATTAAGGCCCCACGGACAAATAAAAGAGCGAGCTCAGCCTGCCCCTGCCGATGTTGACAAAGGGGTTGGAGCGCTGAAGGAAAGGCGTTAGTTTGCACGCCGCCCTCGACAAGGAAGATTAAAACAGCATTCGGAACGAGCTCCTTCGCAAATATTAGCCTCGTCTCTTATTTGGAAAGGAGGCCGTCCTCATTTCCAAAGTCAAAACCTGTTTCTTACCTCTTGACTTGGACTGTAAAAAAGATTATGCTCACGTTGTCCAGTTTGTGAGCATTAAAGTCGCATTTTATGAAATATAGTTGCTTGAGGAGGTGGCAAAGTTGTCAAAAGGGAGTCCTTTTCCACAAAGCCCCTTCCAATTAAGTCGGGGCGTTGTGTTACGCAATTTAAAAAAATCTAATAATAATACAGAGATTTGCAAAATCATGTTCAACCTTGATTTGAATAGAATTGACCACAAAGACAACATATTTCATCTTACTACTGATCAACATTATTGCCGTCGGCAAATAATCATCCACTTGGAATTGTAGGTGGCAAAAAAGATGGAGGAATGCTCATCAAACACCTGTTGGGAACATCCCACGTGCGAGCAGGCCAACTGGGAACAGGCGGCCGCCGTGATTGGCTCCAAAAAGGAGCTTCCCGCAATTGCATTCATTCATTCACAAGCAAAAGATTGACCAAGGGTCAGCGCCTCTTTGTGAACAACTGCATGAGAAAATAGACCCACAAAATAATCGGTTGAACGTGATTTGGTCATTGTTGTGTTCCGTTTTTACTTACGGTCAACATAATGTCGCAACCTAATTGGAATTGGATTCATAAAGTGCCTTCTCTGCATTCATTGCCATGTTGTCAGTGTAAGCGCAGAGCATCAATAGAGACATGTTTTAAACAATGAAAGCCGCAAAAATTCACAGCTCGGGCTAACGCCCAAAATCCTGATTCACTATTTGTGTTGACTTTTGAATGGAAACCAGTTATGGCACCAAAAAAAAAAAAAAAAAAGTTAAAAATCGTCATCTCACTTTTATCCAGTCTGGAGGAAATCAAGACTTGGATGGCACCGAATTTCTTTGATGTCAATGAAAAGAAGACAGAAGTGATGGCGTTTGGTCCCAGGGGCCTTCGTACATCCCAGCCTGGGGACTTGGGGGCCCCGTGACTCCTTTTCTTAAGACAAACGTCACAGACTTGGGTCTTAAACTGGAGACTTCTTTTAAATTGGACCCGTTGTCTTTCATCTTGGGCAACTGGCTAAAGTCAAGCCTCTCCTTTCTCTGGTGAGCACTTTGAATGTGTCATTCATGCCTTCGTCACATCCCGACCGGATGACTGTCATGCATTTGACTTTGGAGTCAGCCAATCCTCCATGAAGCATCTCCAGTTGGTCCAAAATGCCGCCGCTCGCCGCGGAACAGGGAGCACATCGCTCCTACTCTGTCCTCCCTTTGCTGGCTCCCCTTTTTCGAGTTCTTTTGAAGATCCTTTCATTTCTTTTCCAATCTTCAAATTGGTCCCTGGTCCCGCCTGACCTCTCTGAGCACCTCCACACCTGCTCAGTGCCTCAGGTCTGCCAACCAGACACTTCTGAGATGTTTCGAGGACGAACCTCAGAAGGGATGGAAGTCTTTTCCGTTGCCATTTTGATTCTTTGTCTTTTGACTCGGCATGAGACATGATTTTTCGTTGGACTATTTTTTGTGCTTTCTTCTGTCAATGTTATGAATATCTCGTTGTCTTATCTGTTGTGGTATGAATTCCGTTTGCTCCACCGATATCGCTTTGTCGACAGCGGCGGTTGTTTTTAAGTGCTCGAGAAATTCAGTTGAGTTGACTCGGGAATGCAAAATCATGGAAAACACAAAACTTGTGTCGTGTATTTTCACAGGATCCAAGTCAACAGGGCCTTGGTCGGCCCCGAAGGAGGATTGACTGCCGTTTAACTGATGTTGCTGGCATTTGCTGCCGTCAGTGGAGTAAACTCCAGAGTCTTATTTTTTTTCTTATTTAGCAATGTAATATTTGTTCCCGTCGGACTTCAGATTCAGTGTTCGATTTTCCACGCTCGCTCGACTCCTAATTCGAATCTCCTCCGATTTGTGCGCAACCCCGGTCGTCACGTGTGCATTCAAATTCAGCGCGATAATCACGTTGCCAGCGTGTGCGTCTTCCTGGAACGATATGAATAGCCCACCTGTTTGTCCGTCTCACACCCCCCGGCAGTCAGATTATCACTTCGAGTACACCGAGTGCGACGTGCTGGGCTCTCGCTGGAGGGTGGCCCTTCCCAACAAGCCCCAAACCTGCACCGGCCTCCCAGATCCAGTCAAAGGCACTCAGTGCAGTGAGTGTCCAGCTCTGATGTTCCGTCCGCTGAACAAATACGTCGCGGACGTTCACTTTGGTTTCCTTTGGCAGCTTTCTCCTGCAATGAGGGCGAGTTCCTGGACATGAGGACTCAGCTGTGCCGGAAATGCGCGGCCGGAACTCACTCGCTGGGCTCCGGCGTGGCCTTCAACGAGTGGGACCGCCTGCCCGCGGGCTTCGTCACGCAAGGGGTCAACACCGACGGCTGGGGTGTCCACACCAACTGCTCCAAGTGAGTACGCTGCCTTGGGAATATTCACGCCAAGGTCCAAATACCGTTTATTATGATTATTTTTTGTAATGTTTACTGTGGTTTTCAAAAGTCAACGTTTCCGCAACAGCAAATGCTGTCCGGTATTGGTGAAGAGAGCATCATTCTCGACTGGATACGCCATCTTTGATCTGCTCCTTTCTCCAGCTCCACTTGGACACCGATGGGCGATTACGTGGCCTCAAACACGGACGAGTGCACGGCCACGCTGTCGTATTCCGTGAATTTGAAGAAACCGGGACGCGTGTCCTTCGACTATTCCTATTCCGACAGCAGCATCTACTTTGAGTTCTTTGTAAGTGGACTAGCGTGCGCTCGGTCGCATTCTGTCCGTTTGATGTCAACCTTTGGCAAACGTTTCCATCGTGAGATTCGCCTTCGTTCTTGAAATGGGCTCACGAGTCAGGTTTCTGTCCCCGTCAGGTCCAAAATGATCAATGTCAGTCCACGGACTCCACCGGCCGCTGGATGAAGATCTCTGAGAGTGACTGGAGCCAGCACGAGGTCTGCACTCGTTAAGCAAAGCGTGTCCGGCGGTCGATCGCCGTCTTATCCTAGAAAGGCACCGTATGAATCTCGGCGATTGGCGTCGTCACGGTGTATGATTTTGCCGTCGCTTGCCACAGGTCCAGCTGAACAAAGGCAACAACGTTTTGTTCTGGAGAACCACCACCTACACTCTTCGGGGCCGGGCGGACAAAGCCGTGCTGTTGCGAAACATTGCCGTCTCCGGTACGTCGCTCAAATCGGATGACGATTTCGGCAGCAACTTTTGCGATAAATGGTGGAAGAGTATTTCGTAGTTCACATTGCTGGCATAGATAAAAGGCGCAAAGATGCATTTCTGTGTAGGACAGTGAACCCTCGCCAGAACGCGATTCACCTTTCAGGGCTTTGCTATTTTCACCGATTTTTTTATTTTTCTTTTTTAACAATCCATTGTGTTCTGAATTTTTGTTTGGCTAAGCGTAGTGATGGACAAGCGAAGCTTCATGAAGCACTCGTGATGACTCCTCTAGATGGCACACTTGGTCGAAAGATGCAGTGGAATTTGAACACATTTCCATTGCACTAAACCAAGAGCATCATCCAGAGGAGTCAAAAAGTGCTTCACGAAGCTTCGTTTTCCCATCACTGGCTGAGGGACTGGAGAACAACGTCAACAATCTCTGTACAGCTTGTCAAATTTAGGTTTGCAACAAAAGCAGGTTTCGGTCTTTTGTTTCATTCTACACGACCGGATTATATTGTCCAGTAATGGTAAACCTAATGAAGCTGACTGTAAGTGTCGTTATTCCAAATAATGCCCCATCCTACGTGATGGTAAAGTGACAAAGCTTCCGCATTTATTTCGGTTATTGTGCTCCCTGCTGTTATTTTTGAGGGTTGCATTGAGTGGCAGGAAGTCGATTCGGAGTGACGTCCGTTTGACGAAAGAGCTTCGATTTCTTGTCATGACTCCTAAATTCCCGTTGAGATGGCGAAACGGGACGAGGCCATGACTAATGTGTCTTTTGTTATTGTCGAGATGCATGTCGGTATGTTTGGTGTACATTGTGTCATTGGATATTTTGCTCATAGTTTTTCACCCAAAATATGGTGGTCATTAGCGATGGACGTGTGGCCGATCGAGGCTGTTGAACATTGGTCGAAATCTTTAGGAGCGGTTACACTGCTGATTACTTCTCAGATTTATTTGCCTATCGCGAGTTCTTTTTGGAACGTAAACCCCCCGCGATAAACGAGGGCTCACTGTAAACAGATAATTGTTCAAAAAATGGATCGCGACACGCCTGCCGATCTATCGATGGGCGATGGCTCGTGTTAGGCGCCAAATCTCCACGACGTGCGCTTGCCCCTTTCTCTCCAGGGGTGGCCTACACATCGGAGTGCTTCCACTGCAAGCCGGGCACCCACAGCGCCAATCCGGGATCCGCCCGCTGCGCCCCCTGCCCCCCCAATACCTACTCCAACAAGGGGGCCACCGCTTGTCATCCGTGCGAGCCTGATGAATATGCAAGTACGCTCCAAACACTCAGCTTGCATTTCATAGCAGGGGTTCTCAAAGTGGTGACCCCTTACCGGGGAGATTTTTTCCTAAGGACCACGTGGGCCCCCCAATGCCATGGCAATCGTTTACTTTTTGAACCCTTGAACCGAAACAGTTGTGTCCTGTTTTATAAACTAAGGGCAATGTCGATCATTCAACTTCTTTTGGAAATTGCCAGTGGAGGCGGGTGCCATAGAAAATCTCGCGTAAGGCGCCGCAGTGGCTCGTTTCGGGTCTGAGCTGATGATTATTCAAATAATCGATTCAGCTGTCAATTGTTGTGTTGATTAATCAATGAGTCGGGTAAAAAAAAAAATCCTTTCCAGCAATTAAAAAAAAACAAAAAACAGGACTTTAATTCAGGACATTCAATTACTGGTCTGTAACTTGTCAGAAAAACGGCAAAAAATGTTGATCATTGTTTTCCAATGATCGAACATTATTTTGATCGAACAAAAAGATAATCTGTCTCCTTTCATGGAGGACGGCCGAAACACATCCATTTTCTAATCCACTTATCTCAACGAGGGTTGCGGGCGTGAACCCTGAACCGGGTTGTCAGCCCCTCGCAGGGCACACTGAGACAAACAGCCATCCACGTTCACACTTGGGGACAATTTGGAGTGTTCAATCAGCCTGCCATGCATGTTTTTGGAATGTGGGAGGAAACCAGAGTACCCGCGCCGGAATCGAACCCCGCACCCCCGCAATGTGTGGCCGACGTGCTGACCAGTCAACCACCGTGCCCCCCTTGAGACGACAGAAATCTGAAAAGATTTATTGATGACAGGCCGAACCTGCCAATTTCTAGCTAAAGAAGCTCTCCAAACGATTAATCAGTTATCAAACTAATGATCGATTAATTTGGTCATCCATTATTTGCCGATTAATTGTTGTTCCCCTCGTTTGTTGTCGCACCGGTCCCCATATGTCGGTATGCACAAAAAAAAAGAAAATGCCACAGAATTGTTGATGAATCCTTTTTTTTCTGATGACCAAGTGACAGTTGACGGAGCCTCACAACCCCGGTTTGAGAACCTGCGCCGCTTTATGAGTGTTGAGCCCACAATCACAATATGACTGGTGCCGCATTTTGCATGTGAATAAAACAATGCCTCGTCATTCGGAAACATGATTCTAAATGGCGTTAGCTGTGTGGCTCACGTCGACTTGAGCCATTGTTCCCTTTGGCGTTTTTGCAGAGGCTTCATCGGGAAGCTGCAAAGTGAGACCGGCGTGCACAAGCACGGACTACTTCTACACGCACACGCCCTGTGACGCTCACGGAAAGGTACACTCGTCATTTACAAACTTAGCTCAGCAGCCCACTGAGGCCCACTTACGGAGAAAGATCTGAGGTTCTGGATTGGAATAGTACACATCTCCAACCGGTCGGGATAGACTCCGGCTCGATCTACCTAACGTGACCAAATGCCACAAGTTATGCCAAGAAGCATCGTTGCACATTCGTTTTCTTTCGGCTGAACTATTTGATGAGTCGTTTGCATGTATGTCGTGTGCCTCAGACGCAGCTGATGTACAAATGGATAGAGCCAAAAATCTGCAGCGAGACCGCCAAGGGGTCTGTGAAGCTGCCCGCGTCAGGAGAGAAGCAAACGTGTCCACCGTGCAACCCGGGGTTTTTTGTGAGCAACACCTCGGCCACCTGCCAAGCTTGCGCTGACAATTTCTACTCAAATGGAACAGGTGGGACACTCCTCTCCTTCCTCATGAGATGAATGGGTGGAGAGACACACAGAGCTAGCTTGCAAGCTGACTAGCAAGACAGAAGGACAGATGAACTGGAGGCGCTAGCTAGCTAGCTAGCTAGTTGGATCGATAAAGAGAGCTCGATCCATCGATAGCTAGATCCATACTGTACTGGCTTAAAGTGATCTTAACATTTGATTGACAGTCTGTGAAAAGTGCCCCGTCGGGACAGAAGCGGTGGTTGGGTTGGAGTACAAATGGTGGAACACGCTGCCAAGCAACATGAAGAGTTCTGTCCTACGGACAGATTTGGATGACTCTGTGCACCGCACTGGTGAGTGAACATATCAAATCATATGGGGGAGGCGGGGGTAAGAGACTAGGGCTATAGGTGATATCTCAGATTTTTGTTGTTGTTGTTCTTTGCCATCATGACAGCGTGGGAGGTGGCCGGAGAATATGTGTACACGACTCCCAGCGACCGAGACTCGGACTACCTCATGCTCACACTCACTGTCCCGGGATACAGGTGAACTTCCGCTGGGTGGCATCGTTTTGTTTATGTTCCTCTGGACGGCTTGTACCATATTTTTCGGATTATACGTCGCTCCCGATTCTAAGTTGCACCTGCCAAAAAATGTATAATTCAGAAGAAAAAAACATATATACAGTATATACTGTGTACATATATATATATATATATATATATACATATATATACAGTATATGGCGTTCATAAGGCGGGGATTCAGAAACTGAGTGGGACAAATAAAGGATATGTTATGGAGTATAAGTCGCGTTTTGGCTGCCGCTGCTCAACCCGTATTGTTTTGTGTTTTTTGTTATTGTAAAGTGTCCTTGGGTGTCTTGAAAGGCGCTTATAAATAAAATCTCTTATTATTATTATTATTATTATTTTTGGAGGAAATGTATTTGATAAAATCCAACACCAAAAACATACATCATCTCAAAAGGCAATTTAAAATATAACTAAAATAGAGAACGACAGGCTGAATAGGTGTACCGTATACTAACGTTACATGACTGACATGCCTGGTCATGTCAGTAGCGACGTAACATATTAAGAGTTATTCGGATAACTCTAGCATAAAGAACATGCTAACAAGTCTACCAAACTATCAGTTTCACTCCAAATCACTAAATCCAATGAAATCTTCATTCTCTGTGTCCCTTTTAAACAACTCCCCCAACTCGGGAAGTAGACATGTGCCTCTTCCTCTTCTACGTGGCTTAAGTCAGACTCATCGTCGATTTATCAACACATGCCGAGAGCGCCCTCTTGTGGTTTAATGTGAAAATAACATGTGAAATGACATAATCGTGTGTTAATAATTTCACACATACAGTAAATCGCTCCAGAGTATAATTCGCACCTCCGGCCAAACTATGAAAAAAACTGCGACTTATAGTCCGGAAAATACGGTATCTGGGGAAAGTCAAATCCTTGTGTGTTTGACCTACTTGACCACTAAATGTGATTCTGATCTTTGCAGGCTGCCAAAGTCTTTGGCCAAAGACGGCAAGTCGAGTGAACTGTCTCGCATCAGCTTCGTCTTTGAGACCTCGTGTTCGGCAGACTGCGTCTTCTTATTCATGGCGGTATGATGTCACAAACAGATGGTTTAAAAAAAAAAACAAAAAAAAAAACGATGGCCGTTTTACGCAGGGACTTTTGGCTTTCTTGACAGGGTTTCAATCGGTGGAACAACAAGGCAGTGGAGCAGTGGAAGGGCACCCACGGGAAGCAGTCCTACTCGTACCTCATTCAGAGCAATGCCACCGTCAGCTTCACCTGGACTTTCCAGCGAACAGACAACTCCACAGCGGTCAGGATTTGATGAATCACGTTCTTGACCTCATAAGGCAGGGATTCAGAAACGGAGTCAAATGCAGTTGGGGTGATCGAGGAATATGTGATGCTGGTTGCTAAGTGACAGAAAAGGAAGTAGCCGGATGCATTTTCGCACTGGTTTGGATGTCAACTTTCGGTAACTTGGATTTGTCCTTGTTACAACAGAAATTGAATTGAATTGAATGGAACTGTCGTCCCCCCCCTCAGGAGAAGCGGTACAGCACCGATGCGGCGAAGATATTCTCCATTCACATCAGCAATGTTCTTGGGGGCGTGGCCTCCAAATGTCGACAGTGCGCCGTCACATCTCGCCCCGGCGACAACTCGGCCTGCGTGCCCTGCCCGCCGGGCCGTCGCTTGGTCAGCGAGAAGGGAGCCGAGGGAACGTGCCGGCGCTGCCCGCCAAACTCCATCGTCGCCGCCGAGTGGCCGAGCGGCGAGCCGGCCTGCCTTGCGTGCGGCGTAAACACCAAGAACAACCAGGTTCGGGTTTTGCTTATCCCCCGTTGTGAACATGACAGCGCTTCCGCCAAGTGGTGCGACTTATTTTCAAAACTTGATGAACTGTACGGACAAGGAATTGCACCCACGCAACATCCATCCGTGCCATTTCTGTCGTGGTGAGGAGAATAGAAAACGGAATTGAGCTGGAACAGAGTGGCGGGACACGCTCGATTCTCCACTGGCCAATCGCAGCGCACAGAGAGACAAACGACATACTTTTCGGCAGTCTGGACAGGACAGAAACGATGGGCTGGTCGTCGGCAGGGTTTTGGCTTTTTCATTCGAGTTACTTTTGATTTTTTTTCAAATTCAGTTCATGTTAATTTGTTTTTTTTTTTGGGGCGGGGGTTGTTTTTTAGTAGTTTTTATTTTTGTGGAAATGCGTGGTTTGTTAACTCATTCACTCCCAAAGACGTTTTTAAACGTCTTTTCAGACTTGGTCTAGAATGGGCTGGTACTGAATGAGTTAATTGACTTTTTATGATTTTTAGAGTCAGTTTTAGTTCAGAGGGGGAGCATTAGTCAAGTGCAAGAAAAAAAAAAGCTCACCAAGTATTTTTTTTAATCGTACCATTTGCAAACAACGATTTGACTTTCCTTCTTCTGTACTGTCGAATAGCAACAGCCAACTGAATCCACGTCAAATAAATACTAAACGCTCCTGGATGGATACAATTGGCAAAGAGAAAAACAAATGACTTTTTCGCCATCATTAAAGATAGTTTAAATTTATTTTATAGTTGCAGTTATTTTTTTTTTTAAGTACGCTCATTTTTATTTTGTTCATGAATATATACAGGTACAGGTATATATTTTTTCATTTTAATTGTTCTGTTGGTTTTCCTGAGCTGCAGTCACCTTGGTGGCCATCCATCCATCCATCCATCCATCCATTTTCAACAGCGCTTATCCTGAAGAGGGTCGAGGGAAGTTGTCCCAGCTGACTTTGGGCGGAAGGCAGACTACACCCTGAACTGGCCGCCAGCCAGTCGCAGGTCACATCGAGAGACGCACGATCATTCACATCCACAACGTCACTGAGTGGCAACCGATCCCACGCTGCCCGCACGCAAGTCAGACCAGTTGACCGCGACGCCGTCAGCGACTCACGCCAGACAATATCAATGCACCAAACAATGACCGGTCGCTATCTAATGTGAAGGAGCATGTACCTGTATGTAAACGGTAGACTGGTCGCCACTCAATGTCAGGGCACCAATAAACAAGCAACGGATTGGTCACCAGTCGGTGTTCGGGCACAGGTTGACAAGCAAGCATTCCGCACTCCCACGTCCGCACAGGACAGATGTCGATTATCTATGCCCTGACATTGACTGGCGACCAGTCCAGGGCGTATCGTGTCGTTTCGCCAAAATTAGCTGGGTCAGACTCCAGCTCACTTCCGACCCAAATGCACATTAGAAAATGGATGGGTGGCTTTTGCTTGAACTCTTCGCTTGAAATTTTGGTGCCGGCCCGGATTGGGTCATCTGGCCCACTGGGCAATTTCTTGCTCGAATGGGCTGCGGCCAGCCCACACATTCATTTCCTCTCGCCCTTTTAAACTAGACAAAGAAAACAAAAAGCGCCTCGACAACATTTGACCCGATTGTGATCCTGTCAACACATAAAATTGTAATTTTGGATGAAATACAGTGCGATCTATTCTTTGATCTTGCGTTCTTCCCCAGGCATACACGGCCTGCCTCAGCGATTGCACGGCCAAAGTGCAGACGACTTCCGGCGCGTTCCTGCACTACGACTTCTCCCCTCTGTCGAACGTCACCTCCTTCCAAAGCGGGCCGCGCTTCACCAGCAAAGGCCTGCGCTACTACCATCACTTTAGTGTGGCTCTGTGCGGCAAAGAGGTGAGGCGCCGCAAACGTGCGCTTCCCCGGTGTCCCCTCGGTGCCCCCTTTGGCCGTTCCGTATCCGTCCCGCTTCACGCGCCGTCTTCTGGGCTTCGCAGGGTCCGGCGACCTGCGCGGACAACGTGACGGAGCACGGCCAAGCGGTCCGAGCTCAGGTGTGCCAGTCCCTGGTGGTTCCCTCGGACATCAGGAATGACAACGTGGTGGCGTCGCAGCCCATCGTGATTGGCGACACTCTCGTTGGTATGCGCTCACGTGCTTTTGAGTGAAGTCGGGGGGGGAGACACACCGTCTTCACCTCACTTTCCAAAAATGCAGTGTGGAGATGCTGCCGTGTATTTCGCCGCTTGAAAGCTTGAAATAAGTACCGATTGCCACTTTCATTTGAGACTTTTCATGACATTTTGGACTCGCATTTATACACTCAACCGAACAACGCAGCAAAAAAAACATGAACGATTGTCGTGCCCTCTACAAATGCAATTCTAAATATGAAACCTAAAAAAAAAGTAGTGTTCTTCTGTACATTCACACTTTGCTGATTTTGTTCTTCTAAACGATTCTTTGTCTGATTTGAACGCATTCACTCCCAAAGACGTATTTAGATGTCTTTTCAGACCCTTTTCAAGTACAGTCAATATAAAATGAGGAGCTGGGATTAAATGTGTGGCGTCGGAAAAGACATCTAAATACGTCTTTGGGAGTGAATGAGTTAGAAGCACCGCATTGTGTAATCGTAGTGCAAAAAAAAAAAACCCGGTTGAAGTGAGTTGAGGAGCTTCACATTGAAATTAGTCATGAAATTCATGACTAAATGAAAATCTATGAGTTATAGATGCCCCCCCCCCCACAAGCACAATAAGATAAGATAAGATATCCTTTATTTGTTCCCCAGTGTGGGACAAATAAAGGATATCTTATCTTATCTTATTGTGCTTGTGGGGGGGCATCTATAACTCATAGATTTTCATTTAGTCATGAATTTCATATTGTTTCCAACTCATCCTACGAAACCCCCCTTTGAAAATAAATGGCCCCCAGATGACTTGAAATCTGGAAGAAAAAAAAACCAACAACACATCTGAACTCCACGTGTGGCAGAGAAGAAAGATCCACACGTGGCAAAGACTCTCCTTAGTTTATGCTTACAGCCCGGGCTCAACTGAGCCCCTCCCTGCCGTACAGCGTTCGTGTCTGTGTTTTTATTCACCCCATTTCATTTTCAAGCCGGGAATTCTCCTTCTCACGCTTGCTCTTTGTTGAAGGCGTCAGTACGGACACGGCCCTGGCGAACATCTCCTCTCCGTCGTGGCTCTTCCCCCCCACGTCTGGCCTACCGGATGTTATCTTCTATTACAAGTAGGTTCTAGGCCCTTGAACACTGCGCATTGAAGTCATGTTGGTAAGCCCCGCTATACTGTTTACAAAAGTGCGAGGGTGTGTCCCCGCTTTTGTGAGGGAACGGACACGCACTTGAAATCCTCCTGTGATTGATGGTGAAGCGTCCCCGGCCGGTACCCTTGAAATATGCCATATATCAAATCATTCATGTTCTTTGCCGTGGCTACTGTAATGCCTCTGATCCACTGTGCTGCTATGTTTGTTCGGGATGAAAATCAAAAAAATCCGAAGTGACTTTGTCGTCTTTCTCAGGTCCACTGAGACAACGCAAGCTTGTAAAGGAGGCCGCTCAGCCACCATCAGGCTGAGATGCGAGCCGGCCATGAGCGCCGTTGACCGCATCACGCTGCCCAGGTATCACTTCAAGTGGTCAAACCTCCGCTCGTTCAAGCAGAGTTTGGTGCTTTTTTTAATGTAGAATTGGGTGATTCATCCAGTTCATTCATTTAGCTTTATTGCTCAGGAGAAAAATAACTTTTTAAAGCAATGTGGGGTTTTTTTTGGACTTACATAATTCAATGCCTGTCTCTACGGAAGAGGATTAGGGCCAATGAAGAAAGAAAAAATAAGGTTGGCAAGATTCTCACTTTAATCTCAGAATTCTGACTTTAAAGTCAGAATTCTGAGAATAAAGTCAGAATTCTCACTTTAAAGTCAGAATTCTGAGATTAAAGTGAGAATCTTGCCAACCTTATTTTTTCTTTCTTCATTGGCCCTAATCCTCTTCCGTAGTTTTGGGATCATAGTTTACGGTTTAAATATTTTCAGGCGGCGTCAGTTAGTCTCGACAGGGTTTGGCCCCTCTCGCCTGCCGAGAGCAGCTGTGTTTCTTTACTGCATTTCAAATACTATATGTGGAAAAATTGATACAGCCGTTTTTATCTGCAGCTCAAAGAAAAAAAAATCTCATATGCTGCTTTATCGCTCAAAAGACGTTTTGTATTGCAGTTTCTAGGTGTATTTTTATTCTACTCGTGTGTTGTTGTTTTAACAATCTGCTGTGTGCTGCTGTCGCGCTGAAATTTCTCTTCTGAAGAAGTATAAAAGGATGGTCTTATCTCAGTTGATGTTATCATGTCTCAATGGTGGGGGGTAAAAAAACTACAAATAAAGCAAATTCCTGAAAGGAAAAAAAACCTCAAAGCACAACCCGTTTGGAATACTGTAATGTTCTTGTCATTTGCTTTTCCACGAAGCAAATGGGGGGAGGGGGAGGGGGAGCGGGGGTCTCAGTAAAATTTGGAAATCAGATGGTAAAAGGATGGGAGACTTTGATTTCAAGGCTATGTAGCTTCGCCCGATTTTGACCAAATACCATCAACCTCCAACAAATCTCCCTGTTTGGTTTGTCCTCGACAGTAACTGTTCGGAGGGGACGTGTGATGGCTGCTCTTTCCACTTCCTTTGGCAGAGTCGGCATGCGTGTCCGCTGTGCACCAAACATAATTACAGAGAGATTGTCAGCGCTTGCGAACGAGGAATACAGGTAGGACAAAGGCCCGCTTGTTCATTTCTCAGGAATACAAACTGGGCCGTGAAATTTGAGATCGAAAAGCCCCTCGGTGTCCGACCGATGGCCCAGATGTTTTTACAAACGCGTCACGCCGACATTTCACGATCAATTGCATTTTGGGGCAAGTAAGTCTCAACAGGCGAATTAAGCCCAACTTTCAAATACAAAACAAAACGGGTAGAGGCACATTTCAAGAATTTGGAAAATAAAAGTGATTTAAACGGGAAATCAACTGAAATGTTTTCTCTGCAATAAAGTGCAGTCGTGGAATATGAATGAAGCAGCAAGATCCCCCGTTTTTATCCGTCTCAAAGGGGCGGCCATTTTGCCACTTGCCGTCGACTGAAAATGGCCTCGTGCTCGCTCACTCGGGTTTAGGGGACGGCCAATCACGCCTCGCCTTTTTTTTCTGAGTTTGGTCAAGTGATGTTTGCTAGCCGAGCAGTCAAATTGAAATCTCTCAATTTTATGGGAACAAGCCTTTGCAACCGAAAATGGATGGAGGCGATGCTAATGTGAGCTTCAGATACAAATAGTTGACTAAATAAGTGTGTGGGTGTATTGCGCGCATGTTTTGCGTGTTCTTTTGGTGCTGTGGTCTTTTAGAGGACGACGTACGTCTGGCAGCAGCCGTTGCGGTGTGCCGGAGGAGAGGCTCTCCCAGCACAGACCGTCAGCGCTTGCGTGAGTCTGGATTTTTGGCTCAAGTTTGGTGTTTCCACGGGAACGGTGGCCGCCGCTCTGCTCGTCACCCTCATCTGTTACTTCTGGAAGAAGACACGCAAGTGAGACAACTTGTTTTGACTTTGATATGGTATTGGTGGAGACTCTCAGGAGTACCTTAATAGCATTTTTTTCACCTGTCGGGGTCCGCACAGCAAATGAAGCTCCTGGCGGCCAAATTTGACCCTGATTCCGACAAATGCTAGTCTTCTATAGCAGGGGTCCCCCAACCAACAGTCCGTGGACCTGTACTGGGCCATGACCCATTCGGTACTGGCCCGCGCAGAGACCGACCTGCGAGCCGTGAGCAAATTGACCCCATCAGATGTAGCGGAAATGTGTACAAATGAAATTTGAAATCAAGAGAATCGGTGTATAAATGAAAGAAGCAGTAAACAGAAAGTAAGAGGAACAACTTGACCAAACATCCAGCTCGCTAAATGCACAGCTTAATGGGGCAGCCGTGACTTTCGAAGATGAAGCGATTTGGACAAGAGAAGTTCCTCCCTTAGCCCAAAGCAGCGTGGAAAAGGACGCCGTCGTGCGTGCTGATGTCGTCAAAAACAAGGCGATACGAGAAACCCGTTGAATCATTTGAACAAGGAGCACCCCAGGGATCAAGTGGAAAGAATGCCAGCAGAGTTTCCACAGCCTGCCCACGCAGACGTGAGCGGTTTCGTCGCTAAAAGCTAACCGGTAGCCACCGGAGGAAAGCGGCATCCGGTCGTGTCATCTTCTGATCGGTTACATTTGTAAGTAACAATGATGCTAACGCCGAATGCAGGATCTGTTAATAAAACGTCCAACGACTTCAGAATCATCTTTATTGTCAGGAGCGGGGCTTGATGGCGGCGCGGGCACCCGCAGCGGCTCCTCTTGTTGTCTGTCTAAGAGGGAGGAAATTTCATCTGTGCTGTATGTTAGCACATCTGACAATAAAGTTGTACTTGATACTTTATACATGAAAACTGGCCATTTAAACGCAATGGGGGGGGGGGGGGAATGGTTGGGGGAGCGCCGCTCTCGAGCCCTGACTTCAATCTCAGCGACTGCTTTGAAGCTTCAAAATGGTCAGGTACTGTTGACCGACTGTTCGCCTGCTCAAATGTCAACCATGCGATGAAGACGACCAACTAATAGCAAAGTCGAATATATATGGCCATTCAGGGATGAAACGCCGTTTGAGAAAAAGTTGGACGTGTGCATTTCAAAGTCATTCTGTACATTTTAAACTTCCTCCGGAGTTTCTCAAGCGGTGTCAAGGTGTGATTTGTGCTCCTTCGTCTTCTTCCCCTTCCAGATTGGAGTACAAGTACTCCAAGCTGATGATGAGCTCCGGGGGCAAAGAGTGCGAGCTGCCCGCCGCTGACAGCTGCGCCATCATGGAGGGAGAGGACGCCGAGGACGACCTCATCCATCTCACTCACAAATCCTTCTTGACCAAAATGAAAGCGTACTCGCGCGAGGTCAGTCAGTCAACCCCCCGACATGTAGACACTCACATGCCGGGTGGGTGACGCCTTGCTTCAATCGTCTCTTCTGATTCGTTTAGAGGACATCCGACGGATTCGATTCGGTGCCCCTGAAGTCGTCATCGAGCCGCCTCCTGCACAAAGAGGAGGGCGATTCCGATGAGGCGTGAATGCAAAGGGTTGACGGAAGCACTTTTGGTGAATGCTTTTCTTTCTGTCCATGGAGGAAGCGGCGTGTACTGTTGCGTCTTCAGGCTACAGGAAGCATCCGAGTTCATGCGAGACTGAAGCCTTCCAAAAGATGTGTGGCCATCAAAATGTGAGCACCTGGAATGAAGCCTTGTTTGTCTCGATGGCTGCGACGCTGGACAGTTACCCTTCTGTATGAAATGGAACAATATGAAAGGAATAATTAATACAATTGATAGAACACTGAATTTTGTACAATAATAATATAATTCCCATTACAGTTGGATTGGGAGTTGTGTAAGTTTGCTTTTTTTTGTTTGTTTGTCTCTTTGTCCTTTCTAATTGGCTAACCTGTTTTGCATTTGGCAACCTACATGTATGTAATGATGTATGATTTGACAATATGTCAAATGGATCAGCTTTAGCTTCGAGGGCAAATGTTGCTCCTGATATTTTGCGTTTGAAACCTTGTGCCTTCTACTTTCCCAATAAAATCTCATCAAAATGATGGTATCTATTTTGTTGCGTACTGCAGATGAGTCATTCTCGAATTCAAAGACATTTTCAGCACCCGTGACATTTCCAATAACTCAACACAAACTACATCCGCCCTTGAAGCCAATGGCCAACTTTTACAATGCATTTTAGTGTAGTGGTGTGTGTGTGTTTTGTTGCGTTGGGATGGGATCGATTGCATTCCCATGAATGTAAATGACAAAGATTTAAGTGAGATCGATGATTTGAATTTCAAGCACAGTCATGGAACTAATTAGAGTCGTAAATCCACTCACTGCGGTATCGGCACTGAAACGCGGTCCTTCGATCTCCCGCAATCAGCGTGACAATTGAACGCAGCGCGAGTTTCGGTCACGTTCGCTCCGCGTTTGGTCTCGCGAGCTTTGGCGCCGTGTTGCAAGTGGGGCAGAGTTGCGACTGGAGGCATCGAAAACAAAGTGAACGTTTTAGGACTGTGCGTGCAATCAAACTGGGATTTTGCAACATTTCGCAAGAGGACAAGGCTAACTTTCAAGTTGTCGCACGGCCAGGAGGAAATAAACAAAGCTCGCTGAGATTTTGGTTTCGTAAGTTTTGGGGAAGTTGAAGTCCGGCTGCAGACGAGACGAAAGTGAGTCGACTTGGCAGTCCGGTGGTCGGCAGCAATGTCGCAGAAAGAGAGACCCAAGTTTTACCTGCAGGAAGTCAACAAAGCCATATGGGAAGTCCCGGAGCGCTATCAGAACTTGTCTCCGGTCGGCTCCGGCGCGTACGGATCCGTTTGGTAAACAACTTTATGCTACTTTTAGTGTACCACTCAACTTTTGCCGCCCCCCCTCCGCCGCCCATTCATTTCGATGAGGCCTTAGTTCGCCGTGCTAAAGCTCGTTAGCACGTCTTCACCGATAGCATTAGTTATCAGAAAACGTTTACCTTCAATGAAACGCTGACCATGCTCGCGCATATATAAATATATACAGTATATATATATATATATATATACATACATATATATATATATATACACACACACACACACACACACACACACACACACACACACACACACACACACACACCGTATGTATGTATGTGAATGCGTCACATAGCCTGACGCTGTGATGCCCTGATTAAAGTGCTCCGAATGCATTCAAATGTGCATTCTGCGGGATGAAATAGCTTTAATACAACGGAAGAATGATATTGTGGTCAGGTACAGGGTATTGACAAAGAATGGACGGCTGGTTGCCTGCCAGTCAGTGCCAGGGCGCGTCCAACCGCAAGAAAAACTCAACTCAACTGTATTTATAGAGCACTTTAAAACAACCACCGCTGTATACAAAGTGCTGTACATGTAGCATATATACAGCAGTAAACAAACACATTTTTAAAAAGTATGTGAACCCTTTGGATTGACCTGGATTTCTGCATGAATTGCTGATCTTCATCTAAGTCACAACATTCGATAAACACAGTTTGCTTGAACTAATACCACATAAACAATGACATGTTCCCATGTATTTTTATTGAACCCACCCTGTAAACATTGTAATAACTAGTTGACCCTCCTTTGGCGGTGGGAGAAACACACTTAAGCATGGGAAGGAGATGCAAACTCTGCACTTGAGCTTGAGCTTGACTGTGACCCAGATGTTACTATTCCACTGTGACACTTTCAAAACCAAAACAATGAATTGATCATTTTTTTCAAAGGAAATGTAATTACATGCCTCATTATTATGATTGCATTGATTAATCTCGGACTTCAATAATGTGCAATGTGGTTTCACACAATCTGGTCGGTTAGCTCGCGGCAGCGGTGACGTTTTTAGTGTGGAGACAGTGACCTGACGTTTCCTGCTGATCTTGCTCGGGGATTTTTTTTTTTTCCACCTGGTGTGCCTTCTGCAAATGATTGTCAAGGGCGGTGCGCTAATGTTTGTTTTCCGACAGTTCTGCTTACGACGTGAAGAGCGGCCTAAAATTAGCGGTAAAGAAGCTCTCCAGACCCTTTCAGTCCATCATCCACGCCAAGCGCACCTACAGGGAGCTCCGTTTGTTGAAGCACATGAAGCATGAAAACGTGAGTCCGCTGCTTTGACTTTCGTCACCGTGTATGTTGTAAGCCCGGGTGATGAATTGATTTTTGGTCAACTTTGAGCATGTTAACGTTGAAAGGCAAAAAGCTTAAACCATATCGTACAATATGAAAGGTTTTTTAAATATCCCTCAAAAAACTCATTTTGAATACAGCAATCCCTCCTCCAACGGGGCAGTTATGTTTCAGACCACACCCACCATAAGTGAAATCTATACTATAGCTATCGGAGCTGCCAACTTTGTAGAATGCGAGCTCCTTAAACTCACACCGCTACTTGTTACAGATATTAAGCAAAAAATGTCACGTTTCACATTGCTCAAACGGGTTGAAAATGAGGACAAATATGTTGTTAGCCAAAAGCTAATGACTACAGGCTAACCTCAATCACCGCAAGCCTTAATAGATTCGTATCAGCGAGTAAGAACAAGGGCAGCGACACAATGTGAAGCTTCATTGCCAGATTATTACGTCCAGTAACGTGCAGACAACAACTGTGTCTACTAATAACTTTGCTGCTGTGAATTGGGAATTTCTCCATTGCGAGACTATTAGTTTTCTTATTTTGTCGTAATAAAAATGTCGTTCATCAGAGAATCGCCTGACACTTTCAGGCACATTGTCGTGATTGTTTCGACACTTGTCGGAATCCGCAAATCCGCAGTGGCTCTTTGAAGTTGAGCTAATGGCGGGTACTTTTTTTTTTTGAGAGTCGTTTGGTAACGTTATGATCACATGGGGTCATTTTTCGTACGTGTTCCCATGCAATGACGTCATGGAGCGACATGATCACACTTTTCCAAAACGTTAATAGCTCCTCCCACCTCATTTCTCCGCCTATCCCCATGTCTCATCGATTGGAATTCTGGTGGGAGGTGCTCGCGTGTCAACAGAGGGGCAAACACAGAGGAAGTTATCGATGGAAAAATAAGATGAGCCCCAAATACTTCCTGCACGTTGTGCCACATTCATGCATGTTCGCAGTCTTGCCTTTCATTGTGTTTGTATGAGCCACAAAATGGGACTTGTGACGCTTAATTTTTTTTTACTGCAAATCCACTGAATTTGAGCCTAATTTTTGTGACCAAAGCCTGATATTTTATTTTAAGGCCATATCGACCAGCCCTACTTCCCTCCCTGTTTGCCTTGTGTTGTTGATTTGTTTGGACGCTTGTATTTGCAGGTGATCGGCCTCCTGGACGTTTTCAGCCCTGCCACTTCTCTGAAGGAGTTCTCAGATGTGTAAGCTGTACACCCCCCCCCATTAAGAGTTCAATCCGTGTGTGCGTTGTCTCTTGGCAAACATTTTGTGCCCTGCTTTGACATCTCCCTCCAAAAAGAATAGAGCTCAGAACCGACGGCAGCCAGCGTTAGCACTGATTGAAACCTTGATTTAAAATTTTTTTTTCAAACGACGACAGACCGTCAAATCGGTAATCGGCCCTGCCCTCAAACTCATCTTTGCATTGCAATCAAGAATGAGTGACTTGATTTTGAACATGAAATAGCCACCCAGCAGAAGAAAAACCTAAACATGCGCCAAAGACTTGCCGTCATTTCCAATAACAACCCAGGCGAAACTTAGCTCCTCTGTCACAGAAAAAGAGCTTTTGATCACGATGTGTCACTCTGAACTACTTCCTTGACACCGATTCCTGCTTCCCTGTTGGCTTTAGCGCCGTTTTGTGGCATCATATGGCATTGCAGAAAGAGTATTTGCCGACATTTTCAGCAAATCGATGAAGCTAGGTCCCACAGATAAAAAGAAAAAAATGCAAATAGTGGGTAGTTCACTGGAAGTGTTGATCCTTCGGACATTTTGAGCCACGCGTTTTAAGACACGCTTTCAGATCGAAATCGACGACGGCTCCTTAAAAAGATAGCCTGTGCAGTTAATCAAGGTCTTATGACTGCGGCCGCATGTTCTGCTAAGAGTCAAATGGGCATGCAGGAGTTGTCGGCTCTCTTCTGCGAGCGCTAAAAATAGCCTGCTGGGGGCGAGGCTTTCTCACAGAATCCGCCATGAGAAGCTTTCTATAGGTGACGGGGACCTCTCGAAATCATTCATTTCCAGTCCGGCACAGCAGAGTGTTGCGCCATCATGTCTGCATGATTAGACCATGTTCAGGTCATATGAAACGGTCTACCCGTTGCGTCTTTCATGCAGCATATTTCCATCATGTGTGCGCCCCTAAGGTGCCATATTACAATACAAGACAATACATGCTGATTTATATAGCGCTTTCACAACAGCTGCTATATTGACATTCTCTTTCAAACTCATTCACTGCCAGCTCTGAGAGTTCTGGATATATGTCACGATCGCAGCACTCACTCTCGACTAACTCTCATGACACATTCTTTAAATTTCTTTTTTTTTTTTTTTTTTTTTTTACAATACAAGACATATTTATTGATAATGGCGCTTTCACAACAGCTTCAGCTGTCACAAAGCGCTTTAAAGAACAGTTATCCATTCATTTTCCGACCCGCCTAATCCTCACAAGGGCAGTTGGCGGGGGGGGGGGGGGGGGACGACACCCTGAACCGGTTGCCAGCCCCATCGCAGGGCACACAGAGACCAACGACCGTCCGCGCTCACACTCACACTCACACTTAGGGACAATTTCGAGTGTTCAATCAGCCCGCCGTGCATGTTTTTGGAATGTGGGAGCAAAGCGGAGGACCTGGAGAAAACCCACGCGGGCACGGGGAGAACATGCAAACTCCACGCAGGAAGGCCGTCGTGCGACGTCTGCACTATGAGCTCGGCGCGCTAACCACTGGCCCACCGGCCACCCGCAGTTAACATCCATCCATCCATTTTCTGAACCGCTTTATCCTCACTAGGGTCGCGGGGGGTGCTGGAGCCTATCCCAGCTGTCTTCGGGCAGTAGGCGGGGGACACCCTGAATCGGTCGCCAGCCAATCGCAGCGCAGTTAACATAAAATAACAAAATAATACAACACAACACGCAAGATAAAAACGCGGACAGTCGTGCTATCTTCACCACTTTTCCTGCATATGCTTTGTTGTTTAAAGCAGTTCGCGATGAAAGAGGACAGAAGCCGAGTGTCCTTTCACCAGTGGAACTGCAAACGAGAAGCTGTTTAACTCAATTCAATAACAAATGTCAAAATACGTTTGCAAAAACCTGAACATTTCCTGGCAAGATATAAAAATACGTTTAGTGTGTCTTTGTTTTATTTTTAAGTAAAAATATTAATAAAGGGCTTTGCGCACCTCCACAGTCAGTATCGAGATTGTTGGATTGTCAGTCTGGTAAATGACCTCTAGATGGCCCCGCAGTGGCTTTGATCAGAACTTGGCGGTGGGAGCGGGTGTGCGGTTGGGGTGTGTTCCTGCGACCCTACGTCACGAAGTGGTGTGCGCAAGCACTGAGATGTGAGCTGAGAAAAAAAGGATGACAAAGTCCCATCCTCATCCTTGACCAACACATTCGCTTTATCGGGTACTTCATGATTCGTTTTGCATCATTTTGTCTATTTGTTGACTTTGCTTTTGTGTGAGAAAGAGCAGCGGGGCAAATCAGTTTGGGGCATTTTTTTTTTGTCCCAAGCATTCATTCAATCTGTCATTCATCGGCAGGTACCTCGTAACTCATTTAATGGGCGCGGACCTCAACAACATTGTGAAATGTCAAAAGCTGACAGACGACCACGTGCAGTTCCTCATATATCAGATCCTCAGAGGCTTGAAGGTGAGTTTTACCCCTCGGTCGTTTTATAATCCTCGGCAGCGGTGAATTGGAACTCGAGCGGCCCCTGCGCATGAATGGACATCATCTCCGTTGTGTCTCCGCAGTACATCCACTCGGCGGACATCATTCACAGAGTAAGTGCAACGGCGTGGAGTCACTTTGTAGTGTGTGTGAGCACTTGGTAGTAGCAAACATGCAATGTTTATCTCTGGAGTAGAAAAAGACAATTGGAGCGGCAAATTGGCGCCGTCGTCAAGGCCGGCTTCTTTCAACTTAGGCAGCTGTGTAAAGTCAAGCTTGTCCTTTCTCAAGAGCACTTGGAAACAGTCATTCATGCCGTCGTCACATACGTTGCGAGTCAGCCAGTCCTCCATGAAGCGTCTCCAGTTGGTCCCGAATGCTGCTGCTGATACTCGTGAGAGGGAGCGCATCACTCCTACTCTGGCGTCCCTTTTTTCGAGTTCTTTTTGAAGGGCCTCTGATTTGTTTTCAAATCAGGAAATGGCCTCGCTCCACCTGACCTCTCGGAGCTCCTCCTCCCGCTGCCCAGTGACATCAATATGAAATGCATCCGTCCGAGAGTCGCGGGCGTGCTAGAAGAGGCTCCAGCTGACAAATATTGATCAAATCATTTTCATTGCCCTGCTCGAGCGACATTTACTTGAGTCATGAGTGACTAACATGAACTCATTTAGTACCAGCAAATTCTCGACCAAGTCTGAAAAGACGTTGAAAAATGTCTTTGGGAGTGAATGAGTTTAAAGGACACAAATGGTGGCCTGGCACAACTAATCTTTTTTTTTTTCCTCTTCTCAGGATCTGAAACCCAGCAACCTGGCCGTCAATGAGGATTGTGAGCTGAAGGTGCGTCATCGCGCCGCAAATAATCTGAATGAAGCAAAAGACGTATCTGTGTGTCATGAGCCCCCCCCCCCCCCCCACCCCCCTTGGCCTCACAGATTTTGGACTTTGGCTTGGCGCGACACACCAACGACGAGATGACCGGCTACGTGGCCACGCGCTGGTACCGCGCCCCCGAGATCATGTTGAACTGGATGCATTACAACATGACCGGTAGGGTGCCATCAAACATCCATGTCGTAAAATACCGAATGACAATTTATCACGGCGCAGGATCGATACTCTCACAAATGTGTCGTTGAGCGGCTAGCTAGCCTTTGTTTTTTTGTGTGAATCTGAAAATTTTTGAGAAATCTAATTGCGATTTTTTTTCCACTTCCCAATATTGTGGTTGCGATGGAATATGCACATTTTTTTTCCAGGGTTCTCTCCCATATATTTTTTGGGTGGTGAATCTGCATTACACAAAATAAAATCACATCAAATTTTTGGTCAAGTGGACCATGAATTGATCTGGAAAGTCATTTAAAGTTAGCACTTTGACTTGCAGTGTTTTACATTTCCACGACGACGTCATGAAATTCAACCAAACGCACGAGGCCCTAACACAAGTCAGTCAATCCGAAATCAGCTCGCACGGCGCGGGCACCCGCGGCGGCTCCTCTCGTTGTCTGTTTAAGAGGGAGGAAATTTCATCTGTGCTGTACGTTGCACATTTGACAATAAAGTTGTACTTGATACTAATAACGCCCACAAATCACTGCAGCTACTCTTTGTTTTAATGAAACAATGTGATGTAAACGTGTGGACAGTAGCGGTACTTCATCTTCTGTCAAAATCCTCAAAGGATTAAAAGAAGAAAAAAAAATCTCACTGCACAACGGCTTTATTGTGACGTTATGAAAACGCGATCAGAATAACACGAGCCACTTGTCTGATGGATAAACTTTTGCTTGTGTGTGCGTGTTGCAGTGGATATTTGGTCGGTGGGCTGCATCATGGCGGAACTTCTCACAGGAAGAACGTTGTTCCCGGGAACGGACCGTATCCTTCACATGGGAGAGCCGCCGCCGCTGCGTGTAGGCGTCGCTTTTGTCCAAACTTTTTTTTTTTTTTTGTCTTTGACGCCTTTGCCTCCACATGCGAGACTGCCTGAGGGTGTTTGGTGCAAGCAGTCTCTATTTTCCTCACTTTTCTTCACGTCGGGGTTTCACTTGCGGGTTTCACTTTACGTGCTTGACCGCTGGACGGCCTCAACGGCTGCGACGGGAATAGACTCGGAAAGATTTCTCCATGCCGGATTTTAATTTGGACAGTCACCTTATTGTGAAAAGCAACCCCCAACCCCGACCCCGGGGCTTTTCAACATGACGAATCGAATCAGCCGGGTAACGCCACCATCGCTTGCGAACGAATGATTTTTTTTTTCCGAGAGAGTGGTCGCAGACGAGCAGTTGTCGCGTGTGCGCTCCCGGCGGCCGTACGAGGCACCTCGTCTCCTCTCCTCGGTCGACGCGTTGATCAAGCAGCAGTTTGGCGGTGGGGGCGCGGCGAGGAGGCCAAAAAACTCCCGAGCGGGTCCCGTGGTTTCCGTTCTTGTGTTTGTCAGCGTCTTCCTTGAACACATGCTGGTAGATATTGATCAGTTGAAGCTAATCATGCTGCTGGTGGGAACGCCGGGGCCTGAGCTCTTGATGAAAATTTCTTCAGAGTCCGTGAGTTGCCGACGACACGCCGAGGCGGTTTGCTCGGCGCCGCGCCGCATCGCCGGCCGCATCGCCGGCCGCATCGCCGGCTGCATGTGTTGCATTGCATCATCAAACATGAGAGAGGCTTTCTTGGGAATCGCTCACTAGCCCCTAAATCCCCGAGCCACGTTGTCGGTGTGCGATCATTAGAAAATCATGTTTTTGTTTTTTTTATGTGTGACGGACGGGTTGAGACAAGTACGTGCTCTTCCTCTTCGCGGACCGGCAACCACTGCAAATTTGCTCGCGGCTCGCAGGCGTGTCTCCCAAACGGGCCGCGAGCGGTTGGCGATATAGCGCACCGCAAAAGAATGCCCCTCGGATAGTCATTCGGGAGTACGGATAGAGTGAAGGATTCCCAATCCAGCCAAAGTCTGTTTTTGATGGTTGCGGACGCCATCTTTGCGCCATTTCCCACTCTTGTCTTCTGTCCTCTGCCTGCGTGCGTTCTGTCCCTTCGGCTTCGAAGCGCGCCGTTTGCTTCTCGGCGTAGCGACAGTGTAACCCCCCCCCACCCCCTTCCAGAAAAGGCTTTGCTAACCAACTCTGCCCCTGTCGCTATACTCCCCCTTGACACGAGCCTCGTAGACATAAACCAACTTCAGCAGATAATGCGCTTGACGGGAACGCCGCCGGCGTCGCTAATAAACAGGATGCCCAGCCACGAGGTGAGCGCGCCGAGCCGTTGTTCACCGACAGCTCGGGGTCCGCAAAACGATTTGGAATAAAACCTTCATGTGGTTTTTTGTTTTTTGATGAAGCTCTTGTATTGGCTCTCGGTCATCATAAGGTGATGTATCGAAATCGTTTTCAATCATGTTTCAATCGACAGCGAAGACCGGGTGACAATGCCAACGCATCAGCTCCATCCGTGTCAGCCATTTTCCGTTGCGCTTATCCTCATGAGCCGGCCAGTCGGCGGGGGACACCCTGAACTGCTCGCAAGCCAATCGATCGCAGGACACACAAAGACAAACATTCACACTCGCACCCGGGGTGATTTTATGTGGAAATCCATGAGGAGAAATGACCGCTTTCCCAACATATGAACGCACAGCGCGTTTTTGGCAATTTTCAGGGGAAAAAAACCCCCATTTGAAAGCGAGTCTGCTCTTTGTCTGCGTCCTAGCCGAGGCAAAGCTCTTTTTGAACTGCGCAATTATTGTTAAAAAAAAATAAATGTCCCCGAGCAATAAAGTTGAAGATTGCCCATTTGCGAATATCGATGATTCACGCAGCCCTTGATAGAAGTAAGCGAGTCGGGACAAGAAAATGCACGGAGCATGAAGTCATGCGCACGGACCCGAATGTTTACAACGTGTTGCGACTCGTGAGAAGCTTTGATGGAACTGTTTTGATTCTTCCCGCAGGCCAGAAACTACATCAGCTCCTTGGCGCACATGCCCAAGAGGAATTTTGCTGACGTGTTTATCGGTGCCAATCCGCAAGGTACTAAACTGGGCCGGTTGCAAAAGCTGCACACCCCCCAAGTGTGACACGAGGGGGGAACACTGTATCAAACCGGGCCAAAATAGAGACGCGACATTTGCACATTTCACAGATGTTCAAGTTCATTTCGGGTGTACAATTTTGCAATTTTTTATTTTATTTGAGCGCGTTCCAAAAAAATGATTCGAGTGCTAACATCCGTTCTCTCTCGCTCTGGTATGAAGCTGTCGACCTGCTGGAGAAAATGCTGGTTCTGGACACCGACAAACGGATCACGGCGGCCGAGGCGCTGGCCCACCCGTACTTCACTCAGTATCACGACCCCGACGACGAGCCCGAGGCCGAACCGTACGACCAGAGCTTTGAGAGCCGCGAGCTGGAGATCGAGGAGTGGAAACGTATGTCCATCGTCTTCATGCCCTCAACTCTGATGCGCGTTTACGTTGGCGCTGCCTTAAAAATTCGGACGTTCTGACGATTTGCAGGGTTGACCTACGAGGAGGTGTGCAGTTTCGAGCCCCCCATCTTTGACGAGGATGACATGGAGTAATGGGAAGCCCCTCCTTGATCCCAGCTGACAAATTGTAAATATTTTTGCATTCATAGCTCTCCAGACACGCAGCAAGCACCGACCAGTCTGCCTTTCGCGAGGCTTCTTGCTCCCGGAGGAAAACGTCAAACCACTAAATATGCTTCTTGTCATCATCCGTGAAACAAGTTTCATTTTCATCTCGTCTGTTTTCGGTCAAATCACATTTTTTACTCACCGCTGTGACACTCGCATGCTGAAGAAGGTGGCACTTGAGAGCTGTGCCACCTTGCGTTCTTGCAAGTATTTTGCCAACTCAAGTAAATGTTCATCCGCCATTCATCAGGTGAAGCTGCAACATTGACACGGATGTTCTGACAATATTTTTGATTCAGCAATTTCTATTTGACCGACAATTTTTGCAAATTCAAAGTTGAACACAAAAGCATATGACAAATGTGCCGCATTTACAATGAATTGTGCATCCCTGTCCAGAATTTGCCCAAATATTTCTTTTTTTTTTTTTGTGCTGACTGCTATGTGAGTGTCAAATGTGGCAATAGAAAAACTGCTTAAATGTGTAAAAGAGCTATTTGAGATCTATTTATACTTTGTGGAGGATGTATTTATAAATGAGAACTCCCATCTATTTTCAGTCCAACAGAGTATCGACTTGTCATTCGATAAGCAAAATAAAAACTATTTTTAAGACGTCCCTTTTGTATGTTTTCGTGTCTTGTGTAAATTAATCATTAAAAAAAAGTTCACCTGCTATACATTGATATGTGATGAAATATAGTACAAAATATTTAATGTAAACCAACATATTATTTCAATGGCAATGTTGACCTATTGGAGATGTAAAAAAAGAAGAAAATGAAATTCTTAAAATGTAGAAGATAATTAGAATATAGTTCAGTTTTTTTTTGTTTTCTGAAAAAAAATGATGTGTGTGTAGGATGCATTTCCATTGTATTTCTGATTAAACGGTGTAGGTAAATCAACACAAACAATAGATTAAATTATAACATCTTCGATTTACTATCCAACTAAAATGGCAATCCGAGCATAGTATATATCTTTAATAAATACATTAATAATGTAGTACAATGAATGAGTCTTGTTTTGCTACCTCGATTTTTAATTTGCCGTCATTCAAGCCCTAATCGGCGATCATGAAACGATCCATTTCAAACGTTGATTGTCATACCAAATCCACTTTGTTCTGCGCACGCGCAGTCGTTGACCGGCAGCGCCGCTGATGTCACCAGCTGAGCCCTCTCGGACCTTTCATCCGTTGCGCATGCGCAGAACATTTGGTCACTGGCGCTGTGGCTAACAGCTAAGCTACAACATGGAGAGAAAAGGTAAACGTTTGCTCCACACGTTGTCTGCGAAACTCTGTGCGTCAAACGTGACGCCATATAATCGCCGCTCCACCCCGTATACGGAAAGTTTTATTGGACGCAGACGCGCGTAAATGTTTTAATCGGAACGCGTTTGTCTCGTACAGTCAGCCGCGATGAGCTAGCGTTAGCCTGCGAGGATTAGCTCGGCACAGAGAAGCTTCTCGCTCTTTCTGTGACATCCGCGATGCCTTTTTCCCCCCTCTAAATTGTTCATATTTTATATCATCACGCCATTCCTTTAGGAATTACTCGTACGCGTGTCTGAAATTTGCACTGTTAGTAACATTTGTCACCTTGGGCTGGGTACCCTGGTTGTTAGGTTTAACGCTGTAATTGCTTTACGAGTGATAAAAGATGCATAGGCGCTCGTGGTCTTCCGGTCTGAGACTGATAATAATAATAAAAATGATGGTTTATTGTCTGTGAACAAAAATTATGAAATCTAGTTTACCTTCGGGTCTAAAATAGACGAATGGTGCACGCCCCCACCCTGAAAATGTTCATACTTAGCAGCGTTACCGTAAACATACACCAAACTGGGATCCCAAATCCTTTTTTTCAATCACCAATTCCTGCATAACTGTAAAAATAAATGCCTGACAGCTCAGCGCCAACGACAACTCCCCCTTATAAAGTTACTACTTTTTGTACGCATGTCTGATTTGTACTTTATGCACAGCACTTTGGATGCAGCTGTCGTTGTTTTTAAGGCGCAAAATAAAATCAGTTTGAATTGACTCGCTTTTGAGATACACTGATAGCAATGTGACAGGATTTCCCTCCAAATAAAATCTGTCAAAATGCAAAGTGTGTTCGTAACGCCTTTGTTTTATTTTGCATCTTGAAAACCGCGAAGTAGCGAGGGATCAGTGTACTTGAATCGGCCTAAGCAAACAATTTGCATCTTATTTCCACAGTTTTGGCTCTGCAGGCGAGGAAAAAGAGGGGAAAAGCCAAGAAGACCAGCAAAAAGTGAGCTTTCTCACTGTTATTTCCTGCTCGGTGTGCCACGGTGATAGTTGCTATCCCTCAACAGCCCGCATATTTTCATCAACACTTGGATTTGATTGTATCTATTGTCATTCGGATGATTGTTTTCAAAAACCTATTGAACAGAGAGAGTCGCTCGAGGGGTTCGAATCTGACAAAAACTCTCTCTTGCCATGTTTGAGGAAGCGCTGCGTGTGAGCAAAGTTCATGATGTTCTTTGAAGCCTCCTACCACCAGTCCGCCGCAAAAAGAAAAAAAAACAGGCTTTTTTTCCCCTCCACTTCAGTCACACTACATCACAATATTCATGTAAGAAAACACCAAAGGCTCTTCCTGCTTTGGTGAGAAGCTAGGATGTCCAATTGCGTTCTTAAAAAAAAACAAAAAAACAACTGCATTTTCTGAATGTAGCATGTCAGGATCATCACCCCCCCCTGCCCCCCACACCTCTACAAACTACTTTGCTCTAATTGCAAATGACCTTCATAAAGTACCATACCGACAGTTTTAGCCCCCATCCAACCCCCCCCCCCCCCCCCCCCCCCAACTAAAGATGCAATCAATAGCGTGCGCTGGATTTCTTATGTAACAGCTCAGGCTTGGGACTGTATAAAACGCGAAAACAAAGAAGCCCATGTCGAGTGTGGTGTTCTTCCGAAAACTGCGTGCAACCCTGAGGCGGGATACATTGATGGAAGAAAGCGGCACATACAGGTAAAATACTCCACATGATCAACACGGTACGCCAGCGTTCTCCGTCCATGGCACTCGGAGAAAATCAAAGTCCCAAATGGACTGCACAGGGTTCAGTTCCTCCTTGAAGAGATGTTGGTTGGCTTTGTCGTTGTTTCTGTTCCTCAAAGAATGCGACTGATTTTGACATTTGATCATCTAGTTCTTTCTTTCTTCCACTTTTTCTTTCGGCCGGTTCAATTATCGTGAACTTTGGCAGTGATCATTTTACAGTTTGAGCCGTGCGAGTCCTGCGCGACTCGCTGTTCAGAAAAGTCTCAGTCCCATGATGCATTTAGAGAGTCCCAAATTTTGAATTCTGAAATGGTCAACTTATTCAATTGCATATGATAATAACACAAACAACAATATACATTGATAATAGGTTTATTTCTTATAAACAAATGCTGCAAAAATGTAAATAATTCAGTCATACAAGATTATTATCGCAAAAAAAACCTATCCAACTTTAGCTGCTTCCTCTGTGATATCTCTGCCATAAACATTCGCAACACTTTTTTTAACGTAACACGACTTGGCAATCGTCTGCTTTCCGCGAGGTTGAAGGCCGATCTCGTCTCGCCACGCGAGATTACTTATCGCAAGATCAAAACAACAATGGCGACGATTATCAAACTGCGATCGTCGCTGGAAAAAAAAGATTTACAATGTGCGTGTAAAATGTTTATCACGGGCGCCTCTCATGATGTCGCCGGAATGCCGGCCGCTGCGCGCTGTCCACGACACCCTAAAATAGGAACAACGCTATATTCTGAGGCCCCTACGTCGCAAATTTTTGACAGCATTGATTTACTATTCATCCATGCGCATGGTAATCAAGCGTGTAACAAGTGTAACGTTTTTATTCAACAAAATATGTCTGAGATCTCGTGCTTGACAACGAAGCTGACGTGATTGCATGAATGCTTACATCATGTCATCATTGAGCTCGTGGTTTGGTTTCCTTCCAGCTCTGGGCCTTTCCAGCAGGCTGGAGTGTGATAATTGTGCCAGGTTTAAGGTTTAATCTGCCGGGCGATCCACTTTTGTACTGGTCAGGGTTCACCGGGCAGTCCTCTGAGGAAATGACGAGCACAAACAAACAGATGCCGGATGAATGGATCAGAAAAAACAAAAAACGGCAGCATTTTTGTTGAGCCATTAACGTTTTCATCGGCTCGACTTTGGCCAGCTGCCGTAGATGAAAGAAGCCGCATTTTTTTCTTCAGTTGTAACGTTTTCAAGATCAAGGAAAGCCAAATCTTGATTCATCGTCCGTCCCTTCTTCACACGCAATCATTGTTAAATGACGCCGTCCATCCCCGGCTGTGCGAATGAAAAGTCAACTTGAGTAGCTGTTAGAGGAATCTATGAGCAAAATTGTATCATGTTTAAAGTTTCATTTAATTTGGGCACATCGAAGCGTTTGGGTGCGTATCCAGCACCCCCAAATGCCTGCACACATCTGGCCGGGGGACTGTTGAAGTCCACAATTAGCACGTCAATACAGGTGGACAACCACAGGGGAGAAGGCGACACTCGGTCACAAAAGGGGAATGAATAATTCGGGAACAGCGGTTGAGCAACAAAAGACGAGTTGAGAACACCCGTCGCGCCCAGACGACGTTGACCATCCGCAAAGTCTACAACATGCTAATTCGATGTAGACCAGCCAGAAAAGGCGCCAATGTACTGGTGGTTCAAGTTGGAAAAACAGGTAACCAATCACTACCGAGGAGCCGGACCGGGGTGCGGCATGCAAACATCGGGGGCAGTGTTTTTCTTGTATTTTGCATATGTTACAATAAAATGTCGAACTCGCGGTGGCGGGACTGAGAGTGTGATCGCGGAGCAACTAACCGTCGTTCGCTCTCAGAGATCCGCTCCCGCCGATATTGAAGACAATTTTCCTGTGTGCCGAGTCATTTCTTTAACTTTGTCCGAGAAAATCTCTGACAGTAGCTTTGGTCAAGGCGGACTTCTGGATTGTCAACAGGCTGCCGGCACATCCCAGAAGTCATCAGCAGGCCCAACACGAAGCCTCGCCCCAAGAACCGGAAGAACCCGAGGAGATTCTGGGCTCCGACGATGAAGAGCAGGAGGATCCCAACGACTATTGCAAAGGTGAGTTTGGTTGAAGCCTTCCTCCGACCTTGCCCGTGCAATTCACGCCTTGGCAGGAGGCACGTGACAGCCGAGCGTTAATATCGTCCGTGGCCCGCGAATTGCGTTTTCTCTTCCAGGTGGCTACCATCATGTCAAAGTGGGCGACCTTTACAACGGAAAGTACCATGTCATCCGGAAATTGGGCTGGGGACATTTCTCCACCGTGTGGCTCGCCCGCGACATCCAGTAGGCGACTTTGTTCTCGATTTTTCACTGCAGTCTCCGCGCCGGGATGCCTTCCGGCGGCGGCTTGGACCTTAAAGCCGTATTTTTGCTCTGTGCTTCGTAGGATGAAAAGGTTTGTTGCCATGAAGGTGGTCAAGAGTGCGGAACACTACACGGAAACGGCGGTGGATGAGATCAAACTTCTCAAGTCTGTAAGTCGATGCTTTCACGAGGGCCAAATATAAACGCACGCAACAGCGCTCATCTTTCCGTTCAGTTGCTATTTCAGCATCGCACTCGTTGTACATTAATACAAGTTTGTCAGGTTTTTTTTTTGTGCCCAGGTGAGAAACTCTGACCCTGATGATCCGAAACGGGAGATGGTTGTCCAGATGTTGGATGACTTTAAGATTTCCGGTGTCAACGGAACCCGTATCCTTAATCGCTCTTCATCACCTGTAAAGATGAGTCGACGAAAATTCTCGACCACAAAGTTCATATTTGACGCCGCCTCGCTCATTGATCTATTTATTTATCTGGAGCATTGTTTTTCTCAGGAAACCGCCTCGTCTCGCGCTTCTCCTACTGGTTATATGACCCGTCTGCGACGCACATGCGCAGTAGCTGTAACCCACCCGGGTCATCCGGGAGGTCAACGCAAGCGGTGTGGGGAAAGTAGCCAAAGTTGTTGCAGTTATATACTCACTACGATGCAAACCTGCCTTTCGTGGCAGCACGATGGGAATCCTCGATCATTTAACTCATTCAGTACCAGCCAATTCTGGACCAAGTCTGAAAAGACGTTTAAAAACGTCTTTGGGAGTGAATGAGTTAAAAGGAAGCCTTCCCTATGGAAGTAGAACATTGTACTAGTCGATCAGTAACGTTGCTTAGTCACAGAAGGGGAGTCCCACGCCGTACTTTGTGTTCATAAGCAAGGTCGCGGCGGCATTTAGCTTCCCTGGTCGTTAGTTGACGAAGTTCACGGTCTAAAGGGGTTCGTTGTCAACCAAATCGGCAAATGGAAAATGAACCGCATCAAATCGGTGAACGTTATAGAGGTGACATCGTAAACAGGCTACGTTGAAAAGGCTACACGTCGACAAACAACAATTCAGGATTACACCATTAGGACAATTTAGAGCATTCGATTCACCTACCGTGCATGTTTTTGGAATGTGGGAGGAAAACAGCGTACCCGGAGAAAACCCGCGCAGGCACGGGGACAACATGGCGAACTCCACACAGGAAGGCCGGAGCCCGGAATCGAACCCCGCACCTCTGCACTGTGAGGCGGACACTCTAACCAATCGTCCACTGTGCCACCCTCTGATTAATTTGCGCATCCCTCGAATGAATTCAAGCCGTAAGCTAACGAGGATTCTCCAAGCGTGCCTGCTTGCTGCCGAGATGCGCCGCCATTTGCATTTGATTCGATTTGTGGACGAATGGTGACTGCCGTTGATGATGACTCGACGGGCAAAATAATGGTTTGTGGCAGCTCTCGTCAGCTATCGGATTTGGATGCTTAGAACGGCGCAGGGGTGTCTTGAATGTGTGCGGGGCACAATGAAAATCTCAAAACGAACAAAGGCGTTCATTCCGGAGGAGAAGGACGTCGTCATCAGTGTTGCGATCTTAACCTCGTCTCTTCAGACGTCTGCATGGTGTTTGAGGTTTTGGGACACCACCTATTGAAGTGGATCATCAAATCCAATTACCAGGGTTTGCCACTACCCTGTGTGAAGAGCATCATTCGACAGGTCAGCCCCAATCAGAACGCACATGGTCGTCATGCGCTTTGGTTTCACATTGAACCGGCGTTGACCGAAATATCGAGAGCAATTTGGCCCCAATTTTGCCCCCAGGTTCTCCAGGGCCTGGACTACTTGCACACCAAGTGTCAGATCATCCACACAGACATCAAGCCGGAGAACATCCTGATGAGCGTGGAAGAGCCCTACGTCCGGAAGCTGGCGGCAGAAGCTGCGGAATGGCAGCGGGCGGGAGCCCCGCCTCCCTCGGGCTCCGCAAGTACGAGACGCGCTTCTGATGTCCACGCGGACGTGCCGGGCCAACGTGTTCTAACCGCTGACGTTCTCTATTTTGCAGTTAGCACCGCCCCCGCTCCAAAACAGGTAGCCTTTTTTTTTTTCTGGCTATTTCCTCTTGGGCCGTGTGTCTGCAGTTTTACAAAATGAATGCCTGAACTATGCTTACACGACGAGTTTGGGAGACTCCCGACACCTTTTTATGAGGTATGCTTGCACGAGCTGATGAGATCCGAGACCATGTTTCATGATTGTGGTCGTAGACGGATTTTGGATGAAGACGTTTCTCCTTGTGTGCAAGAGGCACGACGGCTCACGTTTGCCAAACGCAATTTTAAATTTGACTCAAGTGGCCTTGGGCGCGGGGGTGGGGGGGGGGGTTCACTTTGACTTCCATCAACCCGCGGATACCGCGTTTCCAATATTGCACCCGCCTCAACCCAAGATCACAAATGCGCGTGTCGGTTGTGACCTGGCGTGAATTTCCCTCTTCGACAGACTGTGAAAATGTCCAAAAACAAGAAAAAGAAGTTAAAAAAGAAGCAGAAGCGGCAGGCGGCCTTGCTGGAAAAGTGCATCATGGACCTGGAGGAGATGGAGAAGGTCACAGAGACGCGGGAGGACGACGAGGAGGTCGACGCGGAGCCCGACGAGTCGCCCAAGGGCCGGGCCTGCGCTCCCCTGAGGCAGCTGTCGCTGCCGGATGTGGGCAGCCAAGACGCGCAAGGTGACGAGTCGGATGCCGATGGCTGCCGGCCTCCTTTTGGGGCCTTTGCTCTAAATTCACCCCCATTTCGTGGCTTTAGATCGTTTTTGTCGGTCCTGAGGTGATATGAGTCTCGCCTTACCTCCAAAGGCGTACACCGCTAGTGTTATTCTACGTTAGAAAAGTCTCACGGCCCATCACCAAACAAAAAGGTCACAAAATGGCACATTTTCCATGGCATACCTGCTGATGTTTCGCAAGCACACACACACACACACACACACACACACTCTATCGTGGTTTGAGATCAACGATACGGCAGCCAGGGATTGTGTGCAAAGCTTATTTTTTTTTTTCTACCCCCCCTTTCCCAATGGTCCCAGAGAGCGACGCCAATGCAGACGGGTCGTCCGAGCTGAACTGCAACGGACACGCAGAGTCGGAGCGGCGACTTCCCCCGTGGAGGGAGGAAAACCGGCATAATGGAAACGCCGCGCAGAAGCAAGAGCACGCTTTCTTTAATGGGTCGGACTGTGCCGACCTCAAGGAGCAGCCGCACCCTGACGTTGAAGGGCCTCCTCGCAGCGGCGTTTCCGCCGGGCAGCTTTCCGGCAGGTTGGAGGAGGAGGAGGAGCCGGGAGAGCGCCTTTGTCGTGAGCGAGGAGAAGATGGCAGTGAGGAAATGCTCCAAAATGGTCCGGCGCCTTTCACCCTGCCGTGTCCATTCAGCCGCTCGGATAGTCTTCCGACTGCTTCCTTGTCTCTCTGCTCCGATATAGGCAAGCAAACGGCGGGATCCCTGCTGGTTAACCCCCTTGAGCCGATCAACGCGGACAAGATCAAAGTCAAGATTGCGGACCTCGGAAATGCCTGCTGGGTGGTGAGTTGTCCTCTTGTGACCCGAGGGATTTCCCCGTTACCCATCAGGCCTTCCGCACATCAACGCGCCCAGTGTCATCCAATTACCGGAATAGAACAGCTTTGGCTTCCTTCACGGGGCTGGGTGCTGCGGCCCAACCAGCAGAACCATCCCCGCTCCCCTCCCCTCATTTTCACTTCCCGAAAAAGTAAATGACTAACGTTGTTCAAATCAAGTTTTTTTTTCTTTTGTTCGATTTCTCCCGAGAGCGAAAAAGTTTCAATCAACTTCCACGGGGAGAATATATATAAAAAACATATTTTCCGCACTAAAAGGCGCACTGGATTATGAGGCGCGCTTTCAACGAATGGCCTAATTTTGTCATTTTTTTCATATATCGGACGCACCGGGTTATGAGGCGCAATCTACAATGCATCCACTAGATGGAGCTACGCTCTTTCCATTCGACTGGAGAGGCGTTCATGACCCGCCTCCGATTCCTTCAATGAAACTACGAAAATTGAAAAGAATGCATCAAAACAGAAAATCAAGCGAGGAAATCACCAAATAAATTCTATTGCCCCCCCCCCCCCTTCAGAATGAATTTTGCCATTTCCTTTGAGCGTAGCTCCAACAGAACGATCAGATGTCAGTAAACCGTAGGAGACTGGACTCTCACAGAAGTGTTTTATTTATTCCTTTGTTGTGTACTGTCGTCACAAATGAGGAAATCACCAAATAAATTCCGTAGGGGGCGCGCGTGAGACGGATGATAAGAAAAGACGGCACGGAATAGCACAAGAGCTTATAAATAAAATCTATTATTATTATTATTATTAAGAGTGTTACGTTGATGTTTGTCCACGCTTGTGCTTTGCTCTCAGCACAAGCACTTTACCGAAGACATCCAGACCCGGCAGTACCGCTCCTTAGAGGTCCTCATTGGCGCAGGTTACAGCACACCGGCGGACATCTGGAGCGCAGCCTGCATGGTAAGAGACTTGGTCTAAAATTCTCGATCCTCAACTCATGCGCTGTGACGAGGCCTTTTTTCAGCAGCGCAGCTACGGAGGAGGGAAGCGGTAGTTGTCGCCCGTCATGCTTCAACAGTCCTTGTGTTGATGGTGATGATGATGTTGTTGTCGCCTCAGGCTTTTGAACTCGCCACAGGAGACTACTTGTTCGAACCGCATTCTGGCGAAGATTATTCCAGAGATGAAGGTAGGACTCGGACGCCCCTCGTGCTCACCATTCCCTGTTGTTATTCGTGACATCTGATGGCCGTACCGAGTTCCGTGTCTCGACGTGGAATCACGTGACAGGTGCTTTCCGACGCTAATATAACAAGTGCCTGTTCATGATCGTCAGGCGGCTGATAAATGTGGAGTTTTGGGAGTTAAATTAGCCGGATTGTTGCTTCAATCGAGGGTCCCCGTGCTACTGCTTGGTGAAAGATATCAGTCGCATTACAGCTCAATTAAGAGCTCATGAAAAAAACAAAAAGAAATTGTGTGACGGGGCGTGGCCATTCCATTGACTCCTCCTCTCCCGGCACTCGACGACTGGAGACAGGCCCATCAACAGCTTCTCTTCCAACGCGGCACGCCTTCTCTCCTCCTGCTCTTCGTTTGCATTCATTTCACTTCACGCTTTTTGTCTCGACTCGATTCTGCTCCAGCATATTAAGATGCGCTCACGTCGTTTCTTTGCATGCTCCGCTGCTCTTTTTCACCCGAGACTTCCTCAACTCGCAAGTCTTTCCCCAAACATTCATTTCGTTTTCCCCACGACGCAATTAGAGATGTTTGGTTTGACATTTTGTGGATATGTGGCGGGCGAAGGGTGGGGGTGGGGGGGAGACAGACAGAGCGGAAGTGTGGCGTGTGCGGAGAGGTCAGGTGGGGCCAGGCCATTTGATCAAGTGGAATTATGGCTCGTTCCCACGCGCCCCCCCCCCCATTCTCCCTTATGAGCAGCACCCTCGTCCTGGAGTGAAAGCGCGTTGCCCGATTGCGAGGGGCTGCTTTCGCCCCGTCAGGCAGGCATTCTCCTCCATTGTCATGACCGTCTGCCATCTGCTCTCTTCTCCACCCATTTTGTCGTTGCGTCGCTTCCGACGGGCCTTGTCTCCAGACCACCTTGCTCTCATGATCGAGTTGCTCGGTGGAGTTCCTCGCCTCTATGCGCTGAGTGGGAAACACTCGCTGGAATACTTCACAAAGAAAGGTACGTCGCTATTCCGTCACTGACGCTCTCTTGTCTATGTTGTCTTTGTCTTTGTCCCCCCCCCCACCCCTCCCCTCCCCTCCCCTCCTCCCCCTCGGCAACGGGGTGTGTGTTTGTGTGTGTGGTGCAGACCACATAGCGCTGATCATTGAGCTGCTGGGGAGTGTCCCGCGTAAACTCATATTGAACGGAAAATATTCCAAGGATTTTTTCACCAAGAAAGGTAAACCAAAAACAATTGTCTTCCCAACAGTGAATTCACGATTTTTTTTTGGGGGGGGGGTGTATCTATTTATAAGTCGAGGTGTTTAGGTCATTGCGTAACTGCTAAGAGATGGTGTACAGTAATCCCTCGTTTATCGCTGTTAATGGGTGACCAAAACCACCCGCAATAAACGAAAATCCGCGAAGTAGCGACCAATTAACATATACATAAAAAATAATTGCCCCACATGGGCCTTTGCGCTCGAACAGAGCGCACTAACACACACACAAACAAACACACACACACACATACTCAGGCCAGCGATCCCTCGCGTGCAGCAGACTCTTTATGATTAGTCAATTAACGCTGATTAGACAATTAAGGATGGAAGAGACCTGCTTTTGTTCTTATAAGCCTCCTATCTCTCTCTCTCTCCTGCCACACACACACACAGCCAGGTGCACGCGCACACAGAGCAGCATGTAAACAACACTTAGACACTGATTAAAGATCAAAGAGTAACCCACGTGATAAGACAGAAAGAAGAAGCACAGCCAATCAACATGGCTTTACATCTTCCCCCCCACCCTACATGTACTGTATATGTTGCTCTATGTGGAGCTATAAGGAAATTTGGAGCTTTTCTTCCAGGATCTTTCCTCTTGAGAACTTTTTATTTCATTTTTATCTTTCATCACTTTCATTGGTTTTGATTTCATCTTTAATCAATTCAATTATTTTTCTTATTTGAAATGTTTCTTGGGTTTTTTTTGGGGGGGGGGGGTATAGTTATTGACAAATAGGAAATGCGTAGATTGTGATTAGCAAAGCCCCGCTCGACAAATTGTTTAGTTCATCTATCTTTAAGTTGACCAGTTTAAGTGGACTTTTTCAAAGTTCTTATTTCAAATGAAATGTTATATTTAAAAATAAGATGACTTTAAATTCAGCCTTTCTCCTCTTATTTTGAAAGGTTCTAAGAATATATTGACCATTATGAGGTACTTCTATGGTGATGGGCTTTTTGAGAGGTTCCTTTTTTCTTTGACCTATAAAAGCTTGCGCAATGAGTTTCAAGATAGGGCAATGATGTTTCACCCCCCCCCCCCCCCCCCCCCCCCAAGAAAATTGAAATAAATGGCCAGTTGATGAACCCTTCATTCATAAAAACGACTCTAAAATTGTGAATGATCCGCGGGACTCGACTTTGCCAGGCTCCAGCGAAAGACTTGGAGCAACTTTGCCACCCAAAAAGACCCCCCCCCCCCCCCCCCCATTAAACCATACCTGAAAATGTCAACTCTGTCAATTGTGCCCGCAGGGGACCTGAAGCACATCACCAAACTGAAGCCGTGGGGGCTGCTGGAGGTGCTGGTGGACAAGTACGCGTGGCCCCGACAAGAGGCCGAGTGCTTTGCCGACTTCCTGCTCCCCATGCTGGAGCTGGTCCCCGACAAGCGAGCCACGGCGGCTGAGTGCCTGCGCCACCCGTGGCTGGCCCGCTAGTGGACCCCCCCCCCCACCCCACCCCACACCCTCTCCCCTCTCCCTTCCCTTCCAAACTCTCTCCGGAGAATGCAACAGATCACTTTTCCAGTTTGGGCATATCATCCGAGTATTTATTTCTCTTGTCGTTCTTTGCGCATACGTTCGCGGGTTCTTCTCTTGAGCGCGATGGGGATGTTCCTCAGTTGGCTTCAACTGCTGTACCCGAGCGGGGGGGGGGGGGGGGCGTTCTTGTTCCGCCGGTGACTCCTCCTCCGTCTGTCCGACTCGTGCACTAAAACCGACCCCCGACAGACCACAGGATATGTAGCCGCGTCCCCGCCGCTTCATGAGCGCTCCCGCGCTTTCCTTTCCTTTTTACTCGCTCTTTTATCTTCTGTTCGACATGTATAATACGTACACATTTTTGTATTTGTGAAGAAGGCGTAGGAAATTGCACAAGGGGGGGGGGGGGGGGGGTTGGCGCGTACGCCGCCGCCAGGAACGGTCTGGCGGGATTTTTCCAGCCGGACGGATGTGGTGAGACGCGGGTGTCTTGTCTGTCGATGCACATACGTAAGCATCAGCACAGGTTTGGATGCTGCGTAATCGCTTGAGAACGATGACAATAATAATAATAATAATAGATGCAATCGTTTTGCAAATCCCTTTCCACCTCCCGTCATTCGAGCAAGCGCACGCGAGTCGGCTCGACGAATGCGCTTGTACGGCATTCCCCTTGATGTGGACTCACTCGGAAAGGATTTGCTAATAGAATTTTCCATCGGATGCTGATATTCGAGAAAAGTGCTTCCCAACCCATATCGAGTCAAGGCACATATTTTATATTAGGAAAAAAAAAAAGAAAAATATCTCACGGCAGACCACCATAGGGAGTCGTGCCTGTCACGATCCATTTCTGCCATACGTACTGTAGATCGTTCAAACACGCATGATTTCGGGTCAATTTCATGAATTGTTCTACACCGACACAATTTAGGAATCGAGTGCAACAGGAAGCCGCAAATAAACAAACAAACGCAAAGCTTAACGAAAAAAAACCCCTGAAAATAATTGTATATATATCTGTACCAAAGAATTTGCCTTTCTATAAATATATATGACAGTTCTGTACAGTTTCTAACAAATGTTATATCTTCGCTAAAGCGATTTAGCTGGGTAGCCGTGTTTTAATAAATGGACGGAAGATGTTTGTGCTTGGTTGTATCGTGTGGCCAACGAGTACATTTGTGCGGGTGGGTGAACTCAAACTTACAAACTCAACCTAGAATAAAAATGTTCCATACCGCACCGGTTTTGCTGACATTTTCTGTTCAAAAGCTGTCACGCCTCTGCACTGTTTGTTTGCATCTCTGATCTTCCGTATGCAGGCTCGTCAGGGGTTTTCTGTGAAGTATGAAAGAAAAAAAAAATTTAGAATTAAGGCCGCTTCTTCTACTCAACAAATTCATTCTGTCATTGAACATTTTTGGTCGTGGTGGTGTGAAATCACTGTCACACATTTGTTGCGGTGTTGAGTGTACTCGGGCGATAACCAGACTGAGGACAGCAGGAAAAACTCCACGGCGATGATGGTGGAATACCGTATTGGCCCGAATATAAGACGACCCCCTCTTTTTCAAGATTCAAGTTTGAAAAAAGACTTTTTGAACACCAAATTAATTTTTACAGAAAATAATGACAGTACATCTGAAACAAATGATTCTAACAATATATTTGAGAGAAAGCATGTTTTTTTTTGCCTCATTCAAATCTTAATATCTGAACATTTAAATATGTAAACTAAAGTGCAATCACATTGGTAAATGCATGGCTTCTGGTTTTTTAAATGTAAATGACATCATAACTTTCCCTCAGCTGCCGGTTAACCTGGCCGATCTTCGACCCACGTTTCTCCAGATTGTCGCTACGTTTCTCCATTTTCTGTTTTCTATTATTTTCTTCTCTTTTCTTTCTTACCGCTATTTTTTTTTCTTCTTTGTCGTGCTACCGCTAATTTTATTTTTATTCTTTGTGACGGGTTCGCCTTGGCCCTGGGGAGTCAAGTTCAGCATTCGCTTCAATGATATCTGGCGCCATCTAGCGTCGTGAAATGGGAATAATGTCTAGACCCGAGTATAAAACGACCCCCACTTTTTCAGTCTTATTTCAATGCAAAAAACACCGTCTTATATTCGGGCCAATACGGTACTTGCTAGCGGCGCGGCAGACAAAGCACCAACCCAGTTAGGATCCAGGATGCCTCACTCACCCTCGGAGTGCAGGCGTATTATTCAGTAGCTGCATTCGATACATCTTTGTAAGTATTGACATTTTCAAATGAATCCGTGACAGCATTCATAGGAAATCGCAATGTTCGCAATGTGAACCTGGTGCCGGTGCGCCCTCATTGACAAAAATCCAGACGTCGTTGCATCAAGCCTAAAATCGGTTGATGTACTTTTATTCATTGACTTCACCGTGGATAGATGAGAACAAAGCCCATTTTTGGATTGATTTTCTGAAATTGGTTGAGCCGTATTCTTGTTTGCGAAGTTCATTTAAAACATTTGAGTAGCAGTGCGATGGGGACTCAAGACGGTCGTGCAGTTAGATTCACACTCGTATTACATTTTGAAGTTTAAGAAATGTAATTAAAAATAAAACGGTGTCATCAGTGATCGCAACAATTCATATTTTGAGTTTGCTGCAGGGATTTGTAATCGTACAGCCTGGAGGTTAAAATCTGTCCCACTAATTTCCGATCGATCAGCGATTGCACTGCATCGGCTAAAGTTGACCGATGACGACGCCAAAGTGAAAGGCGTCTTTTGGCCCCCCTTCCGCTGACCCCCGCCCGGTGAGACACTAGTTCCTTACCTGCACCCTCTGCCACAAAGTCCTCTGGCAGCAGTTTGTCCTGCCGGTTTCCCAGCGTGAAGGAGAGAAAGGCCAGCAGGAGAGCGTCCAGGATGCTGATAATGGCCAAGATGTAGGCCCAGCGCACCGTGCACTTCCCCAGGCTGTACTTGTCCGTCCGCTGGCCGCACATTCGCTTGACCTCGGGGGCATCCCAGCCATCGGGGTAGATCATGCAGCCCATCACCATCAAAATGGCTGCAAAGGAAAAACAAACCAAAAACTTCCATGTTAATGGAACACTCTAAATTGTCTCGAAGTGCGAGTGCGGATGGTTGTTGGTCTTTGTGTTCCCTGCAATTGGCAGGTGACTGGTTCAGGGTGTCCCCCGGCTACTCAACTCGTGTATTTACAGTATATTGAAAACGACTAGCGCTGTGTACAAAGTGCTGTACATGGAGCGAATATCATTGATACAACAATAAACACTATCACAACAAATTAGTCACAAAGACAGTAGAAATCAGTCGTAAAACTAAAAATCAAGTCTGAGTCAAAAGCCAAAGACTAGAAATGAGTTTAACGAGCTTACTGCCCGAAGACAGCTGGGAGAGGCTCCGTCAAAAGAAGCGGATTGGAAAATGGACGGACGAGTCGGGAAATCTCCCGAATCTATTTAAGTTTCATCCACAGGAGGGCGCTGTTTGTTCGTCAAACGAAGTAGCATTTGTACAATTGTAACAAGGCTTTAAAAAAAATCCGCATTTTGCTTTTCAGCTTGGTGGCTTCCAGTGTTGGCATTCTGGCATTGTCGCAGGTGCAAATGCGCCGCTCAAGCCACACCTGATCAGGTGACTGACATGTAACTAAAACCGTCGATCGAGGTGTCTGAAACCAGATGCACAAAACTCAACCTGCAACAAGAGCCCAACACGCCCAGTTCTCGGTTTCATCGCCAAAGACACGATTGATGGTGCCAGAATACAATCTCAACTCACTCAGGCTCAGAAAGGATTGGATAAACTTTATTGTCAAATGTACTGTATGTGTAGCATACAGCACAGATGAAATTTCTTCCCTCTCAACATAAAACGAGAGGAGCCGCTGCGGTGTCCGCACCGCTATCAAAAGAAAAGTTAACAAAAAAAAAAAAGACCAAATACTCCAAAACAACACATGAGATGCTGCTCTTGGTTGAAATATCAAGGTTAGTGTCATGGAAATGGAAATGAACATTACATTGCATCTTAAAACCAAGAGTGCCACTTCGCGGCGTCAAAAACTGTCACGAGTGCTTTCATGAAGCTTCACTTCCACACCCAGTTCGAATGTGTTGTCGTTGCTACGCTGCCCACCTGATTTGGAGGCGAATACCCTCAAATGAAAGCCCACAGTCTGCACTTCAAGCGCATCTCGATGGCTTCATTTCAAATCCATATGGTGGTGTTGCGCAAAGTTACAATGCTGAAATGGCGTCTTCAAATGTGTTGACTCAACTCGGTATTCTCTCACAGGGGCCAAGGCTGAACCGGATCACGTCCCCGCTGACTGCTCGTCAGGTGAAAGGTGAGGTTGACCGAGGACCAGTCGCCAAATTGCAGGGGCCAAACAAAGAAAATGGAATAATTTGGAATCTTGGATGAAGCGAATACACACGTGGAATGAAGCCGGAGTACCAAGGGGGGGGAGAGCTCACGACATGCGGATGCTAGACAGAAAGGAAGACCACAAGGTGCCCTGTGCCCGAACCACGCGGTCCAAGTCCACATGAAATAAGAGTCAAATGATAACTTCTCTTTTTTTTTTTTTCATCGAAACTTTGCGCCTTACCGGCGGCCAGCTGCATCCAGGCGCAGATCTTGTAGACGCTGCCGGCGTTGCAAAAGAAGAAGAGGCCGAAGCACACCGTGGTGGCCGCCGTCAGCAGCATGGACGCGGCCATGAAGAACGTGGCGGCGCGGAAGGCCGGCGACGGGATGGAACCCAAGTCCAGCGGGCCGCCCTTGCAGATGAGCTCGGAGGTGAGCGCGTTGCCCACGCAGTAGCGGAAGAGGCCCAAGTGGCCCGCCTGTGGCGTGTCGACGCCGTCGCCGATCCAGAAGGGCTGGATGAACACCACCGCCGTGATGATGACCAGGCACACGCTGAACACGGCCCACAGGACGCCGATGGCCCGGGAGTTCCTCACGTAGTTGGTGTGGTAGATGCCGGCCGCCTCCCGGGCTGGAAGCAGGTCCATCGTCGGCGAGGTTCGGCCTTTTCGAGGGTCAGTCGCTCGCGCGCCTCTTGCGTCGGCGGCTGCCTTGGGTGGAGTGAACCCGCGGCGGAGTCGGCTTTCAAAAGGCGTGACGTTGCCGTGGGGATATTATGCGCGTGTGGGCTGAGTTGGGTTGCGTTCACGTGGGGCGAAATGGAGGCGGTGGGGGCGGGGGGGTACTGATTAGTTTGGTTATTAGATGTGAATATGTGTGAGAGAGAGAGACTGTGTGTGTGAGTTCACTTGTGCGCCAGTGTGATTTTTGTACTGCTGCGGCATGTCTGCTTGTGTGTGTTGCGTGTGTGTGTTGCATGGAGGTTTGTGAATGTGAAGCGGCGAACAAAATGATCGCAAAATCTCAACGTTATTTCCGACACGTGACAATTTGAGGCGGCCCGGTAGTCCAGTGGTTAGTTAGCACGTCGACTTCACAGTCAATTCCAGCTCCGGCCTCCCTTTGTGGAGTTTGCATGTTCTCCCCGGGCCTGCGTGGGTTTTCTCCGGGTGCTCTGGTTTCCTCCCAGGTTCCAAAAACATGCATGGCAGTCTAATTAAATACTCCAAATTGTCCCTCGGTGTGAGTGTGAGCGCCCATGGTTGTTCGTCTCTGTGTGCCCTGCGATTAGCTGGCAAGCGGTTCAGGGTGTCCCCCGCCTACTGCCTGAAGATGGCTGGGATAGGCTCCGGCGCCGCCCCCCCGCGACCCTAGTGAGAATTAAGCGGTTCGGAAAATGGAGGGACGGATGACAATTTGACATTTCGGTCCAGATTTTAGCAAGGATGGTGCAGGTTGACACACCCGATTTGCTTTCGCGGGCCCCTTCAAATGACGCGGCGGGCCGGATCTGGCCCCCGGGCCTTGAATTTGACCCCCGTGGTCTAACGCAGCTCTCCCCATCACGTGCTCTTCTTTGTCTTCTGACTCTTTCCAAGAAGACAAGAGGACACGGTGTGTCGCGCGTTCCAAAAAAGGTTTGCTGCATTTGCTTATCCAACTAATGTCCAATTTGTTCACGCGATTGATAGCAAGACACAAGTGATCATGTTGTGCATACTTTTTACTCTTTTGTGGCCAAAGATGAAAATATCGTGGCCTCAATTTACCCCCCCCCCCCCTCCCCCACTCCCCATCTCATGTCGGCGGCTTTCCCTTGGAAAGTTTCTCCACTTATCAGGCTCCCTTTTCTGTTTTGAGAGAGCAAGAAGCCAACCTCTCTCGCCTTTGCCCTTTTCCTTCGTTTGCCGTTTTTTGGGGGTCCAACAGGGGGCAGTGTTGTTACACCTCTCCGCCGATCAGCCAAGCCGCGGGCGTTCCTGTTGAGTTTGTTGAATACAAAGCAGCGGTAGAAGCATGAAAGAAAGATCTCGGCTGTGCACGCAGAGTGCAGGCCTCATCAACCGAGGAAGTGAAAGCGCGAAAGCACGCCAACGACACTAGCTAGCCAGCGTTTGTGTGTCAAATGTAGTTTCACATCCACTGAGAAGAAGGCCCTCACAAGCGTTCTGCTGCCCAGTGTTGCCGTCGGACTTTAGTCATTGATTTTCTCCAAAGAAGTGCCAAGCTAGCGCCTTTCAGTTCAAGAGCGTGGCTTGGAAAGAGCTCAAGATCAGGTGGGAGGTTTTTCTCGCTCTCGCACAAGCCGTCGTGGGCGCGACCGTCACGTTCGGCTGCGCGCTCGAAAATGAAATCCATCGCCGCTGTCGGGAGAGCCGCGGCGACGACGACCGCTTCAAGAGAGATGCGCCACAGGTCGTCGTAGTGGACAGAAAAAAAGATGTCATTCAGCTCAACCCGAAGACTGTGCGGAGAGCAGAGCTGCGTCTTTTCATGCCGTGCAATCAAACTCATTTCCACATCAGCAATATCCAAGTGAGATCTTGAAAAATCGCTGTGACATTTGTGGGCGTGTCATTCTTTTAAACGGCTCCGTTGGGGTGCGCGATCAGAAGCGATTCGCAAGCTGAGCCGTTTGGTTTTTTTGGTATGGCTTTTGGCGACATTGAAGCAATCTGGTCAAGCGTTACAAAATGTAAATCGCAATGGTAGAAAAATAACACTTGCTTAAAACTTGGGTGTTGGAGCCCGGAACAGGCCTGGAAAAAATTGTGAAGCAAAGAGTGGCGACCCTGCCCCTGCCTGCCACGTCGCGAGACTTCAGAGTGAAGGAGAAACGAGTCAATCTCTCGAATGCCTTCTGCAATGCTTTATGAATCGGAAATCGGTCAAATCAAACATCATCCATTTCTGTGACTTAGATGAAGATCCAATCACATTTTATGACCGATTCATTCAGAAATTAAAGTGAAGGCGTTTTTAGCCGAAAACCCCCCCGACCATGGATAGTAAGGGGTTTTTCGACGAAAAAAACGACCATGTATAGTAAGCCGTTTTTAGCCGAAAAAATGACCATGTATGGTAAGGCGTTTTAACCCGAAAAAAACGACCATGTACAGTAAGGCGTTTTTAGCCGAAAAAAACGACCATGTTTAGTAAGGCGTTTTTAGCCGAAAAAAACGATCATGTATAGTAAGCCGTTTTTAGCCGAAAAAATGACCATGTATGGTAAGGCGTTTTAACCCGAAAAAAACGACCATGTACAGTAAGGCGTTTTTAGCCGAAAAAAACGACCATGTTTAGTAAGGCGTTTTTAGCCGAAAAAAACGATCATGTATAGTAAGGCGATTTTAGCCGAAAAAAACGACCATGTTTAGTAAGGCGCTTTTAGCCGAAAAAAACGACCATGTATAGTAAGGCGTTTTTAGCCGAAAACCCCCCCGACCATGGATAGTAAGGCGTTTTAACAAAAAAAACCCCGAACATGTATAGTAACGTGTTTTTAGCCGAAAAAAAGGACCATGTGTAGTAAGCTGTTTTTCGACGAAAAAAACCGACCATGAATAGTAAGCCGTTTTTAGCCCAAAAAAACGACCATGTATAGTAAGCCGTTTTTAGCTGAAAAAAACCCGACGATGTTTAGTAAGGCGTTTTTAGCCCAAAAAACTACCACGTATAATAAGGCGTTTTTAGCCCAAAAAAACAACGATAGATAGGAAGGTTGTTTGTGAATTGTTCCTTGGTGTGAGTGCAAAGATATGTCTGGAGAAGAGGATCAGAAAATGGATGGCCACGCTTGTTTCTGAAAACACACAAGAAGCCCAGAGCCGGAATCGAACCCTGCACCTCTGCACTGCGACGCAGACACACTAACCATTCGACTACCAGGCCACCATGAACGCTTCACATAGTTCCGATACAAGACACTTTTTTTTCAAAATACAAGCGCATGAATAGCTTTTTTTTGTCTGTTGGAAGGCATTTTTCACAATAAAAAACGACCATTTATATAACAAGGCGTTTTTTTACAGCCAAAAAGACGACCATGTATTGTCAGGTGTTTTGTTAATTGTTAATTGGTGTGAATGAGAGCGAAAAAATGGAAGGCCCCATGTGATTTTGAGAACACACAAATCGCCAGAGCTGGAATTGAACCTAGGACCTCCACACGGGGATACAGACCCACTTACCACTCGACTAGCTGGCTGGACATGAGCACTTGACATTAGGGGTGTTCACACGGCAAGATTTGGTCCGGTGCTACGCCGGGGCTGCCCCAGTAGAACGTTCACACGTGCAAATTAGCTCCGGCATAGCCCCGGAAAACAGCTTACACCGGACCAAATTTGATCCACCTCAAGGAGGTGGTTTAAAAATTTGCTCCGGAGCAAATGCTTGTTAGCGAAGCAGCACCGGTGTAAATTTGCACGTGTGAACGCAACTGGGTTAAATTTGGTCCAGAGCAAATGCTTGTGAAGAATTTACGTACGGCGAGAATGCGTTGCTTTCGCGCTCTGTCGGACTTCCGTCATGTGTTTGTTTAATAACGACACAAGACTTGGCTGGTAATATCTTTCCTTTTGTATGAGACTGGACTGTCTCGGAGTTGTTTGTGTAATTTGTTCCTTTGTTGTGTTCACAACCCCCCGCCCCCCATATAATTTATTTTGTGATTTCCTCTCTTGATTTTCTGTCTGGCGCATTACGTATTTGCTTTTCTGAGTGTCATTGAAGTCATCGTTGATTTACGTTTTCGGGGGCGGTCACTCTCGAGCAGAAGGCACGGAGACCGAGAAGGAGAAGGACGTGCCTGTCCAGCAGTCGCTTGAGTTGTGTATACTGTGCGTTTTAAAAGAACCAACACGACAGCTCATTTGTTTTCTGTCATTTTGCTCCGCTGCAGAAACTGCCGTGTGAACGCAAGTGGGGCTGCACCGACGCTGTGCCGGTGCAGACACGCTCAGCGGCTTTGTACGTGTGAACGCTCCACACAATTTGCTGCGGTGCAAAATATATCGCAACAAAATGCATCGGTGCAGCGCCGGAGCAAATGTGTGCCGTGTGAACACCACTTAAGTCTCAATATGACACATGGTCTTTTTTTTCAAGACACCATGCCTCGGCTTTTTTTTTCTTTGTAAAGAAAGGCGTTTTTCACAATAAAAAACAACCATGTCCAAAAAGGAGTATTTTTGCAGAAAAAAATGCTGATATATCGTTTGGCATTTTGTGAATTGTTCCTTGGTGTGAGTGAGAGCGTTAAGACAATAAAAAAAAGGATGGCCACAAATGCTTTTGACAACACACAAATGGACTGAGCCAGAATTGAACCCTGCACCTCTTCATTGGGACGCAGACGCACAAACCACTTTACTAACAGGGGTGTAATGAACATCACGCGTAAACCCTATGTGAGAACGCAAGGCTTTTTTAGCCGAAAAAAACGACCATGTATAGTAAGGCGTTTTCAGCGCAAAAAACGACCATGTATAGTAACGCGTTTTTAGCCGAAAAAAACGACCATGTATAGTAAGGCGTTTTTAGCCGAAAAAAAACGACCATGTTTAGTAAGATGTTTTTAGCCGAAAAAAACGAGGAGGCCACAGAGCTACGAGGAAGTGTGAGTTGCTACGCATTGCAGAGCATTGCAGAGCGGAAAGAAGGAGCAGCAACAGCAAAGTCAACATTTCTCTCGTGTGAAGCTTTCCCACATTTGAAAGTAAAGAACAGAGCGAAACATGGTGGCAGCGCGTGTGTAGAAATTGGCAACGTGAAGAGGGGGTTGGACGAAACGCTAGCTCGTTAGCACGGAAGCTAACCGCGGACGTTAGCACGGAAGCTAATTGCGAAAAGTCGCTACGCAGCTGGAACCCATCACCAGAGACCAACCAGCCGAACGCCAGCGAGCGTGAGGGAGCCGCAACCCCACTTGCCACGTTAGAAACACCCAGCAGCAAGCCCACTGGACACGTCACAAACTAGCATACAACTGGCTAGCAACGAGATCCGACAAAATGCCACCCAAACAGAAGCAAGACACAAAGCAGGATGAGGATTTCCTGACCCTCACTCAAGTAAACGAATTACTCCAGCAACAAAAAGAGCTTTTTACGGCGCTCTTGCAACAACAACAGGAAAATTTCAAAGGATTTGTCAAGATGATAATAGACTCAACAAACTCACGACTTGACACTTTTACCAGGGAAGTCCAAGAAATAAAAACCAGCATCAACTTTACCCAAAAAGAGGTAGACGACATTAAAAAAAATCTAATCTGTCAAACTGGCCATTCCAAAGACATGCAAACAGAATTCTACAAAATATGTGACGGCATGCTTGTATTAACAGACAAGATGGACTACTTGGAAGGACAGTCAAGAAGAAACAACTTGGTAATTGATGGAATTGAGGAAAAACCGGGAGAAACGTGGACTGAAACAGAGGAAAAAGTTCAAAAAATCCTCAAGGAGAAGCTGCTGATACAGGGGCAAATTGAGGTGGAGAGAGCTCACCGCACAGGAAGACAAGAACCTGGAAGACCTCGTCCGAGGCCAGTTGTGGTGAAATTTCTCAAATACAAGGACAGATCAAGGATCCTACAAAAAGCAAAATACTTAAAAGGCTCCAACATCTACATCAACGAAGACTTTACAGATGCCGTACGACAAAAAAGAAAAGAGCTCCTCCCAAAATTAAAAGCTGCACGTGACAGAGGGGAAACTGCCTACTTAAGACATGACAAACTTATCGTCCACCCCCGCACCAGTACTCCAACACAACAGGCTCGAGTTCAACACCATCAAGCAGCATACTGAGAATTATTCACCACCCGAAGATATAAACTCTGACCCTACTGAAGCAGGAAATTCACATACCAAAAACATGGACTTCGAACCCTTTGATGACCCTTCCAACCCTTTGATGACTTCCAACCCTACTGACCACAAGATATTTGACCCTGAGAACAACTTGGACCCGGACAATAACTTTTTCAAGACCAACCGACCGCGAGGGAGCCAGCGACGACCGACCGTGAGGGAGCCAGTGATGACCGCGAGGAAGCCAGCGACGACTGCAGGGAAGCAAGCGACCGCGAGGAAGCCGGGAGACAACCAGCCAGCGACCACCGCGAGGGAGCCAGCGACGACCGCAAGGGAGCCAGAGACGACCGAGAGGAAACCAGCGACGACTGCAGGGGAGCCAGTGACCGCGAGGGAGCCGGGAGACAGCGAGCCTGAGGGAGCCGGGAGACAACCAGCCAGCGCGCGTGAGAGAGCCGGGAGGCAGCCAGCCAGCGAGCGTGAGGGAGTCGGCGACGACCGCAAGGGAGCCAGCGACCACGAGGGACCCAGAAGACGTCCAGCCAGCAACCGCGAGGGAGCCAGTGATGACGGCGAGAGAGCGAGCGACGACAGCGAGGGAACCAACGACGACCGCGAGGGAGCCAGCGACGACCGCGTGGGAGCGGGAAATTCACATCCCAAAAACATGGACTTCCAACCCTTTGAAGATATTGACTATAAGCCATTCGATCCCGAGAACAATTTGGACCCAGACAACAACTTCTTCCAGAACAAACAAAGGGTAACAAACTCTGACTATTACCTGGATGAACAATTCAACACTAATATAAAATTGGAAAATGCACTTTCAGTAATACACTTAAACAGTAGAAGTCTCTATAAAAACTTCACAAAAATCAAAGAATACCTGACTAAATTCAATAAATTTAAAATAATTGCCATATCAGAAACTTGGCTTGATGAAGATAAAACAACTGAAATGGAAATAGAAGGTTATGAAATGTTTGCAACTAATAGGGAAAACAAAAAAGGAGGGGGGGTTGCAATATATGTAGACAAAGCACTTAAATGCAGTAAAATCGAGAGATTGACAAACACAATAGAAAACCTAATGGAATGTCTAACCATTGAAATACATAATAAAAAGGCATCAAATATCATCATAAGTTGCATCTATAGGACACCAGGATCATGTATTGACACATTCAATAAAAAACTAACAGATATGCTCAGTTACAACAACGATAAGAAAACACGAATAATATGTGGTGACTTTAACATTGACTTATTAAACCCAAATGGACACAAAAAACAACCGACTTCATAAATACTATGTACAGCAACAGCTTTTTCCCAGTAATCCTGAAACCTAGCAGAATAACAGTTGACACGGCCACATTAATAGATAACATATTTATAAATAAGATTGACCATAAAATGGAAAGTGGACTTCTCATTAATGACATAAGTGACCACCTACCTGTTTTTGCAGTTTTTCATAATTATTTTGATAGAAAAGCTAAGTCAACAACTCACATAACAGAAATAAGACTAAGAACCCAACGCTCCACCGACGCCTTTAAGCAAGACCTAGAAAAACAAAACTGGACCGAGGTCTACTCAAACGAAGACCCAAATACAGCGTTTGAAGTATTTCAGTCTACCATAATCTCTTTATATGATAAACATTTTCCATTAACTAAAGTCTCCAAAAAGTATAAAGACCCAAGTAAGCCATGGATAACGAAAGGCATAGAAAACGCATGTAAAAAGAAAAACTATTTATATAAATTGTTTTTAAAATTGAGAACTGAAGAAGCAGAAAAAAAATATAAGACCTATAAAAATAAACTAGTAAATATTATAAGAACCAGTAAAAGAGATCATTATCATGCACTATTAGAGCAGAATAAAAGTAACACACAAGAAATATGGAAGATACTTAACCAAGTAATCAGAAATAGTCCTAAAAAAATGGATTATCCAGAGTATTTTATCAAAGGCAAAAATACTATTTTGGAAAAAACTGCAGAAATAGCAACTGAATTTAATGAGTATTTTGTCAACATCGGCAGTAACCTAGCAAAACAAATTCCTGATCCAACAAACTTGTTTGAAATAGATAGATATGTAGAAAAAAACTCCTCCACGATGTTCCTTACTGCTGTAAAACAAGAAGAAGTATCAAATATTATAAAAACTTTTAAAAATAAAAAGTCAACTGATTGCTTTAATATTGACATGACAATAATAAAGCAGATTATAGAATATGTAGTGCGACCTTTCACGCACATATGCAACCTGTCATTCAAAGCTGGTATCTTTCCATCAAAAATGAAAATTGCTAAAGTTATTCCAATCTATAAAAGTGGAGAAAGACATCGGTTTACAAATTATAGACCAATATCACTACTACCACAATTTTCAAAAATATTAGAAAAACTATTTTCTCGCAGACTTGATAGCTTTATACAAAAGCATGCGCTGTTAAGTGAGAATCAATATGGCTTCAGGGAAAAACGGACCACCTCAATGGCAGTTATGGAGTTTGTGGAAGCATTAGCCACTAATATAGACAACAAAGAATTTACTGTTGGGGTTTTCCTAGATCTAAAAAAAGCTTTTGACACAATAGATCACAGTATATTATTGAAAAAACTAGAAAGATACGGCATTAGAGGTGTAGCTTATAAATGGATAAAAAGTTATTTAGAAAACAGATATCAGTACGTGCAACTCAACAATAAAAAAACGAATCAACTAAAAATCACTCACGGAGTTCCTCAGGGGTCAGTGCTTGGTCCAAAACTATTCATCTTATATATAAATGATATCTGCAAGGTCTCAAAACAATTTAAATGTGTCCTATTTGCTGATGATACAACTTTCTACTGTTCTGGAATAAATCTGAAACAGCTCCTGACAACCGTAGAAAACGAATTAAACAAATTAAAAAACTGGTTCGACAGAAATAAATTGTCACTTAACCTGAAAAAATCGAAGTTAATTGTTTTTGGCACAAGACCAATCAAACACCAAGCTAAAATTATGGTAAACTCAATTGAGATAGAAAGAGCGTATGAAACCAAGTTTCTCGGATTAGTAATAGACTCAAAACTATGTTGGAAGCCACATATCGATAACGTAAAAAGAAAAATAGCCAAAACCGTAGGGATCCTCTACAAAACCAAGGAAGTGCTAAATAAGAGATCTTTGTACACATTATACACTTCATTACTATTACCATATATGACCTACTGTGTGGAAATATGGGGAAATGCCTGCAAAACAAACACACTCCCTATTCTCAACCTACAAAAAAAAGCAATTCGAATTATTAATAGATCAAAATATACGGAACCCACAAATCCACTATTTATCAAATTAAATACGATGAAATTTTATGACCTGGTTGACTTTAAAATCGCCCAATTAATGTACAAAGCACACAATAACCTGCTCTGCCAAAACATTCAGAAGTTTTTCGAAATTCGAGAAAGCAGCTATGATTTAAGAGGTACCAACTTATTCAAAAAACTCAAAACAAGAACAAACATCAAGCAAAGAAGTGTATCTATCAAAGGCGTTAATCTGTGGAATAATCTCGAAACGGACCTGAAAATGAGTAAATCGCTTGCTGAGTTCAAAAACAAATTCAAAAAAATAGTACAAACAACCTACATCAATCAGAGTTAAAATGATAAATTCAAAACATTAAATATAATGATAAATCAGAACTAAGTTGATAAATAGAGAAAGGTATATAAATATCCATTATGAATACAAGAGAAAATTGACACAAGAGTGTCAGGGTGTGGAAGTATATAATCCCGATACAAACCAAAAGTTGTAAAAATATCACGGTTAAGGGTAAAGTATGAGCCTTAATGGAGACTTCTTTCTTCTTACTTTTTTCTTTTCTGATTGATATAAAAATGATTTATTAGATACAATCACATAACGGGGTAGGACTAGATAAGTTTTTTACTTCTTCCTACTCCCTTGAACATAATAACTGTGTTGTATGAAGATTGATTTCTTTCTTTTTTTATCTACCTTATTTTCTGTCAAATTATTACTGTATATATGTTTTATGTTCAATAAACAAACCAAACCAAATGTATAGTAAGGCGTTTTTAGCCGAAAAAAACGACCATGTACAGTAAGGCGATTTTAGCCGAAAAAAACGACCATGTTTAGTAAGGCGTTTTTAGCCGAAAAAAACGACCATGTTTAGTAAGGTGTTTTTAGCCGAAAAAAACGACCATGTATAGTAAGGCGTTTTTTGACGAAAAAAAACGACCATGTACAGTTAGGCGTTTTTAGACAAAAAAACGACTATGTATAGTAAGGAGTTTTTAGCCGAAAAAAACGACCATGTATAGTAAGGCGTTTTTAGCCGAAAAAAACGACCATGTATAGTAAGGCATTTTTAGCCCAAAAAAAACTACCATGTATAGTAAGGCGTTTTTAGACGAAAAAACTACCATGTATGGTAAGGCGTTTTTAGACGAAAAAACGACCATGTATAGTAAGGAGTTTTGAGCCGAAAAAAACGACCATGTATAGTAAGGTGTTTTGAGCCGAAAAAAACGACCATGTACAGTTAGGCGTTTTTAGACAAAAAAACGACCATGAATAGTAAGGCGTTTTTAGACGAGAAAACGACCATGTATGGTAAGGCGTTTTTAGACGAAAAAACGACCATGTATAGTAAGGAGTTTTGAGCCGAAAAAAACGACCATGTATAGTAAGGTGTTTTGAGCCGAAAAAAACGACCATGTACAGTTAGGCGTTTTTAGACAAAAAAACGGCCATGAATAGTAAGGCGTTTTTAGCCGAAAAAAACAACAACCATGTATAGTAAGGCGTTTTGAGCTGAAAAAAACGACCATGTATATATAGTAAGGTGTTTTGAGCCGAAAAAAACGACCATGTATAGTAAGGAATTTTTAGACGAAAAAAACAACCATGTATAGTAAGGCGTTTTTAGCCCAAAAAAACAACCATGTATAGTAAGGCGTTTTTAGCCGAAAAAAAAACCGACCATGTTTAGTAAGATGTTTTTAGACGAAAAAACGACCATGTATAGTAAGGAGTTTTGAGCCGAAAAAAACGACCATGTATAGTAAGGTGTTTTGAGCCGAAAAAAACGACCATGTACAGTTAGGCGTTTTTAGACAAAAAAACGGCCATGAATAGTAAGGCGTTTTTAGCCGAAAAAAACAACAACCATGTATAGTAAGGCGTTTTGAGCTGAAAAAAACGACCATGTATATATAGTAAGGTGTTTTGAGCCGAAAAAAACGACCATGTATAGTAAGGAATTTTTAGACGAAAAAAACAACCATGTATAGTAAGGCGTTTTTAGCCCAAAAAAACAACCATGTATAGTAAGGCGTTTTTAGCCGAAAAAAAACCCGACCATGTTTAGTAAGATGTTTTTAGACGAAAAAACGACCATGTATATATAGAAAGGTGTTTTTAGCCGAAAAAAAAGACCATGTATAGTAAGGTGTTTTGAGCCGAAAAAAACGACCATGTATAGTAAGGAATTTTTAGACGAAAAAAACGACCATGTATAGTAAGGCGTTTTTAGCCGAAAAAAACCCCAACCATGTATAGTAAGGCGTTTTGAGCTGAAAAAAACGACCATGTATATATAGTAAGGTGTTTTTAGCCGAAAAAAACGACCATGTATAGTAAGGTGTTTTGAGCCGAAAAAAACGACCATGTATAGTAAGGAATTTTTAGACGAAAAAAACGACCATGTATAGTAAGGCGTTTTTAGCCGAAAAAAAAACGACCATGTTTAGTAAGATGTTTTTAGACGAAAAAACGACCATGTATCGTAAGGCGTTTTTAGCCGAAAAAAACGACCATGTACTGTAAGGCGATTTTAGCCGAAAAAAACGAACATGTTTAGTAAGGCGTTTTTAGCCGAAAAAAACGACCATGTTTAGTAAGGTGTTTTTAGCCGAAAAAAACGACCATGTATAGTAAGGCGTTTTTCGACGAAAAAAAAACGACCATGTATAGTAAGGCATTTTTAGCCCAAAAAAACCTACCATATATAGTAAGGCGTTTTTAGACGAAAAAACGACCATGTATGGTAAGGCGTTTTTAGACGAAAAAACGACCATGTATAGTAAGGAGTTTTTAGCCGAAAAAAACGACCATGTATAGTAAGGTGTTTTGAGCCGAAAAAAACGACCATGTATAGTAAGGCGTTTTTAGACAAAAAAAACGACCATGTACAGTTAGGCGTTTTTAGACAAAAAAACGACCATGTATAGTAAGGAGTTTTTAGCCGAAAAAAACGACCATGTATAGTAAGGCGTTTTAGCCGAAAAAAACGACCATGTATAGTAAGGCATTTTTAGCCGAAAAAACCTACCATGTATAGTAAGGCGTTTTTAGACGAAAAAACGACCATGTATGGTAAGGCGTTTTTAGACGAAAAAACGACCATGTATAGTAAGGAGTTTTTAGCCGAAAAAAACGACCATGTATAGTAAGGTGTTTTGAGTCGAAAAAAAACGACCATGTACAGTTAGGCATTTTTAGCCCAAAAAAACCTACCATGTATAGTAAGGCTTTTTTAGACGAAAAAACGACCATGTATGGTAAGGCGTTTTTAGACGAAAAAACGACCATGTATAGAAAGGAGTTTTTAGCCGAAAAAAACGACCATCTATAGTAAGGTGTTTTGAGCCGAAAAAAACGACCATGTATAGTAAGGCGTTTTTAGACGAAAAAACGACCATGTATAGTAAGGAGTTTTTAGCCGAAAAAAACGACCATGTATAGTAAGGTGTTTTGAGCCGAAAAAAACGACCATGTATAGTAAGGTGTTTTGAGCCGAAAAAAACGACCATGTACAGTTAGGCGTTTTGAGCTGAAAAAAAACGACCATGTATATATAGTAAGGTGTTTTTAGCCGAAAAAAACGACCATGTATAGTAAGGTGTTTTGAGCCGAAAAAAACGACCATGTATAGTAAGGAATTTTTAGACGAAAAAAACGACCATGTATAGTAAGGCGTTTTTAGCCGAAAAAAAAACGACCATGTTTAGTAAGATGTTTTTAGACGAAAAAACGACCATGTATAGTAAGGCGTTTTTAGCCGAAAAAAACGACCATGTACTGTAAGGCGATTTTAGCCGAAAAAAACGAACATGTTTAGTAAGGCGTTTTTAGCCGAAAAAAACGACCATGTTTAGTAAGGTGTTTTTAGCCGAAAAAAACGACCATTTATAGTAAGGCGTTTTTCGACGAAAAAAAAACGACCATGTATAGTAAGGCATTTTTAGCCCAAAAAAACCTACCATATATAGTAAGGCGTTTTTAGACGAAAAAACGACCATGTATGGTAAGGCGTTTTTAGACGAAAAAACGACCATGTATAGTAAGGAGTTTTTAGCCGAAAAAAACGACCATGTATAGTAAGGTGTTTTGAGCCGAAAAAAACGACCATGTATAGTAAGGCGTTTTTAGACAAAAAAAACGACCATGTACAGTTAGGCGTTTTTAGACGAAAAAACGACCATGTATGGTAAGGCGTTTTTAGACGAAAAAACGACCATGTATAGTAAGGAGTTTTTAGCCGAAAAAAACGACCATGTATAGTAAGGTGTTTTGAGCCGAAAAAAAACGACCATGTACAGTTAGGCATTTTTAGCCCAAAAAAACCTACCATGTATAGTAAGGCGTTTTTAGACGAAAAAACGACCATGTATGGTAAGGCGTTTTTAGACGAAAAAACGACCATGTATAGAAAGGAGTTTTTAGCCGAAAAAAACGACCATCTATAGTAAGGTGTTTTGAGCCGAAAAAAACGACCATGTATAGTAAGGCGTTTTTAGACGAAAAAACGACCATGTATAGTAAGGAGTTTTTAGCCGAAAAAAACGACCATGTATAGTAAGGTGTTTTGAGCCGAAAAAAACGACCATGTATAGTAAGGTGTTTTGAGCCGAAAAAAACGACCATGTACAGTTAGGCGTTTTTAGACAAAAAAACGACCATGAATAGTAAGGCGTTTTTAGCCGAAAAAACAACAACCATGTATAGTAAGGCGTTTTGAGCTGAAAAAAACGACCATGTATATATAGTAAGGTGTTTTTAGCCGAAAAAAACAACCATGTATAGTAAGGTGTTTTGAGCCGAAAAAAACGACCATGTACAGTTAGGCGTTTTTAGACAAAAAAACGACCATGAATAGTAAGGAGTTTTTAGCCGAAAAAAATGACCATGTATAGTAAGGCGTTTTTAGACGAAAAAACGACCATGTATAGTCAGGCGTTTTGAGCCGAAAAAAACGACCATGTATAGTTAGGTGTTTTTAGCTGAAAAAAACGACCATGTATAGTAAGGCGTTTTTAGACGAAAAAAGCAACCTTTTTTTTTTTCCGGCCAAAAACGCCTTACTATACATGGTTGGGGGTTTTTTCGGCAAAAAACGCCTTCCTATACTTGGTCGTTTTTTCTTCGGCTAAAAACGCCTTCCTATATATGGTCGTTTTTTTTCGGCTTAAAACGCCCTCCTATACATGGTTGTTTTTTTCGGATTAAAATGCCTTACGATACATGGCCTTTTTTCTTGACTTAAAACGCCTTACTATACGTGGTCGTTTTTTTCGTCGAAAAACGCCTTACAATACATGGTCGGTTTTTTTTCGGCTTAAAACGCCCTCCTATACTATACAATTCCCGGCGAATGGAATTCTAGGTTATTAGTTGTCGTTTTTCTTTCGTGCTTCTTGTTGGTTGTGACTGTTTGGGGGGACAAAGTGGGTGGGTGGTCAGGGCTTGGTTTTGGAGGCGTGTGAAGCAAACGCGACTCATTTGCGGCTCCCGCCGCAGTTTCTCGCGTCCCAGGCGGGCGCCTTGATTTGTTCACAGCGCATTTCATTCGGGGCAGCAACAACACTGAGGGGGGAGGGAAGACATTCCGCTAAGAAAGAACGCTCATCATCTCTCGGAGGGGCTTCAAAGACATATCAATAAAACATGCGGGGATGCAATGAAAATCTCATGAGAATTAGTTGTACATCACGAATACGCCGACGAATGATCTGGTTGGGAAGATAGGAGTCACTTCCAAGGTGATCTTGTGGCCACCATGACACCCCGATATGGCCACCTATGTTGAACTTTCAAAATCAAAGACAACTTCAAGGTGCGATTGTACCCCGCTTTGCAAATGATCATCAAACGTTGTCATAGCATCTTTTTTTTTTTTTGTCTAGCTTTTCAGTGGGTGCTACTCAAGGGTCATGTTCGGGACCCCAAGTACAACCATTTCCACTCGGATGTTTTCTTGTCAAAGTATAACCAAACCCCAACACAAAAGTTGTTCAGTCAAGATTTAGTACAACTACTCAAATTAAGTCGACGTAGGCGTGGTTTGTCAGATCCTATTCCGGGAAAGGTGGCCATGTCTGGCCTAAGTAAAAATCGGCATTGGAGCAGCGCGATGGCTAGCGATCAAGTTTGCCGACCTGGAACTCCGCTGCGCAGTCCACAAGGAAATGAAGAAAAGAGAAGAGAGGACAACGCAGAGTTTGAGTGACATTTGTCGGATGGGTAAATCCCCCCCCCCCCCCCCACCGCGTCGTTTGCTCCAGTGATGCCATCCAACAAAAGTTGTCAACATTTGTTTTTAATCTGAGGTTAAGGCAATCCATGACAAAGCATTTCACAAACCACAACATGATCATGTCCAACACCCGGTTTGGAAATTGATCAGCATGCAAGTCAGAGACCTGGAGAGGTTTACTAACCAGCTGGGATTAAAACTCAACAAACAAACAAAACACAGGAATGTGTGGTGCAGAGAAGTACAGCAGTGGCTCACTAACTCCCCCGAGTGGGACCCAAGCGAATCGCGACATGAAATCTAGTCCAGCAGAATTGCGATGCGTTTGCACGTCCTCTTGGAGAACGGTGGTTTCTGACATTTTAGGTTGTTGTGTCACTTTTGTGTGCGATGCGTTTGATTTGAATCTTTTTTTGTTGTTGTTGTCGATATTGAAGCGCAGTGAAAACGGTTGAAATTGTGCATAGTAAGTGTTAAGGTAGTACTCGGTTTCGAAAAGGTGACGAAGCACCGCCGTACGCGATGGGGGCTCATCCATCCGCTGACTTTTTCTCTCCAAAAGAACAAGTCAAGCAATTTGGCCGAGACGCTCATCAGCTCAAATGAAGGCCCACTCGCCAACTTTGCCAACGCACGCGCATGCACCAGGTCGAAAATGGCCAATTTTGGGGCGCGGAATATTCCAAATGTGGGCCTTACGGACACGATGACATCTTGGAAGAAGAGTCCCGACTAACATCTTCAGCCTGGCAAGGAAAACATTTTTCCTTCATCGTTTCATGCTTTGTCGTTGCAAAAAGTGTCACGTCGCTTATTCCGCGCTCTCTGGTCACAAAAACAACACCAACGGCGTGTTTGAGCCGATAACAGCAAATGCAGGAAAACGATTGGAAAGTTTGCCATAAATTGGTCATAAAATGCGGTTTGATCGTCATCGAAGTCACATGCAGTTTTTCTTCAACAAACAACCGCACGCACGATCCTTTCAGGGTGTGCAACGTAACGTTGACATTGCAGAGTGGCAGGGGGGGGAGGGGGGCCCTCGGACAGAGACTTCGGTCTAAGCCAGGGGTGCCGACCGCGAGGGGTGGAGGCGGAAATGGGGGAGAAAAACAAAGACTTGCGTGTCTGTGTGCGTGCTACAGTGAAACCCCTCTACAACGAAACCTACATGGGCAAAAATAGCCCCGAGTGTGAAAAAAAATGTCATGAAAGCCACTCCCACTTTTCTGCTTCCCCTACGACGAAAAGTCCCTCTGTTCCGTTATACGAAATCTTTTTCTCTGCTCTTGCCTTGCAGCGAGATTCACTCCAACGAAAACAATCCTTCCGCAAAAGTCTAATCCAACCTCAGCATGCCACAGCGATCTCTGCTGCTTCATTCGGAAACGGCAACCAACACACTGGTTTAAACATGCGCAGTAGAACGAGGAAGTATTTGTTTCTGACGCCGCGCAAACGTTGCATTGCTAAAATGGCGACCAAACGGACCTTTGCATACCAAGGAGTTAAGAAAAGAAAAGCATTCACGCTTGAAGACAGGATGAAGGTAATAAAAATGAAAGATGGAGGAAGAAACATAAAAGACATTCTGCAAAAAAATGATGCAAGTGAAAGTGAATGCTGATCGTAAACTTCGCAATTTCTTTCCCTTTTTTTCTTTCTACGCTGGCTATATGAAGTGTCAAATAAGTTTATGCTCATACTTATGCACTATTGGAATAAAAACAAACAGTACACATATACGTTTTTTTTCTCTGTTCATGTTTATGTCTGAGATACAATTTGCTCCAGTGAAAAGTCCCCTGTTGTGAAAAATTTCTTGCTGCAAACATGATTTCGTTGTAGAGGAGTTCCACTGTATTAATATTCTATATCTTTGCGTTAGTGCACACTGCACTCTCATCGTCCTATCGGTTTCACTTTCCCCCAAAAAGTATTGAGAAAAGAAAACGAAATAGCGGGTCAACTTTGACCAATGGCGGCGCGTGAGCCGCAGCGCCGAAAGTGGTTCGCGCGCGGCGCTCTGCAATCGCAGCTCGCTATCAGAGCTGCGGCCAAGTTTGTTTCATGTCCGATTCACCGACGGCACTGGCAAAGATTGGCAATCCCGAGCGCCATCGGAATCATTTGCCAACCGTATACGTGAGCTGCGGCAGTTACGCCACTAAAGACGCTGCCGCAAAAGTGCGTCCTGTGTCCCCGCGTCAAGTGCCCCCCTACCCCCACTAAGGTAGGCAGTGATTTCTTTTTCCCAAACAACTCTGTCACATCTCTGTCAATGAGCTGATCATTTTTTTCCGACAAAAAAACCCAAACCCTATGAGGGAGAACTTTATCAAGAGCCCCAATGGCGTTGTAAACAGGTCTTGATTTGAAGTATCCAACAAGGCTCAGCCGAACTCTTCACGATGTTCATCGTAGAAATGATGAGCAGGAAGTATCAAAAGTTTACAAATACGCGGGTGCGCGTGCGCGAGAGTGACGCCGTCATTGCTCACCATTTGCTCCCCAGCAAGAATTTTCATGTGGCTGAATGAATGCGGATATGTTTCCATCTTGGTAGGCACGTTTTGGATCGAGTGACTGCGAGAAATTGAAGAGAAGCTAAAGTGGCCAACCGCAGCGGGACCCCCGCATGCGCCCTTTGGAGCTCCAAGAAAATGCGGGTGCAAAGCAACGCCTGCCGCCAATTTGACCAAAAGACTTTGCTCGCGAGTGGCTGTCGAGGACACTCGGCTCCACCAAGTTGTGGAGAAATGGCCAAAGTTTTTCAAAAATTTTTTTTAGTCACCTGTCGAGTGACAAATGGCTCGTTAGTGGCCAAAGCTTTGGGGCTTCTTGCTTCAGACATTTACGAGTCAGATGATCGGTTGCTCAGTTTGGAGGCTTCGTCAATTGACTGGTTTACTTTATTAGCAAGTTGCTAAGTTTGGCAGGTGACTCAATTGGTTTTGGTAGATTGGCCAATTGATCGGTTGGATGATCAACTTATTGGTTGGTGAGTCAATTGATTGGTTGGTTGGTTAGTTGATAAGTAAATCACTTGAGTTGGCTATTGATAGTCAATTGATAAGTTTAGTTGGTTGGGAAGTTGACGAGTCAGCTGAGTGTTGTGACGGTAGCTTGATCAATTCATCGGTGGGTTGTTCAATTAATTGTTGGTCGGTGAAGTGATTAGTCGATTGATTGGGGGCTAATTAATTCATGGCCTGGGCGTTGGGCTGGTAGACTGTTTCATGGACTGCTAGGTTAGTCAATGAATTTGTTTGTTGGATAATCGGTCAGTTGATTGATTGTCGGTTTAGTAGGACTTGATTTGTGGGCCGATCCATTGATCGATTTGGGGATGAGTCAGTCGGGTCGGTTGGTTGTTTTGTCAATGCTTTAGTTGATGAGTCAGTGGATTCATCGGTTCTCTGATAGAGCTTGCCGACGACAAGTGAAGGAGTCCGATTCCTCCTCTGCTGCGAGAGGGACTTTTTTCTTTTTTGTGGCCCAGCATGACTGGGAGGACAGAAAACTTCCCATTGCAGCGGCGGCGGCGGCGGCGGCTTCTCGCTGTGTTCACAATTTGAAAAACAACCAACATGATGGGTTGTAGCGTTTGGGTTCAACCGGTCAATGCGATCACCGGAAGGCGCGAGGGCGAGCAGCGGCTGCCTTCAAAAAAGCATGCGACAGTCAACGACGTGAGGGCGTCACTCTTTCAACATCGCTTAGGGGGACTCTTTGAAAATAAGGGACGGTCAGATGGGGTCCGCTGCCGGGCTGCGAATGGCCAGCCTGTGCCGGGGGAGGGGGGCGTGAAATCATTCTTCCATCTTATTGTTCACATGAGAACCTTTTGTGCTTTTGCCGCGCGTCGTCAGTAGTGCAACGTTTGGATAGAAATCTTACAAACAGGTGAAACAAGATGCATATGGCCAACGCCCACGACAACTTGCACTCAAAAATGCTCCAAAACAATCCGGACGCGGCCGAGTATATACATGTTTATACATATCGATGGATTTTTTTTCATCACATGCTTTTTTTTCTAAATAGATTTATAATAGAGTCCTTATCAAAATAGAAATGGCTATTTGGGGTGAGTTGGATCAATATTACAATTAGACAAGCTGGAAATCAAAAGGGAAAAGATGACTTTGGACCCCTACTGTCTAAAAGCCCACCCCAAAGGAAGAGATGCAATAAAACAGATACGATATATAAATATATATATTAGTGCTGTCAAACGATTAAAATATTTAATCGCGATCAAATGTATAATTTCATAGTTAACTTAGAATTATCCGGAATTAATCAAAGATTTTTATCTATTCTAAATTTCCTTTGATTTCTTTTTTCTCCTATTTTCCCATTTTGATGCTCTCATCAACATGGAATCGTGGATCAGTTTTCTTTGTGCAAAATGCAAATATTAACTGAAACAACAATTTCGACTTTCAATTTCACATGAGCATTTTTAACTTGCAGCAGTTATTCAAACTTAGAGCACATTTGATAATTTTAGAGCAACGTCACATCCGTGACGTGGTGCCGCATTAATCTCGGGATAAAATAATTAATCGAGTTAAAACTGTCTTGAATTAATGCAGATAATAACGCATTAAACTGACAGCACTAATATATATATATATACCTGTATATTTATTTATTCTCTAGACACATCAATTGCAAAAGGTATCACAAACAGGATACAAGGTGGCACCTTGTACTAATCTACTGCCGCCCTGCCTCGCGCCCGTTTTCTCGCTTTCCCGTGACATCGTTCTCCTCCACTTGGACAGCAAAGAGCAAAAGCTCCAGCGGTGAGCTCCTCAAAACCTGAAGCCGTCCCCGAGAGGAGTCCCTTCTCTCCTCATGAGCGGGCCGTTGCACCTTTCCAAGGAGGCAAAAAGGGCGGGGCTTCACACGGCATCGCTTTGGGAGCGATCGCCGGGCGAATACGGCGGCGGCGGGACGGGGTTGGGCTTGATGGCTCTGCTCTTCATGTAAGAGATGAGCTGGTCCGGGATCTCGGCCAGGACGTCCTTGGCCAGCCGGGCCATGCTCAGGACGTGGTTGCCGGCGCGGTCCATGTAGTCCCTGAAGGGGACAAACTGGTGCGGCGGGGGGGGGAGGAGGGAGAGAGGGAGTAAAAAAAAGCGAACAAGTCTCAGACCAATAAGGCCTCATTGTTCATCGACAAACATCGAGTTCGAAGAAACGGGTGAGCGTTTTTTTTTCACCTGCACAATATCTCTCTCGGCCAATTTTCCACGTGAGGAGATCCGGATGTCGTCTCCATCCAACTCCACCATGGCTGCGGAATCAAGAAAAGCAGCAGCAAATCAGCATCTGTCGGCCATTACACTTCATGGTCACATCATTAGGGACGACTGCACTACATCCAAGATGTTTGGCTTTTCCAAAGGTGATCATGTTCATTTAATTTCTGAATTCATTTACCCCGCAACGTACTGAGAGCTTCTGTTTTGGGCGATCAATCGGAGAGGCAGTTTGGCGGCGTTCGTCTTCGGCAGCTGGCTAAAAGTCGAGCCTCTCCTTTCTCTGGCGAGCACTTGGAAACACTAATTCACGCTTTCGGCACATGACTGTCACGCACTTGACTTTGGTGTCAGCCGATCCTCCATTCCAGTTGCCCCAAAATGCCGCTGCTTGGCTCTTGACTGCCACTCTTATAAAGAGGGAGCGCAGCACTCCTCCTCTGGCATCCCTTCACTGGCTCGCTTCCTTTCCCCCGAGTTCTTTTGAAGATCCTCTGATTTGTTTTCCAATCTTGAAATGGCCCGGCCCCACCTGACCTCTCTGAGCTCCCTGCCCGGCGCCGAAGGTCTGCGGACCAGACGCGACTAGACATAGCGAGAACTAAGCTCAGAGGGGATGGAGTCTTTTCCGTTGCCGTTCCTTCTCTTTGGAAAGAACGTTGGGCCCCCTCCCTTCCCGTCTTCAACCTCGTCCTTTCAATTCTTTGGCTTTTGACTCAGCATGAGACTTGATTTTTGGTTGGACTGTTTTCATGCTTTCGACTGTCTTTGTTCTGAATCGATTGTTTTATTGCCTGTTGTAGACGGAATAATTTTTGCTCAGTGTACAACATTTTGGAGACAGCCACGGTTGTTTTCAAGTGCCGAGAAATCCCGCTGGGTTGAGAGCATTTCAACAAATTCTCCCCCATGAGGATGTCATCATTCCGATTGTTACTCAGCGATTGGCCCCCACCTTGGGTGATGCCGAGCCTCACCGATTGACTTACCGTCAAACTCCGCTTGGCCGACCCCAACGATGATGATGGACATGGGCAGTTTGGCCGCCTGTGGTGAGTGACAAGAACAGTCAGTCGCAGGGGTAAAGGTCCCGAGGCCGAATCGTGCGTTTCCCCGATCACATCAATTTTTTTGATCAGTCCCACTTGAGTTCTAAGCAGCTTTTCAGCAGCCAATCGCAGCGGGGCGTGTCCTGCCTCCACTGGGGCTAAAGTCATAAAGTCTTGCCCACTCTCAGAGTTCATTCGTAGTCCTGCGCAAAGGACAACGGTGAGTTGTGTTTGATGTTTGGTCTGTCTTCAATTTTGAGATCTTTGTCACTCGGACCCCTTTGACGACTGCAACGCATCCCATCGTGGACTCACGGCACGCCCGTCGACTGATTCCCAGAGAAGGAAAAGTTACAAACAATAATAGAAATGCAAAAGGAGGGGGCGGGAACATGAATGATGAATGAGGTTGTAAATGTTTCATGGCTTCGTGTGACAGCGAATTATAACGCAGCATGTATGAAGCGGCCGCTGGGCCTGGGGGGGGGGATATATATATATATATATATATTATTGAGTGATAGGGGCCCTAAAGTGGGGGCTTCATAAGCGTCATTAACTGCGCATATTTCCATGAGGTGGAAAACATCAAATAAGAGGTCATTTATCAAACACTTCGAGTCAGCTGACTTCTGAAACGCGCAAAAGGGCCTCAGTCAAGGGGCTCTGAAGCTCCGCCCATGTTTGGACTTCCTGACCGCAGCGCTCGGCAGCATCGCGTCAGTGGATGTGTGTCAATATCTGCTTCCAACTGAGTGTGGCCCCTCGCTCGCACTACTGAAGCGGTAAAGGGAAGCGGGAATGGTGCGGTGTCCTGTTTGGAGATGAAACTGGAGTGGAAATGAAGGAGTGTCCAAACGTCAAGCGTTGCCCGCCAGCATCGACGTATGCGCCGAGAGGGGCGAAAGTAGCGCGCAGCTGCCGACACGTGCGGCTTTGGAGGGGAACACCGATTCAAATGGAAGACTAAACCAAACCGCAAGACCATCAAATAAAAATTTAGTTGATCGATTGAAATGACGCCAATGCTGTTTTTTTTTTTTCTCTTTGAGCTCCAGTGAGCACGAATTCCGTCAGACCGGTTACATGTTGTCAATGATTGATGTCTGCTTGTAGTTGAAAGACATTGACAGTGCTAAAAGTAGGTCAGTCTTTCTCCCCGAAGGGCCTGAAGCGGGAAGGAGGGGTTGGGGGGGGGGTGGCGCAGTTGGGGGTGTGCTTGTGGGGGGGCTGCCGGTTAACTACGGGTGGTTAAAGTCGAAGGTATTATCCTGCCTCCATCTCCTCCACCTTTCTGCTTTTGCATCCTGAGCGCTTCGCCCCAGTGAGGAGCGTCCTCGGTGGGGCGTTTACATCCAGTGTCGTCGGATCCTTACAAAGCGCGCAGAGCTGAAATATGCAAGCCCGTGGCAATTTTATGCTCGGCCGAAGCTTTTCAGCGGGCATGTATGCCGGAACGCCGCGGCGGATAAAGGTTTGCATGCTCGAGGGCCGCATTTGATTTTCCAAACACAACTGGATCGGCCCACTCAGAGATTCATTCATTCATTTTCCGAACCGCTTAATCCTCACTAGGGTCGCGCTGGGGGGGGGGGGGGGGGGGGGGGTTGTCAGAGATGACGAACGAAAACAAAAAGTTCCGTGACGGCAGATGCTGTACGTTTGGGCGGCTTCATGAAGATACTTCACCTGTGTTATGATGCCCCCCCCCCCCCCCCCCCCCCCCCCCGCTGGACAAAATGTTTTCATTGACACTTGTGTCAACAAGTGTCACAGTTGAAAGTTAAAAACCGAGGTCGAAAAACTGAGGTACCGACTGCACTTTGGGTGACCCGTGCCACCCCGCCCCCGGCCGGCCCTTCTATACACGACCAGACATCAGCGAATAACTCGTGTTGATATCGAATGCAATTTTTCTCTCATGGCCATTACAATTTAACAGCCTCATGTATGATTCATCGCGGGTTCAACTTCACTCCTGCGCGCAAACACGCCCTAAGACTCGAAAAAAAAAAATCTTATCTGCATTGTTAAATTTGCAAAAAACATCTAAGATAGCGTGAAACCCCGCAGGCTGCCTTCGTTGACATGCAAATATATTAGTCAGATCGGACTTAATATTCCGGCACTCCATTAGCATCAGATATGCCTTGTCATAGGCGCACGCGTGCGCACGCGCGCACACACACAGAGCAAGACAAAGAGGAAGCGGGAAAGTTGAGTTCCAGGTGTAGCAGCATGACGTTCAGAGACGTTGAGCAGAGCAGCAGACAAGATCTTAAAAGGAAGGTGTGGCTGTTCCAATGGTTTGATTAACAGTCGCAAATTCCCTTTAAACCCAGTCTGCTGGGGGTCTACAGGAGGCCATCCGCATGCTCCGTGTCCCCGCCACCCCCAACCCAAATGCGGGGGATGGTTGGTGTCTATGATTGTACTTACGCCATGGGCCCGATTTTCGTGCAAAGTGCAGTGAATTTCTTTTTCTCTTGGTATTTTCGTAGCTGGACACTGTTTGAAATGAGCGCTTGCGCCGTCGTGGGAGTAAACGCAGCCGACTTGATTCCCGGCCAATCAAAGCAGCTCCTCTCATTCGTTTTCAATTCAGCGCAGGTGAGGCGTCCAATTCCCAAACACGGCTTGCCTCCGCACGAATACGAAGAGCCGCCGGTTTTTAACGGCAACGGCATGCGCGCCTGTCTACGAAAACGGGGCCCAATATGTCCCTTTTAAGCCATCACGAAGAAAATGCAGGTATAATCTTACCCACACAAAGGATTCATTTTTAGCAGTGTGATGAGCGCATATACCCCCCCCCCCCCGGCCCCCCACGGGCAATTTGCGCCACGGCTCTTCTCCCCACGGATTGGGAAGCAAACGGAGTAATTGGACGCGCTGTCGTCACCTCGCTTGTTACTCAGTCTTTATGCATCAGCGGATGAAAGAGACATCAATCATTGCGCCGGCACCACTAATTATTCCAATGTCGCTCACCGTGTGTGTGTACAAGTAACACTCCGATGAATCAAAGTTCAGAGGTGGGACGCAAGCTTTGAAGTCTCACAACGTCAAATAAAACTAAAAGCCACATCATGAGTCACGGCCAGTCAAAGAGCGGCGAGGGCGCATTTTCTGGGCGGACGCCGTATCGTGACTTTCAAATGAGAAGAATCGGGAGCAACTTGGGACCAACACCGCCGACAACAATCACCGGCACTCTGATGGGGGCTCCGTCAAAACAAATTCCCTTCAGATGCGAGTCTATTCAAGTCTGAGTGACACCTCGGGCTCCCCGGCGGTCTCGACAAAAGGGAACAACATCCCCCAATAAGCAGCGGAGGAAACACGCGGAAGTGAAAACTCGGCACAGAGTCTCCAATGCGCTGCAAGCGCACAGTCGAAACGCTGAAAAGTCACGGCGGGCCCGGCGGCCTCACTTACGTTGACGATGGCCTCCTTGGTTTGCGCCATGTCCGAGATGACGCCGTCCGTGATGATGAGCAGGACGAAATATTGCGAGCCATCCTGCACCGCCGCCGCGTACCTGAGGGAGAGAACCGCCGTCACGACGGCGAAAGACCGCAAACGTCACACAAAGGCGATCATGCTTTGCAAATGTCTTCCATGAACCTGCCGCGCGTGTTTTTGGAATGCGGGAGGAAAGCCGAGTACCCGGAGAAAACCCACCCACGCACGCACGGGGAGGCTGGAGCCGGAATCAAACTCTCTACTCGAGCACTGTGAGGCAGACATGCTAACCGGTCGACCACCGCGCCGCCCTGTAACGGCAATCATCCATCCATCCATCCATTTTCCGAACCGCTTGATCCTCACTAGGGTCGCGGGGGTGCTGGAGCCTATCCCAGCTGTCTTCGGGCAGTAGGCGGGGGACACCCTGAATCGGTTGCCAGCCAATCGCAGGGCACACAGAGACGAACAACCATCCACGCTCACATTCACACCTAGGGACAATTTAGAGCGCTCAATCAGCCTGCCATGCATGTATTTGGAATGTGGGAGGAAACCGGAGTACCCGGAGAAAACCCACGCAGGCCCGGGGAGAACATGCAAACTCCACACAGGGAGGCCGGAGCTGGAATCGAACCCGGTACCTCTGCACTGTGAAGTCGACGTGCTAACCACTGGACTACCGGGCCGCCTAACGGCAATCAATAATGGCCAAATGGTCATGTTCAATCAGGTTTTGTTTTGAAAGTGGACCAAAAAATTCTGCAGTATGTTCATGGACTAAAAAAAACAAACAAACTAAAAGATTGCCGGTCACGCATCAATTGCTGTAAGCGTGCCATCCAAGCTTGATATGGAATGTAAATAAGTGAAATACGCTGTCGCGCTCCGCGTCCCCCGAGGTCTTTCCAGACACTTTGAGCAAAGGCAGCGGAGATGGCGCACACCAAGTGTGGCCTACTTTCATGCCCTCGCGCTGGCTGTCTTATGAATAATTGACTCAACGGTTTATGCAAGAGCTGCGGTATTCCATTCTCATTTCCAGAAAAACATTTGCGGACGGACAGTCGGACAAAACAAACAATCTCGTGAGATCGGGGGGGGGACGCATTTGAATGGACGCTTGTGGGCAGCAGCAAGAGCGATAACCATGAAGTGACATTGGCAGTTCTGGTCTTCTAGCACGGTGGACCAAGTGGTTAGCGCTTGTGCCTCACGGTTCCGGGCGCATTTCAGACTTTGCGCAGTTTGGCGCCAGCTGGCTGGATGTCGCTCGTATCTGGAAAAGTTTTTTTTTTTCTTGCCGTGAACTCTCGCATGCATTTCCATGACAGAGACTCTCCACCCTTCGCTTTTTATTTATTTTTATTTTTTTACCACAAGTACATTTCGCGGGCGTCGACTGGAATCCTTCGATCACCAAAGCACTTCACTTTTCAGGATATCAAACCTATTTATTGATTCATTATTGTGTCGTCAATAATGACAGACTCACCAATAGTATTGATTGGGTGACAAAATATGGACACGGGAGGTTTTCAATACACGCAAATATAATGTTGCCTTGTGGAACAATCACAAATCATCTTTTTCCATTGAAATGAATGCAAATGCCCTCACTGTTTGCCTTCAAATATCCATTGAACAAGTCATGTTAAGGATTTTTCAAAATAAGCACCATCGATTTAAGATCAATGATCATGTATCGTGTGAAAACTGTCAAGACTGTTTGTGGGGTTTTTTTTCTTTTAAACGACAAAATGCTTCCACCAGTGCTGATGAAATGACAATTTGGCATTCATACAACAATCAGTGAAAAAACCCCAACAACAATGTATTTCATAAATGATGCTTCATGACGTAAAGTATATTTATTTCTTCAAGATGTTTTGCGACACATTTCCTGAAACGAAATGTCCTTTTTGGAGCCTCTTCTTATTATTTATAAATCCTAACTGCGTTTTAGAATCGATTGTGCGCTCTGACTTGTCTCGGGAGATGCTTTTGCATTACATACAATCAAGCTTCTTTGTAATATGTTAACCGTGTGATCTGTTGCCATGGAGACCATAGACCAGATGCTTTGAAAAAAAACATTTTCTTCCCCCTGAATTATGACTGATCTCGACCGACCACATCAGGCAATAAATGGGAAGGGGTCTCATCATACTTTGCACTTTCCTTCACACGGCCAAGAGAGATTTGAATTTGATGCCTTCATATACGGCTAAACTGCATTTCTCCAATCCAACGCCGCCTAATCTTGCACCATTTGAACTGCAATCAGGCGCGCTTATTGCACAAGTCAGTCAGTCATCGATCATCACAAATTTGTAGTATGGCCAGTAAATGCATCAGATGATCATTTCCTCATTCGCAAAGCTTGTTAAGGGGCGAATCGAGCGGGCGGGTTGCGCCGTCGCATTAAAAGCCAATTTATTGGGTGTGCGTGCGTGCGGTGAACCTCCTGCGATGTCGCATGTAAAATGCAGTAAAGTACAGGGAAAATCCATCCGTCCATTTTTAGCAGCGCTCCCTCCTGCAGAGGCTGGCGTCGCGGGGAGTTGCTAGGAGCCTGTCCCAGCTGACTTTTGGTCAAAAGGCGCACTAACCCTCCCGAACTGCTCGCCAGGCAGTCGCAGGGGCCATTTGCAGCCACATGCGTGCGCCGGCACCGAGTGGGAAGCGGGCCCCACGCTGCCCGCACACAAGTCAGGCGAGTGGACGGCGAATCAAATGGAAAAGAATATCAACTAGAACATGCCCATTCTGCAGAAATTGCATGAGAATGATGAGACACCGAATACAAAAAAGTATGGAAACATCGGAATTATATTGAATGAGACAGAAAGATGTGCAATGATTTTTTCTTTTGTGAAGTGTGGAATGATCAGGAATGATACTGAATAATGCGGAATGCCGTTGAATGGCATCCGATGCTTTGACGCTGACAAATATGGAACGAAATTGGTGAAGAATGTGCAATTTGTTGGTTACATGTGGAATGAGATTGAAAGATAAAGAATGATATGGGTGAGAATATTGCTTCCGGGGAGAGGGAGAGAATCACTGGTGGTGCAGCGGTCCACTCGCCTGACGCGTAAGCTGGGCAGCGCGGCATCGCTTCCTGTTCCGTGACGATGCGCATGTGGGTGCGAATGGTCGTTTGTCTCCATTTGCGCCCCGCGACTGACTGCCGACCACTTCAGGGTGTCATCTGCCTTCCGCCCAAAGTCGGCAGTCTTCAGGAGAAGCGGTGTTGGAATGTCGAATTACTGCCTCGTCAAACTAACTCAACGCACAGCACCACCTCTGGCAGCAAAAGTGACTGCGCCCCTAAGTAAATATTTACAAAGTGGCTCAGATGAACCACTTTGCATTCGTGGCGTTACATAAGATATACAGTATATATTTATATATATATCTGGACTGCGTGGAGGGGGTGGGAGGGACTGTCCATCATAGCTTTTAGCTTAGCTAGCATCCCCCTGTTGGATATGACTCCCTCGTGTGTTCAATTTGGTGTTTTGGGCTGCAGAATGTCACCGTGTGGATTTTATTTGCGTGATGACTTTGGAAGCACAGCACATGAGAGCGATGCGAGATGTCGCCGTGCCGCTACCTTGCCACGTGATTGACCACGGGGGAAAAGTTGGTGGGTCCGTACAGCTGCACCGTCTTAAGGCTTTGATGGTACGCGTCCAGAATGCCCTCCATGCCGTTGCAGTAAGGGTTCTCAATATTGCCGTTCTGGTCCAAAGAAAAAAGAAGAAAAAAAAAGAGAACAATGAGTCAAGTCGAGTAGTCATGTACAACTTTATTGTCAAATGTGCAACATGCAGCACAGATGACATTTCTTCCCTCTCAAGACAACATGCAACAAGAGGCGCCTCCGCGGGTGTCCGCGCCGCCATCAAAAGAAAAGTTAACATAAAATGACAAAATAATACAAGACAACACATTAGACACAGACAATGGTGCAATCGGAACCACTTTCCTGCATACACTTTGTTGTCTGAAGCGGTTCTAGGTGAAAGAGGAGCGAATCAAAGCGTCCTTTTCACCAGCGGATCAAAGACGTCATGCTGAAATGTGCATGCGTCCGCTTGAAAGCGACAAGAAGCTATAGCATCCATTTACGAAAAAGAGAAATTGGCTCTCATCTCCTGTCCCATGTAAATCCGCTTCAATTCCAAGCCGCGACTCCCGGTTCCATCCATCCATCCATCCATCCATCCATCTTCTACCGCTTATCCGGGGCCGGGTCGCGGGGGCAACAGCTTTAGCAGGGAAGCCCAGACTTCCCTCTCCCTAGCTACTTCTTCCAGCTCTCCCCGGGGGATCCCGAGGCGTTCCCAGGCCAGCTGGGTGACATAGTCACTCCAGCGTGTCCTGGGTCTTCCTCGGGGTCTCCTCCCGGTGGGACATGCCCGGAACACCTCACCAGGGAGGCATTCAGGAGGCATCCGAATCAGATGCCCAAGCCACCTCATCTGGCTCCTCTCGATGTGGAGGAGAAGCGGCTCGACTCTGAGCCCCTCCCGGATGACCGAGCTTCTCACCTTATCTCTAAGGGAGAGCCCGGACACCCTGCGGAGAAAACTCATTTCGGCCGCTTGTATCCGGGATCTCGTTCTTTCGGTCACGACCCATAGCTCGTGACCATAGATGAGGGTTGGAACGTAGATCGACCGGTAAATTGAGAGCTTCGCCCTTTGGCTCAGCTCCTTCTTCACCACGACAGACCGATACAACGTCCGCATCACAGCAGACGCTGCACCGATCCGCCTGTCGATCTCTCGCTCCCTCCTGCCCTCACTCGTGAACAAGACCCCAAGATACTTAAACTCCTCCACTTGGGGCAAGATCTCTCCCCCGACCCGGAGGGGGCACTCCACCCTTTTCCGACTGAGGACCATGGTTTCAGATTTGGAGGTGCTGATTTTCATCCTAACCGCTTCACACTCGGCTGCGAAACGCTCCAGTGAGAGTTGGAGAGCCCCGTTTGAAGGAGCCAACAGCACCACATCATCTGCAAAAAGCAGGGATGCAATACTGAGGCCACCAAAACGGACGCCCTCAACGCTTCGGCTGCGCCTAGAAATTCTGTCCATAAAGATTATGAACAGAATCGGCGACAAAGGGCAGCCTTGGCGGAGTCCTACCCTCACTGGAAACGATTCCGACTTACTGCCGGCAATGCGAACCAAACTCTGACATCGGTGGTATAGTGACCGAATAGCCCGTATCAGGGGGTTCGGTACCCCATACCCACGAAGCACCCCCCACAGAACTCCCCGAGGGACACGGTCAAACGCCTTCTCCAAGTCCACAAAACACATGTAGACTGGTTGGGCGAATTCCCACATACCCTCGAGGACCCTGCTAAGGGTGTAGAGCTGGTCCACTGTTCCACGGCCGGGACGAAAACCACACTGCTCCTCCTCAATCTGAGGCTCGACTTCCTGACGGACCCTCCTCTCCAGCACCCCTGAATAGACCTTACCAGGGAGGCTGAGGAGTGTGATCCCTCTGTAGTTGGAACACACCCTCCGGTCCCCCTTTTTAAAAAGAGGGACTACCACCCCGGTCTGCCAATCCAGAGGCACTCTCCCCGTTGACCACGCGATGTTGCAGAGGCGTGTCAACCAGGACAGCCCCACAACATCCAGAGCCTTGAGGAACTCCGGGCGGATCTCATCCACCCCTGGGGCCCTGCCACCGAGGAGCTTTTTAACCACATCGGTGACTTCAACCACAGAGATAGGAGAGCCCACCTCAGGGTCCTCAGACTCTGCTTCCTCCAAGGAAGACGTGTTGGTGGAGTTGAGGAGGTCTTCGAAGTACTCTGCCCACCGGTTCACAACGTCCCGAGTCGAAGTCAGCAGTGCCCCATCCCCACTGTACACAGTGTTAGTGGTGCACTGCTTCCCCCTCCTGAGACGTCGGATGGTGGACCAGAATTTCCTCGAAGCCGTCCGGAAGTCGGCTTCCATGGCCTCACCGAACTCTTCCCACGCTCGGGTTTTTGCCTCGGCGACCACCGAAGCTGCGTTCCGCTTGGCCAGTCGATACCCGTCAGCTGCCTCTGGGGTCCCACAGGCCATAAAGGCTCGATAGGACTCCTTCTTCAGCTTGACGGCATCCCTTACTGCTGGTGTCCACCAGCGAGTACGGGGGTTGCCGCCACGACAGGCACCAACCACCTTACGGCCACAACTCAGATTGGCCGCCTCAACAATAGAGGCACGGAACATGGTCCACTCGGACTCAATGTCCCCCGTCTCCCCCGGAACATGGGAAAAGTTCTGTCGGAGGTGGGAGTTGAAACTCCTTCTGACAGGGGATTCCGCCAGACGCTCCCAACAAACCCTCACAATACGTTTGGGTCTGCCAGGACGGACCGGCATCTTCCCCCACCATCGGAGCCTACTCACCACCAGGTGGTGATCAGTTGACAGCTCCGCCCCTCTCTTCACCCGAGTGTCCAAAACATGCGGCCGCAAATCCGACGATACAACCACAAGGTCGATCATCGAACTACGGCCCAGGGTGTCCTGGTGCCAAGTGCACATATGGACACCCTTATGTTTGAACAAGGTGTTCGTTATGGACAGTCCGTGACGAGCACAGAAGTCCAATAACAAAACACCACTCGAGTTCTGATCGGGGGGGCCGTTCCTCCCAATCACGCCCCTCCAGGTCTCACTGTCATTGCCCACGTGAGCATTGAAGTCCCCCAGCAGAACAAGGGAGTCCCCAGCAGGAGTACTCTCCAGCACACCCTCCAAGGACTCCAAAAAGGGTGGGTATGCTGAGCTGCCGTTTGGTGCATATGCACAAACAACAGTCAGGACCCGTCCCCCCACCCGAAGGCGGAGGGAAGCAACCCTCTCGTCTACCGGTGTGAACCCCAATGTACAGGCACTGAGCCGGGGGGCAATGAGTATGCCCACACCTGCTCTGCGCCTCTCACCATGAGCAACTCCAGAGTGGAAGAGAGTCCAACCCCTCTCGAGAGAACTAGTACCAGAACCCAGGCTGTGTGTGGAGGCAAGTCCGACTATATCCAGTCGGAACTTCTCTACCTCACACACCAGCTCGGGCTCCTTCCCTGCCAGAGAGGTGACATTCCATGTCCCAAGAGCTAGCTTCTGCAGCCGAGGATCGGACCGCCAGGGTCCCCGCCTTTGGCTGCCGCCCAGCTCGCATTGCACCCGACCCCTTTGACCCCTCCCACGGGTGGTGAGACCATGAGAAGGGGGACCCACGTTGCCTCTTCGGGCTGAGCCCGGCCGGGCCCCATGGGTGTAGGCCGGCCACCAGGCGCTCGCCAAAATTTGCATCGTTTGGAGCAGGACCAAAAGAGTGTTGAACTATTTTAAAGTAGCATCACGGCGAGCTACTTGCTCGCACTTCTGCCTTGCAGTTGAAGGGTTTGAATCCTCACGTTTTTTTTCTTGCCATTCTGCCACTGGCTAGCGAGCGGGTTGGTTCATACGTCCGTCCAACTGACATTGACTAGAGACCGATCCATTTTTTTGGAAAAGAGAGCACGTGCGTGCAAGTGCGGAGCAAAACTATACAAAGTTTACACAGGAAGGCTGGAGGCCAGATTTAGATCCGGAACCTCTGCTGTCTGACCCTCATCATTTGTGACATCAGCCTTTTTTTTTAGTTGCCCGTCTAGAGAGTCAGCGTACCCAATTATGAATAAAATGTCACTTTCAGGAGTGAAAGTTGATTTCAATTTTTTTTTTCCCCCACAACACTCTCAGGAAGTAGCACAAGTCTCCAATGATACGCCGCCATGAATCTTAATTTGTTGATTTGAATGACAAGACAGAGCGACGCCGACGTTGACCGGCCTCTCATTAGCGTCGACAATCAGCAGTCGGCTGAGAGACGAGACAAATTGATTTCATAAGGCAGTCGGCTTGACAGAAACTCATTTGCACTAGAAAAGATACATGACACATTTCTTCGGAATGATGCCGAGCATATGTGGAAAAGGCGGCCATTCTCGCGCACCTGCGCCTGTTTGCTGATGAGCGGATGAAAACGTAAAAAAACCCCCGAACACTCGCTACACCTCATTGCAGTCTGCATCAAAGGATGAACGCTTTGAGTTTTGGGGCACTTTTCTCCAGAAAAAGAGTATTTCAGTGCCACGCCAGGTGAAAATGTCGTGTTAATGTGTGCTAGTGTTACAGTGGAACCTCGTTTCCACCATCCCGATAACGTTCCTATTTTAAAGTCCCGATTTCCCATCATTCACGTTTCCATTTGCCGATTTTGGTGACAACAAATACCTTTAGAACATCAACTTCATTATAACGACCAGATTTTTCCCACAAAATAGTGAAAAAGGCGAACCGCCGCCCGCGATCTTGCGTACAAACAAAATGGACAGCGCGGGATTTCCCGACGGCGTTACTGATCGATCAGATGTGTGTCAAGATGCAAGCCTTTTAAGCTAGCCGCTACAAAGCAAGCTGCCAACCGGCTGGCTACCATGTACTGGTTTGCCCAAGTCAAATACACAAAGTTAAAAAAAATAAAAATAGCATTGCCCGTGCAGCTAATAAGGTTTTTTATGATGGTGACATTTTGGACTCTGGAATGAATGATTCCAAATAGAAAGTGATCCTAATGGAAGGATTTGTTTCGAAACCTGAGGCAAGTTGAACCGGCATGACTGACAAATGAATTTCGGTCACACTTTGAAAAGTCTCAAATGACTCACCAAGGGGAACTCATGGGAGACCCTCCCATCAGGGGGCAGCTTCGCGCCAAATCCCAACGCGGGGAACATCTTATCGCTGTCGTAGTCCTGGATGATCTCGCCCACTGCCTTCAAGGCCATGGCGTAGGCGTTCATCTGGTACGGGTTCATGTAGTGGAGCGAGGTCGACTGAGACGGATTGCCTGTCAACGCCAGAGAGGAGTCATCCATGCCAGACCTCAGAAGCAAAAAAAAGCGGGATCCCCCCCACCGACGTGGAGCCGAACCGAGCGGCCGTGATGTGATTAGCGCAAGCCTTTGCCGCTTATTACACTTCGCTAATATGACAGCTGCTGATTACAAAATATCTCTCAGAATATTTCTCCAGGGGTACGTATGCATCTCCATGGACGATATTGAAATATACAACATAGTTGATGTCGAGAGTGGTTTTAGACGTTTTATTTCATAGGAGGTACAGTTACCGTGTTCCATGCTCCCGCCCCCCCAAAAAAAAATCGAAATCACATCATCCAGGATGTTGTACAGTCAGTCTCGGTAAAAAAATAATCAAATCCTGCATCTTTGGCATCCGGTATGGCGCATAAGCGAGGAAGGCAACACTTACCGTTGGATGCCGTGAAGTCAATGGCCACTGTGAAGTGAATCTGCGTCCTGAAACACACAGAAAGAGATCTTGCTTTCTTTCAGAAAGGAAGGAACTTTTTTAAAATTTTAATTGGGATCTGTCCATCAAAGAACAAGAAACATTCATGCTTCCAGTTCGGACACTTTGATCCTCGTGTCCATCAGCCTGCCGAGCCATCCAACCCCAGTAGAGCGATCCGTTCGCATGTCGGCGAGTCCGACAGGCATCAATCCACACGTCCGTCAATCAACATCAGCCTCTATTTATCTTTACAAAATTCACCCCCAACCCCCCCCAAGAAAGCAGACCATTTATTCCATGTGGTGTCCAAACTACGGCCCGGGGCCATTTGTGTCCCGTCATCCATTTTTTCAGCGGCCTGCGACATGACGAAAAAAATATATATAATAATCGTAAAAACGGCCACAAGGTAAGTCAAAAAAGGTGAAGGTGGGCAGGGTGAGAACGGAGGGTGAACCGCTGACGTTTTCGCAAAATTCAAAGGTACAAAGAAACCTTGGAAAGAACAACAGCGCTGATCTTCAAAACACTGGAGTGAATAAAGATCTGTCCATGTTTGTGCTCGATGGCTGATTGATGAAGAGCCTCGAGTAACTGAAAAATGCTCACCTCACTACCGTTTTTGTTTTTTCCTTGTTTTGGTTCCAAATGTGGAGATTCAGCTGCTGTTAAGTGCAGGGCCGGATCTGTTTTGTGAGAGAGAGGGCTGTTGGCCACCCCAACAACTCGGAAAAAGTCCTCAACTGTTTGCCTTCACACCTCCGACAGAAACCCGATGAAATAAACTCGACAATACAAACGATCGATCATTGCTTTCGCGTGTTACAAAAAGTTGATGAAATTCATCCTTGCATTTTTCTGCAGGTGGCCCTCAAACCAAAAACTTTGGACAGTCCAAGACTGTGGCTTTGGCTACTTGGAAGCAAATGCACATTTTCAGCAGAGCTTCTTCCATCCAAGCGTCTGCCCCGAGTGCCCGGCGAACCTCCAGGGAGATGTCAGAGAGGCACGAACCATCTCGGCTCCAACCGCCCCCGCCCCCGTTTTTCTTTATCCCCCCCAAGCTCGTGCCGGAGCATGGCTGTTCTCTTAAATAAGCCGCTTTCCACCCGTTGAGAGATGCTCCTCAGTACCTGAGCACGATCCCCTTCGTGACATTTCTAGGCCAACAGAGACCATTAACGTGGCCTCCCTTGAACATCTGCCTTGAACGTTTTTTGGGCCAATTAGACTTCAGGTGCCGCTTCCCTGATTATCCAGACCTTCGGCACGGTGACACTTCAGGGGATGGGGCGTGAATGAGGAGTCTGGATTCAAGGAGACCCGTCGGAATACCTTTCTGTTGGATTTCATATCCGGGCTAGAAAAGCGCCATTAAGGCAGAAATTGCTTGTGAACGCTGCTGGGAAATTCATTCAAAAGGACGAAATGCTCAACGTGAGACCGAGAAAAAAAAAAAAAGTAAATAGTCGCCATGTTTTTAAAACACGACGCTGTCGCTGAGGTTTCCGGTGAAGCCAATCAAGTGAGAGCCGCCTTCGACGCCACCAACGCAAGCTTCTTCCTTCGCCTCTCTCGAAAGGCAATCTTGATGAATGTTCGTTCATGTCGAAGGTTTTAGAATTAAAAATTGAAAAATACGTCTCAAATACGTCAGGTAGAAATACCGTTGACAGATTTTAAACATGCTAGTACCCGCATACACTTACATGAAAATTCCTTAGCTCGCGGTTTTCACCTGTCGGGGGGTGGGGGTGGGGGGGGCTTTCTGGTCCCCATTTACTGCGAAAAACGAGGGACTACTTTATTACAGTACCGCGTTAGCCGCTGCACTGCTAAAGTGGTGGACTTTCGACACAAGCATGCGGCTCATTGTAACGAGTGCCACTTCCTGTTAAGACAGCGCAAAGCAAAAAGGACGGCCAACGAAGGATCAGGCCGTAGTCGCGCGCGCACACACACACACACACACACAAACACACACACGCACACGCATTCTGCGTCGGCTTTTGCTCCTGGCTTTCCTAATTTCCCTTCCGAGGTGCGTCGGGGATTAGCTGAGATGCTGAGCCCACAAATGATTCCACGATGGGAAAATCAATGCCGAAGGATGTTTGACTGATGCTGCAGGATTGTCTGGCTTTTGCCTCCTCGTGCAAACAACTAATAGCCGGGCCGGGATGATTATTTTTATCCTCGCCTCCCAAGCCAGTCGTCTGTAAAAGTCACGGAGAATCTTCTCCTGACTGATGCTTTGCACCGCAGACAAATCAACGTGCCATCGCCATCGCCATGACCTGCCACCGGATCATAAGTCCGCGAATCAAATTGCTTCTCCCTGCAACTAACACAAGCGCGGCTTGCTAGCGCATGTTTGATGGCCATTCTCAGCGAGCCAAAGCTGTCGAGAGGGAAGTCTGAGCGGTGCCAAGCTGGAAACAATATGGCGCCCGCGCACTTTCTAACGCAATGATCCCTCGCTGTATCGCGGCTTCAGTACATCGCGTACTGCATTCAGAAAAAAAAATGACTCCGAGGTTTTGCACCTGCCTGTACTGGATAGGCGATGGGCACTCATTCAAGGCGCATGATTGGTTCCCGGCGCGACGTCGACCAATGACGGCACGAGTGGATTTATCCCGTGAGCAGATTGGTTGAGCGTCTTTGCAAACGCTCCTTCGCAGTTTTTCATTTATCGCGTGGCCGGGTCCCGGTCACCATTAACGGCGATAAGTGAGGGATCACTGTATACTTTGAGTCGAACAAATATGGTTTTGCGAATCACTTTTCAAGGCCCCAAATACCACTCCCCATATTGTCAATTTCGCCACCATTAAAAACAACAACCGACAATTTCAGTGAGGTCAACGGTGAAGTATACGCAGCTTATATGTCTTTGTAGACATGTGTATACGTCGAAAAGAGGTTCGACCGTGTCTTTATCCGCGACAGTGTTTTGAAGATAAATGACTCTTTTTGTCAAAAATGGTTTATTTGCAGCTTCCAAGGCAGCGAAAAGAATCTGCGCTCATAAACAAATTCTTGGGCAGTCATGGCAACTTGCCTTCTCGCTCTGCCCACCTTCAGCTTTTTTAACGAACCTTGCCGCCCATGTCAAATATCGAATGGGCCACCGGGGCCATAGTTTGGACACCGCCGTTGTGGATTTTTATAGTGATGGATGATTTTGCAATTATTGTCTCTCTTATCTTTGAGTTGCAAAGCTGCCGTTCGATTCTCTCTTTCTCTCTCTCTATATCTAAGTGGCTACTATTTTAAAAGGTAATGTTTGTGTTTTGGGATCGTCTTCTTTCTGGGCTGGATTCACAGTTGCAGTTAATTGCATGACTTTATCTTCTATTTGCTCATAGCAGGGATATGCTGTCCTGCCTTTCTCAGCATTTTGGCCTTTGCCTCTCCTCCAGCAGGCCCAGGATGTTCCTTTCGCTTTGGTGTGACAGTGGCCGGTCATTTCATCCGGCGAGCTTTTTTGATGTCACGACCTCTCTTGGCTGCCCGTTCCTTTTTTTTTTTTTTTTGTGGAAGCCACAATCGTGCCGCACGCTGCTGTGTTGCCACGTTGCTCGCGCATTTCTTCCCATTTGAAAATACTATCCTGGCACCGGCTTGCGTCTCCAGCACGGATGCCGTAATGACTTCCCGCTAAGAAACACAATACGTCGGGAGTCTCTGAAGGCAGAACGCCCTCCAAGGATGCGAGTACAAATGTACAGCATCGGCACCGATGTCAATCGTATGTTGACAGACTGTGGCCTATTGCGTCTTAAGTGGAAAAAAATAATAATAAAAAATTTCAAAGGGCTCGACGTGGACGTCCTCTCCATTGGCCCACTTCTGGCCGCTGCCTGTTTGCCGGCCCCACCGGGGGGTGGGGGTGGGGCGAAGCCCTTTTTGTTTTTTAACGAGCGTTGAAGAGACTTTTAGTTCGCAGGGTTAAGGTTTCATTTCACGACGGGGGTACGGTGCGAAGCCCTCGGAGACGGCGGCCGTTATTAAAGGTTGCACGCGGTCCCTAATTGGTTTGTGTTGCGCGGAAAAATAAGAGACGTAATTACGCAAAGTGCCGAGGGTTGAATGAAGCGAGACCTTCGCTTCAGCTGGCCGCGGACGAACGTGAAGGTCTGCTCTTGACTTCTCCGTGGGAGGGACCATATTGGCCTCTTTTCTTTCGTTTGAGTGCATTTGATTGATCTCACGGTAAAAACAATCCATTTTTCGACATGGTCATTTATTGCAAGGCTAAAATAACGAGTGGACGCGGCTTCATAGTTGCATGACTTCTCTCATCGACAAACCACTTCAGCGCGAAAAACGAGGGGTTGCCGTCGTACTATTTTAGGATCATTTGATATGACCGTTTTACTTTCAAACCACAATAACTTGCAATATGGTCAACACTGTGCGAGTGTGAGAGAAAGTGCGTGAGAGGGAGAGAGAAAGAGGACAGATCTGGGACAGCAGTTACCACCATGGACAGCCAGACAGAAGACAAGAAAAAGCAGGGCAAGGAACACGTTCAACCAGTTGCCCGGCCTTAATTACCGGTACGTTTTTAAATTTTTTTTTATCATTTATCATCGGCACTGACATCGGAGCTGAGCTGAGTTTCAAGGGGACATATACTTTAGAATACAATGGAACCTTCATTTCACAGATGAATTGTGTGTGTGGCGAGGGGGGCGGAATCGAGGCCCTTTTTTTTTCCTGCCCTAAAAATGCCCAGAACAGTATGAAATGATGGTTAAAAAAATGTTGATCAAAAAGTTTTCAAGTTATTCAAAATTGACCTTGCGGCGGTATTAGTTTTCTCCTCTGTTCCGATTGTATGTGATAGATTTGTAGCGACGCCACTCGAGTGAAGCGCGACTCAGCAGTCGATAGTCCGTTGCTCTCTGCTGTGCATGCATCAGCGCAGACGTGTACGCACGCACGCGTCTTTTGGCTTCAACCAATCAGTGCTGACGCAACGGACGTTACACATCAAAGCTTTGATCTACGATAACAGCTAAGCTAGCCTAGCCACAACAACAGCTAACTAGTGAGTTGAGACGACGCTACGCTCGAGGTCGGACGGACACGCCCTCCTGTCATCTGTATGTTTCTCATCTTTTCTTTCTCTATCCAAATATATATATATTTTTTCTCTACAAACAATAGCTGTCCTGTCCACGTCTTTTTCATCCCACCGGGGTTTAGCCAGTGTGGTTATAAAGAGATCAAGAATCTCTTTAGATTAGGTCTTCACCAAAAAATAAAACAAAAACAGAAACAACCCCCCCCCCCCAAAAAAAAACAACAAGAGCTGTATACTGAGCCAAAGCGAGCAGGTTCAGGAGGCGTGTCCGCGTGCAAATCCAGTCAACAACAATGAATACTTTTCCTCCTTTTGAGCTGAGCGCCTACGGTCATGCTAAGCTAATCTTCTCAAGATGGCCGCCACATCTGTGAGCCCGCTGGGTCGACTGCATATGTGGCGACTGTGTCTCAACCGGATTGGACAAACGTGATTGTGTCACCGTGCCTTTTACAGAGTTTTGTTTGTTTTTTTTAAGTGGGGGCGGGCGGTAACTCACCCTCCTTTAATGTAATCCAAGAATGTGTGCTCTGACTCCGCACTGAATGACATCAAGGACACCTGATGAAAAAACAACAACAACAACAAATCTTGAATGTTTGCTCATGTCCATGAACGCGTGAGCCAGTCACACCTGTGAGCACACAAAATGCCAAGTGAGCGTGACACATGGCCAGACTGTGATCACGACTGCTGAATATCTCAATTACGATCGCGTTCATCGGCACACGCTCGTCCCCGAGTGAGCGGAGAGAAAGCAGCGCCGAGCTTGGTGTCAAATGTACTCACCGTTCCAGAGTTGACGTATCGCTTTTTCTTGAGCTTCTTCTTGGCGTTCACCACCTTGGGTGGAGACGGACGGGGTGTGTGTGGGGGAGGGGGATAAAGTGGGATCATCATCACGGGAACGATTCTTTTCATCCCTCCCTGGGTGATAAACAATGAAGACATCTTTGCCCTCCTGTACCATGCCCGAAAGGGTAATGGAGCGTACACCCAATCCAATAGCGGCGTGCGAATGAGATGGCATAGATCATGCGGCGCAGCCAGAGCGACATTATTCAGAGGCTCGCAGGGGTGCTGCGCTTCTGCCGCGAATTACGTTGTGATGCACAAACGGAGGCGTTTGTAAATGATGCGCCGTCGCACCGAGAAGCAAGGCAAGCCGCTCCTGCCGTGGAGAAATCATTCCTTGACAAAGGACTTTATCTGCTCCTGGAGCAAAAATCAAATAAAAGGCCGGCGGGCGCCGCGAGGGCTTCCCGCTCAAGTGGGATCCAGCGTTCACTCACGGGCAACTACTTTGACCGGCCCAAATCAGGTGACAAAACTGACTCGCATTGTCCGCGCATTCCGTGTCGAGAGCGACGTGCCGGTGACGCGAGTCGCGCTCAAGCCACGTGCGCTCGAACAACCACACGCCCTTGTGGTCAAAACAGTCGCTCTGAAACGTTCACATGCAGCAAAACAGTCACTTTGAAATTTACTATTGGGATAACAATCGCGCACGCTTGTGACGTGGCTAACACTTGCGTGCCAATAGTCGCGGTGTTGGAACCCTTTCAAGAATGGATATTTGTACACACACGGTGTCGCAACACATGTAGAGTGACAATATTCCAATATTCACAGGCACATATTTTTTATCGTCTACGGCAAACGACTGATACTGCAGTTATTATAATTATATTCTTTTAATTATAATCTTTGATTTTGGGGTGGGGCGTTTTGTCTTCCTTCCAACTGCTGTTTTTTTCCATGGGAAATGCTGATTGGAAGTTATCTCTCACCATTTTTTGGAAGACTTTTTGGAGGAAAAAGAAAAAAAGAAATTTACAAATACACGTGCATGCTTTTCAAAGTATAAATAATGGCGATGAAATAACAGATTTCCAATCATTTGGAATATTTAATTTTTTATTTTTTTTAAAACGAATGAACTGACCCATCTGTCCATTTTCAAAAATCCCAACGTGGCCCCTTGAGCACAAAGGTTTCCCAAGCACGGGCCTTGTGTGCAAACTTTGTGAATTTGCAGTCACCTCATAGACGTTCAGCTGGCTCGGACCGCGACATAATTCTTTGTAGCTGCTGGTGAATTCGCCAATGAAGTCGTGGCTGGGAGACAATGACACCAACAGAAAAATGCCACTCGTTACACTATGCACTGACGCAGGAGTGTGTGTGTGTGTGTGTGTGTGTGTCTGACCTTCCATCTCTGTCCCAGTCATACACTTCCACTTTGATTGTCCTGTAAAATGAAATGAAAAACAAGAAGACAAAGACATTTGTTATTGTCAAGGTGAGCATGAGTAAGACTGAATGAAGCAAAACAAGCTGCCAAATTGTGATTCATGAGAATAAAAAAAAAAACAAAAACAAATTACAAATCTGCTCCGCTCTATGTTTGCTATTATTGAAACAGGAAGAAAAGGGATATGAAACCATTTTTAAAGCACGCGGCCGATGCCAACACGATTTGGAGTTGGGGCCCCATCGAGCCCAAAGGTTCAAGTGACAAGAGGGAATCGACGTGGCTCTTCTGCGACCGGCGAAACTCGTTCAATTCACATAGTGTGTTCAAGAGCGGCGGGTTAGGTTGAAGACAACGCTGCAGACATCAACATGTCATTCGGACTGGGACCAAACAAACATTTGATCACATTTGTAATTCTTTCATAAACCCGAAACACATTCAAGTGGGAAAAGGGCCAGTCAAGGTCGGAAATGTCAAGTCCAAATCCTCAAAGGTGTCGTCCGGGGCTGCCCCCTCCCACTCCCCCTCCACCTCCTCCATCTGTCTGACCCAATTGACTCACAGGTGAGCACAGACGGATGGTGAAAAAGAGCAACAAGAAAAAACGTCTTCGGAGACACCCGCCATGCGAAAGGGGCCAAACTTTGAGCACTTCTTCACATCGTCAGTCAGAAACACAACATCAACAAATATCTTTGTCAAGGAAGCTTGATGACGTGACGAGACGCCATGAAAATGCTGGTCACGTGGCGGCAACGCTAATTCAAATGTGCATTGCCATTTTCTTGGTGAACACAAACGAGACTAAATGCGCTTTAGAAAAAAACAAAAAACAAAAAACAAACAAAAAAAAACCCGTACACACCTTCATTATCGTTGACCAGAACGGAACGTGACAAAATATGCCAAATGTTACCCAGTGTCGCGTGTCATTTCTGTTTCCGAGGTCCCCGACGTCTTTTGCCCGAAATTGACTAGCAGTACTGTGAAACTCCTCTAAAACGAAATCATGTTTGCAGCAAGACATTTTTCACAACAGGGGGGTTTTCACTGTAGCAAATTTGATCTCAGATGTAAACACACACAAAACGTATATGTGTACTCTTTATTTTATTTCAATACTGCACATAGTGCATAAATATGAGCATACACTTATTTGATATTGTTTAACATTAACATACAATTGTTTTATATTAATCACTCCACTTTGTCTGTTGGTTTTAAAAAGTCATTGATACTCTTTTGCTTGTCAATTTCTTGGATCATGTCTTTTATTTTGCTTCCTCCGTCTTTCATTTTGATCGCTTTTACCCTCTCTTCCAGCGTCAGAGCTCTTCTTGTCTTAGCTGCTTGACATCCAAAGGTTCGTTTTGTCGCCATTTTAGCAATGCAACATTCTTGCTGCGTCTGAAACTAACAATAACAAATACTTCCTGGACTACTGCGCATGTGTAAACTAGTGTGGTGGTTGCTGTTGCGAACGACGCGGTAGAGGTCGCTGTTGGATTAGACTTTTGCGGAAGGCTTGTTTTCGTTGTAGTGAATCTCGTCGCCAGGCAAGAGCAGAGAAAAATATTTCGTATAACGGAACAGGGGGACTTTTCGTTTTAGGGGTAGCAGAAAAGTGGGAATGGCTTTCATGCATGAACATTTTTTCACACTAGGGGGTAATTTCAACCATGTAGGTTTCATTGTAGAGGAGTTTCACTGTCGTATTTGCATCAGAAGAATAATGCGACGGGATGGCACAATTGAACACAGAGAAAGGCCAGCCGGGGACTCTCTTTGGAGAACAAATGTCAGTTGCACACACTTTCAACCCAGACACCTTCAACGGGAACGTCAACTTTTTGATAACGACCAGATTTTCCCCATAAAAAAAAAGCAAAAAGGCCTTCGCGACGACGAACCCTGGGAAGCGAACCGCCGCTGCCACCTTCCTTATGAACAAAGTGTACATTGCGAGTTCCTCCTCCGTTGCTTAGCAACGCCACCGAACGGAGGCACTTCCGGAGGCACGGTGCACGTGGTCTGAAAACACATCCGGTAAACGGAAGCAAATCTCGCTGTCTGTGAGCGTTGTACTTGCTGAACAAAAACATTCAAGTGGGATGCTATTTTGAAGTAGTTCCTCATGCATGGATAATAATCAGAGCGTGTGCAAACGCCACGACTGGGTATGAACGCGACTAAAAGGGACGCGAATTAAAATGACAGCTTCACACAAGGAGTAGACAAAAACGAAAACAGCAGCGGGAATCTGTTTCCAACTCGTCACTGTACGGCTGGATTGCCGCCGCACGCTTTCGGTGACGCGTTCACGTGGCTCAATCGCCATCGACGCCACGTCGGCGGTGGCCCCACCTGTCGTAGTCTCCGTTGCAGAGCGCTCGCACGGGGATGGATAAGGGCTGCCACACTGGGTTCAGCGTGCTCTTCACCACTTCCGTCTTGTGGCAGATGGTGAAGCTGAAAGTGAAGGACGGAAAGTGTTTTCAGGCGCAGCGCCAAACCTTTTTCCAGTCTGCCCCGTCGCCGACTTGGCTTTGTGAGACCGCCGCTAAAAGAGCAAAAAAACCTTACGTGCCATCCTCATTGCTCCTGTAGAAGACCATGAAAGGGTCCGACTTGCCGAAGAAGTCCTTCTTGTCCAGTTTGTTGGCGCAAAACTGCATGGTGGTGTAGTCCTGGAGAGGGAGAAAAACAGAAAAAAGGACAAGGTGGGAGGACAGTAGACCACGGCATCACGCCGGACTCGTGGTCAGCACGTCTGCCAGATGAGAGGTTCTGTATTCGAGGTTGTGGAGTGCGCAAGTTGTCTCCACATCCAAAACCCGTTAGCATGCTAGCGAGTTGAAGAATGTGAATGCTCTGTTTGGTGACCAGTCCATTGTTGATTTGTGCAGACAGGAGGCCTATTCACAGTGCGTTGTCGTTATTGTCTTGTTAAATGCCTTTTTTTTGGGCGGGGGGGCAGATGGGACTTTGTATTGTGGTCATAATAGAAATGTAACAGGCAGAGAAAATGCTCATTTGTGGCCGCCTGTCATTGCCAGACAGCCAGTCACAGTCCCGCCAATGAAGGTTCTGCTCACTTCTTGCCAGATTGTTTGGATCCTCATCCAAGCAAGACGCTTCCCAACACTTCCCCAACCACCTCGAAATTTCCTGCATCGTCATTCAGAACTTCTGTCTTTGCATGTTTGCCTGTCCCTGTGGCTGCCGGCAGGTTGGGTTGCTCGGCACCATAACAGCGAAGAGCTTCCCTGTCCTGCTCTAGGTGGTCTCTGTTCTGCCTCGTGTGGATTAGAAATGCCCAAACCGCTTCCCAATCTTCAAAGCGTATCTGTCTGGACAGTGACGATAACTCCCATAGACGAAGACTTTGAAGTCTTTCAAAACTTTGAAGTTAATGGAGTGGCTTCTCACCTAACCCGTCACAGTTGCTGCCTTAAATCCTTTCCAACCATTCCGGCGAACTGCACTTGTGTGCTACCCACCTCACCACATGATGATGATGATGATAATATACTATTATTACTGTTATTGTTATTATTAATATTACGTGATGCAGGAGCAGGAGACCAGCTGAAAACTCTGCGCGCGAGGCATGCGCGAGGCATGCGCGGGGCATGCGCGGGGCATGCGCGGGGCATGCGCGAGTGCAGCTAATAATACACGAGGAAGACGAGCATTAGCATAATGACACTCATTTGGACCACCGTTTCAATGGAGGCCCCCATTAAAGGCACAATGAACATGACCTTAAAATGTTCCTGCTTTCAGATGGTGGTCACGCTCTTAGCGACTGTATGCTAATGAGGCGGCGCAGCCGAAAGGTAAAAAGACACCCGAGGCGAAAAACAGTCGACCGCCGCTAGCTCGCGGACCGTTTTGGGTGGGTCTTTGCAGTCTCCGATAGAGACCAAGATGAATCATTTCAAAATACAATTCAACGGGAAAAACAAAGTTCTGCAGACACGATTAGAGGTGCCGAGAACTAAGCGGAGGCTCTGAGGGGGATGGAGACTTTTCCTCTTTGGAGTGACCGTTCGGCAAGCCGTCTTGAAAACTTGTTATAAAACTCGTCATTTCTATTCTTTGGCTTCTGACTCGGCATGAAACTTGATTTTTTTAGTTAGACTGTTTTTGCGCTTTCGACCGTCTTTGTTAGGAATGCATTGTTTTGTTTTTTTGGTTGTGTGAATTATTTTTGCTCCACTTTGTGTACAGCGCCGGTTTGTTTTCAAGCACTCCAGAAATACACTTGAGTGGGGCCGAGTTCATCATACAAGGCACCATTCAGAATTATTGACTGGGAGCAGCAGTGCTCCGCTAATATATCCAAATACATGGCGCAAATGCTGTCTGTAGGCTATTAACTCATTCACTCCCAATGACGTTTTTAAACGTCTTTTCAGACTTGGTCCAGAATTGGCTGGTACTGAATGAGTTAAGAATCTTTGGGCCCGCTCTTGCAATTTCATGTGCCACGCTCAACGCTGCGTTCTGGCAACCGGTCCGCTTTCGCATCATCTTAGGCGGAGGATCATGGACAGGAGAAAGGGGCAACACGGCCACTCGAAATATCAAAACGCAAACAACCCCAGATAGAAGAGAGCATATTTCAAACCCCAACTAGGTCGCACAGCAAATGTGTTCCAACTGAAAAAAGGCACCGTTCTGCATGACCGTTCAACATGGTGAAAAAAAACAAACAAAAACAAAATCAAATAAACTGTCCCCCATCTTCGACAGGGAGAGAGACAGAGAGTGCTGATTTGATGACGCCTATTAAAGCTCCTCTGCCTCGTCGATGTTGTTTATCATACGTTTTATGTTTCTAATCATCACTGTGAGGATGATGAAAATAGCGAGGAGCTAATTAAAGTAGTCTGTGGTGGCAAAAATCAATCAGCCTCTTTTCTGTTTTCTTCCCCAAACCTGCTCTTGCCAGCGCTCGTGTCAGAGTCGACATGGCCCCTGCAGGTCCGCGGTGCTCTTTTCTTCCCCCGCTTGCCGGAAGGTTAAAGAGCCATCCGTCCATTCGTGATCTGAAACCGCTTCACCTCGCAAAGGTCGCGGGCGTGCCGGGGCCAATCCCAGCAGGCAGGCGACACCCTGAACCGGTTGCCACAGAGACCAAGATTCACACTCACGCCGCGGGTCAAGTTTCCACATTCCATCAACCTGCCGTGCAGGTTTTCGGAATGTGGGAGGAAAGCGGAGTATCCGGAGAAAAGTCACGCGGGAACGGGGCGAACATGCAAAGTCCACGCAAGAAGGCCGCAGCCCGGAATCGAACCCCGCACTTCTGCACTGCGAGGCCCATGCGCTAGCCACTCGAGCACCGTGCCGCCAGTTATGGAGCCCGACTGACAAATTTACACTCTCCACTGTGGCTACTTAAAAATAAAACTCATCTCACATTCTCAAACTGTCCTGTTCAGTCTCCAAATGCGCACCGTTTGTCGGGTAATATTTCAAGGTGACGTACCATGTCAGCGACTTTTTCAAAATTTGGCTACGATTCGATCCCCCTTGACATCCACAGAAACGAACAGACCACAAACGTGACTTTGAAATGGCCTCTGGTGGTTGTGGTCATGATTCAGATTCAGAAAACTTTATTTATCCCCGTGGGGGCAATTAGAGATGTGCGCCTTTGCAATGCGTTTGCGCAATTTAGCTTCATTCAGTCCAATGTGAAAGCTTCCCGGCAATCGACTTGAGTCGCATTCCAAGAACTCTTGTGCGCAGCCACCCGCACGCTCGCTGAAAAAAAAGTCATCTACAGCATCGGCCATGCTGACAAAGTGTGAAGTTGCATTCTCAAGGATGAAAACGTGATTTTGCAGAGTGAAAACCAAATCGAATTCAATCTTCGTTTTCCTTTCTTCAAAACACGACAAGTCGGGAATTGACTTCTTAACTCATTCACTCCCAAAGACGTTTTTAAACGTCTTTTCAGACTTGGTCCAGAATTGGCTGGTACTGAATGAGTTAACAAGCACTCTTGAAATCATTTCAGGGAGTCGTGAGAAGTACAGCCAGACCAGAAAAAGGACATTTGTTGTACTCACTCAAACACCAAGTGGGAGGGGCCACAGATCGGCATGATGGCATTTGTATGGTTTTCGGCCTCGTTTATTTTTTTTTGGTGGATTTTGGATGGGGAGAAAGGTGGACATTTCTCACCATCCAAAACTGTTTCTGTGTAATGTTAGTTTGTGATGCTTAATGTGTCTCGTAGACACTAATTTTTTCAGGAAAGGTCATTGCAACCACCTGGGAATGGCCAATTGCAGCTCGGACCTGATTGGCAATAAGGTCAGGTGAAGGGGATTGAGGAAGTCACTGCGGGCCGGACACCTTGGAGAGCATTGGTACATGTGTTCCCCTAAACCTGGTTAGCTGTTGCCAACCGCAATAAAGAAACGGGAACGTCTCCTTACGGTATCCTGGCCGAGTCGACTTGTTATTCTTTTTCCACACGGCCTGCTGTTTCACCGCATAACGCACATGAAACGGCAAGAACGTGCTCTCGGCCTGCGTCGACACGCGCTCGGTTTGTTGTTTCTGCGTTATGTAGCGTTAGCATATCGTACACTTATTCAGCTCTATTTTTGTCCTTTATTTTTATTTGCCTTTCAAGATGACGTGTCCGTTCTTGGTTTGGGATTTTATCCAATAAATCCCCCCCCCCCCAATAAGACGACTTATACTCCGGTGTGAGTTCAATCAACTTTTTTCTTCTCTATTACGCATTTTATGGCTGGTGCGACTCAGGAGTGACTTATAGTCCGGAAAATAAGTAATAAGGTCGATTTTTTTTGATCAAGTAAGTAGCACCTACTCAGAAGAGGGTATTTATATGAACATTTTCTCTCTCTATATATTGTGACTACTTGATCATTTGATACATTCCATTTTCTATGTAGGTTGAGCTGCATTTTTTTTTTCAGTGCACACACGCCTACAACAGTGTCTCCCCAGCTGCACACACAGTCAATATGCTTTGAAATAAAGGTTTTAACGTGAAATAAATGCCGACGCCCATGTAGCGCGCAGCACGCGCATGAGCCAGTGGGAATAAAAGATCTCTTTGTGTCTTCACCGCTGTGCTTTTTTTTTTTTTCCTCATTTGCATCCGCTAGAAAGCCGCCAGAGTGTTGGGGCGGATGTTAGATGCAGCGTGCGTTCGTAAGCGAGCAGGGAAATCGGAAATATTAGCACAGAGCCGAGTCGATTACCCATCGAGTCCCTGCCTCAGGTAGACATTCTGGAAAATGTGTCTAAGTGGATGAATTAGCTCACCCGTGGGGGGGGGGGGGGGTAAAAAAGAATTTACCAGTGATTTCATCACTGATGAAATCACTTTGGCGCAGGCTTGAATCATCCGACACAGCCTTTGCTAAATGCTCCCGAAAGCCACGCGCGCACCCTTCCACGACCTGGCAGAGTTGGCGCACCCCCTTGTCCCTCGCGTGCGCCTCACAACGGCATCAGAACGACACTGTGTAACGCCAGATGACATCCCCAAAATGTCTTCGATTGCCAATATTCATTACTCAACCAATAAATACACCAGAAAGTGTTCTCCCCAAAACACTGTGATATCCATTCAGACTGATCGTAGGCTACAATTAAAAACTAATCATTGGCTCACAGATGATTTAATTTCAATTTCGTGATGCGTTTCTAAATAAGGAAAAGAATGAATGACTCAAAACCTAATAATCACATACATGCAATGTAAAGAATCAGATTTGGTGCATCATGCTTCAATGCTTCCATTCAATTCATTGTGTGGCTCCTTTGTTGTGCACGGCTTGGTCACCGGGGGGCAGTAGAATACAACTCAAGTGTATTTCTAGAGCACTTGAAACAAACCACCGCTGTAGACAAAAGTGCTGCACGTGGGGCAAAAATAATTCATACAAAAGCAAACAATAAAATGATCAATTAATATCGAAGACACCAGGAAGCACAAAAACAGTCCAACTCAAAATCTGATTGTTTTACAACACCGGCTGCTTCTCTCGCTTCGCGTGGAACATCAAGTTAGCAAGTATCAAATCATTTGATGCTTGCTTGCTTTTATTTCATTAAACATTCATGGAGGAAATGCATGCATACGGCTGCACCGCCAACTTTATAGCCGAGAGGGAAACAAGTGGTGAGCGTTAAGTTGTCCCCCGGCTTCACAGGAGGAACTTAATAGGATTGTTTACCATCCTTTGTGAGCCAATAGAGATCGCAGCAGACTATACAATATTAACGCGTACACGCCGGCATCCAGAGACAACAAGTCCATAGGGGGGTTCCAGCACTGGAAAGTTTTATTTTTTATTTTTTGAGTTGCCTTTATCAATATTTGAGGACAAAGTCCACAAAGCCTCAAGCATTTCAGCCAACCCAACAACCTTTTGGTTGATCAGTGGTGTGCAAATTATGGCCCATGGGCCATTTGCGACCTGCACTCCACTTTTCAGCCCATCGCAGGGCACACACAGACGAACAACCATCCGCACTCCCACCTAGGGATCATTTTGGAGTGCCCAATCGACCTGCCATGCATGTTTTTGGAATGTGGGAGGAAACCTAGATTACCTGCAGAAAACCCACGCAGGCCCGGGGAAAACATGCAAAGGCCACACAGGAAGGCCAGAGCCGGAATCCAACCCCGCACCACTGCACTGCGAGGCCAGCCGACATGCTAACCAGTCGACCACCGTGCCGCCATACAAATAAACCATTTATGAATATAAAAATAACACAAAAAAGAGAACTGAATTCTAGAGGCAACAATAGTTTTGTCCACTTTGTGTTCAATGGCTGATTGCTGGAGACATCACATTCATGATCCTCAACTAACTGAAAAATGATCACCTTACGACATCCATCCATCCATTTTCTCCCACTTATTGCGGGGGCAACAGATTTAGCAGGGAAGCCCTCACTTCCCTCCCCCCAGCCACTTCCAGCTCGTCCAGGGGATCCCGAGGTGTTCCCGGGCCAGCCGGTAGACGGGGGTCTCTCCAGCCTGTCCTGGCTCATCCCCGGGGCCTCCTGCCAGCGGGACATGCCCGAAACACCTCACCGGGAGGCGTTCGGGAGGCATCCTAATCAGATGCCTGAGCCACTTCATTTGGCTCCCCTCGACGTAGATGAGAAGCGGCTCGACTCCAAGCACCCCCTCCATACGTTTTCAACTGCCCCCCGAAAGAGGAGGAGAGAGCGTTGTGCTACTTTCCAGCTCCTTCCCAGGGATGAGGATCACAGAAAAATGAGTCTGAGAGTCTTTGGTCGAAAAGACCAAATCAATGTTGTGCTTTTTCATTCGTGGCGTTTTTGCTCATAAATTTCAAAACATTGGCGCCGATCGTTCTAATATTTGACATAAGAAGAGATGTTGCCGTAAACTTGGAGCATTGATTGCAGTTTTATGACTTGGAGCCGAGTGAAGCTTGTTAAGCTTTCTGGTCGTGTGGTTTTAGCAAACGGTGGGAAGGAGGAGGGGCTTCAGCTGACTCCTACGACGCCAGCTTCATGCTCAAGAAGACTGCCTCCAACCCTCTTTTGAACAAAACCCAATCAACTTGTTTTACGGTGGAGGTCCCGATATGCCTCGGAGGTTTTGCGATTGCTCGTTGCCTGAGGCTGTTACCGTGATAGAAAGCGGACTCACGCAAACGGTGACCGTGTAACACAAGACGTCGGTTTCGGAAGTCCAGGCGCCTGATTGAGGCATTAGGTGGAATCATAATGATTGTCAGGATCGAGTTGTCATGATCCATCCATAGATGAATTAGATTCAAAATCATGCTTGGCAACCTCCTCCCTCGCCTCCTCCATTTTTTAATTAATTCATTTATTTCCGTTCACAAGACATTATTTCAAACGGACGGTGCAGAAACACAAATTCATGATGGAACTGGTTCAGTTCGTAACGTGTCCGAAAAGGCGGGGAAATCTTGAGCATTGTTGAATGAAGAATTTGATAATCACCTCTGATCTGTCAATATTTGTCAATCTCTTCATTTGGGGGGCGCGAAAAGTCATCAACCATGCGGCCCGATGCATCGTATATCTGCTTCTGATGTTCTCAGGCAAAAACTTACTCTGCAGTTGCCCAACTCCTCCGCAGACAAGATGATGGTCCCGCATTTCTTCCCAGGTATTCCACTGCAAAAAAAAAAAACATAGGAAAGAAAAACACAAATGATGAAAACGCATGCGGCGGATGAAAAAAAAACAACGGCGGCCGGCAGCCCGACGTGTCAAACCGCACCCACAAAACATTGGAGAAATTGCGCCACAGATCTAATGAGCGCATGATTTGCATTCTCCGCTGCAGCTGCATCGACTTGCGCGTACGTGGTTTTTCATTTTGTTTTTTCTGATCTTGATGCTATGTGGGGGGGGGGGGGGGGGGGGACTGTTGAAACACCGTCATCTGCTCGGAAAAAAATCCCGTCAGAGCATGAAGGCTTATGAGAACACCACAGCGGCTACGGTGGCTTAGCAATCCAATTATGTGAACACCATATTAGGAGATCAATTGCTCCATTGATAATTCATATTTAGCAGTTGTTTGTTGTCTTGAGAACGTTTTCGTTCAGTCCTTACATCCTTGGCATTCGTGGAACAAAAAAGATGGGAATTTGATTCACATCCATTCATGCAAGGTCACCATCGTTTAGGTCAGTTTGAGTGGACCCAGGACTGGTCACCAGCTACGGTGATGTCACGGCAAATTTGGATATTTGGACGTATCAATCAAGATCGCAGCAGCACCAATCTTGAAAGATGTAAAAAGGGACAGAAAACGGACGGATGGACATCAGTGATAGGAATTGCTGTAATTGATATTTGTTGGCCAAACATTGAGCTCATGAATCGTTATTCTTCCGACAAATTAATTTGGGAAATGTAACATGTCTGAAAATCTTTTTTTTTTTTTGCAAATGCACAGGATGTGTCCGTGGGGATTCCAAAACAGACTCCTCAAAACTCACTCACTTTTTTTTTTTCCTGACGCTAAAGTCTTGAACGACAAAGTACGAAATTCAGACCCAAAGCAAGGGGCCTTTTTGGGAAGCGCAATGCTCAAATACGGTGGCCTGTAAGGGGAAAAAGTCATTTGACCTTTCAACACAAACAAATGATTTGGCACGATGATGTCTAGACACTCCATCCAATTGCGCAAATGACAACGTGCGGTGAAGCCAGTCGTCATTGGACCAAAAATATGTCATGATGAAGATCCCGCGTGTGTGTGACAGTGTAATGAGGGACGACGCAGCTCTAATACGACAAATCCTACATGCAGCCGTGCTACGCCTGATCTTTTAATGAGGCCGGAATACAAATGAAGTGCCGAGGGCAGATGCGCTGGAGTTGCTTCTTCAAGCTCCACGGGGACCCATTTCAAGGTGAATTAAGCGCCCTTGAATTATTGATGCTTGCAGATGAGTCGCCGTTTGATGGAAACCTCCAAGGAGCCAGTAAACATTTTCGCTGCCGAGCCCAAGTCCATAATGGCCGAGCCGTCGTCACTGCGGTCATGTGAAGATGCGTTGGCCTCAAAGGGATTTATTTTATTTTTTTTCCAGTTAGCTGCACGGACTCATGACGAGTGACTTTTTCATGTCTTCTATCACTCGGTGGTCCCCAACCACTGGGCCACGGCAAGTTGGTTTGCAACTTGAAATCGACAGAATTCGCCCATAAATGAAAGAAACAGCAGTAAACGGAAAGAAAGAGTAACAACTTGACCAAACGTCCAGCTAGCTAAATGTGCAAGCTAATCGGCAGTCGTGACTTCTGAAAATGAAGCTATTTGGACGAGAGAAGCTGGCGGTACCATTTTATTTTATTCTACATTTGTTGTACGGGACAGCATTTTACTTTGGAGTCAGGCCATCCTCCATGAAGCTTCTCCAGTCGGTCCAGAATGCCGCCGCGCGCTTCTCGACTGGTACTCGTAAGAGGGAGCACATCACTCCCACACCACTCTAGCATCCCTAGACAGTTCTTTGGAAGATCCTCTTATTTGTTTTCCTATCTTGAAATGGCCTGGTCCCCACTTGACATCTCCCCGAGCTCCTCCGCAGCCGCCCGGTGCCTCAGGTCTGCGGACCAGACAATATTAGAGGTACCAAGAACCAAGCGGAAGCTCGGAGGCGATGAATTAAAATTAATAATTACATTTTTTTTGTTGCGGAATGAATGATTTTTGCTCCGTGTACGGCGCTTTGTATACAGTGCTGGTTGTTTTCGGGTGCTCCAGAAATACATTTGAGTTGAATAACGCTCCTTGAAAGGAATGAAAAATCATAAAATTTTGAACGACTCATTAGCATTTTCTTTGTTGTCAGTACCAGTGCTTTAAAAGCAATGGGGAAAAAAATGGTTGCGGGTCCGCAAACAGCATGCGGCTCGTCTCAACTGGTCCGTGACGCAAAAAAGGTCGCGGTTGCTCATCCAAACTTGAAGTCAAACATTCAATCTAATCTTTCTATTTCTGAAAAGGTGTAACTGCGAGCGAGACTTGTGCTGCACGTTCCACCCACCGTTAGCAAACAGCGGTCCTAATTCACATTAGCAAGCTCGCAACCACTTTGGCATGAGTGCCATCATGTCAGAGCCAAAAAAAAAAGAAGCAGATTTGCAGTGTTAGCACAGATTAGCTAAGAGTGTTACCCGCGTAAGCTTTTGAAAATATAATGTAGGGATGGGCAAATATCGACACCAAGTATCTCAGACTGGTGAAGACAAAAATCGAGTCAGGACTCCCTGCCAGAAGTTGACTCGACACGGTGTTGGTTTGACACATCAGCAAGTCATCATACGCTTCACAAAGGAAAAAAAAATGTCCTTCTTCAAAACGACCTGTTTTTACTCTGTATGAATCGACATTTTATGTCCGAAAAGTACAATTGGTATCGGAGTTCACAACCTCCCGGATCACCACGAGAACACAAAATAGAACTTCTACCCGGAGACTACACAGAACCGGCCAGCGGACGACAAGAACCTCCTAAACGTTCACCACTCGAACCTCACGCGGGACATTGAGCTCCACAGAACCTCTCGAACCTTCTCAATGCTCACATTCACAACCTTGGAGTGGATGACAACAACCTTCGTGATCACCACTGGAACCTGCTGTGGAACATTCTACACCCGTAGAAATGTTATGAAGACATCTGGCAATGCTTTTAGTTTGGGGGGGGGGGGGGGTGGTGCTCCATGTAGGTCCTGAATCTTTTTAAGATTGACCCGAGTGGAATGTCGGCTGGCGATTGGGCCGCGCCGTGCATCACTTTGATGATGAAACGATGTGAAATGTGCAGCTCTCCTGCAACAATCCGTTTCGCCGAGACAGCCCGGCCCGCTGCAGGTAACGGCAGCCAACAAGCTCGCCAAGCTGCAGCGGTTCAGCCTGCCAATGAGCTCGGTCGTGTTTTACGACTCGAGCAGTCCATCGCTCCCCGCCTGCAATGTCGTGGCATCATCGTACGTGGCAAAAAGATTCGATGTTTTGTTGGGTCCGCCCAGCAAAACATCCGCCCATCTCTTTGTATTTGGGGGGGGGGGGGGGGATTCAACAGTAATTTCAGTCAGGAATAAATTAATAGAATACTCATAATAATGATGAATATAACATATTTATTCTTGACATTTATGGAGGGCGGCATGGTGAGCAAGTGGTGAGCCCGTCGGCCTCAAGGTGCAGTTTGATTCCGGACTCCAAATTGTCCCTCGGTGTGATCGAGAGCGCGAATTCAAAGGATGAGAAGGGAGCCACTTCGATTGTCGGTGGGTGTGCACTCCCACAACCGCGCATACGGCCATTTCTTTTTGCGCCCGCCTACGAAAATACCCGCCAACAAGTAAGTAAGTAAGAACTGGAGTTGCGGCATTCTGGACCACTTTTTCAAATGTGGAAATTCAATTCAGATTTTGGGTGTCTCGTTAGGACAGACGGTCTTTGAGATGTTCTTCGGGGGGTCGTTTATATGCAGCATTGGTCGCAGCCTTTCGCTGAGTTTTAAAATTCAGCTCGGAGTCAATCATGACTCACTCAGCCTCAATTGCAGAGTATTGAGATCTGTGACTGTTTTGATTTGGGTCGATTAGTGAGATGGACAAAGTCCAGGGGGGGCGGGTTGTGAAGAGATGGAGACGCACGGTCGAACCCTAACTTCCCAACGTCTGCAAATCAAGTTTATTTTACTTTCTATGTACTGTATGTGCTATTTTCGATATATGAATGGTCTTGAATTGCATTGCACCATAATACATGACAAAAGATGAGCTAAATTCTTGCTACTATTATTAGAGTGTAATATTATGAGCCCCATTTTGATGATTAAGACGACACGTTTTTGGGGGGGGGGGGTTTTGCCATGTCATGGGGACTGCAAAAGATTGATGGAATTTTTATCGATATGGATGGGGAAAGATGACTTGAGATATGGAAAAAAAAACCCCTGGAAAAAAATGAACAAAGAAATCACTTTAAAAATAGAAAGGCTGAATGTGTTCATTTCAACCTGATAAATACGAACGCTCAGGCTCAACCGCACGCTCGGCTTCCATAATCTGACCATCTGGAGGCAACCTGATGTTTGGCACGGGCGCCTCACAATGGCGGCGTGTGTGGTTGGAAGGGAGATGAAAGTCCAAATGAGGGAGCGAGAAAGAAGGAAGGTTGCAATTGTTGATGCTGCTCACATGAGGCCATTAAGATGAGGGATGCTCTTGATATTTAACAACGCTGCAACATGTCACGCGAGAGGAAGGAGGGGGGGGGGGGGGTTGCCTGCTCAACAGTCCAAGCGTGAGCGTGCAAGAAGAAGATGAGGATTTTTTTTTTTTTAATGGAGCAGCTGGTGCAGGGTGCGGTCTTCACGTTCGCAGTGGTATGCTCAGCGCATCAACAATTGAATAATGTATAAGGAACACATATATTCAACCTCACATCAGGATGCGTTGGTCTGACTTCAACCTTCTGTTTCGTTGCCGGGTCAAATTGACCCCATGTGACATAATTTACATGATTGTGTTTGGTGATCATGGCTCTGTCGGTTGCTTGCGTCTCCAAGTGGAAGCAGAGCCCAGGCTGTGGAAAACAAGCGAGTGCCCGAGACAACGGAGGGTTTTTTTTTTGTGGTGGCAAACGCTTGACGCGCCTTCAACTGCAATTGAGAGCCAACGAGTAGGCGCAGCATTTCTTATACTTCAAGCATGGACGGGCAACTTCAATGACGGAGGGGGGGGGGGGGGGGCGCAATTTTTTATCATTTTAAAAATGGACAAAATATGTGGAATTGTCCATATCTATTCCAAGATCCCGATATTTTTCAGTTTCAAGAGCTCTCTTTGACGTTGTCTGCTTGCTATCTTGTGATATGCACAGTTCGTACGATGTTGCAGTAAACATTTGAATTGGTCGAATTGGTCCAATCAGTGCTGCGGGAAATTTTAGTTCGCTCAGTAGTTAACGTGCGACTGACGTGATAGTACATCGTACAATTAAAAAAGAAACTAACTTTATACTTATGTCTTGAAATTGTACAGACTTTTTTCTGTTTTTAATAAATGCGTTTTTTTTTTATGTCTTGAATTTGTAAAAAGTCATATTTTTGTTTTTCACTAACGAAGGGTTCGGTGAATGTGCATATGAACTAGTAGGGTTTGGTCCCAATAACAAGGTTAAGAACCACTGTTCTGGACAATGCTTATTATGTCAATTACACTCACCGTTTCACTTTCCAAAAGATTTTTGCATACAAACTGTCATGTTTCGGTTTGTGACCAACAGGTGGCACTGTGGGGCTTTTCCCCTGCAGCTGCACACCCGTCGGTCGTTATGTAATTATTAGTTGTATAAAAGGACTCCCGCCCGAACACTCAGTGTCAGGTCATTGTTTGCTCTTGGCTACTGTCATGTTTGTTTGTGGCCGCTTGTATGCGACTGTTATGTTTGTTTCAGTCAGGTTTTGGTCATTGTTTTATCTTCAGTCATGTTTTTTTTTTTGATACTTTGGATATTGTTTGTTTAGGATTTAGTTTCCTGTGTTTTATCAATACACTTTTTTCAAGTACACCCGGCTCCTCCCTCCTGCCTGCTTTTTGGGGTCCACCACCACGCAACGTGACACAAGCATTCAAAAGTCAAACGTGTCCGCTTTGAGGCAGAAATAGCGGTGCCGCGCGAGGCATAAATCCAACGTGAGACCGAAGAAATTGGCAGGTTGCCACTGAACAGAATGATTTCATTGCACAGGCTCAGCTGATGAATCAACATTGGTCTTCATGAACCAATGAGCCCAGTGATGGCGGCGCGTCAGAGAGCGGCAGATACGGAAAGCAGGCGGGTAATCTGGCGGGGCGTCGCGGTGAACGCTTCGGGCCACATCCCGCCCCAAAAGAAGACCACAAAGTTGCCACAAGGCATGAAAGGGGGATTAGACCACTAATCCCCTTGATCGTCATACATTGATACACATCCATAATCCTTCACCTTAGTGGGATTTTTTTTAAAGCGCAGCAGCTTAGTCAAAGGGCACCAAAACACAAAATGCTCTTCTGTGAGAAGAGTGGCCTCTGATCTACTCGAGTTAAGCGCTACCACTGTCCAACATTGACCTCTACCACTGTCCAACATTGACCTTTGACCAGGCCACGACCCCAAAACACAGTCTGGCTAATCGTAGCACGGCACAGGAAACCAAACCCAGTAAAAGACGCACGCCCATGTGACATCCTTTCATCCATTTCTTTTGGAGGAGGGGGGGGGGGGCAATCGCTGTGGATGTCCACTGAGTCGCCCAGCGAGAGGCCAGACCTTCCGATGGCACTTTTCTGTAGAGATCCGAAATTGACTGTGCAGGGCTCATCTAAACAGGTGGAGCTTCTTCACAAGAATCGCAAACCGGAAGACGTGCGTACCACGCTTGAAGCATCATATCCAAAAGGGCTTGAAAGGGGCGGGGGGAATGTTAGGTGGAAACAGGCTTCTGACATAAGAAAAAAAAGAAGACAAATCCAGTGGCAGAAATGGGCTTCTGATGTGACCACAACCCCCCCCCAAACATTTTGGAAAAAAACTGCACCAAAACAAAATGTGAAAAACACTTCTCAGATGACCTGTGTACGTGCCCTGCCATTGATTGGCCATTGGTCCATTGTCTCGGTGTTCTTTCCTGCTAGCGCGATGGCCTTCATCTTGTCTACTTGTCCTTAGATTCGGTTTCCAGAGTCTTCATTTTGAAGGTTTCCCAACCCAGTCAGCTGTTTTTAAGACACGTCACCAGGAAGTATTGACAGCGCCGACGAAGGCCGAAGCGACAGCCGAAACTGTCAGACCGGGAAGAGTTCTTCTCGTCACCCCAAAATAAATCAATGAAATAAAATGGATGAAACGTATTGCCCTTATACTTAAACCGAGTTCTTTCCTGCTGATGAGAAAGGGTAATTTTCCAGACGTTAAAACTGTAATTTCATATCCCCACAGCAAGAGCACAGCATCCCACTTGGAAGGCCTTGCTCCCTTCACTTTATAATTACACAACACCTTCATTTACAAATGTGTTCCCGGCGCACTTGAGTCTCACACCGCCGCTGAAAAGGGCATTACAGGGTCGCCTTGACCTCCCCGCGGGTGCTTAAAGTAGACCGTAGATACAAGCTGCTCTTCATTTTCTTCCGATGAATAGATTGATGAGTGGCGAGAGTTTACTTTAGTGCCTCTGCGCGCCGCTGTCGGCGCTCGCGGGAGCTTTCATCCGTCGCAGCGGTGAAGGCGCACAAAGCCACGAAAGAAAAACAAAACAAACAAACAAAAACACCAGAACGTCGATCTGTTGGGGTGACAAAATTTGAATGCCTCATCTTCATAAAACAAGAACATTGACAGCGATGGTGACAGCTTGGAATGAATTATAAATAGAATAATTGATCTCCATTGCAAAATTTGTCATGAAAGTCAAGTGAATGGAAAGGGGACACATTTCGACCCAACTGTCTCAACGGATGTTGTGCAACGGCTTCACGCATACGCTATTTTCAGATGGGCTCCGAGGTTCCAGCTCGCGGGTGTAATTTGCCGGGCCAGCATAGAAAAAGGTTGACGGCGTCTGTATCACGAACTCCATTATCTTGTAACATATGCAACTGTTTCTCAGGGTCTAGCTAGCCAGACTGGGATGGAGCTAGCTAGCTAACTAGCTCCATCCCAGTCTGGCTAGCTAGACAGATATGACTAAAACTATTCAAAAACAATACTAGAATGAAGCATTTTTGATCAGATAAAAATAAACAAAAACTAACGGATCCACTCAAAAAAAACGAATGGAAAAAAACCCCCAGTCAAAATGAAGAAAAAAAAAAAAGCTAACTCAGAAGAAAAATCCCAAACAGTTGTCGCCCTGTTGTACACGGGAAACACGGATTCAAACCCACAACCTCAGAACAGCAAGGTGAATGCGCAGAACACTCTTTACACTGTGCCGCCAAGCCGCGCTCATTGTGATCACATTACACTTCGATCCCAGGAACAGGAGTGCTGAGGTTTGGGCTCCATTACACCGAGCAGCCGACATCAGGCACTCTGGCCCCATCTCATCAGATCAAATACGGGCAAGGGAAGCGCCAGGCTGGGATTTAGAACAGATCCCATCTCACACTCAAATGTGTCCAAATACAAAGCATCTTTCATAAAACACCAACAGAAGTAGAGAGCAAAAACGCGGATGTATGTCGGTCAGGAGAAAAAAACCAAACAAAAAAAATGGAGGTTGGACGATGTGGATTGAAAGAGCGCATTGAAATGAAAGCGCTCCACCAAAGTGGCTCGAAGGAGGGAGAGTGAGAGGTGAAGTGTGTAAAATCGGGCAAGAAAGGGATCTCTGAAAGCAGGTCATTGATCCAAAGCGCCTTGGGGAAGGCTCCTCTGAAAAGCACGGCCGACGCGTTTCCTTTCTACCTGCATTCCTCGAGTCCCGTTAGGCAACGGTCGGATGCGCGACAAGGAAATGGAGCCGAGCTGTTGTTTATTGGCAAATGTTGCCGTTTTCACAATGGAGAGAGCTGAATGGAAAGCTCTCAGCAAGTGGATTTATCAAGTCAGCATCGCATTTATCATCACTGGCCGCCGCCGCTTAAGTCAGACGGTGCATCAGTCCAGGAGCAGAATCAATACCGTTAAAAGTGTCCACAGCTTGAGGTTTGCCGCTTGCCATCCTGTTAGCAGCACCGGAGGGCACTTAGCGTAGCACTCACAATACCACCCTCACATTTCGTTGTGCGAAGAAGGGAAAACGTTACGATGAAGACTCTCCGTCTCTCCATCCATCGAAGCGCCCCAAGCCGACTGCACCTGACATCTCAACACAATCGCAACTGAATGTGAAGCTTATTGCGGCCTGACGTGTGAAAACAATCGCACCTCAACTGTAAAGACGATCGCAGCTGACGTGACACCAGAATCACACCTGACTTGTAAAAACCGCAGCTGGATATTCCATCTGTGCTCACTTAAGATCCTTCGATCCGTCACTGACGCACGCTCAGTTTGCTGTCGAATGATGAACGACGCGAAAAAAACTAAAAAAAACTTGATGGACTAAGCACTGACGAAGTGGGCTTTTTGTCCATCCGGAATCATCGTTACCGATGGACCTTCTCAGTCCAGAACCGACAGACACCCTTTTCGCCGATGACCGACGGAAAGTCCGCAGGGACGAAGACACACCGGCGTTGCTTGGAGCGCACCGACCCCGCATTCACTATCGATTCAGACTCATTACTCTTCTGTTCATATTGAACATAAAAGGGAGTAGGAAGAAGTAAAAAACTTATCTAGTCCTACCCCGTTATGTGTTTATATCTAATAAATCATTTTTATATCAATCAGAAAAGAAAAAAGTAAGAAGAAAGAAGTCTCCATTAAGGCTCATACTTTACCCTTAACCGTGATATTTTTACAACTTTTGGTTTGTATCGGGATTATATACTTCCACACCCTGACACTCTTGTGTCAATTTTCTCTTGTATTCATAATGGATATTTATATACCTTTCTCTATTTATCAACTTAGTTCTGATTTATCATTATATTTAATGTTTTGAATTTATCATTTTAACTCTGATTGATGTAGGTTGTTTGTACTATTTTTTTGAATTTGTTTTTGAACTCAGCAAGCGATTTACTCATTTTCAGGTCCGTTTCGAGATTATTCCACAGATTAACACCTTTGATAGATACACTTCTTTGCTTGATGTTTGTTCTTGTTTTGAGTTTTTTGAATAAGTTGGTACCTCTTAAATCATAGCTGCTTTCTCGAATTTCGAAAAACTTCTAAATGTTTTGGCAGAGCAGGTTATTGTGTGCTTTGTACATTAATTGGGCGATTTTAAAGTCAACCAGGTCATAAAATTTCATCGTATTTACTTTGATAAATAGTGGATTTGTGGGTTCCGTATATTTTGATCTATTAATAATTCGAATTGCTTTTTTTTGTAGGTTGAGAATAGGGAGTGTGTTTGTTTTGCAGGCATTTCCCCATATTTCCACACAGTAGGTCATATATGGTAATAGTAATGAAGTGTATAATGTGTACAAAGATCTCTTATTTAGCACTTCCTTGGTTTTGTAGAGGATCCCTACGGTTTTGGCTATTTTTCTTTTTACGTTATCGATATGTGGCTTCCAACATAGTTTTGAGTCTATTACTAATCCGAGAAACTTGGTTTCATACGCTCTTTCTATCTCAATTGAGTTTACCATAATTTTAGCTTGGTGTTTGATTGGTCTTGTGCCAAAAACAATTAACTTCGATTTTTTCAGGTTAAGTGACAATTTATTTCTGTCGAACCAGTTTTTTAATTTGTTTAATTCGTTTTCTACGGTTGTCAGGAGCTGTTTCAGATTTATTCCAGAACAGTAGAAAGTTGTATCATCAGCAAATAGGACACATTTAAATTGTTTTGAGACCTTGCAGATATCATTTATATATAAGATGAATAGTTTTGGACCAAGCACTGACCCCTGAGGAACTCCGTGAGTGATTTTCAGTTGATTCGTTTTTTTATTGTTGAGTTGCACGTACTGATATCTGTTTTCTAAATAACTTTTTATCCATTTATAAGCTACACCTCTAATGCCATATCTTTCTAGTTTTTTCAATAATATACTGTGATCTATTGTGTCAAAAGCTTTTTTTAGATCTAGGAAAACCCCAACAGTAAATTCTTTGTTGTCTATATTAGTGGCTATTGCTTCCACAAACTCCATAACTGCCATTGAGGTGGTCCGTTTTTCCCTGAAGCCATATTGATTCTCACTTAACAGCGCATGCTTTTGTATAAAGCTATCAAGTCTGCGAGAAAATAGTTTTCCTAATATTTTTGAAAATTGTGGTAGTAGTGATATTGGTCTATAATTTGTAAACCGATGTCTTTCTCCACTTTTATAGATTGGAATAACTTTAGCAATTTTCATTTTTGATGGAAAGATACCAGCTTTGAATGACAGGTTGCATATGTGCGTGAAAGGTCGCACTACATATTCTATAATCTGCTTTATTATTGTCATATCAATATTAAAGCAATCAGTTGACTTTTTATTTTTAAAAGTTTTTATAATATTTGATACTTCTTCTTGTTTTACAGCAGTAAGGAACATCGTGGAGGAGTTTTTTTCTACATATCAATCTATTTCAATATGCTTGCACCTGCCAACAGAAATTCCATCAAGTAGGGAGGAGGTGGAAATGTTTTGGGGTCTGCTAAAGAGAACATCACGCCATTGACGCGTGTCAAATTTGCACGGTGTGTGTGGCAGAAGTTTTATGATGGCCACAAGTTTCCACTTTATGCTTGGGATGAAATATTCTCGCCGCTACGCTTCACAACTTTGCAGATGTGCTAGCGCTCATTCTACCTTCAATTGGTTGTGATGATGACCGAATTCTGTAATCTTTCAACATCGTATGCATGTTTGCCCTTTACAATGAGTCAATTTGACCGGGAACATCGGCGTTATATCGGCGACATTATTTAAAAAACGGTCCATTTGCATTATAAACTAATGAAAGTGAGCAGTTTTAAAGCAAGAAAAAAAAAAAAGATCAAGTTGCACGGCAGCCATAGTTTTTTTCTTGCGCGGCCAATGACGGACATTTCTTTGTGGTCGTGTTCAGTTCGCCCGCTCCTTTGCTAGCACACGGATGACCGATGAGCTTCTCTGATTATATTCAAGGATTTTTGGAAAGCACTTTGAGCGGGGGCTGTCAAACCCATTTCGATTGTGGGGCCACATCACAGTTCGGGTTTCCCTCAGAGGGTCCTCGCGTCTGTGAAAACCAATGTTTCAATGTTTCTTTTTCTCCTGCGGACATATAAAATGGCCACCGATGTTTGATTGTTATATTTGCCAACAAATTGAATTTGAAATCGGACAGCATGTGAAATAGCGGAAAGCAAATCTTTTTAGTCTTTTTTTTTTTTTTATCCGAGTGATAAAATGGATTAAAGTGAAGAAAAATGGCAATGTCAGAGAAGATTTTCGGCCAGAATTGTAAACAGCTCCATAAAAAAAAAAAAAGTTTGCTCTGTGGGACACATGACATGATCCTAATTATGAGTCAGGTCAAATCTGGCCCATGGGCCTTGTGTTTGACACTTTGACGGTTCACATTTTCAAAAAGTGGTGAAGTAGTCAACGGGTCAGATGAAATGAGGGGCTTGGTGTTGGCGTCGTCCAGAAAGCGCTTGGCGAAAATGGGCTTAAAAACAAACAAAAAAGACTAACATACCTGAGAGACTTCTCCAGGCGACTTGCAGGAGAGCCCACAATCTCCCCCAGCGTGCAGTGGACCTGTCCCAGAAAGTCCTGCCGTGAGGGCGACAGTGAGTGCCATGTCGAGCGGACATCGGTTTGGGCAAAGCGGCGGGCGGGAGTAACAAAGACAGGAGTTGAGCATCAATCGAGGCCTTGTACAGTCAGAATTGAGAGGACATCTGAGGCAGACACGTACGTTAAAGTCGGCCGGCTTTTTCCCAAGTGCGGAGAAGGAGGAGGAGGAGCAGAAGGAAGGAGGAAGGAAGAGAAAGAAAGGAAGAAATCAAGAGAGAAAGAGAGAGAGAGAGAGAGAGAGAGAGAGAGAGAGAGAGAGAGAGAGAGAGAGAGAGAGAGAGAGAGAGAGAGAGCGGGCAGCAATAGCAGTGGCACGAGTCAGCATATCACGGAACACAACTGAAATCATCCTCGAGAGGAGATGGGGTGGATTCGGGAGCGTTGGGCGGACATGGTGGTGACGGGCGAAGGATGACGGACATGATGAGAGGCGTGCCAAAACAAGCCAGGTCGGAAAAAGGGCTTGAGCAACGCACGGCTAAAACGGTCACCACAGACCACGAGAAAGCGGATGCTGGAACGTTTGGTCGTGTGCAAAGCAAACGCTCCTCTCTCCAAAAGCACATTCGCAAGGCCAATGTGCCGAAATCCATCGTGCGCAGGGATTTGTTTCTCATTCCCAAGAAAAGTGCCGAGACTTGCAACCCGAACTTTGATTCGTACGTCTCCATGGGGAATTTTAAACAACTTTGTCAGAGATGGTAACTCATTAGTTCGGCGCACGATGCGTCAGTTACGCCAATGGAAGCGCAAAAAGTGGCGTCTCATTTGATTTGCAGGCGACCAGAAGGTGTGCGACATGCAAGCGAAGCAAAACAGAACGGGATGAACCACAATGAGAGGCTTCAGCTTCCGGGGTCCGCAGAGGAGGAGCTTTACTCACATGCTTGGCCAGATCGGGACTTCGAGAATCAATATCGAACCTGAAACCATCAAGAAAGCGCTTTGCAACAACGGGACACATACGCTGAACTGCAAAAAAACGGTGCGGCCCTCAACACTTTTGTCCACATCTTGAAATTGAAACGAGTCCACTTTGTTGTTTCGTGGCCGAGTAATCCAAATTTGATGCAAACGGTCAATCATCCGTTATCTGATCCTGCTTATGCTCACCAGGGTCGCGGGGGCATGCTGGAAAGGCACTAGACCACCGGGCCCCCCTGGAACGTCTTTCGAATTGTGACAATGCAGAATTGGTCTCCTTCGGGGGAAAAAAAAATAAAAAATCTCGCTCTCGATCTACCGTCTGTAAACGAGGCGTTAAGTCGCATGCGTCTGCCAGTCAACGTAAAAGTAATTAAACTCCAGAAGGCCAAAGAGATGTCAATGAGCCCCCTCTAATTGCAAAGGGAGAGACTCCCTGCTGTTTAAAGCCGCACTTCCTTCCCCCTCGCATGCAAATTAAATACGGAAAGAGAACAAAAGTCTCTGGACACCCGAGTGTCCGCAAGGGACTCGGCGAAAGTGTCTGCGACTTTACGGAGGATTATTGGGCGCTCATTGCGCCGGACCTCAATTGATTAGCGGGGCTCTCAAAATGAAGGTGCACCCGTGCACTGACATCGAGGATTTCTATCGAATGACAACGTGAGTAGAGAAACAAAAGTGCCTCGTTGGCGTGAAGCAGTCGCGTCTTATTTGACGCGTCAAAGTGACCCGTTTCAATCGCTTGCAAAGCGACTTTCGTTTCCGGAGCTGGGAGACTTTGACTTTCGGAATCGGAGCATAGCACGTTCGCTGGGTACGTGTTGCTCACGTCGCAACATTTTTCAGATCACTTTCGATTTGATTCTGTGAGGACTCGCTTAGCAATTTGGATTTCGTTTTTGTTTCTTACATTTAAAGTGCGAAGCCCCCCAGTAAATAGGCCAGTTGCTTTATTGTGGTTCTTTCTCTTTACGTTTCAAACTAAAATTGTTCTCATCCCCTGCATGATGAATTTGTTTTTTTTCAGATTCACCTTTTCTTGTACGCAACCATTAACAAAAAAATAATAAAAAAATGAGCAACCTCAATAAATGCAGCTTTACCTCAATGAGAAAAGTATTTGCAGCCCTTCAGGATTTTTATTTGGATACCCTTGGTCATGAGAGATGGAGTTTGGGAGCTATGCTATCAGGAGTGCGCAGAACAACAAAGATTTGATCTCAACATGGACCTATAAATTGCACCAGTGTGTGTGTGCGTGGACACGCACGTGGAATCTTGGCAAGTTTTTCGAAGACTTGCTTTGCTTTGATAGCAGGGGAGATTGGCGATAAAAGTCGAAATGAAATATGTATCACCCTCATAGTTTTCTACGGAGACAGAGTGCCAATGAATAATTCCTCAGGAGAGAAGCAAGACGAGGAGGAAATGAGAGTCAGGTTAGAGGACGAGGGAATAAGGACACGCGGGTATATTTAACGTATTTCCCCGCATGAGGAGCGGATTGGCGAGGCACATTTCTGACGGCAAATATATTCAGAATTCAACTCAAGTGGCGAGTTAGTCACGCAAATAACGTACGCAGCGCAGACACAAAGTGCCAGAATGCACGACAAGAATTTGTGCGCTGTCATCTCGCCAGCTTTATGTTGGCGGCACAGTCACTCTTTCGCGCCCGTCGTGTTCATCTCAATCAAGTTGAAAGGAGACATGCATCCCCCCCCCCCCCCCATATCTTTTCACAGGTGTCTTAATAAAAGCCCTCGAGAAAGCAAAACAAAAATGTCCGGGAAAGAAAAAAAATTGCAAGAGCAGCTGGAATGTGTTTGAGGGGAATGAAAGCCACTTTGGGGGTGGCATCTACCTGCGCAGGCTCTGTTGACTCCCTTTTGACATGAGTTGCAATGTGTGTTGGCTTATTTTGAACAACCTATGGAAGTGTTTTCCTTTTTTGTTGAAAATGACTTCTTCTAACCTCCAGGATCCCTCACCATATGCTGGCCAACGGCAGAACTCAGGTTGTTCTTTTGGACCAAATTTGAATTCATCCACACGTGTTGTACCAGTTGCTAGCTAGCGCTAACCTCACGTGGATTTTTTTTGTATCAAAGGTTTTTTTTGGTGTACAGTATTGAACAATATGTAATACAGTGAAACTCCTCTACAATGAAACCTACACGGGCGAAAATACCCCCTAGTGTGAAAAAAATCTTCATGCATTAACACCATTCCCACTTTCCTGCCCCCCGTACAATGAAAAGGCCCCCTGTTGCGTTACACGAAATCTTTCTCTCTGCTTTTGCCTCGTGATGAGATTCACTACAACGAAGTCGCATCCAACAGCGAACTCTACTGCTTCGTTCGGAAACGGCAACAGCAACCACAACACATGCGCAGTAGTCCAGGAAGTATTTGTTATTGTTAGTTTCAGACGCAGCAAGAATGTTGCATTGGTAAAATTGCTACAAAATAAAATACTTTATCCAAGAAATTGATGTAAGTGAAAGTGAATGCTGATCGTACATTTCGCAATTTCTTTCCCTTTTTTTCTTTCTACATTGACTATATGAAGTGTCAAATAAGTGTGTGCTGATACTTATGCACTATTGGAATAAAAATAAAGAGTACACATACGTTTGTGTGCGTGTGTTTACATCTGAGATCAAATTTGCTACAGCGAAAAAAACCCTGTTGTGAAAAATTTCTTGCTGCAACCATGATTTCGTTGTAGAGGAGTTTCACTGTATTCCTATTGAACTGTTATTTCAAAAGTTGAAATTATTCCTTGACTAATTTATAGAAAACTGATGGGGGGCGGTTTTTGACTCCCTTTTGAACTGCTGTACATGAGCATGTAAGCCAGGGAGGATGCGGAAAGAAAGATTTGGAGCAGCGCTCTTCGGTCAGCTTCGTTGTGGTCTCAGAGGAGCTCATCAAAGTGGATAACTTACACGTCAAAGCGCAGGTTCTGCTTCTCTTCAAAGAAGTAGTCCAGGATGTATTTCCTGACAAAGTCTGGGTTCAGAGTGTTGTCAATCACCTCCGTTCTCCCAAACTGTATCAAAACACGGAAGAGAGGGCAAAGTAACAAGACGATATTTGCAATATGTTGCCGCTGATTTTATCACGATGCCATACAAAACAATGTCTAGAAAACCGTTCCCAGTTTACGTTGCCGTGCGTCCACAACAGGCACGTTGCGAAGACTGTAGCTGCTGCTAATCTGAACTGATTCTCCAAATTGCTCTGCTTTTGTCCGTCGACACAACAGGTGAGCCCATCAAGTGTAGCGTATACTCATTGACACTCGCGCGTAAATTGATCACAGCTGACGCGTCAACAGAGCCACGCCAATCTCGCCATCCATCCACGACGATTAGCAACGTAATCAAAAACACCATCTGCATAAAGTGCTCACTGCATATCGCAGAATGGATATTTCGTCTGACCGCGGCCAGGTTGAATTCATCAACATTCGATTGGCAGCACTCAATGATTGCACAATCACGCGACTGATAAAAAAAAGAAAAAAGAAAAATCAAGGCAAAGGCAAACACCTGATAGGCGGCCAGCATATGTCAATACGAGACTCGGGGGATTTGACATTCATTCTGCCGTTACCTCGGCATCTGGGATGTTTTACGTGTGCCAGGCCGTTAAAACGTAACTGTGCCTTCCTCTTCTCTGAGACAGAGAGAGAGAAAAAAAAATGAAATGAGAGGTTTCCCTCCAAGCGACACTACAACCAGCTGCTTCATCAGCAACGGCAGAATGAGAATCAGCAGCAGATTGAAGAGAGGAAGTCACACGTCCGGCTGCTGACCGTTGGTCCCATCTTCCTGAGGGCTGGGCCGCACCCAAGTCAAGGAGTCGCCTTTCCTTTTTTCATGACTGACAAGCGGAAGAAGGCGCCTTCATCCATTTTTCAGCATCGCCCGATCAGTGATTGCCAAGCGCCGCCATGAGAGATCAACAGGCATGCGCAGGGAAATGACGGTATCCGCTTTCATTTCATGTACAGTGAGCCCCTCGCCTGTTCGAAATTCGGGACTCGCAAATTCACCCATTCGCTTTTATTTTCCGTGGAATCTTTCTGCAACGGGCTGAGATACCTGAGTATGGCGCCAAAGTCCTGTCTCATCGGAAACTAGTAAGTGGTGTGGAGGAAGTGCGTTGAAGTGATACATCCCAATCGGTTGAGAGCAGAGTTTTCGCTTGTGATTGCACCCAATGGCGCAGAGCTCCAGGGGAGGGGGGGGGGGGGAGTGACTGGAGATGACGGTGGACGAGTGGCTAGCACGACCGCCTCGTGTGGACTGGAGTGGGACACTAAGCACTACAAAGCAAGCGGCTTCAATTTGACCACTGGGCTCAATTAAACTCATTCAGTACCAGTCAATTCTGGACCAAGTCTGAAAAGACGTTTAAAAACGTCTTTGGGAGTGAATGAGTCCAACGCGGCGGTCAATCGCCTGCAAGGTACATCCCAGATCGTTACGCTGACATCACGTTTGCAAAGTGACTAGCAGCGTAAACATAAACGCATGCAAAGCGTCTTACGGAGGTGACTCCTGCGGGCTGAGGGAGGCGTGGTTGGGGAGGAGGAAGGGGGGGGCGGGGTCTTACCTCTCGCCACTGTTTGCACTCCACGCCCTGCGTGTACAACACCACCACTGCCAAGAGAGAAGAAAGCAGAACCCATCAAAAGAACGCTTTCATCTCCAACGCCGTGCCTTAAATATTACGAGTGAAGAGAAGGATTTCAGTTCACCGCAACCAATTTTAATAACGCACAGAGGCAACCCAAGGCAATACAAAATGCAGTTTCTAAATGGCAGTTTAATTTATTAGGCACAAAAAAAAAAATCCACAACTACCTGTCCCTATGTGGACAAAGTAATTGTGCCAACCTTGGCAGCAAGAACTGAAATCAAGCGTTTGGGATAATGGGTGGCGAGTCTTTCACATCGCTGTGGAGGAACTTTGGCCCAATCATCTTAGCAGAATTGCTTCTATTGCACCATTTTGGAGTTTTCGAGCACGAACTGCCCACCTCAGGTTCTCACATGGATTCAAATCCAGACTTTCTCTTGGCCACTCAAAGCAGATTTTGCTTTGTTTATTGATTTATTTATGTTTTTTGTTTTTTTTTAGCCATTCAGAGATGGACTTGCTGGTGTGTTCTGGATCGTTGTGCTGCCTGATCCAAGAGCGCCCGAGAGTGAGGGTGTAAAGTGATTGTCGGACGTTCTTCTGAATTTTCTGACAGCAGAATTCAATCGCATTTCAATCATTTATATTTCACATTTCTTTGGATGGTATCGTGATGAGTTTGTTTCTTGAGATCTTGTAGCCTACTTCACATTTTCTGACAGATACGAAGTGATGTCTTGTTTCAACAAATGTGATGGTAATCAGGTTGAGGTGAGACCTGTAAAATTGAACTTGGCTTTCCCAGAACTGTCGTTAGTCACAGCAGGGAGAGGGGGGGGGTGACTTTTCACATAGAGGCAGTTAGGTTTGGATTTATTTATTTATTTTTGCCTTAATAAATTAAATTGGCGTTTTGAAACTGCATTTTGTATTTCCTTGCGTTGTCTCTTTGCGATATCGAAGTGGTTTGATTCATTAAAATGAAAACCTTTGTGTGTGATGAAAATGCAATGTACAAAAGGGATAAGGAAGGCAGCAAATACTTTTTCACGGCACTGTACCTCCCGCCCTCATTCCTCTCCGCTCTGGTGCTCGCCTCCACCCGTGTCCCCATCCCTTGTGTATCATCAACTAGTCTGTGTGGATCCCCCGACCTCCGTCAGAGGGTTTCGTATCGCGCCACGCCGAGAAGCGGCCCATATTTGAAATTGTTATGACCAGTTTCATGCTACAGAGAGTCAATGCTTCTTTTGTTTCTTAACTTCCAAGGTTGTCTTTTTTTTTCTGCAGCTTTCTGCTATGATCATTGCTGCAATATTTTTCCCAGTTTTCACAAGCTTTGATGTGGTTTATTGATTTGCGTTGTGTACTCTCGACTGACTGTTGAAATTCCTGCATTGCGGTGATTTTTTTCGGTGATATTTTAATATTCCTGTTGACTATACTCAATAAATCTAATGCTACCTCCTCGTGGCCAAATGATCCTTATTCAATTCACTCACCTGGCGGCTCCCAAAACAAATCAAGTGCAGTTGCAAGCAGGAACCTCTTTTCATGGTCAGTCTTTCAAGTGCTGAAATCAATCAAACTGTGACGCGTGCTTCACCCACATTAGCCGGTTTCGTTTTTCTTCAGGCTACTACAAAACGGCTGCCTTCTTGCAAAATGTGTCCTCGAAACAGCGGCGTGGTGCTTTACTGGCTAGGGTGTCCAACCTTCCTGTATGCGGTTTGCATGTTCGTGGGTTTTCTCGGGGTACTCCGCTTTTCTCCCGCATTCCCAAAACATGCACACGGAAGGATAATTTAACACTCTAAATTGTCCTGCTGCCTAAAGACAGCCGGAATCGAACCCTGCACCTTTCTCACTGTGAGGCGGCCGTGCGAACCAGTCGACCACCGTGCAACCAAAGAGGTGATTAATTTGTCAAAAGTCGAAGAATAAACAGTCATTCCTCGAGGGCCTTCAACTTCAATACAAAATAAATAACATTTATCTGTCAGGCACGCGCGCGCGCACACACACCCACACACACACGCACGCAGTGACATCCCAACCAATCGGCGTCGCTGTTATAATGATTTTGTTGCTCGATGAAGCATCAGCAGTCACTGAAATGTCAGCCAATGAGATGACGATGCTTTGAGACAGGGAGAGGGTAAAGTTCTTTGCTCTTGGGCCACATTTGAGAGACAGCCAAGCCAGCTCATTTGTACATGAGCTGAGAGAAAATAGCTTGAATGTGGATGTAAAATGCCTTACAAAATGTTTCATTTCTAATTTAACATGAGTTTTATCTCAGAAAAACCCGGTATCGTAACATTCGTCTAATTTATTCTTTGATGAACCGAGTAGGCATTTTGGCGGTCTTTCTTCAAGGTCACCTGCGTCCACGACTAAAGTGTGATCAAAACGCGCTTTCTTCAAGGTGGGATTTCCTGCTTCCTTTCCAATTTTACGACTTCAAATGAAGCTGAGGCGGGCCCAGCGCAACGTTGCAGAATACAAAGTAGGCCGAGCAGTCCTCACCGCGCTTTGTTTACACAAAGGGCTGGAACCTTCTTCCTCTTTTGTAAAGCGCCGCTCTCGTCCTGCATCTCATTGCGAGAATTCCTGGAAATGCAGTCACTGCACTTTTGTTTCATTCGGCTTTAGAAAAGATTCCACCTAGTTCACGGATATAACCGGGTCTGTGTTTTAGACAGGTTTTGAATCTGTTAAGACGTTTCAAGTTTCAAATACATTTTGGTCCATTTTTGACTGCTTCATACGATTTAGGATCAGCTTTAGACCGTATTTTTTTCTTTGTGCAAAAGATACGCCAATATTGTCAAAAAAATACTTTGAAACAACAAGGACGAACGACTAAATCCAAGTGGAGCTCGGCAAAAGTGAAATGTGCTTCGGTGACGGCAAACTGTCATGTCAAACATCGAAAGCTAAACTGCAGTTAGCATGGTTAAAACAAAGAAACAAAAGAGAACTTACACGGGTCGGATTTGGAGAAGGTGTCTCTATCCAAGAGATTTCTGGAACAGAAGAGAAACAGGTACAGGTCAGAATGCTCTTTCGCCCACAGCATGACATGCTAATGCTAACGTGACTAGCATTCTGGATGGTATTCAGGTTTCATCACAGATTTTCCTGTAGTGATTTTACTCAGCTATTTTTGGCTATCTGTTTCAGGGTCTTGGTCCCAGTCACTGTAAGACGCCTACATACCTAAAAAGGACGAAATAATCAATTAAGTACACCTTGGCATTCACTCTGTGATCTTGTTCTCAAGTCCCCAACATGCTACCCAGTTCTTTTAAGGAGATCTGTACCCGTAAATCAACTGCACGCAGGTCAAAACAATCTTCATCCCTCTTAGTTCCGATGAGAATTCAATGAATAGAGACGAGTTTTTTTCCCCGGAGAGAATCCAATCAAGCAACAGTCCCGAATTCCTCTGCCAGAGAAACGTGTGTGGGCCTAACAGAAGCGGCTTTGTGAGGTATACGCCTCAGAATGACCTGTCTCCTGTTGGAATATCGTCAGCGGAAGATAAGGAAAAGCAAATGCACCACGACTGCCTCTCCGTGTATTAGCTTAGCATCGATTGTCCTCCGCAGTGATTCGCGCCTCCATCCCTTTTGCCCGAAACACAGCCGCCCCCACATGAGAAATAACGGGCACGCGGTCACTTTTACCACACTACTTAAAACTTATATCCTACCCCTTTACTATTCCGGAAGAATTTTTTTTTAATAGATTCGATTTGTGATAAAGTGAAGGAAGAGATGTCCTTTTTTTTGGTGCCTGGTAAGATCATTAGTTCCGTTAGTAACAAGCAAAATTCCAACAAGATCTGAGCAAAACTCAATTCTCAAAGAAACACTTGATTTCTAGAGCGCTTGAAAACAACCGCAAGTGTGGAGACGGACAGACAGACAGATGGTCGGAAAGACAAGGGTGGATGGACAGGCAAAAATGCCGATAAATTATTTTGCCATGAGAGTGCAAACGACAGCCGCCACTTGAAAATGGCAGATTGTCCCCGAGCCTGGCTGTAAAGTCATGGGCGGAGAAACTGGATGGGGGGGTGGGGGGGTGGGGGGGGGTGCGATTATGTAAATCAGCCACACATTTTAGTACCAGTGGAGCAGACCAAGACCCATTTTCAGAAATAAGATGGTAAATTCATAATTGATGTGTGGGCAGGCAATAAATTTTAATACCGAGAAGTCCATTTGACTTCATATTCCCCTTGAAACTAAATGGAAATTCCTTCAGGTGCTTCTGTGGAGCTGCAGGGATACGAATGAATGATGAAGGAGGTGTGGGAGGAGACGAAGGGGGAGGAGACACCCGGTGCCACCTAAGGGAGGGTCAGCAGATGGCTCCGTGGTTAAAGGAGCCGCAGATGTTTCGCACTCTGCATCAACGTTTGTCACTCAGTCAGTGGAAAGACTGCAAATGAGTTATTAAACACGTCTGATCTATGATGAGTTATAAAACACGTCTGATCGATGATTTCACAGTCATGTGGTTGGGATCGTAAGAACAGAAGCCCGATTAAAATGGCCACCCTCAACAGTGGTCAACACGACTCACCTCATTTTGACCTCAAGGCATCCGTTTACGTTGGGGATGAAAACCGATGCCTTGCCGAAAAATGGAATAAGCTGCCAAAAGTGATGACAGCCTTCAAAGTCATTTTAAAAAACTTTGAACTATATTTCTTCTCATTATTTTAGAAATCCACTTGCATTTCTTTACTTTGAAATGCTTTTAAAGTTTTCTGTTAATGTGTTAAAAAGGTGTCAATGTACGTTCGGGCAATTTTTGCAAGCGACTTTTCTTCTGTAAGGTGCTTGTCGGTGTTGTTTCTTGGCTTGTGAATTAAACGTGCCATATAAATAAACAATTTAAAGTGATTTACCGATGGGTTGGGGTCCACATTGGCTTAATTACACAAGCGGTACGTACTTGGCTTATTTTTTAAAAATAAAATGGCCATACTGGTAGTTCCACGACATCTTCTACTTCGGCGCCATCCCACCTACTTGCATGAAAGTATCGCCCCGAGTCAAACGGAATCTTTGAAAAAATAAGGTGCACTTGAAACGGCTCAGCTGACCTCATCCACTTATTTGCTTTGATTGCTCCCAAGCTGCTCGAGGCGCTGTCGGACAAAGAAGGAGCGCAGCTCAGAGAGCACTAAGTGACCGGAGACACAGTAGCTGCACTCACTGGAAACGATAAAAAAAAAAAAAAAAAGGCCGTGGGGTGCGAGAGAAAGTTCAGCAAAGGAAATCCCCCCGTCATCGGCTTTGCTGTTGTCTCTCATGTCATTCGAAAACTTTTCAACTCTCTGCTGCTCCAGACATGATATTTGCGCGCGCAAATCGATGGCGGCTCAAATCGAAATGCGAATCGGCTGTTAAAAACATCGAATCGGAATTTCACGCGGGAGGGAAACGTGCTACATTCGGGCATAACGTCCGGAAGCATTTGCGTGTGTATCGGAATATTTGGCTGGCTAATGAGCATTAAAGGATTACATTTAACCGTTAAGCGGTAAAACAATGAAGGTGAGCTCGGCGGTATATCGAGGCCTTTGTCTTTGTTATTTTATTTTACTGCTTGCCTGTCACGCCATCACGGCAGCATCCAAAGCGAGTTTGGCAAATTGGATGCCGGATCCGAGACGACAAGTTAGCTTAACGCTCGCTCGCTGGTACGACACCATACAGATGGATTTACTGGAACGAGACCAAAAAATAAAAATAAATCAGCCTGCATTTTATGGGCCAGGGGACAACGAGGGATCCAGAAAGTGGAAGGAAGCTCTTTTAAACTAAAAAGGCTGCTGCATCAATGCACTGTGTACATTCGGGTTCAAACTATTGTCACGTTTTAAAATAAGTGAACGAAGAAGACGTTGTCAGGTATCAACTAAGTCAGTGTTAGCCAGATTCAGCTTCTGATGAGTGGCAGAAAATCAAATATTTGGCTAATTTGCTAATTTGGGGTGGTAATTGCCACCTTTTTGCGTATCTGCTAAATCCAATCTTTCAGCGCTGTTTGGTTTTTAACACTTATTTGGACACAAATGTTTTTCAACTTATATGTACTGTAATCATTTTATTGAATCATTATATATAAGGACCCCCCCCCCCCCCACCACCACCAACAACTACCATTTTAAGCACAGTGTTCATGTCTAAACTGTACCTGCATCATGCTACAGTGGCTCACAGTAATGTTAAACCGTGTTCAGACTTTGGATTTTGTTGAACACACTTCTGGATTTACAATATGATTTTGAAAGGTCTTTTTTTTTTTTAACGTCAATTTTTTTTAGGTGGTACTTGGTATAAAAAGTGTGAGAAGCACTGTGCCACACTAATTGCCAAGTTTAACTTGGAGGGTTGGTGATGAAGTGCTGCCTCCATGACAGAAAATATAATTGAATCTTGAAGGCCACTTGCTTTATGAGATGAATTGAGCCAGGGGTGGCTTCATCTGCACTGTGGACACGGAATCAGAACAAGTCTTCAAATACATCTCAAAATGCAGCTAGATATATTTTTTTCTGGGGAATAATGATCACTTGTGGGTCTCGGAAAAGTGGCTGAATTGAATGACAAATTTCATAAGTTGACACGGAGTCACTCTCGCTTTGGCGCAACACGCTAGCGCCGCCCCTGGTCGTCATAGTAACGGAAGCAATACTTGCCGTTTACATGAGACAAAAAGTAGCACAGCCCGTGCTATTGAAATAAACAGTTGGCGCTTTAGATAGCTTGAACGGTTTTCACCACGCGTAGTTTGGGGGAACAACACAAGACAACGTTTGAAGCGATGGAATCGGAAGCCTTACTAGAAAAGGTAAACGAACCCGGGCTATTTCGCAGCCCTGTGGAGAAAAGATTTTTTTAAAAATCTGTCAAGTCATTGACGCCACACTTGAAAGGTTTATAGCTGCCTCAGCGTGGTAGCAAAGCACCACTTTCGTACGGTGATGCTAGAGCCATGTCGAAACGAAGGTCTTCCCCTCACCTCTACATAGTTCATTGGCAGTTTGTGTTTGTGTGCGCAATCAAGTCTTTGAGCGTGCGAACCTCGAGTATAAAAGCGTATTCTTATTCTCATCCAGACAGACAGAAAAGTTCCGTTGGCTAATTTTGACAAAGGGAGCGGATTTTCTGGGGCAGAAATCCGCTGAATGTGAAAAGTTCAAACCGCCACCGAGGGGGAAAAGCCTTCCAATGATTTAACACTTGTAAAGCCGTCAGTCATTTCACATTTCCCAAAGCAGCGGGGTGTTTATAAAACACACTCTCCGAAGCCTGAGGGGGGGCCATCTGAAAATAGTGACAAAAGCAGCTTGAGCCCCCTGAGCCAGAAGGGGGATGGCCTTGCTGCGACTCTCGGCGTCTTCCCGTCACTCCCGTCAACACTTTGCGAGCGCGCTGAGCTTGCCACGTGATACGAGCTGAAGCAACAAGCGCAGTGAACAGTCACGGAGGCTCGTTGTCGAGTTTGCATTCGGATGACATCAAGGATTCGACACGAGCCCTTCTCCCGCCGCGTCATCTTATGCACAAGGTTGATCCGCAAAGCATTCTAGGGGTCCTGAAAGGTGCCAAATCAATCAAAATTCATGACGATGATGATTAGGAACTCACTAACTCATTCCAGGCTTTTGAAGGCTTTTGTACATTAAAAGCGAAAGCCAAGTTCAAAATGTTCTTTCAATAATATGTCCTATGTGCCCTCACCAGTCTCAACAACACATTCTGATGAATATTGCATCTGTGGAATATGAGCAGCAAAAAAAATGCACCTGATTTCATCCGTGTCGTTTGCCAAGCGTTTGGCTGTGCACTAAAAATGGGCTCAGGTAAGGACCGATCATGGCTCAGCTCGCAAACATCACATGGCCAAACTCAGGTGAGCCGTGGTTGGTCGTTATCTGAGCGACCGTGATGTCATTTTCAGGCGACAGCAAGTGACAAAATGACTAGCTTCCTGAGATCAATAAAAACAGGTTTTTATTTTGCAAATGAATCCATATTCTATTCATCAGAATACCCCGTTTGGACTATTACTGCCACATAACATATCAATGTGAAAAAAATACTTTGGGACTTGACTTCCCTTTACGGCGCCTTTAAATGAATCCGCCACGGTTTGAGGGGCCACCACGAGAGTTCCTCCATCCTTTCATTCGGAAGGAACATTGACACCCAAAATGTCCATTCGACATTCATGCTCACGTCAACGAATTTATGTTCAAATGGATTCAGCTCTTGCATCTTCTTAAAAAAACCCATCATAGTCCAAAAAAAATGAAGTATCCAATTTCATCAAAATATTAATTAGATGGCAAATGGAGTGCACTTAATCTTCATCAGACATTAACAAAAGCGATCTCGACTTATCTCATTCTAACATATCGCAGTGTAGCCCACACCGGCGCATTCATGCAGAATATCAATTCCTTTTTAGTTGAAAATGACTTACTCCAGTGTCACGTGTCTGAAACAAACAAAAACCCACGTGAACGTAGCACAACAATCCGACGCCAAGGGGTGGGTGTGGCGGTCCCCCGAACAGAAAAAGCTAACGCCACGATGACCAACAGGTGCCATGCCGGAGAGGCCCTCCAATGCAACCTGTTGGTCACAAACGGAACAGAACCGTGACCGTAAACTATGAAACAAAACCAAATCTAATCTCAACAGAAACAAGATCATGACAGTGCCAAAGCCTGGCCAACTGCAGGCAGAACCCAGGATGTACATTTTTTTTGTCTTTGGTCCCATTTTAAATCCACCCGTCGTACTGTACTAGCCTTGTCCCAGCTAACGCTAAGCTCGGCTGTCCCTCTGGTCCGGCGTCCAACTTTTCAAACTTCCTTTGGTTTGTTGCTAGGATGGCGTGAGAGGCCAACAGCAAGGCGTTGGAACACTGGTGAGGCAGGGCTTGACTGACTGACTGCTGAACAGTTGAATTTCAAGCTCATCGTACACTGACTCCAGCCCGAATCAGGAAGTACAGAAGGTGTGAACATTGGCCCACGGTCCCCACTCACCGCCCCCCCCCCCCCATTCCCAAGGAGTGTCAATCAAAAAGGAGGGATTCTGCCCCTGACGGCGGCAATGACTCCCTCGGGAGCAGATTGATTGTGTTAGTCCCCCCCCCCCCCCACACACACACACCCCCTGCCCAGCTATGGAACGTATTGATTGGATGCAGCACTGCTCGAATCTATTACTGCAATCGAATGGTTACAAAGCGCCGTACAGTAGTTACAAACCTCTACTGAGCTCTCGTTAGATAAACCACGCAACGCAACACACGAGCGAACATAAATGGCGCCAAACCGGTCAGAAGCTTTCATGCGGAGCCGCATGGCGGAACGGCGATACTCCCTCGCTTTGATAAGACCTCTTTGTCTGACGCCCATCCCGCCGTCAGGCTTTTTTTTCTTCTTTTCAGGGTCTCTGGAAGCAATATCGGCAGATAATACAAGAACGCCTGCAGGGCTGCACGCTACAATTCAATTCCGAGTGCTCGGCAATCTCGGAGTTTCAGGCGGACGAAATAAACGAAACAGCATCGGGAAGCCTCTCAAGCGCACAGCTCTCACTTGCTTCTTCGGTCTCCAAATGCCTGTTGAGAGTCTGTGTTGGGCCTATGCTGCCGTTTTTTGTAATTTAGATCAATGATTCAGCTTTAAGGGGGGCCTCAAAACCAGGGGAGCACCCGGATATCTTCAAGTTCAAGTTTCGTTTTATTGTCATTGCATAAAAACACAATGAAGTTGCACATGCCCCCTCCACATAAAAACGACATCAACATTCAACACGGAGGCTCAGAGGGGACGGAGCCTTTTCCGTTGCCGGTCCCTCACTTTGAAATGACCTCCCACTGAATGTTCGGCAAGCCCCCTCGCTGCCCATCTGTAACATTTGTCTCAAAACTCACTTGTATTCTTTGGCAGTTGACTCGGCATGATTCAGACTTGATCTTCGTTTGACTGTTTTTGTACTTTCTACAGTCTTCTTTCATAATTTCTCGTTTTATATTTGCTCCCTGTATAGCACTTTGTAGACAGCGATGGCTGTTTTCAAGTGCTCCAGAAATACATTTGAGTTGAGTTGAGTTGATTCAAGAAGTGAATGGCTTTTGGAAAAAAAACAAAAAAACAACTGTTGGTGGTGTGCGATCTAATTGACCCATCTCGCCTTCCCAATGGCGAAAGAATGAAAAGGTGATGACTGGGGTGAGAAACATCTGTACTGATGGTCGTGGCTCTCGAGTCATAACGGGTGTTGGCAATGTCCTGTAATGGTGGAAGAGAGGCCAATGACTTTGTCTGCAGTTTTGACAACTCTGTCATGTTTTTTTTTGTCCGCAACAGAGCAGCCTGCATAACAAGACGTAATAGAGTATGTTACAGTGAAACTCCTCTACAACGAAATCATGTTTGCAGCAAGCAATAATTCACAATAGGGGGCTTTTCACTGTAGCAAATTTTATCTCAGACGTAAACATGAACACACACAAAAAACGTTTGTGTGTACTTTTTATTTTTATTCCAATAATGCATAAGCATGAGCATACACTTATTTGACACTTCATATAGCCAGTGTAGAAAGAAAGGGAAAGAAATGGCTAAACTTACGATCAGCATTCACTTTCACTTACATCAATTTCTTGCATTATTTTGCTTCCTCCATCTTTCATTTTTATGACCTTTATCCTGTCTTCAAGCATTAAAGCTTTTCTTTTGTTAACGGTTTGGTATGCAAAGGTCAGTTTTGTCGCCATTTTAGCACTGCAACGTTTGTGCTGCGTCTGAAACAAATACTTCCTGTACTACTGCGCATGTGTAAACCAGTGTGGTGGTTGCTGTTGCCATTTCCGGATGAAGCAGTAGAGGTCACTGTGGCATGCTGCGGTTGGATTAGACTTTTGCGGTTTTCATTGTAGTGAATCTCGTTGCGAGGCAAGAGAAGAGAAAAAGATTTCGTATAACTGAACAGGGGGACTTTTCGTTGTAGGGGGAGCAGAAAAGTGGGACTGGCTTTCACGCACGAACATTTTTTCACACTAGGGGGATATTTTCGCCCATGTAGGTTTCATTGTAGAGGAGTTTCACTGTAAAATGCTTGGTGAAGACATGTCAATTTTCATACTTCCCAAAGTAGCGCCTCCTTGAATGTACGGTCCAACCTCGTTTCAACACACCCCGTTCACGTTTTCAACATTCACATTTCAAAGTCGCAGTGATTTTTCATGGGCCGATTTTGCTTTCAACGGACACCGTTGTAACATAATCTTCGTGATAATGACCACATTTTTTTTTTACTTTGTTGCAACGAACCGTGGGAAGCAAAAGTTCGACAGTAAACTTCAACCAGGAGTGGCCTAAAAGATCTTGAAGCCTCTTTCCTGTACCTTGTCATGAGTTGAGTTGAATCAAACCCACCCGCCCCCACTACAAAAAAAAAGAATCTGAACGCTAGTCCACAGTTTGAAAATATGTCATTCTGCCACTGAAAGGGTGTGCAAGTTTTGTCGTGTCTGGCAGTGCTCCCCAAAAGGTCTGACCTGTGTGGAAATGAATTGCTGCGCGCGAGTTGGAATCAGACAATCTCTCCCGGCAGCACAAATGATTTCTCTCGTCTGGAAAAGTGCGGCCAGGATCGAGTCTTGCTTCGGAGAGACGTTAATGACAAACAAGGGAGCAGCAGACCGACAGCGCCCGGAGGCATCAACACACATTGCAAGCTTTATGTACGGAAAGGGAAGAATGGGAAAAAAAAATGATTCATGTGCATCGGGAGGGACAAGATGAAGTCCTTCTGCTCCTCACCACCAGCTTTGTGCAAAATATAACAGAGTAAATAGTACAAGTGATATTGTTTCTGCAAAGTGATCGTAAGACGATCGACGGTCTGAAACTAGTCCAAATTTCACTCCATATGACAAACTTTTCGGGAAGTTGAAGAAAATGGCCCATGAGAAGGCTCCGTGACCCGCAAAGCTGATCTTGGCAAAAGCAATCCCGAAAATTTGGAGCCGGATTGACCAAGAGTAATACGATACGATACAATACATCCTGATGAATGGCTGTTCGAAATGCGACATAGCACGAGTGCTGTCTTTTAAGTGATCTTTTGTTGCTGCGGTGTGTCTTCTCACGATTCCATCATTTGTTTGGTTTTTTTCCTCAGAATTTCCTCCTCTGCTTCCTCGAAACCAGAGCTGCCCAAGTGCGGCCCTCGAGAGCCCCTAACCGTCCTGTTTTGGATGTCGCCCTCCTCCAGCACACCTGATTAAATCTGCTGATGATTTGAATCAGGTCTGCTGGAGGAGCCATGGACTAAACACCCCCCCCCCCCACTCATGAGGGTGACACTCATTCTTTGCTCCTCTCTCGCTCGTGTCTCTCTCATACGTGAAATGCAACTCATCCATAATGGATCTGACGAATGAATGAATGCGTCGGGCGGCTCTGCCCCACCCCGAGCGATCGGCATGCAAGCTTGTATTTGGAGGCAGACTTGAACATCCGGAGATGGACAATCCAAGCGCTCCAGTTTGTGTGACAAACGCTACGCTGGCCCGCGAAGCATTGACCACCCCTCGAGGGAGGGTGACCGGTGCGAGAAATACCTGAAGAGGCAATTCCACTCCGACGCGGTCGATATCATTACAGCACGCGTGCACACATTATATAACACAGACTCATTCTAAAATTGAGGGCAAAAAAATTGCCGGCAATGCTTCCATTTTATGACCAAAACAAATGATGAAATCCTGCAATTCATATCTTGGGAGAGAAAAAAAAACAAACAAACATAACCCCCCCCCCCCAAAAAAAAAACAATTGCAATGAAATCTTGGAAATGCTCGACACAAAACCGAGTCTTGGAGTTGCAAAAAATGTTTGCTAACAAATGCTTGACTATTGCAGTCAAATGTGGGACGTAAAATGAAATATTGATATCAAATGTGGGGGTGCGGGGGGGGGGAGTAGATGAATATTGCAATAAAATCGTAATAAATGCTAAAACTCATTCAAATAACGATGAAATATCGCACTGTAAACAAATGATGGAAAAACTCAAATGTATGGAAAAATATGTCATTCATTTTTTTTTTTTTTAACGATGGCACTCACATCCAACTGAATATCTCACGATGAAATTGTCGTCAAGGCAGCGAGTTTCCCCGACGGCAGCGCCACTTTGACGAAAGCTCCAAGTGATTGGTCGCACGCATTCGCTCACCTGCAGGAGACGGTGAGCTCCACTTTGGTCGCCGGGATGCTCCCGCTGCTGGGGTCCAAGTCACACACGGTGGTCGCCGTGCTCCCCACCTTATCCATCACGTCACCCTCCATGCTGCCGGCCGGGAAAGCCAGCCCAGGCTGCCCGGGGGGTCGAGTGTTGCCGTCCGCGACTCCGGTGCGGCGGAAGCGCCTCGCTGCCGTCCTCCGCGGAAGTGGAGAGAAAGCGCTCGCAAAGTTGACGGCTGCGGCGGGCTCACGTCAGCCTCCGGGACCGCTCGGCGGGCGACGAATGCGCGCCGATGGTGGAGCGCAAGCTGCCAACTCCGCCTTCCTCCTCCTCCTCCTCCTCCTCCTTTTCTGTGTGCATTCCGCTACGTGCGTGCGGCCGCACGTCCACGCCATCGATCCACTGGCGCAGGGGATCGTTCTGGGGCTTTCAGATTGGCTTGGACAGAAAATAAATCAGCGAAGATGGGATGAAAAGTGCGCTGGGAATTATAATTGCACAATCTCACTCATGTTTGTCTGCGCAGATTCATTGCGGAAAATTCCGCAGGCAGCAAGTCAATTGTAAGGTGATGTAGCTCACATGCCATTGAAAAAAAAAAAAGGACAATAAAAGAGCGTGATTTAGCGAGCTGGTCTTTGAAAGGCAGAGTTTGAGGGGAACCGGAAAAAAAAAAACACTTTTTGTCAAATGATGACTAGACAGTAGCACAAGATAAACCTGATGCGTGAAACCAAAGCGTCAGCTGTTTCTGGCCCCATCTTGTGGCTCTCATTTGGTATACGAGAAACCACGGTGTCTGGGGAAAAACAACCAATCAGAGACAGAAGGCGTGTCTTGTGAGGTATCGCAATCTCAGCGAGAGAGCCCACGCACAACAGAACACTCGGGCAAGTTGGGACATCATCGCCGTAAAGCGTCAAAAGTCAGGCCTTCAAAATAAATGTACAGCACTCGAAGAAGAGTTACCGCCAATGTTCCCTCTAAGATGCACGCGTGAGCAACTGCGCACTCGTCTTAGCGTACACGGTGATGCTGGCGGCCACCACGCACGCACGTGACATCTCGACACTCATTTCAACCCAATTGAAATGAGTGACACCACAAACGGGACACCACACTATTCCCGCTTCCGTGACAGTTTCAGTCGAGCGGCCGAGGGTGCTCACTCAGTTACTCTACGATGGTTTGACGCACACATTGACACGCCTACACTCGCACTCGACACTGACGACGCACGGACCGCTCCATGCAGGAAGTCCAAAAAGGGATCCAGTTCAAGAGCTCCTTGAACGTGGTTTCGTCATGCGTTTCAAAGGTGAGGAAAGAGAGGAAGAGCTGGATGAGGAATTTTTGTGTTTTATCAAATGATAGTTTTCATATGTTTATGAGTAGACAACGTGGGACCATATTTATTCAGAGTGACTGAATTAATTATGGTCAAAATAACCCGTGTGGGCGGCCCGGTAGTCCAGTGGTTAGCACGTCGGCTTCACAGTGCAGAGGTACCGGGTTCGATTCCAGCTCCGGCCTCCCTGTGTGGAGTTTGCATGTTCTCCCCGGGCCTGCGTGGGTTTTCTCCGGGTGCTCCGGTTTCCTCCCACATTCCAAAAACATGCATGGCAGGCTGATTGGACGCTCTAAATTGTCCTTAGGTGTGAGTGTGTGCGCAGATGGTTGTTAGTCTCTGTGTGTCCTGCGATTGGCTGGCAACTGATTCAGGGTGTCCCCGCCTACTGCCCGAAGATGGCTGGGATAGGCTCCAGCACCCCCGCGACCCTAGTGAGGATCAAGCGGTTTGGAAAATGGATGGATGGATAACCCGTGTGTTAAAATCAAAGTACCAAACTTCGGGGGATTTTATTTGTGTCCTAAATCTTGATTCAATATCTTCTACATTGATAAAAAGGTGATTTGAATTTTTTTTTCCATAACATCCTAACTTGTGATGCGGGCATTGTTTTCGGTCCGCCGCGGTGAAGAAGGAGATGAGCCCAAAGGTGACGCTCTCGATTTACATTCCAACCCTCAAATCGGGTCACGAGCTGCGGGTCGTGATGGGAAAGAACGTGATAGCAGATACAAGCGGCCGAAATGAGTTTCCTCCGCAGGCTGTCCGGGCTCTTCCTCAGAGATAAGGTGAGAAGCTCGGGACTGAGTCCGGCCGCGGCTTCTCCACATGGAGAAGAGGCAGATGAGGTGGCTCGGGCATCTGATGAGGATGCATCCCGGTCGCCTCCCTGGTGAGGTGTTCCGGGCAGGGAGACCCCGGGGATGACACAGGACACGTTGGAGAGACTCTGCCTCACGGCTAGCCCGGAACACTTTGGGTTCTCCTGGCACGAGCGTGTTGAGCAAAGTTCGAGATATGTGCGCATTTTATTTTCCGAAACCCTGACTGCGGATGGTATGACAAACAATGACGTCGTAGTTACAGAGGTGTTTGTGTTTATGTGCTCCCTCTTACGAGTACCAGTCAAGAGGCGAGCAGCGGCATTCTGGACCAGCTGGAGACGCTTAATGGAGGACTGGCTGATTCCAAAGTAAAGGGCTGAGTAAAGTTTGAAATCACTGTCCAGTTTAAGGCCCAAGTTTAAGGCCCACCTAGTGCTGCAAACGAGTCAGCAGAATACTGTGATCCACTGTATCAAATGCTGCAGTTAAATCCAATAAAACACGATGAATTCATCGCAGATCCTTCTAGTGTACCCCCCTCTGGGGGGACAGTATAATCCAGTCTAGCAGACACAAGTTTTACACGTACTGTAAGTGACAGAGAAACGAAAGCTACAGTGATATTAGTTGTTTTCCGCAGAGGAAGAATATATGCCAAAGACCATTGAAATATTGCCCTTCCACATGTATTGCTTCACAGTTTGTGTTCAAACGTCTGTTGCTTCAGTATCTGCCAGATAGTGTATTAAGTCCCAAAAAAGAGAACAGCTTTGAGAGTTAGTCATTTTAGAACGGGAATTCCCAAACTGTGGCGCACCCTATTTTAAGGGTGTGTAAATCTAAGGTTGTCACGGCAACGACACAAAATCACTTCTCTTTATTACACGCCTGACGAGCGACCAAGTGATTCCGAAGCTTCCGTTTGAAGGTAACCGGCTGCGGCCTCGATATGCAAAATGTGCGCTGAAACGGAAACCCTTTTGTCTTCTTTGACACCGCTGTGGTCCAGAGTGCTGAACTGTGCTTCCGATCACTTGGATGAATATTGATCACCTTCAAATTGTACTTAAAGCATTTACTTGCCGAATTCATCTTTTTTCATCGTCTGATGAACTTCAAAGTGTGATTGCGACGCAGGAAGGGGGGGGGATGCCTGCACGAGGAGAGGCTGAGCGAGTAAGAGACAGAGCGAAAGTGAGTGAGTGCGCTTCAATGAATGAGTGTGTGAGTGTAATGTGCATGTGTGTGAGACAGTGCCTGAGTGAATGAATGAATGAATGTGTGTGTGAGAGTGTGTGCATGCCTGTGTGTGAGAGTGGGTGTCAACGTGTGAGTGAAAGAGCGTGAGTCTACGGGTGAGCAGGCAAGTGACTACATGGGTGTGAGAATGAGCAAGTGAATATCTGTTGAGTGTGAAAGAGTGAGCATGCGAGAGTAAGGGAGAGAGAGAAAGGGAGCGAAAGGGGGGCCTCAATTTTCCCCGCTCCAACCAGGCGCTTTGCTGCTTGCGGCTTCAATCATCATCACGATCAAATCAATTGAAGTATAAGATTAGTCGAGCATCCTTGTCGTCTTTACCTTGCGGGAGAGACACACCACACTGTCATCTTCGATCCTGAAATTCATTTGAAAGATGCACTTGGCTTGAACGCAGCTTTTAGTCTGCTCTCGTCTGGTTTTATTGACGCTTTTTACTTCCATACGTCTTCTTGGACGCGCGCTGTTATTTGTGTTTTACGGTCCGGAAAGCACTTTGCTGTTTGAAATGTGCTCTGAAGTACAAGCCGGAGTTGATTTCACGCGTGTCGTCCGTCTCCAGTGAGGCAAATACAACATCATGCGACTGTCAAGTCCAATTTGGTGGAATTTCTAAAAATTGCCCACCGAGATAAATAGTGATTGTGGGAATTTATTCGAACCAAATCTGTGTGGAAACGGTTTTAACTTTTATTTGTAAAACTGAATTCAAATTCAGACTGTACAATTCAGATTCCGTTTTTTCAAAAAGATCAAACGACGCCAGCTCAATTTGGGTCCTTGCGATTCCCCTTTTCAATGCCGCGATTCCAACTCCGAACTGAATCGTTCCGATTCAGTTTGTGGTGGCCCGCCCATATTTCAACCTGCACAGGCTCCACCTTCGTAATGATCCCAGAGGGGGATGATGGGTGGACCACAAATCCCCACTGAAGGGAAGGTCCCGAGCGTCCTCTCGAGGTGAGGCTTGACCTCGATTCTCATTGCGACGCTTGCATTCAAACACATTCACATTTGCAGCGCCTCGCTCTTTTCTAATTCGCTGCCGGCATCCAACGGCAGCGCTTCGGATGCGTTCGTCAGTCTTGGCCACCTGTGATGGCAACCACATTAGAGCGACGCGTGCAGGACTCACTGAACTTTGGAATGCCGTCTCTCTCGCTCTCTCTGGTTCTCTTGCCCCTTTCTGCTCTCCCCTTTTCCACGCTCTCGCTCTGTGGCTTCTCCCCCCCCCTGTGCCCTTCGCTCTCGCAATCCCTTCCTCAATTTCGCCGCAGCAGTCTCCGTCCTTTCCCTTTCCATCCCTCCTTTGCTAAAAGATGGTTGCGATGCCGCTCCATTCTCACCCACTCAATTTTTCTCCCTCTCATTCCTTCTCCCCCGCCCTTTCCCAAGGCCGGCTCTCCTTCTCTCACTCTCTCTATCACCTTCTCTCGACTCCTATTGCCCAGATGAAAAGTTGCAATATCTCTCCCCTCTTCTAACGCTCTCCTGGTATATCTCTGGCCCTCCCTTAAGCTCCCCCCTATTTCATGACTTAACTCTGCATGGGATTTGGCCCAACCGGTCTACAAATGCTTTGGGGACTTTGAGAAGGCGTTCCACCGTGTCCCTCAGAGAGTTCTGTGGGGAGTACGGAGTACCGAATCCCTCGATACGGACCGTTCGGGTCCCGAGGCCATCAATGTCAGAGTTGGGTTCGCATTGCCAGCAGTTAGTCGGAATCGTTTTCAGTGAGGGTTGGACTCCGCCGAGGCTTCCTCCCGAGAGTCGAGGAGCTTCTTCTCCACGTTGAGGGGAGCCAGATGAGGTGGCTCGGGTATGTGGATGGAATACCTGCTGGGTCTCTTCCTGGTGAGGTTTTCCGTTCACACCCCAGCGGAAGGAGGCCCTGGGGACAACTCAAGAGGCGCTGGAGAGACTACGGGAGGGCCATGGGATCCCTCAGGTCGAGCTGGAAGAAGTGGCTGGGGAGGCGGAAGTCTGGGCTTCCCTGCTAAAGCTGTTGCCCCCACGACCCGACCCCGGATAAGCGGTGGAAAATGGATGGATGGATGGATGGAACTCTATTCTTTTCCAGCCGAATGGTTATAATGCCCACTTTCTTCCTCTCTCTCTCTCATCCCGCCTTTGCTTCCCTCTCTCCCACACACTCGATCTCTCGGTTTCTCTTTTTCCGTTGGGAGGTTGCAACACCCACACCTTTCCTGCCGTTTTTGTTTACAGCAGCATGTCGCAACGACATTTGAACACTTCTGACAGAAATCATACTGGGTTATTAATACAGTGAACTAACCTTAACCACAGCATTCAGGGGGAGAAAAATGAGATGGGGGAGGAGGAATAAAAAATTTAAAAAAAAGGAGGGCATCAATCCAAAAATGAAAGGTATGCACTTCCCGAGAGCGAGCGCCTTCCACCGAGTTTACATTGTTGATTTTGGCGGAACCCGACGCAGGAAATTTCCTGGGCTCCCGGGTTGAAGAAGCGGCTAGCATCGCGGTGCCGCTCGGAAATCAATTGGACAGGAATCTTTCCTTTCAGGCCTCTGCGGCATATCAGCGACCCACGAGGGAAACGTCATAACCGTGCGACGGCGGCACATCCGCCATTGACGTTTCCTGCAAAAAAAGAACTGCTTGGATGCGTTCATCCACACCTAAAAGGAATTCCAAATACGTGTAGCGCCGCAACGCGCCGATGTGTAGCCCGCTGCCCCCGTGATGCTTCACTGATTAAAGTTGACTTTCCATCCTGTGCCAGAGGGACTTTGATTCCACTTTTCTCCCAGACCCATATCAATGCAAATCATCGCAATTATCCCCCCCCCCCCCCGTGTGCCAGTACGGCCGGAAATGAACGCCCGCCCACGGAGAGGTAACGCTCGCAGCAGGTGCAGCCGCCGAGGCGTAATGGCGGTGTTCCTCCCACACAGCGATGCGGCGAGGGGCTGCTGAGCAAAGATCCACCAGGATCATCACAAATGATCCAGCGAGCGCCTTCAATGAGTTCATATACAAATATTCTGTCCATCCGTTTTCTGGAGCGATTGTCCTCGTTAGGGTGGCGTCAGGACACATGGAGGCAAACGGTTGACTGGTCGTCAGCCCACGTCAAAGGAAAAAAAAAGAAAAAAAAAAAAGGTCACCAGCCGGGGGCTTGATGCAAACAATGCAGTGGTCACTAGTCCATGTAAGGATAAGCAAACATTGTCAGAAATGACCTGGGCAATCATAGAACAAAAAAAGAGTGGTCGCCAAGCAATGTCGGGCACATATTGACAAACGTCGGACCGGTCGCCAGTCGGCAACGTGCCACTTACAATAGGCTGGCGGGCATATGAATTTAGGGCGCGCACAGTATTGCCCAGATGTGGGCAAATGACGGCCCGGGGGCCACATCTGGCCCGCCCAAAGTCTCTGAGCGGCCCTCGCAGTGAACATAAAATCAAAGAAAAACGACTATGCGGTGCTTTAATTTTGAAAGTTGGGTTTTCATTTGAAGTGCACGCATGCCAACACTCGAACAAAGCAAGTTAGCGAGCAAGAGCCTGGACGTGCGTCTGCGGTGTTACCAAGCTTCTGCCGTTTTCACTGTATAAAGTTGACGAACTTGCTTTTCTACGCATTGCACATGTACAAGGTAACCGAGCAACTTCAGCGCGGCCACCGCCATCCCAGAGATGTCTATAGCAGAGGCAACGAAGGCAGGCACATCTCAGGGAGGTGGATGCATCCTGTGGTCTAGTGAATTGCCGTCATCAGCTTCAAGTCTGTGTGGACGCGCCGCCAGTGGGCCAAAAATCGTCTCGTTGCCACAGAGATGACCTTTGTCGCATCAAACCAAAACATGCGGCCCGCCAGAGCGGCAGAGGTGAAGGATAAAGTCCGGCTGTTTTGGGAACGGGCCGACCGGGAGTCCTGCTGATTCCTCTCAGAGGGCATTCATTCAACAAATTGGCGATCCATTTTCCCAGACGACGCCAGCGTCTCCACATGCGTTACCCTTTGCAAAGCGTCTCAAGTTTGAGTTCACCCGTCGCTTGAGTTTGAGCGATGACCGCTCGTCTCACACCATCGGCGGCTTGTTCGCTTCCATTCTGCAGAGCTGCTCCCATTGGCCGACTTTTTATGATAAGAGAGGAACTTCCAACTCCAAACAGCAGGATACCTGTTATCGAAGAACACGGATGTCTTCCACGATGGACAGAATAGGTCGACCGCCATTTTCTGATCCCCCAGCCACTATTTCTCTCCCAAAAAGAGACGAGGAAAAATGTTTTTTCTTATATTTGGTGGAGGGAAGAGATCCAGGAGTATTCGGCTTGGTCATATACTGTGTGCAAATCTCCAGCTTCACGTGTTGTGCCGACTGGGGGCATTAGAATTCATCACGTGGTTCTTTTAAATCACTGTCAATAATTTAATTTTTCCCTCTTATGTTTGTATTTGGGAGTCTTGACTAGGAGTGGCTAAAATGAGTTGGCGGTTGGTGCAAAAAAATACCCCCCCCCCAAAAAAATCATGTTATAATTGTAAAGGCGCCATTTTAATGACTTAATAATTTTGGATTTCCTAATTGTTACAAAATTGAGCATATCAACGCATCTGGCAAGTTACTGAAACAAGACAGCTGTTTTTTCTAAAGATGTTAAAAATAATCAACAAAGCTGAGGAGGTTCAGTTTTGCTCAATTAATTGCCCACTGCTCGTATGATAGCCTTAAATGTCAGCGTTGTCATGATTTGACGGGCCCGTTGTCAACTTCGTGTGACGCCGTGAACTCCTCTCCGCCCGCACGCCATCCCGTGATTAACGCGACAGCCTCGCACATCAAGATAGCGAGAAGGGCTCACTCGCCAGCGTAAACACCCCAGCTTTCTGTTCACACCCCCAACCCCCACCTCCCCGCTGTACCAGAGGACCCTCAGAGCACAACTCACCAAGACGTTGTTCTTCATTGCAGGAGCAGCGGAGCTTCGCGCTCGATGGGCATCCGCAGGCCCGAGGATGGACGATGTCCGCGGGGAGGAAACGCCAAGCACCTTTTTTTTCTTTTGAGCTCCTCCTGACTGCCCCGCCATCACCAGCTGACACTTTCAAAAGAAATCAAAGGTCCGTGCCTCTTGCGGTACGCCACTGAGGGTGGCACGTTGCACGGTGGTGGTGGACCAGCAGGCGGGAGAGAGGAGCAGGGTGAACATGACGAATTATAAAACAGAGAAAACTGAATCCAAAACAAACATAGTCCAAAGTAGCAAACAAAAATCACAACTGAAGCTAAAACAGAGCCGTGACCAAAACAGGACCGAAACAAACATGACAGTAGCAAAGAGCACCAATGACCCGACAATGTGTTCGGGCGGGAGTCCTTTTATAGAACTAATTACCTAACGACCAACAGGTGTGCAGCTGCAGGGGTGGGGGGGGGGGGGGCGACAGTGCCACCTGTTGATCCCAAACCGAATCATGACAGAGGGACTCTTACAACAAGCGCAGCTGATTGTGAGTAAGCACAGGTTTGCTTCCCTGGTGACAGTCAATTGATAAAACAATTAGCCACTCTTCCACTATTAACTCATTCAATCGCAGCCATTTTCACTGGAGCAAGCCCCTCAATCCCAGTGTTTTATTGGATTTTGACTGATCTTGCAAGGCCCACAGAATATTTGGTTCAAATGCTATATAAACATGTAGCCTACCAAAATAAAGTTTGGGCTCTCTTCTGTCTTTTTTCTATCTTGTTTCTATCTTTTTCCATTCTTCAGCAATCGGCATTACAAAATGGCTAAATTTCATGAAAATGGCGATTCCTGGCCAAAAAAAAAACAAAAAACAGAAAGAGCTTTTTGTAAAAGCATGCATCTCAAGCATGTGAGGCACCACTGCCACCTACTGGTCGCTTTTTTGCATGATTTACAATGCGAACGGCTTCTTCTCATTCAGATTGCATCAGACCCTCCTCCTCTCTATGACACACAAAAAAAAAAGACTTCGATGTACAAGTACATCCTTGGTAGGCGGGGCCTAATTTTAAAAAGATGTACAAGTACGTCTTGTGGAGTGAAAGAGTTAAGCGAGTGCCACCAAGTACGGTGGTGCTCTGAGATCTAAGTGTCCCAACTTATCAAGATACATGCCACTCTTCAGACAATTTTTGTGTTTCAACCCAGAAGCAAAAAAAAAAAAAAAGACAAGCGCTGTACGGTGGCAGTTGATTCAAATGACCTCACCCCACACAACAAGCTGTAGTTTCGCAGGCAGCAAAGCATTCTTCCACAAAGTGGCTTCAAGCTGCTTATTTCTACTCCCAGTCGAAGCTAAACAATAAACAAAGCGAAAGAAACCTTGATTTAAAACGATCACATCACTCAAATGATCGGCTCATCAGTAAGCAGCCCGGTCATGATCCCGATCATCAGAATCAGGTGTGTTGGAGGAGGGAAGCATCGAAAACCTGCAGGCGAGCGGCCCTCCAGGACTGGATTTGGACAAAGCTGCTCTTGGGGGGGCTGAGGTGTCACCATGGCAACCCATCCCCTCAGTGGATTCCAGGCAGCATGAAGCCTGTGGTACCAGTACTGCACCGGCATAATCATGGAAATTTGGGGTTATGGGTTGATGAAAACATTGTAAATTTTCAACCCTTCTGCCAAAGGCTTTAATTTAAAATTTTGCTCATGGGTAGAACTCAACACAATTTGATTTATAGAGCACTTTAAAAACAACCGCAGCGGAAACAAAGTGCTGTAAATACAAATGTATATAATATATATACAGTATATAAATATATATATTCTCTATATATATATAAATGTATGTCTATTTAGTTCATAAAACGCAGGATGTAACTGAAAACAGCAACCAGGTTAAAACAAAACAGGAAAGCAAGGGCGGAGTGAAGAGCATCTATCGATCCATCTATCACGTGCTAAGCTAAAGCCGGTTCAAGGCTAAGGTAATGTTATGCTAACTGGGATTTTTCTTGTCAGTACTCGAATAACTTTGCTACAGGTAATGTCAGAACAGTATTTAGTAAAAAAAAAAAAAAAAAAAGGTTACCGGAATATGCGTTGAGGTGGATGATTTTTATGCCACACGTAGCTTTAGGAGGGATTATTTCAACCTCCAAATGTTGACATAAAGCTACGCATCGCTTTGACGGATTCAACAACACACACATGGGATTGTTCTGCACACAAGCCATACTGTCATCATTTGATCTGGGACGTGCAGTGGATACATCCAGGAGCCGGGGGGAGTGGGTGGGGGCGGGGGGGGGGGGTGTCAATGGCGGCCATTGGAAAGGCGGAGGAGCTGCGAGTGGGGTGAATATGCAGTAAAACATCCTTCACTTTGCAATTAATGAGGGATTTCCCTGAGCTTCCAGTCTCATTTTACAGCCGAGGGGAGGGGAATTGAGTTGATTCAAATACGAGTGGGACTGGGCAGCCACTCCAGACGCACCATTTTTTTAATCCAAACAATTCAAAGGTGAATTTTCTCAAACCTTGTGCATTCCGCAGGTCCAGATTAAAGCAACATTATTTTTCCATAACGCGCTGATGGCAACGTTGTGTACTTTATATTCTGATTGGGCAATCTCAAGTTCCCATCTGAGATGGGCTCCCCCATTCAAAAGCACATTTCAGCGTGACCAAAAAAGGGATTTTCCGGACACACGTTAGGCCTCTTGTACACTTCCCACTTTTCAAACGAACACCATTCCAACGTGTACACGCTTCTCCTCTCACCTCAGGGCCACAAGAGCGCGGTCTCACTCACGCGGTGGCGATGAATCATCATTAGGCCGCTGATAAAGGGCGCGATTAAAAGAACAAGAGCGTTTTGCCGAGCTCCGTGGGCTGCACTTGGTGGCTTTCCCATTAAAGCACAGAAGCGGCCACTCCGGAAACATACGAGTGACGAATGATCTTAATTGCTGTGCGTTGCGCTCACAAATACGCCGCCGCTTTGTTTACCTGCTCGTGTTTACATTCTCCTAAGAGAACGAGGCGAAGGGCTTGTCGAGAAACATTCAAAAGACGTAACGGAGAAGTCATCCGAGTAACTGAACGCGGCCGTATTTGCGCTTGTTAGCCGCACGCTGGAATGGGCTGGCGCTCCATAAAACGCCTTCCCATGAGGGACAAAAACAAGCTTGAAATGGAAAATGTCAGGGATATTTTGCAGATTTTATTTCATTCTACTTGCCAGTGCGATGGCGCTGAGGAGAAGATGAACAACCTTGCCTGAGGCTCATAAACACTATACAAAAGCAGCAATGAGTTGTAATTGTGTTACTTTTGTAATATGTTACCCCCCCCCCCCCCCACACACACACTTGTACCCCCAATGCGGGTTTTTTTGTGTATGTGTTTCCTCACATCAGCCGGCCAGGGCAGGGAATTGCAATTGCCCACCCCCGGGGCGGGGGGGGGGGGGCATCCCTTGGATTTGCTTAATTCAAACAAGTACATCGGTTGCAGGTGATTAAAGTGCGGTAAAAAGATGTCATTTTCCTGTGTCTTCCTCCAAAATGAAGAAACGTTAAGTGGTAGTTGAATACATTTTAATCACGGGCAACCGAAAATCAAGTCCTTTTTTTTTTTACCACTATCTGAAACCGCTTCATTTGACGAGGGTCGCGGACATGCCGGACGGAGCCCATCCCGGCTGTCTCCGGCCAGCGGGCGGGGGACACCCTGAACTGGTTGCCAGCCAATCGCGGGGCACATGGAATACCCGGAGAAAGCCCACGCAGGCACAGGCAGAACATGCAAACATCAAACAGGCAGGCCGGAGCCGGATTCGAACCCTGCACCACTGCACTGTTGAGGCGGACGTGCCAACCAGTCGACCACCGTGACGTTTCAGTGCAGTAAAAATTATATGTTGTTGTGGACATACGAAAATCCATATGGAGACCTCTTTGAAATACCGTAATCCAGCCATCAGTTTTCTGGAGCGATTGCCCTTATTTGGGGCATGGATGAGAAGGGGGGGAGGGTAGTCTATCACAGCTGACCTTGGCTGTGAGGCACATGGAAGGGAAAAAAAAAGACTAAGGAATCATTACAAGTCAATATTGAAGCACATATGGACTAACAATGGACTGGTAGAGCCGAAGCAGAATTCACATTCACACCTAAAGGACACTTCTGAGTCTTTAAAGAAGACTTGACCTGCTTTTTTTTTTCTTCTAAAAACAGACAACAACAAAAAAAAAAGATTACATTTTAAGGCCGCACCATCCAGACGTAGCTGCTCCAATAGAATGCGCAGGAGGAAAGGAACGCCAGCGACTCGCGATGGGCGAGCGCGTTGAAAGGGAGGAAGAGCGGCCGGGAGCGCAAAGAAGAGGTCGCTTATGCGTCGGGGGTGGAATAAACGAGATTAGAGGCTGTAAAAGAGAGCGTGAAGAGTACAGTGCGAGAGGGGAGGGGAAGGTGGAGACCCCTGAAGGGAAGCAATCGTGTGTGTCTTCAAGCAGCATCTTGAGCTGAAGCCAAGTCACCGCGGAGGAGTATGACAGCAACACAGAGAAAATGATCAATGACATCACACGAGCAGCACCTGTACAAAACCTGAGATCATTACACAATGGAGGTATGTTAAAAAAAAAAAAAGAATGAGAACCCTATTTCAAACCTTCTGGAGAAGGGATTGGGTACCGTCAATTCCATTTTTCATCAGTACAACCGGGCGAATGGGGCACATCGGAACACACACTCCCCAACCAGATGCATGACAAAAATGCTATTTTAAATATGGACAAATGTACGCATATGTGCAAAATATGTGCTCTTCATCTATTTCAATTTTAAAAATACATTTTTCAATGCACGTATTAAAAGATCCAAACCGACCAACAACGGGTTTGACGCAAACAACAAATAATTACACATTTTAATTTTTTTTTCAATGCAAAAAAATGAAGATTCAAGGATGGCACAAAATTGTTTAACAAGAAACCAACATCAAGTCCAAGAGCATATTTTGCAACTTTTTTCACACATATCAACTCACTCAAAATGTTATTAATATTGCTGTACTATGTTGGTCCTGCATATCATTCCAAATTCGCAACAAAATGATTAGGCCCACTCAGACTGGAAGATAGGGCAGTGAAAGACCCACTTTAAGCACAGCTAAGACCATTTGGTGGCAATTAGTGATATCACAACTCAAAACTACAGACCCCTGCATATTTGCAGATTGGCATCTGCAGATTCACATATTTACAGATTTTTAAACAATTTACAATTTTGGTTCTGAATATTATGGGGGATTTTTGCCATTTTTCCAGCGTGTGTGTGTGTGTGTGTGTATATATATATATATGCCCATTTTATCCTTTTTTGTGTGGATCATTCATGCGGCATGTTTATCAGCAGTTTTTATAGACATTTTGAGAAGTTGTGTCATGAAAAAAAAGGTTTAAAAACAAGGAAAAAATATTTTTGGGGGTTTGAATATTAATCAAATGGGTCAATCAAATGTTGGAAAGGATTACAAAGAACTACCGTTATGACGTACAAATTCGTTGTGTCCCTCCAGGTACGTTTTAACGAGATTCGACTATATTCGCCGCAAAAGAGAAAAAGAAAACATTCGCTCTCGTTTACAGAGTGTGAATGAACACACCACACGCAGCAGAGACGTGACTGGGCAATACAAACACGAATGGCGGCCGCGGTGAACGGCGGGCTCGCGCCACTAATGGAGTCGAATAGATGAAAAATAACGACATGAACAACAAAATACAGCAAAACTGACAAGTAATACACATTACGGCGGGAAGAATGGTGAAGCCGCATTCAATCTCGGACAAGTACCTGCGCAACAAACGAGCCTTTGCAAATCGACTCGTCACGTGAAATGTTTCAGTCGACAAAACGTTACTTTAACAACAAACGGAAAACAACGTGCGCTCTGAGCAATTAAGGGGAACTATTTGAGCACACTACACAGCAGTAAGAGAAAAACGCATTGAAATATTAATATGGAATTGCGAATGACTCTGGACTATCAATGAGATGCGACTCACCACTGGGCATTCCTCGGCGCTCTGACGCGACGGCGGGAAGCAGGTGTGCTGTTGCGTCACTTCCGCCATCATTGAATAAAGTTCATGTGTTGCTCCGTTATACGTGAATGGAATCCAGTAAGAAAACATTCAAACTATACGAGTGCATGGGTGGAATGCAACTAGCGATGCTGCCGATGTAATGTGCGGAGTGGCCGACAAATGCAACAGCAATGACAATATAGGACACAACCCATTATAATGTGCTCTGTGTGCTGGCGGGAATACATGGACCAAGTAGGTAATCCTTTCGTGCGCAATTTACAGCACGGCACAGTATCGAACTGCAAACAAGATCGCATGGCTAATAATTGCAGTCTATACAATTTATCGTTCTTCCAAACAATATGGCTCTTGTCCCCACTCCATTTCCGGCTGTTCGGGCACACCACATTTTCCACATCCTGAGCATCTGGCTCGTACATGTACGATCCAACACGCATCTTGACGACAACCTCCTCTCCTTCGAACTCCTCAAACGCCAGGATACCCTCAGATAAGTTTGAAACGTCGCTTTCCGAATTGATTTTGGACTGGCTTTGTGTTTGTGTACACTTTGCGTAGTGAATCCTGTTATTGTCGTCCTTGAAATGACGTCACACTTCTGGGTCTGACGCTGGTCAGGATCTCACTTCGGGGAAACATTTTTTTGTAATCGAAATATAAATTATGATTAATTTATGCTTTATTTAAGGTTTTGTTGAATTGCTATTCTTGTGCCATGAAAATATTTCATTTGGGACTTTCTAAAATTTACTTTTTTAACACTTACGTGTGTTTTATCAAGGGTGGGCAAGAAGACGCTGTAACCGCACACTCGAAACTCATACTCGTACGAGCCTTGCACACAGCTAAGTTTTTTAAGGGTTTTTTTGTTTGTTTGTCTCCGGGGACCGGTAGGCTTAGAGTACATGAGCCAGTTGCTATAATGTAGCCTTTTGCATTGCCATTAGGAGGCAGAGTAAAACCGTAGAGTTCTTGATGAGAGGACAGAAGAATCCCTGCAACAGGTGCACAAGGTGGGTCCAGCCCAATCTGCCAAATTCGTCCTCTGAGGCTGCGGTGGCGCATAAATCTCCTTTGACGCTGCAGTATCAGATTACTGTTTGTTTGTGCGCACATTCACAATTTATATTCCTTATCCTATAGTGAACATCATCCGCTTTATTTAAAATAAATGACATTGTGAGGTAATAAAATCTTCCAGTTATGGAATATATCCACAGTGAACACGGCACAATAAAAGCCACGTGAAAATGGATGTCATCTGTTGCAGTGAGAGCATATTGTGAGTATATCTATTCATATTCCTGCTTTAGTGGAGTCAAACGTGGAAAGCGTTTAGCAGCTAACCTATGTGCGTGACGCGAACAAATACGAAAAGAAACCTGACATAAACCTCAACTTGAACGATCGTGACGAAAGGCAAGTGTATTTAATTTCCTAACAGAACGCCTTGAATGAAAGTGCGGTCGTTGAATGATTTTAGTTTACACGTGAAAAATCAATACTTTCAAAAGGTAGCAATCAAAGGCAAAAATGACAGAGCCCGGGGTTCGGGTCACCTGGACGGCACATTTTCTGCCTTCCTTGTCGTCTGTCAGAACCTCCACAGGTTATTTTCACCTTGCAAAGCCGACTGCCTATTTCTGTGTTTTACAATCCGGATCATTCCAAGGGAATTCGGATTTTCTTCTTCCTACTCTGTCTTCATCTCAATCTGTTCCCTCGTTCGACCCCGTTCCTCCACACGACACATTCATGTGCGTGTCTGTCACCTCAAACCGCCACAAACACAGCCGGAGGGCCAACCAAAAGCAGCCGAGCTCTGTGAGCGGACGTGATAACAGCCGGTGCCGCCGCGTGGGCGCAGCAAAGAGCGGAAACCGGCTTTTTTTTTCTTCTCACGTCGGCGACCTCTGCTATCAGCTGTGGTGAGCCCTCAGCCGGTGCTCTTCGCCCACGCAGCTCGGTCGACGTCGCAACGTTCAGTTGCAAATGAAAGGAGCCGAGACGCAGTCTCTCCGAGTTTTGACTTCAAAAGAAAATGGCATGCCGCTCTTCAGTTCACTCCACGGCACCGGGAGTCCTCCGGGAGCTGCCCGTGGTGCTGAAAGCTCTCCAAACCCTTATTTTAGGTGAGGGGTGGCACTCAAATATGCGCGGCTTTGAAGCACATACCTTGAATTTTGAAAAATCAATCAATCAACATGTGGCTACAAATGACGTTTGTCATGTGGTATCACCTTTTCTCACAAGTCCTCCACGTTTCCCTGCATTAAAAAATGCAAAACCTTCAAATTCCACTGGAATGAAGACGATCGCGCGGCTGCTTGGAATAGGTTGGACAATACTGCCATCTGAAGGCAGTATGGCCACAATGCAACAGAAACAGCAAGCTAAAACAGATATATAGTAATCCCTCGTTTATCGCGGCTAATGGGGACCGAAACCACCCGCGATTAACGGAAATCCACGAACTAACCCCCATATGGGTATATGTACATGTGTATGAGTATAAATAATATTTATAAGGCCAAATTTAATGGTATACGTGCACGTTTGTAGTAATTAACATTACTAAATGCTATATACTAATATATTTAAACATGTATATGTTGCTCTATGTGACTCGCTGTTGTTTTGCTGACTTTCACTGCCTATTGCGTTCTTTTTTGCGACATTTTTGCTTTTTTTTAAATGAATATGTTTGAAAAAATCCGCGATGCACTGAGGCCGCCATAAACGAATGGCGAAATAGCGAGGGATCACTGCAAAATTTGGGGTAGACGGATGAATTGTCTCTTTCGAAAAATGAGAACATAGGATATATCTTGTCAAATCATTTGATGGCAGTTATTTACTCAAATGGGTGCGCATGTAAATATCTCACTACGCGTACCGTCATTTATTTTTCTGCAGGCCATTTTAATGAGTTTTATCAAGGTCATTTGGTTGGTGGGACGTAAAAATATACCAATGCCTGATTTTCAGTGTTTAATATTGCGTACATTTTATTTATTATTAATTTTGTCAGTGTCAAGCTGTGTAAGTGATCGTTGTGGGTTTTTCTTTCATGTAACTTTCCTGCTTGGTGGCGTGCCGTGTGAGCTTTTTATCACGTCAAATAAATTGGCTCAGCAAAGGTTAAGAAATGACGCGCTCGGTTGAACAGCAAAAACACACTTATGGCACATCAGGCTTGCGTACGGGACAGAGGGAAACCATGCGCATGACGCTCTTCAGAGGGCAGCACGGCTTTAAGTCCTCCGGCGGGAAAACCGCCTGCTTCAAAATGTCATTTTCAAGCTGTTCTAGGTGAGCCTCCGAAAACCGAAATGAACCGGACAAGGCGACGAAATCGTTCAAACCGTCGAGGGGTACGGAGCCGCCCTCAGACACACTCGAGTCGTCGTCGTCCGATGACGGCGGCGGCGGACAAGCGGGGGTCCCGTGAGACGTGCTCGCCGCCGCCTCCTCGGTGGGGCGTCGCCGCGGCGTTAGGCCGCTGCCCGCGTCCTGCAGGATTTTTAGAGGGCTGAAATTGCTCTGGCTGAGTTGACTGAACGGCACCCGTTGCGCCGTCAAGATCTCTTCCGGGATGGGGTGCACGAGGTTTAGCCTCCACGTGTCTAAGGGTTCTCGACTGCTTTTGTAAAAGGTGAACTCCTCGCGGGATTCTGCCAGGCTGCAATCACTGTCCGTGTCCATCTCGGAGGAGGGAGAATCCGGACCCGGACGCTCCCCGGGAGAGTCAAACACCACTCCTTTAGGCACAGGCGGTCGAACATATTGGCGCCGAAGGTTGACTGATGATCTGCTCCAGTTCTCCGGCAGCCTCCTCATGTAGCGCTGCACCGACTCGGGCACCAGGACTTCACGCCTTTTGCAGGGTAATAAGGTGGAGAGGCTTGCCGGGATGCCGTTGCCAACGATGGGCAACAGGGAGGAAGGCTTGAGTCCGGAGACAAAGTCCACCAGCTCTTGATAAGACGAGTGGTCCGAGTAGGGCACCACGTGCAGTTTGGGGTGGAAGAGGGGGAGGGGCCTGCTGGTGGGATAGATGGCCAACGTGGGTTGCTCGCTGTTCCACCGGCACATGGCGGCAAAGGAGATCTCTCTCTGCTCCACAACGCGGATACGGCCGGCGCCCGGGTCGGTGGTGAAGACGTCGGGCAGCCCGAGCACTCTGAGGGTCTCCATCCTGTCAAAACTCACCTCGATCCAGGTTTGAAACTCCATGGCGAGCTCCACCAACAGAGATTCCTTGCCCAGGGTGTAGAGACCTGCAAGGCAGCACAGGAGAGCGACACGCTCCGTCACCACACCTTCATCGACTCACAATTTGTTGCAGTTCTCAAAACCTGTTTTGAATAAAACAGGTCACAGTCATTTGCTTTTCCGATAACAATTTCAATGTTTCAAATCACGAAATGTTTTGGAGCATTTCACAAAGCAGTGGGGGGAAAAAAAGCAAAAAAACCCCACCTAAGACAACGGTGTGGTCCGGGTGGCTGCGAATGATTTCCTTGATTTGCTGTGTGGCTTGCTTTCTTGACGGGATGCTGCGGTTGGGGTCACAGTTGGTGTCGTCCAAGTACAGGACATCGATAACGGCGTTGGTTACCAGGCACAGCTCACGCAGCATTGATGGGGAATATCTGAAGTCACCTGAATTAACGATGTACCAGACACACTTTTGTGAGTTTTGTACAAACTCACTCACCGTGTTGTACAGTAATCCCTCGTTTATCGCAGATAATGGGGACCAAAACCACCCGCAATAAACAAAGTAGCGACCAATTAACATACACAGGTAAAAAAAACAATTATATACTATATATATATATACACACAGTACATATATATATAGTATATACTGTATATATTTTTTTAAGTCAGCAAAAAGTCTGCAAACAGTCCGTGAGAAGCTGCAAAACAACAGCGGGTCACATAGAGCAACATATACAGTACTGTACTCCAAGTATATGAATTATTATTTTTTTTTTTATGAATATGTTTGAAAAAATCCGCGATGCACCGAATCCGCGATAAACAAACCGCGAAATAGCGAGGGATCACTGTACACATGAAACGATATGAACATTTCCCAGCACAATTACCATGACAAAAATGACACATTACAGAGTATTAACGATCATTTAGAATTCAAACGGGAATCATACAGACCCATTTGATCATGTACGGTTTCATTCACGGTGTGTTGAGACACTCACCGGTGTATAGAATGGTGCCAAAGTAGCCCTCGAAGAGGAACATGACCGCACCTGGACAGTGGTTGGCATCGATCAGTGTGACGGTCATGTTTTCTTTGCCAATGTCATCCAGGGGCAGGAGGTGTGAGTCGCCAATCTCCAATGGGTGGATCCACTTTTCCTTCACCTGCACACAAGAAAAAAAAAATGGACACGCCCATGTTCACATGCTAGGTTTTTATGAGAATAAAAAATGGCATCGGTGTCAATCATTTCAAAACTTTTTCCAACCATTAATGTGACCCATTACCTGTACAACTTAACAGCCCAAAACTTTGATGGCAAGTAGAAACAAACTGTGATAATACCATTGCACAAGTGTGCACACCCTGCCTTCTGGGATTGTGGTTGTGAATTATAATTTTATAGTTACATGCCCCATTTTTTTTTCATACACGTCAGCCAGGCGAAGAACACAAAATACATTTCATACACAATGAAAGACACTTATTAACAAGTGTAAGAGAAGGGCACAACAGTACCATTACCAAGAACTATACATCCCTCCAAAATAGATGTTTGTTTTTTTTAATCTGACAAAGGCCAGGCTCATCATTGGCTCGGTCTTATGTGGTGTAAAATGAGTGCCAGCTCAATGCAGGAGATATACTGTACGCTGCATAATTATTATAGTTAATGCTTAATTGAAATATATTTTCAATTAAGCATTCCACTAAACAAGTCAGTAAGGAGACATGGTCAGTGGTTTCAAATTTGATAGTCTCATTTAAAGTAGGCAATTCACCCAGCGTGTGCAGGCCCACCTCCACCACCGTCCAGCAAAGATGAGAGAGCTCTCACCCGCAGCTTGACTTTGACCAGCGAAGCGGTTACCGGGGAGCAGTAGATGGGTCGGTCCGCCCATGTGGACGTCAGGCCGACCGTGTGGTCGCTGTGCATGTGCGACAGGAAGAAGAGTCTGCTCTCTGGACATCTGCGAAGATGCCAGAAGTCGACGGCCAGCGGAGTGTTGGCGATGATCTTGCCATTGGACATCCTCCCATCCGACGTCGCATACGCACCGGTCGTTGAACGAGTCAATAACGTTTGCAAAGTCTCGCTGAGTCGTCTTGTGTCGCGCAGTGGCTCGTTTGAGGTTCGATAGGCTGAATAATTCTAATTTTGCGGCGCCATGTTTTAGCATTCAAAAATGTTCCGCTAAAAGCCCAGTAAGAGAAGTAAACGGCCGGTTTCTTGCATCCATCGCGGCAGTGCGCCACCTCTTCCCGCGCCATTTATATTTTCAATGCAGCTTCCACACGCCCCTTCCCTACCACAATACCGTCGGCTTTTGATTACGTCACAATTGCGCTTCGCACAAGGAACTGGTAGAGGCTATGTCCAAGTCTTACACGCTTACAGTAGGAAATATCCCAGTTCCACGGAACAATGGTTTAGCCAGCGGAGAAAGCAAGCATCAATCTGCCAAACTCACTTTATTTACTTTCCTCCCCCTTTCAAAGAAACACAACACTGTCGCTTATAAACTACGTTACCAAAGACGTCACTCTACACAGGCTGTCGTACTTGTTAGGGTTTGGCTCCATTCGTCGAGTGAACTTGGGTCATGAAATCGGAATACTCCCACCCGGATTGTCATAGTTCCGACCGCAAAACGTTCGAGGCGAATGTAAACAACAAATATGTCTGATTACAATAAATTGTTGTTCTGGTTCATGGCAGCATATTTTGATCTCCAGCAAACCTTCTTCACAATTTCCTCAGTGTATATAAATAAAAGAATATCTTATCTTCAAAGCATTTCATTCAGTTCACGAAACAACTTAATAGACGGATATAACGGATATCTTCCCGCAGTCAATACAAATCACGCTGTGTTCTGTGACGTTATTTGGACTCACCAATAATAAAGAAATAAAGCTAAATATATCTTATAATCTTGTAAATGATGTTTTGCCATTTCGGTCTGTGGCTTCATGGGATCACCATTGACGATCCTACGCTACCCGCTCACAAGTCAGGCGAGTGGATCACCACACCATCAGTGACTCCCACCCAGTTTAAAGGGGCTTTCTAGTAGGTTTTCTTGTGTCTAATGTATTGCGATGCTGGGTAATGTGACAACAGGGGAGGGAAATCATATCCCTCGTTCCCCGCGTCACTCCAAAGAAACGTGCCACGCTTGTCCACACGATGGCGGTAGGCGAGAAGGCAAGCCAGAATGACAACGTCGCTGCTTTTATTGTTAGCTCTGTTTTAAGGTTTTTCTTGGCACTGAGCGATCTATGCAAAACAAATGAGAATCTTTGACATTTCTGATTCCATTCTATTTTCCTTTGCATGCATGCGTGTGCAAAAATGTATCCATTCTTTAAGATTAAGATATCCTTTATTTGTCCCACAATGGGGAAATTTACCTCCATTTTTCAAATGGTCAGAATTTGACCTCCAATACTCCTATTCAATGCATTCCGTCCATTTTGTTTTAAAAGAGGATTTTAAAACAATATCCTCGGTTCTTTTCTGAAGAATGTGAGAGGAAAGGTCGTCCAATATATTTTCAATTTGATTAGTTGGGGGGAGGGGGGCGGGGTTAAAAGCAAATGGGGGCGTTACTATGGTGACGGCACACAACAGTGGTCTCCCTCCCTTGCGCTCCATTTTACAGTTCCTGACTGAGGATGACACCTGCCGGTTTCTCTTTAACTGCAGCGCGTGCAACCGCCGCTTGTGCCCCCGAAGCACATGCCACGCAGTCAGCCTCACTGCTAATTCTTTGACTCGCACTCCACACTGAACTCACACAAGAGGAGCGGGGGCGGGGGTTGGAAGGTTGTTACGTCCAGCACTTTGGCACTCGCTGTTGAGCCAGACAGTACAGCCGGGGTGCCATTTCCACGAGTGGCACACCGCGTGAGCTCTTCCACTATGGCTGGTGAAGAAATGAACTGGATACTTGGCGCAGTCATGATGCATACCTGCACGGTGTTCGTCATTTGCTCGCACATTATTTTCCCTTCTACGCTCCCCTTAATAAGGAAAATCACTGAAACAAATGATTGCAGAAAGTCATCTTTTTTTTAAATTCAGCCTCTTTAACTTTGTCTTTTTTTTGTAACTGGTGAATAAAAATACAACATGAATGCAAATAAATAAATATATCGGACAATCTTGCCGATTTTAAGAGGCCGATTAAGCGGTTGGCCCCTAGTTGCCATAAATACACCCCGACCTACGATCCCAAAACGAACGATCGTTTCAAATTCATCTCACATTACCCTTTAAAAATTAAGAACAACTTCCAATTCTATCGCCGCCTGAGCAGAGCCAAAATTGGATTCAAATGGAGCTGCCTGTATCCCTCGTGAACAAAATCAGGCTAAACCTAGCTCCTCACCCACAAGGAAAGAGCTCAGAGCACAGAGGATCGTGAATGGCGGCGGGGTCGATTTGTGGGCGTGTGAATACATTTTAAGGTCATATGACCCAGGTGAGCATCGATCTCGGTTGAATGACGAGCAGATGATACGCATTCACGCACCATTCATCCAAGCTAACACATTGACGTGCTCAGAGGTGATGGCGGCTTTATTTGCCTTCAGGGAAAACGCAGCGGTGCCGCTTGCACGCTCTGTGCCGAGTTATTTACGGCTACGTGCGAGGAGCCAAAGATGCCCCTTGGCGGCGAAGAGCTCGTTGCCGGGTAGAAGGCGCTGGTGGAAGATGCGTTTCTCACTCGTTGTCCCGCCATCTCTCCGTACCTCAGCGGCTTTCCGCTGACCAAACTCAATCCAAACGGGGACGCAAACGCTTTGATTTGATTCGACCCGTTTGTGAGCCTTTGAGGAGGGAATTTAGTGGAAGGTGGCTGCGTGATCGGCGACATGTGAGTAAGAGTAAGACGGAATCACGCTGAGCTTCTGCACCGGTTTGTTCATCGTGTACCTTTTTAAAAACATACAGCAATAATTACAGCCAACCTATTTGCACTTTTACCACTTGGCGTTCAGCCTCTGCACATGTGTGGGTCAGTTGTCCTAATAGGGTCACAATCGCAAAGTTTTTTATTTTTGTTTTTAAGTTTTCCCCATTTTCTTTTTCTTTACTTTATTGCCTCCTCAATTTCACGCAGAACCAACATGCAGCGTTGTTCATTTTCAGAAACGGGGAGCTAGCAAAAGATCGACCTGGATGTTTATTTTCACATTTGACGGGGGGCCACGAGGTCTGTTCACACAAGACATTCAAAAGTCACTTTGACATTGACTCTTCCCTTAAGCGTTCCACCAACTCGTAACCTACTTTGCCAACATGTCACCCCGAGAATATGTCATTTCCAGATACATTTTCATCGTCTGCCACCTAAAAGGTGACTTGGCAGGCATGTAGGCACTCCAGACACAAAAAGTACCATATTTCTATGCAACTCGTCTCGACTCAACTCAACTGTATTTCTAGAGCACTTGAAAACAACCATCGTTGTATACAAAGTGCCGCACATGGAGCAAATATCATCCAGTATATACAACAATAAAATCATCATTAATAACCAAGACAGTAGAAAGCACAAAACAGTCAAACTATGATCAAGTCTGAGTCATGCCGCGGAGAGTGCCAAAGAATACAAACGAGTTTTGATACGCATTTTAAAGATGGGCAGCGATGGAGCTTGCCGAATATACATTTCCGATGGGAGACAGGTCTGGACTGCAGGCAAGCCAGTCTAGAATGCACACTCTTTTACTACGAAGCCACACTGTTGTAACACAAAACAAAAAACAGTCAAACTAACAATCAAGTCTCATGCTGAGTCAAATGCCAAAGAATACAAATGATTTTTGAGACGAATTTTAAAAATTGGGCACTAAGGGGGCTTGCCGAACATTCAGCGGGAGGACTTTCCCAAAGAGAGGGACCTGTCATGTTACGAGGTGGTGGTGGACCCCAAAAAGCAGGCAAGAGGGAGGAGCAGGGTGTACTTCAAGAAGTGTATTGATAAAACACAGAAAACTAAATCCAAAACAAAGTCCAAAGAACGAAACGAATCCAAAATAGCAAACAAAAACCACGACTTAAGCAAAACACTATCAATAACAGAAACATGACCAAAAACATGACCTAAACATGACAAACATACATGACAGCAACAAAGAAACAAACAATGACCCGACACCGAGTGGTCGTGCCGGGAGTCCTTTTAAAGCAATAATTGCATAACGACCAACAGGTGTGCAGCTGCAGGGAGAGCCCTACAGTGCCACCTGTTGGTCACAAACAGAATCATGACAGGACCGGCAACGAAAAAGGCTCCACCTCCTCTGAGCCGGCGCTTACTTCTCGGTACCTCTAATAATGTCTGGTCCACAGACGTGACGACCCGGGCTGAGGCGGCGGGCAGGTGTGCAGGGATGGAGTAGCTCGGAGAGGTTAGGTGGCGCTAAGCCATTTCAAGATTGGAAAACAAAAGTTAGGATCGTCAAAAGAACTCCAAAATGTAGAGGGAGCCAGTGAAGGGATGCCAGAGATGTGCTCAAAAGTCATTTTGTCAGCTTTCAGAGTTCCCGAGTTGTCTTAAAATAGTGAAAATCACGTCAGCAATAATAATCCTAATAATTACGATCTATGGATATGGACTGCAATGTTGAAGCTCTATTTAAAGGACGCCATCGACAGAATTGGATGTTCGTGTCACTGGGCGCTGGGTGCACTTAAGTGTGATAAAAAAAAATACAGGATCCATAATTGATCACCAAGGCCCTAGAGAGCATGCTCTGCGGGTCCTCAATATGCTTCAGCATTTGCACGCGCATGACAAATGATGTGCATTATGCATGTACGGAGCTGAAGAGGAAATGGCAGCATTTAGAGCAAGGGGAGCTGCAAGAGGTCCTGATCAGACCTCTTGCAAGAAGTCTGGCATTACGCAGGCCCTGAAATATTGCCCGGTTACGATGGTTCTGGGTTAAGCGGCGGCCGCTGGGGTGGGTGAGAAGGTTCATTTGCTGGAAGCAACCTCCAAGTGAGTTAGCGTCAGGCAACAGCAGGGGTGAAAATGGCCCCGTTTGCTTGGTGCTTTCGCAGGCAACTCGAGGACACGCCTGCACTCGACTCCGGCAGGTCCACAGTCCATTCACCTTTTTTTGTACTATAAATAAAGAACAGTAATGTAAATAGTTTCAAGACTCGTTCTACGATGAATGTGGCCGATGACCTGTTCATCAAGCTGACAATCTGAATCCGCTCAATCACAAAGCAAAGGGCTGCGCCGCAGCTCAATGAGCACTAACATTTCCTCCGTGCGCTAAATGCACACAACATCGGCGATTTGCGATCATGAGGACAACCGGTCGGCCTTTTTTGAGCATTGTGATGACCTGTCTGCTTTCACAGATTGCCACGATTGTATACTGCCTCGCCCAAGTCATCAAGTTCAATATAGTGAAACTCCTCTACAACGAAATCATGTTTGCAGCAAGAAATTTTTCACAACAGGGGGTTTTTCATTGTAGCAAATTTGATCTCAGATGTAAACACACACAAACATGCAAACGTGTGTGTACTCTTTATTTTTATTCCAATAGTGCATAAGTATGAGCATGCACTTATTTGACACTTCATATAGTCAGTGTAGAAAGAAAAAAAGGGAAAGAAATTGCAAAATTTCTTCCTGGACTACTGCGCATGTGTAAACCACTATGGTGGTTGCTGTTGCCGTTTCCGAACGAAGCAGTAGAGGTCGCTGTGGGATTAGACTTCATTGTAATGAATCTGTTCGCGAGGCTAGAGCAGAGAAAAATATTTCGTATAACGCAACAGGTGTTTTTTTCGTTGTATTGGGGGCAGGAGAGTGGGAATGGTGTTAATGCATGAAGATTTTTTTCACATTAGGGGGTATTTTCGGCCATGTAGGTTTCGTTGTAGAGGAGTTTCACTGTATTGGAACGCAGCACGTGGGCATTAGAAAAATAAAAGATAAAACTGCGCAGTGCAGACCCAGTTTGGAGTTGTCTTTTCTCAAGAAGCATCATCCCTGGCGCAGAAGAGCTCTCAAAAGGCTGACGTTTAAGAACTGAGAACTTGCATGGGGTTCTAAAAGGGTTGGCAAGAATCTCTCAAGCCTTGCCTCGGTGTTCATCGCTCGATGTTAAGACGCATTATTGTGAAAACGGTTGCCGCTCTCCCTTGGAGTGTTTGTCTTGTAAAGCGGACGAAAGAGCGCAGCGCTGAACGCTCAATGAGGCGCGGAAGAATCCATCAGTGCCCTCCTTTTTCCACCCTGCACTCTGACTTTTCTGTACAATGAAAACACGGAAAATTAATGTGTTAGTTTGAGGGTTAGGGTTTGGGTTAAAATATAGCATCTATTGCACCAACTTCAATTCAGATCCAATCACGTTTTAATCTGAAATAGCGGTAAAATCGGGTCTAAAAAAATCCAGCCCGATCCGGCCCGAGCCCAACCAATGCACTTGATTTGCAGGCCCGAGCCCGAAGCAAACCTGAAATTTCATATTTTAATTGTGAGGACTCGGGAGGAGGAGGGGTGATTTATGAAAACAAATTAAAGCCTGTCTTTTGTAACAAAATCTGCAGAGGGTACATTAACCGACAATTTTCCATCATTGGCGGATATTTTTAAGAGTTGACGGGAAAAATGTAAGGCCGTCCGTCATTTTGACGGGTTGAAAATTGGGCCATAAACCACAGCAGCAGTCGTCCTTAAGAATCTAGCGCGGCACTTTAAGTCTTAAAGTGTCTGATTCCGCCGCTCCTGTTTAGTAATTAAATAGCAATTATATTATAGCGCTTTCTCTGTTTTATCCAAATTATTTATTTTAAAACAAGTATTCCTTAGTTTAGTATCCACACATCGTTTTAGTATACATTTTTATAAACATGTACAGGTAGTTATTAAAAACATGTCAGCAAGAGAGAAGCCTGACCCAAAGCAATGATTGACATTTTCGGGCTCGGGTTTAAGATTTTACCTCTAATCTGAAATCCCGGTCTAGTTTTTTTTTTTTTTTTTTCACACACTGGCGATCATCTGAGTGAACAGCAGGCTCTTTGGTTGACACAGGTGCCACGAAAATCCTCGTCTGGGAATGAAATGATCGGCGTTGTGTATATTCATCCATCCTCCCACTTATTTGCTCATGGGAATCATGCCCGAGGCCTCACGGCGAACTGCGTCGTATTGCAAAAGAGGGTCCTTGTTACCAGTCTTGCTGCGCTCGATGCACAAGATGCTGGCCGCCGGGATTTGCACCGCAGGCCCAAAAGGAAAAAGTGAGTCAAGTCCGCACGATAGCGTTGAGAGGAAACAAACCCTCCACAATGTATGCAAATGAACACATGCCAAACCGCAAATATGCGGTTCACCAGGTAGCATGCTGTGTTGCCTATTTTGTCCAATGAGGATGAATTGTTTGCGCATTCTGAAAATATAGAATTAGTTTTACCCCGACAATGTCACGTCTTTGACGAACGGATTATTGGCAGCCGCCGTTTGTTGCCGTCAAGGGCGAGGTAACCAGGCGCTACCTTTCTGGGGCGGAGATGACGACCCCTTGTGCAGCCTTCCGATTCAGAACCACCTGAGCCGGGCCGCTCCTCGCTGATGCATTTTGGGTAGAAGAAAAAATGGGAACACTGTTCAGTCTTCCGTGCGCGAGCCAAGCGGTGTTTGCGCATGATCCCGCGCCAACATTTCCAGAATTAAAATCCTTGTTCCGCGGCATGGATTTATTTGGCCTCGCCACAGCTGCGCTTGGCTGCGTTCGCCTCGGTAGCCGCAGGACACCGCCATGACGTCATTTACACATCATTGAAATCAAATGAAAACAGTGGAGGGCAAGTCCCCCCCCCACACACACAGACTTTCAGCATTTAGTGGACCTTCAAATGCTGTCCCATTTGGTGATTTCTGTTGAAAAATAAATATTATACGTGACGTCATCGCAACAACTAAGAAGGAACCTCACTCGACCTCATTTCAGCAAACACCAAAGGATGAAATCTGCGTTGGTGTCGATTTATTTTGCCTTTTTTTTTGGGCGATAAAATAAGATTGTCTAGCAGAAGTGAGCCACTTATGATGAAAAGTGATGATTGCGTGTGCGTGTGCATGTTCACGCGGGGTGACCGTTGAGCTCATGCTTTTGTGAAAATTCACTTTGCAACACGGTTGTTTCTTCGCCCCTCCTTATTCACTCGACTCAAGCGTAACTCAAGAGCACAATTCGATACAACGGGTGCGGGGGGGGGGGGGGGGGGGGGGTGGTGGACAAGCTCCGAGAGGTAAGGTGGGGCCGGGCCGTTTCCAGATTGGAAAACAAATAATTGGATCTTCAAAAGAAGTCTCAAATGAGCCAGTGATGGCCGAGGCAACAAAATGTTGGCAATTGAGCGTCACCCATCTGTCGAGTGTGCTTGCTTCCCATTGCCACTCATTTGGGCCAATTTTCTAGTCACAGTTGATCAAAGTACAATTCTTGGACTTTGCCCAAGATGGCTGCCTCAAACCAAAATGGAAGACAAATTCAGGCACAGGGGGTAGGGGGGGGGGGGGGGCTTCAGACTTTCATGGCTTTCGACACAATTTTGTGTAAAGTCAAACAAGAGTTGAGAATTTTTCTTTTTTAATTCCTGTGACCCAACTCGGGAAATTGGATTGGATAAACTTTATTGTCCCGAGTGAAATGTGCGCCAAGTGGCTACTTCAAGCCTAAATGAGCAACATTTTCAGCCATGGGTTTGTTTTTCTGTCTTTTTGTTCTGAAAGACACGCCCACCAAACGTTGCTCTTATAAGTGCAACTCCTGTTTGAGGCTGATTTTTCAAGAACGAGCCAGAAATGAGGGAATTTAGGTCAAGCTCAAGGTTTATTTCGAAAGCACATTTAAACACAGGAAACGCTGCCCAAAATGCTGTGGAAAAACAAAACAAACCAAAAAAAAAAAAACACCATTGCGAGGGAAAAAATGAGGACATCTTCAAACACCAAATGAACGAACGCAAATGTCTGGCTCCACCCGTGATGAATAAATGCGTTTTGAAAACGCGACTTCAAACATTCAACGGATGAAGCAGAGCAAATGTTGAGAGGAAGTGCGTTCCAAAGCAGCGGCAAAAACGCCCGCTGCTCTCCATTTTTCTCTAGTCCGCTTTCCATATTTCATAAGATTTCTTCTTTTCTCCATCTGGGACGTCGGGCCAAATGTAGTTTTATTGATTCGATTACAACGGAGCGGTTCAGGTGAACAAGACGGCCAAAATCCGACGAGGAGCACGCCGGAGGCCAAGCGAGTGAGCGCCTTCGCGGGACGAGCCTGCTAAAAAATGGATGCCCCCCGCACTGCCAGCTACAAAGAGGAAGAAGTCCTCTTAATGGACAACTTTGAAGGAAGCCCTTTCAACGTGGCAAAGCGCAGGGAAAGAAGAACTGAATGAATCTCAGCGGTTGCTTTGGAATTAATTTTTTATTCCTCTGCGCTGCTTTTCGCATCTTCCTTTTCCGGATCAGATTTTTTTTTAGTCCAGGTCTTCTGTGGCGGCTAATGGACATTTGCATCGTGTCCAACGGAGCGGTTGCTCCATCGGAGTTCTTGGGGCGCCTCGTGTACGCAACAAGTTCCAAAATCTGCGAATGCTGGTGTGTGACTTCGACGAGGGCTCCTCTTTACTGACTGATGTTGGGCCGAGGGCAATGTGCAACAAAAATGTATTTTGTGGGGACAAAAACTAGTCGTCTTGCAAGTGAGAAAAAGTGAGATCCAGTCCATATTTTTGTAGATAGTGACAAGATTTTGATATGAGTGACAAAGTCAAAGTTTTAACAAGGGAATTTCAGAGGCACAACTTTACTCTCATAATAATTGGCCCGTTATTATGGAAAAAGATGCCTTTATCTCTTTGATAATAGGACTTTTCTCAAAATAAAATCCAACTTTCTTCCTGTAAAAATACGGCAAAAAAACGATCACGCAGGGATTTCAAATTTATAGTGGCTGTAAAAAGTCTACACACCCCCTTTCAGGTTTTACGAATATACGTAAGAAAATAAAGAAGACAGCAAGATAAATCGGCTTCAACTTTTTTCCACCATCAACGGGAGCTCGAACCTGCTCCTCTGAGATCTTTTCTGGCCCGAGTTGCGTCACTTTTGGCTCGCGGAGTCACCTGCCTTCCAAAATGGATGCGTGTGCATCTACAACAGGGCAACAGAAGGGTGATAAAGACCGAAACATCGCTGCCTCTTTTTCTCTCCGAGGGCTCATCTCGACTGCGGCGGCTGTGATCAGTTGCAGCAAGTCTCCATTGGCTTTTGGCTTTCAGAAAGACAGACGTGACACACCTTCGTTCATGTGGGCCTCGTTTGAGGGTTTAAAATGGACAGATGGGTCCGTTGATTTGCTCTGGACATCCCAAAATACGATACACGGCTTTAAGCGTATGAGTCATTTAACTCGTTCAGTACCAGCCAAGTCTAGACCAAGTCTGAAAAGACGTTTAAAAACGTCTTTGGGAGTGAATGAGTTAAAGGACTTGTATCTCAAGTGGCCTTTTCCCATTGAAATGAATGGAAAATGCTTTAATCCGTTCCAGCCTCCCTCAAAATCCCAACAAATTGGGGTTTTTTTCCCAAGGAAGATAACGCTGTAAAATCTTGTACTCGGAATGAAAACAGAATAATAATATAATGACAATGATTTGAAAGAATTAAACAGTCGAAGTGTCACAAGGCTTTCATGCCAGTCATCGTGCTTCATTTCAATTCTGGCCTTGGTCACCGGGGTGTGAGGGGGGGGGGGGGTTAGAACACAGTCCTACAGGCAAACGAAGAACAGTCACCGTGACTCTCAACGACTCAGTAAGCTGCAGTAATCGTCACCATATTGTTTTCAACGAGGATGAAGACTATCTGACTCTGAGTACCATATCATGTGGCAAAATATCTCGTCTTGCACTGTTTGTGTTCCAATATCCATTGCTAAAAGGGCGAGAATGGTTATGGTTAGCCCACGGATGGCATTTTCCATTCTATGGACGAATTCTGGCCCACCCCGTACATTTAAATGACCCACATAATGGCTCAATTAATTCAACACGATCATAGACGTGCTCGGTGGGACAGATGTAAGGACCAGTGGTGCTGGGCCATTTATCCGTCCATCCATGTTCTCTATTGCTTCTCCCGTTCAGGGCCTCATGAAACTTGAGTCTCTCGCCGCTGACGTCAGGCGATAGACTGCACTCCGGAATGGTCATCGGTCACTCACAGGCCACAACTAATGATGTGCAAGCATTCACAGTCCCATCGACGCGGCCAGTAACCCGACTTTGCCCGCCGCTGTGCTAATACCTCCGTGTGACGAGTCGTGTTTTGTTTGATTGTTATTTCTGGAAGCGTGCGTTCAAATTCAACATCTCGGCGGAATGCATTTGATGACATGAATAATTGATTAGCGCTCACGCCGTTCTCAAAATAGTCTGCTTCGGACACGCCCACCGCGATTTTGGATGTCGGCTTGCGCCTCGTGTTGCTCAAATCAATACCTGACAGGCCATCTTCCGTTCGTGCAGGAAGCAGACACATCAAAATGAAAATAGTCATCAAAACAAGGCCGCAGCGTGGCCGAGTGGAGCTTCTGAATTTGACTGCTGCAATGATGAGCATTCAGTACCTTTGAATTAGTCCCCCCCAAAAAAATCATCTTGCTTGACAGGATGCATCACGTCGATGTGAATTTGGTTTGCAAATCGATGCGCGTCTTCAATGCCAGCCCACCAATCAAGTGTTGAGATTGCTGCTAATTGACATAATACTCCCGCTCCCCCATGCTGAGTATTTTTTCTGAGACATCTTTTAGCTTCTGGAACAGTTGGACCCAGATTACAATAGAAGTGAATCGAATATTTAGTGTGAAAGCGACACACATGCTTTCTGGGACTAGGAAGCCTCCTGGTCCTTTCCTTCCAGCTGACACGATCCAGAAATGGACCAGATGATAAGCGGATAGTGCAAACGTAGACTCAGACAAAGTACGGTAGCAAAAAAATATATTTATTTACAGAAAAACAAAAGCCTTTTTACCAAACACATTTTGTCTTGAAATGCTGTTGGCATTTTATTTACAAGACTCTTATGAACACGTTAAAGTATTGTTTGAGTTGTTTAAAGTGTATTTGAGCCTAGTATTCAAGTGTTTAAAAAAAATGTCCTCTGGAGTGGAATTTCAAAAAGAATTCTTTTGGAGTAGTCCAATTACTTCACATAGATTGGGGAATTTCAAAATAAAGGTGATTGGATAACATTTTTTCTTCCTGGTAGTCAGGAGGATAAGCCAAGAAAAACAAGAAATCCAAAAATAGCGACTCAAAAAAAGAAAACTCTTGAAACAGGAGCGTCTATGAACGTGACTTGAAACGCAGAACAGGCGCGCCTGCCGGAGGGAAACGCCCTCCGCGCCGAAAAGAGAAACAAAGACAGAGCAGAACATGACAGCGGCAGAGCAGGAATGCAATCATGTTCACGGGTCAAACTGACCCGTGGCATGTTAATTACATCAGCAACAAAAATAATTCCAATAAACGTGGTTTCGATGTGTCAATCGTACCTCCATGAAGCCAATCAATGCCGCGCCCGGCTCGTCGAGGATAATTCACTCATTCAGGCATTATAAAACTTGATGACTAGAATCGTTTTCACTTCGTGTGTCGATTGTGCAAATTTGGCTGCCAGCATGTGGGCGAATTACTGAAATAAATTGCACGTCGGGTGTTTTGTTTGTCAAAGCCGACGCGATCAGCATCCTGGATTGGCCGAATGCACTTCGTTCCAGCTGCAAAGTGGACATGAGCCAATTTTTTGGGAGGGGGGGGGGGGTCAAATTGTATCCAAAATGCTGGTGGATACAAAAAGCGACGACGCATACAGCCCTCAGTGCCAGTCCCCTCCGACAGAAAGACCTCAGTGAAATTTCACATGAGAAATGTCAGCAGTGGTCGCTGGCGGGTTGACTTTTTCACGACTCTTAATTACACAAGCACTTTCCTCTGATTCAAATGGCCGGAGGTGACACGGCGAGTGAATGAGGCAAGATGAACCAGAATCCTCTTGATGATTTGCTGATCGCTTTCGGAGAAAATGTGGGTGGCTAATTGTCTGCTCAAAGCGACTTTGTCACTCTGCGAGGCTCTGAAAGTCGACTTTGTGAACAACCGAACTAAACTCGAGTTGAAAGCTGCCATCGGTGCGATAAAAAGACGATTGAATCGGTGGCCCTTGTACGTCCCATCCCGGCTCCTTATCTGAAACCGACAGTCTCCAAACTTGGGTCTTCAACTGGACAGCGATTTGGAAATTGGCGTCGTCGTCAATGCCGACTTCATTCACTACTGGTATGCATTTGACTTTGGAGTCAGCCAATCCACCATCCAGCGTCTCCAGTTGGTCCAGAATGTCGCCGCTCGCCTCTTGACTGGTACTTGGAAGAGGGAGCGCAGAACTCAGACCAGACACTATTAGAGGTACCGAGGACTAAGCGGAGCCTTTTCCGTTGCCTTCCCAAATGACCTCTCGTTGAACATTGGGAGCCCCCCCCCCCCCCCCCCCCCCCTGGCCGCCCATCTATAAAACTACTGACTTTCCAATGTTTCAAAGATTCATTTTTTTTTTCATCTGTGCACGCAAAGGGTTAAAAAACTGCGTCGGCTCCGTCTTGTCCCACCGGATTTGTTGGCCAAGGTGATCTACTGCTCATCATCAGTATGCATAGGAGCAAGATTCTGACATCGTGCCCTCGGTTAATGGCCAGGACGCTCCCCAAGCTCCTTTGAAGCAAATTGAAAGAGTACCGTGACCTTGCGTTGCATCATTCATGAGTGTTTACACCAGCAGACATTCTCAACACCCTCGATGTATTTCAAAAGGGGATTCACGTAAATACGTACAAAAGGGATCCTCCGTGTCGATGTCGAGATGACACGTTCACCTTTGTGCAGTGTGCATGCTTAAATATCCATCCATCCATTTTCCGAACCGCTTGATCCTCACTAGGGTCGCGGGGGGTGCTGGAGCCTATCCCAGCCATCTTCGGGCAGTAGGCGGGGGACACCCTGAATCAGTTGCCAGCCAATCGCAGGGCACACAGAGACGAACAACCATCCACGCCCACACTCACACCTAGGGACAATTTAGAGCGTCCAATCAGCCTGCCATGCATGTTTTTGGAATGTGGGAGGAAACCGGAGCACCCGGAGAAAACCCACGCAGGCCCGGGGAGAACACGCAAACTCCACACAGGGAGGGCGGAGCTGGAATCGAACCCGGTACCTCTGCACTGTGAAGCCGACGTGCTAACCACTGGACTCCCGGGCCGCCCGCGCTTAAAAGTTTTTTTATCTCGATGCTTCAAAAGTGAACTCAAAACTCTTTAAATGGAACAGCTTTCTCACTACAGTATTGATTGCTTTTCATCGGGTCTTTGTCTGTTTAAGCCTTGGTGCCCCTAGTGGTGACCAAGTACCCTGCAGGCGGTAAAATTCGGAATTTCAGCTGCCGTGAATTAATTCGATAATTTGTAACCTCGATCAAATGTGAAACGAATTTGCTCCGTCAATGCTTTGTCAGCCGCCGATTTCAATTTGTGTGCCTGTGAGCTGATGTCCAGAATTGCTCCAGAAGCCAGACTTGTCGCCTGCCATCCGCGACTGCTTGCCTTCCTCGACCAAGACACTGAAACATTTTGGGACCAAGTTTCCCCCCCGGGATCCTTTTCTGGCTGTAAACCTGATGTGAAATGTTCCATGACTTCTGCTCACGAGTCAGCACAAACGTCAGATGCAAGCACTCGGCTGTGTCCAGCGTAATCCGTTCCACCGTATGAATATGCAAATAGAGCTGGAACATGCCGCTGGCTGGTTTTTTTTGGGTTAGTTTTTTTTGGGGGGGGGGGGGCGGGGACCATGACAGCTTTAATAATTTCGAGCCTGTCAGCAAAGTTGACACCGACTGGCACCGAGGCTAAAGGTGGCCGGCCTGGGTGTGTTGATATAAAATTCACCCCCCCCCCACCCCCACCCCAAAAGCTAGCATATGAAAACATCCCAAGCAGTCAATGTGAATTGAGAAGAGCCGCTGAAAGTGTTCCCATGAATCACTCCACATCACTCACTCATGTCTTCGCCATCAGGAAAAAAAAAAACATTGGAGCACATTAGCTGCCACGTTGATATGCGTTTCCATAGAAACGCGTATTCCCACACGGCATGCGGCGGATGCTGAAGACCAAGGAACACGTCGCAAAACGACCGCAGCGACCGACGCCGAGCACGTGACGTCGGCCATCAGCGCGCAAAGCCACGAAAGCGAGCCGACGGCGTGTGGAGGTGCGCTGAATATGGCGGAGGAGTGAAAACGACAAAGGGTCCGCGCGGTCTCCATTTTAACGAGGGTCTGCCGTGCGCTGACAGCAGCGAGCTCTTTTTTTAATTTGGCTGCTTGACGATTCCTGTTGTGGAATTGATTCGGAAAGGCTTCCTCTTGCGGCGCCGACAAGCAACATCAAAGTGGCTCCCTCGTCAGAAGATGGAACGCCCCCACCCCCATTTTGACCCACTTTACCTGAACGACGGCATGACTTTGACATGTGCGGCAGATCGTTTTGTCGTATGAGTGGCACTCGGACTGCTCCTCGGTGATGTTTTGTGGGGAAGACAATGGCTTTCTCTCTCTCTCTCTCTCACACTTCTTCTTTTTCGATCTCTCTCCTTTCCCTCGCTCTGTGTGGCGTCCTATAACCTTTTTGCTCCCCCCTTCCATCTCTCTCTCTCGACTGCCCCCCCCCCCCACCGTCAGTCACTGCCTCTCTCTTTTACTCTGTCAGTCCCCTTTTTATTGCTTCCCGTCTTATCTCGCTCCCTGTTACTCCTTTTTTTCTCCTTTTCTCTCTCCATTGCCCGATTTCTCTTTTCTTTTTTATCGCTTTCTGTCTTCCACTCAGTGGTGCCTCCTCTCCCCTTTTCTCTCATTTCTTATTGCCTGCTCTCTCTCCCTCCTTTTTATTGCTCCGTCAATCTGGCCACCCCTCCCCTTTTTTGTCTTTCCGTGCTCTCTCTTTCTCCCTCTGTCAATTGTTCCCTCTTTCTCTTCTTTTCTCCCTTTCTCTTCCTCGTTCTGTCCCCCACTTCACCACACCCTGGCCCTCTCTCCCTCCCTCTCTCCATTACTCTCTCTTGCCCCCCTGGCTCCCATTTTTACTGCTCCCTAGCCTATTCAGTCATTCCTCGAAACATTTGAGGCAGACGGCGGCCCCACTCGCAGGGGTTTCTTCCCTCAGGTTTTTTTTTTTGTTTGTTTCTTCCTCAGTGGCCTGCTCACGCGGGATTCAGTTGGCCTCCTCGCGTATGAGGGGAGTGCTCCGAGACCTTCTTGCCGATATAACCTTTGTTGGAAATTGGCGTCGTCAAAATCAAAGCGAACCGGACGACCTTCGCCGATAAGCCGGCCGCTCGGTAAAGTAAAGATGTCAGCAAGCGGGTCAAAAATGTTCGGTGCCGTGAAACAAACCAACGCGGCGGCATCTCCGAACAAGATTTGTTACACGGCGTCTCTTCCTCACTTTTTTTCTGAGTGTTGCTCAAGTGTTTGTAAGAAAGAGCCCTATTTCACAAGAATGTGCTGACTACGGGGGGGGGGGTTGAGCTCTCCAGATGCTTTAATTATCCGAGCGTCTGAACTAAAAATAGTGCGAAACGCGCTTATGCAATCAGCGCTGACTATCGCCATACTTTACCAAAATGGATGCATCGCAATCACAAGTGACGAGCACTGCGCAAGCAGACAATTGACAGCGATGACGCTGCTAACAAAGAACCAGGACAAAACGTGACCAACCAAAAACGTCTGCAAAAGGCCAACGACACAATCACATAAATCACCGTGATAATTTCACAATTTGAGCCCTGTGAGTCCTGCGGTGACTCACTGATCAGAAAAGTCGGAGTCCCATGATGCATTTAGAGGATCCCAAATTTCAAATTCTTAAATGGTCTACTTATTCAATCGCATATGATAATAACACAAACAACAACAATATACATTGATAATAGTTATATTTCTTATAAACAAATGTTGCAAAATTTGAAATAATTCAGGCATACAAGATTTGCTGAGGAATAGGTTCTTATTTCATCCCGTGGTTCAGTTTTTGAGTTCACATCTCCGCAATATACTTTCGCAACACTTGTTGTAACGTTACACAACTTGGCAATCGTCTGCTTTCCGCAAGTGAAGGCCGATTTCGCCAATCTCGTCACGCGATCTTACTTAATGCGAGATCAAAACAACAATGGCGGCGATTGTCAAACTCTGACAAACTCCGTAAATTTTTTTTTTTTAACTAAGAAATCTCTTTGCATCCCAAAAACGCACATTATTTGGAACTGTGCATCTGGCGGGAAAATTATGGACGCAGAGGTAACGAGATGGCTGAAATCGCTTGTCATAAAAGGAAAAGAAATCCAATTATCCAGATCAAAACAACAATGGCGGTGATTGTCAAACTGCGATTGTTGCTGGAAAAAAAGATTTACCGTAGGTTTTTTTTTATTTTTTTTAACTAAGAAATTTCCTTGCGTCCCAAACATTATTTGGAACTGTGCATCTGGCGGTAAAATTATGCGTCCAGGACGCGGGACGCAGAGGTAAAGAAATCCAATTATGAGGACGATACAGAAGAGCACTCGGAATAAAGTAGCAAAAACAAAACTCCAGATGTATCCCAGACATGCTAAAGTCACCCAGTAGCGGCCGCCAGAACAGAATGGCAATGGGATTAGGCTTCTGGTCCTGCGGGGTCCATTTTTGGTCGGAGATTGTCGTGAAGCCAAAACGCAGGCAGGAGAAACAAGCTGTACTGAACCACACGGATGAAGAAAAACACTTGCAGGGCTACACTGGAGCAACCAAACATGAGAGGGGCACAGCGATCTGACCGAGAGCGGTCTCTCCACTTGATTTGAATTTGATGGCAGGAAAGAGCTGATGCCAAAATAAGAAAGAGGTGCGCATCTGGAGGAGAAGCTCTCCCATGCCACCTCCCCGAGACAAAACCAACCCAACCAGGACAATTTCAATTTTTGTGACACGTTTATTTTGTGCCGTGCAGTGAGATTTTTTTTTTCCCTCCAATAAAATATAATGCCTTGGCTCAAGGAAGGGCGGGAAACGGCTCATACAGGACCGCTTGTGATCACTTCAAAGTGTCAAAATCTCATCCAGCCTCATCCTCGCCGGTGTTTTGTCTCTTTTGAGTCACGACAGCACGACACTCGGTCATGCTGAAAACCGGACCCGTCGATGAACTCCACTGGCGGTCTCTAAAGACCCCCCGGGGGGGCCAGACGCCAGCCACATTTATTGGATCTGACAAAGACTTCCCCTTGGAGAGAAAAAAAACAAGAGCGGTCGCTGTCGGGAAGAAGAATTGCGGCGTGATCAACCGGGGACACTCGGCAAACAGAAACAACACGAGATGAACGGCCTCATCGCTCATCGTGCAGCGGATGGAGACGTCTCGCTTTGTAGGCCGTTTGCCAGCACGCCGGGCGACCAAAGCAATTCATGGTGGGGACATTGTTTTGAATGATCTTTTTGGCCCTGTGATATTTGCCGGTGGAAGAAGGACCGTTGATGGACCGGGATGAGTTGTTATTTTGTTGCAATGATAATAATTCCATATGTGTGTGTGTATATATATATATATATATATTAGTGCTGTCAAACGATTAAAATATTTAATCGCGATCAAATGTATAATTTCATAGTTAACTTAGAATTATCCGTAATTAATCAAAGATTTTTATCTATTCTAAATTTCCTTTGATTTCTTTTTTCTCCTATTTTCCCATTTTAATGCTCTTATCAACATGGAATCGTGGATCAGTTTTCTTTTCTGCAAAATGCAAATATTAACTGAAACAACAATTTCGACTTTCAATTTCACATGAACATTTTTCACTTGCAGCAGTTATTCAAACTTAGAGCACATTTTATTATTTTAGAGCAACGTCACATCCGTGACGTGGTGCCGCATTAATCTTGAGATAAAAAAATTAATCGAGTTAAAACTGTCTTAAATTAATGCAGATAATAACGCATTAAACTGACAGCACTAATATATATATATATATATATATATATATATGAAGCAAGGGGATGGAGCAACTTTAACAGATTTTTTTTTTTTAAGTTTGTGCAGCACAGTGAGGGAGCGCTTCGCACATCTGCCGCACAAACAATTTGAATCACATCATCATAATCATCTGATGATGATCATAATAATATGATGAGGTGATGACCCTGGACATTTGTATGAGTTTCACAGTCACAACGGCCCTTTGAGGGGAAACCGCAACGACGTCGCGAGCCGCGGGGAGAATGACTTTGACACCCCTGACTTAGCATTTGGAAGCATACAGGAAATCCTTCTGCTGACTTGGCAAAAGGAATACATTGGTTTGCTAAAAACGGCAAGAAACAGAGTTGGGGGTCAGCGTTTGCCAGATGGCTACGCCACATCTCGCCTGATCATGACCAACACTGCATACACACACACACACACAATTAGCCACGCAGCACAGTGTGCACGGATAGCCGACCAAAATCAGTTTGCGCAATCACATCTGCAACAGCCGCTGATAACCTTTTGTATTCAAGAGCCCGTGAACTGAATTCAGAGATTTGTTTCGAAATACATGATGTATGTTTGAAAAGAATTGCTGAAAAGATGCAAAGGCTGAGAACGATGTCACGCTCAGTTGTTGAGATCGGCCGTGAAACTGTTTGTCGCCATTTTGGTTTTGCTGATTTTTTTTGGGGGGGGGGGGGGCTTGGCGAAAACAGGGTCCACTGATGCACTGGGCCATCTGGCATGATTCAACACAAGTCATATTTAGAGTGCCTCATCGTTGCATGTGAGCACACACGTGTCACATGCAACAGAGAAAGGTAGAAGTGTGAGGAGGGGCGAAATTTCACTCTGGAGCGCGTCGTTGTCACGGCATAGAAAACCCTCACAACGACCCAGTTTTCTAGCCACCAGGGACTTGAAGTGGATATATTTTTGCAGCTCAAAACATGGAGTGATGGGTTGTGTGAGAAAGATGCTGAATGAAATAGCATCTATTTTTTTCCTCATTTGTAGAAGTGGTATTTGATTTGACATATGAGCGAGCAGGGTGTGGTTCCGCCGCATTCAGTGACCATGCGTTTGTGTTTTTGAGAGCAGAGACAATGACTTGATTTTTAATCCCTGCTTTTTGTTGTTGGCCCCTAAAAATAAAGCAAAGTACTGGAGCTGATGTTATTGACAATAACTAATAGTATCCACTTCACTGAGCAGATACATGAATAAAGAATTAAATTGAAATATGAATTCATTCTATAGCTGTTTTGGGGTCATAAGCCCACGCGCGCAGATCCGCCAGGGTGATTGACAAAGACGGTTTGGTGTTGAAGTGCTGCCTTTGTGGGGTTTGTTTTTTTTTGAGAATCCCTTTTCGGATCAAACCTTTGAGAACAAATAGCGGCCCGGCTAGTTGCGATGGCCTCGCACGCCCAGAAACAAAAGCCACGGTACATGGAGGCGACGTCTGCAATGAGTGGCTTGTTTGCATGCGACACCCCATAGCTGTGCGATTTGAAGCCATCTTTCAGGGAGATGTTCAATGTGATTAAATTTCCGTATCCTTTCTCAACTTAACATCACTTGATTTGTAGAGCTTTTGGGATTTTGATCAAATAATGTGAAAGAGCATTTATCGTCACGCCAAGAAATGCGTTAATTGTGGGGGGGGTTCATCTTAATGGCTTGGTTCTCTACTGTTTCCGAAAGCGTCACGCTGCCATTGGATTCTATCAAATAAAACTGCATATTGTACGTATGAACGCAAACAGGAAGTGGAGCGACGTGACATGTCGGCAACTTTCTGAGGATCTTTTTTTTTTTTTGAAAAGGTGATTCCCCGCAGTGGCTTTTGGCGTCACCCACCCTGCGGGAATGGGAATGCAAAGCGGAACCGCTGACTCCGTCATGCAGCCGCGCGCCCACGTCGTCTAATGGCAGCACGCAAAGAGATGACTTTGCAGAAAACGCAGAGCCTCACAAATGTCCCGCTGCATCACCCCCCCCCCCCACCCCTCCCATCAACTCATCCATAAAAATACAAATAACCACATCGGCCGTAAATACGACCGAGGTATGCGTTCACACATCCCCACGTGCACACCGAGGATGACTCCGGCAGATGTTTTAACAGGAAGCAGCTGGCACGCGTCTGCTCTGAGGTCTACGTGCTGAAAATGTGTCCGTAAACATGCGTGTAAGGTGCGCACTGGGCTATTCTTGATTGCCTCTCTACATATGCCAGATGTGTGTCAAAGGCGTCGGAAAGATTTATGATCCCAACGCGGGCGGCACGGTGAGTGAGTGGCGAGCACATCAGTGTAAAGTTATTTCTCATTATCAATTGATTCATCAATTCTTTCGACGTTTTAAAAGGGAAATCTGAAATTGGCAACCCGATTCGGTCAATGTAAAGAAAAACCTATACAGTGTGGGGCATGATGTTCAATGTTTTGACTCCCTTTGATTAATATTTGTATCAATCACAAGATAGATTGTTTCCAACATAAATATTAGGACTGATGTTTGGTCCAATGAACAATCTCAGTCTGTATACCATAAATATTCTCAAAAGACTCCAAATAAATTATGCAGATGGGAAAGGTAAGTATTTATTGACAATGTGTTTTTTTTTAATGTCGCTAAATATAATTGACAAATCGTCGGACAAAAGAGACGTGACAGGTAGATAGATCATATCTCAAAAGCACACTGACTCTTAATTCTTCACATTTTTAAACGCTGCTTTTGACTTTGTACCTGTGATTCCCCCCCGCTTGTATTTTGAATGTGTTTTGCTTTTCATTTCCTGCCGCGATGCCTGCTGTTGGTCTGAAAAACAATCACTTCCCTGCACTTGTAATGCGTCGACTTTGGTGTGAAAGTAATGAATGCGTTTCCAGTTTCCAAGGAACTAAGCTGAAAGTCAACGTACAACAGCAACATGCTCGACTACAAGGCCTGACGAGCTTCGACAAGTAACACATTCCGCTTGTACGATTGACATGGTTTCAAGGGTCACTTCCTGTTCATGTCTTTTTTTTTTTCCTTGCGTTTAATTTTGTCCTGTGGTCCTGACATTCTAACTTGATCCTGGACTCAGCAACTGTAATAATATTCCAAAATCATAATGAGTAACTCGTTATATGACGTACTCCATTATGGCCGGAACTTAACTCTTTCATTTGACAAGACGTACTTGTACGTCTTTTTAAAATTAGGCCCCGCCTACCAAGGACGTACTTGTACGTCTAAGTCTTTTTTTTTTGTGTGTCATAGAGAGGAGGAGGGTCTGATGCAATCTGTAAATGAGAAGAAGCCGTTTGCATTGTATATCATGTAAAAAAGCGACCAGTAGGTGGCAGTGGTGTCATGTGCTTGAAATGCATGGTTTTACAAAAAGCGCTTTTTCTCCATTTTTTTTTTGCCCAGGAATCGCCATTTTCATGAAACTTAGCCATTTTGTAATGCCGATTGCTGAAGATTGGAAAAACATTTCTGCCAAAAGAAGAGAGTCCAAACTGTATTTTGGTAGGCTCTGTGTTTATATAGCATTAGAACCAAATATTCTGTGGGCCTTGCAAGATCAGTCAAAATCCAGTAAAATGCTGGGTTTGAGGGGGGTTGCTCCAGTGAAAATGGCTGCGATTGAATGAGTTAATATAAAACTGTACCGTGTTACTTTTGTAACGTTACCGGAGGTAAGCGCTGCCTTGAAGAGGTTTCGGGTGGAAGGTTTCCCAGGCCCGCTGCGAGGCCCATATGGCTGCTTCCTTCCTTCCTTCTTGGCAGCACGCAGGCTTGTCCTCCACCGCTCATGATGAGCACTCCACGTGGCCACGCAGACGGCTCGTGTCTTGAGACTGCACGCTGTCCTGTCACCACGAGCACCGCAGACAAACGATGGCCATCATTCCTCAGTCTACAAGGTCGTCAATCGATTGCTGCATGCTGACCGTTTCATTGTCTTTTTCCCTTCCGGCAAAGGTCTGTGGTGGCTTTCTGAATGGAAGGTATGATGTCCTCGTAGCTGTCCCTCATCCTAATGAACAGGTGACACATTTTCACCCGGGTCCTTCCCATGTTTTGCATCTTGGCCCCATCAGACAGCGCATGCAGTCATTATTAGCGGCAGTTGACAGCCGCCGCCGTTCGTGTTCGTATTACGAAGTCGCGTCTCTGCCGCCTGTGGTGTATTCAATGACACTTCGTAAACGAGGCTTCTTTTTCGTGGAGAGTTGCAAAATATATGACTCGCAGTCTTATCATTTCTACCAGGATGTTTCATTTTAAAATACTATAAGATCACTTTGTGTTCTGATAAGCGTAGAAACAATATTTTGTTAGTCAGTCAGAGCTACGAGGAATGCAGAGTAATAGCTGTCCGGGATTGAATGCCGTTTCACCATTGCTCCCTCCCGCCATAGTGTGTTGCAGTGTTACAATAAAAAGAGCATCTGTAATCCACCTGAGTGTCAGTCATGTATGAAAGCGACAGCGATACACAAACACACACACATAGATAGGCAGACTAGCTAGCTAAAGGCGTTTTAATGGCTTACTTTCCCATGGAAGAGGAACAACCAAGAATCGCATTTTTAATTGAAGAAGTGAAAGCTATCTCTGCAAACAGTTAAAAAAAAATCTGTACTACTGATGCCTGGCTACACAATTGTCCCAAATAACAGTTTGTTTGTTTGTTTGTTTTATACAAGCCGTCAATGGAACTTTTTTTTTTTTTTTTTGCTGGCACTTGTCCGCAAAAATTGTAGGTGCAAGTGCTGTATGGTCATCGTAATCTTATTTCACAACAAACAGCAGTTCAGCTGATTTTTATTTTATTTTTTTTGCTTTCCAGGTAGCACTACTAAGTGTGATTTTTGCATTATGGTGTTGCATTACATGAACTTTCACCAGTATCGCATTTATTAGTATGCCAAAGGCGATTCAATGCATTGTTTTTTTATAGGGCACCTTCACAACCTAATGATATGCAACACGTACTTTGCACATCGTTAGGTTATGCCTGTGTTCCTTGATGTGCGTCATTTGTTGTCCTTTGCTCTTATCGACACCGTTAGCAAGGGTACAAGGTCCAAAGCTCTGCACGCTTCTGTTCAGGACGGAGCCGTCCCAGGAAGGGCGCTGCTTGGCTCAGACCACGCTGGCAAATCTCACCTGGCTGTGATCATTGAATTTGTTAAGCACAAATCTGTTATGATGTCTGCAATATATTGAGCACATTTTGAAAAAATAAAAAATAAATGACTATAGCAGTACTTCGATTTCTGAGTTTAATTTGTTCGATGACAAAATTCGTAAGTTAGTGTACTTCGATTCCAAATCAATATTACCCATTAAAGTGCCATAAAGAGCCTTCCACTGTCCTTTTTAGTAGGAGCAGACCAATACAGATTTTTTTTTGTGAGCCCGATGCGCGTTCCAATATTTGACAGCAAAAAAAATGCACAAAACCGATGAATCAGCCTTTTAATTTGAAAAATATTTCTTGAATCAAGGTGTTCCGGGCGTGGCCCACCGCCAGGAGGCCCCGGAGACGACCCAGAACATGCCGGAGAGACTTTGTCTCCCGGCTGGCCTAGGAACCCCTTGGGACGGACGGATAGATGAATAAAGTCCCTTTTTGTTTGGTTTTGTTTTTGGTTCCGTAACAGTGCACTGAAGACATGAATGGAGGCAGAACATTTGGCTGTTGTACGATACTTTGTCCGATGGTATTTGTGAACCACGGACGGAAAAATTGGCTAAAATTGGCACAATTTTTTATTTCAGGGCTCGGGGTTGGATGTTATCATCTTTGGAAATATGGGCAGTTTAAATCGGCTTGAGTTTTTTTTTTAATGAAGAAAAATAGCTTTGTATTGTACAAAAAAAAAAAACATAATAAAAGAGGAAATAAAGAATAAACTCATTTTCGGAATTGCAATTTGGGATAAACTGGGAGGGCAGGACGGACGGCAAAAGTGGGTCAAGTGTCCATCACTGAGAATAACCTTCTACGACCAATGTGGTGCTTTTCGGGGGTAACGCGGTCACAAGTCCGCGCAAGACTCCAGGGGTGTTCCCGCCTTGAGTGTATAAAGTAACGGAACCACGTAAAGAACATTGTTCTCTGATTGGTTGTTTAACCTCGGGCGTGGTCATTTCTTACATTTTAAATTCGAGGTAACATGATATATTTTGTTTCATTTTTTTCATGTCCAATATTCCTGTCAAGTCAGGATGACAAATGCGATAGAAAGGGCTTTTTTGGAGGACTACAATGTGACGACAATAAAAAACACTTTCTCTTTTCTCTGGAAATGTGATGAAGGACTACTACTCATTCCTTTTTTAATGGCAAACGGTCTCTTCATCCATTTTTAAAAGATCTGTAGTGATGTCGAATTTTGTGGATATTCTTGGCTCCGGCCAAAATTGAACACGTGGTGGAAAGTGAACAGCGTTTAAAAAAGGGGAACTGCCACGGTTTCCACGCGGGCCGATGTGCATCTCTAGCTTCTATTTCCATCAAGTACAATGAATTCCGAAGACTTTTGCCTCGGCGCTCTACCCATGAAAAGCGGACTATTTGGAAGCAAGAGCGCGAAAGCAAAGGGGATCGAAGGAAAACGAGGTGGGAGGGGAGCCATGCGCGAGGGCGCACCCGCACGCATGACGTTTCTGGTGTCGGCTGTTTGCTGAAAGCTTTTCTTTTGTTCGGTCGCGGAGTCCCCCCCCCAGCCCCCACCCACCAACCAACCATCCTCTTGCCCCGCGCGCATGCACGGAGAGCAGGATGCTCCTCTCCTCCTCTTTGCCGCTTCTGCAGGAGATGCAGCCGAGTGGAGGCGGCGCGCATCGGCGCCGTGGACGCACGAACCTCCGCACCTGCACCCGGACACATTGAGCAAAAAAAAACAAAAAAAACAACAACAACCCCAAAACGTCTGTGTCAAACTCAAGAGGTATTTTTTCCTTCTTTCTTGGCTTGTTTCCTCCCACCCCCGCCTTGGTCCTCTTCAAGGATGCCCGGAGCACTGCTGTCTTCCCGGTCCCTCTACATCGGCATGGAGGTGGCGATCGCAGTGGCGTCGGTGGTCGGCAACGTGATGGTGGTGTGGGCGGTGAGGATCAACAAATCCCTGCGGGACACCACCTTTTGTTTTATCGTGTCGCTGGCGTTGGCCGACATTGCGGTGGGGGCGCTGGTCATCCCGCTGGCCATCACCATCAGCATCGGGCTGCAGACGCACTTTTACAGCTGCCTGCTGGTCGCCTGCACGGTTCTGGTTCTCACGCAAAGTTCCATCCTGGCGCTGCTGGCCATCGCTATTGACCGATACCTGAGAGTCAAGATCCCCACCAGGTAAGCTCGTGATCGCGATTGTCCCGGGGGCTCAATGTGCTACATGCACCTCACTGTGGAGCAAACCGGCGAACTGAGGCATGGTAAACTTTGGTGGGGCAGACGGGGCCCTCCTGGAGTTAGAATTTTTGTTCCGGGGAATAATTTCAGTCATTTAGCTCAACAACTTTAAAACAACCGACCAACTTTGTCTTGGGAACGCCCCCCCCCCCCCCTGCTAGCTTAGTGCTAACACGTAATGGAAAACGCCATTGATGGGCTAACAAAACTAGCACCGGTAGCCTTTGTCGTATTTGAACACAAACGTTGGTGCAACACATGTTGACAAACTGTATCACAATTTAATTGAAGTTGTTAACTCGTGACGCACAAAGTATTGAATTTTTAATGCTGTCATTTTATGTTTTATTATGTACAACATGACAGTGTGTTATTTATCTTTTGAAACACACTGGGAAAAACACCGTTGGGGGGGAAAAACATGAGGCAAGGTGAGGCAGCTTTATTTCTATAGTGCAGTGCGGCATTTCATTCAAAAGGTAACTCAATGTGGTTTTCTGTGTTTTCTCTGGAAACAACACAATTTAGTGACAGAAGCGTGCATGTAAAATATATCAATGTTTATATCTCAACAACAAAATAAGTCATTCTCTTTTGATTATATTATTTGTAGTCCCATCAAAATGAATTAACCATTCATAAAAGTCTAAACGTGTGAATAACTCGCCTTTTTGCTCCACTTGGAGACGTGGCCGTCCCAACACATAACATCTGCGATCGATACGAATCCAACGCATGAAAGCTGAGCCTAATTGCAACATTTCCTTTCGCTTCAGGCGAGTTGTGCGCAAATGTCAGAAGGCTGGATTGTCAGCTGTCGATCTCGACCGACGCTTCCCATTCAATGCCTTTATCCGACTCTTTTTTTTTTTTTTGTGGGTGTCTGCCTCTTTCATGTTCGTATACCGGGAAACATATCATATATCACAGCGCTTGCATTCTCGGAGCACATGAAACAATATCTGGGTCAATATCAGTATGTGGAAGAGCCTTCGGGAATATCGTCACTCAGTCGTCGCAGAACTGTAGCAGGAGCATGAAACTCTAAGCTCTTATTAGAAGTGGCCAAATATTTGCACCCATACCAGTACGATGATGATACAATGCAATGCAATTCAATACAACACATCTTATTTCAGATAGCGCTTTCGCTGAACACTATTTTGGATTTTCTTCTTTTTTTTTTCTTTTTTTTTGACCATTTCCTTGAATGGATGTCATTTTGCCACGTGCCTCACACTACTCTGAACTCTGAACTACGCTGATCGTTCGGCAAGCCCCGTCTTTAAAACTCTCCTTAAAACACATTTTTATTCTTCGGCTTTTCACTCAGCATGAGTTTGACTGTTTTTTCTTTTGCGTTACAACGATATGGCTTCGTAGTAAAAGAGTGTGGGTGCCGAGACCAGCCTGCCTGCAGTCCAGACCTGCCTCCCATTGGAAATGTATGTTGAAAAAAAATCTGCAGATTTTTGCTATTTTTGACTATTTCAATGTAGCTAATATCAGATGAACCAATCATCTGATATTATCAGATGAAAATAAAAATACAGCATAATTAAGACTCATCATATTGAATATTCTATTCACCTCTAATAAAACACACTTTCATCAGATTTAATGTATGTCACGGTATTTTCGCATATTAACTCATTCAGTACCAGCCAATTCTGGACCAAGTCTGAAAAGACGTTTAAAAACGTCTTTGGGAGTGAATGATTTAACATCAAATGTAATGGTCTAAGCTTTGACCAAGTTTACAACACCCATGCTTTTAGCGTGTAAATGTCTTCAACACCCGCACTCTCCCGCGCGCGATCTCGGCGCTAAGCTGACGCTTCTTCTCCGTTGGCCCTCCGCAGGTACAAGCGGGTGGTGACGCCCCAGCGAGCGGGTGCGGCCGTGGTGGTGTGCTGGACGGTGGCTTTCGTGGTGGGCCTCACCCCCATGCTGGGCTGGAACAATCTCGGGCGTCTGAGGCAGAACGACTCCATTGGCTCCGAGCTGGTCATCACCTGCCAGTTCGAGAACGTCATCAGCATGGACTACATGGTCTACTTCAACTTTTTCGGCTGGGTGCTGCCGCCCCTCGTGCTCATGCTGCTGATCTACGCTGAGATCTTCTACATGATCCATAAGCAACTCAACAGCAAGAAGCTGACGGGCAGCCACACCGACCCCAACAAGTACTACGACAAGGAGCTCAATCTGGCCAAATCTTTGGCGCTGGTCCTCTTTCTCTTCGCCATCAGCTGGCTCCCGTTACACATCATCAACTGCGTGACGCTCTTCTGCCCCGACTGCCAGAAACCCATGGTCCTCCTCTACATCGCCATCCTGCTCACTCACGGGAACTCGGCCGTCAACCCCATCGTCTACGCCTTCCGCATCAAGAAATTCCGCACGGCCTTCCACAAGATCTGGCGGCAGTATTTCTGCTGCAAGGACACTCCGGCTTTGGAGATGCAGCCCAGTGACAGGAAGTGGCAAAGCGTCAATCCCGAACTGGGTCGGGTGTTACCGCTGAAGCCCCCGCAGGACGATGGCCGGACGCCCTGCGGCCCGCAGCCTCAGAACCAGAGCGGCGAAGCCCTGCAAGTGAAAGAACAGCCACCCTTATTGGCGCAAAATGCCGTTTAGCACAAGGAATGCAATGAATCCATTTTGAAAACACAAGAAGCCTGGTTCCCAACGTGAGCCGATGAGAGGCGATGCCTCCATTTCGGGGTTTTCGGGAGGCGACACAGAGGGTCCTTCCCAACCGCAGCAGCAGGATTGGCCTTTGACTCAGGAGGAGCGTGCTGACATGGACCTTTTGACCATGAGCTCAAAACGCTCAAAACGATCTACCATGGCGCCGCTTGTCAACAAACGCGTCGTTTGACCAGGAGCGGAGCGATTGAGGAAACGGTCAATGGCTTGAATCATGATTTTAGCCTTCTTCGTTTTGTTTTTTTAATCACTGTAGTTTAAATGTGTGTGATGTCAGTCATGAGATAAACTGCCTAAAAGGTCGGGGGTTGGGTCGCGGGGGCAACGGCTTTAGCAGGGGAGCCCACAATTGCCTCTCCTCAGCCACATCTTCCAACTTTTCCTGAAGGATTCCAAGGCGTTTCCAGGCCTGGGTTGTCCCGGGGCCTCCTGCTGTTGTAACGTGCAGATGCCCGAGCCACCTCATCTGGCTCCTCTCAACATGGAGGAATAGTGACCCCCCCCCGCCCCTCCTCACTCGTTGAGTGAGCTTCTCACCTTATCTCTAAGGGAGAGCCCGGACACCCTGCATAGGAAACTCATTTCGATCACTTGTCTCCGGGATGTCGTTCTTTCGATCATGACACTGGAAAGTTGATTTAAAAAAATCAACGTGGAAACTCAGAGAGTGTGGTTAACGTGATCCTTAAAGGACTGGCTAATCAACTGACTTCTCTTGCTCGGATTACTGGCACAGACGCGCTCTTTTGACAAGGGAAATGGATCACTCTGTCGAGCTGACGTTAGCTAGCAAGCGAGCCATGATTATTTTGGCCATGTGAAGCAAGGCCATCAGCAAGCCAATCAAACATTTGATTTATTACCTGTGGAAAATTGCAGTCCACCAACCCAGTGACAAAGTTTGATTCCTCGTCTATGCCTTTCGACGTGGCTCTTATGTCATCAAACAGTCCTGCCTGTAAGGATCTTCTCCAAACAACAATTTCTGACATGAACTACTCAGTTTCCGCTGGATTATTTATTTTTATTTGTGCTTTGTTTTTTTTTTTTTGTTTTTTTTTTTTAAAGGGCATTGAAAATATCGAAACCTTTTTGGGATTTATCTGGTAGCGGAACATGTTTTTTTTTTTTCAGAATCTGAATCACCTTTGTCATTGCAAACAATGCAACATTAGTCAATGAGATGTGACGTTTTCAGTTCAGGGCAGCGATCTCTGCCACCCGCAAGTGCGCTGGCGTCTACGCTTACAAACATTCTGAAAAGGTCGATATATTTGCAATAATTTGGAAATATGGACGGTGACCTGGTGTGAGTCGTAGTGCGTGAGGCAGGGCTTTTCAAAATGTTGGGGGCTGGTGGCACCTTACAAAGTGCCCCTTCACTCCAACCAAACATAAAGAGCACATGATGTTATCAAATTAAAAAATAAAATGGAAAAAAAAATCCTATTTTCACAGTCTTTGCGAGGGAACACAATGGGTTTTTTCTTTTACTTCCATGTCACCTTAGGGGCTCTGGAGTCCGATACTGTCCTGTGCGGCGTGACTACATCGTTGTAATAGATGTCAGGGAAGAAAAAAACTACACGGGTGTTGGGCCTGTGTCCTGTTTCATAAAATCTTCGATCAACTTCACTAATCAACTTACATTTCCCAAAAGTTCAATGAATGAATGAATGAATGAATGAGCGAGCGACCTACATCGAAGATACGCTGTGGCTTTGTTTGATGGGTTCAACTGTCTTATTCCGACTCGCTCCGAATGGGAAATGCTGTTTGTAAAGTGGCCCAGCGCCTGCGCATGGATATCAGCTTTGAGGCAGTTAATCCCGGACTGGCATAGTTTTTGCATGTCATCCCCGCTGAGAAGCAATCAATGATTAAAAAAAGAAAAATGAGGCCGTCAAGGCTGACAGCACGTTTGTTGCATCTCATCTTATGTGGAACGTGAAAACCTTGCTGGCAGTGGCACTAATGATTCTGTCTGATTAGCATAAAAACAAGCCAGAGTCACATTGCAGCAGATGGAAAATGTCGACGCGGTGAAGTCGACCTCTTAAAATCTGATGCGATGCAGTTTCATGGCGATGAATGAACCCTTGAACTCATTGGAACTGTTTTCTGTGTTCAGGTTGCAACTATGGCTTCTTGCAAGTACATGAAAGCAGACAAATCCTTTTCTTTGTTTGATCAAAATAAGACATTTGCAAAACAATCAACACCATCAACATTTTGGCCTGTTTTCCAACATGTTCTGGACCAAACCAGTCACTGAATCGTTTGTGTTTGTTCGTTTTCTCCATTGTCAATCTGTTTTTGAATGAAAGGCTGGAAATTGTATTTTTTTTGTATCCAATTCATCGAGTAATCAACAAAGTAATCAAGAGATTAATAGTTTATCAAGATAATTGTTCTATGCATCTCTAGTTAATTGTACAGTATGTCAATGCTTATTCGTAGTTTTTCCCAATGCAATTATAACGACCTTCGATTATTTGCGGATTTTCCCTGTTGGTAAGCTGAGATATTAGAAATATTCTGCATAGTGCGCGATCAATTGAAAGTGGGATGTAATTGAATAAAACAAAGAAAGCCCAACCCTTTGGTTTACAGATTTCATCAGGTCAAAAAATGGCCCATTATTTTTGGACTGGGTTGTTCACCCCTGTGGACTGGTTTATCAAAATTCATATTTGCACACCACTTTGGTAACTTCATGAGTGGCAATTACATATCCGTGGCTGTTAAAATCTCTCGAAATGGCTAGAGCTAGACTGTTGGAGTGCATGACACCACTTTTAATAAATGCATCACTGTCTCTTTAAGAGTTGCACTGGTAAAGTCCCGCGAGAACACGGAGCGCGAGTGAGACTCAGACCAGGAAGTGTAGAGAGGGCGAAATGCCCGCGAAACTTCGGTCTCTCAGCTGTGCTTGCACCCGATTGCCAACTGTAATCGCCATCGTAAAACGGGAGATATTCAGATAATCAGTAAACTAGTTTACAATTAAGCAGATTAAGTGGTATATTTTGATCGATGATTGATTATTTAGATGATATTTGTACAGTAGAATATCGTGTATGTGAATTTGAACGCTGCCGCGTGGTGACTCGTGTGGCTAGCCGTAAGTGTTCTCGAAATCCTTAACATGTAAAATTGTTTTTTCTAATTGTTGAATAAAACAAAAAACACATTTAGACATCTATAAACATGTTCATTACAATTAGTTGCATACAGTATGAAGGAAAGCTTCAGTCAGCAAATAAAAAAGTGCCTTCCCCACAGAATGCGCCACACCCCAAAATTGTTTACGATCGTTTTTCAATCTGTTGGCCATGATTTTGTTGCCATTACGGATGATTGTCAAAATAGTCGGAGTCATCTGGGAAACTCCCTTTCGAAAGTGAGAAACAATTTCGGCCTTCACAGACAGCGAGAATTGCTTCCTGACGTGTTTTCAGACCATGTGCTCAGGGCCGCACCGCTGTGCCTCCAGAAGTACAATGTTCGAGTCGATCAGTAACGTCGTCGGGGATCCTGCGCTGTACATTTTTTTTCACCAGCAAGGTGACTGATGTTCAATCAGGAATAAAGCCCACAAAAAATATATTTCATGTTTGGTATGTATTCTGCTGACTCGTTTGCAGCACTTGCTGGGCATTGGCGGCAGTGCTCTTGAGTGGTTTAGGTCCTATTTAGCTGACAGAACCTTGTGTGTCAGCCTTGGCTGCTCTGAGTCACGCACTGCTCCCCTGTCATGTGGTGTTCCACAGGGCTCAATTCTGGGGCCCCTGGTGTTCTCGCTGTATCTGCTACAATTGGGTTCCATCTTAAGGAAACATGGTATTCCCTTCCACTGCTATGCAGATGACTGCCAGATCTATGTCACACTGAGCAAGAAAGACGCCTTCTCATTAAGGCCACTCCTATCCTGTCTGGAAGAAATCAAAACCTGGATGGCACAAAATTTCTTGAAATTCAATGAAAAGAAGACAGAGGTAATATTGTTTGGTCCCAGTGGCCCTTGTACATTCCATCCTGTAGACTTGGGCCCCCTGTCTCCTTATCTTAAGTCAACAGTCTCAAACTTGGGCCTTAAACTGGACAGTGATTTCAAACTTGATCGGCAAATTGGTGCCATTGTCAAATCCAGCTTCTTTCACCTTAGACAGCTGGCCAAAATAAAAACTCTCCTCTCACATGAACACTTTGAGACAGTAATTCATGCCTTTGTCACATCCCGGCTCGATTACTTTGGAGTCCGCCAGTCCTCCATTAAGCGCCTTCAGCTGGTCCAGAATGCCGCTGCTCGCCTCTTGACTGGTACTCGTAAGAGGGAGCACATAACTCCTACTCTGGCATCCCTTCACTGGCTCCCCATACATTTTAAAGTTATTTTCAAGATCCTCTTATTTGTTTTCAAATCTCAGAATAATCTCGCGCCACCTTACCTCTATGAGCTCATCCGCCCCTACACACCTGCCCGGCGCCTTAGGTCTGTGGACCAGACATTATTAGAAGTACCAAGAACTAAACTGAGGCTCAGAGGGGATCGAGCCTTTTCTGTTGCTGGTCCCTCTCTCTGGAATGACCTCCCACTGAACATTTGGCAAGCCTCCTCGCTGCCCATCTTCAAAACCCTCCTCAAAACTCACTTATATTCTTTGGCATTCGACTCAGCATGACTTAGATTTGTTCTTGGTTTTACTGTTTGGTGCTTTCTACCGCCTTTATTACCGATTTGTTTTACTGTTTATTGTGCCTGTTAAATTGCTCCATGTACAGCACTTTGTATGCAGCGATGGCTGTTTGAAAGTGCTCTATAAATACAGTTGACTTGATTTGACTTGACTTGGTCAAGCCCTTCCACAGACCCGGCCATATGAACCATTTAAAACAATTGTTGCACTGAACGTTCCTATAGTAATGTTTTAGTATGTATTTAGTAATTGTAAAATGTTTCTTTCCTTTTAATGTTGTTCTATGAAACCTGGAAAACACACTGAGGAGATGTTACTCACTAGTGTTTTAGTTACAAGCTACTCAGTAAGCAAACACAGTGCAGCTCAGCCTTTGGTAAGCAAACATCAAAGCTAGCTTATGCTTTTAGCGGCACGTCCAAGTCACTTGAAACTTCGTAGCAAAATGTAACGTACTGTACATGTATTTTCAGAGGCTATTTTGAAACAACAAAAACAAAAAAGCATAATTCTTAACGCCTCTAAAATTGATCTCAACTTTGTAACAATAGGATGATGCAGGTCCCACGGTGACAAGAGGTGAGAACCACCCGCCTGTCTGAATGACCCCTGACGCGGGCTTGTGGCCAGTCCGTTGTTGGCTTTTATTTGCCCTGCCATCGGCTGGTGAGCAGTCCAGTCAGTCCGACCCCACCTGTCCGTCATGCAAGGTCAGATGGCATCGGCCCCAACTCACCTGGTGAGGGCAAGTGAAAATGGATGAATGGGAGTTTTACAAAATGCACAATATTTGGTTTTATGTCACTCATACAACCCTGTCCACTCCCCATCCCACAGAGTGACGAAGGAGATAAAAATGTGTTTGTCAGTCATGACCGGGACCTCTTCTGACTGCTTGTGAGCTAGTGCCACCTGCTGGTCAAGTCTATCAATCAAAAAATGACGTGAGTAGACTACTAACACAAGAGAATTGTGCCCAGTTGTTTTAGGTATGAATTAAACATCAATGAAAAATAATAATCCTTAATAGCTCTCTTTCAAGGTATTATTATTAAGACATTTAATATGGATTAAATTTTCGCTTTGTGATGACTTTTTTTTTTTGAACCAGTCAAATACTTAATGTTCAACATCATTTATTTCATCTATTTGCAAGTTGAGTTAATTAATTGTATGGTCAACCCAAACTACGTTGCAAATCAAGTAATGTTTTTTTAAATTACCTTTTTGAAGAATAAACATGCCCCGGGTCATCTTGAGCCAAGAAAATGATTGCGGTTAAAATATTTTAAAATGTACATGGCATTGAAGTTAGTTGATGAAAGCGCTCAGACGGCAATGATAACATTGATGTTTACTTACATATACAAAATAAATAGAAAGAAATGTCAATGTTGCTGCGTGACGCTGAAAAAATATTTTCTAATCAAAATATCATCTGATTGTTATGTTTAGCCCCCGAGGACTTGACATTCCTCCCAACAGGAATACAGTGGCCTTTAAAGGAAAAAGAGCTTTGGGTCAAACTTGTATTGAGCCTTAAATATCCGGTCAATGTTTATCAAGTAGACTGTCGCCCTCCTTCCGCACCACATGCATCACTTTGCGGCACAGTGACATGCAAGAGGAGTCATTGATGGATGCAAAACTACAAAAACGCTCATGTCAGCGTTCAAGCAAGAAAACGACATGCTGCGTACACAGCGGTGCAACTACTTTTCGCCCTTGAGTTCCAAACTCCCAGCAAGGTTCGCATATTGCCGACACAGTGGCCAAACACGCACGAGTGGGAGGCATACACTAAGTGCCTGCCTCAACAAGTGCTGCCACTGACTCACTTCCCCTCAGCTATCAGCTGTTTGCCCTTGATCAACACGGGGAAATTCCCGTGCCTTATTTCTATTTTGTGAAGGCGTTGAAAAAAAGCCTGCCCACTTGACTCAGTACGTTCAAGGCCACTGTTATTGTGGCTCTTCCTCCGCTCGGTGACTCGGCGAGACGGTTTCAGATGGGGCTTCACCTTGTTTTGGACCGTCAGACACTTTTGCGTGCATCAAATCGCCTGAAAACGGCATGAAAATGAACACAGTATTGGCTCCACGTTCAAATGAAATGCAGCACAAAGCGCAATTAGCTAAAATAAAAAAAAAAAAAAATGAAAGCGCCTGCGCCACTGGTTTCGATGATCAACTTGAAATTGGGTGGACGTGTCAATCACAGTGGTCGACTGGTTCGCACGTCGACCTCGCAGTGCAGAGGTGCGGGGTTCGATTCTGGCTCCGGGCTTCCTTTGTGGAGTTTGCATGTTCTACCCGCGCCCGCGTGGATTTTCTCCGGGTACTCCGCTTTCATCACACCTTCCAAAAAACATGTTTGGCAGGTTAATGGAACACTCTAAATCACAGGTGTCAAAGTCAAGGCCCAGGGGCCAGATCCGGCTCGTCACGTCATTTAATTTGGCACCCTTAATGTGAGTGGAGCATGGCGTCAAATTTTGAAGATCATTTGGCCCTGACAAAGAGGCGGGGGTCCATCTTCATTGTACACACACCAATGTTGAGAGGTTTGTGGTCCATTAGAAATGTCCACTTTTTATTTCAGTGAAGATCCATTTCAAGAAGGAATACAGCCTCAATGGTAAATTGTTAATGCAGTGAAAAACAATGCTTTTGTCTTAAAAAAAAACTAAAAAAAACTCAGTGACGCGCACACTTTAGGAAAGCTGAAATCGTCCGGATGACCTCAAACCTTTATAAGTTTGGCTATGTTATTCTTTTCTTGTGGCGGAAAGAAATGTGGCAAATAAAAAACCGGCAGAGGAGTTGTTCTGTCTTGAACGCAATCGAGCGACTTTGTCGAAGGAGTGTTGCCTCGGGGCTGCTGTCGCCGCTTTGCGGTTGTCCTTTCGAAGCGAGGGGGGCGACGCTCCCCCTCATGACTGGCAGTAATTGACTCCGAAGCCCGGCCGCCAAACAACAGGCTGTCCGTAAAGTCGTCGCGTCTGCGTGGCCTTGACGTGAACGGCGGCTCTCGCCGCAGCAGACGCATTTGGCGCGCGTGGCCCCCGGCCAAAGCCACGCGCTGCCTCCCACCGCTATTTATAGCAACGTGTACATTTTGGAAATGGAGTCAAATCGTGGAGAAATGAGAACCTCACAATGTTGGCAATCCCGACCGTGCACCAGAACCTCTGTGGATGTTTTGAAGTTGGAGTCGATGCTGTCCGGTATTTTCTTATTCCGCGTGCGTTGACATGTTCGTCTTAGCTTGATCAAAGAATCGTGGCCCATAATCATAAATGTGAGTGGGATTTGTTGTTTTTCTGTTCATATCCTGAAACCGACTCGTGACCAGTCTGGTGCTCGTCTCCGTGCGCCCCGACGATGCCTGGCAACTCGTCAGTTGTCCGTCAACAGCATACGCGTTCTGCCATCGGCTGGCGACCGGTCCCAGGTGTGATTTTTTTATTTATTTTTTAAGTGGCCCTTCACATCACACCGACGAATGGCCGTTGATGCGCGCTTGGATTCCTGGGCGGCATCCAAGCGTAGCGGAGTGATCCAAGCCTGCGGGGTTTGGCTCAGTGTGTTGAGAAAATGCGCACACATCCACACCCAGACGCTCGCTTTTCAGGCCTATTCCGACAACGGCGCATGTTCTCTTTCCCATGGTGTGTTTGTGTGAAATGAGGAGTTTCCCCAACTTTCTCGAAATAAAGTGCCGCCTGAAAGTCGAGCCACAATCTGTTCCGTGATGCTGGTCACACTTCCACGTGGTCCACTTTCAAAACAGAAATTCTGATTGAGATGAATTCTATTTGAATCAATTCATCCCTCAGTCCAAACTTTTGCCATCGTAGAACCGTTATTAACCGTACAGCCAAAAATTTGAGCAACATTTTCCACATTATCGGTTGTCTACGGCAGCGGTCCCCAACCAACAATCATAAACGCGAATCATTGTCATGATTCGGTTTAGGGACCAACAGGTGGCACTGTAGGGCTCCTCCGGCAGCTGCACACCTGTTGGTCATAACTAATTAGGGCTTTAAAAGGACTCCCAGCCCGAACACTCATTGTCGGGTCATTGTTGCTCTTGCTACTGTCATGTGTGTTGCTGTTTGCTCTTAGTTTCTGTCATGTTTAGTTCATTGTTATGTTTTAGCTTTAGTCATGGTTTTTGTTTGATACTTTGGACTTTGTTTGTTTTGGATGTAGTTTTCTTTGTTTTAAATACAATTCTTCAAATACACCCTGCTCCTCCCTCCTGCCTGCTTTTTGGGGTCCACCACCACCTTGCTGCGTGACAATCATGACAAGAGGAATGTCCTATCGGGCCGCAATACTTACTGCGGGTCATGTTGAAACTTGCCTTCAAAATAAGATACACCACAAATACAAAGTGCATGAAAAATACGACTCACCACCGCCGCATATTATGCATAGTGGGCTTGTTGCGTGGGAATCTCCTGTTGAGATAAATCCGTATTTTAAGTAGGACTCCTGATACTGTCTCTTCTCTTTCTTGAAAGTCGTAGGCTCCTCTTCAGTCTCCTGGCTGGGCCTTTTCCCCTTCCCAAAGAAACTTTCCAAAGACGTTTGTTTTTTACTCCTTTTGCTAGCTCTCGCGTTTCATTTTAGCGGTAAACAATCACCTGACCGAGAAGCGCGCCTTCACCTGCGTCAAGAGTGATATACTGTAGACGGATGTAAGAGAGTGTCCGGCAAATTTTCAAAATAAAACATTGTGCGGATTCCGAAATAAATAACATGGAAGTAATGTCAGAGTTTTATTCTTTCTGTGCGACCCGGTACCAAATGACCCGCGGCCCGGGGGTTGTGGACCGCCGGTCTACGGTTTGAGCACAAATATTTTAGAATAGTTGGAGAAAGGCTTTGACATAACTATTCATTCATTGCCACGTTTTTCTACATTAGTTTATGATTATTTTTTGTTCTTATACCGCATGAATGATGCTTGACAACAAATGAATCTGAGAAGAAAGTATTTTGCAGGAGGATTCACTTAAAATTCAATCTGGGCACCAGAATTCGCTCCCATCTTCTCGAGGCGGCCAGGGATCCCGTCCAAAATTGGGATCGAAGACATTTCGTTTCCTGTTGAAACTCTCAATGGAAAATACCTTGTCGTGAGCTGGGCGAGTGTCCTTGTTGAAAGCGGGCCTGAAAAATAAGGCCCGATGCCCTCGCGTCAGTCTCAGGATTCGTAGCAGCCATTTGATTTGAAAGCCGTACTGCACATTTTGGTTTTGATCACCGGTACTTGACTGCAGGGGAACATGAGTCACGAGTGCGCTGCTCGATGACAACCGTCTCACTCACGGATTATTCCTGTCAAATTGGAGGATTTATGACTCATGACACAACGTCGGCCGTACGAGCGATACTAAAGAGCGTGGTGTGGTTTATGGTTGCTTACACTCCGCCCAAAAAAATGTCATGTTTTCATTGCTGTTTGTCTCGGAGTGGGATTATACACCAAATACTTTGCCGGAGTAAACAACCCCCATCCCGGCCCACACGAAGAAAAAAAAAATAACACGTCATATTTTGCTTCGGATTGGGACAAATTGTACACTGTGGTAGCTGTTTACATGCATTTCGGGGTGTGTGTGTGTGTGTGTGTGTATGGGTATGCGAGTTGTTTCAGGTGTTGAGTCAATGTAAACAGCGATACTGGAAGTGGGTCACTTGAAAAACCATCAACTCGACATTTGAACGCAGGCACTCGATTCAATTCTATTCCCAGTGCGCCACTTCACAACAGAAGTTGTCTGAAGGCACTTCCAAAATGGAGCAAGTCGAGCATCTGCTCACGCGTTAGGAAACCTCACACGGCCAAACCACTACAGCCAAGGAGCCAAGGAAAAACTCCAACGTCCAAATACGCCTTGGGGCGACCCTTTGCTTTGAGCGCTTCGATCGTTTGAGCTGAGTTCTGACAGGAACTTATTCTCTTTTTAATCGATTCATTTTGAGTCATTCTTTGTTTAACCAGGTAAGGCAATTATCCATTTTCTAATCCGCTCATCCTTGGAAGGGTCGCGGGTGTGCTGGAGCCTCTCCCGGCGGTCTTTGGGCAGTCAGCGGGGAACACCCTCAACTGGTTGCCAGCCCATCGCAGGGCCCACATTGACAAAACATTCACAGTCTCGCTCACACCTTGGGACAATTTCGAGTTTTCTATTAACCTGCCATGCATGTTTTTGGAATGTGGGAGGAAACCGGAGCACCCGGAGAAAACCCGCTCAGGCACTGGGAGAACATGCAAAGTCCACATATGGAGCCCTGAATCGAACCCTGCACCTCTGCACTTTGAGGTCGAATTGCTAACCAGTCGTCCACCGTCCTGGACAATTTCTCATTTATAATGCAAACCTAAAAGCAATTTAAAGTTCAGCGTCTCGGTCAAAGAAACTTCGGGAATGGACAGTGGGAGCTAGGATTCCAATCCTCCCGTCACTCGACGACCCGTTCGACCGAGTGAACCACAGCAGCCCTGCCAACCGGCTGGAGGATCTTTGCTGCTTGTCTTGCATCTGACTTTCAGAGAGTTGGCAATCTAGCCTTAGCCATCTGTAAGTGGAGCAACAATTCTTTTTTTTTCTCTCTCTCTTTTCATCATTTTTTTTTACAGCATGGTGCCATAGTGGCCTTGCAGCGACTCGTGTGAGAGTGCGCGATCGCGATAATACTGAATTTACCACAGCCCCTCCCCATTTAAAGTAGAGACCGGGATCAAGCCAGAATTAACTGGCTGGTGAAAAGCAATTCTGATAAGCGGCACGGCGTCAATCAGTCAGCATTGTTTTCGACATCGGGGGGCAATTACGACTTCCTTTTGACGATGTGCCATATGTGTGGATCCACGACAGTTATTGACGAGTGTAGATCTGTGGCTTAGTGATGAAGTGCTCCAATCTGGTTTTTGTGGGCTCTCTTTTCGCTAGCCGTGGCCTTTGCCTTGGCCCCGGCGCCCGAGCAAAGCCATACTTGCGACTGCGCAAGAAGGGAGGGGTGAGCAGTGACTCATTTGCACCCGTCAGAAACGCCGCGGGATTTCCAAAGCCGAGCGTTCCGAGTGGATGTCAAGTGTGCTGACGTTCTTTATCCTTTGTGGATTTCTATTGGGCTGTCATTCAGACCTGGCCGACGCTTTGAAATGGTGGGCAAAAAATTGCATCGTAACAAAATGTATATACGCGAAGAGATGGTCCAATGAAACGAGTGACGAGACGAGCCGGTTTTAACGCGATCGATAATGTGATGAAAGTCGAGACAAAGTCAATTCAGCAAGGATGTCATTATTTATTTATTTCTTTTGCGATTAAGTCAACAAGACGACTAATTGGGTCAACCGTTCACCAAAACAAAAGCGTGATAGCAGGCGATGACACAACGTAGCGGAACTTGACAACAAACTTTTCCCAGAAGACAATGCCAGCATGTGAAATTCCGAATAGGCTAAAATTGGCTCCACATCAAACGCAGTCATGCCAGTGCGTGTGCGTTTGCAAATGTTTGTCCCGGTTCCCCCGCCACGCATTCAGCACGATGAAGAAAGCATCGCTGAGGAAGAACGGCGGCGAGCCAGCAAGTGACTCGAGCCGTTTTCAAAGCTTCATTGAAACACGGTCAAGCGATTTGACACCAAAGTCGCACTCGCCCAACAGCTCGATGTGACCACCGTAGAAGCGAGGCCCGATATCATGACCATTGATTTTGGGTGGTGTGTAGAAATAGTTCTGTGCAGCGTTACGGTTTTGTTTCACAGTAAGTCTGGATGATTAATCTTCGCAATTTTGCAACTTTTCTGACCCCTCGAGAAAGCCTTGATCGAAAAAGTAACTCGCGATCTCAATGATTGAATGAAAATCGGACAGCACGGGCGCAATCCTTGACTCAGCCAGTCGACTTATGTTGTTGGGTTTGTTTTCTTTGATTTAAAATGGCAATTTGTACATTAAAAAACATGATTTTGAACGACGCCATGGTCATTTGCTGTTTGTATCAGCGATGGCTGGAAAAATCTTTTTTCCAATTTGAAATTGAATGTCTGGTTTCGAGGCCGTGTTATGAGCCCGCTTTCATGTCATCGGATTGGATCCCCCCCCCCCCCCACACGCCTTTTGAGGAACTTCCCCTTGTGCCCTGACACGATCCAGCGCTGTTATGACGTCGTTGGCCACCTACCGCTTATGTGGATGCGTCTGTTATGACTGGAGCCAATTTTAGCAAGAATGCCCCGGATTGGAGTGTTTTTCAAGCTTCTCTTCCAGATGTATTTTGGGAGCAAAAAAGCCCAAATCCTCAACTTGGTTGACGTGGAGCCGCCTTCAATAAGGCTTTGACGCCGCGCCAAATTACAGTCAGATGTTTTTAAAACAGGGGCCTGCCTTGCATGGATGCTGCAGGCAGCCAAGTCGAAACTCAAATTGCCAGTGCGGAAGCGAAACAACTATGAGGAATCACGAATACCCTTTTTACATACCCCCCCCCTGAAAAAAATTGGTGTTTGGTTTCCACCGGCAGAGGGGCAACATCATTGTCGTAAAGTATCCAAATGTCGCTGCTTACGTCGACGTTTACCCAAGAGCACCTGTGCTAATAATAATAATAATATAATGCGCTGTTAGCATGTGCCAGGCAACTTAGCATAGCATTAATTATACTTTTATAATAATAATACATTTTATTTGTAAGCGCCTTTCACAACACTCAAGGACACTTTACAAGCAAGAGCAAACAATAAAACCACAGATAAAATTATAAGTAAAAGAAGAGAAGATTTAAGTAGAATATGCAAGTCTGAATAGATGGGTTTGATTTTGAATGTGGGAAGAAAGTCAATGTTATGAATATTGGGTGGAAGTGAGTTCCAGAGTTTGGGGGCAGAGCGGCTGAAGCCTCTGCACCCCATTGTGCTGAGACGGGCAGAGGGTATAGAGAGGTGGAGGGAGGATGAGGACCTGAGTGAGCAAGAAGGAATGGAAATCTGAAGAATATCTGATAGTTGGGGGGGGGGGGGCAAGGTTATGGATGGCTTTGAATGTATAAAGAAGTATTTTGAAATTGATTCTAAGTTTGACAGGGAGCCAGTGAAGCTGTTGGAGGATGGGGGTGATGTGATGGAAGGAGGGGCTTCTCGTGATGATCTGGGCTGCTGAATTCTGAACAAGTTGAGGTTTATGGAGGAATTTGTGATGAACGCCGAAAAGAAGTGAATTGCAGTAGTTGATGGTGACGAGACTGAACAAGGACAGCAGTGGTGTGAGGAGTGAGAGAGGGATGGAGACGCTTGATGTTACGGAGGTGGAAATATGCGGACCGGGTAATGTTATTGATGTGGGAGTGGAAAGACAGTGAGCTGTCGAGGATGACACCCAGGCTCTTGACCTGAGGGGAAGGAGATACAGTGGAGTTATCAATTATGAGGAGAAAAATTGTCGGCTTTGCGTAGGGTGGATTTGGTACTGACGATGAGAAGTTCTGTTTTATTGCTGTTTTACTTGAGGAAGTTACTGCATAACAATCAGCAAACGCCTCTGTCTGTCTTAATCGGTGTAGATCATGGTGTCAAACTCAAGGCCCGGGGGCCAGATCCGGCCCGCCAGGTCATTTTATGTGGCCCGCGAAAGCAAATCATGCGTGTCAACTTGCTAAGATCTGTCTCGAAATGTCAAATTGTCAATTTTGCTGCCATGTTGACCCTCGCTTGAACAAACTATTATAATTGACTGATTTTGATTACTTTTTTGTGGACAAGTAATAATTTGGTGGTTTCACTGTCAAAACGGCCCTCCAAGGGAAGACGGAACTCCAAATTGGCCAGCGACTAAAATGAGTTTGACACCCCTGTTGTAGATGATCACGACGCCGGCCGGCAGTTGTCGATCGCATGCTAGCTGGGCACATCCGCCATCGTTCTTCTGGTGGGACAACAATTGTGCCAGAGTTCACAGTTTTGTTTTTTTGTTGTTTGTTTGGGTTCTGGTTTTTTTTTTTTCTGGAAGTGACCAAACGCTCCCCTTGAACTCTCCTCTCTCAAAACAACCAAATCCATTTCTCAGTGGCATGCTGAGCTGCAAAGGCACGGACCGATGTGTAGCCGCTTTAAATCGGTGTGATTAGACGGTGCGCCTCCTCGAAATTGTCAGCTGTCAACAATTTTCAAACTCAACGAAAACAATGAAAATGCTGATTAATTTTTAGCTCCCTCTATAAAGTCTTTTGCTACTTGTGTTTTTGCCGGTTGCGTGAACCGCACATTAAATGCAAGCGAATCACAACACAGGATTTCATCATCGGTGCCCGGTTTTCGTGTGAGCAATCGCGATTGGAGAAGTTGATGATGACATTCCTCAGATGAGCGAACAGGCTGATAGATGACGCCCGAGTAAATGTGTCAAAATGAGTGATCGACCGCATCAGGAAACTGTAATATAAGGAAGGATCTCGCAGTCATCCAACCACATCCACGACACCGCTCGCTCGCTCTCAGGACATTTCAGGCACACTCGCTCGAACCATTTAAGGGCGCAACTTGAGAAAAGATGAAAAATCATTATTAGCGTGCAAATAGCTGGAGCACTTTATTACTGTATGTTAGCATGCATACTGTTAGCATTTTAGCAATTTTCATCATACATTTCTTCAGTCACGCAAAGTCCGCACAGGCCGGGGTCCAGGTCTGAACACAGAACCGCTCAACCGTGAGGACTGCGAGCTCCCGCCGTGCTGCCCCAGTGTGTCGAAATGTCCTGAAAAGGCTTCTCAATCCTTTTGACCAAATGAGGCAAGTGGCTTGTGTCGGCTTTTGTCACTTTGGTGATGAAGTCATGGGGACATGTTGCGTCAATGTCATGACGAAGCTCATCGTTACAAATGAGTTGCGGAGAAACGGGAAGGAAAATGACATGAGAAAAGACGAGAAAAACATGAGCTCATGTCAACAAACCGACCAAATATTCGCAATATTTCTGTTGATCTTCATTTGAACGAATCCAAATTGAGCTGATCAGGTCATTCCTTTCGACTGATCAACAAGGCCAAGTAGATGAAAAAATAAATAAATCAAGACTTGTGATCTGGACATGTGGCATCATATCAATGTCTTTCAACAATTGGACAAAAAAAAAAAAAGGGTTGCGTAAAATGAAAGTGTGCAAGAGTGGCAAGGTTTTAAGCACACGCGCACACACCAGTGCACACATCGAAATTGCTCGGCTGAAATGATTTTGTCATGGCATTTATTAAGAATATGAATACATCTATATCTATCACGTCATCACTGTGCACTCAAGACACAATAACACACTAACCTTACCAAGGCATGGCTGAGTACAGGGTGTCCAAACTACAGCCCGGGGGTCATTTGCGGTCCGCCATCCATTTTTCAGCGGCCCGCGACATGACCAACGAAAAATTAAGACTAAAAATGAAATGTGACATGAGCTGAAAGGTTAGTCAAAAAAGGTAAAGGTGGGCAGAGTGAGAAGGGAGGCTGCGCTGTAGAACTTTTCTCTCTATTCAAGGATACAAATAAAAGATTAAAAGAATTTAGCGGGCGGCCCGGTGATCCAGTGGTTAGCGCGTCGACCTCACAGTGCAGAGGTGTCGGGTTCAATTGCAGCTCTGGCCTTCCTATGTGGAGTTTGCATGTTCTCCCCGTGCCTGCGTGGGCTTTGTTTGGGTACTCTGCTTTCCTCCCACATTCTAAAAACATGCACGGCAGGTTGATTGGGTACTCCAAAATTCTCCCTAGTGAGCACGAATGGTTGTCTGCATGTGTGCCCCTGCGATTGGCTGGCAACTGGTTCAGGGTGTTCCCCGCCTACTGCCCGAAGACAGCTGGGATCGGCTCCAGCATCCCCCGCAACCCTTGTGAGGATAAAGCGGATCGGATAAAGGATGGATGAATGGAAGGATTTATCTTCAAAAAACTGCAGTGAATAAAGATGGTTCACTTTTAAACGCAAAAATCGTTTCTTCCACAATCTCTGGCCGATTGATGAAGACGTCGCATGAATGAGCATCAAATAACCTGGTCACCTTCTTCCAGTTTTTTCTTTTTTGGGTTCCGAATGTGGCGATGGGATTCGGATTTTGTTTCGTGCAAAGCTGGATCTACTCTGTGAAATTGAAGGCGTTGGCCACCCCAAAAGCTTTCTCAGCTATTTGCCTTCACACCTTGAACAGAAAGCCGATGAAATGAACGAGACAACTCCGACACTCTCGAATTGCTGTCTTGGGCGATTTTGAAAGAGTTGGCGAATTTTCAAGTGGCCCTGTCGTCCTTTCATTTTTCTGTCGGCGGCCATCCAACAAAAAAAATGTTTGGACACTGCTGCCTTAGTATCTGCTCAAGTTAAGCCGACCGGACCTCTCCCCCAAGAACGCCAGTGGAAGAGTGCGGAATATCACCTCAGTGTACCACTTTTTAATCACGTGCAACCGATGTACATGTTCAACTGAAATTAATTTAACTCCCTTTTTTCTTTTTTTGTCAGTGTAGTTTCCCCACAAGTTACTACTCCTAAGAAATGCTGTCCTCGTCTGTTATTGTTGTCAAGTCAGATGTGAATATTTTGGAAATTCCCCCGTGGAGCCAATTGAACTTGTATAGCACGTGTTCAGTGCTTGGAGTGGGAGGGCCGTGGTCGCTGGGGGGGGGGGGGGGGGGGGGGGGGGTGGAGCCTGAGGGCAAGTGACTAAGAGTCCAAGTTGCATAAAAAGCCCCGCAAATCCAAACAAGGACACAAGAGCGGCACCGCGCCAACAAGAGGACACTCGACGGATTGCGCCTTTCAACTTGACTTTTATTTTTACCCCCCCACCACCCCCACCAACACTGACGGGCGCCGCCATGAGATCCCGCGTTTTGCTGCTGTGTCTGCTGTGGTGCTGCGGCACCGTGCGGCGAGGATGGAGCCTCCCTCTCAAGTCGCTCCGTGTCACCTTTCCGGGAGACATCATCAAAAACATGACTGATATGGAACTGGCAAAAGTGAGTAGCAGATGCTGCACGTTGTCTTCGTCAGAGAGCTTTCGCAAAGCAATCGAGCTGTGTAGGGAAGTGCAAGTGGAAACGAATCACCTGGCGCGAGGACTCGGCAATCTGGCCTTTTTCACCAAAATCTGATATCTGACTTGAATGATTTTGTTTATCCCCCTGACAGAAAAACTATACGACAAGGGCGTTCTACAAAATCTGTTTGGCTCTTTGTTTTCTCCCGCCTTTGTGGAGTTTGCGGTATACCAAAACAAATGAAAGGTTGAGCTTTTTAACAATTGAACGATAAAAGAATGAATCATCAAAGCGTCTGGCTCGGCTTCTGCTTGTGTCGGGGTAAGAGTCGGGCCGAACCCCCTCCAAGCCTCTCGCTCTTTCCTTGTGTCGGTTGTACAGGTGAGGCAAAATATTTGTCGCTCGGAGGGCGAGCCAAGTGGATTTGATGTGCAACAGGGTCAAGTAAACGTCTGGTGCTTTCCAGAGACAAGGAAATAATCATCACAAAATACAAAGAACATAAAAAGCATTACCTACAAAAAACATGCTAGCGTCACGAAAACCCATTTGAAATCAAAACAATGTCAGCAAGCTTCTGAAATCGTATTTCTGAAATATATAAGCGTGTAAAAAAAAAACAGCATCTCTTTGGCAACGTTCAGCACAATTTATTATCGATTGATAAATAGAGAGAGAGAGAGAGCATTTAATTCCCCCCAAACCTTTGTGTCATTTTTTTCAATAATGTAACTTTTTGGGGGGGGGGGGGTGTCAGGGGTGGGGGCGATTCTACAGCAGTGCCTTGAGATGAGAATTACCTGACTTGAAATTTTGGAGCTACACGATATTATTACAAAGTCACAGGCCTACATTCTTTATCCTCTGTGAAGAACGACTGACTGAGCTGACTGGATGCACGTTTGTATTATACTGCCCCCCACATACCCAAAGTGCACACCCCAGAAGGAGCGGCACCGGCAAAAACTGCTCATTTACTCTCTGTTTATACATCAGTACATTTTTTTGTATTCGAAGGCTATTCGAATCTCTTTTTTTCTCGTTCCAAAAACGTTCTTTTTTTTTTTTTAAAGAGTCATGTTTGAAAAATGTTTGTTTTTGATATAGGGTAATAGTCCAAAGAAAGTATAAAATGCTGATATCAAGTGAACATTTGGTATTGGTTGTCCCAATAAAAAATAAAAAAAGTGTCCTGCCAAATAAAGCGGGATTGATGGAAGTAATGACCCAGCCCGACCTTCCCCCGCTGTCTTGACTCCTGCACCGCATGTCCTCTCACTGCTTGAACTCATTCCCACAGAGTTACCTGACCAAGTTTGGCTACATGGAGAACCTGCAGCGCAGCGGCTTCCAGTCCATCGTGTCCACCACCAAGGCCCTGATGAAGATGCAGCAGCGGCTGGGTCTGGAAGAAACGGGCCGGCTGGACCCGCCCACCCTGGAGGCCATGAAGCAGCCGCGCTGCGGCCTTCCCGACGTGGCCAACTACAAAACCTTTGACGGGGACATCAAATGGGACCACAACGACATCACTTACAGGTGAAGCGAGGAGTCACTTGCTGCTTTGCATTGTCATGTCGCTCAAGATAAGACAAAGTACTTTGGGAGGTGCTCGGATATTCGGAATGGCAGACTTTCTCTTTCCAAATAATGACCGCTACGCAAATTCCGCTCTCGGGAGAAATGTTGGTGCCTCTGTGTCCGCACAGGATCTTGAACTACTCTCCAGACTTGGACATCTCCCTGACTGATGACGCTTTTGCGAGAGCTTTCAAGGTCTGGAGTGACGTCACCCCGCTGACCTTCACGCGTCTCTATGAAGGGACGGCGGACATCATGGTGTCCTTTGGAAAAGGCGGTACGTGCCCCCCCCCCCCCCCGCCCCCCTCCCGGGCTCCACAAACACTCGCGCACAAAGTTCAACGTTCGTGCAAAGCTCATGCATCAGTACCGTGTTTATCTTGCAATAAACCCGTGACCCGTTTTGTGTTCTGTTCTCGTTTAGTCGCAAAGCATTGTTTAGATATTTGCGATATCACGAATGCAAGAAGAAAAAAAAAATAGGCCTTCAAAAATGATTCAAAGTGGTCAAGAGAGGCTGTCATGAGTTCAAGACGCGGCGTGTGACATGTTTCCAGACCACGGAGACCCTTACCCCTTCGACGGCAAGGATGGCCTCCTGGCACACGCGTACCCCCCCGGCCAGGGGGTACAGGGAGACGCCCACTTCGATGACGATGAAAACTGGACGCTGGGAAACGGACCGGGTAGGTGACGGCTTCCCTTTTCGGCCTCGCTCTGTTGCTCTCTGGATTGAATGACACTCTCTCTCCCCCCGTCTCCAAAAAGTGTCCACGACTCGCTACGGGAACGCCGACGGTGCCCTGTGCCACTTCCCCTTCACTTTTGAGGGCAAATCCTACACGACGTGCACCACCGACGGCCGCGCGGACAACCTCCCCTGGTGCGCCACCACGGCTGATTTCGGCCGCGACAAAAAATACGGCTTCTGTCCCAGTGAACGTGAGTCTGACGGCCGACATCGCCCGATGGTTGAACGCGATCCAAGATGACGTAAAACAAAACGCGCTCCCTCCCAAACCCGCAGTTCTGTACACTTTTGGAGGGAACGCCGACGCCGCCCCCTGCGTCTTCCCGTTTGTCTTCCAAGGGAAGGAGTACAGCAAGTGCACCACGGACGGCCGCGACGACCGCAACCGCTGGTGTGCCACCACAAACAACTTCGACCAGGACAAAAAATACGGATTCTGTCCCAGTCACGGTGCGTGTCCGTTTCGGCAGACATCCCTGAAACTTGGGGAAACAAATATTTGTAAGGCCACGTCACATAGGTGTCAAACTCAGGTCCTGGAGGGCCGCTGTCCTGCATGTTTTCCAAGACTCCCTTTTGCAACACACCTGATTCAAATGATCAGATCATCAGCAACCTCTGCGCAAGCCTGACATTGAACTTGTTCATTTGAATCAGGAAATGTGGAAATGTGTGAATGAGGAATTCATTTTCCATGTCCCGGACATGGAAAATGAAGTCAGTGAAGTTATTGTCATGTGAAGGGGGGGGGCGAGCACTTGCGTTCACTGACGGCGTGTCACAGGGTTGAAAACTGAATCCGGCGCCAACGCCGAGCGAGTTCATGTGTTCAGAGGGAGAGAGAATGTGAGGAGTAGTGATGGAAAAACGAAGCTTCGTGAAGCACTTTTTGACTCCTCTCGAATGGGCTCTTCATTTAGTGCAATAGAAAATCCACTGCATCTTTAAACCAAGAGTGCCATCTAGAGGAGTCAAAAAGTGCTTCATGAAGCTTCACTTGTCCATCACCAGTGAGGAGTCTAAATTGAAGGGTTCGTAGTTTTCAAAAGGATGGCTCTACGTTAAGAATGAGCAAAAGGAGAAATGGACTTCGTTTGAACGCAGTTTTTATTTCCCAACGTCTGCTCCGCAGTACCAACGAGAACACGCTTCCTTCCGGCTACTCAAACACTTCCTGCTTTCCTTCAGCCAATCAGACGCTCTCAACATAAACATGTTTCAGAAATTATGAAAGAGGATATAATTTAGGTAACCTTAACATGAAAGACTAAACTGTAACGCTCAAACATAGAATGATAATACTTAACAATTTCACAATAGCTTACATTGGAGTGTTGTTTTGGGATTTTGTCATCTGGGGTTAGTTCTTAAATTCAGCTTGTTTGTCAGACGTTCAGAAAAAGTCAGTCGCATAGTTGTCCATCGAGAAATAGTTGCGATTCAGTCATTCAGTTTAGGCGCCGTGTAGTGCGCACAGAGCGTTTGGATGAGCGTAGCACCCACGTGCATGCACGGTTGGAATTTGGAGCGAAGCGACGTCTCAAATCCAAACTGCAATACTGCTCACTGTGCAGCAGGGGGTCTCAGAGAGCTCAAATGAATGAAACATCAAGGAATGAAACATTGGCTGATACATGAGCGACAACGTCTCACTGATTCGCGAGGCTTCACTTTGCCCGTCGCTAACCTTGGTTCGCTTCTTCCTGATGTTCGTGTCTCCACCTGAGCAGACACGGCTGTATCCGGAGGGAACTCCGAAGGGGAGCCGTGCCACTTTCCCTTCACCTTCCAGGGTCAAGTATACGACGCGTGCACCAGCGACGGGCGCGGCGACGGCAGGCTGTGGTGCGCCACCACCGCCAACTACGACGACGACAAGAAATGGGGCTTTTGTCGTGATAAAGGTGAGAAATCAAAGGATGGAGTTTAGCGCGGTGGGGTGACGCTCTCACATCTTTGAGCTCCGAATCCGCAAAGAACAAACAATCTGCACAACATATAAGAAACTTTGTTTTTCCCTGACGCTTGACCTGTTTGGTCGACAGGTTACAGCCTGTTCCTGGTGGCCGCCCACGAGTTCGGCCACGCGCTGGGGCTGGATCACTCCAACGTTCGACAGGCGCTCATGTACCCCATGTACTCCTACGTGGAGAACTTCTCCCTGCACAAAGACGACATTGCGGGCATTCAGTATCTCTACGGTAAGGCGAGCCGTACCGCCGTGCCGAAAGGTTGTCGTGTCTCTTGATTGAAATAAGATAAGATCAGGAAACCTTTTCTTTGTCTCGCAATGGAGAAATTCCCAATTTACAGCAGCAAAATTAAGAGAAAAGGGAGAAAGTAGAAGACAAAAAGTATATCAATCAATATAAATATAAGCATTTTTAAAATGGCTGAACTTGCTGTTCTTTTCAGGGCGCGGGGAAGGCCCGCATCCCACACCCCCTCGGCCCACCACCACCACCACGGTTGCCCCGAGGCCCACGACCACGACCGCCCCAACACCTGTGGACCCGACCACCAAAGATGTCTGCAAAGTCAACAAATTTGACAGCATCACCGTCATTCAAAACTATTTATATTTCTTCAGCGACGGGTAAGGCAAACAACCCGGCGGTAACGTTCGAGTCACACCACAGTCCGAAATGCTCATGAAACGCATGAAACACATCTTTGTGCGTTGATCTCATCAGATATTACTGGACGCGATCCAGCAGAGGTCAGAACGGCGATCTCAGAGGTCCGTTTCGAGTGTCCGAGCATTGGCCGGCACTGCCCACGGTCATCGACGCTGCCTTTGAAGATCCTGTCACCAGGAAACTCTACTTCTTCTCCGGTACGTCAGCTTCACGCATTCACGCGGGCCCGAAAGACAAGTCACCGCTTCCCATAGGGACCAGAAGCTGAGTTAGGGGGTTGCAACGAGGCGAGCGGGCTGCCTACTCTCGAGCCGCCTAGTTTCTGAAGAGAAAAAAGTGAGGAGCTCCGATACATGTTTCGCTCGAACCCAAATTGGCTGAAAGGCTCTGCAGACAAAAGTCAACCGCATCAAGTCAGCCAAGCAGTTTTAGCATAAGATAGCAGCCGCTATTAAAGATTGACCGATTCTGCTAATGAGTGAGCAACCCGCATGGTGGGGCAGCGCCCTGGCACCCGAGATTGACCACACCGTAGCCAACAAAAAAATGTCGCTGAAATGATCTGTTGTGAAATCATGATTTAGTCTGCGTTTACTCACAAATGTACACACTCCGTATGGAATCTGGGCCCGTCGAGTTCAAAACGAAGCTGATGTCCGAACGCTAACGGGTGGATGCACGGGTGAATCGTGTACCTTGTGCCATCTCCGGGAAGAGCGTTTCGCGGTTACGCATGTCGCTGTCAGTGAACTAACTTCGACCCTTTGGCCTTTTTAGGGCGCCAGTTCTGGGTGTACACAGGACAGAGCTTTCTGGGCCCGCGTAGCATCGAGAAGCTCGGCCTGCCTGCCAGCGTGAGGACGGTGGAAGGAGCGCTGCAGAGGGGAAGAACCAAAGTTCTGCTCTTCAGCGGGGAGAAATACTGGAGGTGAGCGCCGATTCATCGAAAACGCACGTGGGGGGCACGAACTTGAATAAGAAGAATGACCGCGCCGATATTTGCTGCCGCGTGTCAATACAGGCTCGATATGAAGACGCAGATGGTTGAAAGGGGCTACCCACGATACATCTACACTGCCTTTGGCGGCGTGCCCAGCGAGCCTCACGATGTCTTCCAGTTGAACGGTAAAATGCCGCGCCCGCCTTAAAGCGTTGAGGGGTCAATCTTGCCCAACACTACTCACTACTAACTCTGTTAGGTCAGTGAGGAAGTGCTCCTGGGAGGATTAAATGTTGCACAAAATAGAATCATCTTTATCCACTTACATTTTTTTTAAGTGTAATACCTTTACTTAAAATGTATCGAGATCCAGATGACTTTATTTCGTGCGACCCCTTGATAAAATAAAATGGGAGTAAATTGAACACCATTTTTCTCAGTGTCGTTTTATCTCCTCCTTGAAAACTCATTCAGTACCAGCCAATTCTAGACCAAGTCTGAAAAGACGTTTAAAAACCTCTTTGGGAGTGAATGAGTTCATCTAAACCAATCCAAACTCTTTTGAAATGTATTCCCGCTCCAGGCTACACCTACTTCTCCTCGGATCGCTTCTACTGGCGCATGACGCCCAGCAGGCAGGTGGACCGCGTGGGCTACGTCAAATACGACCTGCTGCCGTGCACCGACTCTTGAAGCGCGCGCGCGCGCACACTCGTTCAGGATGGGATGGCAGCGCACTTGGAACCGGGGGGGTAGCGGAAATCAGTTGCTTACGGGCGCTGCCTGATGACTTCCCGGGTTATTCGTCGGCCGGCCGTCGCTGGTGTGACACAATATTGGCCCTTAAACGCATGTAAAAGAGCGCAGCACTTGATGTGATCAGATGTGATATTATGAAAGAATAATGGCCAGCATTGGAGGCTAATTCGTTCAAGGCCGCTGGGTCCAATTCTGGTTTGAATAATTTATATATCAAATGTCTGACAGGTGCAGACTTTTAACAGTATTTGATTGTTTTGCCATCTGTAGTATTCTCCTATTGTGTGTTTTTAAAAAGTTGTCTTTCTGTTGTTGTTTTTTTTGTGGCTTTGAAGCCATTATTTGCACTGAATAACAATGCATGGCTCTTTCACTTTAAATTATTGATGTGTTGTTGTTGTTTTTTTAAACTTTCAATTCAATAAATATTCAGCTTAATACCAACTGTGTTACCTTATCTTTTCTTTACTATGTGGTTTCAGTGGGGGCGGGGGGGGGGGTTCCTATTGTCGTTTCCGTTGCTTCTTTGGGGGTGCTGTCGTATTGCATTTTCGAAGCTCAATCCATTCAATCAAAAAGTATAGAATGCATAATTGCAAGAAATGAAATTTTCAAAAAACAAATCCCAATTTAAACATTAGCAACCAACATTCTCATATTCTCATTTTCAACATTTGTGATGCAAAGATGAATGCATTTTCGAATATCCACATAGACTTGATGCCATGACTATGAAACTGGTTTTAATCTGCTTACACACTCGCTTGACATGCACGCGTTGCGTTCAACATCCATAAAAACACACGACTCTGATACACAAATCAAGTTCACCTATTTTTCTTTGACTACACTAGAAATACATTTAATGTTCGAACTGATCAACTTGATTTTTAGCAATTGATAATTTATTTACAATTATCCAGTTTGTATTGATGTTCGACACAAGGTCCCAACTTCATTGGAATGGGGTTCGTACCTTCCAACGAGTTTGAATCTACTTTTTAACTTGTCCCGAGCTACTTTGTAACTGGTTTAATCTATCTATTTATATTTCATCTAAAATGAAATACTGTTCAATTTATACTGAATAGAGCTTCATCACCTTAATACCCTGTATTTATTTCCCTCATTGATTCGTTGTTTACATCGATGACGTTGAAACAAGTTGTTTGCCACAATGCCCGCTGGGTGGCAGTATTTCAGACAGTGTGTGCGTTGGAAATGATGCCGTGCGCGTTGGGAAGTATACGTCGCGCGTGCGCTGCTCCACTCCGACCATTCCGAAACTCAGAGTGTTGTTCAAATGTGTCGTTCGGTTAGTCGGTGCCTCAAAAAAAGGAGTGCCGGAGCGATATTTAAGCGCTCCGAATGGGGACAGCGTTCAGCGATGTGTCCGAAAGTCCAGATGAAAAACGGTTCAAGCACTGGAGTTGGACTTTCCGGACACACACACAACACACAGAGTGGTGTCTTAATAAAAGACGACCGTCCAGGGGCTCGGACGTCGTGAAGAACCCACTAAGGGAGGGCGGCGGACAAAAACAACTGTCCAAAATTCCTAGAAACCCCCGATTTTGTGAATGGAATAGCTCCGGGCAGGTCCCTCACGCTGAGCGGCTGGTGCTGGAGGGGGAAATAATCATTTGTTAGTCACGATGTGTCTCGGTGACGTGAGGTGGCCGCGCAAAAGAAAACATGGACAAAGGGAAGTAAATTGAAGTTCGTCATGTTTGCATGCAGTTGACTGTAACTGCTGTCCCACTGTGTAATGTCGCCCTCTATCGGTGAAGGTCTGAGATGGCAGGCAGTTGACAACAGACGAGTTAGCGACGCGTATGGTGTGCGTGCGCTTGTGTTTTGGGAAGGGGGTCTGGGCAGAAAACTGCTTTTGTATTGGGGCCTATCACTAGGATATTACGCCTCTGTGTCCGGGTTGTAACTAAACGCCTCACAGCTGTTGCGCCCAATCGTAATAACGTGGCCGGAAGTGGTCATCAAGTGCATCCTGTTTCCTTCCTGAGTGATAAGAGCTCCAGTTTATTTTGTTTTATTTGCCACTTCAGTTCGTTTAGAGGCATGTAGAAGAGCAAATGACAGCTGAAGTACCCAACTCCGACAAGTGCAACATTCATGCATCCCAATTGAATGACACGAAGGTGGTGGAGGTAAAATGCAACGCTGTTGCTCTCTAGTGGACAATATTTTTTATTGTCCCGGCTGTCTCCGTATGCTAATGCACGTGTTCAATATAAAGATTTTTTTTCACAAAATGAAATGGAAAAACAATGAAATTGGATCATTTCTTGCAGCACGCTTGGAAGTACCCCCCCCCCCCACCCCCCACCCCATGGCCCTTTTTTAGCGTGTGTGGTGGCATGTTGGTCAACTGGACAACTTAATGGAACAATTGGAATTGTCCCGTGGTGAGATTGTGTGTATTTTGTATGTTTGTGGATTGGCTGGCAACCAGTTGAGGGTGTCCCCCATCTACTGCCCGAAGAAAGCTGAGATCAGCTCCAGCACGCCCACGAACCTTGTGAAGATACGCGGATTCGAAAACGGATGGATGGATGGATGGACAAAGAAAAACCTGCAAAGAAAACCCTGCATTTTTAGGGTCGGCATCCCATGTTAGTTGCTATAAAACTAAACTGCTGTTTTCGTGCTCAGGCCAAAGCAAACAAAAAAGGTATTGCTTGGGACAGGATGTTTCAACAAAACCATTGGTTTTCCACCAACTCGCACCATCCTGTGCCAAGGAACTATGTTGAAATGATTTGAGGAGCTAGGTTTGGACAAAAGTAGTGCTGTGCGGTCATCTTGAGGCACCTTGCTGGCACAGAACTAGTTTGATGTGATTGAGGAGCTTCATTTGGACAAGGTTGGTGCTTTGCCGGCTTCTTGGGGCCTAAGAACTACGTTGGAGTGAGTCGAGAAGCTTTTGACAAGGGGAGCGCTGCAGCTGTTGCGAAACCGCTGCAGAAATTAAAACGTATCGTATCTTCACGCTGCCGTGTTGAGGATTGAGCTTTGTTTCTACGAATGTGGCGCCTTGTTGCCCAATTGCGGCATCTGTTGGAACTCTGAACCGTTTGAGGCCGGGTTCGATCCGTTTCCCTGTGAACAGCAGGTGCATAGTGTCGCAGAAAACCACATTTCACACTGGCAGGGTGCTGAAAAGGCAATTGTGTCCAATTGAAATGTCGGCGCGCGCATGAAATATTGCGTCAATTCTGACCATGTATGTCATGATTATTATTATTATTTCCAAGAAGAGGTTGTGCATTATCTGGAGGGAGCAGCGGTCGTGCGACGAGCCGGCAGTCAAAGAGTTAAAGCGGAGCCTGTTGTGGAGCTGCGCGGCGCGGTGGAGTCGGGGCGGAGGGGGGAGGAAGAAGCGCATCCCTTCCACAGCGATTCCCCGCCGGAAAACTGGCGCACATATGCTCCAACTGTTGAATGTCTGCCAAGTTGCACATTCTGGAGGTGAACAACGAAGGGAAGGGGGGGGGGCGGAAAAAAAGCAAAACGGGGGCCGAGGTTTGGCAAGGAGCGCCGAACGCGCGCCCGGTGACTCTGAGTGAGCGGCGCTCCGTCCGCGCTCGTTTGAGCAAACAAGTGGTTGGGGCTGCGATGAGGGCGCCGCGATGAGGGCGCGCTCGCCGTTTTGACACAAACGGAGCAGCCAGCGCGCCGATTTGACGATGATCAGCTCCGTGTGCGTTTCGTCATACCGAGGACGCAAGTCCGGCAACAAGCCTCCGTCCAAATCATGCCTGAAGGAGGACATGTCCAGAGGCGAAGACTCGGATAAGATCATCATCAACGTGGGCGGCACCCGCCACGAGACCTACAAGAGCACCCTGCGCACCTTGCCGGGCACCCGCCTGGCGTGGCTGGCCCACCCGGAACCGCAGGCGGACTCCGAGGAGTCGTGCGACTCGCCGCCGCCGCCGAGCAGCGGCGCCGGCGCCGGCGGGGAGTTGTTCTTCGACCGCCACCCGGGCATCTTCGCCTACGTGCTCAACTACTACCGCACCGGCAAGCTGCACTGCCCGGCCGACGTGTGCGGGCCGCTCTTCGAGGAGGAGCTGGCCTTCTGGGGCATCGACGAGACGGACGTCGAGCCGTGCTGCTGGATGACTTACCGGCAGCACCGCGACGCCGAGGAGGCCCTGGAGACCTTCGAGCCGCCCGAGCCCGACGACGCCGACGACGACGGCGGCGACGCGCCGCGGCGCTTCGGCATCGAGGAGTGTCCGGGCAGGTCCAGGAGCTGCTGCGAAGTTTGGCAGCCCAAGATCTGGGCCCTCTTTGACGACCCCTACTCCTCCAAAGCGGCCAGGGTGAGTTTGGGCAGAGACACATGTTGCTGAATAACACTGAGGGGGGGGGGGGGGGGGGGGTCGTCTCACCCCCCGACCCCCAGCAATAATATCCCCAAGGTCGAGAATGACCATTTCAAACTCGATTATAATACCGGTATTTTGGCGAGGAAAACACTTTTCAAGCTCATTTTTTTAATTGCACCCTCACACTCCCTTTTTTAAATGGGTTGATTTTAATATTCACTCCCAAAAGAAGTCATGAGATCCTATATACTTTCATGAATACAAATACAGTCATACCTCGGTTTTCAACCATAATCCGTTCCAGAAGACTGTTCGAAAACCGAAACCATGCTCTTTAAAAAAAAAAGAAAAAAGAAAATCTTCATTGAACACGTCTGCTCACAATGGAACGCTACACGAGGAAGCGTCACTTCCTCGTGGAAGGAAGGCGAGAGGAGTCAAGTGGCGCATTCAATTGCGCTCAGTTTAGTCGAGAACCGATTTTCTGTCGTAATTCGAGGCATAAAAAATTCGAAATTTGTGGTCGAAAACCGATTTGGTTGAGAACAGAGACGTTCGAAAACTGAGGTTTGACTGTATAATACATATAATGTTGCTCAAACAACAGATAGCTTTTGATTCACCAGAACAGCAATAATGGCTCATGGGCAATTTGACCCGAGGCGTGTGCAATGATCCACCCATCCATTTTCTAATCAGCTTCTCCTCACGAGGGTCGCGGCTGTGCCGGAGCCTCTCCCAGCCGTCTCCGGGCAGGAGGCGGGGGGCACCCTCAACTGCTTGCCAGCCAATGGCAGGGCACACACAGACGAATGACTATTCGCGCTCTTATTATCCAAAAGTGTCAAACTGTAGGAAGTAAAATCTCAGCTGACATGGAACTTGCGCATGAGCAAATCAATCCCCCGTGGCATTTCGGGAAAAAATGCTCGCTCTTCAGCACTTGGCCTATATCATATCAATGCAATCAAATGCAGTCACACTTGTAAATACCCGAGAACGTGTACGAACTCTAACCCAACGCACAAGTAACTGAAAGACTCATCCCGCCCCTCCCTACCTTCACAGGCGCACACAAGTTGCAGCTGAAGCACAAACACCGGAACAGGAATTATAGTGGAACACAATGTCCACTTGTGAACATTTTCATGTTTTTAAAATTAGAGAGATAGATGGCTAGCTAGCTAGCTAGCAAGATAGATAGATAGATAGAATAAATAGATAGCTCGCCCATGACCCAAATGAAGATAAGCTCATTTGAAAATGGATGGACAGAAAAAAAACAAGAATTATTTCTATTCTTTATTTTGGTGGTATTGACAAAATTAAACTTTTCTTTTGATAGCGGCGCGGACACCCGCAGCGGCTCCTCTTGTTTTATGTTGCGAGGGAAGAAATTTCATCTGTGCTGTATGTTACATCTGACACAAATAGTACATTTGACAAGTTCCAAGTTTTATCCAATCCAAAATCATATCGCAAACACGCAGGGGAATGTTTTAAAAGGCTAAAAAAATAATAATAAATGCAAATCCTTGACCACTCGTTTGAGCTGAGCTTCAGCTGTCTTCATTTTATCAGCGGGATCAGCGAAAAAGCAAACCGTTTTCAGAGTGCAGAGAAATGTCCCAAGTCCTTGTAGCACTTTCATGGCGGATGCGTTCACGCGTAAGTAGCATTTAATGTACACGCTAATGGCAGAAGAGCTCGGCGAGCTTTTAATGGACTTTTTCTTCGTCAGCAACCTTGAACTTGTTCACGTTTCAGGCATTGCCTTTCAGCTCATTGCTGCACAAATAAGAACGTTTGATTTCATTTGCGCGAGAGATGTCGCGTTAAAAGGGCACTAATTAAAAACGGAACCTTTGAAACCAAAAATACTCTGTCAGCTAGCGAGAAGCTAACTTAGCATGAGCGCATCTTGTTGTGACTAGTGCAGCGTGCTTTGGATGTATGACGTGGAGGAGCACTGAGTGCACGAGTAGATTGCTATGCTAGCTTGTCAGGCGAGCTGCCAAATAGTTGTTACTCATGCTCAAGAGGTGTAGTGTTGTGAATAAGGAACGGGAGAGGTGCGCGGACCATTAAATATGATGTAAATGTGTTAGGTTGGTGGATACACAGACCATTAAATAAGATGACAATTCACATTTGGCCCGGCTCTGCATCTGCTATTCGAACGCGGCAAGTGTATCAGAAAGCACGTCTGCATCAGATCCACGGGCCTGGCGGACAAATGGAAAGAGCTCTGAGTGTGTGTGTGTGTGTGTGTGTGTGTGTGTGTGTGTGTGTGTGTGTGTGTGTGTGTGTGTGTGTGTGTGTGTGTGTGTGTGTGTGTGTGTGTGTGTGGCAACAACTCTTCGCAGTGGTCATCCTAATAAATCTCTTCAACATGTTTAAAGTTTCCACCGGTGAAGTGTGATCACTCTCTCATTTGCTCGCACGTACACACATGCACTCACAGGAGACATGCGGTGAGGGGACATATAAGGGTGAGACGGAAAGGGCGCTAGCAAGCAGCCGGCTTCGCTTCGGATTGCGCAATTGGTAGCAGAAATAGCAGAGTCTCCAATATCATGATTTCAGACACAGGTAACAGGCCTTCTGATTTTCCATGCCGGGCGAATCTATTTCACATTTGTGTGACATCTTTTGCTTTGCTGATTGCTCATAACCGATGATATAAAGAGCGAGGGGAGGCGGCCCTCCGCTGGAGTAGGCTACCTCCTTTCGAGTGATTTTTGCCAGCTGCAATGACGTGGGTGTTCGAGAGCACGGATGCTCACGTTGGTGTCATTATTCTTGGATGCGAACGCCTAGTTGCTCGCTCACCTAGCTGCTAGCCCACCGAGTTGCTAGCTCACCTAGTTGCTAGCTCACTGAGTTGCTAGTTCACAGAGTTGCTAGCTCACCGAGTTGCTAGCTCACTTAGTTGCTAGCTCACTTAGTTGTTAGCTCACTGAGTCGCAAGCTCACTGAGTTGCGAGCTCACCGAGTTGCTAGCTCACCGAGTTGCTAGCTCACTTAGTTGTTAGCTCACTGAGTCGCGAGCTCACTGAGTTGCGAGCTCACTGAGTTGCTAGCTCACCGAGTTGCTAGCTCACTTAGTTGTTAGCTCACCGAGTTGCGAGCTCACTGAGTTGCGAGCTCACCGAGCTCACACTTTTACCGCCAAGTGACAAAAATAAAAGTCTGACAGTAAAACACTTTTAGCTCGACCGAAAATGAGATCAGACTATCAGACAAATAATCCCATAAAAAACAAACAAAGAACAAACAAATAAATAATTAAAACCTGGGTTTTAACGTACTCTTGACGAGTTTAAAATATTGGAGCATTATTTAAAAAAAAATTGTTTCAAACATGAACTTGTCATTTTGGAATGGGCCTAAATTCAAATTCATTTTTGGCACAACGCTGACCAATTTAAAAAGGAGTTGCCCTTGAAATAATTAAGCTTGTTCAATGCTAATCGCTCCCTCAACCGCTGGATTCTTTTTGGCCAAACGTTAGGTGTGTATAAAAAAAATTAAAGAAAACAAAACTGATTGGTAACCTTTTTTTTTTCCAAGTCTGGCTGCTCTTTGCTCGCGCACTCAAACGGTACCTCGAGGGACACAACGAATCCGTGCAGTATAATGCACACACTTTGCCGAACTTGACTCGAAAGCGGTGGTAGAGTTTCATCCTAAAAGGGAGATGACTTACTGCACGATGTGTAAACACATTCATAGGACACGCGCACACACACACCAGACATATTTATCCAGCTGTGGGAGTATTTATTTAGTGAGGGCGATACAATTAGTTCAGGCTTTTAGTAAACACTGACGACAGGCTGCTTACGACGTAAACGCAAACGCGTTCATTCAGTCCCTTGACTGGCTGCCATGTCGTTCATTGAAAAAAAAAGCAACCGTGTGACTCACTCATTGTTTCTGATGCTTCGCGTGATGTGATACGCTCAACATTGTTGGGGACGCTCGCTCTTTGGCCGCCAAGAGAGGAAACAAACCCTTGGATGACACGAAGCCAACCCAGACTGATTGAGAAAAGCCAGTAAATGAATGTACTTGTAACACTTGTAGCCTTCTTCTCTTCTGCTGCGGTTGGAACGTGCGGAGGTGTCTGTTCAAAAGACGTTGCCGTCGCTTCCAAGGAAAACGGAATAATAAGATAAGATAAGAAAACCTTTATTAGTCTCGCAATGGAGAAATTCCCAATTCACAGCAGCAAAGTTATGAAAGGAAGAAGTAGAACAACAAAATATAGGAGCTGCTGGAAAGGCAGCCACTCTCGCGGCGCCATTTTGAAGTCAAAATAACAAAATAACAACCAATCAGCTCTCTAATTTACATTTTATGTGAGTTATGCAACCCGAGCAGGAGTCAGTCACTTACTTCTAATTATTTCATTTGTATGGACCAATAGCTGCGCTTCAATGCAGAGGAACATTTTCTTAAATAACCATTCAATCAAAATGCATTTGCACGTGAAAATTCGACCTCTCAAAAAAAGTTGGAAAACAATCGATCCCCCACCACCCTCTCCAAAAAAAGTTTCAAAACAAACTATTCAAAATAAATAAATAAATAAATCGATCAATAACATGAAACTATATTGTATTAAAAAAATCAATTCAACTGAACAGTACAAATGTAACAGAAAAATGGGGGGAAAAAACTTCACTACACTGAATAGTTTGAATATTGAATTCAGTTATTCTTCGACCAACCACTAGAGGCCAATCATTGTATTTGTGCTGCACTTTGAGAATAGCTGCCCGCGCCGCGCGCCCTTTTGCTGCATCTCTGGCACCTTTTTGTTGACAAACATTCTGAAAAGGTCTTTGTGAGGCAGTGCTGAAGAACTGTCGGGCGATGTTTTCTCACCAGGGGGTGGCGCTGGCGTCCCTCTTCTTCATCCTGGTGTCCATCACCACCTTCTGCCTGGAGACCCACGAGGCCTTCAACGAGCTCCAGAACCGTACGGAGCTGGTGCTGGTGGACAACGTGACCCGAAGCAAAGAGCGCTTGGAGATGGTGACCAAGCCCGTCCTGACCCTGGTGGAGGGTGTGTGCGTGCTGTGGTTCACTTTTGAGTTCCTGGTGCGGATCGCGTGCTGCCCGGACAAGCTGCTCTTCGTCAAGAACTCGCTGAACATCATCGACTTCGTGGCCATCCTGCCCTTCTATTTGGAGATGGGGCTGAGCGGCCTGTCGTCCAAGGCGGCCAACGACGTGCTGGGTTTCCTGCGGGTGGTGCGCTTCGTGCGCATCCTTCGGATCTTCAAGCTGACCCGCCACTTTGTGGGGCTGCGCGTGCTGGGCCACACGCTGCGGGCGAGCGTCAACGAGTTCCTGCTGCTCATCATCTTCCTGGCTCTGGGAGTTCTCATCTTCGCCACCATGATTTACTACGCCGAGCGCATCGGGGCCAGCCCGCACGACCCCACCGGCGCCCACCACACGCACTTCAAGAACATCCCCATCAGCTTCTGGTGGGCCGTGGTCACCATGACCACGCTGGGCTACGGAGACATGTACCCGCAAACGTGGCTGGGCATGATGGTGGGCGCCTTGTGCGCCCTGGCCGGGGTGCTGACCATCGCCATGCCCGTGCCGGTCATCGTCAACAACTTTGGGATGTACTACTCGCTGGCCATGGCCAAGCAGAAGCTGCCCAAGAAGAAGAATAAGCACAACCCCAATCCCGAGGCGCATCCCGACTCGCCGTCGCTCGGGAAGTCGAACAGCAACTCATGCAGGGAAAGCACTCAGAGCGACACGTGTCCGCTGGCGGCCGACGACAGCCGAGCAGGTCAGACCGCCGCTCTGCATATACCGTAATTGTATTTTTGGGGGTGGGGGGGGCACCGTAAGGCGCACTGGATTTTTAGGCGCAACACGTGAAGCGTTGTTTGTTAAAATGCTTCTTTTAGTTGTGCCATTGGTCTATTTCCGGGGTCGGAAACCCAAAATGTTGAAAGAGCCATATAGAACAAAAAAAAAACAAAAAACAAATATGTCTGGAGCCGCAAAAAATAAAAGCCTTCTATAAAACTGACAATGAAGGAAACACATGCTGTATGTATGTAGGAGACTAGACTGTCTCAGAATTGTTTATGTTATTCATTTCATTGTTGTGTGTTCACAAACGCCCCCATAGAATTTATTTTGTGATTTTCTTGCTTGATTTTTTTTTTTGTTTTGGTGCATTATTTTCGCTTTTCTTAGTGTCAGTGAAGTCAACATTAACTTCCGTTTTTCGGAGGCTGTCTTTGAACGCCTCTCGAGTTGAACGGGAAGAGAGAAGTCACGGAGTCGGACGCAGACGTGTCTGTGTTTGTCGAGACTGTTAAAAGCATACATAAAGTGTACGTTTAAAAAAAAAAAACACCACAGCTCTCCTTTTTCAGAGTTGCAACGTGTATCTATAGCTATTTGAGCTATATTAGCCAACTATCAAAATCTTTTTCCATTTTCAAATATTTTCATAAAGCTCCAGGGAGCCACTAGATATCGCTAGAGAGCCGCATGCAGCTCTGGAGCCGCGTGTTGCCGACCCCCGGTCTATTTGATAGATTTATCGCGATTATGCGAGGTTCAGACCGAACACAAAACATCACCTAGGACCGTGTGTCTCGCTGGTTTAGTTTACGTGCAATTATGCGGCGGTTGCTTTGAGTGGAGAAGAGGTTGGCTGTAAATGGAAAGTTATGAAGGGGCTGCTTTCACCATCGCCACCGAACATCGAGAGTAGGTTCCTAATCCCAAGGAGCAGAACAGCTCAACACAAGAGCGATTGACCCTGAGAGAAAATCAAGTCCTGGGGGAAGTCAACTACCTTCTGTTTGCCAAGGCGTACAAAAGTATCGCCATTCCTCCATTTTCTAATCCGCAAAGGGGTTGCGGGCGTGCTGGAGCCTCTTCCAGTTGTCTTCCGACAGTCGGCGGGTAACACCCTCAGCTGGTTACCAGCCAATCGCAGGGCACATGTAGACCAACAACCATTCGCTCGCATAATCACACCAAAGGGCAATTTCGAGAACCTGCCAACGCATGTTTTTGGAATGTGGGAGGAAACTGGAAAACCCGTAAAGAAACTCCACGCAGCCGGGATCGAACCCACGACCTCTGCACTGTGAGGTCGGCGCGCTAACCACTGGTTAGGCGGTGGGGCCGCCCTATTGATGAATTAATTGACACATTTCCTTCTGCTGTTGCATTGCGATAGATGTCGATTCATTATTCAGCACTAACGGATTCACAGACCATGTAAATATGCTACCATAAAAGTACACAGACCAAATCTGACACCGATATGCTACATGAGTTGTGTTCTGAGTATGTTGCAGAAAGAGGTTTGCTCTCAGGCAGGCCTGATGCGGTCATTGCTTGCGGGCGGGCAGCGGGTAAAAAAAAAAAAAGGCCGTGGCTTTTGTCTGGCCTGATTTTTATTTGATTTTTTTGTGCGTGTGGTGCTGTCAGACTCCAAACAGAACGGCGACGCAAACGTGGCCCTTTCCGAGGAGGAAGGCCGCAGCCTGACGCAACCTCTGTCCCCCGGTGAAAAATGGTCCCTGCGGTGCCCGCGGCCCAGAGAGAGGACCAAGAACGAAGCCGCCTGCTTCCTGCTCACGCCCGGAGAGCCCAGCGTCCACTACGGTGACTTGCCGCACCGCGCAGCACAAATGCCGGGAGGTGATTCATGATTTCACATCGGATTGTCATGATGGCGCGCGAGAGGCGCACCGACCGAGCGTGACATATGCTCGAAAATGTTCCACGAGAGGCTCATGTGCCACGTAAATATCATGTGCTAAATTAGAGGCACACGGACCACCAGAGACTGGGCTCGATCTAAATCCCGCACGGGCGGATGGTGCGTTGCTACGGAGGTATCGTGTTGGCAAGTCGCTAAAAATCGGTACTCAAGTGGTTTCCACGTTTCCCTTCCCTCAAAAAGGCTTTTTGGGGCAAGGGAACCAAGCCAGACTTCCCCCATCTCCAATCGGACAGCTCGACGTCCGCCGAGTCATTTCCTTACAAAACTGCACTTTGTCCAGATAATTTTCCTCGCCGAGCTCATGCGAATGTCAAGGAAAAACAACAACACCCAAATGGGCCACTTAGTTTGGCTCCGGTGAGTCTGCTTGGCCCCGCTTTGCTTTCGTTCTTTCTTTCTTTCCCCTTTTAGCCTCCGACAAGCCAATGGCCCCTCGAAGCCCTGCGGCGAGCGGCACAGATTTGTCAAATAACGCGCTCGCCGGCAAAAGCTATCGAAAGCAGAGCGAGAGCACCTCTCAAAACTCAATCTCGGAGAGAGGAAGGAGGGGCTAATTCAATTCCAAGCCATTGCGCCGTCCACGATCCCTCTTCTCGTCAATGTTGAGAGTAACGCGCTACAAACAGAGCACAACAACTCGTCCGTTGCTGTACTGGCCATTTTCTTATCCTCATTTGCGCCAATTGCATCAATGAAATACCAAATAAATAGCGGATGTAATACTCAAGGATGTCGATCGGGATTTGAATTAGAATGACATATTCACCAATCATTTCATCAACTTGGTTGAATTGATATGATTTGCCTATCGTATTATCCGCACTATAAGGCGCACCGAAAAGTTCTTAAAAGCTCACAGCGCGCCTTAAAATCCGGTGCGCCTTGTGTATGGTCATTACGGTAATACGTCGACCCCAAAATGGCTCCTTGCTGGAGACATGTTTACAACTTGCTGTTGGTTCAGTGAACTGTGTCGCTGCTTTATTAAATACGTTTTTGTTGCATCTCCGAAAAAAGGAGAGCTGTGGTGTTGTTTTTTAAAACGCACACTTTATGAATACTTTTCACAGTCTCACGCACGTCTTTGTCTTTGTCTATCTCCGTGCCTTCTTCCGTTCGACTCGAGAGGCGTTCATGACCGCCTCGGAAAAACGTAAATTAACGATTTCTTCAATGAAACTACGAAAATTGAAAATAATGCATCAAAACAGAAAATCAAGAGAGGAAATCACAAAAGAAATTCTATAGCCCCCCCTACAGAATTTATTTTGTGATTTCCTTGTTTGTGAATATAGTACACAACAAAGGAATAAATAACAAGCACTTCTGAGACAGTCCAGTCTCCTCCAATTTACTGACATCTGATCGTTCTGTTGCAGCTACGCTCAAGGAAATGCCAAAATCAATTCTGCCGGGGGGGCTATAGAATTTCTTTTGTGATTTTCTGTTGTGATGCATTGCTGTATTTTCAATTTTCGTAGTTTCATTGAAGTAATCGTTAATTTACGTTTTTTGGAGGCGGTCATGAACGCCTCTCGGGTCGAACAGAAGAAGAGAAGGCACGGAGACGGACAAAGACGTACCTGTAGCTTCATCTAGTGGATGCATTGTAGATTGCGCCTTATAGTCCAGTGCGTGCAATATATGAAAACAATTTCAAAAATAGACCATTCATTGAAGGTGCGGCTCATAATCCGGTGCGCCTTTTAGTGCGGAAAATACGGTATTTGTTTATCGATTTATGGTTGAATTGAGTCAACGGTGGGGCAAAGTCATTCTCAGATGAGGTGAACTAAAAGTTCATGGCACTTTTTGTGGGCAGGTTGCGATCTTGGCCAAGTTGCCGTATGGTTTTAGCATCACGGCAAAATGTTATTTTGACATACCGTGTCGCCTGATGACATTTTTTAAAATCCTTATCAATTGACCTTCGCATATTTTTTCTTTTCATGATTTCTTGTTATGTTGACCTGGCATTTGTGCGCTGCTTTGCTCAAAGAATTTCTTTTTGTGTCCTAACAGAGATTTGTAAAGATAAGATGGCAACTCCTGCAAGCTACACGAAACCGGATGTGAGCTCACTGACCGGATGCTGACAAATTCAAATATGAAGCACGGACTCACCCTGTCCCCCTGTCCACCTCCCGCGCCCCTTCCTGAAGGATTCTAGACTCAATTCTTCAGGCCTTTGTTCCCCCTTCCATACATACTAAGGTGAATATGAGTTGCATCTTTTACGTATGTAAATAGCACATGTTGTCAAGCATGTACTGCATGTTGTCCGATTCTCATGATTTGAATGTAGCAAGATTTGTATTGAACATGACGTGCTACTTTTAGGTTTGCCTACCTCTGCTTGATAGTCATCTTTTTTTCTTTCTTTTTTTTCACTATGCAGCTATTTTCCGTAATAGTTACTATCCCTTTATCTACAACTGCAACTACAATAACACACACACACAAAAAAAAAAAACAATAAATCAAATGCAATACCGCCCCGAAGTCAATGTCGTGACGCCCGCTCAGTGCTGTGCTGTGATTGGCCAGTGGGCGTTCTTGTACGGTAACTGTGAACTACTTTGTAGGTTTCCATGAAAGTCTCGTTTTATCTTTCGGGGTTGGAGGTTGCTCTCGATTCGGGACGACTGTCTTCATCACGCACAACGCAGCATCCCCTTTGTATGCTTTGATTTGATTTGACTCAAGAGAAAAAAAAATATCGATTGAACAATGTGGTGCAATATTGTCTGCCTGCGACATTCAAGCGTAGCAACAGCGGTTGCGTCGGGACCAAACGTGCGCTCGCGCGGTAGAAAAACGGGAGGCTGGATTTGCAGCGCGTGCTTCAAGTTCATGTGACAGCTTCCGTGTTTTGCGGATACGCGGCGCCATTGCGATGTGCGTGGTGGCGCCTTCAAAAGGGGGGCGGGCGTGAATCGGATCAGAATTTGGCATCTTCGGAATGGATAATACAAAGAAAACATGTTGAAATAGACCCTCTGTAAATCTAAATTGGGGCAAAAGGGTTCAGAGTTTTACTTTTTGTTACACACTGACTGTGGCCCTTGTCAAAGAAGGGAAAACTTATTTGGCCCTCGCAAGAAAAAGTTTGGGGAGCCATGCTTTAAATTGTTGCAGGTATTGTGCCGACTCCCATTCAACAAGTTTGAAGTTGGTCACTTCTGAACACCGCCACATTTTCTGGTTCAAGGAAGTGCGGAGATGGGGCGGTTTCTTCACCACAAAAATTTGGCATTTTTCCAGGGGTGTGCAGACTTTTTATGTCCATCATATGATGCCAACAAAATATTCAAGCCGTATGTAAATATCATGTCAATACTAGTGCTGTCAAACGATTAAAATAATATCGCGATCAAATGTATAATTTCATAGTTAACTCAGAATTAGCCGTAATTAATCACAGATTATCTATTCTTAACTTCCTTTGATTTCTTTTCTTCTATTTTCCCATTTTAATGCTCTGATCAACATGGAATCGTGGATCAGTTTTCTTTTAAATGGAAAAATTTACTGAAACAACAATTTCGATGATCAATTTTACATGAACATTTTTCACTTGGAGCAGTTATTCAAAGTTGGAGCACATTTTATTATTTTAGAGCAACGTAACATCCGCTGTGGTGCTGCATTAATCTCGCGATTAAAAAAATGAATCGAGTTCAAATTGTTTTAAATTAATGCCGATAATAACGCGTTAAACTGACAGCACTATTAAATCTGCAATGTTCGAGGTCCAAATAGATTCAAAGCGAAGTACGTCTGCTCGATTGTTATTTCGTGACGTACGGAACATGAAATCGGGGAAAACAACACTTGAGTGTTCAGTTGTAGTTACTTGGATGCGATTTGCGTGTCGCTTCCTCTGTCTCGTCACCGCAAACAGTCACATGGGACACTGAAACTCCAAATATGCATCCAAGCAACTCCAGCCTTTGCGTCCATTGGTGCGCTCGGTCCATCGAGGCTTCCCGTCCGCCAATGCAGCTGTGATGTAACTTTTGCCCAAAGCAGCCCTTGCTGACGACTGCGTTCCACGTTGTGTACAATAGTCCTCCTCATGGTCGACCATAGTGGCCTTATGTTTATTCCAAGTTGATTTTCAATCCATGTGTAGACATTTTTTAATGAGAAGCACAGTTGTACTCTTTGTACACAATGTAGCGCAGTCCCAAATTTTTCGGTTTTGTTTTTCTCGGTGTGCGTGATTTTGTAACTCTTCTGTATATACGTGGATGTGACACATGTACTGTATGTACCGTGAATGAAGAATGTATTGTTTTGATAATGACAAAGAAGCACATCCGTCGTCGTGTGCCGTTTGCGCGTCACGTCGTCTCGTGTCTCGATGCACATACGAATTGAATAGACTTCCCTTTAAGCGCAGTGTCACACTGACCAATTCAAAAAAAAAAAAAAAAAAAAAGGATGTTTTCTTTCCGTTTGGCATCCGATGCCTGTTGTCATTTTTTTGGGAGCCGACACGCTGATGTTACCATGGCAATGCAGTGGTGCCGTGAGACTGCCAAAACGGAATTGAAATGAAGGATCAGCCCATTCCCAAATAAAAAATGTCATGAGATGATTTGCACTTTGCAATTTGTATTGTACTGTGGAAACACACGCAGGAACATTTGCTCCTTACATGACACATAAACAATTCAAAAGTGAGCACCAAACACAAGTGTACCTAATGTATTGGCTGTCCTTGCTCTTCTTTCCTGGTGCCTTCAAGGCACATTAACGCCACCAACCTGCCCTCAGGTGACATGGAAGAAAAATTAAAACAACAACAGAAATTTACGTAATCTCGCAATCTTTGCAAGGGAACACAAATTATTTTGGAGTTTGTTGGGGGGGGGGGGTTCCATTTCACCTCAAGGGCTCAGTAGAAACCAATGTGAATTGTCGGGGGCGGGACGTTGTCAAGTTTGCTGCCGCCATCGAGCAATGGGGGTCCGAAGCACAAATTTTTGCTTAGAAGAAGAATCAAGCAGTCACGTCCCCAACCCCGGCCCACTCAAAAAGAAGGAATAACTTACATGACTTCCGTTGTATTTATTTCGGAATTCACAAGATGTTTTATTTTGAAATTTTTGCCGGATTCTCTGTTACATCCGTCTACAGCGTGTCACTCTTGACGCAGGTCACTCTTGACGCGCTTCTCCTTCACGTGATAGGTTAGCGCGAAAATGAAACCCAGGAGCTAGCAAAATGAGTAAAAAGCAAACGTCTTTGGAAGGTTTCTTTGGGAAGGGGAAAAGGCCCAGCCAGGTGACAGAAGGAGGGGCCTACGACTTCCAAGAAAAAGAAGGCTCCATTTAATAGACAGCATCAGGCGTCCTATTTCAAATGTGGCTTTATCTCAAGCCTACTCTGCATAATAAGCGGCAATGGTGAGTCGTATTTTTCATGCACTTTGTATTTGCGCCGTATCTTGAAGGCGCGTTTAAACATTACCGCGGCGACCGGAGAGTGTTGTGGCCAGATAGGACGTTCCTCGTGTCACGATTCGTGTTTATTATTGTTTCGAAAATAGCACCGTTTTCATGCGGGTCATATCATATTATTTTGTTGCATTTATCCGCCGCAGCTTAAAGGCCGGTCCCTGAAAAAATTCTCCTGACCTTAAACTGGTCCATAGTGCAAAAAAGGTTAAGGACCGCTGAACCGGGTGACAGCTTGTATCTCGAGGAAAAAAATAAAATAAAATCTTAAGGTATCGCCGTATTTGGCAAATGATAATTATTGAAATATTGGAAGAAAATCAGCAATCCGATGAAGAAAATATCTTGAAAATGATAACAACCCGTACGTTCGTAGTCGAGATATGTACTGCTATTGACTGGAGTCCACTCCATTGTTTGACGATATGCGTCTAAAATGGCGACCAGTCAGTCGTTTGCATTCTTGTGCCCTGATATTGACGGGTGACGTATCGATACCGGATTGTAAGACATGCCGCACCTGGGCATGCAGAATGTGGCGGTGAAGGGCTAGAAGGTGTGCGCAGGACATCGCCATGGAGATTTGAAACGGCAGGCGACACTAATGACTGCTCGCGCGTCGGCGGTAAAAAAAAATCTCGGTCTCATTTCCAACCCTGAGCCGCAAAGCAGCAATGAATACGTTTCCTCTCAATTCATTTGATTATGTCGCGAAATGAATTTAAAGGTTTCTTTGCGACATGTGGCGGTGTCGTTATGTGTCTGTGTGTGTGTGTTAGTGCGTCCGAGTGTGCGCGGGCACACTTCAAGGACAATCCGATCCCAGGAATGCAACGGAGATGAACGAGCATTTCGCATCAGCGGAGCACAGGGAGGCGAGATGGCGCTAACATGCTAAAAACAGACCTAGCGGGGTCTTTTTTTTTTTCTTTTCTTTCTTTCTTTGTTTTTGAATTCAACTCTATCCACACTGTCATCTCAGCCACGCGCTGCGCTGTGATTGGCCCGTGGGGGCTTCGTTTCTTTGAATGGAAGCTAAAGCGGGATGAGGAGAACGGTGAAGCGTCTCAATTTCGAAAACAAAGCAGGCGCTCCGAGAGCTAGCTGAGACTTTTGCACCTTAATGACCGAGAGGATTCTGAAAATCAGACGAGCTCAGGAAGATGAGGAGCAAGGAAAAGGGTGGGGGGGGGGGGGGGGGGGGGGCTGGAAGTGTCAACCTTGATGACGCTCCTCTCTTCTTTCCCCCTCTTTTCACGGCTTTGTGCTCTTCTTCCCGGTTGACGGTTGTCATGACGATAGGGAACACAGTTTCCATGGTGAGGGGCTCCGAGCGGCGGCGTTCGCTCCGTCGGTGTGACGCCGCCCGCATGTGAAAAAAAGGACCGTGATGACTTCTTCTGGAATCTTTTTTTTTTTAACCCTTTGTGGCCTCATGAAGAAAATTCTTCAGCAGTTTCAAGCAGCCCTTCACAAGCCGTAATCAGAACCTTCCATCTGTCCATTAATTAATTTTTTTTTCACAGACGGACCAACAACGAGCTAGTCACCCGTCAGTATCAGGGCACATGTCGACGAGTCAAAGACTGATTGCCAGTCAGGCTCCCCTCTTTCGGTTCTGCCAGCCTGCACTCGTCGACGAAATTCTCATCAACTGTCGTGTTGAGGTGTTTCACCGGCGCAGTGTCAAAAACGGGTTTGCGTGCACTCGCCGATGTCCTTGCCCCACCGGAGCGCCGCATTTCAAGGTCGTGAAAAGAGCCGCTTGGATTAGCCTTGATTGGAGTCAGCTGCGACCACGGCCGCGGCGGCGCAGACCTCCCAACTTCGGTTCTGCCAGCCTGCATTCATCGACGAAATGACGAGCAACCGTAACTGGCCTCCGCGCAGAGTTGCCCGTCAATGTCAGGGGACGCGTAGACAAACGAAGGAGCGCTTGCCAATCAGTCGCGATTGGAGTTTTTCCTGTCGCATCACGATGACGCATCCCCCCTGCCATGTCCTCGCACGCAGCATCCATCGCACGGAGCAGGGAAGTCTGACCCCGGGTGCAATGTTTATACACTCGCCACCTCCAAGTGGGATGAATGAATATGAATATTCATCAGATGTGGTGTCCGTGATATTATGGATAACGTACAAGATGACAGAACGTGTTTTTCTATTCATACAGATTGGCCAATGTCAATCGGTATTTCGTTGTGCTTCATCAAAGGTGCCATTGAGTGATGATTTTTTAAAAGTACAATCAAATACTGCTCCCCGATCAAACTTGTTTCATACCAGCGGCTGCAAGCATGCTGTCAGAGTACCTCGCCGTGGAGCTAAAAAGCCCGCTGACCATAATAATGTCTGAAACAGAAAAAATCCACCCCCCTCCCCTAAAAAAGAAAAAATCAATGTGGCTCAGCCAGTGGTAATGGACATCTAACGATCTCTGAAGCATACAAGAATGATTCCACACTCCACGTTTAACCTAAAGGCAGCCCCCCCCCCCCCCCCGCCCACCACCACAAAAGCATCATACGATCTGTGGAAAGCTAATGGACGCCACCCTCTTCCCTTGTGAGTTTGTGTGTGTGCGTGTGTGTGTGTGTGTGCGCGTGTGTGTCACTTCATCCATGATGGCTTTAGCATCGCATTGAGCACTACCCGTGCGTGATGTGGGCGCAGCCTTGTCTTAATCCTATTATGGAGACATTACAGTATCTATCTATCTATCCGTCCGTTCGTTTGTCTGCCCCCCCTCTCTCTCTCTCTCTCCATCCATCCTTCTATCTGTCTATCGATGGTTGGAGTAGCTATCTCTGTTTTATAGGACAAAAATAATAAGAGATGAGCATTCTGGAATCATTTGGAAAGTATGCACATCTGGATGGCGGGATGTGGAATTTGGCCTGACGCACTCGCGTGTTTTCCAAAAGCTCATTTCTAACGGTAAGAGCGGAAAATGGCAGACCTGAAATGAAAGAAGCACTTTGAGTCCAAGTAAGACACACACATGCAGTTGATTTTTTTTTTGGAAATATTTTTGTATTCATGTATTCGGAGATTTTTTTTCTCACTCTTATTCATTTGATTTGTTCATGTTTTTGTTTTGTTTTTTAGGGAGGGAGGGGGGAAGAACACCCATGCCAACCCTGGTATTTACAACCACAAAAAAATCGCCCCAGTTTCTTTTCCTCAGCAAATGAGAGGGTCCACTGGCTAAGTTGTAATATCACCATTCACCACTAGGTAGCGGACATCGCCGCATATTGCACTGCTCTCTACTACAGTGTGTTGGCCGAATATTTTTGGGTGGATTCGGAATGACATGCAGAACAAAAACAGTGTCTCGATGTCATGAAAATGTTTCGCGGGGTGATTTTGGGTGGAAACGTTGTTTTGACATTTTGGATGTTGCATACTCATTTGCTGCTCAGCAGTTTTGTGCCGTCCTTGAATGTTCATTTTGATGCACGACATCCCTTTGCACACCCAGAGAAAAAGTCTGCGTTTTGTTTTGTGTGTTTTTTTTTCTTTTAAACCACACGTTGCCAAAGGCTGGATCTTTTCTACATGAATTTAGAAATGTACACTGATGAAAAATGCAGTGAGCTATTTGGCACGTGCACGGCCCAATGCGGCTCCCCAGTAGCACAGATGAATCGTCTGCTCTTGTCAAAGGTCATTATGCGTCACTCCAAATTCCCCCACTGTTTACAAAAGCACAAGCTAAAGCATACCTGGCACACACATGGCAACGCTAACTACGCCGCACTCCGGTTTGCTGACACTGAGACTTAACAATACGTTTATGATTCCTTCCAGAATTAAAAAGAAAAAAAAATGCAGTCGAGAAACCCAGACAACGAAATAAATAACATGGAAAGTTGCCAAAGGTGAACCTTGACGACCTAAAAGCCTCTACTGAGCTCTCGGGCGCCGTTTAGCGAAGCTCTATTAGCAAGCACCGAGACGGCCTTCTGTTGAGCGAGAGAGAGAGAGAGAGAGAGAAAAAAAAGAGCGCTCGGCCATTACGAATCGGCCGGCAAATAAACCGACCATTAGCCGCGTACATTTTCCTCTGCCTCCGAAGTCCCTGAAATACTGCCGAGTCCATTTGGACGCTCACATCCTGACACGTTGAAAGGAATCAATTAAAAACGGATTATAGACATGAACAGCTCATGAATATTAATCAGCCCCATTTGGCTTCTGTCAGGAACTCCTCTTGATCTGCAGAAAACACACAACAAAAAAAAAAGTGACTTCTCTCCGCCATAGCGCTCGCGCAGTCTGTCCCGATCGGCATTGCGTTACAGGGCACGAAGAAAAGTCAGAGTGACGACTGCTTCTGTCGCTCTGAGGCCGAACGCGGCGGTGACTCGAGATCCGAGTGGCGCTACATTCGAGTTTTTCAAGATGCGAGCTGTCGCCCGGACAAAAAGCGGGCGACTGCGCTTTTTTTGTCATACTTCCGTTTCATTTTCTAGCGAGATGATTATAATTTCTGTTTTGCCGGGTTTACCACCTGATTTGGCTTGTTGGTGAATGGACAAGTTAAGACATTGCCATATGCTCTACCTTTGCCGCTCAAAACGCTTTACAGTAATCCCTCGTTTATCGCGGGGGTTACGTTCCAAAAAAGAACCTGTGATAAGTGAAAACCGTGAAGGAGTGAGCTTTATTTTTTACAGTTATTACACAATACTGAACTATGTGTACAACGAAACCAAAGACCAAAACCTGTTTTCAGGCCCAAGCACAAAAATACGTTTTCAACAAATAACTATAATAGTGTTTGGAAATACTGTACTGTAAAATAATATTTTTAATAGTCAGTAAGAGGTTGGACTGTTCACGTCGGTCAGTGCCTTAGCCAATCAGGATGCAGAACGCAATTCACTGTTTAAAAGCATTTTAAAAAATGGCACTAAAAAAAATCTGTGAAACAGCGAAGCCGCAGAAAGTGAATCGCGTGCGAGCGAGGGATCACTGAACTCGGTTTCCTCATTTAGCTCCTGACGACGCGGCATCAGAACGTGATGTCCTTCGGTATTTTGCCGAAGGACATGGTCGCAATGATTGAACCCCCAACCTCTGGATGGAGGGAGACGACCGCTCTACCACTGAGCCATGCTGCGTCGTGTTTTACTAAAGCGAGCTCCATCTCGCTTTAGACGAGGCCAGAAAAAGGGACGGCGGGTACAATGACCGATCCGAAGACCTCGGTGAGCAGCCACCTCACCACGCCAAGTTTGAAAGTCTCGAATCCCCAAAGTTGCGGGTACGACAATTTCAGCCACTGGCTCTCCCAATCCCAAATCACCTTATTTCTCACCAAGAGACGATCGAGTGCAAAAAAAAAACCCCACCACAGTGAGCGTTGGGCCTCGCAGCCGAAGGACACTCACGCGCTACTGAAAACTCCCCAAGCGACCGCTCGAGCACAAACAGGAAAAACCTGGAGAGACAGGTCACCGAGATGTGGTGGTGGGTGCTGGAAGCTGCTTCTCAAAGCAAATTGCCTTCCCGTCAGCCCACGGCTTCCGCCTCAATATCACGTGCGCTCCCTCAATTGAGATGGAACGGCAGCAGCCACATCCTCATCCACCAAACCGCACGGGAGAGCGAGAGGAGCCGTCCCGCAAACCGCAACGCAGCGACCAGGATCTGACTGCTTTGAAAAAGGCAAATCAGATTCCGAAATGAAAGACTCAACAGCGCTCGTTGCTCTCACTGGGTTATGAGGCGCACCTTCAATGAATGGGCTATTTTTAAATTGTTTTCATATATTGGACGCACTGGATTATAAGGCGCAATCCGCAATGTATCCACTAGATGTCACTACGCTCCTTCCGTTCAACTCGAGAGGCGTTCATGACCGCCTCCGAAAAACGTAAATTCACTACGAAAATTGACAATAATGCATCAAAACAAAAAAATCAAGCGAGGAAATCAAAAAATAAATTCTATAGCCCCCTTTGGCATTTCCTTGAGCGTAGGTCCAACAGAACGATCGGATGTCAGTAACATGTAGGAGACTGGACTGTCTTAGAAGTGTTTGTTATTTTTTCCTTTGTTGTGTATTCACAAACGAGGAAATCACAAAATAAATTCTGTAGCGGGGCTATAGAATTTATTTTGTGATTTCCTCGCTTGATATTCTCTTTTGATGCGTTATTTTCAATTTTCGTAGTTTCATTGAAGGAAAAGTTCTTTACGTTTTTCCGAGGCGGTCATGAACGCCTCTCGAGTGGAACGGAAGAAGAGAAGGCACGGAGATGGACAAAGACGTTTTGTTTGTTGAGACTGTGAAAAGCATTCATAAAGTGTCCGTTTTAAAAAAACAACACCACAGTTCTGCTTTTTTCGGAGATGCAACAAAAACGTATTTAATAAAGCAGCGACACAGTTCACTGAACCAACAGCAAGTTGTAAACATGTCTCCAGCAAGGAGCCATTTTGGGGTTGACGTATTACCGTAATGACCATACAGAAGGCGCACCGGATTTGAAGGCGTGCTGTGAGCTTTTAAGAAAATAGAAGACGTTTCGGTGCGCCTTATAGTGCGGAAAGTACGGTACCCAGGAGGCCCACTTTGCTTGCAAGTCAACTCCACAGATGATTTATTCTGCTTTGGGAAAAAAAGAAAAAAAACTAATTCCCGTGTGGGCCGAAATTACTCTGGTATACACTGTAAGTGCGTGCTCCTCTCCAGGAACTGCTTCCTCCGACGGAGACTCAACTTTGCGCTCATCGACATAAGGAGCAACACACTCAGGCACTGAATTTTTAAACTGTAGTTGGTCCCAAGTCACACGGAGCCTGGAATGGAGTAACCGCAAAAGCCGTACGCCGTCGACGGAAAGCACGAGTCCGACCGCGCGCATTTTCTCCATGCTTTCTGCCGATAACTTTGGCGCCACAAGCTCGGATACCTTCGGGACTGAAGACTTAACTCGCTGTCAGCTACGCTTTTCCTGTGAGGACACAGCGCAACAAGGTAGCTCTGTCAAAAAAAAAAAAACATTATATACAGTATATATATATATATACATATATATATATATATGTGTGTGTGTGTGTGTATATATACATTATATATATATATATATATAATGTATATGTATATACACACATACAAACACACACACACTTTTTTGGGGGGGGAGAATGTAACAGATCCCGGGTCAAATTGACCCACGTACATTATCACTATTTCTGAGACGTGAACATGATTTATTGCATTTAATAACAGGTGGGAGCCTTCCAATGACCAACCAGCATGTTGCTCTCTTGAGAGGAGACGTATCTCCTATTGCTTCGTGTTTATGTTTGATATTCTCTGCATGGCCATGGTTTTCCGTTTAAAGAGGAAGTCATCCCTCCCAAAAATTCTTTGCAATAGTATGTTTTAATGCAGCCCCACTCGTCTCAACACTGTATTGATATTAACTCATTCAGTACCAGCCAATTCTAGACCAAGTCTTAAAAGACGTTTAAAAACGTCTTTGGGAGTGAATGAGTTAAGTAGTCCAATCCACCTGTTTTTGTCCATCTCGGGGGCGGCCATTTTGTCGCAAATTCAATGAAGAGTCTAATTCAAAACAAACAAATTCAGTCCAAATATTTCAATGAAATTAATCAATATTTTAACTGAACATATTTTAAAATAATGAAATAAATACATAATAATCACAATCATAATACCTCCCTTGAATAAAACATAATAAAAAATACATGACATGTCATCCAATCCAATACATACACTATTAAAGTAACAAATTGGATTAAAAAAAAAGAAAAAGAAAAAAATACATTATCGGAAATCAATTGAAGTTCTATATCACTCAATAAAAAGCTTGTGACGATGGGTCACCCTCCGAAACACGCACATCCCAAAACAGTAAGACCACAACGACGACTTTTTCATCAAAGCAATCCTTTTTATTATTTCATCTTCGCTCGTAAAGTTTCACCCGCCCGATAAAAGGGAGAAAATAGAAACCATCTATCTCACGGATAGTTTCGTCATGTTGCCACTGTGCACGCCAAACACGGTGATCGCCAACACGCCCCGTCAACACACGACGACACTTCAACACCACAAAAACCAACACGGATTGGACATATTGGACTAAACGGACACACGCGCGCGCACACACGCACACTCTGACAGGCTGCGAAGCGACAATAAATGACCTCACTGTACACCCCCCGCCCCCAAAAATTGTTGAAAATATACAATCATTATTTACAGCTCAAGTATACACCAATAGACATTGCAAATTGATCGGAATGTACATCAAAATTTACAGTTTAAATATAATAAATAGAAGAACTACGCTTTGTTCACATCAAGACTGAACCGTCCGGTCGATTCGTTTTCGCTTTCGCTAAAACCCACACCGCAACAACAGAGAACGAAAACAACACTAATTATTCCAAAACACATTAGCATTATTTCAAAGTCATCCTTCAATATTACCCTTGAAAAGAAAAATGATGAGATGATTTGGAATAAAATGCAGCGGAAGTACAAGGTCGACTATTTGGTGACCTTATTAGGACCTCGACTAAAATCCTTCATCACGTTGCTGTTTGCGGTTGGCTGGTGATCGTCGCTAGCGACTCCTCCGCTAGCCTGGCCCATTAGAAGGAACGGGAAAATTGAGGCGGCCTTCCAGAAAGAAACGCAAAAATATGGAGAGAGGTCGATCGGTGAATGGGAATGGGAAAGGGGTTCACCGTTGTGACTTCTATCCGACAATCTTTACACCAAAGTCCATTGCAACCAGGAGCCTATAGCTAGCCCCGTTAGCTTAGCGCCACAGCGGGTGATGATGGGCCCCCTCACATTAGGTGCCCAACTTAAAATGGCGACAAACAGCATCGTGTTATTTTACAATAAGTGCGTCGTTCACTTTGGGGCCGAAAAATGGTGCGCTTGTTGGGATTTGAGAGATACGAATGTCAACATTAGCTTTAGCAACGTTAGCCTGCGTGGATTTTGAACATTAAAAAAGACCAAACCCCCCCGCCCAAACCCCCCCCCCAAAAAACATGAAATATGTCACTGAATTCAACAAAGTACGAAGTGTCAGACTTTCTGTTTCAGGGGCGTGGCTTAGCGAAAGCTCAATGGAATCTACAACTATAGCTCAAAACGCAATACGTATTGATCACAAACAACACAACAGACAAGACGAGCGGACCCTGCGGTTGGAACGCTACGCATCGGCGTGAACAGAAGTACTGAGACAGGGTTGGCACTTTGGCCCACACGTGCCAAGAGTTATGCAGAATAGTTGTCAAATATTCAAGCCTAGTGGATAAAAGAAGTTGTGCACCCCATCTGAACAGCCAGCAAGTCAAGAACGTTTTCATTGTGAATCTTTCGTTTGACTCCTTTCGCAAGTGGCAATCAAAAGTCAAGCGTCAGCTGGAACGACGACGGCGCCGCTTCCAACGCGTTGGTCCTCGATCCAAAGTGCCTGAGCTCTTTGCTTTCAGCTTCTTGCCGCGGCCAAGGCGAACAGCTGACATGATCTATACGTTTCTTTACCTAATTCGCTGTGACTGGCTGGCCGGCCGATATTTTTAGCTCGCCGGCTGGCGGAGCTCATCGCTCAGCAGCGAGACGCAGCTGCTGCGTTGTGCTCAGGCAAATGTGCTTTTGCTCAAATGTGCTTGGTCTCCAGCCACAAAGAAGACAAGACAACGTCACGTTCAACTTTGCCTTAAACCGCTGATTCTTGACGTTGGGAACCTCTCTGGCGTGGTTCCGTTGGATTTCACTTTCAAAAGCTTTGGAGTGAATCTAGATGAACTTTTTTTTTTTTTTAAGCATTAATTATGATTCAACTCCCATGGGCGATACAATTTAATGGTCAAAGCAAAAGTTATGTTTTTCAATGTTTTCCAATATCTAAGTGTCGCTCTAATGCTCAAACTGGGCATCATTTTACAGCAGCTTCCAATAATAGTGATTTAATCCCCCCCCCCCCCCTGAAAGAAACGTCTGCTCTTTTTTAAGGGACTGAAAGGCCGATGATGCCGCTGTGTTTTAATGTTGGTGAGACTGGGCCCGCTACATATTTTTTTGGGTGGTGCCTGGTGTAAAATGTTTGAGAACCACCTGATACCAACAACTGCATTTTCGAAAACGGAAGCCTCGGCTCGACTTCATCTCCCAAAATGTGTCTGCGATCAAGCTCTTCTGAATTATGCAACAATGTCACAGTTCAAATTTGACATTTTAAAGGAACGGACAATACACGGAAACGCTATCACATGGCGTTTAAAAAATAAAATTCATCAAAATTGTAGTGTTACCACAGATTAGGATTAGCTAACAGCATTTTGATAGGCAGGCCATATTCAAAAGGTGGGGACAAGTTGTCGATGAGGGGGCTTGGTCACGAGGCGCTACCTCCTCCACCAAAATGCAGTGAAAGCATCACTGCAACTTTCATTTCTATCATGCGAACTATGTTATCATCATAAATTGAACAAGTGAGAAATGTGTGGGTAACAAGTGTTTCTTTTAAAAGGGCAAGCTTAGACACAGATCCTTGTGCTCTCACTCCATGTTGATTATTTTTGAAACGACATCCACTCAGACAAGCAAATTTTCCAGACATTCATCAGTGGAGACGTAGACTGAAGCAACTGAAGGATATCGTCACGATCATAATCAAGGAGGAGCGAGCGGAAGGCAACGATCGACACCTGACGATGACACTTTCCAACTTTGGCACTCGGGAGGGGCGGCGAGGGAAGGCTTTTTTGCTGGCTAGCGGCGACACCTACCGGTGACTACTGTGTATTGTAACAACTTGCCACGCCGAGTGCTCTGCTGCCAATTTTTTTTTAGAGAGAGTTGAATTTTTGCACGAAATTTAAGGACGAACGCACAATGCGCGAGAAACGGATCACAATTTGGATGCGATTCTCCAAACTGTTTAGTCTTTCCATACTTTAAAACACAATTTCTGTTGTCTCAGAGAGCTGGAAAAAAAAAGAGATTGTTGTGAATGTTGTCTATTCGGCTCCTCTTCAACTGCAGGTTTAAGTGGTGATCAAGGCGCTTCCTGGAGTAGACTACAAGATTGCGAACGAGGGCGTTAAGGTTCTAGAGGTGCGATAGGTTGAGTTGCTGTATAAAAGGTTATAGTGGTGATCAAGAATGTTTTGGTGGTCCACGACAAGAATGTGAATGTGGGCTTTGAGAAGGTTCAACATGTATTCCAAGTCTGAATGTTCTACAGAAGGTCCTGGTGATTATCAAAGAGGTTCTACTTGTCACCCTACAAGGTTACGAATGTGGCTATGAACAAAGCTGTGCAGGTTCTGCAAGGCTCGATGTTGTAACCAAGGTTCTAGTGGTGATCGGAAGTCAAGCCTCTCCTTTCCCAAGAACACTTTGAAACAGTCATTCATGCCTTCGTCACCTCTCGGCCGGATTACTGTACTGCACTTGAGTTTGGAGTCAGCCAATCCTCCATGAAGCAACTCCAGTTGCTCCAGAATGCTGCTGCTCGCCTCTTCACTGGTCCTCCTACTCTGGCCTCCCTTCACTGGCTTATTTTAGAGTTCTTTTGAATATCCTATCATTTGTTTTCCAATCTTGTTATGACCTCTGCGAGCTCCTCGGCCCCTGCTGACCAGACGCTACAGGAGGTACCGAGGACTCAGCTCAAAGGGGATGGAGCCTTTTCCGTAGGCGCTTCCCTCTCTTTGGAATGACCTCCCGCTGTACGTTGGGCAAGCCCCCTTCGCTGTCCATCTTTAAAACTCGTCTTCAAACTCATTTTTATTCTTTGACTCAGCATGAGGTTCGACTTTTAGCTTGACTTGTTTTCGTGCTCCCGAGTGTCTTGGATATTACTTGATTGTGTTATCGTTTGTGGTGTGAATTACTTTTTGCTCCATGTGCAGCACTTTGTACACCGCGGCGGTTGTTTTCAAGTGCTCCAGAAATACAATTGTACACTTCCAAAAAAGCTACCCTGGGTCCCTTGAAAGGAGCTGTATTCATCGAAGCTATTCGAATATATATCTTTTTTTTATTCTTATCGTTATTACTCAAGGAGCGATTGATGTTGAATCAACGAAGCAGTACAGCGTCTCATCTATTGCTGAGCAGAGAGGTGTGCAGGCGACAACAAACGGCGGATGTTCCTGGTATCCAAGCGCGTTGCCAACGCTGCGCGCCCCAGGCGACGCGGCTCTATTTTTACACGCCGAGGGTTCACTCGGGGTCGCTCTCACACAAAGGATAAAAGTCACACCTCTCATTCCCTCACCGAGCAAACCCAACAGAAAAGCTCGCACATGGGGGGGCGGGGGGCAAGGGGGGCCTTGTCGACCGCATGGTAGCATGAACGGAAAGTGAGACTCTGTTCTGCAGAGGGACAGAATATGGAAAATTGAACTTTGAATTTTCATCAGCAATTTCCCGCAGCTTGTTTGTTACGGTTTGTTATGCCGTTCCTAATGTTTTGGCTCGCGTTGATGAAGAGCAGCGTTGATAAGAGAGAGGTTTCAAAGATTGATGTTGTGGTATGACATTCATGAATTTCTCGGACCTCATAGCACATTGGTGGGATGACGTACCATTTTCAAATCGACAGGTTAACAATAGCACAGCATTCTTTGACGTATAATACAATAGCTTATCTTGGAGTGGACAAATCGACCAATAATAATAATAACAATCCCACAATTTCTGATGATATCTACACTGAAGGTGCGCCTTTTTGGACAGATTCTCACCCTCCTGTTGGTTCAAAATGGCGCCATTGGCTTCCTAACTGGAACACAGAAGAGGGAGCACAGCTCTGATTCTGGCCTTCCACCCCTTGGGCTGCCTGTGCACTCAAAGAGTTCATTTTAAGCATGATTTGTTTTCACATCTTAAAACGGTTTTTACCCGCCTGACGTCTTTGAACTGTTCCTTCCAGTTTTGACCTCCTCAAACACATTTGTATTCCTTGGCGTTTAACACAGCGTGGACTTATTTTTGTTGGTTTTTTTGACTCTGCTACTGTTTTATGTCTTTTTAAGTGATCTCGTTTTTATTTGCCTCGTGGTTTATGCTCAATTTTTATGTGCAACATTTTGTTTTGGCCGTGGTTGTCTTTAAAATAGGCCTATGACATTGAGTTGAGGTTCAAATGATACCTTCCAAAGCTTACGTCAATAAAAAAAAAAAAAGAAGAGAGCAAAAACGGTTCAAGTGTTTTTTGTGCTGCGTCGTGATGAGCCAGACTTTGTTTCTGCAGGTGTGGCTCACCGAATGGATGCAAGCTCAACAATTCTTGGGCGTGTCCTCCTTTCACAGTAACTGACAAATATTCATTTGTGACGACGATTGTGCTCTTTTTCCCCACATGATCGTACCGCTGTGCAGTATGCATGATTATTCTTCCGACAAATGAAACGCCATCTCGGAATCCTCGACAAACTTTAAAAACTCCGCAATATTTGCTGAGTGTGTGTCTCCTTTTGCTAATGTGTGCATGTATTTTAAAGATATTGAATTGAAATTCACCCACATCATCTCGAATTGAAGCAAACAGAGGATACGCTAAATTGCCTCCATTTTTGGCGAAGGCCTTCTCGCGCAGGTCGAGTCGAGGTTTGATGATCGTTCGGAGGATTGGTCGTGATAATCCGTGGAGAGTGGGTGCACCCCTTCATTGCTGCTTATAGCTTCAATTTGTATTTATATTCAGAACATAGAGCCAGTGAGCTGTGGACATTTCTGGACCTGAACCACCAAATGGGTAAAGATGGGAGGGGGAAAAAAACAAAAAAAAGACATAAAATCGGAAGGAACCTCTTGCCGCATTATAGCTCAGACTCCGGCGAGCCGATGTTCTGGTAGCCCGTCTTGGTGCCGGTGCCGTAGTTGGTATTGGTCATCTCCTGCGTGCCGCCGGGCCCCAGGTAGGCGCGGTGGGCGGGCATTGGGGAGGGCGCCGGGCGGGGGGTCTTACCGAGGATGAAGCGTTGCTCATCCTGCTCCTCCAAGTTGGACATGTCCTTCATCATGCCTTTGCGGTAGGACGCCGACAACTTGTTGGAACCGTCCGACAGCAGGTTGAAGTGACGGGCCACAAAGACCACCGGCAAGGGCAACATGGCCACCACGATGAGGGAGTAGGCCATGGCTGAAGCCCACGGAGGGTAGCTGTGGAAACGCTCGGAGCCCTGAAGAGGTTGGGGACAAAACAGAGGGAGCTGCTCAGCGGGAGAAATAAGTCAAAGGAGCGCGCTCATTCACGACCGACACACACATATACCGTATTGGCCCGAATATAAGACGGCCCTGATTATAAGACGACCCCCTCTTTTTCAAGACTCAAGTTTGAAAAAAGACTTTTTCAACACCAAATTAATTTTTAAACCGAAAACAATGACCGTACATCTGAAACAAATGATTCTAACAATATATTTGAGAGAAAAGGCATGTTATTTTGCCTCATTCAAATCTTAATATCTGAACATTTAAATATGTAAACTAAAGTGCAATCACATTGGTAAATGAATGGCTTTTGGTTTTTGAAATGTAAACGACATCATAACTTCTCAGCTGCCGGTTAACCTGGCCGATCTTCGACCCACTTTTCTCCAGATTGTCGCTACGTTTCTGTTATCTCTTCAATTATTTTCTTCTTTTTTTTCTTACCACTATTTTTTTATTTTTCTTCTTCGTGCTACCACTCTTTTTATTTTTATTCTTCGTAACAGGGGGTTCGCTTTGGCCTGGGGAGTAAATTTCAGCATTCGCTTCAATGGTATCTGGCGCCATCTAGCGTTGTGAATGGGTATAATGTCTAACCCCGAATATAAGACGAGCTCCACTTTTTCAGTCTTGTTTCAATGCAAAAAACATCATCTTATATTCGGGCCAATACGGCATATACAGTCGAATCTTGTTACAACGTACCTCGAGAGACAGAACGAATCTGTACTATATAACGGTAGTTTGTCGTAACCATTTCCGATAAAATGCCCAAACACGCCAAACACGCCCCCCTCCCTTTTTGAGGGCAACTGTCCTGGACTAAATGGTACGCTTTTGTTTGCAATTCGAGCACATACCTCGGACTCCACCCAGGCGTTGTAGCCCGCGGGGCTGATGACCATCTCGATGACGGTCGCCACGATGAGCAGCACCAGAACGGCCGGTGACACGTACCTCCACATGTAGTAGTAGAAGGAGTACGGCCGGAAGCCCAGCATGTCCTCCAGGTCCTGCATAAACCTGCGAGGGGGAAGCAAGTGGCTGGGAAAGGCGGCAACAGAGCAACGGAGCTGCTGACGGGAAGTTGGCCACGGGGAAAGTTGGCATCATATGGCCTGAAATGTGCGCCAACAGAAAGTGAATTCATATCATTCATATTTTAATTTGAATAGCTGAACTTGAATTGAAAAACGGAATTGTACAGTTTCAACTTTCATTGATTAGTTTGGAACTGAAGTCCAATAAGGGCGGCGCGGTGGAAAACAGGTCAGCACGAACGTGCTCACCACCGTCCCACCGTGCTTACCATTGAAAATTCAATGTTGTGTATTTTCATATTTCCAAATGGGAAATTCAGTTCTGCGCAACACAAATTCATTTCTTTTGACAAACATCCGCGCACATTTCAGGAAGATCAATCAACTGCGGTCCGCTGATCTCCTTTCCGGAATATCATTCCAATGTTGGGCACCTTTTGGTTCCGTATATCCAGGCCACCGAGATGTTCTCCAGGATCACCACCACCGTGAGCGGCAAGCCGGCAGAGTAGTCGTCAAACATGGTGACAAAGTAGTTGCCTGAGCGCTGCACAAAGAGCAGCCCCAACAGGAAGGCGATGATGCAGCAAGCCACTGAGGGAAGCAAACCGGCGCTCAGAACTCGCCCGGACGTCAAATCGCCAAAGCGAGAGGACGAAAAAGCTCACCGCACAGGATCTCTTTGCGTATCTTGAAGGCATCGAGGATGGGCGTGGTGATGCCCGTCATGGTCCCGATCATGCTGCCCAGGCCCAGATTGATGAGCATGAAGAAGAACATGACCGACCAGAAGGGACTGGCCGGGAAGTGCGTCATGGCTTCGGTGAAGGCGATGAAGGCCAAACCAGTTCCCTGCACCGCCTGCACGGTGACGATAATGACGTCGTCAACTGCTCTCGGATCGAGGTGTCCAAACGAGGGATTGGGGGAGGTTTGCGGACCGCGGCTTGTTTTTGTTAGCCGCCTGCAACTTATATTCAAAATCATTTGGGTTGCCACACCCAAATTAACAGCGACTATGACCACAAAATACATTTGCTTCCCTACATATGCAAAGAAACTATTTACGAGTGAAAGAACATTACATTTTTTATTTCATATATTATATAAATATATTATTTATATACAGTACATGTAATGCTAAAATTGTAATAATAAAATGCGCGTGGTGTACTGTGGTTGAGAGAGGAAAGTAATTTCATCTGTGCTGTATGTTCCACATAGCGCATATTTGACAATAAAAGCTGACTTGACTTGATATCAACGGACACTCACGAATAAATCAAAATCAGGGGCAGGGGTGGATGTATCCTTCCGGGACATAGGGTTGCGGACCACCCCAAAATCATGAAAAATACCAAACTGTTTGCCTTAACGCCCCTAAAAGGTGTTAAAAAAACCTCCAACAAGAACAAAAAAAACGTGACAATGTTGCCCACTTGGCGGTCTGGTCATCCTGGAGAAGGGCGGGGGGGGGGGGGTAATTCTCCCATCTGAGGCCCCTTCTCAAGGTTTTTCCCCGGATGGGGCTTTTTTGGGGCAATTTTTCCTTTGCCCTCCTGGGGGTTAAGGTCAGGGGATGTCAAGATTTGTGGCCATGCGAAGCCCTTTGAGAATGTTTGGGGCTATCGAAATAAATGTGACTTGACCACAATAACTAGAACAAATAATTACTGGATGAAGTGGTTTGAACGTGTTGGATAAAGTCGGAGAATGTCAAAGCGGCTCTTGCGTCCTTTGATTTCGTTTTCCTAGATGTGGCCCGTCTAGAAAATGGATGTCACTCACTTTGTTAAGTTCATCCTCCAGCACGCAAGGATCGAGGCCCAGCTGGGCAAAGTTGTCCTCTTTGACCGTCTTGATGACCGCGTACATTTCCGCGTAGTCTTGCGTGCTCAGGTGCGAGAAGTTGACGTGAGGAGGGATCAGCTCTTTGCTCAGCACGCTCGTGTTGAGGTACACCAAGATCTTCTCCGCATTCCTGCGCAATGATAACGTGAAGCCGTTTATACAAAAAAAATCCTACGCGCAGGCATCTGTCGTGGGTCAAAACCAACGAATGGGCGACGGGGCCGATGACATACTCACTCCACGACACACTTTTCATTCATGATGTTGGCCTTGAAGCCCAGCACGGCGAACACCACCAGCGTGGCCAGGATGGACGTGACGAAGTTGATGGTGGAGACCAGCGCGGCGTCAAAGTGGCAGTTGTTGTCCCGCTTGTTGTAGCTGGAGAAGGCGATGACGCCGCCGAAGCCCAGGCCCAGCGCGAAAAAGACCTGCGTGGCCGCCTCTCGCCACACCTGCGGCTCCAGCATCTTCTCCAGCTGACAATCGGCGCCATATTTGTCAACATTTTTTTTTTTTCACGGCATTCGACCGTCGCGTCACTTGATCTCGGACCATACGAAAGCCTTTCGAAGCTGCACTGCGACCGTAAAAGCGGGCATTCATTTTTCTAGACGTTTGTCCTCATTAGGGTCACGTGGAGCCTGTGCAGGCTGAGTCCAGTCGAGAAGCGAGGGTACACCCTGGACTGATCATGGTATGTGGGGGCCGGTCTCTAAGAATTTTTTGCTTCTTAACATTAATAAAAACACAAAGTTGATTATTGGCCCCGCTCGCCATTGGCACCTATTCAAGGACACGCGCTACTCTCAGGCCTGAAAAATGTCCGCAGGTTCTAGAGCACAGGTGTCAAACTGAAGGCCCGGGGGCCAGATCTGGCCCGCAACATCATTTTTGTCACGATTCGGACGAACCGAATAAAGTTTGTGGATCCCAAAGGTGTCGACTCCAGGCAAGGTCTCCGTAGCAAAAAAATGTTTGATGAACAAAAAAAAAAAAATCGCACTGACAAAGTAGTAACATAAAGCGCTGGTCAAAACAAGGACCAGGGAGCACGAAAACGAACAACAAAAAAAGCTTGCACAAAAGGCAAGGGAGGAAAACAAGAACCGAGAATACAAACGAAAAACAATGTATCAACTACACGCTAGAAAAAGCCAAATGACAAAACAAAAGCAATACTTACACAACAAATGGTACCGAGAGTACAAAAGCAAAAACGTCGAGGTCTATAGCAAAGGGTCTGCGCGCAAGGAAGCAGCAAGGCTCCGACAACCAGCAGACTGAAGATGGGACCTTAAATACCGAGTCAATTAATTGATACGTTGGCAGCAGGTGTGCAACCAGAAAGTCCGCTCAGGCTGCCACCTGCTGGCCAGGCCAAAAATAGGAACGTGACAATTTGATGTCACCTTCCATAAATGCGTCCTAAAATCTCGACCAAAATTTAAAATTCTCATCTGTAATAAATAAAAGACATCTTGGAAGCATTTTCTTGTGACCAAACCCCTCATTACAGTAACTTAAACAACAGTTGAATCAACTGTTATTATTGACTTCTTTATATGGTTTCAGTCATAACGTCCACCCAAAGGAAACGCTCACTAAAATGTGGCCCACGACAAAAATGAGTTTGACACCCCTGTTCTCTCTGGAAGGCCCGACCCATGGAAATTAGAGCGGCTACCTCCGTTGAAATGCTTAAAAGCTCCATCTAAGACTCATTTGTATCCAATCGCAATTAGTTGAACTGCATTTCGGCCCGTTTGACTGCCGCTTCCTCTGTTTTTACCCCCCACCCGTATTTCCCTCATCTGGAGAGGGGGCTCAATGATGATGACTCAATTGGATGCCTGGATCTCGCTGTACAGATTCTGCTCTGACATGATTTGTACCGACTGACCTGGACAAGAGCTGGGTCGACTACTCGGAGGGGGATGTCGTCAATATTTGTCAACTGTGGACACGTGAAGCCCTTTCAGACTGTTTGTGCATCAGTGCTGCCGCTATATAAATCATTGGAAGTTGACTTGACTAGCTGCTGTCACAATGAAATGATGTTAAACACGACACGTGCTGGATGACCCTCCAGCGACCTTTGGGGCGGCTCAATCATGCGGCCCAGTCGGCGATATTTCGGACGGACGGATTGACCTGCCTCCTGCGCCGCACCGCCTTCACTTTGAACGGCCTGCAGGTGGCGCCTCACCTTGGGCGTGAACATGTGCGCGATGCCATCCACTGCTCCCTTCAGCAGCAAACCTCTCACCAGGAAGCAGAAGAGCACCACGTAAGGGAAGAGAGAGCTGAAGTACATCACCTGAAGGAGACACAGAGGTCAGATTGTTGCCATGGATACACACGCACGCACGGATGCAAAGGCGTTGGCCAACTGTTTTCACAGATGAATTGGGAAAGCGTTTGTTCTTTCAGTCCGGTAATTACATTGAGCTAATTCTTTTATTTCCTCCCTTTGTTTTTGAAAATGTTTGTCAACGTTTTTCAGTGTTGTCCTTTGTTCTTTGAGTTTTGTGAAGCACATCGAGTTATCTTGTGTATAGCAAAAGCACTCAGAGATTTGTTCTTTTTTTTTTTTTTTTGCAGGAAAAGATCCAAAAATGCAACTGAAACACCCACAGAAACATTTCACTCAAAAATATCACTTAATCAATATTTGGAAAAAAAATGAAAGGGCAAGAGCTCCCCGAAAAACAAAGAGTCCAGATGAAAGCACTTTTTTTTTCTAAACATGAAGGAAACAGGACTAAACACCTTGCTTCATCCATAAATGTTAAAGATGTCTGTAAAAAAAAAAAGCGGCTTGTGCCATTTGAGCCAACGAAAAGTCAGAAGAAAGTCATTTCTGGAAAAGACGGCGGAGGACCCCAATAAGCAGGCAGGAAGGAGGAGCAGGTTGTACTTGACGAGTTGTATTGATAAAAACACAGAGAAAACTAAATACAAAACAAACAAAGTCCTGAAAACAAAAAAAAAATCCAAAGTAGCAAACCAAAACCATGACTGAAGCAAAAAAAAAAAAACCCCAAAAACGATCAATCACAGAAACATGACCAAAAACATGACAGCAACAAACACATAATGAGCCGACACCGAGTGGCCATGCAGGGAGTCCTTTTAAACAACTAATTACATAACGAGCAACAGGAGTGCAGCTGCGGAGGGAGTCCGACAGTGCAACCTGTTGGTCACAAACAGAATGATGACAGACCGACGCAAGAATGAAGAAATGCGGGTTGTCGTCGCCCACCTTCCCAGATGACTGGATGCCCTTAATGACAGCCAAGCACACCAAGATCCAAGCCACCAGCAGGGACAGCGTCATCTTCCAGTTCAGGCCGCCCGTGTCGTCGATGCTGCTGGTGATGTTTAGCGTCTGACGGTACCAAAAGTAAGTCGTGGCTGAACTCTTCTCGCACTCCGGCTCCGTGACTGCAACGAAACAAAGTGAGTTGTGCGTGCGCGCATACGTGCCGGGTATCGCTTTCTTTGACTTGACCAAAAAAATAAATAAAAAATGGTGTCGCATTGTCTCAATGCACCTGCGTTTCTTTCATTAACTCATTCAGTACCAGCCCATTCTGGACCAAGTCTGAAAAGACGTTTAAAAACGTCTTTGGGAGTGAATGAGTTAATGTTTCAAGTCAAAGTCGGTTGCGCCGACTGCATGCGCGCTCGTGGCGTCGACTTGAATTTTTCAGCACCGATGACGGCGCGCACACTTGAGAAGAGATCACCTCGCTGTTAGCCTCGGCATTTCTTCGACTTTTGTCTTTTGAGCCATGGCGACAATTTGAAAGTGCATCCATGGATGGATGGATGGATGGATGCAGTATCCAGGCAAGTCCAAATTTAATTCATTTCAAATTTGTGTCGCGCCAAATCCCACCGGAGGTGTAGAACCACAGCGCTCTCACATGAAGGGACCATTTGAATTTAAAGTTGCGCACCTTCAGTGCTGCCGGATGTAGATGCAGCATATTTAAGAACAAGGTAAAGGAGGGAGAGAAGGTTCAAAGCCGCTGCTCCCAGAAGAGGACACAGTATATGCCTGTAAATCGTTTTGTATGTGCTGTATGTGTGTGTTAAGGTAACCTTGGTCATAAAGTTGAATTAGCAAAACATCAAAGCTAATTTCCATTCGCCCGTCTATGGCGGTTCACATCATATGGTCACATTAAGCAAGTGGACTTTTTTTTTTGGCGTTATTGCGAGAGGAAGATCACGAATGCGCCCATCGCGACGAGCTCTGCTATAGTATACCATGAAGGGGGGGGGGGGGGGGGGGGGTTGCTTATCTATGTCCAACCATGCTTGAAAAGCATTCTCACGCAAACGTTTGCACTTACTGGCTTGGGTTCCGTTGATGTGGACCGGGCATTCGGCCCACGGGAGCGGGTACTGGAAGGACTGGAAGAAGTAGAAGATGCTCCAGCCGATGATCACGTTGTAGTAGAGGCCCACAAAGCCGCAAACCTGCCACCGGGGAGACAGCTGCGCGTTTGCATCGAGTGGCGCAAACAAACAAATGGGGTCACGGGACCTCATTTCTTCATTTTTACGGATTTGCACAGCGATGCAAGATCGATATGAACAAATACACTAAACTACACAGTGACTCGGACTCCCTTGTTTGTTTACTGTTCAGTCATACACCGACCGAGCAGGTGTCTCTTCCCCTGACCTTGTGCCAAAGCCAGCTGGCCACAAGGTTTGCCAGCCCTGCTAAGTGACAGCATTGAAGCGCCAGTTTCCATCAGGTTGCACAATCACAAATAAAGGTCGGTGCACAGTTAAAGTAAAAGAATTAAGACGTAAGGAATATGCACAGATGTTACAGCATGTGCGTGAGTGGTAAGGTGCATGCGGTTTATTCAGTTTCGTCCAACGTGTCCTATTTGAAATCTCCTGCGGCAGGAGACGCTGAGTCGACGTCAGATTAACTCTTGAGTGCCAATGAATTATTGAGCCGTTAGCTCTCAGCAGTCTTGGGTGAGGCGCTATTTATAGCTGCCCAGCGACATGCCCCCCCCCCAACCTCGAGAGAGAGAGAGAGAGAGTGATTACGTTTACAAGCAATCGAAAGTCGGTGTAAGGTCTAAATTCCGCTTTCTGAAATATTCTGAAAACCCCCGTTCAGCGGACCGTTGCCCCTGCATTTGAAGAACCCAATTTAAACGGCACCGCGCGGACGTTGTGATGCAAATTGACGTCATTTCCGTGTGTGTGTGTGTGTGTGTGTGTGTGTTTGCGTGTGTGTGTTTGCGTGTGTGTGTGTGCGTGTGTCTACACGCTGTCATTTTCGGCACACTGACAGAAAATAACGAAAGACAAGACAGCGGCAAAATCGCGGTATGTTAAGTTGGGCTCGCTGTGACGCTTTGTGTACTACAAAGACCAAGATTCCTTGCGGTTACGGCACACGCATGCGCAGAGTACAAACCAATGTATCAAACCAAAGAAATAACTCCACCCAGTTCACGTGATCTAACAATTCGGGTTCCGAAAGGCGTAACCCGGGGGGCGAGCAGATTTGGGGTTTTGCGCGTTTATATGGCATTTTAAAACCCGAATAATGGCAATATTCAGGTTTTAAAAGGGTTATTGAAACCATGTAAACGTAGTCTCAAAGAGAAATAGCCTCTGAGCATCGGTAGTTTTTTGATTGCGTGTGCGTGTTTTTTTTTAAGTGTGCGAGACGTTTTTTGGCGATGGTGAGTGTGAGTGTTTTTTTTTTTGGTGTGTGTGTTTGTGTGCGTGTGACAATGTGCATAACTCCTGTGAGTGTGGTTTTTTTGGTATGTGTGTTGATGAGTGGTTTTTTTTTTTTGGCGAGTGAGAGGCTTTTTCATGAGTATTTTTTTTTTATGCGTGTGAGAGGTTGCATACTGTACAATATGTTAAAGTCTTTGGTGTGTGTGTGTGTCAGAGGTAAATGTTACTTCTGGCCCACACAGCCTTCATAGCTTCGACAAACTTTTACTTGGTAATTGATCCAAATAAGCCCTAATCGGAATCAGATAATTAAATGGTCATAGGGTGATGTTTGTTGAAATGTATTTTTATGTTTAATTGGATAAAAAAAATTTTGTGTATGTCAATATTTTTGGGAGGAACTATTTTTGGGCACCAGTCATATGACCCAAAGTCACAGACTGATTGAACAGACGTGCTTATTTCATATGCATGACTCCATGTCGAAAACAAGAATGTTTAATAGCAGAGAGGGAAGCAACGGGAACAATGGAGCTGTGAGGTAGCCACTGGACGTGTTAATTCCGCAGGCTCGCCTGCATTCATTCCATCCTCGTGATAACTGACCAACTGGGAGCCCAGCGGGAAGTCAAAATGAGGAACGATGAAAGGAGGCCAATTATTTCGGCCCTTAGTGACACCACAATGCGGGAGTTTAAACTCTCAACTGTGTCTATCTATGAATCAACTTGTTCACCTCACTATCGAGACTAACGTTGCTACAACCGTTCAATGAAGAAGGTCATTGATGACGTTACCATCAGACTGGAAACCCCGATGCCTCCCAGCCGGGGGTAGACATAGTTCCACACGCCAATGCTGCCGCGTCGGATCCTCTGACCCACCGCCAGCTCCAGGAAGAACAGCGGGATGCCGATGAGGAGGAGGAGGATGAAGTAGGGCACCAGGTAGGCACCTGGAAAACGAGGGAGAAGAATGTAGGTCGGTGGACTTTCACTCCCTGTTTAATTGAGCAACAAAGACAGCGAGGGTGCTTTTGCTCAGTGGCAATGCTCTTAGCAATCTCCGTTTGCTCGACTTCCTACGGTTTCCTATTTGTTTCGTATCCTCTTAAAAAAAATAGGCATTGTAATTCCACATCGATCAGGCCCGTCGCACATCTAGTAGCACGGCCAAAAGCAAGCGAGCCAATTGGGAACCAGTGAAAATAATACAGCGGCCGCTCTGTCGCACACCAGACGATTGACCCTCGCGCGCGTAACAGTATATACAATATATAACAATCATAGTATGTATTAGTCTATATCCATACATACAGTACAGTGTGGATCCTTTTCCTCCATTCATTGACTTACACAGACACGCTCCAAAGGTTGACGTTTTCATCCACGGGTACAGAAGAAATGATCAATATAGTTGAGTATTATTGGAAAACACGAGACTGTATCAATCCATCCATCCGTTTTCTAATACGCTGAATCTCAGGAGGGTCGCGGGCGTTCTGGAGCCTATCTCCGCTGTCTTTGGGCAGTCGGCGCGGGGGGGACGACACCCTGAACCGGTTGCCAGCCAATCGAAGGGCACACAGAGACGTGCAACCATTCGCGCTCACACTCATCACACGAGGGGCGATTTCGGGTGTTGCGTGTTTTCAGAATGTGGGAGGAAACACGAGTACCCGCAGAAAACCCACGCAGGCACGGGGGAGGACATGGAAACTCCACGCAGGAAGGCCGGAGCCCGGAATCGAACCCTTCTCCTCCACACTGTGAGGCGGACGCGCTAACCCGTCGCTCACCTATTGTACCATTTTTGGAGCGCATGACATTCACCAAAAAATGGCATTCATTGGCTTCACCTACCCCCACCATTCTTTTGGCACAGGTATGGGAACCTCCAGACGTTGCCGAGGCCCACCGAGAAGCCCACCTGGGCCAGGATGTACTCCAGTTTATTGTTCCAGGCCGGCCTCCCGTCCTCAGCGTCGGGGTCCGGGGAGGGTAGAAGGGCTCGGACCGGGGCGGTGGAGCCCGGACTGAGGCCCATACTCATCTGACTGCTCTTGTAGTCCATGGGGTGTTCCAGAGACAGCAGGTCGGCCACGGACTCGGTGACCGGCTCGCTGCTGTGTTCCAGCTGGGTAACTCGGGTGTTGTTTGGCATTATTGGGCACGCGCGTGGCAGCTCGATCCAAGGAGGGTGCGCACGGGCGGGCTGAGAGGTGGGAGATTCGGAGGCGGTGGAACGAACTTGTGCTTCTGCAAAGACAAAAAGGGTCGGAGAGTCAAGCTGTGGTCTACCAGGCCATCATTTTGCTTCAACGAGCCCCATAAAAATGTCTCCTGAATGGTGACATTTGGCATTAAGCGAAAACGGTGGTGTTTGTGCATTCAGCTATCCACACATTTTTTAACCTTTTGCGGAAAAACTTGCATTTGCCTTTTTTTTTTATCAGTAATGTAATAAATGTATATTTTGGCGCCACCTTGTGGCAAGGTGATGTTTTTGTAAAGTTTAATTCATTGCTGGTGTTTTTTCGTTTACGTGAAGTTTGTTTGTTTGTTTGTTTGTTTGTTTATTGAACATAAAACATATATACAGTAATAATTTGACAGAAAATAAGGTAGATTAAAAAAAGTAAAAAGAAAGAAATCAATCTTCATTCAACACAGTTATTATGTTTTGTCAGCAGTCCTTCAATACACACCCCGTACAAAGGAAGTCAAAGTCATGCAGTGCTTTGTTTCGTTTTTTAGGGAAGGGGGGGGGGGGGGTTGCCTCTCCCGATGCAGCTACTCTTAACGTCTGTCGTTGTAGTTTTCCTGACTTCCCTATCATATGTTATGATGTCTAAATACCAAAATGTGAATTTTAATGACAACAATTTCCATACAGGACCCATAAGAGTCATTTTTACGTCATGCTTTGCTCTGAATGAGATTTAAATGTCAGCATTGTCCTCTGGCATGCAACACAAAACGGTTGTGCCACTGCAGCTTTGAATGTAGCATTTGACTAATCCACTTCATTACAGCAGCCAGTCCCCTCTCAGTGGAGGTCATTATCGCAAAGTTGAGTCATGTGACAATCATGGGCAGCGAGACGGCGGTTATTTGGGCGATGACCCGTCTGACACAATACAAAAAGTCATGCGAGCGCTATCAAGGCAATAGACTGTACCAAACTTCCGAAACCAAAGCCAGGCTTCATGCTAAGTCCCAAAAGTCCACTACATTCATAAATCAACCAGTAAACCCGTAAGACTCTGAAATGAACAAATGTGTCCTAAGTTTACTACAGAGAAAATCTTTCTAAATCTGTTTGTTTTTTATTTCAGATTTTGGTGGCGTCTGCCTGATGGTAATGTTCAAACAGACGATGTTATTGAATGACACATGGTCGCACAAGTTTCACATTAAATCAATCGCTGTTGTCATGTTAATGCAATCTGCAAATTAGTCAGTCGGTAGCTAGCGTGAGAGGCTAACAGTCGTGTTCAAACAGTGCTCCTACTTGTTCAACATCAGAAACAGATGGACTCTAATGCGCCACAAAAGTCACAGCCGATCCAAACTAAAGTCCAAAAATAAAAACTGCTTCAGAACAATGTAAAAATAATACGCACAAAAACATTTTTTGTTTTCATCCAATGTGACAAGCTAGCCAAACTGCGGCTAACACAGCTGTGGGAAGTTTGGAAATATCCCGAAATGGAAACGTTATATGACAGATATGGAAATCAACAGGAAATTGAGCGTGATTTTATTTTGTTCTTTGAAGATTTTTTTTTAACATTTTGTTTTGACATTCGTACAAGACAGCTCTCCTTATCCACATGCGAAGCCATTACAGTACTTTAATTGCAATTTTTTTTCACTTCTTTGCTCCATTTTTTTCTGGGTTTTTTTTTCATTTTTTGTTTGTTTGTTTGTTTGTTTTTTAACAGTGAATTGTGTTCTGAATCCTGATTGGCTAAGCCACTGGATACCAATGTCAACAGTCTCTGTACAGCTTACCAAATTGACGTTTGCAACAAAAACGCTGAATTCCTTTGCAAATTCTTGACATTTTGTAAGCCAGTCATCTCCAACTCGCACCACACTTTGTGAACAAAGGCATTGGGCCACCATTGCAGTATTTTCTATTTTCTAACTTTGCAGCTATTCTTCTCGAACCATCATTGTCCATTTCGAAAGAAAGAAAAGTGACGCAAAAAAGCCTCAGAAAGCTAAAGTAAGTCCTTTGATGTTGGTTGAAATGACATCCAGTGATCCGAAGCGGAAAGGGTAAAAACAAAAACAACACATAAGTGAGCTCGTGTGCGTCCTCGTCACTGCCATCTAAAAGACGCCATGACGCGATTTTGAGTCACTAGAAACACTCGGCACGGCCGTCATCAATGCGCTGCTCCAACAAAACATGAAAACGTTGTGAGACAATGAGGCTACTGTGCAAAAGGATAAATATCGCAGTCACAATGCATAATGCAGCTTGATTGGGGACGGAAAAGGCTCCATCCCCTCTGAGCCTCCGCTTAGTTCTCAATGCCTCGAATAGCATCTGCTCCGTCGACCTGAAGCACCAGGCAAGTGCAGAGGGGCGTAGGAGCTTCGAGAGGTAAGGTGGGGCCAGGCCATAATCCAGATTTGAAAACAAAATAAAAACACTTCAAAAGTAGGAGTGACGTGCTCCCTCTTACGAGCACCAGTGAAGAGGCGAGCAGCAGCATTCTGGACCAACTGGAGATACTTAATGGAGGATTGGCTGACTTCAAAGTGGATTTAAATCATCCAGCCGTGAGGTGACAAAAGCATGAATTTGTGTTTCAGAGTGCTCAGCAGAGAAAGGAGAGGCTTGACTTTAGCCAGCTGCCGTAGATGAAAGAAGCTGCATTTAACAACGGGGCACCAATCTGCCGGTCCAGTCGCAGACCCTAGTTCGAGACTGTTGACATAAGGTCAGGAGCCAGGGGGCCCAAGTCCGCAGGATGGGATGTGCATGGGCCTCTAGTCAAACCAAAGCAAAGCAGCACAGGTCGAAGGTTTCCCTCACGGTCCAAATCTATTGGACTTTCTTTTCGTCTGGTTGCTAGGCAATGGCTCGTCCTGTTGAAATGGTGCTGCAGCCTCACTGCTTGCCAGTTTCTCCTCTCGCCATCGCAAACAGACACGACATCCCCTTGAGGGGATGGCTGCAAATCTGGCTGGCGGTTGTGGGGGGGGGGGGGGGGGGGTGATTGTTGTGCTGCCTGTCGTGATGACACTCAAGCAAAGCAACCGGCAAAGTCACACCTTCCCTCGGGTCACATTTCAAGGGATGCTCTAGCTACGTTAGCGAACGCAGACAGATTTTTTCTGTCGAATATAGCGACAACGCTATCCATCCATCTATGCATTTATCCAGCCCAAATGCCCCGCTCCTTCTAAAGTGCCATCTTACCACAGGAGTAGCAAGTATTGGCCACCGGCTGATAGACTAGATTCCAGAAAAAGGTCCAGGCTCCACTTCTCTCGAAGACTTGGCAGCTAGGTTAGCAAGAAATCCACCAATTGCCAGCAACACCACGACTTCACAGCTCAACTCAACTCAAGTATATTTTGAGAGCACTTTAAAATGACCACCGCAGTATACAAAGTGCTGTCGTCCGTGGAGCAAAATGAATTCATACTGCAAAGCACAACAACAGTCAAACTCAAGTCTCATGATGAGTCACAAGCCAAAGAATAAAAAGATGAGGGGGTTTTTTTTCAAAAGAAGTCTTAAAGATATCTGGAGCCAGTCAAGCGATGTCAGAATAGGAGTTATGTGCTCCCTCTTATGAGTACAGGCCACAGCATTCTGGAGCAACTGGATAGGCTTCATGGAGGATTGGCTGACTCCAAAGTCAAGTGTGTTACATAAAACAAATCAAATGTACAGGGAGCCATTCAAGTGTAAAACATTGCCATGTCAAAGGCATCAGATAAGCAGAGTTGAACCAGAAACTATTTGAAATTCCATCCGTTTTCAATACTACTTAAAAAAAAGGCTTGCTGGAGCCTCTCCCAGCTGTCTTTGGGCGGGGGGGGGGACACACCTTGAACCGGTGGCCAGCCAATCGCAGGGCACGCAGAGACCAACAACAACCATTCGTGCTCACAATCGCAACTCGGGACACTTTTTAGTGTTCAATTAACCTCAGTGCATGTTTTTGGAATGTGGGAGGAAACTGGAGTACCCGGAAAAAAACCACCGCACTTCAGCCCATTCATCAGTTAATCTAGTAAAAATGAATGGAAATGTTTTCTTTGCGAGTTGTTTTACAATGTGGCCCCAAGATTTCTGACTGGCTCCCCTAACATTGCACATTCAGTAATAATAACAATAATAATAATACATTTTATTTATAAGCGCCTTTCAAGACACCCAAGGACACTTTACAATAACAAAAAAACCACAAAACAATACGGTCCCACTTTGCTTCCAGTAAAAAAATAAAATAAAATAGTCTGGAGCCCTGGAATGTTTTAACATTGATATCCTGTTTAAGTCACTACTTATGAGCGTATTTAACCTGGCAAAAGGTGTCAATCATGATTGATCCGTTTGAATAACAGTCAAAATTGTGACATTTAAGAGAGCAAGACTGTGTTGATTTGATTGTATTTATTTTTGAATTTGGACTGGCCCTCTCGACCCAGCTCGCGTGCACGCGTGGACGTAAAAAAAAACGCCCACAATGCGGCGCCTAACGAGAGACAACCTCAACATGCAAGTCCAATAACGCATGGCCATCTGCTGTCTGGATGACCGCTACGAACGTACCAAGGTCACGTGCATGCGTGAGGCACCAAAGCGTGGGAAAAGGTGTCTCTGCTCAATCTTCCCCGGCGAGGAGGAGACATTGAAACGATCGAAGACGGCGTTTCGAGGCGCGCGCCAGGTATGAGGAAAAAAAATGGAAGTGTTCGGTGGAGTGCGGGGGGGGGGGGGGGGGTGAAAGGCGCCACGCGACGACGTCAAGCACATAAAATGGAAGGTGGGGGTGACGCACGTACCTCGGGTGGGTTTTAGAGGTGTTGCGACGCGACGCGGAGGATCTTCATGGGTGAGGCGCGGCGTGGTCCGTGTGCAGCATCCCTGCCACGCTCACGGGTGGGCGCGCGACACGCGAAAAGTGCGCGTGGATCATCTACGGGAGCATCGAAGAGGAGGAGCTGCGCCGGGCTGACTGGTCGGCTCTTTGCTTCCCACGTGCTTGTGATGGTGCGCGGCGCAAATCTGCCCCCCCCCCCCTCCAACCCCCGACCAAGATGGACCCACCCCACAAGAAGGGGGGGAGGGGGGCATTACTATGGCAAGTCACGATCATGCGTGACGCAGGTTTGACTCATCCGCCCGTGTGCCCGCGTCAGCAGAGGCAGTGAAAAACAAATACTCGGCTAACCCCCCCCCCCCCCCCAAAAAAAACAGGAGGTTGCAGGTAAACATATGGATTAGGCACGTCGTAATAGCATCCGATTTACTGTGCAGTACCTCGGTAATCATGACATGATTCATCAACGCTGGAAAATCATCATTTTCTCCGATTTTGTGAATCACAGGTCGACGTTTGAGTAAAATTAGCATTTTTGCTTTGAACTGTAAATTACTGACAACACGCCCAAATGAAATCAAATAAATTCAATACCATTTTTTTAGCGTATAGGTTAACTGAAGATCCTAAACCTAAATTGTTCATCATGGCGAATGATCAATTTATGCATGCAGTTTTTGCGCCCTACAATTGGCTAGCAACTAAAGCTCAGTTCAAGGTGTACCCTGCCTCTCGCATTTGATTTGCGTACCAGTGTCCCAAGTGAGTATTAAGCACCATAGAAAATAGATGGATGGTCTCAGGGCCTTTTTTTTTTTTAAATGTAACTTTCTGAGAATCCTTGAGGTCACTGTCAAATTCACCACCATGCTCCACTCACATGAAAGCGAAGGACCGACACACTGATGGATATTTCATTCTAGCAGCAGTAACAAGCAGCCAAAGCGATTGGTCCCAACCAAAATGGCCGACTTCATGTTCGGTTTCACTCGTGAGCCATTGAGACGTTTTGATGCTTCCTGTCGCTATCGACGATGGGTTAAACTGGGCGCATTTTTGCAACTTTCCAAGGGTTGCCGCTGAGTGGTTTGTGTTTGGAGGCCCTGGAATCCTTACTTTTTCACCAGGCTACATGCAAAAAAAAAAAAAAAAAAAGAACCCCCTCCGTTTTCAGGCATGATTGAAGCCCCCCAAAAAGGCCGTTGTGTAGCTAAAAACTGACAATCTTAGCGGTTCCGATGCAATTTTTGGGGGGTGGTTTTCAGAGTGACTTGACACCCAATTCCATCAATCAAATCACAGGAACGCAACTTTCACGCAAACACACGTACTGCGTCATCATACAAGTATGCGCAGTGTTGTTCCTGTCTCCTTCAATCCACTCATGTGACTCACTTTCCAAGGGCTGACTGCTGGGATCAGTTTCCATGGTAACCGCAGATCATATGATGGTTATCCACCCTGTGTATGTGTGTGCATTTCTTTTTGTTCACTCCCCCCTCTCCCTCTCTCTCACACACACACACACACACACACCTTGGTTGCGAATGGGTCACTGTGCCATTTCTTCTGTGTCATATCTGTTTTGTTCTCGTTTCAAATGATGGAGTCAACCACTAAAACCAATCACACATAAAGTAAGTTGATGTAGATGTTACGGTCAATCAAAATGTCAGGTTATATCACATGAGCTTTCACTTGAAAAAAAAAAAAAAAGACCTTTGCAAATGCCAAGTGAGATCCATCCCAGCGCCGCCAAGCCATACAAATGTGCAGTGGTCCTTTGACTTCTGTGACTGACCTTGTAACTCATTTTTATTAAGTACTCACCACATAACTCCTAAATACAAAACGTTGTCTTTTAGAGCGTTTATTAAAAATGAAAAATCAAAAAAGGCCAGTGTTTTATGGCGGGGACTCTCTCTCTATGTATATATATATATATATATATATATATATATATATATATATATATATATATATATATACCACAGGTCTTGTATAAGCAAAGCAGAATATATTTTTTTAATGCCGAATTGGTTAATGGCAACTAATTAAAATAATACACATTGTCTATTTCCGAGTGGTACCAAGTCAGGAGCAGAAGGTACAGTTATTTGTTTTTCCAAATAAAAAGTCATCAGAAAAATACTCACGTGAAGCACTGACACCCCAGAAATCTACCTAAGTACAATAACTACATTTTCGTACAGCCCGTAACTCCCCACCACTGTGTGCGTGTTGTGTTTTCGCTACTCTTATGACGCGTACGGTGACGCTCTGCAAAGTCAGGTTGCCAGGTCACAAATTAAATAAGCTGACGATCACCGACGGGCCAAAACTTGATCCACTTCCCAAGGGGGGGTCGTTGTGCAGCTGAGCTCGACTGGTCCTCACATTCTCATTAGAGATCGTGATCCACCCTGCACCGCCCCCCCCCCCCAAAAAGGTGTGGATAACAATCTCATCCTACCGCATTACCCTTAAAAAAAGGCTTACAGAGGATTTGATTTGAAAAAAACACTTTTCCTGCACACACGTTGTTTGAAGCAGTCCTAGATACTTCAATACTTCCTTGACACCATGTACTGCTTTCCTACTAGTTAGGGCTTTGGTTCCATCTTGTGGCATCTTAGGGTGTTCCAAAAGAGCACAAAAATGCAAATAAGTACGTTTTTCAGTCTATAAATAGGTATCGGTTCCACAGAAGGTGGCAAACTGTTTCGCACGTCCACCTCACAATGCAGAGATCCAGGATTCGATTCTGGTTCTGGCCTTCCTGTGTGGAGTTTGCACGTTCCTCCCGTGCCTGCGTGGGTTTTCTCCGGGTACTCCGATTTCCTCCCACATTTAAATAATACTTCCATGGCAGGTTAATGGAACATTCTAAAATTGTCCCTTGATGTGATTGTGAGCGCAAATGGTTGTGTGTCTGTTTTAAGAAGTTTACCAAACTACTTTGTATAGCCTGCCTGGAAATATGCGCAATGTCGCAAGTAGGTGAGTTTTTCAGCAACTCGCCAAGGCTCAGCTTTCCGCATAAAAGTTAACAGGTGAATTTGTGTATGGTGAACTACAAATAGGCGATAGGTTTCACTGCATGCGATGTGTATCAGAGTGCACGGGGAGTCTGCGAAGGCTGCTCTAAATAGATTTAGACAACGTTTCCTGTCGGCAGTAATCAGATTATTGTCACCTCCCTTGTTAGTCATCAGGTGCTGTGAGGCAAGCGCGTTGTCAAGTCTCCTGACATCCTCCGGGAGTTGCCATTTCTTGACATGTATTTTGCTGCTATGGATTAGGGAGTGATATTTTTTCTTGAGCATCCAGATGAATACTGGACGATGAAAGACATGCATTGTGCAGATCCTCCACTAGGGAGCAGTACATCGTTCACCAGGCGGACCTTTTGAGACGAACAACCAAACACACTCACATCGGCACCGTCACTAAATGAGAAGCGATCCCGCGCTGCTCGCTCACAATAAAACACTTGTTTAAAATATAGTAGTCTCGAGACATAATGTTACTCGCAAGAAAAGTGGTACACACATATTAATATTTAAAATACCAAATAGCTCTGGCGCCTCCCTCACTTGTTCTTGTCCCTCCCACTTTATGACCATAAAGTAAATATAAAAGATTGAGTTTTAAATCGGTATTTCTTGGTATGATTTTAGTTGCTGTCTTTCTTATAAGTGTTCATACATTTTAGCGTCGCTGCTATAAGATAAGAAAACCTTTATTAGTCTCGCAATGGAGAAATTCCCAATATGAGACTGGCTTCGCTCCCAGCATGCTTTGCAGGACAAAGACTGTAAATACAGTCGTAGTGTTTTGAGGTATGTTTTGTGTACATTATTTATTCAGGCGTTGTTTTAGTTGTTTCATTATTATGGAGTGGTTTCTTTTCAGTTTCTATCATAAGTTCGATTTTGATGTGAGACCGTAATTGTGGATGACATGTTGACTCAGCACTTGCCAACACTTCCTGTTCGTGTCTGTGTGTCAAACGCGAACTTGTGCCGCCGCCCGTCAAATTTCAAGTGCTGGTTTCCCTCGTAGTCGCCACAGTATATTATACTTAACAGAAATCATTTAAATAATAGCGATTTACATGCACTTTCACAGTGGTTCAACGCTGTTACGTTGGAGCTCCTGTTCGAAATGCCCCTCGAAGAAACACTGAACGGCAAGTTGCTTCCGGGTCAGCATTGAAAGTGAGCGCTCAATTGTCTTTCCATGGTGAAACGAAGAATATGTAAATAATTACTCATAATATCAGTCATGTTGATAGATAGAGAGAGAGAGATATATATATATATATATATTTTTTTTTATTTTTTTTTTGCGGAATAGAGACTTCTGGGCTTTTCTGTCCATTTTTTTTTTCCTCTCACTACTTTGCAAGGTATGTTTCAAATAACATTGTCTGTACAGCGGAGTTTTATTATGACGACTGCAATCGAGGTTAGGACAACGATTGCACTCACTCTTGAAGTTAGGACTAGACAAGTGATCTCCAGATTTGTACACAAATGGTGACACACAAAAGAGTTGGAGTGAGGAGAGTGGTGCTCTTGGTCCACCACATGTGTTGGTCCTGAGTGTTTGAAATATAAGATGGAAGGGGAGGGAATGAAAGGGTGTGTGTGATGGGGGGGGGGGGGGGGGGGGTCCTTGGGATGTAGCAGTGTCTCCCAAGACACTTAATACTTTGCATGCTCCAGGCCAGGCGAGAAGAAAAAGAGGACAATTGGATTAGATATCCAAATAGGCCGGGTATTTGTTTTAATCAGTCGAGTGACACAGGGAGAGCTTGAAAGCATGAAGTCCGCAAGAGGGCCCGAAGAGAGGAGAACCCACATGAGATGCTCCGAGGAGGCAGACGGTGAAAGACAAGGAGGAAAGGAAAGGGAAAGGGCAACCGGGGTGATTGGTCCCCGGGCTATGGCTGCATAATAGAGGCCGCGGGGGCGGGGCGGGGCCGGTCTTCCTTCAAGAGTTCACTGTCAGGTCTTCAAATCAAGGGCACGCCGGTCACTTCCACCCGACAAAGCAGCATTGACATTTACCGAAATCAGATCGCTTTCGGGACAGGAACCTTGGTTTGAAAAATGAATATTTCGATGCACCTGTTTTTCTGTTGGCTTCAACCCTGTGTAGCCTAAACTATGAACTCATTTGACAGAAAATGTCAAATCTTGAAAACTGGAGTCTTAGCTGGTGATTCTGAACAAATAAGGAACAGACTGCCCACTAGTGGATTACCTGCGCAATGCATGCACTTCATCGCGAGTACACTCATCATCAAGAGAATACATAAAAATGACACGAATGAGATGAGAAGGACTTAAAACTCCAAATATAAGATATGATACTTTTGCCATTGTACAGGGTGCTCCAAAAGTCTTGGGCACATTTGAAGTCCTCATATCTCCTTCACTATGAATGGTAGTAAGATAAAAGTCGTGCCATTTTCAAGCGAATTACATGAAGTTTTTCGTAAGGATTTATTTATTTTTTTAATTTCTTTTCAGACACATTAATGGCGTTCACTCAACCAGAAAAGGCGTTTTGTGTGCTTGATTTGCAAAAACTGAATCATGGACTGTTGTTCAACGTGCGTGTCGCAGAAAAATCAGAAAGGAGCCACCGGAGAGGAAGTCCATCGTCAGATGGCATGCTAAATTCAGAACGGATGGGTGCTGCTTCTGCTTTAAGCACGAATAACAGAAGCTGTTGCAACCATTGACAATGCAACGCTGGGATGGCTTGATGTGTGTCGTGTGACCAATGGTGCTCACATTGAACATCTTTGAACATTCCATATAAAAATCGAGATTACGAGCTTTCCGAATTTACCAGATGCATTTTTATATCCTTAATAGTTTCCGAGATATTCAATGTCAAAATGTGCCCAAGACTTTTGGAACACCCTGAATTAAGGATCTGCCTTAGTCACGGCAGTAACTCTTAAAATTTGAGTGTGGGAATCTTCTCCCAGTTTACTGTGTACTGTCCAATCAGATCTCGTGGGGGTTTTTTTCTCTCTCTCTAATTATTGTTAATTAAGAACGGGGTTTGTAAGAATGCGAGTGTTTCAGTCGTGTCCATGAGTGTCATCTGAAATACGTCCCTTCATAGTTTGCCCCTCTTGCTGTCAAGCCCTCTGCCTACCTTTTGGCTTTGGCATGATTGTGCTTTTGCTCAGTTGGAGAATCTCAGGGCGTGAGCAAAATTATCTAAATTTGATGAGTTTCTCTATCATTGGGAACATTTTCGAAGGTCTCTCTCTCTCTCTCTCATAACCGCATTTTCAGAAATAGGCAGATAACAAAAGATTGACTTAGTTGTTTCATTTTACACCTGATAGCTGGGCAGGCACTCCAGACACAATTATTTGGATACAACAAATTAAAACATCAACTTCCCATAATGTTTCTCCTGAGCTTTTCATGTTCATCAACAAAAAGTGCCACGGAACTTCAATTTTCTCACAGTTTGATGGAGCTGTCTTTGAAGAGTTTAGCAGCAAACCACAATGGCAAGGCTGAAAGCTAATGCTAGCTGTTTAGCACGTTACCCATTTCAGGTTCAAAAGAGCACATCTGTGCCACGACTCCGAGGAACAGAAAAAGCCACCGAATTAGCCTGTCTCGCAAAAAAAAAAAAAAAAAAAAAACTGGTTCATGAGGCCTTCGATTTCCACCACATGTATTTTTCAATCAACACCTCCATTCAAATGTTGATTACAGCTGGTATTTCATCTTGAGAAACCCCCCACCCCCGAGCAAGCAGAGAGAACATGAAAACCCCACCCAAAAAGGCCGGAGCCAAAAAGTCGACGTGTCTACCTTGAAACTGCCAGGCCGTTTTAAATCTTAAAACGTTCAAGGTACAGTACGAGACTGGTGTGTGACATGGAAGTTTTTCTGCACAAAGCAACAGCCTACATTCCCATTTCCGCAGCTGCTTTCTATTGCCCAGTATGCAGAGTCCTTGCCAACAGTTTATTTTCTGTCCGTCCACTTTCGCCCCAAGGTTGTTTGCTTTTTTTCCTCTTTGTAAACAGCTGCAATTCTCACATGTTTTTTCTTGGTGAAACTGCACTCTTGTCTGATTCGTTACGCTGCCCTGTTATTCCCCGGCGGAGACATGCCACTCGCCGCTCAGTTGTGTAAAAGAGTTAAGAGACCGGCTTCACGCATGGAGAAGTGACAGAAGAATAAAAGAAATAATTCACAGTCATCCGTCCGGCATATGAACTGGAAAAGATCCACTCTGAGTCATTCGCTCTCGTTCTGGGTGAAGGACGACATTATGACCGAAGTCTGGGTGGCTGTTGGGAGGCGAGGCGGGGTCACGCTCCGCATGCCCGTGCCCTCGGGGCACCCACCACGAGCAGGATGAGTTTGAGCATCCGTTGGAATGATGACCCCAGATATCTACCTCCCATGGGCTTTAGCTTGTACAGCTGCATCACATTGGAGCGGAACAAACCAACCAACCAACCTACCCACAGTACCTACCTATCTTTCTAGCTCGCGAGCTAGCTAGAAAGATAGCTAGCGAGATATCGAGCTCATTAGCTAGCTAGCTAGCTAGCTAATGAGCTCGATATCTCGCTAGCTGAAAACATATACAAGCAATTGCTATTGAGTTTGACTTTTTGACATGAGTATGTTCCAGAAAATATATACTGTTTTCATTCAAGATTTCATGAGCAGAAAAACAAGTGTGTCGTTAAATGGTTTACAGCAATGGGTACAAGCCCTTTTGAAACCGAGAGCTATGTCTTGATTGCTGATCCAAGTGAAGGACGACAGTTTGAGACACCAATTAGCTCAAATTACCCTTATTTAAGTGCTATATGAATCAGGATGTATTGTATTGTATTGTATTATTTATGTTACTAATTAATTCATTAATTATATTCATCTAGGTTGAAGACACTGATCATGTTACAATGTCACAAAAAATGATCAACAATAAAGAAAACCAATAAATACCAACCCGCAACACTAAATGGTCATTTCAGTGATCACTTCTACAGCATACCGAGGAAATCGCAATGTCCCATCACTGGTGAGCTTTTTTAAAATTTATTTATTTGTTTGTTTGTTGTTGCGAGCCGCCGGCTCCTCATGTGGTTCTTGGCCTCCAACGGTCACCATTTTTGTCATGACAAAAATTGTACTGCTGTTTGATTGCTGCTAAATTCTAGCAAAGCTCATTTAACCCGCTAAATAAATGACCAAACAAAGTTGTATTTATACAACTGTAATGTCTGCGGATATTTATTTCTCGCTTCTCCATTATGTCAGGAGTATGTATTGCATATGTATTACACAAATAAGTTTACATCCAGGTTGTTTGAAATATTGAATATTTTTGGATTGATCGAATAAATGTTAGTGAGGATTTGGACATGAAATGAAACAAACTCATTTTGAGTCCCTTAAAACATTACTGAACAGAAGGTTGGTGAAATGTGTGTGTGTGTGTTTTAACTTTTCATCAACAGGAAATATAAAAAACACATTTGACGTGAAATCAACGGCTTAAATTTGACGATACAAAGCGTGTGTTTTCGGTCCACAATTTTGCACCGCTTGGCGCCGTTTATTCCTCCCGCGTAAGAGGTTGTTTGTTTTGTTTGCCGGCGCGTGCCCGCCGCTCGGCTTCCAAAGCGATCCATTGCGATGTTTATGTCAATGTCAGTGTTTGCAGAGTCCCGGTGCGAATCGGAAGGAAGGCTGTCTCGTTTTTGGGGCCGAAGAAGACCAACTGCGGGCGGGTCAACGTCACTGAGACAACGTGCCGCGGTTCTCCTCTCGCGAGCTGCTCGGTGCTGACGTCTCCATGCCGGCTACCGTGTCGAGCAGAGCGCCCTCCTGTCCCGTAATCGATTTCAAACAGCCTCTCTGTTGCTTTTTAACGTCCCGATGTGCCTCTGCTTATTTTCATTCGTTTATTTTTGCGTCGTCACGAAACAGGTTCAATGAAAAGGAATATCAATAATATGATCAAAATGGAATCATAAAAATTTAGGGAAGTGGTGGGAAAATTATGGCCCGCATAGTTTTTAGATTATCAAGAGTTCTGTTGTAGTTGCATTCATTTTTACTTTTCATTGGTTAGTTAAAATGTATTGAATCATTATAAATTGTTTCTTTTTTTTTCTCTTTAAATATCAGGCGCTCTCTTAATTACAATTAATAAAATGAGAAACATTTAAAGAAGCAATTTTACATACAAATATTGTGTCAAAACATATTGTAATCATTTAAATTCAATTTTAATGATACTGTGGTATTTTAAAGGGGATAGTGACTTAATGTGCAAACACAGTTAGCAAGTTTTTACCTAAGCGAGGAATGACTGCCCATATGGAGGTAGGTGACAACTGACTCGTTTCGGCCATTTTCTCGTGATCGCATTGCAGGGTCTGCTTTCTTGTAAATCTTATCTTGGGCTTGGGTAAAAAAATCAGTTTTGGGAATCTATTTTTCAACCTATCTGATCATTTTGAGGTGTTTGGGGAGATATCGATGAAATGTTGTCAAATTTGCACACTGCGGAGGAAAGCTATACACTACGGGAACATTTGTGTCACCTGACCTCGAATGGGGCGAGACGCAGGGGGGCCGTCCACGGGAATAGGCCATCTGTCCGTTGCCGGCGATGGTGCGGGAATCTTCGGTAGCCAAACAAACAACGGGCAGACAAGGGTCGCATGGCGGAGAGTGCTGGAGCCCATCCCAGCCGTCTTCGGCCAGTAGGCGGGGGACACCCTGAACTGGTCGCCCAGCCCATCGCAGGGCACACGTAGACAAACACCGATTGGCGCTCACGACCACACCGAGAGGAATTCGTCGCACCCAAGCAACCTGCCATGAATGATTTTGGAATGCGGGAAGAAAGCGGAGTACACAGAGAAAACCAGAGAGAACATGGCACACAGGAAGGCCGGAGCCGGAATCGAACCACGCACCTTTGCGCTGTGAACCGGACGTGTGCCGCCCATATCTTCCTTCATTATTAACATATTGACAAATTTCGAACACCATTTTCTTCCTTTATTCCATCTCTTGCCGATGACATTGTTCTTATTTGGGGGGGGGGGGGGGGGGAGAGATATCATTTTGTTGTGACGTATGTCGATTTCAAAAAATCAAATGTGGCCGTTGAGTCCGCCCACCCCAGATCTCGACAAGTTAAATCAGCTTCAGGCAACCATTTGTACATGTACTTCGTCCCGGCATATCTACACACAACAAGGTCGTTTGGTTTGAAGGTCAAACATCCACATGCTTCAAAAGAATGGAGAGGATGTCATTCGTTGCGCCAACGCAGGTTCCTCTGACCCGCCCGCTCCGTGACACCCCACGCATGCGAGGTGACACAGAGGACAGCCGCCCGTCCTTCCGCCCCCAGAAAAGCATCTTCAGCTTCCCAAAACGCACCCCCTGAGCAGCTAACCTCGGGGTCGCCGGCTGTCAATCAGCTGCTTGTGCGGCTCCTGGATACGGCGCGGAAGACGTGAAGAAGGCCCCTTGAGAGAATCCCCCCGGCTGGGCGTATGGGACCATCTCTGTGCATTCATGGCGGGTAATTCGATTAGCCATCCTTCTCTTATTCTAATGCAAACCTCAGGTTGAATCGCCGCCCTGTACGCGAAAGGAAAAGCCCCGGGCCATGATGGCCGGACACAGACGGCGCGAGTGGGGGGGGTCCGCTGGTACCAAATATAGAGATGTTGTTCATATAAGCTTATGGCCGCATTTATCTGGCAGAGAAAAATAGATCGAGACATATCGCATCACTGTCTCATAGCGTCGCGCACAGGAATATTCTCATGTTACAATTGTGAGAATAGATTTGGGCTGAACAATTAATTGAATCCAAATCAACATCATCACAAAGGCTCCAATTCGGGTGGGGGGAGGGGGGGGGGACAAACGGCTTCATTATAGTCAGTCAGTAGGCTTTTTTTTTTAAATATAATTTGATGTACAGCGATCCCTCGCTACTTCGCGGCTCGTTTATCGTGGGTTCAGTGCATCGCGGATTTTTTCAAACATATTTTTTAAAAAAATGTTTTTTTTTTTGTTTGTTTTTTTTACATATACATGGAGTACAGTACTGTATATGTTGCTCTATGTGACTCGCTGTTGTTTTGCAGCTTCTCGTGGACCGTTTGCGGATTAAACATTTTTTTTTTTACCTGTTTATGTTAATTGGACGCTACTTCGCTGATTTTCGTCTATCGCGGGTGGTTTTGGTCCCTAGTAACCGCGATAAATGAGGGATTACTGTATTATGAGTTGCTGATAGTGTGGCGGTCCACTTGTGGGACTTGCGTGCGGGCGGCGTGGGATCGGTTGCCACTCAGTGATGGTGTGGATGTAAATGGTTGCTTGTATCTGTATGTGCACACGACTGACTGGCGACGAGTTCAGGGTGTAGTCCGCCAGAAGTCAGCTGAAGTCACCACCCCCCCCCCCCCCCGCACCCTCACCCTCAAACCGTGTTCAGGATAAGTGGTGTTGAAATTTGGATGGCTAGATATGGTATATCTACTCTTCCATCCATTTTCAACAGCGCTTCTCCTCACAAGGGTCGCGGGTGTGCTGGAGCGGATGAAAAGAGGGTGTCAGACGGCCGGGCAGCCTTGTAGAGGACGTAGTCCGAAAGGGCTCGCATGTGAGGTGCTGTAGGGTCACTTGAGACAGAGCCCAGAGCGTGGGGGTGGGGGAGGAGAAGGGGGGGGGGGGTCTACACTGGGATGCTCAACAGCCTGAACTGATTTCCTGTGAGGGGTCACGCCTCGGACATGATCGGAGGTTGGACACTGTTCAGGCTTTGCGATACATCAGTTGTAGTGATTTATTCCAGTAGATTTTTTCCTTATGTCCTTTTTTTTTTTTTGTTATTGTTTTGTTTTGTTTTTTGCAGCATCCGTAATCGAAAGTGTATCCCTGCTGCTGTGGGCCGCTGACACTAACCACATGGCTGCCAACACAGGGGAGCTAGATTATGAAAAGCAAAGCCAAAGTACGACTTTTGCAACGTTCTTATCGACTCCTTTTTTTTCTAAGGCAATGACTAGTGGCTTTCATCCTAACAGCAAAAAATTAAGTTGCCACTTTGTTGTGCTTATTAGAAGAAAGGAACCTGGTGGAAGGCAGCTTTGCCCAAGACACACTGTGCCCCCCCCCCCCCCGACCTGACACAAAAGCACTCATTCAACTATAGTGGAGAAACAAAACGCATGCTATCATCATCATCCTAATATATCATGCAAATATTTTTTCGGGGGATTTCTCGCCTCGCCAGTGCAAATTGGACATGAGGAAAAACAGTGCGAGGGGAGCCAAAGGAATGCCGTGTTGCTTGTAGACAACCGACATTTGGATCGACCGAGCCTCGCAACTTTTGAGTGAAGGACATCTCGCCGCAGTCTTTTCACACATACTTTACCCTTTTCTCTTTCAGTGCTGCTTTATTTAAGTGCAGTGAAGACACTCCAAAAACCTGCAAAAACCAAATCCCAGGACGGAAGAAAAAAAAAACCTTGCCATTGTCTTTGCTTTTTGTAGAAGCGAAATAGGACAAATGTATTCAAATTAGAAATATGAGAGGGAACAAAATATGAGAGCCCTGTCGTACCACCGCGTTGAAAAATCGTTGCGTAATATCCAAGTGCGACTTTCAGGTTCGTATTTGAAGCCGCCATTCATTAACTGCGTGCCATTTTTGGGGGGGGGGGGGGCGCCCATGTGCCTGCAGATCTCGGACGCGGACGCCGATGGGCTCCCAAATTGATTCAAATGGGGCCTTAGCGGGCTTCTCGACCCAAATGGACCTCCTGTTTACACGCTTGTCCATCAGCTGAGTGGCGGCGCTCGGCCTCGCGTATCCGGTGAGCTGTCGAGACGTCTGCGAGAGCGACTGCGCCGAGGCCTCGGTAAGTGCGCCCTGTTTGGACAAACTGCGTCCAGATTGCAGATAAATCGGGGGGGGGGGGGGGGGGGGGGTCCGTCGGCCTTTTTTAGGTGGCGAGCACGTTTGAGCATCCCATGGCCCCAACTCGGCCGAGGCAAAGGCGATACTTTTGGGGGATTCTTTTTCCGAGCGTCCGCAGTTAAAATCGCGCCTCCTCACTTGGACAGGAATCGAAGTTTTGGGGCCAGGAAACCGTTTTATCAATGAAGGGCAATACGATCAGTAAAAACGGTTTCCTTTAGGTGTATTTTGAAAAAGAATTGTTTTTTTCGGGAATAAAAACCGATGCGGTTGATGACATCATCGCCGTTGTTTTTGGTTGCTATTATTTGTAATCATTCCAATTGGTTAATCAAGTCCAAGGGTTTTGTGTTAAGGCGCAGTTCCAAATTATTGTTCATCAAATGTACTTTGTGTTTTGTTTTGTTTTGTTTTTTTAAGGACCGTTTTGTCTCAACTGTAAGCATGGGCCACTTCTCATATTTAGAAATAAGTGCATTCATAATAGGGGGCCTGAAAATAGCGGATCTAACGTGGGTGGGGGGGGGTGATAACAATTGTCGCATTGTAAATTTACAAGGCGAATAAGAACCAGTGATTGAGAAAAATGTGAATAAACGGCATTAAAATAACTTGCACACGCGAAGCATCTTTAATGGGTGCACGAATGTAAAGAAAAAAGAAAAAAGATGACAGATAACCAGAGAGTGTGATTTTTGTAGAAATGTGAACGAATTTAATTTAATTGAACACGTTGGAATGGTTCGAGTCGGTCAAGAATTGCGGCCGGAGGAAGTCAATCTTGAAAATCTCTCAATTTGGAAATTCTATTGCGTGAATGTGGGAATTGTGTCAACGTCATCAACAATTGATGCCCGTCTGTCAACAATTTCAGGATTTACCGGGACGAAGGATCGAAAATTGCGGAAAGACAAAATGAATTAGTTGGGGGGTGCAATCATGCGAGGCCTCGCAATTTGTGTTTTGAAGAATGATAGAAAAGTGGTCGTTGCATTGCCCGATTTAGTTCTTTAATATTACGGGAAGGTTGAGGGAGATGGGGGAAAATGAGAGGGGCGAATAAAAAGAAAAGTTTGATTTTCTTTGTGGGGGGGTGGAGAAAAACACTAAAACACATGATGATACTGATGATAAGAATGTGTTTTAGAAGAGGCCCGCGCAGTCATCACGTCATCGTCAATAGGAATTAAGTTGGAGGGTCGGAACGCGCGTGGGATTGAATCTTTGCTGTATTATAACATGCACGCGCGCACGCAGCGTTTCACGGTTTTTAGTGTGTGATCCGTTAAATCCCACCCACCCACTCACTCCATGTTTTAGTGGTGAAAAAAAAAGAGGAGACCAACTGGCTGCGGCGTCCTCCGCCTCCCCGCGAGCGAGCAGTCGCCGGATCGCAAGATGGAGACGGAGCCGCGTTTGTCTTTCGGGCGGACGCCGCCAACCTGCGGGGGCCCCGGCGCCGGTGGCTCCCCGCCGCCGGGCCCCTTCCTTCCCTGCGACGAGCTGCGCCAGGTCGGCCCTGGCCGCCGCCTCGGATCCGCGGCGCCCGCGGACGCCGCGGGGGAGGCGGACGCCTACGCCGCGAGCGCCGCGCCTCACCGCCACTTCGGGGACTTCGCTTGCCATCCTCCCGCCTCGCCGCCGGAGAAACACGCCAAGTTCTTGGAGGCCTTCGGTCAGGAGCACAAGGCCGGACTTGGAAGCGCCAAGGCCCCCTTCTACCACCAAAGTAAGTTGCCATTACTCTGTCGGATTCCTTTTTCTCCCTCCGCCCCCCAAATTGCCGTCGCAATGCCTTTGAAATTACGCGCAGGAGCTTCTTTTTTTTTTTTCCTTCAAACTATGAGTTGACCAGCTGAGTGAGATAAAATTTGTTTTGAAAAGCTCGTGGAAGTAGAAAGCAATCGTAGGCCGGCTCTGACCAGCGGACTTATTTTGAATTCGGAGCATAAAGTGAAGGGGAACAACAACCTGCATGTGCGAGTCAATAAAAGCCCCCCCCCCCCCCCACCCCTCAAAAAAAGAGAAAGGCCACCAAATGACTCGTTTGTCCTTCTATGCGATCTCGGTCAGTCCAGTCATTGAATCGAAATGACTCTTGCCGTAAAACGAGACATTTCATTTCTCGTGTCCGCAGAGTCGACAAACTGAAGAAAACACGTGCAAGTGTCAAATCAATTCATGAATCGAAATTGTTGACATTTCACTCGTGTCTCGATTGAAAACAAACTTCTGGGGATGTTATCGCTTATTTTTTCTAAATGACTGTTCGTGCTTCCCACGTGCCGCAAAATCAGTGACGCAATGTCCCATTGGCTCCAAGTATCTGCGTGTGTATCGATAAAAGTCATCATGTTTATGGAAACGGAGCTACAATTCGCGACATTTGGTCCGATTTGATTAAATTGTGTTCTCTGGCGTCGCTGTTTGTCCCGCTCAGGTCACACGTCATTCAATTGGCTGACAACGCAAAGCCCGTCAAAGCCTTCCGTTAACAAAAGCGCCTCCTTTATCACCTCCTTTTAATGGGACATTATTTATCCAGTCATTTATTCCCGTTGGAAACTTTTGACCCGAGGTATGTGCTCCTCATTTTCCACGAGTTTGCCAAGGTCGCCTTGTCTCAGCTGTACATGACGATTAACCCCCCCCCCAACCCCCCAAGGAAAACAACAACATGCCAACAATTGATTCAAAGCAGGAACCCGATTTTTTTGTTGAAAAAGAAAATACCGGATGCGATTTTATTATCACGTGGCGTCACGTCGCCCAGACTTATAATTGTCGCCGCCACGTTCGGTTACAGCCTGTTTTGACAAGAGTTCATTTGGTCTTCCTGTTTGGTCTGCTCTTAGATTATTATCTCGAATCACGATCAAAATGTGCTTCTTTTTTTGGGGGGTGTAATTAATTCACTTTTTATACAATTCTTCACCAAGGAAAGAGCAGCATGTGAGAACTAACAACTTTTTTTTTAAACCGGATATGACGAGAAAGAAAACATAAACGTAAATAATAAGAACGATATTTTGCATTGAGAGCAGAAGGGCTGCGCTCCACATTGCTGTAGATGTGGTCGCTCCATTTTTTTTTAAATGACCTTTCACGATGACCTTGGAGGTTTGGTTCAGATTTCTCCAGTTATTGTTTTCAATGTTGCCTAGCTCCATGTTTGAGGGGGGGGGGGGGTGTTACCTCACAGCCTCAGCGGACAGAGGGAATGTTTTTGTCATGAAGCTCAACATCGGATCGCAAATGAAGCCTGCGAGCAAATTGAACGAAGAGACGAGGTCGGCCTGGAGACGAAAGGCAGACGGCGTTTGGTTTTTTTTGTGGCTCCGGGAAATGCGTTTGGACGACGGGGTTTCGTGGAGCAAATAACACGGCGCCAAGTGGACTGAATTGTGCTTTCGCAAGATGGGACCTTCAAATTCAAAACAAAATCGATTTCCTCTTTTTGCTGATAGAAAAAGCAAAATGGCAATTGTGTCACTCACAACCAGTTTTGCGATGTGTTTTTGTTCCCCATCTGGGATTTGCCTCTTTTTTTCCCCCAACAACTACGCGTAAATAATGGATTGGAAAAGAAAAAAAACAAAACAGCCCTGAAATTTCACAACCTGCAGCTCTCTTACGGCCTTTTTCTCACTTTGGGTTGGACAGGTGAAGCCATTGCTCAAATATTTCCACTGCGTAAACAACGCTGGCGGCCATTTTCTCACGTCGCCTCTTCCTCAAGAGGAATCAAAATCACAGTTTCGGAATAATTGCCGCCGGGGACGTCGGAAAAGTCACTCATTTGGCAACTCTGACGTCAGCAGGGACACGCTCAGACCCATGAAAGATACAAAAAAAAATTGACAGAAAAAGAACAAAAAATGTCAAGAGCAAAATAAACTCTCATCAGTCAAATGGATGAACTGTCCAAAGCGGCGGATGCAACTGTTGCCGTTGGCACAGGAGCAGAAAGCCGGGCTTTTTGCGCCGATGCAACGGGACCAGACTCGACGCTCGGTCCGCATATTTGGAATAAATTGGCTTGAGATCATATTTTATTTTTTTTCCATTTAAAACGTGTGCCTTGACTCCGTGAGGTTGGCAAACTTGGCAGGCAGATGACATGTTTGCATTCCAGAAACTAATATGAGGCCAGGTTTAGTCATAGTGGCTATTATAATTATTATTATTATTATGAGTAGTTGTAGTAGTAGTAGTAGTATTCAAGTGATGGTGTTGATCATATAAAAATAAAAAGGTGAACACATGTTTAAAAAAAAAAAAACAATGACACACACACACACAGAAGCTGGTGCCGCCCCACTTTTGATATTTAATTTTTTTTTCCTTTTTCCACACCTCAGTCCGTGAGAAAGGTGCCCTGAAGGGCTACTCGGGCATGGGCGGCGAGCGCTTGGACAAGCTGAAGGAAGCCGGCGGCTCGCTGCTCTGCGGCGACTCCATCGCCGACTCCATCGATCTGTCGGGCAAGAACAAAAAGCGGCGCAACCGCACCACCTTCAACACGTTCCAGCTGGAGGAGCTGGAGAAGGTCTTCCAGAAGACGCACTACCCGGATGTCTACGCTCGCGAGCAGCTGGCCCTGAGGACGGAGCTCACGGAGGCCCGAGTCCAGGTGGGTGGGCGCCCGCTTGACCAACCGCCGACCTGCGGTCGTGCAACCCTCTTGAATTTTAGATTTCATTCTTTTTCTTCTTGACAAACAAGCTTTGAAAGCAGAAAAAAAATCCTTTCCAAATAATGTATCAATGAACATTTTCAATTGACTATTCAAACTGTATGCTTGGACAATGCGTTTGTTGTTCGAGAGTAGAGCGTGCGGCGCCCTCTCTTTCTCTCGCTCTCTCGCGTTTTCCTGTCAAGAAAGCAAGTAGCGCAGGTCAAAAAAAAAGTCCAACATTTCACTAAATGAGCACCTTGTGTTTGGTGGCGTTGACTCCATGTGGAAATAATTCCAGTCGTCTGTTCCTTGCCGGGATTAAAACCACCGGTCGCATTTTTAAATTTTCTCGAGTCACCCAGTAGAGATTTGATCAATATGATGATGAAGTTAATGCATTCTTGCTTGTTGTATGAGCTAAAAACCTGACCGGCACAGAAATAAGATCTTCTAAAAAGGCTTCAATGACGCAGTATAAAGACGGTAAATATGAAACAGTCCCTGAAAGGTCATGTTACACGTGGGACTGTACGGGTCAGGCGCGTTTGCGGCAAGTGCCACCACAAGGTGGTTGGTCGCAGGCCACACACTCTAAAAGGCGGAACGTCCTCGTAATGGCTTTCGAATGGTAATTGGGCCGCCCGAGCACACGGGAAGGAGGAAAACCACATGCCAGTGAGATTACGTGTAATGATGACATTTCCATCGCATCTGTTGATATACGCGGATGATAACTTCCACCAAGACTTTTATTGGCCTCAAGAGCAATGCAAAGCGTCAACCGAGCGAAATGTAAATATGCCGAGAAAATCGCTGCGGATTCCACAGTCACATTTGAACAACGACTGCAAATTGAAAGGTCGAAATATGGGCAGGATTCTTTGATACCACAGTGGATAGGATGTCTGTTAATATGCACAATACTGACTGCACGCGTAGGTTTGGTTTCAGAACCGTCGAGCCAAGTGGAGAAAGCGAGAACGCTACGGGAAGATTCAGGAGGTCCGCAACCACTTTAGCACGACCTATGATATTTCCCTCCTCCCCCGCCACGACGCCTACCAGGTACGGCTCAAATCATCTGCTTCGTATGAACTTTCACGGCAATGTAAAGATTACCCTGGAGAAAAATGCGACCGCGCGATGGACGCACTCTACTGACCCCCGACGTCATCGGTGGTACACGCGCACATCAATTCACCCACTCTGAACGTCCAAACCACAGCGAAGACATAAATTCAACAAATAAATGTACGCAAATGTTCGTTTGATAGCACCTTTCATTCAATGGATGGATGAAAAAAAAAGCGCTTTGCACGGGATACACGGCTATGTGTGCTATTATGTTTTCTGTCTACATGTGTTGCTCCAACACCTGTGTTTAACTATCGATCGCTTAAGTGGTATAACACCTCATAGATGCTATTCATGGCATTTATCATTGCACTAGCCGACTTAAAGCCTCGTTTTTAGATACGCAAGGTGAAATTGTCTTTGTTTTATCTTTAGTGTGACAGAAAACTTAAAGTGAGCTTGACAATGAACAGCTCGAAGCCCCTTTGGTGCCAAATTGCTGCTGATTAATCGCAAAGTTGAGTTGAGTTGGCTGCTGAGCCGACGGCGCTCGTAACTGAAGGTCGCACTTGCAAGTCAAAACAAAAAAAAAAAAAAATGGGTTGAACAACAGCCGGGATCTCAAAAACCTCCAAAGTGGGTATATTAAGGCGTGCGCACATGTGTTCCTGAAACGCAGATGCAGGGCAACCTGTGGCCAGCGGCTTCGGGAGTCGTCGGAGGCACGTCGGCTCCCGGCTGCGTCCTCGGACCCGAATCTTTTCCGTCCTCCTGCATGGGTGCTTACGCTCACCCTCACAACAACCTGCAGGGCTTCATGGGCATCCCCTCGTCCCCCGGCCACCACCACCACCATCACCACCCGCCGCACCATCCGGCCATCAATGGGCTGTACTCCCTGCACGGCTTCCCCGGCGCCGAGCCTGCGGAGAACGACTACAAGCCGACGGGCCTGATGGCGCTGCGAATGAAAGCCAAAGAGCCAGGCAGCATTCTCTCGTGGCCGACATGACGGCCACGCTTGCCTGACAACTTCGCCGCGCGCACGCCACCCCCCCCCCCCCACCCCCCTCCAGCACTTCCTCCCCAGAGCCAGAAAGTCGTCCCCACCCACCGTGTATAGAGCGAATCGCCAATAGTCGCAGGGGTTCGGGACTCAGCCCTGGATGGCAAATAATGAAACGCCAAGAGTAATTGGCTCTATCGACACAAAACACTTTGAGATCATTTCAAACTCTTCAACAATCAAACGCGATGATTGATTTCGAAAGGAAAAAAAAATGCAACAACAGTGCTTTATGCGTGTTGCCAATTTGCAGCCTGCAAAAAGACAAGTCGCTTTTTCTTTCTTCGCCATTGAGTGACATTTGTGACTCGGTGATACGTCCCACTCGTGGTCCTGCATGTTACACACAGCACAAAAATATGCAAATGAGCTTTTTCAGCAAATCGATGCAAGGTTCCAGAGGGGAAAAAAAAAGGAATCTGCTACATTTGTGAATGGTGAACTGCAAACATGCTATGTCGCCTGTAGAGTATCCTGTGCACAGAGGCCCACGCATAGCCCCACCCCACCCCCCAATCACGTTTCACTTTGCCAGCTTGGAGGCATTTCCACAGAAAAGTCATGAAGCCAAACCGCAGCACGGTACGGGCGGTAATTGGACCAAAAATTACATTTAAAAAGAATGAGAACACTAATACGTTGTTCTAAATCTTTGCTAGTTTTCACATTAATGAGACCAAAGGACACGGTAGCAATTAATTCTTGTTTTCTTTGTTGTTTGATGTCTGTGACGCATGATGGCTTGACCCAAAATAAAGGTTTGCTCTGTCTACATCTGCTGTCTGCTGTTGGATGGATGGAACATAAAATAACAGAACCCTTCACGTGAACAGCGGAACCTTGAGTTTCCAAAGCTCCCCAAATGTCACGGGAAGACAATTTGGATTTTTTTTTTTTCATACGGCTTCCCAGCATGAGATGGGGTTGAAATTTTGTGGCAAGTGCACCAGTGGTGGGTGGTGCATTTCAGACCAGGGCCTTCAGCAGGGACTTTAGTGACCTAAGCCACCTCCTAATATCAACACGATCACATTGGAATTTTGGAGGGGAAAAAAACCCCAATGTGCATTGGCATTGGAGAGAGAGACAGCGAGAGAGAGGGGTACATATAGCAGATAGCCCTTTCTCTTCCTCCGAACCTCCACATTATATTTGGAGCAGGTCACTCTCGATAATCAAAACATAAGCACTTTAAATACATCATACTCACCACAGATGCTGATTACTTTTGAGCTGATAAATCCAGCTTGGCAGAGTATTGGATAGGATTCGCAGAACGTCTTTCAATAACAACCAAAAATAATGAGCTTCATTTCTACCACTGCCGAGAAGCGCTTTAGCAATAATACGGTGCGTTGCATTTTTCATTTGCAGCTTCGCATGACCGAAAAAAAATGCCCGTCTATAAATGTCCATTTATTTGTTCTTTGAAGGTTTAAAAAAAACAGGATTGTTAAGCATGTAATCACTTTGTAAAGAATTCATGATTAATTTTTAGGACATTTCAGGAGGTGTGCGTTTTGGACATTCTGTTCATACTTTGTGTTTTGATCTTGTATGCATTCTTTAAGTGGAAGTCAAATCTGACATTTTTTCTTGACAATCGCAAAATTCTACGCGAAGGATTGAGAACCGCTGGTGTGGAACGTATGTCTGCTGTGACACTGCCATCGTGTGGTCAACTCATCTCATCTCAAGTGTATTTCTCGAGCACTTGAAAACAACCAAGTGGTGCACATGGAGCAAAAACCATTCATACAACAACAAACAATAAAACAATCAACGAACGATAACGAAGACGATAGAAAGCACAAAACAGTCAAACTCGTGTCGAGCCAAAAGTCAAAGAATAAAATTTTGTTTTGATTGTGAGAGAGAATGTTTGTTTTTCTATCTGTGTACCCCGCCTAATTTCCGAAGGCAGCTGGGATAGGCTCCAGCACGCCAGGCACCCTTGTGAGGATAAACGGATTAAAAAATGGATGGATGGATGGATGGGTGGAATAATTTCAGACAAGAGGTTGATGTAATGTCCATCGAAGAAGGAAAAGGGTTGTTAAGAAGAATTTCATTGGAATAAATGAAATTCATGAAATAATCAAATCATCAATTGAGTTAATGGTATCTACGAAGGACAACTTTGTTATTTTATTTTACGTTGACGTGTATCGAACTCATTTTTGCCTCGGCTAGTTCTTTGATTGACGTGCTCGTTCACATCTTCCGCCCTCTTTTCCAACCAATCGCGCGTTAGGAGGCGGGACGGAAAGCAAATCTTGAGAAAATGGCGACCGTCGTTGTTTTGCCGCAGGCTCAGTGAAGAACCCGAATTTTGTTGGCCAAAATTCTGCGGTCGCGCGCAGAATTGCTGCAACCTAAACCCCCAGGCGTCCCAGGGTGGTCTGCGCGTGGACCGAAATGAAAGGTAAAGAGCGGTCGCCGCTGAAAAAACGCTCCCGGGCCTTGGACGACATTCGCGATCGGGGAGGATGCCACCCGAGCAGCAAGAAAATGGGTCCGCTGTCGCTGTCCGGCGGGAGTAACAATAACGGCAAGAGCGACGGCGGCTCGACGAGGAGGAGCCTGCTCGGCGACAAACGGGACCGAGACTTCGAGGGGCACAGTCGGCTCGCCAACAACCACGGCTGCCAGCCCGGCGCCGTCGGCTCCGTGAGCAAGAACCACGGCAGCCTGAGCCTCTCGTTGGATTTGGCCGCGGCGAGAAGCACGTCGCGCGGGGACCAGAGGCTGCCCGCTCTCGGCGCCGAGGCTGAGTACAAAACCCTTAAAATCAGCGACCTGGGCAGCCAGCTGAGCGACGAGGACGTGGAGGACGGGCTCTTTCACGAATTCAAAAAATTCGGTGACGTGAGCGTCAAGCTGAGCCGCAGCAACGACGAGCGGATCGCGTTCGTCAACTTTCGGAAGCCGGAGGACGCCCGGGCCGCCAAGCACGCCAGGGGCCGCCTGGTGCTTTACGACAGGCCGCTGAAAATCGAGGCGGTGTACATTAACCGCAGGAGGAGCCGCTCGCCGGTCGAGAGAGACCTCTACGGCGCCGCGCCGAGCCACAGACACTTGCAGAGGACCCTGTCGCCCACCGCCCTGGGGTACAGGGACTACCGGCTGCAGCAGCTGGCCTTGGGTCGGCTGCCCCCCCCGCCGCCGCCGCCCCTGCCCCGCGAGCTGGAGCGGGAACGGGAGTTCGCCCTGTTCGATGCCCGGGCCCGGCCGGCTTTCATCGCCGAGCGGGCTGCCTTCCGCGAGGAGGATTTTATATCGCCCGAGGACGACCAAAGAGCTAACCGGACCTTGTTTCTGGGCAACCTGGACACGGAGGTCACGGAGACTGACCTGCGGAGAGCCTTCAACAGGTTTGGCGTCATCACGGAGGTGGACATCAAGAGGCCCATGCGGGACCAGACCAGCACGTACGGCTTTTTGAAATTTGAGAACCTGGACATGGCGCACCGTGCTAAGCTCAGCATGTCCGGCAAAATAGTGGGCTGCAACCCCATCAAGATAGGCTACGGAAAAGCCACACCCACCACGCGTCTGTGGGTGGGGGGCCTGGGGCACTGGGTGCCCTTGGCCGCCCTTGCCAGGGAATTTGACCGCTTTGGCACCATCAGGACGATAGACTACAGGAAGGGGGACACCTGGGCCTATATTCAATACGAAAGTCTGGATGCCGCGCAGGCGGCTTGCACGAACATGCGGGGCTTCCCTCTGGGGGGGCCCGAGAGGAGACTCCGAGTGGACTTTGCCGACACGGAGCATCGTTACCAGCAGCAGTTTTTGCAACCTCTCCCACTCGCCCCCTTCGACATGGTGGCCGAGTCATTCGTCCACCGCGCGGCGCCGGAGCCTCTCAGGGTCCGAGACCGGACTCCCCCGCCGCTTCACTTCAGGGACAGGGAGCTCTTCCCCGGCGCCGAGTGGCCCAATCCTCCGGCTCTCCGGGAGCGGGTGCGGGCCTCCCCCTTCGAGCCCCTCGAACACTTGGAACGCGAGCGGCGGGCGCGCGAGCCCTGGTCCCTGGAGCGGGAGCTGCACGGGCGGGAGCCCGTGCGCAAGCGGCGCCTCGCGGAGGACGGGCGGCACCTCGACCACTCGCCCGACACCTCCGACAGGACAGTAAGGCGTCGGCGCCCCTCTCCGGACGGCAGCCCCGGAGGCAGCAGCAGAGACGGGGGCCGATTCAGCGATTCGGAGCGGCCCCCGCGAGGCGACAGACCCTCGCCCGCGCGCCACGCTAGCCTGGAGCGCGGCGGGACCGAGCGGAGACTCAAGGGCCTCTCTGACAAGGGGCCGTCGGGCGGCGGCGGCGTTTTGCCGGCCGCGGAACGTAAACGCAAATCCGGCGACGGGGGCAAAGGGACGGCAAAGAGGGAGCGCTCGGAGGGGTCCTCCAGAGGCGCGGCGAAATCGGACGGCGCCAAGCTGACGCTGGCCTGGCAGGGAACGCTCCTCCTGAAAAACAGCAACTTCCCGGCCAACATGCACCTGCTGCAGGGCGACCGCGGCGTCGCCAGCGAGCTGCTTGCCCACGGGACCACCGGCAAGCAGGTGGGCGAGCTCAAGATCACGCAACGCCTGCGCCTGGACCAGCCCAAGCTGGAGGAGGTCTCCCGGCGCATCAAGGCGGCGGGTCCCGGGGGCTACGCCGTCCTCCTGGCGGTTCCCGGCGCCGCCGAGGACTCGTCGTCCGACTCCACCCAGCGGCCGCTCCGCAACCTGGTGTCCTACCTCAACCAAAAGCAGGCGGCGGGCGTCATCGGCCTGCCCGTGGGCGGGGGCCGTGATAAGGACACCGCGGGGGTCCTCCATGCTTTCCCTCCCTGTGATTTCTCCCAGCAGTTCCTGGATTCCTCTGCCAAAGCTCTGGCCAAAAGTGAAGAGGACTACCTGGTCATGATTGTGGTGCGGGGTGCATCTTAAAACAAACGGCTGGGGAAAGGGGGAAAAAAAAAACAACAAAAAAAAACCCATCAACTGCTGTATTCCAGTAACCATTGCATGCCGTGTGTTTTGCATTTTGGGCTACACTAGTTCGGTTCTTGGATGTTGTATGTTGACATGTTACCCACCAAAACCTCAGGCGGCGGCTTTTTTCCCCCCGTTGCAAACAAAAAAAAATTCTTCATTTACTGTGGTTACAAAATCCGAAATGACCATTTGGAATACTTTAAAACAAATCCATACACAAAATGTTTGGTCAGAAGTGAAGCAAGCAAATGGGAGCCATGCGGGAAGTAGACACAATAACATCTCTCAAACCGGATCAATTATTCCCAATGAAGCAAGCGTTGAGCGGATACATTGTGAAGTGATCCTGGCCTGCACATGTTATTGTGTCTGCTGCTCCACATGAAAGGGGGCAGTGTCATTTTAATCCCCGGAAGATGAATGGGTGAATGCCAAAGTACGCACATGCTCTGCTTTTCAAGTTCCGTGAAAAAAGTAAAAGAAAGAAAGAAACAGGTCTTTGGTACAATAACACAAGTCATTCATGTCATGCTGCTTCTCCCCACAGTGCTCCCGTTGCTTTTTTGTTGTTGTTAAATTCATCTTTTTTTTTTTAACCAAGAAACATTTGTGTAATGACACATTGACGATGGCAGGTGGCGCACTGGGACAAAGTGGTGACATGTTTGACCTTTTGGTACTTTTTGGGTCAACTTTTTTTTTTTCCCTCCATGTTAAAGAATTGACAACCATTCTTTGATGCGCACACTCAATGTTGGACCACAGCCAGGCCCAGACGGCCGCGCGCATTACGAGCACTCCTTTGTGGAAGTCTGCTTTTACCAAGATGGTAACGATGACAGGAGGGGTCACGCAAGTGGTGACGCGCTGTCATCTGAACGCTAACTGACGCAAAGGCAAAGAGTCCGGTCAGAATTACGGCGTCGTTGCAGCGCGACGACGTATTCGTACGCCGCCGAAACTGTCACTAACAAATTCGCATTCTTTGGATAACATACTGTTGAGACATTTTAAGAAACCGTTGCAAAATTATCCGTTTGTGACTTTGCTTTTTATTTGTATACATTGGGAGTCAAAAGATTTTGATGAGTCTCACGACTGATATCTTAAGTCCCGCCATTACAAGAAGCATAGTTGATCTCAAATGTGAACTGCCTTGTAGAAACGAGGCTTCCAGGAGGGTCCTTCCGACTTAAATGTCAAAGTGAATTCTTTAATGGGAGTGGAATTGACCCTGGAGGCAACAGGAGGGTTGATCCCGCCGACCACCCGACGGCAACGACCCCAAACGAGCGCTTCTTATTGTCTTGGTAAAGGCAGACGGGCTCTCCCGAGAGCGGCGAGTCGTCCCATTTGTGCTCTCACAATAACAAAAGCTTGTTTTTACTCCGTGCTTTAGTTGATTTGTTTTGTTTCGTAGAATGTAATGTGTGGGGCGGGGGGGTTAGAAGTGAAAAAATGTTTTGTATTGACCGTCTGACCGAAACCACAAAATGGTCCTGAAAACAATTCAGTCAATCAGGCCGCGTCATTTGATTTCAGCATTTTTGAATTGACACTTTTAGAAATCTAGAACAATGACACCGAGGTCTGCTTACTGTGCCGCTTTGTACAGTGGAGATAAAAAGTCTACACACCCCTGTTCAAATGCCTGGTAAGACGACAGTCTTATTTATTTAAAAACAAACAAAAAAATAAAAGACGCCAAGATTAATCTTTCGAAAACTTTTTTTTTTTTTACCATTTAGTCACTTATCAACTATCCAATTAAAATTATTTTTTTTCACTAAGATTAAGATGAAATAAAAACATTTTTAAATGATGTTGTACAGGTTATCGGTTACAATGGAAAACAACATTTGGAAAAGTTGTTGTTTTTGAAATCCATCACGCACACCTGGCATTTCAAAGAGGTGCGTCCACTTTTTACGCCCGCCGTATACGTTGAATCACCACTGCTCTGAAATGTTTTGACGCACCAAGACTCCACCCTCGACCACGACCACAAGGCGTTCGAGTCGTGTAGCCCCCCTACCCCCCAGCTCTGCTGACTTCCGTCTTAACGTTTGTACGCGCCGATGTCATGGGGGAAGAAGGAGAGCGAGCTGTTGACGTACCTGCAAAAAAAAAAAAGAAAAAGTGCATCAATAAATTGTTCATTTGAAGGAGAAAGCTTCCAAGTTTCTTGGATGGAAGTGAATTGAGGAAAACGAGGAAATGGTTGTGTTTCCCATGAAGCTGAAGTGAAATATTCGGCGAGAGAGAGAGAGAAAAAAACGGGGAGCCCACTCGCTGTTTTGCATAGAGTTTGCACAACATAAATTACTCCGGGCAAGCATGGAGGAGCCGCAAAGCTGCCGGGCAGGAGTCCGCTCCCGGCGCTCCTCTCGGGTGTCGCCTTGTCGGGTTGCCATAGCGACCCCCGAGGCCTGGCTGTGTCAAGGCTGCTTTGAATGGTTTTCGCTTGCTGCCGAGGAGGAGGAGGAGGACCACATTCCCACGGCGGAACATTTGTTTGCAACATCAAACTCCGTCATCATCTGCTGTTGGGTTTTTCTTTTTGTTTTTTTCCTGACGCCACCGGAAGGAATCCATACAGAGGAGACCTCCAAACACACACACCACCACCACCACCCCTGCATCCATCTTAGCCGCATTTGCATGTAAAGAAGGAGGAGTCAAGATGGAACCCATCTGGAGGAGTTTAACAGTTTCGCTCCACCCGCCCACGGCTGCCGGGGTGAGTACGGAGGACGACAAGGCCGCCCCGCTAGCTCTGTATCACTAGCTAAGGTGGCAGCGGTAAGTAATGGAAGTGCGGCGATTGCCATGGTGACACGCCCAACCACACGCACGCTCCATCTCAGGCCGAGAAATGACAACATTGCTCACCTTTGATTGATGAGCCGTATCTTGAGCAAAGGTTCAAAGTGGTCATTTTCACGCCTATTCGAACAAGGAACATCCAGTCAATAATCAGCTTTATCTGCAGGCTCGAAGTTCAGGCACAGACAAACGAGATATACATTACGGGCAATAACGTCGAAACACTCAGATATATCCAAGAAGTGTCAAAGATTTACTTCTACCGTCGTCCCTCGTTTCTCGCGGGTGTTGCGTTCCAAAAAGAACCCGTAATAAGTGAAATCCGTCAAGTAGGCCACTTTATGCTTCACAATTACATATACAATACTGTATTCAATGAAACCAAAGAATCCGATTTTCAGGCCCAAGCATGCATATATATATATATATATATATATATATATATAAAATATATTTTTTAAAGATTTTACTAACAACTGACGGTTTTTAGAAGCACCGTACAAAACGTGTCGTCGACTTCGTGGGTTTTGTCACGGAGAAATTTTGACAAGCTGTACAGCGATGAGGCGCGGAGAATGTTGACATTAGTCTACAGTCTCTTTGCCATTCCGTAAATGATGTACTGTACTGTAAAAAAAAAAAAAAATCTGTGAAACAACAACATCGTGAAAGATGACCCGTGTTATAGCAAGGGATTACTGTATACCAAAAAAATGGATCACAAAAGGCGTCTGGCAGATACTTTTGCATTGCATTTCCGAGTATGGCCCTCAACGTATCAAGTCGCCCACTTACCAAAACTGACATTTACCAAAATTGACATTTGCAGTCATCTATCAAGCCATTATCCGAACCGCTTTTCCTCACGAGGTTCGCGGGTTTTTGTGGAGTAGTCCATTTCGTGGTAATAATCTCAGAACATTCACAACCTCAACAAGACAAAAGAATATAAAGCATCCTTGAAACAATGATCGCATGTTTACTGAATATGAAATGTGGGCCTGTTTTGTTGTTGGGCATGAATGGCTATAGGTGGTTCAATTCGACTTTCCGCCGTCTTGTGGAGGAGCAATCAGATCTGCCTGCCGTTACACGTGACTGGCGTTGATAGATGAACAAAAAGACATTATTTGTAGTCATTGACCAATTTAGGAGATTGGAAATTATTTTATAGAATGTTCATGTGTGTGCTTGTCACTATTGCACATTAGATATCAATTTCTAATTATCGGTCCTAAAAACAGCGTTACTTTTGATGGTTTGGCTTGTCAGTTTCGATGTTGAAATTTGGGGGGTGGCTTCTTTGTTGAGTTCATTGTTTTGTTTTTAGACTCGTACAAGATGACACATTCGCCACAAAGCCTTCTTGCGCCCAGAGTAAGAAAGCACAGCTATCAAGAGTCAGTAAAGGTCATCAGAAAAGTCATTACCGAAGTCAAGTACAGATGCCTGACAACTCTACTTAATGACAGTTATGAAGTCTTAGTATTATCACATAAGTAATAACATATTAGTATTGTCACATCAATCTTGCTGTCGTCATCTATCCTTGGGGAGCAGCATTCGATCATCTAAATTAGCTTACAAGAGCTGTATCAAACGTTTGATCCATTTCCTACCGCGTCCATACATCAAAGGTGAGCAGGGTACACTTTCAGCCTACTTGACAAAGATTTTTAAAAAGACTTGCAACACGATAACATCCATGCTGTTTGTGTGCGTTTCCTCTGAAAGGCTCCCGCGAGCGAGAAGGCTGCTTCGTCCACAGGCCGCTGAACGCACCACCATTGCTTGTCTGTCGTAAGTAACCGCTTTTGGTATTAATCAAAGGACAAAACCTCAAGGTAGGTTTTGTTTTGGGTTGTTTTTTTTTTTTTTTTGTTCTCCCTTGTGTATACAAAATCACTTCACGCGTACTTCCGGGTGGCCAAAAATGATGGCAGCACAGTAAACAAACTCGGAAATCGATCAAGGCGGAACGATTTGGGAAACGGTAAATAGCAGGAGTGGCGATTGATTTGCGCTTCCTTATCTACCGCCAGTGTGACTGTGTGATGTGCCAATCGAAAAAATAATGTTGCAAAGAGGACCACAAACGAAACGGCGATCGTAATTTAAACGGGTATGTGGATTCAAAAGTAGACGTGGTAGAAATTCAGACCTAGTCAAATCATCATTGAGGGATTAGCTCCTTAATTTACTTTTTTTGTTACTCGGATGAATGGCACCGAGACCGGCGTGTGCCGATGTTATCCGATAGGCTAGCCATTGTTTGGCCAAATAACTAATAGACAACCGAAACAAACGTTTTATACATATCTGTGGGGAAAAAATATCAATTATAAACCCGATGATGGAGGTTTTATCCCCAGACTTGAGATCATTGGAAGGAAACATAAAGGGGCAACAATAAGAAAAAGAAAAACATTGAGCCATATGTGGCGTCGCAACACTAAACACATCCAGTTTTGCGGTTCAGGTGGTGGTCAATTCCTTTTCCGCCACCCGGAAGTTGTGTACAAACATGTACTGTATCTGAAATCATTTCAATAAAATGTGAGTTCAATCCAACATCGTCCCGATTCATTCATGTCTGAATAAATCACACAATGGTTACATGTCAGTTTTATTTCAGCTGGCGTATGTGTATTTAAAAATGAACCAACAGAAACAATGTCTTTGATTGATTAAAAGCACACAAAGTTTTCTACATTCTCGATCAGTTAGCCAGAATAAAACACAGTTGAACTCAACCGCGAAGCAAAACGCTCTTGACATAATAGGCGACAGGTAGTAATAAGCCCCAATCGAAAGCATCTTAAAATGCTTTACAAGAAATGTGGCTTGGCCCTTGAACGCAACCCGTGAGAAAGAGAGAAGGGGGGCCAGGGGGGCGCTTTTGTACATTGTGACCGCTGCGGTGATTGCAACAGCAACACAAAAAGACCCCGGGGCTCAGTGGAGTATTGTGCAAGTGACTTGAGGGGGAAGAACAAGACCTCATTGAGCTGGCATTCTTGGAGTAGTAGCCCTCGTCTGCCACTTGAGGGCAGTGTAACAAAACCGAGAGTATGGAGGAATTCGAAAACCAAGCCTGAAAGGAAATTCCCCACGTCTTTGGCTGACATCACAGGAAGTAGTGCCGCAGTGTACCCGCTAAGGCAAACGGTGGTGGAAAAGAAAGTAGAAAAACGGTCCGGAAGACTTGCATAAGAATCCCAAGGGTTGCCGTTCCATGACACCTCACCTAAATTGAGACGAACTCGCAGTCACTGCGGAAATAAAGCTGAGCCTGCTCAAATTGACCGATTGAATAAGTGTGTGTGCGCATGCGTGTGTGTCCGTGCGTGTGTGCGCGTGTGCGCTCGAGGTAGCCGGAGGAGTCGTGCTGATGCTGCAAAATGGCGATTTGTAAAATAAAGATCTGTACTGTTGTCAAAAATCGCAGAAGAAGGCATCGGTACAATTTGTTCCACTTGCTGGCGATCACATTTGGATAAAAAAAAAAAAAAAGCAGCTACCTTAGTCAGCGCTCGCCTCCCAGCCAATTGTTTCTGTGGCAACATAAGTACCGCTATTGGATCAGAGTTTTTGTGCTCTTTATCAGCTGCTTCTGTAGATCACAAAAGTAAGGCAAAACGAAGAACGACGTCTATACACGCACATCCATCCTCTTGCGCTTCTCCTCATTTGGGTGAGCAGGAGGCCAGCTGACTTCCGGTGACCAGTCCCGGGTACACCCTGAACTGGTCACCAGCCAATCACAGGGTCGGTAGAGAAAAGCATTTACACTCCGATTAAGGGCAGTGACACATTCGGACAATTTTCAGAGCACCCAACATGCATGTTTATGGAATGCGGAATCCAACCCAGCCACAGTCCAGATTCGAACACCGACTTCACGAGTGTTGTACATGCTTAGCTGTAAGCCACCTATTTTATGGGGAATTGAAGTGATATCAAAGGCTTTCTGGATCCTAATTTCAGCTGAACAAAAATCAACAAAAACGCCTTTTAAAAGAGGTTAAAGTTTGAAAATATGTAATAAAAAAAAGTCACAATAAAATATAAATTCTTAAATATGAAATAAAATGGGAGGCCTGTGCTTCTCTGTTTAGGTTGCTGCCCCCAGATAAGTCAAGGAAAATGAATGGATAGATCCATTTTTGAAAGGGTCAAATTGACCCCTTTTAAAGTAAAAACAAAAACCTTTTATGGAAATAAATGTGTTCTGCTTGAAAAAAAAAGATGTAAAAAAAACAGTATTAAACTTCTGCTTGAGTCCCCCCCCCACACCATCTCTTAATCTTTAAAACGGGTCAACTTGGCAAAAATCATGTTGAATTTTTTTATGTAAAAAAAACATGCGGGGGTAAATAGCAAAGGATAAAACGAGTTGTTTTGAACACTCCAGTGCAAGCGTCCCACGAGCCCCATTGCGCCGCCTACTTGGCCTCGACCTGTGCGCAAAGAGACACGTGCACGTCGGCGGATGGAAAACCTTATCGATGCGCCATCGCGGCCGGCAGCCCGTGTTTTGTCCACATTGTGACGAGTCATGCAACTCGTCCCAATTTGGCCCGGAGGTGCTTCAGTGCGAGCGGAACCACTTTTTTTTTTTTTTTTTTTTTTTTTTTTTTTAACGGCGTGTGCTCCTGGTAAAAAGCAAACTTTTGCATAGCTTATTTTCAACAAGGCGAGAGTCGGCGTTACGTAAAGTTGCCACCATCCAAAATGTGCCTCTGATGCAAACAATGGATTGTAGAGATATCATATACTGTATTTTTCTATACGCTATAATTTTGGCTTTTGGACGTTTTTGTCTACCAGTCCCGTGAAGCCTTGGGTGATGGCCCAAGGCGAGAAGGGCTACCCGGGGTCCCCCGACTTGCCGCTTGGCTCTTATACGTCGCCGTTGCAGTCTGGGGCGAAGCAGCCGTTGGTCCTGCAGCCGCTCTGCGCCGTCGTGGCGCGGGACGCTTTGTTCTGCCGGGCTCTCCAGCGTTGGGCCAGCGGCTCCATGAAGAGCGACAGGGAGGAGAGCAGGTAGCAGAGCCCCGCCAGGTAGAAGGAGCAGTCGTAGGTCTGCGTGTAGTCGTACAGGAAGCCTAAATCACCCACCGCCCCCCCCCCCCAAAATAAAAAAGAAATCACATCCTAGTGTCAGCAGTGGCATTTTTATGAGGGGAGATGATCATATTCAACCCAGTCGAGCAGGAGTGTTTTTTAAAAAAAAATTCGGAATGAAAGACAACAAAAATCAGCACTATACCAGCGACCACTGTACCCCCTCCCCGCTCCCCCCAAAAAATTAGATTTCAAGCAGAGTGGATGTGATTGTGCGCTCATTGTTTTGAATTGCTTCTCCCTGATGTATTTTGGCCCAAGATTGTGAACGAGCTTTGGCCTCGTCGCTCGGCGGAATTCATGGAGCGCAATCAATGGGCCGGTATACGCGCGCGCGCCAACTGCAAGCGCGAGGCCGGCAGAAAATGATTCCGACAGCACGATTGGCAATCCGTCAGGTCAAAAAGGCCAGCCAACATTTTACCTGCATTGCCATCAATACGGGGCGGCCCGCCTCCTTCTTTCAATTCGGCCCACCTTGCGTTATTTGGAGGATCCTCTATTTGCCAGTGATGGGAAAACGAAGCTTCATGAAGCACTTTTTGACTCCTCTCGATGATGATCTTGGTTTAGTGCAATGGAAATGCGTTCAAATTCCACTGAATTGTTCTACCAAGAGTGCCATCGAGAGGAGTCAAAATTATCACGAGTGCTTCATGAAGCTTCGCTTGTCCATCGCTACTATTTGCTGCATTTATTTAGAAATTGAATTGGGTTCATTCAAATGGATTTTAAGGGTCTCATTATTCGAGAAAATAATTGGTTCAGAACTTCAAATGATATTCGTTTTGAATTAGCGCGACATTGACAATGGATGATTGTTTTAGTATTAACGAGGAAATATTTGACATACATTTGTACATACAAGTCGTTTGCATACAAATTTTAATTTGTGTTTACTCATCTCAGAATAAACCGTCCTGGTCAAATGCGGTCATTGTGCCCAAAGTTTGCCGAGGTCGACTCTCCAGCAACAATGCCAAGTTAACGGCGGGCGTGCCAACAAGAATCTGCTTCAGGTTTGTTGTCTGTCAAACTGTTGGCTTGTTTTGCAGGGACGCAAGCTATTTAGGAACTGACCCCCCCCCCCCCCCCCCCAAGGGGTCATTCATGACATTTCAACCCAAAAATACTCCAGCTGGCATCTGGGCCTGATTGGCTGGCTGACATCGCGGGGGGGAACCTTGCATATTTCCAGGTGGCTGGAAATACTGCGTGCGTGCGTGCGTGCGTCCGTCTCCGGTCCCTCTCTTTGGGCAAGCCCGCTCGCCGCCCATCTTTAAAACTCGTCTTCAAACTCATTTTTCTTCTTTGGCTTTTGACTCAGCATGAGATTGCATTTTGAGTTGGGACTGTTTTTGAGCTTTCTACTGTCTTTGTTATTCATGGATTGTTTTATTCATGTTAATGTGCTCAAGAAATACAGTCCAGTTGAGTTCCATTTAATAAAAATCTTGTTTCAGGACTTTTGGATGACCTTGGGGGGTGGGGTGGGGGTGGGGGGGTAATCCAACTAATTTGCTCATCAAATGAAGTCTTTGATGCGCAAAATTGCTCTCAAAGAAGGTACTGTATTTTGAGCCTTGGGTGTACACACACACACATTTAATTGGGGGGGGGGGGGGGTATGGGGCATGTACAGAAACTGGTCGGCAGTCAGTGGGAATGTGGGGGAGGTCCGTTGGGTGACTCACCTGCCAGAGGAGGACCCGTGAGGCAGCCCAGGCCCACAAAGAACATGGAGAAGCCCATGGAGTTGTTGAGTTTCTCTGCCCCCACCAGATCCACCTGCCGGGAAGGGACAGCGGAAAAGAAAAGTGAATAAAAAGAAGGAAAAAAAATTCCATTCACACAGTTGCTAAATGTTCACAAATTCGCTTGCCACTCTTTTTAGCATTAAAGAGCCATTGGAGTGAATGCCAGAGCTGATCATTTGCCAAACTATGACCGAGCCTCAATCATAAGCACAGTTAGCGGCTAGCCACGCTAAATTGTTTTGCTAGCGCCACCCAACGTGGGCGGAGAGGACATGAGAATAAATTCCACAAATGTGCGACTGTAGCCTAGCTTGAACCACGACATTTCCCTTTGGATGGACTTTTTTTGAACAACACGAGGCGACGCGTGTTGACAAAAGTTGCCGTCTGACCAGAACGGGTAGCAGCAGAGCCATGTAGCCGCCGCAGAAGATGGCAAAGAAGACGGCGTAGACCATGAGCAGGATGTAGGAGGTGGCCAGCGGGGAGAGCAGGTTGACCAGGCCGCAGAGGATCAGGTAAGCCTTGTGGTAGTGATACTTGTGGACCAGGTTGCGGTCGGTCACCCAGCCCGAGGCCAGCTGGGCGATGGTCTCCGTGATGCCTGCGCGAGACAGAAAGCAAGGTCGGACTCCGCAAAAGTTACATCTCCATCCGCGCGCGAAATGTTCAAGCTTCAACTTAGACGAAAGGGGTTTCCCCTGTGCTATGAACTTTGTTGCCCCCCCCCCCCCCCCGCGGAATGCCGATGGGAGTGCAACAAGAAATTTAGATATGAATTGAAAAATAAAATGATCACGATAAAAAGCTCAACTGTAATTTCCCTCCAACTCGTTTTAAGTCACCGGCGTGCTTCGCCGTTGGCATAGTTTCATTATCCAATTCGCAAAATCTCCCAACACACATCCGGCAAAATGTGTTCAGGTTTGTTGAAAGCAACGTTTTGTGTCATCAACACTAATTGCGAATACAGATTCCCATTCCTGCTTTTCAAATGCTCATTGTTCTCCGTAGAAAACACGGAAAGGCGGAGACCTCCATCGCTATCTGCTTATTGTGTCATTGAGTGTCTCGAAAAGTGCGGTATAAATATGATGTACCGTATTTTCCACACTAAAAGGCGCACCGGATTATGAGGCGCACCTTCAATGAATAGCCTATGTTGTCATTTTTTTTGCATATATTGGACGCACCGCTTTATAAGACGCAATCTACAATGCATCCACTAGATGGAGCAACGCTCAAGGAAACGCCAACAGAACGGTCAGATGTCAGTAAAACGTATTTCATAAAGCAGCCTCTTGCCGCTTGCTCTATTTCCGTGTTCAACTGCGAAAAGTTTGAACTCTGCGTTGTCAGCATGTCTCGAGCAAGGAGCCATTTTCGGGGTTGAAATATTACCGTAATGACCATACACAAGGCGCATCGGATTTTAAGGCGCGCTGTGAGCTTTTAAGAAAGCGGAAGGCTTTTAGGTGCGGAAAATACGGTATGATCATTCAAATCAGCAGATATGATCAAGCGGACTCGCTGAACTCAGATGACAGCAGGATGTCTGTGATTGAAGTTGATGTACAAAGCAGGAAGTGACTTGACTGCCCTAATAGACCCCTTCTCAGTCGATTTCGGGGTTTTTTGGTGGGCGGGGGTCCATCTAACAAAGCATTGAAAATAAACAGGGACGTCATGGCCACTCTGCATCCGAGCATTCCCGTAAGCCAGGCGCTGCCGTCGCGATCGAGCGGCATTTGATGACTCGGCACATCTGCGGCCGCAGTGCACAAGCCGCAGCCCGGGCTCAACGGATCAATGAAGGCGACGCGTCGCACGCACGGCAGCCGCATCGGAGAGACGCAACGACAAAAACCGGAGACCGCGGCCGGGCGAAGTTTGGTGCATTCGCTCGAACGGCAGATGGGCCGGCCAGAAGAAATCAGCAGGAATGTCAAAGGCCGTGGTGACATAACGAATGTCTGCGGCGAGGTCACCGAGGATCGGCGAGGCAGCTGCGTCGTGTTTACGTGTTTCCGCGTCGCCGTGTCCCGACCCGAGATGGTGTCGCGGCCTGTCTCCCGCTTGCTTCCCGCACGTTTGTTTGTGTGTTTTGGCCGCGGCGGGTTGGCGCACGCCCACGGCTCTTCCTCTTCCAACTGCGAAGAAGCGTATTGGAGCGGCGCTTTAAATTGCTCGTAATTGTGACAGGTCGAGGGACAAAGGTGAGGGCTCGGCAATGTGTGCTGCGAGGCATTACGTGGTTATGAGACGGTTTGGGTCGGATGCGAGGCATCAAAGGGGTCGGGCAACCCAAATTGTTGAACGAGCCATATTAGGCATAAGGTGTCCGCGCTCGCCTTATTGGATCTCAGTGCAGATTTAGAGACACTTCATCATAATCGACTGCGGGGAACAGTCCTCAAAGAGTTCAGGTCTTACTTGAAGGAAAAGGAGTGACTTTGTGACCAATGGCAGTTTAGTGTCTGGCTGAATGACCATGAAATATGGGGTCCCTCAGGGCTTAGTCTTTGAACCCCTTTTGTTACTCTTGAGTCAAATGTTTTCGAAATGCACGTCGGCTGGTTAGACGCACACGGCGATATTTACCAATGTCTCCAAATGGCAACAGTTCAATTCACCTGTCGCGTCAACAGTAAAACAAGTACAGGAACCAACATTTGCATCAGCTAAACCAAAACAAAAACCGAGGTCACAGTTTTCGACGATAAAAGGTTGCTGCTAGTCAACACTTGGTAAAATGATGCCCGTGCGCTGGGCGTAATAATTGCCGTCACTCCATTTTCGTGCCAGCGCAAGTCTGGTCGACCGCGTTTGGGGTCGTGTTGCGCCTGTCGCAACCGCCACTCATCTGACAGTTTGGTAACGGAAACTAGTTTGCGCTGGCGTCGTCATTTTCGCGCCTAAAAAGCTTCGGGTTCGGGTTTGAGGCTTTAAAAAAATAAATAAAAATGAGAGTGAGCGTGCGAGGAATCAAACCGTCTCGGGTTGTATCGAGGTGAGGTATAAAAGATGAGGGCACCATATGAAGGTGAGACACCAAAAGGTGAGCGTCGGGGCGCGAGTCATCAAAAGGTTTCCTTCCTGCCGCTCCCCCTCCCGTCTGGACGCGCAGTCACGAGATGAAAGCCGGAGAGAATAAGCGGCCGCTGTTGGTTTTTCCCAGCTTGGCCGAGGAAGTTGGCCGGCGCCTCGGCTCCGCCGGCCAGCCTCTTTTGTGCGCGCTGCCGCCTCAGTGCTCTTCGGCAAAGCGCCTGCCGCTCGGCCTCGCACGGAGTGAAGGGAGCCCCGCTCGTTACCGGCAACTTTCCTCAGCCGGCCGTTGCTCGGCGACGAGCGGCTCCCTCGAAAGGGCCCGAGGAACGGGGCGAACCGGACTTTCCTTCCATTGAGTCAATGGGCCTCTATGACAAGCGCCGGGGGGGGACAAAAGAGGGCCCAGCGGGATGCCGGGACGGCGCTTTTGTAGCACGGGTGCCACTCCGTCACTCTCATTACGAGCGCACATGAGCGCCGAACGTGACGAACGGGCCGCAATCGGCCGAGTCGGGTGGTCTCGGGGGAGTCGCGCGACTCCCAACCACTGCGCCGTGAGAATTCATCATGTGCGTCCATCCAATTTCGCATCGTTGGTTTGAATTTCAGTTGGTCTGGAGGCTTTATCTTTTTTTTTTTCCAAGACATTTGTATTCTATTTATATGCAGCTGAGATACTGTAAGTGGCTGTTGGTGTTGCGTTTTTGGGGGGTTTTTTTGTTTTTTTTGTCAGGTTCAGACTGCGCGCACTCCTAAAAGAGCAAAGGTCAAGCCTTTTTTCTTCCCCCTTACTTGTGTTTCCTCTCAGAAACTCTCGTGACTCACTCGGCTCCCCGTTTTGTCTCTCATGTGGGTCATTGGGGGCTGGGGGTTTGGGGGTGGGGGGTTCATGTTTTTTCTGTACTGTCCTGTCAATGTGCAATGACAAATCATTAAATCAATCAATCAACTAGTGATGGGAAAACGAAGCTTCGTGAAGCACTTTTTGACTCCTCTCAATAGTTTAGCGCAATGGAAAAGTGTTCAAATTCCACGAGTGACAAGAGCGAAAAAGACACTTTGATTCACTCCTCTTTCATCTCAAACTGCTTCAGACAGCAAAGTGTATGCAGGAAAGTGGTTCAGAGTGCACAGTTGTCTGTCACGTGTGTTGTTTTGTATTATTTGGTCTTTTTTTTTTTTTCACTTTTCTTTTGATAGCGGCGCGGACACCCGCAGCGGCTCCTCTTGTTTTTATGGGGAGGGACGAAATTTCATCTGTGCCGTATGTTACACATACGGTACATTTGACAATAAAGCTCATCCAATCCCATCGAGAGGAGTCAAAAAACGATCACGAGTGCTTCATGAAGCTTCGCAAGCAACCGATTAGGTTCAGCGCCGAAGACGTGGGCACGTCCACTAATTTATTGGCTGTGTTTGTTGAAAAACGCACAGTGGGAAAACATTTTTGAACGAGGATTCGAACACGCAAATACAAAACACTTGCGAGGCGCATGTAGAAGACGCTAACACTGAAATAACCGCATGAAAAATGACCAACCTGACCTACAGTCGCAGCTATTCATGTCACTCACCGAGTCTCGCCCCTTAGAGGCACATCGGCGATGACCCTCCAAGGCAGGGAGACGCACAGCAAGTCTAACGTTATCAACTCGGTCCTGATTTCGGCTGACACTTCACACGTTCAAACAACAGTGGTGGGAAAAAAAGGCCAAAATCCTCCTTTCAGCAACGTGTGCGTTTTTGTTGTTGTTTTGTTTTCATCCGAGTCTTTCCTCATGTCGCCGCCCGCGAGAGCGTCTGATGGCACGGTGACAGGTTTGCTTTTGGCCATGCGACTTGTATGATGCTTAATAACGGCCAAGTGTCGTCATGAATTATTCCGCATCTAATTGATCTTTAGAGGAAGTGTTTTGTAAATGGAAGTTGGACGGAAGCAGTTGCGGTTGGACCCGGAGGCTGCAGTTGCAACGGCGGCGGTAATGACTTGCGGCTGCTGTGCATCATCCGTTCTCTCCATCAATTTCCTGCCTGCAGCTGAGGAGCTTTCTGATTCCACGTCAAAGCGCGCAGCACAGAAAGTGCATGCGACTTGGCCTCGGACGAAGCACATGTTTAGCAGAACGGAAAGGCACTCCACCCCGCCGTTGATTTTTTCTTTTTTTTTGAAACGGACCGAAAAGTCCAAATACAAAATGTATCAAGTCGTATTCGAATCATAAAATTCTCATTTTGAATGCTATTTGTTTGTAATTCATCAAATGAATGAACCAAATGAATGTACGGGTGTTTTAGTTTTATTTACTTGTATTCTTTTCAATGAATCAATTAACTGGGAGGCACGACGGTCGAGCGGTTAGGACGTCGGCCTCGCGGTGCAGCGGCGCGGGGTTCGATTCCAGCTCCGGCCTTCCCGCGTGGAGTTTGCACGTTCTCCCCGAGCCTGCGTGGCTTTTCTCCGGGTACTCCGCTTTCCTCCCACATTCCGAAAGCATGCGCGGCGGGTTAACGGAACACTCCAAATTGTCCCGCGGTGTGAGCGTGCCCTGTGATTGGCTGGCCACATTCCACACGTTTTTGTCAAAAAACAAAAACGTGTGGAATGTGGTTTTAATCCGATAAGTAGCCTTCTAAAATTTTGGCCGTATAAAACGTTAGGAATGGAAGCGTTTTTGTGCACATTTCTTGTCAATTCAAAGGACATTGTGCTGCTCCTTCTGGCGTGCGTACCACTTGGGGGCAGTATAATACGGACATACAGATATACACGGAGCCGCTCTCAGCTCCTCAGTAAGCCACAAAGACATTCGCCGTTCTTCGCAGAGGATACAGAATATACGCCCGAGATTATTGTGATATTTTCCCTTACCGTTTGTGCTGTACAATCGTCGCAACACCGATTGCTATTCGTTAGCTCATGTCTGGGCATTTCTGGACTTTATTAAGACTCCACCTCACCCGGAATTGCAACGAGGAAAAGCGCTACAGAGAATAAACGGATGGATCCAATGATTGACTCCGGCGAGCGAAAGGCAGACGAGGGGTGCGATGCTGAAGATCACGCATTCTCCTTCTATAATTAACAAGCACGTTGAGGAGGCGCGCTTGAAGAAAGCACGCGTGCAACTGGTCCTGATGCACATGTTCTTTTCACAATATAGCGTGAGCGTGAACCCAGCCGCCCTGGCCACTGGACCAAAGTTCACCTTTTATGTAAGCGCATTCATTGCATAATACTGCAGCGTCTGAGCAGCTCACGAATAATTCATGGCCGCCGAGTTGATGGAGGACTTGATGGAGCACCCCGGCGCGCCTCCTTCCAGCTCGTAAACGTCGCACTGAGCTCTTGCGCGCTCATTTCAAAGCCATCCGGTTTTTTTCAATAATAGTGCGCTAGCTTTAACGCTAACACCAAACGGGAGCTACGCTGATATCGTGGCAGTTGGAAAATTTGAAACAACTTCTCCTTTTGAGCGTGTCATGATTGAATCCCAGGAGAGGGGGGGGGGGGGGGGGGTCTTAGTAAACAGAAAGTAAGAGGAACAACTTGACCAAACGTCCAGCTAGCTAAATGCGCAGCTAATGGGGCAGTCGTGGCTTCCGAAGATGAAGCCATTTGGACAAGACAAGTTCCTCCCTTAGCCCAAAGCGGCGTGGAAAAGGACGCCGCTAATGTCGTCAAAAACAAGGCGATACGAGAAACCCATTGAATCGTTTCAAGAAGTGGCACCCCAGTGATCAAATGGAAAGAATGCGAGCAGAGTTTGCACAGCCTGCCCGCGTAGACGTGAGCGGTTTCGTCGCTAACAGCTAGCCGGCAGCCACCGGATGAAAGCCACAATCGATCGTGTCATCTTTTTGCACGTAGCGATGATGCTAACGCCGTATGGAGGATCATAACTTCAAAACGATTCTCTTTACACGATGAGGCATATTTATTATTCCTGATTGGAGTTCACTGTGTGATTTTGTTTGATTCTACCTTCGATGTACAGCAGAATAACACCCGTTTGAAATGAACTCATTCACTCCCAAAGACGTTTTTAAACGTCTTTTCAGACTTGGTTTAGAATTGGCCGGTACTGAATGAGTTAATACAAAAAAAAAAAATCTGTTGATAAAATGTTGAATTACTCTATCACTGTCTTTGTTGTCAGTACCAGTGCTTTTAAAACTTAAAAACAACAGGGGGTCGGGGGGGGGCGGGTGGTGGTTGCCGGTCCGCGAGCAGCATGTACTTGTTTCAGCTGGTCCGTGACACCAAAAAATGTCGGCGAGCACCGCGGCAGACGATGGAATAGGGGAGTCAAAGTGGGCCTGATGAATCATTTTCTAATGTGTTTTACTGACAAGGATGGGGGGGGGGGGGGGGCAGGCGTGCTGGAGCCTCTCCCGGCTGCCTTCGGGGCAGTTGGCGGTGGACCCCCTGCAACCAATCGCAGGGCACACGTAAACGAACAACCATCCGCGCTCACACTCAAAGCGAGGGACAATTTGGAGTTTTCCATTAACCTGCCACGCATGTTTTTGGAATGTGGGAGAGAAAAGCCAGACAGGCACGCGGGGAACATGCGAACTCCGCACGGGAAGGTCGGAGCGGGAATCGAACCCTGCGCCTCTGCACCGTGAGGCCGACACGCTAACCGGTCGCCCTGCCGTGCCAACCCTGATCGATCAAAAGAAAAGAAAATGTCAATGACTTGATGCGTGCGCTCTACTACACATTTGTTGGACGTCATCTTCCTCTTCTGATCCGATCCGTCGGAAACGCCGACGTTGGGTGGATTTTTAACGATTACGATAACGATGTAACGATTTTCTCGATTTGCGGGCCGGCGAGCTCCCCTTTTGCCCCGCGAAAAGTCGGGCTCCATGATATCACAATTCATATCGTCACCTGAAAATATCGTCGGTGGATTTAGCGAAGAACGTGGTGACAGTTTCGACTTGGCAACTTGATTTCCGAACGGAATTCAGTCGCTTTGAAAGTGGACCCGATGAAAGTTGATCAGGTTTGCACGGGAACTCCGGCGGAGCGGAGGTACAGATCACAGGTGACAGAGTGCTTCGGTTTTTTCCGAGAAGGAGGACGAGAGCGAGCTACCTTGGTCAGTCCGCATCGATCCCGTCGGCCAAATGGATACCGCGCGCATCACGACATCCTGCTCAAATGTCCATTTGAGTGCGCGGTGACGAGACGGCGCGTTCAGCCTTACCCGCCACAGAGATGATAAAGGAGGCGTCCATGGGGTCGATGCCCAGGGTTCTAGCTCGGGCAGACAGGTGGAAGTAAGGGATGAAGTAGGCCAGCTGGCTGAAGACCAAAGACCACGTGTAGATGCAAAAGAACGGGTCCTTGAGTAAGGAAAAATCCAGTACTTTGGCTTTCGGGGGGCTCTCCTCGCCGTGGACGGAGAGGACTCCGACGGGGGCGGACCCGTTGGAGGTGCCGTTGAGCTCCAAGGAGCCGTCGGCGGCGGCAGGCTTGCACCGACCCGCGTTCCGCCGGCTCTCGTGGCCATTGAGAACCAATCTGCCGGCTTCGGGGTTCTCCGACGGCGCCTTGCTTTCCCCGGCGCCGAGCGGCTCCTCGGGAGGCGACGCGAGCCGGATGCCGTTGGACAGATGCGAGGAGCCGTTCAGGTAGCTTTTGGCGTTGTCCTTCTCCGAGGAACTCTTGAGGGACACGGTCGGGCTCTTCCGGCTGGGGGGAGCGCATTTGGACGGGGCGGCGGGTTTCACTCGGATGGGACGCAGGAGCATACTGGTGGCCACCAGGTTGAGCATCAGGCCGCCCAGGATCAGCAAGGCGCCTGCCGGGGGGGGGACATTCCATTTTACAGACAGTGGATATATTGAGATGCGTCTCCATTCAGACGTGGCGACGCGTTGGTGCCGCCTACCTTGCCAAGCGTAGCGGTCCAGAAGCAGCTGAGTGAACGGAGCCAGGGCAAAGGTCAAACCCATCCCCGAGCGTCCGATGGCATACGCCGTTGCCAACCTCTTGCGGAAGTAAAGCGCCGTGACCACGGAGAAGGATTGGTACAGAAGTGCGAAACCCATTCCTGAACAGAGGAAAGCTTTTCCAGCGCCGGTTTCACAAAACCCGCCGGCGACAGTCTGCGGCTCTCCCGAATAATCGACAATAAATGATGACAAATTTTTGGAAGCGGGTTCCCGGAGGCGTGACGTTTGCCGCTCACCTACGATGGCTCCCATGGTGATGTAGAGGAACAGCACGCTGTTGGCGAAAACACTGATGAGGAAGCCCCCGCTGACCAGCACGGCCCCCGTGATGGACGTCATCCTGGTCCCTACCTTGGCGCAGGCCACCGAAGCGATGGGCGCTGATGGGTGACAGCAAAGACAGCGAGCGTGACGACACAGCCGCGCGCCCGAAACACCGAGCGCGGGAGTGCCGACACCAAATATGAGCAATTTGGAAAGAGAGTTTGTTTTTTTTTTTTTGGTTTGTTTTGTTTTTAACCCGTTGGCCTGATTGGACTTGCAGTGTCGGCCATTTGCATCTGCCAAAACAGGATCCGGAACGCGCGAGTCGGGTAGACTCCCACTCTTGCAGTGGCGACTGATGGCTCGTTCTTGGAAATGCAGTCGGAGAAGAACGAACGCCCTCCGAGGAGGCCATTGGACACTTGGCATCCAAGGAAGGGGCGTGGCCAAAGGCAGGATGGCGCTTTCTCACCTCCAGAGAGACGTAAACTGGACATGATGGAACCGATCCAGCTGATGCGTTCCGCCGAGCCCCCGAACTCGTCTTGGAAGGCCAAGAAGAAAATCCCAAAGGTCTTCAATGTTCCCATCACCAGGACGTTAACCTGCAAAACAAAACAAAAAATGAGAGAAAGCTGCCGGAGGAGATCCCGAGGTGGTCCCCCGCCTTCCGCCTTTCCATCTCCCTTTTCGCCTTTGAGTCTTCAGATATGAAAACTGCCAAACCGGCGTCGGTCTCCACATTACCAGGAAGCAATGCAGCACCACCAGCCAGCCCCATCCGCCATCTGGCGGCTCCTCGTACTGGATCCTTTTGTCCTGGTCCTTCTTGGTGGAGACGTCGTCCTTCCTGAAGAGCTTCATGGCTGCCCTGCCGTCGGGGGGAACAGAACAGGTGTGGACGGTCACGGATGTTGTGACGGAGGCGCCGAAAACCTGGCAGTCGTCGTGCCCAAAGTTCGTTCGCTCCGTGCAACTTTTCACCGCAAAGGAGATTGAACGTCAAGGCGGAAAGTCCAAAGTTACAAATCACCTGCCCGCCGGCCGAAGAAATCTGCAGCTCAGCAGCAGATGATCCCGGCAACGTGTCGACGGGTAAGCAAAGCGTCAACGCGGCGAATCAGGCGTTTGCTCCGAATGTGAAGACGAGTAAAGCGGGCCCGACCGCAAACATGAACGGCGGAGCAGGCCTGCGCAACAGACGATCTGGCGTCGCGGCATCGTCTGCGCCAATAAAAGTCTGACGGCCCCGCATGGCCTATTAGTCTCTGTTGGCTTTTTTTTTTTGCCTTGTTTTGCAGTTTGCGGAGTCCCACCCATTACCCCGTAGGCCTGCTTCGCTTGCTCTCCACATCTGCCTTTCATCAGCCCTGCTCTGTCCCTTTTAGCCACATTGCGCAACAATGGCGTTTAAAAAAAAAAAGAAAAGAAAGGAAAGAAGGGGACAAGGGGAAGGCGGCGGGGGTGGGGGCATCAATTATGTCGCTTTTACTTGACGGACATGGCGCTCTGCCACCACCTCAGTGAGGAATTTTTCCACGTCTTTTTGTTAAGACGATGGTGCCGGAATGCAGAGCGAGCGCCGTCGGTGCGATCCAAAAGCTCCCAATGACCTTGGGATTGCATCTTTTCATTCGGCACGTAACACGAGTATCCCTGCGTACTGTAATACGAAACGCCATTTCAGCAAGAAATTCCTGCTCCTCGGCTCCACTCTCCCGGTCCCAAGACTGATAAATAATACAAATGATAAACTCAAGTCAGTGCAATCACTTCAAGGGCGAGTTTGCAAATTTTCCCCCCAAATCACCTTTTGCCGTAAAAAAACTAAAAAAAATTTAAAAAACTGTTGGAATGGCAAAAATGAGTTGTGAGCAACGCCCGAGGAAAAACAACTGACAAGGTGTCAATCATTGCAGGTGCATTCGCGGGCACACTCGCGACGACCCCGCTAACAATGCAACTGTCATAATTAACTCAAATTCACTAAAATTAATCGTGATTACTCACGCATTTTTGATCGTTTCTGAATTTCCTTTTATATATTTTTTGTTCTATTTTTCCCCATTTTAATGCTCTCATCAACATGGAATCATGAATCAGTTTTCCTATGTGCAAAAAAAATATATATATATATATATATATATATATATATATATATATATATATATATACACACACACACACACACACACACACACACACACACACACACACACACACATTTCCAAACAATCTGTCACATGTGCCCGATGTCAGGCTTTTATGCCGGACTCTGGAACTAATGATTCCGAATGTAATTGATCAAAGTCACGGAATGCGTTGTGTTGTAACTTTGAACACCGTATCTTGTTTGGAGTAAGCGGCCCAAATCAATAAGTGACTTGTATGAGAAAGCGAGACGCCTTTAGGCAGAGCGCGCAGAGCGGATTAAAAGAGGAATGAATCGGACCAGTGTACCGCCGGGGAAATATTTGCCTCCCATGTGCTTTTCATAAGTTGTCCGCCGAGCACGCCTGAGTGCGTGTTTGGGAATGTGCCGAGGGTCTGCGGGTTCGAGCGACGGGGGTTGGCGTTCGCCGTCCGCCGGCGAGGGTTTAAGCGCCTCGTGTTTGGGCATGCTTCCACGAGGACGTTACGACGCGCCCGCACTTCTCCTTTCCATAGTTTGGGGGGGGGGGGGGTTCTTTTGAGCACATGCTTCCGTGATGCACAATCGCTGGCCACTTCATTAGGTACAACTGGACGACGTCACCGGGGGTCCGCAAAAGGACGCCTTGTCATCGTCCACATCAAATGACGAACATTTCAGAACGTTCTGAATAGCCCGTCTGACGGGAATCGGCGGACGATTCATTCTTACTCGGGGAAAGTCGATTTGGGATGTTTTGCGTTTTCGGGTCGAATCAATGTGACGTCGTATTGAGAGCACGCGTGACCGTTTTGTCTGCTGTCGGATTTCTTCCCTGTTCCAAGAATCCCCGCGCGACTTCTCGGCCGTACATGTTTTTGCGGGACGCTGGGGAAACACAGACAGTTCTTGGAACTGTTGCAAAGTCCCCAGCGAAGGCCATTCCCACTGTCCATTGACACGACTTGGACGGTTTTATTGTTTGGAGATTCCCCCCCACCCCCCACCCCCCTCCTTGACCCTTCAAGGCCAGCTGCTGCATGTTTCTGCAGGAACCGGTCCAAAAATGGTGGAACCACAGACGGTTCTCAGAAATGTTCCAAGCTTCCTCTTGAACACGATTGTCTTTGCGGTTACCCCCCCCCCCCCCCAAAAAAAAAAAAAAAAAAAAACAGACACCTCGTGGCATGGACAGTTTCACAATTTCAAAATTGACATCATTGTCGTCATTTTATGTAACAGTTTCCATTTGCCGATTTTGCCTCCAATGAATGCCCTCCTGACGTCAACTTCATTTTAACGACGATTTTCTGAAAAGGCTTCCGTCGCAACGAAACCGTGGGAAGCAAACTGCCGCCGCGACCTCGCTTGTAAACAAAATGGAGGCCGCGGGATTCCCCTCCGTCGCTCAGCAACGCTTACGGATCAACCCCTACGTTGTTGTACTTCCGGAGGCTCGGCGCGCATGGTCTGAAAACACGTCTGGCGAACGGATTTCCCAGACGAAGCTCAGCCGAGTCTACGAATGATTTATAATATAATAATATATAATAATAAAATAATATATAATCGATTACAAAAACAGCGCAATGAATTCCGGTTCCAGCTTCAGCACGTATTTTGGTGAATAGACACTAACGTTGTCATGGAAGCGACGACACATTGTGTGGCGGTGACAGCGGCGCACAAATAAGCACACGTTGTCGGATCGTGCGGCCGGACCTCCTGTTGGGGGCAGACCGTGTTTTGGTGGTTGGCGTGTGCTATTAAAAAACTCTGCGTCGGAGGTTTGGACTAGCTCATCCCAAATGGCGGCTCACGTTACAGGGCCGGTCGGTCTCGTCGGTGCGGCGCAGCGTATGATTTCACAAGCCTCCAAAAGGGGACGGGACCATTTCTTCACCTTGACGTCAGTCGGGCGTCTGGCCGGCCTGAAACTTTAACCCTCGCCTCCCGTTTTAAAGGGGGCCACACCGCCTCCGAACGAAAGATGGTCAGCTGTTTGTGTAACGGTTCTCATGTGGTCGCAGCCGCACTTTGCCGTGAAGCGGCGACCCCGCTTTTTTTTTTTTTTGCACAGCTCAAACCAAGCACACCTTTTTGGACACAAAGTGCGTTTCGGCGCCCGTCGTCAAACAGCCGGTTGGGTTTTCGTTTTCTCTGAGCGACTCCGTATTAGTCAAGCGCCCACACTTTGTTGCGTTTGGAAATTATTTAACTGTAAGAGGACAGCGGGACGCAAATATGTGAGCACAGTGGACATTTTGAGCTAGCGTTAGCATTTAAGGAGCACATTTTGGAGCGATTCCAAGGAAGTTGGGACCTTTTGCAAATCATTGTTCAACCTTTGCTTGAAAAACGAGTACAAATTGATTCCCCTTTTTTTTTTTCAACTAATCATTGACTTGGAATTGCAACACGTTGCAAAAAAGCTGGGACATGTTCGCCATTGACTTACATCCCCTTTTCTGTTAACAACAGTCAATAAATGTTTAGGAATCGAGGACACTAATTAGCGAAGCTTTGAAGGTGAAATCAATCATTCAATACAATCCGGCGCTACATCCCGAAGTCAAACGTGAAACGACTTAGGATGCAAATTCGATGCCATTGATCAACGGCAGCCAGAAACGCCCGCAGCTTCTCTGGGCCCGAGCTCATCTAAAATGGGGATGATGCAAAAAGGAAAAAGTCTTCTGTGGTCTGACGAGTCCATGCGTCAAAGTTCTGTTTGTGACCAACAGGTGGCACTGTAGGGCACTGCCTGCAGCTGCACACCTGTTGGTCATTGTGTCATTAGTTGTCTGTTGAAAAGGACTCCCGGCACGACCGCTCGGGGTCGGGTTCTTGTGATTTTTCTGGACTTTACTTGAGTGAGTTTTTGATTTTAATTTCTCCATTGGATTCCTCTTTGCATTTTGTAAAATACACCTGGGTCAGCCACCCTGCTCCCCCTGGGGTCCTTCAACTACCAACGCGCAAAACGTGACACCGCGTTTCAAATCCTTTTTGGAAATGGCGGACGTCATGTTCTCCGGGCCATTTGGACTGTTATGGACACAAAAGTTCAAAAGCCAGCATGTGTGATGGTACGGGGGCTGCGTTAGCGCCAATGGCTTGGGTAACTTGCACATAGCGAGTACCGACAGGCCCTTTGCACTGTATCCCGTGTCCGTCATTGTTTTTCATGTTTCTTGTGCAGAGCGTGCCTGTTAAGGTGAAATTTTCGTTGCACCGACATGTAATGACAATAAAGGCCAATCCAATCCAATCTGTGAAGGCACAATTGATGCTGAAAGGCACACAAAGCTCCTGGAGAATCACACGCTGCCATGCCAGCGACGTCTTTTTCATGGACGCACGCCTCTGCTTATTTCAGACAATGCCAAACAACATTTTGCAGGTGTGACAACAGCGTGGCTTTGTTTTGAAAGAGTGTGGTTGTACTCGACTGGCCTGCCTGCAGTCCTGACCTGTCTCCCATTGAAAATATGTGTGGCGCATTATCCAAAAAAAAAAAAAAAAACGGCAATGGAAACCTTGGACTGTTGAACAGCTGAAGCCGAACATCAAGCAAGAATGGGAACGAATTCCACCTACAAAGCTTTGACCATTAGTGTCCTCAGTTCCCTGACGTTTATTGAGTGGTGAAACCGTGAGAAAGATTACTCGCGTGGGACGTGCCAAAGTTAGTTAGCACGTACATCCCTTTTTTTTTTAACAGTATAAAATGAAGGAAACACATTTGAAGAGTCGTGTGCAAACGTCTGCGTTTCATGATACCGCGACATCTTCATGACGGATGACTGATTCGGATCACTTCATAGTCTTATTGACCAATCACATCTCATGGCCTGGTGCAGACTTTACATTTGGCGGTGGACAGACAACAGTCAAGTTTTTTGGACACCCTGGAGGTAAGGGGGGCGGGGGCGGGGGGGCGGGGGGGTATCATCCCGATTTGTCATTATATAAGTTGGCCTCTAACCCGAAGTGTCTTTTTGCGTGACCGCAGAGACCCTGTCATGTGCTAGCATACACAAACTAATCTATTGGTTTTGTTATTCCAGCTGTCAGCAGGATTCTAGCAAAGCAAACAATACCGGCGCGATTTGAATGGGCCGTCGTGAGCCGGGAAGGACAGCGCCAATCAAAACCGCGCTCGAGAAACCAGATATTCAGCATTTCGGATGACTACAAACTGTAACGATGGCTGTCACTCCATGCTCCGCCCACATTATACGGTGAGAGCAAAAACACTTAGCAATGTAGCATCGCCTGATCTGTCTCAGATACATGCTTCCAAATGGGTTCTGAATTCCTTGGCAGACGTTTGTCAAAGCCCTTCAATAGATGACTTCCTGTTCAAGGTTTTTGAGACTTTTTGCTGCACCGTGTTATGAAAGACGCGTCCACCCAATGTCATGTTTATCCACAAAACTGATGTCAGGGGCTCAAACTTTCCAGATCCATTTTTGATGGGATTTGTCAGCCAAAGTGGCCGCTCCTAAAACCAAAATGGCCAACTTCCTGTTCAGTTTAGAGACGAGGTCCTTCACACATTTTCACGCATCCTGGCAAAAAAAAAAGACACGGGGCCGCTTCTTAGGCCTTCGCTCCTCACCGCGGCGGCGACTTGTTGCAGTTGCGTTTTCTTTGAAGGAGGCAAAAGTTTTTTTGTTTGACAAGCGGGAGCTCGACTTCGCGGACTGTCCTCGATTTGCACTCACAATTGTTGACGTGGGTTTTGGCGCTACACCCCCACTAGGCACCTGTAAGCCCCGCCTGACTCACTCCCTCTGTCCTGTCATGAACTGTTGCAACTTGTCACATCCTTTCTTCACAGGGGGAATGTGTCAAACTCCCCCCTGCGGCACAACCAAACTGTTTGAGTACACTGAGTAGGTAAAAAGACACAATCAACTAACCAAACAGAAAAAAAAAAAAAAAAAAAAAAGACAAATATTTCGAGTCACCTGTTTTGCTGGTTTGCTTCAGAACGAAGGTCACAAGTCATCGTCCCTGCGCGACATTCTCAGCGGGAGCGCGTCAAACTTCACACCTGCAACGAGACAATTCAGCAAGTTGAACAGGTCAAAAACGACAATGGTACACACACACACACTAAAAAAAATACAACAACAACGCTGTTCGATAGAAGCATATGTAGAGTCAATCGGCAAACAGAGGCGGGCGCTACATATCAAATCTTTCCTCCCACGTTCCAAAAACATACACGAAAGGTGAATGCAGCACTCCAAATGGTTGCCGTTTTGTGTGTGCCCTGCGATGACGGCTGGGATGGGCTACGGCACAACGCCCGCGGATTGGAAAACGGACGTATGGACGGATGGATGGGCTTGCGGCGACACGGTTGGTTCTGTGAACATTTCCCTGAAGCAGAAGCGGATCAAGTCTCGCCGGGGGTGCGAAAATCATTTCTAAGCTGCAAACCTGTTTTCGCAATAAGATGAAGAAGACGATAAAAGTGTGTGTTTATCGTCTGTCAGGTATGCATTTTTTTTTTTCCTTTTCAGTTAGTGGGACAGACGGAGGGGCGGCGGCCTCTCCAGCGCGCACCTGCTTGTCATCACAATGACTTCGGTTGAGAAGCGCTGGAGGGAGACGAGCTTGTCGCCGGAATATTGTTTATCCTTGTGGAGGTTAGAGTCTGCTCTCTTGTGGAATAGTTGTTACCCGTTTTTTGTTTTTACACGTTTTTTTACTCCGGTGGCTAGCTTGTCTATTGCTTCGCTTGCTCACCTTTGTTATTTTTTACTTGCGTTCAGCAGATCAGCTCTTCTTTTCTTCCCGGGTCTTTTTCTGACTCATGTCTTACGTGTTCACTTAGTTAAATAAATGGTTGATGCAGTTGCCTCTGCTATTTTTTTTTGGGGGGGGGGCATATATCTGCACACATCTGCGTAACAGTGTGGTGAAAAAATAATAATAAAAATCAGCAAAAAGAAAAACAGTTCATACGTTCACCTTGTATTTTTTTTTTATAATACGACAGAGTACTCATTTTTGATGAATGTGGTCACTGCCGCGGGCGTTTATATTCGTCAATATTTACTGGCACGAATGATGTCATGATTCTGTTTGTGACCAACAGGTGGCACTGTAGGGCTCCCCCTGCAGCTGCACACCTGTTGGTCGTTAGGTAATTGTTTAAAAGGACTCCCGGGCACAACCACTCAGTGTGTTTGCTTGCAACCGTCACGTTTGTTTCTGTCATGTTTTTGTTCCTGTTAGTTTTTTGCCATGGTTTGGGTTTGTTACTTTGGAATCTTTTTGTTTTCATGACTTTGTTTGTTCTGGATTTATTTTTCGTGTTTTAATACAACTCGTCAAGTTCACCCTGCTCCTCCCTCTTGCCTGCTTTTTGGGGTCCGCCACCACCCTGTAACGCGACAAATGATGATATTGTGAGGTATGTTTTTCAACGGGTAGCATTCAAGCTCCTTCGTAACTGTGCTGACCAACAGTTGCCAGTAGATGGCGGCGTTGTAATGCTTTGGATTGTATGCAGGGCCACCGTTATCTACTCGTTGGCCCCCCGAGGGCAAACCGTCAAACGTCGGTCCTCCCCGCCCCCCCAGCCCCAACCCTGAGCCGAGATGCCCCCGCGAGCCTGTGGCGCGCATTCCGGCAAGCGTCACCGGCCAGTCCCAAATGACCTCCGCTGCGCTCCACAGCAGTAGCAGCCATAATATCATGCGTGTGCACGTGGAGGTGCCCGGCCTGGCAGCAATCTTGTCTCAAAGATTGAAGCCAGTGATATCCAACCTGTCCGGCTTGCACCTTCGTGTCTCATTTTGTCCTTTTCATCCAAGTGAAACGAGAATTCACTTGGACGCAATATTGACTGATTCAATCGCCACCGCTGCGGTCCTGTCAGCGCGGCCGCACAAACAAATGCACGCGGGGATCAGTCATGTGACATCTGGAGTCGATCTTTTATGGGGGGTTGTTTGCGTCATGGGTCACTCGGAAGGGTCTGACGCGGCCTCTGACTGAGGATCGGTCTTGTCTGCATTGTAAATCAATTAAAATCGGTCCAAATTCAAAGCGATGGAGGATTGCTTTTGTGGAAGAAAATCTTTCACCAAGCATGACAAAGGAGATGGAGTTGCTGAAAGCAGGACGCCTTCGTCCGCGCGAAAGGAAGAAGCGGCCATCAAAAGAGACTCCGGGCGCACAAACACGGTGTGCCTCATGGGGGCCCCGCATGGCGCCCGCATAGTTTCGCCAGACGGTTTTCGAGCAATAAGGACGGTGACCAAGAGGCTCCCTCGTGCCAGAGCATCGCGTGCCTCACGTGGCCCGCAGAGAGCTTCCGTTTCGGCTTGTGCACAAACGTGAACATTTGTCGCAGACCACAAAAGCCACACCGCAGAGAAGCTGCCCTGGCAAAGGCAAGCGGGGTGAAACCAGAATGTGGCGCAAGACATGATCTGTGCCCTTGCATCAGGGGCATATTGCTTCATTTTGGATCGCAACAACAAATCTGCAAGATCAGTCAAAATCCAGTCAAACGGCGGGGCGGGATTGGCGGCTTTGCTCCAGCGAAAATGGCTTCAGTGATTCAGTGAGTCCAATAATTTGTCACACTGCCCTAAAATTGCTGGCAATATAAGAAACACAGTTTTTTTTTCTCAAACAACTGTCAGTGAATGAGGCAATGGGTCAACACACAGAAAAGTTGACGTGGCAAATTGACCCGCTGCTTTTTTAACACCATTAAATGTTAACCGGTGAATTTGTCCCAATGTAAATTTAACACAAAATACATTTTTCACTGGTCAAACTGAGCCACTGAATTTCGAACACCCCAAAATGTCAATGGGTGATTTTGATCCACAGCATCTTCAACACCCAAAAATTTTAACTCGCTGCATGTTTAAAAAAAAAAAAATTTAATTAATTGGTCGATTTGACCCATTGCATGTTTAACCCCCCCCCCCCAAAACGTGAACAGGTCAACTTGACTTGCTGCATGTTTCACACCAAAACATGTTGACTCGTGAGTTTAACATTTCGCATGGTGAACACAAAAATAGATTCACAAATAAATTTGACTTGCTGCACGTTTAACCCCAAAACACATTAAGTCAGTTTGACCCTCTGTATGTTACACAGAAAAATGTTAATGGGTCAAACTGACCCACTTTTCAACATCATAAAATATCAATAGCTCAATTTGGCGCATTATCTTGTAAAATATGCACAAAAATGTGACCCATTGCATGTACAAAAAAAATGTCAACAGGTCAAATGAACACCCCCAAATGTCATTCTAATCTACGGCATGTTTAAAGCCAAAAAAATAAAATATGACATCAATTGACCATAATTAAAATGGGGTTTTTTCCGCATTCGGATTAGATAAACTCCATTTGACATTCATTTCAATCGTGAAAGTTGATCTGAGATACGAGTGATTTCAGTGACGAAATCATTTTCGTGAGTCCCGTCTCTGCACGTTCCTGCAGACTTGCAGTGCAGCGCCGAGGACGGGAGAGATCGCAGGGTTGGCGAGTTGGAGCGCGTTATTATCCCACGAGGGGCGAGAGTGAGGGTGGTGGGGGGGGGGGGGGCTCTTACCTCGTGTGGTAGCTGCCAGTTGTTATCTCCGGAGCGCAGCCGGGTCGCATGGCGGTGGCGTCGGTGCGGTGCGGTGCCCCCCCTTCTCGCAGCGCTCCTCTTCTCCCTCACAGCGGACGCAGAGTGGCACTTAAACAGCGCGTGTCATCGTCATCTGCAGGCCACCTGTGAGGACAGTCAATGTGGGTGGAGAGGAGGGAGGGGGGGCGGAAATTTAGGGGTCGCGGGGGACTTTTTAAGCCATAATTGATTTTTTTTCGCGATGCCAAAGCAAACGCGACCGATAGCCGTTCGAAAAGCAAGTTTGAGAGAAAGGTTGCCCAAACCTGCAAGGCGCGCCTTTGGGGGCTCTTCTTCTCCTCCGGCCATAACTTTGCACTTTCGGAAAGGGGGGAGGTGGAGGGGAGAGAGGGGGTGGGGTGGAGTGCTCTGCTTCTGCTTCTGCTCGGGATCTTCTCTACACGCGGCGGCCGCGTCCCCTCTGCATCCTCTCACCTTCTGTTCCAAGACGTCCGCGAGCCCGCAAGTCAACCGGAGGGGCCGGCGGAGAGGGGAGGGAGGGATGGTCGGAGGGTGCTTTAGTAACGGGGCTGAGGGGTGGGGGGGGGGGGGGGGGAGTGGGGTGCTCGAGCTGCGTCGAGTCACGTGATCGAGACACCAAGACAACCGAATAGGATTCATGGCCGTATTTACACCTTACGACCCTCATTTACGATGATTACAATTCGGTCTTATGGTAAAAAGAACCACCGCTGTTGATCGTCGGCGTTTTCGAGTTAATACACGTTGAATTTGTGTGGCGTGTGAACAGAACTGCAAAGTACAGCTTGAGACCGCCAACAGGCCGCTGGCGGAATAGCAGGCGGCCAAAAGAAGGATCACGTGACGTCAGCCATTGAGTTCTCTGTTCCCGCCTCCTCAAACAAAACGACCATTTTAAAAAAACATACTTTTTACAATAAACGAACTCTGTCATACTTCATTATTTTTTAAAAACGACTTCATTAAATAGAATATAAAGAGTTCTGGACACTTTTGGTTTCTTTTTTTTTTTTTAGCTTTCTGCTGCTCCTGGCAGAAGTATCATCCAGACATACTGAATGCAAACATGGCCGGAAACGGGAGTAGGCCTTCTTTATTTCTTGTCAACGGGCACCCCAGAAATGGCACATTTCACTTTTCTCCCATTTGTAAAAGACGAACTAAACAGATTTCGAACGACTGTCCCAGTGGCGGTTCTGGGGGGGGCCAACGGGGGCCAGTGCCCCTGTAGCACCGATTCTGGCCCCCCCTGTGCCCCCCCCTCCGAGCGCAGATTACGCAGTCGTGCCGAGTCGCCGACGTGAAAGGTGGAACCAAAGTGTGTGATTTAACATTCTAGTCGGACCCTTTAGTGCGCTGCGCCATTTAAAAATGAGCGGCGTGTGCGTGTTTGTGTGTGCGTGCGTGTGTGTGCATGTGTGTGTGTGTGTGTGTGTGTGCGTGTTTGTGTGTGTGCGTGTGCGCGCGCGCGTGTGTGTGTGTGTGTAACTTTTTTAGTCTCCCTTTTTATTTTAATTTTTATTTAACAGGATCAAAGACATTGCCTTTTAAAATTTGGATAATTATATGCATGTAAAACATCTAGCTTCAGTGTATTTGCAATTTTTGTCCCCGGCAGGCTGGTACCATATCATCCCCTGGCTTGAATATTCTCAACAGACGTATTGTTACGCTTGCAGACATTTTAGCCCTCCTAATACTGTTTTTTTCTCATCACTGTAATGTTATGACTACAATTTCAAAGTCTGAAGAAATAATAAGTCAAATAAGATTTTGAATCTGTCTTTTTAGCTCTGGGTTGAATGTGCCCCCCCATCAAAACCCCTGGCCCCAGCCCGGCCCCCTCAGTGAAATTGATCCAGAACCGCCCCTGGACTGTCCTCCACCCGCCCGACCGAGGAGGTTAGTCAAGTTTGACTAAATGTGCATTTGCAAAGCCAAGCTGGCACCCGCCACATGAGCATAGGCAAAGCAAACTTAAAATACACGCGTAACTGCCTTTGAGGTTTGGGTTGACAGTCAATCTGGAGTGGCGACGAACAGCCTCAAGCCTCACTTTTGAAAGAGTTATTTACGATCTGACTAACTGCTGCTCGCCAGGGGTTGAGTTCAACATCCCCAAACAGCGGCCATATCTGAAAATCTGCCATGATTGTTGGATAGTTTCATGAGAAACAAACTATTATTAGGCGGAATGTTGGAAGACTGGTCAGCACGTCCACCTCACAGTGGAGAGGTTGTGGGTTCAAAGCCGGCCTTCCCGTGTGGAGTTTGCATGTTTCTCCCCCGTACCTGTGTGGCTTTTCTCCGGGTACTCCGGTTTCCTTCCACATTCCAACATGCACAGCAGGTGAACGGAACACTGCAAATTGTGCCAAGGTGTGAGTGTGAGCGCAAATGCTTGTTTCAGCTAAGTGTGCCCAGCAATTGGCTGGCGACCAGTTCAGGGTTCATGGCCGAAGTCAGTTGGGATAGGCTCCGGCACACCTGCAACCTTTGTGTGCGTGTGTGGGTTTTTTTTTTTTTGGGGGGGGGGGGGGGGGCATAAAATATATATTTTCTGCCTTTTAACTATCGACTAAAAAAGGGGAGTCCAAAGACAGGCCACTTGCGGTCCTCTGCATTAAAAGTTGTTGAAAGAGGGCAGACTTGTGTTAAAAACAATAATCAAGATTTAACAAAAGTGGAATGTTACAAGATATGACATTTTTAGCACGAGTTTTTCATATCAACATGTGTTACTTTTTAAATGTAACTATATTTTATTATTTTAAAAAAACTACTTATACAAGATGTCACACTCTTTTTTTAAATTTAAATACTTCATGTTGAATGCTGCAGGACACACACACACACCAAACTTTTAGTATTTGGCCCTAGGAGTAAAAAGTATAAAATAAACAAATATTTTTGATAATGACATCTCTGTTTTTTTTTCTTAATCGTAATATTATGTTTTAATTCTGCAAAACAGAAAAAGACAGATGCATGTTCCGTATGTCACATGACAATGCCAAAGATGACACAATAAATCAATCATGATCAAGTTCATTCAGAAAGAAGCACATATTAAAACAATTACAGACTGGCTCACTTGAGTGGGCAAAGACAGACGTGTTTGGGACAAAAAAAAACAAAACAAAACAAAACATTTCAGTTATTTTCTGTCCAGTTTCTTTTCAAGTTGCTTTCAGGAGGAAATCTTGTGAACGGCAACCGTGACAGTCCCATGATTCCTCACCAAAATGGTGCTGAAAAACATGTAGGAAGAAAGCACAATGCTTACTTGTTTTTTTTTCCCCTCCCATCATCCTGGTAACAGCGCAATTAACTATACACCTACAACGTTGAAAAAGGCTCTAAAGTGAAAAGGTGTACATGAAAGAGTTGTTCTTAATCTGTCTTGTGTCACACCCTAAATGGCCACCGTTCAGAAAACATCAGGAGAGATGTTCATCAAATGAAATAAACACCCGACCAAAATTCTGCTCTCGTGGCAAAACAAGACCATTGGGAAGAGCAAACATCAATGGAAAATGAGAGAGCTGCCGCTAGGTGGCAGCACAGCCACAACAACTAAATTCAACTCCTGTTGCCATTCGTACACCTTTTTCTCAACAATTGTGAAGTTCGTGAAAACGCTCAAATCGTTCCTCTCAGTCACTTGACACTGACGAACAAAACCGGTGCCGGCGCTCACCCGGAGTCGGACTCCAGGCACACGGTGGGCGTGTCCGTCGGGTCTCGGGTGAGGGCGGCGGCCTGTTTGGCCAAAACGGACACGACGCCCCCGTGCTCGTCTGACAGCGAGCCGCGGCCTGTTGGGGAGGGGGTCAAATGAGGACAATCGGTCAGGATGACAGCTCTCACACATGCCACCGGATTTCATGTTCATTTTGCTCACATTCGCGACTCAAACATTCGCATATACTACGCAATGTTTTTACTAACTCGGGCAACAATTATTTCGTATCTCCTATACACTGTTGAATGCTCCCGCACACTACAGCGATAACTGTCGCAAAGACGATCGAAACGTTTTTGTCACTTTTCTCTCATCGCGTCATTTGTCACCTGGGATATCACCTTCATCAACCTGCGAGTAATGTGCACAGGACAGAGGAAGCCTCATTTGATTGGCAAACGCTTTCATTTCATTATTCTAATTTCACACAGCTGCCACCCAGTGGGACGTTGTCCAACAACTCAAGGGAGTGAACTCAAACGTGTTTCGTTCCCCTTCCTCTGGCGATTTGCGTCGGTGTTAAACGGAGGTGGCCGAAACGTGTCCGATTCGATTGAAACTGCACTAATAAACTCACCACCAGAGGGTGCTAGAACTGCACACATGCAAAAATAAGATGGCCCATTTCACAAACGTAGTGCTTTAAATATCACGACATGACGACGATCACGTCACGGCAATATTGATATCGTGACATCGCCGTTATCGTTACACCCCTTCAAACTACACAAGGCTTGCATGGCAGTTTGCATTTTCAACCAGCGATATGCACCAAAGAGCAGGAGCGTGCCAATAAACAAAGAGAAGAAAACGCATTTGGGTATTGTGTGTGTCGGTGTTTCTCTGAGGATGTAGGTATTTTTAAAACATTTATTTGCGTGCAGTAGAGAATTTCAGTCGTGTGGGCAATAAAGAGTTCGAGAACCCCGAGCCTAAATTATAGACGTATTTGTGAAGGGCTAAAATCTATTTTTGAGTTTAGCTAACAATAGTTAACTTGTGTCATGAAAGTTGACTTACATGCCAGGTTGTGTCCTTGCTCGTCCGTACATAAAACGCCGACCACTGCTGGATTCTTCATGCTGCGAACGATGCGGTAGGAAGAGGGAAGAAAAACATTGGCTTGCATAATTATTAAACATAAAAAACGAAACAGGGGCTATTAATGTCTCACGTGTCGTCGAGGTGTTGCTCCAGTGTCGACTCCATTCGTAACTAATCTATTAAGAGGAATATTGAAGAAAAAGGAACAACTTGTTGGTGTTTTGATGCTTTTCCGGTGACGAGTCAGCTGACTGTCACATGCTCAGCGCTACGAGTGGCCGTGAGGGCCGAAAAAAGGAAGAAACGCGATTTGGAAAACCGTTTTCTCAACTCCAGACACACACGTATAAGAGGGAAAAAAATAAGTAAAGAATTCTCGAAAACAAATGACAATTAGTGTCTGTTCTGTACAATTTAGCGAAAGTAGGGGGTGTATATTATTGTAGATACCAGATGTCTATTTTCCAAATGTTAAAGCGGCAAACGTACTCAAACCACGACTCACACTTTGCACTAAAGTAGAATTATAGACAACCCCGTAAAATTTTAAATAAATCTAAGTAGGAGTATTGGGGTGACTCTTTTACATGAGTAAAAGGGTACAAGTACTTGATTACAAGAGTAAAAAAGTAACGAAGGGACAGTTATCAACAATATATGTTAGATAGCTGGTCATAAGGCTCATGGGGGGGGGGGGGGGGTGTTACAGTTCAAGTTTTTTGCATTGGTTTAGTCCTGTATGCTATGAAAATAACATGTTCCCATTTTTGCCAATGTAGCCAGTGCACGAACAGAAAAGTGCTAAAAGAGCTCACAACTGAAAAACGGCACCTTTTTCTTCAGCTCAAAGTGAGAATTTTCCAATGCTGGTGCTTCTTATACTCGCACAATTTGTGTTGTGTCATGTGCCGTACAAGAAAAAAACGGATTCCCCACTACGAATCGTTCTTGTCGTCAAGAACCCTGACCCTCGGCAGTGATGCTGTATTAAATGTATGTTATCGGAATAAAACCACTGCCTTGCCATATTTGATGTAGGTATGCTGAAATTCGGAGAGCTATGATTTTTTTTGGGGGGGGGTGGGTAGCGAGGTATGACTCGATGCAAAAAGTTTGAGCGCCACCCTTTTAAGGCATCAGCATGAGGCATGATATTGATCCTAAGATATGACACAAATGTGATGGGCATCAACCCGGAGCGTCTCATTTGTACGGCATTAGCTTGATGGATTTTGAAGGAAAGTCAGCCTTAAGACAGGCGGGCCTCAGGGGCGGCGCTGCTGACGAGGCAGAAATGGCCCGATATGATTATGTGGCTGGTACATTGGAGGAATCCATCAGCGGCACTGCGGCAGGCTCGCATCCTAATAATGCTCATGAAACCTACGCACTCAATCAAAACCTGACACACACACACACACACACACACGCTTCATCTGGGCCAGAGCGTTGTTTTGCTGCACGTGGCCACATCCCAACCTCGCTAAATCAGACCAAAGTGTCAAATCCCAAAATGGAGATTTGACCCATAGTGGGGGTGTTCGGCGGCCCTTTTCTCGCCCAGGCTCAAAAGTATTTGGACAAGTCGGACAACTGACTTTCTGCTCAGCCACACCTCAGAAGTGCTGCGCCATTCAAGCCAATCATGCATTTTATTACTTTTATAGATTGTTTAAAAAAAAAAAAAAAAAAAAAGGATTTGTATATACATTTTCTCTCCAAAACGCAATGATTGAAACAATATCAGTGAAAAAACGTTTTTTCCACTCACAAACATATTTCGACACACCAAACGACAATTGACAGTGAACTTATCTTGTTTTATTACTTGTTGTATTACTTAAGTTTGAATGAAAATGAATACAATAGCAGGAGGTAATTCAAACAAATGGCGAAAATAATCGAACATGCACACTGGGATGTGGCTGTGTTCAGAATTAACCAATCACATTCAATCTCATGTTAGCTGAATGTCAGCGCACAATTGTCTCCATTTAAAATGACTCTGATTCAGCCCAAATAAACTTTCGATGTTCTGGTAGGCTTTTGCTGACTTTTTTTTTATGTCTTGCAGCAGAAATGTGAATGCTCGATGCTAACAATGCCCCGCCCACCGCTCCAACAGGTAATGCCGCCACCACCATGCTTCACTGGTATCATGTTCTTTTTTTAACAAGGAGCAGTCATGAGTTAGCGTCCAACGTATCTTTCGAATTATGGCCTTAAAGCTCAGGCCCGGAAGGTTTTGTTAAGGTCTGATCAAATTAAGGTTGGAAAACTATGAACAGATTGAAATACAGTCGTGGTCAGTGGTAACACAAACTGTTAAGGCTGCTGCTATACAGCGAAAAAGTATGGCAGGCCCACTTAAACAGCTGAATTTTATTTGGGGTTATTTTGAATGGCGGCATTTTTTATTTATTTTTTGGTGACTCCCATTCAACGTGTTTGAACGGGACCGGTTCACTCTGAACACAGCCACATCTGAGTTATGAGAGGGTGTGCACACTTGTGCAACCACTTTGTCCCTGTTCTTCATTTTCACTTCACCTCTAGAAAACCTTTGGAAAAGAAAGCCACTTGAGTTCTGACGGTTATTTCTGTGGAGCCTATACAAAAATCTCAAAACGGGTGTGTAGAATTTGTTCAATGTTACCGTTTCCGCTATTTGTTACAGTTTTCGTTGAATTAGCCGAGTCGCAGAAAGACGCACATCAAACAAAAGCCGAGGAGGACCCTCCATCCAACGGAGGCTCTTGCCATTCACAAGCATTTGATGAGTCGGCCGAGGGGGGAACCTCGCACAGAGAGTGGGTGGGAAGTCAACTGAGCTGAGCTGAGCTGAGGTGAGGGAGCCCGAGCGGATAAAGAGACGAGTCGGGAGGGGAGCCCGAGTGACTGCCGCAAAGCTTACCACGGGACCCGTTGTCATCATCATGAGCTTCCGAGTGGTGCTGCTGTCCTTCCTCCTTGCGTCCGTCAGCTGGTCCAGAGGAGCCGTCATCACAGGAGTGAGTTTTATATTTATATACGTATATATATATATATATATATATATATATACACACACACATACGCACACACAGGTGCTTGTTAAAAAAATTGAATATTGTAATATAGTTGTCAGATATAACCATCTAAATGTAAATGAATTAATAGCTGAACTCTATCAATCTGTGGAATGTATGCTTGCATTACACAAGTTTCACTTTTTGAATAATATTATGGAAATAAATCAACTTCTTCATGATGTTCAAAATGTTTTGACAAGCACTTGTGCGTATGTGTGTGTATCTATATCGATCGATATAGATAGATAGATAGATAGATAGATAGATAGATAGACACATTCCTATTTGATTTCCTTTCAGTTAATCAGCATTTTTTATTTGCAGATTTTATCATTCAGACAGTACAAATTGTTAATAATTATTTTCTAAAGTAATATTTTTTTCAAACTTTGAATGCCCAAAAATGATTTGCAACTTTTTGTTTGTCTGTGGTGATCATTTTCTTCCCAAGATGCTATTTGCAGTGTTTCTCCTGTTGCCTACTTTGCTTTTTCCATGAAAAACTCAAGCGAATGCATCTTCCTGACTGCATATTACTGGGTTCATTCAGTACAACCGTTGTGAAATTCTTCTTTGTTTGTGTGTGCGTTATGCTGCCGCCCCAGTGGCCACTGGCCACGTCTCACACACATACACCAGCAAGTGTTGCAAATAATTCATCATGATCCACAAACTGTACATTAACATTTGCTATAATTTTCTTAAGGTCCAATTTTATCGAATGTATGAATTTTAATTTCCTTTTTTTTTCCAACAAATGTTGAAAAAAAAACTTTTGAAGATGGGCAATTCAATTCAGCGGAGATTAAAATTGGCTTTCTCCCTTTTAACAATCAAGATATAAAAATGTATTCGAACTACTGGTCCCTTTGTATTGTGCCCAACTTAAAGATGCGGGTAAAAACAATTCACCAAATTGGTTTGGAGCAAACGACTTGCTTGCTTTGTTGTCCTCATTAACATTGTTGCCATAAATGTCAATAATTGATATTTTAAAGTCATTCCAACTGAAATGACTGTTTTAGCCGTGTACAATACAAGTTGTGATTTTCACGGCGCGTTACAAACTACAAACCACGGCGCATGAATTATGTGGTCCATTTTGTCTCTTAACAAGCAATCCTGGTTTCATTTTCACTGACGGGCAAAGGCATTTCCTGTGCTGCATGGGTACAAATTTGTCAATATTACTGAAGCGCAATCAACATGCAAATAATGTTTCTCTGCAGTAATTTATTGGATCCACTTCAGCGCAAATAGAAGCCCAGCTCACGCGCTGTATTCCAATGCGTTAGATGCACAGTCACGTGGTTCGCTTCATGAAGTGAAAAGTGATTCCGCACGACAGCGCGCAGACCGCATCCTCATCCTCCTTCACGTCCACCGGAGGGAACGATATCCTGGCTGCAATTGATAGCCGCTTGTAAATAGATCTGAGTGATGAAACGGTACAAAATGTGCGGGGGCGCGTGGAAGTCCAAATGCAATTCAACCAAAGCGGCTTCCGTCAGAGGTCATGGGAGGGCCGTGTGTCACGACGCTTGGCATTTTCCTCTTGTCGCCGCCCACGTTTACAGACGTGAACAATAAAATAGCCGTTGCGAGCAAATGTACTGTATATATATCGGATTTTTGACCACACATACCGGCATAAACAAAGTGCCTTTCGGAGCGACTTATCAACGTGCGGGTCAATCGGCAGTAAACCAGGCCAAAATCCAGATGGCGCGGGGTAATGCGGGGCAAGGGACTAAATACAAACTAGATGCGGTTTACCCAAATGCTAGAGTGTCGAAAGAAGATTTTGTGATTTCTACAGAAGTAGGAACGCTACAGTTGTTGGTTTCACGTCTTATAAAATTGTTTTTTCTTCATATACAGTACATGTGTTTGTAATTGACATGTTTGCACTCTACTATACGTGCATGTACAGTATATTCACAGCCATAAATGTTCATACTGTATTATACAGTACATCGTAGTTGGCGGCCATTTTATCGGAAAGGGTTACGACAAAGTACAGTTCTAACGAACAGATTCGCTATGTTCCTCGAGCTACGTCGTAACGAGGTTGGACTGTAAGTTGAAATGGAGGCACCGCTGCTTGGAAAGTCGCACCAGAGTGAGGGCACGACCTGAGAGTGAACACGCCGCGTCTCCCTACAGGCTTGCGAGCGCGACATGCAGTGCGGCTTGGGTCTGTGCTGTGCCGTCAGTCTGTGGCTGAGGGGCCTGAGGATGTGCGTCCCGAGGGGCACGGAAGGAGACCTATGCCACCCGCTGAGCCACAAGGTGGGACGCGCAGACATCCAGCAACATAATGAAATTAATTGAAAAAGGAAATTGGAAACTATTTTTTGCCAAATTTATAAATACGGTAACAATCAGGTCCTTTTTTTTTTTTTTAAATAACAAGATTCAAGCAATTTTCTTTTTGAGGATTTTTTTATTTTGCACTGACTACAAATCTGGCCACATTTTTCAGGTTTTCATCATAATGATTTAGTGATATATTTAGTAATATTTATGAATTAAGGTTTTAGGTTCAATGAGGATTTTTGTTTCTGAAACTCTAAAACATGGAAAATCCGTATTGCACAAGCATGTATAGGTCCAACTGCAAAACCAAAATATGAATCATCTCTGAGCTCATCAGTGCGGGAATGAAGAGGCCGTTCGTTGATGCTCCTGTCTTGCCCTCGTGCAGGTGCCCTACCCCGGCAAAAGGCAGCACCACACCTGCCCCTGCCTCCCCCACTTGGTGTGCACCCGCTACGCCGGAAGCAAGTACAGATGCACCCAAGATTACAAGAACATAGACTTTCAATAAAGGGCCAGATGAATCACTTTCACGACTTCTGGAGATGAAAAACTACACCGCCGCGACTTTGTATACAGCAGCGTCGGGCAAAGGGTGATCCGTCTGTCTATTTTCCAAAAAACTAAATGTTGGGTCAGTAGCGCGTGCCACCGCGAAGCAAGGGGACGCGCACCAAAAACAGGCTACGAAAGGGACGTCGAGCACTTTCAAGCCTTTTTTTGGGCGAATCAATAATGTATGTATTGTACTGTATGACGTTACTTTGTCATAGGACGCGACAACATTGAGGGGTTCGTAGTTTTCAACTTGCACTGTTCTTGCCAATAAAATATGTCTTGATTGACACACCGATGACCATGCGTCCTCCTATTTACTTTTACATTACTAAAAAGCAAACACAATTGTTCGGCCGACTTCCACATCAAACATAACATTGAAAATAAGTAGAAAATAAGCTTTTCTTGTATGTGATGTTGTCGATTTGCTCTGAAGCTGTGTCTCTTAATATCTACATTTACAAAAACCCTTTCTCGCCATCTCGAGAAAGAAAAAAACGTGAGCAACATGACAAATTTCATCGAGCAACGTACTGTATTTCCCCTCCGTGAGTCGTCACCTTACCGTGGTGGAGGGGTTTGTGTGTCCCAATGATCCTAGGAGCTAAGTTGTCTGGGGCTTTATGCCCCTGGCAGGGTCACCCATGGCAAACAGGTTCTAGGTGAGGGGCCAGACAAAGCACGGCTCAAAGACCCCTTATGAAGAGAAAAATATATGGACCAAGGTTTCCCTTGCCCGGACGCGGGTCACCGGGGCCCCCCTCTGGAGCCAGGCCTGGAGGTGGGGCTCGTTGGCAAGCGCCTGGTGGCCGGGCCTACACCCATGGGGCCCGGCCGGGCACAGCCCGAAGAGGCAACGTGGGTCCCCCTTCCCATGGGCTCACCACCCATGAGAGGGGCCAAAGGGGTCGGGTGCAATGTGAGCTGGGCGGCAGCCAAAGGCGGGGACCCTGGCGATCCGATCCTCGGCTGCAGAAGCTAGCTCTTGGGACATGGAATGTCACCTCTCTGGCAGGGAAGGAGCCCGAGCTGGTGTGTGAGGCAGAGAATTTCCGACTGGATATAGTCGGACTTGCCTCCACACACAGCCTGGGTTCTGGTACCAGTTCTCTCGAGAGGGGTTGGACTCTCTTCCACTCTGGAGTTGCTCAAGGTGAGAGGCGCAGAGCAGGTGTGGGCATACTCATTGCCCCCCGGCTCAGTGCCTGTACATTGGGGTTCACACCGGTAGACGAGAGGGTTGCCTCCCTCCGCCTTCGGGTGGGTGGACGGGTCCTGACTGTTGTTTGTGCATATGCACCAAACAGCAGCTCAGCATACCCACCCTTTTTGGAGTCCTTGGAGGGTGTGCTGGAGAGTACTCCTGCTGGGGACTCCCTTGTTCTGCTGGGGGACTTCAATGCTCACGTGGGCAATGACAGTGAGACCTGGAGGGGCGTGATTGGGAGGAACGGCCCCCCCGATCAGAACTCGAGTGGTGTTTTGTTATTGGACTTCTGTGCTCGCCACGGATTGTCCATAACGAACACCTTGTTCAAACATAAGGGTGTCCATATGTGCACTTGGCACCAGGACACCCTAGGCCGCAGTTCGATGATCGACTTTGTAGTTGTATCATCGGATTTGCGGCCGCATGTTCTGGACACTCGGGTGAAGAGAGGGGCGGAGCTGTCAACTGATCACCACCTGGTGGTGAGTAGGCTCCGCTGGTGGGGGAAGATGCCGGTCCGTCCTGGCAGACCCAAACGTATTGTGAGGGTTTGTTGGGAGCGTCTGGCGGAATCCCCTGTCAGAAGGAGTTTCAACTCCCACCTCCGACAGAGCTTTTCCCATGTTCCGGGGGAGGCGGGGGACATTGAGCCCGAGTGGACCATGTTCCGTGCCTCTATTGTTGAGGCGGCCAATCTGAGTTGTGGCCGTAAGGTGGTTGGTGCCTGTCGTGGCGGCAACCCCCGTACTCGCTGGTGGACACCAGCAGTAAGGGATGCCGTCAAGCTGAAGAAGGAGTCCTATCGAGCCTTTATGGCCTGTGGGACCCCAGAGGCAGCTGACGGGTATCGACTGGCCAAGCGGAACGCGGCTTCGGTGGTCGCCGAGGCAAAAACCGGAGCGTGGGAAGAGTTCGGTGAGGCCATGGAAGCCGACTTCCGGACGGCTTCGAGGAAATTCTGGTCCACCATCCGACGTCTCAGGAGGGGGAAGCAGTGCACCACTAACACTGTGTACAGTGGGGATGGGGCGCTGCTGACTTCGACTCGGGACGTTGTGAATCGGTGGGCAGAGTACTTCGAAGACCTCCTCAACTCCACCAACACGCCTTCCTTGGAGGAAGCAGAGCCTGGGGACTCTGAGGTGGGCTCTCCTATCTCTGTGGTTGAAGTCACCGATGTGGTTAAAAAGCTCCTCGGTGGTTAAAAAGTGTCCTGGTTGACACGCCTCTGCAACATCGCGTGGTCAACAGGGAGAGTGCCTCTGGATTGGCAGACCGGGGTGGTAGTCCCTCTTTTTAAAAAGGGGGACCGGAGGGTGTGTTCCAACTACAGAGGGATCACACTCCTCAGCCTCCCTGGTAAGGTCTATTCAGGGGTGCTGGAGAGGAGGGTCCGTCAGGAAGTCGAGCCTCAGATTGAGGAGGAGCAGTGTGGTTTTCGTCCCGGCCGTGGAACAGTGGACCAGCTCTACACCCTTAGCAGGGTCCTCGAGGGTATGTGGGAATTCGCCCAACCAGTCTACATGTGTTTTGTGGACTTGGAGAAGGCGTTTGACCGTGTCCCTCGGGGAGTTCTGTGGGGGGTGCTTCGTGGGTATGGGGTACCGAACCCCCTGATACGGGCTGTTCGGTCACTATACCACCGATGTCAGAGTTTGGTTCGCATTGCCGGCAGTAAGTCGGAATCGTTTCCAGTGGGGGTAGGACTCCGCCAAGGCTGCCCTTTGTCGCCGATTCTGTTCATAACCTTTATGGACAGAATTTCTAGGCGCAGCCGAAGTGTTGAGGGGATCCGTTTTGGGGGCCTCAGTATTGCATCCCTGCTTTTTGCAGATGATGTGGTGCTGTTGGCTCCTTCAAACGGGGCTCTCCAACTCTCACTGGAGCATTTCGCAGCCGAGTGTGAAGCGGTTGGGATGAAGATCAGCACCTCCAAATCTGAAACCATGGTCCTCAGTCGGAAAAGGGTGGAGTGTCCCCTCCGGGTCGGGGAGGAGATCTTGCCCCAAGTGGAGGAGTTCAAGTATCTTGGGGTCTTGTTCACGAGTGGGGGCAGGAGGGAGCGGGAGATCGACAGGCGGATCGGTGCAGCGTCTGCTGTGATGCGGACGTTGTATCGGTCTGTCGTGGTGAAGAAGGAGCTGAGCCAAAGGGCGAAGCTCTCAATTTACCGGTCGATCTACGTTCCAACCCTCATTTATGGTCACGAGCTATGGGTCGTGACCGAAAGAACGAGATCCCGGCTACAAGCGGCCGAAATGAGTTTTCTCCGCAGGGTGTCCGGGCTCTCCCTTAGAGATAAAGTGAGAAGCTCGGTCATCCGGGAGGGGCTCAGAGTCGAGCCGCTTCTCCTCCACATCGAGAGGAGCCAGATGAGGTGGCTTGGGCATCTGATTCGGATGCCCCCTGAGCGCCTCCCTGGTGAGGTGTTCCGGGCATGTCCCACCGGGAGGAGACCCCGAGGAAGACCCAGGACACGCTGGAGAGACTATGTCACCCAGCTGGCCTGGGAACGTCTCGGGATCCCCCGGGGAGAGCTGGAAGAAGTAGCTAGGGAGAGGGAAGTCTGGGCTTCCCTGCTAAAGCTGTTGCCCCCGCGACCCGGCCCCGGATAAGCGGTAGATGATGGATGGATGGATGGATGGATGGACGTACTGTATTTGCTTTGAGCGAAGGCTGAACCCTTGAACCCAAGGCTGCCCAATCTTTTTTTTTTGGACTGAAGATCTTCTCAAGCCAATCAACTGTAAATTGAGGGGTTCGTAGGTTTTGAATGGATGGCTCTACGTTAGGAATGGGCAAAAAGGAGGGATGGACTTCGTTTGAACGCAGCTTTTATTTTTCAACATCTGCACCTCCGCAACTCCCGAACGAACACACCTCTTTCCGGAAACGAAAACACTTCCTGCTTCTCTTTAGCCAATCAGACGCAAGCAACATAAGAATGTTTCAACAATTATTAAATTGAATATAATTTAGGTAGCTATACATAAAGGAATATAATGCTCAAATATAAAATGAAAATAATTAATAATTGAACATAAGCTTACACAACCTTCGAGACCGGTCCCGCACGTCAACGCTTACACCTTTACGCGCACGCGCTCACGCAACCACGCACACAACAACCAAATAATGACCTCTAACATGAACGAAACAGAAAAATAAAATCGATACAAGAGTTTGTGAGCTTGTGAAAAGGAATTCGCTGCCTACCTTGGTGGGAGACCTGACGCGGAGGCAGATGACGTCCCTCTTCTGCAGCGTGTTAAATACATGAACGTCATTCTCGTAGCTCACGTGTACCGTCTTAAAATGCTTCTCCTGGCGATCTACATTCCCATTTGTTGCCTGTGCCATCGGTGAATTGAATATGAAACAAACTGAATAAGAATTAAAAAAACAATCGCAAGAGCTCCGACCAGGAAGCTGCTGCTAACCGCTAACAACTTCCTGGGATGGCGGTCACATCCCACCGTCCGTTAAAGGTGACCTGTTTTTTTATTTGATTGGATTTTTTATAGTTATTTTTTTGTGAAGGTGAAACCGATACGATGCTTTGGGTGCAGTATACAGTCACACAAAAATATATAATATTAATAACACGCACAGAGACACAAATCTTTTTTTTTTGTCTCATAAAAAACATCACTCTCAAATCTGTGTAACATCCTTTCGTAGTCAAAATAATCTAATGGTATCGCAAAGCTACGTGTAACATGACCACACACTCATAAAAAAACGTTTCATAATTACAGTACATGTGGCATAACAACATGTTCATGTCATTAAAAACGATCAGTTACAAAGCTACGTGTGGCCTAACAATCACACCCTCGGGTCATTCTCAATATGTGTCTTAACAATCAAACTCTCACGTAGCTCAAAACTATATGTGGCATAACAAACACACGCCTTTTCATGAGCGGTAGGACACGGGCCAAGTATGGGTCACTCCATTTGTGCCATGACCATCGTACAATGTTGCGCCTTTTATCAACGAAATGATGGCAAGATGTGATCTTCATCCGGCTGGTCACTGTTGCACTCAAATGTCGCTCAATCCAATCGAAGACCCATTGCACTTTGGAAAAACAAGCCGAAGCGTGGACTAAGGATAAGATATCGGGCGGCCTCCTTTGAGCCTGTAACCAGACAAAGCCTCAAAAGAAGAAAAAAGATGACATGATAACAGAGCTTAGCCTGTGAAAAGGTCTCAGAGTGAAAGATAAGCACACAAATGAATTCTTGAGCCTTGACGGTGGAATTAGCCGGCGAAAGGCACTCAATCCAAACCTTTTTCGACTCCAAATACGGCATGTTGATACCCTGATAAGAGATCGTCTTAAGTGATGCAAATAGGAAAAACTGAACTCACTCACTAGTAATACTTTTCTTTCCCATATGCGACGCATATCACATTTTTTTCATCCCAAATATGAACAGTAACATTTAGATTTTGTCCAATCCAACCTGGGTCTCTTTCTTTTTTTTTTTTTTTTTTGCGGAAGACAAGAAAGCCCCCTGAAAACAGATTCATTTCTGTGAAGTGTTCTACAATTCTTCATCTATTGTGTAATTTGACCAAAGAATGTCACAGAGCCTTTGGTAGACACCTGGGAACTTTTTATTTCTCCTTCTTAAAACGATTAAATTCTTTGAATTAAATGTTATGACTGGACAGTGCCATATTTTATGGTGCTGTTGAAAAAACTCCATTCGTGGCAATGGGAAAAATGGATCAAATCGGTTCATTAGAAATGACAACATGAATGCGAAAGAAAAACGATTGCAAATGCCCCGTGAAGAAAAGGAAATTGATGACTGTAAAATGATCAGTTTCTTATTTTTGGATTATCTTCACGTGAAATATTAACATAACTCTCAAGTGCCAAATATAAATGTTAATATTTGCAGAAAATGAAAATGGTTCTAACACCAAGAGGTCCAGTGTTTATTTTGGTCTCATTTTTGTGGATATTCTCAAATCAATGTCACATATATAAATTCATAAAACACGTCTTCTTCATCGAAAGAAAATGTTTTATTTGGTGTCAGCAATTATCTTATTTTCTTGAGATTCGCCAGAAGAAACAAAAAATAATCATCAAAGCTATGTACAACTTTTTCTATAAACATCATTTTGGCATTCTAAAACTTAATAAATAGACGAGTCAATGTTCAGCCCCAGAAGGAAAACATTCGTCACCTCTGCTCTGCTCTGTTTGCTTGGCAAATCCATCTTGGGGGTGGGGGGGGGGGGGGGGGGGGCAACGGCGTCGAGCTCTTTAAATACAGATGAAGCGCGCGGCGGAGCAGGTAGGCGGCGCTGTGGAGCTACTCGACGGTGAAGGTGATGACGTCATAGTGGACTCCCGGCTGCTGGTGTTGAAGTTGCGCCAGCTGCTCGGGCGTTGCCTCCGTGTAGACTTCCTGCACCTGCGCCTGCACCTGCGCCTGCGCCGTCACCGCCGCGTCTGCCGCCGCTACAACGGGAAAAAGGGACCACAGTCGGGATCGGCTTAAGTCAACCCCCCCCCCCCCCCCTCAGCGAGGGCAACATATGAAAAAGTGTGCATCATGCTTTAATAAAACTTGTCTTCAAAACTTATTTTTACTCTTTGGCTTTTGACTTCGGAACTTGATCTTAGTTTATTTTTTTTGTGTGCTTTTTACTCCTGTCTTTATTTATTTATCGTTCTATTTTTGTTTTTGTGGTATGAATTCTTTTTGCTCCATGAATAGAACTTTGGATACAGTTGTGGTTGTTTTTAAATGCTCTGTGAATACAGCTGAGTTGAGTTTTCAAACTCGGACTGGGTGATATGGCTGAAAAGTGCATCACAATATAAATACCGGTAATCCCTGTCGGGTTTTTTTCCCCCTCATCAAAATAAGAACAAGCATTAAGTAGATTACAGATAAACTACACACACACAAAAAAAAAACAATCCAGAGGAAAAATGTCATTCAAAATATCTGGTTTGGAAAGCAAAAACGTTGATGGATGCCCATTATTTTTTTGGGGGGTGTGAAGGGGATTTTTTTTTTTTAAAAAGCATTAGCAGACCTTTCCCCTTTGCTGGTTGTGTTTCTAATATTTTAACCCGTTTGTGTTTTTGATGCAGGTTTTGTTTTGGAGCTCATTGAAGCGCGCAGATGTCCTTCATGTTGCGGCTCAAGCCGCACAGCTTGGACTCAAAAATTGATACATTTGTCCGAAGGGCAGACCTGTGACGGCAGATTGGGCGTCAGCCTCCAGCTCTTTCTGTTCCGAGGCAGCAACGGGCAAGTACTGGATTGGAGCGTCAGTGCCGACCGCGATCTAAAAAGAAAAAAAAAATGGAGGGAAGGGAGCACAGATGGTTTGGTGAAACCTCCCAGTGTCCTGCAGTTCATATTGATACGGATAAAGACGAACAAACTGGAGATTATTTTTATGATTATTTTAATAAATTTAGAAATGTTATTGAATAGAGTATGTAAATATTTGTATAAAAGTTCACTACTGTAATTGAAATAAGATGGATTTGAATGATTACATGAGATTGAATTCCAGTCATTCAAAAAAAGACATGGAAATGTGTGCGTCTTTGTTTTTTTTCTTTAGTTTGGCTCATTTTATTTTGTATAATAAATTGGTTCGTGGAACATAATTATCTCGCATTATTTTCTCCTATTTTATTATGCATCCGGCCATCCATAATTCGACAGGATAATCCGTTGCGTCAAAAGGTGCCAGCCCTCCTTCAAACTGCGAATTGCTCGGAAGACCAGCCGTGCTTTCTGGCATCACCTGCTGCTCCTGCAGAAAGACTCCGTCGTGCTCATACTGGATGATCTGACCATCCGGCATCTGAGGGACGTGAGCGGAGAGTGAGCCCGGCGTCCATCGCGCAGCAGTCTCTCGCTCAAGCGTGACTGGCACTCACCTCGATGCGATTGCCTTCTGCGAGCACCACGTACTCCTGCGGTAGTAAGTGCTGCACCCCGTCCTGGGAGATGATGTACTGCACCTGCGCACAGCATGGGACAACGTATCCAATCAAAATTGAGATCAGCACTTGAACGCAGATAACGCTTTTTGCGCTGCCATGACGTGTCCTGGAAATGGCTTCCGGCGTATGTAAGAAGAAAAACAAACAAAAAAAAAAAAACATGAGAAGGTTAGATTTATCTAGAGTCGCTAGCGGAGCAGCGCGCTAACCAAACTAAATGAGCACGTCATGCCCGTGCAGCCTGGAAGTGCTCCGAGTCAAGCGGAAGATGTCCATTAACCTCACCTCAGTGACCTGGTTGTCTCCCGTCATGAGGTGCTGGACCGTCTGTCCGTCAATGGTGGTGATCTGCTGGATGTATGCGCCCTCCTCCTGATCGGCGCAAACAAGGATGTTGTCCTACGATGCGCGGCTTCGAGTGAACGCGAGGTTGCGCTACCTGCTCCGTTAAAGACTGGTCTTGGGCCACAATGATGTGCTCCGGCCCCAGAGCCTGCAGTTGATCTGGGCTGATGACGGCCTGGTGGGCCTGCAGGGCTGCAAACACGGCATCCGCGTTTTTAGGCTCGTCCGACTAAAAAGCGACCTTTGAAAGCGTCGTCGGCAAACGGCCGCGCATCCCGAGCGCGTGGCGACGTGGGCGAAAGTCTTACACTGCAGCGTGGCCAGCGCCTCCTCGTGACTGTTGACGATGATGGTCTGCTGGGACGGGGCGGCACGGGTTTTGCGCGTGGTGGTCTGTTCCTGGTTGTGGAGACGCTCCATGTGGAACTTGAGGTGGCCGTTGCGATTGAAGCTGCAAAAAAACAGACAACGGCTAGGAGATCCATCCATCCGTTTTCCCGATCCGCTTTATCCTTTCAAGGGTCACGGGGGGGTGCTGGAGCCTATCACAGCCGTCTTCGGGCAGTTGGCGGGGGACACCCTGAACCGCTTGCCGGCCCATCGTGGGGCACACACGGACGAACAACCAATCACACTCATAGTCACACCCAGGGACAATTTCGAGTGTCCAATCAGCCTGCCATGCATGTTGTTGGAATGTGGGAGGAAACAGGAGCACCCGGAGAAAACCCACATAAGCACGGGGAGAACATACAAACTCCACACAGGGAGGCCGGAGCTGGGATTGAACCCGGTAACTCTGCACTGTGAGGTCGACGTGCTAACCACTCGCCCACTGGGCCGCCCAGGCTAGGAGATGAAGCGACTTAAATCAATTCATTTGAAAGTACACACACAGATGTAAATACAGTGTAACACACACGCGCTCTTTTCAACGTACCCCGTTTCCAATGTCTCCACCCCTCGAACGTTCGTATTTCAAAGTCCCGATTTCACGTCATTCATTTTGCATTTACCGATTTTGCTTCCAACGCAAACTTCATTATGCCGACCAGATTTTCCCCACAAAATAGTGGAAAGGCCTTCGTTACAACGAACCGCGGGAAGCGAACCGCCGGCGCGACCTTGCTCAGGAACAAAATGTACGGCGCGCTAAAGCGGGCGACTTTAGACGAGAGGTGGTCGAGAACCCGGAGAGGTCATCAGTCCATTGCAAAGTAGAAAGCGTCGAAATGGAAAATATTTTGTTTCATAGCCGGTCAAACCGCTTTGTTCGTACCTCTGGCCACAAAGTTTGCAAGAAAACGGCTTTTCGTTGGTGTGCGTCAGCAGGTGTCTGCGCAGGTCCTTCTTGTTCTTGGAGGCAAAGCTGCAGCTGAGGCACTTGTGAGGTCGCAAGTACGAGTGCAGCTCCGTGTGAGCCTGAATCCAACAACCCCCAGTAGGCAGGTTAGCATTTTGTAGTTCGCCAAAGTTCACCAGCAACCTTGTCTCCTGTCACCCCCCCCCCCAAAAAATTCCCCATTTTAACTTCCCGTGCCATCCGCCACAAATTCTCGGAAACCTTTCAACCCCTTAGCACAGGGGTGGGCAATTATTTTCCTCAGGGGGCCAAATGAGAAGCAGAAAATATTGTGGAGGGCCGGGCCAAAAGTTAGAAATAGAAATAGAAAATAAAGAAGATAGCACAATGTCTTTGTATGCCAGTAACAATGTAACATTCTCCTCCACCATCACACTCAGCACCGGTTCTCCTCAAGGATGTGTACTGAGCCCCCTGTTGTTCACGCTCTACACATTTGACTGTTCTCCGACTCTTATTAGCGGTCCAGTTTGCGGAAAGTTTTTAACATGATAACAATCAAACCATTCTAGGAAATGTTCATTTACTCGAGCCACAAGCAATTCACTCTGAGCGTGGAAATTGCCAGAATATGACTGAGTAAGAATCGCTTCCTTGTTTTTCAAAGTCTCGTAGATTTGAGTCTTTCCGACTGCAGGCGTCTCCTGAATGTTTCGTACTTTGTTACCCGCTTCGTTTAATCATATCACTTTCCCTTCCATGGTCATTACTCTCTCCCTCTTTCTTCGTCTTCCCCTCCCTCCCTGTGCTCTGCAACTTGAAGTAACTGCGCCACCTGGTGTTGAAATACCTGTCATTACAAGTCCAAACGAAATGAATGCAATCAAACCTTAATTGTGCACCAATCTTCGGCGGGCCGGATTAAAAAGACCAACGGGCCGGTTGCGGCCCGCGGGCCGTAGTTTGCCCACCCCTGCCTTAGCAGGTCGACTATCAGGTGATCCAAAGTCAATCTCACTTAAGTTTGTCCCAAGTGTACAATTTTGCAGACGGGGTCTGATGTGGGAGAGAGCAAAACCGGTTCCTGCGCCCACCTTAACCTCAGGCCAAGAGTTTGAGGTGAAGTCACAGTCTGGACACTTGAAGGTGTTGGGATCCACGTGCGCCCGCTTGTGGTTTTCCATATCCGAGCGGCCGTGGAAGGACTCCATGCATATGCGGCAGGAGAACCGCTTGGCACTGACGCTGGGAGAGCTCGCCGCAGGAGGCGAGGCGGGCGCTTCGCTGCTGAGCTGCAAGCGGACAGAAATGTCAGACACGCTCAAAGTGGGGGGGGGGGGGGGGTGGACGACAATGTCGTTACCTCCACCTGTTGCAGAACACCGTCGGCCAACCCGGAAGCGAGGTAGAACTTTTCCGTTTTGGGGCTCTGCGCCTCGGACTCATCGACGGCCCGCGCCTGATCGTTCTTCTCATGACTGAAAAAAAAAAAGTTGTGGATTTACTCCGTGGAAAATTATTGCAGATGATTTGCGTGATACGGATTTTATTTATTTATTTTTTTTTACACTGTGATCAGAGGCATGGTGGCAATTGGGAAATTCCGGACAAGTCCCAAACAGCTGCTCCAATCCATGTAAAGGGTGATTAATAATATTTTGATAATAGTCTTGATAATTTTTGCTGGGCGTGTCTATCATGAGCAGAGCCGCAGAAAAGCCACGCCCACATCTGCAATCACTCCGTCACCTGCACTCGGAGCTTTGGACTTCTTCGGTCACCTGCTCCACCACGTTGAACTCCCCGTCGTCCGTGTAGGTTTCCACGGCGATCTGAGCGATGGCTTCCGTCTCCGCCCCGTAGGCCTCCTGCAAAACGGCGTCGCCGTTCTCGGAGACGTGGACGGTGACGACTTTGTGGGCCTGGCCCGTTGCCGCCGACACCGCGCCCCATGTTTCCTTCTCCAGAGCTTTGACCTCGGCGCTGCCGTCCGACTTGAGCACGGCTACCTGGGGAGCGCGGTCGGCGGTCGGCTCGGTCAATCGACTCTTATTTTCAGAAGTCGTGTTGCCACTGGAGCGGTTTCACCGACTTGTAAGGCGTCTCCCACCAAATCCCGGGCGTTGCTCATATTCAGCAGCAGGCTCAGGGCGTTCTGGGCGGAGAGCTCACCGGATTCGGCTGGAGAGCAGACGCAGACACCACGTTCAGTTTTTTCACTCCCAGTACAGCGACCAACATGAAGTTACTTCATTTAAGCCTCCTGTTTGTGTTGCAGGTCAAATTCACAGCGCTGCGGTAGTTAAATCTTTTTTTGGGGGGGGGGGGGGGGGGGGTATTGCAAACATTTGCTTCAGGACCAAATGAGTTACTGCGGAAAAAAGAGGAAGTTCAGTGAGCAGTGTCCGACCTTGTTCATAGATGATGGTGGTGTTTCCCAAGGCATCCTGGGACACCGAAGCGTTCGCCATCCCCTGAATGGCCTCCAGAGCAACAGGGTCCACCGAAACCTGACGGAAGCCAAAAAGGGGAAGGGAGAACACAGTCGCTCGTTTCCCTCATCGGTGTCAATCAAACGCAAAAGTGGCCACGTGGACTCACGATGGCGTTGGGCACCGCTTGAGCCGCCGCGTCCTCGTCTTGCTGTTTTTGCTCCTCGACGTGCTGCAGGGCGAAAAAAGGCTTGCGGCGCGTCTTGGTCTCCGTCGCCGGGTGAGAGACGGACCACTCCTCGAAAGCTTCCGGATGGCGACACTGCACGTGGAGGCGGAGATTCTTGCGGTGTTTGGTGCCAAAGTGACACATGGAGCAGGCAAAGGGTTTGTCTCCTACAAACGGGACATAGTGAGAGCAAAGTCCAAATGAACAACACTGCCGGTCCAAGTGCCCAATAACTAATTGTCTGTTTGCATCTAAATATATATGCTCCATACATATGCATCTTTTGATAGCGGAAGTGTATAAGCCATGAAATAATAATTTTCCTGTGTTGCAAATTGCGCGGCGGCCACCCCCCTGGCCAGACCGATTGCTGTCGCTCAACACGCAGCGTTAAGCTCCAGCTGTGCTGATTGAGCGATCGATGTCCCTCTGCGGCAGCGACGTGTTTTGACCGCGGTTGCGGCGTCGCGCCGCTATGGAGGCGCTACATCAACAGCGGTGAAAGACCTGACGCAACTGCCGAAGAAGAAACCGATTGTAATTTGGGGTAAAACCACTTCTGTATTTTATGACATGTGGAGTCCCACAGGGATGGGTACTGCGGCCTTTCTTGTTCAGCAACCTACAGGCTCGCACTCGGGAACGTGATATGTAAATATAAGATTAGTTTTCAATGTTACGCTGATGATACTCATCTATATATATATATCGTTAGAAAGAACTAACGAGATTACAGAGATTACAGCAACTGCATGGGCAGTTGCTGTAATCTCGAGGTGTGCCTTGCTGAGATAAAACAATGGATGACTCCTTTATTTTTTTGCTTCTTAACCTCGATATACGGCCAATCGGACCGACCTGTATGCTTAATGGCCAGATGGGACACAAGGAAGTCTTCTTTGGAGGTCGTGTATTTGCAGTGGCTGCACTTGAAGGGTCGGTCGCTGGTGTGGGACAGCTGGTGGTTGAGCAGCAGCTTCTTGTTGGCACAAGTGTAGTCACAAAATTCGCATTTGAACCTGACGAACACACAACGCGCTGGGTTAGTCCCGAATCGCTGAGCAAAAGTTAGAAAGAAATTGTTAATTGTTGTAAAAAGTTGTTAAAAGTGGTACGTTATACGAAATGCGTATTACTGACGTGCTGTCTCCCACACTCTGAAGGTGCGTCAGGAGGTGCATTTTGAATGTGTAGCGCTTCTTGAAGGATTTGCCACACTGTAAGAACGGAAAGGAAGAATCAGATGACATGTTTTCGAGCGGACTGTCAGGTTGCTAACATTTGGGCGAGCCGGCCGGACCTTATCGCACATATGCGGCTTCTCTGCGCTGTGGGTCTTCAAGTGCTGAGTCAGCCTCTTCTGCATGGGGTAAACTTTGTGGCACACGGGACACGGGAACTCGGTGACTGTCGCCGCCGGCTAAAAAAAGAAAAGGACAAAAAGCTGACCCGTCAAGGGTTCAAAAATGGACGGCTGCCATTTTGCTTCACGTGATGGAAAATTGACTTGCTGGCGGGTGGGGAAGTGAAACGAGCAGAACAGAGCAACTTTGGTAGATATTAAAAAGTCAATTTGACATGCGAAGCCCTCTTAAATGCCAAAAACTTACCGCATCTGTCTTTCTTTTCCTGGTAGAAGCAAAGATAAAGACAGTTAGAAATTCTCAAACGCATTTTCGTGTGTTTACAAAATGATCCGACGTATGCATGAAATTGTTTCGTTCCTGCGGTCGGTTGGCGACCAGGCCAGTGTGCGAGCTGCCTTTCGACACAATGGAGAAATTCCCAATTTACATGTGATATACTAATAATATATAAGAAGAAGAATATACGAATGAGGACCAAATCTATAGAAAATAGATGGACATTTTTGCACTTTTTTTAAAAAAAATACATAATTAACTCATTCACTCCCAAAGACGTTTTTAAACGTCTTTTCAGACTTGGTCCAGAATTGGCTGGTACTGAATGAGTTAAACAATGCAATAAATAATACATGATTCATTTAAGGCAGGGGTGCCCAATACGTCGATCGCGATCGGCCGGTAGATGCGCAGACCAGTCCCAAGTCGATCATGAGGGGTGTAGGAGGAAATGGAGGAATTTAAAAAAAAAACGATTTGTGTCTGTGTGCATGTTACTAAGAGGATATATTTTGTGTTCGTGCACACTGCCCCCGAAGCATCCTATCAGTTTCACTCTCAAGAAAAAAAATACTGAAAAAAAAAACATTTAAAACCAGGTCACCTTGAACGCATGGTGGCGCGTGATCTGCATCACCGGACATTTGTAGCGCTCAGCAGTCTGCAATTGCTGCTTGCGATCAGAGCCGCTGCCATTTTGTTTTGTTTTGTTAGTACGCGTTCCGTTTGTTTCATCTGCAATTCACCGATGGCGCCAGGAGAAGCATTTTCAAACACGTAAGCTAGGTCAGCTATGTTCTTGGACTGGAGACGCTGCAAAACTGCGTCTCACGCCTCGGGTTCTGCTCCCGACTAAGGTGGGCACTGATTTCCTTTTCGCACACTCTTGCATCTGCTTTTTTTTCCTGTTTCGTTCATGTAAGGGGCCATTATGACTGTTGCGCATCATGGCATGCGTGTCCGCGCGCAGCAAGCCTGAAATGTTAGATCTTTGGTCAATAAAGGTTGGGCCCCCCTGATTTCAGGTTGCTAACTTTTCAGGTGGGGAAAACAATGACAAACCTAACGCAACTTTTGTGACAGGACCTTTCCTGATGAAACACAACAAAACTTACTTTTCTTTGTTGTGAACGGCGGAGTGACGAATGACATCTTTCTTGTACACGCTCGAGTAATCGCACTTCTCGCATTTGAAAGGTTTTGTACCTTCGTGGTTGAACATGTGTTCCTGCAAGGCACGCACACACACGCAAAGTTACACGCGCACACACACAGAGCAGCTGAAGTGCGCGCGTGCGACGGGGCACCTCCAGACCTTGAGCGAGGACCAGCGCTTGCAGTGGTAGTTGCACTGTAGGCACTTGAAGAGCTCCGGCTCGTTGCCTTCGTGGGAGTCCACGTGGAAGCGCAGATCTTCCTGCGTGAGGAAGCGCGAGCCGCAGATCCAGCAGCTGTGAGGTCTCAGGAGCGGCTTGAGGGATTTGAAGTACCGACTGAAGGAAGAGAGGAAAACTCGGCGTGACCGGCGGTGGTGGTGGTGGTGGTGGTGACGCGCTAAATGTCTTACTCGGGAAGGCCAATAAATCACTTTGATGAAGTCAATTTTATTTGTCAAGATGATTTATATAAATGTAAAATGGGAGTTTTGGGATCGTTTAAAGGAGATCCTCCCCCGACGCGCTCTGCTCAACATGGCTACAAAACGAGAAGGTGGACAATAATTGACACGAGCAGTCAGCGTGGAGAACCCAAGCGATTAGGGTGAGGTCTTTAGACACCCCGAGCAACTTATTTTCAAAGCAGCAACTGGCAACTTCAATTGCTAACAAGACACGGAAAACATGAGCAATCATTTGCATGTGATTTGGTGAAAGATTAAAAAAAAGTAGTCCTGTGGAAACTAATGGAGTGAATGACGCTAAATATTCCCCCCCAAAAATGGTGCAAATTTAAATATGGTCAAGCAGATGTCAATTAACTCATTCACTCCCAAAGACGTTTTTAAACGTCTTTTCAGACTTGGTCCAGCATTGGCTGGTGCTGAATGAGTTAAAAAAACAAACAAACACAAAGCAAATACATTTTTTTCAATCAGGAAGTTGTCATTTCCTTTTTTTTTTCAGATGTGGAGAGAAAAAAAAATAATGATTACAATCGGGAGTCCGATTTTTGTGGAGTGAGGAAAAAAGAAAAGAAAAGATTGAAAGATTGTATTTGAAAAGCCGTATCAACAATTGACAAGCGACAATTCACGTGAAACAAAAGCAGATGCTCATCGGCCCTCCTCATTTGTCATTAAAGTGATGGAAACGGTTTGTTTTGATTTATTCTTTTCAAAAGGCTGGTCGGAGAAAGGTTCCATATTTGCTCCATATTTCTTTGTCTGCAATGTTTACACATTCACTCAACCGCTTCCTGTGCGCTTGATTAAAGTTTTTTTGGGGTTTTTTTTGGGGGGCGGGGGGGGGGGGTGTCAGACAGTTTGGACTCTTGAATGAATTCTTCAAAATGTAATTGATTTCAAGAGGCTATTTGGCTTTCAAAGCCGAACCAGTGTTGCGAATGGACGTGGACGCTAATATTTACAATGTGAGCACTTGCGTGTCCGGAAACATTGTTGGGCCACTGTTTGGCCCCGCCTCAACTGGAGCTCGACATCACACCGACAGACCAAATAGGAAGAAAAAAAAAAAGAAAAGATACAACCTACAAACCTTGAAAGACATGGAAAAGGCGAGGAGAAAGGGCACTTACTTGCGACTCAAATGCTTCTTGTATTTCTTGCGAAGGAAGCACTTGGAGGGGCGGCCTCGTTTCCTCTCAAAGAATTCTTCTTGCTGCGAGTTGGATGAGGGGTCTTTGTTCTCGGAGTCGGACTGGCTCACCACCACTTCCACCTCGTCCCTGTCGGCCGCCAGAGCGCCGCCGCCGCCGCCGCCGCCGTTGTCCAAGCCCGAGGAGCTGGCCTCGTCCGCCGCGCCGGGGTCGGCGTTGGCTCTCGGCTTCTTCGCCAAACTCTCCGCCGCTGTCGGGAGGGCATGAAGACACACGGGCGGGTCACTCTCACGGCAGGGTGGGGTGGGGAGGGGGGGGGGGGTGAGGTCTCGAAACTTGGCTCAAACTTAGGACTCGACTTGGAGGGCTTTTTTTTTTTTTTTGAAAGCGACTCGCGCCTCTGCCGTCGTCGTGCCGACCACCCACCTTGGCTGTCGTCACCTTCTTCCAGAAGGTTGTATTTTCTTGGGCGGCCAACTCGACGCTGCGGACGAGCGTGAGAGGAGGAAGAGATGGGAGGGGTGCGTTTTTTCAAAATGGCGGGTAGTCTTCCGCGGCAGTCCTCTTCTGCTGGGTTGTAGTTACTGTCCTCTGAGGAACAAAATGAGCAGGGATGAGCATTCGAGATGAAATGAGATGCGCCCCACCTGATCAACACTAAACCAAAGACCGACCTTCAGAGTCATCAATCGCACCCGCATCCGGAACCTGGTCTTCCTGATCTTCATCCTCTTCGGCTTGATGTGATGCAGACGCCTTTGCCTGCTTTGCTCTTCTTTCCATAACCGTCGCGACCTTCTTCTCTTGGTCTGCCTGCTGGGGGGCCGGCACGGAGTTTTTGGGAGGTCGGCCACGTTTGCGCTTGGTTTGCAAACCCCCTGGACGCAGAACATGGGCGGTCGGTAAAAAAAAAGATTTGAATGAGTATCACGACACAAGCGCCGATGCGTATGTGGAACTGGGAGTCGCGGCTCGGAATTGAAGCGGATTTAAGTGGGACAGGAGAAGAGAGACGATCTCTTTTTGGTTCGAGGATGCTACGGCTTCTAGTTGCTTTTCAAGCTTAGCTAGTAGCGGACGCGTGCACATTGTGCAGCATGACGTCTTTGATCCACTAGCCAAGCTAAAATCGAGCACGCTAACCTACCTGCGGGTTTGAAGTGTTTGTCCCTCATGTGGTTAATCAGCGTGTCTTTGGAGACGCTCTTGTACGGACACATTTTGCACTTGAACTGCTGAACGATCACAACTTCCATCATCTCCTCCAGTTCGGCCAAGTTGGGCGGCCGGTCTCCGGAACCTTCAGCCACGGCCGACGCGTCCGCGTGCCCGCCCCCGCCCCCGCCCGGGGCGGCTTCCTCCTGCCGAGGGTCATCCCGGCCGGCTGAGCGATGGGGCGGCGGCGCCGCGGCGGGCTTGGTGTCGGACGTGTAGGTGCCGCTGCTGCTGATGTAGAGCCCCGGTTGGCTCTGGCTGCACTCGGCCGTCTCCGCGACCCCCCCGGAATCTGCCGCGTCGGCGACGGGCTGCTCTGACGAGGAGCTGTCGTCAGTATAGAGAGACGCGTCGGGGCCGTTGCTGTTCTCTGCGTAACGGGAACACTCGGGTTGCTCCGAATCGGCGGCGTCGCCGCCGCCGTACTGCCGGCCGGGCTGTGTCTGGTGATCCGCGCTGCTGTCGATGTAGGCGCGCGAGTGATGCGGCCGCTCTCCGTCATCGGCGCCGCGCAGATACCTGGCGCTGCACTCCACCACGTAGTTGGCCAGGTCGGTGGGGTTGGAATCCGCCCTGCTGCATTCCACGTACCCGGGCAGGTCCTGGTCGCTGTTGTCGCCGCTGTAGTCGGCGAAGCCCGAGCGGGAGCGCGTCTGGTCGGGTTCTTCGGAGCACTCGGCGTAGGAAGGTGAGGACTCCCCCGTTTGGTCCGGGCCATCCGCGCCGGAGTCCATGTACTGGGAGGGGTGAGAGTGTTGGGGCTGATCCGGATGACTGCTGCTGTCTTCCGGGTAGCCGGAGTGTCCGGGTCGGTCGTCAGGCTGGTCGGGTTCCGGGCTCCTCTGCATGTCTCCTTGGTCCAGACAGGTGGACGTGGGACCCTCGGAAAGTGCCTCGATGGCGATACGATTCGACAGGGCCGAAGAGGACATGTGGGCGACCATAGGAGCACCTAAAGACGACAGAAGGGATGAAAACCCCGCCCGGTGACAGCGGATGTGCCGCTCCAAAAGTGTTTGCTCGTTTGTCAGAGAAACGCTAACGACACCGCGTCTTTTTACGGGCTGGCTAGCGTGTACGTAAAGGTACCGATGCGGAATGAAGTAAAAGCCGCCAATTTGACATGGCCCCAAGAAGCATCACAGGTCGAAGGCCGCCAGCGCGCGAGTTGCAACGTGCGACATCGGATACGAGCCCAACACACAAACGAACGGCAGATCGCATTATCTGCACCTTGTAGGATGAGATATTGGGTCGGTTCCGCGTCTCTGTCTTCTGCACTGGTGACGGCGATGCAACCTGCGGGGAAGAAATCGAGATACGGCGTTTGCCTTTCACATCAATCCAAACATTGAGTCCATTCCGTGGCAAGTGTCGGAAGGCGCGCGAGACCGTTCATGATGTCTGGGCCGATGGTGGACTCGATGATCTTGTCGATGGCCGAGCCCAGGTCGGATGAGGTTGAGGCGGTGGAGTCGGACACCATCATGGCTCCTTCCGAGGCGGCGGCGCTGGAGTGAACGAGCACTTGGACCGACTCGGAAACCAGCACCGACTGAGTCACCGTGGACACGCTGGAAACGCTGGTGGACTGGGCGACCGAGGAGGAGTCCGGGAGGTGAACCGAGGACACTCGGACGTCCGTGCTGGAGCTGGTCTCCGGGATGAAGACCTGGAGAAGGATCGAGGTGATGTCATTGCTTCGTAAGCTCAACATTCAGAGGAGACATTTTTGGGTTTGTTTTCACATGTTAAAGTTGTTCCCCGATGTTTTTACAAAAGGTTGCTGACATTCTTAGGTCGAGCTCAACGAAGGATGAAGAATTTTAAGATTCCTTCGCCGCACTTCAGGGTGGCGGTTCTGTCTCAGTTAAAGGAGGGAACCAAGGACCAAAGCGTTGCCGCTAAGCAAAAGGCCGCTTGTTTTCAAACGGCACAGAATGTGAAGTGCAGAGGGAGCCAGATTTTCACCCGTGGAGGTAGCACTTCGTCGCCAGGCCGCCCAATGACACTTGGCAATGAGTGTCGAGCGCCGTTTCCAAACATTTACGGAGCACATCGTGTAAAATGTAAAGAAATGACATTTGGCCTTTGTCAACCACCAACTGTAAATTGTCTGAGTGAATGAAGTGTCCGGTTGTTCATTTTGCTTGCTTGTATTTCCATCGTCTCTGAGGAATTGTGTGCGAGTGTGTTTTACTTCTTTGTTTTCATCATTTTGTTGGACTTGTACCCTTAGTTTTTGGTGCAGTGACAGACCCCGCCCCCCAGCCCCAATCCCAACATTTGTTTATCACTTTCAATTAGTTCTTGTTTTTGCTTTCAAGAACAGTTCTTGGACATTCAACACATTAACCTCTAGCACGACAAAACAACATTGCCGCCACCCAATTGAAAGTAGCGAGTGCAACTCAAAAAGGGACTCCAAGTCAACGTAGCAGGCTGCCGGGCTCACGTCAACATCGCTTGCTACGAGCAACAAGGGGGGGGGGGGGGGGGGGGGGGGGGGAACTTGCAAATTCCACACGTAAGCCAAGTTCCAAACCCAGAACCTCAGAGGTGTGAGGCAGACGCGCTTAACCTCTCGCTCGCCGTGGTTCCGCCGTTGAACTCATTTGTGATGTCTTACCACAAATCCCTCGGAGCTCTGTCCCACATGACAGTCCGACTCGGGCGGTTGCACGTGAGAGGAGGCGGCGTCGCTGCTGTCGGCCAACATGGCCTCCGACGACTCCATGCCCATGCCGCTCTCCGACGGCTCCTCCATGCCGGAGGGGCCGGCGTCACTGCTGCTTTCCACCTCATTCTCATCAGAATCCATCACAACTGGACAGGAAAGTAGAAGATCAGTCTCTGCACAGACAAGTAATAATACTACAGTACTCCTAATTATTCAAACTGCGGGCACCGTATGCATTTGCAGGCCAGGCATTTTATGTAATTACGCTGCCCCTGCAATCTGAGTTCTGGTAGATTAAGATATCCTTTATTTGTCCCACACTGGAGATGATTCCTTCATGTGAGTTTCACCTTCACAAACATAACAAAGCTGTGTTTTGATTAATACGTTATTTTTGAGTGGTAGGTGCGGCCAGTGACACTATTTTGTGGACCTCCGTTTGCATGAGTCAAAATATTAGAAACACAGACTTCCGAAGCCCTTTGGGAACAGGGAAAGTGTTCATAAAATGAGATCTGATCTTTGTCTAAATCATCGCAGACAAACATAGTACTGTAACAAATTCATGTTCAGTACACAAAAACAAATTCATGTTCTCATGCGTTTATTGGAAACAACACGTAAGCATTCATAGTGCACAGTGGAAAATGTCAGGCCAAAGCTCATGACAGTCAGTCACAAATCCAATCAATGTGATGATAGTGGAGGGGTTGGTTAAAGCTGCCTTAAAAAATAAAATAAAATCTTTAAATCCGGTCCAGTACATTGAAGTACAGTTTTGTTGAAAGTAACTTAAGTACTACACATTTGCAACTCAAACTTTGAGAACTGTTTGTAATCATTTATTTTAGTCCAGTGTGGGTTTGAAGTTTGTGCAATGCATTTGACTTGAATCATTACTTAATTACAGTCCACCCCACCCACCCACCCCTACATTTGAATACAGTAGTGTTAATCTTCAACCCATGGTACAGTGCTGACAATGATTACCTTTATTTTTCAGGGACAAAAACCTGATCAGTTTCACTAAACACTTGGGCCCGCCACTCCGTTTGGGGTTAATGTTGGTCGTGAAGGTGGTACAGTACAGTACTTGGTAAGCTATTTTTTTTTGTCGATGGCTCTTGGTGTAAAGGTTTGAAGAGCACTGGGTTAAAGCATGTTTGTCAGCCTAGTCCTGTGGTAGTGTAGGCACAACCGTGGACGTAACGTGTGAGTCGTTCACAAATTTTTGAAGTGTTTTCACCACCAAGGCAATGACAACATAACAAGTAGATAATGTGGAGAATATTTTGGACGTTTAACGACATATTGGACCCAAACTTGCTTTCCTTCTCAGCCTTAACCTCGAACGCCATTAACGGGTAATGATGTTCAAACATGATACAGTAATTTCCAACTATATTCAAAGGCTGTCGGATATGAACGCAACCAAACACGTTTTCCAGAGTCGACAAAGTCCAAGCTTGGGTCGCAAACAAGGTCCAAAACTAGAGTATTGTACTTCAGTACTTTAGCATGCAGTAGCTTATGGCCTAGCTGCCCTTGATCCTGCCTGCGCCGCGTCGCCATTTTCCAACAGGCGGACCTTTTTTTACATCAGGCATTCTCGGAAGCTCAACTGGGGACCTCGAGGGCCTCAAAGCTCCGCCAGATCGCCCAAACGCTCTCCCTGACCAAAATAAAAAAATCATAACCTACTGAGCGTTTTTAAGGTTTTTTTTCTTACCGTGTTTATCCGAGTGGATGCGTGTCCTGAAGCCTAGCGGCGCTATATAGTACAGGCATCGGTAAGAGGTAATTGTCGCTTCATTCTAGTCGGGCGCCATGAGAATCTCCTCGCTTCCTGTTCGTGTGGCCGGGTCTTATTTATTGTTTTGATCAAACCGATTCGCACAACAGACACTGGTGTGCTAACAAATTTAGGCGATTGTTGGTTATTCGTATCCAAACAGTTTTGTAGGCGGTTACTTATCATTAAGTTTGTTATTGTAAATAAACGAGCGGACTATTGCCTTTCGTGCAAGGCGTGTCACGCCTTTTCACGCGGAGGAATATGTGCCGTTTTGTAGACGTTGTTGTTCCCCCCCAGCCCCACAAGTCGGCCAGACGTCGCAGGGCTAATTTTAGAAAATGAATCGAGACCTTTGAAGGAGTCTTTTTGTGACCTATTATTTGATCGCGAGTCAATGTCTGGGCTCATGTAGACGAACAACAGACTGGTCGCCAGCCAGCTTCAGGGCACAAACAATGACCTCGTCACCAGCCAATGTCAAAGATTCGGCGGTCTCAGAAAAAATGGTACACTCCCACTCGAGTGAAGTGAAATGGAGCAATTGTCTAAGCTCATGCAATGCCCTTGCATGTGGGCAAGGGGAGACACACTCGCCAATGCAATTTCAGCCATTTATTGAACAAATAAAAATATAAAATGAAAACACTAGCAAAAAGCTACATTATGCCAAAATGCACGTTCAGAAACTTAAATGAAGACTAAGCACCACCTTCCCGGTGTCCCTCACTCGGCCACTCCCCTTAAAGGCAAACATTCAACACCATAGCACAATTGTTTAAATGGTTTCATACAATGGAGTGCGATTGTTCTTTGTTAAAAACATGACCAAAAAAAAGGTTATTTACGGGCTTCGATTGATTTATGGCATTTCAGTTCGTCTCAATGGGGAATACCGATTTGAAAACCTTTTTTTTGACTCACGGTGTTGCTCAGTAGCTAGCTGTGCCATGTGAAGAAATATATTTCGATTCAGTACATGAGGTCGGCGGCGCCACCGCTCGGGTCCGAGTCTTTCCCCCACAACATGGAGAAGTTCATCCCCGCCAGTCGAATCACCGCCACGTTGAGCGCGTGCAGGAAGAAGACGACGAGGAGGCTCCAGAAGCAGACGTCAAAGCGCTCGCCGTGCGTCTGGAACACGAAGGTCACTTCCTCGAAGTTGGCGATGCGCTCCGACAGACGCTCAATCTTCACCTCGGACGCGAACAGAACCACAACCAGGAAGCTGCACACACCTGCCAGGAGGCAGAGTCAGGATATGATCAACAGTTATTTCTGAAAAGTATTTATCGACGACAAATCATGCATTTTAATGTTGCCGAGTGTCAACTGTCAAGTTTGTCTTTTAAGGATGTCTGGAAAGCGCCTAAAATGTCCACTTCAAACGAACATTGCAGACTTCCTGAGTTGTTGAAAAAACTATTTAAAAAATGTATTTAAACAATTAAGTGTTACATTGTTATTGTGTTTTTTTAACATTGAAAAAATAACGCTATATTATAACACCTTGACTAGGAATCAAATCAACACCAATCCAATATTTTATAACCTTGCATATTTATTCTCACTCAGTGTAATCAACGGTTTGGATGAAAACAGAGCTGACATCCTGGCAGCAATCGATAGAAGACACACAAAGCTCTTCTTCCACAGCTCTCATTCTTTCTGTTTTTAGTTTTTACAGCAGTCAGGCTATTGCTTTAGCCGCTTCGGGTCCGGTAAAAGTAAATCCAAATGAAAGATAACTTTCGTTGTATTGGCTCGCGCCGGAAATGTCGCTTGTCTCGAAGCATAAGGCGATTAGCTAGCTGCTGCTGCTCCCTGCCGGTATGGAAGAGTACTACAGGCACTAGACCGCACAGACATACATATTGGATCATTTCCTGCTCTAAATTGTCCCGGGGTGGGTGTGTGAGCACGAATGGCTGTTCGTCTCTGTGTGCGCTGCGATTGCACTGGCAACCGATTCAGGGTGTTACCGTCTACTGCCCGAAGGCGTCGGGGGAGAGGCTCCAGCATGCCCGTGACCCTCATGAGCAGAGGCGGATTAGAAAATGGGAGCATAATACCGATTGAAGAATCACAAAGGTGTGCTACACACCCGAAGCCACTTGATGGCAATGTTCACCTAATCAACTTGAATGCTTTGAACAACAGTCCTGCTTAATAATCATTTTAATTGCTCACAGCAGATGGACGTCCACAAGTAAAGTCCCAGAGGGCCGTGCAGCGTCTCGTAAGGACGTCCAAAGGCGTTGAAGAAGAAGAAGCCGCTTGACACGGACGAGAAGACGATCAATGCGCTGCAGAAGAAGATGATGGTCACGTGGAGACCTGCTGGGATGGCGCCCATCAACTCTGAAAAGACTGCCGCACCCACAAAAAACAAAACAAAACAAAGATCCAACTTGACACACGCGACGGGGACATTTCATTAAAGACAATTAAAAGACAGAGCGAGAACATTTCAACGGTGAGGACAACATCGAAGACACACAGACACGAGGTTGGCAACGTGTGGAGGCCGGCGATGTTGCAGTGAAGCGGCGAGGCAGAAACAATGACAGGTCATTGAGAACTTGTTAGCGCTGGATCACCGCTCTCATATAACGTGAGACAATAAACTTGTCCGACTGTCCACTCGTGGCCACAAGTTGTTCTCCTGCCAATTGTGCAGACAAAATGCCAAGCTTCCTCGAAACTAAGCAAAGACTTTTACAGATAAAAAGAATGACGTTGAATTTCACAGACTTCCTACACTGTGTCACATATATCAAGTCGTGTACATGTGACCAAAACATATGGAAGCGATATTCACGTCTTCAGTGTCAACAAGTTTTTAAATAATTGAAGGAAGCCGCTGCTGTTTTTTATTATTGATGAGGTGAAACGTTAGCATGTTCCTGTTTATTACTGAAATACAGGCATGTGGAAACACCGTGTGGCCTCTATGCATACATAGATGCAATATATGTCCGGGACCATCACAATATATCAAAATGTAGAAAACAAACTGGGTTTCAGCGGTTCAAGTGAAAGAGTAAAACTCAAATTATACTATAGATTCACTGCACACAGGGGAATATAATTTCTTGTGGTTTGATGATTATTGCTTAGCTACAGCGAATGAATACCTAGGTTACTACCCCATATATTAGACATAGACATTAGTTATATATAAGTAAACTATATATATATATACTGTATATATTTTTAATTGTTGGTAGCAATTGGCCTCCTGCAAAGTAGATGTGTTTATGAGTCATTACAGAACTGGCGGATAATTGAAGCACCACTACGAGAACTTGTAATTTTTGGGTATGTTTTCCAGAAAAGCGGGTAACAAACCCTCATACAATGAAACTAACGATCACATTTTTAGGAGTTATTTAAACTTTAGTTTTACAGTAATATCAGTGACAAGGTTGCACATCAATGCTAATGAATTTTTGCTCAAGAGGACTTGCTAGCCGTGTGAGCTGTATATGCTAACTGGTCTAGAACAGGGGTGTCAAACTCATTTTTGTTGTGGGCCACATTTGAGTTACCGTTTCCCTTGGAGGGCCGTGTTGACTGAAACCATATAAAGAAGTCAAGAATAACGGTTGATTCATCTATTGTTTAAGTGACTGTAATGAGGGGTTTGGTCACAAGAAAATGCTTATAGCATCACTCTTTATTAGAAATGAGAATTTGAAATTTTGGTACAGACTTTATCAAGCATCATGAGAGCTGACTTCTTTGATTTGCTTTCGCCGGCCACATCAAATGATGTGGCGGGCCAGATCTGGCCCCCGGGCCTTGAGTTTGACACCTGTGGTCTAGAAGAAACTTAGCTAGGCACTATAAATAAAATAACCCCAATAATAAAATGTATTTTCCTGATCATAAGCAAATATTTTATATATAAAATGAAAACAAATATGGATGTGTGAGTGTGTGTGTATATATACTGTATATATACACACACACATCCATATTTGTTTTCATTTTCAAAATTAGTTATGGATCACTTTTACTTAAGTTACAATTTGTCTGGGGACAACTCATTTGCATGGATTACTTGAAATTTCAGGGGGTGTAGTGGGGGTGGGGTGGGGTGGTCAAAATTGTCTTCCATGTTCTGCTGTTATCCACAAGCAATATTATACAAGGGGAAAAAAATGTTACTTGAGAATCGTGAGGTCCTGCCGCCCAAGCCGCAGGTCTTGACCCTCTCTCCGTGGAAGAGTCCGTAGGCGAGACGTCCCACGAACTTGTCGAGCTCGCTCCCGGTGGCGTTGACGAGCTCCGCTCCGGTTCTGCACAGGACGAAGCCGTCCAGCCAGCGAGGAAGTCCAGCGCAGACGGCGGCCGCCAGCGCGCAGCACGCCGCCAGCGCGCCTCCGAAGCTCAGCAGCAGACGCTTGTGTCGCCGCGCCGCAGTCATGGCCGGCCTGCCCTCCATTACCACCCCCCCGCCCCGTCTCCATGGCGACCGCGCCGCGCCTGACTAGGGGCGGAGCCGGAGAATGTGGCCGGGGTGACCCAAGAGGTCAGACAGTGTGGATACCCGCTAATCAAAAAAATTTTTTTGGTTTGTTTGTTTGTTTTAATTCGGTTTTGAGGTTGGGAGTTCAAATCTGAGCTCCAAACTTCTGGTACGGAGTTGGGAAATCTCCCCATGCTTTTGTTTAGTGTACTTTGGCTTCCTGTCATATGCATGTTAGGTTAATTGGTGACTCTAAATCAGTCGTTGTTCACCTTTTTGGGACTGAACCCTTCAAAATTGAAAACCAAAAACATGGCTCAATGAAAATTGACTGCAAACAAATGTGCCTGTTACTGCTGCCTTTCACCTTGGAATGTGCCACTCTGCATTTTCCTTTCTTTCTTTTCATGTCTACCATTCACAAAAAAGATTGACACTCGGATTTGATGACACCAAGACGCTAAGGCTGAATTCATTATCTTTTAAAAGTAATGATGCTGCATTGTCTTTTGTTAAGCACAGGTGTCATTTTGGGTTGTTTTTTTTCAGGAAATGATGAAATGATCGGAACAGCCTACAAGCCAGAAGGCCGAAAACTGTCTAGTACTAACGCAAGGCAACGCCGGGAATAGAAACAACAGGGCGTCCATAAACATTGTGACGTGAATCTAACCAATATGGAGGAGCGCAGTGAGTTCAACGATTGCCCACACTTTGGTTTCTATGGCAACAGCTTGCCCATATTTGGTGGTTACATAGCAGCCTATCAAGAAGTAGCGTGGACGCTTTTACCATCGTTTGGCCTATTGCTGGAAGCATTTTGAAATCGCTCCTCCGACCCCTCTCCTATTCGGACGCGCCCTCTGAACTCACAGCGCGCCCAAATTAACATTGTAGCGCCCCCAACAACTCAGTAATTAGCAAAAACTTGCATTCCTGTTCTTGTAATTAAAAGTCATACTGAAACGTCGAAAATACCGCCATCGCTCGGTCACCGTACGCACATCCACAAGCACAACCCATATATTTGTCGCAGCCCACAAGATCGGGCTCAGCTGAGCGTGGCGTTGCGGTCCACCTTCTCCATCGTGGTCCTGATCCAGCTCAGGAAGTTTCCCAGGCGTGTGAAGACGCCATATTTGCCTTTGGCGGCGCAGCGCTCGCCCCAGCTAACCACGCCAGTTAGGAACCAGGTTCCCCGGTAGTTGACTACGAAGGGCCCGCCGCTGTCCCCGCTGCACGCGTCCATGGGGGCATCTACGTAGCCTGCGCAGAACATGTTGTCTGTGATTACCTGTAAGGGGGAAGGGAGGGAGGACGGGGGGGAGGGGGGTGTTACAGGCTATCCGCATGCTGCTCCTAATTCTTGCATGACGCAAGAGCTCACCTGCTCTGTCGACCCCGCGCAGGCACGCTGGCTGACCACCGGGAGCGCCACCTTCCTGAGGAATCGTGAGGACCGGCGCAGATAATGGGTGGCCCCCCATCCTGTCACCAGCCCCCGGTTGTCCTCCTGGAGCAGACGCATAAAGCACATCCAGTCTCCTATTTATAGGTTTACAATCAAAACGTTCGCTGAGACATTCAGAAAAACCTTTGGTTTTCCAAAAATTGGTTAGTTACATGTTCATTTTTCACATTCATGTATCTCTATTCATGAACTCTTTCTGTTTTGTGTTTTTTTCTCAAATGAGCTGTCCCACCCGTCGTCCGTTGGAAAAAGAATCAAACGTGGCCCTTGAGCCACCAACTGGCTCCCCGTAAAAGAATTATGCGCTAAAGATGGGGTAAGGTTAAGCATCTCGATGTGCGGCCACCTTCAGCAGGTATTTGGACAGGTGGGGGTCGGGCAAGCAGGCAGGGATGGCGCTGGGCCCCCTGACCACAGGCCGGGCCAGGTAGACCAGAGCCACGTCGCTGTCCATGGTGAAATCGTGGTAGTGGGGATGAGGCAGAACTCGCTCAACCGTTATGTTCTGCTCGCCGGGATCGCAACGCTGCTTGTCGTAGTCTCCTTCGGGTGCAACACACACAACGCGCTGAGATTGAATATACAGTACAGCAGCTAACCTGTAGCCAACACACAAGTCAGTTATAACTAGCCTGTGTGTAGTGTATCCTAAATATACAGCAGCTAACCTGTGGCGAACATTCTTGGAACAAATTATAGCTGATCCATGGCTGATAAATATCCAGAGGTGTCAAATCCAAGTCTAGAAAGAAAAAGCTTCCAGGAGCTGGCTTTTTACTTTCTGGACATGAATTTGACACCTCCGTAAAGTATCCTGGATTTAGCTAAGCCAGCTAGCTAGCTAGCTAGGCTCGTGTAAATTTCCCACAGTGCATTTCTGGTCGCCATTTTGGTCAAGCCTTGTAGGCGAGTTCTTGTTGGCTGTAATGGTCGGTTAGGAAGGAAAGGTTTCTTTCGACTCCCAAAACTCATTACAAATACTGGCGATTTGATGTCCACCCAGAACAAAAGCACGATAATCTGATTGCTACCTGGAATAGGAATGAAGCAGAACAATCCACCAAACCGTCGCTCACACTTAGCCTAAATGTACAGCACTGGAGGTAGCCCATGCTAACAACACCGAAGACATGTGGAGTCCATCTTGGCAGCCTGATGTGTTTTGCTCGTGTTGATGCAAAGATTAGCGTGAGGGTGCCGCGTGACCTATGGTGACATGATGAGCGGTCTGCTGGAAGCAGTGCGCGGCCGAGATCACCCAGCGATCCGACACCAGAGTTCCTCCGCAGAATCCATAACCGTCGGCGCGACGGATGAGAACCTGAAGGCGGCACAGGCGGGAGTAAGTCACATACTCAAACTCAGAAGTCATTCTCAAGTTTTAACTTGGAAGTATGAGGCAAGTCCTAATTCAGTCCGGCATAAATCAAGGAATCGGAATCGTTATTTGGTTGAAGCAAGTAAAGAAACGGAATGCTTTCAATGCAGCAAAGTGAAAACTTCTCATTTCCGGAAACCAAAAGCTTGCCATTCCTGAAACAGAACTCTTTTGCATCCCCTTTAATCCCGAAAACTGGTCTCTTTCCCTCTGGGAAACAAACTCTTTCCATTGTGGGAACGCAACCCTCGCCCATTCGGACACCTGACCTCTTCTCACCCACTAAACGGAACTCTTCTGATCCAAACCAAATTCCTCCCGCGGGGGAAACTGAAGTCTTCCTTTCCTGGAAATAGAAGGCTTTCTATCCGCACCTGCCAGGGACTTCCTCCAAGTCTCTCCAAGTCTCCTCCCACAATGCGAGGATTGAGGGACTCTCCGGTATGTTGTGAATTGTTGAAACGGATGTCGCGGCCACCATCCAAGATGTCTTCCGTGTTCCCGGTGACGTTGCCGTTCTGCAAGATGGCGTCCATTTCCTCAGTGAAATTGGCGTCATCCAAGAGGAAGTCCGTTTCTGCCGTGAAGTTGGCGTCATCCGAGAGGTTCCAGAGGGCACGACCCCGCTCCAACACTGCCGCCTGCTGGATGCCGCAGGGAAAGGCCACTGAGCGCATGCAAAGACAAACCATACTTTTATTGTGCGCGTGCTTATGCGCACGAGCGTGTGTGTGCGCATGCGTTTGTGTGTGTGTGTGTGTGTTTCCAGAGGTGGGCATTCCATCAGAACCATCAACCAACAGAAAACATGCCAACAACAGATTGTTATTATTATTTTTTTTAATTCCACACGCTGATGTGTTTCTGTGTCTCTGTGCGTGTGTGCCCGAGTGTTGGTCACAGCAAGTGTTGGTCACTGATGTGGGTGGTACCTGTCTTGGAGCAACTGCGTCCATCAGACTCCAGCTTGAAGCCTTCAGCACATCCACACTGAACAGCAGTGCCCCCTGGCAGGTCCGTGCAGTACTGCAGGCAGCCGCCGTTTCTATAGACGCACGATGACACCTCTGCGGGCACACAATCACCACACACTTTGACACTTTCAGACCGATACACACGCAGTTTTACATCTGCGTGCGTGCACACACACACACACACACACACACTGCAATACTAATACACATTTACACGTTTATACACTATGGATGGGACTCAATTGCTCGTTATGATCTGCAAGGGAAATACGCCCTTGTGAATAGTGTTGCTTTTTTCTTCTCAGTTTTGCGATTCACTTTGCATCGACTCAATTGATTGAATCTGGTTGCCGTGGAGTAAGTACACTTAACATTGTTCAATTTTATGATTGCATTTATTCCAATTAAAAGAATGTTAAATAATAAATGGTACTTGCTCAGGGGTCAAGAGACGATGGAACCATTTTCCCTGTCTCCGAAACACAGCAAATAAATGACCACCGGGTGATGGCCGGGTCGACAAGCTTTGCAAAAAAGTTTTTGTTCAATACCATGTATTTGGTTACCATCCAAGCCCTTGTCTATTCACAAACATGCACGTACACACACGCACACACACTGGTGTTAGTGGAAAGAGCCGAGTAGGCGAGGCGAGCGGTCGCCGTGGTTACCCAAGTGGCAGGTGCTGCCATGATATCGGGGCGGGCAGAGGCAGAGGAAATCGCCGCGCTCCAGCATGCACTTCCCACCATTCACGCAGGGATTGCTGGCGCACGGACTCAAGTCTGCGGAAGCACAACTTCCCGTTTACTGTGGCGGAACCTCATTACTTCCTGGTCATGTCATCGCTTCCTGCTTCGTGATGGACTCACTCGTGTACCGGAACCAGAACTCGAGCTGGGGAGTGACAGCAGACTATAGCAGCATATCATGGCAGGACCCCCGAGAGAGGAAAGCAAGTCTCACCGTCTTCTCCCGCGACTGGAAGATCTCGGCGGCCTCCTCCTGGGAGCAACGTTCCTCGTAGCATTCGCGCTCCAGGTCACCAGGAAACATCTCTTCCAGCAACATGGCATTTGCTCGCCGCCTCCTTGCGGCGGCGGTCGAGCGCAGGATCTGCTCGGCAGAGTTGCGCTGCAGGAACACCGCGGCGGCAGACGTTGGCGGTGGGATCGGTGGTGGGATCGGCGTCGGGATCGGCGGCCGGCCGGCAGTGGTCGAGCGAGCCTCGCCTCTGCTCTCCACCAGGGCGGCGCTGAGTAGCAGTAGTGAGATCGTCGTGGCGACAGATGTCAACATGTCTGCAAAGAAGTGAGGTCACCTGGCTGGTCGTTAGGTTAAGTCGAAAGAAAGGATGGAGCAATATGTAGGCTGTTTGAAAAGAAGGAAGCAAAGGTGGCTGTCTTGGTTGTGGGAGTGAAATCGAAAATGATGATTAAAACGTCATTTAAACGCATCCAGGAAATGAAATCAGGAACATTTGTGCTAATAAATGTATAGCCAGCCATTCAGACCGGCAATGGAAAAAGGCTCCATCCACTCTGAGCCTCCGCTTCATCCTTGGTACCTCTAATGTCTGGTCCGCAGAGCAGATTGTGAGCGTGAATGGTTGTTCGTCTGTGTCTGCTCTGCGATTGTCACGATCTACAATTCCACGAGATGGACGCCCGTGCCTCAAGGCCTCTTTTGTGCCGTCTGGAGGGAATCAAGGCTTGGATGGCACTAAACGTATTGAACAAGACCAAAGTTTGCCAACCACACGTGAGAACTAGCGCCCACGACGTACAAGTGTTGCGTTCAACATCATATTTGTTCGGTCAAACCACACATCTAAGGTAAGGAAGTCAGTAAATGTGGCACACTCTGAGTACCATATTTCTACGTTACAAAACGGTTAAAATGGGTATAAAAAAATGACAACTGCAGACCTACCTGGTGTATTCGCAGAAGGACGGACATTGATTGACATTTGGTGTTACTTTGGAGCTAAAACGGCAGTTGGTTAATCGTTAGCTAGAACTCAAACATCGATGTGCGCCGTACGTGACGTCATCGGCACGACATATTTTGGAGACAAATCACTTCTTTAAAACGTGTATGTCAACTTTAACCCGTTTTGATATTTGACAATTAAAAATAAAACATCCCAAATGTCATTCTTTCACCCTGAAAGTTGAAAACTAAGCGAACCAAAACACCCCAAATTCAAATAGTAAAACAAAATGCCGATTTCCGATGTAAAAGTAGCACGCACAGACACGACATTTTCGCCTTTGAACTAAGCCGGCTTTATTGCGACACATGAAATATCTGCGAACACAGGAAGCTGCAACGTTAGAAAAATAAATAAAAGCTAGAATCATCTTTTCACGCTCCACGCATGTAAACATTCACTTTGGATTTGTCACCATCACCGCAGCCACTTCCAGCTTTGCCGTTGGATTCTTTAGAGTACGCCATGAAACGGAACCGCAAGTGACATCACGACAGGCGGGGTGGAGCTAGACAGCGCGGCGAATCAAGTGGTTTTTTTCGGGCTCCAGGAAGTCATCCAGCAGCGCGTCCGTCACCTTCCGAAGCTCCGCCTCCAAACCAGACGCGACGCTGCAATCCAGTCGATAGGAAGCAATGAATTTTTCGAAATTCGAGAAAGCAGCTATGATTTAAGAGGTACCAACTTATTCAAAAAACTCAAAACAAGAACAAACATCAAGCAAAGAAGTGTATCTATCAAAGGTGTTAATCTGTGGAATAATCTCGAAACGGACCTGAAAATGAGTAAATCGCTTGCTGAGTTCAAAAACAAATTCAAAAAAATAGTACAAACAACCTACATCAATCAGAGTTAAAATGATAAATTCAAAACATTAAATATAATGATAAATCAGAACTAAATTGATAAATAGAGAAAGGTATAAAAATATCCATTATGAATACAAGAGAAAATTGACACAAGAGTGTCAGGGTGTGAAAGTATATAATCCCGATACAAACCAAAAGTTGTAAAAATATTACGGTTAAGGGTAAAGTATGAGCCTTAATGGAGACTTCTTTCTTCTTACTTTTTTCTTTTCTGATTGATATAAAAATGATTTATTAGATATAATCACATAACGGGGTAGGACTAGATAAGTTTTTTACTTCTTCCTACTCCCTTGAACATAATAACTGTGTTGAATGAAGATTGATTTCTTTCTTTTTAGTTTTTTTTATCTACCTTATTTTCTGTCAAATTATTACTGTATATATGTTTTATGTTCAATAAACAAACAAACAAATGTCACACGTCTTACTGTTCCCTCATTATTATTCGAAGATTATTTTACTTTATTCGAGCAGAGAGCTCATTTTCAAACTGTACATAAAGTTACGGTAGCTAACTTTTTTTTTATGCCGTATTTTGTTTTCATTATTTTAGGTGCTGTTAAGTTTTACAGCCTTCAACTTTCTTCACTGGTGTTTAGTTGTCTTTTTTTTTTTAATCACTAAACAATACCAAATAAATTACAATAATTTGTACTTCGGGGGACAAAGGTTGCTGTAAAAATGTATGAGAACCTCTGATCCAGGAGATGTGTTTTGTTGACAACTTAACGAACTCAAAAAAAAACAAAAACATATGAGAATGGTGTCACCTGGTTCCGGGCGCGGTGCACAATTCAGTGTAAATTTTGATTTTGGGTTCGGTGCCGCTCGTCCTCAGCGTGGCCACGACGCAGTTCTCCAGTGTGAAGGTGATCATGTGACCACTCCTGCTCATGGGAAGTACCTGAGCCGGCAAACCAAGGACAAAGCTTAGTGGCAGGTGGGATGGGAGAAGGAAGGAAAAAATAAAGGGAATGGGGCGGGAGCGGGGGGGCAAACAAAGGAAGGAGAGGGAAGGAAATGGGAGAAAATGGAAGGAGGGAGAAGGAATGAAGGCAAAGAAGGAAAACCGAGGAAGGAATGAAGGAAGAAAAAAGGAGAGAAGGAAGGAGACGCAAGGAAAAGAATGAAGGAAGAGAAGAAGCAGAAGAAAAGGGGAAAGAAAAAGGAGGATGAGGACGACGAACAAGAAGGATGCAAGAATAGAAGTCAGGAGAAGCAAAGAAAGAGGTGGAGACAAATCAGAAGGAAGGAAAAGGGAGGAGAAGAAACAAAAACGAAGAAGTATGACGAATGACGGAAAAGGGAGACGGAGGGAGCAATGAGTAATGGAAAAGGAAAAACGAGAAGGAAGGAAGGAGAAGAAGGAAGGACAGAAGGAAGAATGAAAGACTTCAAGAAGGAGAAGGAGAAAGGCGGGAAAAGAAAGGAGGAGGAGCCAAAGAAGGAAGGACGGAAGGGTTAGGAGGGAAATGGAACAAAAAGCAGGCGGAGTCAGGAGACGTGTTACCGAGCGACTGTCCGCCTGGCTACTGTCGAATCCCCTGTTGACGTCTCTCACGTGGACGACGCGTACCCCGCCGCACGTGGCGGGGTACGAGCCGCCGCCGCCAAAGTCTCTGAGGCGAGCAAAAATGCGGCCAATGGTGACGCCATCGTTGCAGATGACGTACGATGTCCGCGACATGTGATAGCCGTACCTGCGCACAGCAAGTTCACAGGTGGGAGGGGCTGCGTCGCAGACGAAGATGTGCAAGAATTGCAAAATGCGCGTCACTCAAGAGCTCGATGGGGGGGGGGGGGTTACACAAGAATTCCCCCCGGGTTTATCGAGAGCCAGCCTGGAAATGGCTTGACGCAAAACAAATGTGTCCCCACAGGAAATAGATTTGCGTTGCACACAACGTTGAGGTCTGTTGAACAGGAAGCTGACGTGTCACCTAAGAAATAGGAAGTTGATGTGCAGCGCGCAAAAAAAACGTCGATGCGCATCGCTCAGAACGTCCGTGTCCCGGGAAGTGGTCGTGTCAAACAGGAAGTTGATGCGGGTCGAAACGTGTCCTTACATTTGGTAGATGTTACGCAGCTGCTGCTGGAGGCTGAGCTTCCTGTCACGGAGGTACGCCGCCATCTCGGCCACCACCGCGGCCGTGCTCACGCCGTCCTTCTCGGGAATCCGACTGCCGCACAGGAAACCTGCGTGCGCGCGCACGCAGGTTTGTCAGGGATCACGCGGAGTGACGGCGGCAACGACGCGGCGCTGGCAAATACCGATGGATTCTTCGAAGGCAAACAAGACGGTCTTTCCCTCCGCTGCGAGCGCCTGAATTCTGTTCCCGATCCACTTGAAGCCGGGAAGTGTTTCCTGTTGACGAGAAAGTGGTGACTTCATTACTTTCCATCTGTCCGCTGTTACTCTTATGTTTCGATATAGCACCGACTTTACGAAGCTTTGTGAAGCACTTTTTAAATCCTCTCCATGGGGCTCTTGGTTTTAAAATATACTTTATTTGTCCCACACTGGGGAAATTTACAGTCAGAGTTCAGAAAGGAAACCAGAAGGTAGGGAGAGGAGGGGGAAAAAAAAAAAAAAAGTTTAGTGCGGGGGTCGGCAACACGCGGCTCCAGAGCCGCGTTCGGCTCTTTAGCGACATCTAGTGGCTCCCTGGAGCTTTATAAAAAAAATTTGAAAATGGAAAAAGATTTTGATAGTAGGCTAATATAGCTCAAATAGCTATAGATACACGTTGCAGCGCCGAAAAAGTAAACGTACACTTTATTTATGCTTTTAACAGTCTGGACAAACACAAACACGTCTGCGTCCAACTCCGTGCCTTCCCTCTTCCCGTTCGACTGGAGAGGCGTTCAAAGACAGCCTCCGAAAAACGGAAATCCATGATCATTTCAACTGATGATCACTTCAAAGCGAAAATAATGCACCAAAGCAAAAAAAAAATCAAGCAAGGAAATCACAAAATAAAATTTATGGGGGCATTTGTGAACACACAACAAAGAAATGAATAACAAACAATTCTGAGACAGTCCAGTCTCCTACTTACACACAGCATGTGTTTCCTTCATTGTCAGTTTTATAAAAGGCTTTTATTTTTTTGCGGCTCCAGACAGATTTGTTTTTTGGGTTTTTTTTTATCCTATGTGGCTCTTTCAACATTTTGGGTTGCTGACCCCTGGTTTAGTGCAATGGAAATGTGTTGAGATTCCACTGCATCTTTGAACCAAGAGTGCCATCTAGAGGAGTCAAAAATGATCACGAGTGCTTCATGAAGCTTCGCTTGTTTTCGAAACACATACCGTGTGAAGACACGGTCGCGTCAGCCTCACCTCCACATGAAATCCTTCCTGCCGGGCCATCGAGTGGAGGATCCTGGAAGAGACGGCGGTGGTGAGCATGTAGACACGCCGCAGGTCGGCGCCGTCGCCAGCCGTGCTCTTCCACGATGACAACATCCACCACGCCAGCAAGGCCGCCAGCTCGTTTCCCGAGAACACCTTCCACTCGCCGCCGTCGTCGCTCAGCTCCGCCACCGCCAGACGGTCGGCGTCCGGATCGGTCGCCAGGACCACGGCGGCGTTCTCCCGCTCGGCCAGACGAAAAGACAGCTCCTGGAAATGTCAAGTCGGGAAGAAGAAGAAGAAGAAGAAGAAGAAGAAGAGGAAGAGGAAGAAGAAGAAAATGGCGTCGTACCAGGACAGAGTGGCCCTCTTCGGGGTTGGGAACGCGCACAGTCGGGAACTGAGGGTCAGGGTCTTTCTGCTCGGGGACGGGAATGGGCAGCGATTCAAACCCGAAGGTGGCGAAAGCTCGTTGGATGAAGTCGTGAGCAACGCCGTGGAAAGACGAGTGCACGAACTTGAGCTGGCATCTCGAATTGGCCTCCCTGCACACACGCACGCGACACTTGACCGCGCCGCCGCCCATCAGCTGTAAATGTTGCCGTTCATCACGAGGACGCCAAATGAGCCGTTCCCACGACAACCAGGCGGCTGCAAGTGGGATGTTGTCACGGCAACAACTTGAAAGCTACCGTTTGCAGTGCCGCAGTCAATTTGTCCGTGGCAACGACACCACCTGCGCGATTTACAGAACTGCTGTTTCCATGACGACACAACCAGCCGTAAATGTGCTGTTGCCATGGCTACGGCGGTAAATGGGTTTCCGAGGCGACAAGCGCAGCTCTGCGTATGAGCTCGCCACGTGAATGTGCTGTTACCATGGCAACTCTGCCCCCCCCCCCAAAATATCGTTACTCCACGACGACCGTCTCACCTGTGCCGGCAGAGGCCGGCGACGGCACGCATGAAGGCGGCGTCGACGTGCCTCAGCGGGTCGCTCCTCAGCGGGCTGCGCTGCGCCAGCCTGACGTCCCAGCAGGCGGCGCTCCAGGGCTCCTGATGCTCCTTCGCGCTCGCCATGATGGCAGCGTCGTGCGGCGACGTCACCTGAGCGCCGTCGCGCCAGTACACCTTGTAGCCGTTATCCTCTTTGGGATTGTGAGACGCCGTGATCATCACGCCCGCCGCCGCGCCCAGTTCCTTGACGGCGAAGGGCTGCAAGACACAAGACGGCGTCATGGCGCGCGGGGCGGCAATCTCGCCGGGCGGAAGCGACGTCGCGTCCGCTCACCACGTACGGCGTCGGCACGTAGCTGGAGAAGAGATGCACGCTGACCTCTCTGCTCAGCATCACGGCCGCCGTCAGTGACGCCAGCCTGCAAACGTCACGCGCGCGCGCGCCGACACTGCGACGTTAGAACGGCGACACGTGTGGCTGTGCGTGTGTGGTTTCTATGGCAACACATTGCCGGCAACGTAGAATACAACACGGCAGCAAAACTAAATGTGCCGTTTCCACGGTGACCGTCCGCGCGAACGGATTGCTTCCACAGCAACACGCAGCAGGAAAACATCCCATCCTCCTTCCACGGCAAGTTGGCAACATCAGTAAACGTGCCGTTTCCATGGCCACACGCGCAATTGTAACTACACCGTTACCATGGTGACAGACAGTGCGAAATGTCATCTCGATACCAACACGCCACGGGGCAACCGATGGGGCGGGAAGATTGCCGTTTCCATGGCAACAACTGTAAAGTGGCTGTTTCCACGGCAATAACAGTCAATACAATGTTTTGAAAGCAACATCTAAAATAAAAAAGCAAACAGCACAGCGGCAAAGATGCCGTTGCTACGGCAACAACAGGAAACAGGACGCTTCCGTGGCAACCCACGCCGCAGCTTGACTTACCACTGACTGCTGCAGCCGCTCTCTGGCTGCCCCCTGGTGTCAAAGCCCACCACTACGCCTCTGCGGGCCGCATCTGGAATACACTTGAGCAGGTAGGCGCACAACCCCTGCAACACAGACACAAATATTTTTTTTTTAAAAACACACATACACATAAACACAACACTGACCTGCGTGGACTGGATGACGGTGAGGTCGTTGATGCGGCTAAACCCTGCACCCATTGGCGCTCTCAGACCGGCGGTGCCAAAAGTCAACGCGGAGCAGAACCGGCGCTGCAGCTCGGACACGCTCGCCGACCCGAGCAAGGCGACCGCCTGCGCCCGAGTCCGCTCGTTCTGAAAAACCACGCACAGCCACGCAAATACGGTGTTTACTGCGTGGAATCGCTGCGCTTGGAAACACCGTGCAAAGTGTGTGCTCATGTTCACTTTGACCCTCTGTGTGTAAACCTGTGTGTGTGTGTGTGTACATTTAGGGTCTCCCCTGCTTTTGTCACTTAAATCAGATCGAAACGCGGCACTTCGTAACAAGTATGTTGAAAAAAATATATTTAAAGACAAAATGGTACACAGAAGACCCAAATTTAATTTTCTTTAAGTTCAGGGTTCTTTTTGAGATGTTTTTAAAATATTTTTGTTGAGTTTGAACTACACAGCACTGACCATGACACTTTTAAAATCTTGCACATGAGTATCTTTTTTAAACTAAAACTAATTCTGAAACTAACTGAAATAAATAAATGCAACTCTAAATAAAATAAAACCTAAACATAATGAAAAATCCAAAATGATTATCACCCCGAGTTGAGCCAAACACAGCCAGGTATCGGATTTAACAAATATAATCTCAAAAAGTTGATGGTTGAGCTGGACGATTATGTGTGCATTTGCTGTTTTTTTTTTTAACATGACACATTTTAAAATAAATTGACTGTTTTAAAAAAAAAATGCGTCTGGGTGTCCGTGTGGTCAGACTCAGTTTGTGCGTGTGCGTGTGTGTGCGCGCGCACAACAGTAACCGTGTATGGTCATGTAAACCACGCGCGTGACTGTGTGATTAAATTCACCGCGGGCATGGATGTGTGAAGGAGTGGTTCTTGAGTGTACGTTTGCGGTTCTGTTCCCCAAGTGACGGTGTACGCGTGTTGGGAGTCATATGCGCGTGTGGTGTCAAATGATGTCCAAGTGAGGCGAGCGGCTGACATTTGCACCAAAGGTTATCAGAGTTCATGACCTTTTGCTATGAGGCGAGGAGATGAAAGCTGCTTGAATTGGATTTTCCGGGCACTTTCCAGAAGGTTCGTGTGCTCAGAGGACAAATCCGAAATGTTCCGCAAAGAAGCTCTGCCGCAGGACACCTTCAGACTGTCCGTTCTTAAATCGCTATCGCAAACGTTCATTTGTCGTTTGCTTCAGAATTGACGCGCAGGTTTTTTTTTTTAAATCAACGTCAATAAAATAATCTGACGTTTTTATTGATCTCGTTCAAGTAAACGGTCCGACTTGACGGTTTTGTCCACAGACGCTTTTGGTTTTCGAGGACTGAGCGCGTGACAGCTTGCTCCTCGCCTTTATTTTTTGTCAACAATCCAGCACACGTGACTCGCGAAGCTTGTCGGTCAGGTCAAAGGAACGCTCAATCAAAGTGACTGGCAGCACCGCTGTGATTGACGGGCGGGGCCGATGTTGTTTTGAGTTCAAGGCTCACCTTGTCCCAGCGCATCCAGCGCCGCAGCGCCTCGTCCACCTTCTCATCCCCGCTGCTCGGCGGCCTCTGCTCGGCCTCCACGGCTCTGCCGTCCCGCTCAGCGTCGCCCATGCCGACCCGAGACTGGCGAGCTAAGTGCCATCGTGACGACGTTACCCTGCTGTTGCTAAAGCTATTGCTAAGTATGATGCTAAACTGATCAGCGGCGTCAACGAAAAAACAAAACCAAAAAAAACAAAAGTTGGGCAGTCAAGTCCCTGCAAGTTAACGCTGCTTCCGTCCATCTTTCAAAATAAAATGTGTGGCCTTCACAGTAAGAGGAAAAACAAATACGTTTGGCATTGTTTTAATCATGTCAAAATGTCAGGAAATGCCTGCAGTTTTAAATGTGTAATAAGTACCGTAATGGTAACGCCAGTCTCACAGTACAGAGGTCATGGGTTCGATTCCCTCTCTGGCTCTGAGTTTGCATGTTCTCCCTGTTCCTGCGTGGATTTTTCTCCATGTACACTCTGATTTCCACCCACATTCTAAAAACATGCATGGCAGGCTGACTGAATACTCTAAATTGTCCCCAAGTGTGAGTGTGAGCGCGGATGGTTGTTGGTCTATGTGTGCCCTGAAGTTGGCTGGCAACCGGTTCAGGGCGTGCCCCTGCCTAGTGCGATGGATGGATAATGGGCACTGGCGGCTCGACGCAGTTTTACTAAGGGTGGCGAGGGGGTGGCAGGAGGTTCAATTGGGAGCACGGAGGTTCTAACCCCCCCACCCCCACTCTACCCCGCCATACACTCACTTACACAAATGTACAAACACACATGCACAGGTTTGGCTTTCATTTTCTGGCACGAGCTGATGAGCCCTAACCTCGTCTGCGTAGACTACGCAATAACAATTCTCAACTCGGCCCACCACAAACAATTTTCCGAGTGGACTAGCCAGCCAAAGTCGTCATGAGTCGACTAATTGGATTCAAGTGCTATGAAAGTATTCATAGTTGCCATCCACAGTCGGGGCGGCGGGGGGTCATGGCCACGTCGTGTCCTCCGCACGCCGAGGAAAGGTGGGACAAGCGAAATCAAAGAAAAGCTATTTCAGGGGGGGCTCAGCAATTACGATGGTATATAAAAGCATGACTTTTCCTACTGCTCAAGTTAGATTTTGTATCGAGACAACAGTAATTTACACAACACTGTTTTTGTATGTTGTGCACGGATTATTACAACTTTTATTGGGATGTCATGTCCTCCAGTTCTGGAATGACCCATCTAGAAATTCTGTATCAAAAAAGCCAGTAGGATATAAATAGCTGCAGTTTTGCTGATTTTTTCTTTTTTTTTTTTTGGAGCAACAGTGTTTAAGAAAGGGAAAATATTTATTTATATTACGTTCTTTTGCTTGACATTTGAAATAAAGACTCCATCCTTCAAAATATATCCTTTAATTAGCTTCATTTGAAGATACACTCTGCTCCGCCGACACGCGTCTTTTATTGCTGATTAAATTGCACGTTGACAACAAAAGAAGACAATCGCGCTAGACAGAAAACACGCCTCTACGGTTAGGTTACAAAGTGTGCGTTTTTTTTTCTCCCCCCAACAGTAAAGCTGATTCAAATATTGACATGTTGGAAATTCAGACAGCGTTAACCTGATCACTAAGGGAAAAGCTCATTCATTCAGAATCAATGAAATTAGTCTAGCATACTAGCATCGGTTATGAATGTTGGAATAATATATATTTTACGGTTTCGTGATCATACAATTGCGTATTAATCATGGTGAATTGATTATGCTCTTAATAAAGACATCCATCCATCCATCCATCTTCTACCGCTTATCCGGGGCCGGGTCGCGGGGGCAACAGCTTTAGCAGGGAAGCCCAGACTTCCCTCTCCCTAGCTACTTCTTCCAGCTCTCCCCGGGGGATCCCGAGGCGTTCCCAGGCCAGCTGGGTGACATAGTCACTCCAGCGTGTCCTGGGTCTTCCTCGGGGTCTCCTCCCAGTGGGACATGCCCGGAACACCTCACCAGGGAGGCGTTCAGGAGGCATCCGAATCAGATGCCCAAGCCACCTCATCTGGCTCCTCTCGATGTGGAGGAGAAGCGGCTCGACTCTGAGCCCCTCCCGGATGACCGAGCTTCTCACCTTATCTCTAAGGGAGAGCCCGGACACCCTGCGGAGAAAACTCATTTCGGCCGCTTGTATCCGGGATCTCGTTCTTTCGGTCACGACCCATAGCTCGTGACCATAGATGAGGGTTGGAACGTAGATCGACCGGTAAATTGAGAGCTTCGCCCTTCGGCTCAGCTCCTTCTTCACCACGACAGACCGATACAACGTCCGCATCACAGCAGACGCTGCACCGATCCGCCTGTCGATCTCTCGCTCCCTCCTGCCCTCACTCGTGAACAAGACCCCAAGATACTTAAACTCCTCCACTTGGGGCAAGATCTCTCCCCCGACCCGGAGGGGGCACTCCACCCTTTTCCGACTGAGGACCATGGTTTCAGATTTGGAGGTGCTGATTTTCATCCCAACCGCTTCACACTCGGCTGCGAAACGCTCCAGTGAGAGTTGGAGAGCCCCGTTTGAAGGAGCCAACAGCACCACATCATCTGCAAAAAGCAGGGATGCAATACTGAGGCCACCAAAACGGACGCCCTCAACGCTTCGGCTGCGCCTAGAAATTCTGTCCATAAAGATTATGAACAGAATCGGCGACAAAGGGCAGCCTTGGCGGAGTCCTACCCTCACTGGAAACGATTCCGACTTACTGCCGGCAATGCGAACCAAACTCTGACATCGGTGGTATAGTGACCGAATAGCCCGTATCAGGGGGTTCGGTACCCCATACCCACGAAGCACCCCCCACAGAACTCCCCGAGGGACACGGTCAAACGCCTTCTCCAAGTCCACAAAACACATGTAGACTGGTTGGGCGAATTCCCACATACCCTCGAGGACCCTGCTAAGGGTGTAGAGCTGGTCCACTGTTCCACGGCCGGGACGAAAACCACACTGCTCCTCCTCAATCTGAGGCTCGACTTCCTGACGGACCCTCCTCTCCAGCACCCCTGAATAGACCTTACCAGGGAGGCTGAGGAGTGTGATCCCTCTGTAGTTGGAACGCACCCTCCGGTCCCCCTTTTTAAAAAGAGGGACTACCACCCCGGTCTGCCAATCCAGAGGCACTCTCCCCGTTGACCACGCGATGTTGCAGAGGCGTGTCAACCAGGACAGCCCCACAACATCCAGAGCCCTGAGGAACTCCGGGCGGATCTCATCCACCCCTGGGGCCCTGCCACCGAGGAGCTTTTTAACCACATCGGTGACTTCAACCACAGAGATAGGAGAGCCCACCTCAGGGTCCTCAGACTCTGCTTCCTCCAAGGAAGACGTGTTGGTGGAGTTGAGGAGGTCTTCGAAGTACTCTGCCCACCGGTTCACAACGTCCCGAGTCGAAGTCAGCAGTGCCCCATCCCCACTGTACACAGTGTTAGTGGTGCACTGCTTCCCCCTCCTGAGACGTCGGATGGTGGACCAGAATTTCCTCGAAGCCGTCCGGAAGTCGGCTTCCATGGCCTCACCGAACTCTTCCCACGCTCGGGTTTTTGCCTCGGCGACCACCGAAGCTGCGTTCCGCTTGGCCAGTCGATACCCGTCAGCTGCCTCTGGGGTCCCACAGGCCATAAAGGCTCGATAGGACTCCTTCTTCAGCTTGACGGCATCCCTTACTGCTGGTGTCCACCAGCGAGTACGAGGGTTGCCGCCACGACAGGCACCAACCACTTTACGGCCACAACTCAGATTGGCCGCCTCAACAATAGAGGCACGGAACATGGTCCACTCGGACTCAATGTCCCCCGTCTCCCCCGGAACATGGGAAAAGCTCTGTCGGAGGTGGGAGTTGAAACTCCTTCTGACAGGGGATTCCGCCAGACGCTCCCAACAAACCCTCACAATACGTTTGGGTCTGCCAGGACGGACCGGCATCTTTCCCCACCATCGGAGCCTACTCACCACCAGGTGGTGATCAGTTGACAGCTCCGCCCCTCTCTTCACCCGAGTGTCCAAAACATGCGGCCGCAAATCCGATGATACAAGACATGCTCATACTTATAATAAAGAATGCTTAGTGCACTGTGTGAAAGTTAGGGGGACACAACCACCTTTCCGAGAATGTGGTTGGAAAGAGATAAGGTAATAAGACAAAACAAGAGCAAGGTCGGGCGCGGATGGCGCTGTCAACACCAGCTGCAGCTTACTTGGACACACATGTTTGTCATTTTCACTCACGTACACACACATAGTCACACACGTTCAGTGTGCGTCTTCGACAGCCCTCACTCCTTAGGTTGGACACGCCCTATAAGATTCCCATTGAGGAATAAATGAGAGGGCGAGCGGGGAGACGTGACGTGCAGAGAACTGAAACCTAACGCTTCTCCTTGTCCCCCCCCCCACCCCCCGAGTGATTTGGTACCAGAATCGAGTGTCTCCTCTCCTCATTGGCTCTTGATTATGAATGTCGAGTTGATGACTGACAGTAAATGAGGCATTTTGTCTGTCTACATGTGTTGCTCCACCATTTTTTCTGATATCCAGTGCTGAAATGTTTCTAACAATTCGTTGGCGTGTCTGTGCCGTTTGTCATTGTGCCAAAGCATTACGCGAGTGTTTGTTCCTCGAGCAAAAGCGCTGGATTGTTTTTGACACAAAAGGCGTAATCCTCAATTTGGAGTGACATGAAACAGACAAAGGAATAGGTTCTCGAGTTGCCGAGCTGCTGCTTCACGTGAAGTGAGTGGCGTTTGCTGCCACAACGCACCGCTTGTATCTCAAGTCTGCGCTCTCAAGACAAAAGCATTTTTTTAAAAGATTTTTTGATAGGGGCGGAGCAGATATTTGGGATTGAATTCTCACGCATTTTATCCATTGCCGAGTGACTGGGGGATACATTTGATAGCATAGCAATAAAATTCAGCAGGAATCTGACCACAGAAAAAGAAAACGTCGCTAGGGTATCATGAACAAGCGGAATGTAGATCGCACTCAGTATTTCATCTCACAGGCCGGCTTTCATTCTTACGGCCTTCATTTTTGGCACCGTGCATTAAAAAGAAAAGAAAAAGCTGCGGTTCCTAACAGTGCATCCAAATGAGCTTTTGTGTAAATATTTGACAAGACAAACATGCTGGCTGATTATGCAATACATTTTTCAAGCTATGCCTGCCCTACTATGCCGCTTACATCGGTAAAATAAGTCCTCCATTGGGTGGCAATTTATCGAATAAAATAGATATCTCTGTTCATTTCAGGATAACGTCAGCGAGGCCTCCCCATTAATACCTGAAGACAAAATACAGCATGATTGTATACGCGCAAGATCAAACCAGCCACGCGCTGCCGTAAAGCGTGCGCGGAAACACCCGGTACCTGTAATAGTTGGGCTTGAAGGGTCCGTTCTTGTTGAGGCCCATGTACTTGGCCTGCTCATCAGAGAGCTCCGTGAGGTGAGCGTCAAAGTTGGCAAGATGCAAACTGGCCACGTACTCGTCTGCAGGGGGGGGGAGACGTCATCGCAGTGCCCAAGCGTTCAATCCAATTTCACTGGATTGGCTCAGAAATATGATTTCTCCACAGCGCTAACTCGACCTTCTCCAAACCCAAATCCAATCAAGTTGGGACATTGTGCTTTTTCTTTTTTTTTTTTTGGAACATGTCGCAGATAAACTATTCAAAGTGAAGGATTATTGGCGAAAACCAGCAAGCTTGAACGTGACATATCTTTGTCTTAGTAGGCGGAACATGATTTGCAAATTCTGTTTTGATTTGTGTTTAACACGACGACTTCATTGGATTTGGGTTCTTGATTTCCACCTATGGGGGGGGTTCATTGCAGAAATTTTTTTGTGACATTTTGATTTGGGTCGGGGGGGGGCTGTGTCATGAGATACTTCTACATGGCATGAGTGACCACATTCAGTACGTGCGTCGCCGTGGCTTTGCTTTGTCGGGCGGAGAAAACACAAAACACATGCGCATGTTTACCCATTTTCTTCGGCAGGAGATACACGTCCTGCTTGTAACGTCCCTCCGGGGCGTTGAACAACTCAATTAAGGCCAGAGCCTGCAGCCAAGCAATCACACAAGAGACAGTCAGTCACAAACATTGCCATGAACAACTTGTGTTGTGTGCGCAGCCCCTGACATGACATGGGGAAAAAACATCAACAACAGAGCTTGAGAGTGAAGCCAGGCGTGTGCATGGGTTGGCATTCACACATCTATTTATTTTGTTTTTGTTTCAACTTGTCCTCGATTATTGGCTGGAAAACCGCTCACACGTCTCGTATTAGACTTTAGCTTTGGCGCCGTCTGGTGGTGAACATCTATTTTTAAACGAAGGGAAGCAACTCTTGAGTCAGGCCCCAGCTTTTTCGAATGCTTTGCCACCACCTCTTGGTATCCATGGATCATTACGGTCCAAAGCATTTTTTGTATGAGCATGGTTAATGCTCCAAACATTCCCTCTCTACTGGGCTCACAAAATACCGAGGCCACAAAATATTCCGATGTAGCTACGAAATGCGTACAAGCAACAAAATACTAATTTGTGAGCTTCACATCATTCTGATGAACAACTTCAAGTTCGAGCCAATAGAGAGCGCATCTTAAAATGATGTCAATAGATCGAAATGGTGATCAGACGAGGTGCGCCTCATTTGCTTCTCCAAATGTCCAGGAATTAGATCAGTCATATCAATTGGTATTTTCTGTGCACATCTGACTCATTTAGTGGCCGGAATTTGGTGTTTCGTGGCCACAAATGACAATTTTGCCTACACTTTATATCGACAGTCGGGCCACCAATTCAATTCCCATGTCATGTGCGGGGCTCCGTCGTGGTGATTGAAGGCGGAGCGGGCGCACAAGAACCGACCTGAGTGGTCGCCGTGATGGACAACACGAAGGTGGGCACCGTGGAGCAGCTCAGGTTCAGCAGGCGACCCTGAGAGAGAAGGCAAACAAACCAAGATGGACGCCGACTACGAGCGCCAACATTCCAAAGCGATCTCGCCAATGATCCGTCACCTCGGCCAGAAGCACAACCCTCTTGCCGTCGGGCCAGATGATGTGGTCCACCTGCGAGCGGACCCTCTCCCAGGTCAGCTCGTGGCTGCGTAGGCTGGCCTGCGTGACGAGGATCAGACACAATCGGAGAGTCGGCGAGGTTTGGGGGGAAGGGTGGGGGGGTCGTCAACACGCAATGGTTACCACGTCAATCTCCGTGTTGGAGTGGCCCATGTTGCACACCACGCAGCCGTTCTTCATGCGATCCAGTTGCTCTCTGGTGACGACGTTCTTGTTGCCTTCGGGAGCAAAAAGACTCCAGAAACTCACAACGGGAACACAATGGAGCCAGTAGCTTGGAGGGCCAAGTGCTTTCATTGAATGCCTCTGTCCCATTTTTTTTAAAAATTAATTTAGGTTGGTTAAAGTAACCTTGGTGACGGGTCCATTGTTTGACTTGATAAACTCCGCCCCCCAAAAAGATGCGAATGTTAAAGGAAAACGACTAAAAATTGATCAGGTTGAAATGAAACCAACACGTTTTACAGCTTGAACTCCAACTACTCAAGAAATTGTGTACAGGTTAAAATAAAACTAGAGAGAAATTTTGTCCAAGTCTGATTTCAAGCGTGTGTGTGTGTGTGTGTGTGTGTGTGTGTGTGTGTGTGTGTGTGTGTGTGTGTGTGTGTGTGTGTGTGTGTGTTTCTCTGCCGTCTTACCAGTGCAAGTGATGACCACGTCCATCTGCCGGATGACCTCGCCCAGTTTGACCACTCGGAAGCCGTCCATGCTGATTGGGTGTGATCACACAAATATTGTCAACACCTTGAAAAAAAATCCCAACAATTCCAGGATATATTCGCGGCTTCCACTAACAACATGGCTTCGAACAGAGACTAACTAGTTTACAAAAGCATGGGCAGCGTTCTCAACTCAACTCAACTCAACTCAAGTGTATTTCTGGAGCACTTGAAAACAATCACCGCTGCAGACAAAGCGCTGTATGTGAAGCAAAAAGAATTCATACAACAATAAATCAGTAACAAAGACAGTAGAAAGCACAACAGCGGTCCAACTCAAAATCAAGTCTCATGCTGAGCCAAAGCCAAAAATAAATTTTAAAGAGAGTTTTAAAGATGGGCAGCCAGGGGGCTTGCCGAACATTCATTCCAAAGAGAGGGACCGGCAACGCAAAAGGCTCCATCCCCTCTGAGCTTAGTTCTCGGTACCTCTAGTGGTGTCTGGTCCGCAGACCTGAGGAGCTCAGAGTGGGGTCAGGCCATTTCAAGATTGGAAAACAAATCAGAGGATCTTCAAAATCTTCTTCAAAAGAACTCTATAGAGATGCCAGAGTAGGAGTGATGCCTTCCCTGTTATGAGTACTCATCAAGAGGCGAGCAGCAGCATTGTGGAGCAACTGGAGACACTTAACGGAGGATTGACTGACTCCAAAGTAAAGTGCATTACAGTAAACCTGCCGGGATGTGACGTTGGCAAATTAGCAACTTTTCCGACCCCTCCGGCAACTATTTTTCCCCCCAAAAAACGAGCAACATGAATAGACATGAAAAAAAATCTGAAGAGACTCACCACGCCTGTAGGGCGCAGATCGGGTCAATCTCAGTGATGCACACGATGGCTCCGAGCGCTTTCAGAGCCGTGCAGCAGCCTTTGCCCACCTACGCCACATACAGGGGGCATCTCAGTCCATTTGATATGCTGGAAAACGTTTCGATGATGGGATTGCTTTCTGCGCTATTTGCTGACCATCTTGATCTCTCAAGAATGGATGCGGTCATGAGTTCGGGACTCTCATCTGGATCGAAGTTGTACTTTGCCACGTTCTTAGGGCATCGGCAGGGAATTACAAATCTTATCAGGGCCTGTCAATTACTTCTATTCATTCGTTCGTTCATTCATTTTCTGACCCGCTAATCCTCACAAGGGTCGCGGGGGGTGCTGGAGCCTATCCCAGCCGTCTTCGGGCAGTAGGCGGGGGACACCCTGAACCGCTTACCAGCCAATCGCAGTCAATGACTTCTCAATTTTTGTAATAGTGGCGGGTGTTTACTGTTCGCTCTCCTCAAGTCTTTTTTTTTTTTTATCAGTTGAAAGCTATCATCATAACAATGAACAAACATTGTGACTTTCTATCACGTTCTCATTTATGGAGATGCACCTGTGAAACACGCGTTATGGGAGCATTTCAATCAATTCCGAAGGATAAATCACCTCTCCGTAGCCGCACACCACCACTTGTTTGCCACCAAACATGATGTCCGTGGTCCTCTTCAAGCTGCGCGCCCCCCCCCCCAAAAAAAATTGTGAATTTCGGTGTCTTTGTCCGAAGGACGGATGTTGCACTCACGCTCACCCGTCCAGGATGGATTCGCGGCAGCAGTAGAGGTTGTCAAACTTCTGCTTGGTGACCGAGTCGTTGACGTTCATCGCCGGGACGCACAGCTTGCCGGCTTTCGACAGCTGGTACAATCTGCAACGTGGCCGCACAGTCAAAACTCGACCGGCAGTGGTTCTCAACTCTTGTCACCCAGGGGACCCGCATCGTCCTATTGTTGGAAAAGTCACAACTATGCGTTTTTTAGCCCCCACGCCCTTGAGTATAAATGTATAGTATGTTACCTTTTTAAATGAAGTTTCAAATGAGTTTGTCCGCCAGCCAAATGCTGAGCTGCACTGCATTTCTATTTCCTCAATATTTTTGTCATGACGCCATTCTGTTTGTCTCCAGCAGGTGGCAACGGAGGGCCTTCTCCTCCAGATTCACACCTGTTTTTCCAGTGTGCCGCGGAAGTGTTTTTGTTCATATAGTTTGTTCAGTCCACTGCCTGCCTGCCTTTTTGGGTCCTCCACCATCAACCTTAACCCGATGTCACTGAAAGCTAATCATGCCAGAAATGTTCATGCAATTATTGACTCAGACCTGAATTTTAACAAGCACTTTAAAGCAATGTGCCCATTGTCATGGGAACAACCTAGCTCGCATTAAGGGTTTGCTGTCTCAACAAGACACAGAAAAACGTGTTTATGCTTTTATTTTCAGGAGACGACATTAGTGTATCGTTGTCTTTACAGGGCTAAATTAAAAAAAAAAAAATCAATCAGGCAGGTGCAGCAAGTCGAAAAATGCTGCCGCCAGAGTCCTACCCAAAATCCAGGAAACTGGACCACATCACACCTGTCCTCGAATCACGACACTGGCTTCCCGTGAGTCAAAGAATAGATTTTAAAATCTTTCTGTTGGTCTTTAAATGGTCTTGGACCAAAACACAGGCAAAGTGTACTTGTATTTGACAAAGGCAGCCAGGCCCCTCAGGTCACCTGGAACCTGAACCCAGAACGGTTCCCAGAACCGGAAGCAAACAAAACGAAGCAGCATTTCGTTACTGTGCTCCTCACCTGCGGAAACAAACTCCCAGGAAAAAAATGAAGCTATCCTTTATTTGCATTGTTGGCTTTTAATTGCTCTAGACTGAAGCTAATTATTTGAGAAGATTTAATTGTGATTTTTGCAAAGGTTATGTTCACTTTTGTGCCTTTCTGTGACTCTTCCACTCTCTCGATTGTCATTGCAGACCGCTCGCGATACTCAAGGGTCTCACCGATGAACTCCGGTGACGCTCTCCTCAACGATGCCTCGCACTTTCTTGAACACGTTGGGGTACTTCTTGTAAACCCAGTGTGTCAAGTCTCCGCCGTCGTCCAAAATCTAGAAAAGAGGCCGATGAGATCGGAAGGTCTCCTCGCCGCACCGAAGCCGCAGCCCCACTGTACCATATTGGCCTGCCAGCCCTCCGTGTTGACACAGCGGTCGATGCACCACCAGAAGTCGTCCTCGGTCTCGCCCTTCCAGGCAAACACGGGCACTCCTGCGGGAGACGACAGGCGCGGAGGATCAAGACCAATGGCCGCAAAACGTTGGCACACTTTGGGAAGCCCACCAGATTTTTTCCTTCTTCATTCCAAAAACTTCTTGGCTGTCCGTGAGTGGGAATGTTTGCCTTTAAGTGACACACCGATCCGTTGTTTGTCTATCTGTGCCCCGATACTGGTTAGCGACCAATCGCTAGTTAGTATGTATGTGCTCTGACATTAGCTAGCAAAGCGTCTATTTTTTGAGTGCCCCCACCAATTTTTTCCCCCTTAGGGTTAAACTAAAACGAATCACGTTAATAATTACATCAATAAAGAAAGATGTAGAGGTTAAACTAAACATACAACAACAACAACAAAAACGTGTACAGGTTAAAATCAAACCAGCATAAAAAAACAAACTCATACAGGTTAAACTACAGCTATCAAATGTGCAAAATAAAACTGAAAAACAATCATGAGGTCAAAACAAAACTACCACAGAAAGCAAAGTGGTGTACGTTAAGCTAAAACTATCAAATTAAAATTAACCGTGCAACAGCGGTTTTGCAGCTTAAAATAAAACTACCCCCCGCCAAAAAAAAGAAGTTGCGCAGGTAAGAATAAAACTACCAAGAGACTTTGTGCAGTTCAAATAAAACTACCCCCAAAAGATTGTACATGTTAAAATGAAATGATGGAAGGAAATTGTTTTGTAGATGAAAATAAAAGCAATCCAGTTCATCACGTTCAAGCAAAACGATCAAATACAGGCTGTACCGGTTGGAATATAAAACTACCCCCACAGGTTAAAATAGAACTAACAAAAAAGTCACAAGGGTGAAATTAAAGGAGCATAGCGAGACCAGCTGTTCAGGCGAACATTCAACTTCCCAAAAAGTTGCACACATTGAGAAAAAAAGAAGAAAAAAAAACCTGCACAGAAGAAAATAAAACAGGAATACAGAACAGTTGTTGATGTTGCATTTCACGCGGTTGTCAAAGGAATGAAAAAGGAAGTGCGGACCTCTTGCTCGGTGGCGCCTCACCTGTCTCGGCCAGAGCGGCGGCCACCTCGTTCTGGGTGGAGTAGATGTTGCAGGCGGTCCAGCGACACTGAGCCCCCAGAGCCACCAGAGTCTCGATCAGCACCTGACAGGCAATCGAGACGGACACATTGACAAGCGCGCTGGAACGCAAGCAGAAAAAAAAAAAAGAGTGGGCAACCTACTGCAGTTTGAGCGGTGATGTGGGTACAGCCCACCACCTTGGCCCCTGCCAGAGGCTTCTCACCCTGGGCTCGCTTCCTCAGGGAAATGAGGGCCGACATATCTGGAGCAAGCAAACACATGGAGCGGACGCTCGTTCAAGGTCAAAATTGCCACAAGGTGCAAATGTCCCGCTTTGATCTCATTTCGGTGCAATTGGGACATCCCTGTCAGCAAATGAAGCGCACCTTTGCTGAGAACGACAGTGACCGATGTGACCTCTGCTTCTCTAGTTCGACGGGTGCGCTCCGTTTGCCGACCCAACTGTTGAGGAACGATCCCGATAGGAATCGCTTGGAGTTGGTGGCCATGTCTTAGAATTTGGAAAAGACTGTTGATATTTTTGGACTTGGAATTTATTTGGATGGTGAGCATGCAGGAGCCTATTCCAGCTGACTCTGGGCGATACTAACATTCGTCAAAATAAAATGCCGATAACCGATTCATCGTATGACTAACTTAAAAAGGGTCAAAACAATAAGAATGTAAATTACAGGCGGAAGATTTATTTCACACTTGCCTCGAACATTTGTTTGACTTTACACCAAAGAGAAAAGTCTGCCTTTGGGGGCGGGCTGTCCGAATGCCACTGTCTTTGTCTTATGTTACAATGTGTTAATATGTGTTTAAAAAAAAAAAAATTATAATAATAATAATAATCTGCAGAATAATTGATGAATCTTATTATTATCATTATTATTACGTCTTTGGAATGTGGGAGGAACCGAAATAAAGCCAAGATTCAAATCTCAGACCTCACAACTGCGATGCAGACACATTCGCCCCACCACCAACATTCTGCGCCTCTTTTCTTATCTGATTATTTTCAATTCTATCCATAACTTGCACTCACACGCATCTCAAAAAAAAAGAAAAAAAAAAGAGTGATAATTCCAAAATGTACCTTGTTCGGCAATCTCAATCTCACGGCGGCCAAACTCGGCCTGTTTGATGTTCTTCACGCAGAAGTCGCTGCTGCCCTGTGTGTTGACCTGAGCTTTGTCTCTTGGGGAGGTTTCATCATCGGAGCTGTCGGAGTACGACGCAGCTGGCGGAAGAAGGAAGGAAGGAAGGAAGGGTTGAAGAAAGGAAGGGAGGAAGGACAGAAGGAATCAAAATGGGAAAGGAGGGAAGGAAGGGAGAAAGAATGAATAAACACATCAAAAGAGGTCATTTTATGAATGTACCGCATGAACACGCATAAATGACTGACACACAGTGAACCTGGGAAGCGCTTCACTTTTTCGACATTTTGTTATGTTGTCGGCTCATTCCCAAAATAGACCGAATTGGCATGCATCCAAGGCCTTCGGTATCTATTTCTGAAAATCTGTATGCGCGAGCGTGCTAATTTATCTCCCAGCATCCCCGCGCCGTTTCTCCAGCCCGCGACTAATTGACAAGTGGATCGTATGAAGTGCTGATACACACACACACACACACACACTGTGTAGTGCACGCCTGTGAGCAAACAGCTCTTGCCCAGTTCAATCCCCTAATTTCACCTCAACCAAAATCCGGACTCACCGTCGGCTCAGCTATACATCGGCTGGGGTGAACTGCACGAGACGGGACCGCGCCCTTCAAAGTTAATTTGAGTAAAGCCGCTGAATAGGATGAAAAAGCGGCTCATATGTAGATTAGGCAAAATGAAAAAAAAAACATTTGGCAGGACTGTTGATGCTATAAATGCTCGGTGGGCCCGACGAAAAAAAAGGAGCGGGACGTAAATGTGCCCAACTTGAAGCAGCGCGGCTCTCGGCACCTGAGCTGTAGCTGTCCGTGGACGACTGCGAGATGGACCGAGAGAGGGAGCGGCGGCCAGCCTTGGTTGGGTATTTGCTGAACTCCTGTTTGTCCTCCGTATTGGCAAACTGGATCTACAGGAGAGGAAAAACACGACAGTCAGGCGGACAATTTTAGAGGACTTTTGGAAATGCTTTTTTTCCCCTCATCGACCCCGATGGCATCCACGTCGTTTTGTCCGCAGCGTTTCAGGCGTGTGTCAGTCGCACGTGCCGTTTTTGTTCTCGCAGCTATCGAGAACATTTTGCAAAATAAAAATGCTCTCACGGGGCAATTATGTCTTGAACGGCAACCAACTACAATAACGTGAATATAAAACCCCAGATTGTTTCTTTGGCCTTCTAATTCCTCAACATTTGCGAGCATAAGCTCGGTCTCTTGCAAACATATCCACCGGACTTGGGCGATCCCTTCGTTCAAATGCTTTCATTCACTGAGGAATGCTGTCTAATTTCCTCCTTATTTGAGATGTCCATACAATGTGTTTGCACCAAAAACCAACACGCGCGTCAGCAGAGTTGACACAACACGAGTCAATCCGGGAGCACGCCAATGACAAGGCCTTGTACTTTGACAAAGTCAAACTCCTTCAAGGGAACTTGCTCAAATGGGCCCAATTCTGAATTCTATCAGGAATGTGCATTGGAAAGACATAAAGAAATGAATAGCCCCCCCCCCCGCAAATAACCAATCGAGAGGAAATTGAGTGGACCCGTCTATCATAAATTTAAATATACTGTGTGTGTGTGTAAAATATATATTTTTTTTGGGGGGGGGGGTTCTCTCCACAGATTGACACAAAAAAAATGGGCAGGCATGCCTAAATTAACAGGATGCACCAAAAAGTCGCAGATTGAACGCAGCTCAGCCATTTTGGTTTTGAAGCAGCCATTTTGGGGCGTAGTCATCAGTCAAGCCCTTTTGGGGCTGGGGGAGGAGGGTAAAATAATGAGCCATCGACCCCAGACACCATTTTATCTGATGGACATGAAAGTGGGTATGTTTGGTCATAAAAAAACGTCCGAAGGGCCCCATGACTGAAACGACACAGAAAGTCGGCCATTTTGGTTCGAACAATTTGAGTGAATTCCATCGTCAATGACCTCACAGAAAGATTTTGGGGAAAATAAATACATCAAATTACAAATAAAAATGTGCCCCAGACACCACTTCCACCCGTCGGCAACAGGACACGCCCAAAAGTCTGAGTCTGAAACTGAAGAGCAATTCTACCATTTTGGTTTTGAAGCCGCCATTTTGAGTCAGTTGGCTCACACGTTGAGAAAGTGGAGGCGGTTAGTTATCTACGGTGGATCACATTGAAGTCAGAAGATTTTTGGGGGGGGGCTATATGCCATCTGGTCTCTTCAAGTCTGACAAAGTTCAGGCGTGCGACGGCCCCTTGACAACTCCTCACAAGGTCATACAGTTGTGCTCCTAAGCTAACGTAGCCCCACCTGCCTGCGCTTCGTCATTGGTTTCAGCGCATCTAAGATTGACGCATTTCATATTATCGGGCCGAGCTCCATCTTCCGGTCCGGTCGAATTCCAAAGCACCTCAGGGGGACTGCTTGTGTTCTCTTTCAAATCTAAGACTGGAACAACTCCGGATAGCCTCAGATTGATTTGGGGACATGCAGTCACCCGCTGAAAACGATGAGCATTCGCTCTCTGGTGGACAGCACCTTTCCCTTCCTCCCCAAGTCATTTTCATGCCCAAAGAGGACATGGGTGAGCATTTTTCCCAAGCGGCGCGCCTCGCTTTGATCTGCCGGAGGTGCGGAAGAGCAATTCAAGTCTGCGTAATTGCCGTTCCTTTGCGGCCACTCACCCTTTCCGTGTGCGCCATCGCTGCCCGGTCCCTTCCTCGGCGTCCTCCTTGTGACATTTCAGCACCTGATGGACTCGCTGATAATACGGTGGGAAAAAAACCCTCCCAGAAAAAGCCAGGTGGGTGGCACCCGTCACCTTTCTAACGAGCGCGGGAGGGAGACGGGCACGGAGAGTGAGAGAGAGCGAGAAAGAGGCACAAGACGGGAGCATTTGAGTTTTCTTGTCTTCTTTTGTTCCTTCTTTCCTGGATTTTCTTCTGTCTTCTCTTCCACGCTTCCTTCTTTCAGCGTTTCCTTCCTTCTGTTGTTTCCTTGCTGCCCTGCTGTCTGCTGCTCTTTTGCCCGTTCCTTTCCTTGCTCCCATTCTCCCTTCCTTCTCCTTCCCTCCTTAACTCCTGACTTGCTCATTCGTTCCTTCCTCTCTGTATTTCTCCTCTGTCCTTTTTTTCCCTTTTCTTTTTCCTTCCTTGAGTTCCTTCCTTCTGTCCGCGCTTCTCCCATTCCTCGTTTTCCTCCATGCCCCCTTTTTCATTCCTCTTATTTCCTTCCTCCATTTTTTTTATCCATCCGACCTTTTGGGGGGGGGGGGGGGCGACATAAATGCCCGGGCTGACGCTCAGCGATGCCTCTCCTCCAAATTGGCACAACAGGCACAACTTTAGCAGCCTGACAAACAAAGCCGTCCAGGTACACCTCCAATCTAAAAAAAAGTATTTCTCAAGGCGATCACTGGCCAAGCGGCAGACTTAAGCTGGCTCCGTCTGGCCGCGTGAGCCACTTACTGACCCGGACGTCATCCAACAGACGGCGTTAAACCAACGCGCTGGCCGTTTGTCTACGTCTTAAAATAAATGCCTCAAGGCTGTGGCGTCGCGACGGATTAGCCCCAAAAAATAAAAATAAATCGTGCAGCTACATTGTGAGATGGAAGAATTCGCATTTTCCCAAGATAAAGTCATGTTTTGGTACCAACGCAATGCGACGCCGCCCACGTATGTCGCTGGTGACATATGAACCGCCACTGTTGATATGATGTATGTATGTCTTTTTTTTTTTAAGGAACATGACATCATCATTTATTGCAAATTACCCCCAAGCTGCGGACTCGCAGACCTCCCCCATCGACCCCCCCGAGGGTCCGGGTACCCCAGTTTGAGAACCGCCGGGAGAACACATTCTGCTCACCTGCCAGGCAATCACAACAAGATGTGGGACTGTGTTCCAATATGAAAACATATTGGATGGTAGGAATGCCGCCGCGAGCTTATGACAACAAAGCACTTTGTTATGAATACATGCCGGAGGATCAAATCCAACTGAGCTGGCACCGGAGAAAAACAGTGAACGTGCGAGTCAGGCGCATGCTTCAAGGAGACAGATTGTGCTCGTTTTTGGTACATCGGCCTTTGTTCTTGAGACAGTAAAAAAAAAAAATCTAACTTTTTGAAACAGTCTTGATCAAGTTGTCCAAATTGTGTGTGTGTCTGTGAGAGAGAGAGAGAGCATGTCCGCAAAGGAGAATGTGAGCGAGTGAGTGAATGAGTGAATGAGTCCGACTGTCCGCGAGTGTGAGTCGGTGACCTTCTGTCTCCTTCCCATGGAGCCATTACACAACCTCCCCAGCTGAGAATGACATCAACCGAATATTTGTTCATACGTCAGCATTTGAAAAAGTCTCCTGTTAATACAGGTCAAGTTGACCTGTGAATATCTGGGGGGGGGGGGGGGGGGGGGGGGTCTGCTGGAGTATTTCTCCTCTTCATGTTTATTTTTATTTGACATCCATGTTTTTTTTCCATTGGCAAATGCCTTGATTTACTTCATTTAATTCGTTCGTGACCAAGCTCGTGAGTCACATTTCACCATTCGCATGTTTCCGATTGAAATGAAGTGAACTGCCACACAGTCGTCTTTTCGTGTTGGTGTGCCTTTGAGGGGCGTGGTCAAGTAAGTGATGTCAGGAGTCACAGTCATTTAAGGAGTGGTGAGCACGTCTGCCCCACAGTTATGAGGTTCAGGGTTCCAATCTGGGCTTCAGCTCACCCTTGAGCCGAGTGTGCATAAGCAGAATAGAAAATTCATGAATGGATGTATCGAGGGTGGCACAGTTGCGACTGGTTAGCACGTTTGTCTCACAGTGCAGAGGTGCAGGATTTGATTCCGGCCTTCCTGTGTGGAGTTTGCATGTTCTCCCCCGTGTCTGCGTGGACTTTCTCCGGGTACACAACGCTGATGTATACTGAATCAGATCATTAGTGATGGACAAGCGAAGCTTCATGAGGCACTCGTGATCGTTTTTGACTCCTCTAGATGGCACTCTTGGTTTAAAGATGCAGTGGCATTTGAACACATTTTCATTGAACTAAACCAAGAGCATCATCGAGAGGAGTCAAAAGTGCTTTATGAAGCTTCGTTTTCCCTTCACTGCTGATCATGATTATTGTAATACAGATTAATATATGAACCCTTTTTTCCGGAGCAATTAATGGTTAATTTGTCATTATTTTAGCAGAAGGCGAACCTATAATAACAAAATATTGTATAATAAATCTAATATTGTTTGTTGTAAAACAGACTAAGTTATTACTTGTGTTTTTTTTATGAATTTTTATGGGAAGAGGACGTTGAAAAAAAATAATTGCCAGCACAGATTATATCGCGATCACAATATTTAAAATTGTACTTAATTAGATAATTTTTCAAAAACGCTTTCAGAGCAAGCCGCCACTCAATATCGGGTTTTGTAGAGACAAAGAATAGAGTGGTCGCAAGTGAATAGCGGGGTACATACAGACAAACAAGCCTTCCCACTCACATTGGCACTTGTGGACGACGTGTTCTCTCATGAAGCGAACAGGTTGACATGTTTTTGAATTGTCGGGTGGAAAAAAACGCAGCCAACTCGAACCCAACCAACCCAAACGTGCTAACTCATCACTTGTCCAACGCGTTTCTCGGAGCCCGACGTTTTGATGTCTTCATCATTTAACGCTACTGCGGCAGGACCAACCAACCGGGCCAATAATACGGTCTCCGCCCCCCATGACTCGTAATGCGGCGGCACCCCCCTCTTCAGTGGCTGGCCGAGCGATGGCGGGACGCCGCGTCCTTACCTTCTTGACGGACTTGAGCGTGGGGACGGCCGTGAAGGCGGCGGAGGGCATCTCCCCGACGTTCATGTTCACGTCACTGCTGTTCTTGCTCACGGTCATGGCCGAGTATTTCTCTGCCACGTTCTCGGTCTCCTTGACGTACTTGGTGCCTTGTTTGACCTCCACCATTCCATCGGATGCCGTCGAGTCGCTCATCGCGTCTGCCGAGTACGGTGTCCCGTTTCGGGGGGTGAGAGGAAGAGGTGACGGATGGAGGAGAGCAAAAGAGAGCGGTCGTGCGGAATAACCACAAAATCAATAATGGTTTAACTTTCTACGTGATTAACAAGCCGTTTTGTATCTCGGCGACTTTGTTTGAAGACACTCGCTCGGTTCTAGCGGCGGCTGGGATCGCATCCGTCCGAGGGCAGGCTGCATCTCCGCGGGGAGGGGGGAGGAGGCGATGCAGCGGAGGGGAGGCGGCGATGCGCGTCAGCGAGCTGGTCACCTGAGTGGGGGCGGTCGCCTCCATCGCCGCCGCGGTTCAAGCGGGGCAGGCAAACCAACGACAAAAAAGCTATTATTGGACTTTGTGACTTGCTTGGTACTACTGAGGTAGCGCGACAGTCATACTGGGTGTTTCCAACTTTCCATGGTGCCACAAAAGGAGATTTGGGCTTAGACAGCCACCCCCACTTTCCAAGCGAGGCCGGTAATAGTCCCGCCGTCTTCGCCGTGATTGGTCGATTGTGAAACAGTCGTGCCACCTGAGCTTCCGGAAAGTGTGGGGGTGGGGCCTCCCTTCCATCGGCTCTTTCTGTTCTGTGGCGGAAGGTTATTAAAAATAAAGGAGTTGCTTTGTACAGAAGTTGCTATGACGGTCGCATATTGTCCATTTCCATGGTAACACACTCAGTCCCCGCACCTATTTTAAAGTCCACTAATAGTCCCGCCTTCTCCACCGTGATTGCTTTGACCTCGTCTGAATGTGCCAATTGACAGCTATCCATCCACAAGTCGAATAATCAATTGCCATCGCATCCAGAAAGTAGGCATGTATTTTGACAGGAGAAAAGTGAAGCAGTGGCTTTCAAAACAGTACGACTGTCACCTCTACAAAATACAACAGAGCAAAACAGTTTAAATACAAGCAATAATCACACACAAGTGAACTATTGCAGTTTTATTAAATAGGCGAGCAACCATTTTTTAAATAAACGGTTCATGTAAAAAAAAGAAAAAAAACATTGTTTCCTTTGATGAGTAAAAATGTACAATTCAAGAAAACACTTGTGTAGATAGAACATTTTCCCTACAAATACAAACCATAACAACATTGTATAAAATGTGTCCAAAAAAGCTGACAAACTAGTTAAGTACACTGAAGGGGGTGTGGGGGGGGGGGGGGATTAATATATAATATTTTCACAGGAGTTCATTTTTATGTGGGGGTTGTCAAGGCAAAGGAGGATCACAACATATGCATTCACAAGTTCAAAGACCAAAAAAAAAGGCTGTACCAGTTAAATGTTATGACTCATTATCGGCACTGACAGGAGCAGACTTGGTGTAACCAGAACTTCAGTCCAGGGAGAAAATAAATAGCAGGTGCTATTTGGTCAGAGGAAGCATTTCTTCAATACGGCTTGAAAAGAAGAAGAAAAAAAAGGAGAGAAGGTGTCAGCATATTTTAGTCCAGGGGAAAATAGTCGCCAAAAATGTTTGGCCAATGGAAGGACAAAAACAAAGAATGGGAAGTTCCAAAAAAGCGGGTTGTCGCTGCTGCTCCTGCTGGCCTGCTAGCCGGAAGCTGAAAATGGCAAGTCAAGGAGAAGTGCACCGGTAGTTGACCGATGGGATAACGAGTCAAGCGTAGTCACGCTATGACACTCGGATCATCTGAGCCACCGTCTCGTCGGCCGCCACCTGTGCCGCTTCCTGCTGTTGCTGTGAAGAAAAACGTTGGCTATTTATAGCACATTGAGACCAAAATAGAAACAAGGGCAACCAATTGCTTTGACGATGATGTTACGAAATGAAAAATAACAGGAATGTACAAAACGTTTAGAGGGTGCGGAGTGTCTATTTTGGCCAGACATTGCTAGCCTGCGAGCTAACATCAGCTGTACGGCACGCTATCCGTTCAGTGTCAATCGAGCACATCTCTGCCCTTAATCCAAATCCGTCTAAATTTCCACCACTTCTATTTTTGAGTCAACTGACCCACTGAAATGCGAAATACGGCCAGCGCCGCGGCTCACTTCAAAGCAATTGACCACAAGTAACCTCTTTTCGACTTGACACGTCACATCTTCAAACTACGGCAGTCGAGAAGAACTCAAATCATCAATGCCTTGGTCAAATGACACGCAGGGGTTTTGTTTACTCGTGGTGAAATCGGAGAGTGCTCCACCCTGAAGTACGCGATGTGGTGCCAACAAGGTGAAACTCTCGGTGTCCCGCGATTGACCAGCACCCAAACCAAGAGCATGAATGCGTTTCAGCCACGCGCAACCAGGATTGAAGCTAGCTTCCACGGTACAGAATGGGCCGATGTACTGACTTGTTACCTGTGCCAACGCCAGCGCCATTTCTTCCTTTTCCTTGGGTGAGAAGAAACGCCCTCCATCGCCTCGCTTACGCTGCATCGCGTGACGGTGGCGAGACTCGTGCAAGTATTTCTGAGAGTAAAAACAAGCGCTTGCTTTGAATTTTTTTGACTGACGCCGGTCAAGCGGCATGTTGGAAAAATGAGCCGTACCCTCCTTTCTTTGGGGATCTTGCCCTCGGCCTCCAGCTTGGCTCGGGCCTGGCGTCGCTTCAGGATGCGGTGGTACTGCTTTGCGTTCACATAAAGGGGCTCCTCCTCCAGCATCTCAGCGCCCGGCAGAGGAATCCGCTGCATTGTGGGCACCGAGCCACCTCCCGGCACCATCTGATCCAGAACACTTTTTTGCATTAGGGCTGAAACGAATCCTCGAGTAATTCAGGTACCTCGGATCAACAAAATAGCCGAGGCATATTTTCTGCCTCGAGTAGCTGTCAGGAAGAAGTCATCAAGCTCGCCACAGCAACAATGACTCACGCTATGCATGGCAGTCGCACGCTGCCAACCCGGGAAGATGGCTCACTTTAAAATCAATCTTATCTTCCCAAATAACAGATGCACATCAATGCCTAGGTATGCTTTTATTTCTAAGTTGTTCTCGGCAGGGAGACTTGACTCGTTTTCCAGACTGTGTTGGGACCGTCACAAACTGTTCCGACCGATGTCAACGTCGCCCTGATATCATGTTCAATCGCTCATAAAGGGTGCGAAAAACTAACTTTATTACTCTGGCACTGTATTGTACGGGAAATGTGGGTGAGGTGTGGTGGTGCGGGGGGGGGGGGGGGGGGGGGTCTTTTGTAACAAGCAAAAAAAATTTTTTTTTATATTTAACCGAAAAATCTGATTATTGGCTCGAGTTTTCACTAAGATATCCGCAAACGAGCTGCGGCTCTAATGTGCTTACATGTCCCTTAAAGCAAAAAAAAATAAAAATAAAATAAAAATAAAAAAAAAGACAGTGCCCACAGCCTGCCTCTCCAATTGATTGCGATAAAAAAAAGCAACGCAATAAGATCCTGGATACCTCAACACTGGGTCTTACCATGACCATTCCACCTGCATTGACCATGTTGCCAGAGACGGGCAGGGTGACGGTCACCGTGCCTTGGCTGTTGCTGGTGTTGGTGGTGGCGCCTCCCGCCTGCACGATCTGGGCGCCCGCCAAGCTGGCGGCGGGAATTGTGATCATTCCTGACAAACACAGATCCGACTTTTAGACGGCTCAAAAGCAGAAGGCCAACAAACATCCCCATGTCCCCACTCTTTTTCTTTCTCAACTTACTGGTACCCGTCTGTAGAAATCAATATCCCCAGTGAAATGTCATCTATTCATCTTGCCCCATTCCCCGAAAACCCCTTTTTTGTGATTTGAATAAGAAAGCAGCAATGGATATTTGAATAGTTTTTTGAAAACAATAAACCATAATAGAGAATGTAACGAGGTGAGGCCTCGTGAAGATCTCGAGTCCCCCGTTGACATCGGGCGAGATCTATTCCAATCAGGTGCCGCTACATTCAATCAGAAGCTGCCTCTTGACAAATACAATATACAATACAATACATCCTGATTTATATACTGTAGCGCTTTCACAACATGACCAGCTGTTACAAAGCGCTTAAAAAAGTTAACAGAAAGTAAAATAACAAACACAACACATAAAATAAAACAGGGACAGTCGTGCAGTCCTAACCACTTTTCCCTCATACGCTTTGTTGCTTAAAGCAGTTTGAGATGAAAGAGGAGAGAATCAAAGTGTCCTTTCTCCAGTGGATCACAGACGTCATGCTCAAAATGTGCACATGTCGGCTACAAGCGGAGTTTCAAAGTCAACAAGAAGCTGTAGCATCCATTGACCAAAAAAAGGTGTGATTTTTTTTCCCCCATTCTCTAATTTTATTTTATTTTTTAAGAGTTTTAACTTGTCAATTTGACCCAAATCGTAACAAGAGTGTTGAAAGAGCGGAGCCACATCAACGAAGCTGGTGTGTTTTGCACTGGGAGTGGACCGGTGTGTGTGATGCGGCGTGTGGCTTGGCGCACCCTGCTGCAGGACAGTTCCATCCGCATTGACTGGCTGGTAGACAATAGTCTGGCCATCAGCTGTCTGAGCCACTTGTTGGCCCTGCACACTGATCTGCTGACCCTGTGGGGAAGAGACGCTCTGTCAAGTTTGTTTTTTTTTTCCCCCTTTTTGGTACAATGGATTATTAGATTGGAAGCGACACGGTGGACGAATGGTTTGCAAGTCTGCCTCATCAATTCATCCATCCAAACTTTGTGGTTCAAAACTAGATTCCGAATCTCCTACGTGAATTCCGTTGGTCGTTAACCATTTAAAACAAAGACACTGTCCACAAGTCTGAATGCTCTGGACAAGCAAAGCTTCACGAAGCACTCGTGATCGTTTTTAACTCCTCTAGATGGCACTCTTGGTTTAAAGATGCAGTGGAATTTGAACACATTTCCATTGCGGTAAACCAAGAGCGTCATCGAGAGGAGTCAAAAAGTGCTACATGAAGCTTGGTTTTCCCATCACTGCTGAATGCTTGTCTCTCTTTGTGTGCCCAGACATTAATCTCTCTCTCTCATTTGCATGAGACACAAAATGACCCCCCACGCCAAAGTGCGTGAATTCAACTAGGCAGTTCCGAGAGGATGCAAGGAGGCCGTCATTCTTTATTCGCTATGAACGGTAGCTCAAGAATGCAATAAAGTAGGAAAATATGTGGAATAAATCTCCTTAACGCTTTGCCGGCGAGTATTCAAGACCTGGTTTTGTCCGGCAGTGATGGCCGTCTGGGGTTGCTGGATGATGATTTGCTGAGGCTGGCCCTGCTGACCTTGGAGCTGCAAAGTTTGACCACCTTGCAGCTGGATCTGACCGGGCTGCACCAGCTGGATCTAAAAAAAAAAAAAAAAACACACAATGCATCAGTACACCAAACGTACACAAAGATCCCGTTGCGAGTTTCGTGCCTCACCTGTTGCAGCCCCTGAGCTCCGGACACGGGAACCTGCATGATGGTCTGACCCTGGCCCCCCGACATGGCCTGCACCATGATGGGCTGCCCGGACGACGTGATGAGCTGCCCCCCGCTCACCTGGACCATCAGAGGCTGCCCCTGCACCTGCACACCAGGACAACCACTGTCACAGCAGCACGGCCAGCTTTGACCGATTTCTTTTATCCCAAGAATATTTTTCAATATACAGTCACCCCCTCGCCAATCGGCACAATTTCCCTTGGCAAACAGAACGAGGGCTGCAAAATTTGGGGAATGTTGACATACTGGAAGCTTTCCAAGGGAGCTCACTCTCCAAATGAAATTCCTATGTCGTAAACACAAATGTTTATGTAACGTGGGATTGGCGACTGCATACGTACGAGATGCATGGCGTTGATGCTTTTTTTTCTGTGTTGTTCCAGACCACAGGAAATGAATCAAACCAAAGGGAAGGAAGTGTGAGTTTTTAAACTCTCTGTCTGAACCAATCAGAACATTTGAACCGCATTTCTATGACCCTCTTAGTTCGAAGTGCACTGCCGGCACTTTCGGCGATTGGAAACCCCTTTTGAGCGAAGGAATTAGTGAGCTGGAGTGTTCCAACGTTTCTCCCCATCGCTCACGAGATGCAGAGGTTCACTGTGGTCTGAACTCTTACGACGTTCTATCAGTCAAGCGTTTCATCCCGAGCGGCGACAATTTCCACGTTAGAAAACAAAAAGTGTCGAGCTGAATGAAAGCTGAATGAAAGCTTCTGCTGTCTGGATGAGCAAAGGGCGTGACAGGGAATTCATGCGAGTGGCTTCTGATCACGCCGAACCAAAAACCTCACCAAACAGCAGTCACGGCACAAAAATGACGGCACGGGCAGACGCCGGGTGAGACGCTGTGCTGAGTGAGCGGCATGCGGTGATTTCAGACAGCTGGGCGACGCATGCCACGGATCAGATGCTTCATGGAAATACAAGCAGTCTGCCCCCGACTGCTGCATGCAAATGCATATGACTCCAAATTTGCTACATGGCATTTTCTTTGGTCCATATGAGCTTTTTTTTTTTAATTGGGGGGGGTCCGCCTACTTTTGTAGATTTTCCTCTCTGTTGGAAAGTTAAACAAGTACCTAAGGACACAGTATCGTCAAACAGTCCAATGTTCTGCCAGTAACTCAGATCATTATTGTCGTAAGCGTTAATGGGCCAGAAAACAAATTATTTTATTCATTCTATATTTCTTTATTAATCCGTTATCAGAATTTTATTATGTCAAATATCAGAATCGGTATTAAAAAGAAAAATTCTAAAATTGTCTGCCTGAAGAAAAAAAACAACAACAACAACAACCCTAAATCGCATTTTTGTAGCTGTTTTATGAAACAACCTGCAACAGATTCATGGGATTCCCGTTCGTTTCAACGGGGAATGTTGATTCAGTCTTTTCTCTGTACGAGTCTCCCGATTTGCTTGTATCTTTTATGACTAGAGTGAATAAAATGAAGAAAGAAATCCAGGTTCAAAACGATGCGCTTTCCCAACACCCCTTCTTGAGCCAGTAGTAGTATTTTTTTTACGTCATGTTTTCAAAAATCTCGTTCTATAACTATGACCCCAAGGTAATACCTGGGTACTGGTAAATGTTGAAACATTGTGACAATTTTTCGTTTCTTATTATGCCCCCTGTACAAGAACGGGGACGGGCGGGCAAACGTCTGACGTTACTCCTCTTGGAAATTTCAAACTCGGAACAACTTTACTGATGCACAACCAACAGTAGATGACATTGATGCGAGCAAAGATGGAGTCATAGAGAAGACGAACGCCACTGACACGGTGGCGGCCAAGACACCACTACCTGGAGTGTCTGCACCTGCTGGCCAGAGGCCGTCACCACGGGCGCCTCCGTTTGCAGCTGCACAGCCGTCACTGTGCCCTGGGCCTGCAGGCAAGGCACCACAATGCAACCTTACAAAAACCAACACAGTCGTGCTACCTCGCTGGTAGGGAACGGCCCAAAAAGAAGCACAATCTGGAATCCGACTCAGAAGCCTTAAAAGATCACATTTGTTAAGACTATAAACTGCTATTCCCCCGTGCCTCCTTCCCCCATTCTTTAAACCCAGCAGCTTTTAATGTGACATCTATGAATTGTTACCGATGGGCCGCTGCCAATACATTTACCCGTAGTCTCGTCACATCTGACCAACGACCTGCAATCTTGACACAGTTATTGCAAGTAAGTAAGATGCCACCAACTTTTCAATGTTATTCACTTGAACAGAATTCAACAATGTCTGGTCCAATACTTTTGCTCACCTGAAAAGTGTGTGCCTTCAAACAAAAAAAGTACTCTGTCCAAAGTTGTTTAGCCCATCTCGATGTAAATACCATGAAATAAAAGCCGGACTTTAGTCTTATATTGATCTTTTGATCTGAAAGCCAAACGTTTTCCGTATACAACAAAAAGAAAAAAAATGAATTGACCTTGCCGTTCCGAATACATTTGAATGGGACGATATGTTTCTTGGCCACGTCAGGTCTGAGTGCCTGGGCGTGTTATTTGATTGTTGACTATCCACCTCTGCTTGGGGCGGTGGTGCGAGCTTCCCGAGGGATGAGAGTGATTCATTGTGAACTCACCTGCTGTTGGATCTGTCCATTGGCAGTCTGCACTACGATCTGCTCTCCGGTCGCCGTGGTGGCAGCCGTGTACTGCTCCATCGCCGCTTAACCAACACGCCGTTCTTTGACCGAGACACAAATTGTCAGGGAGATCACACAGTATTTCACACAGCTATTCACGGCACTATTAGAGCCCCCCCCCCCCCACACACACAAACATTTTATTTATTATATACATAACTGTGACCACAGGGAATGCCTGATAAGCTCATTATGTCATGGTTAAAAAAACAAAACATTAACTATATGTGAAAATTACAGCTGTGGAAAATATTAACAGCCCGCATCCACCCCAAAAAAAGACAATAACACTTTTTGGGTATTTATCTGTTCTAAATGACAATATTTCTATTTGAAAATAATGTCAATAGTTCAAAAATGTTTATTTTACTTCATGGTCATGCAGACCACTGCTCAACAGAAGAACTGGAAACATTTTAAGGGTTTGTTAAAAAAAATTGACATTTCTCAGACATTTGAAAAGGAGATCCGCGTTTTATTTGTAGTATTTTTAGCCTGTCGTAAGAACGCACATTTGGAAAATAAGAAGACATTAATAAGACGAAGAGTATTTAGAGTTGACTGCAGAAGCACTTAGCATAGCTTTGAATAACATACGCGTAAAAATAAGCAATTTCAACATGTTCTTTTGATCGCGCGGGGACAAGGCGCCTGAGCTCATTCAACAAGGGGGATAATAGGGTCGGGGTGGGGGGTAAATAGGACTCGTCTTGGGGCCTCGTCGAGGAACATCCATTTGAAGGGATTTGATCCGCGGGGACGCTAGTAGTCACTTCCACCAATCCGCGATATTTAGCCAGAAGCCGTTCGAGGGCGGCGAATGGAGCCATTCTCCACCGTCCCTTTGTTCGAGCTAACAAGCTAAGGAGTTAGCTCGCCCGACCGATCACGTCCCGCAAATTTGGGCACAGGCCCCGAAACGTACCAGCGTCATTCGATTTTTGTGCACTTTGTCGGGTTAGTCATTTGGTTGGTCCGCGGCAAACCAATCCGTGCTGACAGCTACCCAATGCCTTCAATCCGCTCTCCCTTACCGTGTAGTCGCCGCTGTCCGGTTTCCCTCTGATTGGCTCCAGTACAGCTCGCTAAAGCCCAATCAACAAAGTGAGCGAACAAAATGGCCGCAAATGAAGCAACCCAGTCGGGGGGAGTGGGGAAGAGGGGAGGAGAAAACGTGGGAAGGGTGTGTTGCAGTGTCTCCAGGCATCCAACAGATGTCGCAATCCGCACAAGTGGGGTTAACCGTAGAAACATCAATTTGGCCTCTAAATGTCAGCGTCTGGAACTGAAGGACACGTCTTTTGTTATGTAATCGCCCAAGATGAGATACATATGGATATGGTATTCATGTTTTTTCTACTTTCATGTAAGTGTTTTGAAAGGCGGGGCGTTTTGTCAATTGATTATATTCGATTTTTCCATTGCGCGTATCTAATTTGTCCATATGCACTCGCCGTACAAAAACAGGAACTGGTTCGAGTAGCCAAAGAATGTTATTTCCTTTAAAATGGATGTCGGTGAGGCACTCGTCTGTTGATCCACACACGACATTTTTTCACGTTTGCCAACAAACAAGCGTCCAAGGCCTGCGACTCACGTCCGCCATGACCGCCGGACGTCTCGATGTCCTCTCCCGGTGGATTCGAGCAGTAGCGACCTCGTCAGCGTGCTTTCTCAAAGAGGTGCCGCCGCATCCCCCCACGGCGTTTTGCCGTTATGCCAGCAGCAGACGTGTGGGAAAGCCACGCGGAGTTCAAAATAGAGCCCGCAAGGAAGAAGAAGAAGATGAAGACCCAATCATGGAGGAGGTCGAGGACAAACTCAACGCTTTGCTGGAGTAAGTTAAATTCCGAAGTGTCATAACCACCAGTATTGATGAGTTATATTCCAGTCAACTCTATTATTACTACTACTGCAAGAGTTTAAGCGTAAATGGGCTAGTCCTATCTGAACATTATAGTGGGGCGCACGCTAGATATCCATAATATAACTGGAATATTTAGTAGACATTAATTTGTCGGACAGGACAGCCAAACAAAATACGGGACATGATGCACAACACTTTATCCTTAGGTGTAGAATTGTACGTCACCCACTATTTTTGGTTTCTATTAGAGGTGCAATAATTAATTGAGATGTAGTTAACATATTAATGTAATTTTTTTTGATAATCAATATACATTTTTAAAAAATCTATATTTGAAACTTTACGTGCTAATTTGACCCACGGCGTAAGAGGAGGGTTAATTCGTCTTACATTCCAGAATCTGTATTTCGGCCAAATAATTAAAATTCTGTTTTTTCTAGAGAGAGTAGGAAAAAGCATCTGAGGATCAAATACAACATAATGGACAGGAAGATGACACCGTCAGGCGCTCCAGAGAGGACCTTGACTTGGGAGGCCATGGAGACCATCAGGTGAGCTCTATGGGGAGGACGCTGACTTGGATAAGTAACGAGCGGTGGCTAGGAGAGATGACAAGTATTCGGTACCTCAACCCCAAACGTTCCTGCACACGAAAAGTTCCCGGATCCCTTAATTTGAGTCCATGAGATTAAGGGATCACAGATTCCTGGTTCACAAAGGTCCCCGGACCTCGAAGGCTCCTGAAGATGAAAGTGTCCCACAGTGCTGTGCACTTGAAAATGTCAGAGCTTCTGTTAGCCTACCTGCCAATTTAATGGGCAACGCTGCATTTGAAATCATGGTTCCTGTTTCAGGTATCTAAAGCGAGAGCATCCAGACGAGTGGACAGTTGAGCATTTGGCTGAAGGCTTCTCGGTCAGCCCCGAAGTGATCCGAAGGGTGGTCCGCAACAAGTTTAGCCCGACGTCTCAGAGGAAAGCAAAGCAGGACGCTACGGTAAGGTTGCAAAAATTCTGTGAATCGTAAACTTTACATGGAAATGAACAGGAGTTGATGGGAATTAATTAGTAATAAACCAAACTAATGGAAAATGGAATCTAATGTATTTGTGGAAACTGCATTTTCACATAATTCTGACTGAAACAACCGGATTTCATACAGCGGTGACTACATTTACAAGTGCCCAAAGTTATCCGTATTATTTATTTATTTGGTGAATTTGCTATTCTTACTAATCTAAGTTACATTTTTGGCCGATTCCTCAGCTTGACATCCCACGGAGACTTATTGAAAAAAATTTCACCCCTTTGCAATCCTTCACCAAGGTGATGTCCAGGCTTCAGCGTGCAGCATTGTCTTCGGGCGAGGCCGGAACAGAGCGAAGCCGACCGGAGCTGCCCGCGGGCCGCTCGCTCCGACAGTTCTTGCCTCCCGGAAACCCCCAAGCCGCTTTGGTTCCCGTGGATGTATGTACGCATGAACCCCCTATTAAAGCTTCCGCCCTCGTTACCGGTCCAGCGATGCTGCCAAGACGTCCCAAAGGTGCCGCAGCCACGACGACGCGGCCAGGGCAGGACAGTTTGATTGACGTCGATCCGGCAGAGTCGCAAGATGAGACGTGGGATGGACGAGTGTTTTCTGAGGAAGAGCTTGACGAGTTTAGAGATACTAAGCCTGCGCCCGCGGTGCAAGTTGGGAAGGATTTCTTTGATGGCAACGGCCACTTTTTGTACAGAATCTAATGAGCACAAGATGCAACAGATTTGAATGTAATCTATCAAATAAAATCTTAAAAAAGTGAAATACAGTCACTTGATGAAGAGGTGGCTCAAATTCAGATTTTTTTCTCTTTTTTTGACATTTGACGAGTTTTGCAAGTGGCGCCCAAAAAGTCAACATGGAGTCACAAGGAACAATCGAAATTTATTGGCAAACCCAAAGATAAAATTGCCTGACATGATACAAACAGCAGATAAAAAGATATTTACAGGTAACCCTTATTATATATCCTATTTTTAGATGGTAAGAAGAATGTGATAACGTCACTTTTATTATGTTGGCCTCATAGCATAATTGCCTTGGTCATTTTGAGCTCGCCGTCTCAGTATTGAGAAATAGTCATGCGTTTGTGAAAATTTGTGTCTGTGTCGATTCTCTGTCGCTGAATTGAGGCAACTGGTGTCTGAGTTCGTGTTTGTTTTGTTTTTTTCTTGTCAAGAACGTTCAAAAATAACTTGGGCATCGATGCTATGAAGCTAACAATTTTTCAAATATGATCCACACCACATGTACTGCATTCTGAACGTGCTCAAAACAAATACATTAAAAAGAAGTGCAGATATCTCAAGAGGGGGGAGAAAAAAAAACCCATCCGAACGGGACATTACAGAACATTATTTTAACATGTACAAATGTCGCGAGTGCCTGCCCGCCCTTCATCTGTCAAACAACCAAGTTGGTCTCATGTCAGCTCTGATTATTTTCAAATGTGCCGGCAAGTGAGCCCTCCAAATAAGAGCTGGCTTGCGATGTCACAATGTGACTTATTGAAAAATCTCCGCCCTCGTTGATCCGTTTTGTTAGAATATCAGAGAACTGTTACTGAGACGCCTGGAACGCGGGAACAATTGTGCATAGTCTTCTACTCAACTTCAAAGCCAAGTCGATTGTATCAGTAGTGCCCATATTTGAGTTTCAAGTCTAAACATGCATTTCAAAGGAAAACGAACCTTAGAGAATACAACCCAACTGGTGTAACAATTGGTCTAAAATTTATTTGAGTCCAAAACTTTTGAAATTGTGACAGAGGGGCTTGTGGTTATGACTTCAGTTTTAGTTTTGTGTTGCAAAAATTGCAACACGCCAGAAGTTGGACAATTCAAGCCCACATCGGGCAGCTTTGATTAGAAACGTGCGGATGTTTGTAATGCGGCGACACGAGATGTCGACTGCTGCGTTTCGCCAACCGTCGTTTAGCTGCCAATTTGTTTGCCACTTGCGATCGCAAAACAAGAGTGTGTCATGGTCGTTATGTTGTAACGTTTGACATTACGTTAGCGTTCATTCATTTTCCGAACTGCTTAATCCTCACTAGGGTCGCAGAGGGTGCTGGAGCCTATCCCAGCTGTCATCGGGCAGTAGGCGGGGGACACCCTTAACCGGTTGCCAGCCAATTGCAGGGCACACAGAGACGAACAACCATCCACACCCACACTCACAGCTAGGGACAATTTAGAGTGTCCAATCAGCCTGCCATGCATGTCTTTGGAATGTGGGAGGAAACCGGAGTACCCGGAGAAAACCCACGCAGGCCCGGGGAGAACAAGCAAACTCCACACAGGGAGGCCAGAGCTGGAATTGAACCCGGTACCTCTGCACTGTGAAGTCGATGTGCTATTACGTTAGCAGTCTAGCTTAAATTAAAATCAGTTCATGTTAGGAAAAAAAAAAAATCCCGATAGTCCTCGATGCTCAGTAATTCGGTTAAACGTGTTCATCCTTGACCTGTTAACTCAATTCTTAATGACAAGATGTAATGTGAAAAGATTAGAAAGCTATTGACGTCTAAAGTTCCTGGACCGCAGAGGTTTCTCGACTCCAACGGCTGCTGCACATCAACGGTTTCTGCACCCCAAAGGTTTTTGGACATCCAAGGCGAGTCCAAATGTTCCAGGATGTTTTGCACTTCTAAGCTAATGCTTCTTGACTGCAGAGGTTCCTGGCCACCGATGGCTGCGGGAGGTTTAAGGTTCTCTGGAATATTGTCTCGAGTGTTTTGCATCCTTCACTGATCAAGCGTAGCAGCTCGAGCTACATCGCAACGCAAAAGCGTTTGACATGCACGGAAATAAGTCTGTACATTTTATTGCTATCAAACGGACGCTTGGAGTTGTGCTGTGTACTTCAAGGGCAGAAATTCTCATACTTTCTTTCCAAACTAATTTCTCTTCACTTCTGAGCATGTGCATTCAAAGAGTTGGCAAGAGGACAGCTGAGTGACACCAGATCAAAGTGCAAGCGAAAAAGAAGTAGCGCGACAAAAGAAGCGTCCGGTCGCCAGAACGCGAGGCTGGAAACCCCTCGAGAATGATTGACAGACCTCTTCGGCTGCTACTGCAACAGGTCCTTCAAGACAAAATCGGAGAAGTATTAGAGACCAAAACAAAATGGGAATTTCTCCATTTGCGAGACTAATAAAGGTTTTCTTATTGTTGAAACAAAAAAAAGAATTTCATATCAAGATTAGAATGACCAAACTGATCATATTACTGAAATAAAGACTGATGCATACTCTGAATACAGTGAGGTGGGGGGGGGGGGGGGGGGAGACTGATAGCTGGGTGTGTGATTCACTATCATAAATGGGTTTTTTTGTTGGTGGCTCCATTTTTATAGAGCCCTATCAATGATCAAACCATACAGGTGACGTACAAAGCCATCGGTCACCATCTGCGCCGCGTTGACATCAGCCTACCTCGTCAGAATCATCGTGAAAGTCGATCTTTCCGTTGAGTCCGTGCTCGCTGTCCAACTGGTCGTCCAAGGTGTTGTCCACGCCTTCCGCCGCATTTTCGTTGGCCTGTTGCTGCAGTACCGAGTATCTGTGGACCAGGAACCTGCGTGGGGCACACAAATCACTCACTCCACATCTGTCTTTCTGGCGCGCACAAAGAACAAACTGGTTGCTAGTCCATGACAAAGCACACATTGGCAAATAACCAAAATGCAGTGGCGCCTCTACTTACGAGCGTCACTTCGTACGAAATGTTCAAGTTACGAAACGCCTCAACAGGAAAATATTGCCTCGTTACGAAAGAAATTTAAAGATACGAGGGGTATCAATACAGTATGGTCTGCCAGTCGCAGCTCCGAGTTTGCCAAACGCAACATCCTTATAGCTGCTCTGCCATTGGCTATTACCAAGCATCACCCTGGCATCCCATTGGCTAATAGGGACCTCTACCTTACACGTCAATGTGTGTAGATCAATAAATAGATCGATATGTGTCCATGCAGTGTCCTCGTCATTGGGCCCTCGGGCCATTAGGCGTTCCGATAGTTTTACGGAAATGTGAATCACACAGAAAAAGTGTTCACCGGTCGGGCGATCGCTCACTATGCTGATCTTTGGCATGGACATTTTCGAAGGATTGTTTCAAGCCGACAAAAGCAAACCTCCTTGGGTCATTTATTTGTTACACATTTTGATGCATTTTAGTGCTTTAGAAAAAAATGTATGTCCGAATTTTGTGGGGCTTGGAACGGATTAGGGCATTTACCTGGAAAACGCGTCTCTACTTTTGCAAATTTTCGAGTTATGAAATTTCTTCCAGAACTCGTAATTCATTTTGTAAGTAGAGGTACCACTGTACATGCGCCTGGCAGCAATATATAAAGGTGGCAGAGAAGTCTCTTAGAACTTTTCTCTATGCAAATATTATATACTCATTCCCACTACCTGTATACTGCATTTCATTTGGATCCTATACACGCACGCACACACGCACCTCCCATTCCCCTGAGAGGAGGGTTAATTGCGTGGGAGGGGAAAAAAAAAGGCACTCGAACCTGCCGCCGCAGACGTATTTCTTGATGAAGAGGACTCCGGCAGCAACGCTCAGTAGCATGATGACTATCGTGAGCACAATGGCTACTGATGTAGAGGAGTTGCCTTTTTTCTGCTAGAAATACAAAAGCAAGACATGACAATTAACAGCCTCGAAAGAAAAAAAAAGAAGGGGAGAAAACTGGAAAGAAGGAAAAAAGACAGTAAATAAAGAATATATGAAAAAAAAGAAAAAGAAAGCCGGAACCTGCACTGACCTGCATATCCGGGCCCAGCAGATCACTCACACACCTCACACTCAGGTCAATTTCTTTACGATCAGGAATCGTACCTCCCTCACATTTATCACCAGGGATTTTCCTATAGCTGTAGAGACAACGTTTATTAGCTTTAGCATTAGATTTATTCATTTTTTTTTTAAATATATGGTGTATTTGTCTGGTGCGAGGTTAAATAAGGTCACAAATATCCACTCGTGAAACAGCCACTGTATCACAATCCACAACTTTAAAGCGCAAATACTGGAAGTGCGGTGCACAGCTTTGAAGTTCAACAAAATTTACAAAAAAAAAAAAAAAAAAAAGATTATATCTCCTGTGATTTCACAGCATAAACGATTCCAACAAAAATAAACGGAATATGTCGCCGTTGTGCAGAAAACTCACATATCCAAACAGTGACAACTGCATATTTTTTCACATCTCCGTACAATTGGTCTGTCCCTGAACCAATGTCATTCATTTTGTTTCAAATATTTCAAGGGGGTCCAATTAAGTTTGGATTATCGGATACGGGTTTAGTGCAGTTTAGGTTCATCCTGAAAGTTCAGCCCATTTTTGCAAGCAGTGTCAATACGAATGATTGGAACAAATACATGAGACACGCAGCCCCCTCGAATCCAAACCTGAACCGAGAACTGACTGAAATGAAGTCTGGCAAGGTTCTTATTACCCTTGGGTCCGCAGCTGTTCCTCTCGACCATGCAGACAGAACTCCAGCATCTTGCCTTGCAGGTCCGGCTCCTCCACACACTCGGCGCTATTCTCTTTGCGGTAGTATCCAAAGTCGCTACGTCAACGAGGAAAAGACGTCACAAAAGCGGCCTTGGAAACAATTGTGACTGAACATTTGTTCAGATTAATTGCTTGCTTGACTATTTTAAGTTTCTGGTGCCCATGCCAAGTGGGTCGAGTTCGACCTAGCTTGTTATCTTGACTTCAGAGTTTTTGTGACGTGAGGTGCATGAATCAATAGTCCGTCACATGATGTAAAGTAATCTTGAGAATGAACCAGCGCCCTTCATCGCTGGCTCTTCTGACTTACCAGAGGAAGTCATACAAAGTGCACGGGCAAGGCGTCAGCTCCGTGCTGACCAAATAATCTCGTCCGTTCCAGCAAACGGAATCCTTGTGGAGACGGCGGAATGTTTCCCTGTAGCCCAGGATGCAACCGTTGCTGGGATCGCTGATATTATCCGAGTGCGACAACCACTGCACGTAATCGGCCTTCATGCCTACAAAGAAAGTCAACAAACAAACAAAAAAAAATGACATAGGGGGCGCCACACTCCAATTTTCATGGTCAATGCTCTTGCTGCGTTTCCCAAAGCGCAAAAATGCCCTTCCTGCCCTTTACTGAACGGGACAAACGGTCAAACACACAACCGCAAAATGAATACACCCACAACGAGCAGACAAGAGCATGAGTGCAGCTCCCGACATCGCTGACTAAGCCACGCTCCTTAAAGCCTGTATGTCACTGAGCCGCGACCGTTGGAGCACGTAGCAAATGTTGGTCTTTCGTCAGGGTTCTTAAAAGATTGCAAACAGTTTTTTTTGGGTTTTTTTGCCGCAAAAGGTTTTTGAACCTACTCCAAATTTCTTTGCGACAAAAACTTTTTTTAAGCTGTTGGCGAATGTCCGGCGAACGTCTTTGCGGCGGTTTGCGACCTTGAATGAATCCTAACGAAAATCAACACTCAGGCCGTGTGCAAACACTCAGCAAACTTGGTCGCTCAGTGAGACGCGGGCTTAAAAGGCACACATCAGCGTGTCCTAAAATGTGTATGTGGGTGACATTCGTGAGAGGCCGCGGGTTAAAAAGGCGCATTCCTTTGGTGAAGCAGCGGAAGTTAAATAATTTCTTCGAATTGCGATTCATTTCAGAGATGTCTCGCCATTATGCTAGGTTCGGAGCCGTCGAAAACATTGGGCAGCGCCATGTGCAACTATTCGGGTTGCTTCGAGAAGAGAAGAGAGAAGAGGGAGGGGCGGCGGGTCCTTCAACAGACACACAACAAAAAGTTTAAACATCGCTAGTCAATCTGGTGGCCGGTGGTTGTGTTATTACGTTGGCTAATGCTAAATGCTATGCTGGTCGACAGTTCAACAGCTGAATGCACACACCCTTATACAACCTTTTTTTGCTGGGTGCCGGCAGCGATTGGAAACTGGCCATGTCGTTTACGTCGCGCCGGTCCCACATTGTAACATTGGAAAAGCGCAACCCGAAGCGCCACACCCGACCCATACGTGGTCCGCGGTACCTCTGCTCCATAGTGTTGCCACTCACAGTCTCTGGTAATGAGGTCCCGGAAGTCGATGGTGGTGGAGACCCAGTGTTGGTTGAGGATGCTGGTTTTGTAGCCCCAGATGCTGACGTTCATGGAGCGGGCGCCCGGTTCCGACGCCAGGCCCGTAAAGAAGATGGGCTCATCGGTGAACTTGTACGTGTGCCAGCATTGTCCTTCATCCGTAGAGAACCTGTCAGGACATCAGAGAGTCTACAAAACTCAGAAAACATCAACGAGTCAATCTTTTGTTAGCTACCTAATTGGCAAGTTTATATTGCGTCAATATTTGGGTGAAGGTCGAAATTCGGTTTCAACACAACCTCTTTACATTCGTAACTGTCATCAATTGGGATATCCCGATCTAAACAGGTGAAGTAGGGAGAACGGTAGTGATGGACAAGCGAAGCTTCATGAAGCACTCGTGATGGTTTTTGACTCCTCGAGAGGGCACTCTTGGTTTAAAGATGCAGTGGAATTTTAACACATTTCCATTGCACTAAACCAAGAGCATCATCTCGAGGAGTCAAAAAGTGCTTCATGAAGCTTTGTTTTCCCATCACTGGAGAACGTCACAACGCGTTTCTGCTTCTTACTTTCTACCATCAATAAAACATATGTTCACGCCGATCGCCAGAGTAATAAAGCAGTCGCTTTCCTCCTCGCTTCGAAAGAGTGGTTCGCTTCTGTGCTGCGTCCGAGTTTCGCCATGATTGTTTATCTCGGTTTCTGTATTTCCAGCAAGTGGCGCTCCAGACACACGGACTTATAGACACACACCAAAATGTTTGTCTCCACACAGGGTCCTTATCGACAGAAGAACAGAAAACAATCGGGAAACGCCACAGAGGAATACGTTTATCGAAGTTAGGCTCGGACAGCGCGCGGCAATGTAAGATGGCCACCGGTGGCTTCACGTCGCCGCGCATACAAGTACTTCCTGTACTCAAAAGACCAAGATTCCTTGCGGATAGAGAATGTGTGGAGCACAAACGTTTTGATGGCGTGTCCACTGTGCTGTCTGAGAACATGAAAGCGCTCGCCTAACTTGCGACACCCGAGCTCCGGCCCCCAATGGCATGTGAACAGCACGAGACAAGAACGCTTACTTGATCACGTCGACCGGTTCTTCGGGGTTGTGCTCCACGGCCACAAGCAGCCCGCCCGAGTCTAGAATGGCATAATGATGCGGCCCATCCAGAGCCTTCATCCACGTGTAGCCGCCGTCATCAGACACAAACACGTCGGGGGTCATCACCGAGATGTCGTCGCCGACACTCCCTGCCAAGATTCGGGCATACATGTCCACTTTAACATTAAGGTCCAGAAATACAAAAAAATTTAAAAAATGTGTCAGAGAGAACGATTTGAAAATCTCATTACCATGGGCTAATATTAAGCCCACAGCGTTCGGTTCGCTCAGGGGCACCATGGGGGCGTTTACCCTCATAGCAGTGCTGTATGTCGCAAGGATGTGGAGAGCGCACTGTTCAGACAGAGACAAAGTAGCATTTAGTACATGTGCAGCGCCTCCTCCAAAGTCCACCACAACTAATGAAATGAAATCGAATGGCATAGTCGTGTGAATTCAACTCAACTGTATTTCTTCAGCACTTTTAAACAATATAATACAAACCTCTGTACCTGGAGCAAAAAAATAAAAAATAAGTGATGATCAATCTGGTATGCGCACGTTGACCACTAGATGGCAATATCATACATTCCTGCACACTACACAGTTTTGATGATGAACTACAGGTCAAATCCCGATCGTCAGACTATACCGCACAGTCCTCAGTGAAGTGTGCCCGTAGTAGAAGTGCATGTAGTGTTTGAAAACACTACATGAAAAAAATAATAATAATAAATTCTGAATTGGAACATCAACTGGCGCTGCTGAGTTGGATCTGCTTGTTGTTTTGGCAATTTTGCTGCTAAAAAACTGGAGCGAAGTCGTAGTTAAAGTATAAACTCAGGCTTGGGCTCCGAGACGACGGCACTATGGTACCACGCCTGGATTTGCAATGCACGATCTGCGGTCGCCAAGGATGGCAACTGCACGGGAAGAAGACACATGTGAGTTTGACATATTTTTCTCATCATAATTGCAGCTTTTCTGGGGAAAAGTAGTCTTTTTCAAAAATATAAAACTTCTATAAAAGTGGGGTTTTCTTCTAAAATTTATTTATTTTATTTTTTTCGATATCCACAGCTTTTATTTGACATTTGGGAAAACCTTTTATGTTTAGCCATTGGGCCAATCTTTTACACCCGACTTTTGCAAGGAGTCTGAACTTCAAAGTTTGTGTTCAGGATAAAGCCCGTGTGTTTCTGGTCACTTGCTATAATTGTCTCCTCACCTCTTCTGGTCGCTTGCCTTTTGAGTCACAGTTGCTGATGGTGGGCTTCCGCAAGGGGGTCCACTCTCCTCCCATGTTACGGGTCATCACTGACCTCACAGACTTGTCTGCAACAGAACGTGAGCATTTCTTTTACTGACTGAATTATGACTGGGCCTTAAAATTAAATCCGCCTCCCCCACAAAAATCCAATAGCAATTCATAATCCCCCCCCCCCCCCCTTCATTTATAGAAAAAGCAGATGACAATGACATTCAAACCAAGTTTTGCATCTTGTTTTGTTTTGGTCGTTATGGGATTATTTACTTTATTGATGCTGATAAACAAGTTTTTACTAATTGTTTTTCTGGATCCCATCGATCTACGGCTGCTGGGGCTCTTGTTTGAGAACCGCTGCTCTGAGACGCGTGGGCAGGCCTACCTTCGGTCAGGGTGCTAGTGATAAAAACTCCCCGCAGGGAGGTGATGTTGGTGAAGTCGGACTCGCCCCCTGTGGTGGTGTAAAGGTGGCGCTCCAGCGACTTGGAGAAGACGGTGCCCCGGTCGTCCGAAACGTAAATGGTGCCGACGCCATCATCTGAGCAAACGGGTGACAGTAAGAGTCACGTTCTTCAGCCAAACTGAGTCAGGTTATTGGACTGACCCTCCGGTTCGTCGACGTGCATGAAGACCATGTCGTTGCTCGCTCCCAAGATGGAGTAGAACTGATCGGAACCGATGGATGGCAACTGAGCCATGTTCCAGGTATCGCCCTGGTCCACCGACACGTGGATCCTCCTCTGAGTGGCCTGCAAAGAAACGCCAGAAGTTGAGAAGACGACATCGAGAGACCACCAGTGACGACGGTCCAAAAATTAAAAATAAAAATGAAGTCTTCAAAACCCACGGAGAAAGCATAAGCCGTTCAGATGACGGCTTTTAACTTTCAAGTTCAATTTCGTGCAATGAATTCAGGCCATCAAGATGGATTTTGACTAAAAAATTGATTGGGCATTAAAATTGATTGCAAAATAATTTTTGGACTTATTGTTAGCCAATGACTGCGGTGTATTAGGTATTGCATCATTTAAAAAAAGTAAATCAGGAAATAAATAAATCGAGGAACCAGCAACGGACGTCACCCAAGAGGGCGTGGCGATCTCAACCTTTTTGAAACACAGCTACTTCTTGGGTACTGATTATTTTTTTCCAAGAGCTACTCGTCTGAGATAAACTTCTGAGGCAAAACTATGAGAATTTTTCGAATAGATAAAGATGACTTACCCCCCCCCCCCCCAACATGTCGGAAATCAGTCCTACACAATCTAACAGCGGTAGGTCACATTTGCAAATTTCAATCATCTTTCCATGAATTCAACACCAAGAAGCGTATACAAAGGCTCGTTAGTTATTATTTTTATTATTATTATTATTTTAGAAATGCCCAAACTTTTTATGGGCACAACGACATGCTATTTTGCCACGGACCCACCTCGCCCGTCATCACAGAAGCAAAGAGGAAGCGACCGCCGAGGCCGAAGGAGTAGATCTTGCTGGCGACGGTCTTGATGTTTTGCCCGAAATCAGTCGTCCTCCTGATCTCCAGCGCTCCGCGGGCATCTGAGCAAACACAAGGGGGCAAACCAGTTGAAAAAAAACTGCGCGCCGGCAACACCGGATAGCAGTGAGGCACACTCATGAATGGTTGCCAGTTTGGAACACTTACTACAGGATCCGTTGCGATTGGTTAAAAAAAAGATGGCATTCTTCGTCCCCCTGGAATGAAAGTAGGAACGCTTATTTTCATTCATCACAACGAACTAAAGTGGGTTACAGCAAAGGCAGGGTCAACGATTAGGTGTTTATTTTGAAGAATAGAACGCAGCATGATGGCCCAAGATTTTTTTTTTGATGGCTGCTGTGAGCACAACGTCTTTACTGGTCGCAGCATTAAAATACCCGCTTGAAATCTAACGCACTTGACTATCAACGTTACTCAGGTGACAGGCAAACATACAAGGAAGCGCCTCCGGGACAACAAGGCGAGTCTGCTTGCCAAGTGGCTTTTGACTGCAAGGGCGGAGCAATGAGGAAAAGACCCCGGGGAATTGATGGGAACTTGTTTATCTCGTGCCAGCGTTGGGAGTCATCAAGTTGGATTAACTGGGGCATGAACTACATCTTCGATATCAACACCTCTCGGAGAGTGGATAGAAGAGCACTTGAGAACACGTTTCACTACCGTATTTTCCACACTAAAAGGCGCACCTTCAATGAATGGCCTATTTTGTAAGTTTTTTTCATATATTGGGCGCACCGCATGATAAGATGCCTCCACTAGATGGAACTACGCTCAAGGAAACACCAACAGAACGATCAGATGTCAGTAAAACGTATTAAATAAAGCAGCGACACAGTTCGGCCCGGCCGGGCACAGCCCGAAGAGGCAACGTGGGTCCCCCTTCCCATGGGCTCACCACCCATGAGAGGGGCCAAAGGGGTCGGGTGCGATGTGAGCTGGGCGGCAGCCAAAGGCGGGGACCCTGGCGGTCCGATCCTCGGCTGCAGAAGCTAGCTCTTGGGACATGGAATGTCACCTCTCTGGCAGGGAAGGAGCCCGAGCTGGTGTGTGAGGCAGAGAATTTCCGACTGGATATAGTCGGACTTGCCTCCACACACAGCCTGGGTTCTGGTACCAGTTCTCTTGAGAGGGGTTGGACTCTCTTCCACTCTGGAGTTGCTCAAGGTGAGAGGCGCAGAGCAGGTGTGGGCATACTCATTGCCCCCCGGCTCAGTGCCTGTACATTGGGGTTCACACCGGTAGACGAGAGGGTTGCCTCCCTCCGCCTTCGGGTGGGTGGACGGGTCCTGACTGTTGTTTGTGCATATGCACCAAACAGCAGCTCAGCATACCCACCCTTTTTGGAGTCCTTGGAGGGTGTGCTGGAGAGTACTCCTGCTGGGGACTCCCTTGTTCTGCTGGGGGACTTCAATGCTCACGTGGGCAATGACAGTGAGACCTGGAGGGGCGTGATTGGGAGGAACGGCCCCCCCGATCAGAACTCGAGTGGTGTTTTGTTATTGGACTTCTGTGCTCGCCACGGATTGTCCATAACGAACACCTTGTTCAAACATAAGGGTGTCCATATGTGCACTTGGCACCAGGACACCCTAGGCCGCAGTTCGATGATCGACTTTGTAGTTGTATCATCGGATTTGCGGCCGCATGTTCTGGACACTCGGGTGAAGAGAGGGGCGGAGCTGTCAACTGATCACCACCTGGTGGTGAGTAGGCTCCGCTGGTGGGGGAAGATGCCGGTCCGTCCTGGCAGACCCAAACGTATTGTGAGGGTTTGTTGGGAGCGTCTGGCGGAATCCCCTGTCAGAAGGAGTTTCAACTCCCACCTCCGACAGAGCTTTTCCCATGTTCCGGGGGAGGCGGGGGACATTGAGCCCGAGTGGACCATGTTCCGTGCCTCTATTGTTGAGGCGGCCAATCTGAGTTGTGGCCGTAAGGTGGTTGGTGCCTGTCGTGGCGGCAACCCCCGTACTCGCTGGTGGACACCAGCAGTAAGGGATGCCGTCAAGCTGAAGAAGGAGTCCTATCGAGCCTTTATGGCCTGTGGGACCCCAGAGGCAGCTGACGGGTATCGACTGGCCAAGCGGAACGCGGCTTCGGTGGTCGCCGAGGCAAAAACCGGAGCGTGGGAAGAGTTCGGTGAGGCCATGGAAGCCGACTTCCGGACGGCTTCGAGGAAATTCTGGTCCACCATCCGACGTCTCAGGAGGGGGAAGCAGTGCACCACTAACACTGTGTACAGTGGGGATGGGGCGCTGCTGACTTCGACTCGGGACGTTGTGAATCGGTGGGCAGAGTACTTCGAAGACCTCCTCAACTCCACCAACACGCCTTCCTTGGAGGAAGCAGAGCCTGGGGACTCTGAGATGGGCTCTCCTATCTCTGTGGTTGAAGTCACCGATGTGGTTAAAAAGCTCCTCGGTGGCAAGGCCCCGGGGGTGGATGAGATCCGCCCGGAGTTCCTCAAGGCTCTGGATGCTGTGGGGCTGTCCTGGTTGACACGCCTCTGCAACATCGCGTGGTCAACAGGGAGAGTGCCTCTGGATTGGCAGACCGGGGTGGTAGTCCCTCTTTTTAAAAAGGGGGACCGGAGGGTGTGTTCCAACTACAGAGGGATCACACTCCTCAGCCTCCCTGGTAAGGTCTATTCAGGGGTGCTGGAGAGGAGGGTCCGTCAGGAAGTCGAGCCTCAGATTGAGGAGGAGCAGTGTGGTTTTCGTCCCGGCCGTGGAACAGTGGACCAGCTCTACACCCTTAGCAGGGTCCTCGAGGGTATGTGGGAATTCGCCCAACCAGTCTACATGTGTTTTGTGGACTTGGAGAAGGCGTTTGACCGTGTCCCTCGGGGAGTTCTGTGGGGGGTGCTTCGTGGGTATGGGGTACCGAACCCCCTGATACGGGCTGTTCGGTCACTATACCACCGATGTCAGAGTTTGGTTCGCATTGCCGGCAGTAAGTCGGAATCGTTTCCAGTGGGGGTAGGACTCCGCCAAGGCTGCCCTTTGTCGCCGATTCTGTTCATAACCTTTATGGACAGAATTTCTAGGCGCAGCCGAAGCGTTGAGGGGATCCGTTTTGGGGGCCTCAGTATTGCATCCCTGCTTTTTGCAGATGATGTGGTGCTGTTGGCTCCTTCAAACGGGGCTCTCCAACTCTCACTGGAGCGTTTCGCAGCCGAGTGTGAAGCGGTTGGGATGAAGATCAGCACCTCCAAATCTGAAACCATAGTCCTCAGTCGGAAAAGGGTGGAGTGTCCCCTCCGGGTCGGGGAGGAGATCTTGCCCCAAGTGGAGGAGTTCAAGTATCTTGGGGTCTTGTTCACGAGTGGGGGCAGGAGGGAGCGGGAGATCGACAGGCGGATCGGTGCAGCGTCTGCTGTGATGCGGACGTTGTATCGGTCTGTCGTGGTGAAGAAGGAGCTGAGCCAAAGGGCGAAGCTCTCAATTTACCGGTCGATCTACGTTCCAACCCTCACCTATGGTCACGAGCTATGGGTCGTGACCGAAAGAACGAGATCCCGGCTACAAGCGGCCGAAATGAGTTTTCTCCGCAGGGTGTCCGGGCTCTCCCTTAGAGATAAGGTGAGAAGCTCGGTCATCCGGGAGGGGCTCAGAGTCGAGCCGCTTCTCCTCCACATCGAGAGGAGCCAGATGAGGTGGCTTGGGCATCTGATTCGGATGCCCCCTGAGCGCCTCCCTGGTGAGGTGTTCCGGGCATGTCCCACCGGGAGGAGACCCCGAGGAAGACCCAGGACACGCTGGAGAGACTATGTCACCCAGCTGGCCTGGGAACGTCTCGGGATCCCCCGGGGAGAGCTGGAAGAAGTAGCTAGGGAGAGGGAAGTCTGGGCTTCCCTGCTAAAGCTGTTGCCCCCGCGACCCGGCCCCGGATAAGCGGTAGATGATGGATGGATGGATGGCGACACAGTTCAACAGTTCGAACATTGACTCGTTAACGTTGAACTCTCTTGCCGCCGCTCTATTTCCGTGATCAACTTAAGTTTGAACTCTGCGTTGTCAGCATGTCTCAAGCAAGGAGCCATTTTGGGGTTGACATATTACCGTCATAATATACACAAAGCGCATCGGATTTTTAGGCGCGCTGTGAGCTTTTAAGAAAATGTAAGGCTTTTAGGTGCGCCTTTTAGTGCGGAAAATACGGTACTACCTGAAGAATGAACAGTAAATTCAAGTTGATGCCTATAATGCAGGACTTTTTCAGTGTTTTGCATCTCGGCAGTTTGAGTTCCAACCGGGTCGATCTTCGGTTAATCTGCCTACGGGTAGTTGTGAAAACATGTATCTGCAAGCCAGCGTTTTGAAGAGAATTGGCAAAATAAACACCCACAGCCCACCGCAGTTTTGTAGTTGCCCATGCCAAGGCAAATAGCAGCTACGCTCAAGAAATTGACAGATTTCTTTGCATATAAATGTACGATCACAAATGATTGATGAGAGGAAACGATGCTCTGATTAAATTGCTGTCTGTAAATGTTTGTCAAAATGATTTGTGAGCATAGTTTCCAAAGTTGAATTCAAGGTCTAACTAGTACACTGAACGTTTGAGTCGACGTCGCTACTTAGCGGAAGCTAAAGTTGAGAACACTGTTAGCAGGGGCGTGGCGGCCAACGGGAATTTCGAGAGTTTCCTGACCGGCTGGTCTATTTTCCGTTTTGTTCTGTGAATATACCTCGTGCCCAGTTGAAGCACAAAGTATATTTTTACCTCCCTCCCCATGCGTCATCTACTTTTCCCACGAGGGATCCGAAGATTCAGGTATTGTGGGTAAACGTCCAAAATGAAGAGCAGACTTGCCCCAAAAAAATCTGAATTGGGCATCACACCCTGCAGTGTGAACGTGGCCTGTCTGAACGTGACATCGAGCTGCCGGGATGGAAACCACACGCAAATTGAATATTCTGCACCTCGCCCCGATTTCCACAGACTACTTTCGATTGCCCGGAGAGCTTTGAAATCTGCAGCCAAAAGCCGCGATCGCGGAATCGCGGATTCCTACTGAATGGAACGTGGTCATGTCACGTGGCTTTTTGATGGCGTGCATTCCATGTACAGTACGGCGTTGATGCTTTGCCGAATATTCTTTCTCCACCTGGCCCGTAACCACATATAAGCTAACGAAATACCGGCGTGTGTTCTTTCAGTCTGTAACTGAACTCCTGAGAGGCATCATATTGTGACCATCCTCTCCATTTTAAGTGCTTTGCCGCTATTTTGTAGATGATTGCAAACCCCTTTTAGGAGAGGCGTCAATTGCTGGAGTTTTGCTATTCGCGGCAGGCCGTATCCCACTTCACTGTAACTCCACTTTAATACCGAGGCTTGTAGACAAGAGGTTGGTCTCTCACCATTTCACCATACAGACCGTGCTGTGGATCTTTCTCCAATTGAGGCCAAAATCTTTCGTCAGCCACAGCTCCCTCTAAGGACAAAAATAAGGATGTCATGATGACAAAAGACATGTATTGAAAATTCTGGGGGGTTTTTGTGTATTTTGGATGGAAGAAAGGCGCACATTGCCTTCCATCCAAAACTGTTGTTGTGTGATACTTAATGCACCTTGTAGAACACTAATTGGTTCAGATAAGGTGATTGCAACCACCTGGGAATGGCCAATTGTTGCTTGGACCTGATTGGCCTGAAGCTCAAGTGAACTCCCTTTATAAGAGGAATGAGGAAGTCACTGCGGCTGGACAACTTGGAGAGCAGTGCTACACGTGGGCTGCTCAAAACTGGTCAACTGTCACTCCTGAAAATAAAGAAAACTGCAAAATCTCCTTCCTGAATCCTGGCTGAATTGCCTTTTTATTCTTTTTTCACCTGGCGTGCTGTTTCGCCGCATAACAAAGGACACAAACAAAGACGTTGAGCGATTATGCGGTGAAGCCGTTTGGCTTCACGGAGCTGAAACTGAACAAACAAGGATGGTGTTAATAAATGTACTCTGTGTCAACACTTGACTGATTATTGACGAGCAGGAGTGATTACTGCAATAAAGCCGAGAGGAAGAAGGTAGGTCAGCTGTCCAGAGTTAAACTATGCATTAGGTCAATTTGAATCCTGTATTTTTTTTTCTCCGCCGTTTTGAAGAGTTCCCAAGTGTCAATATTTCCACAATATGTCCCCCGTCAGCTTACTTTGTTGCTGAGGCCCAGCAGCACGTCGGAATTCTCCGGATTGTACGTGATGGCCGATGTCGGATTGAAGGGCAGCTCCAGGTGGGTGAAACTCTTTCCAAAGTCGCTCGAGACAAAAATCCGAGAGTGGTGACCACCGGACACCTCGCCAGTCAAGATTACCTACCCCGGCGTGGGACAAAATCCAGATTGACCAATCCAAAAAGATATCACACCAGGAAACCGCGGGTCCACTTCACTCACTTTGCCAGAATTCTCAGGGCCGATGGCAATGCCAAACTGCGATCGGATGAAGGTGTTGTTGATGAGCTCCGTGACGTCCAGGAAGGTCTTCCCATAGTCCTCACTGGAAGAAATCAAGCCACCGTCAAATCGGAGAGCGACTCACCGTGTCTGACATCAGATGGGACGGCAGCACAAATACCTTCGATAGAGTTTCGACTGCCCTAAATTGATCATGAAGATGGGAACGTGGAATGTGGTCAAAGCTAGGATGACCTGTCACAAGAAGGAAAACGTATAGCGTTGGATGAAGGCGGGCTGATTCGTCCATTTTATCAATTAGTGCGACTTCATTTGTTAGGCCGCTTATTCATCTCTACGGTCAAAGCTGACGGCCACGAATTTGCACAGCAGCTTTGCGACCCCTCGGGTGACTACCCCCCCCCCCCAAAAAAAAGCGACTATTTCCCCTAAGAAACGGACGAGTCACTAAGCTGTCAACACTAACCGGCCTTTTGATTCTCTCTGTTGCCAGCTATGCTGTTCAAGTTAATCGTGCACAACCAACAACAAGAAAAAGGATAAATAGTTTGTTTAGGTGACATGATACTTACCCCCGTGCCATCTCCAACCCAGGCCAGTAACACCGATCCACTTAGGTCATTGAAAGTATGCTGAAAAGAAAGGGGGGGGGGTGTACTAGTTATTGGTCACATTCATGGTGGAAGAGGTTTTGAAAATCATATTTATTCATCAATCATTTATTTTATCATAAAGGTTGAGTTGACTTTTTAGGTCCACCGTAAGTCAGTTTTCCACAAAAAGATGCCACCCTCCTCCACGCAAGGTGACTTCTGCTCATTTTTCACACCAAGGTAGCGAGCAAGCAATTAGCACAACTCAAATGTTTCCAACATGTGGATAAATGAAACGTTTAAATGGCAACCATGACTGTTGGATGTCTTCAACCAGAAAAAAAAACAAGCCAAACTACTAATAACTAGCACACAGCCGGTCACAAGGCCACTTCCTTGCGCTCCTCTCCGGTCGGGAAGTTAGTTGAGAGCAGGGGTTACCAATATGGTGCCCGTGGGCACCAAGTGGCTCCCAAAGACGACATAAGTAGCCCATGGGCTTGTGCTGAAATTGGTGCACTAACAATGGGCCTTGTGATTCTCTCGGAAGGTTTGAAAAATGTAAACACTGGGAGAGGTTTATAGAAATAAAAATGTTATTGTGAGAAATCGTTAACAGGATGAGGGTCTTCACATAAATGATTATCATTAACAACAACTTCAGTGTATTTCTGGAGCTGGAGCACTTCAAAAGAAGTCGCTCTGACCTTCACAAAGTTTGGTGAAGGCAGGTTTGCAGTTAAAAACCCAAATTAGATCGTCGCAACACACACACACACACAAAAAAAACCACAAACAACAGAACACTGAAGCGGTTAATCCGGTTGAGAGATATGCAGCGAGTATAACGAGTTACACTTCCTCAACATAGTAGCCATGATGTGCTACACACATGTAGATGTAGATTTTCACTCCAGCTTGATCCCACTCCCACAGAAAAAAAAATCCCGTCGCAGTCTCCGACCACAGTTAAAAAAAAAAAAAAAAAAGCCTGACCCATCCTGCCTCTAGTGAAAATAATTCCCACTCTTGACCTGCTCCCGTCAGAATGACTCCCGCACCGCTCCCTCAGCTACATTCAAAAGGGCTGCGCATCTGTCCGAGGTTTTTCTTTTTTTCCGACTGAATATCCCACTCCTATGAATGTTTTATCCTGTACCATCCCAATGATTAAAAGTAAAGTTGACTCCCATCATTCCCGAAAAAAAACTCAACCTTTACTCCACACTAACACAGTATGCGCCTTGGATAATTGATCCAAGGAATATTATTGCTGTTCAAGGAAAAGAAAGGAGAGTTCAAATGTGACCATTTGGCCCAAAACACAACAGGAGGTTTAAAAGACAAGCTTGGGGGCCATGCCATGGCATTAGAGGGACATCATTGTTGTAGCAATGTTGATCGGAAAGGTTTTGCAGAAAAAGGTGAAAGATTTTACAGAACTGACACGAGTATTTTTGCACACGACAGACCTGAGTGAGTTAGACATGAGGCTATTTAAACAACTTTTGTATGACAAAAAGGGAGGAGCTTCATTGAGTCAGGCCATAGCTTTTTCAAAACAAGTTATTTGCCGCAATCCTATGGCATTTGTAAGAAGTCACAACCCTTTTTGTGTGGGGATTCCCTGGAGATTTTAACTATTTTTTTGTTCCGTCTGCAATCCAGCCACCGTTTTAAGGTCAATTTATCGTTGAGATACAGGTACACTGACTTCAGCAGTGGCAAAGTAATACAGTATTGTACAATATATTCCAATTGTGATATTTTGTCCCTCCCATACAGTTGTGCGCCTGCAATCAGGCCTCTGTTTCAAAGCCAATGAGTGTATCTGCTACTGAACACATTTTGCTTATCAATATGTTACAATATACTGCTATAATTACTTAGGCCAACCCAAAGTGTTCAGCACCTGCATTCCAGCCACCATTTCATTGGCCAGTTAGTGTCCATGGACCAGAGCCGCTATTTTCGATATAATACGATGCATCACGATTCCAATAATTTCTCCCACGTGTATAATTCTGTAACTGCAGTCCAGTCGCCATTTTAGTGTGCCTGGACCATTGCTTCCATTTTTAACATGTTGCTGTATCGATAAAGTTTTGCAATACCGATATTTTGTCAACCTTTACTCTCCGGCACCTACATTCCAGCCAGCAGTGTAGAAGCCATTTAATTAGGGCACATGGACAGCAGCTATTTTACACATTTTCTTCTACTGACAGAGAACGACATATCATGGTACCGATATTTGACCCACACATTCAAGTTCTGCACCTGCGATCCACCCGCCATTTTAGGGCCAATTGGCGTACCTGCCTACCTGGGCCGATCAACGTGTAAAGGGAGCGCAGCTGATAACTTACACGGTGCGTGTTGTTGTCCAACTTGGCCTCATATCCTTGAAGAGCGTCGCAGGAGGCGTCCGGCTGGGCGCTCCTCTTCCTCACGCTGTGACCCCAACCTGCCGCAGCGGACCCCTTGGCTCGGTTCGAATCTCGAAAAAAAGTCCGTCCAGACGCTTTGTTGAGGTCCAGGAAATCCGCACCAGCTGGCAGAGCTAAGAGGGACAACAGCAGGAAGCCGCGGAGCGAAAGTCCCATACTTGTCGCCACTGTAAGGTTTAAAAAAAAAAAAAAAAAAGGAAAAGAGTTTGGAAAAATAAATTTATATTGAAGCCTCGCTGATATAATTGAAGGTCGCTACGGGCTTTGGTGATGCGAATGAGATCAACAAAACACAAACGCCGCTGACAGCGATAATTTCACGATTTTATATCCGATACATAGACCCTCAAGTCCAGAAAATAATGTAAAAATATAAATATCTATGTACATACAGTATAATAATTGACGATGGGAGCTGAACGCCAAAGAGCGAATGGTCCACTTGACACCAAGCGGACTTTTTGGCTCTGTACCGCCGCTCACCGAAAAACGATGACGCAATTGGCTGGCATTTCATTAGGCTCCACCCATTTTCTCAATTTGATTGGTTATTTGGATAGAGGGCGGTGCCATTACGAGGAGGTAACAATGGGTACGGCTGTCAAGAGACGTCCATGGTAGGTTGAGAGCAAAGCTGTCATGTGGAGCTACAAAAGAAACAAAAGCCAATTAACTATTAATCTGACAAAAGAAAATTTCGAATACTTCCCCCCTCAACACCGGACGCCAACTCTTTTAACGGCATTTAACTAATTTGGACTTAAATTTTAAATACTCATGATAGTGACAAAGTAATTCAATGGTTTACAGAAATCCCCCTCACAAATCTGATTTGGGGGATTCGAATCTGGAGTCTGGCTTTTTTTTTGTGGAGCGGACGTGTTTACCAGTCGATCCCCGTACACTCTCTCTTTCTCTCTCCCCCACATATATATATATATATATATATATATATATATGTGTGTGTGTGTGTGTGTGTGTGTGTGTGTGTGTCTTTTAATAAACATAAGATTTTAAACATTTATTATTATTGTGGGAACGTGTGTTCCACATGCACGCAACCCTGTTGCCATGACCTTTTTAACACGGCAAATGAGAAAAGCAGTGAATCACATGACCCGCTGGACTTGACATCCTCAGTTTTCCAAAAGAATGATAGAGCAAATGTATGTCCACAGTTTTATAAAATAGTTGATTGAATGTCTCACTGTACTTCATACAACTCCGTTAGGCATCTGATCAGAAGAAGACAATTCTTTATTCGAATTTTTTCTTTACTTATTTACATAAGTAAAATTGTCCTCTTGGTCAACAGTAATAGCTGGCTAAAAACCTAACTTCTACTCCTGAGCAAAAGCTTACGGTTCATTTTTCAAGGTTCATTTTTCAAGAATTTTGAAGCTAAAATGTCCTCCAATTCTGGAATGACCCATAGCGAAACATGCTGGGTCACATTGACCCAGTTACATTATTATCAAGGTCACGGGAGGTCCATCATAGTGTGTGTGTGTGTGTGTGTGTGTGTGTGTGTGTGTGTGTGTGTGTGTGTGTGTGTGTGTGTGTGTGTGTGTGTGTGCGTGCGTGTTTATGTGACAATGGGCTGCTTCCGCAAAACCATGACTGTGGTCATGAGTGCGGTAGGGCAAACAACTCTTCATATTCTCTGCTTCAAATGAAAACTTCACTAATATAAATGTAATAAGTCTTGATTTTTTTGTATCTGATATAGCAGTGTGAGACCACCTAAGAGGATAAATGCAAGTATTTGTTGAGAACGGGAGAAGCAGATCATGTGCTCTTTCTCGTCAAGTTATTTGATTATGCTCTTGTTTACTCGCCGGGCGGCAAAACCAGTCTGACACGTTCCCATGATACGCGGCAGTGAAAACAAGAAAAAAGCTGCCAAAAATAAAAAGTGCCGCAACAAGTTTACTGAATTTCAAGGCTTTCACAAACCTGTGCTGGAAACCCCTCGACGCACTAGTTGGCATTCCTTGCTTTTTTACAGACACGTGTAATGATGATCATGTGTTGAGCACAGTTTGAATCCCAGTGGAGTATTGCGTCAACCTGAATTTTCTCTCAGATTTTGCCCCTGCTAATTTAATAGAGCTGGCTTCAAATATCAAATAACACAAATAATGATGTGATTTCCAAACATGTGGCTGTGGCACACTTGCATGAGAGATCAGCAGGGAATTTGCCAACTCAATATGTAAAAAACCCACCCATCCATCCATTTTCCAATCCACCTATCCTCACAAGGGTCGCAGGGGGTTCTGGAGCCTATCCCAGCTGTCTAAGGGCAATAGGCGGGGGACACCCTGAACCGGTTGCCAGCCAATCGCAGCGCACACAGAGACGAACAACCATCCACACTCACACCTAGGGACAATTCAACCTGCCATGCATGTTTTTGGAATGTGGGAGGAAACCGGAGTACCCGGAGAAAACCCACACAGGCCCGGGGAAAACATGCAAACTCCACACAGGGATGCCGGAGCTGGAATTGAACCCGGTACCTCTGCACTGTGAGGTCAACGTGCTCTTTTCAACCTTCTGGGATACTGTATTTCTCCTCTTTCCGCTATAGGGCACTTGATTTTTGTGCGCTACATGCTTCCTCTTTGAGAGTTCAACTGCAAATTATTGTGTGCAGATGGCCTGCGAATGTATAATTATTCTTTAACTGAATGTAGTGTCGTACGTTTTGGCTGAGTAAGTTCAAAGTGAAAGTGCTCGACTATGCCACATTCAAAATGGTAAATGTCTGCATCCGACGTATGAACCACGGACGTATAATGGATATATGTACTGTATACGTCATACACACGTCCAAGAGCGCTTCGAGTTGCGTTATCATGAAACCCACTGGAGTTGCAGGCATGACACGCCCTTTCCAATATGATTGGTTGCTCCCTCGAGGGATAATCAGCTCTTGGCTACGTAGGTGTAATACGGGTGTGTGCGTGTGTCACTGCCGAGATCTCTAGTGGGATTGTGAACGCCTTGACACATTATCTTCCGGTGACGTCACGGATCACGTGTTTGACACTCTGCCTGTGACTGAAGTTGAGGAGAAAGTTTTGACAAGCTCACAGGAATCGAAACCAGCGGCCAACATTCACGATTAAAAAAAAGAACCACAGCAACCATTTCCTGTGGGGAAACGATGGAATCTGTTGCCCAGGTAACAACAACACACAGCAAACGCTTTATTTTCAACTAACGCCCCTTCAAAGAGCGACTTTGTTCCAGCAAGTAACTTCTCCTCTTCTTTCCAATGGCCTCTCTCTCTCTATCGTCTTTTAGAAAGTGTTGTCGTCAGGATTTACTCTCGACTTGGGTCCTCTGAAAGAGCCGTTGGCGTTCATCCGCTTGCTCGAATGGGTAAGTTTGGTCGTCGCCATATGGCCAGAAGAGCCGTCTCGTGATTCCGTCTTTTTCGCTCGCGACAAAACGAGCGCCCAAATTGATTGACTGGAGCCATTTCACCACTTTGGTGGTGCTGCAATGAGGTTTATATGTTTTGTACTTCCGTGATGCCGCGCGCTAATTAGTTAGCTGAAGTTCGTGAGGATGCTAAGCTAAAAAAGGGGAGCAATATAATGCTTATACATTTTCTGAATCGCTATGTTAATTTCGCGTTTTATTGGGCGTGGCTCTTGTATACATTCTGCCTTGCTGCAAGCCCAGGCAACATTTTAAAGAGGAAATGCTCATATTAAAACACTTTAGTTCGCGAGTAAACATTTTGTTTCCGAGTACTTTGGACCACCGGTATTCGCGATACGCGAATAGGCAAAATCCGCGTATAATTGATTCCCATTACAAATGTATTGAAAATTTCTTGAAGGAGCGAGGATAAACCTACCTCCAATACTGTTTTCCACGAAAAATGAGGGTTAAAATGATAATAATAAAAAACACTTATTTACGTATGTGTTCAATATATGTGATTAAAAAAAATCTGCAGGTGTCAATTCGCGAGTATTCAGGGGTCTACTGTCCAGCATTACCTCAATTTGTTCCGTGACCAAGCTTAATTTAAAATCGTCATCCCCCATGGAAATGAATTCAAATGTGATTAATCTGTTACCACCACCCCCCCCCCCAATTTTTTTTTATCATCAAAAATGTGTTAGTTTAATTTATTAAAGTATGAAACAAATTAATGACATAAACTGGTTTTATAAAGTATAACTGTATGCTGGAGGCAAGCGAGTCACAACCATTGCAGCTGTCGTGTTTGCTTTAGGGGGCTTAGCCCGCTGAGTGACATCAGGAACATGCATGGCCGGTTAGTCTTTGGGTGGGCGTCTGGACTAGGGTGCAACGATTAATTGCATTTGCTATATAGTCGTAAAATATGATTTGCTTATTGCAAATGCTGCCATTTGACTGGACAGAGTTCGGACCACAGAGATGTCAACACAATATAATTAAAGCCCGCTGTACTTTTTGCGCAACATTTTTGGTGGATTTTCCGTGTCGTGTTATGACGTGAGACCTTGAGGTGTGTATCTCCTGTCTTCAGAGTTAAAAAAAAAAAAAAAACGAAATTGGCTCATGTTTATATGACCATCACAAGTGCGTTGAACCATTGTGTGCGATTGCAATTGCAGGTGTTCACAATCTTTGCCTTTGCCACAACCGGAGGCTACAGCGGTACGACCAGCATCAACATCCAGTGCCCTGGCAGCCAGAATCAAGAAATCCACGCAGACTTCAACTACCCGTTTAGGTTAGCATGGCGATAATTATAACAACAATAACAGCTCAGATTTCTGTAGCAACGTGCGAATCAATCTGCTTCAACTCAATCAATAAAATTTTTAGACTGGTAGGGGCACAAGGAACATATTGCAAAAAATGTTTGTGACTTCCCCTCAAGTTCGCCTTTTTATTGTTTTCTATCTATTATTTTTATGGCGTTTCATTTAGTGGCGTGCCGTGAGATTTTTGTCCTCTAAAATGTACGCCATCTAAAGTGCGCTTGCGCTCTCGCCGTCGTTTCTTCTCCGTGTTTCTTCAGGTTGATGCAGCACCCGTATGATGTTCCCACCTGTGTCGTCAACGCAACGAAGCCGGCGGTCTACTACCTGACTGGAGATTATGCTTCATCGGCGCAGTTTTACGTGTGCATCGGAGTGTTGGCGTTTCTGTACAGCACCGCCTCCCTCGTCATCTATTTGGGCTTCCAGAATCTGTACCGGGGATCGAGTCGTGGCCCGATTGTGGTACGTTTCCGTGGCTTCTTGACATTTCTCACTCGAGTGAAAATTGTTACCTCGTTGTTCTGTCATGATCCCATTTGTGACGCTGGTCAATTTGGCAAACGTTCAAAAGAAAAGCTCTCATTCAGAGCTACATTGTATTTGTGATATGGTCAAACTTTAATTAACATTAACATCCATCGATATTTTTTATTTTTTAATCCCGTTTACTCTCGTTAGGATCTATTACGTGTGAAAGCGATCCATCCGTCGTCAAATTCAACAACCAAGGCAGCTTGTCACGTTTTCCACACATTAAAAAAAAATGGTCGCGTAATCGATTCAGGAAAGCAACGCAGGAAAATGCTCTCGCATTCGCTGGCCGGTGTGAACGAGGCTTCACAGAGCAGCGTCAATGAAACGTTGGCCTTTCTCGGCAGCTGACAGCAGCGCGCTTCGCTTCCGTTCTGTCAGGACTTCGCACTGAAAGCATCAGCGAGTGCTTATGCCGTATGTTGAGGTATTCTCATTTTATAGACCCTGTCAATTTTTGTTTTTTTTAAAAACTGCTCAGAAACGATGAGTTTCTCAGATTTTTCTACTTAACGGGGAAATGTTTGATTAAAAAGAACTTTTGTTTTCTTCTCGAGACTACGAACATAAATCCCAAATTAGGAATACAAATGATCCTTTTTGATCATCTATTTGCAGAAAATGAAAAATGATCAGAAGACTTTTATTAATCATTTTTTCCCCCCGCAGCTGTGCAACACCGGTGTTGGGCGGACCCCTTTACACCTGCAAAACCCTCGTTTTCAGCAAACTGAAACCCAAAAAAACCGACATATTTGTTAAGATATCAACATTGCAATGAAGTCGGTTTTTACGCTTGTGCTTGGTTGCCGTGGTCATGGACAAAAACGGCCAAAGTGAAGTTGCGAGTTGGGAGCGATGGCGAACATGGCTAGGCGAAGACTGGGGGAGGCGAGTCCCGCCCCCATTTGTGAATGGATTGTGGATGCTCGGGCTGACGTGTCTACTTGCTACAGTTGTTGGAGCTTTCGCAAAAGCCGCCATCATTTCTGAGGAGCCGCACGGCAACGAGGCTGACTCTGACAATGACGCGAGAGAAGCGGGCGTCTTTGATGGTGACCTCGCTTGGCGGTTCATTTCGGGTACACGAGATGAGGGTTTGAGGATGAGGTCCAACGGAACGCAGTTTTGCTCCTGCTGCCTTTCCAAAAACACCCGCTAGCGTGCGTGCACGCTTTTGTGTTTTTTTTTTTTTTTTTTTTTAAAGGTCACATATGTTTGATCGTGCCTTCTAATTGTGTTCGGAAAGTGTTGGAGATTTCTTCCCTCCAACGCGAAAAGGTGCGTCGGCATGAAAATGTAAGGTAATTGTCATAACAAAAATGTTCATGATTATTGTCGTGATCACATGATAACACAATATTGCTAAAAGAAAAAAAACGGACAATTTCAAAAGATTTACACTCTGTCCTGTGCTCTTTCCACAGAGTCAAATTTGTAAACGGCAACAACCAAAGGGAATCTGAATGTTTCACGCACATAAATCGACAGCGATATGTTTAGAAGCGGTGTGGCTCCATGAACACATGATGCGGTTTCGCTAAACGGTTTGGGTCTGGAGTGCCGCGTAATTGTCACGGCAAATGTCCCCCGGCGTCCATGCATGTGGCATTTTTAAATGGCCGGCCAAATTGATGAAATGACATGTTTTGTTTGTCAAAGGACCTGCTGTTGACAGCGGCCTTTGCATTCTTGTGGCTGGCTTCCTCCTCCGCTTGGGCCAAAGGCTTGTCCGACGTCAAGTGGGCCACCAGTCCCGCCACCATTCTGACTTTTCTCACCATGTGCAAGGATGTCAACACCAAATGCACGGCGGGTGCGATGCCTCACATGGGCCGACTCAACGCCTCCGTGGTAAGTTCGTTCCCCTTACATAAAAACAAAAAACAACCAAACCAAAAAAAACTTAATAAACACCAAAAAGTCCCTTTTGTCATAAAATTCAAGAGGATTGAGCCTGCTTATTAAATTCCTGAGAGAAACGCCATTTTATTTGCTCAATTCACCCAAAAACAAAACAAAAAAATTGCCATTTTTCAAGTTAAAATGAATTCTTCAACAGAGCTCAAACTACCGTTTAAAGTTCTGGCGCGACAGAAATCAATGTCAACTCGGTTTAATTGGACCAATTCAACAGCGGTTGAGATGTCATCAATCTTGTGAACTAAGCTGAAAGTTTGGCACAAACGGCATTGAAACTGTGATTTCAACTTTTTAAAGATCATAAGATTTTAAAGTTAAACCTTGTAGGTGCAAACGCACCCAAAATGTCATAAAACACCAAAAGCGACTATTCCAACCCACTCTCGCCGTTTGACTTTGCTTTTATTCGTCGTCGGAGCTTGCACGAGTCCCTGACAGGCTGTTGTGCCTTTTGGCGTGGATGTTGTCACTGTAGCTTTGATGGTGAAAATAAATGGGACACTTTTCTCTTCCCGGCATCCTTTGTTGTGATAAAGTCACACAAAAAAAAAGCTGAGAGAAAGACAATGAGCAAAAAAAAAAAATATATATATATATATACATATATCCGTTGTCAGGACAACCACTGACTCAATATTGGCGCCGGTTACAATGAGCTCTACTGCTATTTCATTCCCCTCCCCTTTTTTGTGTGCGCACAGATTTTTGGTTTCCTGAACGTCATCTTGTGGGCTGGCAACTGTTGGTTCATTTACAAGGAAACTCCTTTCCACAAGACGGCCGCACCGCCTGCAGCAGATGCGGAGGGCGGAGGTCGGCCATCATAACTCCTCATCCCGTTCATTGTCTTTCCGGCACGTCGGCTTCTCGTGGCGTGACAGCGCTCAAAGAACGGCTGCAGATTAGAGGGGATACTGATTCTTAGGCTAAACATTTACACTGAAAGTTGAAGGGTCCCAATCCCGTTTCGTTGCCTATATCCGGTGGGGTTTTTTTTGGGGGGAGGGAGGAAACTCATCGTGATGACCAAACATTGATGCCAGAGCTCCTCTGAATTACGGTACATGGCGTCTGCAAAAAAACAAAACAAAAAAAACTCCTTTTGAATTTGTCCAGAATACCGATTTGCAGCTGGGGCTCATCGGTGCCAATTTTCTTGTCAGTGTTTTTTTTTTCCTAACTTTCCAAGGCCTGAGTCCATTTGAATCATTTGATGTAAATGTCGATGTTTAGAATGCAGTTCTCAAGAAGAATGCAAACCTTTGGAATAGTTTTACTCCCATCCTCTCGGATAATTACAACATTTGAAACTCAACAACTAGAATAATCGAGGCCCTTATTCGATATGCTTGTGTTGATGTGCGCTCGACTAGTAGTAATAATAATCCCATAAGATTAATATTGGTGCTGCACTTGAATGACTTTATCCAATTGCCAAAAACAATTCTTCAAGAATTGTTCCCCATCCTTGAGTGAAGGAATTTGTGTTCCAAATTGTTTGATTTGCTTCCGAAAATGAGATCTAAGTGAGGTTTTTCTTTTTTTAATTCCATTTTCTGTCACTTTGCATCGCATCGCTCGGCTATTCTTGTTTACTGGTTTAAAACTTGAGCTTTTGATGACTATGGTTATTATTTACATTTATTTACACATTAAACTGTTCTATATGGGGGGGTGGGTTCTCATCTCCTTGTCTTGAATCTTTGTTGATGTAAAAAGAAGACTCGTCGTCGTCATCATGAAGGTCCAGTAGTATTTCAGCGACTGAAGCAATCAATCCTTTGACTAATAAAATCTGCTTTGTTACAAAATGGCTCCGACCAGCCTACATTCTGCACAAAACATTTGTGCTTATTGTAAATATCTGCTTGCTCAATAAAGCCCAGCTGTGTCCATTGTCATTTGTCTTATTAATAAACCCAAGTGTCAAAAGTCTCGCTATGTCGGCAAAGATGAGGCAATACAACAAACTTGTTGAATCGTCGCAGGAAGTAGCATGCAAGTGATCAAGTGGATGGCATGAAAATACGAGCGCAGTTTGCAGAGCCTGCCCACGTTAACATTTGCAGTTTAGCAGTGATGTTAAGTAAGGCATTTTTGGCTGAAAAAAACGACCATGTATAGTAAGGCGTTTTTAGCCGAAAAAAAATGACCATGTATAGTAAGGCGTTTTTAGCCAAAAAAAAACGACCATCTATAGTAAGGCATTTTTAGCCCCAAAAAAACGACCATGTACAGTACGGCATTTTTAGCCCCAAAAAACGACCATGTATAGTAAGGCATTTTTGGTCGGAAAAAAAACATGACCATGTATAGTAAGGCATTTTTAGCCCCCAAAAAAACGACCATGTATAGTAAGGCGTTTTTAGCTGAAAAAAAAAGACCATGTATAGTAAGGCATTTTTAGCCCAAAAAAACGACCAGGTATAGTAAGGCGTTTTTAGCCGAAAAAAAACGACCATAAGGCATTTTTAGCCGAAAAAAACGACCATCTATAGTAAGGCATTTTTAGCCCCAAAAAAACGACCATGTATAGTACGGCATTTTTAGCCCCAAAAAACGACCATGTATAGTAAGGCATTTTTAGCCCAAAAAAACGACCATGTATAGTAAGGCGTTTTTAGCTGAAAAAAACTACCATGTATAGCACGCCGTTTTTAGCCGAAAAAAAATGACCAGGTATAGTAAGGCGTTTTTAGCCGAAAAAAACGACCACGTATAGTAAGGCATTTTTAGCCCCAAAAAAACGACCATGTATAGTACGGCATTTTTAGCCCCAAAAAACGACCATGTATAGTAAGGCATTTTTAGCCCCAAAAAACGACCATGTATGGTAAGGCGTTTTTAGCCGAAAAAAACGACCATGTACTGTATATAAAGGCGTTTTTAGCCGAAAAAAAATTACCATGTGCTCAACCCGTATTGTTTTGTGGTTTTTGTTATTGTAAAGTGTCCTTGGGTGTCTTGAAAGGCGCTTATAAATAAAATCTATTATTATTATTATTATGTATAGTCAGGCGTTTTTAGCCGAAAAAAACGACCATGAAAAGTAAGGCATTTTTAGCCCCAAAAAAACACCCATGTATATATATTACGGCATTTTTAGTCCCAAAAAACGACCATGTATAGTAAGGCATTTTTAGCCCCAAAAAAATGACCATGTATAGTAAGGAATTTTTATCCCCAAAAAACGACCATGTATAGTAAGGCATTTTTGGTCGAAAAAAAACCGACCATGTATAGTAAGGCATTTTTAGCCCCCCAAAAAAGGACCATGTATAGTAAGGCATTTTTAGCCCAAAAAAGACGACCATGTATAGTAAGGCGTTTTTAGCCGAAAAAAACGACCATGTATAGTAAGGCGTTTTTAGCTGAAAAAAAAAGACCATGTATAGTAAGGCGTTTTTAGCCGAAAAAAACGACCATGGATATTAAGGCGTTTTTAGCCGAAAAAAATGACCATGTATAGTAAGGCGTTTTTAGCCGAAAAAAAACGACCATAAGGCGTTTTTAGCCGAAAAAAACGACCCTGTATAGTAAGGCGTTTTTAGCCGAAAAAAATGACCATGTATAGTAAGGCATTTTTAGCTGAAAAAAACGACCATGTAAAGTAAGGCGTTTTTAGCCGAAAAAAACGACCATGTATAGTAAGGCGTTTTTAGCCGAAAAAAACGACCATGTACTGTATATAAAGGCGTTTTTAACCGAAAAAAACGACCATGTATAGTAAGGCGTTTTTGGCCGAGAAAAAAAAACGACCATGTATAGTAAGGCGTTTTTAGCCGAAAAAAACGACCATGGATATTAAGGCGTTTTTAGCCGAAAAAAATGACGATGTATAGTAAGGTGTTTTTAGCCGGAAAAAACGACCATAAGGCGTTTTTAGCCGAAAAAAACAACCATGTATCGTAAGGCGTTTTTAGCCGAAAAAAATGACCATGTATATAGTAAGGCTTTTTTATTTTCGAAAAAAACGACCATGTATAGTAAGGCATTTTTGGCCGAAAAAAACAACCATGTATAGTAAGGCGTTTTTAGCCCCAAAAAAACGACCATGTATAGTAAGGCATTTTTGGCCGAAAAAAAACGACCATGTATAGTAAGGCATTTTTAGCCCCCAAAAAATGATCATGTATAGTAAGGCATTTTTAGCCCCAAAAAACGACCATGTATAGTAAGGCATTTTTAGCCCCAAAAAACGACCATGTATAGTAAGGCGTTTTTAGCCGAAAAAAACGACCATGTACTGTATATAAAGGCGTTTTTAACCGAAAAAAATGACCATGTATAGTAAGGCGTTTTTGGCCGAGAAAAAAAAACGACCATGTATAGTAAGGCGTTTTTAGCCGAAAAAAATGACCATGTATAGTAAGGTGTTTTTAGCCGAAAAAAACGACCATAAGGCGTTTTTAGCCGAAAAAAACAACCATGTATCGTAAGGCGTTTTTAGCCGAAAAAAATGACCATGTATATAGTAAGGCTTTTTTATTTTCGAAAAAAACGACCATGTATAGTAAGGCATTTTTGGCCGAAAAAAACAACCATGTATAGTAAGGCGTTTTTAGCCCCAAAAAAACGACCATGTATAGTAAGGCATTTTTGGCCGAAAAAAAAACGACCATGTATAGTAAGGCATTTTTAGCCCCCAAAAAATGACCATGTATAGTAAGGCATTTTTAGCCCCAAAAAACGACCATGTATAGTAAGGCATTTTTAGCCCCAAAAAACGACCATGTATAGTAAGGCGTTTTTAGCCGAAAAAAACGACCATGTACTGTATATAAAGGCGTTTTTAATCGAAAAAAACGACCATGTATAGTAAGGCGTTTTTGGCCGAGAAAAAAAAACGACCATGTATAGTAAGGCGTTTTTAGCCGAAAAAAACGACCATCTATAGCATGGCGTTTTTGGCCAAAAAAAAGGACCATGTATATATAGTCAGGTGTTTTTAGCTGAAAAAAACGACCATGTAAAGTAAGGCGATTTTGGCCGAAAAAAAAACGACCATGTATAGCACGGCGTTTTTAGCCGAAAAAAAATGACTAGGTATAGTAAGGCGTTTTTAGCCGAAAAAAAAACGACCATAAGGCGTTTTTAGCCGAAAAAAACGACCATGTATAGTAAGGCATTTTTAGCCCCAAAAAAACGACCATGTATAGTAAGGCGTTTTTAGCCGAAAAAAACGACCATGTATCGTAAGGCATTTTTAGCCCCAAAAAAACGACCATGTATAGTAAGGAATTTTTAGCCCCAAAAAACGACCATGTATAGCAAGGCATTTTTAGCCCCCAAAAAACGACCAAGTATAGTAAGGCATGGTCATTCTTTTCAGCCAAAAATGCCTTACTACATACATGGTCGTTTTTTTCGGCTAAAAACGCCTTAGTATACATGGTCGATTTTTTTCGGCTAAAAACGCTTTACTATACATGGTCGTTTATTTCAGCCAAAAATGCCTTACTATACATGGTCATTTTTTTTCGGCCAAAAATGCTTTACTATATACATGGTCGTTTTTTTCGGCTAAAAACGCCTTACTATACATGGCCTTAATATACCGATGATTAGCTTTAAACTGCTACCAGTAAATTATACACAGTGAAGACAGCCATCGTCAAGTTGAGGGGGAAACAGCAAACAACACTGACATTAGCGAGAACTAGATGTCCCTCCAATATTGATAAAAAAAAAAAAGGTCAACAAGGCTGCCAAGAAGTGTGTGTGTGTGTGTGTGTGTGTGTAGCTGGCAACCAGTTGAGGGTGTCCCCCCGCCTACTGCCCGAAGACAGCTGGGAGAGGCTCCAGCACACCCCCGTGACCCTTGTGAGGATGAAGCGGATCGGAAAATGGATGGATGGATGAATGCAATCGTTTTTGGTTACAGCACTGAGACTCGGTGAACGCTTCCTGATTCAGTACTGCTTCAAAAACACGAATGATATTCATATCACAAGTCGGACAAAGCGCATCCCTGCATTCAGTATTTATTTTGCTGGAGGTTATGTCTTGTTTTAGTCACATAAGGCTTACACAGCGTCGTTACACAGAGTAAAATGTATCCACGATGACTCGATGCATGACTACAAAAGGATAGGTCAGCTCTGTCGTGGTGATCCGTGACCTTACGTTGATGCTACACTTGTCTCTGTAAATGTCTGATGGATCCACTCAGGCTGGATTTACATTGCAGGTCGAATGGCCCAATTCCCACTTAATGCCCAGATTCCGTATGACCGTGTCATCTACATCCACACAAAACAACACAAAATTACATTTGATGATAAGGACACAAGCGTCAACGCCAGGAAGTGACAAGTCAGAAGTCAACGATTAATACATAAATAATGCAAACATAGCATCGTTTCTCCTCCACTGATTTCACTGAGGAGAATTTCCACATGACAACAAATTAATTTCCTCATTTAATGCATCTCCAATGTAGCATACAGTGGCACCTTGAGATACGAGTCTCATTCGTTCCATTAAAAGCACTCAACTCAAATCATCTTTTCCCATTGTACTGACTGAAAAGCCATTCATCTGTTCCAGCCACCCGAACAACCCAACAAAAAAATGGTGTAATGTCATTGTGTAACCCTTTTGAGGACAGCGGTTACGACAGTGGAGAGCTAATCATGGTATCAGGTTGCAGGGTGCATGAAACGGTTAAAGGCAATGGAACTTTGTTGTATAAACATATGCTAATTACAATTTATTATGACTGCTTTTGGTGTGTGTGGCTTGGCCACCGGGGGCAGCAGAATAAGGTCATGAAAACAAAAACAAAGAAGACTTTCAAACAACTACTGTCAGGAACTCTGCGGTAAAGTTAGCTGTTTTTCGCAGAGGATCATGAAAACATGCTCATTGGTAATTTTTATATTCTGTCTGTCTTCATGTCTTGATGCACCCTTTCTGTTCGAACATCCTTTGCTGAAAGGCTTTTAAAACGTTAGCCCATCTATGATGATTTGCTTTGCATGTTAGCGTTCAGCTAGCGGAAGGCAACGTTGTGCGGTCGTAGCACGCTACGACCGATGGCTCAGATCTCCCAAAACTCATAAATCGGGTCACTCGGATCTCAAGGCACCACTGTAGTTGCATCATATTGAACGGTCTACAAACTGCTAATGTAGCTATTTGACGATACTTCATGTTCTATACACTTTTAATGCAGCATACAGAATTGACATGATATTGATGTCCTACATTGTACACCGCTAACGTAGCATATTTACATCATTTTTAATGCTTTCTATTTTGCAGCGGGCGTTTTCAACATATTTGTGCAGACGCAGGCATGTCGTATGTCACCAATGTCGGTGTATTGATGTCGTCAAACTGGCCTTGATGTGGTGATACATCCCATCCGCATTGGCAGATATCCCACACATATCGGATTCCTGGTCTGAGGCTATCCGATTTCTTCTTCTTTTTTGTTTCCTCAAGGCTGCCATGGCACATATTCAAATGGTCACTTGAGAGCAAAGACATGGGAATTGGTGTCACTTGAGGCGCGCGATGCAAATCCTGCCTGATCAGCTGTTCCTGCCTCTCCAATGGATGGATCAAGGTCGGCGACAAGCAACCCCCCTCCCCCCTCGCACCGGATGAAATGTATAGTCTCCCTCAAACATATTCACAATTTGCTACGTGCAAATTCATCGATTGGTAGATTTTGGGGAGAACCAATCCTCTAAACGTTTTTTTTTTGTTTTTACTCAGGCCAAATCTCTGTCCAATGAAAAATAGTTTGGTGCTGCCTTGCAGCATCTTGCTGCCATGGAACTATGCTGAGGTCAGGTAAGGAGCTTCTTGTCGTCTATTTCCGCCATCTCGTGGCCACTTGATGCCTAGAAGATATTTTGATGTACGTTGATGAAGCTCTACGTCATGCTTTCCCGCCATTTTGTGGCATCTCGGCGCCATGGAACTCCGTTCACGTACCGTACGTTATCTAGCTATGTTCGGGAGCTTGATGGCATCTCCAGGCAATGACAGTGGCACCCTGCTTTCCGAGTTGAAGTCGCTCGCTTCACCAATGTATCAAAACGTTGATCCCCATTGGAATGAATTGAACTGCTATGAATCCGTTCCAGTGCTCCCAAAATCTATTTGACATGCATGCTCGGTGTGTAAATGAAAATCGATTTGAATGGGAAAACGGATTTGGATTTAAACCATATGAGCGCATCAACTCCAACGAGATGGTTCCGCTTTGAAATGGATCATATCGCAACCCACTTCTCAAGGTGTGCATTGAGTTGCCTTTCAATTGGAGGGATGCACACCTTGAAATATACACAACGAGGATGTAAATGAAGTGGTTCTCGAAAGTCTCACTAAACTAACCCTGTCGAATTCCCGTGCTCCCCAGCGCCTTGAAAGCGCCCCGGGTTAGTATTTACGATGCGTTGAGGTTAGCTTCGTGTTAGTATCAGCTGTGAGTGTTTTCATTTTGTATTTCTGTGTTTGACTATGAGTAATACGATACAATTCAACTTTATTGATATCTCGCTTTCACACTAATGCTCAATAAAGCGCTGGAGGTTCATCAACAATTGTCGCGCCCCCCCCCCAAGACCCACCACCCCCACCCAACTTATCTCCAGTACCAGCATACGTGAAGCTTGTTTGTCATTTAAATGTTCCCAACGGCACGTTTTTGGGTGGGGCGAATGACTTGGATTTTGCCGATTTTTGCTCTTGGCGGCAGGGCTTGGGGGCGGGGGGGCACTCTACCTATGCTACCGTATGTTGTAGGCGAGAAGCAATTGCCGTCATATCATCGATCACATCCTGACCTGAGTGTCTGTGTCGATCGCCTGGGCATCCAGGTCGCGGTCGGCATCGGCAAAAGTTGAACTGGGGGCGACTGGACTCTACTGGGTCAACATGCCAGAAAAGTCCAGTCGCCTCCATTCAACTTTGGTTGTTGTTTGAACAAGCGATGAGTCCAGTCGCCTGGACCACGTCCTGGGACGTCCACTCCTTCTTCCTTCACAGTATGTCAATCAAGAAGTGCTACACGTTAGAATGCTGGAAAACAAATCAATCACTCAATCAAACCCAGTCCCGCTTTGTTGTTCCCCCCTTCGTGCTGATCTTCGTCCCCTCTCAGACCATCATGGGAGTGTCCGAGAAGACCGAGCTAACGGACTCGGCAACGGACTTCTTCCTGGTTCCTTTCATCAGCGAGCGAGCCTCGGCGTCGGCCTCCTCGTCATCCTGGTCTCCGTCGGGGTTCAACTTGCCATTCTGGCCCCGCGCTTCCTTGGCGTCGGTGAAGACCACGTGCCTGTTGAGCGCCGAGGGGTCCCCCCCGTGGGTGGGCGTCACGCTGAGCACCGACGAGCGGATGCTGTCGTCGCCCCGGGCTTTGCCCTGGCCGGGGCAGCAGAAGCAGCGGCACGGGGTCAGATAGAGGTAGACCAGAACCAGGACCACGCTGGCCAGGCAGCCCACCAAGGTGGTGTAGGCGGTGTTGAGGGTCTCGCCGCTGCCGTGCATGGTGAAGTTGTGGACCTTCAGCACCACGTAGATGGTCTCGTTGAAGGCCTCGCTGGTGGCGAAGCAGGTGTAGGTTCCCGAGTCCTCGGAGCGGACCGGACTGACCCGCAGGCTGCCGTCCGGCAAGACTTTGGCCGTCTGGTTTCCGTCCGGAGTCAGCGGAGAGGGCCCGGGAAGCGTCCAGGTCTTGAGCATGTTCCTGTGCTTGGTGTCACAGCCCAGGGTCAGCGTTTGCTCCAGAAAGGCTTCCTGTTCCGCCTCCCTGAAGGTGCTGCAGTTCATGCTGTCGCCGTTCAGGTCGAACACGTCCATCTGAATCTTCTGCGCGCCCGGCAGCACGCAAGTGAAGTCGTCTCGGAAGTCCACCACCGAGTTGAGCTCGCGGAGGTCCCAGTGGGCGACCAGCGAGTAAAGGTCACAGTGACACGCCAGCGGGTTCTTGTGGAAATACAGGCCGTTTTTCAACCAGGCGGGCAACATTCGCATTTCGTCCAGAGGAAGCTTCTTGATCCTGTTGGACGACACGTCCAGCAGACTGAGCTTCTCCAGACGGGACTTCTCCCTGATGAGCTCCACGGGGAATCGGGAGATGTGGTTGTGGCTCAGGTAGAGCTTCTGCAGGTTGAGCGTGGTGATGAAAGCAGAGTGGTCGATTTGGGTGATTTTGTTGCTGTACAGCAGGAGAATCTCCAAGTTGACCAGCGGCTCAAAGACAAACTCGTCCAGCTGCTGCAGGCTGTTGGAGGACAGGTCCAGATAGCGCAGATACTTGACGTTCACGAAGGCCTCGGAAGATAGGAAGAGCATACTGTTGTGGCTCAGGAGCAGGTTGTGGAGTTTGGGGAGCTTCGCCGGGGTCCAATCCGACTTCAGCCTCACGATCTCGTTGTAGCTGAGGTCCAGGACGGCCATGTAGAGCGGCAGCCCCGCCGGGACGCTGCTCAGGTTCATCTTGGAGCAGCTCAGGATGTTGGAGGCACAGACGCAGGGTGCCACCGCCGCCCCTCCCGGAGGCCACAGGAGGCCCAGCCACACGGCCAGCGACAGGGTCCGTGCCAAGCGCTCGCTCCGGGCCGGCGCCTCTTTTCTGCCGGGCGGCCGCGACATGCTGCGTGGCTGCCGATCGATTTCTGCAAACCGAGGACTGGGCCGGGGTCTCAATCGCAGGGAACGCTCGCTGGAGACGTCCGGGACATTGCTTAGTGCGGCTGAAAAGGTGGCAAGCAAACAGAATACCTTCAGTCTTCCCTCTCGTCAGGTCCTCCGAAATTGGAGGATATTTTCGGTGCAGTTTGAGTTTTTAATGACAAAAAGGTTTGTTTTTTTTTGGGGGGGGGGGCATAGTGAAGAGGTTTTACATTTGTACAGCATTGGTCCCCAACCAGGCACCGATACCGGAGACAGACCTGCAAATTGTGAGCAACTTTACTGCGTTCTTTTATTTAATTCTACATTTGTTGCGCAGTAGAATAACACCGTTTGAAAGATAATAAAATCTTCAATGACTCTGGAATTATCATTGTTGTCAGTACCAGTGCTTTAAAAGTGGTCATTTTAAAGCACTGAATAAATGCGCTTGGATTAAAGAAATGATTTTCCTCTTTTTAAATGTTATTTCCATCCATCTATCCATCCATTTTTGTCCGCTTATCCGGGGCCGGGTCACGGGGGCACCCGCTTTAGGAGGGAAGCCCAGACTTCCCTCTCCCCAGCCACTTCTTCGAGCTCTTCCTGGCGGATCCCGAGGCGTTCCCAGGCCAGCTGGGTGACATAGTCTCTCCAGCGTGTCCTGGGTCGTCCGCGGGGTCTCCTGCCAGCGGGACATGCCCGGAACACCTCACCAGGGAGGCGTCCAGGAGGCATCCGAATCAGATGCCCGAGCCACCTCATCTGGCTCCTCTCGATGTGGAGGAGAAGCGGCTCGACTCTGAGCCCCTCCCGGATGACCGGGCTTCTCACCTTATCTCTAAGGGAGAGCCCGGACACCCTGCGGAGAAAACTCATTTCGGCCGCTTGTATCCGCTTTGACGGAAATGTTATTTCAAATGGAAAAAATTAATTTCTTTGGAGATAAAAAAAATACAACTTAACCAGGACTGCGGATAATCATGAAGGGCACTTAGAATCAATACAGTGTACCCAAACTTTATTGTGCACATTGCAGGTGAAGATCATGAGAGCTCGTCGTTTGTTTTGACCGGAACAGCTAGCCGAGCGCACGCTAGCGTGTCGTCTCGAGCAAAAACTAACATTAGCTTTGATATCCATCACAGTAATTGTAATTGGAGTCATAATAAAGTCAACATAAAGAGCACCAATACATATGTAGGCTGCCCCCCCCCCCAAAAAAAAATTGGTCTGTTTTTCAAAAACGTTGGAGGTTAAACTTTCATTCAATTCCGAAAGGACCCTAAATCCAAGCGGCCAAAAACATCCATTAAATAAAATCTCAATCATAAAAACGAGTGAAAGAAATCAGATTTCGGATTGAATAAGAAAGAAAAAAAAGAAGAACAAATAAAGAAATCGACGCGGTGTTGACATGGAACTCTCCGGACTGCACTGGAGTCAGAAAAACACGTCGTCCATTCATCTTGTCCTTCCATTGACAGCGCATCGCGTCACGTGTTTCATCTCGCACATCCCTCCGTTCATTATTTAGGCTTCGAAGAGCCCCCCCCCCCACGCCCCTCTTTACCCTCATCATACACACATTTGATTTGTGGTGCAACCTTGAGGGAGGGGGGGGGGGCTGTGGACGAAAACAAACATGATGCAAACGCTTACCTTCATCTTTGAAGCCTCCCCCCCGAGCCTGCTGGCGTTGCACGCAGATGCTCCCCCTCCTCGCCAGCCCTCCCGAGATATCCTCGCCAACGTTGTTGTGCCGCTGCGGTGCTTGACTTGTGACGCGTTTGCGCCAAAGGAAGTCCGAGCCGCAAGACTGACGATGAGGAGGATGAGGATGCACTGAGCATGCGCACACGCGATGGCCCGGCCAGCCTTTTGAAAGAAGCAAAACACGCAGGGGGGGGGGTCAAATATTCACATTGTGGTGGAAGTAAAAAAATTAAATAAAAATATAAAAAAGAAAGAGAACTACTGATTCAACTCCTTAAATTCATTTCAGTCTGCGCTTTGGAACTTGCGTGAAAAAGTAAAAATGACTTAAAAAAAACAACCTTTGACTCAATTTCTCTTCAGTACGACAGTATGGCACTGTATTAATATTTTGTATTTGAATAAAATCACGAATTACACAACGTATTGTAACAATACCCAAAGAAGATGACACATCGTGAAACGAAAACAACCAGTCAACGTTGCTTTAGAATTGTGCGCTAGCTCAGTGCTAACAAACTATGCAAAAGACCATAGACGGACGAACAAAAAGCCCGGCGCCGCATTGTCAGAAGCCTTCAAGCAACTATTTGAACGTAAATGGTGGAGCAAACACCAACCGGGAGGTCCAAGTGAAGACGCGACTGATGGCTCACTTCGTGAACGGCCACTGAGGCGGCCTGTGCGCGTTTGTCCAGACGACGTCTCGGAAAGTGATTCACGCTCCGCTCGACTCCACTCGCTGCTGCGATGGGGATGCTGTTGCCAAGCAACGGGCACCCGTGGCCTTTCATCCGCCGTTGATCTCCGAGGTGGGCCTCCGCGAATGCGATCGGAACTGTTCTCGCATGGTCCCAAATGTACGGAAGCGTGGAACCGCCAATGTGGAGGAAATATTTTTGACTGGAAAAGTTGTTCGAACGTACTTGCAGATACGGGATACAGTAATACGGAGGGTTGGTTACCTTCCAAAGAGAACCCCCGATAAGTGAAATCCCTGAAGTGGTCATCTTTTAAAAATACCGTGAGAGATGAACCGTGTTATACCGAGGGATTACTGTAAATGCCTAGGACCCGGGTTATTGATTTCCGCATGAAATAAACAAATAAATCAATAACATTTCTTGTTTAGCATTTAGGCTGCATTATACCAAGACGTTCAAAAAACGTAAATATGGTTTATGAATGTTTATGGTTATATGTTTGCAATGCCTAATTTCCTTTCTCGCATTTTTCCCATGATGCCACAGGTTTTGAGCAAGTCAATATCCCCCCCCCCCCGTAGCATTATATAACCTTTTGAGCCACGAACTGTAGTTTAAAACCCAAACCTGAGTTTGCAACCTGACTTTGAAATCATAACCATAAATTAACACCCGACTCGGAAATCCTTACCCTTGTTTTAAAGCCTGCTTTAAAACACGAAGGCCAGTTTAAAACTCTTAATTTGAATCGCCAACCATAGCACAGTGGATGCCTGTGGCGACCGGCCGATTTTGATCCCTCCGAAAAATAAGTAGTTGACACATGTGCTTTACTTAACTTTTCCTAATTTTATCCCCATTGATTGGTGATCACTTCTGACCATAGCAGGATGCCCCTTCATCTACCCCCCACCCCGGTGACGTCATCGATCTCCGATTAATCTTTAAGCGCGGCTAGCATCCTTGACGCTTTCACAAAATGGTGTCAAACGCAATGGAGACACAATGAGCCGGGAACATCACGACAAAGAAAGATGACAGAGTGTGTATGTGAGAGAGAGAGAAAGAGAGAGAGAGAGATGCAGGCGTCTTGTTGAGACTCATGTTGGGTTGACTTTATCTATCTGATCACAAATGTAGGTTCACTCGAATAAAGCCATGATTTAGGAGCTCAATAGGAAATGACTCCAGACTCGAGGCCCAGACCAGAACCGGCCCGCCGCATCATTTGACGTGACCCGTAAAAGCAAAATCATGTGCTAAAAATCAGAAAGTCTTTCCCAGTCATACACAAACGCAAAAACACACTCCCGCACGCACACCCCCCGCCCCCGCCCCTCTCGCAAACGCGACCGATCAACCCCAGCCAGGCGGACTGTGAGTCATTCCCATTTCTTCCCGCAGGGGGCGACAGTGACCGATACATCCCCAACGAATGTGTTGTTAGTTGATTTTTCCGGATGTACGAAATGTTTTAATGTGAGCGCGACATCAAACCTTGACGTGTTCATTCTCTCAAAACACACTTGGGCAAATCATGCCGAAAGAAACACGGACGTATTGTTGAATGAATTTCATGAATAAACCTATTTGACATGGAACCATTTGCAGTTGAGAGCGAACGGATGAGATCCCTACGACGATGAGTGATTCTGCGCAGCGATTGGTCAAACGACGCCCTGTGAAGGAAACGGCACGAGCTGTCAACAACCGCCACCGACGACAACCTTCTAAACTTTTTTTTTTTTTTTACAAACGGGCAAGTGTTCTTGAAACCTTGAACGTGACTGTCGGCGCACTTTGAAATTACTGCGTTCTGTCAGGCTCGAACTTGCTCTTTCCATTCTGATTCAGCTTGATGGATTTGTGAGACAGCTGAGCAGCCTGGACAACACCCTGGCGGACAAAGAGCATCGTGAGCACAACAGAACATCCCGTCCTCCTCCTCCTCCTCCTCCTCACCTTGAAGCTCCTCTTCCTCTTCTGGATGTTGCGCTCGGGCTGGAAGAGGATGACGTAGACTTTGGGAATGTAGAGCATCCCGAGGGAAACGGATGCACTGAGAGTCATGGACACGGTCAAAGTCGCCGTCTGGATGAACATCTGCGCAGAGGACGCAGCGTTTAACGGGCTAGAATGGAATCCGGATTACAATGAGTCTCAAACTTTTTTTTTTTTTTTTTTTTTTAATCAAGTAACATCTTCTGAGGGTGGAATTCTCCCATCTCATGAGAACTCCACGCTACGGAAATTAAGGCCACCCTCGGACTTCAGCGAATCACGCGCCATTGACGGTCACGCGCATATTTTTGCAGGTGACGCTTTGTGGGTGTGTCAGAAACACAGATTGGAGAACAGAAAAGAAAGAGTGCGCAGTAAACACGCGTGATAAAATGATTTAAGCGTCACTGGGAGAATATGCCCATAAATGCAAGTGGAAAGTTGAATACAATTTTAGGTGAGACTTTCATGCACCGCTAGAGGGAGCCTGTGTCAATACATGTTACATCTAACCTATGGACCCACTTTCTAACCCGCTTCTCCTCATAAGATCTCGCAGGGCGTGCTGGAGCCCAGCCCAGCCGTCTTCGTGCAGTGGGCGGGGCATGCTCACAATCGCACTGGGACAATTTTGAGTGTTCCATTAACCCGCCGAGCATGTTTTTGGAACGTGTGAGGAAAGCGGAGTACCCGGACAAAAGCCACACAGGCACGGGGAGAACATGCAAACAACACACAGGAAGGCCAGAGCCGCAATCGAACCCTGCACCTCCTCCTGCACTGTGGGGCGGTTTTGCGCTAACCATTCGATCACTGTACCGCCCATATTACATCTAATAAAGATGATTTTTATCTCATTTAATAGAGGTTATATAATCATTATTTTTTCTGACATTTTCGTTCGACGTGGGCTTTGACATTTTTCGAATGTAAAATATAGCAAAGGATGTGAAACACAAGTCTAATATCAATATTCAGCAGCTCTAGACTAGACAGAAACAAGCTGCTTGGTTCCATAATTACAGCCTGCATCAGATTATAATTTTAATCTGTCCAATCCCAGCCGGTGTGCTTGGATGACTGCAACACTTTTCTCCAAAGACCATTAAAAGTCTGCTTTCCTGACCTCAGACTGAACGACACCCATCGCCCCCCCCCCCCCCCAGCCCCTTCTACAAAAAAATCCCTCACTAAAAGCTTCATGAATCCCAAACATCACAACGGATTCCGTTTTTCATTACCTCAATTCGGCCACAAAATGGCGACAGTGAAATTCACAACATCGGGACACTGTCGTTTGACTTTGGTTACCATGCAGAGAGAAAGCGATTGTTTCTGTGTTCTGCACTGCATGCAGATCTTTTGCTTTGACTTTTTCCCCCACCATGGGTCCGAAGCAAGTGACGTGTCAAATGAATTAAAAGCTTGAACTCATCGACTTGGCCAAAGCAGTGCGTTTTTTTGAAAAATCACACTCCAAAGTACTGCACTCAAAGGACCTCGCCTAACGTCAAGCTTTTTCTCTTGCCGGCGTTCATTCATGCAAAATCTATTTCAATCAGATGACTCAATTATTTGATTGGATAATCGATTCCAGAAATATGAAATAGAAGGAATTTAGGCTCGATTCTCAAGCGGCACTGTAATAGCAAGTGAGTTGCTGGTAGGCACTCAGGCCCGAAGGATTAATTGGCTGGCTGATTTAATCGGCCGATATTAACTTTTTCCAAAATCAGCACACAAAAAAATAAAAAGAAAAGAAAAAATCTGCAGATTTTTTTTGGGGGGCGGGGGTTGTTTTCTTTTAAACACATTACAACATATGACAAAAATTCAAATATCCACTCCTCCCCCCCAAAATATGGTCCGCACACAAAATTGTCCAGATTTTTCTTTCTGTTGTGGGATTAAAACGAAAAAACGGATAGACAAAGCTTTGTGAGACAGTCAAAAATCATACAAAGCATTAACGGACCACAAAAAAAATACTTGATTCTGTTTTTAATTAATCAGCAGATTAATCGCTGATCAGAATTTTATTGCAGTGAAGAGGTCCTGAGCTCCGGTGTCGCATCCTTACCTTTTCGGTGGATTGGGCCGTCCCGAAGAAGATGGGCACGAAGGCCAGCCAGACGATGCAGGTGGTGTACATGGTGAAGCCGATGGGCTTCGCCTCGTTAAAAGTCTCCGGGACCCCCCGGCTTTTCACGGCGTACACGGTGCACGTCACCTAGCGACACAAATGCGGTGGGTCAGGCGGTCGCTTGCGCGCCGTGGGCGGGGCTCGACTTCTTACCATGAGCACGATACTGTAGCCGAGGCAGCAGATGATCGACAGGTCGGACATGTCACACTTGAGAATTCCTCGGGCCAAGTCGGGGTTGGGGGGCCGGAGCTCCTCGTAGTCGACAATGGTGTGAGGCGGCACCACGGCGAACCACACAAACACGCCCAACACCTAACACACGCGCACACACGCACACACCAACAAATCTTGAATCCCCAAAACAAGCAATCGATCATTCCATTGATCAACCAAAGAACAACAAAAAAATGGCGAACCCATCTGGCAACTCATTTATCAAGTAACCAACCACCCAACCGGCAAATTGACCGACCATCCTACCAAACCAATCAAGGGACGAATCCAGCCGGTGGTCATAAGTGACGCATGGCGACAATTAGAGCAGCCCAGAGAAAAGTTGCCAAAATTGGACTTTTTGCCGAATACCTGAACCTAGCGATGGACAAACGAAGCTTCATGAATCACTCCTGATAGTTTTTAACTCCTCTAGATGGCGTTAAATGTGTTAAAATGTCCAATGTCCCATTTTAACACATTTCCATTGCACTAAACCAAGAGCATCTTCTAGAGGAGTCAAAAAGTACTTCATGAAGCTTCGTTTTCCCATCACAGCCTGAATCGACGGTATCCGTGACGCCGGGGGAGAAACAGGAAGTGGCGTTCTCACCTGGACCGAGACCAGGACGAAGGTGATGAGCAGCTGCGACGTGGGGCTGATGAACTTGGGCGGCGTCACCGAGCGCTTGCCCTGTTCGAAGATGCGATAGATGCGATTGGTTTTGGTCAACATGGCCGAGTACGTGATGGCCATGCCCAGACCCAGCAAGAGGCGCCGGAAGGCGCACACCACCACGCCGGGCTCGGCGATCATCAGGAACGTGATCAAGTAGATCAAAAAGATCCCTGAGGGAGGACACGGAGTCGCATCATGAAATCATACATTGCCGTCGGCTTTAGGAAAGATTTTTTTTTTTGTTTGAATGGGACTCGGCTCATTTGATATCATCTCCTTCAGCAGCACAGGTCTTGTAAGTTACCAGTCGTGCGGGTGCACCAGTTTTTAGTGTACACCGGTATTCTGGTCTCACGGAAAACATATTCCATCAAACACAAATATTTCAAGTCACCTCTGAAACGTGTGACAGAGCCTCATTTAAGGCGCCGGGACACTACGCCCATGTTTGGACTTCCTGAAGGGAGCAGTCCGCGCATTTCCTGCGGACGAGTGTGAGTGAAAGCGTGTCAAGGTATGCATCGAACTATTGTAGAGCAACCGAGTGGGTCCCCTCGATCGCTGGGAACGGTGTGGTGTCCCGTTTGTAGATTAAGCTGCAGTGGAAATCATAGAAATGTCCTGTGCATGCATGGTTGGCACAAGTTTTTCCGCGTGCGCCCACGCAGCTTCGGGGGAACATTGGTCTCGAGTGTCAACCAACCGGTCTAAAGCGGGTACCTGTCCCGGGTGTGCACCAGTCTAGTGTTTGATCCGGATCTTTATACAGCGTCAGCAGATCTTGCTGATGAGATTATCATCCGAATCGGGTGTGGTGGAGCAGGGAGACGAAAACGAATAAAATCCAGGATAGAATTGCCCACCCCTTCCTTAGTGCGCCTGGAGTGCGGATATGGGTTTAGCGTGTGCCAGTCTTTCACGTGTCACCAACCTGTCAGCAAAACGTAGCTGAGCTCCCGCCCAGAAGCTCTGACGATGGGCGTGTCGTTAAATCGGACGAAAGTGATGACGACCGTGCAGGTGGCCAGGATACCGAGCATGGAAAGGGAGGCAGGCACCAGGGCCCAGGGCGACTTCCACTCCAGTTTGATGATGGGCATCGGACGACAGGCCGTCCTGTTGGGGACCGGCCGCATGTCCGCCGGGCACGTCTCACAGGTGAACTGGTCCACTTGGTACTGATAGCCGTCGCAGAGCTGGAGACGTTTGGGCAGGGAAGAGAGAGTCCTTTCAGGTGTCAGGAGTATTGATTTGTCTGCTGACTTTTTACTTTGACTCGCTGGTGGTTAGTTTTTCAATCTCTGTGGCTATTTTAATGTGGACTACCTTGCTTCATGCAAGTGGGCAGACCGATGCTGCCACGCTTAGAATATCGCGGGTGTCGGACCAAAACCCCCAAGATCACAATTTGGTTAATTGCATCCGTCCATCCATTCTCGACCGCATATTCGGGGGCAACGGCTTTAGCAGGGAAACCCAGACTTCCCTCTCCCCAGCCACTTGGCCCAGTTCTTCCCGGGGGGATCCCGAGGGATTCCGGGCCAGCCAGGAGACATCATCTCTCCAGCGTGTCATGGCCTCCTGCCAGCGGCACGTGCCCGCAACACCTCACCCGGGAGGCGTCCAGGAGGCATCCAAATCAGATGCCCGAGCCACTTCATCTGGCTCCTGTCGATGTGGAGGAGAAGCGGCTTGACTCTGAGCCCCTCCCGGATGAGTGAGCTTCTCGCCTTATCTCTAAGGGAGAGCCTGGACACCCCCCGCAACCCGCCCCGAGGAGTAAACTCATTTTTGGCCACTCGCATCTGGGATCACGTTCATGGGTGAGGGTGGGAACGTAAATGAAGCGGTAAAGGGAGAGCTTTGCCTTCTTCAACGCAACAGACCGATACAAAGTCCGCAGGTTCATTCCAGGTTTTTACAAACTTATTTGATGACTCACTCCACACGTGCGGGTGTTATTATCTGAAGCATTGGAAATGGCTTGCTCTCTTTGACGAAGCAATGTTGATGGTTGAACAAGCACGATGATTTGGGGCTCTCGTGGAAAGGGAGCATTTTGGAGGTGCGAAGATTTGGCCCGACGCCGGCGACATGCGGGCAGAGCATTTACCTCACAGTGCCAACAACAGGGGACCCCCTTGACCATCTTCTTCCTCTCTCCTGGTTTACACGGTAAACTGCAAATGGAGTCTGGAAGCGACTTATCTCCCCCAGACCACTGCATCTCCTCCACCTGACACACACACACACACACACGTAATGACGTCTCACACAGGCGCACGGTACGCCACATCTAGTTTGGGAACGATCGGAGCGTTTACGTTGAGACGCAGGTTGTTGGTCCACTGGCCAATGACGTGGTAGCCGGGGTGACTGCGATTGGTCATCTGGAACTGGAAGATGTCATAACGGCCCGGAGCGTCTCCGTTCTCGTTGAACAAGACACTGGTGCCTGCACTTCCTGTTTTGACAAGACACCGCCCCGACCCCATGTGACCACACTCAACTCCATTTTGCGTCACACGCGTGAATGGAGGGACCGTCGTGGACGTTGGGCGCGCGTGTGCGTTGCATTTCACGTCGACGGGCGAACAGACGCGTTTGAGTGCGGCGCGGTAATCTCAGAGATGAAAGTGGACTTTTCGGAAAATTCCGGAAAAAAAAAATGTACACACACACGCGTGCGCGCACACACACACCTGGCCAATCACGCATGAATTAGTTTACACAAAATGCTATTCAAATACTCGACATTCAATGATTAATCTTCCTTTTGTGTGCCCACGTGTACCCTTTGTGGCTTACGTTCTCGCCGAAATTTCAAAATCTCAGAGATATGGCGAGGCCATGAGAATGCGAGGCGAGGGTATTATTGTTGTGGTGACGCCACTCAAGCTAAGCGAGCCTCAGCAGTAGATAGTCCGCTGCTCTCTGCTGTGCGTGCTTCAGCGCGAACATGCACGCAAGCGCATCTTTTGATTTCAACATGGCTACGCTCGTGAAAGCAAAACAACGAACACAAACGCCTTCGTTCAATGTTTTCAACTCATATCCGGATTAATTTTTGGGCAAATTTTCCTCAATTCTCTGGAGAGATTTTCATAAAAAATGTGAAAAACCCGGAATTCCGGGAAAATCCGGAGGACTTTCATCTCTGTAATCTGACCGTTGAAGTTGACGTCTCGGATGTAGCCGAGCAAGGAGCGTCCCTCCACGGGGTCCATGGCGCCGCACACGCCGCCGTCGGATTGGTTGCCGCAGAGCCGTTGCTGCATGCTGTGCAGGGCGTAGGCGACGGCGTACACGGCGTCAATCACAAACTGAACTTTGCCTTCCTGCTCGTATGGAGAGTCATGGCCGATTTTCTCCTGGCCTGCGGGGGGATGGACACAAGCACGTTGCAATTGGTACGACCAGTGCGCGATTAACGCGAGCCGGTTTCCGAAGGAAAGCCGCTTGACCTCCATCTACTGGGACGCTCTTTGTCCTCGCCATTGGGACAACTTTGGCGCAGTCCACATTAGAAAATGCTGGGTTGAACAATTTAGAATATGATCTCATTACTACTCCATCCCCCCCCGCCATACAGCGATTGTGATTTAAAATGCGATTATTTTTCTCCCCATGTTCTCTTTCCGTGTATTTTTTTTTTAACAAAAGTAACAAATTCATCTGTATATTACAAATAAGCAAGAGCTGATTTGTGATAAATAAATGTTTTGATCTCACAGGTTAAACTTGGACAAGAACCATGAATTAAAATGAAAGACATTTCTATTCCAGTTGTTAACTGACTAAACAATTGGACTAACAGTCTTTAAAGCTTTCACTACTTGAGAAAATTTGTGTGAAAATGCAGCGTCAACTTAAGTCAGAATACACACGCACACACACACATTCACACACACACACACATACGCATATTTTACCCCAGGTTGGGTTCATTATTTTGAACCGAGCGGACTGAGTTGAAGACGGGCGACCAATTTCCGGCCAAATCCAGCGTACCGAAGTTCAAGTAAACTGCATGTGACCAGTCTTTCAGAACTTGAAATCCAGTTCAGAGTGGACACCCAACCCATGGAAAATGGGTGGGGCATCAGGAACGGTGCCAAACATATCGTGCCAATGAAATGTCATGATAAGCCCCCCCCACCCCCCCGAGGCAAAGTTGCTTCTTTTGTGTTTTGTATTTTCGACCCCAACTCCACCGAAAAGCTATTCTTGGAAGCACTGACACATCGTTGCAGCGGGCCAACTCGCATCAGGTCTACCGTCATGTTATACTCCACCTCCAATGAGATTTGAGTTCACCTGTGCATTTTTTCTTGTCGGGCTCCACTTCGACGCCAGGTCGGGTGAGTTTACAACGGAAGTCGTCTTCCCAGAACTCATTGAACCAAATGTTCCGGCGGTTGTTCTCCAGTGAGCGAGACATAAAGTACTGGTCAAAGCCTGGAACACACACACATTCTCTTGCCGGAGTGCACACATGACAGTATTCAACTCATTTGACAACGTGCAACAGCTTCGCAGAAGAATTACACACACACACACACACGTTTTTGCACCAGGGTGGGACTTGGTGTGTGAGGGATTCGCTCCGGGGGAACCAAATTTCAAACGCGCAGTTAAATTGAAGTCCCCACGTCGTAGCAAAAACGAGAACCCACAGTCTGTGTGTGTGTGTGAGTGTTCTTACGGTGTATGGACGCTCGTTTGGGGAGGATGGTGACGGCCCCCTCGGCGACATCCTCCAGCTTCATGACGGGCGAGCTCTTGGCCCCCCAGCTGTCAGAGCCCACAAACAGGAAGTGGCCAGTCAGGTTGGCACGCTTGGCCGCCTCCAGGACCTGTCTGTCACAAGCGAAGGGGCCGGATTATAGTTGGTCGCCCAGAGGACGGGATCGATTTGGCGGCGAGCGTTTACTTGATGTCGTCCTCGTTGGCAAAGATGATGATCCCCCTGGCATTGCTGGTCTCCATCAAACGATTGACGATCTTGTCAAACTCACCGTCTGTTGGCTCACGGGGAATCTTCACCGACTGGGCGATACACACACCACCTGAACAGATGCGTCAACCCCGCAGCTATTAATTATTATTATTATTGTCATAACAAGAATCGCGGCTACAACATTGTAATAACGTGACAGAATCGGGCCTATTACATTGTAATAACACAATTATCAATTTATATCAATGTATGTCATCCCAAAAACAGATGTTTATCTGGTTTGTGTCTGTGAATGGACAAGCAACATCACTGTTGAAAGGGGCCGGTATGCCTCAAAGAGAATAGCCATCTGACCGGCCTCTCTTGAGATCTGCACAAAGGCGTCCACTCCGCTCTCGCCGTAGTTTCCCTCGGAGGCCAAGGTGGACACGTAGTTCCAGCCCAGGGCTTTGACGATGTCCAGCATGGCCTGCGCCTGGTACGAGTCCGGCGGGACCACCCGGGAGAAGAAGTCGTAGCGGTTGTTGTCGCTCAATTCCGGAGCGGTCGATGCGTAGCTCACCTGAGGGATCTGAGTGACCGGCAGAATGCGTCAGCGACCGATCCAGATTGGAAAGATAGATGCGTGCGTGGAGGGGAATGCCAAGACGCACATGGACATTCTGGGTGTGAATGCATAGCCAGACGATGCATTGGGGATGTGAATGGACAGACATGTTTACGTTTCGCGTGTGAATGGATAGACGGGGTCCGGACAAAGACAAGGACAAACGGCAGTCAAAGGGATTACGGTCACTGCGCAACAGCCCAAATGTGTGCCACGCTTCAATCAAGGGAGTAACAATCACATTAGTACGCATTGTGTGCGTTGGCAGATTACCATTTCACGAAAGCGAAATGAGATGAGCGGAAGGTTACCATGGTGACCGCATTAGCGTGTTCACGTTAGTCTGCTCATCGGTGTTGGATTATTTCCTGTGACGGCCGTCTTTCAAGTTGGTTCTGATTGCCTGTTTTGTGTCAGCCCCACCTACTTTCACTGCACTGCTCTTGGACCACCCCCCCACCACTACTCCTGCCCTCGTGTGTGTGCGCGCACGCACACACGCACGCACGCACGCAGTTAAGAACATTAAAAGCAGCAGTGAAGCAGACACTAATTGCTTCAAAATTAATCCGGCATGCATAGTCTGTGCTTTTCCAGTGGAGGAAAAAAATAATAAAATAAATTTAAGGGATTATGATAATGAGCATGTATGAAATTAATTTATTTGTGTTTTGGATAAAATGAATTAATCAATCGCTAACTAATCGATCATCAAATGAACTGAAAACGACTGTGATAATCGATTCATCGTTGAGTCATTGTTCATCTTAAAATTGGCCAAATGGTCCGATTTGAGCTGCTCAGAAGGTTTGATATCGACTCATGATCTTTGCGTTGCAACAAAATCCGACTTTGGAGAACAATGAACAACATTTCTGGTACAGATCAAACCAGAAATTCCATCATGATCAATTCGTGGAAAAAAAAAATCCTTTAATCTGTGACATTAAAAAACGGTCTGGGCAACACATTTTTGGACTCGACCTTTTCATGCATGTAAACTTTTCAAGATGGAATTTTTTCACAACGAGTCTGAATTTGCCTCAAGCACATCAGGTTTGATCGCCATAATAATATCATATGTATTGTAGTCCTATATTCATGAATTGAGGGTTAGGTTGACCAACAGGTGGATTTTTTTCCCCTGAAATTTTATCCCAATAAATTTCAACACGTGGTAAAATGTGCATGGCGCAATCTAAAAAAACAATAATCCAAACAAAAACCTGTTGCAGTAGACAAAAAGTTGACTTTTTTTTTTAAACTAGCATGAAAAACGCATTTCATGACGCATAAAGCCATCACGGATTATAATTTGCTGTTGTTGACCGATACCATTCGACGCATCAAATTATCGATTCTAATATTTGATCGGGACAGTCCACATTGACAGCTGGGATGAGTAAAGGGCAACCCCCCCCCCCCAACAAAAAATCAGGGTGGCGAGTTACCTCAAAGAGCCGCAGGATGTTGGCCACCATGATGGACACGGAGCTCGCCGAGGCGCCGATCACCGCCACCACGCGCTCGGGCTTCCGGATGAGGGGCGGCCGTCCGTCGGAGCAGCGGATGTCGGACGTGTCCTTCTGGATGATCGCCTGCACGAAGGTCAGCGACTGCTCCAGGGCGTACGTGTCCCGGGAGCACATGTCCAGGATGCGAGCGCCCAGCGTGACGTTGGGCAGCAGCGCCGGGTCGCCGTTGATGCGGTCCAGCGCGTACAACATGGCCTCCATGCGGTGGATGCCCTTCTCCTTCTTCAGCTCGCCGCAGGGCAGGCCGTGGGGTCCGCGGGCGTGGATGGGGAACAGGCCGCCCAGGGTGATGTCGCCCGGGATCTTGATGGAGTGGGGGTGGAAATGCTGGTGGGAGGCCCACGCCCGCACCGAGAGATCCAGGAGGAGGAGGACGACCGATGAGGTCATTCTGATTCTGCGAGCCGCACTTGATTTCTCTTCATCCTGCCGCTATGTGCTGCCTGCGACCAATCAATACAGGAGCCAATCAATCCCAGACTTGAAAGAAAATCACCCCAGTCACCCCAACACGTCATGATTTGTACAGTCGAACCTCCTTTTTTTTTCACCCCTTTAACGTTCACATTTCAAACTCTTGATTTCACATCATTTATTTTCCATTTGCCGATTTTGTTTCCAACGAACATATATTTAGAACGTCAACTTCATGACGACGACCAGATTTTCCCCACAAAATAATGGAAAGGCCTTCGCTACAATGAACCGTGGGACGCTAACTGTGGCCGCGACCTTGCTTAGGAACAAGATATACGGTGCGGGACTCCTCTCCATTAATCGACTGCTACGTTGTTGTACTTCCGGAGGCGCGGCGCGGTCCCCAGCACGTGCTACGAAAACACGACCGCTAAACGGAAGCAAATCTCGCCGTCCTCAAAGGTTGAAATTGTCTCACGCTTTGGAAAGGGAGACCCCCCCCCCCCCCTCCAGACCAAGCTCAGCCCGGATTGCCAATTGTATCCAAAAAGGCGTTTGATTGCCACAATGCGGTGGCAAAGCATGACCTGAAGCCAGTGATGGGAAAACAAAGCTTCATGGAGCACTTTTTGACTCCTCTAGATGATGCTCTTGGTTTAATGCAATGGAAATGTGTTCAAATTCCACTGCATCTTTAAACCGAGAGTGCCATCTAGAGGAGTCAAAAACTATCACGAGTGCTTCATGAAGCTTCGCTTGTCCATCACTCCCTGAAGCTCCTACCTTCAGTTCCTTGCCGCCAACATGCCATGTCTCAACTTCCACAAATCCATTTTTCATCCATTTGCCTGTCCAAATCGAACTTCCAGCCACTGCTGCGTCTCGCTACCAAACAATTTGCCTCAGCCAACGACATCTCCTTTTCGATGGGGGACTTTACAGCTTCAAACCGTGGCTGCACAGAAGAAGACATGTGCCCTGTTTTCTCGACACCGCCGTGGCACCTCTGACGCCAGCTCAGAAGCGGCAAATCTGCCCGTTGGCTCATCCGATTGCGAACCAGTAGGCTCGATCTCACAGAGCCCCGGTTAAAAATTTCCTTCACGTAAGATGCGCAGTGTTACCGGGCTCACATTGAATTTTCACCCTGAGGCTTATTTTTTTAAATTGGAATTATTTCATTGAAAATGTGCACTTCAAGTTGATTATGAGGTGAACCCCTGCCCCCACTCCACCTGCTGCAAGAGCGCAATCTGGATTATTGTCGACATTTGATCCTCAGGAATGAAACACCGGACCAACGTCAGCTGATCGATGAGCGCTTCCCAAATAAATTTGTTTTAACCACAATATCAATCATCAGAAATAGCCACACGCGTTCAAATGTGTTGTCGTTAAGCAAGAAGCTTACTTACGCAGCGAGTGCCTCCTCTCGGGCGAGGTGGGAGGGGGTTGCTGGGGGCTCACGTCCCGGCTGCCCCACTGTGGAGGTTCTGCTCTGGTCAAACTCACCTGGCGGATGGGGAAGTTATCCACCACGTAACGCAGACGCTCCAATCAACACAGAGTGTGTGTGTGTGTGTGTGTGTGTGTGGGGGGAGGATTTTTGGAGAAGCGGTCGTTGGCTGACAGTGACCTCTAGTGGTGAGGCCATGAATCAAGTCTCACAAATGTCAGCCAATTTTATTTTGGGCAAGTGGCTGCACTAAATTCAGTCATCAGGATCCAACTCAAATTTTAAGGTAGATGTTTAGTCTACTTTAAAAAATGTAGTTGGATCCAAATGATTTTTGTGCAAACGCTTGGCAAAATAAAATTGATGACATTCAACAAAACGTTTGTCAATGCACCCCAAACCGCCATGATTTTTTTTTTGTTACACAGGCTTTTAACAAAGAAAAATAGCACTGTATTCTGAAGATGTCAATATTAAAAAACAGACCCAAAAATGGCAAGAAATAAAGGATGTATTAATTATAATTTAGTCGAAAGTCTCACATGCACACTGAAGTATACGTGTTGAGGTGTGGCTTTAAGGGGCACACCCAAGTGACATACGGCGCAACACAAAGCTTCAAATAAATAAGTAAAAAATAAGATTTGGACGGAATAAGACAAAAAAAAAAAAGATTTATCACTTCATTTTTTTTAACCTGTGTTAATGCAAAAGGGAAGAAATTTCCCCATTCTTGACTGGTCATCTCCACCTTCAGATTTTTTTTTTTTTTATGTATTCATAATGTACTCTGTGTTTCAAATGGAATGTTTTGTCTCCAGCATGGCAACTTCAGGGCAACCGACTAACCCGCCCAAGTCCGGACGCGTTCTCCTGACAATACACAAGAAGGAGCCGCAGCGTTGAGAATAAATAAAAACTTTTTAATATTTGGTGGTGTAAATATATTGCGAGTACAACACGAGAAGAAGACGTTGGAAGAACGACGACGAGTCCCATCATGCATTGCGCTATATTGCAGAGAGCTTTGGTGTCATTTACCGAAGGCGCAGAGAAAACAGAATCGCATCTGAAAACATTCAATAAAAATTAAAAGAGTCCCTCGAGAGGAGAAAAACCGTGACAGGAGACTGCAAAATAAAAGGTTTCCCTTCTTGTGCAAATGAAAAAGTCTGGCGAAAATTCTGTTTTCTCTGCTTTTCTCAATAACAAATGAAAATGTAAACTCGGCCAACAATACTACATTCAACAGTCACATGATCAAGTTGGCTCAGCCCACGCGGCGTTCACATTTGCTTTCTTATTTTGTGTGTGAAGTCAAATCTTTTTCAGCATGAGCGAAAGTATTCCTTCTGATCAGCACCGATGAAACACAGCCCATTTCCTGAAGCTACAAGTCCATATAAATAATCGTCCTCAGGAAAAAACCCCCAAAAAAAAACAAAAAAACAAAAAACAAAGAAACACAGCAATCTAGTGTTGGTGTCGGGACATTCTGTGAGCTGATTGGACCGTTGGGAGAGAAAGAGAAAGAGATAAAGAGTTGACTTGCTGACGCCAGCCAATCGGGAGACGTGCGATGATGTCACGCTGCCGCGTCAAAAGCTTACAAGACGGTCGATTAGGGACGCCCGAGTGCGAATCCGGACCAGGGATGGGCAAAGTAGATACAGTACCGGTCGTTCTTCGTTGCAGCCTACAGAGCATTTACATAAAGTCCAAAAATATTTGTTTCATACATTTCATTCTAGAATGTCATTATTACTACTTTCTTTAATCTCAGTCTATGATGTATTTATTGCTGACAATATCATATTAGTTCTTGGTAAATACACACACATTGATTTTTTTTTTTTTAATGGCATTAAATTGGTGAACTCTTTCGAATGAAATGAACCGTGAAGAATCAAATGGAGAAAAAAGAGAGAATAAAGTGGTATTTTCTTATTAAAATAAACTATTTTACATCCATTTGAACACGTGTCCCTTGAACACAAACGTTTGCCCAGCCCTGATCAAGAAGCTCGAACGGCATGCTGCTCAACTCTAAATGAAAACCTGTTCACACCGCAGCCATGTGCGATCCTTCAGAATGTTTCACGGGGTGGGGGTCAAAAGTGACGTTTTCATGTCATGTCCAACTTGCTGTGTGTCTGAATTGTCTGGACAGCCTTTAAATGTGAAATGAAACAACCCAATCCATCATTTGCGAGTTAGCATTCCCCAAATGTGTCCGGGAGCTTTTATGATGGCTCTGGGGAACAAGGCAGAAATGAATACATTGATTTGATTGAACACCTCCGAAGCTTCGGAACGGGTTTCATGGCTGACCGTCACTGCTTAAAAAAAAAAATTCCTAAACATCTGGAAAAATAATTTTGCTGTGACAAAAAATGATTGTCACTACGGATCGGATGGTCCTTCATGTGCAAGAAAAGTCGTAGCAGGGGCAATAAAATGATCAAATGCCTTTGGTGTCCTCATCAGATTCAGTCAGCCCCGATGAAAATGCAGCAGAATAACAAAACTGGGTTTTGTTTTTTTTTTGGTAAGTAGCCAAACAGTTGCACAGCTGCCAGTCCAATGAAAAGTCTCTTCAAACATGTTTACGTCATTTGATAGCATTTTCTCCCATTGGATGCAGTTGATTTGGGCATGCGCCATAGCCTGCTCTGCCAACTACAATCTGAGTGGTTAAATGATACTTAAATAAGACCCCCCCCGAGGTGTTTTTACAAGTTAACTGACAAAACAAGTCATTTTGATCATGCATATTCTATTTTCAGGACCACGAGGAACATTTCGCATGTGTCCCTGAAAATCGCTGTCTCGTGGCTCTCTAATGTCAGACGTTGTGGCGCGTGAAGAAATCGGAGCCGGGATTAAGGATTAGCGCCAGGACAGGTCACGTTTGAAAGAGGTTTCGAGATGAAAAGTGGATTTTTCTGAGGGCTGCCACTGTGGCCGCTGAAAAGATTAGCATGATGGGCTCGGCATGTGGAACTACCCAAGACATTTTGTGTTCGGCTATTCATTTGTCCAGACACCTCATCATTTGTGACCCTTGAGCGGAAAAAAAAAAAAAAAAGTTTTTAATTCTCGGGATGCGTCAGGAGTCATTCATCCACTCAGCTGACGGTGTGAACAAGCTTTTAGTTGCCGCAATGACAAAAGAAAGCAGACCCGAGGGGGTTTTCTGAGGCGTCCCTAATCAACGGGACTGCATCATGTGATTATTTACAGTCACCGACACAAACGCTGCTCTCTAGTCACACGCAACAAACATGGCTTCCGGAAGAACGCATCACCTCCCGTTCGTTACTATTCCTGTGCAAATGCTTCGCTCCAGCTGTGGCCGATCGCTCCCAACACCGTGTGATGTCATCAGTGAGGCGACCGGAACCTTGAACTGACCTCAGAGCGGACGTGATGTTCATGAAAATGGAAGACCTGTTGCCATGGACGCAAAGTCCCGTCTCCCGTTTGCTCGCTCCTTCGCAATGGCGTCTGCATGCAAACCTTTGCGTCGCTGACCATGTCAGAAGAGGAGACTCCGCCTCCTGCTCAGATTATTTACTGATTGCAGAGAAGGGAAAAAAAAACATTTAATTTCTTCATCTCTAAACAAGTGCACATATGTGATGTCACGTCAATTTTGGGCCGGAGTGTTCGTTAGGCCAGTGTCCTTGCGTAGAGTCCATAAAGGTGTACGTGCACACATGCATTACCTTGATCTGCTGATCTCGTTGCTTCTCGTTCCAGTTGAATCTCCGGCAGGGAAAAGATGGACGTCGCTGGAATAAACATCAGAGTGAGACATCTCTTCTTTATTCGTGTATTACTTTAATTGGCTACTGCAATAGTAGACGAGCGTAGTAGTGGTCACATAGGAGGTGTTGAATAGTAGTAAGCGTCGTACTTGTGTAGGAGTGAGTGAGTGAGTAGATAGTGTCGAGTAAATGGGTCATAGTCGTCGTCGGACAATCTATTATGGAGCTGCCAAAGCGGCACAAGGAAGCGGTGACTGATCTCTGATGAAGGCTGAAGTGACAGCCAAGATTTTCTCTTCACTAAAAGAAGGCCACTGTCTTAAAAATAGATAAATATATAGAAAATTTTAAGTGAAACCTAGTCACGTCATCGTACTAGTAGCAGTAGTAGTCAAGTAGTAATAGTTGTGGAGTGGTAATAACTAGTGATACTAGTCAAACGATTAAAATATTTAATCGCGGTCAAATGTATAATTTCATAGTTAACTCAGAATGAGCCGTAATTAATTAGATTTTTTTTTTATCTATTCTAAATTTCCTCCCATTTCAATGCTCTCATCAACATAGAATCATGGATCAGTTTTCTTCGTGCAAAATGACATCACTTCAAATAGAAGTTGACAGAGTGTACATTTTTTGGTGACGAGCAAGCTTGCCCCCCCCCCACTGGTTGAGTTGAACAAGCTCTTAAATCAACTGTGTCGTTTCTCGAGGAGCAAAGTCACACAAATATCCGACAATTCCGTTGTTGCGTGGACTTGTCATTTTCGCCTGCATACGCCAATAAATAACGAGGTGGCTGCCTAGTTTACCATTAGATCAAATGTATCATACGGGGGAATCCCTCATTCTAGCGTCATGCTTCAATGGGCCATTCAACCAAAGTGGTGCTATTTGCATCATCCCCAGGTCATGAACAGGCAACCCGCGCATGCGGCTCTTGAGGTTGCTGGCCACCGCCCTAAGCAGTGACTCAAATCAAAAGTGACTCTTTTCAAAATTTTCCTCTTTTTTTCTAAATGCATTGTATTAGATCGGGACCCAATATCGGCAGTTACTTCAAAACAAAGAGTCGGATTTGAACTCGGGTGATAAAAAAAGTGTGATTCGGGACATCCCTATTTTGTAGCAATCGAGTGATTGTTTTGCAGGACTCTTATCTTTTCATACTTGTGGGAAAAGCAATGCGGTAATCGTTCTCGTAGTACCGGTCTCGTGTTTACTTACTGTCGGGGAGTGTGCACACTCGGTTGCCAAGGTTACTGAAGTAGCAATGAGTCATAGCCTCAGCTGCTGAAGTTCTTTTCTTTCCTTCAAACTACACACGAGCATGACAAGAGCACAACACAGAGTCATAGTTTGGAATAAAACGACAATTGGCCCACACATGTGATTGCTGAGTGTGTGTGTGTGTGTGTGTGTGTGTGCGTGCACAAGGCCTTTGCCGACCTGCAAGAACTTTGACAACAGCTGGACGCCATTGCTGCCGAGCCTGAAAACAAACACACAACCCCACCCGGTCACAGGATGAGCCGTCATGTGGTGCGTCTTGATTGGGCACATTTGTGAAACAGCCAACACATCAAACATTGACTGACTGCAACTAAATGAAACGGCATCAGAAATCAGAAAGGAGGATGGGTGGGGGGGGGGGGGGGGGGGCACAGGGAGGGTTTGGGCATATGTTTTTTTAATGGTCCTATACTGTAAAATCTCCGACATGTGGTAGTAGTTGAGTTACCGGGGCGTGTGATCGCCGAGGTTCTCCGGGGGGTACTGAGGATAATTTGCTGCCACAAATTCCTCGTTGGAACTGATTCCTGGCCAGCTCTCTTCAGTTGGCGTTCCTGTGAAAACACACACACATACACACACACACACACACACACACACGCGCGTTCAACATGCATTTGTGTCACATCGGATTAAGAGGATCACAAGTTTGGTTCTGACCCAACAACTTGAAGATGAAGTGAAGTTCCTCCTCCACGGTGGAACCAGGAAACAATGGCCGACCTGTTGTCATCTCGTACAAGATACACCCCACGCCCCTACATGCGAGCACATGTGCACACACGCGCACACACACACACACACACACACACACACACACACACACACACACACACACACACACACACACACACACACACACACACACAGGTGAGAGGAAGGTCTATGTAGATGAGACGGTGTGTTGTCACGGTCACAAACCACATGTCGATGTGTGTGGAGTAGTCGGTGCTGCCCAGAAGGATGTCTGGCGGGCGGTACCAAAGGGTGACCACCTCGTTGGAGTACGTCTTGGTCGGGATTGACTTTGCCCGGGCCAGACCTGCGAGACCAAATCCCACCGATAAATCGTACCGCACGGACAAAGAATAGAACTAGAAGAAGAAGCACATGGAATACAAAAACAACGCCATGGGCAACCACTACAACCACACAAATAACCTCTAGAACAGGGCTGCCCAAGCTTTTTCGACCCAAGATCGACTTTTCAAGCTGGCAAACTCCCATGATCGACCCTTTTTAAAAAAAAAAAAAAAAAGTTATTTCCGAAGCTCTTCACAATAAACAGACGGCAAGAAGTAGCGTGCGTGCCTGCAGCTCTGTGAGCCTCAATAACTACATTGCTACTAAATATAATCATCATAGTAAAATGAAAAAACAGAACATTGTGTCACATAAAACTAAGCCATTATGTTGTATTTGGCAAGATATTTGCACGTTTGGATTATTTTGTAGCTTTCAACCTTTAAATGTTAAAAAAAATAAATAAATCAATTTCACTCAATACCCAATCCATTGAAAAATCACGTGATCGGACCGGGACAGCCCGATAGAGAACCACTAGAACCTCATGAAAAACCACTTTGAGAAGCATGTGGACAAAGAGCGCAACTTCTCACCAAAATCGGCCAGTTTGAGTTCTCCTCGCTCGTTGATGAGCAGGTTTTGCGGCTTGAGGTCTCGATGGAGAACTTTCCGGCGGTGACAGTAGGCCAAACCTCGCAGTAACTGGAAGAGGAAAAGCTGCGAGACGACAAGGACAAGACAAGATCCGTCACGTCAACACCTTGACGGGTTCAAATTGCACGCGTGCGCAAATGGCAACCATGAAAAAGGGGCAAGAGGGTGACGCACTTGGACGTTGTGCATGTGGATGACGTTGCCGCAGTCGTCCAGGTACTGTTTCAAATCTTTGTCCTAAAACACACAAATATGCTCAATGGGGGCATGTAACTATGCAAAAAAAAAAAAAAAAAAAAAAGGTCACAATTATTTGTTTGTGTCTCACCAGGTACTCAAAGACCAGTGTGAGGGACTTCTGTGTGTGAATGATGTCATGAAGCGTCACGATGTTGGCATGTTTCAGGTCCTTCAGTAGAGACACTGGTGCAGAAAAATGACACAAAATGAGTCACTGAATGTTCATGGATTGGATTATTTTCAGAAGGATGATTCCCCCCTGCCCCCACCCCCATCCCAATTGTTTTTTTTAGAAGCTCTCGTAGCACTGTTTGATGAGCTTCATGCGAAGTGTGTGTGTGTGTCCATCCATGTCACATGGGCTCGTTGATATACATGCTAGATGCATGGTGCTGATTAATGATGGGAAAAAGAAGCTTCATGAAGCACCCGTGATACTTTTTGACACCTCTAGATGGTGCTCTTGGTTTAAATATAAAGGTCAGTGCGATGGAAATGTATTAAAAATCCACTGCATCTTTAAACGAAGACCCCCCCTCGAGAGGAGTCCAAAGCGTTACACAAGTGCTTCACTTGTCCACCACTAGTTGCTGATGCTTTATGACACTTTGCCTTTTAAGTGCTTTGCAACCATCGTTTGGCATCTATACGCGATTCCAACTTCCTTTTAGAGAGTCTTTCACGAGAGCTCAGTCCCACTATCGATACAACGCAGATTTTTGACACAACACATGGGACGTCTACAAGCACCTTCTCTGATCGCCGTACACGGAGCTCCTTCTTCATGTTCCAGACGAATTTCCTTCAAAGCCACCAAGTTGTCTGTCAGCTTACTGCGGCCTTTGTAGACGGTCGCATAGGTGCCCTAGACACACGTGTCAAAGACGCACAGGTCACAGACAAGCAGACGGGCTAAGAAGTGAGAGCGACGTGTCGAAGTTCGGACCTCTCCCAGTTTGTCTAGTTTGATGTAAGTCTCCAGTTTGCCGAAGCCAATCTCTGACTGCATTAAAAAAAAAAAAAAAAACAAGGACAGGGGAGCATTAACGATGACAACAAAAGACAAAGGGTCCACGGTCACACAACGGAGACAGACCAGAGAGACCCTACGCAGCCGCCTGCTAATTGGCTGTTCAAACAGAGCCGGGCCAATCACGTTGCACTTCTCCAGGTAGTCGTCTGGAAGACGGATGTCCGCAGGCAATGACAAACGTTTGTTGATGTCCTGCGAAGCACACAAAGTAGTTGTATTTCGGGTGTTTTGTGTAAACAGGGATAAAAAAATAAAAAAAGTGATACGTCCCTAAATTGTAATCGGACAATTCTATTGTTATTTTGTCACTCCTGACACGTGCTGTTCAACGGTTAGCCTGTTCTACATGTCCAATCGGCTTTTATTTCTATTATGAACGGGGGTGAAGTTAGGCTATTGCAACTAAGCTAGCAGCTACTTGTTTTCAAATAGCCCGTCGAGCAGAGAAAGGCATACATTTTCACTTTTGGATGCAGCACTTCATCATCAAAAATGCTCGTTTGTCGAGAGCTGCCAACACATTGGCACTGGCGTGACAGAAAATGGAAAGACGGACGGATGAGTGGGTCGACACTCCAGACACGCGGGGGTCTCAACTCAACTTTATTTATGTGGCGCTTTCACAACAGCTGCAGCTGTAACGAAGCGCTTTACAGTAATATAAAACAAAGCAGCACCCCACCCCCATCTGCTTTTTAGTTTGAAGTGGTTATAGATGAAAGAGGAGTTCTTTAGAAAAGCTTTTGAAAAAAGTCTTGTTTACCTCAGTGGATATCTTCTTGGTCCTGAGTCGAACTCGGACTGGACTCTGGACATCGTCTGAAGAGGACGTGGGCTCATTTTCTCCGTCAGAGCTCATCTTGACATCCTCGTGTACAATCTCTGCTTGGACACAACAAGATACGACAGGGCTGCTGTTTATTATGCTTTGTTTATTTATTTCTATTTTATTTATTTTTCCGAACTTTTTTGTGTGTGTGGCTTTTATAATTCAAAGCATGGACCCGCTGACATATATTGCGTAGACGAACAACGCTGAGACGCTACTGTAGTTTACAAAAGCGGTCAGTGTTGTCAACTTAGCCATTTGGTCGCTGCGCTTACAGCGGAGGTCGAGCCATAGTGTTTCTTTGCAATAAAATGTTCTAGGCTGGTGGAATAAGAATTCATCAGATGAAACCACCCGTTTTCATTCATCAAGGGCGCAGCCATTTTAACACTGCACCGTCCTCTTCTGTCAACTGGAATTGACATCAAAGAAAATTTTCGAAGATGGATTTTTGTTGGGGGAAGAAAAAGGCAATTTCATTTCAGGCCATATTTGGCCAACCCTAAAGCTCGAGTCCTACCCAGTCTGCTGCTGTGGTTCAAGTATGAGCTCAAACTGCGTCCTAAACCTCGAGGCCGGCGGCTGTATGACTGGAAAAGAGACTGAACTGAGGAAGACGAGCCTCTGACTTTCACTCCCGCCGATGTAGGACGAATCGTGCCGGTCTCTGAGGGGTTAGAACAAAAAGAATAGAAAGACTTGACTGTCACATCCAGTGCAGATACAATGAAACATTTGTGTTTCAAAAATATAAAATACAGATAATATATAAATGATTTCAAATGTCACCAAATTATACAGTACAAATAACAGTAAGGCATAGTGGAATACTGTTATGCATATAGTTACCTTTAAATACTAATAAAATAATATTGCAAAAGTATCAGAAATGTGAAAGTATCAGAAATGTGAAAAAGTCTTATTGTGAGTTGTTGCTGTTTTTTTAAGTTTTGTTCACAGGTACAGTACGTTATGAGCGAGCATTACCCGAGTCACTGTGCGATGTGACGTCCTGGTGGTCGCTCAGCGTCCGCTCTCCTCCCCCACCACCCCCTCCCCTCCCCAGGGTGAGTGACAGCTGCCGTTTGATCTTCCTCATCCTCTCCATGAGGGGAGGCCGCGAAGCTGAGGTGGGCGGGGCAGCCAGCGTGGACGACACACCTGCGCACAGGAGGTCAATGTCTCATTACGGTACGCTGACATGACGCACAATAGCAATCTCAGTCAGGAAAGGCCGATTGACACGGGTTTGATGTCTTGCCCCGTCTGTAGTCTGGTGCCATTTCTCAGGAGACTACAAATCTAACATTTGGTACGCTGACATACAACACAATAGCAATGTGCATAATAAAAGCAGTATAGTAGTTAAATCAGCGTGCTTTGTTTTGCCCTCTTCACTTATTTTATTTATTTGTGGCAAGAGAAAAACGTTATGGCTTTACAAGAATTCAACATTAAAATTATGTGAAGCATTTGACAAATTTTTGCAAAAACTAAAATGGAGCGTGGTGACACTGATTTAGTGACCGCACGATAACAGCCTCTGATACACACTGTCAAACTTGGGAGTTCAACATATCTGCGTCGTCTCATGTCTACTTTAATTCACATGACAGATCTGCAAATGAATTGCACATTTCTAAAAACTGACACAATTTTCTCTAGGCGGAATTACACTACAAATATTTGACATGCCAATTGCCCAGAAGAATGTAGGTACAGATAACTGAAAGGTTCTTTTTGATTAGGCAAAACTGAATTGAAGATTATCTGAAGTCACTGCCAGTTATGACGTCACGACGAGTGGCGACCTCTCCGGCGCGCCGTTATTTACGTCATCCTCCCCATAGCATGCTTAGATTTACCGCACTTCCCGAACAAACACATTACAGTACATTCTGATTAAAGGTCTGTCCAATGCATCAAATGAATACAAACGAAACACTTACTGTATTTGTGTTGTGAGGTATTGCTGTACTTATATTTAAGATATTTCCACGGCGCATCTCAAACAGACCGGAAACGGAAAATCTTTTTTTTTTTGTTTCGGCGCACGGGCGCAATGCCTCCTGGGAGATATTCGATAATCTTAGCTCTCTACTTAACAAAATGCATTGTGGGACGCAGCGATCGTTGGTGACAGGGGGCGATTTATGATCATTACATATTCGCACAGCACTACAACATGGAAAACTCACTATGTAACGTACGATGTGATTTCAAACACAGCCAGGTTGCAGCTGTTAGCAAGCGACGGTGTCGTCTCACGTTCCGGCGCTTCCCGGGATACGACTATGCTCTCGTTTCGATATCGAGTACCTAAATATAAGGCGCGGAGGCCGTCTATTTGCTGCACCTCAAGCCTTGTAAAACGGAGGAGTGGCGTGAGCCCCCGATTGTCCGCCGCCGCAAGGCAAACATCGCGTCCTTTTCCTCCTCTCCCGCCTCCTGTTACGGGCAACGTGAAGACAGCGGCAGGTTACTCACCGGGAGGCCCGGTCCTGGCGTCGCCCGGCTTGTCTTTGGCTCGGTTCAGCGTGACAGTGTGAAGGATTCTTCCTGCTCCCAATAATCTGCCGCCATGTTGCTCCTTCGCACATCAGTGACGTCACGCCCCCCTCCCCAACGTCTTGCGCGCGCATTGTCTTATCTTGTCTGTCGTACTGTACTACACTTCTAACGGTATATATTTTTATAAATACATTGGGGAAAAAATCATTCATACACATCTTTAATTAAATGCACCATTTTGAGGAAAAAAATCCTTAATCATTTATGCTGCTTCTCCAGCCGGCTCCTTTTCACAATGACTTCTGTGAGGCCAAAAAAAAAAAAAAGATTGTACCGCCACTCAAACAAAGTGTTATTTCACCATGGCAGTCATTGAGAAAGCAGGGTACTAAAGCAATTGTATACTTGTTCTCTACCTGGCCTTCCTGAAGAGACTGGAGCGACTGGTCAGGAAGGCCAGTTCTGTCCTGGGCTGCTCCCTTGACACTCTGGAGGAGGTGGGCAACAGAAGGATGCTAACTAAGCTAAAGGCTATGATGGACAATCCCTCCCACCCTCTCCAGCCCGCCCTGACAGCACTAGGTAGCTCCTTCAGCCAGAGACTGTTACACCCGCGTTGCAAGAAGGAGAGATACCGACACTCGTTCCCACCGACTGCCGTCAGGCTGCTGAATAAAAATAACAACAATAATAATAATAATTACATGTGAAAAACAATTGTAAATAGCACTGCGATTATCCCTTTTGTATTTATATTGCACTTAATTGAACGGTGTCTGTTTGTTTTTCTTCTTTCTACCCACATTCTTGCTGCTGGAGGCTGTAAATTTCCCCAATGTGGGACAAATAAAGGATATCTTAATCTTACCACGGCAGTTTGAATGTGTTTGTATCAGTCGAAAAACAAAACCTGATTTACAAGAGATAAATTGCTTCCGAGCGAGAAGGAACATTGGCTATAAATTACATTTCAACAGTTTTTTATTTAGACATCGGGGAAATTAACAGTTGACATGGTCATTGACGGACTGGCTAATCAATCAAGTTTTCTCTTGCTAGGATTAATGGCAGCCATGACAATGAAATGCATAGCGTGCTAAAGAGTGATCTTTCGGTGGCAGGCTAGCCATGACTCACACAACCCAACTGAACATTTTTTAAGACAGTCCTGCGATCTTCTTTATACACCAATTTACGACATCCTCATGCTTTATCCTCCAAATCCATAGGTTCCGCTGAATTATGAATTTAAAAAAAAAAAGAAATTGTGTAAAGCATGTGTGTGTGTTAGGCTAAACCCCTTGTGGATATAGGTCGCTGCAGGTTTTTTGCGATTGTTTTTCCAAGTTGCTCACTTTTCTGCAACCCACAAATTTCCTGGCTCCGATTTTTTAAAAATTATGAAGGTCTATTAGGCTATGTTATCTAATTAGCATAGAAGCGACTGCACTTGTAGGCTTTGCGGTGGAATATGTCGGGGTCGACTATATTGGCTAGATAGTGTGTTACTAGCACTCCAGCCACGTGGCAAGCAGTTTCAGCATTTACTCCATACCTTTGATGCCCATATTAAAGCCCATATACTGGTACATTTGTTGTAGCTCATTATTCGGATACATTAGTTAGTTAGCATGTTAGCGACCTCTCCACTCGTATTAAATTGCACAATTTTACACATAATCATTGGGGGTGAAAAAAAAAAGTGGACTATATATTTTGTGTCACATCATTGTTTCTTCACCAGCTACTAAGTTTGTTGGGAGTTAAAAATTTTGGCCAACAAAGAGACGTTTGATTGGCTCTTGAGGTGGTGGAGGTGGTCCTTCTCTTGTGGCTTCCGGCTCCGAGAGTCCATCATCGTCATCATTGTCTTTTTCTTCTTCTTCGCTTGGATCTCCTCCTCTGTCTGGCGTTGTGTGAAGTCCCACGTTCGCTCTTCGGCCTGACGACGACAATACGGCGTGAATAGATAGAGTGACAATAGTTTGGCTTGCAGTAACAGAGAGACGGAAGGGGGAGAAAGACAAGGAAAAAATGGGAAAGAGATAGAAAAATGATAACAGTTCGGGCTAGAAACAGGAAAGAAAAAAATGGGGAAAAAAGAGGAGAACAAAAGAGAAAGAAATCCAGGGATACACGCAGAGGAGAAACAGAGGTAGTTGAGAAAGTGAAAAAGAAAAGCAAAAGAGGCAAACAGAGTAAGCGAGGCAGAGAGAGGGAGAAAGAAAGTCAAATAGAACAAGAGTGAAAAACAGAAAAAGACAGCAAGAGAAAAAAGGGACCAAGCCCATAAAATTACAACTGAGTGAATAAAGAGAAAAAGGAAACACACAGACAGGGAGAAGGAGAAAACGAGAGAAGAGGGACAGAGAGTGCTAACAAGAAAGAAGAAATTTCAGTGAAAGAAAAAAAATGGGAGATAGGGATAAAGAGAAAGAAAAAAGGAGGATGACGATTGAGTGAACAAGAGAGAGTGGACAAAATAGAGCTTGAATGAAAGAGTGAAAAAAGCAGGTGACATGTAAAGTGGAAAAAGAGCAAGACAGAGAAAAGAGAACAAAAAAAAGACAGAAAAAAGTGAAAGGAGAAACGAGCGAGTGCAAAACAACTGTTTTTTCCCCCTTGTCTCTTTCTGTCATGTCTTTCTCTCCGTCTGTGCGCATGCTGGTAACTCACGTGCTGCTGGGCGTCCGTCTTCTTCCGCTTGCCCTTCTTGCTCTCTCTGTCCATGCGAGCACTCTTGTCCACGTTGTCCATGTAGAAGTTGGCTTCGCGCTTGGCCTGCGACACTTCGGTGCGGAGGCGCTGATGAAGAACCATCCGCTCGTACGCCAGACGCTCGCTCAGATGCGTCCACTGGAACCTGTGCAGGTACTACCACGCCGACGATTTCCTGTTAGAGACCTCTTAGCACGGCGAATAGCGAGCGGTCGCCGTACCTTGATGCACCAGAGGTCGGACATAAAGGTCTGGCGTTTGCGCGTCGCCATGGGCGTGTTGTGAAGAGACGCCGCCACGCGCTTAGCCACGCGCTTGTCACGGAACTCCACCCAGCCCTCGGTGAAGTCGCTCCTCCTGGAGCCCGATCGCTTCTTCTTCGCCTTCACCTGGCCGTCTGCACCCGCGCCAACAAAACACAAAACGGTCGCTTAGAGCGGTTGGCAAAGTTGCTACGTTCTCAACACTGCACGTTTGAAATCTTCTCATTGCCATTTTATGTAGTGGTACATTAGTGGAGACAAGCTTGAAGCAACGGAAGCAGCATAAAAAATTATTCACACGGACAAGCTCAAAATTCATTGATAGAATCAATCCATCGCCTATTCGTACCTTCAGGTTGCAGGAAGATTCGTCCAATCTCGCCATAGACAGACAAAAGATTTCTCATATGTTTGGGCCTGAACCTCGGAGGGATGTGACCCAGGTACAGAATTCCTGGGACACACTTTTTGTCTGAGGAAGAGGAAGTCTTTGCCACCCCTTTAAGGGTTAGCTTTTTACGCTTTTCTTCTTTTTGAGTGGAGAGCTTCCCATCCTCCATCTCGTCCTCTTCTTCTCGAGTTGTAGTTTTCTTCTCCCCCTCCTGCTCTTTTCCTCGGGTTATAATACTATCTTCCGCCTCCTCTTCTTCTTCTTCTTCGGCTGTAGTATTCTCCACCTCGTCCTCTTCTTCTTGAGTTGCAGTTTTCTTCTTCCCCTCCTGCTCTTTTTCTCGGGTTATAATACTCCTATCTTCCTCCTCCTCCTCCTCTTTGGCTGTAGTCTTCCACTCCTCTTCCTCCTCCCATTGAGCTGTCATCATCTTCCCTTCTTCCATTTCTAGTTGAGCTGTCTTTGTCTTTTTCTTCCGCTTGTCCATCTCTGTTCACTAGAAATGACAAGATTTGGTTAGAAATAAACGATGGCTACACGTCTATATGGAACATAGCTGGTACACGTGTACGGTTCCTTACTGTATCTGATATTTTTGTTACTACGTTCTTTTAAAAATAGGTTGTAAACGCGTCAACACAAATTAGTGTAAGCGAAAGATTCTGTTCATTTCACAAAGCAATGACGTTAATATTTTTCATGTTTTATGTGGTATAGTGTAGAAACGTTCACCAGTATTAATAAAAAAAAAAATCCAGATCGCATTTATGGGTGTGAAACCCATGGGCCATGACTAGACATTGTTGTCTTTGATAAATTTCTGATATTACATCTCCATCAGTGTTAATTGAAGTTTTGTATTCAAAACGAATGGAAACGCACTTACACAGCAAAAAAACAAATCCAAACACTGGTCCGTGAATATCATTCCTCTTCACGTGCAAAAGACGTCGCATGGTAGTGACGACAAAACAGCGACGCAGGCACATTTCCTTTTAAAACACGCCGTTTCATAATTAAGGCATGGTTTACATCACGATTCTAAGAGGTGGGGGAAAATATTTCAAAATGTGTTATCATTTAATACATATAATTTTGATTGTATCATTTAAATATTTATTCGTGATGTTGAAGTTGGTTGGATCCAAACATGATTTGGAATAACAGTAAGATTCATTCATTTTGTTTTTAAAAGAGGGCATAAGCCACCTAGAAACAAAATCTAACTATTTGGTAGCACTAAAACACGAAACATAAGGTCATTGCTGAATTTTTAACAACACAGCGTAAAACAATTGGATTTTATTTATTTAGTGACAATATCCAAACCGGTGTACTTTTATTCTGAAGTTAAGTTTATAGGAAGTGAGTTGCCGACGCTTCTGGGTCGACACGAACATGCAAACTTGCTGTAACTTTCAATCCATTTCTTTGCAAATTTATTTTGGAGGCAGACTAAATCCAAAAAGTCGACGAAGGCTGATTTGATGTTTTTTTGTATCGTGGATTGTCAGGACAAATGTCGTGGCACATTCTGGACGCTCGAAGCTATCGTTGAGCTGCAAACAATATGCAGAGACCGGTGACCACTCTGCGCTTAAGTCCGCAGATCAAAGTCAAAGTCCTCAACGCCGGGTTTCAGACGCTTGATGACGTCACGCAAGTCAGCGCGCTCGAGCTTAGTCGAGGTACATACAGTATTCGTTTTCCTCCCATTCCACTATACAAAGGGCTTTGGATGAAGAGCTAAAAATTGGATTCAGGTTGCACGCACACGCGCGCGCACACACACACACACACACATAAATAAAATCAATGAATATGAAAGAAGTCTGATTGGCTGGCGATCAATCCAGGGTGTAACCCGCCAGCGACCCAACATGAGCACGGGAGATGTTAATGCGGACGAGCACGATTGAAAATGCATCGATAGTATTTCAGCAATCTAAGAACACTGACATCAATTCGGAGTAAAATGACTAAGACCCGACAATCTTTCCATTTCAGAGGCGGGTCTGAGCCAAGAGGAGGCGCTGGAGGTGCTCCAGGTTGCGAGGAAGGAGGGAGGAGCTGATGAAGGAGGAGCAGGTGATGGTGCTTCTCTGACCGCGCTGGACCTTCTGCAGAAGGAGGAGGCGCTAACTCGCATCGTGACGTTCTCTTCGCGGCTGGACGCCGCGCTCGGAGGAGGACTTCCTGTTGGGAAAATCACGGAGATCTGTGGAGTGCCCGGAGTGGGGAAAACACAACTATGGTAAGAGAGAAACACACACACACACACACGCGTAATAATAACCACAACTTGGATTTCTATTGCACCTTTTGAGGTGGTCTTAATGGAGACGGTCCCAACCGCTCAATAAGCCGCAGTAATATTAGTCGTTCTTCGCCGAGGATAAAATGAATGAAAGTGCAACGATGGCAGATGTGACACAAATATGCCATCAGTCTCCAGCTGGCCGTGGACGTTCAGGTGCCTCCTTGTTTCGGCGGTCTGGGAGGTCAGGTGGTCTTCATCGACACGGAGGGAAGCTTTGTGGTCCAAAGAGCGGTGGACCTCGCCAGCGCCGCCGTCCGCCATTGCACTTTGCTGGCTGAGGAAGCGGAGCAGCGAGACGCCGCGGCCGCCTTCACCGTGGAAACCATCCTGTCCAACATCTTCATGGTAAGGTGACTGACTGTCGCCACCCTGACGCGAAGTCCGGGAGTGGTGATCATGAAGATCATTTCCCGTCCTGGTAGGTGCGTTGCCATGACTACGTGGAGCTCCTGGCCGAGATCTACCTGCTGCCCGACTTCCTGTCGAGTCACCCGAAGGTCCGCCTGGTGGTGATCGACAGCGTGGCCTTCCCCTTCCGTCAGCACTTTGACGAGCTGCGCAGTCAGCGGACCCGCCTCCTCAACGGCCTGGCCCAGCAGCTCATCTCCATGGCGACCAAGCATGACGTGGCGGTGGTCCTGAGCAACCAGATGACCACGCGGCTGCAGGGTGGGCAATCTCAGCTGGTCCCCGCTCTGGGGGAGAGCTGGGGCCACGCCCCCACCCTGAGACTCCTCCTACGCTGGGCAGGTTCACAAAGGCAGGCGACCATCTTTAAGTCTCCCGATTGCGAGGAAGCGACAGTCAACTACCAGATCACGACGGAGGGCTTCAGGGACGACGACCGATCGGAGCGGCCGCCGAGTAAACGCCCCCGAACGCTCGCAGGCCAGTCGGCCGCCTGCTAGAAACAAAAAAGTACGGCAGCTCGTTGTGGTGGTCGAAGCGGCCGTCCCGAGGGTGACTTATATGGAACCGATCGGAGATGAGCGCTTATTTGTAAATAGGACTTTTGTCTCCATTAAAGATGTCGAAAAAAAGTTGCGCAGGTCTATTTATAGACTCCAGTCTGACTAGTCTGAACTACAGCGACGCTTTGGGAAACAAGTCAAGATGCAAGGATATCGAAATCTCACGGTTGACTTTTAACACGATAATCAAATTCACAGTTGGAGCGCACAGTGCAGTGTTGACATGGTGCATTGTGTTTGTCATTTACCTTTTTCCTTTATCGTTTCTCCAAAAACTCCCCAACAATGCAATACAAAATAGAAAACATCTTTACATCGTGCTTTCACAACAGCTGCACCCGTGACAAAGCGCTTTACAGAACGGTTAACGGGTCAATAAAAAAAAAAACAACCCTCTTTAGACAGTCCCAATTAGTTTCCAAATCATTTTCAGAGGCGGCCTGGCCCGATGGCGCAGTGGTTAGCGTGTCGACCTCACAGGGTTGTGGGTTTGATCCAGACTCCGGGACTCCCTGTGTGGAGTTTGCATGTTCTCCCCCGTGCCCGCGTGGGTTTTCTCCGGGTAGTCCGGTTTCCTCCCACATTCCAAAAACATGCATGGCAGACTGGTTGAACACACAAAATTGTCCTTGGTGTGAGTGTGAGTGCGGATGGTCGTTGGTCTCTGTGCGTGCCCTGCGATGGGTTGGCAAGCGGTTCAGGGTGTCCCCCCGCCTACTGCCCGAAGACAGCTGGGATAGGCTCCAGCACCCCTTGTGAGGATAAAGTGGATCGGAAAATAAATGGAGGAATGGATCATTTTCAGACATTTTGTAAAGAATCCCAAGAAAGTCTTAACAAGTCAATAAAGACTCAAGCAGGGGGGGGGGGGCAACTGGGCGGTCCTCCGGGTCTGTATGAACTCAAGTTGCCGTTTGAGAAGTCTCGTGTCTCTCGTGCGTTTTAGAGACGAGTGAAATTTTTTTGAAATTCTCACGTGTCGATGACGCGTGCGCACCTTTAACTTGAAAGTCTTCAAAGTTGCGGTGGCGATGGAAAGAGTTGTCGCTAAAGGCCGCTGTGCTCCCTGATCCAGGCGCGATATCGGGTCACTCGTGTGTAGATGCCCGGCTTGTTCCTGCGAGCGCAACCGTCGCCCCAGCTCACCACGCCAGCCAGGAAGACCCGCCCACTCGGGTTGACGACAGACAGCGGACCCCCGGAGTCCCCCTGACGGGAGTCAAAAGATGAGATGGTCTCAAAAGACTTGCGCAACTCTTGAAGACTTCGAAGTATGCGTGAAGACTTTTTTCAACAAGGATGGAAAAGGAGCCTTTTGAAAAGTCCATCTTCACCTGGCAGGCGTCCACGCCGCCTTTGAGGACGCCGGCGCACATCATTCCATCGGTCACCTCGTCGTTCATGACGCGGTTGCACGGCGAACTGTCGATGATGCGAACTCGGGCTTTCTGCAGGATGCTCCCCGCCACACCTTCAAAGTGACACGAGGACACAGCGAAAGCGTTGATTGATTGACAACTTTCTTCGCCGAGACTTAAAAAGAGCATCAAGTGACCCCCACCCCCACCCACACACCTCCCTCTCTGCCGGCGCCCCAGCCGGTTATCCAAGCCTCCTGGCCTGCAGGAAAGCGGTGCGCGGGGGAGGGCAGGCAGATAGGCCAGATGTGCTGGTTGAGCGGCACGTCCGAGTCCAGCTCCATCAGCGCCACGTCGTTGTCGAAAGTGAGCCGGTCGAAGTCGCGGTGGGCCACGATCCGCGTCACCTTCCTCCTCACTGTCCACTCGTTGGCGCGGCTCAGCACGCGCTGGCCCAGGAGGGCTTCCCATTGGTCGGCCCGGGAGTGCCTGCGACGCAAAGCGATTTGCTTGCGATTGGTCGTCTGCTAACGGCTGCCCCGCCCACTTCAATTTGATGAGTGGACACACTTTGATTGAGACTCTGCGGTTCAACTCGTCGGTAGTGACTCTTAAATGAGTCACGTGGCTCTTTAGAGTATCTTTTTAGACTCAAGTCTGTCACGACGCTTCAAAAAAGTTCAACTTGTGTAAAGACAGCTTTTGCCATTTTCAAAACGCTTCCAGCTCGTTTGTAAAAGCTCCTGAAAAAGTCGGACTTGTCAGTTCTACTGGTCCTTCAAGACTCAAACTAGTCTGCGAAGGCTCTTGAGAAAGCCCGACTCATCTGTCCACTCGTCAAGTCTTTCGTTAGTGTAACTGATCTAAAAGATTGTGCGGCAACTCCGAAGGCTCTTCAAACTACTGTAGGTTGTAAAAGTCCAACTAACCTGTAAAAACTCTTCAAAAGGCTCTTTGGAAAACACGGACTATTCTCTAAAAACTCTTAAAGTGGTCTGGAAAGGTTCTGGAGTCTGGAGCAAATCTGACAAGTTGATCAAGAGTTCAACTGGTTCCTCTGCTCGTACCTGACCGAGCCCTTGTCCTGGACGCAGTGGGCGGCCGTCAGCAGCCAGCGGCTGCTCAACACGGAAGCGCCGCATGCGTGACCCTGGCCCACCAGCTGGAGGCTGACCTGCCAGGGCCACTCGCCCTCTTGCGACGCCTCACCGCCGACAATGCGAGAACTTCTGTACGGCCGTAAACCGCATTCTGGGTGGAGCAAAACAAACAAACAAAAAAAAAACCACACAAACAATTATCTCTTGTGCTACGTTTGTTTCTCAGGAATAGCAAACTGCTCTCATGTAGCGGGGTCAATTTGACCTGTGATCCAAAAGGGTCCGAAACAAAGAAAAAAAACCATGCTATGTTCAAGGTACACGGACAATTGATTATGTGTATAGATTGTACAGTATGTTGAAGTTGTGCGTCCTATTGGAAGATGATCGGACACCTTTTCAAAGGAAAAGCTTAGCGAGCTAATTTGTACTCAAGATAAGTCACGAGGTATTGAAGATGTTGAATTGAAATTAACAACAAACAAAAAGAAAAAAAATGTTTTAAACCAGGTATTGAATGAGCTTCAAACCGGAAAACTGCTGTTGATTTGTCTTGAAAATGGGTCAATTTGACCCATGACGTGACAGAAACGCTGAACGGCGTGTGAGCGCTCGAGATGGACGTACGACAAGCTTCCTCATCGGACGCATCCTCGCAGTCCTCCTGGCCGTCACACTCCGGGTTGACTTTGTCCAGGCAGCGTCCGTTTCTGCAGCGAAAGCTGGAGTCCGGGCACGTCGTCATGGCGACCGCTGCGGGACGTCACAGGCGCGTGTTAGCGGCGCAACAGTTGATGTGATGACGTTTTGGTGTCATGATTCGTTTCGACACCGATATTTTTGCTTCCACACCGACTTGTCGTTTTGACAATTGCGTCTCATTTTGAGACGAGGTCAACACAAAGCAGGGTCATTCGCACATTTTTCACATTTGAACTCATCAGAGCCGTCGGTGCAGTCGTCTCTGCCGTCGCACACTGTCGCCCGCGAGACGCAGTGACCATTCCTGCAGTGGAAGGCGTTGGGAGAACAGGCGTCTGCCAAACACGACAGAGCGGGTCAAATTTTTAGGGATTTAATTTTTGAATGAAAATGACAACGTCAGCACAGTCCAGAGTCTTGAAGTCTCATGAGTTCAATTGCAATTACACACACAAATATGGATTGTTCTCATTCGCATCATACGGTCGAACCTCTTTTCAACGTTGCCCTTTAACAAGGTTTCCACCCCCCCGTCGCATTCCCATTTCAAATTGCCAATTTCATGTCATTCATTTTCCATTTGCCGATGTTGCTTTTACAGTTGCAGTCTGGTATAACGCGACCGAAGAGAGGAAAGACGAGGAAGCTATTGGCAGCGCAATACTGCCACCTTGTGGTCTGTTACAGGTTTGTGGACGGAACGAAGCGCTGTTGCGTCGTGCAGTGGTCAAACAGTCTGCAGTGTAAAATAGTTCATTTTATACCAGAATAACACAATGTGATTTTAAAAATATATATAATTATTGAAACAGAAACTCACCGCAGTCTTCTTCGTCGCTGGCATCTCCGCAGTCGTCCATGCCGTCGCAGCGCAGACGAGAGTCCGCGCACAAGCCGTGGGTGCAGCGGAACTTCCCCGGACAAGCTGCGCCAAAACAAAACAAACCATCAGAGGTACAACTTGTATCTCATGCGCGGATCTGTGAGCCTACTGCCAGAGTGATCAATTTGTCACGATTTTGCATACTGCGATCGATGGCCTATTCAGTCACATCAGACCTCAAAAGCGCAATGACGCAAAAACCTCTTCATAATTCTCAACGTTTCTTTTTACTTCCTGCTTTCATTATGAACGTGTTGGGCAAGACGTGGAGTATGACGTAAATGCGCGCATTTTTATTTCATGCAACCATGACTGTGGATGGTCTGAGAAAGAACGACTTCTCAGCCATGTCATTGGCTGTCAAAGTTGTGATTTCGATTGAGAGTGACTGTAAGGACCAAACGTTCTTTGCCGAAGGCAGATTCTCTTTGCGTTTGTATTCAGATGAATATTAAATTTGATCTTTAAACATAGTTAACATCAATAAATTGCGGCAAAGAAAATCGCATCTATGTGAAAATGACATGAAAGTCACAAGTAGCAAAATGTTCTCAATGTGAGGTAGCCAGGGAGTGAGCGGTGGTGGCCCCGCCCACCATGTAGCCCCACTCCTGGTTAGAGGTGCATGAATCGTAGTAGTAGCAGTCATGCGCTCCCGCTTACGAGTCAAGAGGTGAGCGGCGGCATTCTGGACCAACTGGAGACGCTTCATGGAGGATTGGCTGACTCCAAAGTAAAAGGGGCGTTACCGTAATCCAGCCGAGATGTGATGAAGGCACGAATGACTCTTTCAAAGTGCTCGGGTGTAAATGGTACACGGGAGGCGTTTGGACAGACGGTTGAAGGGCAACTCGATCACACAACGACACGACGCAGACTGTTTGACTCGTGGCGAAATACTCAACAGTCACTCGGGATGAAGGCCTCAAAGGCGGCGGAGAAACCCTGGTGCACATATGACCAATCCGAGTTGAACTTGACAGTCATCCGGTTGCTTCTGCTGGCCACTGCTGTTCTTCCGTCTTTCGCACCGCACAGCCTGCGATGCAAAAAGGACGTCTTTGAAACGCACGGATCATGAAATATGACGCGAATATGGTACATAGAGAGGCATGACATGTGAATGACATTGATTCCATCTGCAGCTGTTGTGAAAGGCGCCCTAGAAATAAAAGATGTCGTGTATTGTGCAGGACGTGGAGCGTGATGTAAATATCCGACCCTCGAGGTGCGCACAGAAGCAACATGCATATTACAGGTTGATTTCTGTCTTTCACAGAATATAAATGCAGTCATATTGGCTACTGACGAAATACAGACTAAACCAAGAAGAAAATTACCTTCGGCCGTTGACTTCCACATAATCTCTTGAACAATTACTGGAGTCATTTCCGACATAGAATTTGCTGAACTTGACTTTGACCAACTTGCCCTTGGACACCTGGAAAACACACACACACACGCACACACACACACACAAACGGCATTTTAGCGCATGTCAGCGGGGACACGCTTTGAACTACAGAAGCTGCTCCCAAAAAAAACAAATACCGTATTTTCCGGACTAAAAGGCGCACTGGATTATGAGGCGCACCTTCAATGAATGGCCTATTATGTAATTTTTTTTTTCATATATTGCACGCACTGGATTATAAGGCGCAATCTACAATGCATCCACTAGATGGAGCGACGCTCCTTCCGTTGGACTTGAGAGGCGTTCATGACCACCTCCGAGAAACGAAAATTCACGATTACTTCAATGAAACTACGAAAATTGAAAATAATTCATCAGAACAGAAAATCAAGCGAGGAAATCACAAAAATCAATTCTATAGCCCCCCTACAGAATTTATTCTGGCATTTCCTTGAGCGTCGCTCCAACGGAACAATCAGGTGTCAGTAAAATGTAGGAGACTGGACTGTCTCAGAAGTGCTTGACATTTATTCCTTTGTTGTGTACTGTATTCACAAACGAGGAAATCACAAAATAAATTCTCTAGGAGGGGCTATAGAATTGAATTCTAAATACGATATATCCCAACAAGTAAACCTGAAAGGATCGGTCGCCCAGCCCTAACGGCGAATAGCAGGTACTGGCCTGGATGTTCCACACGCATGAAGTCTGAGGAGGGTAGCTAGACGGGAAGTAAGGCGAAGAGAAGACGCCCATGTCACCGCTCAGAGTTCCTCCGCAGTCTGCCGGCGGCACGGAGGTTAAAAGCCCCATTCTGAACACCTCACCTTCAAATGGAAAAAAAACCCCAAAACAGTCGTGCGCCCACCTGGTGGCGCCAGAGAGACCTGCGAAAAGTTGGCGACGAAGCCCGGAAAGTTCTTTTCCTCGTTGGTAACCAGGGTCAACAACATGACATTGCCCGACGACACGAAGGACAGCGAACGGCGAAGAAGGCCGCAATGTCTGAAAACACAACAAATAAACTCGGATGGTGTCGTGACACAAGAGCTATTCGGATGCAGTAAACATAGACGGAAAAAGACCGCGGTTGAAGAGATGGAGATTGTGAAAATGGAAGGTAAGATTGAAGCCATAAAGACAAAGAGAGCAGAGATTGTGGAAAGACAAAAATCGGATCAAGAAGGAGCACGCGAAACTGGGATCATACATAAAACCGAGGCCGTAAAGATGGAGATTGTAAAAATGGACAATCTAAAGATGGAAATCAGAAAGATTTAGGTTGTCGAGCTGGTGGCCATGAACGATGTAAAAATTGAAGTCATAAAGATTTCCATTACAAAGACGTAGACCGTAAACTCAAGTCGTTAAGATGGAGATTAAAAAAAAAAATATGGGTGATGTAAAGACTGAAGTCGTAAAGAGGGAAATTGTTCAACTGGGTGATGTAAAAGCTGAAGTCATGAAGATGGAGACCCCCAAAAATGGATGACGTACAAAGCTGAAGACAAAGACGCAGCTCATGAAAACAGATGACGTCATATCATTAAGATGGAACTCGTCAAATGGCGTGACGGAACGATTGACGAGGTCAAGATCGTAAAACGGACGATGTGACGTCTCAGTCATAAAGATGGATGTTGAGAAGATGGAGATCACGAACATGTACTGTATGATGTAAAGCAAAGGTGTCAAACTCGAGGCCCGGGGGCCAGATCTGACACACCACGTCATTTTATACGATCCCCCCACCCCCCTCTTAAGGAAAATCATCTTGCATAATCCTTGCTAAAATCTGCGCCGAAACGTCAAATTGTCGCGTGCGACGAATGACGTTGAGATTTTGCAATCATTCGCTTCCCTCACTTACATTTAGTGGAACAATAATTGAACAAACTGTCAACTAGATGATTTGAGTGATTTCAAGACTAGTACGGTTTTCACAATCCCAACCTACCCTGGAGAGGGAAGACGTAACGCCGACGTGGCCTGCGACAAAAATGAGTTTGACACCCCGGACATCAAAGACCAAAGTCCTAAAGACGGAGAGTCTCACTCTGCGATGGTGTTTTCCTCGATGGGCGCTAGCGAATCATAAATCCTGACAAAGTCGTGTTGGCAGTCATCCTCCAGGATCAACTTTTGGAAGTCCAGTCGCACGCGGTGGGCGGCGTCCGCTCTCAAGCGCCACTGCAGGAAGATGTTGGACGGGTACGAGGAATCGGGGAAACCCGGCGACCGAATGACTCCGCCCTCTCGGACATGCACGTCAAAGGACTTCTTGACTGGAAAAACAGCAAATTAGAGCCTTGTTATTCACACTAGATCAGTGGTTCTTAACCTGGGCTGGATCGAACCCCAGTGGGTTCAGTGAATCGGGTCTCAGGGGTTCAACGGAGCCATGGAGGTTTAAGACACACCCGACTCAACATGTCAATGAGTTATGACACGCCCGCTTGGCCATCACTGGCTGCAGATGATCACATGACATAGCTTGTCCAGTCAGCGCTGCGGGAAATTTTGTTCGCTCAGTAGTCACCGTGTGACTGTCGCGATAGTACGTCGTGTGATGAAAAAAAAAAAAAGTTAATACATGCTAACTATGTCGAGCAAAAGAAAAGAAAGTGGCCGGACGAATCGAGACGACATGGATTGACAGGCATCACGGACTGTGATGGCAGTCAGCGTCTGCATGATTTGTCATGCCAAGTTGAGCACCAGTAAAACTAAAGGAACACTTTTTGAAACTGCGTGGAGAGTCATTTTGTAGTGGTGAAGCTTTGTGAAGCTTCGCGAAGCACTTGTATACACAAGTTTCAAGTTTCACGAAGCTTCACTTGTTTTTGACTCCTCTAGATGGCAGTCTTGGTTTAAAGATTCTGTGGAATTTTCATACATTCCCATTGCACTGACCTTTATATTTAAACCAAGAGCACTATCTAGAGGTGTCAAAAAGTATCACAGGTGCTTCATGAAGCTTCGTTTTCCCATCATCATCATTTTGTGCACACAAAGAAAAAAACGTATACCTTGAAAGTGTATTTACTTCTTTCTGTTTTTAACAAATGCATTTTTTATGTCTTGAATTTGTAAAAAAAAAAATCGTATTTAGATTTTTCACGAATGAAGGCTTCGATGAACGTGCATATGAACTGGTTGGGTTCTTAAACTCTAACAAGGTTAAGAACCACCGCACTAGATATGAGGTTAAAACTCAATCGTTGGAAATGTATTTTACAAAATGCTTGTCCTCATCAGAGTTGGGTTACGATGAGCCAGAGCCTGACTTTGGCCACGAGGCCAGCTACGACCCAACGTGGGCAAGTGGCCGATCAATGTCATGGCATTGACAAACAAATCGGGAGCCAATGCCAGGACAGACAGAGACAAACAATTGGACTGGGTGCCAACCAACGGAGTTGACAGGAAAAAAAACGTATTCTTACCCAATAAGGATGGTGACATCATGCGCGGATCGATGGCTGCACACAAAAACACACACATTTATAAACATGGACATCTCAGCCGGTTGGCCGCGACCGAAGACGCTTGATTGACAGTCGAGCGGTGCGGGTGGGCTGACCTCGTGTGACGACGGCGTCGACGTTGAGCCAGCGCTGGGGTTTCAGCAGCACTCTCCCTTGTCGGCTTTGTGGACTCCCCGCCGCAGTTTGCAGCGACCGGACGGCCATATCGGCCGAGGCCTGCTGCGGCGCGGGGACGCTGAACTCGGAGCGGTAGTACGCCGTCACAGAATCGCCGCCGCCGTCGCTGCGGCGGGGGAAAGACGGCGGCTGATATGACCTGATATTTGATATTTGCTTGAGGTGGGAAAACCGCGACAACGATGCGCTATGCCGACTTCAACCACTGCAAGTTGTAGAACAATTGCCTTCATATTTTGGATTTTATGGACATTGAAGTGTTTTCTTCTCCAAACGCCGCTCACCATCGAAGGTGAACGGCGCTTCGTGAGAAAAACCCTTAACGGCACATAACATCCAAAATATCCTCGAATATGAAGTGGGCATAAGTATAGATGTCCACATAGGTTTTGGTGGCGATTGATGGCCGTTTTCTGAAATTCAGCAACGTTACGGTTTGCTACACTCACAAACACAAAGAGCGTCTAATCTGGCCGCAACACTCTGATCGCCATGGTCATGTTTAATGCCTTCAAAATACGATACAATGCAAATTCAAAGTGCATGAAAATGACGACTCACCACAGCCCCGAGCTTGATTTTTCTGCAAGCAGACGGTCCCATCTCGTGGTAATAGGAGACAAGAACACTTCAAGTGTGTGTTTTATGTCCAGTCTACTTTGTAATTTTGTTTTAGGCGCCGTTGCTGCAGAAAACCCCTGCCTCACACAGGTAGCATGTCGGAAATAGCAACAGTGCTATTGTGGCGATCTCAGAATATTCAGCCATAACTATAATCCAGTTGTCTCAAACGTCCTTTTAAGGCCGCCGTCATTTGCGATCTCCAGCAGTTTTTTTAACTAATTTTTTTAAAGTCTTTTTTTTAGCGTTATCAGTCATGTGACGCAGAAGCGTGGTTTGACACGTCAAGCGTGACACAGACGGATGTAACGGAGAATGCGGTAATTTTTCAAAAAAACATCTTTCGTATTCCGAAATAAATAAAACGGAATTAAGGCAAGTTCTTTCTGTGCGGCCCGGTACCAAATGCCCTGCGGACCGGCGGTTGGGGACCCCTGCTTTGGGCTGTTCTTTAGACCTGAAACCGAATTCGCCTTGTCACGTGACTCACCTGAAGGCTTCCACCGACGAGCGTTGGAAGTATTTGCCCAATGGCGCCTTTGTGTCATATATCACTTTTAGCTGCAAAATGACGAAAAACGTTTTGCTTTAGCCACAGCTGACCGCCCCCGCCGTCCCCCCCCCCCCCCCCCTGCATGTCTCGGGGCTACGCCGCTACTCACCTGCTGGCTGACGAGCGTCGCCATCTTGACAAAAGGCTCGCTGCCGGGGTCCTCGTAGGCCGGCAGGAAGCGCTGGTTGCCGATGGACATGGAGCCCACGTAGATGCGCTTCAGGGCCCCGTCGCGGTGCACTAGCCAGATAACGACACGCACATGCTCGGGTTACAATAATTGCGAGTTTTTATTTCATTTTGTTTTAAATGCATTTTTTATGAGTTTTTAGAATGAGGTTGTTCGTTTTTATCTTTCAAAAATGCTCTGTTTATTTTGTTATTAGTTTTAGTATTAGTTTTTAAAAAAAATATGTGTTGCGTTTGTGGAGTGCAAGATAAAAGAAAAAGGCCACAGTTTTGTGTCATAAAGTTAAGTATATTAAAATTCCCAAATTTCCTTCTGCACCACGCTTGGGTCGTAACAGCGAAATAAATATCGCTACATTTAAAAGAACCCACAAAAGCTACAAAGGCCGTTTTTTGCTATAATTACAGTCTAGTTACTTTTCTAAATGTAAAATGTGGCTATGTTAGATTTTTTAAAAGCCCTCTCAGTTTTACCACTTGTCGTTCTTCTCATTGGTTCTCATAATTTCTAATAGCCTCGGTTTATGAAGACAGACGAAAACACAATGACAGCACACGAGGCAGGTTTAAAAAAAAAAAGAAAAAGGCATTTGCTCACAGTGGAAGCGCCACACAAGCATCCCGGTGAGCAGAGACAGCGCGGCGGCTGCCGACACCAGGCCGGCGGCAATCCACAACTTCCTGTGACGCACTGCCCTCTTCTCGAGCTTTTTGGCATCTGGGGCGGGCAGAAACTGAAGGCTGGGATCCAGGTCCAGATCCTGATGGAAACGCAGCGGTTGCCGTGGTGATCCGGTCAGATAAAATTGTCATGAGGAAGGAAACGCTTTCAATGTTCAAACGCTGACTTTGGCTCTCAAGGACACAGGCCTTTTAGAGCACAGGTGTCAAACTCTGGTCCTCGAGGGCCGTTTTCCATCTTGCCCTTTTGCAGCACACCTCATTCAAATGATCAACTCAACGGCAAGCTCTGCAGAAGCCGGATATCGATCCTGTTCATTTCAGTCGGGTGTGTTGCAACAGGCAGGGATTTATAACATGCGGGACGGCGGCCCTCCAGGACCAGAGATTGACAAACAAAGGACTGGTCACTTACCAATGTCAGGGTCGGCATTGACAAACACACCTACGCAATTTCTTGATCTTCAATGAAGCAAACATGTTTGTTTTTTTAAATGCGGCAAGAAAACCCCACACCGGCACAGGGACAAATGTGCAGACTCAACACAGGGTGGCCTGAGACCAGATTCCAATCGAGAACACCGAAACTGTGAGGTACTAGACACAATTGGCTGCCGCAGGGGTGTTCAAACTCGGACCTCGAGGCCACCTGATTCAAAACATTGGGTCATCGGCAAGCTCTGAGGAAGCAAGATAACAATCTTGATCTTTGGAATCAGGTGGGTTGCAGCAGGGAGAGAAGGAAAAACAGCGACCCTTGATGACAGAGTTTGGACACCCCTGGCTTACTTACGTCTAAATGCTAAGCATGTGGACTGTACACACTCACACACACATTTCGAACCGGTTGGTCCGGTGGTGACGTCACTCACCTGTCTCGGGCTGAACTTCTCTCCCGTCTCCAGCGGATCCATGATGACGTCACTGTTACCGCCGGGATCACTTTCTCTCCCCCTCTCTCTCTCGTTCACTTGCCTCAAGCCCCGTGCTCGCGCTCCTCCATCGCGAACGGACGAGTGCGCGCGTGCGTGTCTGCATGTGAGAGAGCGAGCGCGAGAGAGAAAGACACACCGAGAACGTTTCCAAAGATTCTGTAAGAAGTGAAAGTGGATCGAATATGGTTGCCCCTCAGGCTAAGGGGCACAAGGTGTTGCTCGGGATTTTAGTCTCCCCCGACCCCTTACGAAAAAAAACCCCACTCAAAAGCAGGGGGAAAAAAAAAGAAACGTTGTTCTTTCCCGTCGACGAAGCTGCTCTTCTCCAACAATGCATTGCGCGACTTCACCTGTGCTGGGCGTGGCTTGATTGAGAGAAGGGGCGCGGCCTCGGCGTCTGGCCTCTTCTCATAGGTTGTTTAAAATAAAAAAATAAAATGCGGAAAGTGCGATGAAAACGCCTCACTTCTCTTTTGATTTATTAAAATAATTTGATACACTCATTTCTCAGAAAGATGCCAACATTTCTTGAAGATCATGGTAGCAGGTTCCTGAATACAGGTGTTTTTTCTTAGTTTTGATTGTGTGTTAAAAATAATCAAAAATAAAACATAAGTTAAAAAGGGAGGCATAGCGGTTTTTTTCATGTCATTTATTGGTGTCATGAATATACATGTCTGTGCTTTAATCATAGTTCATTTATTCATGATTAATTTGTTCACTGAACTCCCTCACCCTCAAAATGGTCACGCTAATGTTAGCTCAAATTAGAATTCGGTAGCTCGCCGTTGTTGGCGTGGATATCCTGGACCCCCGAGTACTTCCTGTGTAGGCACAAAGATTATCGGGAATTAGCATCGGTCGTCACTAAGGTTAGCTGTTGTTGGTCAATTAGCATGATCAAAGACTGAAGCAAATTTGCGCGAAGGTTAGCCTTTGTTATCGTGAACATCTTGGACTCTCAAGCTTCTTCCTGAGTGAGACACAAACATAAGCGAAAACAGATGCAGATGTGTTGTCATGTCCAAGCGGGATGCTTTGCCTCGTTCCTGCGTGAGGGACAAATCTGCACTTATGTTAGCCGTTACTGGATGGTCCGCATACATGCTGAATGACGTGCAGCAAATTAGCATTAGCAAAGCCCGATGCAAATTTGCAGTTATGTTGACTCTCCGCATTGTTGCGCAGCTGTCATTGGGTGGCACCATCGCACAATGGTCCTGTTACATAACATACAACATCCTGAGACATATTGCTTGTGTGTTTTACACACAAAGTACTTGGCCAATAAATATAATTCTGATGTTAGCCTATTGTTGGCATGGTGTGGGTGTAAAAAGAGCATCAATAACCGCTAACGTTAGCCATTGTAGCTGCGGGCATTTTAGATGGCCCTGCTACTTATCGTGAGAGACATCATGGCACAGAATGTAGTGAGTTGACAGAAAGTTTGTTTGTGTCATCATGTTGATGATAAAGTATTCTGAAATTAGCATCAATGGCACTAACATTAGCACGGTTCACCTTTTATTGGTGTGCCTGTCGGAAGAAGTCCAGTGAACAAAGAGTGTGTTGAGATCAAATACCTACAACGGTATCCATGCATAGTAGTGACGTCTCTCAGCATTCCGGGCCAGGATCTTTCCTGAATGATGCCACGTCTCGGTGGTTGAAAACAAAAATCATAAGAAAGTTGTCATGCAAAATAAGAAAGGAGCATTTCTGCCTCATTATATGATTCTTTTTTTTGGAATACGCTGGCTCAATTTGAAGTCTTACGAGGCTCATGCACAGACCGGGTTGCAATGTCGAGACCTTTTTTTTTTCTCCATTTTTGGGGGTCGGAATTGATTGACAGGTGCAGGTAAACGTCTATGATACAAAATATGTTACAATTTGTGCTTGGTCAAACGCTCACATACGCATCGCTTCCGAGTGGCCGAGAAGGAAACTGAGGAATGTCAAAGTGGCCACGTGCACAAGCAGCGCTAATATTTAAGCTAGCAGGCAGTCGGGTTTAGCTTCAGTTTTCTTCCATCGCGACCAAAAAAAAAAAACAACAAAATAAAGTGACTTAAAATTGAATGATTATGAATTGACAGTCTGAAAAATGTCAATCAATTTGATAAAATATCAATGATAAGACTGCGATTGGCTGGCGAACAGTGCATTGTTTGTCTGTAACGTTTCCTGACGTCGACTGGCGACCAGTCCATTGTCTTGTTTTTTCCTGACCGCCAGTCAATTTCAGGGCACCTACTTTGTAGACCCAGGTTGCCCAAGACCGGTCCTCGAGAGCAGTTTTAGATGTCCCCCCCCCCCCCCCCCCCTCCAACACAGCTCATTCAAATGATCAGATCATTAGCCAGCTTTGCAGAAGCCTGATCACGAGCCTGATCATTTGAATCAGGTGATATCTAAAAGCGGCAGGATTGGGGCAAACGGTGGACTGGTCCCCCAGTCTGTCTGGACACAGACAAACAAGCGCTCCCTTTGATAGTCACACCTTTGGAAAATGTCTTCATGCGAGCATGTTTTCAGAAAATGGGAGGGGAAATGCATGCGAGCGCAGCGACGTGATGCAAAATGCATAGGAAGGCCGCAGCCAACATTCAAACCCCAAAACCGTGACGCAGACGTACTGGCCGAGCGGCCACTGTGCTGCTAAGAACCGAATAGCCGAACCAAATTGCTACACGTGACATGTTTCTTCATTCTCGTGCTTTTGTTGGCTTCCTTTTCTTCAACGTCATCACATCAGCATTGTCAGAAGCTCCTTGTTGTAACGATGGAAGAAAGCTGACCTCGGGGATTTTGGCTTCATTCGTCGTCTCGTTCCGTTTATGTCAAACGCGCCGCTCGCAAACATTGCGTCCTATTGTTGATTATTGACGATGCCTTCCCACTTTGCATATTTGGATGTCCACTTTCATCATCAGCAGAGGATAAAGCCGGAAGGACGCGGTGCGTGTTTTTTTTTTTATGTCTGCGAGCCACCGTCCTTGGCCAGCTGCTGACCGTGAGCAGGCACGGGCATCAGGCAAGAGGATGCGGGGCGCACGGGTCGGGCCCTGGCAGAGGTTACAAGGAGGAAATCTTGACGGCGTCGGGGGTGTAGGCGGTGGCGCGCGTATTGCGCAAGATGCCGCCCGGGATGGCGGCGGGCGAGGGCGGCAGGCTCTCGTCGGGCGTGTTGGCAGGCGGCGTGGGGATGCTAATGATGGCGGCGCTGAAGTCTTGCTCGCCGCAGTTCAGCTTGAGGTTGATTTGAGCGTTTAGGCTGGAACGACTGAAACACATACGGCTCCCCGTCAGCGACGACGACACCAAAAATGACATTTGTGTCAAAAATGCTGAAGAATTGACGCTTCACTGATGTGAAGGAGACGAGCGAATTGTTGAAATGTTGCCATGTTTACAGGATGTCCTGAACAGTTTGAAGTTGGAATTGCTTGAATTGCTCAAGACCCGTGGAAGGATTAGATAAATATGTCCAATATACATATTTATTTTTCCATTTGGAAATGTTATTGTAAAAATGTCAGCATTTTGGGAACATTTGGCATCCATAAGGTATTGTGATGAATATTCAGCAAGGAAATCCACCCGTCTTTAGCCACCTGATGGCAGCGGCCATTTTGCCACTTGCTGTCGACTTCAAATGACATCACACTTGTGCGGAATGCCCACAACATGATGACAAATTCCCCAAATGAACAGCAATCTTCCTCGTGGAGCCCCTCTACCGTTCTTCCACCATTCTCAGCTGACGCAAGCCATTCATACTTCAAACTGGTGAAGGACATCTTGGAATCTATTTGGAATCTAAAATTCCCATTTTTTCCCCACATTAAAATGCCTTCATTGATTCACAATCTTCGACCCATTCAAACCATCCCCACTTGAAACAAGACGTACTACAAAGTTACTATAATCACCCTTCCCCAAATCCCCACATTTTTTGCAGTAGATTTTCCGAATTGAGAGACTCATTGAGGACAGCGACGGAGCCATTCGAAAAAAGTTCCCCCAAAATCCGAGGAGAATGTCAAACTAGCGTCGTGACTTTTTTTGCAGAGTGCAAGAATGACGCGCGAATGTGCTTCAGCATTCCCACAAGAGCGGCAATGTTATTTGTCGATGTTTTTGCGGGGTTTACGTCTGCGGCGGTCCAGGCGGGCCCTTTCCGTGCAGCGTGTCGAGCTCCTGCACGCTGCCGCGGCTGACGGACACGGTGGAGTTGGCCAGCCGCATGGCCGCTCGCCTTCGGACGCGGCGGGGGCAGCAGCCCGTCGAGTGGTTTGGCGCCCCCTGCTGACTGGACATGGAGGTGCTGCGGCTGGTCCGGAAGCCCGCCGACTCGGTGATGCACAGCTCACTGTAGTTGAGCTCGTCCGTGAACTCGTGGTTCTGTGGGGAGAGGGCGAAATCGCAGGATGATCAGGCACTCTCAACACACGCAGCTGACGCGACGGTTCCTAGGCTGGCTTCCAACTCCCGGTCTGTCCGAGGCCATCTTGTGCTATTTGCTATCCGTCACATCACTTCTTCTATGCTGTTGCACGGCTCCTGTCCCATCCTAACGTCTTTACTACTCATCTGATCCCTTCCTCATGGGGTGCAGCATTCCTTGGCTCGATTCTTGTCCTGTTGTACTAAGTGGAATAACACTCGAAGCACACTGACTCACGAGGATCACAGGCGAGCTGGGGCCTATCCCAGCCGTCTTTGGGCAGTGGCGGGCTACACCCTGAACCGGTTGCCAGCTTATTCCAGGGCGCACAGAAGCAAACGACCATTTGCGCTCACAATCACACCTCGGGTTCAATCAAGCGACCGTGCATGTTTTGGGAATGTGGGGGGGGGGGGGACCGGAGTACCCGAAGAAAACCCACACACGCGTGGGCAGAACATGCAAACTGCACACAAGAAGGACGGAATTGAACCCTGCACCTCTGCACTGTGAGGCAGACGTGCTAACCAGTCGATCACCGTGCCACCAATTATGATGATGATGATTATGATTTTAATTTTTTATTATTATTATCCATCCATCCATTTTCCGAACCGCTTGATCCTCACTAGGGTCGCGGGGGGTGCTGGAGCCTATCCCAGCCATCTCCGGGCAGTAGGCGGGGTACACCCTGAATCAGTTGCCAGCGAATCGCAGGGCACACAGAGACGAACAACCATCCACGCCCACACTCACACCTAGGGACAGTTTAGAGCGTCCAATCAGCCCGACATGCATGTTTTTGGAATGTGGGAGGAAACCGGAGCACCCGGAGAAAACCCACGCAGGCCCGGGGAGAACATGCAAACTCCACACAGGGAGGCCGGAGCTGGAATCGAACCCGGTACCTCTGCACTGTAAAGCCGACGTGCTAACCACTGGACTACCGGGCCGCATTATTATTATTATTATTATTATTATTATTATTATTATTATCACATGGGCAGTCCAGTGGTCCAGTGGTTAGCGCGTCGAGCTCAAAGTGCAGAGGTACCGGGTGCATTTCCAGCTCTGGCCTCCCTGTGTGGAGTTTGCATGTTCTCCCTGGGCCTGTGTGGGTTTTCTCCGGGTACTCCGGTTTCCTCCCACATTCCAAAAACATGCATGTCGGGCTGATTGGACACTCCAGATTGCCTGCGATTGCCTGGCAACCGGTTCAGGGTGTCCCCCAACTACTGCCCGAAGACGGCTGGGATAGGCTCCAGCGCCCCCCGCGATCCCCCCGGGAAATGGATGGATGATTGGATATTATTATCACCATTATCATCATCATCATCTCATTAGCATCAAAAATGTTGCTAATTGTTGCTAAAAGGGTAAAGTATGAGCTTTAATTAATGGAGACTTCTTTCTTCTTACTTTCTTTCTTTTCTGATTGATATAAAAATGATTTAGTAGATATAAACACATAACGTGGTAGGACTAGATACGTTTTTTTACTTCTTCCTACTCCCTTGAACATGATAACTGTGTTGAATGAAGACTGATTTCTTACTTTTTTTACAATTTTATTTACCTTATTTTCTGTCAAATTATTACTGTATATGTTTTATGTTCAATAAACAAACCAAACCAAACCAAAACCAAACTAATGAGAATGGCTTAGCATTTTCTACTGACCGTGGTCTTCTCCAAACAGTGAAGAAGGTGGTGATGTTGATGTTCGAATGCCGACTTGTTCCTTACGCACAAAGCGCCGCTGTCACTGTCCCGGTCCTGCAGACACACACACGCACACACACACACACACACACACACACACACACACACAAATATATAATCAGAACGTGTGCAGTGTGACGTTCTGCAATGGCAGGGGTTGTCAAAATACAGCACATGCGATGTGGTGTTTTGATCATTTGGTGTTGGTTGAAGCTTCATTCCGTCTTAAAAACAAAATTCAAATTTTCACGGGACATCCCACAAACACGAATGATGTGCGTTGGGTGAATGCGACGTCTCCGTTGTGTCCGTCGTGCGTGCGTACGCGTCTCACCCCGAGGGCTCGGTCTTCTTTGTACTGCAGGAAGGCATTCGTGGTTCCTTTCTTTGCCATGCGGATTCGAGCCAAACGCACTTTCTGAAACACAGATTTGTTATTGACGTTGTGCTGTTCAAGTGTCGCGTGTCGTGTCGTTGGAGTAGTGCGGTGAAAGTAGTGTCGTGCGTGCAGTGTACATAAAGTCGTGCGCAAAGTAGTTTGGCTAAGTGGAGTAAATTAGAGCATGTCGCGAGTTCAGTCTTAGGGGCGAGCTTAAAAGCGGGTCAAACTCTCTCGAGTGTCATGAACACCACGATGTGATCGCGTCGATTTTGCCGTCGACGGCGAGATGGCTTTCCGCCGCCCTGACCTGCTGCGCTCGCATCTTGTCCGCGCGCTGGTTCTGGTGGTAGATCCGACTGAAGTTGGACACGATGACGGGCACGGGGAGGGCGATGACCAGCACGCCACTCAGTGAGCAGATGGAGCCGAAAATCTTCCCGGCGATGGTGTTGGGAACCATGTCGCCGTAACTGCGGACCGCAATGTTGACATGAGGAACTGTGACTTCAAAGGCGGCAATGTCATGTCACGTGACGTCATCCCCCTGTCACGTAATGTCACCCTGGTGGCACGTCATCTTCACTACCCGATATCACCTGACGCCATCCTGTGACCAGATGTCATCCTTTTGTCACATGATGTCATCATGATGTCATCTTCATGCCACCTGATGTCTTCTCATGTGACACGTTGTCACATCATCCTAATGCGCGGGTCGCCTGATGTCACCCTCATGTCACATATCATCCACATGTAGCATAAACATGCGCATGCACACACACACACACACACAAACAAACATACACACACATCCTTCAAAGGAGAGCAGAGGGTGACGAGTGGTCAGACGCCAGGACAAATAAAGGTTTTACAAGAGTGGGAGGTGCCAGAAGGGCCGGTTCTACTGGGATTATGTCATCCTGCACTCAACACGGAGGGAAACTCTGAGGAGGGAATGTTCTAGAAGAGCGGCAACGAGACCCCCCCCCCAAAAAAAAAAGATGTCGGAGTATTGAATGGTGGCCATGGCAACTGTCAGACATACCGACACACAGGAAGCTGACGGGCAACCTCCTAGGAAGCAAAGAAAATTGTTCCACCGCAAGGAGGCAAGGAAACAAGCAAATCAGGACATAAGGAGAGAAGGTTGGGAGAAAAGGAAGGAATGATGCAAAGTCTTCTAATGGGCCTGAAAGTAAACAATCTGATTCCAGATCAAACCTGATAAATGGAAAAAAAAAAAAAGAAAAAAGAAAAGAAATACTCCATTAGTGGCGAGCTAGCCAACCAGGCGCTCGGCTTGATGCCTATCAGCCAATCACGATTCGGCACAGACAGCCAATGCTAATTGATTTATGCTACATTTCACTCTGATGAGACAAAAAAAAAAAAGTCACAGAGTTCCACTTTCAAGCTTTTTCATGGTCATGCAGTTGTCGCTCTCTCATTTCATCCACGAGTTGACTCTCAGGGCTCTCATGTGGTAATTGACTCTTGAGGCTTTTGTTTTGTATTTGACTCTCGTCCAAACTCTCATTTTGGAGTTGACTCTGTGGGCTCTCATGTCATTTCCGACCCTTTCGGTTCTTATTTGGTATTTGTCCCTAATGTGGGCTCTCATTTCGTAGTTGGCTCTACTCGTCTCTCATTTCGAAGGTGACTCTCATCTTGAAGTGGACTCCCTAGGCTCTCATTCTATATTTGACCCTCGGCTATCATTTTGTATTTGACTCTCAGAGATCGGAAATTCCGTTCCAGAACGGAAAAACCCTGCCACGGTTCGACTTTAGCCGCACATGCTTCTCCTCAACCGGCGGGCAAACCAGCTTGCTTTCAAAGTCGACTCTCTCGACTCTGGTTTTGTATTTGACCCGAGGCTGTCATTTCGTCTCTGACTCTTCCGGCTCTCATTTTGTTGTTGGTTCTCCAGACTCTCATTTCACATTTAACTTTGAGCACTCATGTGATCGTTGACTCTCTCGTCAGGGTTTCTTCCCTTGGTTCTCGAATTGCAGTGACCTTTGGCTCGTATTTGACAATATCTGCTCCCTTTTAGATGACTCCCGAGTAATAGGTGACTTTTTTGGCTCTCATGTCGTATTGATTCCAGGTTCCCTGTTATTGTTGAAACTCTTAGGGTCTTATGTAAATGGTAATTCAATTCCCATGACAGAACATGGTACCGCGGATTCAATTTGGCTCAGCAGTTGAAACCATCCGCTCGCTGTCTCGACTCCATACCATTTGACTTTTTCAAAGCTTTTGTGACATCTGTTCAAACCGAGTTGTAGCAAATAACCGACTGCTCACCAATGGATCGTAATATACTGTTGAAGGAGGTTGGAAACATGGGTGGGATTGAATGGAACAGTCCTAAAATGGTTCAGGTCCTACTTGGAGGAAAGGGCTTTCTTGGTGACCACTGGAAGTTTTGAATCTGATTTAATGGCTGTGACATGTGGGGTCCCTCAAGGGTCAGTCCTTGGACCCCTTTAATTCAGTCTTTGTATGTTATCTTTGGGTCAACTGCTTCGGAACGCCAATATTGGCTGTCGTGGTGATGCAGATGGCACACATCCTTATCGATGTCCCCGAATGGCAGCAGTTCGATCAACGAATTGTGTCACAAGAACTAATTCACACATGAAACATAATTTCCTTCAGGGAGGCCAAAACAAAACAGAGGTAATTGTTTTTGGAAATACAGAAAAGAGGGTTGCTCTTCGAAAACACCCGGTGTCACTGTCTTTCGAAACCAAAGACCAAATCGGAAATCTTGGGGTGCTCACACCTGACTTTTCAGCACTCCAAATCACTAAAACAGCCTTTTCCCCACTGAAAATCATATCCGGACTCAAGGACTGCGTGATCCAAGCAGACCAAGAGTAACTTATCCACAAGAGATGATCATTGTAATGGTCTTCTGACTGGACTCCCTCAAAAGAGCTTCAAACAGCTACAGCTCATCCAGATACACACACACGCACACGCACACACACACACACACGCACACGCACGCACACACACACACACACACACACACACACATTTTTTTGCCCAAAGATTGACTTTTGAAGCAACCAACTTCCCACGATCAACCCGATCGCACACGTGCAAGCACACACACACACACACACACACACACACACACACACACACACACACACACACACACACACACACACACACACACACACACACACACACACACACACACGCATGCACGCACGCACGCAGATGCCCAATCATGCAGTTGCGCACATTTGCACGCACGCCACGATGAGCAACGGTAGGAATGGCCCGAACATGAACGAAAGCTAAAGACATAAACACACAAATCTTTTTTTTTCCCCACCCATTTCCTCCTCCCACCCCTTGCGGTCGACTTGGGACCAGTCCGCTGGCTCCCGGTCAATTGCGATCGACGTATTGGGCACCCCTGCCTTAAAATAAGAGGTAATTCACTGACTAGCTTAGCACTTGGTGCCATTGTTTGCACATGAGCGATGATTCAGTCATCTTATTGGTTGCCCTCCATGTCAATCAAGTAACGGGATTGATGATAGGCAGACGTGGGGCGTTCTGTGTATTTAGCGCCTTTGTTTGAATGGCAGAGCCACTGCTGAGGTGTTTTCGACGCTTGTCGCGTGAAAGCCCGGGAGCCGCATCGAACCAGTCAAAGAGCCGCATGCGGCTCACGAGCCGCGGGTTGGCCACCCCTGCTCTCAGGTCTCATGTCGTAAGGCCTTTTCACAATACGCTTGCAGTGCGTACACATGATGGCACCCCGGTGGAAGCAGGGAGTAAACAGGCCGGCTTTTCCCTCCGCTTTCGATGAGGAATAGACCGCCCCTCTGCAAGTACGTATGTGTCATTGTTCCAAAGGTTAGCCCTGTGTTTTCTCATTTTAAAAAGGAGGAAGATGAGATGACTCGCAGAAAAACGAGTTATGGGCGCATCCTACACTAATGGACCAGTGGGAACTTGGAGAGTTTCATCTCATTCGTGTGCTCCAGTTGCACCAAGACGACGGCTTGGTGGTCTTATTTCAGGCCGAGCAGGGAGCAGTTTAAAAGCCTCCTGCAGAGAACTGGCACAAGCTTCACTGCATCTGCGGTCCCGCCCCCTCAGCCCATGTGCACAGTGAGCGGGTTCGTCGATGGCGCGCTGCTAAGTGCGGCGTGAAAAGGCCTTTAGATGACTCTGGTCAGACTGTGGTTGACTGTCTTGGCTCTCGTCAAGCAGTTGACTCTATGGTTGCAGTTGCCTCGCGAGTCACAGTTGACTCTCTTGGCACTCATCTCGCCTGACGGTGAAGGAGTTGTTGTAAATGTGTCATCATTTCGTGGTCACCGTCACAAAGATGTCAGTATCGAGGGTTTGTTGATCAGTTCCAGTGCGTCTTAAAGAGCGATGGAGTCCTGTTCTTCTTCATCCTCCTCATCTTTTGTCCTCTGTGAGATCTCCCCCCCGCCCCTCCTCGTAGGCAACCATGTTTAATTGTTAATGTGATGATGAAAGTTGCAGGAGGGAGGATGCTGGTTCCGTGTTTTCTCCCCACCTGCTGAAAATGTGACTCTCTTTCTAGCCATTAGTTTTGAATGTACTTCATCTTCGCAGGATTCGATTGTACTACGCCGTCTCTATTGGCACGTTTCGTCAAATGTCCTGACGGAAAGACATACGACAGGATATGAAATTAAATTACTGTCCTGTTATTTTTTAATATAGTATGCTTCGCAGTCACGGTACTGGTCAGATATAGAATGCACCGGAACTTACTTTGTCTTTTTTACAATAGTGCGTATAGTCCGAGTTGACGTTACTTTCCGCTACACACAAACCGACGCAGTAACGCTCACAGCTACACTTACGAGCACGCTCAATATCACATACGGGTCCACTGTAACACTCACCAGCACACAGTACAGTGAAACTCCTCTACAACGAAATCACATTTGCAGCCAAAAAAAATCACAACAGGGGACTTTTCACTGTAGCGAATTTTATCTCAGACGTAAACATGGACACACTCAAAAAACGCATATGTGTACTTTTTATTTTTATTGCAATAGTGCATAAGTATGAGCATACACTTGTTTGACACTTCATATAGCCAGCGTAGAAAGATAAAAAGGGAAAGAAATTGCAAAATTTACGATCAGCATTTACTTTCACTTACATCAATTTCTTGCATAATGTCTTTTATTTTGCTTCCTCCATCTTTCATTTTTATTACCTTTATCTTGTCTTCAAGCGTTAAAGCTTTTCTTAACTCCTTGGTATGCAAAGGCCCGTTTTGTCGCTATTTTAGCAATGCAACGTTACCAGTGTGGTGGTTGCTCTTGCCGTTTCCGATCAAAGCAGTAGAGGTCGGAGTGGCATGCTCAGCTGCTGGATTAGACTTTTGCGGAAGGCTTGTTTTCCTTGTAGTGAATCTCGTTGCGAGGCAAGAGCAAAGAAAAATATTTCGTATAACGGAACAGGGAGTCCCCCTGTTCCGTTATACGAAATATATATTGTTGTAGGGGGAGCAGAAAAGTGGGACTGGCTTTCAGCCATGAACATTTTTTCACACTAGGGGGAATTTTTCGCCCATGTAGGTTTCGTTGTAGAGGAGTTTCACTGTAATACTCACTGCTGCCCACAAGTACATACACGTAGTTACACAAACTACTATACTTGAGCACAGAGTAACACGCGCACTAAAATACAGTAAAACCCACTTGTACACACGAGGACTCATCGCTACACACACACACTTACTCTATGAGATGATGACACCTTAGTTTCGATAACATTGTCACAAGGCTACACAATGCAGCCACGCTGACAGGACCGTACCAGCGTCAGTTTATCCATCAATATGGTATCCATCCATCCATCCTATTTTTATTTTTAGTCTTCGTGACAGGGGTTCACTTTGGCCTTGGAAGCCAAGTTCAGCATTCGCTTCAATGATATCTGGCATCTAGCGTCGTGAATGGGTATAATGTCTAGACCCCGAATATAAGACCACCCACACTTTTTCAGTCTTATTTCAATGCAAAAAAAAAAAAACAGTCTTATATTCGGGCCAATACGGTATATGGAGGCCTACCTGGCTCCGTAGGCGGGTCCCGGTGACCCAACCTACGGGGAAATGAAAACATGATCCAAGACTCTAACTCATCGTAAATGGTCTGTGAGCCGCGCTTTGTCTGGTCCGTCATGTAGGACGTGTTCGCCAGTGGCATAAAAGCTCCAGGCAATTTGGAAATCCTCGAATCATTGGGACACACAAAGCCCTCCAATATGGTCAGGTGACGGCTCACAGAGAGGCTGAACACGACAGTACAAGATTAAAAAAAAAAATGATGAATACAAAGTGAAAGTGGATATAAAAGTCTGCATCTATATTCAGCTCCCCCCGGTTATTTTTAGAGCACAGTTTGAATAAAATGTCACATCTATTTGTCTATCTATCGATCTATTTCTCCGTCCGTCCGTCCAATCATCCATCTGGCTCGCTGGCTTGGTATCTCCAATTCAGGGGTCACCAATGTGGTGCCCGCAGGCCTGTTCTAAAACCCGTGAACTGTTGCAGATTGACACTTATTTGCTTCATAATTATCGTGAGAAAGCATTCACATGATTAGTGTCTTCTGTGAATGAATATTCATTTTGAATAATGACATATAATTGTCCGCCTTGCCTCTCCGGCTGTCTATAGTCTGTTTACTCATCAATAAATCAACCGAGTGATTGGATACGGGTCATGATAAAGTTTTCTTGTTACCGCTGAAGCCGCCAACTATAAGTTCTCCGTCACGGTCGTCGTCGCCGTGGTGGCGGCCAGGGGAGCAGAGCAATAAAAAGATGAGATGATGAGAAGAAAAAAAAAAAGTGAGCCGATGCAGAGTGCCTGTGATAACAAAGTCAGCAAACAAAGAGCAGCGAGAAAAAAAACAAGACTCGGCGAAGAAGAAGCTTCTGTGATTCAGTACAACAGCTGCTCTGAGCTGCATCCGGGAAGCTGAACCCAGAATCTTTCCACTATGAGACAGCCAGGGCTCTCTTTTTATTTCCGAGCGCAATTTGAGCCCTAAAGCGCAATCCAATTGTGTGCCACGGTTTCTTCTTTTGGTATTTTGCTCGACTTTGCGCAGGTAGAATTGGTCATAAAGGGGAGGTTTGCGCCGTTGTGGGACGGAATGTAACCTCTTCGTAGTAACAGCTCTCATTTGCATTCAAATCAGGACAATTGGACGCCAGGGCATGTTTGACATTGCAGAAACGGAAATAATCGCATTGAGTGCATGACATTGGCAGCTAGTGCAAGATCTCCCCTTTGCGGATGAGGCAGCCGACTGCGCATGTGACATGGACAATTGGAAACCTCCGAAATTGCACTCTTGAGACCATGTAGTCCTCCCCCTCCTCACCACCACCACCACACAGTCAAGGCAGCGCTATTAAAATGATTAAAATTCGTTTCCTGAATTGATTTCACAGAAATTGTCATTATCCCACATTGTCGTCATGAAAAAGATGGCATCCACCACGCACTGCCTGCGCCTTGATCAAATACACCAAAATCACACCTCACCACCTGCGTCACACAGCAGACTTCCTAATTAGGTAGTCTCAAATGTAGCCTCGTTTTTGTTGCCAAATTGCAAGATGTACCGATTGGCATAGCAACTCGCTAAATTACACTTGCCCCAGCACGAAAAAGGAGATTTTTCAGTTCAATTCAATTCAATTGTATTTATAGAGCACTTTCGAACAGCCATCGCTGCATACAAAGTGTTGTACATGGAGCAATTTAACATATACAATAAACAGTAAAACAAATCGCTAACAAAGACGGTAGACAGCACCGAACAGTATAACCAAGAACAAATCTAAGTCATGCCAATGCGAGTGTTACCAAATTATCAGCCGCATCGGGGGCATGGCCGTGTGCTGCAACGCCCGGTGAGGCGTAACATGGTCCCAAACATGCTCGACTCGACTTGCCCGGGTACCAAAATTGAGATGCGTCCGTTTTGACACCGAACGCTCGAAAAAAGAAAATCGGGCCGCCAGTGCACATGCTGTTGCATTCAACTCCCATCAACATAGTTCTTTGGCAGTGAGATGCCACGCGATAGACCACTAACGTAGCCCCTTATCTCACATCAACACTTTGACTCACTATTCCAGATGACAATGTGCTGTGACTCGCAGCAATCAAAGACAAGCGCAGGCTGTGACTTGCGGCAACATTCCCCAACAACAAAGGACAACACGCCGTGACTCTCTGCGGCCCATAGCTAGCTGCCTGCTGTGACTCACTACTACTGGAAGGCTGAAAGTGTGCGTTTGCCCATCTGCGACGACACACATTGGTTAAGACACCGTGACCATACCGTACAACGTGTGGGCGGCGGCGGGATGCGGATTGGTCGCCACGCTTGAGCAGCGCGGCGTGGGCGGCGCGCTCAGCGGGACACACAAACGCGTGCGCGGTCGCTATGGCGACACGCAAGCAAACGAGGAATGGGAGAGAGGGGTGGGGGGGGGGCACGGAGGGGCGACTCACCCCAGTGTCGTCATGGTGACGATGGTGTACCAGAAAGAGGCTGGGATGGAGGTGAAGGTGGAGCCCTTGGTCCCCTTCTCCGCGTAGAACATGACGGTGGCGAAGATGATGATGGCCATGGTGAGAGAAAAAAGCAGGAAGCCCAGCTCCGAGGCGCAGCTCTTGAGCGTGTAGCCCAGAATCCTCAGACCTTGGGAGTGACGCGAGAACTTGAAGATCCGGAAGACGCGGAAGACCCTCAGCGTGACAAAGGCCCCGCTCACGTCCTCGTTCTCGGGCATGACCAGGCCGATGTAGTAGGGCATGATGGCCACCACGTCGATGACCGACATGACCGAGCGCATGAACTTGCAGCGACTGGGAGCGGCGAACAGACGCATCAGGTACTCGAAGGTGAAGATGAGCACGCACGCCGTATCCATGCAGAAGAAGGCCAGCTGGTACTTCTCGCCGCACGGGAGGTCCTTGACACTGCCCTTGGGGGGCCGGCAGGGGACCGTCTCCACCACGTTGGCGATGACCGACACGGCGATGAAGAAGCCCGTCACGTAGTAGAAGACCAGCGCCATGGTGGACGTGTGCGGGTTTTCGAAAGCTCGCCACAGACGCTCTCTGGGGGTACTGTGCGGGGGCAGGGGAGCGTCCATCGCTTCGTTGGCTTCCGTGTCCTCGGCCAGACGCTCCTGGTTCTCTTTTTTCCGGTCTCGATATTCCTTGGAAGCAGAGAAGGGGGGGGGGGGGGTAGGGGGGGTATATACAGTAAGCTTAGTACGCGCCACAGTGTGGACAGGGACGAGCTGGGCCACAAACGGCAAGAAAGTAACTCAGGCCATTTATAAACAGGTTTAGAACTGAGGCCACAAGATGGCAGCAAAACCAATCTGTTTGTCTAAATGAAGCGCCACAACTCACTTCAACATATACATAGTACCTTGGCACCCAGAAGCCACGTTGTCAAAACATGGTGTCAAAACACGATTTTTGTCCACAGGTAGCCCCTTCAACTCACTTCAGTTTCTTGCCTCAAGATGCCAGAAGATGGTGGCAAAGTACTCTTTTTGTCTCAATGACGTGCTTCATTTCGTCATAGTTCGATGGCACCAAGATTCTCAGCTCAACTCAACTTTATAGAGCACTTTAAAACAACCACCGCTGTATACGTGGAGCAAAAAGAATTCATACAACAACAAACAATAAAACAATAAATCAAGAACAAAGACAGTAGAAAGCTCAAAAACAGTCAAACTGAAAATCAAGTCTCGTGCTGAGTCAAAAGCCAAGGGTAAAAATGGGATGACGCAAAGTGGCGGTAAATCATTACTTTTGTTTAAAATGAAGCTCCCTGCCTCACTTCAACATAGTTCCTTGGCATCGAGATGCCACAAGATGGTTCCAAAGCACAAATGGTATTGAAATAAAGTGCCTCAACTCACTTCAACACAGTTCCGCGGCATCAAAATGCCACAAGACGGCACCGCTTTAGCCCAGCGGTTCTCAGACCTGAAACTTCCAAGGAGGAAATGAGGGGTTTTGCTTACCTCCATGCAACAGTCACCGATGATTTCGGGCACGATTCCGTAGAAGGCCAACTCCTCATCGAAGGCTTGGATGCATTCGTGTCGTGGGTAATGCAGCTTCCCGGTGCGGTAGAAATTGAGAATGTGGCGGAACATTTCGGGGTCCCTGTCGAAGAAGTACTCCTGAGTATCGTCGTTGTAGAAGAACTCTTTTTCCGAAGAGCCTAGCAGCGTGTCGGGATAGCGGTCCAGTGTATTCTTCCATGTCTAAGCAAACAAAGCAAACAGACAGACAAACAAACAAGTATGTTCCGTTCACAAGTGAGTGGTGAGGATGTGGTTTGGCTTTCGGGTTGCAGAGGGCAGGTTTTAGTGGAAGACGTTGTGGAGGTGGTTGAGTGTTAAGATTAGCGTTAGCTAGCTAGCTCACCAGCCGGCCAGCCAGCCAGCTAGCTAGCTAGCTAGCTAGATAGATAGATAGACCTGACCTGTACACGTATATTTAGCACAAGTGTGCACGTTTATAATTGAGATGTGGCTGTGTTCAGAATTAACCAGCACCCACCTGTCACCATTTGCCTCTGATTGACCTCAAATAAATGTTAGCAGTTTGACTAGGCTGTTAGATTAGGCCTCTTAACTCATTCACTCCCAAAGACGTTTTTAAACGTCTTTTTAGACTTGGTCCATAATTGGCTAGTACTGAATGAGTTAATAAATAAAAAGTGATACAGACCCATTAGGCATAGGTTAGGGTTGGGTTTGGGATTATGAGGTCCGTTTCAGATTTAAAAGGGAAGTCACGTCCAATATTTACTTTACAATACGTTCTTTGCGGCCCCACTCGTCTGAAGACAATATTCTGATGAATATTACGTTTGTGGAATGTGAATCCAGCAGCCAAATCCACCCATTTTTATCGATCTCAGGGGGCGGGCATTTTGCCACTTGCTCAAGTTGCTCAGAGCTCATCTCGTGAGCGTCACGTGACCAAACAGAGGTGACCCGTGATCGGTCGTTACCTGAGCCCTGAGCAACTGTGATGTTTTCAGTCGACCGCACCAAGGCAAAATGGCCGCCCCCCCCCCCCCCCCCTCTGAGATAGATAGAAACGGTTGCATTTTGCTATGCAATTCATATTCCACAAACGCAATATTCATCGGAATATGTTAGACTCGTTTAGACGAGTGGGAGCACATAGAATATTATCGTAAAGATTTTTTTTTTGTTGACTTGGCGAGAGTTACTTTTAGGGTTGCAACCTCTTTGGAGCCCCTTACCTGAAAGCGGACCCCGCTGACATTGACATAGAGAATTTCGTCTGATCTGGATGAGTTGTCCACAGGGGGTTTGGGCATGGTCTTCTTGGCCAGCGGCAGCCAGCCCACGGCCGCCGCCCGCGCGAATGGCAGCCATGTTGCCACGCCGGCCGCCATCTTGCATCAAACCCAATCAGACTTGGGGCTGTGGGGCACGTCACTGACCCGGCCCTGACTTCCTGGTAAGGCGGGGGCTAATCATATTGATGAGGGGGAGGGGCATAGGGACAGGGGGGGGGGGGGGGACCAGTCGCCGCTGGGCGTCACGTCATTCAAAAAAAAATTGCAGGAGGTGCAGATGACACTCGGGGGGGGGGGGGGGGGGGGTGACGAAAAACAACAATTGACCTGCCGTTCGGATCCAAATAAAAGTGTGTGTTTGCGTGGGCGTGTTGCGACACCGCAGTCGTATTAAATTGTGATGATGCTGGTGAAGTTGCAAGCTCGACACAATCTCCTCCTCCTCCTCTAAGTGTTTCTCGGCTTCATCTGCAGCTCCACGTCGTCGCCGCCGCCCTCGTCCTCGTTGGTCCTAACTTCCTGTTGCTGCTCCCTGCTCTCATTGGCTGAGCGGCGGCGGGTCGGCGTCCATGTTTGGTCGTTCTGTCAGACGGAGGGGGGAAAAAAAAATAGGGACAAAGTGAGAAGGAGCAGAGACATGGGGAGAAAAGGATGGAGGCCTCAGGAGGAAGGCTCTCAAAAAATCTACAGTAATCTGATTACTGACTCTGTGTGTGTGGCTGAGTGTGTGTGTGTGTGTGCGTGTGTGTGAGAGAGAGAGAGAGAGAGCATGTGTGTGTGTGTGTGTGCATGCACGTTGAGAGCAGCTAGTCAGAACAGTCCAGTCAGGCTGAAAGTTTGATTCATAATTCATGAACACACTTTTGACTTGTGCGCCGCGTGTGTGTGTGTGTGTGTGTGTGTGTGTGTGTGTGTGTGTGTGTGTGTGTGTGTGTGTGTGTGTGTGTGTGTGTGTGTGTGTGTGTGTGTTGAGGAGAGAGGCTTGAAACTCTAACCTGAGGCCAACAGTACCACAAAGGCTGAAGCATGTCAAAGACTACTCATGAAACCAGACACAGAAGTAAAAGATCAAAGGATGTTGAAGACCGAAACCCGTAGACAGAAATGTACAAGACGGAAACATGTGCATGGGAGCAAGAAGAAAAAAAAATAGCATGTATACAACGTAAGCATGTGTAAGACCGTAGCATGAAGACACAAGCCTGTCGACTGAAGCGTGTCGACAGAAGCAGACGCATGTTGACAAGCATGTACAAGACGGAAATATGCACTCAGGAGCATGAAGACATGAAAAAAAAAACCCAGAAACATAAAGACAAAAACCTACAGAAGAGCGAAACTGAAGCATGTTAGGAGACCGAAGCATGAAGCCTGAAACAGGTGCGATGCAGAAACATGTCCATGCCATCCCGAAGACAAAAGCATGCAGAAAAAACACAAGCATGTTCAAGACTGAAGCCTGAAGAGAGAGAGAGAGAAGCACGTGGAAGACTTCTCCAACCTCACATAGACAGAACCGAGGAAAGAAAGCCTCAAAAACTCACACCCAGTCACCGAGTGGACTCATGCAGACTCAAAACTGACTTGAATAGACTCAAACGGACTCGTACTGAGTCACGCTGACGAATCAAGCCTCAGGCTGATTCGTACTGACTGACCCTGACTCGTAGAGGGTAAAAAAAGACTCTTAGGCTCTCACGATTCGTCAAAACTGGCTCGTATCGACTCACACTGACTTGTATTGACTCAGGTTGACTTGTATTGACTCAAAGTGACTCAAAAAGAATCACCTTTGTCCAAACGAACTTGCAGAGATCGATACCGACCGATAAAGACCCGCTCACAGCCAAATAGACACGCACTCGCTGAGTTACCGACTCGCTCGCCTCACACTTTGCAATTTGAAGGAAGGGATTCTTAAAGACACACACCGACTCTTCAAACCAGACTTTGACAGACCCGCACCGACTCGTTTGGACGTCCACTTGCCGACTCGCACAGACACGACCTTGCAACGGCGAGCGACGCGACCCCTGTGAATGCGCGTATTGACTCGCGCTCCTCGACTCACAGCGACACACGCCGACTGGCGAAGACTCACGCCGTGTCGTATCGGACTTTGATTCACTGAGTCGTACGCTGACCGAACGGACTCAAGCCGTCTTATACTGAAACACACGGAAGCAAACTGACTCCTGCGGACTCGCATTCGATGACTTCACTATGGACTGACTCTGACTCGAATAGAGTGAAACGGAATCTTAAAGATTCACACTGCCCTGGATGGAGTTTGACTCCAAAGTGACTCCAGAGCAAAATGTTAGGACTCGATGAACTTTTGGTGCTTCCCAAAAGGTTCATTTTCAGCCGACTGGAAACTACCGAGGCAAGTGTGTGTCAGTGTTCATCAAATATTCATATGAATCGCGTATGTGCGCGTGCGTGCGTGCGCACTCGCCAACGTAAATTAAACACACCAAAGTCCATCACTAATTTATACGACTGGATTATGTCACACACGTGCACGTGTTGTGTTCTCTCTTCTCTTGCCTTCCCTTCGATGATGTTTGCCGTTCGTCGTCGGCTTGCGGCTTCTGCTCAACTTCTCTTCTATTCTGTCCCAATCTATTCTGGGCGCATCAGTGAATGTGGAGCACATCTCATCCTACTTACCTCTGCTGCTTCTGACGCCCTTCCACCAGGAAGAGGAGGAAGACGAGGAAGACGAGGAGGAGGAGGATGATGATGATGAGGAAGAAGAAGAAGAAGTTTCCGGATGGAAAGAGGAGGGGGAGTGATGAAGAAAAGGCGGACGAGTCTTCTTTTTCGTCGTCGGGCTGTTGTGCTCTGCCGCGGCGGCAACAAGCACATCTGCTGTCATCCTCTCTCGCTCTCTTCCCTGTACGCACACACACACACACACACACACACACACACACACATCCACGTATATACACAAGAAGATACACACAGATGGAGGCTCCACCTCCACCGGCTCGCTCGACCCTCTTGCTTCTCTCTCTCTCTTCTATTTCGTGTCATTTCTCACCTCCTCTTTTCCTCTACATACATGCACACTCACACACACACACACACACACACACACACACACACACACACACACGCAAGCACCTGCGCTGGTCATCACCTATGATCACATTGCGGCCGCCACGTTGCCATGTACTTTATTGCCCTCGTCATCATCGCGGCGCCATCACGCGTTAAGGCCGCAACGGCTTGCATCTCGAAACAGCAAGACGGTTACCGGGGTATCAAACCTTCGAGCAAAATTGCACACGCACACTCAATAATGAATGCCAGGGTGCGCTGGTCAGCTGTCGTTTTGCCGACATCGCACCGGCCATCATCAAAATTTCATGGCTTAAAAGTTACCACCTCAGCACTATGCCACGTGTCCACTAGGGGGGCAGTGTGCCAGGGGGGGCCACATGGTCTCGTCGACGGATGCCCTCAAGAAACTTGACTCTTCAAGACACCGAATTGTCAAGAATCAAAACTAAATCGTCTAGACTTGTATAGACTAAAAAGCGAATTTCGGGTTCACACTGAAACATCAAGGATGAGTCGTATCGACTCACATGGACTCTTGAAAGACTCCTATGGACTCATACTGACACATACTTACTCGCATTTACTCATACCCAATGACTTGTGTTGACTCAAATGCGCTGTTAAGAGACTCCACTGACTCATCAAGAGTCAAACCGACTCGCATCGACTCATCAAGAGTCAAACCGACTCGCATCAACTCCCGCTGACTCGTATGGACTGCAACAGACTTGAAAACTCACTGACTCCTACAGAGTCACACTGGATTCTAAAAACTCAATATCAGATAGACTCCCATTCGCTTGTGTGGACTGAAACAGACTCTTGAAGACTCAAACTCACGCATACTGACTTGTATAGACTTAAACCGACTCTTCAAGACTCACACTGATTCTTAAAGACTCAGGCTGATTCCTATTGAGTCGCAATGAACCGGCAAGACTCAAACCGAGGCGACGACACGCGGACCCGGAAAAACAAGGCGATTTGTACAGATTCAAAGTGGCTCGCTCGAGACGAGATCGTATAGGATGAGCCAGGCTAGCCTGTGCTGAAGAGAACCACTGTAATAAATGTAACAGGGAAAAAGTAAATCATAAAAGAATAAAAAATAATAAAAGGCCATGTTTGCATTAAGGCGGACGTCGCCACCTTTTATGAGTTTTTTCCCCCCTGGAGGATGCACAGACAGCGGCAGGCAGAGGAGAGGAAGGCCACCACTGCCACCACAATGATGAGAACACTTTCGAACGTCGACGGCCGAGGCCTACCAAAGTCGAGGCCAGGCCGAGTCTAAATTTAGGTCCAGCTTGGGTCCAAACCTAACAGTTTAGACCCACTGCAAGTCTTTGTCGTCGCCGATTCATCCGTCCCCTTTGGCTCGAAACAAGATAAGTAGAAATAATCATAAAAGTCCATTTGAGCAGCAGTAATTGAGCAAATGTCTTAATTGGTCGTGACTGAGCGGAGGGCGAAGCGCATGAAGGTCGCATCGATCGTCAGCTGAGTCCGAGTCCGACTCATAAATAATGCATCGGGACGACCGGGAGGAATCGCGCCGGGAAATCAACCGCAAGCGCTTGAAGCATCCTCGTGTCATTCAAGTATATATTTATTAGGATATTACTATTATTGCACTGTAAAATGTAATATAGTGCTGTTCTTGTTACTTGTTGCTCACAATTTTTAAGACACATTCGGCCTTCAATATTCGAGGCAATCGGGGTCTACGTGAGTCCAACTAAACTGTCGGACTAAATCGAAAACAAAAATATGATGGGTGCATTTAAAACAGCCGGACGACATGTCTAAGAAATGCCCTTGCTTAACGCTAACACGTCACGCCACCTATTGTACATGTCAATGGTTAGCATCTATAGCCAATGTGTGATAAACGACAGATATCTGAACACAAATGTAGACAGACACTATCACAATACATATATTCTTTATTCTCAGCATAAAAGGACTAATATATTTTTTTATTGAGTCGTCGAGACGACTGGTGACTCTTCGTCTGTCTGTATGACTGCATTATATGTTTTGTTGTCTACTACTGCAAGTGTAGTGGTTCACTTGACAAGTAGAGTCACTGCTACTGCAGTGGTTCTTTGCAAACATGTCACTGGTAGTTTAGCGGTTCGTCTGCCCATAGTCTATTACTGATTGTTGCTGTGGTCCACTTGCATGCAGTTCAGTACTGTTCGTGAAATGGTTCACTTGACTGCAAGTTGGATCAGTCCAGTTTTGCTAGTGTAGTGTTTGACTGCAACAGTCACTACTAGTGCAGTAGTTCACTTGACTGCAAGTTGCATTAGTCCAGTTTTGCTAGTGTAGTGGTTGACTGCAACGGTCATGATTAGTGCAGTAGTTCACTAGACTGCAAGTTGCATTAGTCCAGTTTTGCTAGTGTGGTGGTTTACTGCAACACTCACTACTAGTGCAGTAGTTCACTTGACTGCAAGTTGCATTAGTCCAGTTTTGCTAGTGTAGTGGTTGACTGCAACAGTCACTACTAGTGCAGTAGTTCACTTAACTGCGGTTGAGAAAGTGCCACTGCACTGGTTCTCTTGCATGCCGTCAGTACTGTTAGTGTTTGAAGCTGAGAGCTACTTCTTAGGTACCGATTACCAATTTGATATGCACTTTCGTTCACTTGACTGCAAGTGACTCACTGCTATTGCAGTAGTTCACATACATGACTACAGTTGACCCACTGGTGGTGTCGTGGTTTCACTTGCATACAGTCCAGCACTGTTCGTGTTGTTCACCTGAATGGAATCATGTACCTACTAGTGTAGTGGTCTGCTTCCATGGTGTCAGTACTGTTAGTATAGCGGTTCACTTGATTGAACTACTACTACTATAGTGGTCCAGACACTAATGTTGATGTCGGTCCACTACTATCGCAGGAGTACAATTGACTGTGGTTGAGTCAGTGATTGTGTCGTAGTTCACTTGCATCAGTACAGTATTGCTCGTGTAGTGCTTCACTCACCTGCAATAGATTCACTGTTAGTGTAGTGGTTCACGAACGCAGCAGAGTCAATAGTAGTGTAGTGGGGCCATCTACTAACCATCAAACAGTGAGCACCTACTGCCGCGAGAGGGGGGAACAACCTGCGGGACAGGAAAGTAGCGTGGCGTGGGCGCCGTCATGTGATCGCACCAGCACTTCTTCAATTACAGTCACCAACACACACACACACACACACACACGGGCAGACACGCTCACGTGCCGCAGTGCCACTTCTCCCTCTCCCACTCATGCTAAAAACAAACGTAAAGGCTCTCATTACAGTCCGATCAATGCTCCTCGGCTGTGTGTGTGCGTGTATCTGGTTGTTTGTGCGCGCGTGCGTGCGTGAAGATGTCCACGTTGTGATGCATTCGCGTCCTCTTTTCTGTTCAATGCCAAAGTGTGTTTATTCGGAGCACAAGAAGATGAAACGGGCGCTGATGTGTTCGCCGTCACTGTGGAAACGTGAGCGCCCTTTCCTAATAACAGTTGCCCGTTCGGGGCAGAGGAGGAGGCATCGGTTATGTTGGGGGTGAGCGCGCACACACACATTCTATATTTAGCTGAGCGCTGCGAGAGAAAACTCGTGAATTTTTTAAACTTTGGACTCCGACTTCCTCTGTTGGCTGCCAGACGTTGGGAACGCCGCGGCAATCCTTCCCTTCGCCATCCCAGTGACATCATCGGCGTGTTTACGATAACTGGTCACAGCAGCCATTTTGGAAGGCCCCTTTTGGAATTGCCGTCGTTGGCTCTTTTCGACGCTTCCAGGGGGCGCTGCAAGCACCTTTTTTTTCCCTTCTTGTACCTCCCTCTTGATGGCCGACATCCAAATCAAATATAAAATTGAAAATAAGCATTATACACTACATTCTTTTTTATAAACCTTTGTTGATGCACGTTGTTTGTCGGGGTCAAAACATTTTGTTTTATCTGAGATAAACTTTAAATACCGTAGGTGCAATTACGTAATATTTTAGAGCCATCTAGAGGAAGAGGGAAAAAAATGAACTTCATGACTCAGCAAAAATGTCATCATTCCAATTTTGACGTTTGACTATCATGACCTGAAAACACATTGATATGAAAGCTGTTTTTCGTACTAGTCTGTGTAGTCTTGAGCAAAAACACTTGCGCTGTCAATGACTTGTTACTGTAGTTGGAGTAACACAAAAATGTAATTCTATGTAAATAATACGATGTGTAACTTTCTCATTTAAATGTAAAGGACTTGCTCAGCATTTTTTTGTGGGTGTTTGTCCATCGTAACAGGGGGTTGACAAACAGCAAAATATATGCTCCCAAAATTGTACTGTGAATGGTTGAACTTACATCGGCATCCAATTTTCAAAATGACCCCGGGCCCTGGGACATAATTTTGAATGATTGAAATCGCATATAATGATAAATACAGCAGGCTGCCGCAAAAAAGAAAAAAACCCCGAATTGTTTGATGTTGATCAACATATAGCCCAAGTAAAAAAGAAAAAAAAAAGTTCATATAGTTTGAAAGTTGTAAAGGTTAATGACATCACTGATGCATGCCGAGTATTTAGTGGAAGTGCAGCCTTCCCCATGAGCTTGCTTTAATTAAGAGCGCACCCAATTAACCTTCAGCCAATCAGATGCCGGCGGACCAGGCGCAGCGCTCACCTCTGCAATATCGTGCTCTCGGCAGAACAGCAAGACGCGGATGGTTAATTAATGTCGCCTCCCCGCGGATTCCCGCCGCCGAACTTTGTGACTTTTTACTCCGAAAGCGATGTACAGGGGGGCGGAGTCACAGTCCCCGGTATAGAAGAAACTTTTTCACTCAAATTGACTGGGAGCTGGCCACCATGGGTTGAGATTTTCTTGCCTTTCCCCAGCTTGAGAACATCTCGCTTGCCCATGTTGTCGCTGACATCACAGAAATGCTAAATTATCATGACAAAGGCAATGTTTTAAATGATAACAAATATAAAGTCATGTTTTCTGATGAACTGTAGCAGTTTTTTTCTTTTAAAGTGACCAAGAAACCTTGGATCGCCAAAGACATGGTGTCCCGCAAATTAATAAACGTTGGAAATTTTGACCCTGAGTAGCTGCGCTGGGACTCTGAAACAAAAGACGCATGGAGCTGCCGAGCCAGGCAGTTTGACAGCTCATTTTATGACGTTTACTTGTTGAACACTCAAAAAGTTAATTGCATTGACATACGTGTTTTGACAAAATGGCGGGGGGGGGGGGGGGGTGGACTCTTTTTCACGTTTAAAAAAAACCCTAACCCTTGATTTTTGTGGGTGATGGAAGTTAATGCTAGGAAAAATAAAAATGTTTAAAAAAAACTTGGGTGTCAAACCAGGAGAAATGAAGCAAATCACAGAAAGTAAAAAAAAACAGAGCATAGACATAATAGACATAACCATTTTATTTTTCTTGTTTTATGAGTAACGGCAAGCATAAAGACCACTGGTATTCACCATTGTTATGAAAACGCTCACTTGATATGGTCTTTACGGCCCTATCGTCAGCGCGAGTCAGAAGTGTCAGATACCAGGAATTACACCGTGCCCTTCCAATAGATTAATTGCAGCTCAGTGTAACCAATGACGCAAAAGTACTAACGTGATTTTTCACTCACTTTATTTTTCTTTGTGATAGAAATCAGCACTTTCCTATTTCATTTCAGATGACTTTTTTTCTGAGGCCCAGGGCGGAGATAGATCCTAGCCCCCCCAAGAACACGTCAGAACCAAAAACCGAAGCCATTGGGGATGTGACAGTCCAGGAAATAGTCAATGACCATGTAGTGTAGAGTGATGGCAAACACTCGTTTTCTTTTATAAATAAGATCTGAAACGGTAAGCAGGACATAGACTGAGCCCGACAACAATTAAGACAATTCCATTTACAGGCGTGATATCGAACAGTTTTCAAAACAAAGACGTATGATAACGAAATGATAAAAGTAACCAGAAAAACTGTTCTTTTTCATATATATTCATATCTCACTCACATTCATTATAACCTTTTGATTAGGAGTAAAGAAAGTGCAGCACATGCTCTGGCAGAGTTGCAGCCACAAAGCAAAAGACTTTGATTGTAAATGTAATGTCAGAGCTCCTGCTCCTCGGCCAGCGCGTGGACACAAGCCGACACAGCGTGAAGGCCTGAAGTGATAGGACCCTAGACACGAGACACCTCAAACGGGGATTCTTTCTTTCACTGTAGGGGGAGAGCGGGAGGGGGTCTGTACAACGGAAGCAAGTGATTCTTTGCAATGGAGGTCGTCGGGTTGTAGCCAGGGTCCAGCGGAACCGAATCACGTGACTTTTTGGGATGATTCAATGACGGTACATTCGTTAAGAAACAACAATAGGCTAAACATTTCTGTTTCCTGCACGCTTTGGATGGATGGATGGAGACATTCCAGCATTTAATCATAGCCCATATGGCCTAAATCAGTGATTCCCAACCTTTATTGAGCCAGGGCACATATTTGGAGTTGGAAAAAAAATCTCACGGCACACCACCCAACAAAAACGTCCCAAAAAGTGGCGACACATGTCCATGAGATACTTTCTGTCATCTAATAGAAGATCATTTATTTGTTCTGCCTGTCACTACTCACGAGCGTAGATAGATGATCAACGATGGGAGTATTTGTTAAAAATCAATAATTTTCTGATCAATTAAGTGAAATGTGATCTTTTCCCGCCTCACACTTGATGAGCTCTCGCGAATGTGCCTCGGCACACACTGGTTGGGAATCACCGGCTAAAATAACGCTCGAGGCCCGCAAGACATCAGTCGCGGGTGCTCGTCTGACCTGGTCTTCCATCTGAGGTGAATATGATATTTGGGGCAAATGGACGGATGACTCAGGAAGTAGTCTCAACCGGAGCCAGCTGAATTACCATCAGGAGCTGGTTCTTTACTGAGACGGACTAATTCCTGGGACAAAACCTCCATATCCTGGGAAAAAAAAGACAGACAGACATTTGTCTTCTGTTTTTCCTCTATTGGGAAGAGTGCGGACGTGGGGGGGACGGCAAACTCTCGATCGCAGATGGGGCCGGTGGGTGTGTCGTCCAGTAAATGGACTACAAACCACAGTTTTTTTTAACCACCTCAAAAACACTTAGCTCTCCAAGTAGCATCATCATGACCAACATTAAGATAAAATAGAGTAGGCCTATGGGGTCATAAAAATGAGATCTTATTTCTGAGCAGTCTATTTAATATTATTGTGAGCCACTGTAGAGTTCTGAAGGTGGGACGTTGTGTTCAACATGAATAAAAACAGAAGACAATGATCATGTTTGACCTACAGGTACGTATACTGAATAATAATCATAATTTTGTCGCCTAACTGATATTCAGAACACTGTGTTTAAACTAGCGGGGCTGCATAGAACATATTATCAAGAATAATTTTGATTTGACTTCCCCTTTGTGGGGAAAAAAAAAGGTTTAAAAATGTGGTGTCAATGTAAACGTAGTTCTTGAAAGTTACCACACAAAAAAATGGAACAGTACTCCAGTTAAATATAATCTTCATGAAAGTAAAAATATTTACTGTTCAGGGTTAAAAAAAAAATCAAAATCAAAACTATTATACCATGATGTGTGATTTGATCATGAACACTGCTCAAAGTTTAGGAAATAAAAATACTCATTGAATAATGATTCAATTGAAATGTGTCGCACGTAAACGTTAAATAAAAGCTGTCCTCAAGACTAAAAATTCTTCAAGAGTAAGTGTAGTCTTTCAAAGTTAAATATAACTGTTGTGTACTGTTCTTGAAAAGTAAAATGTAAATCATTACTGTACTCAATTAAAACAAATTTACAAATTTACAAATTACACAATTATATTATGCAGTTTACATTAACACTCCATTGAAATGATAGAAAAACAAAAAATTAAGTCGTTAGTGAATCAGAGAAAATGTATTGAAGATAAATAAAAATTGTACCTAATTAAATGTTTTAAAACAGTTACAAAAGATTACGTAGTTTAAAGATTAAATAGAGATGAACTGTACAATAAGAGTTAAAAAAAAGTGTGCAACACAATCAGTCTTCGATCAGTGATCCTTTCCCATACCACTAGAGGGAGCACTTTGAGAATCGTTCCTCCAGCAGGTTCACACTAGCGCAGCGTTGAATGTAACATTAGCACGGGCGCGTTGGATTTTACCTTGTGAAGGTGCATGTTCTTGGTCAGCTGCTCCTCCAGCATGTTCTGCAGCTTCTTGTTCATTTCGCGCAGGTTCTCGTCGCCAGATTTGACCAGGTCCCTCAAGACGGACCCCAGACCTCCTCGGTCAACCTGAGCCGCTCCGTGACCGCCCGCCGCGCCGCCTGACACGTCTGAGCGCAGCGGGGAAGAGGAGACGCGCGGTGAGGACACGACGCCGCGACGACTCTCCGACACGGGAAATAACGGGCGGCCACAACAGTTTTAGTCACTGCACATCACATCGTCACTTCATTGATGGATGGGAAATAGGTGAAATTGAAAAGATTTTTTTTTTTTTACAATTAAATGGTGAGTTGATTTACTGCAAATAATAAAATTATTTTTTAATTTTAAATGTATTTTTACACCATTCATTTTTAATTGAACAATTGGTGAATTAAATTATGGTAAATAATGCAATCACAATTCCACGCTTTTTAGTACGTTTATCAAAAAAAACAAAAGAAATTCCCCAATACTTGGTTGACTTTTAATAAATAATAAAAATATTATATTGGTTCAACAAAGACATTTTAAACCTTTTTATTTATTATATGAAATAATTGGTCAATGAATAGTGACTGATGCAAAACAAAAAGTAAGTAAATCACACATTTTTCATTTGTCAAATCATTGGTTTGGTTTGTTAATTTTTGGTCAATAACGAAAAATAAACAGCTTTAAAACCTTGAAATGAAAAAATAAAAGTATTAGGAACAAACAACAATGTTTTAAAATTAAATACCGGTAATTGACACCATTGCAGTCTATCATGAGTACATTGCTCTTTTGGGAATAATAGAATAAGAATTATTTTGTTAAAGAATCAACGGGTTCATTATAATTCATGAAAAATGAAAGGTGAATATTCAAATGAAGCATTTTTCGTGGGCATTTGAACCGCGATTGTCTGCATGTGTGTTGTTGGCCTGCGGTCACCTATGCGGCTGTCCATGACGTAAGTCTCGATGATGGCGCTCTTCCTGCAGATGTCTCCTGCCATGGACGAGCAGCTCACCTCCAAATGTTTGACCTGTCAATCGTATGGCAGTAGTCACGTGACGGGGCCGGCGCCCAATGAGAGGAGGCCACCGATGGCAAGCAAATTTGGACATTGACACCAGATGGGGATGTGGGGAAAAAAAATGGGCGGCAGAAGATTTTCCAGAGACAAAAGAGGGTTAAAGCTTTCTTTTGCTAGGTTCTGATGCTGATCTAGCTCCAGAACTCAATGTTCTGTAGGCCTTGAAAAATGGGTCAAAATGGTTAAAAATGGCTCTCGATGGGAGCCCAAGAGGTGGCACGAAACGAGTTAGTGGCGTAACGGACCTTCTCCTCCAGCATCCACTTCTCCTGCTGGACCTCGGCGAGCCTCTGGAACAGTTCACCCAGCTCGTCGTCGGACAGCTCGGTGGCACGCTGACACTGAGGACTTCCTCCTCCCGACTGGTGACGACGACAGAGGAAGAGAGTTACACCCGCGGCTCCGGCGCCGACAAACGCAGAGTCGGGCCGGCCGCCGTCCACCTTGTTCTGACCGCCGCTCTGGCTCTCCTTCATCACGTCTCGGTAGGAGAAGGACGAGACCGAGGACGAGTCTCCCGTTTGCTGAGTGCGACTGGGACTGTTGATCTCAGACAAGACCAGCTCCTCCAAACCTGCGGGTAGAGCAAGGCCTTTTATTACCTTCTTCTTGAGAGAAGCATAGCAGCAGGGCGCCATCTTAAGAGCATGGCAGACAGAGCGGAAAATATGCCACGATGCAGCAATAAGTGCATTTTCCGGCCAAAGGTTTTGGAAATTAGCCAGTAGGTGACTTTGCCAATGCTGAGGGCTTTTCTGTAATCTGGAGTCAGCACACAAAGGCCGCCTCAACGCCTCCTTTTTTTTTTTCGGTAGGAACATGCCCATCTGAAGGCAAAGCCGACAAAGAAAAATTTTCGGCCAGGGAAAAGCAAATTTCGAAGAGTGGCATTTAGGATGAGGACACACCCCTTTAAGACTAAGACCCGCCCCTTTAAAGGCACACACACACACACACACACACGGAGATTCCCCTCTTGCACAAGGACGTGCTCCTTTCACAACAGAGAGACGCCCCCTTTGAAGCAGTCCCGGAAGGGGTCCCTCTGATTACAAGCTGCCAAAATCGGCCCATTGTTTGCAGATTTATCTCTCTGGGATGAAGTCAAACAAATAGAATGGTCAGATAAAGCACTGTAAAACATTCAAATTACACCTGCGGTTGACCAAAAAAAAAGTGTTGAAATGAATCTGCCAATTAATCGGCTATTGCAATCTCATTCTTTCAAATATTGAAATCAGCATCACCCTAAAAAAAAAAAAAAATCCATATTGGTTGGACCTACTTGAGATTTCTGATCGTCAGCTTTATCCAATGTCCAGAAATGCTCTTTAATATTTAACTTTCCTTATAGATTATACATGGTACTCTTTGTGTGTGTGTGTGTGTGTGTGTAGCAGAGGGAATCAAAGCGCTCTATCAAATATTTAGGAGGTTACAGAATGAGGCAGAATCTCCTGACATGATCCTGCTGACCTTTTGGATTCTTTCCTAACTTAACACACACACACACACACACACACACACACACACACACACACACACACACACACACACACACACACACAAACTTCACTAACTGCATCCTCCCTCCCTCCCTCCCTCTAGCCTGAAAACTCATGTACTCTGGTGAAAAGTATGTCCTTCAGGGGTCCCCAAACAAAAGTCCATAAAGCTCACTCAGGAGCACCCTAATGAAAGAAAACAAAAAAACAGTTTGATGGGTCAACATTAAATTAGGTGGACATGTCTGTCATAACGGGATGCACCAAAAACTCTGAAAGACCCACGCAAGAACCTGACCAGAAAGTTGGTCATCTGGGTCTGAAGAGACCATTTTGGACGAAGTCATGGGTTTGCCCCAAATGAGGCCCTGATCAGAACATTTTTGTCTGCAGCCATCAGACAAAGTTGGCGCAGCACAACGGCGTCAACGTTCCGACATCATTTCAAGGATTTGTTGTAGAAGAGGAGGCGTGAGGGCCGCGCTGCTTTGCCGCTTGCGGCTTTAATGAAGCGATTGCGAGGTGCTCAGAGTGGTACCTGTTCTGCTCTTGCTGTTGGTTAGGATTTCTTGAAGTCTCTCTTGCAGTTTGTCTGCTCGCTTCCTTTCCAGCTGCAACTGTCTCTTTAAGTCCTTCAACTACAAACGCACACACACACACATTAAAACAAATCTGCAAATGTTGACTTTTTTTTTTTTTTGCTGCAACTTCATACACGTTTCTCCTGTATGACATGTTCATGTTCTGACATCTATCCACATTCCTACAGTATTTATTGGATACGGTTTCAACACAGTGCCATAATAATGCACAGATTCGCTCTGTCCCTCCAAGTTCGACTGTAATGTCTCAAAATCACAGCCGACATGATGAAAGACCAACGTCATGGAAAGAAAATAAATTACACGCACGCAAATAATTAACAGCCAGAAAGTATTCACAGCGTTTGACTTTTTTCCGCACAGCCCCATCCTAAATTGGAATATGTCCGATTTTCCTCCCACATTCCCAAAACATGTACGGTAGGTTAATTCCACACGTGAAATCGTTCCTTCGGCGTGATTGTGAGTGTGAATGGGTGTTCGTCTACGTGTCGAATTTAAAGGGGGGAAAAAATGTATGTACCGGTATTCAATTTTGGAATAAGCCTGTCGCAACAAAACGCGGAAAAAGTAAAGCGCTGTGAAGATGCATTGTATCATCGCAGTCCAAACAAAAGCATGTATCTGCAAATCCGTTTTTTTTTGTGTGACGCTTTTGGCTTTCGCTCATCCGTCTTATCAGACGCGCGAGCGCGCTCGTGCGCACGCTAGCAGAAAGGCTCACCGCCGCACTTCCTTTCTTCTCTAAAATCCGCTGTCCATCCACTGTGTCTTTGATCTCCTGCGGAAACAGAAGACGAGTTCTCGGGTAAACAGTTTTTGTTGTCTTTTTGCGACGTGAGCATCACCGATTCAGCACAATATTGTCCTCATCTGCCAGTGACAATTTCATGATACAACAATAAAGAGATAAAGAATCGGCAAGGATACAATCAGTTGCAAGATAGATCAATTGTGCATGCGGGCCGCCGATGCCGACCTGCTTGAGTTTGACGATGGCGCCGTAGTGTTCATCTCGCTGATTCTGGATTTCTAACAGCTGCCCGTGGACCGCTTCCGCCTCGGCCTGCTTCGCCTGAGATGAGCGCACATGACAACAAGCAGCACTCAATGCCCTGAGTAATTGCAGTTTCGACATAATTGAATTTTGTTAAGGAGAAATAAAATACCGTAAATTCCGGATTACAAGCCGCTACTTTTTTTCCACACTTTCAACACTGACATATGAAGCAGCTTTTTAATTTTTTTTTTTTCCATCGGGGGAAAAACATGGACCAATAAAATGAATGAGTAGTACACAGGGGTCCAATGAAATTGTATGATTACCGGTAATCACGACTTCCTTCTTTCAGTCTTTCTTCTAACCCTGATCAACATGGAGAATACCAGACGAAAAGCATATGATGCAGCTATTAAACTAAAAGCGATCACTCTGAGAGTTAAAGAAGGAAATCAAGCTGCTGCCCGTAATCTTGGCATAGACGAGTCGATGGTGCGAAGGTGGAGGCTCCGGCAAGAAGAACTGAGCCAGTGTAAAAAGACAAGCAAAGCTTTTAAAGGTGGGCCGTCGTGGTGTTATAGATTCATGAAACGGAAAAGCCCGTCTATTAGGGCACGCGCGACGTTGCGTCAGCAGCTCCCTCGCAATTACGAGGACAAACTTGCTTGGTTCCTGCACATTCACACAAACAAAGATAGCGGAGAATTCCATCAGCCCGGATGAAATAATAAATATGGACGAAGACCCTCTGACATTTGAATTGCCTCTCACTCGGACTGTAATTAAAAAAAGGTGACTCCCGTCATACTGAAAACAAACATTTTACCTGTGTTTTGAGCCGCGCAGCATCGGGCCTAAAGCTACGATGATCATTTTTAAGCGGTTGACTATAGAAATAATTTCATATATCTTTTCCCATTTATATGATTTGCATTGTTCTATTTAAAGCCTAGTGGGCTGCAGTATTTCTCCTCGTAATTATGCAAATGGACATGGATGCCTCTTATTATGTGTTTCAGCGTAATTCCGTTGTGCAAATGCATTTATCATGCTCATAAAAATATGGAGATTATTTTAACCTTAAGAAATTTTGCTGGGTTTTTCTGCGGGGGTTCAGCGGGGGACCGCGTCCGCGGCCTCACCCGGAGACGCTCCACGGCGGCAGGGACGCAGAAGCAAACCCCCGCCTACTCATTGGCCAGCGGTTTATAGTATGGTGCGACGCATATAATTACAAAATTGATTTTTCTTCATAAATCTGAGCATGCGGCTCTTAATCAGGTGCGGTCTGTAGCCCGGAATTTGCGGTAATCTAAATACTCCGCACGTGAAGGCTTAAAAAAAAAGCTAATTATACTATAAAGCGCACACAATCACCAACAAGAATGGCATGGATTGTATTTTCACAATTTGGGTGTGGTTTTATATAAAATACCCATTATTTGGCTAAAGTGAGAAGGACACACTCACACAACACCTGAAATGGTCAGATAACAAAAAGATTGACTTGGATGGGTGGATTACCTCGACTTTTATTTTATTGTGGGCGTTTGTTTTTTTTTTGTTTTGTTTTTTTTTGCTTTGTTTTTACATTTTACACCTAAACAGATTTTATTCCAAAATTACTTTGTTGTTGAAACCGCAGTATTTCTAAACAGTTTAAGTACCGGTAGCAACCTCGAGAGATAGTTTAGAGACTGAAGCTTGCTAGATAGCAGCGTACGTACTTTTTTTTTTGCCCACAATGCAAAATTCCCTGTTGCGGTAATCTCCACCATGTCAACGTGACACCACACAACATTTCATTTGTAATTGAAATCATATATCATATTAAATCATTCATGTCATTATTTATACATATAATAACTGTACTGAGTTGCCTTTTATAGGCACTACACACACACACACACACACACACACACACACACACACACACACACACACACACACAAAAGTCCCATTTTGTCCGTTACCTGTAGATCAAGTGTGTGTTGGTCCCGGAGAGATTTGAGCGCTTCCTGATGGTCCAGCGTCAACTTGTCTGTGTTTTCCTGCTCGTAGGCATGCACGCACATAGTGAAAAGAAACGGCAGTTTATATCGCAAGAGTCAAGCTCTCAACCCACCCCCAATATCTTTTCAGGTAAATTAGGTCGAATAAATGAATGAGGAACAGTTGGTCCCGCCTATTGTAGCGTGCGGACACGCGTGTCACATAAGACTTTCTTGCTTTTCACTTCAAAGAAGCGGAAGTCAATCGGAAGTACGCCGCCCACAATGTCACGACGATGACATCTAACGGCCTATTTTACTGCAGGCGACTCGGCTCCCGTTCGCTGGGGCGGGGGCAATTCTTTTTTTTTTCCTCGGACTCGCTATGTGTCAAGAATTCCTCCTTGGACATCATTATTTACAAGCAGATGTCATGTCTCTTCTCCGCAATTAGATTTCTGGTCGATGATGGTGACCAGCAGTGTTTCTCAATGGGAGTCGCTGGTTGCTATGGAAACCAGCACAACACGTGTAAGATGAGTAGAGCCCCGTCCAAGTTCTGGGTGCACGGTATCAGAAGATAAGAAAACCTTCATTAGTCTTGCAGTGGATAGCGCTAGGAGAAATAACTTGTAACTACGGTACTTTTGTATTTTTTTTTCATACCATAAAATTGCACCATCGGAATGAAACAGAGATACGAGCATCGTCAACGTATATAGGTTGAGTAATAACACAACAACGTTTTTAAAAAAATGACGGCTCCGTTAGCTTGAGTGTTAAATACAGTGTAAATGTCTCAGAATAAAAAATTTTAAAAAAAGTATATATAATGTATAGAAAATTATATCTGTATTGTGGTGTGTGTTCTATCCATGCATGTGCCTTTAAGAGGCGGGACCAGACAAGGTAGCGTGCGGTGTCGGTGTGTGCAATCGTCTCGGCGTGAGCTGCGCTTTACAAGAACTCCCGCGTGACCGTGTTTGGATTTGACTGTTCTGTCGGCATGAAATGACCGCAGCTCTCATTTGTCGATTCAATATCATCCCCCCCTCCCCCCCGATACCCACCTGGGTCTCGTTGAGCCGTCGTTCAAACCATCCTTTGGTTTCTTCCATGGACTGCAGCTGACTGTGAAGTTCTTGCACTTTGGCCTGAAGACTCTCCAACTCTTTGCTCCGAGCCTGAAGCGCAAAACATTGCATTCGTATCGTCCTCAAAGCTTCGCATTCTTCTTCTTGGTCACCTTCTCGTCTCGGAGCTGTTGCCGGATGTCCTCCTCGGAGCGATTTTTCTCCTCGTGAAGACCTCGGAGTTCCTTTTCATAGCGCGCCCTCACGCCAAGCACCTGCGTGACCCGAACGGAAGGAAGGAGAGCGAGGACACAGGAAGGGGGGAAAAATAAGCCCGAACTTGAATTTGTTAAAAGTATTACAATGAATCGCATTGGGGGAGAGTTTCCACATCTCAGGCGCACTGTGTAAAAATTCTGGAGGAAACTTTATGGGACTAGAGCGCAGTGCTCACATCCTTCTCGTGCTGTAGTTTGAGATCCGACAGCGCCTCCTTGTGGTTGGATGTCTCCTGGTTTAGCTGAATGGCCATAGTGTCCAACATGGCCTTCCTTTTCTCTGCCGTCTGCATACAATCATCCATTACAGAGTACACACACGCACACACACCACCTGGTATCAGAGTGTCGTCACAATGCCAAACATTGTGACTTGAAGAATAGACCTGCCAAAGATACATTGCTACCGGGACTGAAAGGATACCGTGGCAAAAACTGAAAACCGTCGTTAAAAAAAAAAGCAGTTAATAGCTAACTGCTCAAAAACTTCAATTCAGTTTTAGCAGACGTTGTGGGTTCGATCCCGGCTCCGACTATCCTGTGTGAAGTTTGCATGTTCTCACCATGCCTGTGTGGGTTTTCTCCGGGTATTCCGGTTCCCTCCCACATTCCAAAAGCACGCATGGCAGGTTAATGGAACACTCTAAATCAGTGGTCCTCAACTAGAAATGCTGTAGGTCCACTTTTTTTTTTTTTTTTTAAATAAGACCAAGGTCCGGTCTGATGCACGGCGGTCATGGGGAGCAGGGCTATATGCCCATTTAGTATGGTCAAGCCAAGCTTATACAAATCAACATTCCTCACAACCAACCAATAATGGGGTGCATGAAAATAACAATTATTCACTTTGCCAGTACACAGCAAATAATGAGAGGTATTGTGTTGAGGCACAGGAACTCTTTTATTTTGTTAAGTTGTGCCTGCTTAATCATAGAAATAGCCCTTTTAGGGAAATGAGACATTTTACTTTAACTTTGTTAAACAGTAGTTGTCTTTTTTTCCCTTAATTTAACAAAAACAAAATACAAATTTTACCTAAATAAATACTAAACATGAAAAGAAAAATATCCTTTTCATTTGTACAATTCCCCTTTTCACATCCCCTCTGAAATCACTGAAAAATATATCAGAAGAGGAGTTAAGAACCATTTTAAATACCGACACAAGGGAGCACAGGAATGTGCAGTGCTGTTCTTCCACTAAAGGTGAATGCAATGTCTGAGGCATGCAAATATTATTTGAGGACGCCATTGGGATGTTCATTTACCATGTTGCGGTGTTCTGCTGTTAAACAGCTGCAAAGATCCCCGGGTAGATGGGAGTAAAACGGTACACAATCGAAACCTCCCGCGATTCGTCTTGTCTAATTGTCTGTGTGCGGCTCTCCTGGGCTGAAGCTTTGAGCACACTGTGGCGTCGCGCATGCGTCTGTTTCCGGACACAATGATCCATTTTGAATGCGTGTGTATTGGGATAGACGCGTGCTGACGCCTATGTATGGGCACACCTTAAGTTCAGAGGAGCCAATCAGCGCATCGTATATGCTGACGCTTATGTATGGGCACACCTTCAGTTCAGAGGAGCCAATCAGCGCATCGTTATCGCCGACATGCCCTGCTCAGCCAGGGTCTCCAGTTAGTCAAACATTATACACGCAAAGTCGCGCTGCTGCGGTCCTCTGCATTACATCTGTTAGTGCACGCAAAGAATACAAGGGATAATTTTAACAAGCGATCGCGGTAATGTGCAGATTATAGTCCAAAAATATAAGATGTATAATGTAAAAATCACTTCATAATTTTTTTAATTTTATACAATTTGCCGAGGGTCCATACAGAGGAGGTCGGCGGTCCGGTCGTGGATCGCGGTCCGCCAGTTGAGGAAGACTGCTCTAAATTGTCTTTAGGTGCGACCGTGAGCGTGGATAATTGTTCGTCTGTGTGTGCCTTGCGATGGGCTGGCAAGCGGTTCAGGGTGTCCCCCACCTACTGCCCTAAAGATGGCTGGGATAGCCTCCAGCACCCCTCACTTTGTGAGGATAAAGCGGATCGGAAAATGGATGGATGGATGAATGGTGTGCGTGTGTGTGTGTGTGTGTGTGTGTGTGTACCTTCTTGCTCTCTTCCAGCTCCCTCAGCAGCTTCTCCTTTTCTTGTCCTTCTTCTGTTAATTGCTCCAGCAACTTCCGGTTTGCAAAACTTGACTCCTGAAGGCGGGACAGTCAAGGACACAGGCAAGGAGACAACCTGTATTAATTCAGTTGCAAGACAACGTATGTGAGCCCCCTGACACGAGTTCGATTTCTGCAAATTTTGCTCTGAAAATTTGATCTTCATCTAAGAGTCTGTCCAAATTAATACCACACAAACAATGATGTGTTTCGTGTGTTTATTGGGTGCAGTGTGGTATGCTAATGATCTCGTCAAAAAACTAATCGGGTGGGGAAGTCAACCAACCGGGATCAATGTGATCAGATTGAAGGCCTTGATGAAAGCGGCCCTGAGGTAGCCATTTTGAGTTTTCTGTTCTCAAGACGTTTTGCCCAATGTGTACGATGCTTCGCGTGGAATAGCTCTCAGACGGCCAACAAGAAAAACAACAACTTGCACAAAGCTGGAAAAGGTCACAAAAGTAACTGTCAACAGTTTAAGGTTCGTCAGTCGATTGTAAGTCAGATGGAGAAAGATCCACACAGTTTTGCTATTCTCGCTTGGGGTGTTTTTGTTTTTTCTTCTTTTTTTTTTTTAATTAAAAATGCTTTTGCCAGCACAATTAAGATTTTCTGATGGTCCCAGACTGGACTCCAAGATGAATTATTTACAAATGTAATTGACTGTAACTCGATGAGAAACATGGCTTTCAAAGTAAGCAATAAAATGAAAGCGGTGATGGCATCGGTGTCAAAGTCAAATGAAGGTCAAGATCACCTGCAGCTGTGAGTCCAGGTCATCCCTCTGGGCCAGGAGCTTCTCTTGCTCCGCTCGACTCTGCTGCAGTTCGGCCGCCTGCGCCTCCTGCTGCTCGCGCAGCAAGTTGACCTCCTGCATCTTGCTCGTCTGAATCTGCAATCAACGGTTAGACCTGACAATGCGCTCGTCTCCGCAGTTGAAACCGAGAGGATATTTGCGCCTCGCAGACAGAAAGCACAAGAAGAACTTTTAGGGATCGGAAGGAAGAGGAAAGAACTTGAAGATGCAAGCACCGATGAGGTATCGTTGTGTATTTTCAGCTCAAGGGATCGGCGCAATGCTCTTTTTTCTTTTTTTGTGTTCCCCCCTCCCCCACACATCCACTGTTTCTATGTATTTTTTGAGTATTTCTTTAAAATAAAAAAAGATATCAATCTGACCCACAATCCCCCAGCTCCATTGTTTTTGAAAAGTCGAGTTTCTTCCTGTAGGTTACCTGTTCTAGAGCAGCTAAGTTAGTTCTCAGAGCATCGTTCTCCTGCAGGATGTTGTCCACCTGCTCCTGACTCACCGCACTCTGACTTGCGACCTGCAGTGTCGGCGCATCACCAGCAGAGAGCAGCATAGAAGCCAAGGCAGAGAAAATGGGGGGGCAGAAAAACAGCAGAAAGTCCAGTCTGGTGGAAACAGCAGAAATCGAAGGTGGGGCTTGCCCAAACAAGTCAACTGACCTGATCTCTGAGAGCGTTCACAGCCAGCTGGTGTTCTTTGTCGCTGGATTGAAACTTCTCTCTCAACTCTGCTGTCACCTGCCACGGAGGGAAAACAACCTGTATGACCCTTCGCATCGCCAAGAAGACAATCGTGACCACGTCGACCATCAAACATTGCCCTCGGACCTGATTGGCCGCCGCCAAGTCCGACTGAAGCTTCTGCATTCGCGTGTTCATCAACTTGAGCTCCTCCTCTTTCCTCTGGTTGATCTCCTCAATCTTTGTCCTGTAGACAGGCAAGTTCACCGTGGTCGTGTCTTGGACTGGTCACAGTGGACCCGTGTGACAATGACGTGTTGCTCTGACCTGCTGTCATTGTACAGAACCTCCTTCTCCGCATGAAGACGCTGGAAACTGCAGCATACGACAAAAACCGTGAGTGTGGCAAGAATCAATCAAAACGTTGAGTGCTGGCTAATTTGCAGAAGAAATTTGTCTCGAAACAAGCTAATTTCAGTCCAGGTCAAAGAAATGTTAAGTGTGTTGTGATTCTTCATCTTTGGCGTATTTTCGCAGATATGTTAAGACACCTAAGAACAGTTTTCAATTGTGAAAAGAACTGCTAAGTAGGTTTCATAAGATAAGATAAGAAAACCTTTATTAGTCTCACAATGGAGAAATTCCAATTCACAGCAGCAAAGTTATGAAAGGAAGAAGTAGAAGAACAAAATATAGGAGCTGCTGGAAAGGCAGCCGCTCTCACGGTGCCATCTTAAAGTCAAAAGAACAAATTAATACAACACAACACACAGACAGACATAAAAGCAACCGAAATAGGCTCAAAAGCGATGAAGACGTCTCACCTCTCCTGTTTCTTCCTTAACTTGTCCGACAGCTGAAAGACAAACGTTGCATCAGTCCAGGAACAATCAAAGGACCGGTCGAGGCACAGGTGAGCATTTACCTTTGACAATTCATCCTGCAGTTTGGAGACTTCGGCCTGTTTGGTCACCTGCATGTTGATTGGAAAAAGACTTGAAGTCACATGACGACAGACGTCGTGCTTACTCACATGAGCAAGCACTTACTATGTGAAGATGATGATGATGATTTATCAGGTGTGCGTGTGTGTGTGTGTGTACCTCCAGGTGGCGCAGTTGCTCCCTCAGCAGCCTCTTCTCCTCGGTCTGGGTGTTCAGGGCGACCTCCAGCTCTGCTCCAAAGCAGTGAGTTATTGGACACAGTGCAGCCGACCAGCCTAGCGCTGAGTGCTTAGCTACAATCTCCTCTACGCTCTTCTCTGACAGGCCTAAAGGGGAGGGGGGGCGCCGCACACAGCAGGGGCAGTCTGACAGTTAGTGTGCCAGACATACAATAAACCATTTACACCATCCAAGGTCGGGATGCGTCAGCCCGGATGGAGAGTGTGTCTGCCTTGTGAAGGCTTCGCTTGTGGTACTGTTGCAGTCGTGTGCCGGCAGTGGTACAGTCAAGCCAAATAACGCACAGTCTTTGTCAGTAGAACAAATCATCGTACCGCGATAACAATAAAGCATATTGTTTGTCATACAAGTCAATCTGAAGTCATACAGCTCTGTTTGTTGTGTCACCGCTAATGACTCTGGTGGCCTTTTAGCGCCACCTGGTGGATTGAAAAAAACTACATGTTCTTGCCACTGTCCAATGAGCTTATGGCTAGCACGGGGTGTATTGAAATACTTCAAACGTTCTCACCATGTAACTGTGTTTGTTCCAGCTGAGCTTGGTTCTGCAAAAAGGAAGGAAACAAATTCAGTCTTCCACAGTAACTTGAGAGCCAGTTGACTCAGACAGGCGCCTGCCAATCACCTGCTGCCCGCTCACACCGCCCCCTTCTGTTGCAGGCTCCTCCCCTTTGCCGTCGATATCAGACACGCCGTTGGCGCTCGCTGACCCGTCTGGCTGTGAGGTAGCACTTTGGTCGCCGTGAGAAAGCGCAGATCTCGGCTGCTCGCCACGACAATGCTCCTGAAGAGCTGGACGGGAACGACACAGGTCACATATGGACCTCCAGAGTCAAAAACTAACTGAATGTTACTGAAAAGGAGACGTAGTATACACTTCAGAAGCTTTTGCTAATGAGGCATCTTAGCTTTTGTGATGCATCTAACTTTAGAATCGATATTATGTGCTGCACTTATTGTAAATTTAAAGTCTGTGGATCGTCTTTCTTCAGACTGCCACCCAAAGTCCGATTTTTAGCCCATCCAGATTAAAAATGAATGGCTCTTTCGTAGTCTCAACAGTCACGGAGCAAATGAAATTCCATTTTTGCGAGATGGATTGAAACCACATTCGGCAGATAGTTTGATATCAGATTTGAAACAGTTTGAACAGCTCCGAACACACCAATCGGTTTGGAGTGTCCGTGACGTCACGCTATGCGACGCAAGACCCAATGTGCCAGAGTAGAGATTGAAAATCAAAGTCCTCAGCAGTATAGAACGCAGCACGTTGAAGAAATTGAAAACCGCAGTACCCCGACAGAGGAGGAAACGCATTGCCTCATCGGTTGGTCTGGAGATAGCAACGTACAAGCAAAGCTCGATGGCATGTGTCGAAACACTTATCAAAGTAGTTCATGTTGCAATTATACGACGTAAAACACGACACGCTATAGCGACCTGTCAGACAGGTCAATAAAGTGGCCCAGTCTGAACGCGGCCAATTCCGAGAAAGAAACTAAAACTAAGCATTTTAGAAAAAACGAAAATTACTGAAAAAATAAAAATGCCCTGAAAACGAATTTAAACTATCGAGAAAAAAACAAACAAACTCAAGACGAAATAAAAACTAACTATAATGAAAATGTTCCTACTATCATAACGCTGACTTCAACAGGGCAAGATGATCAACCACTGTTGACTTTGTACCCAATTCATTTCTAAAAGATGCCCCTTTTGAAGACAAGAGCCGAGTCCTCTGTGCGTAAAGGCGGCCCAAGAAACAAACCTCGCACTTTCTTCAGCAGCGTGGCGTTCTCGGCCTGGAGGCGCAGCAGCGCTTCATCGGCAGGACTGGAGGTGGCGCTAGGGCTCAGCCGGGAATCTGCGTCCTCGCACTCTGCCTTGAGATGCAGGTTTTCCTGTTCCAGCTGCTCGATTTGCATACACAACTGGAAATGACGGAGACAACAGGAGCGGGAAATCTAGACCCGATCACATTCATCCGTTTGAAGTCAACACGGGCAGCACCTTGGAAAGTTCGGCCATGAGCGTGCTGTTCTGCAGTCGAAAGTCTTCTTCTTGACTGTGAAGTTTCCCCTGAAGCATCTCATTCTCGCTCAGCAGCGCTTCCACTTCCTGCGGATGGAATACTTTTGACTTCATGGGTCCTTAACTCATTCACTCCCAAAGACGTTTTTAAACGTCTTTTGAGACTTGGTCCAGAATTGGCTGGTACTGAATGAGTTAATGAATTGGCCAGTGAAATGTTGTGCGAGTGTTCTAGTCGTGTAGAGCTACTGGTATCGTAATGTATAAGCTACTGTTGTCCTATTGTTTTAGCAGTACTGCACTACTGTTGTGGAACTTCTGTGACACCATGCAAGTGGTGTGTTACTGTTGTCGTCGTTTTGTGACATCGGTGTGTCATGCTTCTGTTGTGCCAGATGCCGCTCACATCATTGAGCATGTCACACTACAATGGGCTACGATGCCTCAAGACATCTCAAAATCAGCTACAAGACGCTACGTTCGCCTGCGACGTGACTCTCGGCTCAAAATCGGGCTACATTCGTGTAGTCAGAAGGGGGCATTCGTGTTACCGTTCTATTCGTGTTGTGCTAATGTTGTAGTAGTGTTGCTGTACTGTTACGCTACTGTTGTAATGGAGTTGTTTTACTGTCATAAAGTTGTGGTGCTACAGAAGTCTTGCACTGTAGTGCAAGACTGTAGTGTAGTTTCTAGCACTGTAGTGTGACTCACTGTATTACGTATTTAATGATACGTGCTAGTGTTGTGTTCCTGCTATTTTTGTGTTGCAAGTGTCATCGTGGTATGGGACTGTTTGGCGAATGTTGCAGTAGTGTTGTGCTACCACTGCACTGCTTTGGTAGCTTTGTGCTACTGTACTTTTGTAGTAGAGGTGACGAATAGTAATTGTGTGCTACCACTATTATATCGTGCTGTTATATTTTACTCTCGCAGTAGTGTTGTGCTACTGTTGTAGTACGTTTGTGACACTGTGGGACTAATGTTGACTGACACTGGTAATGCGTGGCTGTTGTGGTAGTGTTGCTATTGTTGTGCAACTATTATGTAGTGAACGCCTACATAATCGCATTTGTCCCTGGCTGATTTTTTTTCCCCTTAATCGTTGTAACAGTTCCCTACTTGCCGGTTTGTGCTCAGGCCAAAGTCATGGCTAATTGAAAAAAAAAAGGAATGTGCTTTGCTGCGATCTTGTCGGATCTGTAAGCAATTACAAAACTTTTTGTGTGGGCATCAATTACTCGAAAAGCAGTTTGATTCTGGTATGTAGTGTCAGAGGTCAACCACTAGAGGGGGCACTGGTAAGCATGGTAACAGTCGAGAGGAACACTTACCTGGGCTCGTTTGCTCTTATTCAAAGCCTACGGACAAAAAAGCATAGAAAATTCAACATAGCTGACAATGATAATATCAATAATAATAATAATAAATAGAGTTACTTTCTGTGCTTTGACAAAATCTCTTTCCAACACCACATTTTTCTGACGCAAGTTGTTCAGCTCTGAAACACACAGCACGCGCATCATTCTTCTTCATCATCATCATCATCATGTCACATGCACAAAAGAGAAACAGCTTTGTTTACCAGCGGAGTTCTTCCTCAGCTCATCAGACAGCTGGTAGTTGTGTGTCCTCAACTCCAGTAGCTGAGCCTGTGCGACACAAACGAACACGTCATGCCAAGTCATGTGATTAGCATCGAGCTACTTTGTCGCGCTAGTGTACAGGTTTTTAAATTCCCAACTTGAAATCATTTCAACACTTGCGTTGATCAGTGGCATTGCATGAAACGGCATGTAGTATGTGACTGCTTTCTAATAATAAAACGTTTGAGGTTGAGTGCTTTCGTCATGCGGATGTTTGTTGATGCTGACACGGCTAGCAGAGAGGGTAGCGTTGACCGTGCACGCCACCTTGTTGAAACACTATATGGATCACAACAAAGACAAGAACACGAATGCCCCTTTGCGTGCGTCACGGGGTTACTAAGCTAAGATAACTACATAGTCGTCGTGCCACCCCTAGGGGGCTAACATTAGTTAGCATCCAAAACAATCAATCGGCGGCTTTGGGACAACGTCGACCGCAAATCGGCGCGGCGTAACACGGGCGTGCCGTCGTGTTGTTCGTACCTGCATACGGTGAAACTCCTCCTCTGAAAGCGCCTGCGACATGATGCTGACGGCTAGCAGGTCGCTAGGCTAAGCTAAAGCTAAGGGGAAACCGTCGAGCTAGCAGCAGAGATGGGATGAGGGGGCGACCAGGAGACAGAGCTCTCGCTCGGTCGCTTCTTCCCGAGCGAGGCATTCACCTGCCAATTTATGTGACGTCATTTTGGGGTTTCAAAATTTCTCCTTCACTTCGAAACAATCACATATTTGGCCATTTTCTGAAAGAAGACAGCCCCGTTTATTATCGCACAGCACAAAGGGAGCGCTCACCAAATGTCTTCCTTTATATTACCCACAGCGTGTGCTTGTGTGTGTTTGTGTGTGCGCGTCCATGTGTGTATGTAAGGTCGGGCCGGTGAATGTTAATGATTAAATGAGCAGTTATGTGCTCCAGTGCTCTAACGGCCACTTATGTGTGCCGGTTACCACAGTTATTAGATACCCCAGCTGTTCTCTGGCCATCACATAACAAGGGCTGCATGAAATGCAACGTTTGGCTAGTCCTGATTGGTTGACAGTTGTGAGGGCAAAATGTACATGGCGGCACGGCCCAGAAAAGAGGAAGTGAAACTTCCTGTATGCAAATCAGACTATTGGAGAGAAGTGAAGCCCCTGTTTGGCCAGACTTTTTAATCTTTAAGAACGACAAGCATAGAGGACGAAATTCACTCACAGGTTGGTGTATTTTTTTTTCTTGACTTGTGCGTTGCTTTGTTTGTGTGTGATGGTGAAGGTGATACGAACACACTCTGTGGTGTGTCGGCTTCGAAAAGGAAGAAGAAAGCAGGCAAGGAAACGAACAGGGAAAGTGAACGCGGAAAGGCAAGAAGCAAACAAGGACAGAAGGAAACGGGTCACAAGTGAGCATTGAGAGGGGTGAGAAGTAAAATGAGAAAAACGGGGGAGGAAACAAAGTGCGAAAATGGAAAGAACATGAGGATGTCACAAAAAGGTGACAAGGGAAGATTAACAAAGGTTGCAATCTAACTCGATTCCCTTTCGCATTGGTGACCTGTCGTCTCACGACAGAGTTGCAACAGAAATGACAAGATGAGCGAGGTGACGTACGCCGTGGTCAACAAGCCGAAACCGCACCCACCACATGAAAACAGGTACGCACGCATCTCTTCATATTTCCTAATCCTCCTCTTGTTTACTTGTCATCGCGTTCCTTCCTTTCTCCTTTCCTTTTGCTTTCCTTCCTTCCTTTTTATTCCCTTTCTGTCTTCCTTCCTGATGTTCTTCTTTCCTTGGTCACATGTTACCTCTTTCCTTCAGTCCTGAAGTGCTTTGTTCACGTCACCACTTTCCTTCCTTCCTCATATCCTTCCTTCCTTCTTTGCTTCCTTGGTTTCTTCTTTCCTTGTCGCTGCTTTCCTTCTGTTTTCTTGTCTCGTTCACTTGTCATCATTTCCGTCCTTAAGATCTTCTTTCCCTGTTCACATATCATCTCTTTCATTTCTCTTTTCCATTTTCACTGGTGCCCTCTGTCGTTCTTTGTTCTAAATGCCACATTTGTCTTTATTTATTTTTTCTTTCCTTCCCTTGGAACATTCTTCTTTCCATGTTCACTCATCGCCTCATTCTTTCTTCCCTCATCACCTTCTTCACTTGTCACCTCTTTCCTTTCTTTTGTCCTTGTGTCGTATGTTCCCGGTTTAATTGTGACGGCATTCCTTGTTCACTGGTCACCTCTGTCCTCCTCTCCTTATTTTCATCTTCCCTCATTTACTCTTCACCTCTTTTCTCGTTTCCTTTTTTGGACGTTCCCGAGAACACTTCACAGCTCCCATCACTATGACAACGACCCACCGACGACAACAGCGCCGTTGTACAGCGTGGTCGGAGCTCCGGAGGGCGCTGTGAGTTTGACTCTCACTGCCAACCGCAAGGCGGGATTAGTGGTTAGCGCTGGTGTGGAGCGGGTGTCAGGTAAGGAGCAACCCACCCGGGAACACGGTTAGCAAAGTGTCACTTTCATAAAGTGTCCTTGATTCCCTTGAAATGAGTTCACAAATCAAAGTCCTGATGATTGTTTGCAGGTAAAGTAAAGAACAACATTCTTTATATGTTATTATTCCACTCTTTTTGTGCGTTTACTACTAGAGTACTAGAGTCCCAGCCGTCTTCGGGCAGTAAGCCGGGGACACCCTGAACCGGTTGCCAGCCAATCTCAGGGCACACACAGACAAACAACCATCCTCGCTCACACTCACACCGCTGGACGATTTAGAATGATCAATTAGCCTATTAGCCTGCCATGCATGTTTTTGGAATGTGCGAGGAAACCAGAGTACCTGGAGAAAACCCACACAGGCCCGGGGAGAACATGCAAACTCCACACAGGGAGACCGGAGCTAGAATTGAACACGGTACCTCTGCAATGTGAGGTCGACACGCTAACCACTGGACTACCGAGCCGCTATTTTTATTATTATTATTATTGTTGTTGTTGTTATTATTGTTGTTATGAATTATTACACGCTCCTCCCAGGCACACCCAACGATTACGAAGACTTGTCCACCTCGGTGACTGATATGAACGACACGAGTGTGCGTGACGGCCTCGGTCAGTGGATATTCTTCTTGTTTTTCGAGCTAGCTAGGGAAGATGTGACAAGTGAGCGAGGAAATGGGTGATGGGTGACTGAGAAAATAGACGAAAAGTGAGTGTGGAATTCGGTAATAAGTGAAGGGTGGAAAGAACATAAGGGAGGAAGGAGGGCAAAGTGTACAAGGACAGAAGAACAAAATGAAAATAAAGAGGTGACAAGTAAACAAGCAAAGAGCTGAGGAAAACAAGGAAAGGGGTGACTTACAAATGAGCAAGGAATGCAATTTAGCGAAAGACAGAATTAACGTGATGACGTGTGAATAAGGAAAGAACATATTTAAAGAAAAAAACTGACAAGTGAGGCAGGAAGAACACAAAGAAGGAAAGGTACAGTCATTGAGCAAAGAAAAAGGTGGAGCATGAACAAGGAAACAAGATATTATGCTAAAGATATGATATATGGTGAAGTAGCATGTTGGCTTGTAAAGTTAACATTTCAATTGACAATTCATTAATGGTATGTGTGCATTTCATTTGGGTTCTGTTTTAGAATTTAATTACCGGGTACAGAAGCCAAGAGGACCAAGAACGCCACCTGCTGGCTGGACCTGAAAGTCGTCCATGAGGCACAACTAGTCAAGTTTGGAATGTGTATCATGTACGTTTGTCGTTGTCTAAAATAAAATGAATGTTCTAAATCTTGTCTGAAAGATGAACATGAATTTGGAGGAGCGTTTAATCTCTCATTTTAGCAACTAGCCTTGGAACATAGAGTAACATTAACATTAGTTTTTTTATTAAGGAGACCCTGCACATAACATTAACAAGTGTAATAGTTTAGCGACCATTCCAAGAGTGTTGAGGAAGTTTGAGTGTTTGAGCTTGGCAGCTAGCCCCGGAACATAGAGGAAAATTCTTCTTTCATAGGTTAGCAAATAGCTGATAAATATGGAGCAGCCTTCAGCGTCTTAATTTGCAGCTCCCTCCTGATCATAGAGGTGCATTTAGTGTCTTAGTTTCGCAAACGGTCGCTGAGAATTGAGGCATATACATCTTCTTAGCTTAGCTTAGCAAGTAGCCCCTATACATGTTGGAACATTTAGCATCTTAGTTTAGCAACTAGCCACTGACATACTAGTACATTTAGCATCATTGCCTTCTTAGCATAGCGAGTTGCTGATGAATATGGAGCAGTATTTAGCATCTTAATTAGCAGATAGCAGCTAGTAAATAAAACGCCATGGTGGAATAGTTACATGCTTTTAAAACTATAACCACAGCATTAAATGAAATAGCACTTAAACCGAAATGCCCATGGTGACAAGGTTAAGAGAAAAGCAAGCACTAATCCTCTTAATACCTATTATGCTAGTTTTCTGTTCGCAGATAGCGATAGCACTGACCTATTGGGAGCTGCACACATCTCTAACCGCACTCAGTCAGTTGTGGTAAATAATTGGCACATAGCTGTCGATGAGTCCAATCATAATCAGCTCGTCATTAGTGAAAATTAAAATATGATTTTTAAAAAATATAAATTCAACACATAAAGAACACATTTATTAAAAACTGAAAACGAGAAAATAAAATTTCAAGACATAAGTATGAGTTGCTTTTAATTGTACACAAAATCAACTGTGCATGACGTACTATAACGACAGTCACACTTTGAGTACTGAGCGAACTAAATTTCCCGCAGCACTGATTGGACAAGCAATGTAATGTGAATGAACCAGCCAGTGATGGCCGAGTGGGCGTGTCATAACTAATTGACATGTTGAGTCGGGTGTGTCTTAACCTCCATGGCAGAGGCTCCGCCGAACCCCTGAGACTGATTCACCGAACCTCTAGGGTTCAGATTGAACCCAGGTTAAGAACCACCGAGTTAGCGTGTATCCTGTCCTCACCCGTACGCAATTAGCATCTTAGCTTAGCAATAAACTGTAGCATAGACCTAAATGTAGAGGGAAGCAGAAGTGAGACTGACAAAACGAGCGATGAGTGATTCGATTTCACGTGATGATGTGATTTAGAAAGCAGAGCTTGTTGCTAGGCAACAGAGCAGCTCCCCTTTCAAGTTTTCCCTCCTTGTTGTTGTATATTTTAAACATTCAGGTCAAAGTGAAGCTCATATGTAACCATGGCAACAACCTCATCATCACCGTTGCACAGCCTCCGTCCCTGCTGCTCCGTCACGAGTTGGAGGCGGTCTTGAGAGGTGTCCATGTTGCAAAGGAAGTAACGGTCCTTGTCGCCATGTCATTTCCTGCTTCTTCCAACCACAGAAGCAAACATTCCTCATCTGTGGTTCTTTTTTTCCTGGCCATCATTTTTGTCTTCGTCCCTCCTTCTTCCCCTCTCAGCCCGCCTCCTCGTGAGTGTGTGTCTGTGTGCGCGTGTGTGTGAAAGTGGAAAAAAGATGAAAACATCAAGTGAAGAAAATGACAGGGGGAGACGCGGTGGAATGATTACAGGCTTCAATGTTCAAACCTTAAAAGTCAGCAGACGTTATTTTGGGCCCGGGCCTCCGCTGAGGAATGCTGCTGGTTCTGCTGGCTCACACCCTGTGACCACGTGACCCATCAGTCCTCACTCATGAGGAGGCTGTTGTCATAGTAATCAGACCCCCCCCCCTCCCCAACACACACACACACACAGACACACACATATTTTATTATCTTCGCATAAACCTAAAGACCAGTCAATTATATATGGAAATAAAACGGGGATGATCCAAGATATCCATGAGTCAGCAGTCTACTCTGAAATATGGACATTGTGGTTTGGGTCTGGCCAAGACAGAGTCCGCCTTTCCAAGCCTGCTTTCCAGTCAAGAGGTTGCTGGTTTGAATCTTAGTTCCTTACTGGTTCCAGCTTGCTTCCAAAAACATGTTATCAGATGAGCTTTAGTGAAGACCCTCAACTGTTCATAGGTTTAAATGTGAATGCTTGTTTAACTATACGTGCGTCTTTTTTCACTCCCTTCACCCCCCCCCCCCCCCGCCCCACCACCACCACCCGCTTTCCCACCCACTGGCAACCAGTCAGTTGTTTGTCCAATAGAGAAACCTTAAGCATCTTAATAAGCAACTAGCCCCCGAACATAACAGAACATTTAGCGCCTTAATTAGCAAGTCCTGAACAGAGGAGCCTTTAACACCTTAATTTAGCAAATAGCCCCCCTCAGCCCCCAGTATAGAGGAACATTAATCTTCTAAGCTGAGCAAGTGGCTGATGAATATGGAGAATACTTTAGCATCTTAATGAGCAACAAGCTTCTGAATATTGATGAACATTTAGCCTCTTCGCTTAGTTGAGTAAAGACTCAACATTTTCTATAGGTATAAATTTGGAATCTGTCATTCATATGCACCTTGACATTTACTGGTGATCAGTCCATTTTTGTGTCCATGTGTGGCCTGATATTTACTGGCGACTTGTCCAATTTTTATCTCGAATTGCCCTGCCATTGGCTGCTGATGAACCCATTGTTTCTCTATAGGTGTCAAGTCAAGTCAACTGTATTTATAGAGCACTTTCAAACAGCCATCGCTGCATACAAAGTGCTGTACATGGAGCAATTTAAAATATGCAATAAACAGTAAAACAAATCAGTAATAGAGACGGTAGAAAGCACCAAACAGTAAAACCAAGTCATGCTGAGTCGAATGCCAAAGAATACAAGTGAGTTTTGAGGAGGTATACTCTGCTTCTTCTGACCAAAGTAAGCGGCGATATGCTCCAGATGCCTTGATAAGCAAGTTCTCGCCAGTCCTTCAGCAGTAGCCTTTTGAAGGGTCTTCTCTAAGGATTGGAATCATTCTATTTGGCTGACAATAGGAATTCTGTCACACTGAAGCCATTCTACAATAACCGACATATTTCGGAATTCATGCAAATGCACACCGAGAAACACGATTGCCAGCCCCAGTTCGAGTCAGTCAGTACTCAAGCAGCAATGACATCTATCGTCATATTTAGTGGCAGAAACGCACATACTTTTGCCAGATGTGATACATTTAGTGTTTTGTACAGTTTTGTCAGATTCACACAAATTCCCTAGTAAAAGCTTTGCAAAAACACATTTTCATTGTTCGTATAGTGTTGTACTCTACGCCCGTAGACGACTTGCAACAACAAATACACAATAAAGTATACTCAGGCAGACATCAATAACCGTGCAGTTTATTTGATCGTTTGTAAAATGTGTCTCCCTTTTAATTACATCATCATCTCTCACTTCAAAAGGCAGTTTGGTGTGATCCATTTTCTGGACTGCTTATCCCGTTCAGTGTTGCCGGCGAGTGGATGACTATTCTGTGACTTCAGGCAAAAGGCAGACGACACCTTGGACTAGTCACTACTCAGTCAGATGGCACAGAGAGAAGTAGACAACCATTGGCTCTCCCATTCACATCATCCCTGAGTGGCAACTAAACACATGACGCCTGCCCACAATCTAGGCGAATGTTCTACAACTAGGTATAATTTGAGTTTGTTTAAACTTTCTTTTTCTTTGCAATATCTGGAAACCCTGTATACAGCTCACAGCCGCTAGGGGGCACATTTGACATGCTGGAAGGGAATTTCTATGATTTGCTGTAATGGTAGGCTTCTGTCTTTGGTGACATCATCACTCAGCATTCACACACTTGTGCGAAACCTCTTCGGGTCCGGTGTGTGTTCATCCACCCATTTTGCTTTCCTCATACGAGTTTTAATGGTGTGTGAATGGGAGATGAGATAGTGTGTGTGTGTGTGTGTGCGCGTGTGTGTGCGCGCGTGTGTGTTTGTGTCGTCCATGTTGCTTTTCTCCATTCAAAGTGCTGCACCAATCTTTCCCTTTCGCTCCCTCTCTCCACATCTGTTTAAAGAGGAGAAAAACAGCAGAATCTGGATGGAGCATACTAGTCACTGGCAGTTTTGGAGGGGGGAGCTTCTGCCTTGAAAGCATCGTTTTAGATCAAATTTGTCATCACTTGACCTAAAATAGCATTACTCGACGCCAACTGTCTAACAGAGGATGTCATATTTCGTTTTATGGGACATTTAAATAGCATATCGTTAGGTAGGTCTCGGCAAAATAATTTATCACCCCTTGAATGAGCTTTGGGGTGGTACAGTCCAGATGGGGGGGGTTCACATACAGACACACACATACACACACTGAATCGAGCCGAGTTGAAGGAGGTCGAGTGTGAACGAGCGGACGAGTCGTTCCCGTCTATCGTTCTCCTCCGGATTATCCGCCCTCTTGTCGTCGGTACTGGTACCAGGAGCCGGGAGCAGTTTCGCAGTCGACCTCTGCCAGTACCGGCTGGTCTCGTGCAGCCTTCATGAGAGGGGAAAGCGACACGAGACACTTTGGTTTCACGAGCTAACCGGACCTCTTTACCCTCCAACCTCCCTCCTGTCTGCTTCCAGGTATGTCCGCTAGCTCATGGGGGTGGAAGTGGGTAAGGTGGAGGGGGGGGGGGGTGGAAAATTGAGGGAGGGGGCTTAGGGGGTGCATTGAATGACTGTGTCTCGCTTCCACGCGCGCATCCACGCTCATCTCGTGCTGTGTTTTTGTGCGCCTTTTTCACAATTTCTACTCCATTGGACTGGGAAGCAGAGGGGGGGGGGGGTCGAGCGTGAGAGGGGGGAGGGGAGCTGATCAACCCAGGTGGGGCTGCTCGCTTTGACCCACGACAAGCGGAAGGCTGGTGTCCTCGTGCCTGGTGGGGGACGGGGTCCCCCCCCCCTCCAAAAAAAGGGAGGAGGTTAAGGAGCCCATTAATGCCTGCCTGTGCGAGTCCGTGTGTTGGAAGAAAAAAAAAAGGGGGGGGCGTGAATGCGTGTGTTTGTGTGTGTGTGTGTGTGTTCGGTGAGCAAGGGGTGTCCTCCAAGCAGAGGGACTCCAGACACTGATCCATTAAAGAACAAAGGGGGGTCGAGGGGTTGGGGGTGGAGTCCAAGGCTTGGTCCATGTTTGTCATTCCACCTCCATGTGCGACTGGAGGGGAGGGGAGTGTTGCGCCTTATCAGTGATCGATCGAGTCACGTCACATCGGATTGAAGTGTTGAACGAAAGCGAATTGCCCCGTGAAAGGAGCCTCTGATCATCCAGTAGATCAATCAATAAATCAATAAGTGAGTCCACTTGGTGATCATCGATAAAGTGACTGATCACATCTGACGTCACCGTCAATGATCAATTGAGCTCAAGGAAAAGTCATTTCTGTTGATCCATGAACGCAAACTTGTTGTATGATGCGCGGTGTCACCATGTTGCTTAGTTAGGAATAATAAATGATCGGATAGTCCGCGTTACACCTAAAAATGTCCGTGTGTTTCTCAGAGGCGCACCAACGTTCGCTGTTTGATGCTCGCTTTTTTTCCCCAGACCCACCGACCTCATGCTTGAACGTAGAGATTAACAGGACAATTAGTCAACATAAGGCCCGTGGGCCACAGCTGGCCTGTCCACAGTCTCAGCAGCCTTTAAGAAGTCAAACTGAAACGTCAAGTATGAGACTGCTTTTATTTTGAAGTGCATGTGAGTCAGCAGCTCAAGTGAACAAAAGCAGCGACTTGGGGCCGGGGGGTGGGGGGGAGGCAGCGATTTCTCTGACCATTTGAGCAATTTTTTTTCTTTAATATAAATAAACAACAAGTGTGGTCCTCATGTGAACAGCGAATCTATTTCCTGCACATTTGGGGGAAGAGTTTGTCCCTGTGTGTGAATGTTTATCAAATTGTGATATCACGTTAATATTTGGTAATACGTCATTTTTACGTGACCGATTAATAATAATAATAGTTTTCACCAGTTTTGAATTTACATAAATTTAAATTTAAATTACAATGAGGGCTACTCAAGTGGCGATACATTTGACTGATTTGTGTGTGTGTGTGTATATATATATATATATATATATACAGGTATATATAGTAGAGATGTAAAATAAAATATTTAATCTAATTAAAAATGCAACTGTCATAATTCACTCAAATTCACAAAAAATTAATCGTGATTACTGACGCATTTTTGATCGTTTCTGAATTTCCTTTTATATATTTTTTGTCCTATTTTTTCCCCATTTTAATGCCCTCATCAACATGGAGTCATGAATCAGTTTTCTATGTGCAAAATGCAAATATTTACTGAAATAACAATTTCGATTTTCAATTTTACATGAACATTTTTCACTTGGAGCAATTATTCACACATACTCTCTCACACAATATTACTGTCCATCAACAACAGTGAAAAAAATATTTTATCACACAACAGCTGTTTGGTGCCCGATATTTTTTGTAGACCGCTTTCACGTGTTTTGACGGACCGAGGAAGACGCGGCCCAACGCGACCGAGAGGACCGTCTTATTGGTAGTTTGCGTTCGGCTGCTATTGCCACCACTGGACACCTTTTCGGGGCCGTGATCGGCAACAAAGTCAAGCTAGCCGCCATTACGTTTTTTCATTCTATGCATCACGCCGCCATGCCAGCCTTTGATTGGGAAGCTGTTCAAGGAAGCAATTGTTGTGGCTGCTAACTTGACCGCGAACGTTTCGACTGTGGTCACTGAGCTGCAATCGCAGGCGTGTGGCTGCAATACGCTTTGAACGACTGCGCACTGGGCCAACTGGCGCGCACGTGACTATTTTCAGTATTCAAGTGCACTTGCGCACCACTCATGTTCACCCTGAGTACGGTCACAGTTTACTGTTACGTGTCAATCGTTCATCATCGTTTTTTTCACTTGTTTTAAGTAAGTAAGATAACCGTTATTTGTCCCACACTGGGGAAATTTGCAGTCTACAGCAGCAAAATTGGGGGGGGGGGGGAGAAAAAAACAAAGCGTTTAAACATGTATTATACTGATGATAGTCTCTCAAGGGGAAATTCAATTTGCATTGGCACGCACAATCATTCAGTGAAGTTTCTCTGACTGATCAATGAAATGATAATAATGAGCCCCATAAGGATTTATCCATGTGTTGGCGGGTCATTGTTGATTGTGGCCGCTCAGAGATCAGCGCATGCGCTGTGAGAAATGATCCAATTTCACTCGATTGGTCCAAATTTCTTTTATTTATGACAAAATATTTCAATCCCGTTTTTTAATGTAGTTGGGTCGAAGGATGATTTAAAAAGAATAAAATAAAAAATAATGTTCGGCGACAACATCCATTCGGATGTTTCGCTCCTTTCTTCTTTCAAGTCACTTCAGATGATGACCAGATTAGCAATCTCAAAAATTCTGTTGCGTATTGTATCTAGTCATAAAGTCGGTCACATTTTGTGTCCATTCCCACTATTTTATTATTATTTTTTTTATGTACAGTATTTAGTATTGTAATTTGACTTCAAGCACTTTTGCTTGCTCATTGACAGAAGGACATCCATCCATTGTTCGATCCGCTTCCCCACACGAGGGTCGCTGGCATGCCGGAGCCAAAACTGTTGGGAATAAGTTAATACAATTTTATGGACGTCATGAATGTAGGTCAGTGCATTTTTTCATGTCTCGGCCACAGACTTGGAATTCTGCCACCCCGGTGCCTATTGTTGGCAAAATTGATCAAATGTTCTCTTTCGTCTTCTTTAACCTGTAGGCTTCCTTCACTGCTCACTGTGTGTGTGTGTGCGCGTGTGTACGTTCATGATGTCATCCAAGCAATGATAATGAGATTTCCTCTGTTTGCGCTCTAGAATATCTTCCCCATCATGCTCTTATGGGAAATATGCCACTCCACAGTTATGTAATAATGATTGTGTATACATGCGTCTCTCAAAGCGAGACCTCAACTGAGCATATGTTGCGGGGGGGGGGGTGTTGGGGTCAAAGTTCATCTTGTTGCATGCTTATTGTCGGGGCTGTGAGGCTTGTAACATTTCATACATGCGCACGGAAGACAGGATGGGCTGAACAACTGAAAGGAAACAATCACTTGGCCCTTTTCTTTTCCGCTCTTGATGACCCTTGACCTGCAGCAGTGGGGACTGTGAGTGTGTGAGAGGGAGAAAGAGAGAGAGAGAGTTTTAAAGGAGCGATTGTGCATTTTTCATGATGTACGAGTTCACAGGTGTCTTCTTAGCATGTGTCCGACGTTTTTCATGGACGTAGGATCATGCATAATTGGCAACCCATTACGATATTCATATTTGTGGGAAACTATTCATCAAGTATCATGTTGACATTTGTTTTTCTGTGTAACCTATCCCCCCCCCTTATTTTTGCTGAAAAACTCACCTGTTGACAGTTTTTGTGCTCTATCTGTGATGCCACCAAAAGCCCCGTCTAAATAAGAATGTGTGCAGGAATTATCTTGACACGACGCATCGTGACTGAAAGGCAAGCTTTGTTTGTCCAATTAGTAATTTGTATTGAGATAGTGAGGTAACTTTGAAATGATATCAATGTTTTGGGATCATTGTTTGTGGTGTATGATGGTTATTGCTAAACATTTGTGGGGGGGGGGGTTGGTAGTTTTTCACGATTTGTGGTAGCGTTTAGTCCCAATTTCCCACCAACAGTTAAACTGAATTCTTTTAAGTGTTCATCTGTCTTATGCAGGGGGGCATCGCGGGCATGCCGGGGCCTATACCAGGCGTCTGCGGGTAGTAGGCGGGGTACACCCCGAACTGGTCGCGAGCCAAGTGCAGGGCACACGAAGATGAAACAACCATCAATCGCACTAAAGGGCAATTTCGAGTATTCCATTAACCAGCCATGCGTGTTTTGGGAGTGTGGGAGGAAAGCGGAGTACCCAGAGAAAACCCACGCAGGCACGGGGAGAACAGGCATACTCCACACGGGAAGGCCGGAGCCGGAATCGAACCCTGCACCTCTGCGCTGTGCGGCCGGCGTGCTAACCACTCTTCCACCGTGCAGCCCAGTTTGAAATATACACAGCAGAGGTTATCTCAAGGCACTTTACACATTGAGCAAGTCAGGAAACACACTTCTCATACATGAAAGAAAACCACCGGGATCCCACATGAGCAAGCACTTGGCAGCGGAGGCTCGGAAAAACTCCCTCGAAAGGAGGAAACCTCAAACAGAACCCAGGCTCTGTGGGGCGACCGTCTGTCTCGCCCGATTGGGCGCAAAATCAGCCATATCGACAACACGAAGAGTCCCAGGAACGCAAGCCGGCCCCCATCCCGCGCCACATACGGCTGGGCCGAGGGCAAGCCCAGTTTTCGTTGGATTGACAACAAGCGGGTTGCCGGCATTTGTCTTTTGCCTTATTCGCTGGCGAGTGTGAACAACGATGAGCTTATGGCTCTGCATTGACGTTAACACATTGAACGTATCAAAATGCTCTCAACGTTGAATGTAAAAGGGCTTGACCGCGAAGTCTTCCTATCGGTGAACTTTCCTCAATAACGAGCAGCTAGCTCACGCCACTCATTATCTCTGAACGCTACCTATTAATTTGCCAACTTAGATGGGGGGGGGGGTTTGTGGAGCATTCACTGCGCCGCCAAGACCAGCGTTAAGGTGTGCTGAATGTCGAATCACCTGCCGCTGGTGCGTTGAGGAGCAGCTCGGAAATGCCTGCGCTGGCTTGTTTGAAGTGAATTGAATTGTTTTCGCGGCTGTAAAAGTGTCCGCATGCGCATGAATGTGAGGCAAATTTAGACGGGGGATATATTTGGGATTGCAAAGCGTCGCTGTTCTTCATGAAAGGAAAGTTGGGCTTTGGAGCAAAGCCCAGACAGCGTCTTGTGTGAATGGGAAGCGGTGGAAGCTGAAACAGGGTTGTGAACTTTAACACCTGACACTTCTCGCACCAACTGGCGTGTTGAAAGTCACGCCCCATAAACTCTAGTCAAGAGTGGCCAGTCACTGCTCAGCACGGAACAGGGGTTCCACATTTTCCAGCGGTGTTTCATTCGATCCGGGTTTCAAGTTTTTGATTTGGTTTTGCTGGTATGTCATTGGAATAAAACCACACATCGAAGGTTAAAAAAGGGGGAGAGTTTGTCTTTGGGCTACATCACCGAGCTCGAGGCATACTAATTTGAGTCGGCACACACATCCTGCGGTTACTCAGACAGTGTGTAGTAATGATGTGTGTGTGTGTTGCCTGTGTCTCATTTGCTGACCTTAATGAACTCCCTCGGTCACTGGTGCCATAGCAACGGTTGCCAGGCCTTCCAGACAGTGAGATCACTATTTAAAAAAAAAAAAAAACTCTTAAAAGTTTGCGCTTCAAAATTGTGCTATGTGGGGCATAAATGCCCCACATAGCACAATTAAGTAACCATAACAAGCAAATGCACAAACACATTCATCAATTTTTACATAAGAATTAGTTATTGTATAGTTTTTAAAAATAAATAATACAATTGAAATGAGAATGAGTGGTTGCTTTATGTTCGGGCAGTGGTTCTGAACCTGGGTTGGGTCGAACCGCAGGGGTTCGGTGAATCTGTCTTCGACGGAGCCTCTGCCATGGAGGTTATGACACACCTGGCTCAACATGTCAATTAGTTATGACACGCCCGCGTGGCCATCACGGGCTCGTTCATTTTGTGCACAATTAAAAACACTTATGTTTTGAAATTGTATTCAAGTTTTTTTTCTGCTTTTAATAAATGCGTTTTTTTTTTAAGTCTTGAATTTGTAAAACAAAACAACAACTTTTAAAAAAAAAAATTCATTAATGAGGATTTTTTTTCATTAATGAGGAGTTTGGCCAACGTTTAAATGAACTGGTTGGGTTCGGTATCGCTAACAAGGTTAAGAACCACTGTGTTAGGTGGTCTGGCATGTTTGTCCCATTTTGGAAATCAAATGTGGCCCTTGAGCACCAAAGCCTGCCCCCAGCTAGCTCTGAAACATCCAAGCTAGCAAACCTTTGCTAGCCGGTGCATTAGTTAGCATATGTAAAGCGCCACTTCCTGCTTGCTTGCATGGCAGCCGTGATGATTTGTGGTTAATGAGACGGAATCCACCAGCACGTCGCCTTAATAAAGTTGGAGTCCAACGCAGCAGTCATGGCCGCACACAGGCATGCGCGCACACACCGAAGCCCAAAGAGGCAGTGAAAGATCAGCACATTAACTAATTAGCCTGCCGGGCTGAGGGGCGACACCAGAGAGGAGCGCTCGACAGATGGACCTGTGTGTGTAATTCTTGAAGTGCTCTTCAGTGTCATTTGACCATCCATCAACCTGCCAACTTCGACTTGTTATTTTTGTCTTCATTTACCTCCAGCGAGGGCATTTTTAGCCACGTATTCCGCCTCCACAGCAACAAATGTTCAGATGACAAAGAGGCGTTAAGAGTAAACAGTGGGGCCGGGCCATATCACATTCAGTTCAATTGCAGAATATCCCCCCCCCCACAAAAAAAAAATCCAAATTCGATTTGTAATCATTTTTTCCCTCTTTGCGCCGAGAAAGCAAATGAAGTCATATGAACATGGGCTTTCTCATTGAAGCCACTTTTATCCTGTCTGGAGGAAATCAAAACCTGGATGGCACTGAATTTCCATCTCTAGAAGGCAGAAGTGATTTAAGGTGTTTGGTCGTACATCCCATCCTGCGGACTTATCGTAACAGTCTCCAACTTGGGTCTTAAAATGGACAGTGATTTGAAATTGGTGCTGTTGTTAAATCCAACTTCCTTCATCTTAGGCAGCTGGCCAAAGTAAGAGCGCTTTGAAACAGTCATTTGTGCTGGATTACTGTTAACGCACTTTGCTTTGGAGTCAGCCTATCCTCCATGAAGCATCTCCAGTTGGTCCAAAATGACGCTACTAGCCTCTTGACGGGTACTCGTAAGAGAGAGCGCAGAACTCCTACTTGTGGCATCCCTTCACTGGCTCACAATAGAGTTCTTTTGAGGATCCTAGGATTTGTTTTCAAATCTTGAAATGGACTCGCCCCACCTTACCTCTCTGAGCTCCTTCCTCCCCCACACACCTGCTCGATGCCTCAAGTCAGAGATTTTCAGAGTTTTCCAGTGCTCGAGAAACACACTTGAGTTGAGTGATTAAAGTGTTTAGTGATTAAAAACCCAACTAAACAATAACTAAGCAGCACGAGAGGGATTCATGTACTCACCAACCTTTTTGAAAGTGATTCAGTCACTGGTTCAGTCATCATTTTACAAAGTCAAAACAAATGTTTGGAAATGTCCTTTATTTGGGATGAAACACAAAAGATAATCTGTTTCCTCTAATGAAGGACGACACAAATGTTAAAATTATTATAGAAATGTCAAATCCAAACAGAAGTGAGCTCGAACTCACCCGCCCCGCTAATGAGGACATGCCCGATCGAAAATGGATAGATGTATTAATTAGTTGCGCTATTTTTCAAAGGTTCCGGAGGGATTTTCCTTGCAAATGCACCCATAGCTTCTACGGTACTCTTCTCTGCAAAGGTCTCGGATGTTCTTGGAATCTGCGGGGGCCACCCGGCCGGTTTGGGATTCCGAGAGCTCCGACTACCACGGGGGGGGGGGGGGCATCACCGTTGCCTCGACATACTTTCCTCTTCTTCTGTAACTCCTCCTTCAGCCGACTTGCATGTTCCTTCCTTCTATCGCACCGAATGCATTTTTCATTCTTAAAATTGAGGCAGAGGTGCTCCCGTTGTGATTATTCACTCGACAAAAAAAATGTCACAAAAAGTACATGTGCTGAAATGATCATAATCTTGTCTCGCTTGACTCAATAATGGAGTTACTTGAGTTAATTTTGGATCCTTTTAGTTGAATGCAAAGTGATTGTTCTGCAGTGCTAATTTTCTAGTTTGAGCCCTGCGAGTCCCAGAGACTCGCTGATCAGAAAAGTACGAGTCCCATTTTGCATTTCGAGAGTCCCACATTTCGAATTCTGAAATGGTCTAGTTATTCAATTGCATATGATAATAACACAAACAGCAAGAATATACATTGATAATAGGTTTATTTCTTATAAACAAATGCCGCGAAAATGTAAATAATTCAGGCATACGAGATTATTATCGCAAAAAAAAAACTATCCAACTTTAGCTACTTCCTCTGTGATATCTCCGCAATAAACCTTCGCAACACTTGTTACACGACTTGGCAATCGTCTGCTTTCCACGCGGCAAGGCCGATCTTGCCAATCGCGTCTCGCGAGAACGGAAATCTCGGGGAAAAAAAATTTACCGTAGGTTTTTTTCTTTTTCTTTTTTTTTTTTGCTTTATTTTTGACTGTGAAATTTCCTTGCGTCCCAAAAGCGCACATTATTTGGAACTGTGCGTCTGGCGGGAAAATGATACATCTTGGTAACAAGATGGCCGGTTCTGGTGCACAGATGGCAACGGATGCATACGCCGGTTTGTTGGACCTTCTCGCGGAAGAGTATTTTTGTTCTGCCTGTCGCGATCCCCGTACGTCGCTGGGATACGGAGATGAAAGAAAGATACTCTCTTTGTCGGGAATAATGTCTTTTGGACCAATGAAGTAAAGTTGTCCCATTTCCCACGGCACACCTTTTGATCTTATGACGATCGCAGTTCGAAAGTAACTCCTTGCTTGCTTTCTGCTTGTTTTTGCAGTCATGACCTGCTGACACCCTTCATCCACCCGCGGGCAACTCCTCCTTCCTTTCCCGTCTTGTCCATCACCCACCATGCTTCCCTCCCCCGTCCCCGCCCTCTCGCTCCTCTTGCTCTCCTGGCCCCTCCTCCTCCTCTGCGCTCCGGCGGCGGCGCCTCCCCCCCTGGTGGCGGCAGGTGGCCGAGCGGCGTACCGGGCGTTCGACGCCTCCCTCACCCACCTGACCGTCCACAAGAGGACAGGCGAGGTTTTCGTCGGAGCCGTCAACCGAGTCCTCAAGCTGTCGGCCAATCTGACCGAGATGAGGAGTCACATGACCGGACCGGTGGAGGACAACGCCAAGTGTTACCCCCCACCTAGCGTCAGGGCCTGCGCTCACCGGTCCGTCTCACCCTAACCGTCTTGTCCGTTTGTATGTCCGTCTGCTTACTTGTACGTTTTCCCAGCCTGGACTCTTTGGACAACGTGAACAAGCTTCTGTTGGTGGACTACGCGGGTAACAGGCTGGTGGCGTGCGGATCCATCTGGCAGGGCGTCTGCCAGTTTCTCAGACTGGAGGACCTCTTCAAACTGGGGGAGCCTCACCACCGCAAGGAGCATTACTTGTCCGGTGCCAGAGAGGCTGATGGGATGGCAGGTAGGCGGGGCCTCCTTCACACCAGCAACTCTCCAAACGCCGCTCGGGTTTCGAAGCCAGATTCGCGACGAATGTCGCGATCGGTTTGAAGGACTTGACAGAAGTGATGGATTGAGCAAGCCGCACGAAATTACAGGAAGGCGTCGATTTACGAAGGAGTTCCGTTCCTGCAGCTGGCAACGTAACCCGAATTTCCGCGTAAATCGGATTTTACTGTTAAAGTTGAAATTTACGTCAAAGTAAAAAAAAGTAAAATATATTTTTAAAAATAATAGGAAGAAGATACTGTACTTAGCATCGCTGCTGAGAGCTCCGATTAGGCAGCCGCTTCCAGAAGATCCACTTTCGTCCACGTTGAAAACTTGCTCCGCAAGATAACTCCGCCATCACGGATTATCTTGGCTAGATGACCCGGAAAAACTGTGGTCACCGTAACCTTTCTCTGTAGGTGTGGTTGTCGGCGAGGACGACTGGACCAATGACCCCAAGAGAAAGAAAACGGCAAAGGGCAGCAGCCGCCTCTTCATCGGCGCCGCCATCGACGGAAAGTCGGAATACTTCCCGACGCTGTCCAGCCGGAAGCTGGTGGCCGACGAGGAGAGCGTCAACATGTTCTCGCTGGTCTACCAAGACGAGTTTGTGTCATCACAGATCAAGATCCCGTCGGACACGCTGTCTCTCTACCCGGCCTTCGACATCTACTACGTCTACGGCTTTTCCAGCCGCACTTATGTCTACTTCCTGACGCTGCAGCTGGACACGCAGCTGACACAGATGGACGCCGGGGGAGAGAAGTTTTTCACCTCCAAGATCGTGAGGATGTGCTCCAATGACACAGAGTTCTACTCCTACGTGGAATTCCCTCTAGGATGCACCAAGGACGGCGTGGAGTACCGACTGGTGCAGGCTGCCTTCAAACAGAAACCGGGACGGCGCTTGGCTCAGGCACTCGGACTGTCGGAGGACGACGATGTCCTCTTTGTCATCTTCTCTCAGGTGACTTTTTTTTTTTCGGTGCTTCTCAAAGTGGGGTTTGTGATCTCCCGCTCTTGGTGCTCAGTTTGTTGAATGCAGGGAAGTTCTTAGCAATGACAGCTTGAAACGGTCGCATCTCAAACAGCGTCTTCCTGGTCGCATTTCATATGCTGTCTGACAACAAACGAGCAACACTTAGGGGATTTTCTTTGCCCCCCCCCCCCCCCATTTAGTTATTTTTTTACTTTTAAGTACAATACATTTTCATTTAAATGGAGAGTTTGCACTTTTGAAACTGCTCATAAGATATGAATGTATTTAACTCATTCAGTACCAGCCAATTCTGGACCAAGTCTGAAAAGACGTTTAAAAACGTCTTTGGGAGTGAATGAGTTAAACTGATTGTCAGTCATGCTGACTGAATCTGATTGGTTGTTCTTTGTCTGGCGCGATTTTTTTTTTTTTGTAATAAATAAATTAGAGGTACAAGATGGAGCCAGAGAGGGCTGAGTTTTTTTCAGAGATCATTTTATGACTGTACTGCGGTCAGGTTATCCTGACTGTTTCAAGTAATATGAAACTGAAAATTACCCCTTAACACTTTAAGAACTCTGTTAATTTAAAAAAAAAAGATCTACGTAGGAACAATTGATAATATTGACATGCAATACAGTTTCATTGAATCATCATTGAAGAACATTTTTCTTCTTATATTTAAAGCAGTGTTGATGTTCAAATGGGGCATCGTGTTACAGTGGCTTCTAATACGGAACAGTCCATGTTAGTCCCCGTCTCATTTTTGATGAACACTTCGGCCTATTACGCTGCTGAATTTTATTGTTGGCCATGGTAGTGGTACTTGGAGAGCTTTTTGATTTTCTTTGATTTTTTCCCAGTCATGCTCCACCTCCAGGTGATGTCACTCCATTTAACTGGGCACTCTTGCGTATGTGTGTGCGTGTGTGTGTGCCTGTGTGTTGTTCAGGGTCAGAAGAACCGCTCAAACCCCCCCAGAGAGACCCTCCTGTGTCTGTTTACGCTGCACGACATCAACCTGGCCATGAGAGAGAGGATACGCTCCTGCTACCGCGGGGAGGGCCGCCTCTCGTTGCCGTGGTTACTCAACAAGGAACTGCCCTGCATTCATACAGTGAGTCACGTCGCATCTGATCAAACTGCAGCCACGCACGCCCTGATGTGTTACAGGTGTGCACTTATTTGCCCCGAAAAATTATTTTGGAAAAATAATGAACACATAAAACCCACCAAAAAAAAATTCAACAAAGAATAAATGTGTTTCCAGATGAGCATGACCAACCACGGACAAAAAAAGAAAAGATAAAACATTTTTAGGAAGCACAATGGTGTTTACAATTGATACTGTGACCGTAAGTTAAAAATGACTTAGGCAGTTATTCTATTAGTTGAACAAAATGTAGGTCAGCGCTTGCGATGATGTCTAGGCCAACAGAGAAGTCCTTGCTAGAACACGCTGTCCTCTCCCCAACCCTATTTGGAAATAGTAAAAACAAAAGATTGGCCGAGTTGTTTCATTTGCTAAACTGGCTGAGCGAGCAGAGGCACTCCAGACAGGCCAATTATTTGTACACAACACATTCAGAAGTCACTTGTGCACTACATCATGTGTCCCCATTAAGAGAGCCATTGTGTGTCATTAAACAGTTGTTGTTTTTGTCAGCCCAAGCAGATTGGAGACGACTTCTGCGGCCTGGTATTGAATCAGCCGCTGGGGGGTCTGCGCGTGATCGAAGGAAGTCCGTTGTTCGAGGACCGCACGGAGGGCATGGGCGCCGTGGCGGCATACACGTACGGCGAACACACTGTGGTTTTTGTGGGGACACGCAGCGGCCAACTGAAGAAGGTGAGCGCTTTTTTGGATGGATTGGGGATTTGGATGCATTGGATCTGTCCACTTTTACGACATCAACTATAGACACGATAGTAGAACGATGCCGTGAGATACAAGCGAGCCAACTTCCAGGTTTTTTGAGATATGAGCCATCAATCAGAGGATTTTTTTTTCTTTGACCCGGGAGGAAACAAAAACAAAACAAAACAATATGAGCGCTGTATGGTGGCAGTGAAAAGAACTGAGCTCACCCTGACAGCAAGCAGCACATAGTGAACGAATCTTTGAAAAAGAGGGTTCAAGCTGTTTTAATGATCCTTCCTGTTCAAGATTATTGTCAAACTAAACATGAAGCAAAGAGAATTATACAGCCAAATGACGTTTGCAGTCAAATTGTTAGTCAAAGCAGGTTTGAAAAAAAAAAAGGAAATAATTGTACGAATAAATTGTGCTGACAAGTAAAATTGATCACGTCTAATAGTGACACAGTGAAGCAGTGGACAAATTAACTTGTCACGGTCGTGTGAGAAATCAGACCTGATATCGCTTATCCACACCCGAAGTACGTGTGTGCTGTCCTGTTGCGGTCCTGTTTCTTGTGTGTGCACACGCACAAATCAAATGCAATGTCTTCCCCTACACACACACACACACACACGCACACACATCATTGTGTCAGCCCAAGGAGTGGGGGGGGGCATGTGGGCTGTAATAGAGTAAATGTATTTGATAGAAAGATAATGAGAGGACTTGTACTCTACCGTCAGCTGATTGGCTCAGAGAGAGTGTGTGTTCGTGTGTGTGCACGTGCATTTGTGTCAGTGTGTGCGTGCGTGCGTGCACGCTCATCTTTTCAAAACAAACAGCACAGGGTAGAGAGGAGACACGCTGTACTGACCGCACGCGCGCACACACACACACACACACACACACGCACGTATTTGTGTTTGTGAAGGGCAACTGGGGTGAAATATTTCGTGTACTTCTTTTTTCATTGCTGTCCAACACCAGGATTATAATGTGACTGTCATGGTCATGTCACTACATACAAAGACGCCATGCGCCGGAAAGTTGTTGGTCGCTAACAAATGTTTACCCAGTAGAGTGTGCGTGTGTGTGCGTGGGGTGTGTGTGTGTGTGTGTTCCCTTGGTAGCAGTAAGTGTCTATCATAAAAACATACATACAGTACACACAGGCGCACACACACACAGTTGCTTGCGTTCTTGTCATCCTCTTGGCTCATTCCATTACTCTTTGTCCTTCTAACAGCAATTTTTAAAACCCATAAACATTTTCCCCAAGGACACGCATACAAACACACTCTCTCATAATAGGGTGTGTGGTCTGAATGGAAAAATAACCCTTTTATGGTGTGTCCGTACTTGTGTGTGTGTGTGTGTGTGTGTGTGTGTGCGTGCGTGTGTGTGGTCAGCGGGCTGACACACCCAGTCTAAATGTGAACATGGGAGGAAACCCAGTGTGTGCCTGCCACACGCTAGTATCGCGGATGGCGTCACCGCACCGATGGAGCAAGCTACCAGCCTGGCAGCCGCATCGTGCCGCGAGGCCACTGGAGCTAGTGGCTAGGCTAGCCTCGGCTGGAAACGGACACACAAAAGAAAGCATACTTGTGTCCTTAAATTATGACATTCCATGGCCTGAAAATTGTCTTCTTTTTTTTTGCAGAGCAGTTTTATGTATCAATGACTTCATTTGAGGAGCAACTTTCTCGTTTTGTGGCACAATTGTATTTATTTATCTATATATTGCAGGTTAATCCCAGCGACCTGAAGCTTGGCTTTTGTTAACCGAAAAAAATATGACAGTATAATGAATGAGTAATTAGTTTCCTTTTTTTTTTTTGTATAATCAATTTTTTTTCTCTTAAATACACATCGTGGATAGAAATAAACAGTCTCATTGCGTACAGTAACTCACTTCCGTTTTCCGGTTCACTTTGGGTAGTAGAATTTCTCTCCACAGCCCATTTTTTTAAATTTGCCTGCTCGTTTTCTGTGAAAAGTTGGCTGTTCGCTGCTTTAATGCAGTTGCAACCAGGCTTCTGTGAATAATGAAATCAATGACCCAAGCACTTAATTGCGGTGAGAAACGTGCCAGCCGTGTCAATCTTAGGTTAACTGAGAAATTAGAACGGCTTTACTGTCAGATTCAGACTGCACCAGCTTCGAGTGGAGAAGAAAATGGGCTCCTCCCTCTGCTCCGAAAGCAAAAAAAAAGTTTGAATCGATTGATCGTGAGTCAGTCTAGGAACTGTTGGTTGTGTTATGACTTTGGCTGCTGAATATTACCTTGGTTGGCAGATCAACACTCATTGCTGAAAGACCGCAATAATATTGTCCTCGGTTGTTTTTATTTCACACACTCTGTGTGTCTGCTGTGAGTGGTGTCGTCAAAGGAGCAACTCCACAACTTAGCCGCATGAGTAGCTAGTCAAAGTTTATTATTAGCTAACCGATGCCCCGTAGGTCGCTACTCGAGCCCCCGACCTCCAACGACCCGCAGTAGGTGTTGTGAGAGACGCGCGCGGATCCTTTTTGGAACGGCGATCGATTCTCATTTTTGCTCTCACAACGTTTATGTTTTGATGAGGTTCAAAATGGAAATTTTGTCTGAATGACTGGTTGTTTTGAGCCTTGCAGTCAACGGAAAGCGATAGAGCCTGGTGGACGAGTAGTTACCTCACAGTTCTGTAGTTCTCCGACATTTCTGTGTGCTACCCATTTTCAACACTTTTGGTTGGTCAGAAATTTGTACACATGTGGACTGACCAACTGCTTAGATCTGTGGGGGAACAAAATTGGAATTGACCAAATTGTGACATATGAGCTTTCAGCTTGTCACCTGCAATAGATGCCCTAATGTTTTTCCTTCATGTGCCCTCACATTGAGCGGCAACCAATCTATCTTTTTTTTCCCCCCGTGTGCTCTGATATTGACTGGCGACCATTCCATTGTCTGTCTGTATCTGCCCCTCATTGGTTGGCGAGCATTCCAGCATGAACTCCGCCTCTTGCGCAAAATCAGCTGGGATAGGCTGCAGCGATCCTAATGAGGACAAGCGCTAGAGAAAATGGATGGATGAATACAATTGTTGTTATCATGATGGAAGCTGGTGTGTGTGTGTGTGCGTGTGTATTTTCAACAGAAACTTCTTTGTGTCTAACATTGTGTTTCCTGTTCCCATTGTGTGTGCGCGTGTGTGTGCATGTGTGTGTTTGTTTGCAAGAGACCTTGTCTCAGCAATTGTGTAACTTAGCGTTACTTGAAATTCCCTGCTGAAACACACACACACACACACACACACACACACATACACAAACGCAGAGAACGATTAATTATTATGCTGTTGTCATGGAGACGGTGGAAGAATTAGTTCATGTGTCAGTGAAGACTCTGCACATTGGATCATGTTCCGTCCCTCCGTACGTTACCAAATAATGATGTCATGGTGGTGACAGCAGTGGCCATCAGCTTGACCTCTACATCCCCGAAAAACTCACATTTTTGCAGGTTTGTGTGGACTGGTGAAAATGTGCCATACATCTCTTCGGGGTCGCCAACGCAACGGCTGAAAGGCACCCAGTAGGAAAAAGGTTAGAAGAAAATGAGCCCCCAACACCAGTATGAGCGGTTGACGGCAAATTGGGTGCCCGTGTCTGTCACGACAAACGAACGAAGTCCCAAGGACCCATGCGTGAAATGGAAGTGAAAGTCTGCCATGTTTGGAGAATTCCAGGAGTCCTACTTTGTTATGAAAAAGGGAGTGCCTGTTAATTTGTCTCCGCTTTTATAATCTTTTCCTCATGACATAACGCTTTAATTGGCAGCTCTTGCACAGCAGTCATCCCGTTTTACGCAGACAACAAATAACTTACAAAAAAAAGAAAAGGTGGTTGTGGCCATCAGAGCGTTTCGAGACCAAAGTGCTTCCTGCTTACTGAAAGAATTTGAAGAAAACAAGCAAAAATGACATTTATTTTGTGACTGGAGGGTGGAAACCATCAGTTGGTGGTCTTGCTATTATCCATTGTGTCTAAGTGTGTGTGTGTGTGTGTATCTGCGCTCGGGGGATGGGAATGGGCTAATAAGCTTAACAGCCCCCCCCCCCCATGTCACCCCTCACTGGCCTTCCTCCTTCTCGTCTTCTTCCCTCAGGCTCAACAATGTGTAGTGTGTGTATGTCAGCAAAATGCACACACACAAAGAATTCCTTGTTTATGTCCATCCACGTTTTCATGACGTGGTCATCGGGACAAGCGTGAACGGCATGTTGGTTTTTGGATTACTTTCGAGAATTTGCGGATGTACGGTATCATAAATATATACACCCGTGCATTCAAATGTGAAAGATGGAATTTCAAACGCCTGCTGACACCCTCAAGCTTTGTTCTTCAAAAAAAAAATAAAAAAAATCGACTTTTTTGGGGGAAAAAATGCAAGTTTACTTCGCACGCACACACACACACACACACACCTTAGATATAAGAGAACATTAATAATTGCAATCTTACCAATGGAGTGTGCATGCGCAATGAAGTCGGATGAGTGTGCAATATGAGCGCACAGGCTTTTATTTATTCATTTCATTGCATTCGTTTATGAAATGTGTACGGGCCACTGGTGATAACATTGGACATTGGATTTCTTTTAAATATCCAGGACAGTCAACTTGATGGCCGGAACAAGTTGGAATTCAGATATTTCTGGAACCACGTCCAGACAATCTGTTAGATTTGGCAGCATTACCAACACGCACACACATACACACACATACATACATATTTTCAGGGTTAGGGGTTAAAGTTCACATGTCAGTGTGTGCGTGTTTTTCAGCGTGTGTTCAAGGTTTGAGTCACATTCACAGGTGAAAGGTCACCTCTTCCTGAATCAGGTCCTTCTTCTTGCATGGGTGGTGGTGGTGGTGGGGAGGGGGGGTCATGTGTGTAACGGGTGTTGCCCGGGGGACATATCGGGTGGCAACTCCAGTCATGTCAGCTGCGTTGTGAAATTCGAATCTCATCTGCATGGCACCACCGATCGTACTGTTGTGTGTTTTGTTTTGTTTTGTTCCCATTTGTGTCTGGGCGTGTGTGTGAAAGTGTGTTTGTGTGTATACATACTGTGTGTGTGTGTGTGTGTGTGTGTGTGTGTGTGTGTGTGTGTGTGTGTGTGTGTGTGTGTGTGAGAGAGAGAATGAGCACGTGTGTGTATCATATTTTGTCTGCTGCAGTGTCCTACTTTCAAGCCCCCTCCTTTTCTGCTTCCATACCGTTTTATGTGTGTGTGTGTGTGGGGGGGGGGGGTTCATCAGCTCAAATTAAGACCAAATGCACGACAAGCAGACAGCTCATTAACACACGGACGACACACACTCCACGCTCTTGCTTGCATCCTCTTACCTGCTCCCCTCCTTTCCGTCCCCCACACGCTAAACCCCCACTTGACACAGACCTCACAGCCCTCAGTCTTTTTTTTCGGGGCTGGGGGGGGGTCACTTTCAGACGAGACGTACGGAGCTTCTGAGTGGGGAGGACGATAAAACGGTTCATTTGGCTGCACTGTGACATCTTTGTGTGATGTCCTTATCAACACAGCATTACACATAGTCCATCCATCCATCCATCCATCCATTTTCCGATTCGCTTTAGCCTCACAAGAGTCGCGAGGGGTGCTGGAGCCTATCCCCGCCGTCTTCGGGCAGTAGGCGGGGGACACCCTGATGAACAACCATCCATGCTCACTGTCACACCTAGAGACAATTTAGAGTGTTCCCCGTTCACCTGCCGTGCAAGTTTTTGGAATGTGGGAGGAAACCGGAGTACCCGGAGAAAACCCACGCAGGCCCGGGGAGAACATACAAACTCCACATAGGGAGGCCAGAGCCAGAATCGGACCCACGACCTCTGCACTGTGAGGTCGACGTGCTCACCACTGGCGCACCGGGCCGCCCATTACACAAAGTGTACATTCAAAAAAGGTTTGGCAGTTTCAGTTACAAGCAACTTAAGGGACAATCGAAGGATGCGCAGGCCACTTTGACGTTGTTTGATTTTATTAAACACTCAAAATCCAACCAATCAAGCAATTATTTTGTGTCATGGTCATTTTAGCCGGGGTTGTTTTGTTTGGTTTGTTAGTTATTTTTAACACCCGTTAAATGTGATTCCGCAAACGGTTTGGGATTTTTCACTATTTTGGGGTGGCTCAGAGCCCTGCAAGCCACTAGAATAGATCTGTCCCTGCCCTGAGCAGTTTTCCACAGTCAGAACCAAAGCAAGGGTCAAAAGTCGCACAGCATTTGGCTTGCAACATTTCTGAATGCGCGTGCACCGATCTGTGTGTTTAAGATCCGCGTCGATGGACTCCTGCCGCCGTCCCACAATGCTTTGCTGTACGAGAGCGTCACGGTGGTGGAAGGAAAGCCCATCCTGAGAGACATGATGTTCAGTCCGGACCACCTCTACATCTACCTGCTCAGTGACAGACAGGTGTGCATGCGCACGCAGAAACGCACCGTTGCACACCTGCACGCCTCCGGCATGTTCGTTGTTGTTGTTTCAGGTGACCAGACTTCCCGTGGAGACATGCGAGCAGTATCAGTCTTGTTTGGGCTGTTTATCTTCAGGAGACCCTCACTGTGGATGGTGTGTCCTCTACAACAAGTAAGACAGTCACTATGGTCGAACGACCGTTTGCGCTCACAATCACACCTCGGCACAATTTAGAGTGTTAACCTACAATGAATAGTTTTTGGAATCGGGGAAATACCCGGAAAAAACCCACGCAGGCACGGGGAGAACTCCACGCAGGGAGGCCAGAGCCGCAGTCGAACCCTGCACCTCCGCACCGTGAGGTGGACGTGCTAACCAGTACCAGGGCTGGGTAAATACTGAATCAAGAAAGAAAGAATCCAAAAATGTTTTTTAAAAATCAGCGAAGAGGTGAATTGGCGGGTGCCGAACCGTGCGTATGCGGGGCCCACTGTATATGTATACTGCCCTCTACTATCTTAGATCTTCCTTTTAAAGATGCTCTCTGGTTTCTCAATGGGGTTCGGGTCAGGGGGTGACAGGTAGATAAATCTGTCCAAAGTTGAACGTGTGGCTGCTGGATTTGCTTTGATGCTCGCTTCTGATTGGCTGGGATCTTCTGCCGTGCATGTGTGCGAAGGGCATTTATAGAAACATTAATGATGCCACATGGGAACGTACACATACACACACTCACACACAGTTTGTGGGCCACTTTGATGTTCAGAGTCCAGGTGGAGACGTTTCCTCTTTGCTCTAAACATCAATCAAGTTGCCCTTCAAAATGAAAGAGCCCTTCTCTGCGCTCATGAAGAAAAATGGCTGCACTCATTCAGGCTTCAACGCGTTCGCCATCACTTCATAATAAGCGGCGGAACACAACACTGCACCGTTGCTAATGTGCGCCGTTCGACAAAATGTCATGGATTTTCGTGAAGACTGAATGAAAATGTCACATTTGTGCTGAGTCACTTGGTGGACGAAATATGTATGAACCCTTTGCTGTTCGTAGAGGATAGGGATCGAGCCCTGCTGCGAACAACAAAAATCCGTAAATATTTGACGCTCCCCGTAATAGGGGGTTATAATTACCGGCAGATGCCACAAAATGGCAGCAAAGCACTTTCAAATGGAGAGCATCATACAAGAACACACTCATTTGGACTGACTCTGGTTTTGTGACAACGCAAAGACCAATCATCGTGGAGAATGTTCACAACCAGGAACCCATGTTACCTCAATGACTCCGTGCAAAGTTAAAATTATTGAACACAAACCAACTTCATGTGAGGCTAATCGATAGCTTTAGTTAGCATGCTAGCTTAAATAACATTCAAGCACAAGTTGATGTGACCTAACGCATAGGCAAACAACAATACGCACTCGCACTTGTATACAAACGCTAGCCAGTGCTCCCTCGCTACTTTGCGGTTCAAGACCTGTCAAGAATTCTTGTTTTTTCTTCAGGGAAGTTTGTTTTAAAAACCGAGACCATGAATTTTATGGTCATATTCAGAAATTCACTCGGACGTCGGAGAGGCAGAGCGCGCTGCCCTCTCATCAATTTTCGCACGCAGCCTCTATTCTGTGCCAATCAGCATTTCGTGCTTGAACGGTTTCCATTTGGACCGCCTGACGCACTGGTGCACCGTGTTCCCTGTCGGAGTGCGGAGAGCGCGCACCGGTGCTCTGTTTTTGGTGCACGCTGGCACATTTTCAACAATGCTCTGAGTTTTCCAAATGGTTGGAGTGACGTGGCGCGTGCTTGCCAAAAATTCCGTTCTCTCATCGTGGGTGCGTTCGGAAATATTCTCCCAACTTCTCCTGCTTCACTCAGACCGTTTCGGAAACTCGGAACGTTGTTCGGATGTGCCGCATTTACACACGATACTAAACGTAAGGGAATTCGGGCAAATTGTAACAGTCTAGTCCCTACCCCCCGTGAATAACAAAACATTGTTGACAATTCAACTCCATTGGGGTGATAAATTGAAACCCCCAAATTTTTCCCCAAATCGCTGGTAAACACCCCATTTGCATTTTCCACCCAACCCCCCAAAACCAGGGGGCAAAAAACTGACAAAAAATCTGTAAATATGTGAATTTGAGAGTATGTGGTCAACTTTTATTGCTTTGGCTTGAGGACAAAAACATTGAATAAGTGTGATTTTTCATAAATAATGAATGATCAGTTGGGGGTGGATGGGAATAGAAAATTTCACAAATGTTGAAACGCAAACATGCAAGGTTCACTGTCACCCAAGTTCCAGAAAAATAGCACGTTCAAGCCAAAATGGACGACTTCGGGCCCAATTTTCATGCCGGTCTGACTGTGCGCAAGGGGGTGGTTTTCTTTCTTGATATTTTAGCAGATGCTTGGTTTAGCGTGGTTGGAAATGGGTCTTTGTGCCATTGAAGGAGTGAACACAGCTGACTAGCCCCCTGGCCAATGGAAGAAGCTCCTGTCATTCCCTTTAAATTCAAAGCAAAAGAAGCGTGCGGTCGACATGGCCAAGCCAAAAACGGACTCGCTGGAGAACGAAGTGAGCAAAGAACATTTATAAGGAACAACAAGAAGATCTCCATTTGTTGATCACGTCAAGATGGCTGCCGCGAAGCGGCCACTCGGAGACGGCCTTTTATCCCTCATCGTGCGTCCTTGTGTGACAGCCGCTCCTTACCCACCTCCAATTGCTGTGCTGCAGCCAATGGGCGCTTTTAAAAATATGCATGGAAAATATGAAATAAACGGAGGGCCTTGGTCCGGCCTGCTCGGGCCCTTATGATAAGCGAGACCTTTCAATCGTGTTTTCTCACCTCCATCCGCCACCAGATGTTCCAGAATGGAAGCGTGCGAGAAATGGCAGGAGCCTCAACACTTCAACACCAAGCTTGACCAGTGTGTCAACATCTCCGTTACCCCCAGCAACATGTCCGTCACCGCCCCAGCAACGCAGGTGCGTAAAATGCATTATTATTATTATTATTATCAAACATACATAGACTCTGCCTTTGGCGGTTTTGGCCCGTCCGTTGCTGCCATGGACCGGTGCGTCGACCATCTTGGATGTGGCAAATCTGCCCTCTAATCTGAAGTTCAGAAAGCAACAATTCACGGAATGCTTTTCACTGATGTTTATATCTTATACAGTACTATTAAATGTATTATAACACAAATGTTTGGGGACTGGAATGGATTAATGGTAGTTTTATTCGTTTACAAACTAGGTTACCAAATAAACATAACTCCTAGGCGGTATCTGCGTTTGTGTGATGTACGACCAGGGGCAGTGCTTCAAGTATGGTATATCTCTGCGGGTGTATATTGTATTACGTCTGCGTTTTCTGTCGGCTCCTCGTTCGATGATATCACACATAGAGCGTCGCGTTGTCTGTGTGCAGCTCAGCATACGAGTCCAGCACATGCCCGCGCTGTCGGGGGGCGTGTCCTGCGTCTTCGAAGACATCAGCGAAACCACGGCGGAGGTGGGGGCTGACGGTCAGGTGACGTGCATGTCGCCCACGCTCCGAGACCTGCCGCCACACTCCTACGGTGAGACATTCCGACACTCGCAAGTATACATCCACAGGGGGCCTATCGGGAACAAACTCTCAGGCACATGCTGATTTCCGCTATTAGACGAGAACGTTTCAGTGGTGAGTGTGAAAGTTTGACACTTGATGATGTGAGGATTTCATTTCAGTCGTGCGTTAGTGTTTCAGGATTGTGTGTGAGCATTTCAGCAGTGTGACGATGCTCCAGTCGCGTGTGACAGTGTTTCAATTGTGTGTGAGATCCATTCAGCCGTGGATGTGAGAGCGTTTCAGAAGTGCACCTGAAAGCCTTGCACTTCTGAGCGCGAGGGAGAGTTTCAGCGGTGTGATTGCATTTCACTAGTGTTGAGAGTGTTTCACTAGTGTGTCGAAGAGTATTCCTGTCGTGTGTGTGTGTGTTTAATTAGTGTGTGAAAGACTTTCAGAGCGTTTCAGCAGTGTCTGAGTGTGTTTCACTTGACGTGAAACACACTTTTGGCATTGTATGAAAATGTTTTGAGTGAGACAATACCAGGAGTGCGTGTGAGTGTTTCAGTAGTGTGTGTGCAATTCTCAGGGCATTGAATCCATCGCAAGCAAAACAATTAGAAAAGTCCTCTTGCGATGGATTCAATGCCCTGAGATTGAAATGACCTGGATGAATGCGAATAGTGTGTGTGTGTGTAAATGTTTCACTTGTCTGTGTGAGAGCATTTCCGTAATCCTGAATGATGTCCATGACGGCCCTCTCACACACACACACACACACACACACACACATGCAAGTATACACCGGACACGCGCACCCAGGCTAAATGCGCGGCGTTATCTCGGCAGGAGAGAAACGAGACGTCCAACTCAGTCTTCGATCCAGCGAGACAAGACGCACCTTCATCAGCACCAACTTCACCTTCTACAACTGCTCTGTGCTCAATTCGTAAGCTTGACGTCCGCTCCTCCCGTGTCCTCGTCTTCTTGGTCTTCGGCCCCGCTGCCCCGCTTTGATGGCATCTTCGCCTCCTGTTTGCAGGTGCACTTCCTGTGTGGGCAGCATGTTTGCGTGTCACTGGTGCAAGTATCGTCACATGTGCACCAACAACCTGGAGGACTGCTCTTTCCTCGAGGGACGCGTCAGTACGGCCCAGGTAAAAAAAAAAAAAAAAAAGCCTACTTGCACCGAGCATGCTCAGTAGAGATCTGTGTTTGGGCGCGTGCGGTCATTTTACTCTTTGAGCGCCGTTAACGTAAAATGCGGTCAATTCGACCTTTATAAGAAGCTTGTGATTGAGTAAAGTGTCAACGGATGATGATGATTCTTTAAATTTAGCGTTAGGAGTCATGATGTAACATTCATACTAACACGCGCATACGGAGAACAATGTACATGCATACACTACGACATACTTCTACGACTAAATACAATGCAAATAATTCGTAAAGTGTCTCAAATGGAAAATTGTTGCACTCCTGAATATTTGTAAAAACATTATTTTGCCGTCAAAAGCACAATTCCAGTGATCGTTGGTATTTTATAGAGGAAAAGGACCGCTCAGATGTCAAAAATAATTTGCATAAAAGCCACCGTTATATGGGTGATTTAGGTGAAACCAATCAATTCTCTACTGCTACAAAATTTAATGAGGGAGAAACATTGTTGTTGTTTTTTCTTTTAGCAGGGCATTCGGTTCGTCTACAAGAGTGACCAGTCTGTTGTTTGTCTATATTTGTCCAGCCATTGACTGGTGATAAATCCAGGGTGTCCCCGCTTCGCAATAAAGTCCGATGTGATAGGCTCCAGCTCTCAGCCGCAGCCCTCGTGGAGACATGCAATAGAAAATGAATTGATTGATGGACGGACGTGTGTGTGTGTATGTGTGTGTCTTTGTCCCTACGTGTGCGTGGATAAGTGAAGACTCCGTTTAAAGCATTTCTCCATAGTCACTGCGGCATGCCGTGCTCTGGTCCACTTCCTGCGGTGCTAACCGGCTTCCTGTCAGTCACAAGGCAATTAATTACTGTGCCGATACTCGTTCGTGAAGCTTCATCTCCCCTGAGAAATACTGTTGCAGTGTGTACGTATTTCATTTTCAGTCCAAGTCGCAAAACCTTTTCGACTGCCACTATACGAGTTAATCACCTGTGACACAAAGTCAGAACTAACTATTGAAGTGCTTTGCGCTCGAGATGAAACACCATGAAAATGTGAAAATCGACAACCCTATCTGTCGAGCTTGGTGGGGGGGGGGGTTCCCGTAAAAATCTTATTTGCAGCTGTTAGCTGCTGGTGCTATTGCTAACAATACAAAAAGGAGCCAGCGATAGAGCTATTTAATCTCAGAGACGCTTAATACGGTAGTGACGATAATTACAATCAAAAATGGTGATGCGAAGCGACCGTTTGAAATATTAAGTCTCAAGATCCCCAGCTCACACTTGAGCCACCGGTGTCTTTTCCATTTGTTGCAGGCGGCAAAACCGATAAAGAAGAAGGCAAGCAAGGATGCTAATGCTAAACACAACCGCCATCTTGCTGATTGTGTGACTTTCCGTCCACAGGGCTGTCCTCAGATACTGCCCACATCCGACATCCTGGTGGCGGCCGGTCTGGTTCGTCCGATCACGTTGCGAGCACGCAACCTCCCGCAGCCTCAGTCGGGCCAGAAGAACTACGAGTGCGTGTTCCATATCCAAGGGAAAGTCCAGCGCATTCCGGCGGTGCGCTTCAACTCGTCCTGCATCCAGTGTCAGAACACTTCGGTAAGGCTTGACTGATTGCCCTCGTTAAAGTAAAAGTCCGATTCCAAGTTAGGACATTTAGTTAAATCCAGGAGCTGCACATTAACCAGAATACATACACTACATGTTATTAGACACAATATGACGTAAAGCGGAAGCTAATATAGCACCGAACTTAGCAAACCATACTAACTTTGCACATGACAGGAAGGTACGACACCAATTTAACTGTGTCATCTTCACAACTCTACACACACACTAACACTAAATGGCAGCAATATGAATTTATTTCTGATGGGCACACACTCCGGGACAAGATAACTACCCTCAGTAATGCATGAAATGCGGCTGGCTGGTAAAGTGGGTAACTGTGTCATTTTCAATTCCATAACTTAGCGCTTGCCATTCGCACTGATGTCATTCAAGCTACAAAGGGCATTCACCTGAAAACAAGAACAAACAAGAGCGTTTTTTTTTTTTTTACACTAAATATAAGATATAATAATACCACCTTTGTTGGTCCCATAATGTGGAAATTTGCAAATGGTGTTCATTGTTTACGTGCTATGTTGTTTTTGCCGCCCTGTAGTATTAAAGTGTGTGTGTGTGTGTGTGTGTGTGTGTGTGTGTGTGTGTGTGTGTGTGTGTGTGTGTGTGTGTGTGTGTGTGTGTGTGTGCCTGTTTGCCGAGGTTATTTCCAAATCGATAGTGTGCTCCCCTTAGCGTGGCTAAGGCTGGGGTTCTTTTGCCCCCCTCCCCCTTCCTTATGTTTTTTTTTCTTTTCATCTGCGCAAATGGGGCGCTGTAAAAGACGACCCTGCGGACTTGCGTTCTGTATTCCCCGTTGGTCGTTGTTTTTCTATGTCTCTTCAACGCGTTGTGTTTGTTCCATTTCATTGCACTTTGTGGTGCAATGACAATAAAGCGAATGCGTGTTGTTCCGATTCTGATAAAATTACCAAGAGTCCTGTAATACTTATTGTACTCATAAAGGCATTAAAAATATAGTAAAATCGGTCAATTAAAATCAACTTCATTTTTCATTCATTAATTAGCCTCATAACAGAATGTATTTATTGTAATGATTACATGAAAAGAAAATGTGGCACTGGTGCTCAAAGGTTTGCCCAATCCTATTTATAAACCTTTCCTAAGACCATGGGTGTCAGATCAGCGTTGAACACCCACACTACACGACTACTGGGCTGCACACGAATAACCCCAAAATATTTTTGTCATCATCAGAGTCTGAACGTGTGTTTGCTACACCGTACGTTTCGGTTCACAGTTATTGCTAGTCGACTCGCACGCTGTGCATTATACGCGGCGACAGACCCGCGAATGAATCAACAAAGCCATCCAAACCGCTTCTGCACATGCAGCCCAAGGAATAAAGACAAGCTTTTGGAGTTTTTTTGAAATGAAAGATTAGCCTAAGACGTCAGTTGTGCTCCCCCATCAACGGCTACCCCGCCTTCCCCCTCACAAGCCCGACTAACTTGAAAATGTGACGGTAAAACGCACCACAACCCCCACCGTCGTCTTGCACAGCCTGCTTTTCCTCTGCCTGAGAAGCACAGTCGTCTTCCCGGCACAGTGACCTTCATTTGTCCTTGTGTCAGCGACCCAAGTGGAGTAGGCGTGTGTGTGCCTGCGTGCGCATGAGGGGTTTTAAATGAAGAGGAAATTGAGCATTTATTCCAATAAAACCAAAGCACACAGACATTGCCGACACATTCTTGATTCAAACATTTTTTTTTTCCCAAGTAGCCTACGACTGTACAAATCCAATTCCAATGAAGTTGGGGCATTGTGTTCAACAAATCAATACAGAATACAATGATTTGTGAATCATGTTCAATCAATATTTAATTGGATACACGACAAAACTAAGATGCTTAACTCATTCAGTACCAGACAATTCTGGACCAAGTCTGAAAAGACATTTAAAAACGTCTTTGGGAGTGAATGAGTTAATGCTGATAAACCTGATTGGTTTGAGCAAATACATTCGCACCTCGATTTTCGACCATAATCCATTCCAGAAGGCTGTTGGAAAACCGAAACCACGCTTTTTTAAAAACAAAAAAAATCTTGATTGAACACGTCTGCTCACAATGGAACGCTATACGAGGAAGCGTCACTTCCTCGTGGAAGGAAGGCGAGAGGAGTCAAGTGGCGCATTCAAGTGCGCTCAGTTTGGTCGAGAACCGATTTTCGGTCGTAACCCGAGGCATAAAAAAAAAACTTGAAATTATTGGTCGAAAACCGATTTGGTCGAGAACAGAGACGTTCGAAAACCGAGGTTTGACTCTAATCATAAACTTGGAATTTTATGGCAGGAACATGTTGCAAAAAAGCTTTGATAGGGTCATGTTTACCGCTTTGTTCCATCACTTTTCTTTTAACAACATTCATTAAACGTTTGGGAACTGAGGACGCCAATTGTCACAGCTTTGTAGGCGGAATTTTTTTTTCTATTCTTGGATGATGTACAACTTTGACTGTTCAACAGTTCGGGGTTTCCGTTGTCGTATGTTACGCCTCATAATGCGCCACACATTTTCAATGGGAGGCAGGTCAGGACTGCAGGCAGGCCAGTCTAGTTATAACCGCACCCTTTCACAACGAAGCCACGCTGTTGTCACACGTGCAAAATGTTGTTTGGCATTGTCTGAAATAAGCAGAGGCGTGCGTCCATGAAAAAGATGTTGCTTGGATGGCAGCATGTGATTCTCCAAAAGCTTTATGTGCCTTTCAGCATCAAAGGTGCCTTCGCAGATGTGCAAGTTACGCAAGCCATTGGCGCTAACGCAGCCCCGTACCATCACACATGCTGACTTTTGAACTTTGTGTCCTTAACGGTCCAAACGGTTCTTTTCCTCTTTGGCCCAGAGAACACGACGTCCACAATTTCCAAAAACCATTGGAAATGTGGACTCGTCGGACCACAGAAGACTTTTCCTTTTTGCATCAGTCCATCTTAGAGGAGCTCAAGCCCAGAGAAGCTGCGGGGCGTTTCTGGCTGCTGTTGATGAATGGCTTTTGCCTGTCATAGGAAGTAGAGTTTCAAGTTTCACTTAGGGATGTCGTGGCAAACTGGATTTACCGACCTTGGTTTTGTGAAGTGTTGCTTGAGCCCCTGTGGCGAGATCCTTTACACATGTCGGTTTTTGATGCACGGACGCCTGAGGGATCGAAGTTGGTTTTCGGCCTCGCCGCTTACATGCCGGGGATTTCTTCAGATTCTCTGAACCTTTTGATGATCATAGATAAGATAAGAAAACCTTTATTTGTCCCACAATGGAGAAATTTGCAAAAGATGATGACATTCCGAAATTCCATTGCAATTGTACATGAGGTACGTTGTCCTCAGACTATTTTCTCATGCAGTTGTTCACAAAGACCTGAACATCGCCGCATCTTTGCTTGTGAATGACAAGCGAGTGATGAGCGACGGAGGGAAGCTCCTTTTCTAGCCAATCAACGGCACACACCTGTTCCCAGTTAGCCTCTTCAGCTGTGGGATGTTTAAAAAAAAAAGCGCTCTAATGAGCCCACCTCATCTTTCTCAGTCTTTTTTGCCACCTGTCCCAGCTTTTCTGGAACGACCAGCAGCCATCAAATCGAAAGCTCATAATTTTTTGCAAAAAAAACAACAAAAACAATCACGTTTATTCGTGTGAACATGAAACCGCTCGTCTCTGTAATGCAATCAGTTCGATCCAGGTTGGACGTGATTTGCGAATCATTGTATTCTGTTTTTATATATGTTGAACACGTCCCGACTGCATTGGAATTGGCTTTTGTATTGCTCGTTGTGCTTTTGGAAAGAACCGACATTTGGAGGGCAGTTTTGGAGGCCCTATTAAATGTACTGTCAATTGATCCCTAACCGAATCGTTACATCTGTGTACTTTTGTTCAAATTCAATCGTATGTGTGTGTGTGAGGTTCACTTGATATCAGATCAATTCAATTGACTTCATCTCATACCAAAGCGCAACAACCACAAGTCCTGCTTAGAAATAACTCGCCACTCGGTCTCGAATAACAAGTCTCATGAGAACGTGTGCGCCGAGGCTGTTCGCTGGGCTCAGCTGGATGATTTTAATGGTAATGGAAGCATTAGGCACACGCACGCAGAGAGTCACTGGCACAAAGAGATGGATTCAAATGCAAACATCACATCAACAGAACCCCCCCCCCCCAAAAAAAAAAACATTAAAAAAAAAAGGCGAGTAGAATGCAGAGTTAATCATTTGATGCTGGCTGGAATGAGATCTTAACAATACGCATTCATACAGTACCCTGTGCAAAATTTGTATCTCACACCACCAAATTCCCGTTGAAGGCTTTGGGAGTTCCCCATGACGCAAAAACTCCTGGTTCTTGCGTGGATTTTCCCTCCCGCATTTCGAAAACATGCTAGCATGTCAGCTTCGCTTAAGTCACTAAATTGTCCCGAAATGTAAGTGGAAATGGAAATGCGTGTGTGTTGACATGAACTAATGTGTTGACATATTTGCGTGTCCTTGCGCGGCGTAGTACTGGTACGAGGGAATGGAAGCAGCTGACCTTCCGGTGGACTTCAACATCGTCTGGGATGGAGATTTCTTCATTGACAAGCCGGTGTCCATGAAAGGTACTGTGCGAATTGACATTCCTAATCTGTCCCCTGTCGGCGCTGACCAGTTTTCCACACTGATGTCCACCGAGGACTCCTTTCACGGAGGACGAGAGAAATAACATCGTACGGTGGGATTGGGACTGTGCCGGCCCGCGAACAATGAAAATCAATGGCCAATTGCAGTGAAAAAAAAACCCAAAAACATTTATACCGTATTTTTACGGAGCATTCTGAAGCGCGGTTTCAATGAATGGGTCTAGCGGTTAGAACTTTTCATACTTAAGGCTCACCGGGTTGGAAGGCCGATTAACTTTTGTATGTTGCTTTATTCCATGCATCCACGATCAACGCCGTTTATCCTGAACAGGGTCGCAGGGAGTTGCTGGGAGCCTCTGGGTAGATGCTAGACTACACCCTGAACTGGTCCACAGTCATTCGCAGGGCATATATAGAAGCAAACAACGAACCCGGCCTCTGGTTCTCCCCGTGCATGCATAGGATTTCGCCGGCTTTCCTCCCACATTCCAAAAACAGGCATGGCAGGCTGATTGAGCACTCTCAATTGTCCTTCGTGTGAACGATCGTTTGTCATTGTGAGCCCTACGATTGGCAGCCCACCGGTTCAGGGTGTAGACAGCTGGGATGTCCTCCAGCACGCCCGCGACTCGCGTGAGGATAAGCGGTTCAGACGGACGCATGTCTTCCTCCTACAGTCTTTTTACTCTTCCGATTTGTTCCCGCCTCTTCCCTTGCTCATGCGGCGTTGCGCGCACAGCGTTGCTCTACAAGTGCGAGGCTCAACGCTCGAGCTGCGGCCAGTGCTTGAAAGCGCCCACCGCCTTCCAATGCGGCTGGTGCGCCGAAAGCAGGAAGTGCGTGCTGCGTCAGCACTGCCCGGCGCCGGAACACAGCTGGATGCACCACGGACGCCACAACCTGCGCTGCAGCCACCCTCGCATCAACAAGGTAGGAGTACCCGCCTCACTCCCTCGGCGCCGCCCCCCACGCCCGCCATCTCATTCAAGTTGGTGTCCCGCAGATCGCTCCTCTGACGGGACCTCGCGAGGGCGGGACTCGAGTGACCATCGAGGGGGAAAACTTGGGTCTGCAGGTGAAGGAGATCACACACGTGCAGGTGGCCGGTGTTCGCTGTACGCCCGTTCCCTCGCTCTACATCAGCGCGGAGAGGTCAGTGTCGGCCAAACTTTTTTTTGGGGTGGGGGCATCATTGGAGTGTGCTGCCTAACACCATTCAAATCACAGTCATACCTCGGTTTTTGACCATAATCCGTTCCAGAAGACTGTTCAAAAACCAATTTGTTTGAAAACCGAAACCACACTCTTTAAAAAAAAAAAAAAAAAATCTTTATTGATCACCTCTGCTCACAATGGAACGCTACACGAGGACGCGTCACTTCCTCGTGGAAGGAAGGCGAGAGGAGTCAAGTGACGGATTCAAGTGCGCTCAGTTTGTTCGAGAACCGAAATTCAGTCATAATCCGAGGCATAAAAAAAAAAAAAAACTCGAGATTTTTGGTTGAGAACAGAGACGTTCGAAAACCGAGGTTTGACTGTATTGTACACACTGAGTTGAGATGTGACCAAGACGGGACTGACATCTATTCAGCGTGCAGCCGACATTTGGTAGATAGTGACCGAGTGCAACAGTCAATCACAAATTTCCACGACTAAATAAAGCTTGCCTTAAAGTGATTCGAATTCCCGGTATTAATAGTCGACTCAACCGTAAAGATTCCACAAATGATCATCTCAAAACATATTATTTGAAACACTCGCTTGAAATTTCGCTCCGAAAACTACGGGAAACAGCTGACAGCTAAGCACGTTCAATGTAATCAATGTCCAGTTACCTGCATGTCCACATCAACAACGATGAAGATGATTACGATGATGGGGATGAAGGAGGACTGCATAGCAAAGCGCATGCCGACACTTTTTGGTGTGCTGTACCGGTCAGAAAATGTGCCTCTTAGTTGTCCGCTGGGCTGACAGGCCAAAGTGGGGCGTCGTGATTCCCACTTGAGTGTTCGTCAGTACATGACGTATTCTTCCAGCGATGCGGCAGGCGGCCAATTCATATCGCGGCAGGCCGCGTCCTGCCTCGGACGCTTCGCCAACGGGATTCCTAATGCCGCAAGCGTCACCATCGTAAACCCACAAAAAGTGTCACTTATAGGCCGCAACGTGCAGCCATCAGGATGTTGTTGACATCCATTCGGCGTTTAGTTTACATGTGACTGACTTGTATTCAGTGTGCGGTTAAAATGCAGCCGACGTGAGACTATGTTGTATTCGGTGGGTTGCTGACATTTGATGGACAGCCAATTAATCTGTGTGTGTGTGTGTGTGTGTGTGTGTGGGCCTGCATGCACATACAGGGTGGTGTGCGACATGGCTGAGGCGCTGCTGCCTCATTCTCCTGGCGGTGCGGTGGAGTTGTGTATCGGCGTGTGCAGCGCCGAGTACCGCACCATGTCCACACAAGCGTACGCCTTCGTGGTGAGACTTGGTTCACGTCCTCACCTTTGTCTCTTCTTGTATTGTTGAGAGTGCCAAGCAGACTCTTGATGCCCCACCCCACCCCCACCCCCATCCCTCTCTCTTTTGCTCTCTCGCAGAGTCCCAGTTTGAGCAACGTTCGTCCAGAGAGAGGTCCGGTTTCCGGAGGAACCAGACTGACGGTGACGGGTCGGAACTTGGACGCCGGCAGCAGCGTGTCGGTCTTCATCGACAAAGACGAGTGTCTGTTCGTCAAGTAAGTCATGAGCACGGAAATCGTTGCTCGCACAAACCGCAGTCCAAGTGGAACATTCTTCTGATTCTTCTCATCCAGACGCATCAATCGGGAGGTGGTTTGCATAACTCCCGCCTCACCGTCGGGAGTTGGCCCCGCCCCCATCCGCCTGATGATCGATAAGGCCGAAGTGACCAGCTCAGAGATCAAATACACGTACACGGAGGACCCAACCGTCACCGCCATAGAACCTAACTGGTCCATCCTCAAGTAGGCCTGCGCCCACCTCCGCTGTCCGCCAATCACAGCACAGATGTCTGACGCCCCCACTTGCGTGTGCGTGTGTGCGTGCGTAGCGGTAGCACAGTGATCACCGTCATGGGAACCAACCTGCTCACCATCCAGGAGCCCAAAGTCAGAGCAAAGTATGGCGGCGTGGAGACAAACAACGTAAGGCCGGCCACATCTCGATGATATCACATGTTATGATGTCAAATTGAAATGACCCGGCATGCCGATGACACCACATTATTATGATTTGACACCACTTTTTTTTTTTTCCAAGTCAAATAGTGATGGCCTCACGTTACTTGGGCATTACATGATTATAATTTCACACGGTGATGAAAACTTATTGTTCTCCCACCACCTGGCTATGACCTCACGTTGTGATTAAAATTAGGAATAGACCGATTCGCGGCCGGGCCGATTAGCGGCGCCGACGTCGGGCATTATAACAAATATCGGTATCGGCTTTTAAAAAAAATATGACGGCCTGCAAGAGATCAATTTAATAAAACTGTGTGAAACTTCAGAGAACTATTTCTTTAAATTTTAACTACATAAAAGCTGCTGCTGAGCCTGGGAACTCTCTGCACTTCTTTTTTTAAATTTAAGTAAAAGTTGAATGTTTCAGTTCTTTTGACATTTTGGAAAATGTATTGTTTAAAGCTGTAGAGAGCTATTGACTTGTTTCTTGTGAGCTCCTTGACCTTTTTGTTGGAATTTTACAGCCAACATTTCTATTGTTTCAGATGAAATAAACAAACAAAACAACATTTTTGCAATTCTGAAAAGTTCTTCAATAAACAGAGGCTTAAAGACCTTTCGACAAAGTTAAGTTGGAGGTTGCCGTTTTTTTTTTTTGACACCAATATTTTCCCTTTGACTGAAAATAAATTTCGGCTCCAAATATCGGTTATCGGCCTCCTTGATTACTAATAGATCCGTATCGGCCCAGAAAAAGACACATTGGTCTATTTCTTATGAAAACCTATTGTTGGTACCTCATGTGGTTATTGGCTCCCACTCTGGTGTATGTCCTCAGTTCTGCACGGCGGTCAATGACAGTGTCATGACGTGTTTGGCTCCCGGCCTGGTCTACGGCAAACCCAACCCGCCGGAGGGGGCGCTTCATGCCGATGAGTTTGGCTTCATCTTGGATCAGGTGATGCGCGCGACGTTGGTACAACTTTGCACCAACACCAAGACGCGTCTGTTCTGAGCATGAAAGTGGACGAAGCATGGAAAATGGACTAAGATTGGGACTGCTCGTTCTCAATCTAACAGAAGCCGGGGGCTTGCCGTTAGCCCAGCGGTATGTGGGACGGAATCAGGGCTGGCGCGATGCACAAGGCAGCTCCTCAGATTAAATAGTCCATTTTCATATATAATGAATTCCTGAAGTTTTATTTTTGAGCATAAATGTGATCATGTTCAACTTTACCTCGAGTAAATCAATATTGTTGACGTTGTTATTCATGGTTTGGTGCGATGATATTTTGGCCGTCAGGTGTCATCTGTGCTGGTGCTTAATTCCACCTCCTTCACGCACTACCCCAACCCGACCTTTGACCCCCTGGGCACCTTAGGAATCCTCGAGGTCAAGCCGGGGTCACCCATCATCCTCAAGGTGAGAAACACCCTCACAGAAAGTCCCGATTTGGAGCACCTCATGTGAGAACTGCCTTCGCGTGCAGGGGAAGAATCTGGTCCCGGCCGCCCCCGGCAACAACCGTCTGAACTACACCGTTCTGATTGGCGAGTCGCCGTGCTTGTTGACGGTGTCGGAACATCAGCTGCTTTGCGATTCGCCGGAGTTGACCGGAGAGCAACGGGTGCTGGTGAGCGAGCCCTTCGCCCACCACGTCCTCTTCCATTAACCAACAAATCTGTTTTCAGGGGAAAGGCGAAGTCTCACAATTCAGTCAATTCCACAGCATTTTAGTTCATTAGTATAGTGAAACTCCTCTACAACGAAATCATGTTTGCAGCAAGAACTTTTTCACAACAGGGGGCTTTTCACTGTAGCAAATTTTATCTCAGATGTAAACACACACACACACATACTTCCTGGACTACTGCGCATGTGTAAACCAGTGCGGTGGTTGCTGTTGCCGTTCCCGAACGAAGCAGCAGAGGTCGCTGTGACATGCTGAGGTTGGATTACACTTTTGCAGAAGGCTTGTTTTCGTTGTAGTGAATCTCGTTGCGAGAGAAAAAGATTCTGTATAACTGAACAGGGGGACTTTTCATCATAGGGGGAGCAGAAAAGTGGGCTTTCATACAAGAACATTTTTTCACACTAGGGGATATATTCGCCCATGTAGGTTTCGTTGTAGAGGAGTTTCACTGTAGTCGGCGTTAACCTCCGGCTGCAATTTCCCGTAGATCCTGGTCGGAGGTTTGGAGTTCTCCCCGGGAACGCTGCACATTTATTCGGACAGTGCCCTCACGTTGCCCGCCATCATTGGCATCGGCGCAGGTGGGGGCGTGCTGCTAGTAGCCATCATCGCCGTACTGATCGCCTACAAGCGAAAGACGCGCGACGCCGACCGCACACTAAAGCGTCTTCAGCTCCAGATGGACAATCTCGAGAGCAGGGTGGCGCTGGAGTGCAAAGAGGGTGCGCACACCCACGCACGACCAACACACACATACACGTGCGCGCATGTGCATGTGTCTATTTTTCATATTTTTCGCATGTGTTCGTGTTGTGTAGCCTTTGCCGAGCTGCAGACCGATATTCAGGAGCTCACCAACGACATGGACGGAGTGAAGATTCCCTTCTTGGAATATCGCACTTACACCATGAGGGTCATGTTCCCAGGAATTGAAGAACATCCTGTACTCAAGGAGCTGGATGTATGTCACACACGCACACAAACACAAAAACCTTCACACAGAGCAAGTTTAAAAAAAGCACAGTCAGTGTTGCCAATTGAGTGACTTGTCTGACTGTGTGTACTTTCAGTCGCCGGCCAATGTGGAGAAAGCCCTCCGACTTTTCAGTCAGCTTCTCAACAACAAAATGTTCCTGTTGACTTTCATCCACACGCTGGAGGCTCAGAGGTCGTTCTCCATGCGGGACCGCGGGAACGTGGCCTCGCTGCTGATGGCCGCGCTACAGGTACCGCCTCCTCGGTGCGAAATGCGCTATCGTGCTACCGAAGACACCTCGGTTTCTCAAAGGCCTGGCATCATTCTGCCAGGGTACCTAGCTCGTACGCAAAGCTAACGTAGCATTTTGAACATGGCCTTCGGGCTAGCGCCGTGGTTGCTCTACTAACAGGCGTGGCTTTACATCAGGGTCGCATGGAATACGCTACGGTGGTGCTCAAGCAGCTGCTGGCGGACCTTATTGAGAAGAACTTGGAGAACCGGAACCACCCCAAACTGCTGCTGAGGAGGTCCGTTGGCGACCATTGACCCTGACCGCCCCCGTGTGTGGGTTCAACCGCTCCGACTTACCGTTTGACCTTTGAACTGTGTGTTGCAGAACGGAGTCTGTGGCTGAGAAGATGCTGACCAACTGGTTCACCTTCCTTCTGTATCGTTTCCTCAAGGTGATTGGCATGCTGGTGTTTGTTTTGCGCGCGAGGAAGTTAAGATGCTAATTAGCTAACATAGCCTCATGGTCAACCACAAGAGCTGGGCGGAGCTCGCGACACTTTCGATACGATTAAGACATGATTCGCTACAATTTGCCGCCATTACAATGCGATTCTCTTCAATGTGTTTTTTTTTTCTCCCCCATTTGCCGTCAGGAGTGTGCCGGCGAGCCTCTGTTTATGCTCTACTGCGCCATCAAGCAGCAGATGGAGAAAGGGCCCATCGACGCCATCACGGGCGAAGCGCGTTATTCCCTCAGCGAAGACAAACTCATCCGGCAGCAGATTGACTACAAGCAGCTGGTAACGCCCACGCGCGCGTATGCTCGCACGTGCACGCAGTTGTGCCTCCGCAGACCATCCGTCATCTCCCTTTTAGACGATGATGTGCATCCCCCCGGAGGGCGAGGCGGGAACGGAGGTGCCGGTCAAGGTGTTGAACTGCGACACGGTGACGCAGGTCAAAGACAAGTTGCTGGACGCCGTCTACAAGGGGATTCCCTTCTCGCAGCGACCGCAGGCTGACGATATGGATCTCGGTAAGGTTTTATGAATGAGCATACGCATGCCTAACATTGTGGACCACACGTTCGATTGTGATACATTTCACATGATAAGATTCATTTCAAGTGTGTGTGTGTGTGTGTGTGCGTGTTCAGAGTGGCGTCAAGGTCGGCTGACCAGGATAATCCTGCAGGACGAAGATGTGACCACAAAGATTGAGAGCGACTGGAAGCGACTCAACACGCTTGCTCACTATCAGGTCTGTTGTTCCGTCCGTCCGTCCGCCCCCCCGTCAGGTGACCAGGAAGCGGCGTGCAGCCTTAGCTGAATGCTGATGTGTTGCCAGGTAACAGACGGCTCCCTGGTGGCCCTGGTCCAGAAGCAGGTTTCTGCTTACAACATCGCCAACAGCTTCACGTTCACCAGATCACTCAGCAGATATGGTAGACACACACACACACACACACACCTTAACCTGGACCGCGCGTGCGGAATTAGGCTATATTCGTGATTTAGCATCTGTGCTACCTGTCCACTTGTAGATGGCTCTTAGATTTTTTTCGCTCGCTGGCGAATTGAATTCTACAATTGTATCATAATGGTAGGAAATTGTATTATAACAATAGTGAATCATTTTGTAATTGGAGTGAGTCGTATGTTAATGAGAGTGAATCATAATTGAAACGTAATTGTCGTGAATAGTCTCATAATCGGCGTGAACTGTATCCTAATTGCAGTGAATCATATAACAATTGGCACAACGTGTATCATAATCAGTAAATTGCGTCATGATCAGAGCGAAACCAATTGTTTCGTCATCGTAGTGAACCTCATCACAATTGTCGTGCTCCGTATCGTGCTTGTCGTCAATCGCATCGTAAGCGGAGTGAATTTTGATCAGAATCGCAGGGAAACAGATCGTACTCGGATTCATTCGTATCGCAATAGTAGTGAATCGAAAATTGCAGTAAATAGCTGTAATGAATCAAACGATCTTCGGAGTGAAATGTGTCTGAATCGGAGTTATTTGTTTCATAATTACAGTTAATTTAATGGTCTCCTACTTGTCGCAAATCATATCGTAATCGGATTGAATCATACCCTAAGTGAATCGTATCATGTGAATCGTATTGTAATTGGATGCGAGTCCTATTCTAAGTACTTTTACCAATGCAGTGTAGCTAATCGAAGATAAGAAACAACCAGAAGAGCCACAGTGTGGGGACAGTTCGCTGACACACTCACGAGCGGATATTGTCAACGCACGACCACACGCACACAAACTAACCACAGCGTGCTTGTACATGCAGAATCGTTACTGCGCACATCCAGTAGTCCTGACAGTCTGAGGTCCAGAGCGCCCATGATCACACCGGACCAGGAGACAGGTAGCTGCCATTTTGCTAACAGTGAGCTAGGACAAGTGTTACATATGCTACATTGTCGGTATACTTGACGCAGGCATAGTATGAAAGTCGGAATTTGGGTACGGTGACATGGCTAATCTCGCGTGTGTTTTAGGAACAAAACTTTGGCACCTGGTCAAGAACCACGAGCACAGTGACCAGCGGGAAGGAGATCGCGGCAGCAAAATGGTGTCCGAAATCTACCTGACGCGCCTGCTGGCCACAAAGGTGTCACGATAACTCCTCCAATATTGAGGACAGCGCAAATTGCACACATCGTTCGGGCGGTTCGGAATTCAACGCCAGCATGTGCTTTGCTCCACCCGCCAACAGGGGACGCTGCAGAAGTTTGTGGACGACCTGTTTGAGACTGTCTTCAGCACGGCCCATCGAGGCTCTGCTTTGCCGCTGGCCATCAAATACATGTTTGACTTTCTGGATGAGCAGGCTGACAAGCGACAGATCAGCGACCCGGACGTGCGACACACCTGGAAGAGCAACTGGTAGGATAACAGATCAACAGAAATGGCTTTTTGTCTCCCGAAATGTATTTTCGATGTTTAAATGTTTTTTTTCGAGCCCATCAAGGTTTTTGAGATATGTGGGGGGTTTTTTTGTTTTTGAGCGAGGATATGTGGTTCTGAAAATGGCTGCATGGGGGTAAGTGAGATCTATAAAAGCTTGCGCAATACGGATTTTACGATGCGTTGTAATTTATAGAGGAATAAAAAAATCCGACGGTTGCTGTCCCTAACCCTTAATTCATAAATATTACCGTGTATTCCACATTAAAAGGTACACTGGATTATGAGGCGCACTTTCAACGAATGGCCTATTTTGTAATTTTTTTCATATATTGGACGCACTGCATTATAAGACACAATCTACAATGCATCCACTAGATGGTGCTACACTCAAGGAAATGCCAACACTACACTACACCCGGATTTAAATAGCGACGATCAGATGTCAATAAAACTTATTGAATAAAGCAGCGAAACAGTTCACTTAACCAACAGCAAGTTCGAACATTGACTCGTTTACGTTGAACTCTCTTGCCGCTGCTCTAGTTCCGTGTTCAACTGCGAAACCGATTGCCTTAAGTTTGAACTCTGCGTTGTAAGCATGTCTCTAGCAAGGAGCCATTTTGGGGTTGACATATTACCGTAATGACCTTACACAAGGCGCGTCGGATTTTAAGGCACGCTGTGAGCTTTCAAGAAAATGGAAGGCTTGTAGGTGCGCCTTTTAGTGCGGAAAATACAGTACGAAATATGACAATATTCTTGTATTAAAACCTGATGTGCTAGAGAAAAGAATTAGCGCCAAAAAACTGTCTTCAAAAGTTTCTTTGCATCGGTGAAGATACGATTCACTCCAAAGACGCTAAGATTCACTCAGATTATGATAACATTCATCAGAATTAGCGTTTGATTCACTCCGATTCAGCGATGGCGACTTTGTTTTTGCTATTCCGATTGAAATCATTCCGAAAGAAGAACTCTGTTCTTCTTTTCGGTTTACATGTGACCGGACAGTTTACATGTGACCGGATCTCTTCCGATCTGCCGTTTACATGCGCCACTCTGTTTATTAGTTCACCTTTGTGACAGCCGTGTGACACGCGGAAATCGATGTAAACGTCACGCGAGTTATCACGATGGAGTTCGTTCGTCTATTGAGCATTCGTTTCGATTGGTTTTAACACTTGGATGAACGCAACCTCTTGATAAAAACAAGTTACAAGTCCACAGAGCAGCCCCGGTAAGTGGCTGTCATTTTCAAGTGCGCATATGATGACGTCACTCTGCATTTCCCTCCAGACAGAGCACGCGCCGACCGGACGCGGCTTGGGTAGTCTGACTGAATTGTTTACATGACGCTGGTTCAAACTGGCAAATGGAATAAACCACTCCTGCGAATCGGCTTAAAATTCCATTCCGATTCAACCTTTTTATACCGATTCTGGTCTTTAAATGAAGGCATTTTCATTCCGTTTGGTCATTCGGATTCATTTAAATCAGAAGACGGGGCTCCATGTAAACCTGCCTTACGATGATGATACAAGTCACTGATCAATCGTTTACAATTCAAATATATGATAATGACGTCTTACGTGGTATACACACCACTTGCTATACTGTGCGATCGCGCTCTCATGATTGGCCGTCTGCGTGTCCAGTCTCCCTCTTAGGTTCTGGGTCAACGTCATCAAGAATCCGCAGTTTGTTTTCGACATCCACAAAAGCAGCATCACCGACGCTTGCCTGTCGGTCGTGGCCCAGACCTTCATGGACTCGTGCTCCACATCGGAACACCGACTTGGAAAAGACTCCCCGTCCAACAAACTGCTCTACGCTAAAGACATCCCCAACTACAAGAGTTGGGTGGAGAGGTACAGTGGCTAACACACAGACTAGCTAGTGTAGCCCCAAAGCTAACTATAAGACCGAGGTAGAGAGTCGGCTCGTACACCAAGTCGCTCATAAAATCGAATAACCAACTGCACGAGCTGTGCACACGGGTAGCAAACATGCTAACGAGCCAATATTGTCTCAAAGAAATCGATGGTTACGTTACATGCTAGCAAGCGCGTTACTAGATGTCCATCAAGACAGGCTAAGTATTTTATCGTGTTTCTTGCAGGTACTACAGAGACATCGCCAAAATGCCGAGCATTAGCGACCAGGACATGGACGCCTATCTGGTGGAGCAGTCGCGTCTGCATGGCAATGAGTTTAACACGCTAAGCGCGCTCAGTGAGCTTTACTTCTACATCAACAAGTACAAGGAAGAGGTGAGATAATAACGCTGATAATCATACATTGTATACTTGCGTAGTACGAGAATTTGGTCTGGGTTTAGCTAATAAACTGACCAGGCATATGATGATGATGATGATGCAGGTTCTGACTGCGCTGGACCGCGACGCCTACTGCCGCAAACACAAACTGCGCCACAAACTGGAACAAGCCATTAACTTGATGTCAGGAAGCTGAGGAGGCAAAACCGAGACGCCTGCGAACTGGGGGAGGGGGGTCTGATTTCTTTGATTTTTATTCTGAACTGCACCAATCAATCAACGAATTTGCTATTTATTTGCCAAGCGACGGGCTGGGACCCATTTGTGGAATTAGCATCGGGAGCTAAACGGGGGCTGCGAAGGACCCTCGACGCCATGTAAATAACCACAACAGGGCAAACGAGCGACCACTAAGTGAACATCCAATCACGCCACGCCTGCTGACCGACCACAGCTGTGTCCCCTCATCCCTCATTGGTCAGCCACGCTGGCCTCCAATTGGCTGGGAGAACTCTTTTCGTGTTTACTGCCCCTTTCTATCTGTCCCCTGACTACTCTGGACTGCACCACTTTTGCGGAACATTCCGGCGCCGTTCTTGCCCTCTTTCCCGGAGTGCCATATAAAGACCTGAACCAAGACCGGAACAAACTCGGACCAAAGCCGAGATCAAAGATCGAAGCTGAAACGGACTCGATTTCAAAGACCTTGTAAAGTAGAATTAAAGAGACAAAACGACGACGTTTACATTTGGCATCGAGGGGAAGCTGCTGATTGGCTCTTCACAAGGAAGGAAGGAAAGCCACTACTGGACCAACGCCACTGTGTGAGTGTGAGTGTGTGTGTGTGTGTGTGTGTGTGTGTGTGTGTGTGTGTGTGTGTGTGTGTGTGTGTGTGTGTGTGTGTGTGTGAGGAAGCAACAGACTGAAAATGCTCGTTCAAGCTGTTGGGTCAGGTCTAATTAATGAACTCAGTCGACTGAAAATGTTAGCTCGTATTTTTGGGTCGGGTTTAATTACTTAAACCGACAGACAAGGCTCGTTGATGCCGTTGAATTAGACCTAATCCCTGAAATCAACAACTTGATAATGTTATTGCTGTTGGTTTAGGTCTAACGATTGCAATCAACAATCTGAAAATGCTCGTTCATTTTGTTGGGTCAGGTCTAATAACTGATATCAGCAGACTTGAAAATATTAGCTCATGATGTTGGGTCTGGTCCGGTTACTGAAAACAACAGACTGAAAATGTTAGTGGGGTGGCTGTGGGGTCAGGTCTATTTACTGAAATCACACATGCACACAGGGGTATTTATTGATGAACTTCTTTTATTTAAATCATTGTTTACACATTATTTATTATGGGTGCCAACCAGCCAGGTGTTGATGAACTTGCTGTCGTCGGTGATGGTGGCATTTGACGGGAGCGTCGGTCACACACATGCTTATATGCCTTGCCATGTAAATGTTGTTTGTCGGGGAAACCATACCACGGGGAGTGGTCGAATGCTTGTAGGAAACACTTGACCGGGAAGATTCTCCATGATGTCATCAGAACAAAAAAGAAGGAAAAGAAACATGTTTATTTATGAAAACATGTTTGAGCATTGCCTTGTTTGATTTTTACTTTGAAATGTAACCATGACCACCATGTCCATGTAATAGCCTGTCTTTTTTTCTACATCGCCATTGCCTTGGTTTGGACTTTGTTGACGTCATTACTAAAGTGTAAACCACACCTGACTCTGCCTCTAACTTGGGACCTTTGCTGTCTAACAGTCAAAATGGGTTTAGGTTTGCCGCATGCCAGCTAATAGACTGTGCCACTACAAAAAATGGATTCAGAAAGTGTGTGTGAGACAGCAGCAGTACAGCAAGTAGAGCGTTCCACTACGACTTGTGATGTGAGACATTCAAACAATCCAGCAAATAGACAGTATGGCGCCCATGTTGTTTTTGGAAAAATTGACATAAGTGTCTCCCATCAAGGAGATAATGTTGCGAAGATGTTAGTTTTAGGTTTGCGACATCACGATAATCCAGCAAATAGACAGTTTCACTTCCATGTTGGTTTTAGACCCTTTTAACAGATGCAGTCCAGCAAGTACACAATGTCACTGACGACATTTATTTTTGGACAGGCACTGGGATTTCTTTCTCTCCTGAGTTTTAAGGGGAGCTTGACCAATATGTGGGTAGGGGGCAGAAAAAAAATTCTCGATTTGCATAACTTCACTGACTTAAAGAGGTTCTTTTAATTTTTTAAAATAAAAGCATGATATACAGTAGGAGTATGTTTGACATAAAATTAGTTCAAACTGAATTTGGCCAAGGAGAATTCCGGGTTCCCAAAGCATGGAAAATGGTTGACCAATTTTCCACGGAGAATTACATGGAAAACAAAGGGGGGCGGGAGGCGGGGGTCAGTGGTTCCGAAAAAGCTTGAGTTGTCCTACGAAAAAAAAAAAATCTCCCTTTGCCTCTCTCTGTCTTGTGAGTGAACACAAACGGGTTCAACAGACATCTGTTTGGAGCTGCCTTCAATGGCCAGCATAAAACACTCGCGCTTTATGTTTCAGTAGTGCCGCAGCAACCATGACGACTGTGTCGAGATTGCGACTATTAACAGGTCGTCAGACTGGACCACTTTTCATACTTGCTGCTTTGCCCAAGAGCAGAAACCGCAAATATGCGACTGAGGAAAAACTGCACAGAGAGCAGCGCTCCGACTTGTCGTGCAGTTTTTAGCAAGTGTTCTGTCCCTGGCTGTGGCAAGTGCCATGGGTGCTAGTTTTGGCTTTGGCCTCTCTTGCCCTCGTCACCAGCTCATCAGTCAATCAGCTGTGACTCCATCATTTTGATTGACTTAGCAATGGAAGTAATTTAGAGTTTGAGAACGAGCCATACTTTTGAACGGCTCTTTTGGGGGGAACAATGAGAATCGATTCGCAGATGTTCGAGTCGTTGGTTTCTTTTGTTTGATTGTTTGTTTGTTCTTTTTGTCAATTTGGTATGGTATCTGGTAAACATTGAAACAATTTGGTTAAATGTACAAAATATTACGTACAATTGAAGAAAATAACACTTCTCCAATTCCTGGGGCGGTGGACTTTATTTGTGAATGTTATGATTACTTGACTCCTACTGTAGCAGATGAAAAAGTCCTGGGCAATAAATTAAAGCAAAGAATGGGAACCCTGATATATGCAACAAAATAGATGAGCCTAATACATGTGACCTCCCCCCCCCCCCCCACACACACACACACCAAGGCAGAGATTGGATTGGGAAAGAATGCCTACATGTGAATGGCTTTAATTCATAAATCAATAAGTGTAGCCCCGGTGAACAGTAAATATACGGTATCTTTCCACTGATTTTTCAATCTTTGTGACAAACCTGTAACCCAGCAAATAGACAGTGTCACTATTGACATCGGTATCAGAACTTCTACCACAGCTGCAGTCCAGCAAATAGGCAATGTCGCTGGATGCTGACATCATCATCATCCTCTCAACAGAGCGAATCGGTTACCATAGTAACCTGTAATCCATGAGGCATGACATCATTTCAGCACAAAATACTGACGTTGCCGAGATCTCTCACTCGGGCAGAAAGTTACACGGTACTTTGACACAATGACGTCATTGTGGGCTGACGTGTTTTGGGGGGGGGGGGGTTAAAAAACTCCCATCCTTTCGAGGGATTCAAGTGAAAGCATGTTGAAAGGATTGGCTACTTTCTTTCAGGGTTGTTCAGGGTTAATCCGCCTGGCAACAGCCAGCCGGTCCATCTTGTGCATCATTTATGATTGGGTGGCGGCCAGTCACATGACCACAGCTGCCATGTTTAATAAATGATAGGCAGCCTGCTTGGAAATGGAGAAACAGAAGGCCAGCAGGGCTAATATCGTTAGCTTGTCAGCGGGTCTCCTGTCTGTGTGTCCTTCGGATGTTTCTTAATCATTTGAACCAAGCACCGTGACACCCCCGAGCTCCACGCCCCCTCCCCCAACACGAAGCCATATTAGCCTAAGAATGAACTGCCAGGATTGGGGTGCTGCATGTTGCTGATAACAGCACTCTGGGGAGGTGGGGGAAACGGATTATGGAAGGATTGAGGGGGGCGGGGAGGGGGTTGTTGAAAAGACGCCAAGTTAAATAAAAGTGGGGCAGCAACATGGCCGCTGCTTCACGCTGAACAAAATGTGTCCTAAAAAACACTACCCATCCTCCCAACACACACACACACACACACACACAGTACCCTGTAGATCAGGGTTGGCAAACCTTTTCTTTTTTTGCAAAATAAAGATAAATATAAATTATCATTTTTATTTGCATTATTTATGTATTTATCAACAAAGCAACCATTTCACAGACAAATGCTTAAGAAAATATTACTGTTTAATGTAGATATAAATTTGTTTGTTTTACTATTTTTATATTTTATTATATCATCATGAACTTTATATTTGATAATAAAGGAAGCAATTAAGTACAGTACAAATGTAAACTTGTTTATATTGATATTTTGTTGTTTATTTACAATGAAAACATTAAGCAATTATGTAATTCGCATCAAAATTCATATTCCAGATTCTTTATTTTAGTATTTTATTGCGTTATTTATCCATCCATCCATCCATTTTCCGAACCGCTTGATCCTCACTAGGGTCGCGGGGGGTGCTGGAGCCTATCCCAGCCGTCTCCGGGCAGTAGGCGGGGGACACCCTGAATCAGTTGCCAGCCAATCGCAGGGCACACAGAGACGAACAACCATCCACGCCCACACTCACACCTAGGGACAATTTAGAGTGTTCAATCAGCCTGCCATGCATATTTTTGGAATGTGGGAGGAAACCGGAGCACCCGGAGAAAACCCACGCAGGCCCGGGGAGAACATGCAAACTCCACACAGGGAGGCCGGAGCTGGAATCGAACCCGGTACCTCTGCACTGTGAAGCCGACGTGCTAACCACTCATTCATAAATTAACCAATTCTTGAAAGTAATTTACAATGCGAAATATGAATACATTTGATGAATAGGAATTTCATCAAATGTATTTTGAAGACGATTTGTTTAGCTGTTTTTGTTTAGAATAACGGCGGCACGGTGATCGGCTGATTAGCACGCACGCCTCACAGTGCAGAGGTGAAGGGTTCGATTCCAGGCTCTGTCCTTCCTGTGTGGACTCTGAATATTTTCTCTGTGCCACCATGGGTTTTCTCCAGGTACTCATGTTTCCTCCGTCATTTCAAAAACATGCAACTCTAAATTTTCTAAAAGGTGTGACTATGACTGTGAATGGTTGTTTGTCTCTGTGTGCCCTGCGATTGGCTGGCAAGCAGTTCAGGGTGTACCCCGCCTACTGCCCCAAATCAACTGGGATTGGTTCCAGAACGCCCGCGACCGTCGTGAGGAAAAACAGTTTTAGAACATGGATTGGTGGATGGATGGATACTTACTGGATATACTGGATATGTGTGGACTGTGGCTCCCTCTGCTGATCGTCAGACGAATTTAGTCCCGTGACGCTCATTGACGCTCTCCAAACGTCGACTCAGTGTCATGTGACGTAATGTAAAAGCGACGCGTAAGTGAACAAGTGAAAATATCCATCATGTTACACGTAAATTGTATTAAATCGAAATAGCATCATTGCAATTCTCATATTGACGCAACACGAACGCAACAATTGTTGTCGCGTGTAGCCCCGCCTCTTTTCCCGTACATAACCAATTACATGGCTCCCTCGGGATGAGCTGGCATTTCTCCCGGAAGTAGGAAGTGTTGACTCCATAACAAGCTCCAATCCCCAAGCTGCAAAAGGGCTTGACCACTCGTATCACATTTGATTATTACTTATTAGCGAGTATTAGTGATACAACTGCAGGTGAGTGTCAGAGATTAATCTTTGCTTTTTTTTTCTATCACCGTCTTCTCCTGTAGCAAGTTTAGGGGTTTTACCTCCACTCTCTTCCAGTAAATAGACGGCGCCCGTTCAGCGCAACTCAGCACGTAGATATTTTTAAAACCAGTTCTTAGTTGTGGGCAACATAGTTAACATTTTATGACAACTGCTTGTGTGTACGACGGAGCAAAGAGAGAGCCTGTTTCGTGGCTTCTCCATTTTAACTGGCTTAGCGAGCAGGCTGTAATCGCTTCTGTTGACTTTATTGACGTTGGGACTCAAAAGAACACAATTTCCTCATGTTTGTCTTTACACAGCAACACAATATAAGCGTCTCTCGAACTGACTAGTCTCAAACGAGTTTAGCTTGAGTTTTAGAATGAGTTTGCTGAATTGAATTGAATACAACTTTATTGTCAAATGTGCTGTACGTATGTGTAACATACAGCACAGATGAAATTTCTTCACTCTCAACATAAAACAAGAGGAGCCGCTGCGGGTGTCCGCGCCGCCATCAAAAGAAACGGATGAAGACCGGATTTCAACTTAGTTTTTATCTGCCCTCAGATAAGTTTGGTCAGATCAGCGTGGACTCGAGTTCAGACTGAATTTCAAATCATTTTAGATCACATTTACACTACATTTAGATCAATGGCGTTTCGAGTGAGTTTTGATCTGAAGTCAACCATATTTTAAATCAGGTCTAGACTGTATTTCAAATGCCTTTCAGATCAACTTATGCCCCAAATGAGTTTCGATCAGGTTTACACTGCATTTAGATTAGATTTAGACGGCACTTCAAATGAGCTTGGCTCAGGTTTATGCTGAGGTTTAGACAAAGACATTGATGACACTTCAAAGTTAAAGTGTGTGTGTGTGTGTGTGCCAGAGTGATGAGTCTCCAGTGGACCGCAGTGGCCACCTTCTTGTATGTGGAGGTCTTCTTGGTGCTCCTCCTCTGCATCCCCTTCATTTCCGCAAAGAGGTACGCGCTTCCACACATGTTAACGGGGTGCGATGTTAAGCAGTTTTTGGTGGTGTCCTGCGTTTATATTAAGATAAGATAAGAAACCCTTTATTAGTCTCGCAATGGAGAAATTCCCAATTAAGCAAATGTGAATGGAATGTCACCAAACATTCTTGTCCTAACTTGACAAATTGTGGCGAGGGTAGGAATCATGTGAGCCGCCGTCTTTCAGGTGCTTGCTACCATTCAGTACGATTTTGATAAGATGACCAGAAGATTCACCCTGACTGTCATCCGATTCACTTCAATACAATACAGTTATGTTTTGAATCTGATGTGGTGGACTATCTTTCCAATAGAAGTCACTGCAGTTACCATGCAAGTTACTACTAGATGATACAATTCCCAACGATTATTATTTCATGTACGGCAATTTGACCGACCACGACGACCCTAATACGGTTCACTACCATTACGGTCTGATTCAAGGACCATAATGATGAGTCGGCGATTACAAGTCACTCTTATTGTGATCCGGTTGATTTTGATTCTGTTGCCATTTTCTTTATGATTCACCACAATTCCTGTCCAAGTTGCTGGGATCACGATACAATTGGCTCGGCAAATCATCCGCTTCACACCACGATGATGAGGAGTCACCGACTGCTCGCAGCAATTGACAATGCCATCACCTCCAGTTGCGCTACAATTGACTCTGATTGCAGTTCACTGCAATTACGATTCGATTCACTGCCGATTATTTTTTCACTCCAATTGTATGATGAGTCATTGAGATTCACTGCAGTGACTCAAAGTTTCGCTCTTGGTATAATTCACTTCAGTATGACTCCAAATTCACGCTGAATTGGATTCACTCCAATTATAGAGCAGCTCACTCTGCTCACAATCCTTCATGGCTCCCTTACAAACGTGTGTGTGTGTGTGTGCGTCCAGGTGGAACAGCATCTTTCGATCTCGGCTGGTCCAAACCATTGCCTTATATGGCAACACTTCCTTCTTGGTGGCCATGGCCATCCTTGTCTTCCTGCTCATCGGTGAGTGCGCGCGCGCGTGCGTTTCGTTGTGTACGTGACAAGAAGTCGCAGGAGTGAGTCGGTTCTGTCCCCTCTGTGCTTGGGCTTTGTCGCGTGGCATAGATGCCTTCCGCGAGGTGAGGAAGTACAGTGTGACCGAGAAGGTGGACCTGACCAACAATCCCACCGCCATTGAGCACATTCACATGAAACTATTCCGAGCGCAGAGGAATCTCTACATCGCTGGATTTGCACTCCTGCTTTGCCTGTGAGAGCACACCTACACACACACACACACCGAGTCCATCTTTGTTTTTGCAATCTTTAAACGCATTCCAAACCGAATTTAAATGTATTTGAAACCCACTCCAAAACTTGGTTTAAACCAGATCCGAACTCATTTCAAACCCAGTCCAAACTTGGTCTATGCACAGATAAATCTGCTCTACTCTCAGTCCAAACTGGACCGAAACACCCCCCCCCCCCGATCCAAATGTGATCAAAACTCATTTGAAAAGCCGTCTAAACAAGATCAAAATGCATTCTAAATTGAATCTGAATTTCGTCTAAACCGGATGTAAATGCTCTCTAAGCCAGATATCTAAACGTGGATGAAACTGTGCAAAGTCAGGTTTACCGTTTTTAACTCCGTCCAAACTGTCTCCAAACTCGGCCTAAACTGGATCATCACGAGATCACTTCTCTTGCTGCAAAACGTGATTCATTATTCCATGGAATTCAATTAATACGTTTCGAAATGGGCTCACGATGAGCAAAACCGAGCCCGACATGATACATAATGGCAAGAATCGGTACCTGGAACACATGCTAGTGTACTAAGATGGGCTTCCAGTAGGGGGCGATGTACGCTCACACTCACAAGCTGTGCTTGAATGGACGGCGACTGTTGGATTTCCATGTTGGGAGTCACACAAGTTAACGGAAAGTGCCGGCAGCTGATCGGATATTTCCGGACCGTCTATGACCCTGCGGCCATATTTGGACGGCCTGAGTCACTTCCTCCCGACTGTTTGCGTCTCCTCGATAAACGTAACCCAGGAACGCGTCGTCCCGCCGCGCTTGCCCTTTTTTGTTCCGTCTGTGACTTGACGTGGACGACATTCGGTCAGGTCACGTTACTTGAACCTCACCAGCACCACGTGTTGACACCACGAGCTCCGGCCACGCGTCCCGCTAAATATAAGTTGACGAGCCGCACGACGTTTCGTCCGGAGCGCCGTCCTGCCTGTGCGAGCACGTCTCGCTCATTTTGGACTCTCCTCGTTTCAAGTGCAGCTGAGCGTTGATCTCAACTCATTTGAAACTCTGTCGAGGCCTCTTTCAAATCATTTTCAAGCAGCCCTTAAAAAAAAAAAATCGAAACTCATTTGAGATGCGGTCAAACCTTGCTCTCAACTTTGAAATGCAAACTAAAATGAGTCAACCCAAACCTGATCTCAACCTGCGGCCGACCCTGTTCTCAAACACGGTGTAAACCCAAACCACGGTTGAGCTAAAATCCGTCGGGCGGATGTCGGATCCGTGCAGACCAGGACTTCTTAACGTCGTTCAAGGTGCTGCACCCCAAGTTTCACAAATGTGTCATCTCACCCTTCATAATCGGAAAAACAGAATGTGATTTTTATTTTTTTTTTGGGGCGGGGGGCGGCACATAAGATACTTGTTAGCTCAGGGGCCAGTCTAACGTTTGTTGTTGCCTCCCAAAGGGAAGTTGAGGAATGCTCGGCTTCACTTTGGCCAGGCAAATTCCTTTTGCAACGGCTTTCGATGATCGCTCGCAACGATACCTTGTAAAAGTTGCAGGAACTTGACGGTCCTGCGATGCCAAAATGCCGAGTCCCAAATCGTACTTAAGCGACTTCGTGTGTGTGTGTGCGTGCGGCCCGCGCAGGTTGCTGCGTCGCCTGGCCACTCTTCTTTCCCAGCAGGCCTCCCTGATGGCGTCCAACGAGGCCTTCAAGAAGCAGGCGGAGGGCGCCAGCAACGCCGCCAAGAGCTTCATCGACGAAAATGAAATGCTGCAAGAAGTGAGTGGGGGGGGGGGCGCTTTATTTTCCGCCACTGCTCGATGCTGCGCGTACTGCTACCTCTACTTGCTTGTTGAAAGATGCTCCGCCGAGGTGTTGTCGAATGATTTCCGAGTGACTTTTCAGCAGGAAGATGGAGAAACCGCCGAGCATGTTGGCTTTCAAAATAAAAGATTTCGCTTTTCGCTCCGGTCAACACCTTTTACTTTTTCATCCTTTCCCTCGCTCGTCACTTTCTTTTTGCAGTCTTGTAAATTGAACTCTCCACTTTTTTTTTCCGCGACCAACTTAAACTTTATCTTCTCCTCTTTCTTTCACGACCAAGTCATTTACCGACAGTTAACTGTCCACTGGTCCGCAAATAAACACGCAGAGTAAAGGGGGGGGGGGGGGGTTGGGGGGGTGCTGAGTCCCGGTGGCGTCAGTGCAGGAAAGTGAGATGATGCTGAAAACGACGCCTTGGCAGCTGTTTCGATTCCGTCGCCGCTCAGCTGCTCTTGTCACTCGTCCGCGTCGCCTTCGTTGACCTTTTCTTTGACACTTGATGACGACATGGCCAAATCACACGTGCCCATTGTGTCGCAATAACGCGTCGCGGGCCGTTTTGCTTTGAGGCTTGCCGCCATTTTTCTCGCCCTCTTTCAAACATGACCCGGGCTCCTCTTCTTCCGACAGAAACTCCGAGAAGCCGGTCTGGAGGTGCCGGAGGCGGGAAAGAAAGGAGGCGGAGTCCACCAAGAGAACAAGACTCTGAAGGAGGAAGTGAAGAGCTTGACGGAGGAACTGGAAGCCACCAAGAAAGGTGAGGAGGGGCTCAGGACCTGAAAGGTCCGCACTCGGAGGCCTCGTCTTGCGCCGCGTGCTGACATTGGCTCCCTTTTTCAGGAGTGAAAGAATACGCTCATTAAAGTCCCTCCGTTGCGGCTTCAGGGTTGGTGGTCCGAGTAGTTTGCGGATTAGCGTTGGGGCGGACACGGAATCCTAAAAAGTCACTTTTCCGACACGTGCGAAATTCTCCATTGTGAAACAAATGAAGGTTTTCTTGTCTTATGGCCTCGAATGAAGTTTTGTGCGTGTGTTTGCAGCCCTCCGCAAGAGCGACGGCGACGTTTCTGCCATGAAGAAACAGGCCGCCAACTTGACGCTGGAATATGACCGACTGCTGGACGAGCACAGCAAACTCCTGGTGCGCGCTCCTTTGCCTTTTGCGCCTGGCGGCCATTTTGTCGCACTGTTCAAATGTGTACAGTCCAGGTCCTCTTCTCAGTGTCGTGCTCTTTCTTGCCTTTTTTTCTTTTCTCTCTTTCAATCTCCTCGTCTTCCTTCCTCCCATTTACTGTTTTCCTCCTCTTTTGTCTTTTCTCTTGACTTTCTTCTTTCTTTTTTTACTCTCTTCACTTGTTTCCCCTCTTTTTGTCTTGTCCAACTCTTTCCATCCTCTTTTGGTTTTCTTATTGCTTGACTCTTTGCGTTCTTCACTCTTTTTATTCTTTCTCACCTCTGCTTCTTTTTCCTCCCTGTCCTCTCTCTCTTTTTCATTTTCTTCCATCTTGCCCCTTTTCTTTCTTGACTCTTTGTGATCCCTTTCTTCAGTCTCCCTTCCACTTGCTTGTTGACTCATTCACATGCACGCTCACACGCCGTTGGGAGTGCTCCAGCCTTGATATTTTTTGTTTTTTGGTCTGTAGGCTAGTGGTGACAAGAAGTCCGACTGAGGATGATGAAGATGGACGCTCTTCATATTCGTGGGCCTGCTTTGCGGTGTGATGTTACGTCCTGTTGCCGCCTCAAAGTTTTTGGTTTTTGTTTTGTCTTTGTTTTCTTACAAATATAAGGTCATATTCCTGTTGTTGAAGGTCCCAAAAAAACTCCAATAACAAACAAACAAGTCGGGGTTGCGCAAAAAGAGCACGAGCCAAGCGGCCCATCGACTCAACAGGTGTTTCGCTCTCTCGGCTTTCACGTAGCCTTTAGCATGAACTGTTAGCCACACTCATTTCTGTGACGCTTTTGGGTGACTTGTGTGTCACATTGCCATGGAAACAGCAAACACGACCTGTAATGTGTCACCGCCAATACACAACTTGACACAAACTTGTGTCTTGTGTGTGTGTGTGTCATTGTGAGTCTGCGTTTCTACGAGAGCGTACGTGCGTCCAACGTGCACATGGTGGCTGGAAAAGGGATCGGGGTGTTGAAAGGCAGCTGTTGGCCTTCTTTTAGAAAGGCCTTTTTTTAGGCCCCCCACCCACCCGGGATCTTGTTCCTCAAAGTGCTGACTCGAACCGGCCAACGGAGTTATATTTGGCGTCGTCATCCCCCTCGCCGGTGACAGCGGTGCCATATTGGGAAAGAAAGCGACACTCCGGGGTGGACATTCAACGCTCCCGGACAACTCGACTTATTTGCCTTGATTTGCTGAATAAAACTGAAATCACTTCTGCAATACTGACGTGATAGTGAGTTATTATTATTAATATTTGGTAGCCTTGTGGTGAGCGTGTCTGCCTCACGCTTCTGTTTTATTATTTATATTGCTTGATGGTGAAAACCAAATATACAATGAAGCAATATCGCAAGTTTTGAAAAGGAGCTGGTTTTTTTTATAAGTAACTGATGGCCATTGAAATGCGTTGGGGGGGCCATTTGTTTTCCATGAAAATTTGAGTTGGCGGGTTTGTTCAACAGTAACAAGAAAAAAATCAAAACTTGCTTTTATTAATAATATGAATTTTTACTTGTTGATTTAGTTATCGATACAATCTGTTAAGGTTTTCATTGTGGTTAACCCTCCTGTTAAGTGCCGGGAGTTTTTTGAGTAAATAATGTAAAAGCTGTCCAGTTGAACCTGGCTTCAAAACCCGATGACAACGTTTTCACCGCCACAACGTTCACATTTCAAAGTCCCGATTTCACGTCATTCATTTTCCATTTGCCGATTTCTCTTGTATGTAAATGTAAACTTAATGAAAACGACAGGATCTTCGTTGCGACGAACCGCCGGCGCGACCTTACGAACAAAATGTTCGGCGCGGGATTTGCCTCCGTTGCTACGTTGTAACGAGTTTCTACTGTATTTGTTATGGCTTGGTTAATGTAATCATCTGTAATTATTGCTATTAATTGAGTTAATCATGAAATGCAAACAATGTTTACCGGGACTTTTTTTTTTCTTTACACTTGAGGGTAATTATTAGCACGGCCCAGCAACATTATTGCTGTTCCTGACATCCAAGAGGGTTAAACACCAATTCCTGCCAGTCACATTTTCACAGTAAAACAACATTATTTACAACTTGTTCACACTTTCTTTTCTACTTACGGATTTCAAGTATTTTTGTTATAACTGCCATACCACTTGCTGGTCATGTGTAAAAACTTTGAACAGCAAAAAAAAAGGGGGGGGGCTACTAAACGTCATCGTGACGTCATTTACAGACACAAAAGGTGACCGGAAGCATGAGGTGATTGCCTCTCCAATGTGGAATTAGAGTAGATCCGACATCGGTCTTTGGTACACTTTCTGATTTTGGTGACGGGCAATTTACAAAATGGACTGCATGAAAGAAAATTAGCGAGCTAACATTATTCAAATACTGAAAAAGTTTTCACCATTTTGAACGCTAAGGAAAAAACTGTTTACTCAACAAACAAACCAAAAAATTCCCTTTGAGTCAGTATTAAAGAGGACATATGGAAAAGTGCCCTATTAATGTTACCATCCAAATAGTTGTAAATAAAATATGTCTCTGATTATTGTTTCAAGGGGCCTTTTGACAAATGTTCTTTCAATTCAGAGGAACACTTTTAAATTGTGTGTGTGTGTGTGTGTGTGTGTTGGGGGTTAAAATGTCTCCTTTAAACCACCAACAAGAAAATCCCTTTTTTGCATCAACAAAAGAAAAGTCTGCTGATTGGCTGGTGAACAACGAATGGCATTAAGACAACATCATAAGGCAACGCGCACGACCACTCTTTTTGTCTTCCAGTGCTGGTATTTTCTTTCTGGGCTGCCGGGTGGGGGTCCCGGTCCTGGAGCAGGACCAGATGCTTCACAGTGTTTTCAATTTGGCGGGTCAGACAAGAAGACGAGCGTGATAAAGTGCGAGTGAGCGAGCAGGCTGACGTTCGGGATCACATGACGCTCTCGAAGATGATGACTTTGTTGTCATCGCTGGCGGGCGAAAGCGAGCTGAGCGGCTTGACGTCGGGCGCCATGTACTCCAGGTGGTGGCTCCCCCACACCGGGCTGGTCAGACGAGCCCAGCGCTGTACACACAAAACAGGAAGTCAGGGGGAGCAAATCCGCCAGTGCGCGCAGTCTTCCGGATGTCACGTGACTGGTCACCCGCGTGCGTGTATTTGTTTCCACTGCCGTGCTGGCAGAATTGTCGGGGTGTTGGCAGGCGGAAGATTTACAATGAAGAGCAGCGATAAAATTCAGTCGAGATTCCGTGCAAGTGAATTCTCGTCTCACTCTGATGAAAAGGTCAGAATGAGACACAGGTGGAAGACGGGACAGGTTGGATACCAAAATCCGCAAAAAACAAAACAAAAAAACAAAAAAACATTTTGATTAAAATGAGATAAGCGGTTGAGATTTTGGATGGATGGTCAGTGGAGTGCACTTTTCCAGCGCTTTTATCTTTTACAAAACCATATCGGCTTATCCCATTGAAACGTATTGGAATGTTTCAATATTTCAACGTATAGATATCAGCCTACGCCGAGGTTTTTCGTTTTTTTAGTTTAAAACAACTTACTTTCACCTCCAGGCTCCCGTAACAACAGCTGACTGAATCTTTTTTCAGTTGTGTTCCATTTTAAATCCATCTCTGATGTGCTGTATTAGCCTCATGCTAGCTTAGCACTCAGCTTAGCTTAGTTCGTCCTAAACATTCCTCTTTTGAAGACAATGTGCCGTGACCACTCTGACTCCAAGGGGAAAATTTGGACCTACGTTTCCAATGTCAAACTGAGGTCGTTTACATTTGGCGCAGTGCATTGTGGGATGTCTGACTTCAACTTCATCAAAATGACACAGCGCCACAAAACTTTTATGCACCCATTTTCTGCGGTGCTTACCGTGAGGACCGCTTTCGGGTGACCGACTCTCGATGAGGCGCAACAGAAAACGAGAAGTGTGTCCAGTCACTTGTTCCGAAAAGCGCCGCGGCGCTAAAGTCACATTCCAACGAATTGCCCGACGCAGGCCCCGCCTCCAAAAACACGCGATTATTTTTGTGACCCGGTTGCGAACTCTGACCTGTGCGAAGGAGCCTTTGGCGCGGAAGAGTTTGTAGGCCAGACTGAGCGGGATGCACAACATGGACGAGAGCGCCAGACACCAGCCAATGACTTCTCCCCACCACGGGTACACGTACGTGTTATTGTACGTCAGCGCCTTGTAGTTGACCAGATGGAACAGGAAGATGCCCTGCAAAGCACACACTTTGCATTCGCCCACGTTTTCTAACCAGCGAAGGCAGATGTTTGACGCACTGCCGTCTTCCTTCGCACATTTCTCCCACAGCTGATTCCGACTTCAAACTGTTCAGCCCGGCTCACGGCCCGATCGGAGGCCGTTGGCAAAATTCCAACATTTGCGGTGAACTCCCGATCGGAGGCGCGCTCGGAATATTTCGTCATCCCGGCTGTGACTTACCATGCACACGCACGGCGTGATGAAGGACCAGCACCACTTCATCCAGGGCAGCGGCCTGTAGCCAATCATACGCGCGATGTCGTCCATGAAGCGGTCGGCGCCTGCCGCGGGATGACGACGTCGTCAACAATCGTGCCAAAACATCAGCAAATTTGCACAATTCATTGAAAAAAAAAGATTTAGAATTAATAGAGTATGTACAACATGCCTAAACTTGTGAATTTTACCGATACATTTTTATTATTTAGAAAAAAAGGGACACATTTTAGAGTCTTCAGAGACACAAAATCATGGCATAGGCCAGTGGTGTCAAAGTCAAGGCCCGGGGGCCAGATCCAGCCTGCCAGGTCGTTTTATGTGGCCCGCGAAAGCGAGTCAACTTGCTAAAATCTGCCCCTAAATGTCAAATTAAAATATATCTTTTTTTATTATTTATAATAATAGAAAAATATATGATATAATTAAATATATTTATATTTAATTTTTAAAAGACTAAAATGAGTTTGACACCACTGGCATAGGCATTCACGCTCGGAGGCAAACGATATGCTTAATCATTTGGATGATGGCCTCTGACTCCCCAGAGCATTTAAAAAAAATAAATAAATAAAAATAAAAGGTATCCTGTGTGTGTAACGCCATGATGTATTGCGCTCGTACCGTAGACCCACGACACCACCATGCATTCCCAGAAGGCCTGCCACAGGAGCGTCATCCCGCTGGCTGAGTAGTAGTCAAACAACTGGAAGACGTACATTCCTCCCTGCGAGCGCAGCAAAGTCGACTGTTGGACCGGCCGGGCCGACGCGGGGCGAGGCCGACGTGCCACCCACCCACCTGCGTCACCATGGAGATGTCGATGATGAAGCACAGCAAGCAGCAGAGGGCGACGGCGATCTCCCTCTTGTAGCGGTGTTCGTATTTGCCGGGGAACAGATCCAGGATGCCCGTCACGAAACCTTCGACGCCCACGAACTGAAATCACGCGCACACGTACACCAATCGCATTTTAGTGTCGTGCAGGGGTGTCAAATTCATTTCCCATTGTGGGCCACAAACGGCCTCAGTAGATGTCAAGTGGGCCGGACCATTAAAATTATACTCTGCTATGAATAACCAAAATAAGATGGCTTTCCTTTGTTTTGGTCTAAAGAAGCACAAGAACATTCGAAAAATGTTGACATTTAAAAAACACGTCTTTTACAAAACATTTCATGAAGCACCTTAGATTTCCTTCGACAAATGTGCAATTTACTTTTATCATTCACATATCTGCATTGCAACGGATTCCCACTGATTGTACAAAGGCACAAAACCTTAACAAGTAATTTGTATTGAAAAATATAGTCATGCAATTTAAGATTAAATGAGATTTACAAAGACAGGAATTTTTAAACCATTTACACACGTGCATATGAAATCAAAATTTAATCCCCGCCGACACCTTACCAACTACGGAGAGTGCTAGTAAATGTGTAAAGAAGATCATGTCCTTGATAGCGTCTGCTGTGTTGGGTCTGTCTCCGTGACAGACGAAGACTGTTGTTGTCTTCTTCTCTGATCAAAACAGTGTGTCCCCCTAGCGGATACTCCACGAATTGCACCTTATTAAAAATATTCATTCCGTGTCTTATATGCATTTTTTCACTTTTGAATTATCCTGCGGGCCTGATCGAACCTCCTTGTGGGCTGGTTCCGGCCCGCAGGCCATATGTTTGACACCCCTAGTGTAGTGTGTGTGTGTGTGTGTGTGTGTGTGTGTGTGTGTGTGTGTGTGTGTGTGTGTGTGTGTGCGTGTTGTGTTTGTGTGTCACCTGACTGTCCAGACCAAGCAGCAGCAGCATGAAGAAGAAGAGTCCTGCCCACAATGGCGCCACTGGCATCAAACTGACCGCCTTTGGATATGCGATGAATGCCAGACCAGGACCTGGGGTGCGCACACACACACACACACACACACACACACACACACACACTTTGAAACCCCAAACTCGGCTAAGTTAGCCCCACAAGGTGAAAGCTTGACCAAACATTGAGCCTTTAGCATTAAGCTAATGTGCGAGCAAGTGGTCACCTGACTCGGCGACCTGCGAAATGTCCACGCTCTGCTCGGCCGCCATGAAGCCCAGGATGGAGAAGACCACGAAGCCGGCAAAAAAGCTGGTGCCGCTGTTGATCAGCGCCAGCACGAAGGCGTCTCTGAAGGGGCGGGAAACGGCAAACGCTGAGCGGCGGGCCGCTCCCCCGTTCCGCCCCCCCCCCCCCCCACGGCGCACGCTAGCGCCAACACGTACTTGTAGCAGTCGTTGTTGAAGCGGTTGTAGCTGCCCAGAGCCGTCAGCGCTCCCAGACCGATCGCGTAGGAGAAGAACACCTGCGTGCCGGCGTCGATCCACACCTGCGTGGTTCAAGCCTCATAGTTGAGCAGCTCGGCAGCTCGCTAACTTTTCCTGTGCCCTCACAACTCAACACAGACTTTAGAATCTGAACTGTCCTCAACAAAAATCAGGACACCCCCCAAGTGAAAATCTCCATATTGGGCCCAGTGAACCATTTTCCCTCCCTGGTGTCATCATGTCAATTGTTTAGACTTCAAGAGTCCCTCTGGATTAGAACCTTCTCGCAACGGCTAAGACCTTCTCGGGACGAGTGTCTTCTCATTGGACTGGAATCTCCTTTCAGGAAAAGAAGCTTCTCTGGCCACTAGTAGCTCCTCCCTGGACTCAAACTTTCACTCGGAACGACATCACCCTCTCCGGCCAAGTCCTTTCCCCAAGTCTTGGGATACGAGGACCTTCTCAGAAGAGTGCAACCTTTCCTGGGGACTCTCTCTCTCTCTGGACTGTAAACCTTCTCACAGGACTTGTACCTCTCTGCATTAGATCATTTGAGGACGAGAACCTTCATTTAGGCCTAGTTTCTCCTCTCTTGATGAAGTCTTTGATTGGGACAAGTACATTCACTTGAGACTTCAAGTAGTACTACATACAACCTTCTTTAGGATGACAACCTTCGCTTGGGACTCGTATTTTTTTTCTCTCAGAGTAGAAGCCATACATGGGGCGAGAATCTTCTCGGGACTAGAACCGTATCTTGCAAAAAAACAACAACCTTCATTTCAGACTAGAACTTCTTCTCTCAAGACCAGAACTTTGTCTCAGGACTACAACTTTCTCTTAAGACCAGGACTAGGACCTGTCCCCTTTTGTTGCTTTGGCGCTTGGTAGAAAACATTGGCGATCATCACGCCTTCAAAAATGAGAGGCGTTCACTCTGAGCGCTTTGCAAGTTGAGGCAGTCCTTTGACCCGAGTGAGTTGACGAGGCGGATCCGCCACATCCAAGATGGCATACGGCGTTCACGTCACAGAACGTCCGAGTGATCCCGGACTGACCTGGGCCTCCTCCAGCTTGGACCAGTCGGGCTTGATGTAGTACATGATGCCGTCGTACGCTCCGGGCAGCGTGACTCCGCGGACCAGCAGGATGATCAGCACCACGTACGGGAAGGTGGCCGTGAAGTACACGATCTGAAACGCAAGCCCCGCGCGCGCGATCACATGTCTGCCTGCAGAGGGTGACTGCGGAAAGCGGCGAGGGAAAACCAAAACAAGACACGCGGGGAGTTGAGGGGAAGGCAAACATTCTTCCCGACTCTCGCCATCCGACCCCCCCCCCCCTCCGAGAGCAACGGGTGAACGCTTGGCTGGGAACCGGAGCAAATGTGGTGGGAACGCAGCCGGCCAATCAAATGACATCATCTTCGATGGCGGGTCGATTTCAGGGTGAGCGACGAGAGGTGGATTTCCATTGGGTAAATGGGTGAGATTGAACGAGCTGCTTACACGGTTTACTCCTTTATGACTTTCTTTTAATTTTTTTTTTTTTAATCAACATTCAATTTTACTGCTTTTGTTGTCGTGTGGGCTTGAATGAACCCAGTCAACTTGAGTGCCTCGTGTAGTTTTGTGCCGCCTGCCGCTGAACGCCATCAGGGATGTTTGTCTTGAGAGCTGAGCCCCGTGAGAGTGCGCGCGCGCGCACGCGCGCGCGCACACACACACACACACACACACACTTACACGGCATGATGTTGTTATCGGAGGATTGTCTTACTCACCGTTTGACGTTCTAGATAAGGCCGCTCACACCCGGCCCATTCTTGGATTCACTCTGTCCCACTTCGCATTTGCACCTTTTCAAAAGTTGCGAAACTTGCATTCGTTTGACAATTTTTGAACCCTGAAAATGTGTTGATGGAATCACATTTACAATTCCTTAATTTAATTGTTGGAATGCCAGGGAAGAGTTGTGTTCTGGTCTGTGATTTTGTTATTAGTTCTGTCAAGCGCTTTTTGATACAGCTGCAGCGGTTGTGAAAGCGCTTTATCAATACACTGATCCCTCGCTATTTCGCGGTTCGTTTATCGCAGCTTCAGTGCATCGCGGATTTTTTTCAACATATTCATAAATAAAATAAAAAATTCATATACATGGAGTTCATATAAATGGGATATTGGTCAATTTGTTAAATACATTTTATTATTAAAATAAACAATTCTACGTCTGCATTTTACATGCTGGTGTTAATTTTCTTTCATCATTGGTTCAATGAATTATTTGGAAGTACAGTACATCCTTTTAAAACAAGAATGATGATTTTACTTCCGAAGCCACACACACACATTTAATATTGTTTGTTTTGTTTACTCAATGATTGGTAAATTGATTGAATCAGAATTTACAACCCCCGGGTGAGGACGGCACGGTTGGCGACTGGTTAGCACGTCCGGTTCACCGTGCGGAGGGGCAGCGTTGTGTGGAATTTGCATGCTCTCCCCGCGACTGTGTGGCTTTTCTCCGGGTACTCCGCTTTCCTCCCACATTCCCCAAAACATGCACAGTAGGCGAACTGAGCACTCCAAATTGTCCCTTCGTGCGAGTGTGAGGGCCAAACGGTTGTTGGTCAAAATGCGCATCCTCCGTGCAGAAGTCCAAGCTACTTTGTGTGATGCGATAACAAAGGCGGACCACACTTACCATCTTCATGTGACGCGTTATGTAACACACACACACCCGCACACTCACACACACACACACACACACACACACACACACACACACACACACACACACACACATCTCTCGTCACGTCCCACTGCAGGGTAAATGACCCCTCCCCCTCTCTACAAAGGACAAATCACAGGCCGCCACATCACAGCCTGGCCGTGTCCCTTCTCAGGCCTCCTCCCAGCATCATTGGTATGTGAACGCTTAGTCTGCCATGTGACCGCGTGCGCAGCGTGTGTGTAAATGTGTGTGTGTGTGTGCGTGCGTGTGTGCCTGTGTGCGGACGCTGGGACACCGAGACAAGGTGAGCATGATTTAGGCCCTTGTGTTCATTGAGTCTGACTCAAGACATGCCTCTCTCTCTCTCTCTCTCTCTCTCTCTCTGACGTCGCTCGCTGACGATGCGAGCCAGTGGCGAGTCTGCGTCATGTAGTCGTGTGAGCGTGCGGTCGACGTGCTTTACCTTTCCGGTCGATTTGACGCCTTTCCACACACAGAAGTAAATGAGCAGCCACACGGCCATCAGACACAACAGTAACTCCCAGTTGATTTGACCCGGATCGTCCAAGCCGGATGAGATGTTCAGAACCTTGTTTCTGCAAGCGCACGCACGCAGACACACACACACACACACACACACACACACGCGCACACACACACACACACACTGATATTATGTGCCACATCACCTTCGATATCATATCACTTGTCACGAGGCAGGCAGCATGTTACAAACTGCCACACGCAGTGCATTTGACACACTACATGTGACGTGTCACATTACACGTAGCGCGCCACGTGACACGTTACACGACACGTTACATGACACAATACCCGAGGTGACACATTACGCCACATGTCGCATCACACCGCGCGCGACGTGACGCCGCGTGTCCCGTTACGAATCGCCACATCATACGTGGCATTTCATCTCTTGTCACATGACACACACTCTACGTACTGTAACGTACTACTCGTAACAACACGCATGACACACTACACGTCACTCGACACACATGTTTGAAATGCTACTTGTAGATCACGTGACACAATGATCACATGCCACGCGTGACATCAAAGTGCAGGACAAGATGCGTGACACACTACATGACACATTAACTCACACGACACGTGGGACATGACAGTACGTGACACACGACATGTCGCGTCATCCCACACTACATATCGCACAGCGCGTCGCGTGTCGCGTGTCGCGCATCAACTGAGACATTACGTGCCAGGTGACATCTTACGCAATACACGACGACACAGCTAGGTGACACTACGCGACGCACTGCGTCACACGACACACACGCGGCGCATCGCGCACTACAGGTCGGGCGACGCATTCGAGTCGCAGGTGGCGCGAGCGGGACTCACTCCCAGAATTCGATGATGGGCGATCTGGCCTGGGCCACGTGGGCGCAGGTGAGGTTGCTGCCGGCGAAGGTGGCGTTGTCACTGGCGTTGTTGCATTGGTGGAGGCTGAAGGCGTCCACGCAGCTGTTGGTGTTCCAGGGGTTGCCGCAGGAGGACCACGGCAGCTGGCTGCTGAACGACTTGATGAGGTAGTAGAAGGCCCATGCCAGCACCATGATGTAGTACGTGTTGCAGAAGAACACGATCACCATGGACGCATAGCCCAGACCTAAACACCACAAGCACAGGACAGCGGTTCTCCAACTTTTTACGCTTCCAAAAATGTTTGCCTTGTACGTACAACCTCAATGATCAATTTTAGAAGTGACCGAAAAATCCTGTGAGAAAACAGGCATTCAAATCAACCTGAAAAATATTTTTTAACCCCCCCCCCCCCCACCCCCTGTCCTCTTGCATTTAAGACAGACCCCCGATTGCTGGTATCACTTCTGGTCAGAACACGGACGGACGAGGTGGCCATTGGCAATTTTAGGGAACAGTAGTGGACATCACGCCCCCCCCCCCCCCCCGCCCTCCCACGCACCCCTGCCAATGATTACGCTTCAGCGCATGTTGGCCGAACAAATTTACCTGACTGCATATAAAAATAAATAAATCTAAGCCATTGTGACATTTTGTACAGTTTGATGATTTAATTCAGAGATTCTTTTACCTACCACTAGGGGGAGCCCACATGTCACGAGTGGGACTCATACCACATTTTGCTCACCGGCGGTCTACAACATTTGTGGCTCTTTATTTTCACCATGCACAGCACCCGGCGAGTCCTCTTTATGGGAAACAAACTTCAACTACCCGATGACATGATGATCTCCGGAAGTGTGCGTGTGTGTTTGACGGCTGGGGGGTGTGTGTGGGGGGGGGGCTACCTTTGAATAGCGGTGCGATGTTCCACACGTTGATGCTTCCCGCCTTCATGAACTGACCCAGTGAGATCTCCAGGAAGAAGATGGGCACCCCGCCCACAAAGACGATCAGCAGGTACGGGATGAGGAAGACGCCTGACCGGGAAGGCGGAAGAAGCACAAAAGAGATCCTAAGTGACCTCGTCGGGTTAACCATTAACCTGCTCTACTTTTGGTCACGTACGCCTTTTCGGCAGTCGCCCACAACGGTTACGGCACGACAAACGCATGCACTTTGTACACTAATAGACAAAACATGATCGTTAGCGGAGCTGGTGTAGTAATAGTGCCGCCGTTGCGATGAACGGAAAGACATCGCGTCGCTGGTCAAGTGCACGAGTGGCGCTCTTGGTCTTGAAGTTAGTTGCGCAAACGGATCACGTGATGGTGGAGTGGCCTTGACTCGTTGACCAACGCTCCCAGTTTTGAGACCAGCTAAGAAGCAGCAAGATGAAAATGAGGACAGGACTATGGAAATGAGGTGGTGGCGCTGATGTAAGCGGTACGCTATTGATGTATGAAGAGTTGAAGTTGAAAAGGACAAATTCAGGCAAAACAAAAAGGACGCAAATGGCCAGCTCGCAGCCCAAGCGGACACCTCGTCGATATCGATGACACCACGTCGACGGAGTTCAGCCGCTCGCTTGGCTGAGAGCAGAAAATGAGACGCATCGGCGCGCTAAGCCGCGGACGCTGCTACAGTTAGCAAGATAATCTGGCTAATCCCAGCTAAATGGCTGTGCTCATTGAGTTTTTATTTTTAGAAAAACACCATTTACAAGACAAAATGAACAACCGGACGTCGTTACAACCTGACCAAGACAAGCCACCTCAGCGAAAAAAAAATCTTCAGATGATGAAAATAAACTGGTGGTGGGTAAGAATAGCGATTAGCCTAGCTAAATTCTGCTTCCGGTTGCCTCGATTTGTGAAAGATAAATAAGGACCGGCGGCGGACGAGGGCAGCGACGCAAAAGTGAAACGCTGTCGTCGTCGTCGCCGTCAACAAAATGTTCTGTCCGATAATGCGTCGATGGCTACGTGCTAACGAGAACTTTAGTCATCACATAATGCAAAGGATGGCGCTACACCAGGGAGAGAGGCGCCCGCCTGCAGCCAGTTTAGCCCCTCCAACATTTGATTTAATATGCCATAATATAGTTCGAAATTATTTTCTCAGCCCCCCCGCCCCCCATGGATCCATGATTCAGTCAAGCTCACCGCCGCTTAACCCCGGGAGAGAAAAAAAAATCCTGGAGCAATCTCTGGATAGTTAGGTAGATCACACCTCAACATCGCAACGTACACAGCACTGACGTTAGCGTCCAAGCGTACAATTTGACCAAAAGGGACATTGATCCTCAAGTAAGAAAAAGCACAAGTGAAATGGAGCAATTCTTTTTTTTTGGGGGGCGTAGGGGGGCTTGTCCTAAAGTGATATGAGCAGCTTGCAGCGTTAGTTTGTGTTTTAGCAAATAACGTCTATGAGCAACAATGTTCCCGTTAGCACACAGCGCTTGTCTGTGAACAACAATTAACAACTTGACAACAAAGATGGAGTTTCACTTTGTGCCCCCCCCCTCCCACGCGCTGGTCTGAATATTTCAAGATTAGCAGCGATCATCACATCCGCCGCTATCAAAGCTAACGACAACGTGCACAACAACAACAACAAAAAGTCGTACGTTCTTCAACTTCTATGTTGTCATGCACATAAGCTAGCTGGAATAGCGCTAGCCTGGGCGCCGGTTTGGAAACAATTGATCCAATTTAATTAAGTGGGCGAGCCAACCTGTGTGACGAGTCAGCGATAAGCGTTCGATCGTTGCGATTTTTCGCCACCGGCCGGATGATTCCCGGAAGTAAGCAGATAATTTGATGCATCCCGCTGAGCTGTCATCGATGCCATTGGACGTCGACGTCGGAACTCCCCGCCGGCAGGTGGCGCCGGTCGCCCGATTTGCGGCGGCGCCACCTGGGCTCTGCCGATAGGATTAAAGGATTATTGTCAACTGGCGCTAAACTGCGACGCACGTGGCGTCAGGGATAACCGCGTCACGCTCGTACACGCTGAAAATATCCTACGCCTTTGAACCCGACAACATCCCGGGCCGCGTCACCACGGCAACGGACCGTCAATTGACGGCAGAGCGGGGGCAGGGCAAGAGACGGGTTACCCTGGCAACCAGACTGATGACTCAGCCGAAAGACTCCTGGATCCTGGAATCTCTCCAGAAACACGCCGGGCGCACGCGCGTACACACACACACACACACACACACACACACACAAACAACCCACAATTGCGCACACCAACATCCACAAACAAGTGCACAAATGCAACATCAACTCACAAAGCACACCCACACAAATACAAACACACTTACACCAATTTTTACATAAAACACACAGCACATGCCCGAACAAACACGGCTACCCCCCCCCCCACACACACAGACGCACGTACCCAAAAATAACACGCAAATGACAAAAGCGCATGCAGCACACACAACGCAGAGATTATTTCATGATCTGCAGGCTTCAAAACTGACTTGAGCTACATCATCCAAACTGTGTGTGTGTGTGTGTGTGTGTGTGTGTGTGTGTGTGTGTGTGTTTAGCGGACGAGAGAGATCCTTAGAAGAAAAAAGAAAGGGAAGGAAACGAAAAGGAGCGCAGAGTTTTGCTGCTACCAAAGGTCCGAGCCGATGCGGCCACGCAGAGTCGCTGATAAATGGCAGCGTGACCTTCAAAGGCAGCGTGACCTTCAAACGGCGCCAAAGTCAGCAGGAGTGCGGTGACGCGCGGCAACTTTAGGCCTCATCCAACTGACCTTCGTTGGCGTGAACAGGCTGTAAACGACAGCGGAGACGACGGCTACAAAGAGAGCAAAGAGTGACCTTCATCTTCGTCCTGTGAGAGCGAGCGGACCTTTTCATCTGCCCCTCCCCCCCACACACACACACCCAGTCATCCCGTAACACCTTTCTTGTCAAACACTGCTGCTGCGTCAGCACATTGTGTGTGGATGTGGATGTATTTTTATGTGACTGGTGTGCGCACGCGCGTGCGTGTTTGGGCACACACACACACACACACACACACACAAAGCATGAGATGAAAGTAGACGAGTAGAAAATTACATCAGATGGCAGATGCATGCCCCCCCCCAGGGTGTTTTGTCATCCCCTGACCACCCTGCTGAAGAATGCTTTTTGAGCATATGTTTTTGTCCACGCTTGCGTGTGTGTGTGTTTATATGCATGGGGGGGCGGGGGTGGAGCCGATGGGGGCGGAACAACTGACAACTGACTGTGGTCACTCTCTGTCAATCAATCACCCAAGTCCTCAAAGATGACATATGACCAAAAATGGCCACCGCTGGTGGGCGGGATTAAACGTTTTTGTTAAATTCCAACACACACTAGAAGTCTTTATGACCTCCAACATACGCTTGGCCTTCGGCTCTCACTTTTGTCCAAACGTGCATGTAAAGATGATCCTAAAAGGTCATATTGTAAACGTTCAACAACTTAACACCCTGAACCGGTCGCCAGCCCATCGCAGGGTCCACATTGACAAAACATTCACAGTCTCAGTCACGGGACAATTTGAAGTGTTCAATCAGCCTGCCATGCATGTTTTTGGAATGTGGGAGGAAACCGGAGCACCCGGAGAAAAGCCACGCAGGCCTGGGGGAGAACATGCAAACTCTACACAGGAAGGCCGGAGCTGGAATCGAACCCGGTACCTCTGCGCTGTGAGGTCGACACGGTCACCACTCGACCAGTGGGCCGCCCGCCATGTTATTAGTGAAAGCAACCAAAAAAAAATCAGACTTGATTTTCTTTTGCACGTCCAATTATTTGCTCATCATCTTCTTGATATTGTTCTTGTTTTATTAAAAGTCTTTATTTTGGGGGGGGGAGAGAGTGGTGTCTGGGAAAAATATGACGGCTTGTCTTGTTTTATTATGAATTTTTATTTGAAAAAATGTAATTTGATCGAGGTAGCATGATGACTTTTGTCTTGTTTTCTGCTCACTTTTTATCTTGGTGAAAAAAAGGGATTTATTCTCTTAATTTTGATTTTATTTACAATGAAGTTTTAATTTTTTTTATTAAATGCAGCTGTCGTGGCAATGTATTTTTTTCCGGAGAAAAAAAAAATCCTTGATGAAACACATGACTTTATTCTCTTCATACTGAGTTTCTATTCATGCTTTACTATGAACTGTTCTTGTGATAAAATACATTCTTGTGTTGTCATCACTTTTTCCTAAAAAAATCATTTTTCTTGATTTTGTTAAAATGTATTTAATTGTTTAATTTAATATGAATCTTTAAAAAAAATCCAATGTCGTTTTGGTCAGACTTTTTTTTCCTTCAATAAATCTATGTCTTCATCTCTGCTTTTAGTGCAAACTCTTATTTGGAAAAAAACGTGACTTGTTTCACGGAGCATGATGCTCTTTTTCTGCTCTGTTTTATTTATTTATTTTTTTTGTTTCTTGGTGAAAAAATATGACTTTATTCTATTCAGACTGACTTTTTCTCATCTTGTAAAAAAAAAAAAAAGACACAACGTCCTTTGGTAAAGTTTCTGTTTGCCTCTCCTGCCACCGTCACTGTTTGCAGTGCGGTCGGCGAGCGCTCGACTTTTTCGCTCACCTCCTCCGTTCTTGTAGCACAGGTAGGGGAACCTCCAGACGTTCCCCAGGCCGACCGCGAAGCCCACGCACGACATGATGAAGTCCATCTGTCTGCTCCACGTCTCGCGTTCCTGACGCACCGGCGGCGGCGGCCCCACGACCACGCCGCCTTTCTTGCCCTCGGCTCCGGCTCCGGCTCCGTCCGTCCCGGGTCCGTTCGGGCTGGCCGCCGCAGCCGCCACCGCCATCGGCCCTCCCCCGAGCTGACTCCTGCTGGTCTCCTCCGGGGGCAGCAGCGAGCAGGTGGGGGAGACGGGCGGCGCAGTCTGCCTGTCCATCAATTAAAAAGGCGCTCGGTCAAAAATATCCAAAAGCTTTTCTTTTCTTTTTTTTTTGCCCCTCTCTCTCTCTCTCTCTCTCTCTTTCTTCTCTCCCTCCCTCTCTCTATCTCCTCTCGAGTGTCAGCCGTCAATCAAATCAAAGTGGCAACGTTCCAGAAGAATCAAACCAAACAAAACGTCCAAAGTGTTCCGACGTCGAGATTCAGAAACAATCCACAAAACACTTGAACGTCAGCTTGAAGAATCTCATCGGCGGGCAGACTGATGGGAAGGAAGGCGGGCGGGGGGGTGGGGTCACCGCTCGACGAGCATGGGGTCGCCGAGTCTTCCTTCCAGTACGAATGGGGTGAGGGGCGCGGGGGTCCTTCACCGGAACGCGCACGTCTTCACCGAACGAGACGCAAGCAGGGTGGGGGTTGGCTTATCCCGCCGCTGATCCTGTGAGCGGCCGCGCGGCCAGCGCGAGCCTTTTAAAGGGGGGGATGCTGCGCAAGGTGGCAGTCGCCGCGCCGCGCACGCCCCGCCCCAACCTTTTTTTTCTGACGTCACAGTCAAGGGTCTCCCTCGCACGGTCGCGCTCCGGAATGAAGGGCAGCGTGAATGAATGAGCCTCATTATGAATGAATGAGCCAGGATTGTTGTCATGCGCGTAGTGGAGCATGTTTGGATAACACGCGCGCACGCGCACACACACGCACACAAATCAAGTAAACATACAAACAACGTTCACAAGCGGGCTAATACCCATGCACGTTCAGACACACGCATGCACCCATTACAACAGTTCACTGGCGCAAACGCACTCAAACCATCACACACACAAACTCACACTAGCACGAAGACAAACGACTCCCCCAGCACACACACATACACACACACACACGCACGCACACACGCCTAACAGTCGTGGAATCATACACTGCACACAGTTGCGCACGCACGTGAAAAAAATCACTCGCACACACTCTCTCACTTAGATTTAATCACCCGCTCATGCGCAATCACACACTCACGCACATGCACTCACAGGCTCACACGAAAGACACGCACACACACGATACACAAATACGCGTGAAAAACTACTCAAGACGACTCAAACACAAACACTCTCACTCACGCGCACACGCAGACACACAAAACACACACACACAGACACAAACAACCCACAAATGCACACACTAACATCACTAAACAAGTGCACAAATGCAACATCAACACACACACACACACAATCGCATGCGTACACGCACACACACACACACACACACGCGCACTTTTTTCCAGCTGCGTGTGTTGGTTCTTGTCGAAACCTTTCCACTTTGTCCTCAGGTCCCTTGAACGACGTTACATAAATCGATTTTATTTCAATCTGGAGCACTTGATAAACATTGAATGACTGTAATCGTGTCACCAGCCATCAAAAGCGCAGCCAGCGACGTAGGGGCGGGACTTAGACATGACGCTAGCACTAAATGGTTTCGCTTTCCTCGTCCTTCAAAAAGTGTTTGTCTCCCTCGAGTGGTCCGAAGTGGAAACTACAACCATGCGCTCTGATAATATGACAGGAGGTCTTGCCAGGATTCAAAAGGTAACTTGAGAGCCTTCGTTCAAACCCTAAACTTAAGCCACGCTTGAAAAAATAAAAATAACTCATAACCCTTGTTCGGCTTGAATCCCTAACGGCAACTTTTAGCCTATTTGAAAAATGTATTCCTTTTTTAAAATCCCCCAACCTACCTGAAAACATTGGCATTCGTATGGGGAATTTGCGCTTCCTTGTGGAGTCGCCCTGTGTAGAAGAGACGCGTGATGAGATCGAGGATGTGAGGGGTCCTTTTGGGGAATGACAAGTAATGTAGTTACAACGTTAATCATATGCATGGAGGGAAAAGGGGAAAACCAGCACTGGGTCCTTGACGAAAATTTGGGTTATTTTAAAACACGAACTCCAAATGTGCCATGTCAGTACGTGCTTCTGTCATGTGAGAACCTCAAATATAAACACATCTATCTCAACACAGAGTCGTGTGTATCAAAATATTACTTTTAATTTCGTTTTGAAATGGTGGCGGAGCTAAATATTCAGTCATTTCAAATACTGTATCAAGTGAAAAAATGTAAGACAAGTCCTACAAAAGACCACGAGGGGGCAGTGCTCTCGAGTCTCGTCTTACGATCCTTTCTCCTTCGTGTCGCACCTGCACGATGGAGACAGAAGAGGAAAAAGAGGAACGAGAGGTTCATAGTTAGAATCCTGGAGGGAAGCAGGTCCAGGATGTCACTACTTTATGTTAAAACATATTAGTAAGCAGTTTCTTGTGACTTGATGGGACGTGCGAGTTCAGTTGGACTGGAAGAAAACAACAGATTATTGACTTCTACCAGGAGTAACAAACGTGCAAAGGGTGTAACATGACACATTCCTGCCTTTTTATCTAGCGCCCTCGCTCCCTATGTGTGTACAAATCCAATTCCAATCAAGTTGGGAGCTTGTGTTAAATAAAATACACTGATTTGCGAATCATGTTCAACCGATATTTAATTGTACACGCTACAAAGACAAGCTATTTCATGTTCAAACTGAGAAACTTTACTGTTTTTAGCAAATATTGGTAAACTTGGAATTTTATAGCGGGAACATGTTGCAAAAAGTTGTGATAGGGTCATGCTAACCACTGTGTTCCGTCACCTTTTCTTTTCACAACATTCAATAAACGTTTAGGAACTGAGGACGTTAATTGTCACAGCTTTGTCGGTGGAATTATTTCCCATTGTTGCTTCATGTTCGGCTTCGACTGTTCAACAGTTCGGAGTTTCCGTTGTCGTATCTTACGCCTCATAATGCGCCGCCCATTTTCAATGGGAGGCGAGTCGGGACTGCAGGCAGGCCAATCTAGCATAAGCGCACCCTTTCAACAACGAAGTCACGCTGTTGTAACACGTGCAAAATGTGGTTTGGCATTGTCTTGCTGAAAATAAGCAGCGGCGTCCATGAAAAAGACATTCTTTGGATAGCAGCAAGTTTCTTCAAAACCTGTATGTGCCTTTCAGCATCAATTGTGCCTTCACAGGTGTGTAAGTTACCTATGCCACACGAACACAGGCCCATACCACCACGAATGCTGGCTTTTGAACTTTGTTTCCTTAACAGTCCGGATGGTTCGTTTCCTCTTTGGCCCAGAGGACACGACGTCCGCAATTTCCCAAACCGATTTGAAATGTGGACTCGTCAGACCACAGAAGACTTTTCCTCTTTGCGTCAGTCCATCTTAGAGGAGCTCGAGCCCAGAGAGTGTTTCTGGCTGGTGTAGATGAATGGCTTTTGCCTGTCATAGGAAGTAGAGTTTCAAGTTTCACTTCGGGAGGTCGTGGCGAACTGCATTTACTGACATTGGTTTTGTGAAATCTTCCTGAGCACACGCGGCGAGATCCTTTGCAACAGGTTGGTTTTGGGGGATTTAAAGTTGGTTTTTGGCGTTGCCGCTTACATGCGGTGATTTCTCCAGATTCTCTGAACCTTTTGGTGACTGTAATGAAATTCCTAAATTCCTTGCAATTGTACACTGAGGTACATTGTCCTCAAACAGAATATTTTCTTAGGCAGTTGTTGATAAGGAGGTGGTGAACCTTGGCCTATCTTTGCTTGTGAATGACTGACTAATTGATGTAAGCACCTCAACTCTCAACTCAACTGTATTTCTGGAGCACTTGAAAATAACCACCGCTGTATACAAAATGCTGTACATGGAGCAAATATCACATGTACAAAAATATACAATCAATGAAGAGCGAAGACAGTAGAAAGCACAAAACAGTCAAACTCAAAATCAAGTCTCATGTTGAGTCAAAAGCCAAAGAATAAAAATGAGTTTTGAGGTGAGTTTTAAGTTGGGCATCGAAGCGAGGGGCTTGCCTAACGTTCAGCGGGAGCGGCAACGGAAAAGGCTCCATCCCCTCGGAGCCTCCGCTGAGTTCTTGGTACCTCTAATAGTGTCTGGTCCACAGACCTGAGGCAGCGGGCAGGTGCCTCAGGTCTGCGGAGAGAGGTAAGGTGGGGCCAGGCCAATTCAAGATTTGAAAACAAATAATAGGATCTTCAAACTAACTCTAAAATGTATCGGGAGCCAGTGAAGGGATGCCAGAGTAGGAGTTATGTGCTCCCTCTTACGAGTAGCAGTCAAGAGGGGAGCAGCAGCATTCTGGACCAACTGGAGACGCTTGATGGAGGATTGTGGCTGACTCCAAAGTAAAGTGCGTTACGGGCAATCCAGCTGGGATGTGACGAAGGCGTGAATTACTGTTTCAAAGTGCTCATGAGAAAAGAGGTTTTATTTTGCCAGCTGCCTAAGAAGAAAGAAGCTGGATTTCACAACGGCACCAATTTGCCTTTTCCCAGTTAGCCTGTTCAACTGTGGGATGTTCCAAACAGCTGTTTGATGAGCATTCCACAACTTTTTGGGAACGTGTTGCAGGCATAAAATCATAAGTTCATTTTTCTTTGCTAAAAACAATAACATTTGTCAGTTTCAACATTAAATAACTTGTCTTTGGAGGGTATTTAATTAAATATAGGTTGAACATGATTTCCAATTCATAGTATTCTGTTTTCATGTTGAACACGTCTGCGTGTGTGTGTAAGAGAGTGAAAAAAGTTAAATCAAGTACAAATTCATTGATCCACCTTCCCACAACAGCATTCAACATTGACAAAATACGTTGATCTCTGCGACTTCCTCAAGAACTTGTAGGTGGCGACCGGCTTTTGTCCATCTGCAATTTGCTCGTGTGTCACTCCAAAACATTCGACACCAATTGTGACTTTTGATCCGAATTCAACAGGATTCATTCCCTTCAGCAAACAACCCGTTGCTTGGGCTGGGCGATTCGACAGATTATTATTATTTTTTTTTTTTTAAATCAAAGTGATTTTTTTAAAGCCGCTTCCACTAAAATGGCTGCCAAAGAAACTGGTACGAGCAGGACTTTTTTCATATTGTTGTGGGGATGAGAACAAAGGAGCCCAGCGGAAGGCAATCAGCCATGACATTGCGGAAGCAGTCGGTTGTCTACATTTCAAAGATTTGACCCGAGGTATGTGCAAACAAGTCAGAAAGGCCAAGGCCATCCATCTTGCCTTACTTGTAAACTTCATGGGGGGCGGTGGAGGGTTGAAGGGGTGCATGCAACGTTCCTTTTTGATCCATTCAGTTTCAAGCGGGAACATTTAAAATAGATTCAAATCGGAAAAATTGATTAGTGTGTGTGTGTGTGTGGGGGGGGGGGGGGGTTTCAGGTTTAGGCCCAGTCTGATGTGCGCTTTGTTCTTTTCACCCACACACTGAAACACGAGCTTGCATGAAATGCAAATCATACACTTACAAAAATCATAAAGAATCCCTCCTCCTTCAATGACACCATTTTGAGATTTAACCTTCTGTCAGTCACTTGATAGAGATTAGTTGTATGAAAATAAATCAAGATTTTGTTTGATCGACGCATCCATTTTTTTTTTTTTTTAATGTCCTCATTTGGGTCGTAGGTGAGCTGGAGCTCATCGCAGATGATTGCGTGACAGGTAAAGGACTGGTCGCCATTCAATGTTAGAGCATATGAAAAAAAAAATAACGTGGTCGGCAGATGCAGACAAAACGGGGGGCAGGTCGCTGGCCAACGTAAGGGCACGTGCAGACAAACAAAATGTTTGCCAGTAAACGTCACATTCAAACAAATGACTGGTCGGCAAAATATATCAAGGGCACAGAAATGAGGATTTCATGCGGACAGCTGCTGGCGCGCTCAAGTTCGTCGCCACTTCATGCTGTGGCCGGAGATCACGTGACTCAACGGGTATAGCTCGCGTCCGGACGAGAAGGCATCAGTCTCAAGTCCGCAGGCGGTGCCGCGTTCTTCCTTCTTCGGTCCAACGAGCTGCTCGATAATCAAGCGATCGATCCTTGGCGCGAGCTTAGTGCATCGAGTATCAACAACAATAAGGCTTCTTCCTCCACGTAAGGAGCCTTCTTCTGCCACACTTGTGCTTTCTGCGGCCAGTTAGTGGGTTAGGCGGAAGGTCAAGAGCAGGCAGGAAGTGAGCGGGCTGTGATCGAAAATCACTTTCCACATTTCCCCCCCTCCAAGTTCCCCGTGAAGAGCCAAACCACAAATTCACATGCAAGGTTTCCAACTTTCTGGGATTTTTGCTCCCCTCTAGACCAGGGGTCCTCAACATGGTGTCAGCGGCTACCAGGCGACCCCCACGGATCCCATGTGTAGCCCATGGGCCCATTATTTAAAACAAAACAAAACACACACACACACTGACTCAGAAGAGAGGGGACATTGTAATTTGCAAGAAATGCTGTAGAAGGGCTCATCTGAAAATGTAAACTCAACACTTGCTTATTTAGCCGTCTCTTTCTTTGTTCAATCTTTTAATTATTTGTGAGAAATCGTGATCACGATTACTGTACGCTGTCATCAACGACGTAGTCAAACGTGGCGACAGAATCGGCGAATGAGTGCGTGAGTAGAAACACCAAATAATTTCTCATTTTATAGTTAAGTGCACGACATCCAAGTCGCTACTCTGTGTTCCCCTTGCATATCGAGGAGTCGTTTCATACTCACGGTATCACCGATACCTGATACAATTTTTTGGGACTCGCGGGACCGGGACCGATCATCTACCATTTGTTTTCAAAACTCACCTATTTGCTCTTTTCACAGCCAAGAGGAATATAAAAGTATTGCTTTGGCGCCATCACGCGGCATCTATACGCGACTCGTAGCTTCTTTGGCGGAGGGTGTGAATTACTCGCATATTTGAACAATCGACAACACGGTTCGGTCGCCCCCCCACCCCCATCTAACACAGGCTAGCGATGAGGGACGAGGGAAAGAGTGAAGGTTTTCCGAACACAGCCCCGCGAGAGAAAAAAGTTAGAAGAGGAGAGGGGGATTCAAGAGTCACTTGAGCACCACTGACTTTGTCTGAAAGGTCTCCGCCACGGCTCCGTCCTCCGTTCTCGACGTCGAGGGAGACGAATTGAGGTTGGGCGACGATTTCGGGAGGCTGTACATGTAGACGGCCGCGATGACCAGCCCGGCGCCGGCGGCAAACAGCCCGTCCACGCGGAAAGCAAACAGGTAGATGGACATGACGGTGGAGATGATGATGGAGAAGGAGGTGGCGAAGCCTTTCAGGATGTTGTCGGCGTACTTGACCACCACCGCCACCAGGAGGCCGCCGAACGCCTGGTTGAGGATGACGCCCCACACCATGTAGGTGTAGCCCGAGAAGAAGCCGCGGCGGGCCACGGCGGCGCCGTCGTTCAAGTACAGCGCCAACGTGCCCAGCGCCGTGCCGAAGATACCCAGCTGCACGTTGCGCACCCACACCGATGCCGAGCTCCCCTTCAGGATCTTCTCAAAGTAGACGCCGGCGAAGCCCGACGACAGGCAGCTGACGATGACGGCCGTCAGGCCCGCCACGTAGTTCTGATCGGCTCTGTTCGTCTCCTTGCTGGCCCCCTGCTGCACCTGCCGAGCGAGACGTGGCGAAGAGGTCTGGGTCATATAGGACCACCCACCACAGCCCCTTCATCCCCCCCCCTAGAAATTAATGGATAAACTCTCATTCAATCATTTCACATCTCAGTCTGTGTTACTTCTCTACTTTTCTAGCCAAGCTGCTTATAACACACAGCTCACTTGTTTTCTGCGTTTGGTCATGTGACGTTCGCGAGCCAAGCTCTTTGGACACTGTGATGTCATTTTCAGATGGGCAGCAAGCGGAAAAATGGCTGAGAAAAAAAAAAAAAGGCCGATTTGACTACTTGATTCGTATTACTACTGCGTTTAGATTCGTGAGGGCACAAAGCAAATACTATGGTGAAGGATTTTTTTCCCCCCACTTGAATTCCCATTTACCGGTAATAGGCTCGTGGCGGGTGACTCGACTTCAACCGGAGGCTGACCTGACCGCAATCACGCCGAGCGAGCTGCAATACGCTTCATACGGAAACGCACGCCGACATCGTTGAATCCGTTACACACAAGATGGTTTTCATAAATATAGTGAAACTCCTCTACAACGAAACCTACATGGGCGAAAAAAATATGGGGGGGGGGAAGTCATGCATGAAAGCCATTCCCACTTTTCTGCTCCCCCTACAACGAAAAATCCCCCTGTTCCGTGACACGAAATCTTTTTCTCTGCTCTTGCCTCGCGACGGGATTCACTACAACGAAAATAAGACTTCCGCAAAAGTCTAATCCAGCTGCTTCGTTCGGAAACGGCAACAGACAACACCAAACTGGTTTACACCTGCACAGTAGTCCAGGAACTATTTGTTAGTTTTAGACGCAGCAAGAACGTTGCATTGCTAAAATGGTAACAAAACGGACCTTTGGATGTCAAGCAGCTAAGACAAGAAGAGTTCTGACGCCGGAAGAGAGGGTAAAAGTAAACAAAATGAAAGACGGAGGAATCAAAATAAAAGACATTATCCAAGAAATTGAGAAGTGTTGGGAAGCAAAAGAGTATAAATGACTTTTTAAAACCAACAGACAAAGTGGAGTGATTAATATAAAACAATTGTATGTTAATGCTAAACAATATCAAATAAGTGTATGCTCATATTTATGCACTATGTACAGTATTGAAATAGAAATAAAGAGGACATATATACGTTTTGTGTGTGTGTGTGTTTACATCTGAGATCAAATTTGCTACAGTGAAAAACCCCCCGTTGTGAAAAATGACTTGCTGCAAACATGATTTCGTTGTCGAGGAGTTTCACTGTACCCGTGCGCTGCTTATGCCCCCCCCCCATTAGTGGAGTGTCAGAAGACGAGGGCGGGGGTTGGCCTACCTGTACAATCGCAACACCAACGAAGAGCAGCAGTAGTGAAAACCATTGCACTTTGGACAAAGTCTTCTTGAGCATCACCACACTGAAGAGCGCCGTGGTCAGGATCTTCAGTTGATACGTCACCTGAGAACCCACCGCCAGATTGACACCCATCACCATCAAGTGTTATACTGTTCCTTTGTATACCTTTGTTATTCGTTGAGTAACTCAACTTCTCTCTGTTTTGTGTGTAGGCCAATCTCCGATGTGATATAAAATCCATCTTGGGGTAGTTTGTTGGGGAGAGTATACAGTGATTTGCTGCCATCTTGCAGCAACTAAAGGCTATTATTCACTTTTTTGGAGGAGAGATGAAGAAGAGGTCTATTCCTGGCTGATTTTGACGGAACGGCGATTGTAGCAAACCCATTTTCATTCATTCGTTTGCGTGTGTCTTGTGGTCGTTCATGTAGTGACCTGGAAGGTGGCGGCGGGCAAGTTGGAGATGGCGATGTACTGCAGGTTGTTTTGCAGCGTGTAGATGAGAGACGGAACAGCCAGCTTCAGCGTGTCCCAGTATTCTAAGAAGATGGTGTCCACCAGGAACAACGCCATCTCCTTTACGTTGACTGATTGACCGCATGGCGCGGGCACACATGAAACGTGAGACATTAGTTTCATGACTTGACAGAAATAACAACAACAACAACAGTATTTATAGAGCACTTTCAAACAGCCATCGCTTCACCAAAGTGCTGTACATGGAGCAATTTAACATGCACAATAAACAGTAAGACATGAGTTATTTTCAAGATCCTCTTATTTGTTTTCAAATCTCTGAATAATCTCGCGCCACCTTAACTCTCTGAGCTCATCCGCCCCTACACACCTGCCCGGCGCCTCAGGTCTGTGGACCAGACTTTATTAGAAGTACCAAGAACTAAACTGAGGCTCAGAGGGGATCGAGCCTTTTCTGTTGCTGGTCCCTCTCTCTGGAATGACCTCCCACTGAACATTCGGCAAGCCTCCTCGCTGCCCATCTTCAAAACCCTCCTCAAAACTCACTTGTATTCTTTGGCATTCTACTCAGCATGACTTAGATTTGTTCTTGGTTTTACTGTTTGGTGCTTTCTACCGCCTTTATTACCGATTTGTCTTAAAAATAAGACCATTTCCTTAGAAAAATAATAATAAAGCGGGGTTTGCCGATTTTATATTTTGTGGCATTCAAAACCCAGTCAAATGTTCTGCAATGATTTTGCCAAATGTACCTGCAATTTTTCTCGGTGTACACTTATTTTCAGTGACAAAACCAATAATTGCGATCAAAGGGACACGAGACTTACATCTCTTCTGCAGCAGGATGATGAGGAGGCACGCCAGCACCTTGAGGACCTCCGCCATGACCACGGCCGACGTGGCCAGGAAGCGCTCGCCCGGTAGAGTGCGCACGTAGTGGATGCTAAGGATGAGCGACGCATTCTGGACCACCAGCACAGCCAGACTGATGTACTTAAGCTTGTGGTTCACTGACACACCAAAACACACATACACACACACACACACACAAACATCTGATCACTGTCTCATCACCGGGACACCAGCTGTCCTCATCAAAAATTCAGTAAATTCAGTGACATCCAGACTTTGATTTCCAACACACAGGACTAAATTGGTCTTGAGGAGAATGCATCCTTTTTGCTCAGCGGGACATCAATCTTACTGTCATCCACAAAGCGGTGGAAGGAAACACCACGTTTTTGTAGGATGGAACCGAGGGGAAGTAAATATAATGAAAACAGCAAGGGCCCCAGAACAGAACCTTATGGAACATGAAGTGTGTCTTCTGCCCATATCTAGTCTAGCCTGTATAACTTTCTCATGCCCGCAGTAAAACCAGGTGTGTCCTTGTCGCAATCTGTTCAGCCTTGATACGCTGCTTACTGGAGACTTTGTGGAGAATGCACAGAGTGTAGCAATGCGGCAGTTGATACAAGCCAAGAATCGGTTTGGGAGAGACCAAAGTCCCGATGCCGCACCATAAGTTTCAGTACCGCCCTTTCTGATTATATAAATATGTTGTGAATGCACTTGTGATTGGTTTTGTGTATTTTTTTGTCTGTAGTTAATTTGTGCCCGGAATATTCTGCAAGCCACCTCTATATATATATATATATATATATATATATAATTCTAATTGGTGAGCATACATGTCTATGTGTATTTCTATCCTGGCTTGAGAAAAATCCGACGCACGTTTTTTTTTTCTGAATGCATTGCCTAAGTATCGGATCGGGACGAGTTATTGGCAGATACTTAAAACCAAAGACTGGGTAATAAAAAGGGTTAGCCCTAATAACTACGTGAAAGTGTTGTCGAAAGCCATGTAGTGTTCGGCACAGACTGAATGGCACCGTGTTTCAAGAAACCGTTGAAATGGGGTGACACAAAAGGCCCTTTATAGTAATATTGACTCAGCCCATGTTTGCACTGGGAAAGCGACGGCAGCAACTCGCGTTCACTTCCGCGACACTCCTCGCTTGCGTGTAGCACGTCACACAACTAGTACTGTACTAGTAGTACCTGTTCCTCGTCCGCACCTGCTCACGGCACTTTTTTTTTAAAATGCGAACTTCACGAACACTTAAGTGACATTCAGACTGAGCCACTTGTAAAAGTGTTACACCAACAACGGGCACAGCTAGTCACTCATGCCCCTGCCTCACTTCTAAAAGGGGGTAAAATACGACTAACACGGCTTCTATAGGAACAGCAAAATCTTTCTTCACACAACCTTCTCTTACTTTCAACGTGTCGCAGTCTCGTCGTCCTGTCTTCGGCCACTAAAGGTTTTCCATCAGCTATGCTAGCGCTTGCCCGGCTAACGCCCCGCTAGCAGGGACTCACGGCGATAAGACAAACGCAGAGCCTCAACCGGGGTAACGGACGAGCGTTGGGTCCAAGAGACAGCGTCTTAACCAGGGAGAAGACCAACAGCAGTACCAGGGAAGTCACCGGGTCTGCCGGAGGGAGAAATCCCGCCGAGGAACTCTGACGTTCGGATCGCAGACAACACGTTGGACTGCGAGACACCCGATGGAGAGGTATCACTTTAAGTAAAGAAAGCCTTTGGACAAACCTAGGAATATCAACAAGGTGGGCGAGTTCTGTACAAGAGTGAGATCTCTTCTCTGATCCTACAAAAAAAGCGTTCCTTCTCCGTCTCAGGGAGGAATTCTATTGGCTACTGACGTATAAAGGAATTGTATTGGCTGCCCGGCGGGTTCACCTGACTTCTCTGATTTCCGACTAGGAAACGTCTTTAAGGGGGAAACATATTAGTGATGGGAATTCCGGCTCCTTTTAGAGAGCCGTCTCTTTTGGCTCGGCTCCCTAAAAAGAGCCGGCTCTTTCGGCTCCCAAATGGCTCCTCAGTTTTTTTGTTGCTTAAATTAATTTACTACCAAAAATAACGTAATATTATGTGTAAAACGAATTACTAATGCAAAAAAATTGACATTATATCAAATATTTATTATTTATATGGCTTTATTTATATTCGTCTGAACATACTCAACATGGAGTTCAACATGGAGTGCTACAAAAATAAAAACAAAGTACAAAGACCCATCTCAAAACAAGGTCGTGAAAAAGTTCCAATCTCTGCATGTGTATATTTATAAGCTTTTAACTATTTACAGTAAAACAACATAAGTAAGCGTTGAATACCACACAACAAATTATAAATTAAAATTTGTAAAACAAAAAGAAAAAAGCAGTATCCAGGTAAAGGTTTTAGCTTGTCTTTAGCGAAGATTGGCATTAAGAAAAAACAAGTGCCTCAGCTTTGAGGGGTTGATCCTGTTTCTCCTCTCTGTTAATATTTGCCCTGTTTTGGAGAAGATTCTCTCTGAGGGGACAGACGTTGCGACAACACACAGCCAACACAAAATGGCTGAAAATCACTTGCAATCATTTTACCCAGTTCCTCGTCAATTGTGTTCTGTTTTGCTGGTTTTATAGCTTTTTGCATAAGTGGCTCATAGAGCTCTGGGTTGTACATCTAGGCAGTTGTGACATCGCAGCAGCAGCAACAGTTGCAGACACACTAGCACCTTCATTAATAGCTGGTTCCCTTGCTTGTCATTTCTCTTCAAATTGTACTGATGGGTGGACTTTTCTGATGTGCCTGTGCAGGTTATTTGTGGAGCCTGATCTATGGGATATGTTAACCATGCACAGTCTACACGCTGCCTTTGAACTATCAATTAAATTGAAATGAGTCCAAATTTCACTGCGTTTCCTATCCATTTTCTCACCTTTCCGCTTTCCACCGTGGTGTTTTTTTTTCGCTAACTAGCTCCCTCGTCTCCTCGTCTGTCTTGTTCGCGTGCTGGTCAGTGTGCTGCTGTGTGTCTCTTCTCTAACCCCTCCCCCTTCTCTAAACTGCAGCGTGTGTGTGTGTGTGTGTGTGTGTGTGTGTGTATAACCCTCCCCTTCCTCTTCTACCACGGATCTTGACCAATCACGTGCGGCTTTAACAGAAGGGGGGAAAAAACAGGAGAAAAAAAAAAGTCGGCTCCTATTCGGATCGGCTCCCAATCAGGAGCCGGCTCCCATCGTTCACTTCAAAGAGCCGGCTCTAAGAGCCGGCTCGTTCGCGAACGACACATCACTAAAACATATGGAAGAGACACAACATGGCATCGACTACCACCATTTTAGGTTGGAGTTGTTATTTACGCTGGACGACAGGTGCAAATCCGCTGCAAACAGGAATGCTGCAAAAATAATAAGAAAAAATGCAAATAAAGACAAACACACACAAAGCGACTGCAAAACAAAAACGCCTCAGAAAGAAATGTTCAAAAACAAAATCAAAAACACATCAACTCGAAAACGCAAGAAAACATGAAAGTTCACGCCACTAAACAGAACTTTAACCATGCCACTAGGGGGCATCACAGGACCAGTCATGTGAGACCAGGCCCTGCCCAGTTTCTGGTCTCACGTGAACTTCCATTTGCTGTACCACCATCCTTGGTCTATCGTCTAATTGTACTTCCAGTATGTCTTGCGTTAATTAGATATCTCCAAACTTTAATAAACAAACATGTTTCAAGCCATGTAACGATGCTGCTCTATCATAATATCATGAAATAATAAACGACAGCGTCCATGTTTAAAAATACAGGACGGATCCCTCAGTGGCCTGGCAAAACGTCCATTTTTTGACGTGAATTTGCCTCACTTTTTTTCTTGCCGTACTTTTTGAGTTGGTGTCTTGGATTTCCGCAATGGGTTTTTTTTTTGCATTTGTTTTGTGATTTGTAATGTTTGCTTCCACTTGGTTGCTGTGATATCAGCAGTTCTTTCTTGCCTTTTACTTTTTTTTCTGTATTTATGTGTTTGCATCATTCGTGTATTTGCAGCATGTTTTTCTTCACCTTTGTTGGATTACATCATTAGGTCGAGGAGATGGACGAAGTGGAGCTGGACGAAGTGGCTCGGCTGGAGAAAGGGAAGTCTGGACTTCCCTACTAAAGCTGCTGACCCGAAATGACCCCGAATAAGCAGGGGAAAATGGAAGAACGGACAAAGCCAGAATTTATTAACCTTTACATCATAGAATGATGATTATTTTTGGCATCTGAAAACTATGCCACATTTATGCTATTACATTAAATGGTGCAAAAACTGTTTCAGATGAATCTGATATATATAAATATATAAATTCAAAATATGCAAATTACGGCAAACTGGTCCGGAATTAAAACTTTCTCTCGGTTGTCATCTCTGTGTACAGTATATGCATGATAAAAGCAGATATTATTTTCGTACTCACATTTCATACTGCAGTATCTAAAACAGGGGTGCCCACAACCTTTTTTGACCGAAGATCTACTTTTCGATCAACCAACCTCCAGCGATTGACCCGTTACCGCGCATGCGCGCATACACACGCATGCCATGATGAGCAATAGCCTGACCCTGAGGCATGCGACGCATTTAAGCAGCCTGTTCACGATCGTAGCTCACACGTACCGTTTTAATGGCTAAAGCGTTAGCCACCGCGTGTAGCCTCTACAACGCGATTGAAAGAGCACCGGCGGCAACTATCCACCCTCCCTCTATCCTAACCACCTCTTGTGGTTTGCAATTCATTCTAACTTGCAATAGGAAGCGTTATTTAGTAGTTGAGTCACTTAAACCGGTTCTACTTTGCAGTGGCACGTTGCACTTTAGCTCTATGAAGCGTGAGACGACCCCAAATTTAGGGAAGTTCTCCGTCGTCTTACTCTTGGCCTCCTGGCCCGCGCTTATTGCTACAGTAATGAGTCAACAGTAACACACGGTGTGTGTGTGTTGGAGTAGGGGGGGTCAGCACAAAATCCTGCAATATACCGTAGCGAATAAATTATTTTAAGTTGCAATAAATAAATAATAAGAATCGAAAATGGACTTAATCTGCCAAAAGGGAACCGCAATATAGCTATGTGTAGTTTTCCTGTGAAATTTTTGAGGAAATTATGAAGGGCAGGGGCGATTCTAGGGTCACCAATTTAGTTTCGATTGGGGACAACCCGTATTACACACTCGGCACACCAAATCGCAATAAAGCTACAAGGCACTTGAAAATGAGCAGGTCAGGGAGTGATTCCAAACACAGCCAACGACTCGGACAGGATGAAGCAGAAGGCCTTGAACAAGTTGTTCCATTTAAGTGGCACACCCGCATCTGTCATCGTGCAGCTTTTCAAGAATTAGCAGCTCATTCTGTCTGAAACAATTTTCCTCTTTTTATTCCAAGAAAAAAAAAACTGATTTTTTTTCATCCCAAGAGATAAAATAAAAGCAAACTTATATTATTAATAATAACAATAATCAAACATAAAGAGGATAAATGTGACAATTCTGTTCTTGTCTCTCATTTGTCACTTTGTCTCCATGGCAATATTGGTCATGATGAAACATGCAGCTAAGGATGATGATGATGGAGGTAAGAAGAGGAAGACAGACATTTTTAAAAAATAGATATCCAAGCTATCAATGGAACTCAAACACACTGGTTGCCAACAGGAAGTCCTATCAACTTGTACAAGTAGACTTCAGGCGTGAAGAGTGTAGCATGAGGCCTTGCTGTCTTTTATGTCCTATTAGCCTTGCTCACTTTGTTGTGCTACATGTTCAAGAACAATCTTTCTCTACAAACCAGAAGGGAAACTTAAATTTGCCTGTCAGCGGATAACATGCTAATGCTAAGTCGTCAAAAAGAACCGCTACAACTAAGCGATGACATTTTAACATTGCAGTTAGGCGAGTTACGCCAGCTCACTGAAGTAGAACGTCAACGTCTTGAGCGTTGAAAACATTTCAACCTGCAATAAATTTCCCTTTGTCCCAGCAAGCTGATATCAGCTCACACGGCGCCAAGAAATCTCATTTTCACCAGCAAAAGACTAGCGAAGCAGGTAATTGGCAACTATCCTTTTTAAACGATAACCTCGTGAGCTTGCTCGCTTTTGTGTTTTGGCTACTGTGGACGAAATAAACTCGTAGTTGGGCTGACAGCCAATCAGAAAGAGGCGATCGCCGTGAGCTCCTCTCGAAATATATTTACACAACTCACAATAAAGTTTGAGATATTGGGCTTTCAGCCAAAATTTAAGGATGAACCTCAAATACGCTCGAGCTTTTTCTGGTGAACTTTGACCCCTACGCTTTTAAAACGACTCAATTCAACTGTTTAATGTTTCAGTACTTACGAACTTGCTGTTCTCAAACTAGAAACCGAAGGGCAACGTTCACACGCGTTTTCTTATTTTTAATTTCCAAGGACATCGACTTCTTTGCCTTTTTGTGACACTTCCAGTCTCTCTGCTGCAATTGACTCTAAACTCGGTGGCTGTTTGCCATTTAAAACCTTGCAATGGCGAGGTACACAATTGCGAGGTGTTGTTAGTGCGATAAAGAGAACCGTTTGAAGATCAATTCTAAGGAAACGTATAGGTCCATTCTGCATCTAAACAGCTGCCAAGTTTGCCTGTCGTACGAGGAAAAAGTTGTGCAAACAGCACTGAAGATCAAATGCAATTTCACCTGGGAAGGTTAAGAGTGGATCTCAGGTTCTTCCTGAAATTGTAGCCAAACGCCCATCACTCCGAAATTTTGTGAGTGGTGTAGTTTGTGCAAACCAGAATAAATTAAAACAAATTCAAAAATCAAAAGTGATGTCATGTGGCAACATTGTTTCTTGCGACAAGAGCTGGCTTGTGGTCGTAGCCGCTCAGCGGTCAAATAAAAAAAAAAGGCGGAACATGCGAGCAGAAGAAGTGTGCGTGTTTTGATCCCGTGGATTAGATCTCTCCCGTGATTTGATGCGTGGTTAGCCCATTTCTGACTGCCTTGTTTGAGACAGAATCCGCTCAAGTTCCCGCTCGGAGGAAAAGACAAGAGTGAGGGAAGGATGGATGAGATTTTGAAAGGGGGAAAAAAAAACTGCATTTCTTTCTTCTGGCTTTGTCTTCAGTGGTTCACGGGGGCAGTGGGGGTTCATTTGTGGCTTATGTGCGTCCATCAGCTGCTGTCTGGCGATGCCTCTCGCTCTCGATGCTGAACGGAACCGCTCTGATGTTTCATGCTGTCCAAATATTCCTGCTGGGACACAGCCAGGACTGATGCCAGGATCTCGTCATCCTCCCAGTCGCTCAGACCTGGGGGAGCAGGGGGGGGTCAACACACATTTACCATTTACATGACATATAAGCAGCCTATTTTATATCCATCCATCCATTTTCCGAACCGCTTGATCCTCACTAGGGTCGCGGGGGTGCTGGAGCCTATCCCAGCCATCTCCGGCAGTAGGCGGGGGACACCCTGAATCAGTTGCCAGCCAATCGCAGGGCACACAGAGACGAACAACCATCCACGCCCACACTCACACCTAGGGACAATTTAGAGCGTCCAATCAGCCTGCCATGCATGTTTTTGGAATGTGGGAGGAAACCGGAGTACCCGGAGAAAACCCACGCAGGCCTGGGGAGAACATGCAAACTCCACACAGGGAGGCCGGAGCTGGAATCGAACCCGGTACCTCTGCACTGTGAAGCCGACGTGCTAACCACTGGACTACCGGGCCGCTCTATTTTATATATAGATATATATCTGTGTGTGTGTGTGTGTGTGTGTGTCTCTCTCTCTCTCTTTCTCTCTCCCCTACAACCCCCTCCCCCTAGGTTAGAGGCCGGTAATTTGATAGAGTTGCTCCCATGATGAGGACTGTCCGACCTTGGGTTAGCCATTGTGAGTTGGTCCCGGATGCTAACAGCTGGTTGGTCCCTTTGTGCTGCCGAGCGTTCATGAAGAGCTGTTAGCTTTTTTTTTTTTTTTAGCCAGAAGCCATGAATGATGTCGGGCCCCGGTGCTGTCCACCTCTTCATCTGCCAATGTTATATGATGATCGGTTCTTGTTCTGGGACATTGCTGTGCTCCGTTTGTAAAAGTGATATTTTGCGACGCTTCCCAGATACTGTTTCAGTATTGCACGGTCTCGGCCTTGGGTGGGTCTGTTTCGGTGTTGCTACCTTGCCGCTGAGAGGAGAGCTGAGCTGGGCTGTTGGAGAACATCAAGTTGATTCTCCTGGCTTCGACCGCTCTCGTGTACCTCTTCAAGCGAGCAGCGAAGGCTGTGAGTCGTTGCTTGGTAGTCTCAAGTACCTCATCCGTGGACATCCTGGCTGTATTTCTTGGACAGTTCTTTCTTCAGTTTCACACCTTTGCTTCGCTTTGTTAGGCTAACTTCTCTCCGGGTTAGGCTAAGTTCTCTCCGGGTCGCCCTTACTTTTACCTCATGCCTTCTCTTTCATGCAGGTTGTCCGTCTCAAAAGTAAAACATCACTCGGATAACTTGTTTGGGTAGGGATGGAAAGGAGGGGGTTCCGCATTGTAGAGTTTTCGTCTTTGAGTCGAAAATCAATAAATACATTGAAAGTAATATTCATCAAATTAACAAGAATAATAATAAGCAGGCGGCCCGGTAGTCCAGTGGTTAGCACGTCGGCTTCACAGTGCGGAGGTACCGGGTTCGATTCCAGCTCCGGCCTCCCTGTGTGGAGTTTGCATGTTCTCCCCGGGCCTGCGTGGGTTTTCTCCGGGTGCTCCGGTTTCCTCCCACATTCCAAAAACATGCATGTCAGGCTGATTGGACGCTCTAAATTGTCCCTAGGTGTGAGTGTGGGCGTGGATGGTTGTTCGTCTCTGTGTGCCCTGCGATTGGCTGGCAACTGATTCAGGGTGTCCCCCGCCTACTGCCCGAAGATGGCTGGGATAGGCTCCAGCACCCCCCGCGACCCTAGTGAGGATCAAGCGGTTCGGAAAATGGATGGATGGATAATAATAAGCATCCAAACATGTGGAGTGACCAACAGTATCAATTTGTGAAAACATACGAAAGTCAGAAAATTGTTACAGAATGGGGGTCCGGCGTGTCGGCAACAAAAAATGCTTGGGGGGTAAAAAAAGAAAAGGAAAAAAAAAATCATCCCTCCCCAGATCATGGACACATTTGATCTTTCTCACCAAATGCCGTCGGTGACATCTCCTGCATAATGGCTCTGTACTCTAAATGATGACGACTCTGATTACTGGGACCTGCAAACATACAAACAAATTGTAACAAACATTAAAAACATGCTAACAAAAAGGTGCGTCACCTGTAGGGCTGCAAAATCCCTGAGATTTTTCAAGTCGGAAACTTCTCATGGGATTGAATGGAAATTGACGACACAACATAAAAATAAAGCAGGAATTTACCCAATTGAAAGTTGCCTCTTGAGCTATTCAACTGCGCGGGGGTCGACATTAACAGTGGCCCGATGGCCCGTGGCCACCACGTGTCTGAGGTGGGCCACTGCAAGTTTGCTAACGGTGGCCCAAATCGTCCAACAGTAAAATTTTATTATTTGGACAATTCTACTTATCTTTATATACTCGAACATTTGCAGCAGCTGCAATCTTTGATTATTTGCCAAAATTGTTAACAAAAAGTCAAATACAGCTATGAGTAGTAATAATGATGATAACATGCATTCATTTATTTCAACTACACCCAAAACTAACATTTGCTGGACTGCTTCTTGACTTTAATGTTGTAATCTTTTAATTACCCAAAAAATGAACCCGTCATCTGACTTGAATTGACCAGACTAATCAGAACTTTATTAGACATTACCTGGTGCACAAGGTGAGGGCGGTTTGTTGAGGATGAGTGCGGCACCGGCGGGGGAAGGCGGCTTGATGACAGTCGACGGGGCGCTGGTGAGGTCCGAGTGGGAGGGGTCGGCGTCTCGTTGCCGCGGCGACCGAGCCGCCCAGTCCTCCGGGCCACTGGAGGCCGCCGCTGTGGCTGAGCTGCAGGTGGCGCTGGCTTTCCTGGGCTGGAGAGACGAAGATTACAATAGGTAGGTGTTCCTCCACAGTTGCATCTTTTTTTTTTTAACTTCAATTGAGTGATGGGGTAACTAAAGCGCACGCGTACCTGACGTCTAGCTCATAACACAAAGCAAGATAATTAAAAAAAAAAAAAAAAAAAACCCAAACAAACAAAAAACATCCAAAGGATGACTCGAAAAAGTCATATGTTGGGACACTCGTTGATCAAGCTTCCACGGTAATTGTCTTTTATTTGACCTTTGTTCTCATTCTGTATCAACGTAAAGCCGTTGTGTCAATCAAACATGACAAGCAAAAATGCACTAACCTGTCGGGCCTGCTTCTCCTGGTCCCGGAGCCACTGCAGGTACGACTCCCTGGCCACCTGCTCCTCGATGGCCTCGCACGTCGCCTCCCAGTCGCTTGCTCGCTTCTTGTCCTCCAACATCTGCTGTTCGATCCACGATTCCTCGGACGTCTTAATGGCCGATTTCATCAGGGATTGGTCCGCGTACTAGGGATGTGATTTAAAGGCATCATAATATGGAAGGTGAGTTTTTAACGTGTTTTATTTTCATAGTTGGGTGTCAAGAATGTCTGCCCACTCATTTATAAAAATTAAAATAAAGATGGATTTAGTGACGAGTCAAACAAGTCAATCTTTAGTTAGCAGACTCTTTCCCCAGATGTGTGTGTTTTCTTTTTTTTAAATCAGCCAATTCTGAGTTGAGGCGAGTGAGTGAAATACTGCCAGTACAGTTAATGAAGGTGACAACCTGGATAAAATGAATTACAAAAGTTAAATGCAGATTTTAAAACTTTTTTTAAAAATTACATTACCTGTTAGTTGTTTTTTTTTGGTACAGCAAACACTTCAAAGGAAATTATGATATGGCGAGTGTTTAACCATTAATTTTTATGAAATAATTGGATCAGTGAATTTCGGACAATACCATCAACCACTGAAGAAAAAAAAAGGTGGGGGGGCAGTAAGGCATTTCTGCCGCCCTTCTTGCCTATTGTGTCACTGCTGGATCAATATATTAATATAATGCAATTCCTAATATATATTGTGTATATATAATACAATACTATGTACCTGTATATATATTTAAATATATATATTTGAAATATACAGTACATATACACACACATATATATATACTGTATATATTTTTTTAATCTATAAAATAATTGGGCACTGCACATTTGTTTAAAATGCTTTTTTTTGTTTTAAATTAATCTATCTCCAAACATGCTGGCTGCTCTGTTTGAAAACTCACATGCGGCCCACTCTTAGCCACGGTAAACCGCGGAGTAATTTGTCTATAGGTGGCGTCTTTGTGCAAGTGCACCTATTAGAGAAGAAGCAAATAAATAAATGGCGTGCGAGCGTGCAGGTTCGTACCCCCGGTTTGAAGGCGGGCAGGCCGAGGCCCACGCCGATGGTGGCCTTGTTGGGGTTGACAACAGAGTTGTAGTGGATGTTACGGTGGTAGCTCACTCGGATGGGCTCGTCGTTATTCTGTTGGATGCCGTGGAAGGTGTTGATTGGCTCTGTGAAAGGAAGAGGCGGGGCTTAGCCTGGAGGCAGCTGATTGTCAGTTACAATGAGCATAATGAAATTAAGTTGGGCTGCAGATTTTGGATATTGTTCGAATAAAGAATTTCACCGATTGTACCACTGATTAATCAGAGAAAGACTGATTTCGCATGAATAACCAGAATCAGGTGCATGCGAAATGCAAGTACGATTTGTGTCCACTTGATCAGTATCCTCACGTTCTACAGCAGTAACTGCGTTTCTGAGTGCGTATGGCTTAGAGAGGAGGGCCTGGCCTGGTGAGTGACGTGGGCATCAGCTGTTATTTTGTGGTGGTGATTGTAGACGTGCTGTTGTGGTACAAATTGGATTTTATCTTCATGCTAACTTATTTCGACATGGACTGGTGAGTCATTACAGCCCTAAAAACAACAACTTAGGAACAAGGCGAGAACGAGCAGAGGACACCTGTGCCGTACTGGTACACCTCCACAGGCCGGTTGTACATTTCTGCCATGGCCTGCATCTCAATGTGGTTGCCATGGCAATTGTTTTTCCTTTTCCGGTTGATGTATGTGGTGAAATCCTCCGTCACATAGTTGGAAAAATAGTCTGCGTTTTTCATCTGCGAGGGAAAAGCCAGAATAAAAAAAAACAACAATGCTCATAAAATGTGTTTTTACACACACACACACACACACACACGCACCTATCTTACTTGAAGCTTTCTCCCTAAAAATAAGTTAACTCATTCACTCCCAAAGACGTTTTTAAACGTCTTTTCAGACTAGGTCCAGAATTGGCTGGTACTGAATGTGTTAATAAAAATGCATTTATTGAATGAAAAATATGAGTAAGATAATACACATTAATTTAGCCATTTCTTCCTAAAATAGTTTTAATTATTTGATTCATTGTAACTAAAAAAATCCATTTAAAAAATCACCCAGATGTAACAAGTCTCAATTTGTTTCAATAAAATTGGTAATTAAAGCAGATGTCAAGCCTAACATTTTCTTTGCAATAAGATGTCGGCCGCAACTAATCTCAACGCGGCATTCTCGTTAATATTGTGTTTGTGGAATATGAGTTAAGCATATTTCTGCCTTTTTGTCAACCGAGAAGGACAAAAACAACCGCAATATTAATTACAATGCCTTTCGTGTTTAGACTTGTGGGACTGCATAGAACACATTATTTCATTGCATTGTCCATCGTTCCATTATCTGAACATAAATAAAACAACATTTTAATATCCAAATGAATGATCTTATTCATCAAAGTATTTGGCAAAATTTACACACATTGATTTTAGTTTATTTTTTAGGAATGACAAGAAGCTAAGTGCCACTCACCAGGTAGTCCATGCAGTGTTTTCTCACCACCTCGTGCATGTCCTGATCGCCATAGACCTGGTCAGCTGACACACACACATAGCTGCTAAATGGCGTTGCCAATTCCGTGGTAAAATATGAAAATGTGTTCAGATGACTTTGTCATAGCGCATTTTTCGGCTCAACTTTGCTTATGGAGCACTTTGAAACAACCACAGCTGCCTACAAAGGTTTCTGCGCAGTATCCTTGCTGTTCCCAGCACTGCACATTTCTGGACTGAGATGTCCGATGTTGTTCCCGGGATCTGTTGCAACCACTCATCTAGTTTGGGGGTCACTGCCCCGAGTGCTCCGACCACCACAGGCACGACTGTCACCTTTACCTTCCAGGCTCTCTCCAGCTCCTCTCTGAGCCCTTGGTATTTCTCGAGTTTCTCGTGTTCCTTCTTTCTGAGGTTTCCATCACTTGGGACCGCTACATCCACTACAACGGCTTTCCTCTTCCCTTTATCTATGATCACGATATCTGGTTGGTTCGCCATTACCATCTTGTCAGTCTGGATCTGGAAGTCCCACAGGATCTTCGCTCTGTCATTCTCCACCACCTTCGGAGGTGTTTCCTATTTTGACCTTGGGGTTTCCACTCCATACTCCGCACAGATGTTTCGGTAGACTATGGCAGCCACCTGGTTATGGCGTTCCATGTAGGCTTTCCCTGCCAGCATCTTACACCATGCAGTTATGTGTTGGATCGTCTGAGGTGCCTCTTTGCACAACCTACACCTTGGGTCTTGTCTAGTGTGGTATATCTGGGCCTCAATGGCTCTGGTGCTCAGGGCCTGCTCCTGAGCAGCCAGGATGAGTGCTTCAGGCAGTACAATGCCATAGCTACTGATTCTTTTTTATTTTATGTGAAATGTTGTGGTCAGCGCTTTGTTACAGCTGCAACTCATGTGAAAGCGCGATACGTAAATAAAGATGTATTGGCTCGTAAGAACTTGTCAAGTGATTCTTTCCACGCACCACAGTGACACCTGGTGGCCACCGGAAGAAGCATTTGACTCACCGACAGCTCTGAAGAGACACGCACCGTCCTCCTTCATCTTCTTGATGACGAAACCTTTCTTGTCCCGCAGAGTTTTTTCAAACCAGTGCTCTTGCTGGGCGCGCACACACACACACACACACACACACACACACACACACACACACACACACACACACACACACACACACACACACACACACACACACACACACACACACGCACGCACGCACGCACACACAGTCAGAATGACAGCTGTGCGGAGTGAAAACACTGTACAAAAAGTCGTCGGTTCACCAGCGAGTTCTGTTCCCACAGCGGCACTGTTCCCACAGTGACACTGTTTCCACAATTTTACCTCCTAATACGAAAAGTCGAAACGCCTGGCTCGGGGAGGCCCGTATGATTTTCGCAAGCTCTCTCACACACACACCTCTCTAAAGTGGAGGAGTTGTTCAGGTGAAGCAAGGGACATAGCTTGGATCAAGGGCGATCAATGAAAAACTGTATGTACGGGGCAAAGGACCAACGTTGCCTATGAGGCCGACATGCCTTTTTTTTTTTACATTCACAGCAACGACATGCAAATTGCACGTAGATAAGTACACAAGTGTCAATGCAAGGCAGCAAAAAATATGGAAATAAGCAACTAATATTATATATGTCTGTGATTGGCTGACAACCGGTTCAGGGTGTCCCCCGCCTACTGCCCGAAGACGGCTGGGATAGGCTCCAACAACCCCCACGACCCTTGTGAGGATAAAGCGGATCGGAAAATGGATGGATGGATATTAAATGTAACATGGCAATGAGTCAGCCTGGCCTGACTTGTTTTAAATGAGGGGTACCTCAACATGACTCTGCATTATTTATTGTACCATACTTGCACCTTATTTAATGATCAGTATAATTCTAATAGAACATATTTTGGGGAATAATTAATTCACACCGTTTTTTCATAGTTTGGCTGTTTCTGCAATTTATACCCAGGTATGACTTGTGGGGAATAAAAATTAGACTTCCACCGTCACCCACTTTCTGTGCATTACTGCCACCTTCAGTCCACCGTTGGTAATGCACCAAAGATATTTGGTAATTACCAAGATAAGGAAAGAGAAGAAGAAAAGGAAAAAGGAAGAGAAGACAAAGGGCGCATCTCATTCCTCGAATTGCACATTCCAAAGTCCTCGCGCTATTTTTATTACCGGTACATGCGAGCACCTCCCACCAGAAATTCCATCGAGGAGGGAGGAGACTGACAAAGGAGCAAGCACAAATGTTTTGGGGTAATGAGACGTCCATAATTTTATGAAGATGTCTTCTTAAAATGACATTATATCACTGATGTGTGTCAGAGGTATTCCCATCACTACAAATGTCCACTTTATGCTTTCGGTGTCAAGTGGGATTAAATTCAAATCACACAACCACACTGTTCGGCTTCACAGTTTTGCAGACGCAAAGATGAGTGCGATTGGTCTGTGCCAAGCGCCGCCCCCTTCATCCCCAATACGCGTAGTGCAAAAAATGTAACGTTTTCAATTTTCCGTATGCGGCCAAATGCGTTTTCGAAATAGCAACCTAGCGTGATGCAAACTTTTAAAAACAAGTTTGGTTCAGCATAGTTACCATGAGCCATCATAATCAAGTCTTTTTGGTATGAAGCAAGCGTGGGCAAGATATTTCCTCATCGATATCGTCAATGTTGCTTTCACGATGAGCCAGATCACATTAGCGAGTGTTAATACTGGCTCGACCAACGAGTCACTTGATGGCGGCAAAAAGGGAGGAAGTGATGGAATCCTCATTGGGCAAATTAGCGGGCAGGATCCAGTCACGTGACTCTGCGAGAGCAGCTGAGCGAAATGATTTGGGGTTGACACGACTGATATCGGTTGGAATACAACTGCTAGCTGCGCCGAAACGGTCGCCCGTGAAGAGCGTTTCTGTTCCACCGTGAGCCATACGAATCACGAGGAAAACTTTGCGTCACCACAAGCACGCTTAAGAAAAGCTAAGTAAACACCCACACTTGGAAAACCCTCGTTCAGCAAAACACACACACACACACATACACACACGCTGTACTTTAGGGGAGCAACTAAAACGTGACAGCCAGGATATCGGACATTGGCTTAACATTCAGATTCCACACTCGTAGTCCGCATCATAACTGCAATTGCGACTATATCGCGTGTGGTATGTGTGTGACAATTTTGAGAACTGTCTTGGTTGTCACGACAAAGGTATCTGGAATAACAACGCTCGACGCTGTATGTCCCTTACCGTCTGCGTTAAGGACCGCCCACAAATTACAAGACCTGCATTCCAGGGCGACGCCTGTAGTGCAAATCATCATATATTGAATTAAAAAAGATTTGTTTTCATTCTCACGGCGATGGTAAACATCTTTTCTCCTTCTGATTGCTTGTTGGCAGTGATAGACAGACGGCTCGAAATGCGATGATGTCTGTCAATAGGGAAAAATAGGAGCTGTAAATATTCCCCAAAATCAATGAAAGTTTCGACATAATTGGAAGTTCTTCACTGTTAAATATTGCCGTAGAATATCGTTGTACACGGTTTTGCAGATGTACGAAGCAATTTAAAATACAATTCTGTGAACGAAATGCAAATTTACAACATTTTTGGGGGGGAGAATATCATCAAATTATCTATGACGTATGTTTGGTCCCTTTGTTCCTCTTACTTTTTCTTTACTGCTTCGTCTTTCATTTCTTGGCGGATTCTCTCAATTTCAACTTGCAAATCAATGTTAGAAGGGGGGACTCCGATCGGCTCGAGTCGCGTACATTTCCACCACTGATGGAGTCAATTTGCTGACTGTCTCCGTGCGGCTCGGTCCCAATAGGGCCGTGGCCCGGTACCGGAAGTTGCGGACCATTGACTGACACGGCACATTAACTGGCGGATAACCAACACGTATCAGATGTTTGTCCACATTTGGAAGAATAATTAAGAGTCAATCCAGCCCAAGTGACTTTCAGCAGTGCTACAAGTGGGTGTGAAGTGAGCAATAATTCTTGGGCCTGTGTGTATTTTGGCCAAAGAATACCAGAGAGCCTTGAAGACTCCTGGTCAAAGCTCACGCATAAACAAACGTCAATGTCATTTGACAAAGGCAGCCCAATTGAGACAACACGTAAATGGACCGAATGATCAATTTGGCCTTCTTCTCGACCGGCGTAGGTTGTCAGCCAAAAAGGAAATTGCTTCAAGGCGAGACAGACCGATGGCACTGATTTACATTTTAAGTGGAAAGTTGGTTCAAAAATAGAGGTGGTGGAAACTCGGAGACCGTTAACTTGACCATTGAGAGAAGTGTCGAACTGATTTTTCCACTGCTCTGACGAATTGCACAGATGTGCAGGCTTACCATTACGTTTTGAAATGACTCAATGACAATCAAACCAAGCACTCTATGCATACCTGTGAGAAAATACCTGAAACGCCAAACCTGTTGATGGATGCTTATCCCACTCTGTCACTTATATAAATTAATTTTTTCAGGAAATTGGGGGAGAGCACACACACACACAATTATTTTCTGGTGTCTACTCTATATGTGTTAGTGTTATTAATTTGTGTTTGAATAACTGTTTTCACTTTTTATTGTTGTATTATGATTGTTATTTTACAATATATGTAAAGTGCTTTGTTACATTTTAGCTGTTGTTCAAGGCGCTATACACATAGAGCTGTATTGTATTGTACCGTGCATGTTTTTGGAATGCAGGAGGAAACGAGAGTACTCGGAGAAAACCCACGCAGGGACGGGGAGAACATGCATACTGCACACAGGAAGGCCAGGCCCCAAAATCGAACTCATGACCTCCTCACTGTGAGGCAAATGCGTTAACCAGTCGAGCACGTGCCGCACATTACTTCAATAGAGTACTGTGGTATTTATATTTCATTACTGGCTATCAGAAGTGTCTTTGAGTGATGGCTAGCCCAGCCATGTTGCCATGGCGACGACGTGATTGACATGAGCCTAAAACAACCTTCATTGACTCACTCCCACGTCCCGGAGCGTCCATTTTAGACGCGATTCAAGACCCCTACACTGTATTGAATTTCCGGCGCTTACCTGCTCGGCGGTGGCCGGGTCAACTGCCTGCAGGCGGGCGGCGTTCTCGTACTCGTCCTCGCTGTTGTTGCCGCCGGCTCCCTCGTCCGGTTCTTGGCTGGAGCCCACGCCGCCGGGACCGCCCACGCCGGCCTGCCCGCCTCCGGCCAGCGCCGCCGAGCCGGAGCAGGTGCCCGCTTGCCGCCGCCTCTTACTGAGTCCGGGCCCGGAGCAGCAGCCGCCGATACTCCCGCCGCAGCCCACCACACCGGCCTGCACCACCAGCTCCCCGCGGGAGGTCGCCACCAGGCCGCCGCCGCCGACTCCGCCGCCGCCGCCGTCCCGACCGTCGCACGGCCCCGCGGAGGCCACGGAGCCGCCAGGCGGAGGAGAGGCCTGTTGCGGCCGGGAGCCCGCTTCGATGCTCCGCCGCTCATCTCTGGTGGAAGGCGGCGCGGGCTGGTACGTCCACGGCGGGGGAGAAGCACGGGGCCGGGCTCCGGTCCTGCCCGCGTGAGGGTGGGGGTGCGGGTGCTGGTGAGGGTCCGCGACGCTCCGCCGGTCGGTGTCATCAGCGTGATCCGCGACCCCGACCCCCGAGCTGGGTTTCTTTTTGGGCAGGATCGTCATGGTGGGGAGGAGGAGGGGTGGGGGTGAGGTGGAGGGGTAGAGGGCGACGAGTCGGTCCGCCTTTTTGGATCAAAAGCTTGTCTGTGTTTGGCGTCGAGCTACGTGGCTAGCCGCAAATCATCGAGCGAATGTTCCCCGTCGAGAACACGACGATTCCCATCGACGTTTGGACGGAACACAACATACAAACGAACGAGAAAAAAACCTGAAATACGTCTCCTTCTTCCCGGGCGAGAGCTCGTGCACAAAACATCAACACAGTCTGACGGGCCCAAGCGCGTCACTTCCGGGTCAGACTTCGTGCTTACGTCACCGCGTCGACGTAAATGCCGCAAATACAAAAAAGATTTAAAAAATAAATTACTGATATCGCCCAACGTGGGTATGCCGCTAACCGCGCTGCGACCTATTATTTAGAGCTGAGGGCATTAAGATTTCTAGTTATTTTTATTTTCATTTGTGAGTACCTGTAGTTGTTTCTTTTTAAATTATTAATGTTACGTTAAAATGAACAGATAATAAACAACTACGTGATTAAAAATGTTCTATTCTTAAAAATTATTTGAAAAAAGTAGAATTGTGTTCACACCGATAAAACGATAGATTACATTTACACAGACAGTAGTGTTAATACTTATACTTAATATATATCTTTTGTTCGTATATTTTATTGCATTAGCAGTAAATACATCTGAAGGTGTTTGTGAGTAGTTGCTTCTTTTAAATCAATGCTACAATAATATTAACAAATAGCAAATCACATCGTATAAAATGTTCTGTTCTTTAAAATGACCTGAAAACGGTAGTATTGATACTCGAAACTCATCCAAACATGACAAATTTACATACGCGCGCGTGCGCGCGCACACACACACACACTTCCACTTTGGTTACGTGTACGTTTGTTAGTTTGTTTGCGGAAGTAATTGCTTTCATTTTATTACTTTGAAAATCTGCACCGGATCTTCCCGTGACTCCGTTGTTTACATCTTTGTCCTGCGCTTTCTTTGCTTACGCTTCCGACTGGTGGTTGAATTCTACAGTCGACCATGAGAGCTCTCTTGCCGGGTGTTTTCCTGCTACTTTTTGGGCTCGCCGTGGGCTCTTTCCGGGTCCGCGTGCCCCCACACGACCAGGTCGCCCGGGTCGCCCGCTTCGTCGCCCACCAATGCGACTGGGCTTCCATGGCCACCATCAGCAGCCACAAGCCGGTGGTGGGGCAGCCTTTCTCCAATGTGTTCTCGGTGAGCGACGGGCCACCAGGCTTCGGCTCCGGCGTGCCGTACATGTACTTGACCCGCATGGAGATCTCCGTGCAGGACCTGGAGGTAATTTTTCGATTAAATGTGGCACATAATTTCAATTGTTCCTAAATCACATGTGGCCTCAGCTGTCCTGTGCACGAGACTGATGTCATTTGTTAAATTTGGGAATTCGATTATAGTCGTATTAAAGAAGGCAAATAAGAAACAAATTGGAATAACTCTTAACTGTACGCCAACTTTTGCACCCCCCTACATGGTTTAATAATTTATCATTTACGTCATATATCAAAAATGGCATTAAAAATGAACATTTGTTGTCTTGTAGCATCACACCCCTCATTTTAACTTCGAGTTTCATAGGCGTGCTTTACACTCGTGTAAACGTGCGCCGTTTTTGCTCACGTGTGTACGAATTACCGCGTCAACATGTTACATGACTTTATGCAACTGCGCAAGTGTCACCATGACTCAGCAGCTTTTCAACTGTGCCTCAGCATTTTTGCCGTAGTCACATGCTTGAGATGCAGCCATTTGCCTTTAAATATGACCCTCCCGCTGATCAGATGACTTTTTTTCGTTTGACTGCCCAAAAATATAGGAGGGGTCAAAAGTAAGTCAATATTTCATGTGATCCAAACTGTTTCACAAGAGAGCAACAAAGGTGCATCTCAATAAATTAAGATAGTTGCCTATTTGTTCATTTTTGAATGGGTTGGATAGGGGAGATGAGCCATAGTTAACGCAATATTCATGTTTTAGTTCTTCAATGAAAGAAGTTAATGTCCCCAAAATGTTTAAAACTTGTTAGAACAAAGTTTAATTCCGATTCAAATGTTCTTATAACTTTCAAGTCCTTTGCTGTAATTCATATCTTTATTTTTGTAGGTGCTAAAAGGCACCCCCAAAAAAACTGTTATTTTATTTATACATTTTTAAATTTACGTACCAATTAATCAGTTGTCCCAATTTTATTCTGCTGGAAATTGAAATACTGGATGTGCCCTAAATCAAATGGAAGTGATGCACTTTTATTTTTAGTTGTGCGTCCTGTTTAAAGCTTGAGAGAAGTGAAATGAAACCTTGTCTCCGTGCAGGTGAACCAACAGGCATCTTTGTCAATGTCTCTGGCTCAGACGGCCTACTGCCGCCAGCAGGGCTTGGATCCTCAGAGTCCTCTGTGCGCCCACATCATCCTGTCCGGATCTGTGCTGGAGGTATATCCCCCCCACACACACGACACTAACACTCAGAAGGCAGAGCAACAGGAGCATTTGCGAGCATAATGGTGGCACCGTCGAGCCCCGCAAGTTGTTGGTGTTTTATTGTCAGACCATTAACAGACACCTGCTCATCTTCTTCAGGTGAATGGCACCGAGGCAGAGTTTGCAAAGAAAGCCCTCTTCACTCGACACCCCGAGATGATCGGCTGGCCCTCGGACCATGACTGGTTCTTTGCCAAGTTCAACATTACACAGGTAGTTTGGACCCCCAATAGCGCATTTGTCAGGTCCTGGGCTTTTATCTTCATCGCCATGCCGCCTGCGTTGTGTTACAGGTGTGGGTGCTGGATTATTTTGGCGGGGTGAAGACAGTCAGTCCGGAGGAATACTACCAAGCCTCTCCCAACTAATACGCGCAAATGACGTTCATGGGGGCTTAGTGTGTTTTTTGCAGTGAATCATATTGTGAATTCCTTCCAGTGAATCCACTTATCAGCTATTATTTCTGAGTGCCATACATAAAACAGCAACAGGAGTGTTTGGATTGGCTTGCTATAACTATTGAAGGACCGTGGACAATTGAAATGAGGTGTTGTTGGAGTGGAAAGTGATAGAGGCACGCAGGGACGCCCATGGACAGTTGCACTTCTCAGGGAAGTTTTTTATCCATGTGAGTTGTCTCCCAATTTCCTACAAATGTACATTGTAGTGTGTAAAGCATATCAAAAAGTTGCTTTTTACTTGAATTGACTAGTCTTGTGCCTGCTGGTATTATGATTGTGTTGAGCAGGGTTCTGCACAAGTGTGCATTTTATTTCATGAAACCCTGACTGTGGATGATATGATAAGCAATGACTTCTCAGTTCTAGAGTGGGTTATAGGAATGCAACCGTCCAGGTTCACACGCTTCTGGCCACACATCGGTAAAACATTGTGTTGCTCTGGCCAACGCAATGAAAAATGTCTCGCTATACCCCTGCAGGCCCATTGACTTGATGATTATTATATATTTTTTCAGAAAAATAGAATGATTTATATTTTTCGGTAGAACATGAATACAATTTTTGTTAATAAAGTTTGTGTCATGCAACAGAATGTCCACACCTCCTCTGTTTGTAAATAATATGAACATGAAGTTGAGATGCTGTGATTGGAAGACAATCATCATGGTGCCATTTTGGATACTTTGTAGAATTCAAAATAGCACGCAACACTGCACAGACCCCAACTAAAAGTGTAAAAGAACATTTTGTAGCGCTACCTTTGTCTTTGTTGATTTGTACAATCGGCAGTGTGCGTTCTGACAAGAAAAAAAAGCAAGGCACTTGGTGGCAGTCAATGACCGGCTCACCTGTTTTCCGCGTTTCGTCATGTGACATTCACAACGCTAGCTGGAGGGCACTTTGACCTCAATTTCAGTCGACCAATCACTGAATTACTTAAACTTGGAGTACAGTGAAACTCCTCTACAACAAAACTTACATAGGCGAAAATGCCCCCTAGTGTGAAAAAATGTTCATGCATGAAAGCCAGTCCCACTTTTCTGCTCCCCCTACAACAAAAAGCCCCCCTGTTCCGTTATACGAAATCTTTTTCCCTGCTCTAGCCTCGCAACGAGATTCACTATAACGTAAACAAGCCTTCCGCAAAAGTCTAATCCAACCTCAGCATGCCACAGCGAACTCTACTGCTTCGTTCGGAAACGGCAACACCGACCACCACACTGGTTTACACATGCGCAGTAGTACAGGAAGTATTTGTTTCATACGCAGCACGAATGTTGCATTGCTAAAAATGGCGACAAAACGGACCTTTGCATACCAAGGAGTTAAGAAAAGAAAAGCTTTAACGCTGGAAGACAGGATAAAGGTAATAAAAATGAAAGATGGAGGAAGCAAAATAAAAGAAATTCTGCAAGAAATTGATGTAAGTGAAAGTAATGCTGATCGTAAATACCGCAATTTCTTTCCCTTTTTTTCTTTCTACGCTGGCTATATGAACTGTCAAATAAGTGTATGCTCATACTTATGCATGATTGGAATAAAAATAAAAAGTACACATATACTGTACGTGTTGGTGTTTACGTCTGAGATAAAATTTGCTACAGTGAAAAGTCCCCTGTTGTGAAAAATGTCTTGCTGCAAACATGATTTAGTTGTCGAGGAGTTTCACTGTACTCAAGTGCGCTCAAAGTTTAAAACCCAACTTCAGACTCCTTTGCATGCGCTTTCATTTTGTGGAGCTTCTCTGTTGGTCCTCCCCCCTCCTCCCTGATCTGGAGAGGGGCCTCGGTGATGAGGATTCAATTGGATGTCGCCGTACCGATTCTGCTCCGATCGGCACAGACGTGATTTGCACCGACTGAGCTGGACAAGAGCTGGCTCGGCCACTCAGGGGCTCTGCTATGAAGATCTCTTCATTGACCAGGTTCAGAGGGGGGCTCCCTCTCCGAAGGCGTCGCCCTGCAGCGTTTTCATCTTGTTCAACGGACTTTGACATCATTCTAACGAACATTGTTGACCAATATTGGGTCAGATTTTGTCCACTGGGCATCCATTGCAAGCCTGTTCATCGTGGAAGGGGGATTCTCCCATCTGCGGCCCCTTTTCAAGCTTTCTCATTTTTCACCCAGATGGGGCTTTTTGGGGGTGTTTTTCCTTGCCCTGCTGTGGGCTGAGATCAGGGGATGTCGTGAATATTTGCCAAGTGTGGGCATGTGAAGCGCTTTGAAACAGTTTGTGATTGAGTGCTATCGAAAAAAAATGTGACTTGTCGTGACAGGACTCTCCCCCTCTGTTCTTGAGTGCTTGGAGGCAGTAATGGTAATTTCAGTCAGATGCTTCCACGACTCCAAAACGTCTTAACTGTGTGTGATTTGACGCGGGTGCGACGTCACCCATCACAGCAGCTCCTCACCACTTCCTGTCCCACTTCATGGCCCAAAGACTTTGTTTGAGAGACTCCGAGGAGTTCAGGATGGTGTTCTGGTGGACATCGGGTCTTCTAGTGTTGTTGGTGCAGCCTGCAGGTAAAACCAAACCATCAAACTCAAATTGTCGTATTTTGGTGCTTGGCTGTTATTTGAAGTGTTTCAGATGTTTCTCTTCGTGGGTTAAAAAAAAAAAAAGAGACACCCAACTTTTTTGGAAAATCTGTCCACATTTTAAACTGTCCACATTTTAAGAACGCAGTCCAAACTGATTCGTTTGAGTTGAAATCGTCTCAAATAATCATCAGACTATGAGATTGCTTGTTTGAGGCGACCAACCAGGAAGCGACTTTGTGGTTTTAAGCACCTCGGCTGCTCAGGAACATGCTTTCGTCTTCGAGAAGTAGACCAACACCTTTTGCGCAGACAAAAGAAGGCAAACAAACGAGCAAGGCGGGAGTTTATTAGCAGCCATGTTTGCTGACCGCCACTTCATCCGCAGACGCCATGTTGACGCTGTACGACCCCAGGCTGTGCTACATCCTGGACGGCTTCCTTGGTCTGTACGGCCTGGTCATCACGGCCATGTTCATCAAGGAGAAGGTCAGTCTGCTGATGACACAACCCGCACGCAATCCACTCCATCCATGTCACCTCTAAACATCCCTGCACAGTTCTTCAAAACAAAGACGGCGGCTGGCGGCGCCGGCACGGTGAGACTCACGCGAGCCGCAGCGGAGCGTCTCCTTGCTCTCCGCTCGCCATTTTGATTCGTGACAATGTCGGTGCTGTCTCGTTCACTCGATCAAGGGCGGAAGAGGCCAAAGGGACGACGGTGACTTGCAGTTGAGAGGAGACCCGGAGAGAGAACGTGTAAGTATCGTGGGGAAAGTCATCGGAGGAATATTCTTGAAAATGCCGGGGGAAAAAAAAGAAAGAACGGTTCCAATGTTCAACGTAAAATAATGCAGAAACCTTTAAAACTAAAGAATTCGACTTAGGAGTGAATAATGTATATGTCGATCACGTTTCACAAAGTTCCCCCTTTCATCTGTCCCACAGAACCGCTGGAATAATGATAATTCGACATACACGGTACAAGTACATCTGAGTTCGGTTTGGCGTTTGAAAACAGAACAAAATAAAACAGTGTGTGTGTCTGTCTGTCTGCACAAACTCTGTTTTAGCACTTGAACAGAAGAACAGAAGATGAGTACAAAGAACTTCCTGTAAAAAGAGAAGTGCGTCTGCGTCGTTGTTTCAGACTCATACGCGGCAATCCAAGTATCATTCGTTCTTTCCATTTTAAATCGGCATTTAAAAAAAAAAGATGGTAAATTTTTCAAATAGTGATTATTTTGTTGTTGTTGTTTTATAATCTAACACTATAAATGGCCAAAATGTCAGGTTTTTCGTCAAATTGGTGACTTGAGATACTCGGGCCTTTCAAAATACGTTTTTGTTGTGAGATCCAAGCAGAAATGTGAGACATGAGACTGCCGCCAGTTTACGTTGGCAGCAAACATCTCCATCTGGCCACCGTCAAGTCACATTGGTTTCCTTGGAGAATCAGGCCAATATCAGTTGGAGGTGCGAATGCACTTTGAAGCTAGTTTGCCAACTGCCACTGGATAAAACATCCAAGACAACAGTCTTAGTGGGATGTGGCGGAAGCAAACGTGACTGTTTCTGACCACCTTTGTCTTTTGGTGTTACATTAACAAACGCAAAACAAAATAATCAGTCATTACTCAATGTTGTTTTCATTTGTGAACGAATGACGCGGATTGTTGATTGTTGAATGCCAAGGTGTGACTCAAATGATGTTAACCATTTACGTTCGTTTGCCGCTTGCCAGCGACCCAGAAAAAACGATCAGGTTTACCAGGTGAGCACAATCTCCATCTCAGAAAGAAAGCGAATGTCATTTTCATCAACATTCCCACCACGGCCAAACGCAAATAACCTCCTTGAAATGTGACTTCAGGGTCTCAGCAGAGCAACCAGAGAGACCTACGAGGCCCTCCAGATGCAGCCGTTGCCAACCCGCTAGAAAGATGGCGTGCTCGCCCCTTCCCATGTCGAAGCAATCAAGTTCTCCTGTTTTATGTCATTTTATGATACATAGGATGGATTGCATCATGAGCATAATAAACATTGGCCTTATTTCTGTTTAATCTTCTTTTCCTCCAGCGTGTATACAAAACAGAACAGTCAAATTAATGTATACAATTAAATGTCTTGCTTTCGGTCAACAACAACAATGGACTCTGTTTTTTTTTTCATTGAAGCTTCATCAAAGAAGGAGAACTTTTGCTGTCGGTGGAATTCTATTAAGTCAGTGTACTTCCTTGAGTTTGTAGGGGAGAATCCTCTGCTGACGGAAAACATATCAGTGAGGGGAAAGGGGACGGAGTCATCGACACGCCAGTATAGTGGTGACGTCTATGACCTCAACATGCAAAACAACACCAATTCGTTCAGAGTGCTTTTTTCATTTACTTTATTCGCCAAAATGACTCATTGAAGCCCGCTGACCAAGTTGATTGATAATGTACAGGCTTGTTTTTTTTAAGATACTGTAGCTTTATGGTGCTGAAGTTGGACTCCAACCATAGTTGGTCTGTGTTTTCGTGTAATCAAGTTTGTGCAGGAGAGCAAAAAATTGTGAAAATGGCAGGAAATCCACAGGTATCAAAGATTTTCCCCAAAATGGGGGCGACCAGAGAGTGTCTAGGGGTGGTCATGGCCACTGCAAGCCACCACGTGGCTCCACCCCTGCATATCTGCAGCCAAAACAAGTAAACAACAAAAAACATATTTACAACTCTCACTTTACCGCTAACATGCTTTCTCAACCCAGAATATCGAGCTTTTGGAGAAAAGAGTCACTTTGACAAGCCAGCAAATACTACGTGTGGCTGCCTGGCTCAATTTGATTGGTGAAGTGGAGGCAAACGTCACGAGTTTCATTTGTGAACAGCGCCAGAGCAGTGAATTGTCACGAAGACACACGCACACACACAAAATTGATTGGACAATCAAAAAAAGAGAATCAATAGAAAAATGTACTGGAGTAAAAGTGCTGTTTCTTCTGAAAATATGTAAGAAAAAAAATAAATATATTCTTAAGTCAAACTAAAAAGTATGTTACATCAAAACTACTAATTTTTTGAGGCAATTACAATTCATTTCCAGTTACTTGTGCAAATGTAATGGAGTAAACCCCGCCTCTGCTTATTGGTCTTTGTACGTGGAAATTAAGTGTGTACGTGTCATGGTTAATGACATAATTATTGACACGAGCCCATGATACATTTAATCAATTGTTCAAAATCGGTTTTTTATCGTTTAAATTTAAAATGAAATACACCTTTTAGTAACTACTTCATTAAATTTTTATTACTTTAAATTTTGCACGGTTGGTCCTCAACATCGTTTTATTGTGAAAAGAACGAGCGGAAGTACGTCTACGACAGCTGCTCACGGCGTACAGTATTTGGATTTAGGCTATGGCGCTAGCAAGTCCCCTCGCTCTGTTTATGCCGCCCTTGGTGACAGATTGCCAAATCATGTCACTCATGTCCAATTTAATCGTGATTACATATTATTAAAAATAACACAACGGTAGTTGTATCGTAGATCCAGTCGCGCGTTCATGGATCGTGCTAGCGTTCTCCGTTAGCCGCAAGGGTGTGTAGTTACGTAGTCTTCATTCCTTCCTTCTAAAGTTTTAAGTTTTCCATCCATTTTCAATAGCGCGCTTATCCCGAACAGGGTCGCGGGGGGCGTGTTGGAGCCGATCGCAGCCATCTTCGGGCGAAAAGCGCACTACACCCTTAAGGTCGCCAGTCTGTCGCAGGACACAACATAGAGAGACAAACAACAATTCACACCCACATCCACACCGTCACCGTGTGGAAACCGATCCCACGCTGCCCGCACACGAGTCCGGCGAGTGGACCACAACACCGTCAGCCACCTCTTTTAGTTTTCAAGGATTAAAAAAAAAATGGAAACAAACGTGCCGAAGAGACGAGACAACAAGAAGCCGCTCCGTGTCAAAGTCATAAGCCTCGGCAACGCTGAAGTCGGGAAGGTAAATTCTCAACTTAATTGTCAACATTTAGAAACGTCGCATCATTTGACGACGTATTGTTTGCATGCAATCAATTCCTAATTCAATGCCAGTCGCCTACCCCCCAAAAAGCCACCAATTTAGTTTCGTAACGTGTTTTTAATCAAGGACGCTATCACTATAATATACGAATAAATTTTTTTAATGGAATGGTTATTCTGCGTGTGAGCGACTGGCCGTCAGTTGTGGCTAACAGCAGCTCTTTGCATGTACAAAGTGTTCTCATTTTGTGTTTGTGTTTGATTATTTACCGGATTCAATAAATGGTTGACGATATATGGGTGAAAAAAAAAGTGTCATACAATGAAATTGCAGTGCCAGATTTACAGTACGCAATTTCAAGCCTCCTATTGTAACTATGTGGTGTATTTTTGAATATGTTGTATTCAATAAACATCAATTCTACTACATTTTGATGTCAATTAGAATTTGATTAGTTGTTCATTTTTGGATTTAAATGTAATGGCACTCTCATTTCTCCCTGCAGAGTTGCATCATCAAACGCTATTGTGAGAAGAGGTTTGTTCCCAAATATTTGGCTACGATTGGAATTGACTACGGGGTCACCAAGTAAGTGTGTTCCCTTTTGCAATTACGCATTTGTATGTGTCTGCAATATGACCCTATCAAGGCATGTGTTGTCAGGGTGCAGGTTCGCGACAGAGAAATCAAAGTCAATATCTTCGACATGGCTGGGCATCCATTCTTCTACGAGGTGAGTCTGAAAATGTTCATTGGGAATGTTTATTTCCCAGAAAACGGTAAAAGCAAGTGATAGGGAACGAGCTCCGCTGGAAATAGCGCAAAACCTTCTGTAATTGATGTTTTGAACTGCCAATATTAACTCATTCACTCTTATGGAACTGGAATCATCATCATCAACATCAACTGGAATCCTGGCATTTTCCATTGTAGACATCTGGCGATGTGAAGTACGTTTTTATTAATCGGTAGGTGTGGAGAAGGGTCTTGGCTTGTCTGTGAATATTAAGTTTGTCAACTGTGGTGACAAAACATGCCTGTCGGCGCCGGCATTCCGGTGCTTTGGATTTGAAATGAGCACAGCTTTTGCGTCAAAGATAAAGATCAGAGGGTGAATTTCAATTTGTCCCATCAACTATGAGTGGGAGAAAGGCCAACATATTGAAATTAGGTCAAATTTAGGCACGTCGCACTCAAACAGTATGTGTATTTATGTCATAAACAGAGTATGAAATCTCATCTGCGCTGTATGTTACACATTTGACAATAAAGCTTATCCAATCCAATCCAATCCAATCCAATGTGTCACGAGAGGTAAAAGGTAGTGGCGAAATGCAAATAAGGAAGTCGTGTGTCAGTGGTATATATGCATAAGATGCACCGGGTCAGAAGGTCCGTTGTTTTTGGAAAGTTTTTAATCATAGTTTATTCAAATTTTACCTTACGTTTATTTGAGAATTAGCGGTTTTATGCTAGGTTCAGACCGGACGTGAAACATAGGGCAGCGCTGCATCTCTCGCTTGCTTTTGTTCGCCGTGCAACTACACAACCAGAGAAGAGGGAGGCGATCCTTCAATAGACAAAAAAATAACTAACCAAAAAACAAAAAAAACAAAACAAAGTAAATCTCGTCAATCTGGTGACGGAAGGTTGTGTTATTATGGTGGCTAATGCTAAATGCGATCTTGGTTGACAGTTCAACAGCCTTGAACAAGTCAATGCACTCATCAGGAATTTGTAAATAACGAACTGCAAATAGTTGTGCTCTGATATTAATCCATCTCTTCTCGTGCAGGTGCGGAATGAGTTCTACAAGGACAGTCAAGGTGTGCTGCTGGTGTACGACGTCGGTCTCCGGGACAGTTTTGACGCCCTGGATAGCTGGCTGGGCGAAATGAAACAGGAAATGGGCTCGCAGGCCAACATGGACAGCATCGTGTTCATCGTCTGCGCCAACAAGGTCCCACTTCCCTCGGGCCGATTGGCATCGACCTCCCGAGTCAGGAAGTGACCCGATTGTGTCCGCAGGTGGACCTGTTGAAACGGCGAGTGGTGGACGAGGGGGAGGGCCGTCTGTGGGCCGAGTCTCGAGGGTTTCATTACTTTGAGACGTCGGCGCAAAGTGGAGAGGGGATCAATGAGATGTTCCAGGTGGGAAGTCGTACCGGCGTCTCGCCTGATCCCCAACCGGAACGTCGACTCAATCTGTGGTGCCTTTGTGTGCGTGCAGGCCTTTTTCTCCTCCATCACCGACATGTGTGAAAACGGCGGGAAGCGCCCCGTTTCTGAGGTCAGCGTAGGCTTCACCAAAGAGCAAGCGGACACAATCAGACGCATCAGAAACAGCAAGGACTCCTGGGATATGCTGGGGGTCAAACCCGGCGCCACGCGGTAAGTTGACGAGCGAGGGCCAGACCGATGAGAGGTTCACAAATGTCTTAATATTGCCATTTTTTATTCCTCACAATTCCCAGCTGTCCTGGTGGCTGTGGTCTGTGACTTGATTTTTGTCAAAATACCCCAACAATCAACAATTACAGGACGCTTTCACGCCATTTTTCTTGTCGGGCTGACAAGATTAGTAGACTCATTTCGGCGACGTCGACAAGCAAAATTAATTTCATCATTGATGAGTCGTTCATGTATTTATTTATTCATTTTCTTGGAAAGATGAGTGGATCAAATCCTTTTTTTTTTTTCCTCCCTTCCCACACGCTTGTTTCCAGGGAGGAGGTCAACAAGGCATACAGGAAACTGGCGGTACTCTTGCACCCAGACAAATGTGTGGCCCCCGGGAGTGAAGATGCATTCAAGGCGGTGGTGAACGCGCGCACCTCACTGTTGAAGAACATCAAATAATGGCAACTCACGTCAAACATCTCACGGCTCTTCTCTCAGCACTTTGCGTTCCACCCCTTGGGTGCCGTGTTAGTCTCCGTCAAACCCTTTTGACGACGTCTCTGAACACATGGGTGTACTTACATTTTCACATGAAATCATCTCACTATATTATGTAGGATTGATAATGGGGAGGAGATTGTTTTTTAAAATTTTATTTATTTATTATTTTTTAATGTTTGTCACTTCTATTTGTCATATATATATATATATATATATATATATATATGTATATATATATATATACACATACACACACACAGCAAAGAAACAAAGTATTGATAAAAAAAGTCATTTATGAAATAATGATATATCTTTTAGTCGTCCTGCAAAAAGGATGAGAAGTCAGCAAATGGTTCCTTCTGTCCAAATGTGTTCGTGTCGCTGTGCACCTACCTGTGAGCAATGCATGACTATGAAGTTGCGTCGGCATCATGTGAATATCATTTGATGTACAAATGTGTTTTATATTTGAATCAAAAGAATAAAAGCTTTGAAGGTCAAGAGATGAATAGATGCTTTTATTCTGAGGACAAATGTAATCCGTTTACTGGGAGTCACTGGCTTTCTCCAGACTCCAGACCAAATGACTGGCTGTTGTTCATCTTTATTTGATTTAAAAAAAAAAAAAATTGCAGATTATTTGTGCCGTGATAACTCGCAAATTTTGAAGCAATCATCTGATGTGTTTTTCCAGTTGTCCAAAAGTATGCCACACCGCACCGAGCTCTATTGGATGCAGATTTTAAGAGCAGAGAAGCAGAATGCTTTGGTTGATCTTTTGAGAGTTTAAGTATGTCATGTTTAATTCGATTGTACGCGATGCTGCTTCGTGTATGTCACAGTAGCAATTGTTTGAATGTTTACAATTAGCATCAACGCTCTTTCCCGTCAGGCCGATGATGGCATTTTGTATTTCTGTACGTTAGCATTGCGCTCGCAGACGTAGGTTATTTTCCTATTTCAACATACATTTGATTCTCTTTTGTTGAATGTCAGAGTAGACCTCAGCTGGGAGCTACAAATCCACAGCCTGAAGTCATTTTCATGGCAAACTTCACCTGAGAGATACTTGAAGCACGCACGCTTCGCACCTTCTTTGGGAGAGTGACAACTAAGGAATACTGTATCTTTATTGCTCAAATGATTACTATTACGACTAATGAATACTTTAAAAGTGCTTTATGTGTGTTTTTAGGAGTTCTAAGGGTGTGGAAATGTTGAAACCATGTAAGAGATTTTTATCTCCTCTGTCCTCTCCGCTCCTATCTTGGATGCTTTTGGAATAGGAAGAGGCGTGTCTTATTCGCCTGGTCACAAGCTGAGCATGGGTTGCCGCAACAATATGCGTGACTCGATGGATTTGGAGCGAGGACGTGATGCAATGTGTGACGTGACGGAAGATCATTTCAAGTCAACGCCATGGCGCATGCATGAACCCTTTCGGCTTGAAACCCGAATGCGAAATGTCATCGGAATCATGCGGGCCGCCAAAGCGTCTCGTCCTTTGCTAGTTTCCACAATCAATGGAAGCGGTCGTGTTGGCAGGGCTCCATAACTTGACTTAACTATTCAATGGTGCTTGCGGAACTGTTGCGGCCTCTTATCACAGCTGTGTTAAACTGCACATGGCACGACATCACTCGACCGACTATCCCATGAACTGTTGCTTGTTGACGTTGGTGTTTTGGAAAAAGTGGCACATGGTCATGTTGATGAGGCAACCCGTGCTCAACTTGTGACCGTCCTGATTTCGCACACCTCCGAGGCGCTTATTCGCTGGCCTTGAAAAACCCGGACGTCGGTCGCTTGTATCTCAAGGCACCGCTGTTTTTTTTTCATCCACCCACATCAATTTTGTTCCTGAGTCAACCACAGGCTCATGAATTATTTCATCCTTGAAAACCATTTTGAGGTTTCATTGTACAGTCAAGACTTTTGCTAACAATTCAGCCCTTCCTTCCAACTTTTGTCAGCTGACCTTTTGACACCTTTCCTATGAATTAAACAGTGGAGGAAAAAAAGTGCATATGAACCATGTGATGGTCTGACTGGGCGGCGACTGTGTGCAACGTGACAAAATGTCATCCCCGCCTTTGTTTGTTATAATTGCTGAGGAACACTGTTTTCTTTTCACTTGAACCCTTTCCATACTGTTCGTTTTCGACGCACATATCCTGCTCATATCTTTATGGTATCAACATCGTTCTAATGGTCTACATCCATTCGTGTAGTACGGACAAGATGTGTCTGCCATTAACTCACTTGACTGTTTCAGGAAAAAGGGAAAGTGTATTTTTTTCGGCTTGACGTCACTCGTTTTGGGACAAAAACTACAAACAACGCGGTGTCCTATTTTGCCTACAATGTGCAAAATGACGTCACGCAAATCTGACTTCCTCTGTGATCGCATTGATGCTGTTTCACTCTTTCATTGTTTCCAGATTCCCCCCCCCCCCCCCCCCCCCCCCGTCAGAGACTAGCAGGTGCATGCTTTTGTGGGACCCTTTATAAATGTGGCGGGAACGCAAAGGGTTCTCAAAAATGTTTGAAGCTCCACTGTGAACACCTTCCCCAATGTCGCCTAAAACTGTGCACATTTATGGCACATCAAGTTGCTGGTAAGTGTCACATCCGTTTGAGTACACATGGGTCACATTTGACCCCAAATAACCCCAGAGTGCAGAATCTTTGTTGCTGCTTTCGCAAAGAATGACATTTTAAAAGACTTTTGTGTTGGTGTATTTTGGGTCGCTTGGAGAAACGTCCCGCCATTCTTCCTGCTGCAAAATGTCAAAACTGTGATGTTAAGAATTAACTGTACTTTGACTGGATTCTTTAACTTTCCCCGCCTTGACTATAAACAGATTCACAGTAGAGAGCCGGCGATGTTTTTGGACCTTTGTCTCCAGACACGGGGCCAACTGTAAATAATTATACAGTGCCCAACATCTTCCAGGTGTCAAAGTTCTCCTGCAGCGCTAGATCAGTTTTACCAAGCGGTGAGACGGATTCCAGGCGACGCTCTTCTTTGTGTGTGAGATCTGCTGGGCCCGTTCAAGCAAATAATCCTCCCTCATCCCCGGAGCACCCCAAGGCTGTGTACTGAGCCTCCTGCTGTATTCCCTCTACCCCCATTGCAAGGGCAGCTCAGACTCCAAAATTATAATCAAGTTTCCCGATGCCGCAGCTCGGTCACGGCTAAGATCACCCATCCATCACCTTGCGTTGAACACCAACAAAACCAAGACGCTCGGAGTGGATTTCTCCACAAGCAGAAGAGGAGCTTGATTCCTCTCATCATCGTTTGGAAATCTTCCAGGTAAATCTGCATCAACATCTTCCAGGACCTTTCTTGGTCATGCCACCTCAGCACTCCGCTACAGAAAGCCTCCCCCCCCCGTCAGACAACTGACAGGGTGAGGAGAACTTTCTTGCCATAGGCCATGAAGCTGCTATTATTTGATGTGGGTCATTTTATTTTTTATTTTTTGCATTGATCTTTACCCTGCAATGATACAAAAGCATTTCAGTACGGGCCCTAACTGTACATAACTGAGCCTGTGACCGATAGAGATGAAACTTGAAACTTGTTGGGTTGTTGCAGGGGGGGCGGCGCTAGAACCACACGCCCCCTCCTGACGCCCGACGCCGAGAATCAGTGAAGACTCTGGAGGGGACAGAGACGTTTCACAACATGAGAGACCTGGACGGAAACATGACGACGTGTGGCCAGTCCTCGTCCGACGACCTCGTCTTCTTCGTGAATGGGAAAAAGGTAAACAATGTCATTTGTTTAACTTGAATAATATTGACAACAGTTTACTCATATGTAAGATGTTGAGTGTATGCAATTACTCGTCAGGGACCACGTACAGAAAACATTCAAAAGGAGAGATGCTTTTTACCAGGATGATAGGGAAGAAATTTAATCTGTGCCGTATGTTACATGTTACACATACAGTAACATTTGACAATAACGTTTTATCCAATCCAATCCAATCCGATAGCTTTCTAGCTAATTTGCATCTGCAAATGAAGAGCCGAAAAGTTCAATTAGTATAGAGGCATAGCATGACACGCATCACATCACGCAACAGTCACGCATGTATCACGCACATAGATGACATTTCTGTCTCTGAGCCCTTTCAGGGACTACAGTGGACAGTTTATCATGCAATCCGGTTACAAGGTGCATGAAAGGGTTCATAAAGTGTATTTGTCAAAGTATGTGCAAAGATGTCAAACTGAATGACATTACTGTCCTCTCATCTCATACGTTACGAAATGTAGTCATCAGTCAATGCTGACAGCCAGTTTCTTCAGATCTTTTTTTTTTTTAAGTGCTTGTTTGTAAAGTGTTTTATAACTTGTGACGGTTTTTAACTCGTGAATGAAGAATACCGAAGACAGTAAATGCGACGGTGGTTAAAGAGCAGGCGACAGTGTGATCCGCACACAGGCCTGTGGCTGTAAATGAATAACTGTTCACTTTTTGGGCCGGAACGTCTGCTCAACGCAATGTCGCCTTAAATTTCATTTCATCGCATGTCAAGCTAAATGTGTTATTTCACATGTGCAAGTTTTTGTTGTTGTTGTTGTTGTTCCAGGTTGTGGAGACAAATGCAGATCCCGAAATGACCTTGCTCACCTATCTGAGGAGGAAGTGTACGTCTCACACACACACACACACACACACACACACACACACACACACACACACACACACACACACACGCACACACACTTAGGATCAGACCAAAAGCATCAGAAGTACTCACGCTCTATGCTTCAGTAGAACAGGTGATTGTGTAAATTTGAAAAAAAAAAATTTGTAATCGGCTATAATGAAGTTGAAATCAAGTAGTGGATGATTTCGTTGACATTTTTGTTTTCAGCGCACTACGGCATCCCCAACTTTTGTGATGCCATAGATTGGATTCTCAAATATCAGGACTCACCTGTTGTCTGGGTTTGGTCAAGTGAAATCAATTCACAGTAGAGGGCGGGATAGGACAAAATGGCCATGCCATGACAACGGACGGATTCTTCTGCTTAATTCAGCCGAGATGCGACAAAGGCGTAGATTACTGTTTCAAAGTGCTCTTTGCAATAAAGAGACTTTACTTCAGCCAGCTACCTAAGATGAAAAAGCTGTCTTATATAAGTAAGTAACTAAGTAAGAAAACCTTTATTAGTCTCGCAATGGAGAAATTCCAGATTCACAGCAGCAAAGTTATGAAAGGAAGAAGTAGAACAACAAAATATAGGCGCTGCTGGAAAGGCAGCCACTCACGCGGCGCCATTTATACAGTATCACAACAGCACCAATTTGCTAGTCCGTTTTAAAATCACCGTCCAGTTTTTGAGACTGTTGGCTTTCGATAAGGCGCTAGCGGGCACAAGTCAGCAGGATGGGATGTACAAGGGCCACTGGGACCAAACACCATCACTTCTCTTTTCATTTCATTCAAATTCAGGAAATTCAGTGCTGTCCAGGCCTTTTTTTCCTTCAGACAGGACAAAATTGGCCTCCATGAGAAAATGTGGTTTTGCTCAGCGGGACGTAGATCTCACCGTCCTCCGCAAAGCAGTGGAAGGAAACAGCATGGTTTTTTTTTAATATCAAAGGAGAAGCAGATACAATGAAAACAACAGAGGCCCCAGAATTGAACCCTGTGGAACACCGTATGACAATGGGGCAGTGCGAGGCTCAGAGCATCCAAGGCTAACGCAAAATGTTTTTTCAAGCAAAGAGGATCTAAGCCACTCGAGAGCACGACGACGAATGCCCACCTGGTTTTGCAAACGAGCCAACAGAATACTATGCAACACCGTATCAATCGCTGCAGTTAGACCCAACAAAGCAAAACATACATCGTCTCCAGTGTCATGAGCCAGGAGGATGCTATGAAAAACTCCTAACAGGGCTGACTCTGAGCTATGCATCATTCTAAAACCTGACTGGCAAACCTCCTTGATGTGAGAGGAGCGGAGTCACAAGTGGAGCTGGATGGCTTCGTCTGACAAACCACTTCTTCAAAAAAAAAAAAAATTCAAGGAAACAGTCTCAAAAGGATTTAACACAGACGATCAAGGAGAGAGCTTAACATCTGTCAATGGCAATCCGGAGCGGCAGATTTAACATCATCAAAGATTACAGTCATCTGATCAGAAAATCACATTGTCCAAGACGTTCAAGTTTGACACTGGTACACCAGAGGCAAGAAGTAGGTCTCAAGTATGTCCTCGTTCATGTGGCTCGTCTCATATGGCGCCAAATTAAATAGGTCGCTAGGGCTTAAAAAGTCCTTTGCCAATCGGTTTGTCAGGACAGCAGACATGAATATTAAAATGCCATCGAACACCATGCGAATACTGTGAGAATCGCCGGGGGCCCGTAGAACATACGAATACAAAGAAGATTTTTGACTTGGGTTCACCTATACTGAATGCAGGCAGACCGTTTCAAATAAACATTGGTTAGCTAACTCATGTTTACTTAATCAAGTCAGCTCTGCTTTGCGGTAGACCCGCTGAACTTCATCCTCTTTTTATGCGTGACATGATCCCAAAATTAAAAACAAAAAAACATTCTCAGTCTTTTACACAATCTTTCCTCCTGGTTCACACTTATTGTTTTGTGAGTCTACACTGTAGACTTTACAGTCATGGAAAAATGCTGCAATACAGCAGAAAAAAATATCCATACTATGAAATTTGATTTTTATGATTCCTTCTCGGAGATTTTCGCTTTTCTTTTTCCTCACATGATGTTTTTAGTTTCTCCTTCCCTGGTTGGTTGGTTTGTAGGTTGGTTGGGATCGCTGATCTTTGTCAGCTGTAGGCCTGTGAAGCCCTTTGAGATTGTTTTGGGCGATGCAAATCAACTTAACTTTAAAAATCTGCGATATGGTGAACTGCGATATGGCCAGGGGTGAGTGCGTCTGTTTTCAAATGTATTTATCAGAAAAGAAAACAAAAAAGCAGACACTTGAAAAAGCTTTCGGTACAATCACTAAGAATGACTTGCCATCCCAGGACACATGTGCGGCGTCACATGACATCTTAATTTGAATGCCGTTCTGCACATTTTAGCATTTCGGCAGAATTAACGTGCCACTCGTTTGGTCTCACACAAACCTTTCACGTCACGCCGCTTGACTTCATTGCCAGCGGAAATCGATCCGTCCTACTCGGACACGACATGAATCACTTGTTACCTTGTGACCCTTTGAGGACTTTGTCATGCCTGGTGGCGCACGCCTCTTTCGATGTCGTCTCTTTCAGTGGGCCTACCAGGGACCAAGCTGGGTTGCGCCGAAGGTGGCTGCGGCGCGTGCACAGTGATGCTGTCCAAATACCAACCTCACACGCACAAGCTGCTGTATCCTGCCCCGCCCACGCAGTCGTATGTTGCCCAAATGACGTGGGCCGCGAAACGATTTCAAGCTGACAGATTGTGGCGCAGGTAACGAGTCCTTAGCTGCGCTCAGTCATTATGCCGTCAACGCCTGCCTCGCCCCGATCTGCTCCTTGCATCTGGTTGCTGTGACCACTGTGGAAGGAATCGGCAGCGTTGCGAGGCAGCTGCATCCCGTTCAGGTATAGGATCCGATCCAGATCAGTCCAAAATGTAAACACTCGTAATAAGTGTTCATACTTAGTCTGTTTCCTACCTTGTTAAACATTTAGAGCACCTTTGTTATGCTACAAAGTATGGATCAAACTGGAAGGCCCTCATATTGATCAGTAAACGAGAAGTAGCAGCGAGTTTTGAAGAGGTTGCTGACCCCCCGATTTCTTGTGTCGTCTTCAGGAGCGGATCGCAAAGGCCCATGGCTCGCAGTGCGGTTTCTGCACCCCGGGTATCGTCATGTCCATGTACACTCTGCTCAGAAACAACCCCACCCCCAAAATGGCTGATGTGGAGGAGGCTTTCCAAGGTAGGGGATAGAGAGGATGGCAAAATCTTGAGCGAGAACAAACGATGCTCTGGCATGTCATTTGTCCGAAGTCAATGAGAAAACAGGCCATAGCTTCAAGGTTATTTTAGCCTTTTTCTCTCCCGTCGTAGTTTGAATGTGTCAAGCGTCAGTCGAAAGCAAGATGGTACATGAGAAAATGGCGGCCATGATGGAAATAGCATAGTAGGAGAGCCCTCCCAAGAGAGATCAGCAAGGCCCAATCCCTACCATACGCAGTGTTGATGCTGCATTGCTTCCCTGTCCTGAGACGCCAGAAGGTGGAGCAGAAAACTCCTCCGGTGTCCAATTTTTTGCCTGGATGACTGCCGAAGCTGCGTTCCTCTTGGCCAGCCGGTACCCGGCGGCTGACATTCCACGTCTTCCCTCCAGCCAGCTTCTGGAGCTGGGAATAGGATCGCCAAGATCCCGGTCATCGGCCACATCCCAACACCTGAGCACTTTGGCTCCTCCCACTGGCTGTGAGCCAATGGGAATGAGGACCTAGGTTACCCTTCCATTGCCGCATGGGTGCGACCCCAGAGGGGGGCTCGGTGATTTGCGTTTGGGCAAGTGAAAACGGAGCCCAACATTTTTAGGGGTTTCCGAGCTGTCCTTAGTCCGCTCCCTATTTGCCAAATGGATTTCTGTTTGAATTTTATTTTATTATTGGCAGCAGCTCGGAAGTGCGCAGCCGGTTCGCTTTGGAACTTCATTAGAAGATACACGAAATGAGCTTTCATCAAACAAGCTGACATCAGTGAAAGTATACACCCCCTCTATCCCTGCAGGGGTCGTGTGTGGGTGTACGAGAGGAAGTGGGGGCACGGCTATGTAATTACTGGGCCTGTCATTATCTGATGTGTGGTTCATTTTAACGACATACTCATTTTTAGGAAACCTTTGCCGCTGCACTGGATATCGGCCCATCCTGGAGGCCTACAAGACCTTTACTGTGGTGAGAAACTGTCCGATTAGACCCGAGTTTCCCGCTATTTTTTAAGCCAAGGCACACGCAGCGTTGCCTCAAGAAACAAATTCAATTTGTTCTATGATCACGCTCCTAACTCAAAACACCCGCATCTCACATCATCGTTCCCCATTGAAGTGATAGATGAACGATTTGGAGTAAATCAATAATTTTCCAGTCAATGAACTGAAATTGGCGCACGTGATGATTTCTCACAGCACAGTGGTTGAAAATCACGGGTTTGGACTTTATCCCACCGTCTGTCAATCACTCGGTTTATGATGTCTCCCGTAGGAGGGCGGATGCTGTGGGGGGAAGGGACGAGAGAACGGCTGCTGTATGACCAATGGGGGAGCCGAGGAGAAGGAGGCGGACGTGGACGTAAGTGTGTCTGAAGAAGGCGCGTTCTTGCGAGGGGAGTGACAGCGCGCTCCGTTTTCAGGCGGCCTCGAGGCTCTTTAACGCTGCTGACTTTGCGCCGCTTGACCCGACGCAGGAGGTCATCTTCCCTCCAGAGCTGATGGTGAGAAACAAATCACACACGTGCGGCAGCGTGCATCCAGAGTCGGCAAAAGTACTCTGTCCTGAAGTAGAACTACAGACACTTTTATTACAAAAAAAAAAACAGACAAAGAAAAACTCTACATATACTAATTCAACTCATTATCTGAAACAAAGGCAAAAGAATTTCGGACTTTGGAATGTACTTCAAGGAGGAATTTGCTTTTTTTTTTTTTCCCAAGAATCACTTTTTTGTTATACCGTATTGGCCCAAATATAAGACGGCCCTGATTATAAGACGACCCCCTCTTTTTCAAGACTCAAGTTTGAAAAAAGACTTTTTGAACACCAAGTTAATTTTTATGCAGAAAATAATGACAGTACATCTGAAACAAATGATTCTAACAATATATTTGAGAGAAAAAGCATGTCATTTTGCCTCATTCAAATCTTAATATCTGAACATTTAAATATGTAAACTAAAGTGCACTCACATTCGTAAATGAATGGCTCCTGGTTTTTTAAATGTAAATGACATCATTTTCCTCAGCTGCCGGTTAACCTGGCCGATATTCGACCCACTTTTCTCCAGATTGTCACTACGTTTTCCATTTTCTGTTATCTCTACTATTATTTTATTCTCTTTTCTTTCTTACTGCTATTTTTTATTTTTCTTCTTCGTGTTACCGCTATTTTTATTTTTATTTTTTGTGGCAGAGGTTCACTTTGGCTTGGGGAGTCAAGTTCAGCATTCGCTTCATTGACATCTGGCGCCATCTAGCGTCGTGAATGGGTATAATGTCTAGACCCCGAATATAAGACGACCCCCACTTTTTCAGTCTTATTTCAATGCAAAAAACACCGTCTTATATTCGGGCCAATACGGTACATTTTAAATGGTCAATATGACAAGACTATTTAGTTTGTGTTCAAAGTTGTTACCCGCTGAGTATTCTTCAAAATGTTACTCGAAATTGACTTCAACTCCAGTACCCAACCAGAAAAAGGGCGACCGGCTGCAGCTCTTCAGCCCACCCAAATCCAATTTTCATCATTTCCCCAGGTCCAGATAATGAACCCGACCGCCTGTATAAGTCCTGATTCCTTTTTCTTTTATGTGTCTACGCTTTTGCTCCATGTAGTCCCTGAGCAAAAGTCAGAAGACTCGCTCGCTGCATTTTTTCAGCGACAGGACAATGTGGCTGCAGCCCGCCGACTTGGACGAGTTCCTGAGTCTGAAATGGGAACATCCTGATGCCCGAGTGGTGGTGGGAAACACTGAAGTGGGTACGTGTTCACTCCCGTGCACTCAAACACACACAGACGCAGTCTCTCAACCCCCTGCTCACTGCGTGTGTTCGTGCGTGCGTGCCTGTGTGTGTGTAGGTATAGAAGTAAAGTTCAAGAATATGTTGTATCCGGTCATTCTGGCTCCAGCCTTCATTCCGGAACTCCACAGAGTGACGCACACCGATGAGGGTGACTGCAAAGGCGGATCTTGACTTTCAACTGCTTAAAAATGGAAGAGGGAAAGGTGGTCATAAAAACCAGGCCGTGCGGGTCCTGTTTGCAGGTATCGTGTTTGGCGCGGCGTGCACCCTCACCCAAATGGGTGATGTACTGAAACAGGCGGTGGATGAGCTCCCTCTGGACCAGACCCAGTTCTTCCTTGCCATCCTGGAGCAGTTGCGCTGGTTTGCGGGTCAGCAGATACGCAACGTTGCGGTGAGCCCAGGCGGAGCCCAATGCTCAGCCTTTCATTGACACCGCTGGTGCTTTCTGGTCTGTGCGTTGTATGCGGCCACTTAGGGTGGCATAGAGGGGCAGAAACGGGTCATAAAATGAAAAAAAAAAACACAAACCCAGCGTGAACTACATTGAAATTGTCATTTACGGGTACTTTTGAAAGCCAGACGGGGTCGTACCAGTGGGATTTTCCGTGCATATTTTAAAAGGGTGTGTTGGATGCATTTCAGGCTGTCGGTGGGAACATCATGACCGCCAGTCCCATATCAGACCTGAATCCCGTTTTCATGGCAGCCGGCTGCAAAGTCACACTGATGGACAAAGGTAAGACACAAGAGCAAACACGCGAGATGAAGTGTCCTTGTTAAAATGACGGCGTGCTTTGAAAGATGTTTGGAGTATTTACTTGAAATTCTGCTTCAGATTTGTGTCCTCCCGGATAGGGCAGTTCGGTGAGCTTTTCTTCCACTTGTGCCTTTTACGCTACTGTGTGACATTCCGGCACAGAGGTAAAATGGCCAATGTGCACTAGTAGAACAATAACAGCTCACTAGTAGAACAACTTTGTCTTCCTCAACTGCCTCGCACTGTTGCCTGACTGTGCACGAGCAGAGCGATAAGGTCATGCAGTGCACTAATAGAGAGACAAGGGCACACAAGTAGGAAGATGAGCACACACTATACTTGGACAAGCATTAAGACAGACTAGTAGAACAATTGGTCGGGTGGTTAGTGCATCGACCTCACAGTGCAGAGGTCGTGGTTTCAGTCCTGGCTCCGGCCTTCCTGTGTGGAGTTTGCACGTTCTCCCCGGGCATGTGTGGGTTTTCTCCAGGTACTCCGGTTTCCTCCCACGTTCCAAAAACATGCATGGCAGCCTGATTGAACATTCTTAATTGTCCCGAGGTTGGAGTGTGAGCGCGGATGGTTGTTTGCCCTGCGATTAGCTGGCAACCGGTTCAGGGTGTCCCCCGGTTACTGCCAGAAGACAGGCTGGGACAGGTTCCAGCACCTCCCGCGACAATTTGTGAAGATAAAGCGGATGAGAAAATGGATGGATGGATAGTAGAACAATTACAATTACAATTACATGTATTCGTAAAGCAGCACTTTGCGCTAGTTGACGACTGCATGGTTCTTGTACGCCAAGTGACATGAAGACTACATACTGAAGCCTATCCTGTGACCTATCCTCTCCCCTTCCCGCTCATTAGATGGCAGCCGCGTGGTTCCGATGGACGACAGTTTCTTTGTGGGTTACAGGAGGACCGTGCTGCGACCACAAGAAATCCTGCTGTCCATCGAGATTCCCTATAGCAGGAAGGTAGATGCATCGCTCAAGCTAACCGCTCTCCGTCACTCTGAAACCAAAGCCTTAAAAAACAAACAAAAAAACGGAAAAATGAGAATGCGGACTTTGTATCGGTCTGTCGCGGTGAAGAAGGAGCTGAGCCAAAAGGCGAAGCTCTCAATTTCCCGGCGAATCTACGTTCCAACCCTCATCTATGATCACAAGCTATGGGTTGTGACCCAAAGAACGAGATCCCGGATACAAGCGGCCGAAATGAGTTTTCTCCACAGGGTGTCCAGGCTCTCCCTTAGAGAGAGGGTGAGAAGCTCTGTCATCCGTTAGGGGCTCAGAGTTGAGCTACTTCTCCTCCACGTCGAGAGCAGCCAGATGAGGTGGCTCGGGCATCTGATTAGGATGCCTCCTAGACGCCTCCCTGGTGAGGTGTTCTGGGCGTGTCCCAGGGGATGACCTAAGACACGCTGGAGAGACTATGTCACCCAGCTGGCCTGGGAACGCCTCGGGATCTGCCAGGAAAAGCGGGAAGAAGTGGCTGGGGAGAGGGAAGTCTGGGTTTCCCTACTAAAGCCGCTGCCCCCGCGACCCGACCCCAGATAAGCAATAGTGGATGCCTGGATGGACAAACAAGAATGCTATTGAAAGAGTAACCAGGTATCAATTGGTCACCTAGCAGGGCTATACTTCCACTCACACTCGGGTCCTGTGAAAGTAAATGACTCGCAAAGTAAAAACAGAACAAGTACCCTTCCACATCATTCCCGTGATTTCCCCCAAGCATTTCTGTGGCGACTGTTTCTGCCTGTCCTCCCTAGAATCAGTTTGTGTCAGCCTTCAAGCAGTCACCTCGCCGAGAGGACGACATCAGCATCGTCACCGCCGCCATGAGCGTGACTTTCACACCCGGGACGTGCGTCGTGGAGGATGCCAGGCTGAGCTACGGCGGGATGGCGGCGACCACGGTGCTTGCGAAAAATACAGCGGCCAAACTGTTGGGACGGTAAAAAGCGCGTGCCACAGAAACGAATAGCGGAAGGAAGAGTCGGAAGGTTCCACCCTCCCATGTCATCCAGATGCTGGGGGGAGGAGCTGCTGGCAGAAGCTTGCTCCTCATTGGCAGAGGAGATGACCTTGGATCCCTCGGCGCCGGGCGGCATGGTGACATACCGACAAACTCTGACCCTCAGCCTGTTCTACAAGTTCTACCTGACAGTGCTGCAGAAGCTCCGAGGGCAGGTACCCAACGTTCCGCTTGGCAGACGCACCTCATCTCCGAATTGTTGTTGTCAAGTGTCGGAGCTTTACCCGGACAAATTTGAACAAAAGAACTCGACTCAGGGGAGGTTGTTGGTGCAGTCCGACGGGAATGAATCTCTCGGAACGAACGGCAGGCAGTTGCTCCGTGATCACATTCAAAGTCCCTCGTGTTCCTCGCCGGTCTTTTATTGTTTACATATGCAAAATACAAGCAAGACACTGCCCCCGATATTTGCATACTCCGCCCACAGTCCGGCCCCTCGGTCGGCGATGCGACTAGCTTTTGTCGAGCTTTGAACCACAGATACTTGAACACCGTCTCTCCAAATAAACAAGTCGCAGACTTCGCAGATGACAAATGGTCGCCGGGGCTGCGACCAGTTCCCAGACTGTCCTTTGATGTTCTGTAACACTTCGTTTCTAAACTGTTGACGGAGTCTAGCCTCCTTCTATCTGTTCGCACTCTTGCGGTAATGTGGTTACTGTGGTTTCAAAGATCCCTCCGTTCGGACGGCCCGACACCCTCGCGCAGACATTTGGGGGTGCTAAATACACAACCCGTCTAGACAGGCCCAAATGAAATGGAACTTTAAACACGATATCATTCTGTTTGTAGATTCCTCTAACATCAAGAAACCTTCATTGTCTTCTGGCATAAGTGACAACTAAAACTGTGATGCCAACTATCTTGCTGGGATTTATTAGTTAGGGGTAGCGGTTGCTTCGTCGGACATCGCCTAAAATGGCTTCAGCCAAATACGACTCAAGTCTGATCCGACTCAAACCATGTGACTTGAGTCGCCTCTCCTCTCATGACGCGTTTCCAAGAAACGGTATCAGTCTACTCGATCATCTTTCAAAGACTGAACTTGAGCTCGGTCGTCTCTCAGGGTCTGAACGTGGAAGAGGTCAGATCTGATCTCTTGAGTGCAACAGAGCTTTACCATCAAGAGACGCCATCCAGCGTTCAGATCTACCAGGTACAAGCAAGCAAACACCCGTGGCCTGATTTTCCCATTGTCCATGAAGCACATAAAGTTTAAAAAATAAAAAACAAATAAATGATTTCATCTGCAGGAGGTGCCACAGGCCCCGAACCAAAATGACGTGGTGGGCCATCCCATGATGCACCTCTCCGCTCTGAAGCAGGCGACGGGCGAGGCGGTGTACTGCGACGACATCCCGCTGTTTGAGAACGAGGTCTACTTGGCGCTCGTGACGAGCAGCAAGGCGCATGCTCGCATCCTGTAAGACTCCCTTCATTCACAGAGGCACACTCATGCTCAGACATGCTGTACGCCAGCTGCCCCCGACCGTTTTTGGCAATAGTTTTGACAAACTGCCATCGAAACAACTAAAAGTGAATCAGTGAAAGTCGACCTGGGTTTTGCGCCGCAGCTCCGTCGACTCGTCAGGAGCCGAGCGTTCGCCCGGCTTCATTTGCTGTGTCTTCGCCGACGACATTCCCGGCAGCAACGCCAGCGGGGTCAAGCATGATGAGACCGTCCTTGCTGATGGCCAGGTAAGCGTTCGTCTTAGTCACTCGCGAGGCTCGCGTTAAGATCTGGCCGTTCGGTTGACACTTCTCACGACGCAGGTCACATGTGTGGGTCACGTCGTTGGCGCCGTTGTGGCTGACACTCAGCTTCATGCCCAGCGAGCCGCCAAAGCCGTCAGGATCCAATATGAGGAGCTGCAGCCTATTGTCACCATTCAGGTGAGAGCACCTGGGATCCGATGGCGCCAGTTGTTGTCGTGCGCAGAAATGATCGAGACGCGAGCAAACGTCGAGTTGAAATGAGTTTTGGCAACGTGGCTCCTTCTGGTTGACTGGCTACATGTCAGCCGGAAGATCGTTCAGAACAGGGGTGTCACACATACGGCCTGCGGGCCGATTCCAGCCCGCAAGGGGGTTTGATCAGGCAAGGTGCAATTCGTGGAGTATCCGCTAGGGGGACACACTGTTTTGATCAGAGTATAAGACAACATTTTTTTGATCAGAGAAAAATACAACAGCAGCCTCAGTCTGTCACTGAGACGGACCCAACACAACAGACGCTATCAAGGACGTGAACACTTTCTTCTTTACACATTGAAAATGAGTTTGACACCCCTGGTTCAGAAGCTGCAAAATTGCATTCCCCAACACGCATTATGTCGAATGACAGATTTTTTTTTTCTGGCCTCTCAAAAACGTTCTTCTGGAAAACTTCTGGTCTGCTTGACAGGAAGCCATTGCCGCCCAGTCCTTCTATCAGCCAATCAGAACACTTCAGAAGGGGGACCTGGAGGCAGGATTCAAACAGGCAGACCACATCCTGGAAGGTGAAATCGTGAGCCCGCAAATGCAAAACAGACTTGATCCGGCTGCTCATATTACCTCATTCAGTACCAGCCAATTCTAGACCAAGTCTGAAAAGACGTTTAAAAACGTCTTTGGGAGTGAATTAGTTGCCGTCTGACTATCTGACAGGTGAGATGCACATCGGCGGTCAGGAACATTTCTACCTGGAGACCAACGTGACAGTGGCTGTCCCTCGAGGGGAAGATGACGAAATGGAGCTCTTTACCTCCACTCAGAATCCCACCGAGGCGCAGGTGAGGGAAAACTTTGGTGAGAACCTTTGACCATTTGACCGAGGCTTGGATTGTTTTGCACGGCAGTCTCTGGTGGCCAAGGCTTTGGGCGTCCCCGCCAACAGGGTGGTGGTCCGGGTCAAAAGGATGGGCGGAGGTTTCGGCGGGAAAGAGAGTCGGACCACCTTACTGTCCACGGTGGTCTCCGTGGCAGCACGCAAGTACGTCCGTCGGTCTCTTCTCGTGCAGCCTCGTTGCTTTCACGCCGACACGTTTTTCTGTTAGACTGCGACGACCCGTCAGGTGCATGTTAGACAGAGATGAAGATATGTTGATCACCGGAGGAAGGCACCCCTTCTATGGAAATTATAAGGTACAAAGGCACCGTTTCAAGGCTCCTAACAGATTGAACAAGTTCAGAACCGCATTTCTTCACTTATAAAGTTTATGCACATGCGGACAACACTGTTGGCACTACTCTGTCAATGAAAAAAAAATACCACAGTGGTCACAGATAAAACTTCTGACACAAGTCCATCCATCCATTTTTTGATCCGCTTATCCTCACAAAGGTCGCGTTGAACATCGGGCATTGCCGGACAAAATTCACGGTAGCCTTCACTTTCACAACCTTGTGAGGCAATCGCTGGAATCAAAGGATTTTTGGAAGTTTCAGTGATCCTGGTGTGTGCACCTTGTGGCGATAAAACGCTCACATACAATTGCAGTCCAGATGGAGACAGAGGCGAGTCAGCAGTAAAAGTCTTTTTTTTTTTTGCACAGGATAAGAAGCAGGTGGCGGCGCGGTGGGCGACGGCTTAGCTTGTCCGCCTCACAGCGGAGAGGTGCAGGGTTCGATTCCAGGCCTCGGCCTTTGCGTGTGGGGTTTGCATGTTCTCCCCGTGCCTGCATGGGTTTTCTCCGGGTACTCCGCTTTCCTCCCACGTTCCAAAAACACGCGTGGCAGATTAATTAAACACTCCAAATTGTCCCGCGGTGTGAGTGTGAGTGCGAATGGTCGTTTGTCTGTGTGTGCCCTGCGATTGGCTGGCGAACAGTTCAGGGTGTACCGTGCCTACTGTCCGAAGACAGCTGGGGCAGGCTCCGGCAACCCTTGGGAGGATAAAGCGGATTTGAAAATGGATGGATGGATAAAAAGTAGGCCAATTGTTATTTTACTGTATATGTCTACATGTGTTGCTTCATACTCCATTTGCATCAAAGGTCACAACTGCAACACAGGCCTTCTCAGCTAGCCAGCGTCTACGGCGTTTGTCATTAAGACTTGAAGCTAATGGAGGCTATCTCGTTGTTTGAAATACATGCGGAAGTCACTTTTTGTTTCATGTCCAGTTTGACAGCAAACGTCAACTGCGAGTGACGTGAAAAACATCGACAAAGAACAATAGCCTTTGATCCTAAATTGAGCCCCCCCCCCCCCACACACACACGTCTTTTCCAAGCTCATCACTAAAGTGAAAGCACTGAAACCACGCCTTCCTCCCTCAAGGTGGGCTTTCTGAAGAGCGGGAAGTTGGTGGCCCTGGATGTGTCGTTCTACAGCAACGTGGGAAACTCCCTTGACCTCTCTCTGGCAGTGAGTATCCCTCGCCACGCACGGTTGTGATGACGCATCGACGTCGTTCCCTCGCTGATGCTTTTGTCGTGGAGGTCATGGAGCGAGCTCTGTTCCACATGGAGAACTCGTACAGTGTCCCAAACGTGCGCGGTCGCGGCTTTTTATGCCGCACCAACCTGCCGTCCAATACGGCCTTCAGAGGCTTCGGAGGTCCCCAAGGCATGATGATTGCCGAGAGCTGGATCAACGACGTGGCTCAGAGCCTGGGCTGGCCGGCCGACAAGGTCTGTCGATTTCCTGCTGATAAACGGCAAGCTTGTGGGAAGGCGGTGTTGGCGGGACCGTCCGTCTCTTGCTCTTGCAGGTTCGACGCCTCAACCTTTATCAACAAGGCGAAGTAACACCGTTCAACCAGGTCCTGGAACAGTACACTTTGGATCTCTGCTGGGATGAGTGCCTGTCCCGCTCGCGGTACCAGCAGCGGAAAGCTGCCGTCGAGCTTTACAACAGGTGGGAGGCGTTATTGCCACTTTCAAAGTTTTCGCCTTCAAACAAGTCGCTACCTTTCCTCCAGGCAGAACCGATGGACCAAACGAGGCCTCGCCGTCATACCGACCAAATTCGGCATCAGCTTCACCGCGACTTTTCTGAACCAGGTATGTGCCGCTTGCACGTTCGAAGCCATCTCTGCCGGCCCAAACGAGATCAGACGCGCGGAATTACATTTACAACTTGAAGAAGTGCAAAGAAATGATTTCCAACAGTCTTTGGTCTTCATTTCATAGCGTCTCACACACACACACACACACACACTGAGAAAGAGAGAGAAAGGCGGCCCGATGGTCGAGTGGTTACAGTCCAGAGGTGCAGGGTTCAATTCAGGCTCTGGCCTTCCTGTGCGGAGTTTACATGTTCTCCCCGCTCCTGCGTGGGTTTTCTCCGGGTACTCCGGTTTCCTCCCACGTTCCAAAAACATGCATGGCAGGCTGATTGAACACTCCAAATTGTCCCTCGGTGTGAGTGTGAATGCGGATGGTTGTTGGTCTCTCTGTGCCCTGCGATTGACTGGCAACCGGTTCAGGGTGTCCCCCGCCTACTGCCCGAAGACAGCTGGGATAGGCTCCAGCACCCCCCGCGACCCTTGTGAGGATAAAGCGGATCGGAAAATGGTTGGATATACTGTGTATATATATATATATATATATATATATATATATATATATATATATATATATATGTATATAGAGAGAGAGAGAGAGAGAGCTAGCTATGTGTTGAATGATACAACACACGCTATAGATGGATGGTCAGATGAGGAAACAGCAATCGCATGACGGATGCACAATAAAACGACGTTTTGATTGATATTTGTATTGTGTGGACAGGCCGGAGCGCTCGTTCACATCTACACGGACGGGTCGGTCCTCCTGACTCATGGCGGGACCGAAATGGGACAGGGACTCCACACCAAGATGGTTCAGGTCGTTCAGAGACAGAGCAACCGCGGTTATGACAGTCGTTTCGGCACCAGAGTTTTTACAAAATTCGGCTGTTCCAGGTGGCCAGTCGGGTTCTCGGCATTCCTTGCTCAAAGATCCACATATCGGAGACCAGCACCCAAACGGTCCCAAACGCAAGTCCGACTGCTGCTTCAGCCTCCTCGGACCTCAACGGAGCTGCTGTGAGAAATGCCTGCCAGCTCCTCAACGAGCGCCTTGAACCCTACAAGATCAAAAACCCCAAAGGATCGTGGGAAGACTGGGTGAGCGTCATTCCGAGCGTGACTTGGCCGAAAGCTTTGCCGCCATTGAGCGGCTGCCTCTGTGTTTCAGGTCAAAGCGGCGTACTTTGACAGAGTCAACCTGAGTGCCAACGGCTTTTACAAGTGGGTCCGTGTTTGAGCCGTGCGCTGTCGTCGTTTGGACGAGGCCGGTCTCACTGTTGCCTGTCTTGTGTCAGGACGCCAGAACTGGGATACGACTTTGAAACCAACTTTGGCCGAGTGTTCAACTATTTCAGCTACGGCGTCGCCTGTTCTGAAGTGGAAGTCGACTGCTTGACCGGAGCTCACAAGGTCACAAGGAGAATGCTTTCTGAGATGCATTTCATTGTCGTTTGTATACTACAGGGATATGGTGTTACATTTTGCGTGATGGTTGTGTAGAGGAGGACCCCAAAAAGCAGCGTGGAGCAGGGTGGCTGACCGAGATGTATTGAACAAAAAAACGCAAACAGGAGAAACTAACTCAAAAGACTCACTCAAATAAAGTCCAGAAAATCTGAGGAAACAAAGTAGCAAACAAACCTAAGACAGAAAACAAAAACATGACACATGCACAGAGACGCACACGACTGCAACAATGACCCGACGCCGACCGGTCGGGCAGGGGGTGCTTTTAACACAACATGAACTTATGACGCAATGACCAGCAGGTGTGACACTGCAGGAGGAGCCCTACAGTGCCACCTGTTGGTCACAAACAGAACCACCTGTTTATATCTTGTGTCAATCTTCCACAAATGTATGCAGAAAACTTGTTGGCTAGTAGGGTATAGCAAGATAGAGATAGAGCCATCAGTCTGCTGATTTTTTTTTACTTCTTGCTTGGATTCGGGAGCAAACATTTGAGATACATTTACACTTTTTGTTATTAGCCTCTTATTTCACGAGCTGAATGATAAAGCTAATTCACATTTATGTTGTGTTGTAATGCTATCATCATTTCAGCAATGCGTTGAACACAAACGGTACAGCTACATATGTAGATGGACAATTTATCAGTACCCATTCATATTCTTTGTCCTCTGCCAAGAACAGTAGTAGTAGTGTCATACTAATTAGCTGGGAGGAGTTGAAATGTTTCAATGACCAGGACAATGAACCCCGGCACATGGTTCCGCACCCACGGATTCACCTATTTGCAGTTTTTTTTTGGGTCGATATTTTCAAGGGATTATTTTTAACCATTTTTTCATGGGAAACACATATTGGAGCCTTATTGGGGTTTTTAAAACAGTTTAGGGGGTTTAGAAAAACAAAAGAACAACTTATTTCCATCTACATTTCGACAGGCGTCGATGATACGTGAATTTTCGATATTCCTGTTGTCCACTCAGTCTGACATTCTACTTGTGCTTGATTTAGAACCTGAGCACCACCATTGTAATGGACGTTGGTGTGAGCCTCAATCCCGCGATAGACATCGGACAAGTACGTTAGCAAGTCGACAAATTCAAGATGTTTTATTCTTTGCGGGCGGCTGCGAATGTTGTCTATTTGTGTCAAGGTGGAGGGGGCGTTCATGCAGGGTCTGGGTCTCTTCACCCTGGAGGAACTTCACTATTCCCCCCAGGGCGTCCTCCTCACCCGCGGCCCGGGTTCTTACAAGATTCCAGCCTTTGGTGACATACCCACCGAGCTTACTGTGTCGTTGCTTCGTGACGCAGCCCACGACAAGGCCATCTTCGCCTCCAAGGTAACTGTCACCAAGAGGTGAGGCACTCGAGCCAAATGAGTGTCGTTGCCGCGACTCAACGGTTTTATGTCTTGAAACTTTCTTAGCAAATCACATATTCCTCATCGAATGTGCCGTTTGTCCTTGAAATAAAAGTCATTTTATGTCTCATGGGTGCCACCGGTTGGCTCAGGGTCACTCATTGGGCAATTGTCACAGACGACGCGCTTAAAATGAATCGGAGAATGGATGGGCGTATTATCTCAGTATATGAAGATGATCGTAACGCAAGGTTTGCCACTCCAAGGTACACAACATCTACATTAAACTTCCTGTCAGACGCAGGTACGCTAGCTGTTTCAATGGTGAAGCCAAGCTAGCTAGCGGGCTTATCTTGACAGCTTAGCTCATCAATAGCCGGTCAAATATGAACCAAACTTTATCTATGTCGTTGCATTTAATTGAGAAGACCATAAAGCGCTCGAAATTATGTAGACTGTAATCTTGAAACTCGTCCAACCAATAAGCGATCATGAATGGAGCATAGACGTGTGTCCTGGTTCTGACTGTCTCCGCCATATTTGATGTGGTCGGACACCCATGAACTCAACTCATCTGTATTTCTAGAGCACTTGAAAACAACCGCCGCTGTATACAAAGTGTTGCATGTGGAGCAAAAAGAATTTGGACAGCAACAAACAATAATACACTAAATTAATAGCGAAGACGGTAGAAATCAAGTCTCATGCTGAGTGATGAGTTTGACACCTCTGTACCAGTGCAACCTTTTAGTTGTACTAGCCGCATGTGTGTATTGCACCAAAAAAAAAAAAAAAAGTCTCCTAATTGCATTGGTTCTTAACTCATTCAGTACCAGCCATTTCTGGACCATGTCTGAAAAGACGTTTAAAAACGTCTTTGGGAGTGAACGAGTTAAATGTGAACTGCAAATGATTTGAACTGAAAGGTCCAATGGAGCCCAATTTTACGTTCACTTGCTGGCCTAAGATGATGAATGTGATGTCTTCTCTTGGTCAGGCTGTGGGTGAGCCTCCTTTGTTCCTGGCTTCATCCGTTTTCTTTGCCATCAAAGACGCCATTAGTGCAGCGCGGGCCGAGTCGGGCATCACCGGCCCGTTCAGGTTGGACAGCCCCGCCTCTGCAGAGCGGATACGAAACGCTTGCAAGGACCGCTTCACCAAATTGGTAAAAACAACAACAACATGTTTTTAATCCATCTGCAGACAGAACGGATTTTCTGGTTGTTGTGGAAATCAGCAACAGTCCATCTTTGTGTGTCAGTGTCCCACTGCAGACCCCGGGACCTTCCGACCTTGGTCAGTCCAAGTCTGAATCTTTTGGAAACCTGAACCGCATGCCAGCAGATGGAGGAGAGTATCTTCAGGAACCCACCAAAATATATTGGGCAGAGGATGGCGACATGAGCGGACGCTGAAAAGACCTTCCCGTCACACCACAAGTGATTGCTACGGCACCGTTTATCGCAGCGCTTTAAAATCGCTCTGACTAGAAATGTGTGATTGTCAATGAAAGAACAAATCCTTAATAGCAGGAGCAACTGCGGCTTTTGCACCTCTCTCACTCTGGCTACCATTCCGCGTAAAAGTGTGACTAAAAGTAATTCCGTGTCACTGTGCAGGTGAACTTTCACCACCACCGTTTTTTTTTTTGTTTGTTTTTTGGTGGAAGGTCGTTGACATTTGGAATTGTCGCTCGCCCGCACAGTTGTCCAAATGAGAGGCGAACGTGCTTCGAGCTGTTTATTTGTCATTCTTACGTGATGTTTACTCAGAAACTGACACATAAAGCAAACAAGAATTAAACACATTTGAGATCCGCATGCTGAATTTGTGGCAGTCAATTCTTTGAAAAAACCCCCAAAACAAACAACTTTTGTCGGTCAAACTAAACATTTAACAAGGAGAATTACACGTATTTAAGAGAAAAACGTAGAGTTGCTTAGCCTTTAGCCCCCTAGCTTGATGCTCATGCTAACACATAATGGCCAACGCTTATCTAACCCTTTAAGCAACAGATTTTTTTAAACAAAACCGGTGCAGCAACACAGTGTGGAGGACCCAAGTACATTGAAGCAGTGAGCGCAGTAGTCTCAAAAAGTATTTATTTACAAAAAAAGAACAAAAAACAAAAAGGCAACAAGGAATGTGCAATTATGCAAAATGCTACAGGAATGAAGTCAACGACAAAAACAAAAAATAAAAAGAACGAACACAGGGAAAGGACTCACCAGACCTCTTTTCGGACGACGCCCGTGCCTCTGTGAGTTAGAGCAGGAAGTACAACTACAGTATGTACCAAGTCGATCAGGAGCGTTGGTAAGCAACGCAGGCGAATCCCGCGGCGAACATTTTGTTCATAAGGAAGGTCGCGCCGGTGGTTCGCTTCCTACGGTTCGCCGCAATGAAGGTCTTTTCACGATTTTGTGGAGAAAACCCGGTCGCTATCATGAAGTTCACGTTCTAAAGGTGTTTGTTGTAAGCAAAATCGGCAAATGGAAAATGGATTCGGTGAAATCGGGACTTTGAAATGTGAATGTTATCGGGGTGAAAACGTAAACTTGGTTCGTTGAAGCGAGGTTTGACTGGATGGTATTTTTCTTCTTTCCCCCGCCCAAAAAAGAACAGATTCCAAAATATTTGGGGTTTTTTGGGTGTGTGGAGCTACGACATTTGACTGGCATCTCGTTTCCTGAAGACAAAATGAATTGAAATCTCGTAAATCAGGATGCACGTTGGCGCCCAGTGGCCGGAGATGCTTGGCGTGCTTCACGCCGATGCTAATTGTGTGGTCTGGGTGTGAAGTATGAGCTCGTCCAGCATATGAAGCTTCGTACGCCACCGGCGTGCTCAGATGTGAGCATGACAGGCGAATGCGCGCGGCTGCCAAACGGAAAGTAGGTCCCAGTTACTCTTCGCTTGCGGTTCAAGTCTGACGGCCAGAGAGAGAGAGAGCGAGTGAGAGAGAAAGAAAAAAAGTGGAGCGATGGCACCGAGGAGGATGGAAACCAAACCGCTCATCTTTTGCGTGAAGATCCTGCTACTCTTCTACTCGTTCATCTTCTGGGTGAGACAAAGTTCGCAATCCGTCGTTTTCATCTTGAGCTGAATGCTTCAAAGAAACGTTGGCAGTTGACTGATCGAGTTTTGGCGAGCGATGTCGTTTCTGGTGGGGTTCAAGCGGTTTATGAAAAAGCCGAGGTCAGAGTTCAGCCATGGAATCATCTGAGGAATGACGCGAGACGGGGCGAAGCGATCTCACCCACTTGGTAATGAAGCCGGCGTCTGACACGGGCGTGTCGCAACTTTTGGCTTCCACGGGCCGTATGTGAAATGGAAGGATGCGGGGGGGGGCCCACTTGGACATTCCTGACCTTTGTCGTACCGATCCACCGGTACGATGCGGTTTTGATCGCGGCTCATATACCAAGTCGGTGCTCTATGCTTGGCGTAACCTGTAAAAAGATAAATAAATAAAAATCCGTGGCGCTTCAACTCTAAACGTCTTTAACCCATTCACTCCCAAAGACGTTTTTAAATGTCTTTTCAGACTTGGTCTAGAATTGGCTGGTACTGAATGAGTTAAATACGGGCAGACTGAAAATGGATTTGAATTAGAAAGTTGACTTTGATGGAAATGAAATGTCTTGATCGCAATACCGCAACGTATCCGAATCGTCTTTGACGAGATGTGCACTCCAGGTATGAATTGGTATCAGTTTGACATTGCCGATGATGTGTTGCCATGTTACGGTTTTGACAGATTTTTTTTTTCTGGCCTCTCAAAAACGTTCTTCTGGAAAACTTCTGGTCTGCTTGACAGGAAGCCATTGCCGCCCAGTCCTTCTATCAGCCAATCAGAACACTTCAGAAGGGGGACCTGGAGGCAGGATTCAAACAGGCAGACCACATCCTGGAAGGTGAAATCGTGAGCCCGCAAATGCAAAACAGACTTGATCCGGCTGCTCATATTACCTCATTCAGTACCAGCCAATTCTAGACCAAGTCTGAAAAGACGTTTAAAAACGTCTTTGGGAGTGAATTAGTTGCCGTCTGACTATCTGACAGGTGAGATGCACATCGGCGGTCAGGAACATTTCTACCTGGAGACCAACGTGACAGTGGCTGTCCCTCGAGGGGAAGATGACGAAATGGAGCTCTTTACCTCCACTCAGAATCCCACCGAGGCGCAGGTGAGGGAAAACTTTGGTGAGAACCTTTGACCATTTGACCGAGGCTTGGATTGTTTTGCACGGCAGTCTCTGGTGGCCAAGGCTTTGGGCGTCCCCGCCAACAGGGTGGTGGTCCGGGTCAAAAGGATGGGCGGAGGTTTCGGCGGGAAAGAGAGTCGGACCACCTTACTGTCCACGGTGGTCTCCGTGGCAGCACGCAAGTACGTCCGTCGGTCTCTTCTCGTGCAGCCTCGTTGCTTTCACGCCGACACGTTTTTCTGTTAGACTGCGACGACCCGTCAGGTGCATGTTAGACAGAGATGAAGATATGTTGATCACCGGAGGAAGGCACCCCTTCTATGGAAATTATAAGGTACAAAGGCACCGTTTCAAGGCTCCTAACAGATTGAACAAGTTCAGAACCGCATTTCTTCACTTATAAAGTTTATGCACATGCGGACAACACTGTTGGCACTACTCTGTCAATGAAAAAAAAATACCACAGTGGTCACAGATAAAACTTCTGACACAAGTCCATCCATCCATTTTTTGATCCGCTTATCCTCACAAAGGTCGCGTTGAACATCGGGCATTGCCGGACAAAATTCACGGTAGCCTTCACTTTCACAACCTTGTGAGGCAATCGCTGGAATCAAAGGATTTTTGGAAGTTTCAGTGATCCTGGTGTGTGCACCTTGTGGCGATAAAACGCTCACATACAATTGCAGTCCAGATGGAGACAGAGGCGAGTCAGCAGTAAAAGTCTTTTTTTTTTTTGCACAGGATAAGAAGCAGGTGGCGGCGCGGTGGGCGACGGCTTAGCTTGTCCGCCTCACAGCGGAGAGGTGCAGGGTTCGATTCCAGGCCTCGGCCTTTGCGTGTGGGGTTTGCATGTTCTCCCCGTGCCTGCATGGGTTTTCTCCGGGTACTCCGCTTTCCTCCCACGTTCCAAAAACACGCGTGGCAGATTAATTAAACACTCCAAATTGTCCCGCGGTGTGAGTGTGAGTGCGAATGGTCGTTTGTCTGTGTGTGCCCTGCGATTGGCTGGCGAACAGTTCAGGGTGTACCGTGCCTACTGTCCGAAGACAGCTGGGGCAGGCTCCGGCAACCCTTGGGAGGATAAAGCGGATTTGAAAATGGATGGATGGATAAAAAGTAGGCCAATTGTTATTTTACTGTATATGTCTACATGTGTTGCTTCATACTCCATTTGCATCAAAGGTCACAACTGCAACACAGGCCTTCTCAGCTAGCCAGCGTCTACGGCGTTTGTCATTAAGACTTGAAGCTAATGGAGGCTATCTCGTTGTTTGAAATACATGCGGAAGTCACTTTTTGTTTCATGTCCAGTTTGACAGCAAACGTCAACTGCGAGTGACGTGAAAAACATCGACAAAGAACAATAGCCTTTGATCCTAAATTGAGCCCCCCCCCCCCCACACACACACGTCTTTTCCAAGCTCATCACTAAAGTGAAAGCACTGAAACCACGCCTTCCTCCCTCAAGGTGGGCTTTCTGAAGAGCGGGAAGTTGGTGGCCCTGGATGTGTCGTTCTACAGCAACGTGGGAAACTCCCTTGACCTCTCTCTGGCAGTGAGTATCCCTCGCCACGCACGGTTGTGATGACGCATCGACGTCGTTCCCTCGCTGATGCTTTTGTCGTGGAGGTCATGGAGCGAGCTCTGTTCCACATGGAGAACTCGTACAGTGTCCCAAACGTGCGCGGTCGCGGCTTTTTATGCCGCACCAACCTGCCGTCCAATACGGCCTTCAGAGGCTTCGGAGGTCCCCAAGGCATGATGATTGCCGAGAGCTGGATCAACGACGTGGCTCAGAGCCTGGGCTGGCCGGCCGACAAGGTCTGTCGATTTCCTGCTGATAAACGGCAAGCTTGTGGGAAGGCGGTGTTGGCGGGACCGTCCGTCTCTTGCTCTTGCAGGTTCGACGCCTCAACCTTTATCAACAAGGCGAAGTAACACCGTTCAACCAGGTCCTGGAACAGTACACTTTGGATCTCTGCTGGGATGAGTGCCTGTCCCGCTCGCGGTACCAGCAGCGGAAAGCTGCCGTCGAGCTTTACAACAGGTGGGAGGCGTTATTGCCACTTTCAAAGTTTTCGCCTTCAAACAAGTCGCTACCTTTCCTCCAGGCAGAACCGATGGACCAAACGAGGCCTCGCCGTCATACCGACCAAATTCGGCATCAGCTTCACCGCGACTTTTCTGAACCAGGTATGTGCCGCTTGCACGTTCGAAGCCATCTCTGCCGGCCCAAACGAGATCAGACGCGCGGAATTACATTTACAACTTGAAGAAGTGCAAAGAAATGATTTCCAACAGTCTTTGGTCTTCATTTCATAGCGTCTCACACACACACACACACACACACTGAGAAAGAGAGAGAAAGGCGGCCCGATGGTCGAGTGGTTACAGTCCAGAGGTGCAGGGTTCAATTCAGGCTCTGGCCTTCCTGTGCGGAGTTTACATGTTCTCCCCGCTCCTGCGTGGGTTTTCTCCGGGTACTCCGGTTTCCTCCCACGTTCCAAAAACATGCATGGCAGGCTGATTGAACACTCCAAATTGTCCCTCGGTGTGAGTGTGAATGCGGATGGTTGTTGGTCTCTCTGTGCCCTGCGATTGACTGGCAACCGGTTCAGGGTGTCCCCCGCCTACTGCCCGAAGACAGCTGGGATAGGCTCCAGCACCCCCCGCGACCCTTGTGAGGATAAAGCGGATCGGAAAATGGTTGGATATACTGTGTATATATATATATATATATATATATATATATATATATATATATATGTATATAGAGAGAGAGAGAGAGAGAGCTAGCTATGTGTTGAATGATACAACACACGCTATAGATGGATGGTCAGATGAGGAAACAGCAATCGCATGACGGATGCACAATAAAACGACGTTTTGATTGATATTTGTATTGTGTGGACAGGCCGGAGCGCTCGTTCACATCTACACGGACGGGTCGGTCCTCCTGACTCATGGCGGGACCGAAATGGGACAGGGACTCCACACCAAGATGGTTCAGGTCGTTCAGAGACAGAGCAACCGCGGTTATGACAGTCGTTTCGGCACCAGAGTTTTTACAAAATTCGGCTGTTCCAGGTGGCCAGTCGGGTTCTCGGCATTCCTTGCTCAAAGATCCACATATCGGAGACCAGCACCCAAACGGTCCCAAACGCAAGTCCGACTGCTGCTTCAGCCTCCTCGGACCTCAACGGAGCTGCTGTGAGAAATGCCTGCCAGCTCCTCAACGAGCGCCTTGAACCCTACAAGATCAAAAACCCCAAAGGATCGTGGGAAGACTGGGTGAGCGTCATTCCGAGCGTGACTTGGCCGAAAGCTTTGCCGCCATTGAGCGGCTGCCTCTGTGTTTCAGGTCAAAGCGGCGTACTTTGACAGAGTCAACCTGAGTGCCAACGGCTTTTACAAGTGGGTCCGTGTTTGAGCCGTGCGCTGTCGTCGTTTGGACGAGGCCGGTCTCACTGTTGCCTGTCTTGTGTCAGGACGCCAGAACTGGGATACGACTTTGAAACCAACTTTGGCCGAGTGTTCAACTATTTCAGCTACGGCGTCGCCTGTTCTGAAGTGGAAGTCGACTGCTTGACCGGAGCTCACAAGGTCACAAGGAGAATGCTTTCTGAGATGCATTTCATTGTCGTTTGTATACTACAGGGATATGGTGTTACATTTTGCGTGATGGTTGTGTAGAGGAGGACCCCAAAAAGCAGCGTGGAGCAGGGTGGCTGACCGAGATGTATTGAACAAAAAAACGCAAACAGGAGAAACTAACTCAAAAGACTCACTCAAATAAAGTCCAGAAAATCTGAGGAAACAAAGTAGCAAACAAACCTAAGACAGAAAACAAAAACATGACACATGCACAGAGACGCACACGACTGCAACAATGACCCGACGCCGACCGGTCGGGCAGGGGGTGCTTTTAACACAACATGAACTTATGACGCAATGACCAGCAGGTGTGACACTGCAGGAGGAGCCCTACAGTGCCACCTGTTGGTCACAAACAGAACCACCTGTTTATATCTTGTGTCAATCTTCCACAAATGTATGCAGAAAACTTGTTGGCTAGTAGGGTATAGCAAGATAGAGATAGAGCCATCAGTCTGCTGATTTTTTTTTACTTCTTGCTTGGATTCGGGAGCAAACATTTGAGATACATTTACACTTTTTGTTATTAGCCTCTTATTTCACGAGCTGAATGATAAAGCTAATTCACATTTATGTTGTGTTGTAATGCTATCATCATTTCAGCAATGCGTTGAACACAAACGGTACAGCTACATATGTAGATGGACAATTTATCAGTACCCATTCATATTCTTTGTCCTCTGCCAAGAACAGTAGTAGTAGTGTCATACTAATTAGCTGGGAGGAGTTGAAATGTTTCAATGACCAGGACAATGAACCCCGGCACATGGTTCCGCACCCACGGATTCACCTATTTGCAGTTTTTTTTTGGGTCGATATTTTCAAGGGATTATTTTTAACCATTTTTTCATGGGAAACACATATTGGAGCCTTATTGGGGTTTTTAAAACAGTTTAGGGGGTTTAGAAAAACAAAAGAACAACTTATTTCCATCTACATTTCGACAGGCGTCGATGATACGTGAATTTTCGATATTCCTGTTGTCCACTCAGTCTGACATTCTACTTGTGCTTGATTTAGAACCTGAGCACCACCATTGTAATGGACGTTGGTGTGAGCCTCAATCCCGCGATAGACATCGGACAAGTACGTTAGCAAGTCGACAAATTCAAGATGTTTTATTCTTTGCGGGCGGCTGCGAATGTTGTCTATTTGTGTCAAGGTGGAGGGGGCGTTCATGCAGGGTCTGGGTCTCTTCACCCTGGAGGAACTTCACTATTCCCCCCAGGGCGTCCTCCTCACCCGCGGCCCGGGTTCTTACAAGATTCCAGCCTTTGGTGACATACCCACCGAGCTTACTGTGTCGTTGCTTCGTGACGCAGCCCACGACAAGGCCATCTTCGCCTCCAAGGTAACTGTCACCAAGAGGTGAGGCACTCGAGCCAAATGAGTGTCGTTGCCGCGACTCAACGGTTTTATGTCTTGAAACTTTCTTAGCAAATCACATATTCCTCATCGAATGTGCCGTTTGTCCTTGAAATAAAAGTCATTTTATGTCTCATGGGTGCCACCGGTTGGCTCAGGGTCACTCATTGGGCAATTGTCACAGACGACGCGCTTAAAATGAATCGGAGAATGGATGGGCGTATTATCTCAGTATATGAAGATGATCGTAACGCAAGGTTTGCCACTCCAAGGTACACAACATCTACATTAAACTTCCTGTCAGACGCAGGTACGCTAGCTGTTTCAATGGTGAAGCCAAGCTAGCTAGCGGGCTTATCTTGACAGCTTAGCTCATCAATAGCCGGTCAAATATGAACCAAACTTTATCTATGTCGTTGCATTTAATTGAGAAGACCATAAAGCGCTCGAAATTATGTAGACTGTAATCTTGAAACTCGTCCAACCAATAAGCGATCATGAATGGAGCATAGACGTGTGTCCTGGTTCTGACTGTCTCCGCCATATTTGATGTGGTCGGACACCCATGAACTCAACTCATCTGTATTTCTAGAGCACTTGAAAACAACCGCCGCTGTATACAAAGTGTTGCATGTGGAGCAAAAAGAATTTGGACAGCAACAAACAATAATACACTAAATTAATAGCGAAGACGGTAGAAATCAAGTCTCATGCTGAGTGATGAGTTTGACACCTCTGTACCAGTGCAACCTTTTAGTTGTACTAGCCGCATGTGTGTATTGCACCAAAAAAAAAAAAAAAAGTCTCCTAATTGCATTGGTTCTTAACTCATTCAGTACCAGCCATTTCTGGACCATGTCTGAAAAGACGTTTAAAAACGTCTTTGGGAGTGAACGAGTTAAATGTGAACTGCAAATGATTTGAACTGAAAGGTCCAATGGAGCCCAATTTTACGTTCACTTGCTGGCCTAAGATGATGAATGTGATGTCTTCTCTTGGTCAGGCTGTGGGTGAGCCTCCTTTGTTCCTGGCTTCATCCGTTTTCTTTGCCATCAAAGACGCCATTAGTGCAGCGCGGGCCGAGTCGGGCATCACCGGCCCGTTCAGGTTGGACAGCCCCGCCTCTGCAGAGCGGATACGAAACGCTTGCAAGGACCGCTTCACCAAATTGGTAAAAACAACAACAACATGTTTTTAATCCATCTGCAGACAGAACGGATTTTCTGGTTGTTGTGGAAATCAGCAACAGTCCATCTTTGTGTGTCAGTGTCCCACTGCAGACCCCGGGACCTTCCGACCTTGGTCAGTCCAAGTCTGAATCTTTTGGAAACCTGAACCGCATGCCAGCAGATGGAGGAGAGTATCTTCAGGAACCCACCAAAATATATTGGGCAGAGGATGGCGACATGAGCGGACGCTGAAAAGACCTTCCCGTCACACCACAAGTGATTGCTACGGCACCGTTTATCGCAGCGCTTTAAAATCGCTCTGACTAGAAATGTGTGATTGTCAATGAAAGAACAAATCCTTAATAGCAGGAGCAACTGCGGCTTTTGCACCTCTCTCACTCTGGCTACCATTCCGCGTAAAAGTGTGACTAAAAGTAATTCCGTGTCACTGTGCAGGTGAACTTTCACCACCACCGTTTTTTTTTTTTGTTTGTTTTTTGGTGGAAGGTCGTTGACATTTGGAATTGTCGCTCGCCCGCACAGTTGTCCAAATGAGAGGCGAACGTGCTTCGAGCTGTTTATTTGTCATTCTTACGTGATGTTTACTCAGAAACTGACACATAAAGCAAACAAGAATTAAACACATTTGAGATCCGCATGCTGAATTTGTGGCAGTCAATTCTTTGAAAAAACCCCCAAAACAAACAACTTTTGTCGGTCAAACTAAACATTTAACAAGGAGAATTACACGTATTTAAGAGAAAAACGTAGAGTTGCTTAGCCTTTAGCCCCCTAGCTTGATGCTCATGCTAACACATAATGGCCAACGCTTATCTAACCCTTTAAGCAACAGATTTTTTTAAACAAAACCGGTGCAGCAACACAGTGTGGAGGACCCAAGTACATTGAAGCAGTGAGCGCAGTAGTCTCAAAAAGTATTTATTTACAAAAAAAGAACAAAAAACAAAAAGGCAACAAGGAATGTGCAATTATGCAAAATGCTACAGGAATGAAGTCAACGACAAAAACAAAAAATAAAAAGAACGAACACAGGGAAAGGACTCACCAGACCTCTTTTCGGACGACGCCCGTGCCTCTGTGAGTTAGAGCAGGAAGTACAACTACAGTATGTACCAAGTCGATCAGGAGCGTTGGTAAGCAACGCAGGCGAATCCCGCGGCGAACATTTTGTTCATAAGGAAGGTCGCGCCGGTGGTTCGCTTCCTACGGTTCGCCGCAATGAAGGTCTTTTCACGATTTTGTGGAGAAAACCCGGTCGCTATCATGAAGTTCACGTTCTAAAGGTGTTTGTTGTAAGCAAAATCGGCAAATGGAAAATGGATTCGGTGAAATCGGGACTTTGAAATGTGAATGTTATCGGGGTGAAAACGTAAACTTGGTTCGTTGAAGCGAGGTTTGACTGGATGGTATTTTTCTTCTTTCCCCCGCCCAAAAAAGAACAGATTCCAAAATATTTGGGGTTTTTTGGGTGTGTGGAGCTACGACATTTGACTGGCATCTCGTTTCCTGAAGACAAAATGAATTGAAATCTCGTAAATCAGGATGCACGTTGGCGCCCAGTGGCCGGAGATGCTTGGCGTGCTTCACGCCGATGCTAATTGTGTGGTCTGGGTGTGAAGTATGAGCTCGTCCAGCATATGAAGCTTCGTACGCCACCGGCGTGCTCAGATGTGAGCATGACAGGCGAATGCGCGCGGCTGCCAAACGGAAAGTAGGTCCCAGTTACTCTTCGCTTGCGGTTCAAGTCTGACGGCCAGAGAGAGAGAGAGCGAGTGAGAGAGAAAGAAAAAAAGTGGAGCGATGGCACCGAGGAGGATGGAAACCAAACCGCTCATCTTTTGCGTGAAGATCCTGCTACTCTTCTACTCGTTCATCTTCTGGGTGAGACAAAGTTCGCAATCCGTCGTTTTCATCTTGAGCTGAATGCTTCAAAGAAACGTTGGCAGTTGACTGATCGAGTTTTGGCGAGCGATGTCGTTTCTGGTGGGGTTCAAGCGGTTTATGAAAAAGCCGAGGTCAGAGTTCAGCCATGGAATCATCTGAGGAATGACGCGAGACGGGGCGAAGCGATCTCACCCACTTGGTAATGAAGCCGGCGTCTGACACGGGCGTGTCGCAACTTTTGGCTTCCACGGGCCGTATGTGAAATGGAAGGATGCGGGGGGGGGCCCACTTGGACATTCCTGACCTTTGTCGTACCGATCCACCGGTACGATGCGGTTTTGATCGCGGCTCATATACCAAGTCGGTGCTCTATGCTTGGCGTAACCTGTAAAAAGATAAATAAATAAAAATCCGTGGCGCTTCAACTCTAAACGTCTTTAACCCATTCACTCCCAAAGACGTTTTTAAATGTCTTTTCAGACTTGGTCTAGAATTGGCTGGTACTGAATGAGTTAAATACGGGCAGACTGAAAATGGATTTGAATTAGAAAGTTGACTTTGATGGAAATGAAATGTCTTGATCGCAATACCGCAACGTATCCGAATCGTCTTTGACGAGATGTGCACTCCAGGTATGAATTGGTATCAGTTTGACATTGCCGATGATGTGTTGCCATGTTACGGTTTTGACCTATTGATCGCTGTTTTGTTCATCGCCATGCTAGTGTAGCATCTGTCGTGCCATACCGTTGCACTTTTTGAATCGCCAACACATTCGCCAGTGGTCTCAACTTTCCGTCTTTCCGCTTTCGTGCATGCTGTGAGAGGACTTTGCACGCCTCTGTTGACAGGTGACAGGCGTGGTCCTGCTCACGGTGGGTTTGTGGTGGAGGTTCATGTTGAGTCCTTACACGCTGTTGATCTCCAGCGCACCGTCCAACGCTCCCTTCGTCCTGACCGGCACCGGCGTCGCCATCGTGCTCTTCGGCCTCTTCGGCTGCTTCGCCGCGTGCAGGGGGAACCCTTGGATGCTCAAACTGGTGACTTTGATTTTCCCATGTGATTTTGGTTTTGTTTTTTTTCAATTCAGAGTTTTGTGAATGGATTAATTCCGCAAAGCAAGAATCCAAGCAAACTTGGCCTTCAAAACACCATTTCCTGATGATTTCCTTGACGGTGACAGTCAAGCGCTTGGTGTTATTTATTTGCGTATTGGTCTGTTATTGTCGATATCAGTCATCTTGAGCGGCGTCGCTCCAAACATCGCAGTCTGACGCACGACCACAATCATTGAACTGATGCATCGGCCATACTTGAGCAAGGACAAAGCAATTTGAAAATCAGCGCAGTCGGCTTAATGCGTCACTTTCCAACGTTTGAATTGTTAAACGCACAGGACCAATCGGAGCCGTTGTGGCCATACGTGTCGTCCTAACCTCTGCCTGCTTGCGCGTCTGACCCCAACAGTATGCCGTCTTTCTGGCTTTGGTCTTCCTGATTGAGCTCATTGCTGGAATCTCCGGCTTCATCTTCCGCCACGAGGTTCAAACTCCGCAACGGAAATCAAGCGTTTTCCATTTGATAAGCCGGTCTTGCCGTGAAAGTGAGCGATCGTTCGTTTGTTTGTTTGTATGTGTGTTCAGATCAAAGGCACGTTCCTCACCACGTACAGCGAGGCTGTGCTGAGATACGACGGACGGAGCGACAGGAGCGTGGCTGTGGACGATGTCCAGCGTAAAGTTCGTGCTTGCGCACGCGGCAAAACAAAGCAGTAGAGTCGGTTAGATATACTTGATGGTGAAACCTCATTGACCTTTTCCCAACCAGACGTTAGCTAAAATCTGAAGGTGGCGCTTTGGTTTCCCCAATCCGTCCATCCCTCTGTGAAGCAATCTTCTCTGTACAACTATTGACAAAAGACTCATTCACAGTTATCGCAAAAGCTTTCGTTTATTTCGTTGGTACATCCAATGAGTGGATCCAGGGTGCGATTACTTTTTCACTTGTGAGACAACATCACACCGCTACTAGCTCTCATGCTAGCTGGCCAATGCTAGCTTCTTTTTTTTCTTTCTTTCTTTTACATTTTTCAAAAATGTTGCTGGCTAAACAGACCTTCGATCCTGGAATGACCGACATGCCACCGACAATACGTCAACTCGCATGTCATTTTGCTTTGTCGCGTCTGTGCAGTTGCAATGCTGCGGTGTTCATAACTACACCATCTGGTTCGCCAGCGACTACTTTGCAACCGGGGGCATCCCAGTCAGCTGCTGCGTTAGTTTCTCCGACTGCAAAGAGGGAGACTTGAAGAACGCCACTCTGGCGGCGCGCAAAGTCCACAAGCAGGTGATGGGTGATTATGTCACAGGTTCACCCTGGTAAAATGAACGAATGTTTCAATAAATAATCGGTCTGAATGAACACGCGTGCGCGTGCGTGTGCCTGCAGGGCTGTTATGAGCTGGTGACGTCCTTCATCGAGAGCAACATGGGAATCATCGCCGGGGTCACCTTCGGGATCGCCTTCTCTCAGGTGCTCTCTCACATTAGCATCGTATCAACAACCATGCTAACCAAAAAAAAATCTCGATGCCTTGAGATACAAACTAAATATTTCAGTGACCAATCTTGTAAATCAAAGTTCCACTGTCAGGAAAATATCGTATCGAACCAATTGTGACAAACAACATTGTCTGCGCCCCAGCTCGTCGGCATGTCGTTGGCCTGCTGTCTGTCTCACTTCATCAACACTAACCAATACGAGATGGTCTGAAGAAGCAACGATGTTTCACCCTGGAAGCCTGTGGAATCACGTACGACAGTGTGTAGAACAAAGATGGGGTCAAGTTGAGGGAAGGAGCTGATTGTTGACTCTTTTGCCAAGGCCAAGGAATTCACCTTACATTTTAACAACAACAAATGTTTTCGGAGTGTCTTGAGTGCTAATCTGAAAGTCGTGCTATTTCACAACAGAGTTATAGTATCGTAAATTTACCGCGCAAAGGACTCCATTTTAGTGTGGAATCACCATGAAGTTTCTTAAAGTCATTCTTTATTTTTGTTTAACTGTGAGCTAAGATCTGGTTCAGTTATGTCTCACATAACTGTGGAGCCGACATTGACACGAGGGGTCAGGGTTTAGGCTGATTTGCAAACTGACTGACTCTATTGTCGGATAAAGTAAGGACCAAAAGAGTCTATGACAAGAATGGGTGTATTTTTTTATTTTTTTAGACCCCATTTGGTATAGAATGTTGGCATACAGCTGTCTCCTATAAATTTAATCTGGTACTTGATGTCAATAAAGAACCATTTGTTCATCAAGCTTGTGTTAGCACTTTTCCTTCAGCACGTCGCTCGTTTTCTAATCCAGGAAAGGTAGATCATGTAAAGTTTCGCACCATTTAGTGGCACTGATAAAGAAGGACGAACCATCACCAGGTTGTGGTAAATGAGGTACATGGCCATGAAATCCACATTGAAAACTAAAATCTGTTTTAAATGTCGCTTTTGGTTTTGTTGCTATATTTCAGCAGTTTTTGTGTTACAATTTCGATGCTTATATTCTCAAAGCTCATCTCCTCTTCTACCTCTATTTTAGTCTTTGGTATATTTGTTTTCCAAAGGGTATGCGCTTCATCATTCCATCGTCTCGCCGCGTGTTTGAAAGTGTGCTGCCACTTATCCTCTAAATAGCATTAGCGGGCTAATTTTAGCCCGCCATAATACAGACGTGACTCCCCCAGCATTCGTCATTGTGGGGGGTGTTGTTTTGAGCGGCGGCGTGAGAGTTGGAGAAGGATGGCCTGGAGGAGGCTTTCCACTTTAAAATAAGCGCACAAAGCAAGTTCATGACAGAGCTAAACGACTATTTGCCACAATGGCAACTTAAAAAAAGAAAACTACCAATGCTGGATTTGAACCTGCTTTTGTCAATTGGGAATTAAGTGTGCTAACTGCTATCCTACCACCACACCAACAAGTACGCGCCGAACGTGCTAGCTAGTGAGGGTCCCTAGCTAGCATGCTGGCATTGTCATGATTCGGTTTAGGGACCAACAGGTGGCACTGTAGGGCTCCCCCGGCAGCTGCACACCTGTTGGTCATTTGGTAATTAGTTGTATAAAAGGACTCCTGCCCGAACACTCGGTGTCGGGTCATTGTTGCTTCTTGCTACTGTCATGTGTGTTGCTGTTTGCGCTTAGTTTCTGTCATGTTTAGTTCATTGTTATGTTTTAGCTTTAGTCATGATTTTTGTTTGATACTTTGGACTTTGTGTGTTTGGGATTTAGTTTTCTTTGTTTTAAATACAATTCTTCAAATACACCCTGCTCCTCCCTCCTGCCTGCTTTTTGGGGTCCACCACCACCTCGCAACGTGACAGGCATTTGCTCAGAAAACGTGACATTTTTTGTCAAATATAATTTTTTTTAAGAACGAGTGATGTGACACACACACACTTAACTGTGAGTAACCACACAGCGTCAGAACATTACCATGCTAGGAATCAATGTTAGCAATCTTCACTTTAATAATGTAGTGGTACAAGTAGATGTAAAACAGAAACAGCACATATAGCACTGCAACTTTGCCCCGCTTGACCCAAACGGGAATTTGAAATGTTAGCACCGAACACAGAAATGCCGTATGCAGCCAGCTTGGGCGCTGTAATGTTGATTTTATCACTCTGGGGAGGAGCTACTGCACATGTCAAACTTTGAGCGATCGAGAGTCAATGGGAAAATATTTTTGTGCCTCAGAGGGCGTGTGTACCTCATTAAAGCAAACACAGAGATGAATGAAAGAACTTTCCTCATCATGACATATGTACTATTTATCCTATTTGACAATATAGATTTTTTTTTTTACTTCAGGCGGTGTAATGCGGCGCCCTCTGCCGCAGAGACTGACTTGATACTTTCACATCCAACCAGAACCACCTAATTCTTTAACAGACACATCAGTCATTGGTTCAGAAACTCGAAGCCAAGTTTCAATCTCTTATACAGGTTTGCGATAAGAATCCAAATTTGGCTTGCCTTTTTTCAACAGAGTTGATCAAATTTGTGTTTTTGTGTTTTGTGTTTTTTGTTATTGTAAAGTGTCCTTGGGTGTCTTGAAAGGCGCTTATAAATAAAATCTATTATTATTATTATTATTAAATGTTATTAAAATAATGATCTCACCAACAGAGTGAAGTTCCTGCGGTTGTGAGCTTGAACGCACCCCATTTTTATGTTTTTCCTTCCTCTGGTCATCCCAGCTGACCGGTCACGAGGTGAGGTACAACCAGGGCTCGCTGGCCACATACAACTACTACATTAATACGATCACACTGTCATTCGTACCTATGGACAATTTAGAGCACCCATGCATGTTTTTTGCTAGGCAGTTTATGCGGTGACAGAATTACTCTCCCTGTTTATTTACACAATGTGCTCACAGCAGTTTGCGATAATGAGCCAACAAATCAGAACAAATTAAATGGAAGCGCGCAACTATTATTAGAAACAGTCATGATTAAAAGTGGTCATCTATATTCTTTAAATGTCCATAAAATAACTGTCAATATCAAGGAAGTCTCCCAGTGCCCACAGAAGTCTTGTATATGGTTTTCATCAAGTCCCCCCGCCGCTGACCCTGTGACTGTGACTTGATGTGTGGGAATTTCGAAGGCCGCTGCAGCCTTGACGCCTTCCTGGTGGAGCTCCAGCGGGTGTGGATTTGTCTCTCAGGGCACGATCACCCTGGTGGAGCTCCAGTAGGCAGCCTGCTGCGGCGTGAACACTTGGACGTGACAGGTCGGACATGACTGTTTCCTCCATAACCATTCCTCTATACACTGAAACACAGAGACGCCCATTTCACCCAACAACATCAAAGATACCATCAGGCGAGGTAGTTAAGACATGAATCATAGATGGGGGGGGGGGGGGCATGATCTTTAACCAGAATTTAAAAGCATTGACACTTGGGGGTAATTTCACCTCTGTTGGAAATGTATTCCTTTTGCGTGCAGCATAACAGCTCAATGCTGATTCACCATGTTTGCCTTATTGTGTCAAGGCACAACAGGAAGCACAAATTTGTCTTTTTGGTGAACATTTGCGACAGCCTCATTTCACATAAGAAGTGGCAGTTGCTGACTTCCTTTGATCATTACCTTCTTTCTTCTTCTACCCACAATCTTGCTGCTGTAGACTATAAATTTCCCCATTGTGGGACAAATAAAGGATATCTTACCTTATCTTATCTTATCTTATCTTACCTCTCTGTGGAAGGTGTGTGTGCACTGAAGCTCTCGGACCCCGCCGGCTGCTCGGTTCAGGTCGTGGTGGCAGATCAGACACATGCTGTCTGCATCGCTCTGCAGTACACACAAGCAGACGTCTGTTCTTGTACGCAAAACAATTCGAACGTAAGAACATTTAAGCAATTTCAGCCTCGTAAAATCGCGCTTTCTCTCTTTAGTTGTTTCCTCTCGGGCGTAGTGATTTTTTTTTTGTTTATAAATTTAGAGGGACATGGTGGGGCCAGAGACAGCTTATTTTTTCTGGACATCTCACTTGATGTTTTTTTGGGGGAGGGGTGCAGGGGGGTTATCTATTCAGGTGGGAAGTTTAAAATAAAAACCTGAGATACACGGCGGTGGACATTCTCATAACTGTGGATGTGGATTTAAACTCATGTTAATGTGAGTCTGCACACACCTGCCCCCCCCCCCCCCATTTAAAAGTGCCTTCAATTAACCCCAAATAACATTCAGCTGTTCTAGAAGCCTTTTTGCTGATATATATATATATTTTTTGTTGCTTTCTAGCAGGCTCCAGTTACAGCTGAAGAAGAAACGTTGAGCTTCCACCACCCTGTTTATGCTCTACGATGTTCTTTTGGTGCTGACCAGTGTTGTGTTCGGGCCAAACACACCTCGCCAAATTATGGCCAAAAAATTCAGCATTGTCTTCATCAGGAACATTTTCCAACATGCGCATTAGAGATTAGTTTCTTTTAAAAGGTGGCAATAAACCCAAAGTAGATCTTTTTGGACATCATGACAAAAAAAAAGGCTCGGTAGGTATCACCTTGCAAATGTACTCGGGAGCCAGAGCTCTCTCTCTTTCTCACCCACCAAAGACATGACGTTGCGTCTCCTGAACTGGCTCTTTCTCTCAGGCATGTTGGCCTCGGGGATGGTAGGGATGAGAGATGATCTTCTCTCGGCGGCAGGGGCGCAAGCGGCGCCCTCCTGCTGCGATGGCAGCAGGCGGCGAGAGGAGGAACGGCGCAGCAGGGTCTTAGCCGTCACAGGGGCCCGGGTGCACGAGTGCAGACGAGCGAGCTGCATGGTCGTCAGGGTCGCCTGCGCACACCAATCATGGTGGATCTTGTTCACTGGAACCAACCACTCATTACTCATGCTATGTACTAAAGATGGTGGTAGAAGTATTGATGAAGGAGTGAGGAATAAGTAAATTTTGTTTTTAAATGAAGCCAGTTCAGGTAAAAAGCTGCCTGAGAAATGAATTATCAAGTCAAGTCGGGCCACAGATACATGAAAAAAAAAAAATCCACTTCAGTACGGCAACGGAGATTCTACGGGTTGCATGTTACCGGACACGGCAGCGATGATCGTCGCTCGGTTTGAAGACGTGCCGCAGGCTCGGCGCCGATTGTGCTTTCAGCGTTTCCTTCTTGCCGCTCCTCGTCCGTCGTCTTCCGCTGCTCGCCACCTCTGTAGCGCTGCATCCAGGCGTTGAAAATCTTGGCATCCTCCTCCTCCTCGTTTTCCTCCTCCACGTCTTCCTCCTCTGAAATCAGAGTGGTCCGGTCCACTGCAAAGACCTCGCCTTCATCTTCAGAATCCATGAAATCAAGAAAGGCTCTGGTCACCTAACTAGGGGTAATTAACAGGCCAGCCTTCAGGTCCTATAATATGGACATGCCTAAAAGGTCCCGGTAGCGGTAACTTGGCCGTAACAAAGTCATACAATGCGCTACCCCTGCTTCAATCGCTTTGCTTGTGTTGCTTTCGCCAAAAGCCTGATAATCCATTTAGGCAAAGACGGATAAAGCTGGTTTAGTGTATCTGTGTCAAAGTACCCCAAAGGTGAGAAAGGAGCGTCATGTGACAGTTTGCTTGCCAAAATAATTGTATATTGATCCGCAAACCCAAATTCCAAAGAAGTTGGAACACACTTTTCAATATATTCAATTGAATACGACAAGTTATTGAATTTTCAAACGGATACATTTTATTCATTTTTTTAAAATTTTCGTGCAAATGTTGACGTCTTATCCTCATGAGGGTCGCGGGTGTGCTGGAGCCGATCCCAACTGTCTTTGGGCAGTTGGCGGGGTGCACCCTGAACTGGTTGTCAGCCAATCGCAGGGCATACATAGACACAATCAAGGCAATTTAGAATGTTCAGTGAACCTACGGTGCATGTTTTTGGAATGTGTGAAAAAATGGAGTACCCGCAGAGAAGCCACCGAGGGATGGGCGGACACGCTCACAGGAAGGCCGGAGCCGGAATCGAACCCTGCGCCTCTGCTCTGTGAGGCGGACAAGCTAAACCGTCGCCTACTGCACTTCAATGTCGACAGTAAAAAAAAATGCAATTTTGCTGTGAAGAACGGGGTCATCCTCTTCTAACCATGGACAAGAAACACATTTTTCGTTTAGAAAGTTGAAGTTGCCTCATCGGGCTGTAGAAATACTGTCCTGTATAACAAAAAAACAACAACAAATAAATAGGAATGTCATATCAATGACAAGAACTGACATTGGAAGCTTCATACAGTAAAAGAACCAAAAAATATTCAAGAATCACACAGCGCATCTTTAAAAATGTTTAAATTGGACAAGGTTTTTAAAGACGCGCTGTGTATTATAATTTTATTTCGGAAGACCAGCCTTCCGCTCAAGTAATGTTCCGGGCGGTCCCATAACGTCATCACGTCGACGTACGTCGGGCCGGATGTGAACGCTAACCACATTTTAAACTTCCGGTATGATGGCAGTGCAATGTTGGGCTGTATGATAAAGCGAAGCGAACTTGGCAGCATTATTTCTCCCTTGAATTTCCAGTCTGTGACCTAAACGCAAAATGGGTTCGTGTTGATGCGTTTATATTTCTTAATGTATTTCCTGACATTTCGCCACTTTTCTGGGCTAAGTAGCTAGCCAACTAGCATACAACTGTGTCTGCTCGCTTGTACTCACGGGCCATCAAACAAAACATTAGACATCAAAAAGTTTGGTGATTTTTACATTCAGTTTGTTAGATATAGGATCGGTCATACTTTGAGTCATCGACATGTCTGTTAAATAATGTCTCATTTGTTTGCAAGCACATTGATTGTTTGCCATATTCACCCATCCATCCATCATGCGAGTTGCTTTTCCTCACAAGCGTGGCGGGCTTGCTGGAGTCTATCCCAGCTGTCTTCGGGCAGCAGGCTTGGCACACCCCGAATTGGTTGCCAGGCAAACTCAAGGCACTCGTAGACAAACAACCATTCACACTCACAATCACACCTAAAGACAACTTAAGAGTGATCGAGTCACCTACCACAGATGTATTTTGGAATGTGGGAGGAAACCGGTGTACCCGGAGAAAACCCACGCAGGCACAGGGAGAACATGCGAACTCCACACAGGAAGGCCGGGTCCTTGAACCGAACCCTGCACCTCTGCACTGTTTGATGGCCTTGCTAACCAGTCAATCATCAGTCAATCTCCCAAAGAAACATGAGAAAATGTCTTCAGTCAACAGTCTTTGCTTCAAAAAAACAGCATGTTTCGCATGACTGCGCTATTTTGAAAACTCTTTCTGTGTGGGAGGGGTCACAAAGGTTTTGGATGTGGTCATGTGATTGTGGCTCCTCCGATTGGTCAAATGGAGTCAAACGTCGGCGGGGGTGAAGTTACAATAAAACTGCCCCGCTTCTCACTTGCCTCCTTTGACTCGCCTTCTATTTTCTATTTTGGTGCTCCGACTCTGCAGCCGCTGCGCTCTCCTCCCCCTCGCTGCGCCTCCTCGTCCCCCCTCTTCGTCTGCTGACGGCGGCAATGTGGCAGGTGGCGCGGCAGAAGAGCGTCAAGGATTACGGGATTCTGGAAGACTTTGTGTCTCTGATGACGGAGGCAGTTCCCCAGTTGCTGACGGAAAAACAGAGGAGCCTGCTGCTGCTTGCGCTCAGGGCCCAGGTGTGTGTGTCTCGTCATCGCCCGGTTCTTATTTACAAATTGTGTTTGTCTTCTTTCTGTTTTTCCTTTTCAACAAAAAGCAGCGGTTGTGATTTTTTTTGTCTTTATCACAACACTGAAATCGCGCGTGCGTCTTAATTTCAAGAAATCCAAGCCTCAACATTTCCTCTTTTACCACAGGTGAGCCTTTACGATGCGGAACCGTACCAGGACAGGATTCGCTCCATCTCCACGGCACCGGTGAGCGACTCACGCACTCTGCTTTCAGCGTTCACTTTCAGTTCGTGGCAGGTTTTTTCAGCTTTTTCACAAACTTCAAAAAGGCTGTCACTCACAGATTTATCCCCGTAACTCTGGGCAGAATTTTTTTTTTTTGTTGACTCATTTTTGTGGTCTACTTAGCCTATTTAGATGAACCCCCCCCCCCCCCCCCAGCCCAAAAACTAAACTTTTTAAGTGCATGTAAACGTTTTAATCAAACTTGGAAAACTGGGCCCCCCAAACTATTTGTAGATAAAGTCGCACCTTAACTTAATTGTTGTCTTCATTCCATGGTCATGCTTGTAACTCACATCACTCATATCCCATTGAAATGAATGGATATGCCACTAATCTGTTCCAGCCGGCCAAATAACCCTGCACACTTTCGTGATGTGTTTTAATAAAGACAAACAGCACTGTATTGGTCACATATACAGTAAGTATAAAAAGATAGCAAAAAAGACAATTTGGAGAGTCTACCCCAGTGCACGTCAACTGGGGCTTCACAAAAAAGTGTGGGGAAAAGCAGAGAGACCAATGTGATTGTGTAAAGTAACCTGATTCATTTGTGTTTGTGAACGTCGCTATTGTGAAGTTGGCATGACTAAACTGTGCTTCGCTTTTGTGATTTATTTATTTTTTTTGTATCCCAGCTCAATGCAGGCACCCAGCTGCTCGACTGTGATTCCGCCTTATTGACTCTAAGTGAAAAAACGAGCCCGGTGGATAGACAGGGCCTGTTGCAGGTCAGAGTCGCATCAAGAAGAAGATGGCGCAGCTTAAGATGAGTTCTTTCACGCTCTTTTGTTGGCTTTGCTCTTGAAGGATGTTTTCAACCACACCTTTGACGAGGCCCTCCAGACTCTTCTCTCCGACTTCCTGGCCCGACTGGAGCATCTTTTTCCGGTCCCTGACTTCAAACAGGTACTCTCCGATTCTTGACCTGGGAGCACTTTTTGTAAATTCGGAATCTGTGGGAAAAAGTGGACGGAATAATAACTGCAATGGACTAACAGACTTCATGGCCTCTCACCATTCGCACAAAAACTGTGAAGAGATGCTGCTCATTATGACCCACGCAGACAAACTAAGGGCAATTTTTTTTTTCAGGCTGCGTCATGGCTCAGTGCTGCCCCCACTGGCCTGGCTGACTATCTCAGTCTGGCTGACAGGGAGGACCTGAAAATACTTCTGAGTCATCCGAGCTGTCGGTTGGGTCAAGTCACTCCCGCAGGTAGGAATCCTCCACCCGGCGGTGCGTCTTGTTTGTTTGAAGCCACGTTTGGAAAAACACTGGTCTTTTTTTTTTTTTTTGTAGTTGATTGTGACAGTGAGACCATCCTCCACTCTGTTTGGTCCCACCCTCTCCTCACAAAGCTGACCAATCCTGAGCCTCCTCACCTCGGCGAACAATCAGATTCCCACAGTGACACGGGGAGTCCCGCCCTGGATGACAATGTGGAGGAAACTGTGATGATGGAAGGTGAAAAAGTGGAAAGTGTGGCGAGCCAGACGCCATCGCCGGCTGAACCCAAATTGGACCTCAGCTCAGCCGCCGATTCGGTCACTCGTGTGAACCCGGAGGCTGACGGGTGAGACCTATTCATGCCCGATGTCACTCCTTGCGCAGTTGACAGGTCTTTCTAATCGACTTTCCCAACCAGAGCAAAAGACGCAAACCAATCGGGACATGCGTCAGATCAGCCGCGCTCTGATGCCATCTACAGTATTTCCCAACATTCCCAGCGAGTGGCTCACAAATGTCCACAGTGTGGGAAATATTTCATCTACCGCTCTCACGTGAGTGTTGCTCCCCACACTGGAAGATTGGGCGGTATGTTTTCCACACACACCCGATTCAAATGATCGGGATGGTTACCAGGCGCCTGCAGAGCTTGCCGATGAGCTCATCATTTGAATCGGGCGTGTTACAGCGGGCAGAATGGAAAACATGCCGCATAACGGGGTTTGACCCCGACGTTCTACATGATCGTCAATTTCTGCATTCCGCAACGTCAAAGAATGTGGGCGCCGCTCTTGCGCTGAATTTAAAGAGAATGAAGGTGGAGCCTCTTTCATTGGCCAGAGTTGTCTGTGTTCACTCCCACAATGGCGTAAATGACAGATGCTTTTTTTTTTTTTAACCTGTAAACACATTACAACACAAAACACAGATAATGACATTCAACCCCCTCCATCCCCAAAAATGAATTGGCAAAATGTTGGCCAAAGCAAACAAATGCGATTGTAAAACTGTCAAATATTCTGCCTGGAATTGATACCTTCTATATACAGTCATACCTCGGTTTTCGACCAAAACCCATTCCAGAAGGCTGTTTGAAAAGCGAGTTGTTCGAAAACCGAAACCATGTTTCCCATTATAATCAATGTAATAAATTTTCATCCGTTTTGGTAGAGAACAGAGACGTTCGAAAACCGAGGTTTGACTGGATATTGCTGTCAGCATTACGGGGACCCAAAAATAATGAATTCTTTTTCAGTAAATGTGTTTTTTAATTCATCAGATGATCTATCTCTTGTGCACAATGTCAGCGTCGGCCACTGTAAAAAAAAAACCCCATATGGGTCGGGCACTCGCCGCGACAGAACTCATGAGCTGTTTGTCCGCAGGTGATGCGTCACCTGAGCACCAGCAAGTCGTGCGGCTCCACCTTAGCCAAAGCCGTAACGGCGCGCCAGGCTGAAGCGCACGCCGACGACAAGGCGCCCCCCTCCTCGGAACGCCAGCACAAAAACCTGCGCTGCGCCAGAAGCCACATGTGTTTCCAGTGCGACGATGTCTTCGGCACCAAAGCCGAGCTGCTGTCGCACCAGCGCAGCCACCGTGCGCGGCCCGTTTTCCGATGCGGCCGCTGCGACAAGGAGTTCCTTCACCTGTCCAGTTTGACCAATCACAAGCAGACGCACCGGGGCAGCGGCGCTTACGTCTGCGGCCAGTGCGACAAAGACTTCGGGTCGGCCAAAGAGAGGGACGCCCACCGCCTGCGTCACCGGCCGCCGGACCTCACCTGCACCGTGTGCTCCAAGACGTTCGGCTCCCAGTCGCAACTCTTGCGACATCTTCAGACGCACACGGTGGAGGGCGCCAAGTTGTGCTACCGTTGCCGTTTCTGTGAGCAGACCTTCTCAGGTAACTTGGACAGAAGTGCCGAAGTAGAAGTACGGATACTTTGGTAAAAGTAGGAAAACAGTGGTACCACTTGCGATACGCTAAAAAGACAAACGGTGGTTGAACTTACTCAATTTTATTTTAATCATCTGTACCCAGATACAATTTTAAAGTACATATACAGTCTCCTTCCAAAATATATCTGAATTTTGATGATTTTAATGTAATTTACACTTCTCGGTGTGCCAATTCATTCGCATCTCAAATCATCTCTCCTGCTTGAAATGGATGAAATTGCAGTTGACCCCCACTATTCACTTTGATTTTATTTGTTGTTTTTCCAGACAACCCGCCAAAATTAAAAAAAAAAAAATGCTGCTGAACATTCAATTAGAATTTCCATGTAAAAAAGAAATCCTAGGAAAAAAACGGCAACAAAAAAGAAGTATTAAAAAGTGCCGAACTGCAAGTATGCAACTGTGATCTGTTCTAGCCTTCCAAACGAAAAAAAAAAAACTGTTTTGTTTTTTTCTAATTAAATTGCCCCGCATACACTAAACTTTCTAAAAGAATACAGCAATGACATCATTGACTAAAATTCAACAGTTTTTTTCAAAATCTGCTTCATTTCAATTGACATGACGATTCTTCGTCTGGTATGGCCGCCTTGGGCAGTATAAGGTAGACATACAAAATGCATATTTATAGACAGTCTCAGCTCCTCAGTACGACACTAATATTAGTCATTCTTTGGAGAGGATAAATAATACCTGACTCTGAGTACTGTCATTTGCACCCACACCGCAGATGTTCTTCATTTGCGATCCAGCGGTGTTTTGCGTAAACATGATTCACGCAGAATTGAAAGCAAAGTGGTTGTTTGAAATACCGATGTCAATTTCTTTGCCGTATTCTGCGTTTGACCGTGAACTTCAACTGGGAGTGACACTAAAACGGCTTTTTTGAAGAACCGGTTGCTATTTTCCAAAGTCTTACTCATTTGAAATGAGTGAGCGCCACCGAACACAGCGCTAGCACTCAAAGCAAAAATATCGTCCGGACGATATTTCATATCGAAAAAGTTGTGTCACACGTAGCTCAAGGCACCACTACTATTACTATTTCATTAATCGTCCACTTCGCTGATTCTCCAAATGTGGTAATCGTGCCACTAGTGGCACTCGCTCACTCAAGTGGCCCTTGAAAGAATCCCTTCTAAGGACAGTTCATTTCTGTGTAACATTTTAACGTTCAAACGGGACGTACGGTTCGTTGACGTTGTACCGTGTCCGATCCTCCGCAGGCGTGACTCTGCTTCGTATCCACCAGCGCTCTCACACGCCGCGCTCTTACCGCTGCAACAAGTGCGACAAGATGTACGCCTCGCTCACCGGCCTTCAGTCCCACCGGGCGAGTCACAACAAAGACAGCCGCTTCCTGTGCCCTCAGTGCGGCAAATGCTTCAAGACCCGCGACGGGCTGGAGGGCCACCTGAGGACGCACAGCGGCGAGCGACCGTATCGTTGCCCCTACTGCTCCAAAGATTTCACCGCGCTGGCCGGCCTCAACGTGCACGTGCGGCAGCATACCGGCGAGCGGCCGTACGTGTGCACGGTTTGCGGCAAGGGCTGGCCGTCCGGAGGCGACCTGCAGAAGCACATGAGGGTCCATACGGGCGAGCGGCCGTACACCTGCCAGGAATGCGGGAAGTCCTTCGCCAACTCCGGCCACCTGAGCGAACATCGCCGCATCCACACCGGTATGTTTGACTGCGTCTCGATTGGCCTGATTTACGCACATTTTTGCACCAAACCGATTGTCGGCGCCGAGACTTGCCATGTTGACGCATAGCTACATTTTTTTTTTTAATCTGCCGGCCGATAAGAGATCGTCTTCAAATTGGGTAAACCTTAGGGAATTATTTGTTGATTTAAATTTTCCTGCCGAGCCTGGGGAACTTCCTGCACGTTTTGTTTTCGTTGGAGCTCATCGAAGTGAAGTCAAACATGAACAGTCCGGTCCTACCGAAAACTTTATTTCCCGTAAAAAACTTCAGTGAGCTATTTATTGTTTTACGCTTTCAGTGAAATCCTTTGAGAAAGTTTGGATGCATATCAAAGGATTAACATTTTTGCGTGACTCATGATGAAAAATTTTAAATGCATATTCGCGCAATTGGGGCATTCCCCCCCCCCCCCCCCCCCCAAAAATTAATGGCCATCGGTCCTCACACCTCAGCCCCATCGAAAACCTGTAAAATGAACAAAAGATGCGAGAGAGCAGAGCGCGGTGGATGATTTCGAGAGATTGTGTCGAGTTGAATGGCGGAGGATCCCTCTCAGACCTCAATGCGGTCTTCGTGGAGCTGTGGCTCACGGGCTCGCCTCAACTCCCCCGACATTATGATGTCATTCGCATCGCACGAGCCCGTACTTTCCTTCGAGCTGCCGCTCACCTCCTCGTCCTCATTGTAAGTCAAGCCAGGGATTTCTGTGGAAATTGTGACAGGTAAATATCGCTGAGCTGCGGCCGACTTTACGGCCCAATCAGAAGAAAAAGGCAGCAGGCTACTTCCTGTTCGGTTGTTTGGAAACCGGCGCTAAATATGGGCTCGCTTGCACTAGCTAGCAGTCGGCACTGCGCAAAGTCCCGGACGTCAACGCGGCTGATTGGTGTTTGCGAAATGTTTTGTCGTCCAGGCGAGAAGCCCTACTCCTGTCCCGAGTGTGGGAAATGCCTACGGAGGAAGTTCGACTTGAAGAAACACTTGTTGTGTCACAGCAACAATCGTCCACATGCCTGCTCTTTGTGTCCCAAGAGCTACACGCGCAGGACTCACCTGAACAGACACCTGCTGACGCACGGGCCGGCCGGCGGCGAAGCCACGGCACCCGACCGAGCTTGAAGCGCTTTTTTTCCGCTTCGCCGTCTTTGAATGCCATGCGGCTTTTTCATGAATTCCTTCCTAAATTATATTATTTTGTTGTGGCATCAACAACTATATTCTTGTGTGGTATTCAGGAATTTTACTTTTTTTATTTTTTTAAACAAAGCTGCCCACATTGCAATGACAACAGTGTCCTTTTGGGACAAATGACGAACAATTCATTCATCACGCACAACTATGCCACAAAAAAAAAAAATAATAATAATAATGATAGGTTGTTCAAATGTGCAATTTCTGGAGAGATCTTTTCCACCGAAAACATCTTTGCCAATCAAATTCCATGTTGAAAACTCAACCATTAAAATTGTAAGTCAAAGTTGTTTCTTTCTGTCATTCGTTTGAGGATGCAAGAATCGTCTCACATCAGTTTGGAGGTGCGCTTCTCACCGCCCGTTCAATCTCTTCATTTTAATGACGCCCCCCCCCCCCTTTTTTTTTTTTTACACCAGCACGGTTCCGTATGATGTCAAATAGTTCATAGTTGGGGAAGGTGCGGTTCTTCTTTTTATACCAACGCATGTAGTGGTCAGTTTTCAGAGGACACTAGCCCCCCCCCCCCCCCCCCCACACCTCCTCGCAAAAAATGAAAATTAAAAACGTTGCCACATCTTTGCTGATTTCGTAGCCATGTTGAGACATGGCGGCCATCCACCACGCTTGGAAAACATGGTCCATCTTGATCATCCAAAGTCACATGGCGTTCGTCAGGAGATCAAAACTGGTTTTGTTTCACCTTGTGTGCCCGAAACAGATTTATTTATGAAAGGAAACACTTTTGAAGAATCCTGCATTTCGAGGCGATTGGGACTCCAGAGACCCCCCCCCCCCGCCTTCAAAGATTCCCTCCTAACCGAAACTCGATATTGGAGAATGACAATGACCAACTACGCGCAGAAACGTACGCAGAAAACAAACTGTTTATTGAACAAATCGCGCATCATTTGTAGCGCCAAGCACATCAAACCGCCCTCAGCCAGTCTTGAGACGGCTTTCATAACAGCATGATTGCTCTTCTGTTTGAATTGAAACGTGCACGCGCCGCCTCGGGTTGTGTTCGATCAATTGAAGTCATTTTTGAGCGGGACAAACTTTTTATTTGCCTCAATTTGCTTCACAATCTACTTGTCATCGGAGTTTTCGATGACTTTCCTCATCCACCTGCTCATCCTGAAAACATGCGTGAAGAAGCCGTACTTCCCGTCGCGGTCGCAGCCTTCGCCCCACGACACGATGCCGATCTGGTACCAACGGTTTTCGGCGGGATGCTGCAGCAACAACAACAATGGCAACAAGGAAGCGTTCAAATCATCTCTCTCCATAATCGCCGCGAGTGGGTGGATGATGATGATGATGACGATACTCCTTTCACCTTCATCACAAAGGGTCCACCGCTGTCTCCCTCGCAGGCGTCACCTCGCTCCGAGTCTTCGGGTTTATATCCTAAAAGGGATCAGCGTCGTTGGCCCGGCAGATTCCAAAAGAAAGCAGAAAACAAAACAAAAAAAACGCCGGAGTGGCCCAAACAAATGAGTACCGGCGCAGAACATGTTGTCCGTGATCCTGACGGAAGTGGAGCGTTTGCAGGTGTTCTGGTCTGCGATGGGCAGATGGATTTGCTGAAGAACCGTCGGCAAAGCTCTCTCGGAGGGGCTCCAGGCTTCCTTCAGGTTTCCCCAGCCGGTCACTCGGCCTTTGAAGCCTGCATTCATCAGCCTGTTTGAAAAAACACCAGTCTGTCATTTCTGATCGGACCGTGAAAAGCAGCCGCGCACGCCGTGGCACGGGCATTCTTCGGTGATTCAAATTTTGAATTTTTTTTTCCCAAGATGGCGCCCGAGTAGGCAGCCGTCGGCGAGTGCTCTTCAAGAGCCTTGGTTTGTTTTGTCTTTGTTGTTGTTTTTTTCTTTTGTTTTGTCACATGGTGGTGTCGTTACGTCGTGTGGACCTGATATGGACTGTTTTCAGCAATTTTGGCGACGGCATTCGTCAAAGAAGAATCTGCGCTTGGTGGTTGCACGTTCTCGGCGGCATGCATGTACCAGCACCGATTTGGATTGGGAGGAATGTCGGCGCCGGGGCGCTTGTGTCTTGCGCCTGAAGTAGGCAGCATTTTCACAGCCCCGCTTTGTTCAGCGGAAAGGTCGGTGCTAGTGGACAGTCTGCGGCTGGATGGATGCAGAGCTTGAGGAGCCGACGATGAGAAGAAAGGGGCGTTGGCGCAAAGCGCCGATGCGTATGTGGAACTGGGAGTCGAAACTTGGAATTGAAGCGGATTTACATGGGACACGAGATGACAGCCAATCTCTGGTTTTCGTTCATGGATGCTACAGCTTCTTGTTGCTTCAAGCTTAGCTTGTAGCGGACGCGTGCACATTGCAGCATGACGTCTTTGATCCACTGGTGAAAAGGAAATTTCATCTGTGCTGTATGTTGCACAGACAGCACAGATGAAGTTTGTGAAATGTGTGTATGTTGCACGTACATCACATTTGACAATAAAGTTGTACTTGACTCGTGTGTGTATGGTCTCACATTTTGGCCACCTTCTTGTTGGGGAGGCAAACGGGGTGGATCTGGTCGGTGAAGGCGATCGGCCGCCTCATGTGCAGCAGCGCGATGTCTCGGTTCAGATTCACCCTCCAGTCGTACTTGGGGTGGACGATGATTTTATCGATCGCCACGATCCTCTCAATGTTCTGCTCAAACCTGCAAGAAGAAAGACGCGAAAGGCACACGGACAGGATTGCCGAGGCGCCGCCCTCAAACGGTCACGCGTGGCGGCAAAGGGAAGGCGCGGTCGTAACTTGGCCCTGTTGTGTTTGCCCAGGCGCACTAAGATGTCCTTGGTGGTGAAGTTCTTGTTCCAGGGCGGGTACAGGATGCAGTGAGCGGCTGTGAGGATCCACTGGTCGCTGACGAGGCTGGCGCCGCACAGTAGCTCCTGAGGGCTTCGTTTGTAGAGCATCACCTGCCTGAAGGGCACGGAAACGTTTCACCTCCGATGGCACTCGGGACCGTTTTAGTCAATCAAGGGCCCAATGCAAAGCTAATTCTGGGGCCTGCCGCGTCCGTGTACTGCAGAAATTTAGCCCGTCTTTGTGATCACTCATGTCATGTCTGCACCTTATGTCTACTACGTGCTCCTCAGCTGACACGGACAGCTGTTGGTTAGGTTCAAGCGTGTCAGTGCTAACGGCTACAAAAAAAAAAAAAAAAAAACGGGAGTCGTCATGAGATCTGTTTTCCTCTCACCCTCACTACTTCGTTTTCCACACAACGGACGACAAATTTGTTGTTCTAGTGTCTATCCTCTGGACGTGCCCAATCCGACGGAAGAGTTCATTGCATGAGAAGAGAGGCCGCAGCACCAAACACTCCTATTTCATTGTGCATTTTGACATGCTGAAGTAACGAAGACATTTCCTATAATCGTTGCGTGAAATCCAAGAAAACTTAAGGAAACGTTTTTTTCCTTTGACATTTGGGGGTCCCGGGCTCATGGTGATTTCGCCCGCCCCCAAGTCAGACTTGCGGCCCGGTAGCCCTGCGGATAGCGCATCGACCTCACACTGTAGAGGTACCGGGTTCAATTCCGGCTCCGGCCTTCCTGTGTGGAGTTTGCATGTTCTCTCCGTGCCTGTGTGGGTTTTCTTCGGGTAACTCCCGGTTTCCTCCCACATTCCAAATACATGCATGGCAGGCTGATTGAACAATCTAAATCAGGGGTGGGCAAACTTTTTGGCTCGGGGGCCGCATTGACTTTTAAAATTTGACAGAAGGGCCAGGTCAGCACGAGCTATGGTACATTAAAAAAAAACTGCACTTGTTGACAGTCCATATCAAACATCAACAGAACAAAAGCATGCAAGTACGGTATTAATATACTTTTTTTTAAATGACAAAAGTGTTGTTGATGACCTATTTTAGCCTGTGCATCGCTGCAGATGGGTTGTGATCAGACCAGTAGAAGTAGAGCGATACGGAGGTACTAGGTGGTCGAAAAGATTGCCCCGCCCCCCCGTGTTCTGCAACTTCAAGTCAATGCGCCACCTGGCGGTGAAATGCCTGTCATTACAAGTCCAATTGAAATGAATGCAATCATTCACATCGAACCTTAATTGTGGACCAACCTTCGGCGGGCCGGATTAAAAAGACCAACGGGCCGGATTCGGCCCGCGGGCCGTAGTTTGCGCACTCTGATCTAAATTGTCCCTCGTGTGAGTGTGAGCGCGGATGGTTGTTTGTCTACGTGTGCCCTGCGATTGGCTGGCAACCGGTTCAGGGTGCCTACTGCCCGAAGACGGCTGGGATAGGCCCCCCCGGCAACCCCCGCGACCCTTGTGAGGATAAGCGGATCGGAAAATGGATGGATGCGTGGACAAGTCAGACTCTGACAGCGGTGTGACTTGATTGAGGTCAGAAGAAATTCTACTCAAGATCAGTCATCGCGTGCAGCGGACTTCCCACCACCAACTAAATGGAGCCTTAGTAATTTGGGCAACGGGGCCGTGATTGTTAATTCCCTCCGATTTCAAACGTCATTCAAGTCCGGTTACCAGGGCGCAGAGGACACCTGGGCGTCTGTACCCCCAACGATGCGCTGTTGCTGGTAAGATTCCACCAGCTCCTTCTCATTGGCATCCTCCTTGTTCTTCTTTTCAAACAGGGGCCGCATTCCGCATGCTGCAACACAGCCAGCTCAGGAATGTCAATTTTGCTGACAGATGTGAACCCGCGTCATTGTGCCTGCTTAAGTCGTTGCTGGCAAAGAAGAGGAGGAGGAAGATCTTACTGGTCTCCCCTTGCCCAAAGGTCCGAGGGTTGAAAAAGGCCTTCCTGGCGGGTGCGTGGACAGAGCGCTCGCGGCCTTCGGACTCTGGCGGCGAGTCGTAGTCAATCAGCTCCTCTTCTGCATGCGGAAAAGACACAAGGGCGAGAGCCCCCGTTGGAGCGCTGTACCGGTTCCGGCGGTGCCGCCGGGATGACAATTACCACACAGCTGGAGGTTGCAGTAATCCACCGTCACGTTCCCAGATACATCAACGTAGCACCACGGGCCCTCGGGGTCGTTGTCGGGGTTACGACACTTGTTGCCCACGAGACTGACATCAGGTAAAAAGTCCTTGTCCTGGCTCAGCTTCTTGACTTCCGGCAGGGACCATTGGAGGCAGGCGTGGCCCCCCAGGGAGACAGCCAGGTCGCCAGTGTAGTCCACGCCATTTTCCAGTAAACAGTCACCCGCACTCTTTGGTGCCGGGGCCACGGTGGTGGGGACAAAGGTTTCCCCTAGAAGGCAAAACAATACGTGTTACGGCATCTGGCCCTAATATTGCGAACACTACAGCTCTGGAGCAGGGGTGTCCAAACCTTACGGTGGATGCAAATGCACCCCAACTACAGAGGCACCATCGAAGTGAGAAAATCAGAGAGAAGGCACTCCCGAGGCACACAGACGCAACGTTGCGCACAGTCTGACGCACTAAGACAAACTAAACTGAAAAGCCACCATGCCTCCTGGTCCAGCGCGTGACTTACAAGTACCGTATTTTCCGCACTATAAGGTGCACCGAAAAGGTCTTCCATTTTCTTAGAAGCTTCCAGCGCGGCTTAAAATCCGGTGCACCTTGTGTGTGGTCATTACGGTAATATGTCGACCCCCAAGATGGCTCCTTGCTGGAAACATGCTTACAATGTTATAACTTGCTGTTGGTTCAGTGAACCCTGTGGCCGCTTTGCTAAATACGTTTTTGTTGCATCTCCTTAAAAGGCAGAGCTGTGGTGTTGTTCTTTAAAACGCACACTTCATTAATGGTTTTCACAGTCTCAACAAATACAGGTACGTCTTTTGTCCGTCTCCGTGCCTTCTCTTCTTCCGTTTGACTCGAGAGGCGTTCATGACCGTCTCCGAAAAACGTAAATTAACGATTCCTTCGATGAAACTACGAACATTAAAAATAATGCAAGAAAACAGAAAATCAAGCGAGGAAATCCATCGATCCATCCATCCATCCATCCTCGTTTGTGAATACAGTGCACAACAAAGGAATAAATGACAAAACACTTCTGCATTTGACTGACATCTGATCGTTCTGTTGGAGCTACGCTGAAGAAAATGCCAAAATAAATTCTGTAGGGGGCTATAGAATTTATTGTGTGATTTCCTCGCTCGGGTTATTGGGTTTTTTTTCAATTTTCTGAGTTTCATTGAAGTACAGTAATCGTTAATTGACGTTTTTCGGAGGCGGTCATGAACGCCTCTCGAGTTGAGCGGAAGGAGCCTAGCTCCATCTAGTGGATGCATTGTAGATTGCGCTTTATAATCCAGTGCATCCAATATATGAAAAGAAATAGGCCATTCATTGAAGGTGCACCTCATAATCCAGTGCGCCTTTTAGTGCGGAAAATACGGTAAACTGTACTTGTCATCCTTCGCTAATGAGACTTGCCACATATCGGAACCCTGCAGGTCTCCTTGGGCACCATCGGGTCCTGCGTGAAACACCAGGGCCCTTCATCTTGTCCGTCCGGGTTGCGGCAGTAGTTCTCCTTTAGGATGCTGTCGGGTTCTGAAGCGTTGAATTCCCTGCGGGGAGACGCCAAAAGCGCTTTGAGCTCATATTTGTGTTTGCGGGACTCACTCGATTGAGCCGATACCTTATGATGGGATGCGGGAAGCCGCTAGTCCATCTTTGACAGAGTCTACCAGATTTAGTGATGTGGATTTCTCCGTTGTAGTTGAGTCCTTTGCTGGAAATACACCGACCTGGGCCACCCCCCCCCCCCCAAAAAAACCCCAAAACTGACGTCATGGTGCTTAAATCACATGAACCAGCCTTCTTGATGTGCGCTTTTACCTGTTATACAATCTTTGACCACGTCGATGTTGGACTGTGTCCGTTCCAGTGTTGTTCCCTTGCAGTCTGAAGAGAGTTTGTGCGCTTGCGTGAGTTCAGCTGCTCTGGACTTTGTTCGTGTTTGATTAAACTTCTCGACGAGTCAAAGAACTTGAATCGAACGTAACCAGAAACTTGTGCCGCCGAGCTAGCTTCATCTTCCCGGTGTTTTTTACGCAAGTAGGATAAGACCGGATGCCAAACGCTACAGTGTACTACTCACCCTGATATTTCTGCCAGAAGAGTTCCTGAGGAGGAATACGGACTCATCGTTAAACTCCGAGCACCTCTCACAGTCACCCGGTCGAAATGAGTGCAGTCGTACCGTTTTGTCTGGTTGTTCAAACACTTCTCTGGCCTCTTCGTGGTCACAGATTTCCTCATAGCATTCTCTCTCCAGGTTCCCTGAGCGCAACAGTCAAACACGGGGCCCGCATCAGTTGGGGTTGTTTCTTTTATCTCGGGGAGCGGGACGGCTTACCCGGTTTCATTTCCTCAAACATCTGGTTGGCTCGTCGCGTTCGGATCAGAACCTCTGAAGCCTGTTGGCTGTCAAGAAAAACTACACAAACAAATTGCAAAAGTTGCCTTTGAGTACATAAACCGGCCACTTGGTCTTGAGTCAGCATTCGTGAAATCGATTTCTGTTGGACCCGAGGTCCGAGAACCAGCCAGCCATTTTCACTTGACTAGTGCTAGCAAAGGAAGCACAAGCATCGAATACCGTACCATGTTCTGCCAGACAGCCTTGCACCAGGAACAGAAGTAGAACAGCCGCCGGTCCCACCATGATCTGTACCTCCAAACAGAATCTCCCAAGCAAATCCAATACTTTCCCGTGAAATCGCTTTGTATACCCGAGTCATCTGGTGGGCGGGAATATTGACTGTCAGGTCAAAGTATGATTCAGGGTGATGAGGCACACTTTTTTTTTTTTTTTTTACTCAAACTCATCCAGCTCCATAGACCTGATGTTAGCGCTCAGACTCGCACCCAAATTGTCCATTCGCCATTTGCGTTAGCGTCGGCGAATGACATTCGAAATCGATTCGCGTCTTGTGCTTTTTGGAGAAAAAAAACCCATCATAGCATCATTTGATCAAAACGGGATCCAGTGGGCGTCTGGGTAGTACGCTGGCCTCACAGCGCAAAGGTGCGGGTTTCGGTTCCGGCTCCAGCCTTCCTGTGTGGAGTTTCCATGTTCTACCAGTGCCTGTGTGGCTTTTCTACGGGTACTCCAGTTGCCTCCAGCGTTCCAAAAAACATGCGTGGCAGGTTAATGGGACACACTAAATTGTCCCGCGGTGTGAGTGCGGAAGTAGTTGGTCTACGTCTGCCCTGTGATTGGCTGGGAAGCAATTTAAGAGCTGGGATAGGCTCCAGCACACCCACGACCCTCCCGAGGATAAGCCGATTCGAAAATGGATGGTTGGATGGTATCTGGCTTTATCTTCATCAAATGTTTACAAAGCCAGGTTCCCTTTTCTCATTCAACTGGATCTGAGAGTATAGGCTACCGCGGCACATTGCCCAACCCACTTCCAACGAAGGCTGAAGTGACAGACGAAACCATCAGCGAGAGTTTTTCTCAACACCCAAAATTGTCTGGAAAAAAAGGAAACCACACAGACGGCTTGCAAAATGATCTTCAACCTGCCGCCCCCATTCTGTCATCCCGGTGACCTTTCTGAACTTTTGTACTCGAGTTCTTTATATGTGCCAACAGTATAAGTGCTCAGCTTCAGAGGCCCCTCTTATGTTCTCATCTTCACTTTCCCATCAAGCAGCCAGGTGATCTCCATCATTTATAAACCTTGGTGAAAATAAAAGACAGAGTGGAGAGCCTCCGTTGTCTCACTTGAACCTTAACAACTTTATCTCGAGTGTCCGATCAGCCCACGTAAGAGCAAATATTGACGGAAAGAGGAGAGCATACTGAGAGCAAAAGGCAGGAAGGACTACACTTCATTCAAGTGGTTTATGTGAGCATTCAAAAGCCACAAAATCAGTGCGTCCCACAGCTCGAAAATTTGGCCAATGGTTGCAAGACCCAAGAAGACAGAGGAATCTCTTCAGTGATCATTATTTCTCACGTATCATGAAGCATTGTGAAATAGTTAGCCTCACAGCCAGTAGATTCGGGTTCTAATTTTCCTCTTACATCCCGACAACAAGCTTCTTGGGTCAACTGAAGATTTGACTTTGAATGGGGAATGGTTATGTTATGCAGGAAATCCAGGCGTTTTTCAGTTGTTTTTAGAAAATGTAGCTTTTGTTGTTCCTCTTACTCAATTCGAACAATTAGCAAATGGGACTAAGTTATTTTAATAACATCAAAAGTCAAGCTCAGCCTCGGCTTGGGAAAAAAAATTTAAATACACAAAGTGTGTTTTTGCCGACGTCATTTTTCAAAACCTCAGTTCCCAACATGAGCATAGGTATATGAACAAATTGTTTTCATAGCATGACCTACGCGTGCCCTGCGATTGGCTGGCACCCAGTTCAGTGTACTCTGCCTACTTGCCCGAAAACCGCTCCAGCACGCTCGCGACAATCGTCAGGATAAACATTTCGGATAGCAAGTCGAGCTAACGCGTGCTCGTGACTGATTATAAAAACACACGTGATGTAAATTAATAAAAGAGGAAAACCATGTCATTGCGCCAAGTTGTGAAAAAAAAATGGTATAACTGGTATTAAAGTTTCGTTTTTATTTTTGTACTTGTACTGTTTTTGTTCGTGTTCAGGTGTTTACCAAGAACTACTTGTTTTACCCTTTTTTTTTTACATCGTACATATGCTCAAGTGTGAGTATTTTGACACATTTGATGCTAAGTATTAAAACTACATGAAAAACAATGCCGCCTTGCGCTTGCTACGGTTATCTTCGAATTCGAAGGGAAAGGGACGCTCTCTCGCAAGGGGATTATTTTTTCTAATGGGCGGCGAACCTTCTTTTCACCATCTGCCATGATAAACTCCAGACCCATCTGTCGTCCTGTTTTTTTTGTAGGTGGTTCTATCGTCCAGATGAGGGCGACACCGCACCTTAAAATGATTTGCCAACAGTTGACTTGGCCGTGGAGGAGGAGAAGAAGAAAAAGATTGTCAACAATGGCGACCGAGTTTCGAATGGAGTTGCTACCTTCGGACCCGCTGCTGCACATATTGTCCTTCCTTGACTTTCGAGACTTGGTCCAGTGAGTATAAGATACCGACCGCTTCTTCCGGCCACCGCACATACAAGGCGGTAGTGATGTTTCTTGCCGAAGACGAGCGGAAAGTAAAGAGGTCCCGTGCAGCGAAGACGGCTAACAACAACAGTTAGCATTTTGCCAGCCAACTTGTCAAGTTATGAAATCAGCAACGACAGCGGTTGATTAAAAGAATGTTTGTGTCTTATTACAACAAACAGTAAAAACGGAGCCGATTACGAGGTGCTGAACTTTAATGCAAAAGACGAACATGTCATGGTTTCATTACTTTAGCCAGCCATGACCGACTATGAAGAGGTTGCAAAAGTACTCCCACCCCTACTGCAGTTGAAGTAGATGCTTGTGGAAACGTCTGGACTGGTTTGTGTGTTGACTCAACGCTGATATCATGTTAAATAGAAAAGTGGTGTAGTAAACGCAGTGAATTTTAGATGCAACCCCACGGAATGGGACTATCTTGCTTCTCCCACTCCAGAAAAGAGGATAATGTGTCTTACTGTAAACTGCCTTACACAACAACATTCCTATGCAGACTCAATTTAATTTAATCATTTTATTGAACAAAAGCCAAAGGCGATAAGCATAAACAAGTTTCTATGGCCCACAAATGTTGCTCAGTCATTCTGACTGGCTAAAAGTTTGCCACTCTTATGCTGCATTCGAGGAAGGTGGGAAGTCGGACGTTTCCCACTTCTGACTAGGAAAAGTCTTTGAACTGGGAGCTCTGAGTTGCGAAGTCGGGGAAAAAAAGGACTCTGAGTTCACAGTGCTATTCTGAAGCAAAGTACAGATATTAGAAATGCGCACTCAAGTACAGTTATGAAGTTGAATCTTATTGCGACTTTTTTACCACCACTTTGCTATTCAAACTAATGCAATTTCTGAATGTGTTTGCATGTGTGCTTGGTCTACAGCATCAGTTCCACCAACAGGAGGCTGAATGAGTTGTCCAAACACAATCCGCTGTGGAGGTCGCTGTGCTCCAAACACTGGCTGCTCACAGAGTAAGTTACACAAGCTTTGAAAGTTTTTTTTTTTTTTTTTTTGCTGCATCAACTTGCATCAACTTCCAGAGAAACAATATGAACAAATACATACTTGGGTAATTCCATGCCAAATTACTCAGTGGATTTAACCAATACAAATCTTGATGTTAATGAAACTTGCTGTACTGGTTGCCAGTCATGGCGCAATGCAAAATCTCATAAGGTCAAGTTACTAATTTATGCACCAATCTTCTAAATGATTGCCGATTTGGATTCCTTGTTGAATTCCCTTTCCAATGACACTTTCTGAAGAATGACCTGGAGTAGTTGTAAGGGTTTGAAGCCACGCCCCTTTTTGCCAGTCTAATTCAAATTCGGTGGGCCCTGCTCCGATTGGCCTAAAATTTGAGATTTTGTGTTGCGCCATCACCATCAACAAGTACAGTAAGTTTCTTTCAAATCAAAATCCGCCTGGTTGTATTCCTCAGATTTTTTTTGGGGGGGGGGGGGTGCAATGAGGCATGGTATCAGCCACTTAGGTTTGGTAATGTGCTAAATTGTGCAGCCCTACTTGGTTGTTGTTGACCTGCACAAGTTTTGTTGAAATGTGCTTCGATTTTTAGCTCGGAGCGGGTGCAGAGCGGGCGGTCCTGGTTCAACCTCTTCAGGGAGTACTACGATGACCTGGGCCGCTACATCCAGTACTACTCTGTGTTGAAAAGAGCCTGGGAACAGCTGACCAATTTCCTGCGGCAGAGATGTCCACGAATGATCGCGTCACTTAAGGGTGATGTCATGAGACGCTCTCATTGCATTCGCACCCCCATATTATTCAAACTTTGCAATCTACCGCATACTAGGGCTGGACCATTCATCAAAATGGAATCGTGATTTCAAGTTTTCATTCTCTCGATTCTTTAAAACACCGTCGTTGGAAAAAAAAAAAAAGCAATGAATGTGCGGAGCGGTGCGGCATGTTTCCCGATGTTATGAAAGTACCCTGAATGCAAGCGTGTCGACTATGTGATTCTGTGTGTGAACAAAGCGGCAAAAACACACGAAACTAAACTCATGACATTCACATTCCTGTGACTGTCTCACAAAGTGTCTCAGTTTGTTTTTTTCTAACCCACCCGAAGACTTATTTCAGCATGGGCGACCCCGCCGGGCGGCATAAAGCCCCAGGCAAGGTGGCTCCTCGGCTCATCAGTCATCGCCGACGGCTTACTGCAAATCCACCCTTAGCGTTTGTCGTCCTTGCTACCTCATGTTGGGTTCCCCCTTTCTGTTTGTTTGGCGGTCCAGAAGGTGCCACCGAGGCAGAGCTGGGCAGCATCGAGGCTCAGATCGGCTGCCGCCTTCCGGACGACTACCGTTGCTCATACCGCATCCACAATGGCCAGATGCTGGTCATCCCAGGGTCAGTATGTTCGCAGCTGCGTCGTGCACGTGCGCATGCGTGTCCTTGTGCATATGTCGCAGTACAGTGAAACTCCTCAACTCAACTGTATTTATAGAGCACTTTCAAACAGCCATCGCTGCATACAAAGTGCTGTACATGGAGCAATTTAACATATACAACAAACAAAATCTACAACAAAATCATGTTTGCAGCAAGAAATTTTTCACAACAGGGGGCTTTTCACTGTAGCAAATTTTATCTCAGATGTAAACACGAACACACACCAAAATGGTATATACAGGTATGTACTTTTTATTTTTATTCCCATAGTGCACAAGTATGAGCATACACTTATTTGACACTTCATATAGCCAGTGTAGAAAGAAAAAAAAAAGCGAAAGATACGGCGAAATTTACGATCAGCATTCACTTTCACTTACATCAATTTCTTGCATGATGTCTTTTACTTTGCTTCCTCCATCTTTCATTTGTATTACTTTTATCCTGTCTTCAAGCGTGAATGCTTTCCTTTTCTTAACTCCTTGGTCTGCAAAGGTCTGTTTTGTCGCCATTTTAGCAATGCGACGTTCGTGCTACGTCTGAAACAAATACTTCCTGTACTCCTGCGCATGTGTAAACCAGTGTGGTGGTTGCTCTTGCCGTTTCCGAATGAAGCAGTAGAGGTCGCTGTTGGATTAGACTTTTGCGGAAGGCTTGTTTTCATTGTAGTGAATCTCGTTGCGAGGCAAGAGCAGAGATAAAGATTTCGTATAACGGAACGGGGGGGGGGGGGTCCTTTTCGTTGTAGGCGGAGCAGAAAAGTGGGAATGGCTTTCATGCATGAACATTTTTTCACACTAGGAGGTATTTTCGCCCATGTAGGTTTCGTTGTAGAGGAGTTTCACTGTATGTCCCTTTTGAGTGTATGTCTGTGGGTGTGAGTTCCGGTCCGTATGTTCTGGTGCGTACGTCTTCCTGAGCGTCTGCGTCCTGCGCCGCTTGCCTGGATGCGCGCGTGTGTGCGTATTATGGCTGCGTGCGTCCTCATGCCTTTGTGTCCTTGCGTGTCCCCTTCAGGCTGATGGGCAGCATGTCGCTGTCCAATCACTACCGCTCGGAGGTGCTGCTGGACGTGGAGACGGCGGCGGGGGGGTTCCAGCAGAAGAAGGGGATGAGGCGCTGCCTTCCGCTCACGTTTTGCTTCCACACGGGCCTCAGCCAATACATGGCCCTGGAGCACACCGAAGGGCGCCGCAAGTTTGAGAGCTTCTACCCCTGCCCTGTTTGTACAACCTTCATGCCAGCAGGACCCCCCCCCCCCCCCAAAAAAAAGGGAGGGGAGTGTTACATCATGGCTGCTTGTGTCATTGTCACTTTTCTCTCTCTGTCAGGATCAGACAGCCCAGGATCCCTCCGTCATAGACATGTTTATCACAGGTGGGTTTCATGTTACTACGCCCTCCCGCCCCCCCACACGTGTCCACACGCTGTTTTTGTGAAAAAGAAACAAGTGTGTACCGGATGTGTTCAGGTTCCTCCTTTTTGGAGTGGTTCACCACCTACGTCAACAACGTGGTCACGGGCGAGTACCCGATCATCCGAGACCAGATCTTCAGGTACGCAATCTCATGCTATCTGGAGGTCTTGGGGTCTGCGCTCTGCTGCGAATAGCAACCCCCCCCCCCCCCTAAAAAGTCATTGATTCCCCCACCATCCCCCAAAAGCTTAATAATTGCCTCCATTAATTCATTGTCAGCTGAAAATATATTCGATTGTGAATCACTTTTAAAATCATTTCAAACAAGATGCGTCACTTCAACACGGACATCCTTGACACGTCTTCGGGTATTCATTCATTCATCTTCCGAACCGCTTCATCCTCACTAGGGTCGCGGGGGTGCTGCAGCCTATCCCAGCTGTCTTCGGGCAGTAGGCGGGGGACACCCCGAATTGGTAGCCAGCCAATCGCAGGGCACACAGAGACGAACAACCATGCACGCCCTCACTCACACCTAGGGACAATTTAGAGTGACCAATCAGCCTGCCATGCATGTTTTTGGAATGTGGGAGGAAACCGGAGTACCCGGAGAAAACCCACACAGGCCCGGGGAGAACATGCAAACTCCACACAGGGAGGCCGGAGCTGGAATTGAACCCGGTACCTCTGCACTGTGAAGTCGACGTGCTAACCACTGGACTACCGGGCTGCCCCGTCTTCGGGTACTACTTTCCTATTTCGACAGGACTGTGGAGGCATTTTAGAGTGTTTCAGAGACAGCACAAAAAAAAAAAGCTCCCAATGGGTACATTTGTCAACACTGAACCCAGGTGTGTGTTCTTTCTCATCTGGAGGAACAACAACGGCAATTTAGTGGAGGACCTTTTCCACCTCTTCTATAATTTAGGATGCATTTACATCCAAGAGAACTATTGGGAGTTTTGGGGAACAGAAAGAGATCCCCCCCCCCCCCAAAAAAAAAACGGATTCTCTGCAGCGTCCGAAAGTACAATCCTACCGACGTGCCCTGCTTAGACTACAAATGTCGCAGGTAGAGAGATGCTATTTTCCAAAAGCGAGAGCGATGTGTCTGGAGTTGTTTAGAGCAGTGAGTGTACCGCGAGAGTAATGTGACGACAGGCCCCCACGAGTGCGACACGAAAGAATTACTGGCTAGTTCGGTTGTGTTTAACTTTAAGTCACTCCCCGCAGGTACGTGCACGACAAAAGCTGCGTGACCACCACCGGGGATATCACCGTCTCCGTTTCCACCTCCTTCCTGCCCGAGCTCTCCTCCGTCCACCCGCCGCACTTTTTCTTCACTTACCGCATCAGGTAAGGTGCGTCAGCTCAGCGCCGGCCGCCCCGCCCCGCCGCTGACCGGCCAAATGTGTGCCGCTCAGAATCGAGATGGCGAGCGGCGCGCCGCCCGAGGTGGCCTGCCAGCTGGACAGCCGCTACTGGAAAATCACCACGTCCGACGGCAACGTGGAGGAGGTGCAGGGGCCCGGCGTGGTCGGTACGCTGCTCGACTCGCCGGGGGGCGTGGGTCGACTCTGCTTGGGGGAGGCAAGCGATTAAGTGTGCGTTTGTGTATGAGAGCAGGAGAGTTTCCGGTCATGACGCCGGGAAAAGTTCACGAGTATGCCAGCTGCACGACTTTCTCCACGCCATCCGAGTACATGGAGGGACACTACACCTTCCACAGACTTGGTAAGACAATTCGAGAAGCTCACGCAAAAAAATATCTCTCTCACGTGCACAACGAAATGCTCTCACATTCGGAGAAAACATTTGCACTCTGCAGGCTTTTTGGACTGACTGAAATTGTTCAGTCTTATAAAATGCTGACGCACTCTCTCTCACTCTCGCGCTCTGACTGAAACACTCTCATGCTCGATTTTGAAACGCTCTCATATACACAACGGAAGTGTTCTGTCACGCTCTGGCCGGATTTTTGTTTTGCTTTTGCTTCCATTCATGACTGAAATACTCTCTCACGCGCTACGCACATTGTTTTCACCTGAGAGACTCTTGAAACGCTCTCTCACAAACTACTGAAATTAAAACACAAAAGCAACTGATAGGCTCCCTCACACGACTGAAACACTCACGCACGATTGACACCCCCCCCCCCCCCGTGTTTCACAAACACTCCTGCGACACTCGTATTAATGAATAGTTTTTCACTCACACACCGATGAAATGCTTCCATCCTCCCAAAACTTACACACCTGAAATGCTCTCGCACATGACATTCCTTTTGCTCACCACACAACTGAGCCACTTTGACATCCGACTGAAACGCACCGAATTGTTTTTCACTCGCAAATAAAACACTCTCAGACTGACACAATTAAAAGTGAAACACACGCAACTGAAATGCTCTCATACACGCCACTGAAAGGCTCTCACGCCACTGAATTGTTTTTCACTCTCACACAACAGAAACACTGACGCACGAGCGAAGCGCGAACAGTACTGACCTTTTTTTTTTCCCCCCACTGGCAGTCTGTTAAAACATTCGGTTCACACAAACGCGTGATCTATTTCTGCCCACACGCAGCACGAAAACAACTACAAGACCCGACTGGAACATGCACACGTATCCGAGCACGCGAGAGTATTTCAGCAGGCTATGAGACTTTCCGTTCGACCGGCAGGCCTTGTGTACTTGCCAGCGAGTCCATAAAATGTTGAGCTATCGCTATTTATTTTCTTCCGTGTATTTTCTTTCTTGCCTCAGACAACAAGGAAGTCTTCAACGTAGCAATCCCTCGCTTCCAGATGGTGTGTCCGCCATTCAGAGAGCCCGCGTTGCGGACAGTGAGTTAACAGGAAGTGACACACAGGACAGGAAATTGAATATTCATCAAAGCCCCGGCCCCTTCATTCCTCCGTCAGGAGTCGAGCGATTACGCGTCGGGCTTGAAGGGCCGCGACGGGAGCAACCGCGGCAACGGCGATGAAGACGACTATCCCGGTCTGAGGGGACTCAACATGGCCGCCCTGGAGGGAGCGTGGTGCCCCCGACACGTTTGAGGTTTGCGGCGCGGCGTTGCTGCGGAAACCAGCCGGACGCTCGGTCATTGTTTTTGGCCGATGGTGGATTGTGTGTGTGTGGGGGGCCCCCCCGGAGCCATCGGGGCGATCTTGTCGCCTTGCGGCTCGTCTCATCTCGCACAGCTTTGACGGCGCTTGTTTGACGTTTGAAAGATTTCGAGCGAAGGAGATGGTGTAGCCTCACTTGTATTTTGGCCCGTCTGAACTCTTTGGCTTGCAGCAACCGGAACAGAATTCTGTTGTCGCCGCCGCGATACGCCAAGTCCTTTTGTTTTGGGGAGGGGGGGGGCAATCCCGCAATGCTTTCGTGTGATCCGAGCTTTTTATTGCAAACCGGGGCTATTGTCAACCGTGTCAATTTAGTTTCGAGCGGCGGAACAAACGTTGCACTCGATCACGTCGTCAGCGGCGGCTTAAACGGCTCGTATCTCCGCCCGCCGTGACTTCCTTTTGCTAGCGAGAAGCGCGGTGAGATCATTGCAGATTTGTTAGCCTTTTCCGTGGCCGAGTGACATCGCTTTGCGATTGGTGGCTTTGGGTTTTTGTTTGTTTGTGATAAATCAATAAATCTGCATCGCTGCCTCGCCTCAACACCAAGGCCGGTCGTCTTGACACACTGGCAAACGTTTCCTTGTCACACATGCAATACAAAGGAAGGAGGAGGAAATGTTGGCGAATGAAAGCAAAACAGGTGGAGAAACTCAAGTGCTCGAGGGCCACATTCGATTTTTAAAACGGATGGGACAGAACGGCACAGTGGGCAAGTGTCCGCATTACAGTTTGAGGTTCAGGGTTTGAATCCGGCCTCTCTGCCATGCGCGCGGATGCTACGGCATCCTCTCACAAGATTTGTGTTCTCGATTGAGAGTCCTACGACTGGTACTGGTGGGCGACCAATCCAGGGTGTATACCACCACCGCTTGCCTCAAGTCAGCTACAAAAGGTCCAGCTCACCCGTGACCATCATGAGGAGATGTGGGTGAGGGACCGGATGGAAAAAACGGGGGGCTCGGGTCATCCCAATTCATTAGAAATTTCGTGAATTCATGCTCATTTTCGATTGGATTGCTGATTAATTCTACGACTCGCTTTACTTAATCTTACTCGCCGGCGACCTCCTCCTTCCTTGTTTTGCTCTTTCATCTCAGAAATTCGATGCGCCAGCTGACGCAGAAGCGGTCACCCGTTCTTGTCTCCCTCTTTTGGTCTTTTTATTTATTTTTTTCTTTTTTTCTCTCGATTGGACGGGTTGAAACCGTTGAGTTTCGTTGTGCTGTACTACAAAATTTGATTTCCATTCCATTATTTTTTTTTCTTTACCTTCACAAATGCAACCAATTATTGAATGAGATAAATGATTAAATACACTTTAATTGTAGAAAAAGTGACGGCTAAGGAATGCATCAATTGTGCCTGTCGGCGGGCTGTATGTCCAGTCTTTTTCTCGCCCCGCGTTAGAACATGAGCTCATCTTCATCCCCCGCCTCTTCAATCAGCCTCCGCGCTCTCTTCCGGCCTGCCCTGGTCTCCTTGCTTTCCTCCTTGACCACCAGGGCCCCTCGCCCCTCCTCGCCCATCAGCAACCCGACTCCTCTTTCGCCTTCCTCGCGGGCGGTGCATCGGCTGCAGTGTCTCCGGAAGCCAGCCAGGAAGTGGGACCTGAAGCTGCAGAAGGGGCAGGCGTAGCGTCCCGGCCGGTGAGCCGCTCGGATGTGCTGCTGGAGTCGGCTGGGCAGGAAGAACGTGGCCGTGCAGTCTTTGCAACCGTACGGACGCTCCACGTCGTGGCAACGCACCACGTGACTGATGGCAAAACCTGCACGGCAAACACGTCGGTGAGTGTCACGTTCAAGTTGCGACCTTTGAACTTACACACAACGGTGCGGAGGAATCGAACATTTAAATCAAGCCTCTCCTTTCTTTGGTGAGCACTTGGAAACAGCCGTTCATGCTTTCGTCACATCTCGGCTCCATTACCGTCACGCATTTTACTTTGTGGAGTCAGCCAACCCTCCGTGAAGTGTGTCCAGTTGGTCCATAATGCTGCTGCTCTCCTCTTGACTGATAGTCATTTGATGAAAATACACGCCGCGTGTCTGGCGTTTTTTTGTTTTTGTTTCCACGCGGGTGAAAAGATAGCGGGGTTGCTTCAAATGGACTGCATTGACTATGGGGGCTCCGCTCATTCCTCTCTTGCATGTTCCCAGGATCCCCCGTTTACATGCTAGCACTCGTCACTCGAAATTCCATCCAAGAGGGAGGAGGTTGAAATATTTTGCGGTCATGATGGACAGCATTATTACTGCTGCTAAATGGCGTGAGGTCATTTAGCAGCGTCACAAATGCAACGTCTGTCTGCCACAAATATGCCGATCACGACAAATGTACACTTTATGCTTTGTCTCCAGTGGAATTAAAATCAAATATCAACACTGTTTACACTTCACAACTTTGCAGATGCGCTGGCGCTTGGTTGCTGTGACAACAGAAATCTACAATCTTTGTGGGAGTCTCATATTTTATGTGTGTATCGATTTGTATATACCGGTAAGCCTTCAGGTTTTCTGTTAAATTTTGCAGATATATTCCAGTTTGGGTCACAAATGCCGGACATACTGTATATGAGACAGAGTGCGATCTTTGTTTTAGTTTAGCTTGTGCTGTGACGCCGTAAATAGTCCAAAAAGCAGATCTGTCGATCCTAAAATTGTGGGTGAAAGAGGCACGGTTTAAAATAACGATGACAAAGTGACGATGACGGTTTGGTTTGAAATCATAGCGTACTGCCAAAAAAAGTATGATTTGGACATCCTTAAAACTGAATACAGTGATCCCTCGCTATTTCGCGGTTCGTTTATCGCGGCTTTGGTGCATCGCGGGGTCCGTGAGAAGCAGTGAAAGTCCTTAATTGACTAATCATAAACACGTCTGCTGCAGCTGTGGGATCCTGGCCTGTGTGTATGTGTGTGTGTGTGTTAGTGCGCTCTGCTCAAGCGCAAAGGCCCACGTGGGGCTTTTTTTTTAATGTATATGTTAATTGGTCGCTACTTCACGGATTTTCGTTTATCGCGGGTGGTTTTGGGCCCATTAACCGCGATAAACGAGTGATTACTGTAATCAGTCACTTTTTCCCCCCAATTGAAAATGGAAAGAACGGATGAGAGATCCCCACTCTGGGGCCTCACCTTTCATTTTGGTCTTCCAGCCGCATAGGACGCAGACGTAGCGATTGGAGCGAAAGTGGACCACTTTGTCCATCGCCTTCATTTCTTCTTTCAGAAGGTCGGCGCTCAGGCCGTCCTCTTCCTCTTCCTCCGCACCGCCGCTCGGATGCCGTTTGGGTGTCAAGGCGGAATTTGGAGCGAGGTCATCCAGTCGGATCCTCTGGGAGGTGAATGCCCTGGGGATGCTATGTTTTCGCACCACGTGGGTGATGGCCGAACCTTTCAGCTTGTTTTTCCAGCAGCCGCAAATCAGGCAGTGGTACATGTCGCCATCGAAGAGCAACACGCTTTCATCCGCGTCGCTGATTGACCTCTCAGACGTGCCGTCTTCATCCTTCACCTCCACGCCGCCGATGGGTCTCGGAGGAGTTGCCTCATCCTCCTCGTTGGCTTCCTTTGGGTCCTTGTCTACTTTCTTGACTTCCTTCATTTCCTCCTTTACTTCCTCATCTGCTTCCTTCGCTTCCTCGTCTGCTTCCTTCGCTTCCTCGTCTGCTTCCTTCGCTTCCTCGTCTGCTTCCTTCGCTTCCTCGTCTGCTTCCTTGTCCCCCTTTTCGCTCCCGTTGTCCTCCGTGTCGGCCGCTCCTCCCACCGCGGCCGCCACTGCCGCCTCGTCCAAGCAGTGTTTGGCGATGATGTGCTGATAGAGTTTGTTGAAGTCGCGGCTGGTGAAGAAGCACTCGGCGCAGTGGAACAAATGGACGCCGTTCTGGTACATCACGACGTTGCCGAGGCGACCCATCGCCACGCCGTCCAAGTAGGTGGGATGGGCGAAGGCGATGTGCGACAGCTGATAGGCGTGACTTTTGGCAAAACTGCCGCAGAGGGGACACTGGAGGTGGGCGGCCACGCCGCCGCCCGCTTCCCCTCGAGGTTGTTGGATGACTGACATGGCTGCATGGTGGGAAACAGATCCAGAAAGCTATTTTGAGAATTGATTTCATATCCTACGAGTGCCTTTCATTGTGCAGGCACGAGTGAGCATGTGCATGAACCACGAGGTGATATTGCTAACTCGTAGAACTTTAGAATGACAACAGGTGCTTCACAGCTGTGAACTAGTGCAGTTTGCCTCACGAGTAAGACGTCATTCGTTCAACCACAACGCCCTCGACTCTACTAGCGCCCAGTGTCTGTGTACTAGTATCCTCTTATTCGTCGCTGAAAGACACTCGAGCACACTGGTAGAATGAATACATGTTGCCAGTGAGACAATACTGAACTACTTCATGCGTGCTACGAGTACTAACAGTGAAGCACTAGAGAACTACCGGTAGTAGAATGTTGTCACAAGTAATGCACAGATGTCAACGAGTACACAGCTTGAACTCACTAATAATCTACTCACTCAAAGGCAGTAGTGAAACTTGTATAATAGTTATTCTATTAGTGCGCTGAAATGGCTTGTACAATTCAGCGTACGAGTAGGATTTAAAAAAAAAATTCAATTCTTAGTCAAAACAAAAAGGGGGACAAAGGGTCAGACCAGAACACATTGTCCCCGTTCAGGTTTTATTTTTTATTTTTTTTGAAACTTTCTGGCCCTGATTCCAAACCGTAAACAAGATGTTTTTTTTCAGCTAGAACATAGTCAATGTGGGGGAAATTATGATTGGTTCCAAACGGCAGTCAAACGTTAACACAAACCCTTATTTTGGAAAGCAGAAAAACATGTCAGGGAAAGCCTACTCGAACATCTTAACTTGATTTGGGGTTATTAAGAGGCACTTTCAATCGCGACGGGTGTGCGCTCACAACCATGTAGCACGTGTTTGCATGTGATTGTTGGTTGATTCTGAACACAGCCACATTTGCGGTCATACTAGGTGTGCACACTTATGCAACCAGGTACGGGTTGTGGGTCAAATCAATGGTGGAAAAAGTTTAGAGAGGATTTATATTGGTTCGTTCTTTTAACAGTATCACCAAAGAAAATGCATTTGGAAAGCTGGGGAGGGATATTGATCCAATATTTAACAAAAAACTGAACCTGATTGCAGAACTATTGATCTATTACTAACACCATCAATGTGTACTTCCTGGCCAAAGCTTGATTTATTGGCCGAAACAGAACACGGTGTAATTATGATTAATCACCCTGTGAAATCGGAATGAATAAAGCAATCCAGTTACAGTCGTTTCCCTTTGAAAACAATGATGCGGCTAACAGCGAACAGGCTAATTGTATTGCTTGTTCTTTCACGGCGACGTATTCCAGCCTCGCGTCAACCGACCTGCCCCTGGCGGATGTCAAATCTGTTGTCCCGTAGAATCTCAGCGCAAAAAGAATGGAAATTCCGTTTCCCCCCACAACAAAACATAAGGCGAACCTACCACTTCGGCAACGCATTCCAGTGACGTCACGACTTGCCTCTGAATGACCAATCGGACCGTGCGTTTCGTGCGATCTCCCTTCAGCTCTTCCCCAATCGTAGCGTCGCTTTGATTTCGCTCTAGCCAATCACAACTCCATTCTCGTCGAGCTCTCGTTCGAAATGATACCGCGAGAAGTCTCAATCTGCCGATGGGTGTCTCGTTTGTTTATTAATTGAACATGCAGTATAAACAGATAATACTGTATATTGTAATACAAAGTTAAAAAAAAATATTTAAACAAAAAAGCACATTAATCGTCATCGTTTAAACATAGTATATGTTCAAAAGGGAGTAAGAAGTAATCAAATATATGGATCGAGTCTCGCGCTGTTTCCACACAATAGGTCAGGTATGAACCACATAATGTGCATGATTATTTATTGAAGGCAACCGTGGTTTTGTAGAGGATCCTCATGATGTTTGACATTTTCGTTTGGATATTATAGACTGTGTGATTTCCAATAGAATTTTGCATAAATTAATACTCCAAGAAATTATTTTCATCCACTCTTTCGATGTCAATTGAAATGATCTCAATTCTGACTTGGTGTGTCTCGCACCAAATTCGACTAACTTTTTTTTTTTTTTTTTAATTTGATGATAATTTGGTTGTATCAAACCAGTGTTGCATGTATTCAGTTCATTTTCTACAGAAGTAAAAAAAAAAAAAAAAAACTCCAATGAATTCAACTAGTATTTTTGTAGTATTGACTTGTAGTGGTCACATTTTGATTATTCCGGTACAGCAGAGAGACGTACTATGCTACCAGATGGAACAATTTACTAAGCGCCAGGAAGTGGCGCGAATTCACTCCACAAACAAACACAGTGCAGCTTAACCCCTGGCTGGAGGACAACATGGGGTGCTGTTTTTTTTTTTTGTGGTTTGTTTTGGTTTGGTTTTTCTTCCATGATACGCTATGTGATTTTGGTGGTGCATCAAACTCATTTGAAATCTCCGAAGAACACTGACCACACTGCCATCTGATGCTTTGGCGGGTTATCACTTATCACAAATGAACAGAAGGTGCGTACCCGTTGGGTGGAGTCAGTGCAGTTTGTCTGGTGTCACTTTTCCAGCCAAACTGGATGTAAATTTGGTGTGTCCAAGCCTCAAATACAAAAATTGAGCTACGTTCACCACCTCTGTGAGCTGCTTTGAATTGATTTGAGATAATCAGAAATGATTTGGGTGGCGACGACTCATTTCCAAATTTTCGGTCTGACATGATGCACGGTGTCAGGGTAAGTGGCCACATCGAGGTCCGAGATCCAAAGAAGGAACGATGCAGGGTGACTCCGGAATTTAAGACGCAGCAACATGTGTTAAGGTCAGTCACCATCTGCAGACCTGGATAATCCTCATTAGTAGATTAGCAACACACAAGCGACACTCAGAGGAAGATCCCATTTATGCTCGGATGCTTCTGGGCTGCGGCAAGGTCGGACGAGTCGCTTTCTGTGCGAGAGGAGATTGTAGTTTTTTTTTCACCTGATCTAAAAATGTCAAGAGCCAGATTTTGATTTTGAAGAAAGAAGTACAATACATTGTCGGTGGCCCGGCGGTGCCATTCTTCAGACGTTCACGACAGGATGATTTCCTACGTGGAGTGTTTGGGTCGAGACGGGGCAGCGGGGAACAGCGTGGCGTCGCAGTGCTGGAATTCGGAGCCCGATGAGGAGCAAGACCAGCTTCTTCCTCGTAAGATCGTCCCGCTTCAGCCCAAGACAGAGGGCAGTCTTCGGCGACGTCTGCTGACGGCTAAAATCCACCAGCACCAGGAAGCCATTTGGGGACGAAATGCAGGAATGGCTGGCTGGCCGCTCTCCGGGCACCAAAAGCCCCTCCCGCCTCAGCCGCAATATCCCAAACCTTGTTACGACCAGCACCGCTCGCCACAAGCCCGAATCTACGCAAGCGTCCCGCCGGAGGCACACGGCAAAATGTCGTTGGCTGAAATTCACAGAAAGCAGCCTGTGCAGTCCCATCAGGTTCCCCGCCCCGCCCTCCCGCAGTGGCGACGGACTAGCTCCTGCCCTCCCACCCCGGAGCCTCGCCTTGGCTACATACCTCCTGACCCGTCACCTCTGAAAGTCAGGGAACTAGGGGTGCCGCCGCAGTACAGCTACCGGCCCGGCAAGAAGCGTAAAAGCAAATTCTTCGGCTTTAAAAAGCAGCAACGGAGGGAGGCCACGCCCCTTTTATGCAAAGGTATTCTGTTCAGAAAGTTTGGAGTTCTGTAGTAAGCTGTTCTTTATGGAACTTGGGGGACGACATGAACGCATTGTCGACATGAACCCCCCCCCAAAAGTGCAAGGTAAAGAAGCCTTTGGCCCTAAATGATTCCCAATGAGTCCCAAAGTTGTCTCTGCTTCGCTTCAATGTAGGTGTCTTCACATGCCGTTTGGTTCATGTGTTCCCTCAGTGTATGCACGGTCATATCAGATACTGGATGTATCACATAAAATGTGCACGGAAATTGACTATAATTCGAAATGAAATCTGAATCGGGCAATGACACTTGACACGGGAGATTGTGTGTGTGTGTGTGTGTGTGTCTTGTGAAAAATGTCACTTTTTGGTACTGTGAGGAGCTTGTTGGACAACATCATTTTGGACATTCATGAGTATTGGGCAGCACTGGTTAGCACGTCAGCCTTGCAGTGCAGAGGTCATGGGTTCGATCCCGGCTCTGGCCTCCCTGTGTGGAGTTTGCATGTTCTCTCCGTGCCTGCGTGGGTTTTCTGCGGGTATTCCAGTTTCCTCCCACATTCCCCAAAAAAATGCATGTCGGGTTAATGGAACACTCTAAATTGTCCTTAGGTGTGAGCGTGAGCGCGGATTGTTGTTGGTCTCCGTGTGCCCCGCGATTGGCTGACAACCGGTTCAGGGTGTCACCCGCCTACTGCCCGAAGACGGCGGGGATAGGCTCCGGCACACCCCGCGACCCTTGTGAGGGTAAAGCGGATTCGAAAATGGATGAATGGATGGATTTGTGTGACAACGGCAACATTTTAAAACAGGTTTCCAAATCGCACGTTTGATACAACGGATCTGTCCAACCCAGTTCTCCCTTAATTAACGCTGCTTTCTGTGACCTTCTGGATGTTTGCTCAGGATTAGCTGCAGCTCCATACGCCAGGCTAACAGCTCGTTGTGACGACAGATGGCTTTAGCGTTCGACAACTGCTACTTGGCAGCCTCACCTGTGAGCCTCGCATGCCTTCGCGAAACTACACCTCAATCGAGGGCGGTAAAAAAAAAAAAAAACAGCGCAAATGGCCGCTTGGGGCAGGATTTGTATAGCCCAGATCTATGAATAACGAATCTAGGTGACTGTGCGGCCGCTTTCCTGCTGTAACAATGTGACCTACTTCCTGTCCAATTATTAAAACTAATTAAACGCGCATGGAAGAAAGACGAGCTGTAAGGCATCGAGAAAGAATGAGTTGCTCCACTGGCCTCGATAGCTGGCACACTTCCCAACCGGGTTGTAACTCAAGTTGATGGTGCGATTATGGTTCACTCCACCGGTGTCAAATTCAAAGGCCGAGGGCTAGATCCAGTCCGCCGCATCGTTTTATGTGGCCCGCTAAAGCAAGCGCAATATGTCTCCTTGATGCTTCTTGTTGAATATATTCATTTTGGTCGACCATCTGGAACAAAAATGTATCGTCCATTTTAACCGGTTGGACGACTGGTTCCCGCGTCCGCCTCACAGTGCAGCGGTGCAGGGTTCGATTCCGGCTCCGGCCTTCCCGTGCGGAGTTTGCATGTTCTCCCCCGTGCCTGCGTGGGTTTTCTCCAGGTACTCCGCTTTCCTCCCACATTCCTAAAAACATGCACAGTAGGTGATTGGAAAACTCTGAATTGTCCCTCGGCGTGATTGTGACTGTTAATGGCTGTTTGTCTATATGTGCCCGGCGGTGGCAACCGGTTCAGGGTGTCCCCCCCCCCCCCCCCCCCGCCTGCTGCCCGATGACAACTGGGATAGGCCCCAGCAGCCCCCGCGACTTTTGTGACAATAAGCGGATTAGAAAATGGGTGGATGGATATGATCTCAAATGCAGGGGAAATTCTGCATACCAGTGGCACCTTGGCTTACGAGTGCTCCAATCTATTTGGTTAATTTTCTTACTTTGGGTTGCAGGCCAAAACGTGATGAAAGAGTGAGCTTCAAGCCATTCGGGCCGTCTCACACGCACACACACACACGCACACACACTCCAGCGTTGAGAGAAAAATAAATAAATAAATGCACGCTCACTATGCCTTTATCTTTACAGACCGCTGTGTGTGTGTGTGTGTGTGTGTGTGTGTATAACCTTATCACCTGGTGACAGACGCAAGGGCACACTTGCATATTGGCTGACTGCCAATATGTTTATGCTCTTGTGTGTGTGTGTGTGAGAAGAGAGAGGGGGGTGAAAAGCAAAAGATGGGAGATAAATGGAATAGAGAGAGGAAAATGATAGAGACAGATGGAATAATGAGAGAGAAGACAGATGGGAAAGAGGGAAAGAATCAGTGTGGCCACAGTTACCTTGAAAAAGTCAAGTACTGTACCGATTACTTGATTTATAAGAAACCGAGTTCGATTACAAGTTACTTTAAGAATTATATTCAGCAGATACATAGTACAAAACGAACTCTTCTAAAAACGCCACTTTCGAGTCAGCAATCTGGCCACGCCCCTTCACTCTTCAAAAAGTGCCCACCGCCAAAAGAAAGCTGCGCAGCACGCCCGCGACCCTCGTGAGGATAAGCAACTCAGATAACGGATGGACGGATGGGTTCATGAGATGCAAGTTTTGTTGTTTTTTTTTTTAAATAGAAGAATTAGATTTGGGGAGCTCCTGCGCTAAAAACATGACACGACGAGTGCGTGATGTCACTTCCTGAGCCAGGAACGTGAAGTTTCCTAGGTCTTCCAAAATGTTATTTGTAGACACCCTTCAGTGTGATCGCAATCAAGTGTACTCTTGTATTCTAAGAGTCCTGGACTGTTACTCTTGTTGCTGCGGACACAATATACATCCACGACGGATCTCCGTGGCTGGAAATGGTGTGCGATTTATTTCAGTGGGTAATCGGTGGTGACGCTTAGTTTTGATTTTTTTCTCAAAATCCGAACATTTACCTTCAGGTGAAAGTAGAAATATGCCATAAATTATGTAAATAATGTTCTGCGACCTTGATGAGTTGCTGTAGTCTGATTACTTGACTGGAAAAAGTAGCGAGCGAGCAAGGGAGAGAGAGAAGCGAGAAAATATTGAGCGAGGGAGAGTGAAAGAGACATCGGAATCTAGAGGGATGAGAGAGGGAGATAGAAAGAGCGATGGGATTTCGGGAAGATAGAAAGATGCGATCGAGGGAGAGAAAATAGAGAGATTATAGACAGGAAGTAATTTAGCGGAGAGAGGTTCAGAGTGAGCGAGGATGTTGAGTTGAGAGAGAGAGAGAGAGAGAGAGAGAGATGAGGAAGATAGATGAAGAGCAGTGTGAGGATCACTGAGTTGCGCTGCAGTGGTGTTCAGCTGCATTCGTTGCGTGTGTGCGCGCGCAGGTGTGTGTGTGTGTGTGCGTGTACTGCAGCCTGCTGAGGTTGTATTTGTGTGCGTGTGTGTGGTGGGGGGGAGGTGTTGGCGCAATGGTTCTGATCGGCGCAGCCATCAAATTTGTCTTCAGTTATCTCAGAAAGAACACAGGTGAGTTTGTTCTCATCTCTGCATGCTTGGTTCTGTGTGGCGTGTGCGTCGGTGGGTGTACTGTACGCACACAATAGCTCGACCACTTTTGGAAAGGACAGCTTGAGGTGTGCGACATGCCGGTTGCCATCGCAAGCATCGCATGCAGATCCGAACCAAGTCCTGATTTCTTCCTCCTGTCCGCAGCAAAGGACTGCGACCGCTGGTCCATTCGCTACACTACCCAGAAGAGCCAGCAGGGTCTGCTCTTCATCCCTGCAAAAGGGCCACACGCGAGCGACGCCGAGGACTTGCAAGGTCAGAGTTGTTTCAAGAATGAATGCATCACTGGGTTGCAAAAACCTGGGTGGATTCGTTGAGCAGGATTCTTGTAATTTGACACCGTCTGGTTCAGTCAAAGTAGTGCCTTGAACTGTGAGCCAAATTGCAGTAAGCTGCCGTAATATTTGCCATTTTTTACAGAGGATGAATAATATATACCCAATGCGAATTGTTATATTATCTGTCTAGATGTCTTGTGGTCAAAAATGTGTTGCTTGAACTGTACCAAACTGATGCTATTTCTTAGCCTGTCAATGGCATTTTACATTATTTGTTAGCATTCGAGCTAAGAAGAGACACATGAAGAATTCCAAAACGGACGCAGTAAGCTGCAATCATATTAGTCCTTTTTTCAAAGGGTAAAGAATATATCCCTGTGAGTATTGCTCCATTGTCTGTCTCTGTGTGTTGCGCCACTCTTTGTTTTCAAATATTAATCACTTGAAGGGTTAAACGCCGTTCCACAGATGCTACTCGTTAGCCTGTCTATGGTGTTTTGCATTGTCGGTTAGCCTTAAGCTAAACCAACTTCATTAGCTTTATGCAGTAAATGATGTCACAAATATCTCAAAGCATCTTGGAACATACTGACATTGTGTCCACGAGGAAGACTTTGGACCCCCAAATTGTTTGTTTTTGTGCCTTTTCTCGACGTGGACGCGTGTGTAGCATTTTGCAAAGTGACCCAGCATGGAGACAGCAAACCGACCACCTCTCTGCTCAGCACACCGAGCCCCACCTCCTGCACATCACCTGGACTGCGCCAATCAGAGGGCAAGGTGCGCAGGCGATGGCGGGACAAAAGCAGAAAGATGGTGAGAGCCTCCCCTAAACATTTTACAAGGCTGCAGAAACTCAAAACCTAATTTAACAAGCAAATATTTGACTTGGGTGATTTCAAAACTAGTAAGCCATCAATTTGTTGTGTACAAGTAATGCGAGGAGATGATGCAACATTTATTCGGTCTCACTGTCGTAGCGGCCCCCCAAAGTGGCCCGCAAGAAAAATGAGTTTGACACCTCCTGTCTAACTCCTCTAAGTGGTCTCACTGTCTCTTCTTCTGTCCGTCCTTCTGTCACTTCAGAGGTCCACATTTTGGGACTTTCTCTCTCAGTCATGCTTTTCTCTTTGTCTCGAGTGGTCAGTTTGGCAGAGAAAGGTAAAAACACTGCCCCCTAGACTAGACGATAGAGTACCGGTAGAATAGTACCCTGACCCAGAGTTGTTCCAACATGACGACAGCCGCAATCTAAATCCTCGTATCTGACAGAGGTGTCAAATCCATGTTCAGAAAGTAAACCCTGCTGCAGTTTGTCTTCTACAAAAAACAGGCAGATCAAGGAGCTTTTGAGTAGAAGCACCTGCGGCTCAAGAAACTGTGGCATGGGTTTACTTTCTCGACCTGGATTTGACACTTTTGTCAAATAAGATTAGTACTTTGGCTGTCAATCATATGTAAAGTACCTAAATCCAAGTGTGTTCTGTTTCACATCGCGATCACGGCACCCCCTCGGTCCCGCCAAAGTCAGTGGTGACGACACATAAAAGGGATTGCAATCATAAAAACAAACAGGTTGAAAGGTCAGGCTTGTTGGCCAAACTGCACCGGGAGGGAAACCTCGAAACACACCCAGTCCCAGTCTCGTGTATTTATTTTTTTAGAGACATCTAAAAATTGGGCCTTACTGACTGGAAAGGGGCTAAAAGATTGACTCTTCTAGTGAAGCCCTGGTAGATCATACAAAGCTGAAAGTAGACGCACCCAGGCGAGTAAACCGAGATGTTGTCCCAGTCCTCAGCCTCCTCGGATGAAGAGGAGACGGTCATCCTCAACAACACACGTCCTCTGACCCCACTCATCCTCAACCCTATTGATCTCACCTCCTGCTGGGACGTCTTTGGTTATGAGACGGACCTCGGGGTGAAGGCGGAGCCAAACCCCCGACTCCCGACCCCGGAGGAGAGGATGAGGCAACAGGCAGATGCGGTAACGACTGAAGTAGTTCCCATCAACATAACAGGTGGGCATCGAGCCCGGACACTGGTCGGAATGCCATTTTTACCCTCACTTGAAATGGCGAGTGAAGCACAGTTGAAGTCGAAATCTTGACGAATCACTTAAGCTTCACACTTGTGTTTTGGACCTGATGAGGCTTAATCTCACAAGTTGTATCTTCAACACCTCGGCGACAGGTCAGAGTTTTGATCGGCAGGCCAGCTTCCGAAAAGCGGCTTGCAACCTGGACTCCTCAAGCTGTCGCCGTCGGAATCCGAACCACCGTGTAACAGTCCCCGTGAACCATGTGGGTGTCGTCAATCGACAGGATACAGGTAACACGCGACAGATACGGAATTCCTCAAAGGTAGATTTCTTATCACCGGAGTACCCGAAGAAAACCCACGCAGGCACGGGGAGAACATGCAAACTCAACAAAGGAAGACTGGAGCCTGGAATCAAACCCCACTCTCAGAGCTGGGAGGCGGATATACTCACCACTCGCGCACGCTGCCACCTCAATTCAAATTTTTGTCTTGACCTCAAAAGTAAAATCCAACTGAATTGTACTCGCGAACTGGTCAGGGATTCTTATGTATGATTAAAGGAACCCACATGGCACATTTTGACAATCACTCTTTTAACGATTATTGAGTTTAGGGAAAACACAGCCCGAGTTCTTCCGTCAACGGAAAATCAGCGACTCCATCACATTTCCTCCTATGTTCCACTTCAGATTCGCCTGCTGATCAGCGCTCCACAGCCTCTCCGCTTGGCCAACGGGAAGAGGAGGAGCTGGTCATGAGGAAGAGAGAGTCGCTGGCGAGGAAGATCCGAGCCCCGAGGGGGGAGGGGCTTACCAGCCTCATGATGTCCCTCACCACACCGCGTATCGACAGCCTCTCTTGCTCCTCGAACGTCCGCAGCCTGCCCCGCATGGCCACCAGCTCCTCTCTGGACTCAGACGCCAGCTGCAACAGTGTCTCTTACAGGACACTCAGCGCCTCCTCATCCGGTTCCCAGGTCCGTTTCCATAAGCCATCGTCACGGGGAATACTTGAAGGAAGATGAATTAGGCAAATCACTGCCCCTCTTGAACTACCTTCATCATACAGATGATTGGGAAGTACAAAACCATTCTCAAAATAGCCGTTGACTCAGTGATGTTTTCGTAAAACAGGCACATGTGCATGCGGCGTAAAAACCATCGGGGTCTCATTTTCGTGCCGGGGCATTCCGAGTCGATCATGTTTGGGAACTTGGTAGTAGTGGGCATTTCAGCGGACCGAGGGCATTTTCAGTTACACGCCCCCGGCACACCAGACAATTTGGTGATAGAAACTAGACCAGACCTTAGACCAGGTAAAAGCAATTGAAGCAAAGGCTGACAAATGCTGTTCTCCCTTTGAAAGTGGAATCAATTTATTGAAAAGTAAATAAGTTAACAGACAAGTTTCCCTCTGGGAAAATGAAGTTTTGATGAACAGGACTGAACAAAGTCTTTGTTTCCATCTCTAGGATTTCTCTCCTGACCTTCAGCCACTGGTACCCTGTGGTGTGAGTGTAAGGGCCAGTCCTCAGTGTCCTTCCCCCTCTCTTCTCAGCGCCCATTCCTGTTCCTGGAAGTGGGGGAGGACTTGCTCCTGTGATCTTGGAATCAACTGTGGCCAGTCTCCAAACTGCAGCCACTACCGCTCCTCTTCCACTTCAATAGCAGATCCAGAGTCTCTGGATGGGGGGTCCATCCTCTCCCGCTGCGTGAGCCATTGTTCCCTCCAGCCCACATGTCGCGCTGGTGGCAACTGGAGTCCCATCAACCAGGAGACAAGTCCTGTTCCTGCGGTCTCTTCTGCTTGCTCCTCTTCGAGTAACTTTGTGTCGGTGTACTCGGAGGATGTGATGACCTTGTCTTCCTGGCAGAGTCGAAATAGTTTGTCCAGCACCTCCTCCTCCTGCCGTAGCATCTCTCTCCGCAAGTCCAAGCGTCCGCCTCCGCCACCTTTACGGACCGACTCCCTCGGGCGCCGAAACAGCTGCAGCAAGCCATGTCATTCATCATCGAGCCCCGCTATGGAAAGCAGTCTTCGCTCGTCAGCGCAGGTCTTGGATGATCCCTGGGTACCTCGGGACCGTACCACACAACGCCAGAGTAAGCTCGACTCTGGCACAGTCCTTAACTTTGAAACTTTGAGTGTAGACCAACATGCAGCGTCATCCGACCAAACCCCCTCAACCTCTGGCCGCAATCTTGGACTCACCTATTATTCTCTGGTCTCAAAAGAGGAGGGACAACTTCAACATCTCACTTCCCCCTCGAGCGGTTACTCCAGCCAGTCCAGTACCCCCGTAACGGGCACCTCCCCGGGAGCCTTGTCTCTTTCCCAAAACTCCCCTTTCTTCTACCCTTCAGTAACCTCTCTCCCCCTGTCTCCCAAGAAGTCGAAGCCCCTCCCTCCGGATAGGAGGTCCTCTCTCCTCTCCTCCTCTTTTTCCTCCTCCTCTTCGTTGTCATCCTGCTCCTCCTCCAACTCCTCTGCCCAGCGTACCCACCCCCCTCCCCGCGTGCTTCCAACTCCCCCTCCTCCACCTCCTCTCCCTCTCCAACTGTCATCTCTTCAACCCACAACTCAGCCACCTTCTTCTCTTCCTCCTCCCCCGCCTCCCCCGCCTTCTCTTCATCTGACTGCGCATCTCCAACTGTCGTCTCCTCCTCTCCAACGTTCCTCTTGTCATCCCTCTCCACTGTCACCCTGTAGTCTTCTCCCTCACCCTTCTCTTAGCCCTGCACCTTCGCTATCACCGTCATCTCTTCCTCTTTGGCCGATTCATCTCTCACCATCTTCTCTTCCTCTCCAACAGTCATCTCTTCATCCCATTCCTCCGCCCCATACTTCTCTTCCTCCTCCACCTCCTCCTCCTCCTCTCCCACCATCAAATCTTCCTCTTCAACGTGCTCCTACAAAACCATCACCCGGATATCCCACTCCTCTTCCAAGCTCCCCGCTTCCTCCTCACCCCTCTCATTTCTCACCTTCTTCGCTCTATCCCCCAACTCCTCTTCCATCATCACTTCCGCTTCAGCCCACTCACCCCCTGCCGTCTTCTGTTCCTCCTCCCGCTCCTCCACAGCCATCATCTCTTCATCCCAGTCGTCTGCCAACTTCTTCTCTTCCTCCTGACTGCCCTCACCTCACATCTTCTCCTCTTCCTGCTCCCCCTCCTCTGCCACCGTCATCTCTTCCTTCTCACCTCCCTCGTCGCCTGCCTTCTTATCTTCCTCCTCCTTCTTCTCCACCCTGTCCTTCTTCACTCCTACCTTCATCCATTCCCCTTTCCCTACGGCCATCGTCAGTCCCCCCACCTCTCCCGCCTCCCTTGGCCTCTCGACCCCCTCCTCCTCCGTACTCCCATGCCGTCAAGCAGTCCTCCCATCACGCCGCGCTGATCTCGATGTCTCCCGCTGTCGTCGAACCACGCGCCAGCTTACACCAGCCACCAGGCTTCGACAGGCCCCCAAATCGCGGTGTGAACGGTTTAAACCTATTCACCCCTCCTCTTGTCACTGCACAGGCTTTGCAGAGCGTCAAGCTTCGCTCCATTACGAATCAGGAAGTTCTCCCCCCAGACAACGTGATAGCTGATGCCAAGCTTTCTGACACTCCTCGGCGAGATGTTGCTCCGAGTCTTCATACCCCTGCCCCTGTTAATTCAAAGCAACAACAGCCTGAAATATTGCCTCGTTGTGAGGCGGTGTCCAAGGATACGTCTGTTTACACTCACAGCCACACGGCGAACCAAAATGATCAACTTATAAATGGCCAAATAGATTCAAGGGATTCTCAAATGGACGCCAGACTGGTGAATAATCGGCTACGCGAAGGTTCCTGTCTGAAAACGTCTGATGTTACCCCGACCCAAGTGCTATCAGAGGCCAAGTTAACGGAGTGGTCATACGGGCCACAACATGATAACCATCAGGTCACCGGTGATTTCGCGTGCCATCCATTTGAGATCGCGAGACTGAAGAAGAAGCCCATCCTTCCAAAGAAGCCCACTCTTAGTATTCTGGGGGTGAGAGCATCTCCAGAGCCAAAAGGGGACTGTGGCTTGGCGTCAATCGTATCTGACCTTGTAAATCCACAATGCTTCCCGGAAACCATGAATTCCACAGGATGTGTCGGTGGACCCACAGGTAACAAGTTGCACGGTGACACTTCATCAAGCGATAAGGGCTGCCATCCCTCCAGCACGGCGGGTGTTCTGTCCCCTTTCGATGGCAGCCCCGCCGGACCTTTCGAGACTTTAACGCGTAGTTCTTTAGCAGTCCAAATCGGTACTGGGACATCCCTCCAGCAAGCAGTGGACAGACAATATCATAGGAAGATGATGAGGTCACTGGGTGAGGATGAGCAAGAAGGTGAGGAGCAGAGCAAATCAACTCTGATGTTTGCCGCCGCCATAAATGACAAACCAAGGAAGAAGAGAAGGGCAACAGGAAGACGCCTGCTAATAATGGCGTCGAATAGAGTATCTTCATCCTCTTCATCATCATCTTCATCATCCTCAGAAGAAGAAGCTGAGTCACAGACAAAGGAGAGCAGTTTTTGTGCCGTCATGGGTCTGAGAAGCTGCTCCCTGAGCCGCGTGCTGTCGGGCAACAACCTGCAAGGCGCACTCTCACTGACGGACCTCCTCGTGGAAGAGGATAAAGAGGAGGAGGTTGTGGCCAGGAAGATAGATTCCGGCCGGCGTTCTGAAGGTAAGCCGGTTCCCGCGGTCAATGTTTGATGCGAGCCGCGTGTTGTCAGTAAACAGCTTCTCTTGTGATTGCGCAGCTGGCCTCTTGACGGGTGAATCTGCGAGACCACGAACAACCGAGGACCTCTTTGCCGTCATCCACAGGTAAACACCACACACACATACAACGAACGACACGTCCATGGGGTTGACTCACGTGCTTGTTTTCTCTCCCGCGCGAAGCAGTGCATTATGGGAAGGAACGGCTTGATTGGCAGTAAGTGAAGGCAAGCAGGTGGAATGTAGACCCTCAAGCCTTAGACCAGGGGTTCTCAAACTTCTTGTACCCTTTACAGAGGTTTTGTAAATGTCATTTGTTTGATGTGTCAATCCCCACATGTAAGTATGCACAAAATCATAACATCCAAGTTACGACTTGCGATGGTCCCCCAACCACAGTTTGAGAACCCTTGCCTTAGGGTTCTGCCTTAGGCCCCCTCTACGGTCAACTTTTTTGCCAAGACTATTCGAGTCACCTTCCTTCCCTCCTCTGTCCTCATTGTAACAAAAGACTGCAAAACCCACCATCCAGAAGACGTGAACATCTCTTATTCGTGCGTCCGTCTCAGGTCAAAGCGAAAGATGTTTGGACGAAGAGATTCTTCCGGTCTGACCTCAGCCGATCACCGACCTCGACCAAGACCGCAACCCTTGGTATCCCTCAAAGGTAAAAGACCGTCCAAAAGTGAGAGCTTCAAGACACTCCTGCTGAGAAAGGGGAGTCGCTTGCAGTCATCCTCCCGGATGTCGGCTGTTGAGCGTCTTCGCGTAGCTGCCGCTCCTGCTACCTCTGTCCCTCTGCGTGCGCGGGTCCAGGCCACGTGCTTGTGTTCCGCAAACACTGACGCGACTCTTGATGTGTCACAAACATACCAGAACATGACCGCACCCTGGGCCCTGAGGCAAAGAGCCTCACGCTGGCCACTCTTACCCTCGCCGGTCTTTGTTCCTTCTTCCCTTGCAACGCAACCTCGCCCGCACACTGCTCCTCGGTCAGCAAGTCGGCGGTGGCCTGCTCGCCACCGCCACTTTGCTGGCCACATGACTGCCATCTATGAGAGGGAAGGAGAAGAGGAGTAACATGTAAATTACTCCCAAAAAAAAGATTGGGTCATTCAGGGGGTGGGGGGGGGGGGTTGCGTGAGATTTTGGAATGAAGCTCTCATCCTGTTGTGACTTTTGACATTCAGCTCCTTGTTAGAGAGCAGCAAGTTGTGGGAAAAACAATTATTTTAGAATTGGACACAATTTCACCTGAAAACCAAAACTTTCTTCTGTATCCCGAAAGGCACAGAAGACTCATCATCATTTTCCATCAAGTTTTTATGTCGTCTTTTCTCTTTGTAACATATGGACATGAGATCATGTTTGACCACTATCATCATTATTTTCTGAAACATGCTGAAATAAATTCAGCTGTAGTTTAATGTCATTTCAACATGTCATTTCAATCTCAATGTGTGTGGAAAAAATAACTTCTCCTGGGTTTATCATCTGCTGTGCTGTAGTCCAGTTGCACAAACTGAACCAGCATGGAATCTGTGATCATGTTACTAGCAACAAATCCAGATTTTAAAAGCAATAAACGAGATGAATATGACGTAAGAAGTCAAGCAAAGTGGTGAAAGGTGAAGGTGTTAAAAAGAAGTTTTCAAGTGCTAAATAAAAAAGAAAATCATGCAACGTTTCTCTCACGAGTTATTTGTCAAGCAAAAAAGAAACATGAATTGCAGAAAAAGAAAAGCAAGCACACAAGAAAAAGGAGTCACAAATTTTAGTAATGATAATTTTGTTTGTGTTTGTGACTTGCATTTCACGGCCACTATACTGTACGTCACTAATAACATAAATACAATTTTCATAAGAGTGTGCAGTTGATGATTGATTCGGATGAATCAAACTACATTCTTGAAAGCAACCGAACAAAAGTTCCGTTTTTTAAAAATTCTGGAATGACCCGCGATGCGTCAGCGACCTCTCATGATCATCACGGGTCAGCCGCGGCCACCTGGCACGTGACTCTCAAGCTCACCTGTGATTGGCTCGTGCGAGAGCAGACGACGGGACAGGTGAAACGGAAGTGAAGAGATACATTTGTCGCGTGGTTCTACCTGACGGGACGCCGTTGAAAAAGTACGTTTCTAAGAAAATCAGCTTGGCATATTTGTTTCGTTATATCCGCTCGCCTTGTCTTTTTTTTAAATGTGCCGTCCGAGGGCTGCCGAGGGGCGTTTGGCCAGCACCACAACTTGACGAACTTATCGGTGCCTGACCGCAGGCAGGGTAATTAGTATGCTCTCGCGAAGAAACATTCCCGTTTGACAGGCTGATTAAGATATCAGAGGGATTTCCGAATTGTTTGATGCGCAATAATCTTGCTTTCACGAGTGATGTTTTACTGAATGTTTACCACTGTCGCCGTTAATTAATTCACCGGTTGCTCAAGCTTCACTGTCATCGTATTTTTTTTTTTTAAACGAAGCTGAGTTTGACATTGGTTATTAATCCTTCGGTCACTTCGGAGAGAAGCATTTTGGTGTTAGGAGATGATCATTTTGTTATTTCCACAAAATGTAAGCTCCTGTTCCTCTTTTTGTGTGTGTCAAATGATTTCTTAAGCTTTATGTTAAGGAGGTTACAACTACAGCGTTGTTCAGCGAAATATTCTGCTCGTTAGAAACTAAATCAAACCTTCACACACGCACACAAAAGTACGATTCAACATTGCTCTGATCCAGACGCAAAGTTATTTTAATGAAATGAGCCTCTGGTCATATTTTGCTTTTGATCATTTTGAGGCTCGTCGGCCACACTTTGGCGGTGCCTTGTGTTGTTGACATGCAAAAGGTTGTCTCGTTCTCAGGAACACGATGAACCACAAGGCCAATTGTTGTGTTATGTAAATATGTAATGGGCTGATTATGCTTTTGTTCTGCCTTCTGAATGAAACTGTGTCAGAAATTGAACACACCCTCCCTCTAGAATGAACTTTGTTTACCTGACTTGAAACAGCCACGCATCAGTAACCTCCAATGTTCGGATCCAGATGTGACTAGAAACACTAGAACGGTCCCATAGACCCAGACCTAACTCGTCCCTTGGGACGGGAAGTACGCCGTCGTGATCTAGCGCTGACGGACTCCCGCTAGAGCTTTGACAAAACTGTCGATCCTGCCCAGCCAGTCTGCCACCATTCCGCATGTTGCAGCCAGCAGCACATTCCTCTGGAACATCCATAAAGTCTTTTTATTCGGAAAGATCTTTGTCGGCGGAAGTAAATGTCTTGCCGTTACAAGAGTCTAGCTTTTTTTTAAAAATTAGTTTAAAAAAAAAAAAACTTTTTTTACTTCGGTGTGAATGACTTTTGTTGGGAGGGGGGGGCAACATGGTGTCAAACCTTCATGTGCAACTGAAACCAAATTGACAGCAATTCCACTGTGTGCAGTGAACAGTCTCCTTCCATCTGACTTAACATCTGAGGTCAAGAAAGCCACCAAGATCCTCAAAGGATTCACTGAAATCTCCGCCGGGAATGGGCTGGACAAACTCATCCCAGGTTTGGGTTTCACCGCAACAGTTGTCGAGTCCGGTTGTGACGCTTCCAATGAAACGTCAAAAATTAGAGGCAGAAGCAAAGCTCCTAAAGCGACAAACTGTACCATCCAACCTTTTGGGTGTAAGGCTTTGAAATTTGAAGCCGCCTCTGGCAATTTTCAGTCTCTTTTCCACAACAACACTCATCAATCATTCTCAATAATTGTTTATAATTACATTGGTCAACACATTTTTGTTCTTTTTTTATAAAAGAGACTCAAGTAAAATTTTCAAGATTTTTTTTTTTGGGGGGGCAAATCTGAATAACACTTGCACCTCAGCTGCACACATTGTAGTTCAATAACGACAAATTGGATTTTATGCAATTCATCGATGGATGATCAATTCTTAAAAAAAAGCGCTATTTGTCATCTGTGTTTTTTTGTCGTTTGCGTTCCTGCTGCATGCACAGCAAGTGTGATCGCATCAGCCGAGGGGCTGGCCATCATCTCCGTGGTGAAGGCAGGCTTCGTGATCACGGCAAGAGGAGGCAGCGGCATCGTCATCGCCAGGCTGACTGACAGACGTAAGTTCAAGGCGCCGGAGTTCTGCCTTTGACTTGAGAAAGGCGCCGTGCACTTCTTATTTGGCTGCCGACGGACTCGACATTGATCCAAATCACTAATTGAGCATTAAAAGTTTGTGAGAGACATGCGCCATATCGCATTGCTGACGTCCAAATTTAAAATGAAGCGTTGCGTATGTTTCTGTGCGCAGGCTGGTCGGCTCCTTCCGCCATTGGTATCGCCGGACTGGGCGGCGGCTTCGAAATTGGTGTGGAGGTGAGTGCTTTGAACGGCACTCCTAAAATGATTGCTTGCGTATGTTGAACGGCGACTTGAACGCGTTGCTCACTTCCCCCCACCTTCCTCAGGTTTCAGACCTGGTGATCGTCCTAAACCATCGGCGGGCCATTGACGCTTTCACCAAGGGCGGGAACTTGACGCTGGGTGGGAACTTTACAGTTGCTGTGGGTCCGATGGGCAGGTGGGTTGTCTTGAAGTGAAAGAGAAGCTGCTGATCTGCTTCACTGACTTTTTTTTTTTTTTCGTGTTCTGCATCCTGATTGGCCAAGTGGCTGTAGACCAATGTCAACAGTCCTACATCTACTTCCAAAAATTAATAAGTTCCGGAAGAAATTTCTTCACTAGAAAATTTTGTAAGTAGAGACGCGTTTTCCATGTAAATGCCCTAATCCGTTCCAAATCCCCAAAATTCAGACATAAATGTTTTCTAAAGCATAAAAATGCCTCGAGCTATGTAACAAATACATGTTACCATTAGATTATTCCACAATAAGTGAGATTTGCGCATAATGTGAAAAACAAATAATAGTGTAAAGAATAATTTTGTAAAGAACTGATCCGAGGATGTTGGCTTTTAACAATCCTTCCAAGATGTCCAAGGCAAACTTCAGCATCGTGAGCGAGTCCGACTGGTGAACACCTTTTCTGGGTGATTCACATTTACGTAAAACTCGGAGCTGCGAGTAGACGTAGTATTTCTACCTCTCGTATCTTGAAATTTCTTTCGTAACAAGAGGCAATATTTTCCTGTTGAGGCGTTTCGTAACTTGAAATCTTCGTATGAAGAGATGCTAGGAAGTAGAGGTACCACTGTATTTTGGTTATTGTGCCCCCTGCTGTTACATTTGAGGGTTGCATTGTGCGGACTGAGGTGGTTCATGTTGATTCGGAGTGACGTTATTTTGAGGAAAGAGACGAAAGCGTGAGGTGCCTAAGGCAAGAGTCATGACGAATCCTGATCATTCTCATCCCTTCAGGAACATGGAGGCCGACATTACCCTTCGCAAAATGGCCGCTGTCTACACTTACTGCAAGTCCCGAGGGTTGTTTGCAGGCTTGTCTCTGGAGGGCTCGTACCTGATTGAACGCAAAGAGACCAATCGCAAGTGGGACGGCTTGACAGCCAACACCTTCAAAATGTTTTGTTTCTTTGCTTTTTTAAAAAAAAAAAATTGAATTCCAATACAGCTGTTGGCGTGATCTTTCAGGTTCTACTCTCGGGATTTGCGAGCGTCTGGCATTTTGAATGGCGACGTGGACCCACCAAAAGAGTGTGACTTCCTGTACGATATGTTGAATTCTTACGCGGAGGGCTACGGCACGGACTCGAGCAGCAAGAATGTGACCACAAAGGTAAATTGTTTGAAACCCAACAGTGGCCCAATTAGTACGCGTGTGAAGGGCGACATTGCGGTTTTCTTTCAGTTGCAGTTCAGCACTTGGCAGCAGAAGAGACAAGAGTCCTTGCATTCTATATTTCAAGTCCCTGTGAAAGCCAATGCCCGCTGCCCCCCCTTTTTTTTTTCTTTTGAGCATTGACAACGTTTTCTCATTGCTCCGTTTTCAGTCATCCCGTCCTCCTGCCAGACCTCCAGCTCCTGCTCCTTCGCGAGGAGGGAACACCTCACAGCAGCCCGATGATCTTGGTAAAACTACCAAAGTACCATCTCAGTACTCGAGTGCATGTCCATCACGTAGACCAGGGGTGTCAACCTCATTTTTGTAATTACGGTTTCCCTGAAGGGGGCCATTATGACTGTGAATTTTGTCAAACCGTATAAATGTGTGATCACCTCCACCTATTACATACACAGTGCGCAACCAATTGGGGGATAACTAGTTTTGAAATCAGAAGTCAAGAATAATGATTAGTTAAGCCATTGTTTACCTTTATGTAATAAGTACGTCATGAGATCATGCTTGCAACATCTCCATGCAATGATGGATTACACACGACAATTTGAAATTCTGGTTCAGACTTTAGCAAGCATCATGGAAAAGTTGACATGCTTGATTTGCGCTCGCGGGCCACACAAAATGATATGGCGGTCCAGATCTGGCCCTCGGGCCTTGAGTTTGACATCGGATGTTGACGCACACTTGCTTCCTATTACGCATTTTAAGAAAAAGAACATTTGTCTCTGAATGTCAGCAGTGCGTCATCACCCTAACCAAGACTCTGTGTGTGTGTGTGTGTGCGTGTGTGTGTGTCCGTGCGTCTGCAGGTGCGGCAGGTAGAAGGTCACTCTACCCGAATATCTCCGTCTACAAATCGGACCCTTCAAGTAAGTTGGTCTTTGTTGAGGTGCTTTTTTTTTTTTTTTTTCCTGGCTGTGGCACCCTGGTGGATGCAGTCCATCATATCAATAACTTGATTTATTGTGGGGACGGTGGTGTTTCCTTTCAGATCAAATTCCTCCCAGAAAACCTCCAAACTTGGGTAAGACATACACGCATTGCGATGCATTTAACAATCTAAACTGAAGCGATAAAGCGTACGTTTCACAAAGGCGTCACGCTTCCCGGTGACAAAAGACGGAGTTTTCTTTGATTGCACGGCGAGTTAGCAAACATGTCTGTCACCATGACTGAGGCAGAGGCAGGTCCATGTGCATGGTTTCAAATAAAATAAATATAAACCTTTATCTGGTTCTGCGACCCCAAAGACAACACATCAATCTCATTGTTTCATTTCAGCCGGCAGTATCCCAACGGCTATCTTTTTTTTTTTTTTTTTTTTTTTTAAATTAATTGATTTACAAACTTTCTTTTCATAAGGAGGAGGCGGAGCGAGCGAAACTCTGGTGGTCACTGCTGTCCACGCGTTTGCGGGCCAACAGCCCGGCGACCTGAGCTTCAAACCCGGCGACCGCATCACCATCATCACCAAGACCGAGAACCAGTACGACTGGTGGGAGGGGCAGTTGGATGGGCGAAAGGGGATCTTTCCCGCAAACTATGTCACTTACTGACCGCCGTCGCTCGGTGGGCTACATGAGGAAAGCAACCGCACATTGGTGCGGTTACCGCGGCAAGGGTGTTGGAGCCTTCCCCCCCCAAAATACAATATTTAGCTTTGGCTTTATGTACCAGTTCGCTTATTGTTGTTACTTGTAAGACAGAGGTACTAGTAGAAAGACTGTCTTACTAGTGCCACTTTTGGCCGACTAGGTAGGAAATTAACTAGTAAGCGATGGAAAGCCGTTTGAGCATTTGTTTGATAGCCACTTTAAGGTCCATGTTAGTCTGAACTAGTTACGCAATTCAGTGCAGTAGTAGGATGTAGTAATCGTTTTCTCACTGCTACATGGCATTTCGGGCACGCGAGGAGAACAATTGCAAGTAAAATTGTACTAGTTACCATCTGGCCCATCACTAGTAGTGTGCAGATATCAACTCATGCACAGTTTTGTCTCACTCGTAGTAAGTTGAAGTGCACAAAATTGCCATACAATCGTGGACGAAACACTACTAGCAAAATGTGAGTTTAATATGACTAAGAGCGTACTCGTGCATGGATATGGAAGAAAGGCTCAATCGACTTGCCATACTGGTGCATAACTACTTCCAGGTCAACCACGTATTATTATTATTATTAAGTCATTTCGCTTTGGTTGTTTGGTGGCTTTGAAAATGTAGTATTTTTCTCTTTAAAATAAAGCAATGTTTTTATTTTAAAACTTATCAAAGTGATGTCGTTTTTAAACACTTGCACGAGCACACTTTGTTTATACTGTATTGAGCAACTTTGTTACACGTTACTGTTCCACTTGCAACAAATGAAGCGTTGAATCCCTTGAATTCAGTGCCCAAACTCACCATTCATGCATGCTAGCTTCTTATTAAAAATAAAAAATAAAAAAAAAGTGTTTTAAGACTTAAATCAGGCAAAGAACAAAAATAAAAGTGGAGTCATTAAAAAGGAAATGTGGCTGTTTCCACGCTGCCCGAGAGCTGTTGTGCGTTTGCGCCTTCACTCTGATCCGCCAACGACAGCCATCTGGCTTTGCAGCTTCCTGGAAAAACAGGAGATACGCAAACTTGATATTTCACAACTTTTTCAAATGGTTTTCCGATTTTCTTTTTTTTATACCTCTATGCGATTGTTTTGTTTTTCCTTGAGCTTTTTTTCTCCCGTTTTTTATTGCAGAGTTCAAAGTGCTGATGTACGCCATGTCGAGCTAATTTAATGTGACTTCCGTCCGCTTGAGCGACTCCATAAAAGGGTGAATAGTAATTTTTATTCCTGCTAAGAAACAGACATGGCCTGAATGAGTTTGTATGACAAAAGAGCACGGGGAAGGAAAAACAACAGTGGGCATGTGGTGCCCATTCATATATCGAAAAAGAGACCATTTGTTCACACGTTGGAAACTTTTGACCCAAGGTCTGTGTTTCCAAGCTGTAAATATTTTCCTGTTGGGCTCATAAAAGGGGTTATAAAAGTTTTCTTTCATTTAAAGCAATTTTTTGTTGTAAATTCACACACCTAAAAACACAATGAAAGGCTTTATCTGTATTGATCGTTTTTTGACCGCTCCTCCAATTCAAGCAGTTGATTGACTCCTCCATTTTGTTCGTGCGCATGTGCAGACGTGATTCAGGAAGACGGCGACGAAACAAAATTGTCGCCGTTACGAGAATAAAACGAGATACTAATTACGCCGGTGGAGCAGAGAACGTAATTGGAATATGTTTTTTCTCAACTGTAAAATATTTCGGACTTCAACGCGGTTGCAAATTGTGTGTACGCCAAGCGCCAGCTGCTCTGGCAGAACTGCACTTGGCGTTAGCCGAAGAGGGAGAAATCAAGTCACACAACCGGTGCGTTTCATCATGATGTGAGTATTTGTGTAAGCTTATGTTATATTATTAATTATCATTTTATGTTTGAGCATCATATTTCATGTTAAGCATACCTAAATTATATTCTGTTGTTTAATAATTGCTTAGACATTTTTTTTATGTTGATAGGTTCTGATTGGCTGTTAAAGTAAGAGAAGCAGGAAGTGATTTTAGTTACGGGGGTTGTGTTCTCGTACGTGCTGCGGTGCAGACGTTTTTTTTTCCTCTTATTAAACTGCATTGAAGGATTCCATCTCCCCATCTGTCATTCGCAAAGAAGAGCCATCCACTGAAAAACAACGAACCCCTCAACTTACATTTGTATTAAAGTGGTTGAAATTAGGGTAGAATGATTTTGAAAAGTAATCTTAATTGGGACCACCCCCTCCCCCAAATATGATTGTGATTTAATGTGCGATTTTTTTCAAGGTCACGGTCCCAGATATTTTTTTTGAACAAATCAAACTAAACTAACCCATCACAATAAACATAAGATGTATTCTACATGAATGATTCAATCGTTTAGGTTAGTTTTAAGCTAAAACAAAGACAAATGAACCATGAATTAATATGAACTCAAACAACAGAAACCCCCTAAATGTAAGAGAACTACTTTAATTCAAAGAGTTAGCGTTTTTTTCTGTCACTGTTCTTCCTCAGTGGGACAGGCTCTCTTGACTTAAGTGCTCTTGGGTGTCCCCTAGTGGTCGTGTGGTCCTAGGCAAATGCTTCGTTGTCTTTCCCGACCCTTCTGGCAGCTGCGCAGACGAGCTTGTGCTCATCACAGCTCCAATTGGGACAGTCGTGTGCTCACCTCGTCCTTTTGACGGGGTGTTGCGTTGCCCTGAGACAGTCGTCCACAGAGTCAGGAAGCGGGATGCCGATGGTCTCCGGAAGCAGTAGACACAATCCGCAGCCAATGATTGGCCCGCCGCCGTAGACGAGCATGGCGGCCAACGAGAAGGCTCCCTCAGGGTTGGGCGGGAACAGAGTGCTCACCAGACAACCGAGCCGGAACCACAAGTTGACCAGCGACATGCAACGCTGCCTGCAGGTGGAATACACAACACATTCAAATGAGTAAATCCGCTTCGGCGCCTGGTGAATTTTACCACCCGTCGTCTAACGCGTTACCTGACCACTGTGGGAAACAGCTCAATGCTATACAGACTTGAGATGAAGATTGTGGCTATGGTGCAGAATTTGCCCAGCAGTGCCAAGCTCATCACGAGCATTGCGTCACCTGCCGAACAGACTTGTGATCATCATCGCATCACTACCCTGTAAAAGGATGCATGTGAAACAGGTCCAAAATTTGCAATGAATTAGAGCAAGATTATTTCAGTATTCAGGTCTTTCAGAGATGGTACGAGACAGTGGCAAAGCAAAGCAAAGCGCTCTCTTTACCGAAACTCCTCACCTCACTTCAGTGGCCGCAACTTGGCAGCAAGTTGCCACGAGTTGATGCCAAAGCGATAAAAGTAGTCAGTGGTACCTTGTGAGGAGTTTAATTCATTCCCAGACCACGCTCAAAGCTTTTCACTTGAATTGCAATTTCATTCAGTTCAGTTTGTTACCAGCCTATCCCAAAAACAAACAAAAAAATGTGTTTTTGAGAAAAATAGTACTCCATAATGTATTTTGTCAGAACATAGAGTACTGTATCTGCAAATACAATGTAAAGACTAACTTTTTTTTTGTTCAAGTCAACGTACATTGTGCTGCTCCTTTGGGTGTGTGCACTTTGGCCACCTGGGGGCAGTACAGTGCAAGATTTGTGTGACTATTATACTCTAGCCGACATGGAACTGTCCCAGCTCCTCAGCGAATCGCAGTAATCTTAGTTGCTCTTCGCTGACGATAAAGAATGTATGCGTATTGTTAATATTGTCTGTGTTGCTTCAGCGTTTGTGTTCAAGTATCTGGTATGACACTGACGTTATTCATTAACTTGTCTTCAGCGTTTTGCATTGTTTGTTCGCATGAAGCGATACAGACCATATGTATCTCAAGCAAAGCAAAGTGGATGTTTTAAATCCACATGTAATTAATTCTCTTTATGTTAAGTTTGACTGTAAACTTAAACTAGTGCTGGCAATTAAGTTTGAAAACATTTCATCACTGGAGAGAAGTTGTCCAGAAACGACTGGCGCATCACTGAGCAAACATATATGTGCGGGAGCCTCACATTGGTGTCTGGAGAGCAGCAAAGACAGAAAGCAGGCGGCGCCGCTCAGAAACAGAGTCAGCATGCTGCTGGGACGCCGATCCAGGCGGACCAGCGGGATGAGCAGGCAGGGAGTCTCGGAAAGGCCGGAGAAGAACTGGGCCGAGTAGACGTTCACGCCGAAGGAGCCGATGTTCATACAGATGCCGTAGTATGTCAACGCCGTCGCAGCACTGACCAATCACAGCACACATCACAATTTGAGCACGTTTCTATTTCACCTAAACAAGGGGGAAAAAAATGTTGGAATTGTTGTGAGATTTCATATTTAAAGGACAGTCAGCCCCCGCTATCCGAGCCCTGCCTTGAATAGTGAAAAAGCTTGAGTAGGTGACAACCTCCCAAAATGTTTAGAACTGCTTCGAGTATGTTTATCAATCAATAAATTACCGTATTGGCCCGGATATAAGACGACCCCCTCTTTTTCAAGACTCAAGTTTGAAAAAAGACTTTTTGTAACACCAAATTCATTTTTATACAGAAAATAATTTCAGTACATCTGAAACAAATGATTATAACAATATATATTTGAGAGAAAAGGCATGTTATTTTGCCTCATTCAAATCTTAATATCTGAACATTTAAATATGTAAACTAAAGTGCAATCACATTGGTAAATGAATGGCTTCTGGTTTTTGAAATGTAAATGACATCATAAATTCTCCTCAGCTGCCGGTTAACCTGGCCGATCTTCGACCCGCTTTTCTCCAGATTGTCGCTCCGTTTCTCCATTTTCTGTTTTCTCTTCTATTATTTTCTTCTCTTTTCTTTCTTACCGCAATTTTTTATTTTTCTTCTTTGTGCTCCCGCAATTTTTATTTTATTCTTTGTGACAGGGGTTCACTTTGCCCTGGGGAGTCAAGTTCAGCATTCGCTTCAATGATATCTGGCGCCATCTAGCGTCGTGAATGGGTATAATGTCTAGACCCCGAATATAAGATGACCCCCACTTTTTCAGTCTTATTTCAATGCAAAAAACGGTCTTATATTCGGGCCAATACGGTAATTACTAACTGTAGTCCTCAAACACTTTAAAATTCTTTCTTTTTTTTCCCCCTCTCTTTTCGGCGACGATAGACTTCAAAATAAATTCACAATGTGACAGAAAGCGCAGAGAAACTGACGAGGTGGGGGTTCACTGTATAAAAAAACAACAACAATGCGTTACCCCAGATAGCTCATGACGGACAGCCGCAGCAGGACAGTGGGATGTTTGAAGGGGAGCAGGCCACTTGTTCTTTGACCTTTCTGAGCCTCGGCGGCTTTCTGCTTCTCCGCCATGTTTGATCCCAGGAGCTACGGGTGCACAGACGAGCAGATGATTCAGATAGCAGGATGTCGTGTCTGAGTCTGCGTCTCCGTGTACCATGTCCACACACTGTTTGTCGGCCGCATTTCCCGTGCGGTAGCGGAACAGAACATCGGTCCTCCCCATTAACACCAACCAGCTGGGAGACTCTGGAAGTGAACTGTGCGGACAAACAGAAATGCGCCTGAGAAGGACAAATGATCAAACGGTTGGACAGAAAGACACTGCGGGTGGAGACGCAGCGTCGTGACACACGTGCGAAGGAGGACAGACCGGTAGAGTGGCAGGCAGATGAACTGGGGCAGAGCGAGAGACAGGTGAAGCTGTGTCCAAGTGGGACTAAGCCAGGCCAGCAAAGCTCCGGCCATTGTTCCGAGACTGAAGCAGAAGCCCAAAAAGGCGGGCGGCCAGAGGCGGGCGGAGGGGGCGGTCCACTCCACAGCTGCAACGCCCAAGCACAAGATTTGGTGGTCGTCAAAAGCCGGGAGTAGTGATTCTCAGCAAAAGGGAGCCGTTGTTGTCATGCCGTCTTTGACTACTTTCACAATATCGCAGTGCCGCAATATCGGGAACTTTGCTGTCAACATGCAATTTTTTCCCCACTAAAATTTATCTACCCCCCCAAAAAAAAAAACCTCTAAATAGATTTCAAAAGATGTGGGTAACCAATATTTTAAGGTAGGCGTGTCAAACTCATTTTTGTCATGGGCCACGTTTTAGTTACCGTTTTCCTTGGAGGGTCGTTATGACTGAAACCATATCAAGAAGTCAAGATTCACGGTTTATTCATCTATTTATTAAGTGAGTGTCATGAGAGGTTAGGTAACAAGAAAATGCTTACAGTGTCACTCTTATTAATTACAAAGGAGAATTTGAAATTTTGGTCGAGATTTTCGCAAGCATTGTGAAAGTTGCCATCTTTGATTTGCTTTCGCGGGCCACATAAAATGATGTGGCGGGCCAGATCTGGCCCACGAGCCTTGAGTTTGACACCAGTGTTTTAAGGCTTGTTGATTTTCAAAGGGCAGCCCGGTGATCCAGGGGTTAGCGCGTCAACCTCACAGTGCAGAGGTCGTGGGTTCGATCCCGGCTCCGGCCTTCCTGTGTAAAGTTTGCATGTTCTCCCTGTGCTTGTGTGGGTTTTCTCCGGGTACTCTGGTTTCCTCCCACATTCCAAAAACATGCATGGCAGGCTGATTGAACACTCTAAATTTTCCCAAGGAGTGATTGTGAGCGCGAATAGTTGTTTGTGTATGTGTGCCCTGCGATTGGCTGCCAACTGGTTCAGGTTGTCCCCCGCCTACTGCCCAAAGACAGCTGGGACAGCCTCCGAGGCAACCTGGTCGATCCTGCCTGTGTGCTTGTCTCAAAAATTAAAGCCATGCGATTCGATTTTTTTTTTTTTTTTACCCAGACTGAAGGAGCAGTTGTTGATGCAGCAGCAGCAAACGCCCGCCAGGCAACGAACGGCAAGGAACAGAAACGGTTGAGGGAGAACGGCGGGCAACAGGCCGCACACAGCCTGCACGTACACGCTGAACAGCAGCACCAGACACTTCCCGTACCTGCACACGCAAAGGTAAAAAGTGTGGGCGCAGGTTGCAACACAAGAACACTCACATGTACAAGTGTGTGTGTGTGCGTGTGTGTGTGTGTATGTGTGTGAAAGGTTATCGCACAAATACAGCGGTGCCTTGACACACAAGTATGTGCCTGAACTTAGAAGTTTTGTAGGGCTGCAACAAATTATTTTCATAGTCGATTAATCGATCGATTATTTTGGTGATTGTCAATGGATGGGATTCAAAATCATGTTTCATTTGCCACCCCATGATTCAAAAACGGGACATTTCAAAGTGCAGAAAACTACTTAGCTTGCAAGTGTGGTCCATCAAATGTGATAAAATGTCACAATTTTGATCACTCTTTCCAGCCTATGTTGGTTAATGTTTTATTTTCATTCAGCGCAAACATAATTGGTCTGCTTTCAGGGAGGACTGCTCGGAATCTGAAAGTATTTACTGTGAAGAGGCTGAGACTCTGAGGATTTTGACATTCTTATCTGAAACAAGTTCTCTCCACGATGAATCGATGACCAAAGCAATTATTGAATGAGTTGAATTGATTAGTTGTCGATTAATTAATTGATCGTTGCAGCTCTACGCTGTTAAGTGCAATTTTTGTTGTCAGAAAGAAACTGTAGAAAAAAAGTTGGTGTTTTTTTTTTTCGTGGGAAGGCTAAAATGGATGAATTGCATTTCCATTCATTTCGATGGGAATGATGATTTGGGGTACGGGCTTGGTCATTGAATAAATTAAACTCTTCTCTTCACACCAATGTACTTGGTTACCGTACTTAAGTAGATTCATTTGGTATCTGTATTTATTTTCTGACAACTTTTTAGGTTTACTCCCCACATTTGAAAAGAGATACCTGTATCATAGTGCCTTTTTTTTCTTTCCAAACACTCATACCGCAAATGATCTTTCCCTCTTTGAAATGCATGGCAATAAAGGTCATCAGTTCCAGCACACACAAAACTAAAAATTTAAATTGAAATTTTTTTTTTTTTCATGAGAATAAATTAAGAACGGTACGGTACTTTTGTTTGTTGACAAGACTTTTTTTTTGGTTGTTATTATTGGTTTTTTTTTTTTTTTTTTTGTCCAAGTACCTTTACTTTGTCTTCTCCGTAGGTAAAGTGTGCAAGTACTTTTGCCACTTCTGGTAAAAATTGTACCTGTCAGACAGAGCTCCGCCCACCAGCGATCCAAGCAGTAGACCCACCATGTAGACCGTTTGGCCGTAGGTCAACCATGAAGACCAGCCACACACTGACTGATGCACACAAGAAACAAACGGTGGACTTTTTTTTTTTTTTTTGCAACAGTGGATTATACTGATGAATTAGTGTGCGGATCTTTAAATGTGGCGCATGCAGCGGACACACCCAAACACAAATACCCCCTCATCCTTTGACATGATTGAACTAATTCAGATCAAGTGTTCTGGACCAGATAGATTAGATTTTTCCCTGACTTTTGTTTTATAAATTCAGTCTCTCTCTCTCTCTCTCTCTCTCTCTCTCTCTCTCTCTCTCTCTATCTCTATAAGTATTTGTCAGGTCCAAGGTAAAGAAGGTCACTAAGACTTGTGGTATAAAAGAAAGTCCAATTCCCAAACGACTGTTCAACCTTCCTTCTTCCATACGGCCATAGCGCCGAGTAATCCTGAGAAAAAGGCAACAACAAAAAGCACATGAAGGAAATGAATTGGCAAAGATGAAAATGAAGGACATTTATGCTGTCATTTTAATTTCATTAACATAACATTTACGGTAGTGACAGTTCTTTTTTTTTACGCACTCTTGTTTTCATTTTATGACTGATTATTATTATTTTCCCCCCAATTTTAGTTTTAGTTCTTTCATTACTTTTCATAAACTACAAGAACCCCGTTCTGGACCCGACTGATCCCACTTTTTCAAGCTCAGAGGGATTCGACTCAAAACTCAGGTTTCGAGTAGACTCAAGCGCGTATACCCCTTGGTACACGCCACCGAGGTTGGGAATCATTGCTCTAAAATATGAAATGCGACAGTTCATTTGATGTACACTCGTTGTTACTTGTTCCTTCACAATCCAATTCAAAGAAATCAATGCCTGAACATGTGGAGCACAAAGCGCAACAATCGTGTTGTTCTGCCTTATCGAGCGTTCAAAGGGGGGGGGGGGCTGAATGTATAAGAGTGTGGCCTGGGTTATTTGTTAACTCCAAATGGGTTTTATTGCTGATGGGCCTTTGCTCTATCTGCAGTGAGAGGCATTGAGTTGAGAGCAAGCAGTTAGACGTATTCTCAACGACCGCACGCTGAAACACTTAAAGGCAGTACTTTGTTCTTTTATCTGATCGCACCTATTAAAACTCGACTCTTCTGTCTATCCTGTGTGTTCTTTTCTAATGTCACCGGTTTGCGTGGAACTGTTGCTGTTGTTGGACGCGCCACGGCTGCTCGTGTTGTGCAAGGTCGTGAGCTAAAATATTCGACATGAAAAACAAAGCTTCACACTGAGGGTTGCCTGCCACCTTTCAGATGTGGAGATATGCGACACTCCTGACGTCGTCACACGGGCGAAAGAAATTTGAGGCTTTGGCTCCCCCAAACCCTGAACAAAGCCTGTCTGGGGACACTTTTACTGTAATAAAGGTAACTGTCATAAAATTAAACTCTTGTGTGAACCCAAATCATAAGATGAAAAAAATGGGTGTGGGGGCACAAAACAAGCCTCTTCCTCAACCCCTTCATGTGCTCTTTGATGCCAGATCAGGACCAATCTGTCAACAGCTTTCCCTCGCTTCTTCGCCGTGCTACTTTTTCCAAGAGTACTTGTTGTTACTCTACCAAGTGACTCTACCAACCTACTGATCTTTACACCACTACGGACGGAACTTATAATGCAAACAAATAAAATAAAATACTTCAAAACATAATCAAAACTTTCACTCGTTTGTTTTAAATACTTAAAGTACATCGAGTGTGAGAAACTTTAAGATTTGTACTCCAATTATTGTTATTATGAATCTTATTCACTCACATCTCGGTCGCCGCTTTTAGTCACCCAATCAGATTCGTCTCCCAAAAGATCCTCGACTTCTGATTGGTTTCGCCGGAGCATACTTCCGCGTTTGGTTCCCGATTCGCTCGTGGCGTTGCTGGCGTGACACTTCGCGTCCACCACCACGGCCAAGAAAATGTCGAGGAAGAAGAGGAACGAGTTGAAGAAGAAGGCGAGCGACACACGCCAGAAAACGGACAGCTGAAGCGGAGACATGGCGGTCCTCGCTTCTGGAACTATTTTTATTCCCGCGGTGTGGACTTAACTTAAATAGCCCGGCGCCATGTTGACGGCCCGAGCCAAAGGTCCGTTATATGGACTTTGAACTCTTGTGACCTGCAAAGGTTTTTTTGTTGTTGTTGAAAATTCAACTTGAGCTTGTCTTGACACTCCCCTCCTTCGCCTTTTTCAGACAGCGTGAAGGAGGGTCAGGAAAGGTGTAACCATGCAAAGGATTAAAACAAAATGGTACAAGAAAGCCTGCCAGTAAAGAAAATCTGATCAGTCTCAACGAGTTCTTCCAAATGTTTCAGAAAACAGACTTTTCATTTTAACCTGAAATTTGACTGCATGTAAACGTAGTCAGTGTTGTGACTGGTTAGATTCGTCACACGTGTGCATACTTGTCAACTTTTCGGAGCGCCAACCTGTATAAACTACCCAAACAATCCTTATAAAGAGCAAAAAATGCTTATAACATACCAAAGCATTTTATATGTCAAAATAACGGCAGAAAAAAACCCCACGAAATTTTCAATGATATTTATTGTAGATCTCCTTAATACAATGTCTGCTTAATGTCTAATCATCATTCTACTTAGTGGCATTACTGTGTTCAGAGTTGTATTCCTGCGTTACTTTTTTCACCAACTCCAAAAAAACGGAAATTTTCAGAATCCGTATGATTTGTGCCATACGGCCATATACGTAAGATTCACCACAAAATCCGTATGAACTATGGCTAAACCGTATGAGTTGACAGGTATGCGTGTGAGAGACGAAGCAAGTGGCTCCTCGGGCTATTGAATCATGTTGCGTTATGCTAAATTGATTTCTATATGTTTTTCACACGCAGGGCGTGTATTTTCTCTTATGATCTGTTAAATATTTTCTCTTCATCATCTGTTAAATAAATGATGACTTCACAATTGGTTCTCATGAGAGCCATTTTTTTTAAAGAACTACCCAACTGAATGGTTTTGAGATATACATTCACTGTATTTTGGGATTGTTTTTGATACTTTTTTCAGTGAATGGCAATATTGCAGAAAATATGAACCATGAGCATAATGACTATTTCTAACTTCATCAATTGTGTAGAGATGCAACAGCATACTTTGCCATACATGCTAACTCAGGCCCAAATATGTCAAAAGTGCAGTTTAGCAATTCTCGAGGAGGGGGAACAAGATGATGAAAAACAGTTTCACATTGTACCTCCAGGAATGCGCAACTTTGTCTTGTTTTTTTTTAGGGCGGGGGGGGGGGGGGGGGGTATGATTATGTTTCAGGTCCCAGGGCAAAAGCCCACAAATAATACCCTTGCCACATTTTACTCAATGGGTGTTCGTTTATCTTCAAGGGGGGAAGTCACTCTGAATCAAAAACCACACAAGCGATTCAACTTGCTCGTCAGTTACTTTCAAGCTCTGGAGTTTGGGAATTACAAGTCACCACAAAACCACTTGCGAGCAAGACGTGTCAGCAAAAGGAGCATAACTAAGATACAGCCTTCACAATTTCTAGCGTCCCGAAACAAATCGAGCCCCGAAGGGAATGTAGCTTCACGTCATCTGGCTGTTCCTCTTGTTATGTGGACTCCTGCTGTCCTTGGTCCACATTCCGGTTGGGCCCAGCTTTTTCCTCGCCCTCCAAGATGCTTTGGGAGGCCATCGTTGGTAACTTCTTTTTTTTTTTTGTTTGTGTACATTTATACTCCACTTTTGAAGACGGATTCACATACTAGATCAGTGGTGGGCAAACTACGGCCCGCGGGCCGAATCCGGCCCGTTGGTCTTTTTAATCCGGCCCGCCGAAGGTTGGTCCACAATTAAGGTTCGATGTGAATGATTGCATTCATTTCAATTGGACTTGTAATGACAGGCATTTCACCGCCAGGTGGCGCATTGACTTGAAGTTGCAGAACACGGGGGGGCGGGGCAATCTTTTCGACCACCTAGTACCTCTGTATCGCTCTACTTCTACTGGTCTGATCACAACCCATCTGCAGCGATGCACAGGCTAAAATAGGTCATCAACATTTAAAAAAAGGATATTAATACCGTACTTTCATGCTTTTGTTCTGTTGATGTGTTTGATATGGACTGTCAACAAATGCAGTTTTTTTTTAATGTACCATAGCTCGTGCTGACCTGGCCCTTATGTCAAATTTTAAAAGTCAATGCGGCCCCCGAGCCAAAAAGTTTGCCCACCCCTGTACTAGATGGATCACTGCTGTTTATCTGAGTGACCTCAGACAAAACTGTACGTGTGTCTGGGCGGCTACACGGATGCTAACATATGAGATGAATTTGTATCTTGTTAAGTGTCATATGGCAGTTACTGTAAACACCATGTAGTCGTTAGTACGGCTATAATGTAGTAGTTATTGTAGCTAGATAACAGTTAAGATGTGAATATTGGTTAGCAGTCTACCACTCCAGTTGAATTGATCCATCAACACGTTTTCAGAAATCATCTTGGAATTTACTTTCTGGTCCTCGATTTGACACCTCCGTTCACTTTTCAAACGGAGTATTTGCTTTCTTAATCGTGTGCTGATTGATCAGTGGGTTTCAAACATTTTATTTGACACAATCCCATATCAAATATCTTGTGAACCAACTTTATCTAAACCGCGTTACGATCATGAAACACAAATGTGACAACAATTGCTGTGTGGTACTGTACAGGAAGTAAAATGGACAATTACATCTTCAAAACATTGGACAGAAAGAGTTTTAGCGAGGCTCCATCCACAGGCCCGTCACGCTTGATGGGCAGCTTCTCGTTGATGCTCCATCACGACGACCACAGCTGACAGCGGCGTGGAGAAGGAGCCAGCCAGGCTCCGCAGGCCGTACACCAGGGAGCGCCAGCCGAAGGTGCAGGCCTTCTTGACGTTCTGGCGAGCAGAACGTACCTGAGCGGTGAGTCTCTTCAGCTTCACTTGAACTGTACCACTCGACTACGTTTTCTCTAGTTGTGACATCGTGCACATTTGTACGTGTATTTGTTCCATTACAACATTGAAAAAAATGGTGTGTTGAATTTCCTCAACTTTATTTCATCGAGTGGTTGCGCAAATGACAGGCATCTGGATACAGATACATTTTTTTAAAGAGGTCTACTTAAAAAAAAAAGATATATTGCAATTATCGACAAAGTATTCTTGCTAATTTTTGATGTGTTTCAGCAATGTGACCCATTACAAATACACACACACACACATATATATTCATTAAAAAAACAAATATATATATCTATATATAGATATATATACAGTATATATATATATAAAATCTGAATGAGCGCAAAAGGCTAGCTTTCACTGATTTACGTAGCAAAATACGGAGAATCTGTAACTTTTGATAGCTCTGCCGGTGATCATTTTTTCATTTAAGAGTACGGTAATATATTTTTCTTTTTCCAAGTTCACCATCGCTGTGTCATCGCAATGGCGCTGTAAAATTTAATGACAACGAGTCGATTTAATCCACGTTAAATGATCAATTCTATCCTGTCTTGCTTATGTGATATTATCTTAGTGGTGCAAATTATTACGCCAAACTAAAGTCACACAGCTATTTGTAAAAGCACTGTTAGTTAATTCATTCCCGGGGTATTTATTTATTGATTGCCAACTCCAACAGCGCCTAGCCGCTTACAGCTCCACATTTTCTCCCACTGTACCCGCCGCACCAAAGGAATGACACTGAAGTACAGAGTGACGGCTTGATTGCTAACTAAAGGCATGCAACCTATATTCATTCTTCCAAGATTAGCCATATTGCTAAGAAAACAAATTCAGGACATACCGGTAATTAATCACATCAAAAGTTGATCTTACTCTTACCCGAATGTACTTTTTCTTTCTCCTCTTCCTCTTCTCCTTCCTCCTCAGCTTTTCCTCTGGCGTCCTCTGGTTCCCTTCATCTTCGATCAGAGGTTCGTATTTATCTGGCAATATGGCAAAATATACTTGCTTTGAGGTTTTCTGCTGCGCCTCCTCGGTTCCCATTGCTCGTCTTCGTGGGTCGAGTTGGTGTTTGTTGTCTTCCTCAACCGAGGACCTTTGGAACGGGGAGTCCAACTTTATGAGTAGCCCAAAGCTCAAACTCTATTGGATTTTAAATAAATGCAGGATTAGACAAAGAATGCACAAATGATTGGGGGGGTTTTCTACCCCCCTCTGACCCGTAACTCGACATCCTCTCAGCTCATCTCTAAAACATTTGTCCTTTGTGCAAGAACTTCTACGTGTTTGTTTTATAAAACAAACACAAAACTTGTCACTGAGTCAATAGGAGTATTATGGAGGTGATCTTGGAACCAGAACAGCTCTTACTTCAGTGCGCTTCATTGAAAATAATCTGGTCAGATCTAAATGCCGCATTCCTCCTTGAGGGTCAGCAATTTGATTGCAAGTCAAAACAAATATGCATCAGACTAAGAGATCATTTTATGAGAAACAAATTCCTTCTGCTCGAGGCCAACGATCAAGTGAAGTTTCACAAACACAACTCTTATGAATGTACATGAAATTTGCGATGGATTTTCTGCAAACAATCGCGAGCGGTTTCCTTGTGAACCGACTGCCGATGTATGTGGGGGACCGTGACCCCATGCGGTCGTGGGAGGAGCTGCTGAGTGCACCTGTGCCAATAACATTGAAGTACAGTTTTGTTTTTACTTTCGAGTGACCGTTTGAACCACAACTTGGGCCTCTGGGAATCAGCACCTGCTGGGATTTGTTCTCTTCAGCTCGCTATCAGGTTTTGTTTTGTTTTGGCCTCATTGTTCTGACAAAGTCACCGGAAGGAAATCTGTTGCCAAGATTCAGTTTCTTCCAACCTCTGAACTCATTGTGGCACGGAAGAGCCCAGTTTGTGTATTACCTCATTCAAATTTGTTTTTCAAGCTTTCGTTTAGATCAGATAGAGTATAGGCGGCAAAGGTACTTGGCGTCACGGCCACCCACAAAAATCGCCTCGCCACGCCACTCTCCAACCCTGCGATGCTCAATTCATTTTTCAACATTGACAAACAGGACAGCGCACATATTTTGTCGTGATTCTTCGGATTGTTCTTTTCTGTCCTTTATACTTCTGATTATATTCGTGTGTGTGTGTGTGTGTGTGTGTCCAATGGCTTTCAGTTCAAAACATTTTGAGACATAAGCCCAGAAAAGTAAACTAATGTTGGTCGGAACTTTTCGCTGAGCATTTGCATCTACACGTCGCGTCACGGTGACGGACAAAACGCGCAAGAATCAACAGCGACATCTACTCCTTGCCTAGGCACGTAAGAACCCGTTTAGTTATATTAAATAGCCTCTCAAGAAATTGCGCGTTTCTGCTGTTTGTGGAAAATGCACTCGTTAAAATTTGCCTTAGTTTTCGCTCTCCGAATTCAGCGACGCAAATGCTAGGCTACCAAAGTAGGAGTCGGCAAGGACGAGTCAGTGACGTCATCTAGCCGCGCCAAAGAAGAGTCCAGCCATTTGATCATTTATTTCATGTCATTAACCACTGTTTCAAGGTCCATGTACAATTATTGCTAGGATAATAGATTACTTGCTACTGCTCATGGCTTTCCATAGTGTATGCCATTTGTTGCTAGTAACTCAAACATATTAGTTTACATTTCTATATATCTTATCTATGGTGTGAGGCGAACTGAATGCTAATCTATCTATCTATCTATCTATTTATCCATCCATCTATCTATCGATCGTGTGAGGCAAACTGAATGCTAGGGTCATTTCCAGAAATGTTCATTCAACATCCATGGGGAGTTAAGCTGTGGTATTTGGGAAATTCTAAGTAATATCAGCATCGTTTTGTCGTAAGGAGAGCTCTAAAAAAAAAAAAGAAAATGCATTTAAACCCCTGCTCTGAACTGCTCATCAGTCACGGGGTGATTGCAAGGAGCATATTGAATGGGAACTGCCCTTGCCAGCTGCACAAATCAGCTATGTGAATCACTGCACCACAAACAGCTCACTTGTGTTCTCATTCCTGGCCGTTTTAGAGCACAACATCATGCAGAGGTGATGGGCATTTTGTTACACATCAGAGAGACATTGCCTTACCTTAGAGGCTCCTCAGGGACGTGCATTTGTAAAACGGTCCCTGGCGTGGCTCGCACCTGCAGCACTCTGTTGACTGACAGCAGCAAGGGGGGGCTTGTCCTGTACTCCAAGTCCACCGATGTATATGAGAACCTTTCCCTGGAGGATTGGATCGAGGCCAACGTGGACCTGCAGCATCGCAACATCTTGTTGCTTTGGCGCAACAAGCCAGCCGTGGTCATCGGGCGACACCAGAATCCATGGAAGGAGTGCAACCTCTCGCTCATGAGGCGTACCGGAATATGTCTCGCCCGCAGGCGAAGTGGTGGAGGCACGGTCTTCCACGACCTCGGGAACCTGAACTTGACCTTCTTTGCTTCTAAGAAGGGGTATGACCGCCAGAGGAACCTGAAAGTCATCACCGAAGCCCTTAGACATCTGCGGCCCGGGCTGGAGGTTGAAGCCACCAAGCGGTTCGACATTTTACTCAAGGGGCACTACAAAATCACAGGTAGGGTTGCAAAAGTTGGTGAATTTTGAAAGCTGGAAACTCCCCATGGGAATTTGTGAAATTTATAACATTGAAGATTGGCTCTTTCTAGGAAACTTAAATATAGGAAAACTATATGTGAAAACATGAATCAGACTAAAACAACCACAATACATGCAAGTAGAGTATTACCTTGGTGGATGACTGCCTCAACCAATCACTTTTGCTGGTAAAAACCAACAAGCCTTTGTAGATCAATTTCTTTGGTGTTGTGAGCCCAAATTTGATACATGTGCCTGCTCGGGACACACTGTCAGTTGAGTCAAGTAAAAAAAAAAAAAGGCATAACAAGGATTGTAATGCCATTGCATGTGGGAAAGGAGAGCCATTTTCAAATTTTCCTGAAACTTTCGGGAAATGTTCAACAGGTGTTGCTACCATTGACCGCCGTGGCTCGAGGTGTTACTTAGCCACGGTATCCTATTGTCGTTGACCCCAGGAAGTGCCTCAAGAATCAGCCGGAAGTCGTCCTACCATCATTGCACTCTGCTGCACTCGGCCGACCACGCCGCGCTCTCCCCCGTCTTGCACTCCTCCTGCCAGGGTGTCCACAGCAACGCCACGCCCAGTGTGCCTTCGCCTGTGGCCAACCTGGTAGACTACGAGCCCACATTGACATGGGAGCTGCTACTTGAGGCGCTGGCAAAGAAGTACAGTGCAGGTGCAGTGGAACGTCACTTCATGATGTTTGTTTCAAGACTCTTTTTGCAAATTAAAATCTTTTTAAATCCAGGATTTTTTTTTTCCAATCGAAATGAATGAAAATGGAATTGCAGTCATCGCCCCTTCGGCATGAAAGCCAGATCATTGAAATACCTGTTTTATATACTCTCAAGGCATGTTTTTCTCGCCTTTAGGACACTTATTGATTTACAGGTGTTCAAACATGGTTCTGAAACAATACAAACACATTTAAAAACATACATTGAGAGAGAGCAAGAGCAATGGATGACACAAAAATATTTACGGTGTATCCGACCCCTCATGTTAACAGTAAGCAAATCCCATTTCTAAAAACTAACAAAGTTATCCGACAATGCACATCAATAATCACGTCCAAAGATGTCCATTGTAAAATGAACCTCAAGTTGTCATATTTCCGTAGGCATAAAAAGCAGGATGGCGGTGAATGACCTTTCAATCATTTTCAACAACAACGGGGTCATGAAATACTGGCTGTTTCGCTCTTCTTTCAATCTTTGGGGCAACGTCACATGGTTAGGAGTGAAAGTTTGAATTGATGTGATCCTTCACCAGTTGTCTTTTTCTTCTGTCTTGCATGCCTCTCCAGAGTTTGGCGGCAGCGCCGCAATGAATTTGGTGAATCCCGCTGACGACTCTGCGTTTCCCGGTCTCCGCAGCATGTTGGCAGAGCTGCGAGGATGGGAATGGGTCTTCGGAAGGACACCAAAGTTCAGCATCCAAACACTTCTGAAAATGACTGACGACCTCTCATCAGCCGGACGCGAAGTCCAGCTGTGTTTAGAAATCAAGCACGGAGTGATTGAGAGTTGTCGCTTAGACGTTCCCCCAGACTGGCTCCCGCAGCGTTTGACCGGCGAGCTGAGCGACGTGCTGGAGGGAGAGCGATTTTGTCCGCAACGCACCGCCGCGGCTTTTGCGATGCTGTTGCGTTGCGAGCGTGGCGAGAAGCAGAAGAAACTGCGCAGACTTTGTGATGCCATATTGGCAGTCATGGGCTAAAAAAAAACAAAACGCAACAGGTCATAGGGATGAACAGTTTTTGGAGAGAAAAAAACCCTCAGTATTGCGATTGCTATTTAACATATGATTTGTTTTTTTCAAGGTCCTCTTCTCATGTTTTCTTTTTTTTTTAAACAAACAAGCAATCAATTCATCTGTATTATAATAAAAAATATTCAATCTGATATACATAAAAGATTGGTCTTGCACGTTTGGCTTCGGCTAAAATAATGGCTCACAAAAGATGAATGAATATGAAAGACATCTTATCTACTTCAGTTAGTTGTTAACTGAGACACTTGCAGTCTATTATCCACAAGACGATATCAATAAATAGAATAGGCATATATCAAAAAATAGAGCCTTCTGACCGACCAAAATTGGAGCAGAGTGTTCATTTAAATGTTTTTAATTGCAGTCTTTGACATTTGACACAGTGCAGAAAAGACTCTTGTTAATCACTGACCGCCATCCCTGTTAGAATCCTTATTTGGCTTGTAACCGTAAATGGCAGCAAATGGAGGAACCCTGCCAAATTTGAACGATTAAAAAAAAAAGTAAATAAAATGAGACTTGGTCATGGTGAAAATCAATCTGTTCTCTCCGCTTTTGAAACATTGTGGGATTCCCACGACACCCGACGACTGAGAAAAATGGATGGTACTTTGTCTAGCATCTTTCACATGCATACACACAGCTACATGTTTGACGTGGCTGGAAAACATCCCATAAAATCAACATACCAAGGGATTTCGGACAATTCTATCCTCACAGCATTGTGGGAATAGTTTGGAGCTAGCTGCATCCTCTTTCAATTTGGTTGTACACCAGTGCACGAAGCAAGGTCCATCAAGACATGGACTACAGACTTTGATGTGGATGAACCCGACTGGCCTGTACAGAGTCTTGTCCTCAACCTGCTAGAACACCTTTGGGATGAATTAGAGCGGAGGTCTTCTCGTCCAACTTCAGGGTGACCTCACAAATGTGGAAGAATGGTGAAGAGTTCCCAGAAACACTGCTAAAAATAGGCGGCCCAGTGGTCGAGTGGTTGGCGCTTTGACTTCGCAGTGCAGAGGTCGTGGGTTCGATCCCAGCTACGTTTGCATGTTCTCCTCGTGGGTTTTCTCCGGGTACTCCAGTTTCCTCCCACGTTCCAAAAACATGCATGGCAGCCTGATTGAACAATCTAAATTGTCCCTTGGTGTGAGCGCGGATGGTTGTTCGTCTCTGTGTGCCCTGCGATTGGCTGGCAACTAGTTCAGGGTGTCCCCCGCCTACTGCCCGAAGACAGCTGGGATAGGCTCCAGCACCCCCTGCGACCCATGTGAGGATAAAGTGGTTCAGTAGATGGATGGACTCCTAAAACTAGGAGGGGAGGAGGTTGCCAGCGGGTACTAGTTAGCCCCAAGGACAATATGAATAGTGCAAGGGACTGTTCTAAAAACAGTCACCAGAATATTATTTTTTTTAAATTCATTTCAACTTACCTCTGTATTTAAAAATATTTTGTCAAGACAGGTTCGTGAATACTTTTGGTAATTTAAGTGTGTGTGCCTCCTGGAGTCAATAAGGATTCGGAAACACCGCTTATATTGTTAAAATACTTTAATTGTGTTTTCTCCAAAGACTGAGAGGAACTTAGTCATGACGTGCGTGACATTGGACGCAGGCGGCCATGCGCAGCAATAACACACGACATAATGTCTCACTTTGTACGTTTTCTAGGGACCAAACAACTTGTTTTGTTTTTTTCCCCCCTTCATTTTATCGTACCACAACTTGCCGTGTATGATCGCGCTTACCACTGTGTTAACTTGCACTCGACTCCTTCGTATCCATTTAAAATGACCCGATTCTCCGCTTCTTTCTCGTTCGATGATCAGGAAAAGCAAATGTCGTATGACCTCCTGTCCACGCAATTAATATGCGATCTTTGGTCGATGTGAGCCATCCGTGTGTGCTGTGCGTGGAGAAGCGGAGAAACTCGGCTTGAAGAATGGGGAAGAAACAGAAGAAATCCGGGGAGGACAGGTACAGAAAGCATCCGCGGGGGGTCGACGCAGGCTTTGCCCTCGCTGACACCCAGTGGCACTGAGCGCCACGACGAAAACGTGCGCGTTTGCGACCCAGAGTTCCTCGGTTAGCTTTAGCAGCTAACGAAAGCTAACCACGAGTTGGCTGCGAGAGTGGAGGCAGGTACGAAGTACATTTGGAAATAGGGCATGTTAAATGTTGGCCATATAGCCAAGGTGGTCACGCTTTGTGCTCTTCGGCCGTTCACAGCCGGTCTCGGCGCTCTGCTTGTGCGTGCTGGCTGAAAGTCGGTCATGTTAGCCGGCTAGCATCCAGCTGGCTATCAAACGAACCCAAGAGTCCCCTAAAGATTACAGTGGCACCTTTATCTACGTGGCTAATTCATTACGTGGTCATTGGTTTTTCCAGCGTACCAAAAAGCACCATAACATTTTTGTTTCATGTTTTTTTAATCACGAAAAATAGCACCGTTTGGCTAAATACAATCATTTAAACTTTAATGAAGTCTAAGTGCAAGCAAGGTGACAGTCACACATTAGTACATTTGTGTCATTTAGTGACCCTTTAAGGGGAATGGCATTGTAGTGAGTGACGTCAGTACTTGGTGTTGTCCCGATAAGTTTGCTACTCCACCAGATGTGCAGCAATTCATTTTAACGCCCCCTCCAAGAAGAAAATATTTTGCGCCCTCCCCAACTCTCCAATGCGACTGTAAAAAGTATCATTTGTCAATAAATTTGTTATAAGTAAATCTGTGCCTTATGAACATTCAAGAGAATAAAAAAGATTTGAAGTAAATCAATTTGCCTGAACGATGAGAAGGGACACTGCCACCTACTGTTGTGGATGTGCAATTACACTGACTATGTGAAGTTGCCTGACACTGGCGCATCCAGATCAGGACAAATGTTATAAATGAAGAAAATTAAATCGACATGCTCTTATTCAATATTTTGCATTTTGTCCACTTAAATTGATCACTTATTAGTGATCTCTTTACGCCATTCCACACGTTAGTTTTTGTATTAGTTTTTGTACGTCAAGTTCAATCCTTCTGTAATAAAATGGCTTTAACAAGGTACAAAGCCCAGAAAATGTCAAAAAGTCAGATTTTACATTGGGGAAAACCCACAACATGCAAAAAAAAAAGGAAAAAGGATTTACGCAGTATTATTTTCTTCATTGCTTAGATAACACAGCCGAAAGATGCAAATATGAAGTAGTCATTAAAACTTAGGCATTTAACATGAGTTTGAATGGAATTGTTGAATTCTGAGCACAGCCACATGCATCCCCGTTAATAGGTGGGTGTGAGCACTTCCTGTTCAGAAAATATTTTTTGACCCATTGTTCCTGAATTCTGTCGTTGGGAAGCTGTGAATACACCTGTTGCCATTCCTACAGCAGAATAATAGCTTGAACTAAACAGGCCCCAGATTTAACACTGAGTCGGTGAATTCTGCTCGGGACTTGGCGAGTCAGCAGGGCGCGCTCTTGTTCCGACGGCGGCACCGCAGAATGAGCGGGTTTATGCCCCCTTTGCATGTGTTTGTTTGACCGGCTGATTTTGACTCCCATCAGCGCTAAAGATGACGACATCGATGCTCTGGCGGCAGAGATCGAAGGAGCTGGTTCTTCAAAGGAGACAAAAGGAAAGAAAAAGAAAAAGGGAGCCAAGAAAGACGACTACGAGTATGTGACGCTGTCATTTCCCCCGGATCTCGCCCCTTCTTCACTCAATCATCCCTAACATGTTTGTTTGCCGTTGCAGTGAGGATGACATCTTAAAGGAGCTGGAGGAATTATCCTTGGAGGCACATGGTGGACAGGGGAAGGTAACTCACTCCAAAAATGCTCATCACATTTTTCAGTAGGGTTGCAATTGGAAGCCTCCCGTGGGAACGTATGGGAGGAGACCAGGAATTTCCAAAATTGGCACTTGGGCTACGAATAGGGAACTTAACTAAAAAGTGGGATCCTTTTTTTATTAAATTTTTTGGGTAACAGGAGTTTGCCCGCTCATTTTGTATGTTTGTTTTTTCATTGTGTTAGGTGCAGAAGTTTATTTTACGATGAAGCTTTTTCTGCATCATGCGTCTTAATGGTCATATGAGAGGACCGGCATGTTGACTTCAAAAAACGGTCTATCAGCCCTGCGTGCCAAAGGGCACTTTGGTATCGGCGACCGATGGGAGTACCCGATACATTGAAATCAGGCCTCTGATACCTGGCATCGGTACTCGCGCAGCCTGATAACCAAACCACAAAACTTGTCTTTACATGCCTGTGAATGTTCCCCTTCATCCAGGTCATTTTACTCTCACCTGAAAACGTTGCCTTACGAAAGTCTGCTGGCTTACAGCTAACGCTTCGCGCAAGACGCCTTTGACAGGCGAACTCAGGCTAACTTGCATCAACGTTGCAGCAGTAGTTTCAAACTTTAAACAAATATTTGAACACACTGGTGTGGCAACAAATACATATAGCAAACTGTATTTTTATTACATTTATTTATTTTTGTCTGAGTTGAGCAGATGATTGTGAATTTTTGAATGGGTCCAGTCAGAGAGAGAAGTAATATTGAACCCAACATTCATGAAATAATTAACTGTCCGGTTAAATACTTCAAACTTCATATACGCGAACACCATTAATGTGTTGAAATGAAATGTCACGCTTTTCAATTGGACTTTTTTTGCGATGAATCTGGTCTTTATCCTGATACTTGTCGATGACAATGATACCTTTTCAGAATAGCCCGCCTGCATTTACCATGGAAATCATCCTTTGCCAACCGCCTTTGTCACAGGACGCAAGTGCGTCTTCGCTGAGCTGCCTCCAACTTTGTTTTTATGCAGAAAGACGTCGTCCCCGTGGAAAATGATGTGGACCCTCCGAAAGCAGAGAAGAAGAAAACCAGGAAGGGGAAAGTGCAGGATGCCAGCCCCGAAGAAGTGGAGGGCAATCAACCTGAAGGTGCAAATGATGAGCTGAGGAACGGACAGCAGAAGAAGGTGGGACAGAAAAGGAGCCATTAGTCATTTAGTCTTAATTAAGAAAAAAAAAAAGAATTATTATTTTGGTTACAATTCTGATTGTCGTCGTTAAAACCTGCCTGTCGTTAATAATGTCAGTGTTGCACCTCAAGGTGGCGCCCGCTGCTCCGTCCGAGTCTGATGAGGAGAGCGGCTCGCGTTCTCGTTTGAAGACCAAAGGAGGTAAGAAAGGCGCCAAGAGGCCTTCCGGTTCCGACGAAGATGACGACGACGACGACGAAGGCGCCGCCAGAAACGCGAAAGAGGCTGAATCCGAGGAAGATGAGGAATTCAGCTCTCGGAGGGACAAAAAAAACAAAAGCAAAGGGAAAGCCGCAAAGAGCGAGGACGAGGATGAACAGGAGGGGGACAGCGGCTTCAAGATGAAGACCGCCGCGCAAAAGAAGGCGGAGAAAAAGGAGCGGGACAAGAAGAAGAAAGAGGAGGAGAGACTCAAGCAAAAGAAGCTGAAGGAGAAGGAGATCGGCGCCGATGTCAAAAAAGAACCGGAGAAGACCCCTGCGGAGGCTGCACCCCCGCAGGCGGTCCCCGTAGCAGACGCGGATACGGACGAGCAGGAAGGAGCAGAGGCGGCCGGTGAGGGTAAGCTATCCGCCGCCGTGCTCGACTCCCGCGCGCAACGAAAAAGTGAGCCGAGTTTGTTGCTGTTTGATGCCTCAGATGACGGTGACAAGAAGAAGAAGGACAAGAAAAAGAAGAAAGGGGAGAAGGAGGAGAAAGAGAAGGAAAAGAAAAAGGGTCCGAGCAAGGCCACGGTCAAGGCCATGCAGGAAGCTCTGGCCAAGATGAAGGAGGTGTGCTGTTGAAAGCGTGGGGAGGGGAACAACAGCGCTGGGTGTTGTGGTCCTCCGACAGCAGATCCCTCTCTTCTCCTCTGTAGGAGGAGGAGCGCGCCAGGAAGGAGGAGGAGGAGCGAATTCGAAAGCTGGAAGAGCTGGAGCAACAAAGGTTGGAGCAGGTAAACGCCACACAACCCACCTCCACTATCGAGCCCGCTTTGCACGCGATGTGCCGATGAAGCACAGGCGTTCTTGATCTCCACTTGGGCGTGGCCGTTCTACACTGGAACAACATTGATTTCTTTTCGCTTGAAAAGGGGCGGGGCCTGACACGGCGAGTGACGTAAGAGTCAGCAAATGAGCGTGTACAGCCGTAGGCGAGAATAAATGAGGTGGCATTGCATTCGCTCAATTAGCTTCGACCTGATGTTGGCAAAAAATGACGCAAAAAGTCCCCAAAAGGTCGGCGAGAGGCAGTGTAAGTCAGCAAAACAACAGCGAGTCACATAGAGCAACATATACGGTACTACATGGATGTGTTTACTGTACAGTAATCCCTCGTTTATCGCGGTTAATGGGGACCAAAACCACCCGCGATAAACGAACCGCGAAATAGCGAGGGATCACTGTATTTCATTATTCATACACTAACCTAACTTAAACATGTTTAAATATATTAGTCGAGAGCACAGGTGTCAAAGTCAAGGCCCGGGGGCCAGATTCGGCCCCCCCACGTAATTTCAGGTGGCCTGCGGGAGCAAATCATATGTGTCAACTTTCATGATTTTTGCTGAAATCTGTACCGAAATGTCAAATTGTCATGGCTAATATATAACGTTGAGATTTTGCACCGGCCCTCCGAGGGAAGCCGTAACTCCGAAGTGGCCCGCGACAAGAAATGACTTTGACACCCGTGGTATATAGCATTAAGTCATGTTAATTACTACAAACATGCATGTATACCATTAAATTTGGCCTTATAAATATTATTTATACTCATACACATGTACATATACAATAAATGAGGGATTACTGTATTGCCGTTGTTTTTGCTTTGCAGGAGACAAGTTGCACTTTCTTCTTCTTGCGGTGTCAATGATTTTGCTTCCGCTACATTTTTTTTTCCATCGTTTCAGCCCCATAAATTCCATTCGTTTTTATTTTAAGGTCACAAACAAATAGCTGTAATTCATTTCACGGTCTCTCCGCGTAACTCACGTTTTACCCCCCGACACCCGGCAGGAGCGTCTTGAGCAGGAGCGCAAGGAGAAAAGGAAGCAGAAGGAGAAGGAAAGGAAGGAGCGTCTGAAGAAGGAAGGGAAATTAATGACCAAGTCCCAGAAGGAGGCTCGGGCTCGGGCTGAAGCCACGCTGAAACTGCTGCAGGCTCAAGGTCTGTTTTGCAATCGGCTCGATTCTCTCTTGTGGTTGACGGTCAGCAGTTGCTTGCCCCTGTCATCAGCTGATCTGTGTCGCTGTGCAGGAGTGGTGGTGCCATCCAAAGACACTGTGTCAAAGAAGAAACCGGTTTATATGGACAAGAGGAAGAAGAAGCAGCCCATCACTCAAACTCCTGAAGGTAGGCTCAACAAGTTCGCTATTCAGCTTTTAGCGGGTGGTGTTTTTTTTTTGTTTTTGTTTGTTTTTTACCTGCGGAACCTCAAGCGAATAGCTGAAAACTCACCTATTTGCATATTATAGCCGCTCATAGTTCCTGCTGCGTTCATAATTTCAAGTCTTGTCTGCGGTTCAGTAATTGCGGGTTGACTCCATTGCGAGTTTTCATTTTCCACCATAACTTCGTCTGATGAAGTCTTGCATTGCTATTTGACGGGCTTCGAGCTTATTTTTCTTCCCTTCTCAGTTGGACCAGCGCATAAATGTATTTCTTGGGGAGGGGTGGATTGTTTTTGCGAAACTGAGACCATGAACTTTATAGTGGGGGGGTGCTCCTAAATTCCCATTCAGGCGATACTCTGAGAATGCGTGTGTTCGGAGAGCCAGAGCACGCTCCCCTCTCATTCATATCCACTCAGTAGTTTGTGCTTGAACAGTTTGCACCTGGACCGCCTGACACACTGGCTGTCGTGTCCCCAGTTGGAGTGCCTACAATGTACACCGGTATTCTTTTTGGTGCACTCGAAATAACGGAACAGCACATTTGAACACTCTGGCTTTCCCAATAGTGCGCTCAGAGCGTATTTCCGAAAGCGCCTTGGAACTTATCGCCCCCAAAATCTCCCTTCCCCTCTCGTGGCGTGATGCATTCTGGAAATACGGTCCGATCGCACCGCTTCACTCGGAGCGTCGGGGAAACTCTGAACCTTGTTCAAGTGTGTCGTTACTCAGAGTGTCCCAAAAATCGAGCCGCTTCAAGGAAAGTGAACAGCGGTGTTCATCAATGAAAGTGAGCGCAGCGTCTAACTAACTACACAGAACAGTGTTCATGAATTTGTTTTCTGTGCAGCAGAAACGTCGGCGGTGACCTCACCAACATCAGAGACGGCAGAGCCGATTGCCCCCGAGCCGGAGGCAGCGACGCCGCTAATAGAGCCAGGTGAGAGGTAGGAGGGTGTGTACGCGTGGAGCATCGACAGCGGCAAGATTTAACTTTGGTGCCAAAAATGTTTTAGAGGTGAAGGCAGATTTCGCCGTGGACGACTGGGAGGCGATTGCCAGTGATGAAGAGAAAGGTTGGTGCTGACGCATGCTTGGCTGGGGGAGTCTCTGCCGCCCGTCGCGGCTACTCATCGTTTCGAGCGACTCTTTGGCAGAGTTAAAGAAAGTCCACATCGAGGTGAAAGAGGAGCCAGTCGGCCCGCCTCAGCCCACCGGCAGCGACGAGGAGGAAGAGGACGAGGAGGATGAAGAGGACGAGGACGACGACGAGGAAGAGGACGAAGAGGAGGAGGAAAGCGAGGAGGCGCCAGAGGAGGAGATGGCGAAGGGCGTGACGGGAGCTCGGGGGAAGAAGCAGCCGGCGAAGGAGAGCGACGACGAGAGCAGCGAGAGCGACGACGACGACAGGACCAAAGAGGAGCGTCTGTACGATCGAGCTAAAAGGCGCATCGAGGCGAGTGTCCCGAGAGCACCCGGGGGAGCGAGCGCTCCGCTCTTTTTCACTCAATTCTAACCGGCGATTTTTGTCCCCGTAGAAACGCCGAGCCGAAAACCTCAAGAACATTGACATAAACCGGCCGAGAGCGCCGGTCGTGTGCGTGCTCGGACACGTCGACACCGGGAAGACCAAGATCCTTGATAAGGTGCACACTTGGCTGACTTGACACTATCTTTGACTTTTCGCTGACTCCTCCACCGCTTCTGACAGTTGCTTTGGTATTGAGCGATCAACCGGACGGCCATCGGTAACGTAGCGGTTCGCGTAGCTCCGGCGAAGCGCCATTGCATCGTGTCGCTTTCTGTCAATGAATTGGGATAATCGGGTCTGTTGCAGGAAATGATACAATTGAACTTCATTGGGGAGAGGAAAAGAATTACCGTATTTTCCGCACTAAAAGGCGCGCCTAAAAAAAAAGCCTTCCATTTTCTTAAAAGCTCACAGCGCGCCTTAAAATCCGATGCGCCTTGTGTATGGTCATTACGGTAATGTGTCGACCGCCAAAGTGGCTCATTGCTCGAGACATGCTGACAACGCAGAGTTCAAACTTAGGGCGATCGGTTCCACAGTTGAACACGGAAATAGAGCGACGGCAAGAGAGTTCAACGTTAACGAGTCAATGTTATAACTTCCTGTTGGTTAAGTGAACTGTGTCGCTGCTTTATTAGATACGTTTTACTGACATCTGATCGTTCTGTTGGCGTCTCCTTGAGCATAGCTCCATCTAGTGGATGCATTGTAGATTGCGTCTTATAAGCGGCCCTTCCCAATATATGAAAAAAATGACAAAATAGGCCATTCGTTGAAGGTGCGCCTCATAATCCAGTGTGCCTTTTAGTGTGGGAAAAAAACGGTTATCTGTCTATGCCAGCCACATATGGGTGACGGATGGGTTTCTGGTGATTGACCTGCTTCTGGTTCGGTTTGCTCATTCCCACAGCTGCGACACACCCACGTTCAGGACGGTGAGGCAGGAGGGATCACACAGCAGATCGGAGCCACGAACGTCCCGAGAGAGACGATTGAAGAGCAGACGAAGATGGTGAAAAATGTACGACCACGATGACACGCGCACATACACACACCTACACACATATACTCCTAAAGACGCAACCAGGCAAGGCAGGCTCACATGAAGACACAACGTTGTTTGTGCACATGCAGTTTGACAGAGAAGGCATGAAGATTCCTGGCATGTTGATCATCGACACACCGGGACACGAGTCGTTCAGGTGCGTGTTTGTCCAAAGTGATGAAGAAGCGATTGGAGCTCTTGTGCGGATTGCCAAACAACAGGCAAGAACGATATCGCGTGGACCGAACGGTCCGAAGTGCCTAACGCTTGTCTTGTACTTGATCAGTAACTTGAGGAACCGAGGCAGCTCCCTATGCGACATCGCCATCCTGGTGGTGGACATCATGCACGGTTTGGAGCCTCAGACTATCGAGTCCATCAACCTGCTGAAGGAGAAGAAGTGTCCCTTCATCGTGGCGCTGAACAAGGTGACTTCCCGCCAGCCGTGGCGTTGCGTCGGTGTCTCGGTGAGAGTGGCTCACGGCTCTCTCCTGCTTTGCAGATTGACCGTTTGTACGACTGGAAAAGGAGCCCCGAGACGGACGTCTCGGCGACGCTGAAGAAGCAGAAGAAAAACACCAAAGACGAGTTTGATGAGAGGGCAAAGGCCATCATCGTGGAGTTCGCTCAGCAGGTGAGCGGCGGCGCTCTCGATTCCGTTTCCAAATGAGAACCTCGGACGGACTTTTGCGAGCAGAGTCTTTGCCCATTCATTCGCCTCCCGAAACGGAGGCCGGGCTTCACCGGTGCGTTGTCTTAATCCGCCGCTCTTGACCCGCAGAGTCTCAACGCCGCCCTCTTCTACGAGAACAAGGACCCCAGGACCTTCGTGTCGCTGGTTCCCACGTCGGCTCACAGCGGCGACGGGATCGGAAATCTCATTGCGCTTTTGGTCCAGCTCACTCAGACCATGTTGGCCCGCCGGGTCGCGAGCTGCGATGAGCTCAGGGCTCAGGTCATGGAGGTAAACGAGTCGATCGGACGCAACTGAAACCACCGCGAAGACGGACGGACACCCGGTGATTTGTGTGTCAGGTCAAAGCCTTGCCTGGCATGGGCACCACCATCGACGTGATCCTGATCAACGGGCGTCTTCGGGAAGGCGAGACCATCATCGTCCCCGGAGTGGACGGACCAATCATCACGCAGATCAGAGGGCTGCTCCTGCCGCCTCCTCTCAAGGAGCTGCGGGTCAAGGTAACCTGAACTGATAACTAGTGGTGGACAATGAAGCTTCGTGAAGCACTTGTGTACGTTTTTGACTCCTCTAGAGGGCACACTTGGTTTAAAGATGGAATTTTAATACATTTCCATTGCACTAACCTTTATATTTAAACCAAGAGCACCATCTAAAGGTGTCAGAAAGTATCACTGGTGCTTCATGAAGCTTCGTTTTCCCATCATTACTGATAACCTTCATATTCAGTTTTGACCCCAACTCTTAACTCATTCAGTACCAGCCAATTCTGGACCAAGTCTGAAAAGACGTTTAAAAACGTCTTTGGGAGTGAATGAGTTAAGAGGCATTACGATCCAAAATAAAAGTGGTGGGCCTCGCCCGCCAATAACAAAAAAAGGAGTCATGGATGACCCCGGGCCCCCCAAAAAAACACCATAATTTCAAATTCATTTTCTATTACGCTTAAAAATAAATGTCTCACAAATTATTAGATTTAAAAAAAATGCACCAGCAATGTATCGCGTGTATTACTCAACTTGGACACTGATGACTTTTTTCTTATTAGCCAAGAATTGAGCACCGTTTTGTGACATCTGAGAGGAATGGAGAATTTTTTTAATTAAAAAAAAAACAAAAACACTTTAATAGACACGATTGTAAGCTGATCAAAGGCATTTAATTTTGTGACGCATGTTACTGTGCCCATTTGTGTCATAATTCTTCAGGATTTTTTTTTTGTTTGTTTGTTTTTGAATCTGTAGAATCAATATGAGAAGCACAAAGAGGTCTCCACATCTCAAGGTGTGAAGATTCTCGGAAAAGACCTGGAGAAGACGTTGGCGGGGCTCCCACTGCTGGTGGCACACAAAGAGGACGAAATACCTGTCCTCAGGGTAGTCCACTCTCCCTCCCAACAAACACACGCACACACACACACGCACGCAAACCTAGAATCGACACGTGATATCAACTGCTGTTCTTTAGGATGAACTCATCCACGAGCTCAAACAAACGCTGAGCTCCATCAAGCTGGAGGAGAAAGGCGTGTACGTGCAGGCGTCCACACTGGGGTCACTCGAGGCTCTACTCGAGTTTCTGCGAACATCTAAAGTTCCCGTGAGTTCTAGTCATGTTCTATTATGTCAGCGGTCCTGAAACCTTTTGGGCCCCGGTTACACATTCTGAAATATTTTAACCCGTGCGAATGTTTGCGTGCGTGCGCAGTACGCCGGCATCAACATTGGTCCCGTCCACAAGAGGGACGTGATGAAGGCCTCAACCATGCTGGAGCACGACCCGCAGTACGTCCACCTCTCCTCACCTTCCCGCTTGAACGCGTTAGCGATGTCGCAACTCTGATGTTGCCGCGTCGCCGCAGGTACGCCGTGATTCTTGCCTTCGATGTGAGGGTGGAGCGAGAGGGCCAGGAAATGGCGGACGCTTTCGGCGTCCGCATTTTCTCTGCCGAAATCATCTACCACCTTTTTGACGCCTTCACCAAGTACCGCGACGACTACAAGAAATCCAAACAGGAAGAGTTCAAGTAAGGCCGCGAGCAGTTTGCCGCTCGCCTTTGCCGTATGGCCGTTGACGGACAGCTCGGCCGTGTTTCGTTTGTGTTCAGACACGTGGCGGTGTTTCCGGTGAAGATACGGATCCTTCCTCAGTTCATCTTCAACTCCAGAGATCCCATCGTCATGGGCGTCTCGGTGGAAGCTGGCGTCCTACGGCAAGGGACGCCGCTATGCGTTCCCAGTAAAGGGGTGAGTCGCGTTGCAAAGAGGTGTCAAGTTTCTGGGTCTTTTCTGGGAGAATTTAAAATGGGGGATTTTACAAATGTTCCATCTGGCTTAACCGGGCAGCACCGTATGGTGGCGGGAAACTGAACACGGGTCACTTGTCTCAATAAGCAGCACCTACAAATAAGAGGCGTCGAGCTATTTATTCCCAATGTAAGTTCACTGTCAAACTAAACATAAAACTAAAAGAATTGCTCTTTGTCTCATACGACCACATAGCTAATTAGCATCTGCTGTGGTTGCATGCAAACGGTGCAGCCACACGGGGGCCGACGCTCAATTTTGTAGATTCCTGCTCTATTCCCATCTAGTCCTATGGAAAGTTTCCAAATTTGAAAATTCCTGGACACCCTCCCATTTGGGGGCCGTTTGTGTTAACATGGTCAGATGTTCTCGTTCATGACTTGTTCTTGCGCGTCGCAGTTTGTGGACATCGGTGTGGTCACCAGCATCGAGATTAACCACAAGACGGTGGACAGCGCCAAGAAAGGTCAGGAGATCTGCATCAAGATCGAACCCATTCCTGGCGAGTCACCTAAGATGTACGGCCGCCATTTTGAGGCCACCGACATTCTTGTCAGCAAGGTGAGTCCGCCTCAGACCGTTTTTTTCTGTCATCGCGGTGACCGTTAGTCAGGGCAAAGTAGGAACTGCTTGTAAGTGTGGAGGTCTCGCTTCCTTTCAATGAGGGCGGTGCGGGCCACGTAAGCATGGGCATCTGACTAATTTGAGCTACTACAGGATACATTATCATCAGGACATCCATTTCGTTAACTTTTATTTAGAAGTACTCCAACTCAAAAAAATCCAATTAATCAAAATAAACGCTGCAGCAAAATGTAATCGTCAGAGCTAAAGGCTGATTGAATTGACATTGTTCCAGATCACGCGGGCGTCCATCGACGCGCTGAAGAACTGGTTCCGGGACGACATGCAGAAGTCGGACTGGCAGCTGATCATGGAACTGAAAAAGACCTTTGAAATCATATGAGCAGTTGGCACATCAAAAAATGAGGCACCTCTCTTCCTGTCATGACACGGAATGAAACGTTTTTACCTGCGAGAACACTCTGGTCCGGTGTGCCCCGGGTGAAATAATGCCACGCTGAAACATTTCACTCTCAGTATCCCAACGTGCCTGTTGTCTTTCTTGTTCTCTGCTCCGATTCGTGGCTGCCGTTGCTTCCTGTCTCTACCTCCAAACAGATGAACGTTGACGAGTTTAACCAGCCCCTACTCTTTGGGTCTGCCGAGGTGCGTTCCGGGGACCGTACGACACACAAGGCGAGCGGCAGCGGCGACAGTCGCCGGTTACAAAGACAACTCCGTGTTGATACTTTTTTTTTTTTTGCGGTGCGCTTTCTTGGCCATGTTGGTGACGAGGGTCGTGGACAAAGGACGACCCTCGAAAATGTTTTACTGAAGTGCTGATGTAATAAATTCCCATGAAACTTGAACGGTGATCGGGTATGTGTGTGGCTGTGCGTTGCTTCTCAGTCAGTCGGCCACCCGGAAGGTGAAAGTGCTACCAGTTTATTCGAAATTCAACTGGAAATCGAAATGCATGACACATCCTCTTTTCAAGCACGAGACGGCTGCCTTGTGACATTGTTTTGCCGATGATTAATGGACAATGTGATGTCGTGTACCGCTCGGAGTGGTAGTGGTGTTTTAAAATAAGCCTCACTCCCAATACAGTAATACTGTACAGTACTACACATTTTAGAGTGACCAATTTGGATCGTGGCAATGCATTTTTGGCCGAAATAAAATGACCATGTATATAGTAAGGCGTTTTTAGCCCAAAAAAACGACCATGTATAGTTAGGAATTTTTAGCGTCAAAAACGACCATGTATAGTAAGCGTTTTTGGCCGGAAAAAAACGACCATGTACAGTAAGGCATTTTTAGCCCCCCAAAAACGACCATGTATAGTCAGGCATTTTTAGCCCCAAAAAACCGACCATGTACAGTAAGGCGTTTTTTGCCCTAAAAAAAACGACCATGTATAGTAAGGCATTTTTGGCTGAAAAAAAAGACCATGTATAGCACGGCGTTTTTAGCCGAAAAAAAATGACCATGTATAGTAAGGCATTTTTAGCCCCCAAAAAATGACCATGTACTGTACATACAGTAAGGCATTTTTGGCCGAAAAAAATGACCATGTATCGTAAGGCATTTTTGGCGGAAAAAAAAACGACCATGTAAAGTAAGGAGTTTTTAGCCCAAAAAATCAACCATGTATAGTAAGGCGTTTTTAACCCCAAAAAACGACTATGTATAGCACGGCGTTTTTAGCCGAAAAAAAACGATCATGGATAGTAAGTCGTTTTTAGCCGAAAAAAAAGACCATGTATAGTCAGGCGTTTTTGGCCGAAAAAAAACGACCATGTATATAGTAAGGTGTTTTTCGCCGAAAAAAACGACCACGCATAGTCAGGCGTTTTTAGCCGAAAAAAAGACCATGTCTCGTAAGCCGTTTTTAGACGAAAAAAACAACCATGTATAGTAAGGCGTTTTTGTCCGAAAAAAAAACAAACGACCATGTATAGCACGGCATTTTTAGCCTAAAAAAAACGACCATGTATAGGAAGGTATTTTTGGCCGAAATAAAATGACCATGTATAGTAAGGCGTTTTTAGCCCAAAAAAACGGCCATGTATAGTTAGGAATTTTTAGCGTCAGAAAACGACCATGTATAGTAAGCGTTTTTGGCCGGAAAAAAAGGCCATGTACAGTAAGGCATTTTTAGCCCCAAAAAAACGACCATGTATAGTAAGGCGTTTTTAGCCCAAAAAACGACCATGTATAGTAAGGCATTTTTGGCCGAAAAAAAAACGACCATGTACAGTAAGGCGTTTTTAGCCGAAAAAAACGACCATGTATAGCACGGCGTTTTTAGCCGAAAAAAAATGACCATGTATAGTAAGGCATTTTTAGCCCCAAAAAAACGACCCTGTACTGTACATACAGTAAGGATTTTTGGCCGAAAAAAAATGACCATGTATCGTAAGGCATTTTTGGCCGAAAAAAAACGACCATGTATAGCACGGCGTTTTTAGCCGAAAAAAAGACCATGTTTATAGTAAGGCATTTTTGGCCGAAAAAAAAACGACCATGTATATAGTAAGGCGTTTTTAGCCGGAAAAAAAACGGTGCAAATGGTTTTCTTGATTGGCTGTCAGCCGGGTGAGGGTGCCCCCTCCCCTCTGCCGATGGCCCGAAGACAGCCGGGAGAGGCTCCAGCACACCCCCCCGACCACGACCCTTGTGAGGACAAGGGGATGAGAAAATGGATGGGAGGGTGGATGGACAACACCCATGCCAGGAAGAAGAGAACACGCAAGCGCGACAGGCCGGAGCTGGATTTGAACCCTGGACCTCTGCGTTTGCACTCCAACGCACTAACCAGTGGGCTACGGAGCCAGCCCAGCATCACACTCAAATGTATAAATGACAGCATAAAACACTTTTTTAAAAAAAGATCAACACATTAAAAGTCACGATACTCTTCATTCTCTCTGTGTTGTCATTTCTTGCTCTTGTGCAGCTTTCTTGGCTTCGATCTTCTCGAAAGGGGAGAAAGGGGATATGTCATCTGACCATGTCAATCACAATAGGACATTTCTACCAATTCAAGTGGAAGGGTTTTTGTCATTGGGTGCCAAAGTTTGGCACTTTTGTGACTGAAATGTCATCAGCCATCTAAGTCAGAACAGGACATTTGCGTTTTCGGCCCAAAAAAACCACCATGTCTCGTAAGCCGTTTTTAGCCGAACCCCCCCCCCCCCCCCCCCACCATGTTTAGTAAGGTGTTTTAAGCCGAAAAAAACGACCATGTATAGCACGGCGTTTTTAGCCGGAAAAAAAAAACGACCATGTATAGTAAGGCATTTTTAGCACCCAAAAAACGACCATGTATAGTAAGGCATTTTTGGCCGAAAAAAAACGACCATGTATAGTAAGGCATTTTTGACCGAAAAAAACCGACCATGTATAGTAAGGCATTTTTAGCACCCAAAAAACGACCATGTATAGTAAGGCATTTTTGGCCGAAAAAAAACGACCATGTATAGTAAGGCATTTTTGACCGAAAAAAACCGACCATGTATAGTAAGGCATTTTTAGCCCCAAAAAACGACCATGTATAGTAAGGCATTTTTGGCCGAAAAAAAACCGACCATGTATAGTAAGGCATTTTTAGCCCCAAAAAAACGACCATGTATAGTAAGTCATTTTTAGCCGAAAAAAACGACCATGTACAGTAAGGTGTTTTAACCCGAAAAAAACAACCATGTATATATAGTAAGGCATTTTTAGCCCAAAAAAAACGACCATGTATAGTAAGGCGTTTTTAGCCCCAAAAAAACGACCATGTATAGTAAGGCATTTTTGGCCGAAAAAAAACGACCATGTATAGTCAGGCATTTTTGGCCAAAAAAACGACCATGTACAGTAACGAATTTTTAGCCCCAAAAAACGACCATGTATAGTAAGGCATTTTTGGCCGAAAAAAAACGACCATGTACAGTAAGGTGTTTTAACCCGAAAAAAACAACCATGTATATAGTAAGGCATTTTTAGCCCAAAAAAAACGACCATGTATAGTAAGGCGTTTTTAGCCGAAAAAAACGACCATGTATAGTCAGGCGTTTTTGGCCGAAAAAAAACCCGACCATGTATAGTAAGGTGTTTTTCGCCGAAAAAAACGACCACGCTTAGTCAGGCGTTTTTGGCCGAAAAAAAAGACCATGTCTCGTAAGCCGTTTTTAGCCGAAAAAAAAGACCATGTCTCGTAAGCCGTTTTTAGCCGAAAAAAAAGACCATGTCTCGTAAGCCGTTTTTAGCCGAAACCCCCCCCACCATGTTTAGTAAGGCGTTTTAAGCCGAACAAAACGACCATGTATAGCACGGCGTTTTTAGCCGAAAAAAAACCCCCGACCATGTATATATAATAAGGCATTTTCAGCCCCCAAAAAAAGACCACGTATAGTAAGGCATTTTTGGCCGAAAAAAAAAGACCATGTATACTAAGGCATTTTTAGCCCCAAAAAACGACCATGTATAGTAAGGCATTTTTAGCCCCAAAAAAACGACCATGTATAGTAAGGCATTTTTAGCCCCAAAAAAACGACCATGTATATATAGTAAGGCATTTTCAGCCCCCTATAGTAAGTCATTTTTGGCCGAAAAAAAACAACATGTATAGTAAGTCATTTTTGGCCGAAAAAAAACAACCATGTATAGTCAGGCATTTTTAGCCCCCAAAAAACGACCATGTATATAGTAAGGCATTTTTAGCCCCAAAAAACGACCATGTATCGTAAGGCATTTTTGGCCGAAAAAAAACGACCATGTATAAGGCATTTTTAGCCACAAAAAAACGACCATGTATAGTAAGGCATTTTTAGCCCCAAAAAAACTACCATGTATAGTAAGTTATTTTTGGCCGAAAAAAAACGACCATGTATAGTAAGGCATTTTTAGCCCCAAAAAAAGGACCATGTATAGTAAGGCATTTTTGCCCTGAAAAACGACCATCTGGTCTTTTTTTGGTCGAAAAACGCCCGAAAAACCTCGTTGTATCCAATGACCGGCAACCTGAGGCCAAGGCCAATGACTTGACTCCGAGGCCAAGGCCAATGACTTGACTCCGAGGCCAAGGCCAAGGACCAAGCACTTGACTCCGAGGCCAAGGCCGAGGACCAAGGACCACCCTTCGGTCCTCGAGCCGGTCCTCGAGGCCAAGGACCGGCTCGAGGAACACATCACTGATCAGCGAGTGTCACGGCCAACGAAATGCTGTCCAACAGCAACTCCACAATCGGACAACAAACGTGGTCAAGAAACACACGGACACATTATATATACTGTACACTGGACAAAAATCAAAAGGCAATATTTAGGTTTGTGCTCTCGTTTTTCAGGAGCTCAATTCAGACACTGAACTTATCTGTGTCTACGTTGGTGTTGGTGTGCGCTTCTTTGCTGACATTGGCCATTCACCTCACATTTGTGGCATCTCGACATGCTAATAAGAACAGCATCATTATTGCCCACAAAAGTCCACGCTGAAATGTGCTCTTTTACTGTATTGAGGAGACGTCAGAAAACCAGCCATTTTCTGGTTGGACCACACGCATCTCCTTTGCGACTGGAATGTCGGTCCACTCTTCTCCAATGACTGTTGGAGTTACTGGATATCGACGGAAACTGGAGCATGCTGAAGGGGATGTGTTGCATGAAAGTACACGCCAGATACTGACTGTTTTTCTAAAAGTCTGTAAAAAAAAAATTTAAATGCACCTTTTCAAGAGGCCTTTTATTGTGCACAGCCAAAGGCACACCTGTGCAGTGGCGTTGCACACATCAGATACTGATGTTCTTTTATTTTTATTTTTTTTCCAATATCTTTACCTGTTCTTCTAAGTACAGTAAAGAGTTTGAGCACTTTTGGCTGTTGGGCTTTCAGTTGGTATTGGGGATGAAAAGTCCATGAAGATCCAAGTGAACGCTGACAGGAATGGCGGCCCGTGCCAGTTCCTCCAACGTCTTGGCGTTGAGCACAAGCATAAAGGGTGAGGTGTTAGGGTCCGGAGAGATAACGGATGACAAGATCACGCCTGCAGAGAAGAGACGGACTTTAAAATGTATTTCATGATCGCAAAAAAAAAAAAAAAAAAAAAAAAGATGGTGCAAGCTCACCGTCGTCTTCATCCACAGCTCCGGGTGACGCCACAAACACGGGTTCTGACGGGTAGCAGTTGTCCTGATGCCATTCCACATGCGTCATTGCTACTGTGTCAAACTTGATGATCTGGGGGACAAAAATCGGGACATCACGGTTATGCCTCCCTGCTTTGATATCTTGGGATGTGTTTGCTTCACCACATTGTGGTGGAAAGTAACAAAGGATACGATACATAATGAATTACATCCAAAAAAATGCGTATGTACACTTTCTACTCCGAAAGGCGATCCGTCATTTGCAACATTTCTACTCAACTGGTGTGTGCATCACCTATGTTTGATTTTTCATTTTGCTTTTCAAAAAAAAAAAAAAAAAAAGAGAGACTTCCAAGTGATAACATTTCCTATTGTAATAACTCTCCATTATGAATACGTCATGCTACCCATGTAGCAACAGTGGTGAACTGCGGCTTATTGAGTGCTAATGCTAGCTTGATGCTATTTTGTCAACCTGGATATGTGTTCTCTGACTATTTATCACCACTGCGTACTTTTATGATTAGATGCCATCATGACTGGGGGTGATTGGGCAAGGCAGGCTACGTTCAACTCTTGCTAGCTTCTCCTTTAAGACAATTTTTGATGTCGACTTCAAGAATGATTTGTGACAAATGCGTTGTCGAGTGTCAGGTGAAACCCCCCCACTTTCTGCCGTTAAAAAAACTGTCCATTTCATCCAAAAACCACCAGACTGAGGTTTATTTTTTAAATTGTCATCAATAACTAATTGAGCATTTTTCGTTCATCATTTATGTTACCATAGCTATCAGCTTTCAGAACATGTTTTGATAGCGTAAAAGTCAAGCTAAGACGAACTAAAACAAACTGTAATGCGATTTTTTTTCTCCATCTCTGTAATAGCACCAAGTTAATAATAGGATATTTTTTATTTTTTTAATGAGGTACTTTCCTACATTTGTAACTTAAAAAAAATACTCAAAATTATATTTCCATTAAATCAGTAATACTGAATGTCATAAGTCTTTTTTTTTTTTTTTTTTAAAGTCCAGTATCTGTACTTTTACTCAAGTACCAAGTGGGAGGACCTTTGCCACCTGTGGTGCGGACCTTGTTGGGTTGCGGTGACCAGTCCACTCTGGAGCCATAGAAGTATCTGTACTTCTTGCCATTAAACTTGTAGTTGATGTTGGGCAACTCCAGACCTGGCGAGAGAATGGACAATTACGGCAAGCCATTTACACTATCCATGCACTAGTATAATCTTTGTCCTCAATAGTAAGACTAAACTAGATGTTTACTAGTGAGGCAAAAGTGCCCTACTACCACTCGTGAAGCACAAGATGTTTGTTTTGTCATCAATTTTTTTTCCCTGTGGAATTGTATGTCCCACATGGTAGGAGGATCATCTAGTTGTCAACTCGAGGACAGTTTTGCCACACTAGGGCGCTCTTGTGAACCAAGTACATTGCGACAAACCTGCAGTAGTTGACATCTACAGGTTACTAGTACTACTAGTGAAGCATTAGATGTTAACATGTAGAATTCTATAAGATTACTAGTGTGACCTAGTTGTTCTACTAGCGTGCAGAAATGTCATATAGTAGTGGGGTTAAAAAAAAAAAAGTTCTACGAGTGTGCCCGAGTCATTCTGCTTCCTCGTGAGGACAAAGAGCATACTAGTACATAACGATGGACAACTGAAGCTTCATGAAGCACTTGTGATAGTTTTTGACTCCTCTAGAGACACTCGTGGCTTAAAGATGCTGTTGAATTTTAATGCATTTCCATGGCACCAAACAAAGAGCACCATCTGGAGGAGTCAAAAACTATCACAAGTGCTTCATGAAGCTTCGTTTTCCCGTCACTACTAGAACAGGGCCAATTTAGCGCACCAAAGTAGGGTATTGAATAAAAGGCCAAAAGGCTCAAACACCTTGAGCGTTGTACAACTTATTTGTGGCAGCTAAGGCTCACCTTGGAACAGAGTTTGCGGCTGGCAGTAGACTTCACCGTCGTCCTTCATGACTGCTGTAGCCGTCGTGTCTGACAGAGTCACAAGGTTGGCCCCTTTCGATGAGTCCTGCACAACATAAACTTGTGTTTGTAGTTTCAACTGTAATAGAACGGCCCTCCGAGGGAAGACGGAACTCCGAAGTGGCCCGAGACGATAAATGAGTTTGACACCCTTGAAATATCCCGTTAAGAAAATTGAGCGTTTGGCTACACTCTGGCCTTGTTATTTTGCTTCCTGAGACCACATACTTAACCCAGTTAGGGACGATCAAAGGGACGGACAAAAACCCACCTCCGTTCTTGCTTTAAAAACAAAAAACTCCTCATTGTCCGTCCCAAAAATGGATGTCCGTCCGAGACGGACAGACGGACCGGTGCGTCCAGGGACGGCACGTCCATCTCTGTTCCACAGTAACTGAGTGCGTCACTCAAAGCATTTCTACTTATCGATGCCCTTGCGCCTCACCTTGTTGACATTCAGCGGCAGGACAAAACGCTGGCTGACTGGCGGCGACGAATTGGAGTTTGCCTCAATGAAGCTACTGGTATTCATCCTCAGGTTCTTCATGTAGAACATGTCGTAAAGATTGCTGTCCTTGTAGGTAATGAGGTCGAACACCACGTGGTCCTCGGTCTCGTAGGCGTTGATGTGATGAAAGACCACCAGGGCGTCACCGGAGAAACGAGTGGAAACCTTCTTCCCAGTCCGGCGGTTGAACAGGTGAAAGAAGGTCTAGGAAAGAGCGGAGGGTCAAACGCTGACCGGCGAGGGCAAACGGCGTCGGCGCGCGTCCACAATACCGCCTCGTCCTTGTCGAACTTGAGACAGCTTCCCCAATTGATGCCACGGAAATAGGCGGTCGCCAGTTTGACCACGTTCACTTTGAACGGTTGCTCCACGAATACGATGAAGTTCTCGGTCATGCCAAAGCTGTGGAAGTAGCTGGGGAACAGCGTGGAGCGGAAGGGAAGCGAGCACACCTGTTGCGTGTGCCGCAGGGCGGGTGTCTTCTGCTCACAACCTGAAACAATGGACTCGTGTTCAAGTTGTCCAACAAATGGTGAAGCTCCATCGGAGAGCTTGGAGCATTAGCCAGGGGGTGTCTCAACTTTTTTGTCCCACGGTCAATCTTCACATAACTCAAACCGATCCATCGGGGTAAATATAGGCTGCTAGCTTAACGTTAACACCCATTGCGAAACACTATAGAATGGCTAATGAAACTAGCACCAATATTGCAGTAGCTTTAAACTACGTAACTAAGAGTTGAACACAAACATACAGATAGACAGCATATATACTAAGACTCACAGGTCTATTTATGCTGTAAAAAAATGGCAACCATTACTGCAGTTTAGTGACGGGTTTTCAGGTTTCACCATCAAATCTTTTGCTGGTTGTGTAAACTTATGTTATGTTATTAATGATCATTTTATGTCTGAGCATCATATTTCATGTCAAAATGACCAAAATTGCATTCCCTTTCAAGTTCGGGCGTCCCTCCGTCATCTGTCAAAACAAATCGCTGAAGCACGTCGTCACTACATGCGTGAAGATGTTATACATCTTTTGAAAGCTGGGTTTCTGGAGATTTGAATGTTGCCCAACATTTTACAATGCAATCATATCTGCAGACTGAGTGAGCATTTATGTTCGACAATCGTAGATCTCAAAAACAAAATGGCGACTCACCATAAAAACGTCATAAATGTACACGAAAATGTCCAACTCCATCAAACATGGTCCCATTACGTCGACAAGGGTCCAGTCAAAGTATTCCGGTAAAATAGTGAGTCCATGCCAAGCTTTACATAACACAAACGTTACCAAATGCCATCAAATATCACTATTTTTGATGCATTTGCGATCGTAGCTTCACCTAGCATGAGCTGATTAGCCACATATTTTTTTTAGGCGTTTTTGGCAAAGTTGCCCTCAGCCTTAGACATGTTTTTATGTGGATAGATTCTAATTGGCTGTTGACGTAAGGGAAAGCAGGAAGTGATTTGAATGATTTTAGTTGCTGTTCTCGATCGTGCTGCGGTGCACACGTCCTTTTTTGGTACTTTCAATAAAGCTGCTTTCAGACGGAATCCATCTCTCCTTTTGCCGTTCGTAAAGTAGAGCCAGCATTTAAAAACAACGAACCCCTCAATTGACAGTTGTATGTACAGTACAGTACTTCTGTATTCTACAGCCCCCTGGTGGTCAAGTCACACGCACCACGAGGACCAGCATAATATCCATTCAATTAAGGGAAAATGGGTTGCAAAGCCTGAAAAACGGCGGGTGGGCCCCTGTCTTTGGTTGGACACCCCTGGTCTAAGCTGTCAAACGACCTTAAGACTACCTGAAGCATTAGCCGGGACCTTAAAGATGACATACTTTGGTGGACCAAAGCCTACGATGGATGTGCCCATGTTGTACGTGTTGCCTTCGTCGTCATAGTGAGGGTGAGCCGTCGCCAAGTTGATAGCAATGTGCTTTCTGTAGTTAATCTGAAACGAATGCAGATTTTAAGTGAAAATATCGTACAGTGTCGAGCAAACTTTGCAAAAGTCCTGGCATAACATTCACCCTTCCGACGGTGTCCAAAGTGACGGGATCAATCTGGTTAATGTAGTTGATCTCGGACGAGGCGTAGTAGTCCTGACCGTAGCGGATGATATTAATCATGTTGTTGTCGGTAAAGTCAGGAATGACGTTGCTGAGATGCGTGAATGCTCTGGTGAGGGGGAAAAAAAAAGACGTCAAGTGTGAAAATTACAATTTGACAACCGAACCGGCGAGGCCACGCCCTTTAAAAGGCAGACATCCATCCAGTCTTTACACTGCTTATCCTGTTCAAGGTCGTGGGGTGCTGGAGCCTATCCCAGCAGACGAAAAGAAGCCAAAAGCGGACTCGACCCTGAAATGGTCAGCGGTCAGTCGCAGAGTGACGGACAGCCACCCGCACCCGACATTCACACTGTCGCGGAACCCGCGCTTTCCGCACAGAACTCAGGCAAATTTCAGTTCAAGGTCTTCTTTCATTATTCCAAAACAATATCTACATATATAATCTTTTGTAGACTAACTTCAGTTCAGAACAAATTAAATCTCATGAATCAATCTCTTCCGTACGGCACCTGGAGAAGATGTTTTTGCACGGGTCAGGATAGACCATGGTGCCGAACTCGGAGACGACGATCCGGTCAGCCTTTGCATTTTTCTCATAAGTGTGGCTCTTCAGGAACTTACTTCGGTAAAACACCTCACCTGGCGAAACAAAAACGTTAACATCAAGGGGAGCAGCAGCAGCAGCAGCAATGATGGCGGTGCAATATTGCCAGAAGGACATCAGTGCCAGGGACGTGGTGGGCCCGAAATTCAGCCGGGGAACCTGACCAAAGGCCAAACATTTTTGGTTTCTCCTCAGGTGCGCGTGAGACTCCAAATACTGTATTTTCACGGCCCTACGACGCACCGTATTAAAAGGCGTAGCGTCAGTTAGGGATGCTATTTCTCTATTTGATACATCCCTGAGATGCGTTGTATTATTGGACGCAGACATGGAAAACGTACGCTAGCTTAAACAATACGCTAGCATGCATGCACGCTAGCATGTGTTTTTAAAAAAAGACAGTGGGAGCAAAACTGAGTTGGGTTGTACTTTATTGAAGTGTTTCACAATGTACTCACATTATTTTTGGATCGATCCTCATTCTCAAATCTATCAAAGTCCTCAATTTCTGGATGTAAAAATGAACAGATGGACACTTCTCTGCTTTTATTCCAATGTTTTGGTTTGTTATGTAATTTTATAACTATTGATTCTGAATTGCCCCACATTGCACTCGGCAGGGTTGCGTTTTATTTATTTTTGTTGTTGTTGTAGTGGTAGTATTGATGTTTTACTTGCAATTGTGACATGATCGCGGCGGTATCAAGAGGTGGATGAAGTCGGGCAAGTCACCACCAAAGGCCCCGATTCGCGAATGCACGGCCCGCCACTTGCGTCAACGTGACCCACCGTCTTTGAAAGCGAAACTGTGAATGAGGGACATCCCGTCGAACCAGTGGTTGTACTCGATGTCGCCCACAGAAAAAAGTGCGGGGCCGTTCCTCACCAGCGTGCCCTGCAGCCATGCGGGCACACAACCTGCAAAAGAGCGCAGGTCAAAGAGGTTCATCTGGACCATCACCAACCACTCGAGCCAAATCCAGTCAACCAAATCACCAGAGCAAAGTTGAGTGCTCATTTTGACAAAACCAGTCGCAGTTGCAGAGGTGGTTTTACAGGGTGGCAAGGGGTGTGCAGCTGCCACCTCCACCCCCGCTGCCACCCCTGCTCTTGCCAATGAATCCATCAATACCAAATTCAGAACTTTGTTAGAAATGTTCCCGATATTGTCTCCCGGAGATGGCCACTGCAGCCAAGTTTGACGTTCAGCCCCCCCCACCCCCACCCCAACAAAAAAAAGGCTCGTCGATGCCGCAGCCATATTGGATGTGGCATAATCAAGAAAATTCTCTATATGCTGTTTTTAAAAATCGCGCGTGATGAACGCTTACTTAGTGAGACAAAGGCAAGTGTGTTGTGAAAAAAAAACAAAAAAAAACAACAATATACAAAAACTAACGGTGCAGCCATAATCGTTTCATGATCAAATCGTAGCCCCGGAATCATGATTGAATTCTCCACCAATGACCACCTAAACAAATACTGAGATTAAAAACAAACAAACTATTCAATGTCTTGCACATAAAACCTCCATACAACTGTACCTTGAATGCTGAAAAACTGAAATGCAAATGATTCAATAGGAGACATCTTATTAATTGCCTTTGTTCTTTTGCTCACCTTTGACGTGAGCTTTCACAGGCTCCGTTGTTTCCTTCCCATTCTGAAGAAATAATGATTGCATATTCACAGCCGAACTGGACTCGTTCATTTTGTGGCCGCCCCTGCCACTGCCGCCGCTACTGCTGTCACGCCGCCATCAAGTTGATGAAACACAAGCAGGCAGTATGTACTTACGTGAGCCTTTATCTGTCAGTGGGCGTCCTGTAAACGTTACATAAGAGCCGGTTGGCCATTACGGAATTATAGAAATATGAGCTTGTGTAAATTGTAGTTGTCCAAAGTTGTCCCGTACGACAAAATGTGAACTAGCTATTTAAAAAAAAAAACATTAATTCAAATTCCCAATAGCTATTGAGGAGCCTCTAAAACTGCATTTTTTTTCCTCTTGGGACTCTTGATGACTGTCCAACTTAATTGTAAGAGATAAGTTTCAAAGTAGACGGTTTTAGCTATGATTCGGTTGCTGTATTTTGTAATTGTTCAAATAATTGGTTTTTACTAATGACTTGTTTTAAAAATGAGAATAATTGTCTTTTAAATTTGTTTCTCGTAACCCTGTCACGCAAGCCTTTTTATTCACAGTGAGAGGGGGAAAAAAATAGCTTATATCCGGAGCAGAAATGATATCAAGCTAATTGCTGTGACCATGTGCAAGTCATTTTTTTCCCGAACGTTTTCAACTTTAATGGAGTGTGTCACTCAAATCAGTGCAACCTTGCCACTTAGGAGAAAAAAGACATTCACGTCAAAAGTTTTCTTCTTTTATAATGCCAAGCTACATTGGTCCTGACCAGTTAGCATAGCCACTATCACACCTAGCATATACTCTTGAGCGAAAACTCGGCATTAGCATTGGTTTGCAACCGTGTTTCTGTTTTTAGACCGTACTAAAAAAAAAAAAATCACTAGTATCCACATAAAGTGGAATTTTGTTTAACTGTACATTTGTTAAGTAATATTTCTGAAATGTGTTTTTAATGTGCGTGAGTATCAGAAACTGGGTTGTGGCAAACGCATACCTGTCAACTTTTCGGAGCGCCAACCTGTATAAACTACCAAAAAAATCCTTATAAAGAGCAAAAAATCCTTATAACATACCAAAGCATTTTATATGTCAAAATAACGGCAGAAAAAACCCCACGAAATTTTCAATGATATTTATTGTGGATCTCCATAATACAATGTCTGGTTAATGTCTAATCATCATTCTACTTAGTGGCATTACTGTGTTTAGAGTTGTATTCCTGCGTTACTTTTTTTCACCAACTCCAAATCATTTGGAGTTGGTGAAAAAAAACCCCGGAAATTTTCAGAATCCATATGATTTGTGCGATACGGTCATATACGTAAGATTCACCACAAAATCCGTATGAACTATGGCTAAACCGTATGAGTTGACAGGTATGCAAACGGCAACATTTATATCGTGACGACCAACAAAAGAACTCATAAAACAGTGTGACTTGTGGCTCACTAATTAGCCGGTTGTCAAGTGCAACACGTCTCTCAGGTATCTTGAATATGTTTCATTTCCGTCATAAAGTCACTTCGATTTCTTTTATGTGGCTTGAGTCTATTTGTCCCATTTACGCAGATCAAAACTATGAGGGAAAAAAAACCCCACCTGCTCCTTGCTAAACTGCAGACACGTTACGTCGGCTACGTGTCGAAATGAAAGCGGAGAATCAGCGCCACTGACCTTAAGACTCTTTTATCTCTAATTGGTTAAATCAGTTTATGGCTAAATCGCTGCTCTTATCAATGGCACAGGCAACACTTTGCCCCCAGTTTCACGTCGAGGTGGCAAAAGTGCTTCAACTTTAAGTTAGACGTACAGATAGTTGTATAAAAAAAATTGATACATTCTTGCTGCCCTTTGTCGCCGATTCTCTTCATAACCTTTATGGACAGAATCGGCGCAGCCGAAGCGTTGAGGGGGTCCGTTTTGGTGGCCTCAGTATTGCATCTCTGCTTTTTGCAGATGATGTGGTACTGTTGGCTCCTTCAAGCAGGGCTCTCCAACTCTCAATGGAGTGTTTTGCAGCCGAGTGTGAAGCGGTTGGGATGAAAATCTGCACCTCCAAATCTGAAACGATGGTCCTGTCGGAAAAGGGTGGAGTGCCCCCTCCGGGTCGGGGAGAAGATCTTGCCCCAAGTGGAGGAGTATCTTGGGGTCTTGTTCACGAGTGAGGGCAGGAGGGAGCGAGAGATCGACAGGCGGTTCGGTCCAGCGTCTGCTGTGATGCGGACGTTGTTATCGGTCTGTCGTGGTAAAGAAGGAGCTGAGCCAAAGGGCGAAGCTCTCAATTTACCGGTCGAGCTACGTCCCAACCCTCATCTATGGTCACGAGCTATGGGTCGTGACCGAAAGAACGAGATCCCGGTTACAAGCGGCCGAAATGAGTTTTCTCCGCAGGGTGTCCGGGCTCTCCCTTAGAGATAAGGTGAGAAGCTCGGGCATCCGGGAGGGGCTCAGAGTCGAGCCGCTTCTCCTCCACATCGAGAGAAGCCAGATGAGGTGGCTCGGGCATCTGATTCGGATGCCTCCTGAACGCCTCCCTGGTGAGGTGTTCCGGGCATGTCCCCCCGGGAGGAGACCCCGAGGACGACCCGGGACACGCTGGAGAGACTATGTCACCCAGCTGGCCTAGGAACGCCTCGGGATACCCCGGGGAGAGCTGGAAGAAGTGGCTAGGGAGAGGGAAGTCTGGGCTTCCCTGCTAAAGCTGCTGCCCCCGCGACCGGGCCCCGGATAAGCGGTAGAAGATGGATGGATGGATGGATGGGCTCCAGAAACAAGGGCTGAAATTAAAAAACAAATTCCATCCGACAAAGAACGCTACCACTTGTGTTGGATGGAAAATGACGTTTATTACAAACATTTGACACAGAGCTGTTTGTGGTCACTTAGCAGCTGTTAGATTGGTAGAAATAACACCGTCCGGTTGGTTCGGTCTACTGCTCGTCAAATGGGGCTGACGTTCTAACAGCCGCGACGCTCGCTTCCCATCCTGAGCCGCCGCAGTGTGCTTTTCGTCACCTTTGTTACTGCTCTGGCGTCGGCCTAAAAACTGGATCGTACACTACAATCCAGTTGAAATCCTTCGCGGTGGACTCCATTTTAACTTCAAACCATCAAATGTAGCGAACTACGCGCTCCCTCAAAGCCTTTGTCGTCACTTTAAACGTCCTTTGTGAACCATTTCGAGTGCCGCGCTCCGTCTTTTGCACCTTTGAACAAGGGTGGGCAAACTTTTGACGACAGGGCCACTTTTTTAAAAGGAATTGACGGGTTATCGTTTGATGAAATGGGGGAAAAAAATAGAAATGAAAATGTCTAAGTGGAAAATGTTAATCAGCTTACTTTAATGTTGAAATAATTCATTCGTTTATTTCTTGGGTGATGTTTGATTTAATTAATTGACCAGTGAATAAAATAATTGAAATTATGTTACAATTTGTAATGTGTTTATTCACAATAAATCATTGGAAGGTCAATTTTGCAATTAAAAAATATAAAGTGAATCACAATATTTCACACAACAAAATAAAATGACGTGATGGGGGAGTGGGATAAATAAAATCCACCCTTTCTGGCCCATTGAAAATTGATCATACAACAAAACTGAAAATTAATTACCTACAGTTCACGTACATACGAGTACTGCATATACATTTTGATGAAATCATTTTGTGGAAAATTTGCAAAATGAATGCAAGAAATATGAAAGGACTCTTGATCACGCCAGACTTTTTTTGTGGCCACGTTTTGCCCACCCCTGCCTTAATGTTCACCATTCCCTTAAAGGACTCATAAGGGGCTGAGCTCCCTCCGTGACTCCCTATAGTAGAAACAAATCGGGAGCAAAATTCTGAGAATTTTCAAAGCTGGAAACTGTCTATGGGAATGAATAGGAATATACCAGCAATTTACGAAATTGGAAGTTGGCTCATTATAGCTCGAACATTTTCAATAAGTTAGGTTGGAGGATGAGTACTATTCAACTCCGCATTCACGTTTTTGTGGAAAAACAAAACATTCCATGAAACATTGAAAAATTCAACTCGCAAATAAAACGGAGTCGATTGATGTCATGTCGTTGAATTGTATCATTTTGCATGGATGATTTGTGCTTGAAGCTAACATGACATTCCCATTCGTTTACCGACCGCCAAATCCCTATTTAATACCCAAGGAAAGTTTCCAGTTTTTCCTATTTACATCATTTTCCACCACTGCAACCCAACGTTTTGCTAATAGCACACTACATTCGATCTTAAATCCGACAGAACGCAACTTCGCGTCAGTGTCAATCTGTCAATCACCATGCGCTTCCTTCTACCTTGAACTCAGCACCACTTTCTCAGGCTGCATAGTTGCTTAAGGACCAGGGTGTTGTCTGAGAATGGCACCAGAAAAAAGACGAGTCGAGAGCTTGATTGGAAACAGGAAGGTGGGACACGGAGAGAAGAGGTCGGGCACAAGGAGGTTGGGGCAAGGAAAAAAGGAAGTCAGACGGGGAGACAGGCGGACGAGATGACGGTCAGGAAGCGGGATGGGCAAAAGTTGGACGGCGGGACAGACGGCATCATGTTGAGAGACGCAAACGAAAAATGCATAATCAGCCAGCCAACGAGAGCAGGGCTGCACGTTTGGAGTCGCCGACGGTGGCGGTGGGCGACAGAGACAAGAGACCTTTTCGGGAAGTGTGTAAACAAGAAGGCGCCACGGTGCTTCCGGGGGGGCAGAACACAAAATGACCACTGCTGACCTGAACTGAAAACAATGACAAACACTTGTGCTGACAGATATTTTTTTCCATTTCCCTTAAAAAAAAAAAAGAAAGAAAAAAAGAAACAAAAATAATACACGAGTGGATGTTATAAAGAGCTGTACAGATGTTTAAAAAAAAAGTGGTGGTAAAAGTATATATACTTTTTTTTTAATTTATTGAGTGGAGCATATATGCCCTGAATGTATGAAAAAAAATAAAATAAAATCCAAGACTGGATGTCATAAATAGCTGTACAGATACTAAAAAAAAAAAGAAAAAAAAAGGGCTCGGGGGTGGAATGTAATTTCTTTTTTTTAATTTATTGAACGGAGCATATATGCCCTTAAATGTATGTTACCACCATGCCGGGAAAGTTGTTCAGCACCCCCGTCTTACAGGACAAAATTGGTGAGAGTTTATTGGTGTGATAAAGACGTCTGTCTGAGTTTGCTCTTGCCAGCCGGAAGGACGTGTGGCGTCATGGGCAAAAGGTCTTTTCGGAGTTGCGCAAACAAAACAAACCGCCGGCAGCACATGGTTGTCATGGCCCTGCTACAGTGGGGCACCACCGCACACTCGGTGCATTTAAAAACCTACACAGGAAGGCGCCACTAAGACACACTCACACACATACTCGTTTTCTCTCTCTCTCTCACGTGCACACGAATATGACAAACAGTTTCTCTATTCAGGTGAAAAAACAGATTCTATTATTCTTCATATTGATCATCTTCAACCAATCAGTGGCATGTATGCAGTACATATATGTGCATCCTCATCATGAAAGGGGCGGAGTCACGCAGAGACATCCAAAGGAACTCCGTTTTTTTTTTAAACTGTCTCTTGTTGCTTGGCAACGGCAGGTTCCCGGATCCAAAAGTTTGTGATGTCACCTGCGATTGGCTCGTGGACCAATCGGATGGCGGTCCTGAATGGATGATGTCTGGAGGTGTGTTTTGACACTGAAACCACAAGAAGGAGGGCGGGCCTAACATTACCTGCTACAGGAGGTCCGTGTGCGTGTTTGTGCAGGGGTGGTGGGGGGGGGGGGGGGTCATTGCGTGTCGAGCGCGCTGCGTGCCACCCAGCCCTCGGCCGCCGGCGAGTCGCTGTTGGCCGGTCGGTACACGAGACTCTGCCCCTGTTGGTTGGAGGCCAGAATTTGAACCTTCTCGCCCCGGAACACGCAGATCTCGTCTTCGCGTACGGCCACAAAGTCCTGGAGCACCAGCACCAACTCCTGGGGGAAAAAAAAAAAGGTCGGGAATCCAGTGGAATGGATGTGAAATAAAAGTTGGATCTAAAATGACGTTGGAAAATTCTTAACCATTTCATGCAAAGCACGGGAGCAGGGGTGTCCTATTCATTTTGCCACATTGTTGATCGGTTTCCTTTGTAGAACCCTGACGAATCTGAACCCGAATAAATGCAAGATTGTCCCATTTGACATCTACACAACAAATTGATGAATAGCTATTTTTGAAATCACAGGCCAGTAAAAACCCTTTCCCCAAATTATTTGCTTATTTTAAAAGCGGTTTTGTAACAAAAAAAAAAAAAGTCTTGCAATATCTCAATGCTTTTAAAAGTGAAGACAATTTGCACTTTTGTTATTTTAACAAGAAACATGAAGTTGATGCTCATAATTTGCTTTCAGGGGCGAAATAAAATGTCGCGGGCCAGATGTGGCCCCCAGGCCTTGCGTTTGACACCATGCACTCGAGGGAGCCCGCCTACCGCTCACACCACACTGACAATCACTGCTCGAAGAAAAAAGTTATCGGCCCAATATCAGCCTTATTTCAATGTATAAGTTATTGTGAAGGCCGCGGATACCAGCCACCGATACGTCAAGGAAAACAAAACAATTGATTCGCCTTTCTTTCCACGAGTTGAAACTAAATAGCTTGACATATTGACGCACGATCATGTGTGTCCGAAAGAAAGAAAAGTCTTGGTTCACAATTCTCCGTCGTTGGCCGGGTTCACATGGAGACTTTTTGCTCCTTCTGATTGAAATCATATCACGTGAAGCTCTCTGATCACCCGTTTGCATGCGACGTACTATATTCCGATCTGCGATTTACATGTTCCACTCTTTTATCAGCTCAATGTGTGTCGTGAACAATGTAAACGTCACGTGATTAATTGAGATGGAAGTTCATTTGTATACTCAGCACAGTAGTTATAACACTGTTATTAAACCAACATCTTGATGAAAAAACAAGTTAGTGTGCAGTTTTGCACACTTAAGATTTGATTCCCACCTGGACGTCCTGGTCGCTGTCTGGCAACGGCTGAGGGGCGTGGCCATTAGGTGTGGGCGGGGCCGAAGGCGATCGCCCCGACGACAGGGGACGGGTCACCGATATGCCGCCTTCCTTTTTCTGGTACTCGATGGGAGACTGGAGAGCTAAAGCGGGGCATTAAAACGTCAACGAGGTTGACCAAACGCTGCCGCGCATCCGTCCCGTCGCTCACCGGACAAGAAGTTGTTCTGTGCTTCCAGCAGGGCGGCGATGTTCTCCACCCAGGTGCTCTTGATGCCGGTGGAGGACGCCTGGAGCGTGAAGCGCTCCGCTGAGCCGCGAGACCACAACATAAACTTACAGGGGTCTCCCTCCACGCTCTCCTGCATGGCCAGGTAAGTCACCTACAGACACACCCACAGTGAATACCCGCTCAATCGCCGATTGATTTTTCTTTTTTTAAGCTTTGAAGACAAATGTGAATTTTAAGCCACATGTCATCAGTGAAGTGCCACAACAATCCAGGCAAGCACTGAGTCTGACTGGATGTACATATGGTGTAGCTAAAAGAGAAAACGCCGAAAACTGGATGGCTTTGGTGTCTACTAAAGTCCAACCAATGGGGATTTTTTTGGGCGGGGGGGTCATAAAGGTATGCTTCAAGGTTTGAAATTTCAGAATTTCTGGGCCACTGATGCTAATTTCTATAAAAACGTGTAGGATTTTCTAGCTGTTAGCATTGCGCTAGCAGACATTTGTTATCATATCGTTTGTTTTTTGTCGTTTAATATGACAATGCTCAATTCCCTTTGGTTGTATGCGATGCTGCTTTGTGTGTGTTAAAGTGGCAGCTGCTTCAAGCTTTATACTTAGAACGTCAATTGTCATTTCCGTCAACCCAGATTACCGTTTCGCCTGCTCCGTTCAGATTAAGCTAGCGGGCTTTTGTTATTACAGTCGAACCTCGATACAACGTCCCTCGAGGGACATAATGAGTCTCTACGTTGTCACGCTAATTCGCAAGGTGGCGGCGGCAGTTGGCTTCCCACGGTTTGTCGGAACGAAGGCCTATTCACTATTTTGTGGGGGGAAAAATAATCCAGTCGTTATGATGAAGTTTATGTTCTAAAAGTGTTTGTTGACAGCAAAATCAGCAAACGGAAAATGAATTCCGTGAAATTGGGACTTGGAAATGAGAACGTTATAGCGGTGAAAACGTTATAAACGGGGTATGTTGAAAAGAGGTCTGACTGGATATGTTTTGGTGGAATATGGTGTTCGATGAAATAAACAGCGTTTCATTTTCTTGTACAATAAATTTCAACTGGGTGCGACAAACTGCTTGGTGAGCGATTCTGTTCTGATCGAGAGCGAGAAGAGGCGCGATGGAATCGGTTAGAAAAGGTTTAAAAAGTTGAAATGTGAGTGGGAGGGGTTAAACCAATGTGGGCAAATTGGTCCGTTGGTCTTGTTAATCCGGCCCGCCGGAGGTTGGTCCACAATTGAGGTTCAATGTGAATGATTGCATTCATTTCAATTGGACTTGTAATGACAGGCAGTTCACCGCCAGGTGGCGCATTGACTTGAAGTCGCAGAACACGGGGAGGGGGGGGGTCTTTTCGACCACCTAGGACCTCTGTATCGCTCTGCTTCTACTGGTCTGATCACAACCCATCTGCAGCAATGCACAGGCTAAAATAGGTCATCAACAACACTGTTGTCATTTAAAAAAGTATATTAATACAGTACTTTCATGCTTTTGTTCTGTTGATGTTTGATATGGACTGTCAACAAATGCGGGTTTTTTTTTTTAATGTACCATAGCTCGTGCTGACCTGGCCCTTCTGTCAAATTTTAAAAGTCAATGCGGCCCCCCGAGCCAAAAAGTTTGCCCACCCCTGGGTTAAACCATTCCAAAACATTTTGACATGGTCTCATCGGATTGTATACTTGAGTTTGTTTGTTTGACGTGCGGGTCTGGAACACGTCACCCGGCGCTAAACGCGAGTGAGCCGAACTTCAGCGTGAGCACTCGAGCGTTTTTCTCGAGCGGTCCGCCAGTCTGACCTTGATGCTGTTCTTGAACTGGTATCCCGGATTGTTGGATCCTTTGCGCAGGAGTTCGCTGAAGATGATGATCTGCTCGAACAGGAAAACCCGGCGCTCTTTGCTGCGGGACAGAACTCCGCCGTCCTGCTCCCACACGCAGAAGGTCTCCTGTTGCAGCAGCTTACCCTGAGAGGTCAACTTCCCCTGAGGACAGACGCGCATCGGGTCAGGGGTCGCAGCGGTCGTGACAATGCACCGATGCGGGATCGGCATTGTCGCGACGCATCGTGATCGCAGTCGGCCTTCCTTGTCATGCCGGAATCGGAGCACGCAAAGTGGAAGACAACCCCAGATAACCCTCGGCTTCTTTTTTGCTTCAGATAGTCGAGGAGGGAGGCGCAAAATGCGCTTGCTTGCAAATACAAGACCGCAATTGTGAAGGCGGCATCCATAAATGCTTTGACAACTTTGACATAACGTGAATACACGATTAAAATAATTAAAAAATAATTAGTGCAATAATAATAATAATAATACATTTTATTTATAAGCGCCTTTCAAGACACACAAGGACACTTTACAATAACAAAAAACACAAAACAATACGGGTTGAGCAGCGGCAGCCAAAACGCGCCAGCGTTCACTTAACCCGGAAGTCAGAAAAAAAAAAAATCGCATCTGAGGCAGATGACAAAAAAAATCAAATAAAACTACAGCGTCCTGCATGAAGCATTTGAGCCATGTTGCGGCGGCACTGCCGCTGGCAAATTATAGTCGTGATATAACTTAATATTCAGCATCTTTAGATTGTCTTATTTAAGCCTTTAAGAAAATATGACTTCTGTGTCGTTGCTTTTTTTTTTTTTTTGGAAATATAAAATCTGACTGAATATTTATCATTTGATATTTTTGGGGCTTTATATCCCGATGCATGAAAACATGGTTGCAGCGGAGTAAAGAGAGCAATCGTAACTGATCAGTGGATAAAACTCCAATATCGACAAATATAAAAATAAAATGCAAGCAGGTGTTGATTTCATCATATCCATGTAAAAAATGTGTTCTGGCTCCGTCAGACCAGCGTCAGTAAACTTTGGGAGGTAGCCCGGATCATCGAGCCACTGTTAATGTCGAACACTTCAGCGGCACGGCTGTCTTTAATTTGTTTCTGCTCTGACGTCAGTTACTTTGCAAAACGGAGACGCGCAATGACGTAGCTATTGCATTTCTGAGAAGTACAATGTGTTCAACGTTTTCGCCCCTGTAGCGTTCACATTTCAAAGTCTCGCTTTCACATCCTTCATTTTCCATTTGCCCTATTTTGCCAACAAGGAACATCTTTCGAACGTTAAACTACATTGCAACGACCCGATTTTGCCCACAAAATTGAGACAATGCCTTCGTTCCAACGAACCGCGGGAAGCTAATTGCTAGCGCGACCTTGCTTTAAATACTGTTGACTTGACTTGACTTGCTTTGGGAACAAAATGTACAGCGCGCGCGCGCGCGATTCGCCTCCGTTGCTTAGCAATGCGACTGATCGACTCGTATGTTGTTGTACTTCCGGAGGCACGCTGTGGTCTTGAGTGCTCCGAAAACACGTAACTCACACCCAACCGACTGAATTCTGAACTCATTCGGGAGTTTCTCGTGAACGCGCCTACCTCGTATCCCTGCAGGCGGCCGAGGTTCATCATGTCATTGCAGCGCTTCGGGACCAGCGACATCAGCTCCAGTGCTTTCTACACACAAATAACAGGGAGGCGGTGACGAACACAACGGCCAATTTGCGACGGTCCACTTAGCCCCTGAAGAAAACCGACCTCGATCTCCTCGCAGTCCAGCCCGGCTTTGGCCGTGTACTTCAGGAAATCCTGAGACGCAAGCAAAGCAAGTCATCGTCAATATTTGCCACCGCGTGCGAAGCTCGGAAAACATGACGTGTCTTGCGACGGACCTTGAGGAGGAGCTGATACTTGGTGATCCTCTGGATGGGTTTGATGAGGTAATCGCTGATAGACATCCTGCAGCTGATCTCATGCTGGATTTCCTGCAGACACGCGCGAATGAGTCTCGCCTACTTTCAGCGGCGGGACAAACGTGGACGGGCTTCATGTTTCCCTCAGCTCGACGAAGCCGAGGCACCTCTAAGGCGCGTACGGTAGGACGAGCGTGGCGATGCACAATACCTCAAAGAAGGTCTCGTACTCGATGACGATGTACTCTGACCGCGGCTTGTTCTGACAGTAAACCACGTACATGTGAAGGCGACGCTCCTGGAGCGCAGACGCGAGCAAAAAGAGGACAATCGGTCACGCCCGCGGTTCATCTCCATTTGATGTGTGCTTCCAAAAAAAAAAAAAAAAAAGGGCTCACGTGTCTGATGAAGAGGTCGGCCAGAAGGTCGTGATTTTGAATGCAGCGCTCCAGCTCGACTAGGAAGAAACTACAGAACAACATACAATGAGTGCGTGTGGGATCATTCGTGTTTCTTCTGACTGTGAGTCATCTTACAACACAACCAATAACATTAGCAAAAAGATTTTAGCCATCTATAGGACCAGAGACGTGAGCTACATGAATCAGCACAAAAATATTCAGACCATATTTAATCTTTTTTTTTTCAATTACAATGGTGCGCTTCACCCAAAACAACACAATCCTGTTACTTATATCAGAAAAAGTCATCGACATCAAAAGTTTGTTTTTGTTTTCCATCACATGGCTAAATTTGTTCTTAACACAGCTAGCATGCACTCTTGGGCAAAATTAACCATTTGTGAATTTGTGATTTTTTTTATTTTATTTTTTTTAAATAAAAAATTCCTACTAGAAAAATATTACCCGATCCTCGTTTTTCATGTAAATATTGAATTTGCCTATTTTATACATACAGTGTAAGAGTATTAAGATAAGAAAACCTTTAATAGTCTCACAATGGAGAAATTGCCACTTCACTAAATTTGCAATTTATTGCTTCTCCTTTTTTTCATTTTTACCGGCACTTTTTTTTTAATTGAGCATTTTTAAACCTCCCTGTTTATATTGCTTGAAATAAATACTCTTTTTTTTTCTTTCAACAAGATTTATTCAACCATATTTTAAAAAATATATACTTTTCAGGTGTCTTTTTTTTTCAAATGACCTAAATGATCAAGTTTTCAAAAACGTTGTTGCCCTCCAGCGTGCCCCCCCCCGCCCCCCCCCGCCCCCCCCCCCCCCCCGTGTATTGTACACTCACTCGCGATGCCAGTCGTAAATCTGCTGGATGTTGCCAAAAACAATCTTGTCTTTTCCCCTCATGTCCTCTGGGATCCCTCTGACATCCAGCCTTGACATAAAGCCCTGTTTCACACACACACACACACACACACACACACACACACACACACACACACACACACACACACACACACACACACACACACACACACACACACCCGCGCGCTTTGGTGTCAGGTACATCAATGCCTTCAATAAACTGTGAATTACGCCGCCCACGTTTGGCATCTAACCTCAACAATGACACCCAAGTCCTTCACGTAGTCCTTCTCTGATTGGACCATCTCGTTCACGACAAACCTGCACACAGACACACCCAGCGTGAAGCTCGCCACGCCCCGCGCGCTCAACTCATCTCGGCGGACCGTGGAATGCTTTGGTCTCACATGCGGCCTCTCATAGCTTTGTTTTGCTGCTCACTGTCCGACTCGTTGGAACTTTGGTCCGAGTCGAGCGCCTGCGGACCAGTGACAGTCATATCAAAAAAAAGGCACACGGCAGCGAGTTAGAAAAAGAAAAGTGGTCGTGAATTCAATGTTACCGCGGTGTTGTTGGGATCTTTGATTATCTGCATGGGAGGTGGTAAAGGGGTGGTACTTTCTTCCTCTGGCTCCTCCTCTCCTCCACTTTGTCCCGCCTCCTCCTTCTTTGCCTTCTTTGCACAGAAAGCAACAAAGTCAACTAACTATTGTTGTCACTGATGCACGACGAAAAATCTAGTCACATTTTATTTGCTCTTTGTATTGAATAAAAACTACCAAAAAAAAAACTACATTAGTGCCTTGAGAATTAAGTTGAATTTATTCCATTACCACTCGTACGTTGTATTTCAAATCAAATCTTTTACCCCTGAAATGAATGGAAAAGCCATTAAATGTGTTCCAGCCTTCTTCTCCCAAAAATTGTAAAACATTTTATAAATTTGTATTTTAATGTGTAAAAATAGCATTCCGTAATAATTAAATCGAAGGTCAAGAATTAAGTTTATGTCGCACTATATCGATATAATGGCAATTGCGCTCCTACTTGTGTTGTGCCCGTCTTGGCCACCTGGGGGCAGTACTTGAAAGACAGGTGCGATTTAGCAGCAAACGTTGTAGTTGATGAAGCATATCTGATTGCGAGTACAGTGCTGCGCCATTTGCGTTCAATCGATTGTTTAAAGGGTTACAGCACCAAAACATACAATATATGCTAGCGTTAGCTTGAAGCTAGCTAACTGACATGCCAAGCTATGTGGTTGTTTTAAATGCACAAGGTGTGTTATACTGTATTTAGTTCAACAATCTAGGAGTGGCAATAAACAGCTTGAAGCTTTTGTTCTTCCTAATTGGATCTGACAAGCTGTGAGTTGAGTAACTGACTCGAGTCAAAAGCAACAACAAAAAACAAAGGCAGAATGTTGGCTCGTACCAGAAGTTGAGTCAAATCTATGCACGACTCTGTACTTGTGTGTTTTTAAGCGTTATTTTAGAATGTCAATTGACAAAAGAATACAAAGAATGGATGACAAACAGATTTTTGTCTTGTGTGCTTATTCATTCTTTCTTGTCTGCGCTCCTACCATTGTCGAGTTCCCTGTGAGGGGCATCGTCACTTCCAGCTTGTTGTCCCGCCTCCTATTTCGAATCGGAGCTTTTTTCTGTCCATCTGCTTTTCCTTGACTCAACCTCCTAACGGGACTGGTCAACCAGCGCTGCGGTGACACACACACACACGAGACCTTCAAATTAGTCAATCTGGTTGTGGTCTAATAACTGGAGCTCATTGCACTGTCATGGGACTGGTCTCGAGATTTTTGGGGTGAAAATCAATTATTTGCAGATTTTTGTGATTCAGGTGTTGGTGTTAGCTAGCTAGGTAGAAAGATATGGACAGATGGCTACAGTAGCTATCAAGTAAGCAATAACACGAATCGGAGTCTGGTGGTGTTTTTGGATGCCTGACTGCTATTACCAGAACTGATTTCAAGTCCTCCTCACCTTCAAGGTGTTTCCTGTCCCGGTGCCACTACGTTTTGGTGCTGGTGAATTGGCAACGGCCCCTGCAGCCCCGCTCGCATTGGAGACCACAGCGGACGTCCCACCTGGGAGGAAAGACAAGGCGCGCTCAAGGCACAACTTCTGAGGTAAGTTCCGAGTTATTGTGGTCAAAAGCAAACAAGTCAGAAGTCAAGTTCTACAATCTTGCCGAGTTACCTTGTATGTTAATTCATCCACCCATTTTTCTGAAGTGCTTTTCCTCACATATTTTTTTTTAATAACGCCAAAGCCAGTCTCCTTCTTGTCCAAGACTTAATTGTCTACTCGGTTGCCTATCGATGGATGAAGTTCGATGTTGTCGCAAATTTCTCATGTTGCCATTCTTTTTTTTTTTTTTTTGTCCCCACTGATGTCATCAAAAACATAAATAATTGAATCTAAATGAAATAATCTTTGGAGCTCCCTCCATGTTACTTGCTTTATCAAGTGGGGTAGACTGCACTTAGCATGACAGCCCACAAAAAAAAAAAGAAAGAAGAATAAACAGCCCCTTTTGAAAAATTCTGATTTTCTAAAGTCAACAGGCAGGACGTGTCAAGTCATGTTGTTCAAATCGAGTCTCATCTATACAAAGTCAAGTTGAATCTTTTAGACAAGCAAGTCCCAAGTCCTACAATTGTTCACATGAGATGCTTCAGGTCATGTGATTCCCCCCTCAACCCCGTAACTGGGGAGTCGTCCATTTTCACTTGTGTCTTACTTTGAGTGGGTTGAGAGTGCAGCCCGGCTGTCTCAGGGGTTAATGGTGCAGAATCTGCGGAGGTAAACAAACACACACACAGTAGGGGGGACATAAAAGCATTTATTTACTAACTGATTTACTATGCAAGCTTATCTATTCACTGTTCTTATTGACCCCCACCCCCACCCCTTTTTTCTGTCTGTTGTTTGATTGTATTGCTTTTTATTGTTGGCTGTATGGTGGCACTTTGAGATTGGTTGTCCAAATGTAAAGTGCGTTATAAATAAATCTATTTTGAATCTCTCTCTACCAGCAAACTAGTGGCAGGCAGGACAATTAAATGCTTTTTTTTTTCCAGCAGATGGCCGAAGGGACAGCATGTTGGAACAAAACTGAGCGCCACCCTCCCATTTTTAAACTAGACGGGACACACTCAAGAAATGGCACTTGTCTTGTACAATGTAAAGTCGTCAGTGTACCCTTTGGACAACGGTGTACATTTACAAACTCCCTAGTCATGAATGTGGCAACAAAAGTGAGATCACCCCCAAAGTGAAAATGTCCAACTGGGGCCCAATGAGCCATTTTCTCTCCCCGCACGGCCTCCTGTCACCAACGAGTGGCTCAGATGTAAATAGGGAGCAGGTGCGTTCAATTCAATCTCATGGCACTGGCAAGCAAAATGCTCTGACCGTCACATCCGCATACATCAGGCGGATGCGTCACGGTGCACCACACGCAGGTAGAAACCTGCGTGTCCAGTTTGACACGTCAAAAACATTCCTGCCACATTTCATCACTCCGGCTTCGGCTTCGCTGTCAATGTTTAACCACCTCTCCCACTGAACGTTCACAATTCGGACCCACCTCGTCTGTCCTCGCACGTAATCCAGCCCCACACCACCGAACAATCCCAGCATGCACTTGTGCCACGCCGCATGCTTCAGCGCGCATCCATGCGGCCAAAGCAAGCATCGGGGGTGACCCGCAGAGAAGCCACACGGTCGTTGTGAACCATTCGATACAAGTCCAAAAGGAGTACCGGTCAGGGGGCGTGGCTTAGTCAAAAAGGGCGGGGTCTTGAAGGGAGGGTGGCTTGAGAAGAGTTCCCATTTGTTGTTTTGTGATAACAAGGGGAAGCAAAGTGCCTTGAAATGGAGTTGATGACGTCAAATGAAATTGAAAAATAGAAATCATAAATTCACCCAGTCGTGAATTGAATTGTGCTCGCCCTCGCGAGTGCGTTTTTTTTGAGTGAGTGCCATAGCTTGTTAAATTCAAATGGATTTCCATTTTTACATGAAAACCGTTTTTAAATTTCGTTTTTAAATTTCATTAAAAAAACTTAACTTAAAAGTAAAATATGATGACTTGTAAAATTCTAATGTATTTTAATCAGCAATTTTAATTTCATTTTATAAACTTTGTCGTGCGTTTAAAAGTTCTAACTGAAATATTGTGTCAAAATATTCTAACACAAATTTAACTTTTTTATATATTTTAATGTTCACAAGTGAAGTGTCATTGGATTTTCATATAATTATTCAACTTGTTACGTGTATTTACAATTTTGAATCATAAAAAAATCGGGTGACAAATTTTCAGGTAACTTTTTAAAAACGTTTTTTAAAAAAAAGTAAAGTGTGATAAGTCGTTACATTCAAATGTATTTGAAATTGAAATGTTAATCAATAAAACAAAAACAGGCATGTGCAGTGCGGGGGACGTGGTGGGCTATCGGTGAAGGGCTGCCAGTGAAGGGAGTGACGTGCTTCCTCTTACGAGTCCCAGTCAAGAGGCGAGCAGCAGCATTATGGACCAACTGGAGATGCTTCATGGAGGACTGTCTGACTGTCTGATTTACACACCAAAATATTTTTTTTCCTTTTTTTTTTTAATGATTTAGTTAGCTAAGGGACTCACCCACTAAAAAAAGAGGTATTTATTGATTTATTTATTTGTTTAATGATTTTTTTTATTGCTTTTTATTTGTTTATTTGTCGTCAACCTTTATTTCTCCTGGTAAGGCAAGTGAGAACAGATACTCATTTGCAATGCCGACCTGGCTGCAGACCGATTCGTGCCAATAAGGTACAAACCACGTTTCCTAACGAAGCGCTCCGAAAAGACACTTTGAACATGTTAGCGCAGTTATGTTTAGAAATGTTATCCATGTTTTCAGAGGCTATTTTTGAACTTTTCATTTTCTTGATTGTCATGAACCTAAATTCAAATGTGGGCCCCGGGGTGACAAGAGCTGAGAACCACTGGTTTAGAGGACACCCAACAGAGACAGGAAAGGACCTGAATACAAACGGTGTTGACCAGAAAGCGTCAACAGGAAGTCAGATGGACAGCAGATAGGGGAAGTGGGTGTGGCGGGGGGGGTCGCAGATTCCGGGTTCCTGAAGACACTCACCCTTCCCGGAGCTCGGCAGCGACGATGAATTGGAGGCACTGAAGGAGGTGGTGGTGGTGATGCAGGAGGGGGCATTGCCCGAGGAGGCAGGGGACGCCGGCACCAGTGTTTCCATGTCGGCAGCACTGTGGGAGTGCGAGAGGCAGAGGGCGCTCATCGGCAACAAGCCCTCCTGGTGGGGGAAAAAACCCCAAAAATTAGAACAGTCACCATCAACACTTGACACCAATGGTGGGTTCTGGCATGTGCGTTATGTGCGGCCACACCGGTTGCTATTCCCGGGACCGCCACAAATGTATCTGGGCGTCTTACCTGTTGCGGAGTTTGATCGGTGGTTCTGACAAGACACCAGCCAGGTCGGTCCGCTGAGCGTTCCACGAGCTCCACAGTCTGACCGCAGCGGACGCTGAGCTCTCCGGGTGAACCAGAGGAGAAATCCAACAACACCACCACTAGCTCGCAGCCTCCCGACAGCTAGATGCAGGTACACAAACACGCAGGTGGGTTATTGCAAAGTACCGAACTTGACCCATCCTTCAAAAATGAGACACACCCAATCACAAACTCCACACCCTTTGTCAATGTAGTGTAGTATATTTTTCTGAAGACTTTAGTAAGTTACTGTCAAATGTATTCTTTTAGAATCTTCTGGTGTGCGCACCTTGGCCACCTAGGCGCATTAGAATACCCATTTGTTCATGGAGGAGACACGCGTAGAACGGTCAGTACTCAATCAGGCTCACAAATAGTAGTCGTTCTTCGCAGAGGATAAATAATGTATGACTTTGAATATTGTCATATGATCTGTCTACATGTCGTCCTCCACCATTTGTGCTCAAATATCCATTGCTAAAAAGGGTTATAGCATCGCAACACCGGTGCTGTTCGTTAGCCTGTGTATGACATTTCCAATTATGTGTTAGCATTAAGCTAGTGGACCGAAAGACAATGCGGTTGTTTTAAAAATATGCTGAAAAAAATTTGGAAAGCTCCTTTTGGAGGTATGAGTATGCCGGCTGACGCCAGCTGTACACGAACACCAAGTGGGAGCGGCATGGCTCGGGTGGTAGAGTGGCTGTTTCCCAATCTGAAGGTTCTGAGTTTGTTCCTCAACCGTTGAGTGACTATGAAAAAAAACTAATGGTATACAAGCGACAACAATCCTTGACTGGGAGTGTCCCGAAAGAGTTGGAAGTCTCTTTTTCGGAAGATTATTTCAGCATGTGCGAAACAGATGCTTCTCGTGAGGTTCACTCCATAAGTCAGGCCGCATCCCAGCTTGTTTTTGCTCGCAAGTCAAATCAAACAAATCAGCAAATCAACTGCTCGTATCTCAGAAGTCGGCTCACTCACACCCTCTGACGTTTTTGTTTGATGATGCGCCGTGAGATTCTTGTCATGTCAAACATGCGCCATGCTCAATCAAAGGGCTGGGAAACACTCTTACAGCGTTGGTCTAGTACCCGCCTCGCCCCGCCCACCAAACACGCCCCTGCTCGGACCGTGGCAAAATTAACCCGCATGAAACTGGTCCCTGGCACAAAAAAAAAAAAAAATAAGGTGAGGGGCCCCTAGTCTACAAGTAGAAATTCAGAATCTGATTGGCATCATGTCAAGACTTTAGACTTTTTTTTTTAGATGTTCTTTGGTTCAAAGCTGCGGGATGAAATGCCTGCATTAAAGATGAGCTGCTCTTTATACAACTCGGATTTGAGAGACGTTGATATAAGCTAACTGTCCCATAAAAAAACAAACAAACAAAACCTACCTCTGCAGCAGAGCAACGACGCAAAGTTTTCTCCAACAGTGAGACCATGAAGGGAGGAAACCCCCTCGCATGCAAACTTACACACACACACACACAACACACACACACACACACGCACAAGCGCACGCGTGCACACACCCAGCTGCAGCAGCGGTGAGGTCATGACGCACACGCCTCTCACAAAGTGTTGGCGAGTGAGCCGTACCTTGTCGCTGTCTGCGGTGTTTTGGGATGTTCGCGAGGCGATGGAGACGGTGTCTGGTTGGCTGCTGGCATCGCCCAAGCTGTCGGCATCCTCGCTGGTCTCCCTGTCAAACAGGAAGGGCAAAAAAAGTCTGTCAAGCAGCCAGATGCGGAAAGTCTCACGTCGTGGAACACGGGGCAGGGCGACACAGCCTCAAACTCTCGTCGCCGTGGAGATCGAAGCCCTTCACGGTCACCGCATGTGTCGCCATTTCTGAAATGGGTTAGCTCAGGTCAATTGATTAGAAACAGAAATGGTGAAAAGTCAGCGACATGATGTCCAAAGTCTGAACCCAAACTTCTGAATTGTGAAGCAGATGTGTGAAGCGCTCCTCGAATGATTCTACCATTCCTTTGAAATTATTATTAAAAAAAAAAAAAAAAAGAGATAACAGTTAATGATTTGCTCATTGAAGGTAACCGGGTCAGTCAAAGGCGCGCTCACCTGCGCGTGATGCTGCGTTGTCGCCCAAGAGTCAAATTTGGAGTTTTGGGAAGGGGGATGGGCTCCCTCAGCGCCCCCCGCAGGTGACCCCGTCTCTCCTGGATCACCTGGCGAATGCTGCGGACCCACTCCTGCTTCAGCTCCAAGGACGATGCCTAGTGGGAGAGCGTGACGGGTTGAAGGACGAATCCCGCCGCGGTTCTCAAACAGAAGCGACGCCCTGAACGTGTACCTTCAGAACCGTCTTGTTGTCCGAAGTGGGCGTCCTGCCGACCCAAAGCGCAAATTTACAAGGATCCCCTTCGATGTGCTCCGTCACGCCAAGTTCTGATGTCTGAGGTGGGGGGGGGACAAAATTGAGTCGTTAGCCGAGGCCCTCGTCCGTTTGTTTCTCTCGCTTTGCGTGCCCAAGCGGTGCAAAGCTACCCTCAAGCGGCTCTTGTAAAGGTATTTGGTTCGTCCCGATGAATCTTTCATTTCCTTGCTGAAGATGAGCGACAGCTCAAACAGGAAGAGGTGTCGGTCACGCCCCTTCCTGATGAGGGATTTTGGTTCCCAAACGAGAAAGGAGTCTTGCAGCAGGAGCTCACCTTGCACCTCCAGACCTTCTTCGAGACCTGACAATGAGATCTCAGCGTTATTCCTTTTCCAACTGGTCAGTGAACCCGCGAATCCACCACTTGCTGTTCGTATAAAAACAAAAAAATGCCTTTGCGTTCATTTTAATACGCCCAGATTGAAGTCTCCCGAAATTGAGAGATCCTTATTTTTCCAGTATATGGCGATAACAACCGAGTTCTGCCACGAGTCGTGACTTAGAAGCCGACAGTTGCCACAAGATGGTGGCAAAGCCCCGCTGTCGTCTAAGTGAAGCTCCTCAACCCCACCTCAACGTAGTTCCTTGGCACCAAGATGCCACAAGACTCTTGTCAAAGCAACACCGTAACTCAAATTCAATTGCAAATATATAGTGGAACGGAAAGCGAGATATAGTTTATTGTAAAATATGATTAATTAACTGATTAGTTAATTGGCTAAGAATGATTAACTCATTCAGTCGCAGCCAATTCTGGACTAAGTCTGAAAAGACGTTTAAAAACGTCTTTGGGAGTGAATGAATTAATTGATAAAAAAAATATATTTGTTGATGTGTTATTAATTTAGTTTTCACTGTCTTTGTTATTGATATTTTTATTATATATTTATTCTGAAAAGATCTAACGATATTTCTTCTTCTTTCTGCCTACATTATTGCTGCTGGAGGCTGTAATTTCCCCAGTGTGGGACTAATAAAGGATATCTAATATGACAGGAAGTTAAAAAAAAAAGGCTTTGGAAAGAGTCACCCTCTAACATGCTAACGTGCATAGCATCGTTAGCTCTCTTGGGAACACTCAGCATGACGTCCAGGCCTTCTTTGATCTCGCCTTTTCCTTCTTCGCAGCAGGCCAACAACTCCTGCAAAGAAAAAAACAACGCCCGCTCGTGAATGGAGTCAATGGTCGGTCGGCCCGTGCGTCGCCGGCTCACCTTCAGCAACAGTTGATACTTTGTGATCCTCTGAACGGGTTTAATGAGCGCCGATGAGATGGAGTTGGCCAGCCCGTGTCTCCTCTGGACCTCCTGCGAAACAAACCACACGACAAAAAACAGCGTCGTGTTCAGGACCACGCTCTCTCACTTGCCGAGACGAGACCAAGCTTTCGGGGAGTCGGGTCCAAGACGAGACCAAGGCTGTCACAATGTGGTCTCAAGACCGGTTTTGAGTGTGATAACGGAAACGGAAACTGTGAGATCAGAAGACCTTTTGGATGTTAAAAAAAAAAGGCCTCACCTCAAAGAAGCCAGCACCATGCTGCTGGATCAACAAGCTGGAGTCTGGCTTGTTCCTGCAATAGGTCACGTACATGTGGAACTTGTCAGCCTAAGAGGAGGAACAAAAACACACACATAAGGGTGGGATGGATGACCAACCCTTTTTTTTTTAAACTATCAAAGTAGATTTGGTTACCCAAGTGACAAAACAATGTCCCACATCTTCAGGAAGTTGCTCATAGTTCTCCAGCTCCTTCAAGAAAATACTAGAACAGACATGGCTGCGTCATTTGCGCGACGGACACGCACAAACGCCGACGCATTCGTTCGTGCTGATTCCCTACCTGTTATGGAACTCGTAGATATCCTGGATGTTCCCGAAGACCACGTCATCCCTGTTGCTGAGACCGGACGGGACGTCCTCGGAGCCGCTCGTCATCTCCCACAGGTACGTCTGCGGCGTTGCGGGCCACACAGTCAAGAGGTATCATGTTGCGCCAGCGTTAGCGCGCCGTTACGGCTTCAAAGCAATGCTTGCGAGGATGGGGAACCAAGTACGAATCATCCATGACTGTACTTGAGTTGATTTCTTTTTTTTTTAGGTATTTCTACCTCACTCGAGTAGCTTGGTAAGTAAAAGTATGGACTTGTTTACAGTTGTTGGACCAAGATAGTGATCGTTTCAGCAAAAGCTTTGGCCACTGAAATGACTGCGTTTTCATTGTCAGAGATGTTGTCAACATGGAAATATGATATGTTATATTGAATGTTTAATGTGTTTTTTTGAAGATTTGGCAGGAGCTAAATTATTTTTCCAACGCATTTTTTTTCTACGGCGGGGGTCGACTGTAGCGTAAATGCACAAGTTGTTTAAAAACTTCTGATTGGATCGATGAACTAGTATTGTTATTTTTTTTTTCAAGATCGCTGATGGCCTGATGGCCATACAGAATGTAAAAATTAAATTCTGAAATTTTAGTAGACTATCCATCCATCCATTTCCTAATCCGCTAATCCTCACGAGGGTCGCGGACGCGCTGCAGTCAATCGCAGTCGTCTTCAGGCAGTAGGCGGGGCACACCCTGAACCGGTTACCAGCCAATCGCAGGGCACAACCATCCGCACTCACAATCACACTTTGGGACAATTTCGAGTGCTCCATTAACCTGCCATGTATGATTCTGGAATGGCATGGGGGGTGGGGGGGGGGGGCACGCAGTCCATGTAGGAAGCTCGGAGTTGAACCACTGTGAGGCAAACGTGCTAACCAGGAGACCATCGTGCCGCCTTTAGTCGAGCATTTAAGTACATTTCAGACACGGTACCTGTGTTTTTTGTTTTGTTTTGTTTTGTTTTTTTACTTGTATTGAATACAATAAGTTGAATCAGTACTCGAACAGTCTTTTTCTTCTTCTTTATTCATCTGCGCCTCGAGCGTGAGCACTTTTGCCATCTCTGCCTAAAACCAATGTGAGCAGTGCAAACAGGATGGAGTAGTACCTCGATGCATTCTTGAAGGTCCCTGACGTAGACCCTCTCCGTTTGCAGCAACTCCGCCATGATGTACCTGCAATATACACACTTGTCAGCCAACATCAAGCGCACTGCAATGGTTCTTAGCATTTTTATGACAAGCAGCACTTCACACAACACTTGACTTGCCAAGTACCACCGCCATGACCAACATTAAAGCACAGTAGCGTAGTGGGCCTGTTAAACTAGTTAAATCATTTAAATTCACTGCACATAAACTAAGTTGAAAAAAATCGACCCAAATGAATGTTTGGCAACATATCACAATCATAAAAGGCGCGCAAAGGCAATGACCGAGACTCGGTTACTCACTCTTTCTTGCGGGCTGAGCGTCTCTTCTCATCGCTGACCTGGTGGCTGGGGTCTGACAGATTGACTTCCGGGTCCGAGTCAGACAGACTGTTGGGAATCAGCTCGAGCTCCAAGTCCTTGTTGTCCTAATGGGGTAGGGGGGGGAGGGGCACACCCTCCTGTTTATATTCATCTTCCGTTCATTCATCTTCCGAACCGCTTCATCCTCATTAGGGTCGCGGGGTGTGCTGGAGCCTATCCCAGCTGTCTTCGGGCAGTAGGCGGGGGACACCCCGAATTGGTTGCCAGCCAATCGCAGGGCACACAGAGACAAACAACCATGCACGCCCGCACTCACACCTAAGGACAATATAGAGTGTTCAATCAGCCTGCCATGCATGTTTTTGGAATGTGGGAGGAAACCGGAGCACCCGGAGAAAACCCACGCAGGCCCGGGGAGAACATGCAAACTCCACACAGGGAGGCCGGAGCTGGAATCGAACCCGGCACCTCTACACTGTGAAGTCGACGTGCTAACCACTGGACTACCGGGCCGCCCTCCTGTTTATATTCTTTAACTATTTAAAGTAATTAAATAATCATTTGTGAACCCATTAGGTGACGTACAAATGTAGCATCGTGCTTATCATGTTTCGGTTTGGGACCAACAGGTGGCACTGTAGGGCTCCCACTGCAGCTGCACACCTGTTATGTAATTTATGTAATTAGTGGTATAAAGGCCAAGTGCCAGTGCCAAGAACTTCAGACACCACTCATGATCAACTATATCGATTTCAAGAAAGCCTTCGACAGCATCCACCGGGAGTCACTGTGGCAGATCGTCCAGCTGTATGGTGTACCCCTCAAGTACATCAACATCTTCAGGTCATTGTACCACAAGTCAAACTGTTGTGTCAAAACCAACAGTGGCACAACTGATGATTTTGACATTGTCACTGGTGTAAGACAGGGTTGCATTCTGTCACCCCTACTCTTCATCATCATAATTGACTTTGTGATGAGGAAGTCCATCACAGGGGAAAAAGTTGGTATCAAGTGGGGAGGGAGCAGACTAGCTGACCTGGAATTTGCAGATGATTTGGCTCTATTAAGTCACACCCAGCCCGCACTCCAGGAGTTGACCAACAATCTGCATGAGCACGGAGTTAAGGTCGGTTTACGAATTAGCCAGGAAAAGTCCAAGGCCATGGCCGTCGGACAGCACCAACACCTTCAACCACTCACTCTACACCAACATGACATAGAGTACATTGACAGCTTCACATATCTTGGGAGTAACATCTCAAATACAGGTGGTGTGGAGAAAGACGTCAACAGTAGACTTGGTAAAGCTGCGGGAGTGTTCCAACGCCTCCGCAACATCTGGTCATCGAAAGCCATCACTACGACCAGCAAGCTACGCCTCTATATGTCAGTGGTTATCCCAACAGCGATTTACGCCTGTGAGACATGGATGAAGACAGCCAACATTACCAACAAGTTAGATGTCTTTCATCGGCGTTGCCTGAGATCCATCCTGAGGATCTCATGGAGAGACCACATCACCAACGAGGAGGTGATGAAGAGGGCAGGAGTGGCTGAACTGTCAGACATTGTCTCTGAAAGGAGAAGGAAAATGATCGGCCACGTACTCCGACTGCCAAGAGAGAGACCGGCAAGTGTGGCCATGGACTGGATGCCAGAGGGTGGAAAGAGGAAGAGAGGTAGGCCAAAGAAGACGTGGAGACAGACTGCCAAAGAAGACCTCAGTGAGATGGGTGTCAGCTGGCATGGAGCAAGAAGGGTCGCCAGTGACCGGAACAAATGGAGGAGGCTCGTCGCCCAATGTTCCAAATAGGAGCGGGCGGAACTAACTAACTAACTAAGTGGTATAAAAGGACTCCCCGCCCGACCGCTCATTGTCGGGTCATTGTGTTGCTTGTTTGCTTCTGTCAGGTTTGTTTCAGTCATTTATTGAGAGTTTTTTCGCTTCTGCCATGGTTTTTGTTTGTTACTTTGGATTCGTTTTGTTCTTTGGACTTTGTTTTGGATTTAGTTTTCTCTGTGTTTTAATACAATTCTTCAAGTTCACCCTGCTCCTCCCTCTTTCCTGCTTTTTGGGGTCCACCACCACCTCGCATGACACGTGACAGTGGTTGAAAATCACCACCCTGATGATGATACATTTACATGTTCCCGCTGTAACTGGCAATCCAATTTACAATGCGGTCAAAAGGCGGGGTGGGGGTCGGCGGGGGGTACCTGTGAGCAACCTCCCAGTGCCGTCTCCAGCACGTGGCGATACTGGCCCATCCTGATGGTGAAGTCCCGGTACCGTTTATCCACGGCGGAAACACAGCGGCGAAGCTCCAGGCGGTGGGCGTGGCCTTTAGTCAGCATGCTCTCGGCCAATTGGATGAGCAAGTGAACCTTTTCCTGGGTGTGCTGAGGAGAACATGACAGACGGAGTCAGAGGCTTCACGCCATCATCTTTGTCACCGTGCACACTCGGAGCTGATTAATAAAAATATATATATACTGTGTATATATATATATATATATATATATATATATATATATATATATCCAGCGCCTTAATATGGAATACTGACTATCATCTAGGCTGGTATACACATAGCTTGAATATCAACACTGCGCCTTAATATATGAAGATAAAAGCAGTTGTTTTAAAGACCGAATTTAAATAAATCACACCAAAAACATTCTATAAACATTTTACCTACATTCAAACAAAATCAATCACATCTTAAAAGATTAAATGCACTAAAAAGTTAAATACAACTGAACTGTGCTCAGGCAGTGGCTCTTTCACTTGCCAATAGGGGGAGCCCAAACAACACACTGCGCTTGTCTCACTGCGCTAAAGCCCTTCAAAACGAACAAAAATAAACCTTTAGACCTTGGGCCGGCTCCGTGCACACTCTTACCTTGGCCGAAACACAAAACTGCCGGTGCTGGTTGAGCAACTCCTGCGTCTCCGTCGCTGTTGCTCCTGGTGATGTGTGTGTGGCCAGGTAGTGGTCTCCTGACTGTGCCAACCAATCCAGAGCCTGTCCAATTGAGGGTATTGTATTTATTTATTATTATTTTGATTTTTTTTTTAAATAAATGACTCAATGCAGCCTTTCAAGACGAATATCTGCATTTTTACAGAGAACCAGTGACAATGTGGTGGGAACGCATATAGTTCTCTGTACTCTTTCAAAGTCCCACAAAGATACTGTACATGATTTGGACTTTTACTGTTTGAATTTCCCCCCAGAAGACCCTCCATGACTAATGTGCACATAAAAAGTGGTGGACACTAAGCCAGTTCATGTGACTGTTTCAAACTCCATTTTGATTTTATCGATTTTAGTTGACACGGCTCAAATTTGACAACATCCTTATACATTTTCATTTCAATTGTTGTGCATTTTGGGTGACTTGAGGGAAACTAGTCAGAAGTCATCAAATGTCAGGGTGAAAGGATGACATTGAGGCTACTTATGTTGCTATAAAAATATATAAGATAAGATATCCTTTATTTGTCCCACACTGGCGGCCCGGTAGTCCAGTGGTTAGCACGTCGACTTCACAGTGCAGAGGTACCGGGTTCAATTCCAGCTCCGGCCTCCCTGTGTGGAGTTTGCATGTTCTCCCCGGGCCTGCGTGGGTTTTCTGCAGGTACTCCGGTTTCCTCCCACATTCCAAAAACATGCATGGCAGGCTGATTGAACGCTCTAAATTGTCCCTAGGTGTGAATGTGAGCGTGGATGGTTGTTCGTCTCTGTGTGCCCTGCGATTGGCTGGCAACCGATTCAGGGTGTCCCCCGCCTACTGCCTGAAGACAGCTGGGATAGGCTCCAGCACCCCCCACGACCCTAGTGAGGATCAAGCGGTTCGGAAAATGGATGGATGGATGTCCCACACTGGGGAAATTTACAGTCTACAGCAGCAAGATTGTGGGTAGAAAGAAGAAATCGATCCATTTGATCATTGCAATACAGTTACATTTTCATCAACACAACATCAGTAGCCAGCGTTACGTACCTGCTGTGTGTGGTTCTGAAACATGACGTACTGCTGGCACTGGTCCAGTCGGCGCTTCTTTAATGTCCAAAAATGAAGCACTCTATTTTCTCTCTGAAGCAACTCACTGAGGATACCTGGACACGACGGACACACACACAAATGATGAGCGCCGTGTTTCCTGGGGCTCCTTTACATTTTCACATGGTGTACATGCGTGCGTGCGTTGGGTTCATGTCACCTTTGACCTGTTGCTCTGGTACCCGTGAGTGCCCAGTGACCTCGGTGACCCCCGACACGGTGACATTGTGGCCGGAGATGTTTGCCATGGTGACGCTATTGCGGTGGATGTACTTGAGGAAAACTTCTGCGTTCCGTCTTGCGAGCGTGCAGGCCTGTTTCCATAGTAACAAGAAAGTGAAGGGCGTCGTCATTACCGCTAGCAAATTAGAATTGTGTTTAACATCAGCAGTTCTCCAATTTGGGCTCCAATTTCTTTCTTTTTTTTTAAATTGCCCACGACTTTGTGAAGGGCCAAATTGTAGCCGGCAGACCCCGGGGAGCTGTGGAACCCGGGTGGGGAGCCACTGCTTTACACGACACCTTGAGAAAGGCTTCCTTCTGCTCCATGTGTTTGTTAATGAGAGGCAGGAGATGCTCAGGCTGTCTGTCTCCGCCCCCGCACCAGTCCTCCTCCCTGCGGTACTCCTGCTCCAGACTCTCCAGCACACCGCATACCTGCATATTCCAAGTGGACACACAGGTCAGTATGAGGGCACTTTGGGACATCATTCGAGATTACTGCTCACATACTAAAACACTCTCATATACACTACGGAAATGCACACACACACACACACACACACACACACACTCCCCCCACCTCTGAAATGCCCTCACACTCACCCCTGAAAAGGTCTTACACACACGACTGACATTTTTTCACTCACACACTACTGAAATGCTTCCACAACGACAAATGACATTTTTTGAAGACTGAAATGCTCTCACACACTACTGACTTAGGGTCGGGCACGAATTGCCGGTGACTCGCCTAAAAACAGACACCTAACCAGAATTTTCAAATTCGAATCAGAACAGGCCACGCCAGCACAATAATGCTAACCGGCACGTAGCTTAAAGTGTCATTTCTCCCTTCTGTCGTTCCCCACCGTCTCGCTTGTTACTTTCGCAGCCCTCCCAGACCATAGGAAACCGCGGAACTTGTGAAGGTTGCTTCAGTGCACGTCACGGGTGAAAGCGGGCTGCGTTCGCGCCGTCCTAACAAGGTAAACAAACTACGATAACACCCAGGTGAGCATAGCACTAGCTAGCAGCTGGTATGATGGTTTTAAATTTGGTCCCAAAGAGGACCGTGGGTTCTGCCGCTGGCCATGGCGAGGGATACTGGAGGTTAAAGTTATTTTAAACGAAGAAGAAAAAGCTTCCTGTAGGTCGACGCGGCGGCATTCCAGTCTAAGTGTACACTCTGGTACGTTTTCAACAAAGTGAATGTGAGGCTGGTACAGCACACTGAACGGTGTGGATAAAATATAATATAAGTGCACTCTATTTTCCATTATGATCAAATTTGACGTTTTTTTTGTGGAAAAAGTACAATTTGTAACCCATTCGAGTTGATTCGGGACTCTCTACTTAAACAGGAAACGAATAGGCAGGTTTTGGGGCCGAGCCCGAGCTCTCCGACTGATGCACAACTCAAATGGTTTTCCACGACTGAAATGTTCTCAAGCGCACACTATTGACACTTTTTGGCTGACATACACAACTGAAACAACGTTAGCTCATGATAACCAAAGAAAAACGACCCCCCACCTCCAGGTGTTTTTATTTATATGACACAGGGTCGATGAGCTCGAGGCTTGTGGTTAAAGTTGCCACAGGAAGACATCCGCTACAAATAAGGCTACAATCTGTAGTATCTCGCTTCACCATCAACTGCGTTGATGCTCCCTCGTTCAGGTTCTGCCTTAAAAGTCCCCAAAATATCAAACGAACAAACCAGAAATCTCAACCGACAAGAAAAGTGAATTTTAACAGCATTCACAAAGTAGTTGTACTTCATTACTTGCCACCATATATGAATAAAAATGTCATGTATCATATTGATAGGAGGACAAAACTTCTGACAACCTGTTGCGATGTTCTGTAGAAAGCGGCGGAAGCGTTGACCAGTTTGAGTCGGTCCTCGATCCGCAGCATCAGAGTCTGCCAGTGGAGCGCCACCGTCTGTGCGCAGGACCTCACTGCATCCGGATCATAATGGCCTGACCTAGATCAGGGGTCGGTGTTTTGGGTCAAGCAAACAAACGCAAGCGGCACAGAGACAAACTCAGAGACAGAGAAATTTGATTGCAGTGCAAAATAGATCTGGTATAATCCATCCATCCATTTTCTAATCGGCTTATCCTCGGGAGACGTGCCGGAGCCTATCCCGGTCGTCTTCAGGGCAGTAGGCGGGGGACACCCTGAACCGGTTGCCAGCCAATCGCAAGGGCACACATATACGGAAAACCATTCGTGTCAATTTTGGGGTGCCCAATCAACCTGCCATGCATGTTTTTGAAATGTGGGAGGGAAACCGGAGTACCCGGAAAAAAAAAACACACAGGCAGTCTGGAGCCAGAATTGAAGCCTGCACCTCTGCACTGTGAGGCCGACAGGCTAACCATTTGATCAGCGTGCCGCCAGATCTGGTCTAGTCGACTACAAAAAAAAAAAAAAAAAATCCTTACTTCCCGAATGCCTAATACGCAGTGTGTCTGTGGACTAACCTGACGAGCAGTTCCGCTCTCTGCTGCAGGGCCAGAGCCACCTGGTGGGTCCTCTGCAGGGAGTCAGCATGCAGGAGAGCCTGGACATAACACCAGTTAGATGTTCCCCAATGGAAAACGCAAAGCCTTCAGTTGTGTGCGTGCGTGTAGTAACCTCTATGGCCTGTTGGAGACGCTCGTGTTCCCTCTGCAGCTGTTCGGCTTCTGACAAACAACTGGAGTTCAGCATGCAGGATGACAGCATGACCTCACCCTCCGTGATCCAACCCAGCACCTGACCGACGCACACGATTCAGAACCACAGGTGTCAACCGCATATTCGGCCTTGCGGGTGTGTCCGTGTGACCCGTGTGACCCGTGTGTGTGTGTGTGTGAGTTACCTGTTTGACCTGATTCTGTAGGTGTCTAAACTGCAGGTTCTGTTCCAGGTGTGTATGAGTGTGATCCGCAATCTGCTGCAGTTCCTTCTGTTTGTCCAGCATCAGGCGTTGCAGCTCCTCAACCTGAGATGAGAGATTGCCCTCCACCTCTGACAGCTCAATTCCTGGTACTCTCACACACACACACACACACACACACACACGCACATGCACGCACACAGGGAGACACGCAGAAATGTGCACGTGCATGTCAGAAAATAGACTCCGCCAATGAAATTCAAGTACATTACTATAAATGTGCAACCACCAATCATGTGCTTACAGTATGCGTGTGCGTGCGTGTGTGTGCGTGTGTGTTCAGGCAAAGTCAATGAGCGGGTTTCCATGGGGACCAGCTGAGTGCAGTTTCCATGGCTACCCCATCCCCCTTTCGCCCTCCCCCATTATCCTCCTCTGCTCCCCCCCACCCCCTTAAATCATCTGTATGTTACTGAAGCAGGCAGACTTACATCAGCCACTCTACAGTGTATTAATATATCACATTCGACTCAATCATATTTTCACCCTTATCGTTCTTTTCACTTCCACAATGGTGCTGCTCAAGGTATCGACTGGCTGTTTTCCTGTAGGTGTCTGCACGCTCCAAAGTGAAGAGCTACACGGGCGCTTCACCACTCCCGGCTCAGCGGCTAAGCTGTCACCCGCAAAGTGACATCATTTAGGTGAAGCCTGCAATTTTGACCCGCGAGCGCACCGAGGAGGAAGCACGAGAACCCCAACGCAAGAAACACAAAGCTACTTATTCAACTTTAAAGAGAAGGGGCTATGAACTAGAGTACCGTTCAGAAGAAGAACGACAGTCACTGAAGGAAGTGGCAAGCAAACCAAAGAACCACCCAGTTCATGGAGAACATGATGACACTCCCTTCTGCTTATCTGGGCAGATGCAGCGATTGAGGCAGAAATGCCCAGACTTCCCTGTACCGATCTCCCTCTTTAACACCCCCTTTTGCACCCAAAAAGAACTTGGTGCCAGGGCCAGTACCGTGCTTCTTTAGAAGAACGTGTTTGGTGTTCCACCGGCAAAGAACCAAGTAGGAGTGACGTCATTACGTCATGGTAAAGCGTCCAAACGTCACAGTTTCTGTCCAAAGAGGGCCTGCCCCGTCAGGGGTCATCAGAGCAAGTCACTCACATGATGCTTGACACAATTTTTACTCCAGATCCAACCTTCCCATTTTTATTGAGGTGTAAGACCCCAGTGGCTTTGACTCTGAAAGGATTTGAACCCCAAACTCTGTGTGTCAAAGGTCAGCACTGCAGTGTTACCCACAGAGCCATTCACCCACCACCAACATTTTCGAAGAATGATTACTTTAGATTTAGTTTAGCACACAACCAAAATCCAATTTTCAACCCAATCCGCTGGGTCTGAATTATGAAGCCATCTTTCATCATACCTCCATCCTATAACGAACTGAGCTCTCAAAACATATCAAGAGCCAAAACAAAAATAAAATGAAATTATCAGCCGTTGCCATCGGCTTGGTCCGTTTTGTGAGTTCCATCTCTCTGAACCGTAACAGTTTGCGATTCCCGTTTGCCACACCTGTTGACTTGACCTCGGCGATGTACTGCTGAAGGTCGTGACCTTGTTGGACCACCTCGTAGGTCATGTTGTTCACCGCGAGCCTCCGTTCCATGTGCCTGGGGATGCAATCGAATGAATTCTGAAATATCAGTCTCAAGCAGACATTTATTGTTCTCTTTGTCTGAACACCAAAGTGTCTACCTGTGAATGCGTTGCTGTGCTAATGTCAGTGCCTCCGGGCTCGCTTCAACGAGTCGCGACGGCCCGAGTGCTTGCTTGTCTTGGCTTGCGTCAGATAGCCGCTTCTCAGCAGAAAGGTCCTGGGATTGTTTCTGGAGCTCCTGCTTCCAGGCGTCCATCTCCCCGGTTACCTAGGAAACAGCACGTCGTCCACATTGACCAACAACCGCGAGGTTTCAAGGTCATTTGCAAATGTCCCCACATTTACCTCCAGTATGCACTGTTGTAGGATACGCAGTTGCAGGTAAACATCCAATCGGATCTTCCGCTGATGGAAAACTTCCTCCAGCTGAAGGTGGAACTCCTCCAGGTGCTGCAGCACTGACTCCACATGGGCCACTGAGCTGCCCTGGGGCCTAAAACAAATGCACACGACAGTCACTTTGTAAACCACACCTCAAGCGATCAGCTTCACGCGCCGAGATGAAAACAAAGACACCCAACTCAAGTACGAAACAAACAAGAATACTCGATTGAGCCCGAGCTGGCTCATGGAGGGAAGGAACCGTAACCGCCCCGGTAAACCATGCAGCCGTGGGACGCAAATCGAAAGGCATCCAGGCTCTCTACCTGAGTTGCAGGATGAGGTCTTCCCCTTCTCTGATGACACTCATTGCAGCCTCCTGAGGGGCGGGGTTTAGAGCCCGGGTTAATGTGAGGGTTAGAAGGTCGGCAGTGGAAGGGATGTCGGGCTTTGGTGAGAAGGTTAGTGTTTAGGTCTGGGATCAGACAAATCAGCCTTTTACCTGTGTGTTGGCCTGCTGCTGTTGTTGCTGGTTCATAAGCGCCTGCAGAGCGTCCACCGATTCCGAACCGGTGCAGAGATCCGTCGAGAGCTGCTTCTGGAGTCCTTCCATCCAGGACGACAGCTGCGTGCGGGAGGTTGGGACTGTGACGGAGATCGGGTTTCCAGTTCTGTCACTCGCATCCTTCAGACGTTACCTCTTTGGTGTGCGTGTAGAAGGACACGGCCAAGTCGAGCAGCATCTTCCTTTGTTCTACTTTCTGAATGAACGCCTGCAGAAACACACACGCAAACACACACACAGCACGTCGCATGCGTTTCTCTCCAGATAAAATCATCGAAATAGATCATTACAATTTCTTTGAGCGGAGAAAAAGAATACTTCGGCATCGCGCTTAACTCATTCACTCCCAAAGACGTTTTTAAACATCTTTTCAGACTTGGTCCAGAATTGGCTGGTACTGAATGAGTTCATTTATTGTCACGTCGAGCTGGGTCACCTGCATGCGGAGCTCCAAGTCTCGGGCCGCCTGGTAGATCTCTTCCTCCTCACACTCGCCAGACTGAGCCAGTTGGTCAGCGGCTTCCAGGAGCTTCTCTGCGTTGGTGTAAGTGTTCTAACGAAAATCACATGCGCACCGTGAACACGTCACGCATACGTATAAAGAAGTGTGACAATGAGGGGTCGCGCTCACTTGAGCCACTTGCTGGAAGTCGTCGTGACGTTTCTGAAGCGCTCGCGCTCGATGCAGAGACTTCCCGACGCCGCCGTGTTTGTTGAGGAAAACCTCACCGTGCTGCTCCACCCAGTCCAACACCTGACGCGGTTGGAGGGAGGGAACAACGGATGGATAGAGACGCTTATTGTGGGGCCCAATGTGTCGCAAGCCAGGAAGTAGTCGAGTCCCATCCTGTCAGTCGATGCGCGCACTGTACCTGTTTGACGTCTTGTTGAAACACGCACAACTGAAGGCGCTGGTGGAGGCGGAGCTTGCGGTGTTGCCACGCGTTCTCCAGGTCATGGTGACCCTGCGACAGTGTTCAGTGAATCCGCAGCTGTCCGTCCCCGAATGTCATCGTGAGATGCCAAGTCGGCTGTACCTGCATGACCTGGTGCAGAACTCCCATGATGCCATGTGTGGTGCCAGTGAAGTCCGGTTTAGTTGACGTGTCGTTGTGCTCGGTCACCGTGCTGCGGTTTAACACCTCCAGCAAGGCTTTACCACTCTCGCTGACCTGCGCACAGACAGGTGAGCGGAAGGGCAAACAAAACCCACGTCCGGATTGCCACGCCGACGCCGAGACAATCACCTGGGTGTAGTTGGCGGACACCTCCTCATTCAGCTCCTGGTGTTTTTTTACAGCTTCCTCCAGCTCAGCCGTTGCCATCGGCAGCGATGCCTCGGCATAGGTCTGAAGCCACGCCTCCGCTTTGTGAAGGAACTGCGTACATAACCAGGCGGGAGGACAGGACGGGGAAATCTATGAAGATGTACGACAATCTTCGGCCGATTCGCAATTCGCTTTTTCACATGTTTGCTTCTTCCTTTTTTTTTTCTTTCCGCGGGAAACCTCCCCCCCTTGGTGTTTTTGTGCTCTTTTTATAACGCGCTGGGATGCTTATTTTAATGCTAAGAAACAATGACAAATGCCATTGACGTGCGCACGGTTAGCATGTATAGCTTCAGTCTTAGAGCCCTTTGAAGCCATTTGAACACAAACGGTGAAGCAATGCATGTAGACGAATTATATAACAGTACTCACACGCATATATTCTTTATCCTCTATGAAAAAAAACGATTCATCTTACTGAGTCACTTATAGTTTTGATTTGTGTGCATGAATCTCTCTTGGTGGCCGAGGTGGGCACACCAGAAGCAGCGGCACAATCACCGACTTCTGACGAATCACCTGCTCTGCCCCTTGGTGGAAGCCAGTGGCCATGGCTAACGTGTTGCTACGCTCTTCCAGAGCTGTGGTCAGTAACTTCCAGTCTTCTTGTAGCTGTGAGGACACCGTGGCAATCCTCTCCGCCCCAAAGTGACCAGCCTCCGCAAGCCTGGCTGCCACGGTAACGACACTGTCCACATTTACACTCCCGTTCTACACACACACACACACACGGAATGTGACGTTTGCACGAAAATGCTGAGTGCCTTCACAAACTCACCATCACATTTGAGGTGAAGTGCTGATGTTGTGATTGTAAGTCAACGGCGTGCTGGTGGTTCTGACCGACCTCCACCAAAGTCTGCATGAACAACTCCTTACTGTGGGCGATCCACTCGGACATCTGTTGGAGGCAAAATCGGATGAAGCGCGATTTGTGGACGACTCGCCAGCCGCTTGGTAGGCGAGTCTGCTCCAGTTCACCTTGGTGGCGTCCTGCTCATAAAGGTGCAACTGCAGTGCCTGGTCCAGGTGGAGCTTCCTGTCGCTCCAGCTCTGCAGCAGGTGAGTGCGAGCCACCTGCAGACGGTCTAGTAGAGAGGAGACCTTTGGAGCCACGCTTTGGAAGTCGGCCCCACCTGACAGCCAGCTGCCGTGGCTCCCGCCGCCGCTCTCGTTGGAGGTGTCCCCGTGGGAGGGGCCCAGGCGCATGCGCTGTAGCAAGCTCCTCCCCTCTCGGTCGAGGGCGTCGACTGGCGCTGTCGCGATGGTGTTTCGGAGACGATTGTGTTCTTCGAGTATTCTGGAGATAAGAAATGGATTGCTGTTGCTAAAATGTTTTTTTTCTCTCTTTGACACACACTGGCAAGCTTTTGAGCAGTTAATCAATAAGTGGGATCCTTACTTGCGGGAGTCATCCACATCTTGCGGTTCTGGTAAACTGGTCAGCCCAACTTCCAGCTGATCCAACTGGTTCAACAGTTGCGTGGCGGCCCCCGAGAACTCCTCCAGACCCAGACGCAGCTCGGTCCACTCCACGTGATCATACTCCAAGGAGCCACCGAGGTCAGACGTCAACTGAGAAGGGTCGACCAACCGGGAGAGACCTTCGACAGACACTAGACTGGTCTGAAGACAAAATTGTGAATCGGTAACAAGCTTCGGTAGGAATGAAGTTTATATTACTCGAAGTCAAGTTGTTAGTAACAAAACATGAGGTTGTATTCTTGGAACTTAGTGACGTTCGTGCTCATTTCGAATGAAATAGCAGTACCTCAAAGCTGAGCTTGGCACTGCCCAGGTTGGTCTTGTGTTTCTGCCAAAAGGTATCAGGTTTGATGAGCACCGCCGTGTGGATGTTGGAGGAAAAAGATTCCTGCAAAGTACGTAACACGGGCTTCACGCTGTCCCACTTACTACCACGCATGTCCACTACCACTGTGAACCCTCGTGCACGCACGTCCTCACTGAAACAGAGAGAGAGAGAGAGAGAGAGAGAGAGAGAGAGAGAGAGAGAGAGAGAGAGAGAGAGAGAGAGAGAGAGAGACGGTCAACGGAGACGGACAGTCCTGCGACGACAAACAAGCGCACCTAGGTATGGTTGACAGGTACGTCACCAGCCGGCTCAGATCTTCCTGCTTTATCCGCTCATGGTTGGTCCTGGCTGGGAAGGTCAGGATCGGTCCTCCTCGTTTGTCTCGTCCCCCTGGACATTGAACCGGGTCAAGACCAGACCAAAGCAGAATGCCGCCGTGCTCTGGCAGCGAACTTTACCTGACACGAAGGCCACTTTCTCTCTGAGCACTGTCAGCACGTCACCCGCCCGGACCGACTCTGCTTTACTGGACCCTGGAATTCCGAGACACGTTGTTATCTCTCCTGCCAACATGACTGCACCAAACGTGGCTTTACCGTGGTCCATGCTGGGCTCTGTGGCTGAGAGTAGAGCGGTCGGACTTGCATCTAAGTGTGGGAGTTTAGCTAAGTGACTCATCATGGATGAGGTTTGCAAGCATGGACGCACGCGTCTTTCAGGACCATGGATCAAAACAATCGACGAGCAACCCGAGTGTTCCATCAGTTGTCAGTTTGAGCAGCAGACAGCAGATCAGCGAGGGATGCGCACAAACATACGCACTGAGTCGGCGACGAGCCCAAAATAACTGCGTTGTGGAGGGCTTCAAAGAAAGTTGCTCGAACTGTCAAGACTCATTAGCCTGATGACACAACAACCATCAGGAAGATGTCTCACTCTGACTTGAAGGTTGACCCGATGGCTGTTTGAATGTTCACCCGTCCATTTTCCATACCACTTAACCTCATTAGGGTCAAGGGTGAGCTCGACTGACTGTGGGCGAGAGGCCGCGGGGTACCCCAATAATAATAAGAGCAAAAACCATTCTTTGTCTTTGATCAACATGCATGTTTTGGAACATGGGATGAAAGACTGTGGACGCAAGGGAGAACATGCAAACTCCAGACAGGAAGGCCGGACGGAACCTGTGAGACATTCAGTCTCAAACGTGATCATTGCAACCACCCCTGTGAAAATCAATAAAGGAGTCCATAATTATATCGCCTCATAGACAGTTGCAGTTGCTATAATACGGTAATTAAAACGTGGTAGCCAATCAGAGCGCAGCATTCCCATTGGCTTTGGAGTACAAAAACTCGTAAATGGGCATGTGACCATATGCCCATAGCAAATACAGTACGGCGCTCAGAGGGTGCACGCGCGCGCGTGCACATCTTCCATGTCAATGGGCGTATGTGAAGGCATCATGGCGATAAAGCAGTTCGCGCGCACAATCACACGCCCTACCTGCCGTCGCCAGGCCGTCCGGGCCCGTTTCTCCTGCTCCATCCACCGAATTCATCCTTCTCCCTCCTCCTCCTCCTCCTCCTCCTCCTCCTCGTCCTCGTCCTCGATCTCGCTCCTCCGTTATGTACCGTTGCTCGCCTCCTCCCCTGCCTACCCGTCCATACCCGCGGCTTCACATCGGATGCGGCGCCCGAATTAAGCTAATATTAGTCCGCCGTAAGGGACGGATGCGTTCCCCTCCTCCCGGTAACGATCAGTGGGTCAGTGATGGTGCATCCTCCACGTTCAGCCTCGGCACACCTCCTCCTTCTACTCCTTTCCGATGGTGATGGTGAGGCTTTCTACGGTGACGCCGCCGCACGGCACTGAATCTCACACTTCATCGTAAACGTTCGCATTACCGTTACCCCATGCACGTACCGGTATCTCGCCCCCCCCCCCCACCCCTGTTCTCTCTCAATGATGATAAGCTCGCTCGGTCTGCGCCGAGTAGCACCAGCGCGCATGCGCGCAGAGGGGCGCTGTGCACGAGGGCTGCACCAGCTGCTGGACGCGCGCTCATGCGCGCACACGCAGGCGCACTCGCGATGCCGCGAAAGTTACACTAGTTCACATCTGGTATTTCACAGTAGTACTTAAAGCACACTAACATAAAATCGTACACTTTTATTCCATTACGAACACCTCGAACACTTCGATTAGTCTGCTCAAGTCGCACTGCGAGTGTACAGAAATGTTATACGGGAGTGGATAGTGGAAAAGACATAAGATATTGGTTCTACAGGTAGGCCTTGGCGGAATTTACATACCAGTGAGAACAAAGTACAGTACGTACTGGCCCATTGTCAACATGCACAAGTATGGAAAGATATGCAGCAATTTAATGCAAGAGTACATTAGGGATATGACACTGTCTGTTGCTTTGTACTGTCTGTAGGTTCAGTGGTGTGGACATATAACTGACTTTTCCTGCTCATTTTATTAAGTAATTAATTAATTGTACATCTATATGTCAAGTCAAGTCAAGTCAGCTTTTATTGTCAAATATGCTCTGTGTGTAACATACAGCACATATGTCGATCTCACTTCCCCCCTCTCTGTATATCTATCTATCTATCTATCTATCTATCTATCTATAGATATAAAGAGAGAAACGTATTAATTGGAATCGTTACATTTGTGCTATTGAATAATGTGAAGTGAAGCCAATGAAATCGCTCCTACGTCATCATGAAGCGCCACGAAAGAGGGACGGCTAGATAGTCGGAGGAGGATGACTGTATGTGTTGATTTATCTTGGCTAAATTGGCGAGTTTACGGCACTTATAATAACCGAAACGGCTCCGTAAAAGTGCCTTTAGATGCGAATGGTGGGGCATTCGCGGTCCATAATGCAGCGTTAAAACGGTGCTAGCTTAAGGCCACTTTGTTTCGTGAAGAGGTATGTGATTTATGTCGGGTTATTGTTGGCCCGTTGAGCATTAAGTCCATTGATTACTTATTACTATGCTACAGTTACGATGGAGCAGCCTGACGAGGCTGTAATGCGCCTAAAGCGACAAGTGGAGGACTCAAGTCTGAACACTGCTGACAGAGTCAACCTGCTGAATGACACTTTAGAGCGTGAGACCTTTTCCTCTCTCAATTACTCACTGAATCTGTTTGTCTGGTAGCACAGGTGGGGAGATTCGGCAACAAGTCAAGTTAAGAATACTTTAGAATCATATATATAGGAATGTGCAAGTTCATATATTGCCCATGTCGATTTAGAGACTATTTTGAAACAAAGAAAAAAAAAGCATAATTGTTCTTCACAGTAGAATTGTGACTTTGCAGCCTAGGAAGATTCGTGTCGCAGAATGACAACAGTTGAGAACAACTGGGGTAATGGAATTTGGAACCTCTCATTTGATTTGATGTGCTCTTTTCTGCTCTGCCTAGCTTTACGCTTTTACACTTTCTTTCCTTATACTTGCTGATAGGCGAGGCATGGATGTAGGATCCGCCATTATTGTTTGGGGCTGAATTTACCATCAATTCCCCCCAAAAATGTGAATGTTGGAATAGTCCAGTGGGAAAAAAAAGTAAATGGGATCTCTCATCAAACCCAGAGTTTCTCAATGTGGCGGCGGACCAGAAGGACAGCAGTGCACTGACCAGAGTCAAGTCCCTTTTGTATCAGAACGGTATCCTGAGCCACTGTGTTACTCTCATCACTTTGAATCCCCAAAGACCACAAAGCATCTGGAGAGCCGCGGTCACGCTGGCCTCACTCACAACGTAAGTGCCAGACAACAGGCCAAAAACTTTTTTCTCTCTTTGTCATACTTCCCTATCAAACACAGGATGAGGGTGTTTGCCCGATCTAACTTTCCGTCTGTCTGCTTATCGCTTTAGCTCCTGTTGCGTGGGGGTGGAGCCTGGTGAATCGTCAGAGACTTTTCATCGGCTCTTCTTACCATCAGTTGCGGATGGCCTCCTGTCATTAGCCAGTCATCTTGCGCGGCGAGCAGATGTGAGGTGGTGCACAGACATATTTACCTATCGATCGCACGCAATATTAATACGTTTAACTGGCGTGCGCCGCGTCAGTGTGTCTCTCCTTTCAGGAAGGTGATGGACTCGGTCAGTTGCCTTCTACGAGCGCACGCACAGCTCACCGCACAAGGTGAGTACCCTGCTGGTTACTGGAAAGTGCCACAATGATCGCCGCGTCTAAACCTTTCATTTATAATGGTGCCAATTGAAATGAATTGGCCGACTCTTGTATGCTCTTAGTTGTCAGTTCTTCCCACTATGAACTCATTCAGTGCTGTGATGAGGTCACCATGTCACTGCTCTGTGTCCAGATGTGGATTAACATATGTACAGCAAACAGGTAACACATGCACGCACGCACGCACGCACACACACATGATAAAACGAGCCCCCGTTTATCAAAAAAAAAAGAAAAATATCATCACCTACACTTATTTCATAAATCTCTGTGAGTGTTCACATTTTTAAATGACCACTCTTTTTAAGAATAGCCTTTGAGGTTATACATGTGCTCTTCGGAGGCTACCTGTTGCAGACCCCTGCTTGAAAGTATTCCTGTTCTTACTGTCTCGCGCTCAAAAAAGGGAGACTGTTGTATAACATGTCTTAAAGAGAAAGAACTCTCTCAGCACAGTTCTACAAATAAGAGGCAAAGCATGCTTGCTTCCAGCTGTTTGTCACTCCAAGTTGAGCTTTTCTGTAAACCTGAGATGATGAACCAAAATGAAATTGACATTAATTTCAACACCAACCAAATCATATTGTCATGAATGTCCGCTATCTTATTACTAACATATAATGCAAACAAACAAAACCCAAAATGGCTTTACAGAAATTAGCACAGATGCTACAGCTATTACTTTAACACGTTTGCAATTGATGTGTCCTCTTTACAGCAAACTACAACAGGGAGTGACAAATAAAAAGGTTGAACAAAGCACTTTTATTTGAAGAACTTTGCTTGTGAGACCTACGTTTTATTCAAACTGTTTTTTTTTTTTTGTGGGGCCTTCATATACAGTATGTTCACAATGTCTTTTTACGTGTTTTTTTGAAGTGTAAATGTGTTTGATTCATATGTGTTGGACGCATCGATGAAGAAAAGTTTTCTGATCTCCGTTTATAGATCTTTGATATTTGGAATGTAAAAACCCATTAAAAAAACAATCACTTCAATACTGGCATTATAGCAAGGATGTAACGGTAACCTTTTAATTGCCAAAGGTTCCCAGCTAAAACGCTTTCCTCTATCCTGGTGCGCACAGTGACTTCCTCTCCAGTTTAAGCGATGACGCCGTCCTGCTGCTGCTCAACGAGGCTGTTGGCCAGTTAGCTGTGACCTCTGATGAGGCAGTGGGCGCAGCATCTGTCCGACTGATCCTCCACATGGCCCGTCAACTGCCGCTTCAGCCCTTCCTCTTCAACTTCAAAGGTGAGGTGGTGACGTCTGAGGAAATGTCATTTGTTTATTTGCGACCTGTTGGCTCTGTTCACGTCATAGCTCCTCCCACCCGGGAGCATTTTGAGGAGATCAACCAAGGAGTGACAAATGTTTCGACAACAGAGATGTTCTGTCCTCAATGTCGTCATTTCACTGAGATTTCAATTCATACAAACAACACTCGTTCACCGATTCAATCAAAAGATGGAGCAATTTCTCTATTTCAACAACTTGTCAATTTGCTCAATAGCACACAAAACCATCAGGGGGACCGCTACACCATTCGCGACTAAATGCAAATGATTTTGATCCTCGATCAGATCGGTGTAAAGTCTATGTATGCTTTTTTTTTTGGAATTAAATGGACCTCAAATATTGTCACTTGTCAAGTGTTTGCGTGGAATTGAAAAACATCAAAACTTTCTGTTCTTAATGCGCGCGAATGCGTTCGATGAAATCGCAGACGTTTATTTTGCAGCAACTATTAGCCAGCGTAGTTGCCGTTTCCATCTGAAATACTTTGTCTTTGCAGGTTTGGACAGCCTGTTGGACAAAGACTGGCGAGGACGAGGCTTTGACCCGGAAGTAGATCAGCTGATCGCACTTATCCAGTCTCAGGAAAGCACCGTGAGTCTGTTGCAGGAGTCACCCCGTCTGTCCCCAAACTGGTGCTTTGTGCTGACCGCCCTCCTCTCTTACGTAGCCTTCTGGCGCCCGCGAGAGAGCGGCGTGTGTGATTCAGGCAGCTTGGAAATCGTATCTGACCAGACGTAGAGTCAAGAGTCTTGGCGGAGTGGTTTCCATGCTGCAGCGTCGCTTCAGGTGTGTCACTCGATTCATGGTAGCGCAGGATGAGCTGGCCTTAAAATCTCAGATTCCCTGCGCCTCCATCCCCAAAACCAGAATTCAGATTTTTCTTTCCACCTTCGCTTATTTAAAAAAAAGTGTTCATGCATTTTTTCCCCTCCAGCATTAACTTGCATTGGCTTCCACAGATGTACCGCATTTGAGATGATAAAAAAGTCTGCTACGTGTTGGTAAAAATTGACCTTTTTCCCCCCCCAAAAAAACATGCTTTAAAATCTCATGAATAACACTTTTTTTTCTTTTCACTCCTCCCAAAAAAGATCCAAAATCAAGGGTTGGTATTATAAAGGGGGTTAATAAGAAGCTGCAATTTTCACATTGTTTAGACATTTATTAGTGGTTAGGCAGTATGCAGGGATTGTAAAAAAAAAAATGGAATCAGTCATTTTTGGCGCATATTATCACCACCAAATCACGACGTTGGCGTCACTGACCGTTTAAAGCAAGCTCCTCTCTCTTGGCAGCCACGTTGTTCGTATAAAGCAGTGCACGTCAGTGGGGATGGACTTTGAGCTGCGGAAGCAGCTAAAAAAAAACCCAACAAAAGCAAAAAACAACCCCGCTAAAAACAATCAATGACAATACAATTGACTCGAATGAATCAATTACTATACATTGATTCATCTCCCAGCCCTAGAAGTGGTAATAGAGTGCGTGTGCGTGTGCGTGTGCGTGTGCGTGTGTGTGTGTGTGTGTGTGTTTGTGTGCGTGCGTGCGTGCGCATTTTGTCAGGGCTCGCAGAAGACAACAGCAACAGCAGAGGGATGCACAGCGGTGGCAGGAGGAGTTGAATTATCAGGTGAAAACAGCACTCGCTAATACAATTCAATACAATGAATCCTGATTTAGAAAGTGCTTTCACAACAGCTGCAGCTGTAACAAAGCACTTAGCAAAACAGTTAACATAAAGTAAAATAATAAAGCCAACAGATAACAGAAAACGCGGACAGTCGTGCAATCCTAACCATTTAGGATTAGCATACACTGACACTGCCCACCACCCAAGATGACTGCATGTGTGTGTGTATATTCGTGCACGTGCATGTGCATTTTGTGTTTGTGCAGGTCTGTTTGCAGCGTCAGCAGGCAAGGACAAAGTTCCATCAAAAACAGAGAGAGCTGCTGCTGCTTCTACCTCCTGGTACATTTTCGCAAACACACACACACGCACACACACACACTCTCTCCAATGCACGCAGACACACATCGTGTAACGTGTTACTCCCTCCCCATCCAGACCAGGTGCAGCCGTACCTGCTCGAATGCGAGATCCGTGCCGCCGTTTTGATCCAGAGCGCCTGGCGAGGCTTCCTAGCCAGACGACATATTGACTCGCTGCGACCTTCATCGAGACTCGCGCGTGCGCAGCAGGAGGCCGCCAGGACACTGCAGAGAGCCGTATACGGACATCTCTTTTTTTTTTTCTTTTTTTTTTTCCCTACACTGTTAATATCCGTTCCTACCTCTTAATCTCCGTTATGAGATGAAAATGCCCAAGATGCTGTCATTGTTACCTACAATTTTTATCACATCTAATAGATCAGATCATATGTACAGTTTGATGACATTTGACGATCATCCAATCCGACTTGAATCAAGAAGCAATGCCAGCTCGAGTCTGCCCGGCTGTTCCCATCTTTCAGGTCCGTCGCTTTCTCCAAGAACGTCAGGCGGTTAAAATCTTGGCCTCCGCGCCTTGCTGGATTGGCCAGAAGGGTTTGACAGAGAGCAAGAGGGCAGCCTTGAAGAGACGGGTGGACGAATACATCAGTCAGCATCCTGTAAGGCACTCCTCCCTTGAATGACTTTGACACAGTTCCACTGTACTGCGCCGCTGCTGAGCGCCAAGATCTGCCTGCCATGCCTGCGTATGTGTGCAGTCAAGCGGGGTGAGTCGACAGGCGTGTGAACAACTCCACGTCGACGTGCAGTGGCGGCTGCGAGTGCTGCTGCAACAGGCCGTGCGACAAACGAGGGAGGAGCAGAAAATGGAGTCCCTGTTGGCTCGCACTCACACGCAGCTGGACGTACTCAAAGGTTTGTTTTTCGCTCGTTTGGCGCATTGGGCGAATTGTTTGAAATGAATGCGCTCGTCTCGGGACACGCTCGTATTGGTGTCTGTCGAACTTCAACATTTTATTTTCAGTGTTGGGAAAAAATACTTTCAAGTCACCGATGGCGTCACGGTTCACTCACCTGACTTCCATGCAGGCAGCGTGGGTTCGATTTCGACTCGGTGACACCGATTTATGAATAATCCATGTGTCGTTCTTTCTTTGCATTTTCCATTGGCAAGCAAGAAAAGTCACTCATTGTTTCTTTATTTTATTTTTATCACCTCACACACAAAAGGGGGAAAAAGTCGAGATTTTTCATGTTTTCATTTTAGGCTCTGACCCAAATTACAAAATGGAAACAAATATTTCACTGAAATGGAAAGAATGAACGAAACACGTATTGTGAATGGTCGTCTGTCTCCGTATTGTGACAGTACTGAGAGTAACTGTCGACAACTCCAGGGTGTAGTCTGCCTTTCGGCCAGCTCACCAGGACATCGAACAGGATAAGCGCTTGAGAAAATGGAAGGATGGGAAAGTCTTGCATTGATCCATCGGTTGATTTTTCCCTCTCTTCCTCCGCAGATGCCCCGCCCCTCTCTGCTGTCACGGCGACTGATATCAAGTCCTTCCTGAGCCCTTGCGGTATCATCGCCACTCGGGCCCGTGACGCTCACATTGCCAGGCTGCAGGCCGACAGGCTGCCCTGGTGGCGGACTCTGGGGGAGACCACCGCCGGACTCGAATCAAAGGTGGAAGTGGACAGCAGCTGATCAAATGTCACCTTGTGAACCCTCACAGTGGTTCTCGAGTACCGGACTGAAATTTCATTGGTGAGAGCATTTCAGTAGCCTCTGTGAGCGGATCCAAACAAATCCAGGCGCGTAACATGGGCTTGCCTCACACATTTTGGGGTCTATGCAAGCAGCCACAAAATTTGAGAGATCTTCCATTTTTATTCTTTGTCCTTTTGTGAACAAGCGAGAGAAGTGTGAAAATCATCCAGTGCTCGGTAGAAGCAATGTTTTAAAAACAAAAGTATTGATGCCCCTCCTCCCCTTTTTTTGGTCTCAAAAATGGTTCGCTCCACCCAATCCCTCTCACGTCTTCGCAACTGAGCCACGGGCCAAGCATCAGCGTGCTGGTTTTCAGTCACAATGTCGTTTGAGTGAGTAGCCCTACCTTATTTTAAACCGGTACACGTGGCAAATTTCAAGCTTCTACCTCTCAATAACATTCTCATCATTACCAGCCTTCATTTTTGCCGTATTTCCCCACAGGTCACCACGTTTCCATTGTTAGGTAGGAGTTGGCTTTCTAGCTCGGAAACATAAACAGGTGGTCGCTCAGTACCACTGTCGTTTTTGAATTGCAATGAGAGGCTCCCACTTTTGCCGTGTGCGCATCTTCCTATTCAAGCCAGGGGTGCTCCTCACTGGCAAATTGACTGGGGTAGTTATTGAAAGTCCTATTGTGTGTCTGAGTGTGTGTGCGCGTGTTCAATGGTTTTTAGAATTCAAAGCAATAATGAAAGCAACACATGCTGTATGTATCTATATGAGCGATATTAGCCTGCTATCAACATGACTAAGTTGGCTACTAATACACAACGAGCATTCATGATTCAAAGGTTTTTTTTTGTTTTTTTTTGCCCCTGCAGTTACCGCACACGCGTGCATACACACACACGTACACACGCACGCCGTAATGAGCAACAGCCGTAACGGCTGCTAAGATGAACGAGGCACGGGACGCACTTTCGTAGCTCACATGTATCGTTAAAAAATGATTCTCTTGGCCCTCCAGATTCCCATTCTTTGCCAGTACCCTCGGTGAATTGTACATGAAAGGCAGCGGGGGGGGGGGGGGGTTGTTTTGTTTTTTTACAACAGACTCTTGACTGACATCCCGCCCTGCGAATAGAAACCTGTGTCGCAGGCTATGACGCAAATATTCGTTGACGAAATGTTGACATTTGATATTTATTCGACACATTTTAACAGCATCGGAAAACGTTTATAATGTTTGTGTAATGTTTGTCCTCTGACAGAAACCATATTAAAACAAAAAAATTATATTTCCCATGTTTTTCAATTTTCAAACATTTTTGAAAAAGCTCTAGGGAGCCACTGGGGGGCGCTAAAGATCCGCATGCGGCTCGAGAGCCGTGTGTTGCCCACCCCCGCCCAGCTTAATGGAATGTGGCCTGGTGACCAAGCTGTCAGCATCCCGCAAACTCCGATCCGAAATTCGTTTTATTGGCAAGTAAGCGTTTGCGCGCGAGACCCCCTCAGTCATGTTTGAGGGCGAAATGGCAGTTGCGTGAGACTCAAAGGAGCAGGCTAGAAGGCTTTTGTTTGCAAGAACTTTTATGTTTCCATGTCATCAATATTTACAGTCAAAACACACTTGGCGGTCAGCCTCTCAACTCTTGGCCGACCGCTCGCGTAAAACCTATCGCTACTCGTGCATCTGTCCATCTTTGTTGATGACATTCTTGAGCAGCGTGACCAGCGGTCTCTGCTTGGTCTCGTCCCAGCTCTTCATGAAGCCGCCGTAGCGTTTGCTGGCGGGCGGGCTGCTCCAGCGAAAGTGCTTCATCTTGTAGGAGCCGTCTTTCTTCCGGACACCGTCCTCCTCCATCAGCTCTTTCTCTGCGCCCACCGGGAGCTTATTGTTTAAATCGCGCCTTATCTCCCCGGGGAAAACCTCACTCGACTCTTCTTCCACGCCATTGGACATGTAGACTTTAATGGGACGGCGTTTTCGGCCGACGGGTTTCCCCCAGCGGAAATGCTCCATGGAGTAAGAGCGCTTGGCGGGTGGGGAGGAGTCGGAGTCGGGCGCGGGGGAAGGCCGGAGTGGCGCCGAGTTGGGGTACAGGTCACCGAGGTCGGCGTGACAGAGCTGCAGACACTCCTGATGTGAGGTGACGTAAACACCAATAAGTGAGATTGCAGGATCATCTACGGCCAGGCGACAGTCGTGTTTTTACCATCATGCTTTTTGAATCCAGCTCCTGACAAGCCGCATGTTCCCAACACTGACTGGCAGCTCCTCCGGCCACACCCACAAGCACCGCGGTCACCAACAGCCATGTAGGACACATCCTGCTGCCTATCAGGTACACACGGATGCAAATGCTTGAATAAAAAGGACTGTGTTAAAAGTAGAAGTTTCAACTCCTGTCAAAACAAAGTGTCTTGAATGAGAAAAATGAGGCTTGAATGTTGTTCAAAAAAACAAACATTAATGACCTAAATAAATGTTTTTTTGTCACACTTTCGACTTTGATCAGATAGATGTTGTACCGATCCGGTGCGCCTTGACCGCTTGGGGGCAGCATCATACAGGCAATACATTCAGAGACAGAGGAAACATCACAACTCTTGAGGAATACTATTAGTTATTCTCTGCAGAAGATGAAGAATATGCGCCTTTTGATGGGGTTTTTTCTGTCTCCATGTATGTGTTGATTAACGGGTTCTAACTCTGCCGAATAGGTGCTACATGTTATTCGTTAGCCCTTCTATGGTGTTTTACCATGATGTTTTAATATTAGCATTCAGCTAGCAGACTAAAGACTGGGGTATGTGGTCGTTATAAAATGGGAAATTCTCTTTGTTTGATGTTTATCGTGTGACAACACCTTGAAGCATCTTTCTGGAAGAATTGTTCACTTTCTGCCGAAGTGCAGTTTGTTGTGAAGTCCATACAATGGCCGTTTCTCAAATTTTTGTGTAAGTCGGGTCATTTACATCTCAGGACACCACAGGTATTCTATACACCGTGCTCGTGCACAAATTCACCTTTTCAGATCTTTTTACTAGAAAACAGTGATATGCAGAAAAACTCACGCCGTGCGCCGGCCAACGCAACAAAAGTTTAGAAATACAGTTGAGTTGATTAGTCTTAGTAGTCGCAGAGCACTTGAAAAAAACCCACTGCTGTATACAAAGTATACAAAATAATTCATACAACAACAAACAATAAAACAATAAGTTAATAACAGACAGTGGGAGGGACAAAAACAGTCAAAATAAAGATCAAGTCTCATGCAGAGTCAAAAGCCAAAGAATTAAAATGAATTTTAAGACGAGTTGGACAGCGAGGGGGGGCTTGCCCAACGTTCAGCGGGAGGTCTTTCCGAAGAGAGGGAGCGGCAACGGAAAAGTCTCCATCCCCTCAGAGCCTCCGCTAAGTTCTCGGTACCTCAAATAGTGTCTGGTATACATTATATAATAGACCCGAGGTGGCGTGTTGTGGCATCTTGGTGTCAAGGAGCTATATTGAAGTCAATTGTGAAGTTCCACGTAGACAAAAGTAGTGCTTTGTCACCATGCATCGTCTGCACCCCGGTTCTGAGCTTCTGGATTAATCTCAAGGCCTTCCAGTGTGGAGTATCCGAATAGCTGTCAAGTATATTTGACTCTTAAGTTGTCCGTCACAAATGTGTTTGCGTTTATGTACCCTGGAATGGACTGGTGACCAGTCCAGGATTTCTTGTTAGTTCTGGTGCTTTGCTTGGCGATATTAAAGTAAGCGGGCTCTGATACAAGTCACTGATGGTTTTGTTTTGTTTTTTCCCCCACACGCAGGCACTCAGTTACAATCAACGTGAATATGAATGGTTGCCGGTCTCCACGCGTGCTGTGATTGACTGGCGACCAGTCCAGGGTGTACCATGCCTCTCCTTCATAGTGAGCTGGGATTGGTTCCAGCTCACCCACAACCAGTAAGAGGTAGAGAAAAGGGGGGTTAGATGGTCTCCTTAGTGCCATGTTGTGGTTTTCGGTTTATTTTGAGCATTTCATCTGTCGAAAAAGTCGAGCATAACACTCGCCAGCAAATTTGTACTAAACCCTTTGAATCAGCAAGTAAACGTTTTTTTTTTCCTCTAGCACATTGCGTCGTCATAATAATAATTATAATAATCTAAAAGTAACTTATGTAATATAATAATATGTTGGGCCTGTAGCAAAAATAAATTGTCACACAAAGCCATCTCTGATTTAAAATTTTTCTGTTGAGCAGATTTATGAATGAAAGAAGGAAAACAAGTCTTACCTCTCGTCGGTCTTTGCCTTGTTCTCTGATGAGTGCTGGTTTCTTGTGTCCTCTTGGATCAGTCCACTTTTTATATTGTCAGCCAAGAGGCGTACACAGACATGCGCACACGCAAACACACACACACACACACATACACACATGTCGCACTAATGACGTTCATAATTTTCCCCAGTTTTTCTCTGACGAATATTTGCTAAATAATTGACCCTGTGACAAAAGCATCACTTAATAGGCGTCACTTCATCACGGAAGCCACACACGATGAAAAAAAAAAGATGGTTTGCTGCTGTGCGGCAAATGTCAAACGTTGGATTCCGTAGATTAACACCAGGTCGGTATGTCGTCACTGGGATTTGAACCTGCAAACCCAGGTGTACGGTTACACATCTGCACACCTGCTGCCCCGCCGTCCTTTTGTCTGCAGGCTCAGCATCGCTCAATAAGATTCTCCATGCCTCTCTAGGCTTTACTACTTGGCCTCTGAGATTTGAAAATTGGCTTTCAATCGTTTTCTTTCAACCTTTATATCCTGGCGGTGCTGCTAAACTGTTCCACAGTGAAATGCTGACTCGTTCCCGGTTTGTACAGATTGTTCCTTTTTTAACTTATTTGCTGCCAAAGATGTTTTTACATTTAGTTTTTTTTCCCTTTCAATACCAGGTCGGCCTTTCAGTACCGGTATTTTTTTTTTTTTCACATGGTAGGGTAAAGAAATGTCTAAAAGTGGCTGGCACTGAATGAGTTAAGTTATATTTCCCGCTTACGTTATAACCCCGATCGAATTTCTATAATTTTGATTGCAAGAGGTGAATAGTGGGGCAGGACTTATTCCAAAGGGTAAAAAACCCAATGGAGAAAAAAAGAGAAAAAAAATCAGGAAAACTGAAATGGTGAATAGCAGTTTTCACGACTGAGGACTGCATACTTATAGTTCTCAGTTTTAGCATGTTTTCAGCAATCTGCAACGATGTATTGTTTTGAGACGCAAATCTCTGAAATCACTTCAGGTGGTCTTTAAATATTATCAGTGGTGTGAACCACTCTTGGTTCCAGGCTTACCTTCTTCAGAAGGAAACAATTCTGTGAGGATCCAAGTGCTGAATACAGCCAAACCTTTCATCTTATATCAACTCCAATACTTCCCACTGTATGGTAACCACATCACTTACATCATGTACTCCCAAAACTAACTAAATAAAAAAAATGGAGGAAAACATACATCATAACAGCAAAATTATATGAAGATTAAGATTAAAATAGCTAGCGGGAAGCCGCTAGCTACTACCAGCTAACGCGGGCAGCAGGCGCCTGATCATAGAATGTCGGTGTAATTAATTACGGGGATTTTTAGCATTCTTAATTAATGTTTGAACATGATTTCAGAATGTGCTTGTGTTGATGATGGTGGCAACAGTTTGTGATGGCAATATAAACCTAAACTAGGCTCTAACTAGCCAACTTTTCACCCCGAACGTAACATCATAAAAATTCTCGTGACCAAATAACAAACACTGAACCTGAACTATAACATGCGTGTGGACCATTTAGAACATTTTCTCCTCCTTTCCAAGGTCATACATCCATTTCTTGAAAAATACTTTTGCCTCTAATGGAACATGCGGCGCCATTAGCCGTTCTTGTGGCCTTGAACATCCCCGACAAACAGACGCATGTCAAGTAATGGCTCTTAAGACGAACTGACCCAAAGCAAAGACTTTTTAATGACTCGTGGTCAAACATTTCTGCCATCATCCGGCATCACAATGTTGCGTTGAATTTGCTCAACACAATTTTTCAAAGGACCCAGACGAGCAGGCTCATGTCCGCTTGTCTGCATCTTCAAGAATGGTGGAGGCGCAATTTTGCGCCTCCTGTAATAATGCCGACACTCTGGACTGAGTCTGCAAAACAGAACGGACATCAGGTCACTGTGAGATCAACTTAATCGACAATGTAAATAGACTGTTTAAAAAAAAAAACATTGAGTGAACTCAAAATTTCAAGGCAACAAAATTTAAGGATGGGAAATTCAACAAAATATTTTCAGTTTTGGTAATGTAAGAAGTGTCTTGCCCGCATTTCACAACAAAAACATTTTCAAACTAAATTTAAAAAAATACATGTTGTGGAACCCCACCACATGTATTAATTTAATTAATTATTATTTTTTTTTTTACAGCTGTTTATGCCAAGGTACTTGCAGGTGGCAGAAGAGTGATTGAGTACCATTGAATTGAAATCAAATAACTTGTGTTTTGGGAGATGCAGCAAGATTTCCGATTAGGTTTTTCTTCCGTTTCTGGTAGGATGCGCCGCCAATGCTAACAGAGGAGCAAGGATCTAAGAAGTTGCAATCTAAGAAATGAGACGAGCCCCCAATGTGTGTTGCTCTGTATTGAGATGATCACACAATATGACTAAAACTGTTCAATGCCTATTTTTTATGTCTGGGGTCTGTCGCAGATAAATAACACTGGTCATTTTTTTAAATGATGCAAATACATTTTTGAGATTTTTCCTCACTGATTCTGAATCTGTCCTCATTTTTTCCCTTTCTCTAGCACATCAGACTTTCTTAATAATACTATTATAACAATAATATATGTAAAATAGTAATATGTTAGATACAGCAACAGGTGGATTTTTTTTTCCTGAAACATCAAAGCTATAAATTACAATGCGTGGTAAAATCCGTAGTGTGGGAACTTTTGTTGACAAACTTAAAAACTAACATCATAGAAAGGTCCGTCCGTCTTCTGTCCCCCGAAAGTATGTATGGTACCGTGGTGAAAAGGTTGTTGGAGACTCATCCAAACGGCACGTGGAAACCTACCTCCATCTTGAAACTGTCATCAGTGATGTCTTGAAGATTGATGATGACATTGTAGTAGGCCCCGAAAACTGCTGTCTCCAAGGCTTTGACTGCAACCTGGAAGCCACACAGACAACGCTCATACCCGGGTGCTTCCAGCTCAAACATCTCATGATAACACGAGACCGATTTCCCCGCTGACAATTCCCCACCTGAATATCCGATTTGCAGCTGACGTTCCCGTACAAGACAAGTTCCTTAAGCGATGGCCACAGGGTGCTCACCCTCTCAGCCAGAGCCAACGGCACGCTCACTGCTTGCTTTAGGCCCTCCTGCAAGGCCACCTCACGCCTGTCAGGACACGACACATCATCCAAATGAAATGTTTCCGTGCCGCTGCAAGACCAACTTGGTCTCTGAAGTTACCTTTTTACTTCCTCCTTAGAATTTTTGGGCATCTTCAGCGCTGCCTAGAATCAAAACAGAGCGGATTTGAAGCACAAAACCGGAGATGTTCCGGAAGCTCACTAGATTGTAAAAATAAGAAATAGAAGATGACAACAAGTCATCTGACGCGGAAAGTGAGACCATGTAGGCCTTGAAGGCAGACGAGTCACTGTCCACCATACGCAGCAGCTCGTTCATGGCATCATGAAACGGAGGAATCAGTCTCCTCATCACGCCGTCCACCGCCTCAAACTGCCTCTTGCCATATGTCATCTGGCCCACCATGGCGCCCAGTGCTGCTCCCTGCTCAACAAAAGTTGTCGCCGCGATGAAAAGGTTTAGCGTGGGGCACAATATTTTGTCTTCTGCCAAGTTACCAGAGCGGCCACGGCGGCAGAGACGGAGCCTCCGCCAGGGGCGGCTGTCCGAGCGCCAACGCTGCGAACAAACTGCTGCAAGGAAAGAGATGCCAGGCGGCCGTTGTCCTCTGACCTCACCATGTACCTGTAACAACGTACAAAATACTTCGTTGCTTACTCTTTCTAGATCCTGAAAAGTGAATTCAGAGGTTTGTTTTTAAAAACATTATACATGTTTGATGATAATTGCTGAAAAACTAGGCAAAAATTGAGAATTTTGTTTTATTCAATTGAAGAGATTCAGTGCTCTTTTCTCACCATTTTAGTTTTCCTGATTTGTGTGTTTATTTACTTATTTTTAGGTGTGGCTAAAACAGTGTCTAATGATGCACTTAAGAGTCCACCATTACCCCTTTAACGCCAAAACAAACTTGGTGTTCATTCGGCACCAGTGCTGTGCTTAACAATTTCTTACGCGGAACGTGTTTGGTTTCCCACCTGCAAAGAACCAAGTAGGAGCGACGTCATTACATCATCGTAAAGCGTCCAAATGTCACTGCTTATGTCGACGTTTACCCAAGAGCGCCTTCGCTATTAATAATAATAAGGCGCTATTGGCATCTGCTGGACAACTTAGCATAGCATCGAGTATACTTGTATGTAGTATATAACAGTCAGGGATATGCAATCGGCAAACTCTTCTATCTTTACTAATCATTGTAGATGTTCACGAGGCTGGCTGCGAGTCGGAGATCGCATGCTAGCTGAGCACATCTGTCATCGCTCTGCTGGTAGGACGCAATTGTGCCGGAGTTCGCCGCTCAACAGTTTGTGCAAAACTGCCATGTGTCCAGGGAGTGAGTCCTCGACATCTGCAAACGTCATGATAACCCCGCCCACTGTCCCCTCCCCCCACCCCCTGACATAGTTGGTCTGTCCCCCACAAATAACTAGCCGGCTCAAGCACCAGTTTTAAGCATCAGAACTAGAGCCAATTTCGGTAGTGGAAAAAGAAAGAACTCGTGCTAACTCGGGCACTGGCCCGGAACTGGCACAAGCACAAGTGGAGTGGAAAAGGGCCACATGAGGAACTTCAGCACCTTTGCGTCAGTGGTTGTCCGGCACAATTACGATGGGCAGTTAGGTAGCTAGCTATGCCCACACCCAGAAAATGCATCTTCCTTTCACATAGTCCACTGACGTGGCTGCTTTAGAGCGCCTCATTGTCTGTTGCAAGTGCGCCTCACGTGTTGTAGAGAAGGCGGAATCGCAGCTGGGGGGAAAAAAAAAAATTAGCCATGGGCAAAAGTGTTACACTGGCATGGCTGTTTTACAGTGCTTTGTTGTTGCGACGACCTGGTCGAATATAAATCAACCGCCTGAGGCTTCGTAAGCAAAGTTATGGGAACCTTTTGTTCTGATAGCATGAAAGCATGAGCTTTGAAAGTATTTTGTGTGCAGGGATTTTTTTTCTCTCTGTCGACCTGCGATGGGCCAAAAGTCGCAACACCAGAGGCTGTTTTTTTTTTTAAACTTTGACCAAAGTAAAGGAGTTGAGTCAAAACAAGAGTCCCATAGTTTCACACACTTCACACACTGAGAGGAGTTGAAACTCACTCAATTATTCGCTCCTTTGCTTTAAACGGACCCAGAGAGTCGAGACCCAGCTTGCTGATCACCTGATCACAAAGGGAAGCTTTAAGAGGTTAGAACCCGATGGAGCCCTGTGACAGAACTCTCGAGGTGAAGCTTTCCTCACCAGGCGCACTTTATGCTCCTCTTCCACGATGAAGAGCTCTTCCTGAGCAATGTAGTAGTCCGCAGCATCCAAAAGAGCTTTGAGAGGAATCAAACCGACAATCTGAGAGCCGACGATGGGCAGCTTCAGATCCTGGGTGGGGGGGGGGGGGGGTATGAGCAGTGTCAGTGGAAGGGCAATCCGGCTCACGTTCCTCTTTTTACACGGTAAAGTTCACAACGGGCAGAGTAGTCTTCATATCTCTCTACTCGAGCTATTGGACGCACAATTGCATCGTGTGCATGAATGGCTTGTTAGAGCTTTTAATGACTTATTTGAACTTATCGTGAACTGCGTTTTTGTTGATTTAGTTTAGCTTTTACAGTCTTTAGGGGTTTTTTTCCATGTTGTGTCTTGTGTTCCACGTTTCTGTCTTATCTTAACTTTTTTAATTTCTACCTGTTCTTGTCAGTCCAGTCCCTGGTGTCTGCCAATCAGCTCCCTCAACCACTCGTGTCGTGTCCAGGTGGACCTCACTTATCTTGTATTTAGTTACTTTCTTCCTGTCTGTTCATTGTTTTGTTTTTTTTCTGTACGCTGCCGTCAGCGGCCACCGAGCGTGTGTCACGTCATGCTAACTGTCGTGTTGTTTTGATTTCCTTCTGTTTATTTTGATTTCCAAGGGTCGCTAACCTATTTGAAGCAGAGAGCTTCTTCTGTGAGGGAGGGGGAGGGGCTGCCACGCCCCTTTCATGACATTGTCCTAATGAGGCTGGTGCCTCGGTCAAGGTGGCCGCTCCTAGCGCCCCTCTCCCGGGTACGCGTGTCGGGCGTTCCGCTGGTATCTTGAGAAAGTGGGCGTGTATGTAGTCTGCAGGGGCGGTACGGGCGAAGTTCCCTCAATTTTATACGCAGAAACGATTGAGGACCCAAAGAGTCTTGTACATGTGTCATTGTTGGTATGCGTAACTTCTGACCTCCGCATCCTTGCAGATTTCCTCATAGACACGGTGGAGGGGCGTTAGCTCAAAATCCAGGATGTTGGTGGACACCTGAGCGAGATTGGCCTCATCCAAGTACCAGCCGATGGCTTGAACCTTTTTCAGTAACCCCGGCTGGGACGTAGCCAAACACACACATCTAGTCACTGAGAGCTTATGGAAAATGATGTTTGACATGCTCATTGTCACTAAGGGAGCATGATCAAGTGAAATATTCCCAACGTGCACCTGGTCTTTTCCTCGGCCCTGCTCCCTTATGTCCAATGCGATGCGATGCGCCTGCTCCTTGGTGCTGATCACGTTTACATTGTAGGCAACGAGGAACTTACGAGCGCCCGTAACCGTGGCGCCCCATGATGCCACAAAGGTGGCGGGGCCAAAATCGGGAGCCCACTCCTTCTGTTTCAGCTGGACAGCAAAAACATGGAAAAAAACGTTTTTTAAGTGAAACGCCGCGGAGGGAAGGAAATGTCAATTGCAAGAATCTGCAAATCATTGACACCGGGCACTGAAAGGGGTTTGTCACTGTGGACAGATGCCACAAGATGGTAGCAGAGCCCTTAAATTGGAAAGGACCATAAAGCATCAACACCATGCATCTAGCATGAACCAAATGAACCCATGGTACTTTTTTTTTTTTGTTCAGTTCAGCTATTCAGCACAAATTATCCACCTTCACATGAGGCTCATTAATAGTGTTGACTAGCATACCAGCCGAACTAACATGCTGTCCCAAGCTGACAGGATATCACGCATGGGCAAAGAAACATCCGCACTTATGAAGATTTCCCGTGTACACCTGATGATCTCTGATGAAAGTGGTTGTAAATCACAATTAAACATGAGCCACAATGTTGTGCATGGCAGGCGTCTGATTGCTTTCAAGGTCTGACCTTGTCTGCTAAAGCTTCATACTCGCCGGCTCTCACAGACGGAAGACTCCTCCGTGCCTCGCTTCTTGCTGCTTCGCCGTATAGAAACACTGAGGAAACAAAGCTCGTTCGTTTCTTTTTTTTTTTTAAGTTTCAGAATTTACGTTGACTTTTTGTTTTCAAAACAACGTGGTATCCCCACCTGGCACATGCAGCATATCCGCCAGTTTCTGTCCGAAGATGTTGGCGCAGCGGACACAGTCCTCCATACTGACGTTCTGGACAGGAATGAAAGGACAGACGTCCAGCGCTCCCATACGAGGGTGCTCACCTGCACGTATGGAATCCAAGCGATCACTTTCTAACAATTAGTTTACTGTAACTCATTGCTCTCCAATATCAATCAAAAATCCGTCTCCCCCGTCCAGTTCACAACAAAGCCACGATTGACAATGACCGCGATTCTATCTTTGGCCACCATGCGACGCAGGAATCGTGCTAAGGTAAGCCATTTTAAACTAAAAAGAAAAATGCCGCATGTTAGAAACCAATCAGCAGCTCCTGCTAGCACTACAGTATTTCCTTCTGGACTGCCTAACAGACGAGGCCCCGGCACTCCTATTTGAGGCACTCTGAATAACTGAACGGTACATTTGAACAAAGTTCTGAGTTTTCGAGTTAAACACCAAACACTCGGAGCACATTTCTGAACGCCGTTCGGGCACCAAAACTTTGGAAGAACCTGCTTGAGGAGATGTACAATTGGGGACCTCGAAATCACTTCTTAAAAGTCAATTTTATACAGCAGACTGTTCTTGACGTGATGTTATCTCTTCCCCCCTCCACTGCGTGTTTAAAGGTGCTATTCGGACTGACCTGAGTGGCGACTCATGTCAATGAGGTTGAATGCCTGACGGGCTGCATTCAGCGCTCCTTCCACCACAGCTTCAGGAGAGCCCACAAACGTGTAGACGGTCCGGTTGGTGGAGGCTCCGGGGTCGACATCCAGCAGGGTACATCCAGGTGTGCTGCTAATGGCCGCCGAAATGGCATCAATAACCTGAAAGTTGACAAACGGTGACAAAATCCATCCATTTTCTCTGTGGTTCAAATCTGAGGTTTTCAAACTTGTTGTGATCCATGGACCCCTTCCAGGGATGAACATCAGTCAAACATAACTTTCCAGTGCACCCCTGAATGCCATGGGATTTAAAGAGTAGTCTATTTTCCAGAAAGTAAGTTGTAATGTTCTGATGAATTCCCTTTTTTTATTTTTGAGAGAGAGAGCCAATTGTCCATCCATCCATTATCTGAACCGCTTTGTCCTTATGAGGCTCACGGGCGTCCTGGAGACCATCCCAGCTGTCTTCAGGCAGTATGGGGGTCGGGGGAGCACCCTGAACTGGTTGTCAGGGCACACATAAACGATCAACCATTCACGCTCAAAACTCGCATCATAGTGTCGTAATGTCACCGATGTAACAGCCAATCAAAAATTGTTACATTGTGTCATCAAAAATAAATACATAAATACGGATATAGGATCCAGTTGCCAAGCCGTTCCAATACAGCATACTGTATATTTTTATTTATTTTTTCTTCCCCATAATACTTTAAACATGTATCATTTTATATGTACCTGCATCTAAAAAGTGAAGCAGGGAGAGTCTCTGTTATTGAACGACACGAGTGCGCTCCACACACTCTTCTTTGTTTCTAACCCACTTCCTCTCTTTTTTGTTGTAGCTTGTAGCTATACCACAGGGAGATTCTTCCGCTTCTTCCTTGAAAATCGCTGTTGTTTGTTCTTCAAGAAAAGAAAAAAAAACGCTAATACATGTGGCAACTCAAAACGTTGTTTCACAAATGCAGTAATACACATTTTCCATTGCAGTGAATTGGTTATCTGTGCAAGGGTGCTGGTACAGGTTTCGCCAACTTTTTTTTTTCCCAATTGCCGTGTGCCTCGGTGTGCGGCGGGCCTAACACATATGACATGAGCATGTTTACAGATTTAAAGATCACAAGGTATCACAGGATGAAATTGGCGAACCCTTCGTGGAAAGAAAGAAGCAGTGGGACATCAGACAATTCCACAACAACTCCAAAGAACTGACCTCTTGATTTTTGCCCTCAGAGAAGTTGGGGACGCATTCAACCAGCTCAGATGCCATAATGTCTTTACGCTGACCTCTGTCAAGAACTGGCTGGATACATCTGTCCGCTCCTGAAACACGCAGAAACACACGCGCATACAGCTGAATCATTAACAGTAGGTCATCACAAATGTTGAGTACACAGCAGACAGCGGCCCTGCAGTAGATGCCCTGCAACCAGACAGTGCTAAATGTTCAATCAATTGGTAGGATTTCCGGTCAAAGTTCATTCGGCTCCTCACAATAAGTAACTCCAACTTGATAAACATTGTTTCATGTGCAAGTCAGTGATTGGAAAAAAAAAGGGAAAACTACGGAATGTTATCCTCTTTGGTTGGACATGAACTAGAACTCATCGAAATGAGAGGACAACAACACCTTTTAAACCTGTGTGTGTGAAAGGTGATTATAACTGTCGAATGTGTATGTGACCGAGCAGTCACTTTCACTTATAAGAAACTTGATTAGTTTATGAACCACGAACCATCATACAGGAGATGTGGGCTTTCTGCCCATGTTATGCTCAGAGGCAGAAAGCATGCACGTTTGTTGGTTGTGAGTTTTACATTTGGCACCGTCAAGACACTGGAAAGAAGGTGAAGGGAGAGGATAGGATTTACGCACATTCACGAAGGATTTAGTCTTCACTGAATCAAATGTGCCACTTTTGGGTTTCGTTTGGGTTTCATTGCATTCCAAACGATCTTCCTGGCTGAACTTGTGGCTGAAATCTTGGTTGGTTTACCTGACGGTGGCTTGGTATCAGCAGAACCACTAAATGTTCACTTTGTCAGTTAAAACATCACCATTTACCATTTACAAATCCACCAATCGCCTTTCTTCAAATCTTTAGATAGCTTTTGATATATTTTTCCTGATTTCTGAAGTTTAACTACCTTTTCTGGCAGTTCTTTTGACAGTTCTTTTGCTTTCTCCATGGCTCAGTATCCAGTAAAGTCGGTGCAGCCTTGGATGAAATCTTAGAAACTCGTCGGCCGTTTATATTTTTTCAGTGTTTTCTATAATGTAATATCATATCCTACTGTATTAAGGTGCCTCGGTAATGGTTCCCATAACAGTGTTGAACCAAAGACGGCAAAATATCTGACAAATGAAATTTATCATAAAAAGTGTGCCAACGTTGGTTAAACTGGACCAATCAAATTATATGATGGTTGTTATTCCGTTTTTCTTGTCTTTTTGTGTAAGCGGTGGTTGGTACCAACCAGCATAGTTCAACGTCTGTGGCGTAATGAAGCAACGTAGATTACGTAATTACGTATTTGCGTAATGTGCAGCTCAATTTGTGGACGACGAAAAAATGCTTCCTAGCGTGTTTTGGAAATTCGTTGTAACGTTTCACGAGCCGCAATGACAAAAGTGTTAGTATGTCGTTCGGCTTTACTGTTTTGAGGATGTAGAAACTGAACAGCTCACTCGGCTGTATCGGAGTAACTAAGCAAGCGGCTAACCAGCCGGCTAAGCAGCTTTGGTAGCTATAGCTAGCGAGCGAGTTTGCGGTTAACAGTAGCTCGTATAAAAGTTCACCGCCAAAGCCGTCTAGTTCCTCTCTGCAACACGTTTATGGACGAACAGTTTTTTATTTTTGGGGAAATACGTGCAGACATTCGGCTGCGCCTGCAGCCAACATTTTGGCGGATTCTAACGAAGACTGTTGATACGTTTAACTTGGTATACTTATTACTTGTGTGGTAGGCACTCACTGACTAACCAAACCCACCGGGTAGTTCTATGTTTTGCAGGGACGTTTTGGTGTTGCATTATTTTGTCTAACGTTAAGCCCACGCGTAGCAAAGTTCGGACACGAAACTATACAACAAAATAGTGACAAAGAGAAATAGCGTGTGTGTGTTTGTATATATTTTTTGTTTTGTTAAATTTTGTCACACAATGACGTTTCTTTAGAATCCCCAAGAAGACGTCGATCGCAGCATCTGACTCCACCCACCAACGGTTACACTCACCGCAAAGCACCGCGCTTAACTTGCAGGTGATCTTTTATTAATGCCCTTGAAAGCATCGTCGCCAGAGAGTTCGAATCAGAAGCGTTGCGTTTCTGTTTTTAATTTTGTGTTCGATCAGAAATCAGGGCGTGGGTGGAGTCATGGCAGCCTCCATCGTCAGAGGTCAGGAGAACGCTTTCTGTAGGTATCACAATACAGTAACTGATAATCGGGCGAGGGTCACTTGATGAGCGGGTTTCTTGTGTCTGTGACAGCGCGCATGGTAAACTGTGCTTTAAAGAAGTTGTCCAAAAGCTGATGGGACTGGAAAGTCCGCCCACAGAAGTATCAACGACCACTCACACGGCAGCAGGGGACAGTAGCAGCCAATCACGGCCGTCAACGAAAGCTCCTCGTCCTCGGAGTTCTTCGGTTAATTTGTTATACAGGTGAGCTTGCTAGCAGTAGTAAGAGTTGATCTTGCATGCGTTCGCTATTCACAAATTCATCTATTTATGTATATTAACCAGATCACGGGACCAATTACGTGTGTAATTTGAGGTATCGCCGTACCACAATAATAATTCATTGTCCAATTTGTCCAACAGATGGCGCCCAAAGCTCGCCTCAGACATTTATCAACGGCCTGTATTGGACGTGGACCGTCTTCCTCCACAGAGGAGTGATTATAAAAGCAAAAGTATACTTTTCTGGTTTTGCAATAATCCCATTTTAAGTTTGCACGTCTCAATGCAAACGTTTGCCTACAGGTTTCTGTTCACCGGGTAAACGTGTTTCCGTGGAAGCCTATGACTCCCTGACTGAGCTGAGAGGACGCCTGCATGATGGGAGGTTGAGTTCCTCCGTGCCAGGATACAAAACAGTCTTGACAGCTGATATTATGCACGAGGTGACGATCAAGTCTCATGTGATCAGTTGCTGCAGTATAGTCAGTCAAGTTGTTGTACAAATAAACATGTATTCTAAGATGCTTCCTAAATGATCTGCTTGTCTTTCATCCTCTTCTCAGTCCACTTCGGCTACAAATGAAGCGTCTTCTTCACTGGAGACAACGCCTGATGCCCATCGAATTTTCAACAGGAAGTTCAATAGGAGCAAATCAAATGAGGAGCCAGGGGAGAAAGAGAGAAATATTTGGATGGCCTTCAGACAGAAGAAGAAAACGAGCAGAGTGTCTGGTCTTTCTCGCAGCAGGAAACAGACTCGATCGGAACCCAGTGAGTTGCGCGCAAACTCTGCCAGCACCTTCCTTGCTGCAACCATCTTACGTCTCAATGCTTCCGTTCTTCCAGTTGTTTTGTCCAGTGAGGACGACGAGCCCGACGAAGGTGATGAGAGAAAACGGATTGACCAAACTCCTCTTTGGAATCAAATACCTCATCAGACACCAGGAGGAGACCCGAAGCTGCCGTCCTTCCTGGAGTTGGAGTTTTTGTCTCTTCACGTCGGCATGATTCACTCTCGCGCCAACGGGAAGATGATGGTGAGATGTAAAACCACTTCATAGCGTGTGGCCAAGTGACACATTTCCTGTTGTGTTGAGTGGTGGCTAGTGGAAGTTTTCTGCGGGAGATTCACACGAAACATCGTAGAAAATTGCTATTTTTCAACATTTCAGACATATATACAATTTTTTTTAAAAATGATTGAAACAGGAGCGTCAAGTGACGTCTTGTTTATATTCCTGCGGAAGCGCAACCGCGCTTAGTTAGCATGAGAGTAAGCTCGCAACCAATGTCAGCACCCTTACTTTCAAAGATGGTGAGGTACGATAAGACTTGAAATCAATAACTCGTAACTCCAGTGAGTGAACATGCTTGACTCGACCGGAAGTTCCAATTTTTTATTTGACTGACTCCACAAAGTGCTTGCGTGCATAGATGCTGAGCAGAGATGTGACGGCGGCCATGTCATTTAATATTACGCCCCAACTTGGAAACTATCTATTGCATTGAAGAGGAGCTACCGTCAAACTTTCATCAAGCGTCGATGGGTAAAGAAACATGCGCCCCAGACTGGAAGTGCCTCACTCATCCGACGACACACGAACACAGCAAAACCTCCATTTTAGTCAGAATTGGCTACATGCTATTTATCCCGCTCATCTTGAAACAGATCTACATCCAATTTGACATTTTAAATTTTAAATCACTATTTATTTATTTTTTAAAAAATGCCCTGAAGGAAAGTAATGTGCGCCCTAGCACCCTCTTATTGACCAGCTGCCACTAGTTGCTCTTGATATTAGACAAGTATGACCTGTTGAGAAAGCGCCAGGTTCTAACGAGACATTGGTGTCTCTGTGTCCAGATTACATCAAGTGGAATCGTTCTGCCGCTTAAAGGTACCAAACACTTCCTCACAATCGTGCGCCTGTGTGTCGGAATGTCTGATGTGTCGGCGTTTCTCCGTCCGACAGGAGAAGATAAAGGCGAGGTCACTGTGGTTGCATCACAAGTGCGAGGCTACGGCTTATGGGACGGCGGTGTAGCTTTGGATGGGACTCTGCTGGCTGATCCGGTGGGGCCCGCTCCATCGCTGCTTTTCCTCTGGGTGACGGACGCTCAGGCCAACGTACTGCACAGGGAGATGACCTTTATGCAGAAAACCAGTGCTTCAGGTAAAATTGCCAGGATTTCTGTTGTGACCCACACTGCCCTCCATGTTGATAGGTCACATTGTTGTGGAATAAGGTTTGAAATTATTGGATTGGATAAGCTTTATTGTCAAATGCACTGTATGCGTAACATACAGCGCAGATGACATTTCTTCCCTCTCAATATAACAATATAACAAATGATTCATCTTTCTCTGTCTTTAGTCACAAAAACCTGGCATTCTTCAACAGTGCTGCATCGACATTTTATATCGACTGTACATCCAAATATTATTGGGTCCTAATTGTTCCGATTTGGTGGAGGTCTGCAGTCATTCAAGTCTGTCTTACGTTATCGACTCAAGTGTATTTCTGGAGCACTTGAAAACAACCACCGCTGCATGCAAAGTGCTGGACACGGAGCAAAAATCATTCATACAACAACAATCAATAAATGAATAAATAACAAAAATAGTCAAACTAAAAACTCAGGTCTCATGCTGAGTCAAAAGCTAAAGAATAAAAATTCATGAGAGTTGAACACAAGATGGGCAGCGAGGGGACTTGTTCAGTGGGACGACGTTCCAAAGAGAACGACCGGCAATGGAAAAGGCTTCATCCCTTCCGAGCCTCCGATTAGTTCTTGGTACCTCTGTGTCTAGTGTCTGGTCCGCAGACCCGAGGCACCGGTTGGGGCAGAGGAGCTCATACAGGTGTGAGGTGGGGCCATTTGAAAACAAATAATAGAAACTTGAAAAGAACTCCAAAACGTAAAGGGAGCCAGTGAAGTGATTCACATTCCAATGTCATGTGTAGAATAGCAAAGTGTACTCAGCCGTGGTTGCCAACTGCCAGCCAGATCAAGGAGAAAATCTTGTCTGAATGTTTTTTCTCGGCCTCAAAAACGTCGTTTCGTGGCCCGTGTGAAGTCATAATAATTGACCGGTCGTTCTCGGGACCGCAGGGCCGCCGTGCTCCATCCTTCTATTGGTGATGACAGAGCAGCTTCCCGAAGCCCAGGCCGCACTGCTGGCATCCATGTTGGAGATGACGGAATTCAAGGATGGCCGCTCTTCCTCGGCGGGGGGGCTGAGCTCCCCCCTGAGCTGGACCGATGGGCTGCTACTCATCCACAGCTGTCCCGCCCCACTGGATGAGCACCTCCTTCGTCTGCTGGGTCAGTCACCGGTAAGGCGAACCTTTTTGTCTCGCGTCCCCGCGAACCGCGGTCGTTGCGTAGGGGGCGGTCCACCTCTCATGTGCGATTGCGTTTGTCTCCCAGGAGATAGCCAATCCGCTGAGAAGAAGCTGCAGGAATCAGGCATCTGCTCTGCAGCTGGCGAGCAGGTCAAAGACGACCTCATACTTATATTGACCAGGGTCTGCTGTAAATGGAGGTGTCAAACCTATTGCAGGGGTCGTGGGGAGTGTCATTTGGGTTGGACCAGTAAAGTCGTTGCAAGATGAATAAGAAGAACAGTAAGTTCTAGTTTTTTGCTTTTTCTTTTGAATGCAAAGCAATGCAAGAACATGAGGAAAAACTTTGATGTCATATCCATCCATCCGTTCTCTAATCCGCTTATCCTCACAAGGGTCGCCGGCATGCTGGAGCCTATCCGAGCTGTCCTCGGGCAGTAGGCGGAGTACAACGCCAACTGCTTGCCAGCCAATCGCAGTAATGTCGTGTCATTCCACAAAACATGAATAAGACCCTCAGATTTCTCCAGAAAGACATGCAAAAAAAAAAAATGTACGCACACATGCACGTTAAATGCACAGCAATTGAAGTTTGCACAACTTGAAAGTCAATATTTGGAACCGATAATGCACACTTCTATAAATTATCGGCTTTAACTGCGCTAAAATTACAAGAACAAATTCTTCGTCTGTTTGTCGTTTTGTTTTCTTCCAGTTTACTTGGCTTTCTCGTCCAAGCGCAGGTCTTGACTCCGCATACACACATTCACGGCCTTACAGACGTTTGTATCGTAACAAAGGTTACTCCCGGATTTTCTTTCCACTTTCAAATTCATCCGTGGGGACAGATAGAGCTCCGGGCTATAAGTTTGATACCTCTGCCTTACAGCCAATCTTTGAAGCGTTTTATGACCGCGTGACATTATTTGGCGGACAGGTTGATTCAGTACCCGGCGGCGCCCTCCAAAGGCCGGATCACAGTGACAAAGGAGGACTTGGCTTGTCTGGAAAGTGGGCAGTTCCTTAACGATGTCATCATCGACTTTTACCTCAAGTGAGTCCACAGGAAACGTCAACCCTTGGAAAGGAGCATCGCTCACCTTCCCTCACTGGCGTCTTCACCCAGATTCCTCCTCGTGGAGGGCGGGGGCCGCGCCGTGGCTGAGCGCAGTCACATCTTCAGCAGCTTCTTTTTCAAACACCTAAGCAGACGGCAAAGCTACACCGAGGGTGCCACTCTTGTCCCGTAAGGAAAAGGAAAAGCTCATGTCATGTTGGATAAGGAAATGACAATGTGTATAAAATGCAGGCGGGGGGGTTTCTCTCTTCTCAGAGATCAGTACGTGCGCCACCAGAGGGTGAAGACGTGGACTCGCCATGTTGACATATTCACTAAAGATTTTCTCTTTGTGCCAATCAATGAGGAGTAAGTCAAGTTAGGAGGTAGTCCTGAAATGTTTTTTTCCTACCCCTCTTTTTTTTTTTTTTTTTTTGCTCGCGCCTGACCCGGTGTTTCTTGCAGGGCTCACTGGTACTTGGCTGTCATTTGTTTCCCGGGTCAGGATGGCAACCATTATGAGCAGCGTACAAGTAAGCTCATTGACAAGCTATATTTCAATCGACTGGTCGAGCCTTCAGCGGCTGCTTGCAAGATGCTCCGACATCCAGTTGCAATTTTGACACAATCTCTTGTTTTAGGTGGATCCAAGCTCCTCAGTATGAGATCAGAGCAGCCGCCGGTAAATATTGCAGACGTATGAGCCAAGGTGGAAGGATTCGTGTTCCCTCGCAAAGATGTGTCGAGCGGTTAGCGCGTCGAGCTCACAGTGCAGAGGTCGTGGGTTTGATCCCGGATCCGGCCTTTCTGTGTGGACTTTGCATGTTCTCCCCGTGCCTGCGTGGGTTTTCTCCGGGTACTCCGGTTTCCTCCCACATTCCAAAAACATGCATGGGAGGCTGATTGAACACTCTAAATTGGCCCAAGGTGTGAGCGTGAGTGTGAATGGTTGTTGTGTGCCCTGTGATGGGCTGGCAACCGGTTCAGGGGTGTCCCCCCCCCCACTGCCCGAAGACGGTTGGGATAGGCTCCAGCACCCCCGCAACCCTTGTGAGCGGATCAGAAAATGGATGGATGGAGAGATAAACTTTGTTTGCGAGGGAACACAGAGTTGCTTTTTTTTTCCCTTCCATGTCACCTTAGGGGCTCTTTATAAAATAATTAGTTTCAATTGCAAGTCAATTATTCTGTCTGACAATGATCAAATGAATTGACATTTATAACATGTTTAATAGTAAAGAAGTCTACTAGTCCAATCATTACATCCCTGCATTTTGGTGTCTCAATTATCGTATGACTAAAGATTGAAATGGGGTGGGGGGGTTTTTTTCTCTCTCAGGCATGCACGGAGCAAGGCTGCATGAGGGAGGTCACGTTGACGAAGTGAGTATTTTGCCCAACTGGTGAATAGCTCCTCCATGTGACATCATTTATTTTTGACTCTATTTCATGTTCGCCTGCAGGCCGTGCATCCTCGTCATGGACTCTCTGAAAGTGCAGCAGCATGAACATGCTTGCAAGCTTCTACGAGAGTGAGCGTTTACATTCACCTCCAAGAGTGTGCACCCGGAAAGTATCGAAAAGTGTTCAGAATGCTTCACTCTTTCCACATTCTGTTATCTCATAGCCTTGCTCTCAGAATTCCAAGTCCACTTATAAAAAAAAAGGTGATTATTTATTTTATTAATAAACCTGCAAATAATTCAACCCACCGCTAAAAAAAAATTAGAAAAAGTGAAGTGCTTTGAACATGTTCTCGTGGGCACATTCCCGCAAACCACTGAGCAGACTTAAGCAGCGATAACTTTGCAAGAGTCACCTGGGCCCTAACAATGGCGTGTGCAGCTACCTGCAGGTGGAGTGGGAAGAACGTAAGGGACGACATCGCGTCTTCTCCTCAGACAGCATGCACAGCTACAGCTGCAGCGTCCCGCAGCAGGACAACAGCAGTGACTGTGGCTTGTACCTGCTGCAGTACGTCGAGAGCTTCTTCCAGGTGATGACACCATATGACCTAACTCCACTTTGTGACCTTGACGTTAGTTGTTTTTTTTTTTTGTTTTTTTACTTCCCAATCTCCATTGAAATGTGCAAAAATACGGTGTACCGCAGACGTGGCAAAAGTACTCCAACTCGGTTCTTCGGTAGATGTACAGACTGGTAAAATTAGTACTGATCCAACTTACCGAATGAAGTAAATGTAAAACACAATAGAAAGGTACAAAAGCAAAAAGTCCAAATGAATGTTGTCTATCAATAACATACCATACTCATTTTTGATAATTTGGCTCAATGGGGAGAAAAACAATCGTTTCTCTCTTATATTAGCCGTTCTCGCTAGCTAGCAGCGCTAGCTAGCATTGGCTCACCCTTGTCTGCTAATTAAATACTGTAACATACTAATGTAGGGAGCAGAGTAGCAAAAAATAAGCACATTAATTATTGATAACTGAAAAAATGCACCTTTTAGTTGTCCCCCCTTGGATTAGACCGACTCTCAAATGCGCAAAACTCAGATTTTTGTTTTGTTTTGTGTTTTGGCTGGGTTCAAGACACAACACATTGATGGTCAGTTCTCTTTAACAAGGCCATAAATCATAAATATTTCTTCTCCACATCAGTTGTCGTTTCCTTCAACGCTTCCTGATCCTCCATGTTGCTTTCGTTCCTGTTTTTTCCGCCTGATATTGCAAACCATCACTCAAGTGAAAGTTGAAAAAAGAGAAAGTATCTGAACATGCCAGCGACTCGGAATTAGGGATATTTGTTTTCAAAAGTAAGGAGAAAAAGTGAAGGTGCGTTTATGTCCTGTTGGCCAAACTTTAAACTGCAGCCGCAGTTTTTCTTCTTTTTTTTTTTTTTTCTGTCAGAAACATGAACACAAGCCTGTGTCACACATTGATCTATTGCCGTCTTCTGCTTCCCAGAACCCCGTGGTCCACTTTGACCCCCCTCTACATTTGGCTCGCTGGTTTCCACGACAACAGGTGCGACAGAAACGTGAGGAGATCCGGCGCTTGGTTATGAGGCTTCACAAGAGTCAGTCACAGGTTGAAACGATTTGAAGATCGTACTCTTATTTTTCTTTGCTGTATATTTAGAAATATTGTTTATGGAAACACAATAAAACACGATTCATCGATTATTTTGAAGCTCTCCGTGATTCCGTTGATTGATTGATTTTCTTTTGTGGAACTGCAGTGCGTTTGGTCTTGGTACGTTGGATGGGGTGAAAGGTCAGGTACGAGAGCGAGCCTGCAGACGATCAGTCAGCTTACAGCTCATTAGCAGGATCACACAGCAGTAGGTCGACTTCTGTTTGTTTCTTTGGGGGGGGGGGGGGGGTCTTTCAACGAGAACATTTTCAGTTCAACTTTTCATTTTGCTGCTCTGCGACGCAATCTTTCAAAACACATCTCGGTACTTCAGTGAGTTTCAACCTTTACTGCCTCTGTTCAACATGATGTCTGATGTCAATGAATTCCATTTTTTTTTTCCCCCAGTCCGGTCCTCTTTGGTCCTGGGCCTCACTGCATCCTGCGTGGTACTCATTCCATCGTAGCCTGGGCTAATCTGCTCAATGGGAGGGGAAGATTAACGGATTTGAATCCCAGACTCCAAAAATAATCTTTGTCCTTAAGATACTGATCCTGATCGGCTGCGTCCATTCGACTTCAAACTAAAACAAGCGTCGTGGGGGTGACGTTGAGTATTTTGTGCTGTGATCTTGAGACAAATGTTCTGCAGCACTCGACTTTGTCCCCCGGTGTCTGTTAAGCTCATTATCCAATAAAAGATGTCCGCTCTTGTTGACAAAGGGGTGGCGGAGGTGTTACGGGAAGCTGGAATCACGTTCGTGTTCCCACTTTGAGTTGAATCTGGTGCTGATTTGACAGGAAGGGAATAGTGGGAAAATCAGAATGACTTGAAACAGTACAAAAAGATCACGAGGCTACAGTGCGACTCTTGATTCAGACGGACTTTTTCTTGATGGTTACGGACTTGTGAAAATATATCTTGGTTATTCAAGGGGTTGGGGCATCACGATGAACTGCAATCTAATAAGACCCCAGGTCCCGCTGAAGGGAAAAAAAAAAGCTCAAATCATGAGTCTGAATTTTACATGTTCTGATTTAACAAACATTAAAATTTATGGGCCATAATTCTCAATGGTATATTTGGCACAAACACAACATTGTTGGTGGCAGCAGCACGCATCGAGGCCACTTTTGTTCAACTTGAATTGGGGGCTTAGTCAAGGTAGATAGTCAAGGTATTTATAATAGCTCATAAATGTTTTCATAAATTATAAACAGTAGAAAACACAAATCCCCTCTAGATTTCTGCTAGAAAGCAAAAAAAAAAAAAAGCAGCAAAAGCCTACTAGAACACCTGAAATTGAATTGGGATTGGCACTTTAAATGGAGGCAGGCAGGTGTGTCCCAAGTTCCATTTAATACAAGTTTGAATTTGACTGCTTCATCCCAGTTATAAAAGGGTGTGCACACTAATGCAACCCCACTATTTATTTATACCCCTCTTTTCACTTGAGTCACCAGAGTATCGGCCACACTAAATTATGATCATAATTTTGTACCATCACAAAAAGTTGGCATTTGATCAGGGTTGTGTAGACTTTTGGTATCCCCCGTGGAGCAAAAATAATAATAATAATAATAACGGCCACTTGTAACATTAGTTGTTGATATTTTGAGAACTGTAATTAAAATAAAGAAAAGATGGACTCTGGAGGCATTTAACCGCTGGGTTATTTGACACGAGAAACACATCGAAGAAGCCGGGTCAAGTAAATAACGTCTGCCCGCTAACGCTCATCCAGCCCGACAGCTTAACAAATAGGATTAGAGCTTCCATCTGCTCACCTGAGACGAAGCCACCCGGCGAGCTCCGTCCCTCCGCCGCGTCACCAAACCACGTCTGGACAAGGGCGAGCAACGTTTACACATGAGCTGAGGACGTGAGCGGCGGCCTTGGCTTCGATATGGCGGGAAAGCATTGCGGCTTGTGGTTATCGGCGTTGGGGCTGCTCCTTCTGTCCGGCTGCGTCAACATGGACACAGGTCAGTTTCTCGCCGCAAAAAGGCTCGTCGCTCACCTGTTGTAGGTCACTTTGTGTTTCCTCGCCACTCTCAGGCGACGAGACGGAGGATTCATCTGAAGACCTGCGGCTTCTGTTACGGCATCACGGATCCATGCCCCGCAGGAAAAGGAACCTTCTGTTTCCCAGCGGAGTCAAACTTTGCAGTCAGGAGACGCTTGACCAAGCCGTCTCCAACCACCTCAACTACTTTCACCTCAGAGGTTTGTCACAATTGTGCCGAGCGCCACGATGACGTTTTAGACGCTTAAAATGCACAAAGCGCTTGTCTTAACCATCTTAAAAACTACATCTGGCATCATTAGAAGCACCTAATGGCGGAGAGGTCGGGGGTCACACAAAGCCAAATGGTTAAGTCTCCAATACGTGGGTCACAAGATTTCCCGAAGCTGTGCTAACCTTCTTGAAACTGAGAGCTACCTCTTGGGCACCGATTAATACAAAGAGATACCGGTTTGATACACACTTCCAAATTTGCTGAAATTACCCTTCATTTTATGTTCTTAGAAAGCACTGATGGTGTAGTGGTCCAATCGCCGGACTTGTTGTCCCGGCAACGTGGTTGTGAATGTTTGTTTGTCTCTATATGTGCCCTGCGACTGGCTGGCGACCAGTTCAGGGTATAGTCTGCCTTCCGCCCAAAGTCAGCTGGGATAGGCTCTTTCTAGATTAAGATATCCTTTATTTGTCCCATAATGGGAAAATTTACAGTGCTGTCTGTCTGTCTGTCTGTCTGTCTGTCTGTCTGTCTGTCTGTCTGTCTGTCTGTCTATCTATCTATCTATCTATCTATCTATCTATCTATCTATCTATCTATCTATCTATCTATCTATCTATCTATCTATCTATCTATCTATCTATCTATCTATCTATCTATCTATCTATCCATCTATCCATCTATCTAATTTTTTTTGTTTGTTTGTTTTTCCCCTCAAAATGGCTTCTTACCACATGGTCTTTGTGGGCGACCCGGTCCCCCGTGGGCACCATGTTGGTGACTCCCGGTTTAAGCGCTTCCGTTGTGCTCCAGTGTGCCAGGAGACGATCTGGGAGGCCTTCAAGATATTTTGGGACCACCTGCCGGAACGCGACCAGTATCGGGACTGGGTGGGCCGCTGCATGGATGGCTCCATTAGCATCAAGGAGATTGGGAGGTTCTTCAGTCAATCGGAGGAGCACCTGCGCCTCATTCGCAGCGTGAGTCGCCTATTCGTTGTGGTTTAGCCCGAATCATGTTTCAGATCTACCGGTACACATCTAACAAGGTTCTCTGGATGTTTCTTTCAGAGAGTTGGCATGGCGGCGCCCATAAGCAGGTCAGTCTCTCATGCTTTATAAGAAAATTTCACATGACTGCTATATATATTAGCATATAACACGGAGTGATGAAACAACAAATCCCTTGACCCTCTGGGACTCTCATATTTGTGTTCATTTAGCACAGGGGCGTCAAACTCATTTTTGTCGCGGGCACACAGTTACGTCTTCCCTTGGGGGGCCGTTATGACAGTGAAAGCGAAGAAATATTTAATCATCACATCGCGTTATTACTTGTACACAAACAAAATGACAGATTATAAATTTTGAAATCAGTCAACTCTTTGTTTGTTGTTTCTTACATTATTGTTCAAGTGAGTGGAAACCGGTCACAAAATTATTCCGATACAGATTTCAGCAAGGATCACGGAAGTTGACACATACGATTTGCTTTCGCCGGCCACGTAAAATGACGTGGCGGGCCGGATCTGGCCCCCGGGCCTTGACTTTGACACCTCTGATTTAGCAGGACAAACTGAGTGGGGCAGAATGCAAGTTTGAGCTACCATGTTTGTTGGTCCTTTTTTGTCAAGAGCGCAGGGTTGTGGTTCTGTTGCATGTCCGTGGTCTCCATGGTCCGTAGAGCGGAAATATTTGCCCGTGTTTGCTTGAGTCTCGATTGAGCGGCCTTCCACAGAAAGTCAGAATTGCAGACACAATGAAAAACCAGTCGAGGAGCATGTTCTCCAAAGTGCGAGCTCACCAAACGTTGATGTCTTGTTGACAAAACGTGTGTTGTCTTTCCTCACCCGCTGCAGTGTTCCAATCAGCTCAGGCCCACCTCTGTGCAGGTAGGCCTCCATGTGTCCATTCACAAGAGATGGCAGGCTGTACCTTTCTCTTGGTTTTGTTTTCGTTTTTTCATTTCGTTGTGTGGTGATGACAGAAAATCTTAAATTCAATATCTGCTATGTTGCTATGACTGGAGGAGATGGCAAGCAGAAAAAAACCCGACTGTCCATGTTGAAATAGGCTCAATAACCTGAAATATGGAAGGTTCCTTTTGCGACAAAAATCACACGTTCAGTGTTGTACATCTCTGGCTATCCCTTTCCGCTGCTTATGGTTGCTTCACGCGTACATTTACGTGACGCTCCTAACTGCGCTCTGTCGCTTGGCATACCTTGACGTGTGAAAAGATTAAACGTAACGAAACAATTTTGTCTTCTCCAATTTTACTTTGTGTTTGTGTCCTGTAGTTCTGGAAGTTTGTCCGGCATTCCAGTTGGAGGACTTTTGACCAGCGCCCAGCCAGGTAAAGCATCACCCGCCACCGTGAACCTTTGATGTCAACAAAGCAGCACGTCTTTTCATATAAGAGTACATTTCTTAGTAATAGTAGTAGTGGTACTGAACTCAAGTCAAAGTAGGGGTTGTGGGAGGGATTGTGGTCGTGGTATGAAAGGTACAGCGGGAAAAAGGAAATGGGAGAAAGCGACCAGAACCATTGTCACCGTGGTAATGATTGTTAATACTCAAACGTTATTGTTAGCATAGAGTGGCCTGGCGGTCCAGTGGTTAGCGCGTCGACCTCACAGTGCAGAGGTACCGAGGTTCAATTCCAGCTCCGGTCTCCCTGTGTGGAGTTTGCATGCAAAGTAAGCTGGGAGACGATCCAGCTCACCTGTGACCCTGAACAGGATAAGCAGTGGAAAATGAATGGGTGGATGGTCGGCCGGATGAGTTAATTGGAGGAGTAAGTGTTTCTGAACTAATATGTTTTGAGTGTTATGGTAGAATGGCGGCACGGTGAGCGACTGGTTAGCACGTCCGCCTCACTGCGCAGAGGTGCGGGGTTTGATTCCGGCTCCATCCATCCTGTGCGGAGTTTGCATGTTCTCACCATGCCTGTGTGGATTTTCTCCGGGTGCTCCGGTTTCCTCCCACATTCCAAAAACATGCGCGGCAGATTGATCAGGCACTCTAAATTGTCCCTAGATTGTGATTGTGATTGTGAATCGTTGTTCATCTAAATGGTTGTGTGCTCTCCGATTGGCTGGCAACCGGTTCAGGGTGTCTCTCGCCTACTGCCTGAAGACTGCTGGGATAGGCTCCAGCACACCCGCATCCGGCCCGAGACTAAGCGGATTAGAAAATGGATGGATGGATGTTATGGTAGATAGAAGGAAAAAAAAAAGAGTACAGTATTGCAAAGCTTAGATGGTAAGTGGTGGGAATGGAGCTGCTGCAGGACCAGGGTGATGTCATGAATGCAGAGGTCTGTCAGAGCTAGCATTTTCAGCGGGAATTATGGGGAAGCTCAAATACACGAGGTCTGGAGTCGCGCTACGGATGGGGATGTCGGTAGTTTAGCGGTGAGGGAGCGACCCAGAGTGTTTCTCAAATGGAACTAAGTGCACCAGGTGCCGTTACTAATATGAGTCTGAAATGAGAAGGTGGAGTCGAAAAATGTTTCCCAACCTTTATCGATCCAAGGCACACATTTTATATTAGAATAAATCTGACGGGGACTCCACCAAACAAAATTGAAGAAAAAGAGCATGTCATTGTTGTCCCCGTTGCTGGATGCCGCCGGTACATTTTGGCACACAGTCTGAATGCAAACCGCCGCAGAGAGAGAGAGAGAGAGAGAGAGAGAGAGACGGGCTCCATGTATCATCAGATCCCCCCCTGGCAGTCTAGGCCTACGGCAGCTTATCTCGGGGTTGACCCAGGACAAACCTGAGTCAGCCCTGACCAGAAAGATGAATACTCGAGTCTGCTTTTAAAATGACGAGAGAGCGTCTGCCTCCCAGATTCACCATTAATGCTTCCACAGAAAAGGAGCCTGATCGTTGAAGGTTCTTCCTTCTGTTCTACTTCCACAGATTTGGGGAATCAGAGTAAATCTGAACTTTGGCAGCGTCGTGTTCTAGTGCAGTGGCTCTCAAACTGGGGCCCTGGTAGTCCGCAAGCCAGAGCTTGGGGTCCGCAAAAAGAACTCGCAATCGGTCATTGTTGTATCATTTCACGTAACACATGGGCAGCGCTGCGCCAATAAAAGACATACTAAAAGACATACTAAACCAATTACTTCTCCCTACATTAGCTGTGGGCTTATTAAAAGCTCTGATATGATTGTGACGTCTGCATTAAGTAAGAGTTACTTAACAACCGAATAGTTGACTGTTATTTTATTTTATACTACATTTGTTGTGCAGTAGAATAAAACCGTTTGAAACTACAGTAATGGGGAAAAAAAATCTATGTTAATAAAATGTTGAATTACTCTATAATATATCCATAATATATATCATAATATTCCCCAACTAAGATTCAAGTTTGGAATTGACAGAAAACCAGTGGCAGCACCCAGCACACTACACAGGTGTTGAGTGGAGATTCTGCCGCATTGCTCTGTGTGCGGGGTACCTCAGGGGTCCCCGCCGGGACCCAGAAAGTTTGAGAACCGTTGCTCTTGTAGCTTCATAAGCCACCACTTTAGTGCCTTCTGACGAGGTGAATTCTAATTTACATTCAAAATTTTATAGGGAGCCAGCGTCGCAAAGTTGGCACAGCAGAAACAAGACCTCTTCTGCTTGTTCGAGTGCTCGTGCCACAACATTTAGGAACCAGCTGGAGAGTCTTTAGCGATTGGATGGAGCAGCCTGCTAAGAGAGAGTTACAATAATCCAGGCTAGAGGTCACAAGGATGCACTAGTTTTTTTTTTTTTTCCTGCATCAGATAGAGACGAGAAATTGAAAAATGTTTCACGTGAAAAAATACTGTCCTTGAGACTTGTTTTATGTGGGAGCTGAATCTTAAATGCCGATCAAAGGGTCCTCACTGTGCTGCCCGGGGAGGAGCAAAACGATCTCTAGCTTATACATTATGTCATTGGACACCTTGCCTCGCACTTCCTGGGTGCCAAAGAATCTCTGTATGATGATGATGATGATTATTATTATTATTGCTAATTTGAGTTTTGGCGAAAATTGGAAAGAAAAAAATCTTCCAAGTCTTCCAAGGCATTGTTTCTAAAAGGAACGCCTTAAATTTGGATAACTGATTGTTTTCTTCATGTTACATTGATAAATAAAATTGCGTGTCATCAGCGTAAAGGTCTTTTGACACTGCACTTTGCGATGCGCGGCGTACCGGGGACAAACCCGTCGTGAATGTGCGTAATAGACCATCTGTTGATTGCTGATATGAACAAAGTGTCTGCCATCTGACATGTGGGATTTAAACCAATTAAAGACAGTTCCTTGAATTCCTAGATTAGTCACTTTCACTCGTGCTTTCTCATCCGGACCGAAATTCCTCAAATAGATGATAGTTTCAGAGAATCCCACAATTATTTGGCTTTTGTTTTCTTGAGAATCTCGGAAACACGCAAAGGGTGTATGTGGGCCTCATGGGCGACAATGTCTGAGGGGAGGGGTGAACTCCAGCTGTCCATTTGTAAAAACGTTTCCCTTCGATCTTGGTTTGGTTCCAGAAAGGAACATTTCTGTTTTGTCAGTAAGGCGGTCGATAAGGGAGAAAAGTTGAAGAGGGGATGGTGGAGAGGTGCTTCCGGGTGCCATCCACATCATAGTAAAAATTTCTATTCACAAAAAAAAGACAAAACTTTCCAGAGAGGGAGAATCGAGATGTTTTTTCAACTGGAAGTGGGACGTGGAGACTGTGTTTTGTAAAAATGTACGCGCAAGTTTGAAATCGGTTAAGATGGTCGGTGTCCACTTCCAACCCACAAGCAGGAGCAAGCAGTGGGCGCCGGAACACATGCGCCCTTCTGCCCAGAATAGCTCATTAAGCCTATTTACAGGCCATAGCCTGGTCAATGGCCGACCAGAAGATGAAGTGTTCCCGAGCTTAGTGCGACATGAGTACCAGGGGTCATCACAACCGACCTGCGAAGTCTGGGTTTGGTAAAAACGGGTCGAGGGGCACTCGGAAGTTTGGATGCCCACAACATTGTTGTCAGATGACATCGGTGCGTTATGTTTGGTTTGGTTTGGTTTGTTTATTGAACATAAAACATATATACAGTAATAATTTGACAGAAAATAAGGTAGATAAAAAAAGAAAGAAATCAATCTTCATACAACACAGTTATTATGTTCAAGGGAGTAGGAAGAAGTAAAAAACTTATCTAGTCCTACCCCGTTATGTGATTGTATCTAATAAATCATTTTTATATCAATCAGAAAAGAAAAAAGTAAGAAGAAAGAAGTCTCCATTAAGGCTCATACTTTACCCTTAACCGTGATATTTTTACAACTTTTGGTTTGTATCGGGATTATATACTTCCACACCCTGACACTCTTGTGTCAATTTTCTCTTGTATTCATAATGGATATTTATATACCTTTCTCTATTTATCAACTTAGTTCTGATTTATCATTATATTTAATGTTTTGAATTTATCATTTTAACTCTGATTGATGTAGGTTGTTTGTACTATTTTTTTGAATTTGTTTTTGAACTCAGCAAGCGATTTACTCATTTTCAGATTATTCCACAGATTAACACCTTTGATAGATACACTTCTTTGCTTGATGTTTGTTCTTGTTTTGAGTTTTTTGAATAAGTTGGTACCTCTTAAATCATAGCTGCTTTCTCGAATTTCGAAAAACTTCTGAATGTTTTGGCAGAGCAGGTTATTGTGTGCTTTGTACATTAATTGGGCGATTTTAAAGTCAACCAGGTCATAAAATTTCATCGTATTTAATTTGATAAATAGTGGATTTGTGGGTTCCGTATATTTTGATCTATTAATAATTCGAATTGCTTTTTTTTGTAGGTTGAGAATAGGGAGTGTGTTTGTTTTGCAGGCATTTCCCCATATTTCCACACAGTAGGTCATATATGGTAATAATAATGAAGTGTATAATGTGTACAAAGATCTCTTATTTAGCACTTCCTTGGTTTTGTAGAGGATCCCTACGGTTTTGGCTATTTTTCTTTTTACGTTATCGATATGTGGCTTCCAACATAGTTTTGAGTCTATTACTAATCCGAGAAACTTGGTTTCATACGCTCTTTCTATCTCAATTGAGTTTACCATAATTTTAGCTTGGTGTTTGATTGGTCTTATGCCAAAAACAATTAACTTCGATTTTTTCAGGTTAAGTGACAATTTATTTCTGTCAAACCAGTTTTTTAATTTGTTTAATTCGTTTTCTACGGTTGTCAGGAGCTGTTTCAGATTTATTCCAGAACAGTAGAAAGTTGTATCATCAGCAAATAGGACACATTTAAATTGTTTTGAGACCTTGCAGATATCATTTATATATAAGATGAATAGTTTTGGACCAAGCACTGACCCCTGAGGAACTCCGTGAGTGATTTTTAGTTGATTCGTTTTTTTATTGTTGAGTTGCACGTACTGATATCTGTTTTCTAAATAACTTTTTATCCATTTATAAGCTACACCTCTAATGCCATATCTTTCTAGTTTTTTCAATAATATACTGTGATCTATTGTGTCAAAAGCTTTTTTTAGATCTAGGAAAACCCCAACAGTAAATTCTTTGTTGTCTATATTAGTGGCTAATGCTTCCACAAACTCCATAACTGCCATTGAGGTGGTCCGTTTTTCCCTGAAGCCATATTGATTCTCACTTAACAGCGCATGCTTTTGTATAAAGCTATCAAGTCTGCGAGAAAATAGTTTTTCTAATATTTTTGAAAATTGTGGTAGTAGTGATATTGGTCTATAATTTGTAAACCGATGTCTTTCTCCACTTTTATAGATTGGAATAACTTTAGCAATTTTCATTTTTGATGGAAAGATACCAGCTTTGAATGACAGGTTGCATATGTGCGTGAAAGGTCGCACTACATATTCTATAATCTGCTTTATTATTGTCATGTCAATATTAAAGCAATCAGTTGACTTTTTATTTTTAAAAGTTTTTATAATATTTGATACTTCTTCTTGTTTTACAGCAGTAAGGAACATCGTGGAGGAGTTTTTTTCTACATATCTATCTATTTCAAACAAGTTTGTTGGATCAGGAATTTGTTTTGCTAGGTTACTGCCGATGTTGACAAAATACTCATTAAATTCAGTTGCTATTTCTGCAGTTTTTTCCAAAATAGTATTTTTGCCTTTGATAAAATACTCTGGATAATACATTTTTTTAGGACTATTTCTGATTACTTGGTTAAGTATCTTCCATATTTCTTGTGTGTTACTTTTATTCTGCTCTAATAGTGCATGATAATGATCTCTTTTACTGGTTCTTATAATATTTACTAGTTTATTTTTATAGGTCTTTTATAGGTTTTTTTCTGCTTCTTCAGTTCTCAATTTTAAAAACAATTTATATAAATTGTTTTTCTTTTTACATGCGTTTTCTATGCCTTTCGTTATCCATGGCTTACTTGGGTCTTTATACTTTTTGGAGATTTTAGTTAATGTTTGTGCGTGAAGAGACCACAAGGTTTATCTTTATTCCATATGATTCATCTCTTTTTTTTTTTTCTCCAATATTTGTATTTCATATTTATTTTTGCTGGCATGTTGCTGTTGCAGAAACCCCTGGCCAAGAGGCCCCAACTTGGAAACCTTCAGCCTCTGCACACGAAGAAGTCCTTGAAGAGGAATTAACCAAGACTCCCGTGGAGTCGACCTATGACTCTGTTGTTGTCGGCTGTGGTTCTAATGTCAAAGGCCACTCTGACAAGACCGCAAAGGAACCTACTGATGCTATTGTCGAGCTAATCTCTAAGCCGACTGTCCAGGCCCCACAAGACTATAGTCGTCCAGGGGTCACCGCTTTCACCGAGGAAGGTCTTCCAGATCCATTTCTATCAGACGTGCTGACTGAAGAAACACAATTGGAAAAAGAGAAAACCGGTTCGATGAAAGATCCACTCGAAGTTGCCGAGGATGACACAAATGAGGAAGAGACGATGGTGGCTCCTAAAGAGTGTGTCAAATTAGTCGATGAGGCACGAGAGGAAAGCCTTGTTGAAGCTACTGAAAAGCCAGCCGAAGCGCCCGTTCTACCTGCAGAGGTTGTCACGGAAACGCTGGAAGAAAAACAACTGGCACGTGATATCAACCTTGGGGAGGAAACGGATCCTTCACGAGCAAAATCTGTGGGAGGTGAAACTGGACCTGGAGTACCTGGCACACACGATGCGCATCTTGACTTCACATCTGCAGAGAAGACACCCGAGCCCGGGGCTGAAACTTTGGAGGAAATGGATGACAGGATACACATAACAGAAGAATCCACATCAAAAAGTTCCGAACCTGAAGATCCGGTCAAGGCAATTGAAGCGAACATTGGCAAGGCACATGCTGAGTCTGATGATGACGTAAATCCAGTTATTTCTGTGGATAGTTCAGAGAAATTACTGCCAGACACTAAATCGGAGTTGCTGGAAGTTATAGAAGAACCTCCGGAAGACTCGGAATTGGGACGTCCTTCGGAAATGACCACACAGAGTTCTGGAGTCGAAGTCGATCATGCGGAAAAAATAGAAATAGTTCATGAAGTTGAGGAGGAGCTTGCAGGTAAAGATCTCGGCCCACTTGTCTCCTCTGAGGATGATGACTCCCCGGAAAGTGTCCGGTCCAGTCCTGCGGATGTTCCTCCTGACGCAGTCCAGCTCATCTTGACAGACGCAGCGGCGGAAGAAGGAATACGCACAGTGGCACCCTTCCACGAAACGGTCGTTAGAGCCACTGCGGAAAGTGACGCCAAGGTTGAGGCCACACCGAGCGGCTACGTGGCAGCCACCACAACGTACATTGTGGAATACAACAACGGCAATTTCCCAGATTCCACAGAGAGCCCCCTGAAGGCCGATGACAACTTGCTACGTTTCCCCTTTGAGGAGCAGGAGAACTCGGTGAGTCAGACGCATCGCAGATCACCAATTTTTATTTGATTTTTTTTTTCGACTTCACTAAACTTTTCCCATGTTCTTACACGCATTCAGCTTCATAATGAAATTGACAACTTCCTGAGGCCTCCGAAGGACCAGATGGTGGAGCTGAGCATGACACTGAGGGAAGAATCATATACCGGAGCTCTGAGAGTCCCGAGCAGTGTCCACTACCAACAACTAGTTCGACACTTTATCCGCAGGGTACGTTCGTGCGCGAGCAAGTTGAGCTTCGTGCCAAAATTGTTTTGAACGATCTTGATCGTCTCACGTTCAATGGGTCACCAATTTTTCTTCAAAAAGTTCTTTACCGTTCAAACCTCGTGACGAAGCGAATCTGTACGTTATCTCGGTCGTTCATTAAAACCATATCCAATAAAATGGCCGCCAAATGCGATGTATAATACAGTACGAACATTTATAGGTGTAAAAACATGAATGTGTGATACAGTATAAACATGTCAATTACTAATACAGTCAAACGTCGGTTTTCGTCCATAATCTGTTCCAGAAGGCTGTTCGAAAACCAAAATAGTTCGAAAACCGAAACCACGCTCTTTTTAAAAATAAAAATGTTTATTGAACACGTCTGCTCACAATGGAAAGCAACACGAGGTAGCGTCACTTCCTCGTCTACCCGAGGAAGCGTCACTTCCTCGTGGAAGGAAGGCGAGGGGAGTCAAATGGTGCTTTGAAGTGCGCTCAGTTTGTTCGAGAACCGACATTTGTTCGTCATCCGAGGCATTAAAAACCTCGAAATTTTTGGTCGAAAACCGAATTGGCTCAGAACCGAGACCTTTGAAAACCGAGGTTTGACTATATGTAAATGAAGAAGAAAAAGATTTTATCGGACCTGAAAAAAACAAGTGTAGCGTTCCGACATCATCTCGGAAAACATTCAGCCAGCAAATGAAAAATGCTTTCTCCTCTTCAGGATTTGTCGCATCCCAAAGCCGTTTACGATCTACTTTCGATCTGTTGGCCTCGAACTCTGCCGTGATTTTGTTGCCATTCGGGATGATTGTCGAAATCGTCAACCAATTCGCATGCTCTGTTGAGCGTCGTCTGGGAGAGTCTCCCTTTCGGAAGTGGGAGACCATTTCAGCCTTCACAGACAACGAGATTTGCTTCCGTTTACCAGACGTGTTTTCGAGAAGGACAACAATGTAGCAGTTGATCTGAATGCGTTGCGAAGCAACAGAGGGGAGTCCCGCGGTGTACATTTTGTTCATACGCAAGGTCGCGGTGGCAGTTTGCTTCCCACGGTTCGTGGCAGCGAAGGCCTTGTCATTATTTTTTGGGAAAAATCTGGTCGTATGATCACGTTGACGTTCTAAAGGTGTTCGTTGGAAGCAAAATCGTCAAATGGAAAATGAATGACCTGAAATCGGGTCTTTGAAATGTGAACAGGGGTCATGAAAACAATCTTTGTTGTTGACGGTCCAGGTCAGAGACGCCTTTGAGAAGCTGCCAGGCTTCAAGAACGCCTTTGTCATCGAATTCAGGTGCGGATCTTGTTACGCTGAAATAATTGCTGACAGACTTGTGATTAGAACTTTTTATTCCAGTTTTTCTGTCATTTCTTTTTTTCTCTGTTGTCAGACCTCAAAAGGACTTAGAACGGTAAGGCCGCATCCTTAAAGAGTAAAAACTGCTGCATGTGCAGGAAGCCAGGAGGTGAGACAGCGGGCAATCGATATGTTTCTGCTTCGTTGTTGTCTTTTTAGGGGTCTGGTGGTTCATGTCCACTATGCCATCACTTTGGCGGTCAGTAGTGAGGGCATCTCCAATGCCACGATGGATTTCATCATGCAGCAGAACAACCTGGTGGAGAAGAGCTACCCTGCGGCTGCCGAGGAGCCAACCGTCGTTTACACCATCACAGACTTCCGCAACTACATTACGGAAGCTCTTCGTAAAGACAACGTGCTGACCAACAGCAGTCTGGGGACCCATTCGGACCCGCTGCTGCTAGAGAACGGTGACTGGAAGCGGAACTCGATTTTTATCTCTTCGGAACGAGAGGAGTGTCCACTCACCTTGATCGACTTCAGACTCACGAGGTGTTGAAATATACCGTCTGTGTCCCACAGCTGGAAATGTGTTATCTCCGGGGGACCCGACAAGTCGACCGGCCGACCTCTACGACAACATGGTGACTCGCCGGCAAATACGGCAAATTCCGTCTTTGGGAGTGAATGAGTTAATCTGTGATAATCATCTGGACAGGATAACGTCCTTGCTGCGGAGAGACCACCAGACGCGCCGACACACGAGATGGAGAACGGTGACGGTTTTCTGAAGAAAGATGACTTCCTTTTTGACTCGTGGAAAGACACAAGGAGCGAAGCGGTGAGCGAAAATGACGTCTTCACGGTGGATGAGAGTACGACGTTTCCACCGATCCCTGAGAGGATACCAAGTCTGCTGCCAAACGGACAAGACTGTGAGTTATTAGTTATTATATTGGGCGTTTTTTTGGATCATTTCCCACACGTCTACTCATATCGAGTTCTGTTCAATGCATTGTCACACAAATGTTTTAATGTGGCTTGTGTTCTTGTGCTTGACAGCTGATGAAAATATTGAAAAGGAGGGTTTTCTCATGAGCAATGAAGGAAACAAACCCTTCCAAGGGGACCGCCAAGCTTCCAAAGCTCCACCTTCTCAGAAAGGCCTTGAAGTCACAATGGACTTTGGATCCGGCTCCGGTTTCTCGGGAGACGGGCGGGAGGGAGTTCTTCAGTCTTGGGAACTTGAAGCAAGCTTTTATGGTGAAAGCCATCTCGAGGTCCTCCCGCCACCGGATCTGGAAGAGACCGATGAAGATGATGGAATCCAGGAAGTAGGTGAAACTCTCGATCAGTCACTAACCAGCAAAGAGGATGGCGTCATGGGTTCCGAGTCTACCCCCTCGACACCTTTGCGCACACTTCCTCCATTTGAGAACCCATTCTTGGATCAGGTTGTATTTACACCGCACATCAGCACGGACCCCCGCTTGGCTACCAGCGGTCCACCCGTATTTTCACCGAAAGGCACGTTGACGGTTGAGTTGTCGATGCAAACAGTGGAAGCATCCGGCCTCGACAAAGAGCCTCAGGTGACGCAGGATCAACACCATTTGGTGGCACTCACGGGCGCACCTCATTTGCAGACCCGGTCTAATGAGCACCCGGGTTTTGCACCCGAAGTGGCAGTGACAAGCGAAACCACAAAAGCTTCTGCTGTGCAGCAAAACACGGACGCCGCAGCAGCGATTACGTCTGAAGACCCAGACGAGACCGCACAAGGGCCAACGGTTGAAGAAGTAATAAGAATTGCGGTTGAAGAATCACACTTGGACGGTCTACCCGCTGAAACGCCTCGTGAGGAAATCTTACCCGAAGAACCGAGTTTGCCACTTCCAGAAACCCACCGTGATGAGCTGGAAGTGTTCGAGGAGCAACATATCCCGTTCTCTCCACCGACGCCAGTGGTCGTTACCCTGGACGAAGACCTGGCCCTCGATGAAATCTTAGTTGTCACAAAGACCGCTGCTACCGCCGCGGCTCCTGTTATCACTTTATCCCCCGTCGGTTCAGACCCCAACCCCATCGCCCTTTCCCCTGAGAAGGATTCACCGTTCACTCGGGTGTCGGATTCAGCCCCCGAAGACGACGACTCACTTCATCACGAAGATCACGGTCTCTTTGGCACGGTGTCTTCAGAAGTCAATGAAAACCCCCCCAACTTTGAAATCCTTAAAACGGAGACTTCGATGCCTCCGGCAAACGCGAACGGCACTGAAGCGACGGAAATGCAGACCGTCCATCGCAACCCCTCGAGCGTGACAGGCATCGGCGTCAGCCTTGACGTGTTCCAGTATGGCGGCATGGTCACCGAAAGTGACAGCAGCGGCTACTCCAGCGGGGCGCGGGGCTCCGAGCTGGATGCTATCGCGCTGCCCACCAGGCCGATCCAAGCTCTGACGGTGTTCTTCAGACTCCGGGTGACCAACATGGCGTTTTCGACGGACCTTTTCAACAAGAGCTCCCCCGAATACAAAGCACTGGAGCAACGGTTTCTACAACTGGTGAGCACTGGTCCACCGCGGAGTGAAAACCCGTCGCGAGAATAACATGACGTGTATGTGTTTATTTCAGCTGGTCCCATACTTGCAGTCCAACCTCAACAACTTCCAGAACTTAGAGATCCTCAACTTCCGAAATGGCAGTATCGTGGTCAATAGCCGGATGAGATTTGGCAAACCGGTTTCTCAAGGCGTTGCCAACGTTGTCTTCCTCATCCTCGAGGACTTTGCGAACACTGCCTACCAGACCATGAACCTGGCCATTGATAAGTACTCGCTGGATGTTGAGTCAGGTAAGACGGAGCCTCTTGCTCATTTGTTGGAACATGCACACAGTTTTTATCCAAGGATGTAAGAAATAACCCTGCGGATTGCAACCGAGGACAATTAGTAGGCGATGATGGTTGAGTTTGAATTCGAGCATGAAATGTCACAAAAATGACAATTCCATTTTATTTAAATAGGTCAGTGTTTCTTCAGCTGGGTTCAATCGAACCCCAGGGGTTCGGTGAGTCGGTCTCAGGCGGTCGACGGCGCCTCTGCCATGCAGAGTGAGACACGCTCGACTCAACACGTTCATTAGTTATGACACGCCCGCTTGGCAATCACTGGCTGCAGATGATCACATGACATTGTTTGTCCAATCAGTGCTGCGGGAAATTTAGTTCGGTCAGTCATCACCGTGTGACTGTTGTGATAGTACGTCGTACAATTAAAAAAAAAAAATCTCCTGAAATGTTATTTACTTTTTTCTGGTTTTAATAAATGTGTTTGGGTTTTTTTATATCTTGAATTTTTGTTTTAAATATATATATTTATTTTTCACTCATGAAGGGTTCGGTGAATGTGCATTTTAACTGGTAGGGTTCGGTACCTCTAAAAAGGTTAAGAACCACAGAAATAGGTCATTACTGTTCTGTTTTTATAACATAGGCTGCTATTTTACCGAATGCTATTTTTCTTACTGGAAAAGGATGCAATTGAATGCCGCTGAATAGCCACTGTTCACACTCTAATCGAGCGCAAATCGACGCTCCTGCCGCCTGTGCACCACTGCTCACTTTTTTGCCTTTTTACACGACATTACTTTTGGGTAGTCCAGCCGTCAGTCGCTGGCCAGCATTTGAAAGTGGCTCTGAAACTTCGCTGTGAAAGCATCCAAGACATGGCCAGAGAAAGTGTGTAGCGCTGGAAATGGCTCAAATTAGCCACTGGTTCATATGTGACAGTGGGGTGGAAGTGCGGCATGTCCCCCCCCCCCCCCACACACACACACACACAATTAAAAACACTTTAGTTGGTGACTTAATTTAACACATGACGAATGGCATAACACTCCAGAGATGCAAACAATTGTATGCCAACATTAAAAAGTACGTTTTCCATAGGATGTCCTCTGTAAGAAATATTAGAAGCATTTAGAAATAAATTCACATTTGACTCAATGTAGAACATTTATACAGCGTATTATTGGTACACTTGTATACAGTACTATATATATATATATATTTTTTAACTTATTCAGACTTGTTTTTGAAAGCACTACCCACCACCCGCTGGTCCCCAAAGCTGTCGGTGTCCATTACAAACTGAGCTTCGCTGTCATTGTACAATTCTAATCTGCTTGAGATCCCAAAGCCGAAATGCCCGACAAAGTCGATCGTGTACATTTTGCGTATTACCATTCAGTCAACCGTCACTTCCACCAAAAACCGTTTAGCGGTAATGTCGAGGAGGACTCCAGTCTGCATTGTGTCACTGCGTGCAAAGACTCTTGACACGCCATCGCTGCAGCGGTCAGGTCACATACGGCCGAGTTAATCTGTCTGGGAGGAACGTGAGCGGAACAGAGTCGCACCGGTTCAGACGCGCCATCTTGGTGACCTCTATTTGCACAGTTCACTCTGTTACTGCCGTCCAACCTGTTAAAAAAAATAATTTAACCGTTAAAAATCACATGAGTACTTTTGCCACCCGTGTTGTCAAATCTGAAAGTTCCATTTCTGGAAACGGAACTGTTTTAACCCAATACAATCAATTTGATGAGTCAGGTAATATATGTCCAACTATACTGTAAATACTTTTTTTTTTAAGAGTGACGGGAGCTCAGCATGATGGTTAAAAGTAGGTAATAAGAATGAGGCTTATTTTGTTTTGCTGTCTAGGTGACAACGCGGACCCCTGCAAGTTCCAGGCATGTAACGCCTTCTCGCAGTGTATGGTCAATCGCTGGTCCGGCGAGGCCGAGTGCGTTTGCGACGCGGGATATCTGAGCGTGGACGGCCTGCCTTGCCAAAGCGTCTGTGACGTGCAGGAAGACTTCTGCCTCAATGACGGCAAATGCGACATCATTGCCGGCAAGGGCGCCATCTGCAGGTCAGACTGCTTTGTTGCAAGGGCCAATTCGAGGATCGTGTCCCGGTGGCCTTTCTTTTGGAACGCGTCGCCTGTGAACATGTTCGGCAGCAAAAGCAGAGGGAACGTGACCTCTGTCCCGACGTTATTTTTCATAACTACTTTTCATATTACCGTACTTTCTTTCAAAGCCCTTAAACACACCGCAGCCCCACAGTTCGGGCTCATTTGTAACATCAAATCTCATGAAACATTTTCCAGTCTTAACTGTATGCGGTCCAGGCATGTTTAATCTTTCACATGAAGGTCACGTGGGCCACACCGTCTGTGGTTTGCTCCCTTCTTGACTTCTCTTGAACAACCGCAGGTGCCGCGTAGGAGAGAACTGGTGGTACCGCGGCGAACACTGCGAGGAGTACGTCTCCGAGCCGCTGGTGGTCGGCATTGCCATCGCCTCGGTCGCGGGTTTCCTTGCGGTGGCGGCAGGAATCATCTTCTTCCTGGCCAGGACCCTGCGTGAGCAGTATGACACAGAGGACATGGAGGATCCGCTCAGGTGAGTCGGGCGGTCGCTCACCCTGTGCTTGTTTTTACACCAGTGAGACCCAGTTGAGTGAGTTTTGTGGCCAACTGAACAGGCCCACATTTCACACTAAGTTAATTTGTGGATGATGAGATCATCGTTTCAGTATACAGGGTTGCTTTGAGATAAGAGTGACCTCACTTAAAACTCATCTCACTTAACACCAAAGCAGCCGTTTGGCAGATAGTGAACAATTCTTCTGACTACTTCTTAAAAAAAAAAAAAGTGCTTAATGCCACTCCCCACTGCCAAACAAAATGTACAACAAAGAGAATTACACGTGTCATGTCAAACAACAGATTGCTATGCCTAAAGTCTGTTTAGCTTCATGCTAAATAAAAGAAGACTGCAAAATGTCACGGATGGGGTAACGAATAGCATTGGTGTCATGGTGTCATACCCCTTTGGGCAATGGATTTTTAAGCATAAATGCCGGAGCAACACATGTAGACAGATAATATAACAATACTCAGAGGCATGCATTCTTTATCCTCTGTGAAGAATAATGAATATTTCTGCAGCTTACTGAGCATTTTTGAGCAGCACAATGTCCAATGAATTGATACCCAAAAAAAGGGTAAAAAATGACTTCCTTACATTTTGTCGTTTTGTTATGATTTTTTATAGAACACAATATTGTCAGTGCTATTTTATTTATTTATTTATTTTATTACACCAAAAAAATTCTGACAATCTTGCCAAGTGATTTTTCTAATACCTCGGCTCACTGGTTTACACTTTAGTTGAATTGATGACACCACTTCAAGCACTTCGAAAAAGTCCAAACTTTGCGCGAGTGACTAATATTCTGTGTTACAGACGAGGCGACAGCGTGCCAACTCTGGAATGTGCCACGAAATTTAACCCCATGTTTGAGAGCGACCCCGTCACCACCCAGTACTACCGTCGCTATGACGATGACTGTCCCCAGTACAGCAGCCCCACCGCCACGTCGAATGAGCTCAGTAGCGAGGAGGTCCGGCACATCTACCAGAACATGGCGCTCACCAAAGAAGTGCGAGACGTTTGCGGTTTGATCTCCATGTCTTGTGACGTTTTGCAATTTTGTGTGCCATATCTCATGTTGTCTTTGACGAGGCGGTCACCTCTCAAGCGCTCTCATTGGTCGACATCGTGCCGGGGAAACCAATGATGCGTACAGCCATGTACAAAACCTCTGAGTCATTGGACATTTTTTTCCGAATTTGCTATGGAAAAAAAAAAAAGTGATGTAGTGAAGCCGCGAGAAATGAAGCGCGATATAGCGAGGGATCACTCTTTTCCAATTGTGTCACTTGAACCTTGCGCTAAAAAAACAAAGCCATGGTGTTGGTACATTTAGTGGATTCGTATCGCTGACTCTTGACCTCCGGCAGGAGATCCAGGAGCGTCTGAGGATCATCGAGCTGTGCGCCAGGGATCAACATTTTGCAGACTTTGTGCGACAGACACAAGTGTGAGTGATTCCACTCGAAAACCGTGCAAACGTTTTGTCAGCATTCACTCACTCAAGCTTGAACGACTAATCCCAAAAGAACTTTGCTTCAATTGGGGAAATCGAAAACTCGCTCATTGATGCGACATTTTGCTCTTTTGTCGAATGTCAACTGGTTAAACGTCATTTTTGTTTCCTTTTCACGGTGCAGATACCTGGAACGCCGCGGCAGCTCCACCACATAACGGGTTGCAAGCTTAAGAGGTACTCAAGTCATGCTGGTCATCATTTTCATTTTATACTTGGGTTGATTCTATTTTAGTCCTCGTTCCTTTACACGGATGTATTCTAAATCGATCAGTGTGTTCCCTAATAATATATTTTTTTACTTTTCAGGGTGGCCCCAATGTTCCTTGTACCAATCACCATCAACCTGATTCATTTTATTTTTGCATTCTAGAATGTTCAAATCTCACAATGAAGTAGACCAGGGGTGCTCAATACGTCGACCGCGATCGACCGGTAGCCCGCCGTCTGGTCCCAAGTCGATCGCAAGGGGAGTTGAGGGGAAATGGGAAGAAAAAAAAATTGTCTGTGTGCGTGTTATTAATATTATATATTTTTCTGTTAGTGTACACTGTACACTTAACATCCGATCGGTTTCCCTTTCACGCAGAAAAAGTATTGGCATAATAAAATAACATTGAAAAAAAACAAATAAAGCAGTTACCTTTAACCTACGGTGGCGCGTGACCTCCATCACCAGAGGTTGTTAGCGGTCAGCAGTCTGCCATTGCAGCCTACGATAAGCGCTGTTGCGATCGATTTTTTTTTTTTTCATTTTTATTATTATTATTGTTATTATTCTCATTCAAAGTTTGTCTCCTCTGCAATTCACCGATGGCACTGGCAAAGAATGTGAATCTGAAGCGCCATGAGAAACGTTTTAAAACGGTAAACGTACGGACGATCGTTTCTGCACTTTTAACACATTGCTAAAGTGCGCCTCGTGCCTCCGCATCAGGTCTCCCGCTAAGGTAGACGGTGATTTCCTTTTTCACAAACTCTTGGATCGACTTTATTTTTCTGTTTCGCTCATGTCAGGGGCCATTATGGCTGTTGCTCATCATTGCGCGCGCGTGTGTATGTGAGCATATGTGCGGACGTGCGGTAGCGGGTCGATCGCGGGAGTTGGGTTACTTGAATAGTAGATCTTTGGTGAAGAAAACAAAAAGTTGGGCACCCCTTGAAGTAGACTGCCGTTCAAGTTAGGTTGGCTAGCATCTTTTTACGACAGACAGCTGCCTTTGTCTGCGACTGTGAAAGTGGTGACTTGGGCGGTCGTAGCTCCTGACTGGACAGAGAGGTTGATGAGTTTTGGTTTTTTTTTTTTTTTTTTTGCAAGTCAACTTTTGAGCATTGACCCTTTCCACGATCGTGTCTGATCTTTTGGTTGTCATTATCTGCTTGTGTCCGTTTCTTTTGAACTTGTTCCATTTTGTCCTTCTGTATCAAACTTCACTTCAAGGGCCTGATTCACTAAAATGTCAAGTATCTTTAACTCATTCAGTACCAGCCAATTCTAGACCAAGTCTGAAAAGACGTTTAAAAACGTCTTTGGGAGTGAATGAGTTAAGAGGGTTTGCACTTTATGGAACTGTGACGCTTTTCACCATGGAACATTTTGCCAGGTCGGTAGTAGGTTTGTGCAAACCCTTCGTAAAGCAGGCCCCAAAAAAAAAATAATATATATATATACTGTATATATACAGTACATATATATATATATATTTTGCTGCTGTCATGTCATGTTCGTGTTGCTTCCACCGACAGTCATTCCTCCGACGCGGCTCGCGCTCCGCAAGAAATGTAGCGATTTTGTCCTCTTTCCAGAAACCTTTACCTCTTTGTTCCTGGGTTGGTTCTTGGGGCCGGCATGACACTTCCCTCAGTGCCTTGGTCGCTCTGTTAGCTTGTGGACGCGATGCAGCTCGGGGCCGTAGAAACAAACTCATTTCGTGTTTCGAGCTGGATCGCTTCACTTGTTCCTCTTGGCTCGGTTCGGTCAGCCGCCTGCACAGGGCAACCATGCACCCTGCATGTTTACAGCAGTCATAGATTAAGAGTAGCCTGGCGATACATTTGCTTTTGCTTTTTTTTTTTTTTTTTTTAAACGACACCCTGGTGTCGCGCTTACAATTAACATGTTACATTAAGATTTTATATATTTCTGTATATTCATGGTAATTTAGCAAAGGAAGCTGAAACTATTGACTCACATTTCTCAAGATGGCAAATTGTGCTGTTTTTTTTTTTTTTTTGTCTGTCACATTAAAAAGATATCAATGCTTAATGTTTCCAAATTCTGTTTGAAATGACCACATCAAACCTTTTTGCATCATTTTTCTGGCACAAGGGTTCGTCAAGGTTTACTAAATGTTGTTATGGATATTGACTTTACAAAAATATCTTTACGGTCAAATTTGAGCAACCTAAAAGTCCTAACAAAGCCTCCTTGAAACAACATTGCACAGCTACATGTCTCCCTTGCGTTCTTTCCTTGTGGGTTTGTTTGTCTAGACGTCTGTGCTTTGGACAAGAAGCAACCAAGCTGCTTTGCCGAAGATTGTCTTGTGTTTTGTATTGTGTTTTCTATCGGTCCAATCACAGACCAACATGACTGTCAGGTGTGTTTGAGCCAGCAGCACCCTTTTCTAAAATAAAATGACAATATTTTTTACTGCGTCTCCCCATGTCTCACTGACATTTTTACTTGCACACAAAGTGGTACTGTCTTCTAACCATCCGTTGATGTTTTGTTTTGTTTTTTAAAAACTGAAACAAAATATGCATTCTGACAATATACGGAATAGTGCCCGAGTATATTTAGCTACATTTTAGTTGAAATCGATTAAATCTGTAATGCCTTTATTTTGGGGGGGTCGTTGTGTCGCTAGCTAAGGTAGGTCCGTAATCAGGCAGATTAAATATTTGCTTGGCCGTCCTTGATATGTGGTGTGATTGCAGAGACACAGCTATTAGGTGTTGTTGTTTTGTAAACATGGCAGGGGTCAAACAATCAACAGACATGACATTTATCTTATTTCTATATAATATAAAGAATTTTTGAAAATCTCCTATAGATACTATTTTTGAGATTTCCTCTGTAATTGTTTTGGGATCTAATCTTAATATTTCTCCCTCGTTCGCTAGCTAGCCATCTTGCCAGCTAGCTAGCTATCTAGTCATCGAGCCAGCTAGCTAGCTAGCTAGCTAGTCATCGAGCCAGCTAGCTAGCCAGCTAGTCATCGAGCCAGCTAGCTAGCAAGCCGGCGAGCTAGAGCTAGCTAGCTAACTAGCTATTGTATCCATCCATCCATCCTTCTTTGTAGAAGTCAACTGGTCATTAAAGATAAACTCAGTTGTTTCCTGTCTGCCCGGACCCAGACGCAGCGAGGTCGTCTGTTGCTGTTACATAACAGGAAAAAAAAAGAAACACTGAAGTGTGCTTCTTGGTTTCCCTTTCAGTCTTGGTCTAATTGACGACAGCAAACGTTTTATGCTGTCATTTTATTCAGGAGCACACAAAGAACATGTCTCCTTGATGGTATAAGGTGAAAGGTCACATCTGCTTCCACCGCAATTGAAGGGAGATTTGACTCTTGGAAGTTGTGACGAAATGATTGCTAATGCAGAACATCGGAGTAAGAACACAAGGTTGAAGGGGAGAATAAAACGGAAATGCGGTGGAGAACTTGGAGTGTGGCGTCTTCTCACAGAACTTCTCATATTGAAGCTGCTATGGAAAATTGGCCGAGGTCTTTACCGCTCTGCTTTCCAGACCCGAGACCATCCCAAGACCCAAGTAGGGTTCGCTAATATGGTGGCGGCCACACAGGCAACCTCTGCGAACCCCCAAATCGCAACACATGGAAGGAAAGTGTGCGTCCTCTGAAATCTGACATGAAATGTGTTGATGTCCAAACGCGGGTCCCCTTGTCACGGTTCCTTCATCTGGAAAAGCTGACAAGAAAGTCAAGTGGGACATTGAAGCCAAACGGGAAACGTGCACGTGAGTCACCGAGGAAACTAAACCAACTCGAGTCCAACAACCGATGTTTGTTCGTGTGATCGAGGAAGTTGTTTGTCTCTTTGCTATTTTGAATTTTCCACATGCGTTTGATTGACCACTTAAGTGCTTTCCCAGCAGCTCCTGAAGAATTTTCTGTGTTCTGGCTTCCCTCTTTTGGTCTCTGGCGACATGATCCCGAGGCCTCTGTACTGAGTTTTGGCAAAGCATTCAAGGCGTTTGGAAAAGAAAAAGACGACAATTGCCCAGGTAATTACGTCAAGCGCGCTACGTAAGAGCCTGCGGAGGCGACTGGCTGCCAGCCGACACCCTATGGAACAGCGAGTCTCAAAAGTGTGGTAAGCGAAGAATCACCGCCCGGGTATGGTTCCGTTGGAGCCCATTGAAATTAGAAGGGATCAGAAAGCTCACTTTTTCAAACTTCCATTGCAACATACTACTTTTGATCTCGTGGCAGGCGGACGGCCCCGTCGTCTTCCCCACAGGCCAGTTCACCGCTGGTGGTGCCGACCAAAGCACAGCAACAGTCTCAGATGATTTTTATTGAAACATCCATTGTAATATACAGTACCAGAAACATTTATTATTATATGCCTCCGCCATCTGCTGCAACGCAGTCTTGCCACTATTTGTGTCAATACTGTATGGCCAGGGAGTCGGTGAACTCTGAGAGTCTCCCACAGAAAAAAAATATATACAGTATATATACGCCAGGAGCCACAAAACCCTTTTTACATCTTAAGTGAGGCTAACGCTGTATATATCTTAGGGTTATTTTTTCTTACTTGTATAAAATCCAGTGTTTTACATTTATGGAATCAGTTCACTCCGACAGAGAACACACAATTTCAATAGTGCTTGGAACAAAAGCTCTGAAAAAAAGAAACTTGGTTGAGGCTTACTTTTAAATAAAAATAGTCAATGGCCAAACTTAAATTGTCCCCCTGCAGCGGAGCAAAAAAAAAAAAAGCAGATCCAAAATGCCGTCCGCTTCTGTGTTTGATCCTTATTTTAGCTTGTTGTCATCTGTCAAAAAGACAATTTCACTGGACAAGTGAAATATATATTTGAAGGCAAATAGCCAAGTAAAAATATTTGCATAGGCTGATTAAAATGTAATTTTTGCTCCGTAACTTCAACGCACAGCGTCGGCGCATCCGAGCTGTCGACGTGTCGTGTTTTTTCCAGGTACTCCTGCTTCCTCCCACACCCCCCAAAATGTACACGTTGAGGTTTATTGAAGCCGTTCCAAATTGTCCGTGTCCGTGAGTGGATTGACGCTCTGCGATTGGCGAGAGACCAGTCCAGCGCGGAACACCCGCCTCTCGCCCAAAGTCAGCTGGCATAGGTTTCAGCTCACCCGCGCCCCGAATGAGGAAAAGCCAGGGCGGGATTGTGTCTCGCCGGCTACTGACGGAGAGCGGTTTTAAAATGTTGCGTCAGTTGTGCAGCGAAGCGAGACTCATGCGGCAAATGAAGCATGTCAATCAGAGCCGATGGGCGGTTGATAGGTTCCGAGCATCTTTCCGCAGCAATCAAAGGTGGCAAAAATCAACGCCAAAAACTACAACCTCGGAAATGATCTATTATTACGGAGGATTACATGCAGCATAGTGCTCGTTAAATATTGCTGCTTGTAAAACACGGTGAGTGATATTGTGATATTTGGTATCCATCCAATACCAAGAAAATATCAGTCCAGGATCGACAACATCCCATCCTGATACTTTTTAATAATTCAGGTTGACGCATCATGATATTTCTAAACGTGAATCAACTTCCAGAACCTTCAAGAGTTTTTGTGCTCTTTTTCCTTTATAATTGTAACACCTTGAATTTGGGAAATACTTGAGAATCAGGATTCAATTTTTTGTGTGCTTTTTTTTTCTGCAAATATATCACACGTATTAAAATATCGCTCTATGGCGTGCTATCAACCACTATCAATATCGGTATCATTTTGTTTATTTTGTTGCTTCTCCTTTTTTTTTTTTGTGTTATAAAAGCCAACGTCTGTCAACCTTTTCGACGCATGTTGTCCTGCGCAAATGTTGAAAAAAAAAAGTAACGTCCCTATTGTGACAAAATAAGGAGTACAATGAGCGGATATGTCAGGGAGGAAGTAAAAGTCCAGTTGTCTGGATAATAAATCCCCCAGTTCCTGAATATCTCCTTGAGTACAGTCCCACAGTATTTTTACTTGATTACTTGCCACCGCTGAAAGTCATTAGCAAGAAAAGCAAGCTGAAGTCCTCACAAAAGTTTCGCCTCGCTAATGATGAACATGCTCAGAGGGACAAACCTTGAGTGAGTGGGTGGGTGGAATTCTCGTGTCTGGGGCTCAAATGCTGACCAGTCCTGCGGTACACAATAGGCAGCTTTGTTCCGCGGGTTATGTAAGTGTTGGCTAACGTGATGTCATGCACGTGCGGCAATGCCATAACTTTGGCAGGAAGTGGCCTTGGATTGGTTAATAGCTTTTTAGCTTGCAGCATCGGCTGATGCTTGCTTTTAAGTCTCTTTTTTTTATTTTTTTTTAAGTTTTGTATTTTTGTATAATCGACTGCAAGATTCGGCAGTGATTCTTTCAATCAGCACGAGAATATGGAATAAATCTGCATATGTACACGGCCAATGTCAAAGACGGAAACATTTGGCGACGCTGGTTGCCGATCAATTTGTTGTGGTTTTGAAATAATTACAGGTCAAATATTTCATTGCGGTGTGCTGCCATCGTAATAAAACCTTCCATTCGGTTCCACTTGATTTCAAACCGATGGCTCGTCAAAGAGCAGAAATACTCTTTGGGGGTTTACGGTGTGAAACACTTACATTAATATAAATGATATCTAAATAACGATTACATGAATATAAATAATATCTAAATAACGATTCAATGATGGGGCATAATGATCAGAATAAAATTATTCTATGCAAATGAAATGAACAGAAAAGGGAAATAGAACTGAACTGTACTTAGGAAGGGAGTTCCAAAAATAGCAAAACAAGCAGACAAAGAACAAGAACTATTCAAGGCTGATGCCTTCATGACGTGTCATTACATAAATCTGACATACCTGCGAAAAAGTTATTATATATAATATTACATTATATATTTTGTATTATGTCTAGATATATGTGTTATTTTATAAAGACCTGTTTTTCAAGAGCAAAAGTCATATTTTTCCAGAATAATAATAACTGCGCCTTTTTCATCATAAAAAGTGTCATATTTATTCCGAGAGTAAACTCATATGTTTTGAATCGACTTGTTAACCGATGACTTCATCTTGGCAAAAAAATACGACCTTATCCTTGTAAGATTACGAGTTTGTTCATGTAGGGATTGACTTTTTATCTTGAAAAATGCAACGGGATTTTCATGCCATGATGCCATTGTCCTTTCAAGAAATATGAATTTGTTCTTGTAACGTTGCTTTCAACCAAGGGTGAAGACGCCCGATGGCAGCTTGGGTACTGCGAGAGGCGAGTCGAAACCTGTCCCCAGCAGCTATCCATCCGTAGATAAACACCTTTTCACGCTCACATTTCTAACATGGATCATCACATCGTCATAGACGGCCTGAAGGACTCGGTCGGCATTTCAGGAACTGCTCTTGAATGGTTTATATCCTACTGAGCAAATAAGTCAGGTTTTCCTTGGTTATTGCCCCGCCCAATAAGTCAGAATCTGTTCCCACTCCCTCTGGGATGACTCAAGGGTCAGCCTTAAGGCCTTTTCTTTTTTTGCAAATACATGCTCTAAATGGGGCGGCACGGTGGAGAGAAATAGTTAGCACGTCTGCCTCACAGTGCAGAGGTCGTGGGTTTGAATCCTGCCCCAGGCTTTGTGTGTGGAGTTTGCATGTTCTCCCCGTGCCTGCATGGGTTTTCTCAGGGTACTTTGATTTCCTCCCACAATCGACTTGACTTATCACAGTTTTTATTGCCATGACAGTGCTACCAACATCAAGCCAGCGCCATCCCAAAATCATATTCAGTCACTAATTTGGGACGCTAAGAAACCAGTTAATTACATCGCATGACATGTCACAAGTTGCAGAGGTTTGATTCCGGGGCTCGGCCTTCCTGTTTGTAGTTTGCATGTTCTCCCCCGTGCCAGCGTGGGTTACCTCTGGGTACTGCGGTTTCCTCCCACAGTCCAAAAAACATGCACGGTAGTTTGATTGAAAACGAAATTGTGAGCGCCAATGGGTGTTTGTCGCTGTGTGGCCTGCGATTGGCTTCAGGGTGTACACTGTTGAAATGAGCTGCAGCACGCCCGTGACCCTCAGGAAAAGCGGATAAGATCATGGTTGGGCGGATGCTCTATTTTGGGGGGGAGGGCAGAATTTGGACAAATGACACTGTGAGTGATGTGTAGAATGAAGCAAAAATGTTCATTTGACCCTACAAACACCACCTATGCATCACTTGCTCGTTGACATTGAAAACAGTGTTGCAAAAATTGCCACCTGGCAAGATGTTTTTCCGTCTCCGACTGCAGTTGAGTTCACAGCACGTGTTTGAGAAGCTGACAAAGGCGGAATGAAACCAGGGAACTAAATACAAGCAAACTGACGAGACAACAAGGTGCACCTGGACAAGACACGAGTTGGAGGGAGCCGACGAGAACAGGTGGAAACAAAAAGACAAGACACGGGGGGGGGGGGGGCGCAAAAGGGGACACAACCGGAAACAAAAGTCAGCCTCGTCAAAACAAAGTCAACACAACACAGATCGTGACAGCTTGGAGTCGTTCAACTCGCATGCAAATGCAAAGCACCTTGTCAGTCCTCCGTGAAAAATGGACTCGGGTTTGACATCTCTCAATTTTTCCATTTTTGCTAAATGGCGAGAGGTTTATGGGGAAGGACGGAACGAGAATATAACGCCTCTCGTGCGTAACGTGAATTTCCTGTGCGCACCTCCACGTCTTGCAGCTGCAGCGGTGAATGTTTATCTGGTCGTGTCCTGTGGACAGATGTTTGTCCGGTGTTTAGAGTCGCATTTGCCCGTTGCATTCTTCTCATTCCTCACCATGCAAAGCCGAACGCTTTGCATGATGAGCCCGTTGGGCACTTTTTTCACCTGTAAAATTAAACAAAACAAACAATTGAGAGTCAGACATGCGCTCTTGTTGATCTGCATTGATGAAGAATGTTTCTCCTAACGATGGGCACTAATTTGAGATGTCATTCTGCCCTCCAGGGGGACGACCCTCGAGAGACGGCGTCGACCTCCGTTTTGAAGACGTCAAGTCAATCGGTTCAGGAAAAATGTTTTTGTCATGTTTTGGGACTTTCCTCTTTCTCCTTGGAGCTGATGGGGGTTGTGTGTGTGTGGGGGGGCGTGATTCAAGAGGGAGAAGTTAATGTTTCAGGAGGGGCCACGCCCCCCCCCACCCCATGCTGAAGCTATAAAATCTATTCTGCCTGCTTGTCTCCACTCCTGAAGGCATCTAAGGGCTGAACAAACACATCTTGAAGTGTTTTGGGGTGTTTTTTTTTTTGCCTCGGTCCCGCTCGAGCTTCATCCAGTGTCCTCATCCTTCAACTGGGGAGGCCATGGCACGTACCGCTTCCCTCCTCCATCACCTCTTGCTCTTCGGAGCAGCGGTTCTGTCCGGCTGCATCCCAGCGCAGATGACCCGAGGTAGGCAAACGGTCTTTGATGAATCGAAATCACGAAATTGAGCATTTTATATTTCCTTGGGGAGTGTAAAAAATAGCTTAAAGGCTTGGGGGGGGGGGGGACATCAAATTCACAGTATTTATTTTTTTTGCTGTTTGTTCCAGTACATGGAAATATTGCAGAATGTGTGCCAGAGTGACACCTTCTCCGTGCAACGTGCCACAGCACACCTTTTGTTTTTAGTTCTACTTTAGCAAAAAGTGTTGTTAACCCTTTCACGCACCCTGTAACCTGAGAACATGATAAGCTGTCCACCTCAAAGTCCACCAAAACATTTGCGCTGACGTCTTTGATCCTCCAAAAGGGCGAAGGCGTCCTCTCCCCCTTGGTGCGATCCTGTCACATCCTATTCCCGCCTTTTAGGATGCAGCGTTTGGGGAAGCGAAGCGACGCGATGATTGCGATAAGGCCGTACGGGCTTGCACTGGGTGGGCTGGGCTTCATGATCAAACCTGCGAGGGGTCCGCCTCACCGCACTGGGCGTCAAGTTACGTAAGGCCATCAAAGGCTGTCAAGACTGGTGCCAAGAACAACAGGGATGCCTCGCTCGCCGTGCCTCTTGCTTCGCATGGATGTTCATCGGCATAGGTGGCAAAAGTACACACGCTGTGCTTCAGGAGAAGTCAAAGATACACGAGCTTCATTCTAACATGCGACCCAGAATGCCATAAATGGGCGAACTGGACGAGCGTCAATGTCACTGTATTGTAATCTAAACTTTTAAGCAATGGATATTCCAATACAATGTAGACAATAAAACAATACTCGTGAGCATGTATTCTTTATCCTCTCCTCAAAAAAGCCACGAATATTACTGCAGTTTACCGCAATGCCGTGACCGTCCATCTTCTTGTTTTTTTTTTATTTTTATGTATGCATGCATATTGTACTGCAGCATAATTCCCATTGTACGATCATCATGCACAAATTATTTCTTAGATATTATACAAATTATTACTTCTTTACATTTTGTCCAATGATGCATATTATTGTATAATTTTTGAGATTAGAGTGCAGACTTCTCATCACTCTTGTGAACATGGAAAACGAGTACTGTATTGTTTCATTCTGCAGGTGGGAAATTGTTTTCCAGTGCAAAATAAGTCAACATTCAAATCCACCAGAGAGACTCGCAGCAAAGTCAAGATTGTGAGCTCCCAATCAATCAAGATATCATGTCGACTTCATCTCTCCCGCTATTTGCATTCTTGTTATGTCGTGTCATCATCCGCGCAGCCTATTTTGGCAAAGTACCGTATTTTCCTCACTCTAAGGCGCTTCAGAGTAGAAGGCGCACCTTCAATGAACGGCCGATTCTAAAACTGTTTTCATAACTAGGGCGTGGAGAAAAGAGGCGACAATAGTTGCTGCGGATGCGCATCGGATTATAAGGCGCACTGTCGGCCTTTGAGAAAATGGAATGCTTTTAGGTGTGCCTTATAGTGCAGAAAATACGGTAGTAGAAAGTTTGGACATTTGTTTTCTGATGTAGAGCATAAAAGTAAAAAGCCATCAGAACAATAAATTCCCAATGACAGACACCTTCAAAATCTGCTTTAGTAGAGGGGAGAACTGTGACCTCGCTCATTTCATGCGGTCCGGATTGGACGCCCGAATGCGAGTATGACGTCTTCGCACTTGTCATTGCAGTCCGTCGCCACAATGTGAAAGTCAAGATCAACGCCACGGGTGACACCATCACCATGAAGTTCCTGCGACCGAGTCCTGACTTCAAGCTGGCAGGTTACATTCTAGGTTATGGCAGCAGCGTCTCCTCCAAGCAGTTCATCCCTTTGCCTGAAAACGGGATACCCTACCAGGCTGAGATGGGTGAGTAATGGCACGTCTTGGGGGGTTGGGGGGAATCAACTATTTCATTTTGACATCACCTAACACCACTCAGGCTTTTTACACCAGCGGTCCCCAACCTATTTTGCCCCAAGGACCGGTTTAATGATAGACAGTCTTTTCAGGGATCGGCCGTTAAGGTGCGGTGGATCAATACAACAAAATAATATGACATGACCGGCATGAGAAGTGTGGTATTTTCTAAACAATAAGAAACACGAATCATGACACGAGGAACGTCCTATCGGGCCACACCACTCTCTGGTCGCAATGGTAACATTGAAAAGTTCCTTCAAAATAAGATACACCGAAATGCAAAGTGCATGAAAAAAATACGACTCTCCACACAGCATATTATGCAGTGGGCTTGTTGCGTGGGAATCTCCCGTTGAGATCAATCCGTATTGTAAGTAGAACTCCTGATACTGTCGTTTAAATGTCGCCTTCTTTTTCTTGGAAGTGGTAGGCTCCTTTTCTGTCACCTGGCTGGACCTTTCCCCCTCCCCGAAAAAACTTTTCAAACTTTTTTACTGATTTTGCTAGCTCCTGGGTTTCATTTTAGCGGCAAACCTATCATGTGACCGAGCAGCGCACCTTCACCTGCGTCAAGAGTGGCATTCAGTGTACGGAGGTAACATATAATCCGGTAATTTTTCAAAATAAAACATTTTTCAGGTTCTGAAATAAATAAAACGGAAGGAAGTTAAAGTTATTTATTCTTCCTGTGCGGCCCGGTACCAAATGACCCGCGGACCAGTACCGGTCCGCGGCCCAGGGGGTGGGTACCACTGCTTTATACTAGAAAGACAACTGTCAAATTTGTGGCATGAATCCAGACGTTTTTCCTCTAACGATGGTTGGCTAATCGAATTTCTTCATATTTTGTGGAAATGATTGTTTAATTGGCCAGCACGGTGGTCGACTGGTTCGCACACGGGTGTCAAAGTCAAGGCCCGGGGGGCCGGATCTGGCCCGCCACATCATTTTATGTGGCCAGCAAAAGCAAATCATGCATGTCAAGTTCCGTGATGCTTGCTAAAGTATGAACCAAAATTTCAAATTGTCATATGTAATCCACAATAACAGTCATTATTCTTGACTTCTGATTTTAAAACTAGTTATTCATCAATTTGTTGTGCGCTGTATATGTAATATGTGGAGGGGATTCAACATTTATAAGGTTTCCCAAAATTCATAATGGCCGTCCAAGGGAAACCGTAACTACAATGTGGCCCGCGACAAAAATGAGTTTGACACCCCTGGGTTAGCACGTCGGCCTCTCAGCGCAGGAGTGTAGGGTTCAATTCCGGCATTGTCCTTTCTGTGTGGAGTTTGCATGTTCTCCCCGTGCCCGCGTGGGTTTTCTTCGGGTACTCCGGTTTCCTCCCACATTCCAGAAACATGCACGGTAGGTTGTTTGAACACTCTAAATTGCCTCTAAAAAGTCATTATTTCACTCTCCAAATAAAACATTGACATATTTTGTACACAAGTTAGCACACTTCTGTTGTGAACCTGATGTGAAATTACACAGGAGGCTCATGTCAAGACAGCTATGTAGGAACAGCAAACAGATGTTTTCCTCAGAATCCCCCCCCCCCCCCCCACCTGCATTTTTGCCAACATTTTTTTTTAAATTCGTTTTGGACTCAAAGGTTACAGTTCTGACTTTTGCTGTTGGATTTTATCGGTCACTCGAGCTGCAACAGGAAACTTGCTCTTGCTCTGTCCAGAATGCTGCTGCTCGCCTCTTGGCTGGTACTCGTAAGAGAGATTACAGAACTCCAACTCTGGCATCCCTTCAATGGCTGCCAATACATTTGAAAGTTCTTTTGAAGATCCGATGAATTATTTTCAAATCTTTCAATGGCCTGCCCTCACCTGACCTCTCTGAGCTTCGACACGCCTGGCCGTCCGGTGCCTCAGGTCTGATGACCAGACACTCCTCGAGGTACCGGAGGACTAACCCCAGAGGGGATGGAGCCTTTTCCGTTGCCGGTCCGCCTTTTTGGAATGAACGTTCGGCAAGCCCCCTGGCTGCCCATCTTTAAAAGTCATCTTGAAACTCATTTTGATCCTTTGGCTTTTGACTCAGCATGAGTCAAACTTGATTTTTAGTTTGACTGTTTTTGTGCTTTCAACTGTCTTTGTTATTCATTTATTGTTTGTTGTTGTATGAATTATTTGACTGAAAAGTCTGAACGTGTTCACAAGAGTTCCTCCGTCACAGATCAATCATCTGTCTCTTTAGATGCGGAACCTAAGTACCTGGTGGCCGTGCAGCCGGTCCTTCCCAACCACGTGACCAAACACTGCACAGGTATTATGCGAGCGCTTTCTGTTTTTCCTCCTGCCTGCCGGACGCACGTTCTCACTCCGTCTCGACTTGGTGCTCAGGAAAGGTGAACTTGGACGAGCCGCTCAATCTGGTGATTGGCAGCGTCAGCCCCACCGCAGTGCTGCTGTCCTGGGGGAGCCGTCTGAAAAATTCCTTTGACAGGGACATCCTGGATGATTGCCTGCAGGACGGGTGAGATTGGGAATCTGGGCACATCCTGGGTGTCACTTTGACAAAATGATCGCAATTTGCTTTGTCTAATTAAAAAAAAGAAAAAAAGTTTCGCGCCGTGAGCTATGTTGATGTCAGTTGAGGAGCATCATATCGTGTTTTGTGACCCTCTTGGCATCCGTAGGCCGTTAGAAACCTTTTTCAGGTCCGACTCGCAGACTTTGGAATTCGCAGCAGGTCTTGGCCCTCAGTGCCACACGACGCAAAGATCTGCATGAAGCTCCTCACATCACTAATGCCGTGCAATAATACGATCAGTGTAATGTACTGTGATGTAAAAAAATCAGCCATACAACATAACCCCGTTGTTTATCGTCGTGGTTGTCCGCAACCATTCTGTTGAGAGATGTTGTTCTGTTCTGAATGTGTTCTAACTGATTTGTTCCAGTTGACTCTCACCTCGACTGCGATTGTCACCGTCTCCATCCTTTCCTGCCTTTAAAAATAGATTTTATCTTTTCCATCAAATAAGTCGAGAAAGTTGGAAAGCTAGGGCTTTGTTTTGAAACCTCCGGACAGATGTCTCCTTGCCAGAAAATGACTCGAGAGAGTGCTCAATATGTTGTTCTTGAAAGGAGGTGAATTAAATTTTCAACAACTGATTCCTTTTTCCATGTTTTTTGACCAGCAGCAGGATGCGGAGCTTCAACTCTCAAGTCTCCAATCTGTCCTAAGCTCCAGCATGTTGAAAAATCTAAAGTGCAAAGAATAGAACCCTGAGGACCTTTTGTTTCTTGTTTCCATTAGTTTCTACACTGTGCGCTACCGGGAGAAAAACAGGAAGTGGATCTATCAGACATGCCCGACGAGTGACACGGTCATCGACAACCTGACTCCTGAGACGCCCTACGAATTTGGGGTCCGCTCCAACAAGGATGACCGCAGCGGTGCCTGGAGTAAAGCCATCATCCAAAGTACCAACCTGGCCGGTAAGAAGCCAATATTGAGGACTGTCTGCGATGTCAAACATATACTTCAAAGTCAAGTCTTTTTTTTTTTCTTCTCCAAAGTCATAACAAACGAATGAATCATTTAGGGACAAAACAAAAATATGTCATTGTGTTAGTTTTTGTGTGCTTTCATGTTTATTATTTTGTGTTTCAGCTAAAACAAAACCGAAGCCACCAAAACGGCGTCTTCCTCTGGTGAATCCACTGGTGTGTAAAGTTTGTTGGGGGGTTTTGGGCGGGGGTACGGGGGCATTTATTCTGGCATGATTTGGAATAATACATTGAACCCGGACTATTCATGGGGCTTAGGTACCAAGCCCTGCCGAGACTAGCAAAAAATTGGGAATCATAATGCTCCTCCATGCTTAAAATGTTTGGAGTTGAATATATTTATAGCTTAAACCCTAAATAGTCCTTGAAGATGAAACCTGATTTCAGAAAAACAGAAGTGCGATAACGCAAGTGTGAATCTCACTGCTTCGCAACCATTAAAAATAACAATTTACCACTTTCCTGTCAGACCTTTTTTTATGTTATTTGATTCCGTGTTATATCAATCATCACTTTTTTTTTTAAATGCAATGAACCCACTGTCCTCAACCAAGAGCGATGAAACACGATGAAATAAGTTTTTTCGATTAGACGGGGCTATGGCCTGTCTAAAAGAAGCTCCATCCCTCAGTTCATCAGCGGTGCTTCAAACAAAGATGCCACATAATTCTGTGCCGAATCAATATATTTATATCTCCAAGGAAGTAGGCTTGTTTTGGCAAATAATAGCGGATGGGTTCCTCCTAAAAAAATTCCAAACTTTCCCTGCATCATCTTGAAAAGTTTACCGCTGCTCTGGCATTGAGCCTACAACAGGCCTGGCGGCCTGCCGTGGGCCCTTAAGATGGCCGCCTGCTGCTCTGTTCGCAGAAGGAGCAGAGTTGCAAAGAGCCCAATTTGTCATGGCTGGCGTTGATACTTTTTGCTTCAGTTGGAATCTTGCTTATGGTCGATAAATCTCGCCAATCGCAGCTGAGCGGTTTTGGTGACATTTTGAGTTTTGGTCCTTTCGGTCATGTGAACACTGCGGCCTGTTTGTGTTTCAGAACCCACTCAGGCCTCGAGCTTTCTTCCCGCCACGTCCAGGTAGCGCCTCCATCTGGATTCTTGATATTTATCCTCTGACACAATCGTATACGTCAGGGCTGGGCGATGAACCGATAGCCAGGGCACTGAGTTTTTGGGGTTGGACTGTTGATTGATTTTATTGATTTATTTCCAAAAAAAAGAACTAAGTTGTCTCACATTTCAAATGTTTTATTAAAACAGTGGGGAAAAAATCGGAGTTCTTATTTAAAAGCTCTGTTGCCCAGCCGTAGTTTACTCGAACAGTAACTTGTTAACACATGATGTAAAACAAAATAATAGTAACAAAACAAATCTTGAATTGATGTGATGTTGCTCTCATTTGCAGCACTTCACAACTGGACGCAGTCTCGACTTCCTTCGCTGCTTCACCGCGCGGCTCTCCCAGGCAAGTGGCACTCTTCATTTGCTCGTGACCTCTGGCGTGACCTCCGGCGCTCGAGTCGCCGGCGATGAGGACACGCTAGCATTTTTAAATGGGGTGTCCTGATCTCAAGCTTAGATTTTTTGCTTCTAGGAATGAACGCATTAGAGCAACTGAGTATTAAGTGAAACACCGTTTTTTGTTTTTTTTTCTTCTCCCTTCAGTGAACGGACACCGGGATTTCCCCCCCATCAAGCCCGTCTTATGGACACGTCCTCGTTCAGGTTGGAGATTGTTTTGCCTAAATAGACACGGGGGGGCTAAGAATCACCGGATGAGTTGCGGCAATGAGCGCCTTTTGTTGTTCAGCGATGGTGAACGGATGATTCCCGGGCCGCTCGCCTTCTTTCTAACATTTGACTTTGAAGATCCTCTTCCAAACCGCGAATGAATGGAAGCCAAAACGCAAACGTTACCTGTTGGCTTTGAGGTCGCCATTGATGTTTATACAAAAGCTGATTGGAAGGAATGCGACGGCTCCGTTGCCGGCCTCATCGTCTTTCAGCTTTCGGCGCTCTGCCGTGACTTGTTCGCTCGCTTTCTTCTTTTGGAAAAGAATCAGTGGAGTGTTCCACACCTCATCGATTTTTCCATGAACGTTGTTGAATTTTCCATGTCAGAACTTAACAAGGAGTGGAGTGATGTTCTTGTTTTTCGATGAGTGATGACGTACGATGTGGCGTGTGTGTTCCAGGGTCTCTGGGCAAGAAAACAAACCTGCTTGGAAAACCGAACCAATCAGGTGAGGTGAACGGCGAACCAGCTGCGTCGACTTTCTGCTTGGATCCCGTTTTCCTGAGTTCCTGAGTTGACTTTTCTTCCGCAGAGAAGACCGTCGACCGGAAACACGCCGATAAACTGGCCGTCCTCCAGCCCAAAGTTCCGGTGGCCGCCACCAAGCCAACTCACGCCAGGCCGACCGAGCGCCGACAAACATACACCACCACGATGTCGCCCACGACTCAAGGTACGACATCAGATGGCGTGCGAGGGGTGGCGCAAGCTCCCTCGCGTGGACAGATTCTGAGCCCGGACGTGATGCTTCCTCTGACAGCCCCTCAGCAAGAATCGTGGGGAAACTCAGACTTGTTCCAGTCGCAGCCCACCTCGGACATTGACGCCACGGGCAAAAAACGTTACGTGGGTAAGTGTCTCTCCTTGTCAGGAATCGGCGCGAATCCAGGCTGAGTATCGTACGTCGCCTCTGCAGCACCTCACGTCATCTACCAAACGGGCAAGAGAGCGGACGAGCCCTGTTCCATTACATCGTCCTTGAACTTCTTCCCCGAGGATGAGCGCAGCGACGTCAACGTGACGGCTGCGCCCAAGTCACCGCCCTCGAACCTCACTGTGGTCACGGTGGAGGGATGTTCTTCCTTCATCATTCTGGACTGGGAGCAGACCAACAATGACACCACAGGTACACCAAGAGTCTTGGAATCTCATCTCACATGTTCAAGGGGAAGTCCAGTCAAACGTTTTCTTGACCATATGCGCCTCCGCTCGTCTAAATACCGTACTGCCTTCTGAATAAGATTGCGTTGGTGCGGCTCTGGGAGGAACCCTACCCCCAAAATCCACTTGTTTGTATTCATTTCAAGGCTCCTTCTCAGGTAACGACCAACTTGACTGGTTGTTACCTGAGTCCTGAGCAACTGTGATGTCATTTTCAGTCGACAGCAAGTGGCAAAATGGCCGTCCCCTGAGATGAATACAAACGGGGTGGATTAGGCTTCTGAATTCATATTCCACAAATGCAATAACTGTCACAATCCTGTCCCATTTGTTTTTTCAGTGTCGGGCGGGAGTGGAGGGGGTTCCCTCCAGAGCCGCACCAGTCGCTAATCTGTCTCGTTATCCAGCTGCCTTTATAAACCTAACCACAGCTGGCTGTCGGATTATTCGCCTTGCTCACGATTCTCTAGACGCTCATATCTTGTTCATTCTGCTCAAATTCTTGCCGTAATTTGTGTCATTCTTCGTGTTCTTTTGTATCGTTCTCGTAATTGGATTTCCTTGTCTTTTTATGACAAGCAATTTTACGTTATTTTCTCTTTGCCTTTTTTGCAAGTGTTTTTGGTCTGTCACATTTGGTCCTGGTTCTTTGTTACCAGCGTCTTTGTCAGTCTTGCGGGGGGGTTTTGTTTTTCTTTTTTAATAACCCTTTTTGTGGAAAGACCTTGTCTACTTTTCTGGGATCCACCTCTACCCGGATTTGTCCTGAACGTAACAATTTAGGCCACATTGAAAATATTGTAAAGACAAGTTTTTGAGTTGACTTCTCCTTGAACTCCACTTCCACTCGTACTCTTTTAACATGGAGGGATCGTGATCTTCTTGAGTAACAATCGATAACGTCACACTTGAACAGTCCGTTGGATCCTTTGAAGAATAATGTCCAAAATAGCTAACAGTTAGCCTCTCCCCTCGTTTCCTCAGAGTATGAAGTAATCTCAACCACAAAAGGACCCGACGGTGAGAAAGTTTCCATTTTGACCACCAACCAGACACATACAGCAGTGGAGAACCTGAAACCTGAAAGCAGGTAAACGCAGGTTCCGTCAGAATCTTTCAAAGCCATATTGAGTGGGACTCAAGTGGAATTCAACGTGTGCCCTTTTCCATGATAGTTATGAGTTCAAGGTGAAGCCAAAGAACGACTTTGGCGCAGGTCCGTCCAGCGAGCCAGTATCCTTCAACACCGAGTCAGGTACGATAAACTGCCGTTGAGTCTCGCATCTGCGCCGTTTCTTGTTTCGAACCGGTGTGGAAGTTGCAGTGATTCATGATGTCTTCCGATTGTTTCCCAGCGGACCCTCGGGTGAGCGAAAACGTCTCAGGTAAGGCCAGAAATTGCGTCTTGAATGATGCCGGGGCGAGGATGAGACAACCCTAACAAAGTGGCTGATCTTGACAGGTAAAGATGCCATCTGGACGCAGTTCCCCTTCAAGGCGGACTCTTACTCCGACTGTCACGGCAAACAATACGTCAAGAGAACCAGGTACCGCAAATTTGTGGGGGTCCAGCTCTGCAACTCGCTTCGGTACAAGATCTACCTGAGCGACTCGCTAAACGGTGAGTGTCTTTCACCGCCACGGGAAGTCCGTGAAGCCTCGACCAAGACGTGTTCTGCTCCACAGGTAAATTCTACAACATCGGGGACCAGAGCGGCTTCGGTGAGGACCACTGCCAGTTTGTCGATTCGTTCCTGGACGGGAGAACTGGACGGCAAGTGGGTGCGGCCCAGCTGCCATCCAGATCTGGTAAAAAAGCCATTTGACATCACATCGCAGATGACGATTCAAACCTGGATGCGACTGATGAATCGTCTTGACCATTTAGGCTTTCATCGAGCGGTGCGACAAGAGCCTGTTCAGTTCGGCCCAATCGGTGGACACTCCCACATCGGCTACGTGTCTTGGTACGAGTGCGGAACTCCCATCCCAGGAAAATGGTAAACCCGTGACTTTGGGCCAGGGGGCCATTCTTTTACTTTTGCCAGGAGTGGAACTCCGATCAAAAATAACAAACTCGGTTGCACGTTACCTCATCAGTGTGGAAAATGAGACTTCTACATTTGCAGTTTGCACATCAGAAATGTCTTTCTGTGGCTACGCAGAGAATTTTCTGTCCTGAAAATGTTCGTCACTTAAAGAAGCGCTCAAACTTCAAAAACAAAAAAAGAAAAACACAGACAAAACTGGGTCTTTTGAATTTTGCAGTTTCAGCTCTACAAGTAAACGACATTCCTACACAGTGGTACCGCTACTTCAGTAAGAAATGTCTTAACTAGAAAATATTGTAAGGCGAGACGCGTTTTCCATGTAAATGCCCTAATCCGTTCCAATTTGCTTTAGAAAACACAGTAAATGTTTTCTAAAGCATAAAAAGTGACAAATTGGCGAATGACGAGGACGCTGCATAAACACACATCTATCTGTCTACATGTATAGACACGTGCGGTAGAGTTCCCTCTTAGCCAATGGGATGCCAGGAAGATGCTCGGCAGTAGCCAATAGCAGAGCAGCTCTAAGTATGTCGCGATCAGGAAACTCGGAGCTTTCGCATCCTGAAATTTCTTTTGTAACAAGAGGCAATATTTTACTGTTGAGGCATTTCGAAACTTGAAAATTCCGTATGAAGAGACGTTTGTAAGTAGAGGTACCGCTGCACGTGTAAATATCTTTGTGTGAAATCAACTAAATTTGGTCGTGGGGAACGGCTCAGGTTCATTGGCTGTTCATCCTGACATTATGATACCGTTTCATTCAGATACATGAACTGGTTTTTCATGTGTACGGTAACATTGTGTAAGTTTACAAAAGGGGAACAGCGGGGTGCTTTTCTTTTCTGTATACAGGGACTTTCATCAAAGCAAATGTCATTTACATTCATTTTCGAGATGATCCAAATGTCCGTCTCGTATGTATTGAGCGCCAGAAGCTGTTAATGTTATTTTGTTGGCGCGAACACACAGGAAGCTTTCTCCCTGGTTTTTCTAGCGTGTGAAAATGTGGTTGTTTTTATATTTGAACAAATAAAGACTTCGATTATTTTTCAAAATGTTTCTTGAGTCTCTTCCTCCAAACAAAAACGCCTGAGGATCAGGATTTAAGCAACGGTGCTAAAACGGAAGCAATACCTCAGTTCAAAAATACAACCTAATAGTATTGATTTAGAGTAGCGGTATAGCATCAATCAGACCATAATTCAAATTCTTGTTGTTTATTTGATGTGTTAATAAACAAAGGAGCTAATAAGCACATTTGCCTGTATTGGGACATTTTTTGGAGGGGAAAGGAAAAATAATGACGAACGTTGACCACAATCGGGGAATTCAGCAGGGGAGGTTAAAAAATACATTTAAAAACCCCCAGCAGGAAATCATGTTAGGATAGCGTAGGCTCGAGTCCACCACTGTTACATAACACTGGGCCACCCTCCATTTCTGACTCCACAAAAACACGGAAACCGTCCGTTGACGTGACCACGATTCATTTCCACAAATGCGGCACAGCATTGGCACCCAGTTTCAACTCCCGTCATTCTGCAGCACGTCAGTCATCAAATGCAAAAAAAAAAAAAAGAAAAGGGGAAAAAAAAAGCCTGCATGAAAAGTCTGTCTGTCAAAAAAGTGACGGGGGTGAGCAACACCCACCAACTACAGTTGACACAAAGGCAAAGGTTTTGTATAAAGCTGTTTTTTGATACGCAAGGACCCAAAGAAAATATTTACAACAAAAAATTGTTAAATTGGAACAAGTGTATTCACTTTGAAGCGCAAAAACCCCCCAACTCTTTCTACAATGACTACTGTGTCAAGGTCTGACATGTTAACATGTCACAGTGCAAATGTGAACAAGTTGAACTGCGTTGGATGCAACAGTGAGAATTAGCATGAAACTATTTTTTCAGCATTTCAATGTTACTTTGGGGTGAGTGGCTAAAACCGCGCCACGCATGACGCACTTTCGACTCCGACATCAGTCGCCTCTCCCCGACTTTATAAGAACTCAGGCACCTTTGTTTGCGTCAGCAGTTATCCGACACAAGTGCAACATTCGGTTAGCTTGCGAGTTATTGTAGAGATTCTGAAAAACAATCTTTCCTTCAGATAGTGCTTAGGCACGGCTACTTTAGAGCACCTCGTTGTTGGCACCTACTCACAGAAATTTTTTTTATTTCGCTTTTCTGGGGTGGGGTTGACAACCTCTGTTTTTAATGGAAAACGTGTGGCTCCTCATCAACAATTACACTGGAGATACTGTATATATATGTATATACTGTATATATATATATAGTGTGTGTGTGTGTGTGTGTGTGTGTGTGTGTGTGTGTGTGTGTGTGTGTGTGTGTGTGTGTGGGGCACAGCGGGCTCACAGTGCAGAGGTGCTGGGTTCGATTCCGGCTCCGGCCTTCCTATGTGGATTTTGCATGTTCTCCGTGTGTCTCCGTGGGTTTTCTCCAGGTACTCCGGTTTCCTCCCACATTGGAAAACATTCATGGCAGGTTTGAGGATATGCAGATTTCATATACACACACACAGACATACTGTATCTTTATTTTCTAATCCGCTTATCCCCGGGGGTCTCAGGCGCGCTGGAGCAGTAGGCAGGGTGCATCCCGACCTTGTTGCCAGTCACTTGCAGGGAACACACTCTGACAATCAACCATTCACGCTCACAATCACACTTCGGGACAATTTGGAGTGTTCCATTAACTTGCCGTGCATGTTTTTGGAATGTGGAAGGAAAGTGGAGTACCCGGAGAAAACCCACGCAGGCATTGGAAAACATGCAAATTTCACACAGGAAGGCCTGAATCGAACGCACCCTGCACCTCTGCACTGTGAGACCGCCGTGCAAACCAGTCGTCCACCGTCCCGCCTTGAAAAAAGTACCGTTACAGTATAAATATGTGTGGTTCGACTGTATATGAAAACTGGGAGGTCTACAAGAGGATGTTAAAGTGGTCCTTTGATATTTCTGTACCAGGCCCTCCAGGAACAACATATAGACACGCCTGTCTTTCGTGAAAATTTGTTTCATAAACACAAGCAAAAACAAGATTCAGCGAGTCCTCAGTCAGTTTCTGCTTCTTGTTGGGTTAGTGCCGTCCTCGGTTGGCGGCTATTGGACATGCGTTGAGTCTTCGACTGCAACTGTACCTCGGGGCGGCGTTTAAAGGACATGCAGCCTTGAGCTGGCAAGCTGTTTCCCATCAGATCCGGTTATGTAATCTGCCATCTTCCTTCGTGCTCGTCTAAGCTTGTTGGCCGCGGGTGCGGCAAGCAGCATTCCTGACGACCCTGTGGCAGATCAGACCAATCAGAGCGCACAGCCGTGTTCCGAACGCACTGAGGCATCGTTGTCTTTACCGTTGCCGTGATTGGCGATGGCGACCGCTCAGCGGATGGCCGGCGGAGGCCGTGACAAAAGTATTCACAACTCTGTACTTGATTCGAAGTACCGGTACTGAGACTGGCATCGAAAAAGACCGAGCCTGCTATAAGTAGAAGTAAATATTTGATTCTATTACCGGTACTTAAGTACAAAAAATAAAACATCCGTTTTTACCGTCACTTATATACAATACCCATTTTGATAAATTGAACATTTTAAATTTTTGTTTTTTCAAACTAAGAGCAAGCTAACGTTGGTTCAACTTTAATGCTATCAAACGATGTTCCCATAGCTAATGTCGTCAACTACTAACAACAACAAAAATGCTAAATTAGTGACTGACGCCAAATGAAATCAGCTCCTGCCGACTTTAACTTTTGCATTTGATCTTTTTTTTTTTTTTTTTTAATGTGTCGGCATTCACGGAAGTCGAAGAAGTTAGCGAGCATATTTAAAAAAAATGAAAGAGTACAAAGTATATAAACGCTTTCAAATGTAGGGAATAAAAGCAAAAATGATAAAAGAAATTAGACCCCCCCAAAAAAAACGCTCGACGGTGCCTTGAGATATAAGTGACTCAACTTTTTTTGCTCTGACTTGATGGCAGTGAACTCAACTCACTTCACAGTAAGCAGCGGTTTGGCAAATAATGAACAATTCTTCTTCTTCAAAAAAAAAACAGGCTTCATGCTGTTTCATGCCATTCCCGGTTGGAGTTTACTGTCAAACTAAACATCAAAACAAGAAAATTACATGTTGTGTGTTTATAACAGCCAAACAGGATTACAAAAGAGCCTTTCAGCCTGCCCCCGTTTGCTTCATGCGAACATGTAATGGAAAACGCCATTGGCAGGCAAACAATGAGTTTTGATAGTCGTCGGAATACAACTCTTTCAGTTGGGGTGTAACAAAACCCGATTTGAATCGGAAAATCAGTTTGGATGTACAGTACGATGAAATATAGCGAGATACTTCTCCAATTGTCTTTTATTGGAGAGAGATATCTTTGAAGAGTTGTTTACAGTACTGACAAGTTCAACCCTCTGTGTGGAAAAGGACCAAAACCTGCGTCATACAGTACTCTCTCCAACTGCGCCGCGTCGTATTGAATCAAATCGGAACCAATAAACGTTAAAAATCAAATCGTCCTTGAATTGTGTCGCACCCCTTGCTTTGAGATACATCACGAATCGTCTTCATGGAGAGATGCAAACCCCCTCGCTTCAACAGTGGTGGAGCAAGACATGTAAACAGACAATATCACAGTACTCACACGCATATATTCTGGGGAAAAACAAAAAACAAAAAACAACCCGACTATGATCTTACTTAACCACTGAGAGTCGCGCTGTCTTTTCTTCATTTTTCTGTATGAGTGTTTACACTGCCCACAAGTGGCCATGGCGGGCAAAACAGAAGGAGTAGCACAATGAATTAAATTACAGCTTTATTATTATTACTCTGACAAAAAAAAATAACCATGTCTTTTTTTGAGAGGAACATGCTTGAATGAGAAAAATTTACTAACGTCCTGTACAGTAACGAAGCCCTTCTTTACTTCCCACCACAGAATTTCTGGTTTGAAGCCATTCCTCGGGAACAGCGGCGGGTGGAGCACCAGAGCATGACGACCAGATCTTTGTGTCAGCACCTTGGTCAAGGGACCGGTCTCGAAATGACTCCGCACAAAAACATGTTTGACTGACTCTTAATTTCCTTCACAGTCGCCTGTGCAGGGTTCTGGCGCTCAAACCACAGAAGCCGATGAGTGAAGCTGCAGGTCTGCCGACACGATGTCATTAACGTCTCGGGTCGTCCGGTCGTGGAACCGGACGACGGATAGACTCCATAAGTGAGTGGAGGACTTTATGGGAGTGAGAAATGGCCATTACAGGTTTGTACCGACGAGGCCTCACGTGTGTCACTCCTGTAACATTTACTGGCCAGTGAAGTGGCTGCAGCTGTGCTTCGTTATGTAACTAAAAACAATTTGGGAATGCCTCACGTGAATTGCCAGAAGGCTTTCGGCAACACAAACAGGTTTCGGCAAGAAACGAACGTAGTGTTGTATTAAACGATGTGTTATTAGCAGAGGCGCTTCAGTCACGTATCGTATGTGGAAGTCACGAGTCAGTTTCAAGCTGCTTGCTAACATAAACTGAGCAAGTTGAGTCGTGTCTCCACCAAATTTTGTTGCCATTTCATTCATTGGGTGTAAGACAAGTTTTACCATCTTGCTCAGTTACAACATGAATTTGAACTGAAGCCACTTGGCGCCCACTACTTGCACTAGTTAGCTGTTTGAAATTTCACAATCGCAGAGCTTGATAACGGCTTCAAAGCCAGTGTGTTTGGCCTTTTACTTTTTCGTCTTGGCTATTAAACGCACAACTGCCATGGTGCTTAAATAATGAAAATGCACCCCAAAAAAATCCCCAAAAAACGTATCTTTCAAGCCCAAGTGATACACATGTAAGCTTATGTTAAATTATTAATTCTTTTCATTTTATATTTGAGCATTATATTCCTTTACGCTATAGTTACCTAAATTATATTCTGTTTAATAATTGTTGAAACGTTCTTATGTTGCTTGCATCTGATTGGCTGAAGAGAAGCAGGAAGTGTTTTCGTTACCGGAAGGAGGTGTGTTCTATTTTCAAACGTAAAACGTGGTCAAGCTTAAATAATGAAAACGCACTCCCCCCCCCCCCCCCCCTTTCCCAAAAACGAAAATGCAGATTTTCAAACGTAAAGCTTGGTCAAGTCATGTTCTCGGAGTCGACGTCATCGATAACGCTAGCTGCACGGCATCAACTGATCCTCAGAGGTAGTTAACACGCAGCGTAGAACGTATTTGGTTACCGGAAGTCGACAAAAAGAATATCGACACTTTCTAGAATGCATAATTTACTTGGGTTTTTTTTCTATTATGGGGTGAACGTAACCCTAATCGAGTGACCGCTGTACTGAATAAATTATTTTTTAGAAACAGTCCTAAAATAGTCGACTTAACTCTCACTCGAGTCTGATCATGAGCCGAACTGTAGCGGCTGCAGTGTGTCCAGTCCAGCTGCGTCTCTGTGCCGTGTGTTTGGGCTGTTTCTGTTTGTTAAATGCTCTTTCCTTTCTCGTTAAACTGTGTTCCTCTCAGCGTGTGTCCCTCGACACAACAAGATGGAAATCGCGCTCGCAGCGTTTTCTCGCTAACGGACGCGCGCCAGCGCCATGATGGATGCCATCTGGTGACGAGTGGAGAGAATGACTGACCGTTCAGACCATGAAGCAAAAAGCAGAGGCTTTTTTTTTTTTTTTTTTTTTTTTTTTTTGGTGTGTGAAAATACTTGTCTTGGCAGTTCCCGGGAAAGCTGTCAAGACCTTTTGTGCAGGCGCCGGAAGAATCTTTCTTGTTTTTTTTTCTGGTGTGGTTTCGCGTGCAGGAGCAAGATCATTTTGATCAAATCTGTCAAAAGGAACTTTATGGCGACGGCGTTGGCGTTCCAAAACTATTCGTTGCAGCTTTTTGTGGTCACGTTGAAGTGGCGAATCGAAAGAGGGGTTCGATTGTTATTATACGTCATTATATGTAATTGTTTAACACTTAGACTGTATATCAAATATGACCCGTTTTGACATTTGACAGCGATGAAGAAAAATAACCTAAGTGTGAATCATTTCACCCTGAAATTTGATCACTTTTCTTAAAGTGATCCAAAACACACAAAATGAAAATATTTGAAATTATTATTCCTTTGTACGTGTACTAAAAGATCCATGTACCTTGAGACTGTTGTGAATCAAATTTAACTCGCCATAACTTCTGTTTTTTTAATGGCACAGTGGCAATTGTGTCTTGAACAGCCTGTATTCCGACCGCAACCGCGCAGTTTCTCGCAATTGGTCTTTAAAGGCTCTGGGGGAATCTTGAAACAGTAAAAAAGTCCAAGTGATGGACTGTATATGTGTATTTTTATGGGACGAGGGGCTTGGGGGTCGTCTTCTCGGGGCAGTTTGAAACAGTCTCAAGAATGGTCTGTTTCAACCACAATCGCACATATTCCCGCAGAAACACCTGCTGATCTTTGAAGGGTCATCGGGGGAATTTTTAAACATTGAATGAGTGAAACGGCGTTGGGACAATCATACATTCGAAACCGAAGTAACAAAGGGTACCTTGACGCAGGCGCTCGATCCGCACATGTAAAAACAAGTACCTGCAATGTTTTGTCTGAAACACTAATCAAGGTTTAATCATCCATTTATTAATGTCAGGCCTTTTATAATGCCTTTGGAAATATCTGCGGTTCATATTTTAAATGGAAGCAATAATTATGAGAATATTCTTGGCTGGAATTTACTTTGTGTGAATGGAAAATGAACAGTAGTATGAGAAATTATGCAAGAGCAGACCGCGTGACAGCCACCTTCAGAACCGGCCCTGAAGCTGAATCAACAGGTGGTGAAAGGATTGGTGGAAGCTTTTGGGAAATTTTCGGTTGGTAACACATGAACCACACGTGTGTTACCAACCGTGTAAAAATAAAAGAATAAATAAATGAAATCAAAAGAAATTTTTAAAACGTAGGTGGCGCATGATCTGCAGGTTGAGCCCCCCAGATCCAGACCATCCCTACAGTAAGTGAAATCCATTTAAGTGCTCCCTGAGCATGTTTTCATAGTATTGAAGGCATTTATTATCTTATGGTCTGTCAAAATGCTTTTTAAAAAAAAAAATCATACAAACACATTTAAAAACATACGTGTAGAGCAGGCATGCCCAGCTCAGGGCTTGGCGGGCCCCCGTCCTGCCTGTTTTCTAGCTCTCCCGGCTGCAACGCACCTGATTCGGATGATCAGCTCATCGACCAGCCCTGAAGCAGCATCAGAACCATCCTGATGATTTGAATCGGGTGTGTTGCTCTTGGGAAAGCTGGAAAACAGGCAGGACAGCGGCCCGCCAGGACCGACTTTGGACACCCCTGGTGTAGAGAGAGCAAGAGCAATGGCTAATACACAAATACTGCACTCACAGTGTAACAGTGTAGCGATCCCTCTGTGGGGAAATAATAACATCCCGTTTTTCTCTTTCCAATTTACAGATCGATACTGATAAGTACACGAGCAGAAGAGGAAACCCCCCTAAGATGTTATGATGTCAGCAAACTCAACATCTGCTTCCAGTCAGTAGGCTCATTTCATACTCTGGAGGAAGGCGCCGCCCCATCAGAACTTGTGCAGCAGAATCCACCCCCCCCCCGCACCCCCCACAGCCCCCTCCTCCAGCACAGCTGACCTCCACAGCGCCGTCCCCTCGGCGCATCAGTCGACACCCACCTCGGACCTCCTCGCAGGAAAACAAACCCCCGCAGCAGAAACAACAAACAATCCCAGCATTTATGGACCGTTCAAACAGATGGCCACGTGTTTGCTCTCCCATAACCACGTGTTCATTTACAGAGCCAGCGTCGGCCGGTCACGTGACCCTCACCTTGTGCGGTCAGAAGGCCGAACGCGCATTTACGGCTGCTCTTGAGTTTGACAACTCATTTGCCTGCTTTGCTTCATTTATGTCGACATGCAGAGTTGGACATTTGACAGCAATAAAAATACCTTACATCTTCACTCTGAAATTTGATGCAAAATCTTCCATTTACAATTAAATAAAGATCAATTTAATTTGTATACTTATCGACTTTTAGTATTACTCTAATTACAGTACCTGAGCTTAAGTTCGATATAAATTTTAATAAATGCTAGCTACATTAGCAGCTATGCTAGCTGGTCAAGAACAAATTTAACTACTGTATAATCATCCAAAAACGATTGTTATTGAAAAAAATGAGAAACATGGTTGCATAGGTTTGAATGACACTTTATCGCAGCTAAAAAAAAAACATTGAAAAGGTCCAAAAACTAGACAAGAGGACTTGAGATCTACCCACTGTTAGAAAGACGAGCTAGTTTATTTCTGCTGAGTCTTTTTTTCAAATTCTATGAATGGCTAAATAGGTTGTAGCAACAGAACCCTCCCAGTCAGCAAAGGCATCTGGCCCGGATACGGCATGAAGCTGGCACAGCTGGCCTTGAGTCGGCACTGGCATAATGCATGTGGGCCGAACACGGCCCAGGAGTGGCAAAGGAGGCACTGGCTTGACTCTGGCAAACCAGATGAGGGCCAGGTGTGGAGTGAAGTATTTGGGCCAGAAATCAATTTACAACTCCGGCCCGTATATGGCCAGCCAGTATTGAGCCAACCTTAAATGCAGTTTCAGATTTATTTTTTCAACACACAGCCTTGTTTTACAATTGCACACCGATGCGGAATTCCATTCATCACACACACACATACACACACACACACACACACACATACACACGCGCGCGAGGTTCAATCAGGCCCGCAGGATAATTTAAAAATGAAAAAATGCATAAAAGACACAAAATTAATATTTTTAATAAGGTGCAATTCATTGTGTATCCGCTAGGGGACATTGTTTTGCCCAGAGAAGAAGACAACAGCAGCCTCAGTCCGTCACTGAGACAGACCCATGTCAGCAGACGCTATCAATAGCACTCTCACATTTACACATTTAATAGCACTCTCCTTAGTTTGTAAGGTGTAGGCAGGGATTACATTTTATATGCACATGTAAATGGTTTAAAACTTCATTTCTTTATAAATCTTGTTTAATCATAAAGTGCATTACTATATTTTTCAATACCAATTACTTGTTAAAGTTTGTACAATCAATGGGATCAGTTGCAATGCATATATGTGAATGTAAAAGTAAATTGCACATTTGTTGAAGGAAATGTAAGGTGCTTCATTAAATGTTTTGTAAAAAATACGTTCATTAAATTTCAACATTTTCCAAATGTTCGTGTGTTTCTTTATACCAAACCAAAAGAAAGACATATTGTTTTGGTTGTTTATAGCAAAGTATGGGATCATTTTAATGGTCCGGCCCACTTGGCCATATGTGGCCCACCATGTGAAATGAGTTTGACACCAGTGATGTATAGTAAGGCATTTTTAGCCGGAAAAAAAAAACAACTTGTAAAGAAAGGCGTTTTTAGCACAAAAAAACCCACCATGTAAAAGAAGGTGTTTTTAGCCAAAAAAAACGACCATGTGTAGTAAGGTGTTTTTAGCCGAAAAAAAAAAACGACCATGTATATAGTAAGGCATTTTTAGACGAAAAAAACGACCATGTATAGTAAGGTGTTTTGAGCCGTAAAAAGAGACCATGAAGAGTAAGGTGTTTTTAGCCGAAAAAAAAGACCATGTATAGAAAGGCGTTTTTAGCCGAAAAAAATGACCATGTATAGTAAGGCGTTTTTAGCCCAAAAAACAACAACGATGTATTTAGTAAGGCGTTTTTCGCCGAAAACCCCCCAACCATATCTAGTAATCCGTTTTTAGCCGAAAAAACGACCATGTGTAGTAAGGCGTTTTTAGATGAAAAAAACGACCATGGATAGTAAGGCGTTTTTTGACGAAAAAAACGACCATGTATAGAAAGGCGTTTTTAGCCGAAAAAAAACGACCATGTAGAGTAAGGTGTTTTTAGCCGAAAAAACGACCATGTATAGTAAGGCGTTTTTAGCCCAAAAAACCCCCAATGATGTATATAGTAAGGCGTTTTTAGCCGAAAAAAACGACCATGTGTAGTAAGGCGTTTTTAGCCGAAAAAAACGACCATGTAGAGTAAGGTGTTTTTAGCCGAAAAAACGACCATGTATAGTAAGATGTTTTTAGACAAAAAAAACTACCATGTATAGTAAGGCGTTTTTCGACGAAAAAAACAACCATGTATAGAAAGGCGTTTTTAGCCGAAAAAAATGACCATGTATAGTAAGGCGTTTTTAGCCAAAAAAAACCAAAACAATGATGTATATAGTAAGGCGTTTTTCGCCGAAAAACCCCCAACCATGTCCAGTAATCCGTTTTTAGACCAAAAAAACGACCATGGATAGTAAGGCATTTTTAGCCGGAAAAAAAAAAAACTTGTAAAGAAAGGCGTTTTTAGCCCAAAAAAAACGACCATGTAAAAGGTGTTTTTAGCCAAAAAAAACGACCATGTGTAGTAAGGTGTTTTTAGCCGGAAAAAAAAACGACCATGTATATAGTAAGGCATTTTTAGACGAAAAAAACGACCATGGATAGTAAGGCGTTTTTTGACGAAAAAAACGACCATGTATAGAAAGGCGTTTTTAGCCGAAAAAAAACGACCATGTAGAGTAAGGTGTTTTTAGCCGAAAAAACGACCATGTATAGTAAGGCGTTTTTAGCCCAAAAAAACTACCATGTATAGTAAGGCGTTTTTCGACGAAAAAAACGACCATGTATAGAAAGGCGTTTTTAGCCGAAAAAAATGACCATGTATAGTAAGGCGTTTTTAGCCAAAAAAACCCAAAACAATGATGTATCTAGTAAGGCGTTTTTCGCCGAAAAAACCCCAACCATGTCCAGTAATCCGTTTTTAGACCAAAAAAACGACCATGGATAGTAAGGCATTTTTAGCCGAAAAAAAACGACCATGTATATAGTAAGGTGTTTTTAGCCGAAAAAAAACGACCATGTGTAGTAAGGCGTTTTTAGCCGAAAAAAACGACCATGTATAGTAAGGCGTTTTTAGCCGAAAAAAAAAGACCATGTATAGTAAGGCGTTTTTAGCCGAAAAAACGACCATGTATAGTAAGGCGTTTTTAGACGAAAAAAACGACCATGTATAGGAAGGCGTTTTTCGACGAAAAAAACAACCACGTATAGAAAGGCGTTTTTAGCCGAAAAAAAATGACCATGTATAGTAAGGCGTTTTTAGCCCAAAAAAAAAAAAACAATGATGTATCTAGTTAGGCGTTTTTCGCCGAAAAAAACCCAACCATGTCGAGTAATCCGTTTTTAGACCAAAAAAAACGACCATGGATAGTAAGGCATTTTTATCCGAAAAAAACGACCATGTATATAGTAAGGCGTTTTTAGCCGAAAAAAACTACCATGTGTAGAAAGGCGTTTTTAGCCGAAAAAAACGACCATGTAGAGTAAGGTGTTTTGAGCCCAAAAAACAACCATGTATAGTAAGGCGTTTTTCGACGAAAAAAACGACCATGTATAGAAAGGCGTTTTTAGCCGAAAAAAATGACCATGTATAGTCAGGCGTTTTTAGACAAAAAAACCAATGATGTATCTAGTAAGGCGTTTTTCGCCGAAAAAACCCCAACCATGTCTAGTAATCCCTTTTTAGACCAAAAAAACGACCATGTATATAGTAAGGCGTTTTTAGCCGAAAAAAACGACCATATGTAGTAAGGCGTTTTTAGCCGTAAAAAATGACCATGTATATAGTAAGGCGTTTTTAGATGAAAAAAAACGACCATGTGTAGTAAGGCGTTTTTAGACAAAAAAAACGACCATGTATAGTAAGGCGTTTTTAGACGAAAAAAAAGGACCATAAATAGCAAGGCGTTTTTAGCCGAAAAAAACGACCACGTATAGAAAGGTGTTTTTAGCCGAAAAAAACGACCATGTATAGTAAGGCATTTTTAGCCGAATAAAATGACCATGTATATAGTAAGGCGTTTTTAGATGAAAAAAAACGACCATGTGTAATAAGGCGCTTTCAGCCGAAAAAAAAACGAACATGTATAGTCAGGCGTTTTTAGCCGAAAAAAAAGGACCATAAATAGCAAGACCTTTTTAGCAGAAAAAAACGACAATGTATAGTAAGGCGTTTTTAGAGGAAAAAAACGAAAATGTACAGTAAGGCGTTTTTAGCCGAAAAAAACGACCATGAATAGTCAGGCGTTTTAACTAAAAAAAAAAAAAAACGACCATGTATAGTAAGGTGTTTTTAGCCGAAAAAAAACGACCATGTATAGTAAGGCGTTTTTAGCCGAATAAAAACGACCATGTATAGTAAGGCGTTTTTAGCCGTAAAAAAACAACCACGTATAGTAAGGTGTTCTTAGCCGAAAAAAACGACCATGAAGAGTAAGGTGTTTTTAGCCGAAAAAAACCGACCATGTATAGTAAGGCGTTTTTAGATGAAAAAAAAACGACCATGTATACTAAGGCGTTTTTAGCCGAAAAAAAACAACCATGGATCTAGTAAGGTCGTTTTTTTCGGCCAAAAATGCCTTACTGTACATGGTCGTTTTTTGGGGGCTAAAAATGCCTTACTATACATGGTCGTTTTTTTTCGGCCAAAAATGCCTTATTATACATGGTCGTATTTTTGGGGCTGAAAATGCCTTACTATACATGGTCGTTTTTCTCGGCTAAAAACGCCTTACTATACAAGGTCGTTTTTTTTCGGCCAAAAATGCCTTACTATACATGGTCGTATTTTTGGGGCTGAAAATGCCTTACTATACATGGTCGTTTTTTGGGGGCTAAAAACGCCTTACTATACATGGTCGTTTTTCTCGGCTAAAAACGCCTTACTATACATGGTCGTTTTTTGGGGCTAAAAATGCCTTACTGTACATGGTCGTTTTTTTGGGGCTAAAAATGCCTGACTATACATGGTCGTTTTTTTTCGGCCAAAAATGCCTTACTATACATGGTCGTATTTTTGGGGCTGAAAATGCCTTACTATACATGGTCGTTTTTCTCGGCTAAAAACGCCTTACTATACATGGTCGTTTTTTTTCGGCCAAAAATGCCTTACTATACATGGTCGTATTTTTGGGGCTGAAAATGCCTTACTATACATGGTCGTTTTTCTCGGCTAAAAACGCCTTACTATACATGGTCGTTTTTCTCGGCTAAAAACGCCTTACTATACATGGTCGTTTTTTGGGGCTAAAAATGCCTTACTGTACATGGTCGTTTTTTTGGGGCTAAAAATGCCTGACTATACATGGTCGTTTTTTTTCGGCCAAAAATGCCTTACTATACATGGTCGTTTTTTGAGGCTAAAAATTCGTTACTATACATGGTTGTTTTTTTGGGGCTAAAAATGCCTTACTATACATGGTCGTTTTTTTCGGCTAAAAACGCCTTTACATACATGGTCGTTTTTTTTTTCGGCCAAAAATGCCTTACTATACATGGTCGTTTTTTTGGGGGCTAAAAATGCCTTACTCTACATGGTCGTTTTTTTGGGGGGTAAAAATGCCTTACTATACATGGTCGTTTTTGACACTAAAAATTCCTTACTATACATGGTCGTTTTTTTGGGCTAAAAACGCCTTACTATACATGGTTGTCTTTTTCGGCCAAAAATGCCTTACTATACATGGTCGGGGTTTTTTTCGTTGAAAAACGCCTTTCTATACATGGTCCTTTTTTTCGTCTAAAAACGGCTCATCGTTCACTTCTTTGTACCGGCTCGTTCGCGACCGACACATCACTTGTGAAAATGTAGGTGATTGAACAGTCAGAGGTGCTGCCAAAAAGAACCCTTTCTGCACTGAAATACATTGATATTAATTTTGATTCCGTTTGCTGCAATACAAACCGGATACTTCATACTTGACCATAAAGTTAATTTAAAACTTAGTACCTCAATTCAAAAACAAAATCTGACGTTGAAAAAAAACGTCGTTTTGTATTTTTAAGACTGAATATGAAAATAAACAGAATTTAATTTTCAGTGAGGATCAAATACAGTTTCAAAGAAAAAAAAGTCTATCGTTTCTAATTCAGATTGTACAATTCAGATTCAGTTATTCAATATGATTCAGAGTAAAATATACAAATCCATCCATTATCCGAGCCACTGACCTTCAATTCACGTCATTCAAATTCAGTATAAACTATTTAAAAGTTATTCACGTTTAGTTTTTGGTGGCAAATATTCCGCCCCACAGATTCACACCTAGTTTAGTTTTGGTTGTAAAGTGTCCTAGAGTGTCTTGAAAGACGCTTATAAATGAAATGTATTATTATTATTTTTATAAGAAATTTCAGGGGTTATTTTTACCGACCATTCATTGTTCATGACATGTACAAATGTTTGTTTTCCTAACACACTGTCCATTCTTGTTTTCTTACAGTTCTTACAGCCGCTGTGAGACCTAACAGCCTAACATCTTGGGCCTCAGACCAGGAAATTGATGTCACAATCAAAAGATGGCTACATCTGGCTCCTGATCGGGATGGTGACAGGAAGGAGAGCATGAGAAGAAAAGAGGACATGGAGAGCGCAACAATTTGATGGACAGAAAAATACCGTTCAAGAGTAAGCTGCATCCCAATTTGGACTTTGTGTTCACTGTTAAATAAAGAAAAGTGCATTTTTCCAGTGTATGTGGAGTTATACTGTATGTGAGGTTCACAAATTATGACAATAAACATATTTTTATAACAGTCTTTTTTAAGACTTTTTTTAAAAATGTGGGTCAAATATGGCTCATGAAAGATGTGGCTTAGTTGAGGTTGAATTCAGGCTGATATCAGGAACCTGTTCTGGCCCAGCGTCAGGCCGGAGTAGGGCCAGATATGGTTTTACAATGTGGCTCAGATCTGGGCCGAATGCGGCCCACATCGTGGATGCCAGACGTGGGCCACTGCAGGACCGTCATTCATTGAGGTATGTGGGCCGAGTGTACGTGCCGTGTCTGCCCCAGAGCTGGGCCAGACCAATTTTGCTGCCTGGGCTGTTGTTGTTTGTTTCGACGAGAGACACGTCTTACTACTATTCAAAATACGCCTGCGATCAAGCATAATGTTTACACCATTGCAGGGGCAACATGAACAAAATGACACCAAAAAAGTGGGGGGGGGGGTTTTCTTGATATGTAAATTGGTCAGCCTTTGGTCATCAAAAGCGAGGGACAAAAACAACAACAACAAACAACAACACGGACTGGCCTCTGCTGGGACACGCTAGTTAAGATTAATTACTTTTCTGATCGATATGTGCAGGAAGGGGATGTGTGCGCAACATCGGGACATGAAATGACACAGGTAGTAATAGCGTGTGTGTGTGTGTGTGTGTGTGTGTGTGTGTGTGTGTGTGTGTGTGTGTGTGTGTTTTCAATCACAGATGTTCAAGCCTCTAAATTCAATTCGAGCAGCTCAACATGGCACAAAGTGCAGCTGCCGTTTTGTCACATGAGAGTTAAAAGCCTTTGAAGCAATGCCAGCCAACTTTTCGGGCATTGCTTAGGGCAGATACATCAGTACCGCATATAAAATCGCTTGAAGTATGATAGCCTCTTTTTTGAACATCTCGATTCTCACGCATGCGCAGAGGAGACCTGCAAGTGGCCTATTTGTGAACTGGTCGTGTTACTTGCTGCAATTCTCCATTAAGCCACATGAAGGTGCTAACGTCACGTATTGTGGTTTACCTCGAGCCACAGGACGGAAAATAGGCAGGCAATTTGACTTTTTAGACTAAAGTAGAGGCGAAAGAATGACTCTTTATTTTATGATTCCCCCTACAAAAACAGGTAATAGCTCATCATATGATGATATGATTCCCCCTACTCACTCATCAATGCTATATATAGTTACATATTTTATTTGTCATATAATTTTTTTACTGTGTTTGATGCAGCCCCTGTCACAGATACTCCCGCACCAGCGAAACAATATTTAAAATACATCGCAAACATTTTTTTAACAATTAAATGAAGACTGTTACATTTTATTTCAATCCAAATCTAATCACAGATACGCAGGACATTTCAGAGACTGTACTTTTTTCTTTTTAAATATACCGTTGGAGTGAGTACTTTCGCCACCTCCAGTTGCCTTGTGCTGTTTATTTTGAAAGAAAGGCCGGAAACGTGGCGTCGCGCGAAAAATTTGACGGCAGAATCAAGCGAGGTTGAAGTCAAGCGAAGAGGAAGAGCCGATGCACGCACGCACGCACGCGCGGGCAACTGCTCGCGCGCGCGCATGAAGACGTAACACAGCATTCATTACCTCGACAGACTCAACACAATTTCCCATTTTTAAAAAAATGATAAACCTTCCATTCGGATAATATTTTTATTTTTTTTTAAATATTATCAAGTTGGATTATTTGTTATGAGGCGGCACACTCAAGCAGATGTGTTGGACGGACGCTTCCTTTTTTGGGGGGTGGGGGGGCTGACGAGCGCTTGCGCGTACCCGTTTCCTAGCGATGACGACAGAAGCGATTATTTTGGCACGTGTGAAGACAAATCCAACGTTCCGCACCGAAGACAACACGGTGAGTTGAACATTTCATGTTGAATGTGTCAAGTTAACGTTGAAGTTTTCAGTCAGGTTGTTGGTACAACTTCGGTTTACTCGTTCGGCAGAGGCGGATCTAAAATCCTTTGATGATGGAAAGGGGGGCGGAGGGGGGATTGTCTGTCGGCATGGTGGCACGCTCAAATAACATGCACAATATAAAGAGAGAAAAAAAAATCACAACAAAGCGTGACTAAGATATCTTTCTGATGCGTGACATTCCTGCTGCGGGTGTTTTTACCCCCAATAATCGCGACACCTTTTTTTCTTAAAATTTCAACTTCGGTCAAGGTCGATTTTGATTGTTAATGTGGCACTAAAGGCTGATAAGGTGGACGTCATTGGTGACGTCATTACGCACGGTGTGGGGGGGGCAGTTTGTCAGAGAGAAGAGACTGAACAATGTCACGCCACATTGCCAAAGAAAAACGGCATAAAAAGTGTTCAGTTCGCAAAAGTTAGCACAGCGCTCACATTTTATGTTTCACTCGATATTTTCATGGGACAACACAAGAAATGACACTTTGCTGCAATGGAAAGTAGTCAGTGTAGTTTGTGGAACTGTACATTTAGCGTCCTCTCAAATAACTCAAGACGCAGCCCTTAGTGATGAAACCGCTGGCAATAAATAAACACCACGAGCTAATTGAATATAGCATATTGCTGCTGGTTAGAGCAAATATTAATCCCCGCCCAAGATAGACACAGCCACTGGCGCAATTTCAATCACTTCATTGAACAAACGGTAACAAAATAACATTCTTGGCCGACCCGCCAGTGGCCCCAATTGACACCGTCACCCAAGGCACATCTCGGAGGTGCGGTTGACGTCACGATCGTGTTGCGATAGTGTCCAGCCAACCAATTTCGGGAGGGAGGCCATCTTGCTCAGCTTCAGAACGTCACAGTGGGTGAACTGTGGCTCGGCGCGTGAAGCACTCATGCAGCCGCCAGACCAACATTTGCACATGAAAAAAATGAATGGGTTCAAACAAAAGGTCTCTTCGAAATTGTGCAACAGAACCAGATGTTAACATCTCCCCCCCCCCCCAAAAAAAAGCTGTACTGTTGATTGAGAGTCTCACACTCATCTTTGCCTTCAGTCGACAGGGGAAAAAAAGGAATTGGTTTCACTTGTCCAAGACTTTTGAAAGAGAGTACATTTGAAATTTTGTAGCGTCTTCTGAATAAGAAAAACAAATATTGATCGTAAGTGTGTTTAAGTTAGAAAACCGTTGCGATTGTGAAAACTTTCACGGACCGTCAAAGCGCAGAGCAACCGGCTGTGAAGAGCGGAGCCTCTCGACTTTTTTGTTGTGTCCGCATTGTTCTGCATGATTATGCGCTACTTAGTTTAGAAATGACAAATGCTCCAGCGCCCTCACTTTCAGCTTCCATTAATTACAGTTAATTGCCCAGTGGGGGCTCATTAAATTGCTCGGAGGACAGAGTGTTAATTAGACGATTGAAATGAAAAGTTTTTTCACACAAAGACTACCGAGCTGGAGTGCAAAGTGTTTTTCCCCGCTGTGGTTTGCGTACATAAAAAGCCAACGAGGCGGAGCAGACTTGGACATTCCTCAGAAAAAGTAATTACCCCCCCCCCCCCCCCTCCACGCTTGTTACATTTTTACAAATCAGCTGTGACAAACGACAGTTTTGGGAAAGCGGAGTTCAACTTCACAGGCAACACCCGAGCACCAACATTTGTTGAATCAAGAAATGACATCAATAGAATCTGTCAGACAAAATGACGCAGGTAACAAGATGTCAAGAGACAAACGCATCAGACAAAGACATTCAAGAAGAAATTAGAAAAACAGTTACCGTATTTTCCGCACGAAAAGTCGCACCGGATTATGAGGCGCACCTTCAATGAATGGCCTATTTTGTCCGTTTTTTCATATACTGTATTGGGCGCACCGCATTATAAGATGCAATCCACAATGCATCCACCAGATGGAGCTACCCTCAAGGAAACGCCAACAGAATGATCAGATGTCAGTAAAACGTATTGAATAAAGCAGCGACACAGTTCACTTCACCAACAGCAAGTTGGAACATTGACTCGTTAACGTTGAACTCTCTTGCCGCTGCTCGATTTCCCCGTTCAACTGAAAGTTTGAACTCTGCGTTGTCAGCGTGTCTCGAGCAAGGAGCCATTTTGGGGCCGAAATATGACCGGAATGACCACACACAAGGCGCATCGGATTTTAAGGCGCGCGGTGAGCTTTTAAGAAAATGGAAGGCTTTTAGGTGCGCCTTTTTGTGCGGAAAATACGATCTTGAAATCTAAAATTGGACCGCAGAGCAGACAAATGTCAACATGGGCGGAAGGTGACGTCTCCACGTTTACTGCTGCTTGATGAATTATAGTGCGACCGACTCCTTTCTTCTCTTTTCTCTTCACGACTGACTTCGACTGTCTCGCGTGTTGCAGGCGGACGCTGGCGCTGCTCTCCGCGTGGACCCGCTCGCCTCCCTCTGTGCGGACTCCGAGTCTGTGATGGGAAAAAAGCTCCTGAGTGAAAGTGTTGGTCCACCGGGTCAACAACCCGCCCGTGCGGATCCGACCCACCTTGGCGCATCTCTCCCGCCTCCTTATGGATGTCGCAAGACTCCATCGGCAGAGCCGCAGAAAATACCGCTTCTCCCTTCAGCCGGAGGCGTCGTCACAGCCGATGGCAAGTCTCCGGATTGGGGCCTGAATAGTATCGCGAGCTTCCTGAAAATCAGCCCTTACACCGCCGCAACCATGTACCCCTTTCTCGACATGGCGTACAAGGCCGCGCTCATGGCCCCCCCTTCCCCATTCCTCTACCAGCACTTAGCGTACCCGTCTTGGTGCCAGATGTCGGAAAGCGGCTCACCCGAAGACAGACTCTTTTACCTCCCCCACTACGTTCCCGCGCATCTTTCTTCCCATTCGGAGCCCGACTTGCGAATGTACGCATCCAGCCCAGCCGCTGTGTCGCCTCGGCACTCGTTACGGGGCCGTCAGCAAGCATCGGCCTTCGGCACCTCTCCGCGCCAGGATACTCGATGTTCCGCTTTTCCTTTCAACAAGCGCCATCTTAGCAAGAGTAGCGCAAACTCCTCCCTCTCCACATCTACGAATGCCGGTTCCACCGGCAACGGGAGCTCTGCTCGAGATCCGCTCAACGAGTTCGTTCCTGCGTCTGCCTCGGTGTCGCTTCCGGTGTCAACATCAGCAGACTCCCGGGAGATTTCAAAGAGGAGCACTGCGTTGTCAGCCCAACGTTGTGGCTTTTCTCCCTTCCGCGTTGGTTCCAGCCGTGGTTCTGAGCCAGATCCCCCGAAACCAACCGGCGGCAGCCGAGAAAAGAGCTCCAGCCCAGATCGCCGTACGACCGAGAAGTCCCCGTCGCCCGCAAGGACATCCGTCGACGGAAAAGTGCATCGACTGCCTTTGGATCTTTCTGCCAAGAAGATGAAAAGCTCGTCAAACGGGTTCCGGTCCAAATCGGACTTCATAGCCCCGTTGAGTTATGGGCCCCAGACTGGAGATGCGCGGTGCCTTTTTCCTCCTCCAACACGATCAGCAAAGAGTTCGGAACCTCCCAAAGTCATGAAGTCTTTGAATTTGGATCAGGGCGCAGTTGGCAGCCCGTCCTCACAAAGATCTCCCGAATCCTTCTCTTCCACGCAGTTGGGCCGACAAGCGCCGCATGTGACAGGCAGTCAGGACGCTCGCACCTTCTCGGGAAAACAAATGTCACCCATGGTTCGAGGTCAAGACAACCGGCCAAATCTATCCGAGCCACGACAGCCCAACGTTGAACTGGGATCCACTTCCGGAATGATCCGCGCTGACTCTTTTGGTTTAGGCTTCAGCAATGGCTCCCTTCTTCCATATTTGACGGCAGACGACGCGTCCTTGCAGCGCATGTCCGTCTCAGGCAAAGGCGCCGGCCACCGCTACCCCGTCCTCCTTGGCCACAGCAGCGGCCTGACTCGCACGCCTAGAAAACAGGGTCTGCCACACAGAGAAGATTCACCGGCTCCTTTGTCTCCTGCCGCCACCTTCACAGATCCCAAACAAACGTCCGAAACACGTCACGGAAACCAAAACCGAAGACCGAGCCAGACCAGGAAAGCCAATCCCGAGCGCAGCGGTAGCGGCAGCCAACGGGCTTCAAACCAACCCTTCAAATCTTTTTGCAACCCGTTCAATAGTGTTCGCGAGAGCGTCATTGGCGTTGAAGACCTTGATGAGACTGGAGGGCGACGGGGCGTCCGAGCCCCCACGTCCCAGCCGCATCCTCTTCGTCACAGGTCTTCTTCGCCTGCTCCCGTCCCCAGCAAGGAAATCTCAATGGAAGCTTCTCTTAGTCCACCTCCGGAACTGCCCGTCCAGCAGACGATGCATTGCGCCCGAACGTCTCCCGAACAGTTCTCCAAAAAGAAGCAAACCGGAGCCCCATCTGGTTGTGACGGCTCGGCAAGATGTGAACGTGGTGCCGATGGACTCGATGAAAGCGATGACGAGGACCAGCTCAATTGGAGTCCGTCTTCGCGCACCGATGCTAGTCAAGAAAGCTCTTACGTCCGTTGCAGTACCGCACAATTCCTGAACGGTGCGGCTGTTGGATGCACTTCTCAATCAGATGGTCCGGTTTTCACCAGGAAGACGACGACATGCGGCGATACACCTTTGCAGGTGCCAGCTGACGTAGTCAACACCGACAAAGAGTCCTGCGTCTCCATCATCCAAAGGGAACAAAACTCGGCAGATGACGGGCGAAGCATTGATCTCAGGTATCCTGCGTACGGATGCGCCGTCGGCGATCGCTTAGGTCAAGCTCCTTTGCCGGGAAATAATTCCGGAGCCATCTTTAGAGACGGCGAGAAGAACAGCCCGGACATCATGGACGTCCAAGTTGCTGAGGGCAAGGATACTCGCATCAGCACCCCCACAGAATCCTTTTCTGGCTCTTTGGACAGTCTAGCAAAATATGAGACGGAGGAATCTCGTGCTTCCCAATCCAGCTGCCCTTGTCAAGAGCAGTCGAAGGTATGAGCCATCTTTTTGAAAATCCAATTTATTTGACAGGCCATTTGTCCCACTGCCGCTTGCAAAGTTGAAACTTTGGAGATGAACAAGCAAAATGAGAATGCCGATCTTGATGCTTCAGATCAAGCGTGATCGTTTGATTAGGAAGTCCAGTTTACAGCTTCAAAATGGAGTTTTGTGTTCGGTCTTTTGTTTTACAGAATTTCCTCGCTTGATTTTCTGTTCTGATGCATTATTGTCAATTTTCGTAGTTTCATTGAAGTAATCATTAATTTACTTTTTTCGGAGGCGGTCATGAACGCCTCTCGAGTTGAATGGACGGAGCATAGCTCCATCTAGTGGATGCACTATAGATTGCGTCTTATAACCCAGTGCGTCCAATATTTGAAAAAAATGACAAAATAGGCCATTCATTGAAGGTGCGCCTCATAATCCAGTGCGCCTTTTAGTGCGGAAAATACGTTATTGAAAAAGCACTGCCCTGGCCACAGCCAACATCACATCATTTGCAATTGGAGATCTTTCAGTTCCTCAGAAACGTACTTTGCGCGCTTTGGTCGTCCGCATGGACCCCGGTCTGTTTCTGCTTCCGCGAGCTTAAGAATGCTGCCATTTTCTCAGCTGAAGGAAAACCAGGACGACGAGACGGCGGCATCAAGGGAGGCTGAGCCGGCAGACGGCCCGCCGTGTGACGCAGGTGGAGGCGAAGGGGGATGGTTGGAGCTCTGCCAACAGAGCGAGGGGAGGGGCGGAGGCCCCGCTCCGGCACTCCGCGTCAACGCACAGAAAGGTAAGAGGAAGTCCTGAGAGTTGTGCAGAAGAATGTTCATTCTCACATGCGCGCAGGCTTTTCCCCTTGATCTCACCCGACACGGCTGTCAAAATGGGCACACTTGGAGTGTCAAATCGTGTCTGTGGAATAAAACTTGAATCAGAAATGGATATGCGCGTGCCTGTGTGTGTGTGAGCGCATGCATTTGTATACGTGTGGAGGGTTATAAGCCCCCCCACCCCAAGTGAAACGCTTGCCACTCCTTTTCCGCCGCAGGTTGACCTATCTCGAACCGCCAGTGCCACCCTGCCCACCATTTTACTAATTTAGACTCCATCTTAACTCGTTCCCTCCCAAAGACGTTTTTAAACGTCATTTCAGACTTGGTCTAGAATTGGGTGGGACTGAATGAATTTTAATAGACATGAACAGCCTCAGCTTATGTAAACTTTGATGCGCGTGGTAAGAATCGATCAATGGCATTCAGTGCGCCGTTCCCTCTGAGCTGCGTTGCTCGAGTAATTTCGCACTTCTGTCACCCTCAGCACACGCAGTGACGCACACCACGCACACACAACATTTCTGCACTCATTCCTTCATTTTCGCCCCACGTGAATCGACAAACGGGACACCACGCTATTCCCACTCGCATTGCGATTTCAGTGGCGTGGCCGAGGATGCGCGCTCAGTTGTTGTACGGTCATTTGATGCATACATCGACACACGAAGTTCACTCACGCTCACCACAGACGAGAGGCTGCAGGTGAAAATTGAACCGACAGGATGTCAGGGTTCGTAAAGTGTGTTGATATTTATTTTTTCACCATGCAGATGCACAACCATCAAGCATTTGCGTCACACCGGAGCACCACCGTGACAATGACCTTGTCGGCAAGGATGGGTGCTCACCGGAGAAGGAAGAAAGTCACAGAGAAGAAAGGCAAGAGGCTCCTCCTGTAACCGGCGTCGCTGGATTTCACTGCAACAAAGCGTCCCCCATGATGGGCCTCAGCGATCTGGATCCTGACCTGGCGACAAACCACGAGAGCGTTTTGGGCCTGGAGCCGTTTCACCAGTGCAGCGTCAGTGGTCGTTGGGTGAAGCGAAGAAGAACGCAAGACAACGGGGCCGAGAACCCGTTCGACGACGGTATAAGCAGAATTGTGTTCTTTACAATCGGCAGTCCATTGATCCGTTGGCTGACCCGATTTCGAGTTTTTTGACTTAATAGTCATCGCTAGGATTGATCTTTTTTTTTTCTCTCTCTCTTAATCAAGGTTTCCAGTCATTTCAATTCCTTCCAATGGGGAAATGGGATTTTAATTTACGAGCATGAACTACTGTAGTTTATTATTATAGTTCACCCATCACCTTCTTTGCACAACAGATGTGACACCTGAGGACATGAGCAAGCAAAAAAGTTGCAACGAGCTGAATGGCCCCTGCATCAAAAAGCCCCGTCTACCCGATGATGACGTGAAAGGTATTCAACTCCCGCCCGCAACCCCTTTACAGACAACATGTCCCAATGAAATCCCCTTCAGCAAATAAACTCAACTCAAGTGTATTTGGAGAGCATTTTAAAACAACCCCCGCTATATAGAAAGTGCCGCACATGGAGCGAAAATAATTCAGACAACAAACAATAAAACTATCAATGAATGACAAAGACGGCAGAAAGCGCAAAAACAGTGTAACTAAAATAATCAAGTCTCACGCTGAGTCACAAGTCAAAGAAGAAAAATGACTTTTTTGTGACAATTTCTGTAGATATTTGCGTGTTGTCATCTTTAAATCAAAGGCAAAGCATAAATATTGTGTGATATGAAATATTCCAATTCATGTGTTATATATATATATTTTAATATATATAAATATGTGTGTGTATATATACATATGTTTTGGTCATAGCACAGTCCCGCTTTTATTGTCCATAGAGGGCAAAAAATACAAAGAAAGAATAAGAACTATATGTGTATGTATAGCGCTGAATGCCCCTGAACATTTTGAGTGGTTAAAAGTAAAAAAAAAATATTCAGGAATAACTTGGGGTAATACTTTTACAATTTTTGTAAAATGTGCATGTTGCGTTATTTAACATTATTTACATCGAGTGCAGCACGAGATTAAAGTAAGTTTGAAAGACGGGCATCCAGGGGGCAGCAACGGAAAAAAAGGCTCGCTCCCCTCGGAGCCTCCACTTAGTTCTCGGTACCTCAATAGCGTTTGGTCCGCAAACCTGAGGCACCGGGCAGGTGCGTCGGACGAGTTCAGAGAGGTCAAAAAGGGGCGAGGCCATTTCAAGATTTGAAAACAAATCGTAGGATCTGAAAAAGAACTCTAAAACGTGCAGGGAGCCAGTGAAGAGAGGCCAGAGTAGGAGTTCTGTGCTCCCTCTTACGAGTACCAGCCAAGAGGCGAGCAGCAGCATTTTGGACCAACTGGAGACTCTTAATGGAGGACTTGGCTGACTCCACAGTAACATGCATTACAGTGATCCAGCCGGGATGTGACGGAGGCATGAACGCCAGTTTCAAAGTGCTCACAAGAGAAATGAAAGGCTTGACTTCAGCCAGCTGCCTCACCTCACGTTTTCTCGATAATAGCAGAAAGTAACCTCTTGTCAGGGTTCCTACGCGTGTGAAATCTCAATCCATCTCACAAAATGTTGACATTCACTGGCAGACGAGCAGGAATATTTTCAGTTCAATGTTCAAGGGAATTCACCCGTGACAGAGCTCATGCCCGAGGGCAGGAAATGCGTCCAGCCGATTAATAATTCATTCCTGGCAAAACAACCTCAGGCTGCATTTACGCGTTTCTGCTTTCTTTTTCATGCCATCCGTCACCTGCTGGCTTGCACTCGGTATTGGTGTCTTGTGGGAGCTTACAGGTTTTGTTCGTGAGGAAGCGTGTCGCGTGCTGTGTGTGTCGTGGAGATTTTTCATTTTCAGTCGACAGCAAGCAACCAAATGAGATGGAGAAAAATGGGTGGATTTTACGGCTTACCTCATATTCCGCAAATGCAATATTTGTCACGTGTGCAATGTGGTGGTGGTGGACCCCAAAAAGCAGGCAGGAGGGAGGAGCAGGGTGTACTTGAAGAAGTGTATTGATAAAACACAGAGAAAACAAAACCCAAAAACAATCATAGTCCAAAGTAGCAAACAAAAATAGCAACTGAAGCTAAAACAGAACCGTGACCAAAACATGACCGAAACAAACCTGACAGCGGCAAAGGAACAGCAAACAAACGAACATGACAGTAGCAAAGAGCAAACAATGACCCGACAATGAGTGGTCGGGCTGGGAGTCCTTTTAAAGCACTAATTACCTAATGACCAACAGGTGTGCAGCTGCAGAGGGAGCCCTACAGTGCCACCTGTTGGTCCCAAACCAAATCATGACAATATTAATCAGAATGTTGTTGTTTTTTTAGACTAGTGGGGCTGCAAAGAACTGATAATTGTCAAAACATTTTTGGGGTTGACTTCCCCTTTAACCTTTTATCGAACAGGACCAACAGTCAAATACAAAATGAAAGCACTCGCAAGGAGCATGGAGCAGATGTTCAACCGGAACTCAACCGCGTTGAAAATGCACCAACCTGAATTGCTGTCACGGCGACTTGCGTCACTTACTAGGCCACGCCCATTGAAGGCACATGTCAACACACACATTTGACAGTATGTGAGACTTTTGGTTGAGAGTGATGTAACACGCTTCACTTTTTCACACATTTTTTTTCCCCATATAGATCTTTTTTAATGAATTAATGATTTTTCTGTGTTCTGCATCCTGATTGGCTAAGGGACTGCAGACGAATGTCAACAATCTCCGCGCCTCATATCACAGCTTGCCAAATTTTCTCCATGACAAAACCCACAATGTTGACAAATCGTTCCGTAGTACGGCATTCCTAAAAACATTTATATATATATATATATATAAAATTATAATTATTTTTTATTATTTTTTAAATGCTCGGGCCTGAAAGAAGCTTTCATCTTTGGTTTCATTCAATGCAGCATTGTATATGTAATAATTGTAAATTGATATCTATTTTTTCCCATCAGTCCACATGGCCTCGTCCCCGCCGGGCTTGCCTCGTGCCCCAAGACAGATGGGCAGTTCTAACCTCTGGCAGTCCTCCCACGTCGCTGCTTCCTGCCTCCAGGAGAAGCGTCGGAAGTTGAAGGAGAACCGCAGGGTCTCGTCACTCCTCGCGCTCTCATCCGATGACGACCTCGAAAAGCCCACGGGGAAACATCTGTGCAAGACCAAGCACACGAGTGAGGCAGCGGAGGAGGCAGACGAGGAAAGAGGTGATGGTGAGGGCGGGATTGTGCGGGTGAGTAGTGAAAGGGAAGGTTCACGTTCTTCAGAGTGGTGTCATTCTTCTGAAAGAGCGTCTATTTGCTCTTTTTATATGCAAGCAGCTATAGGACAATCCTGTGAGCAGGCGCCTTATAGGGAAAGCGGTGAAAGAATAATCTGACTTATTAGAATCATTTTTCATTTATGCGAACATACAGCATCATGTGAATCGCCATCAACGGGCTAACAGAAATTAGCAGCAGTGTGAGGGTCACTCTAAACCCTTTAAAAAATTGCGACCTGGAATTCATCACAGAAATGCTGTTGATACTTTTCTGCTCTGTGGGGACAACGGCGATGACCGGCTTTTAGTTCGGGACCTTCTCCCTGCCCGTTCTTGTTTCTCTGAAAGGCGAAGTCGACCCATAAATGTTCTTTGCGCCTCTACTAGTCTAAACACGGCATTCTGATCAATACTATGTTTGCGGAATATGAGTAAAGCAGTAAAATCCACCCGTTTTTGTCCATGTCCGCGGGCGGCAATTTTGCCACTTGCTGTCGACTGAAAATGACATCACAGTTGCTCAGGGCTGAGGCAACACCCAATCATGGCATATATAATTCTGGAATAGCATATAAAATGCCGGGTGTTCTTAACTGCTGCTATGCAGGTTTTTGGTGGGGCTATTGCGCCCCCTAGCCCCGGTGTAGGGCAATCTCAACGTCTGGCTGAATGTGTTGCTGCATCATTTGTGTTCAAATGTTTTTGTGGAAAAACCTTATTCCGAGCGTGATTATGATGCTAGGTTTGTTAGCACATCCGTGTATTCTGCGCATTAAGCGAGCAGATTTTGTGAGACGATGGAGGCTGCTTGTCATCCTCCATGTTAAGTTTGACAAATTTCAAGTGGGCGTGGAAACAAATAGTTTTAATCGAGCCAACCCGCTACCCTTTTTGAAGAACTGTGTGCTGTCTGCCAAACCGCAGGTGCCCCACTCAGGGAGGGCAGTCACGACATCATGTGTTTCTTCGCAGCACTCACCCGTGGTTTGAAGAAAAAGGTCACCTTTAAGACACATTTTTGCTCACAACACACCGCAAAAGAAACACAACCGAGCATCAGCTCATAACTTGAAAAACCTGCAAGTAGGGGTGCTTGTAAGTCAAGTTACCACGATACAAAAGATCATACAAGCAATTCCTTCTTTTTCTGTTTTTTATCAGTGCGTGTGTGTGTGTGTGTGCGTGTGTGTTCCTTCGTCTGCTTGTGCTTTGTGACAGCAGCCGCAGAAGACATTTCCTCTGGCAGAATGAACACACACACACACACAAACGCACACACTTTTCTGTCACTCTCCACTCAGTCATTGCTGGGTAGCAACACCGACACACAGACGCGCCCCTCCAGGGCAAAGCTCGTATCTTGTCTGCTGATGCGCAATGGCGAGCGGCCCCCGCACATGGGCGTCTTGCGCACGCGCATACACACGCACGCGCGCACACGCCACGCGGCTGCTCGGCAGCAGAAGCAGTTGCCGGTGTCGGCAGCTCTGTGATGTGGATTTTCAACAGACAGAACATGTGGAATGTGACACATTTCACCACAAGTTTGGCTTAGCGAAGTCCGTTTAGCTTAACGCTAACAAACAATGCAAAATGCGTTGTGTTGTGGCGTTTTAATCATTCATGCAATGGATATTTGGACAGTAGCCAACAGTAAAAGTTTTTTTTAAAGAAATATGAATAATGGGCTTTGTGCAGCATTTCAGTAAATATCAAGGCTGATGAATAAACACTAGATGGTAGGAGTGGCTTTGATCAGATCATGGCATAGGTGTGTGCGTGTGTGTGTGTGTGTGTGTGTGTGTGTGTGTGTGTGTGTGTGTGTGTGTGTGTGTGTGTGAGAGACAGTACGCAATCCTGTGGGGCAAGGTGGCGTGCGAAAGCAGTGTGGTGGTGAGAACATGGATACAGTTCAATGTTCATGAAAAGTTCATGCGTAATTCATGCATCAGTGCAATGTTCTTCTTGTAATAAACCGTTATTTTGCAATCAAAGTGCCCTTTTTCTGTTTTTATGTTGTTAGTTTGAGCTATAAAAGCTTGCTCTCTCCAGATTTTACCATACATTAGAATTTATAGCTGCATGACGTTTCAGGAAAAAAAAAATCCGCCTGTCGCTGAACCTAACCCTTAAGTCATGAATAGTACTATATTTATCAAACTACACACGTATTACATATTATGTCATTGCTTTTATATTGTTATTGTGAAAAGCTGATGTGCTAGAGAGGGTAGATGTGGAATCAGCGCAAAAATATTTGTCTTGCATCTATAAATTTAAAAACTGCTAAAAAAATTGTTCACCAACGTCGTGTCATACGTAAATGATTCTCATGATCTCTTTGTTTCGGTGTCTTGCAGGTTTCCTCCGACTCATGCTCGCCACCTACGCAGCCAAGCTTTGCCGACGAACCTGCAAGAGACGAGACACCGTTGCAGCATGCCGCCCGGTCGGGACACGAAGTAACTAACGCCGTCATACGTGTATATTATCGATCACTTAACTCATTCAATACCAGCTAATTCTGGACCCAGTCTGAAAAGACGTTTAAAAACGTCTTTGGGAGTGAATGAGTTAAAAATCGACACACCGAGTGGGTGTGCGAAAATGAACCGTATTTGATGGGAAATCGTAGAAACGCTAGAATTTGAAATATTGACGATGCTCTCTCCTCATTGGCTGTTGGTCTTGCCTGTGACCAGGAGGCGGTGCTCGACTGTCTGCAGCGGAGGCTCTGCAACATCAACCACACAGACGATGCCGGCTATTGCGCCCTGCATAAGGCCTGCACTCGAGGCTGGCTCACAATTGTGCGCCACCTGGTGGAGCACGGGGCAGATGTAAACTGCAGCGCTCAGGACGGAACCAGGTAATATGCATGAGATTCTGGCCACAAGTCAAGTCAAGTACTTTATACCAGTGGCGACAAAAGTGAGTTCACGCCAAAGTGAAAAAGTCCAAATTGGGCCCAACTAGCCATTTTGCCTCCTCGTCTCATGTGACTCATCAGTATTACAAGATCTCGGGTGTGAATAGGCAGCAGATTTGTTAAAATTGTGTTATCGCGCTCACATTCAATGGAAGTCCACTGTTGTAACTCATGGTAAAAAAAAAAAAAAGGATCTAAAAAGACAAAAATGTCGCTCTATGTAAAGGTGGCCTCAGTGATGAGAAGATTTCCAACACCTTGAAATTGAGCCGCAGCATTCGGACCAAGAGCATGCAGGAGTTCAACAGGCCCCGTCACGTTTGACCGAAAAAATCGAGAGAATGTGCTGAGCGTTACATCCAGGGGCTGTAAAATACTGTACATCGATGAGTCGTGTTCAGATCCGAGCAATTTGGGATCCAAAATGTGCATGTCCTGCATGGCTGTTCCATCACAAGCTGTGTCCTCTTACGTCTGCGGTCAGGCCGTTACATGACGCTGTTGAGAACAACCACGTGGAAGTGGTACGTTTCCTGCTGGCCTGCGGCGCCGACCCCACCCTGACCTCTTGCTCCGGAAGAGGACCGATAGACATGACCAGCAGCGTTGCCATGGAAACCTTCTTAGAGGGTAGGACGGAAATGTCAACGTGTTTGCTGTCTAAGTCCGGGTTCACATTTGTCAGGGTTGGTTTAGCTTAAACCAAACTAGTGCGATTGCTATCATACTTAGATTGTGAACGTCATCATCGGAATCCCATTGCGCACCAAGCAAGTGGAATGAGACCACTTGAGGAAAGGGGTCTGACAGATTAAGATCTTTGCATGCCAGGAAGGAGCTAAATTTAGACTAATCGAACCATCTAGTAGCTGGTTCCTTCCGAAGTTTCCCTCAGGATAGCTGGCGCTCGAACAGCAGTTTTATCCG